>NC_060140.1:20845925-23345925 GCF_021461385.2 Schistocerca piceifrons | reverse complement strand
ACGATCTGTCACACTACTACACTTTAAAACACAGTTTATATGTAATTCATGTCACACAGTCTCATACGGAACCTACATCCGCTTTCTTTTATACACTGTGTATGATAAGATACTGTCATCCCCCTTCCCTTCTGTGTGAGAGGATGAATGAGCAAATGTATCTGTAGTTGCATGCTTGAGGGTAGCAGACAAGCCTGTCTGCTAGAGAACAGTAGGACCAACGTCGGAACAGGTAGCTACGCGTTCTAAGAGCAAAGAGGTTTCTATCCTTAGTATGGTCCTGTCCGTCCGTTGTCATGTTGGTATAGGAAGCTGCTCCTCTGGTCACTTCCGTTTGTATTTGGGGAAGCACGCTCGGTAGGAGCGCAGGTCAGTCTGTCCGTGGCGAGCGTCTGAAGTGGTAAGATCTCCAGCTAAGCACGTGTCTGCTAAGTCCGTAGGACAATGGATTTCTTAAGTTCAGCCTAACTGAAAATTTAATCACCTTTATTTCAGGTTTAGCTCTAAAATAACTAATGTTATCTTAAATTGCAGCGCAGTGTAATTCTCGTTTGAAGTTCAGATTATTTTCCGGTAGTTGCTTTGTCACTACTTTATAAGTAAAGTGGAACCACGTGTTGATCAGTAACTCTAACTAAGATCAATCTTAAATGCGAATGCTTGTATGATTATAACGTCTCGTCTTGACAATATTTTTCAACATAGCAACTTTTCTTTATGTTCAACCCACGTGGGGTGTACTTTGCGACACCAGTACCACATGCTTATATAACTGTTTGACCCGTCAGGTTAACAGTAAGACGTTAGTAACCAGTTCGACGTTTTTCTTTTGTAAATTGCTTTTCGATCTAATTTATTTTAATTATCAAAATTATTGTGGAGTTACACTCTTTGTGTAAACCAAGTTGACCACGTGAAGCATGTGGTGTAATCATCAAAGTACCCCTCAGCTATTCTTTTCGCGAAGATTTCACAAAGAGTTAATATGAATTTAGTATACCAGTGTGTGGTAATTACATGACGGACAGGATTGTGCTACGAACGTAATTTCTTTGGGTGAAAATTTGAATCTGTTGGTAGTGGTTAATTTTCTGTTGCATATGTTTCAATGTTCTTTGTGTGTTGTTTTATGAATGCAGTGTTGTATGCAGACTCCCAATCTTGGCTCTATATTTGATGTGTTCCGTAAGATTACAAACTCACATTTTCACAGTCCGAAACAAGGCACCAGCTCAGTTATAACTCACGTTTAATATGCTGGAATTTCAATGATCAATCTTAAAATAAATTTCCAAGTATAAACTGATTTCTTTCTTTTTATTTAAATTCTCATATATATATTACCGGTTGTTGTATGACTATTAAAAGATTATAATTAATGTTAGTCTGTTTGGGAATTTGGTAAACCTAGACTAGATACCTGGTGAAACAGTTGCTTAGTAATCCAAGATTAACTTCCCCAGACAGCTCACAGCTTTTAACCCGCTTTTACTGTCAAGCAGTACCGCTTTCATAGCAAAAATTAAAGCTACAACGTTACAACATCTTATCCACATGTGTTCAACGGGACTGGATGCAAGGGGAACAATGGAGGCCCTGGCGGCAGCTGCGACAAGACAACAGCATCAGGGGCAGTAGCTGAGGCATATCAACACTGACTCTCAGGAAGGAGATATGTAGGAGTATATAATTGAGTAGGTAGTTTAATAGGACGTAGGGATATGAAATAACAGCAACAAGGAGTTTTATATTGCATTCAGTCCAACTCCAATAGGTAAGGAAACATATGTAGGAGTTCCCTCAGTAAACTCAGGCTCTAGAAATGTGACATGATACAAACTTATAGCTGGCCGGAGTGGTCGAGCGGTTAAGGCGCTACAGTCTGGAACCGGGCGACCGCTACGGTCGCAGGTTCGAATCCTGCCTCGGGCATGGATGTGTGTGATGTCCTTAGGTTAGTTAGGTTTAAGTAGTTCTAAGTTCTAGGGGACTGATGACCTCAGAAGTTAAGTCCCATAGTGATCAGAGCCATTTGAACAAACTTATACAATTGGTACATGGGGAATAGAGGCATTGATACACTGTTCTAGTTGGCACATAGTTTCACTGTTTTTGCTCAAATAGTCAACAGATTCACAGTATGCTGCTCTAACACATTCACAACACTCAAATGTTTGAGAGACATATTTTTGTCCCTCTAATTTAATTCTAGGATTGCCTAGCTGCTTGCTGCGCATATCAGCTGTGAGGTTTTATGGCTCTGCATATGACCGACTATAGGAGTCGGGATACATCATACTCGGCTCTCATCTTATTCTTTATATACTCCATCGCACTGCACAGATATTACCACACAAACCATGAATATTAAACTTTGGTACCAACTCTTTGCACTTTTTCGATTTCAGTCACCACCCCAAAGTAATAGTCCACTGATAGCCGCACTTTCATGCGTTCAGATCCACTTTAAGTCTCGTTATAAGTGCTGGTGAATATCAATGGTCTTGTGGGATGTGCCTGCAACTCAGTGAGCTGTAGTAGTTCCAATGGTGATCGCTGTTGCTGCTGCTGTGGTACACTCGAAGGACACTAGGCCCAATCGGGAAGACCACCTGTGGGCTGCTGCTGTTGTTGTTGTTGCTTTAGTAGTGTGGGAAACAGTAAATGAGCATCCTTGTCCTGTTGTCCTGGTACATCTGAATCAGGAACATGCTGTGCTGCTGGAAAAATAACAAAACGTTAAGTACAACCTAAAATTATTATTTATGAATGCGGATGTCTGTTCTTTCAGGCATGTCCAAAAGAACAGAGACCATGCATTCACATAATTGATTCACCTCGATGGGCAATGAATCCACCACACTCAGTGCAGATGCACTATTACATCCAGCCTCCCTCAACATGGAAGCTAACCTTACATTTGCAGAAAGAAACCCAATCCACCATCTAAAAACTGATCCTGACCTGAAGACAAAGGCTCCATCGCTGTGGTTTTGAACCACAGGGATTCCCTGTCAGAAGAACTCCACCAGCTGTTAGATTCATCTACCTACAAACCCTGCGTAGTAAACTGATTCCAGAAATAAAACAGGATCTCCAGCCTCTCCTCAAATCCATAGGCCCATCCTAGAACCTCTCCTTACCCCTACTCACCCCCATACTCCCACCTCCTACATGCTTCATAAAGTTCACAAACTCAGCCACAGGTCAGTTACACTGCTCCCAGTGAGACAATCTCGCTCTTGTGGACCACCACCTTCATCCTGTTACCCACAACCTGCCCTCTTATACTAAGACAGCAACCATTTCCTCTGTTGACTCTCCACAGTTCCTTTTTCTTTACCACACAGCACTCTGCTGGTCACTATTCATGCTGCCTCCATGTACCTAGCACCAATGGCCTTGTCACTATTGAACACTACCTCTCCCAACACCTGACTGGTTAAACACCTGCACACTCCTTCCTGGTCACCCTCATCCACAATTGCCTCACATTTGAAGGTATCGCCTGCAAACAAATCCATGGTACAGTAATGGTCACCTGCATAGGACCATTATATGTCAACCTATTCAAGGACCATATAGAGGAATCTTTCCTAGTCACCCAGAATCCCGAATCCATATGTGGTAAAGATTTATTAATATCTGCATGATTTGGACTGAGGGTTAGGACACCCTGTCCACATTGCTCCAGAACCTCAACCCTCTCCTCCATTCGCTTCACCTGGACCTCTTCAATACAACAATCCACCTCCCTTGATGTTGCACCCCATCTTAAATATGCCAGCATCAGTACTTCCATGCATATCAAACATAACAATGGTCAGCAACATCTCCACATTGACAGCTGGCAAGTATTCCATACCAAGGAACTCCTTTCATATGGCCTAGCCACCTGTCGCTGTCGCATCTTTAGCGACAAGGATATGCCTTTCCAAATATACCAAGGGTCTCACTGAGACCTTCATAGACCGGAATTATCCTACCAAGCTTGTACAGAAACTGATCTCCTGTATATTGTCTCTTGTCACCTATCACCCTCCACATTCCTACTATTTGGCCACAAAGGACCACTCCGCCGTGACTCAGTAACAGCCAAGACTGGAGCAACTGAATCTCATTCTCTGCCAGAGTTCCGACTACCTCTTGTCATGCCCTGAAATGAGGACTGTACTACCCACTATTATTTCCATCCGTCCCATAGTGGCACTTCTACTCCTCCATACCTACGCAGTGTTCTTGTCCATCCTACTCCAATCCTGGTGCCAACCCTCGCCTCATGGCTCATATCCCTGTAATACACCTTCATGAAAGACCTGTCCTCCCACCACCTATTCGAGAAGGGGGGTCTGCCTGTGAAATCAATCATGTGATCTACAAACTAAGCTGCAAGGACTGTGTTGCGTTCTATGTAGGCACGACAACCAACAACAAACTGTCTGTCTGCATGAATGGCCACTGACAAACTTTGTCCAATAGACAGCTGGATCACCCAGTTGCTAAAAATGCTGCCCAGCACAATGTGCTTCATATTAATGACTTCTTCATAGCCTGTGTCATTTGAATCCTTCCTAGCAACATTATGCAAGTGGGAACTCTCCCTGTCATATATCCTATGTTCCTATAGACCCCTGGCCTCAAGCCGGCAGGAGTGGCCTAGCGGTTCTCGGTGCTACAGTCTGGTACCGCGCGACCGCTACGGTCGCAGGTTCGAATCCTGCCTCGGGCGTGGATGTGTGTGATGTCCTTCGGTTAGTTAGGTTTAAATAGTTCTAAGTTCTATGGGACTGATGACCTCAGATTTTAAGTCCCATAGTGCTCAGACATTTGAACCTGGCCTCAAACTTCACTAGTACATGTCCTTCATCTATGTATCTGCTTCTTTGCTTTTCTCTCTCTCTCTGTCTGTCTGTCTCTCTGTCTCTCTCTCTTCCGTCTTCTCTTTTTCCCCTCTCACTCTTTTCTTTTCCACTACCTTACCCCCTCTTCCTACCCCAAACCACCCAAATGCATCTAGGAGCCCTACCCTGTCCTTAACACATTCCTGAATGGTCTCACAAGCAGCACTGCATCCTCCCTAACCGCACCCTGATATCCCTCCCCTTCCCTTCCCCAGCCTCCTCGCTCCCCCCCCCCCCCCCTCCATCCGGACTGCTTCTCCCATCAGGCACCGTTGTTCGCAGTCTGGCCTAAATGGCTGTAGACCATGGGAATGTGTATGTCAGTTTTGCTCGTGGGAATTTGTGTAATTTTTCCACTTTAGAAGGAAGTCTTTTGGTAGAAAGTTGAAGTGTTTATCAGGCTTTTTGTTTTTTCTGTCTGCAGCTCAACATCTCTATATGACGAGTAACAATCTATCCTTTCGTAATGTTGTCTTTTCTGTTTATTGCTAGTCTATATTTTCTGTGTTGTCTACATCACCCAGCGTCAGTTATTTTATTGGCCAAGGAACAAAACTGAACCATTTTTGTTAGTGTTTCATTTCCTAATCTTATGGCCTGAAAGTGTCGTATTTAACTCGACTAGATTCCTTCAGCCTTGTTATTCGTTCCATACAGCTACTCTTCCAAGTCATTACTGTATCAGACCGAATTACAATGTCGTCCATAGCAGTTCGTACCCTTTCCTTGCTGATTAATTACTTAAATAAGAGAAGTTCCTGTCATGACACATGCGTCATACACGCTAACAGAGTAATTTGTTCCTTGCAAATCGTTATATATGGAGAGCTACGTTGGCCAACTCTTAAAGCAAAAAACTAGCATACCTGTAAGTTCCCTAATTCGCCATTAAGAAGTTAGATTGCCTCGTAAAGCATTCGCGATATTCTAATTGGTTTTCTTCTAATTAAAACTCATGGCGCCACACAGGCATACAAATGTGAATGACGGAATTGTTAGAGGGAAATCGCTACGCTGCTTTAATAGAAGTCTCGATATATTGTTACGGCACCTTGTGTTTTTAATCGGAGAATCAACGCAAATGCAATCTAACGGTAATATTTCATTCTAAGTTCATGGTTTATAGTCATCGCTCATCGTTCACCATTAGAAGTTCCTTAAATTATCTCCACTCGAAATTAACAGTTGGAAGTCGCATACTCGTGAATTCTTATATAAACATTCTACAAGCCACTTTTAATCAGTAAATCACTTTTGAATGCGTAATACCAGAAAGTGTAGAGCAGACATACTTTGTCGATGAAAGCTGGTTACGAATGGCCTAGTAAACGTTCATTGAGGCTCATTAATGCTTTAAGTAGAACAATACAGAATATTCATTCGCAGTGAGTACATTTTACTGCTCGAAGACTCCTTCGATATTTCGCGCCTCCCTGCCAAGGGTGTGTTTCTAACTGCTCCGTTTAATCAGCCAATGATTGACGTTACTAAATTAAATTCTAATTAAAACGTGAACTTGATTTTGGAGTTAGTTAAGAAAGTGCCAGTGTGAGTAATGTAGACCGTCCGCTTAGAGTCGTGTATAAACACTTCAACCGTTAATGTCAGTGAATGAGACGAGCGCCTGCCGCCGAGCCTCGCAGTGTGAATGGCCGCGTCCTGTGGCGAAGCTTCCGCTCATTCCCTGCACCGACTGTCGCTGTGTGTGGTGGTCGCCTCTGGCGAGCAGCCGCGTCACTCTTTCCACGCTGTATGATGAAATCTGGTGAATTGTGGCTCGCCATGGGCCATAAACGTCGCACCTCGACAAACGTTTAAGTCTTTTTTTTTCTGCTCCCTGAATTAAAATCTCTTTTCAAATATCTTCTTGATTTCCTCAACAGTTTGCTCATTGAACAGACTGAATAACATTGGCAAAAGTCCTCAATTCCATCTCAACTACTGCTCCCCTTTCACGTCCTTCGGCCGTAGTAACTGTAATCTGGTTTTTACACAAGTTGCGAACAAGCTTTCTCTTCCTGAATATTATCCTTGTTACCTTAAGAATTGCCAAGCATGTGTTCCAGTCAAAATTCTCAAAAGCTTTCTGTAAATGTGCAGATGTTATAAATGTCAGTTTGTGCTTCTTTAACATATCTCCCAAGATAAATCTTGGGTCATAACTGCCTCACGTGTTTCTGCATTTCTCTAAAACCTAACCTGATGTTGCACAAAGTCGTTTTCTACTAGTTTTTTAGTTATTTTGTAATTAATTTGTGATATGATTTCGCAACTATAAATTACTAAACTGAAGTTTCAAATCTGTTGGCACTTAAATTCTTGAGAATTGGAATTGTCCAATGCTTCTCAAAACCTGAGGGGATCTTATTAGTGCCATATGTCTTGTATACCAGGTAGAACAGTTTTGTCATGACTGGCTCTCCCAAGTATCTTAACAGAATTGTTGAGAGGGTATATCGCCTGCGCGAAGAGCTCGGTTTCGACTTAGTTCTTGCAGAGATCTCTCAAATTCTTCTCGCACTACCACATCTGACATCTGATCCTCATTTGCCTCTTCTGCTCTTTCTATAATATTGCCTTCAAGATGGTTTCCCAGTATAGCCAACATATAACTTCCCCTTTTAGCCTTCCCTTCTTCTCTGCCTACTGGTATGTCATCTGCCCTCTTGATATTCATGAAATTCCTCCTCTTTTCTCCACAGGTCTCTTTAGTTTTCCGGTAGTCGGCATCTATCTTTTCCATAGACATGGATGCATGTACAGCTTTGCATTTCTGTTCTAGCCTCAGCTGCTTAGATATTTTGCCCTTCCTTTCATTCTCTTTTTTCCAAATGTCTCTACTCCCCTATGCCAGCTGCATTTTTATATTTTCTCTTTCCGTCAACTAAATTCAGAGTGTTGTTTATTATCTGTGGATTTCTATTTGTTCTTGATGGTTATTTCATCCTCACAGTTTCACTTCTCAACCCCACTCGTTCATTTTCTACTGTAGTCCTTCATTCTTTTCCCTGTCCCAAGTCGCTATCGAACTCTCAATAACCCCCTATTTTCTGTTTCTCTGGCTCCAATCACACATTCCTGCAATTTCCTCAGTTTTAATCTGCAGTATACGGCTAATGAATCATTGTCAGAGTACACATTTGTCCCTCGAAATGTTTTGCAGTTTACGACCTGATTTCCAAGTCTCTGTTTCACTACTCTGTAATGACCTGAGTTCTTCCAGTGTCTCTTTCACGTATATATTCTTCCATGACGATTCGCAGACCGAGTCCGAGCAATGAATGGTTTGTACTCTGTGATAAACTCTGCCGGCGTGTTTCCCCTGTTGTTGGACTTGCCTGCACTGCTGCGGGGACTGACTCACTGCTGCTGTGTCGGCGACGTTTCGTGCGTCCACAGCAAAGTGAGTCAACTCGTGGCCCGTTCTCGATCACCTCCTCACTCGTGACCCGCGTGTACTCGACCTAACCCTCGGGCCTAGCTGCAACAGTTAAATATCTTGAAATAAACGTTGTTTTGCTCTGGCCCTCCATTGCATTAGGTGATGCCGCTAACCGTATCTGTGCGCGCTTTTCTTGAAGAAAATAATAAATTGTTCCTGTTGTACGAATCAGATTAAACAATGTTAGGTTAAATAAAGCGTGCAGTAATCTAAATAATATTCACCAACTACAGTTTTAAAGATAAATAATAATCTTTTATTCTGCTTTGTTACTACCTGTCAGAGACAGCAAAGGACTTGGAAGAGCAGTTGAACGGAATGGACAGTGTCTTGAAAGGAGGATATAAGATGAACATCAACAAAAGCAAAACGAGAATAATGGAATGTAGTCAAATTAAATCGGGTGATGCTGAGGGAATTAGATTAGGAAATGAGACACTTAAAGTAGTGAAGGAGTTTTGCTATTTAGGTAGTAAAATAACTGATGATGGTCGAAGTAGAGAGGATATAAAATGTAGACTGGCAATGGCAAGGAAATCGTTTCTGAAGAAGAGAAATTTGTTAACATCGAGTATAGATTTAAGTGTCAGGAAGTCGTTTCTGAAAGTATTTGTATGGAGTGTAGCCATGTATGGAAGTGAAACATGGACGATAACCAGTTTGGACAAGAAGAGAATAGAAGCTTTCGAAATGTGGTGCTACAGAAGAATGCTGAAGATAAGGTGGGTAGATCACGTAACTAATGAGGAGGTATTGAATAGGATTGGGGAGAAGAGAAGTTTGTGGCACAACTTGACTAGAAGAAGGGATCGGTTGGTAGGACATGTTTTGAGGCATCAAGGGATCACAAATTTAGCATTGGAGGGCAGCGTGGAGGGTAAAAATCGTAGAGGGAGACCAAGAGATCAGTACACTAAGCAGATTCAGAAGGATGTAGGTTGCAGTAGGTACTGGGAGATGAAGAAGCTTGCACAGGATAGAGTAGCATGGAGAGCTGCATCAAACCAGTCTCAGGACTGAAGACCACAACAACAACAACAACAACAACTACCTGCACACAGACTGGTGATTAACCTCACCATGAAAGTTAAGCAGATTTAAATAGCTCGATCCCAAATATGGTGAGTAGTAAATTCAGTATATAATTAAAATAAGCAGCAACATAGCATGTGTTCACAGCTCTAAATGATTAAAGGCTCGGATCGACGACAAACACAGAAATTACAACTGTGGTAGTCTCACGATGATACGAGGTGTCTGTCAGTGGTGAAATAAACAGTCCCCGCCACATCCAGTTTGTGGTTAAAACAAACTTGATCACGTTGGTACAAGTAGACACTCTGCAATGGAGTTACTCAATGTAAAAGTAGCCAAGGGTGCTGGTTTGGATTCAGACCATTACCATCTACCTTTAAATTCAAGAGTAAACAAATATTTAGAAAAGAGAGACAATAACAATCCAGAAAATTTGACATTTATCTAGACAAAGTGATTACAAAATGCGAGAAAATGATTACAACTGGAAAAAGAATAGTTAAATGTCTGGGACAACTTCAAAAAGACGTTACTCAGACTGCAAGGAAAAGAACTACCTGTCTTAAAAAGAAATGGAAGGATGCTTGGTGGAATGGTGATTGTGATTAGTTAATTATAAAGAGGCGTCCGCCCCCGGTAGTTGAGTGGTCAGCGCGACAAAATGTCTATCCTAAGGGACCGGGTTCGATTCCCGGCTGTGTCGGAGATTTTCTTCGCTCAGAGACAGGGTGTTGTGTTGTCCTAATCATTATCATTTCATCCTCATCGATGCGCAAGTCGCCGAAGTGGCGTCAAGTCGAAAGACTTTCACCCGACGAATGGTCTACCCGACGGGAGGCCCTAGCCACACGACATTAATTTATTATAAAGAGGCAATGAGCTTGGAATATCTGGAACCCAAATGAAAATTATAAGAAACGGAAAAATCATATAGGAGCAAGAAAACATGGATCATAAAGTCTCAAAAAGTTCAGAGTAGAACCCACAAAATATCACAATCGTCAGTGGAGTTAACACTTTAAGCAGAACAAGGAACATTTGTAAAACATGCAAAAATAGTTTAAAGCAGGGCACGCCACCAAGTCTACAGTTTATAGAACCAAAGCTACAAAAGGCTGCTTATAATAACATTCAGAAATGCAGAATCCTTGTTGACTACTTCAGAGAATCAAACAATTGTGATGCACCAAAAGAAGAACTTAATTTTGATAATGTAATCCAAATATAACCAGACTCAAAGCCACCAACAAAAGATGAAATTAGAGAAATCATACAACAACTTAAAAATAACAAAGCATCAGGAGAAGAAAATATAGCTGCTGAATTGTGGAAACACTCTAGTGGCAACATTATTCTATGTCTAACAGAAATTATTAATGAAATTTTGACAACAAACAGCTTACCATCAGAATAGACGTGAACATCAAAACATCCATTACATACAAAAGGAATGAAAACTGAGCCTAACAATTATAGAGGGGTCTCCCTCATACCGGTAACACATAAGATCTTGTCCATGACATTTTTAAGGAGAGATGAAGGAATATTCGACCTACAGTTAGGAGAGTATCGAGCAGGTTTTAGGAAGGGAAGGTCTTGTGTAGAGCCAATACTAAATCTAAAGAACCTAACAGGAATGAGGAAAATGAGAAACTTGAAATACGTGAAAACTTTTGTAGGTTTTAAAAAGGCATATGACTCAACGTAGAAATTCACTAATCAGCCATATAAAGGAATTTGGATTTAACAATGAAACAACAGGAATGATTAAAGGAACTTTAACAAACACAACATGAAAAGTAAATTTTAGTGGGGAACTGTCCAAACCTTTTGAAATAAAATCGGGATACTTTCTAACGGAGCGTTACAGAAGGTAGCGGGAGAATGGAAAAATTCACTAATATCAAGGGTATTCATCCAGGAAGAAACCCAAACGAATTCACCATATATTGTCTAGCTTTGGCAGATGACATGGCAGTATATACTGACTTGTTTGATAGTGTAAAAGGACAAATCACAGAATTATAGAAACAAGGAGACAAAAGAGGACTAAAAGATCATTTGAAAAAACACATTTCACGACATAACAACACAGTATCTGAAACAAACTGTTTTAAATACCTATGAGTACGGGTAACAAGAAACAGAAAAAAAGATAACCATAGAAAATAGAGTACATAAAATGGAAAGAACATTCGTAATGACAAAAACTCTTTGTCCTGGAACACAAAACTAAGAAACTATCAAACAGTCGTAAGGCCTGAAACGCTGGCTGCAGCAGAAACACTTGAACTAACAAGATTATGTGACCTTGAAAAACTGGAAAAAGTTGAAAGGAATTCTAAGGAAAAATCTGGGACCTAGAAGTAATAGCACTGTTGAATACAAATTAAGATCAAACACAGAACATGGAAATGCGAACTGTTGTAAAGACGAAAAGAAGATTATAATTTTATGGACACATATATCGAATGGATTAACTGAGCAGATCTTCTACTTACTAAACAGCTACAAATCCAAACCCACATGGTGCACCGAAATTGAGAAAGATATGTGAACATTGGAATTAGAATGGATATAATAGATAACAGAATACTTTTTAGAGAAGCAACACAAATGGTAGAGCAGAAAAAGTTCTGCAGACGGAAGGAAATATACCCAGGAAGAAGAAGAATGACACTCTCAAAGGACAATGGAAGTTTGGGAGTGACGAAATTAAACACTAAGGAGCCGAACCAAAGCTGATTTATCGTACACACCAAATGCGTTATTCGAATATGTAAATAAATTAAATCTTAAAAGTACATGTTCAATTCACAGGAAATGTTCCGCTCATTTCACTGCTGCAGTCATAATTCAGTTATCTATAACTTATGGGGAAGTGGATGTTCAATTCACAGGAAATGTTTTGCTCATTTCACTGCTGCAATCATAATTCTGGTATCTCTAACAATATTTAACTTACGAGGAAACAACGCAAAATACTGAATAATCAGTTTAAATTGGCAGTTAAACATACAGTTTTTATAATCTATGTGTTGTAAGTGAAACATGTATATGCTTGTCGACATATACTGCTATGACGATCGTGTAAATGTTTTGTTTTATTAATCAAGGTGACTTAAATTAACTGTCCAGCTAAACTGGCTCTCACTGGTTAATTATGTACGCAATCAAATATACGTATAGCTCAGTCGATACATATCGATGAGCGCTAAAAACTGATGGGTTGATCTCTTTCGGGATATAAAATTATAATTTTTGTTAATTATTTACTGAAAATCCGTTAAACAAACATACTTGGCTCTGTATCTAATCGTACACATCACATTCATAGTATATCTCTCTTCACTATAGTGATAGTTGGCATCTGTGCTACTGCATGTGTAAACCAAATGAGGCACACGACAAAAATCTGTCACCTCTGCTCTCTTTACAGTATGTTGTGCCCGTAGTGGTACGACCTTCTCAGTGCGGGAGAACCTCTTAAGCTAGCCAGCTGTGCACACCCCAGGCGACACATCAGCTCTTCATTATATTAAAGTTTCACCACAAGAAGATCGTATGTCGTTTACGCCACAAGATTTTTTATTTTTTCAGGTACTTGTCAGCTTTAGCAAGCTTAATGCGTGCATAAATCTGTAATGTATCAGTTAAATTTGATTCTTTCTCCAAACCAATGCAGAAATCAGTTGCAACCGGGTTAGTTGAGTTTTCACATTGCTATATCGACCGAGCGATATCTGTTTACTGTAGTGTTCTTTACGACCAATCAGTTCTGATAGTTGCAATATCTTTGTTTTCCTGTTTGACATTATCTCTTCAAAGTCGATGGTTCTTCACAAATAGGAGAGTTAATGGGTCTCTAACCTTCCTTGTGCGATCCCACGCGTTTACGCCTTTTAGTCGTAATTGCCCTTATTAGTTTTCGCCAGACATCTCACGTATTTCTGCGAAGCTGAAGGATATAGACCCTGGCACGGAATATCGTTCTTTCGAATAAAATGCAAATCTAATTAAACTCCAGCAATCGCTTCTCTGGAGTGGGTCTTTCAATATTAATGAACATTTCAAAGCTTTTTTACTATCACAGAATATATTAACGTACCCTATTTGCTAAATGAGCTAATTTTTCGAATCCATCTTTTGTCTCTTCGTTGGCGTCAATGTGAACTTCGGATTTAATTATGAACTTTTACAAACGTGAAGATACTTTTTGTGTACATATTGTTCCAAAATTATGTTCCCCATGTTGCGCCAAAACGTACAGAGTTGTGAAGGACTGAAACAAGATCAGAATAAAAGTAGTGTTTCTTCAAGATCATAAAATCGACTGACAAATTTTACAATACAAATTATATCTTTCATTCTTTTACATTCTTGCAACGAATAGGCGTAGCAAGAACTTGGACCTCTCGGTATCTTACCCTTACCAATGACCGCATATTTGATGGCAAAAAAATGTCCAGTGCATTAATACTTTCTCAGATGTTAATAACTGCTGTAGCTGTCAACTTCTTGGTAGGCGCCCAGCAACCAAAATAAGTAACAAGTATTGTGGTTAATGTGAATAATCCAAAATATATAAAATAAGAATTATAAGTCATCCTGTCATAAAAACGTAAATATGACTTCCCATACATCGTCACCGCTGGAAAGACCTCATGGTACTTGTATCGCTGCGGGTGTCACTCTGTAAGGTATCACCAAGTTCTGAAGAACGTAATTTCTCGTTTTTACTTTATCAGGTACATTTGAAAGATGCTGTTTATATGACTAACTTGTCTCTGGAGTTATTCCTCGGCATTTTGTGTACTGCAGTACGGCGAGAGTCTCGTCACGCGCCATGTAAAATGGAGATTTAAGCGACTGTAGTGAATATTGTCTCGAGAAAGAATGCTGTTTACAATCCGGGCCAGTTGTGCAGTCTTGCCGCTCTTCCCTCTATCCTTACGTAGGCGCGCAGAAATTGTGCTGCACTACGCTCGTCATATTTTTCCCTATTTTAGACTCTCCTACACATCATATTATTATTAGAAATACAAGCACACAACATGGTAGTACAAGTCTGTACTTTAGATTTACAATCTCACTTGATCAGTAGTATACTGTGTATTTAACTGATACACATTTGCACAAATCTGAAGCCAAATAACACTAAACAATTGAGAAGTCCGCGTTTTAGCTGAAAGGTTCTTAATTTAATGACTCCCTTATGTTATGGCAAATGCTGTACGTACCGCTGCATGTCTTTCGTTAATCCCGAAATTCTTTGCGGCATTAGTGTTAATCATGAACTACGTACTCCACACTGGAGAGGGCGGCCATCTCCGAAGATTAACTAGCTTGAGTATTCTAGTCTTGGACGAAACATAGAACTTTTTAATAACATAATTAGTCAAGAATCACAACTGCTGAGTAGTGGACGAAAAAAATTTCAGTTAACAATACTTTGAAGATCTTTTGTTGAAATGCGTAGTGAACACAATTCTGTCTTGTATATCAATTTATTGACGATTGGCTTCACAGTGGAAAAATGATGCCTTTGTAAATGATATTTTTCCACTGTGAAAACGGTCTTTTGACTGAAACCTGTCGTGTATAAAATGATATAGAAGACAGCATAGTGTTCATCATGCATTTCAACAAATATCTTCATGTTGTTCACAGTTGCCCGAAGAAAATCTTTTAAGCACTGTCGGTACGGCGATATGCAATGATGGGTTCACTGCTTCAAAGTATTATATTTGTAAGTAAAACCGAATGTTCCATTCCATAATATATTTTGACCGTATAAACGTATAAAATAAGTTCCACCTACTGTTGTTTCATTGTTTTGTCCTCTACCTGTCACAGTACACTATAATAAGGCAGTTGATTAACGGTAAATTCTTATCCGACGAACGCGAAGAATATATGTCTCTGAGGGGCGGAAGATGCTAACCTAGTGCATTTTCTTCAATTGCAACACGCGAAGTGAAACATGATCATAATAGAGCGCAAATATTGGTGTACTTGTATATTATAACAAACAAAAGTCTTTGTGAGGGTATTCTTCAATATATAAAGGAAAGCTGAACATCATGAAATTCTTTAACCGTTTCTCAAACTGGATTACATTACACACTAGACATACGACATGTTCTGGCAGCTTGTTCAGTACATGTGTATCCATGCAGATAACAACTTGTTTAGCTAATGGTAAACCCTCAAGTGTCTGTAGTGACTCTTTTCCATCACCGTATTACACTCATAGTTCATACTATGTCTATATTTTTAGAAAAGAGAAATATCAGTAATTAGAGAATTAATATGTCATCATCGAGCCTCGATGATTTTATTTCCTCTGGATGAACCTTATTCCGTTTCTAAATTTCTCCTTGGTTTTCTTAAAGCTTATTAAATGTATAGATCGAATAACATTGAGAAGATGCTAAAACAGTGCTTCAATCCCACCTCAACTACCGATTCTGTTTCATGGCCTCCGTGTCTTATAACTGCAGTCTGGTTCCTGCAGAAGTTGTAGGTAAACTATCGCTCCCTTCATTTTATTCCAGCTGCCGTCAGAACATCCAAGAGAGTATTCCAGTCAACATTATCAAAAGTTTTCTCTATACGTACAGACACTACAATCGTATTCTACCTATAAGCTATGTTCTAAGATCAGTCGCACGGTCAGTACTGCGTAATTTCTCCGGAACGCGAAGTCGACTTCTGCCATTCTGATACCCGATATACGGGTTGTCCTTCTGAACCGTTCTCGGTCCCATATGAAGGTTACTGATGGCCGTGATGAGTCCGCAAAATCTGTCTCGGCGCTACAAAGTCTGACCCCGTCCCTGTGCTCGGTGATGAACAGTGCCTAAGGATCGAAGAGTGGCTTTAGGGTACATACTTGAGAAAAATTTCGGAACAGATACCTCGGTTTATTGGCAAAAGTGGTCTACGCCGAGTAGAAACTCGCGCGCCAGAATTAAGATCGGTTGTACCTAGTAATCAGTCAGAGCTCACAGCAGAGCTATGATTTTAGTGAGGTTTGTGGCGAGCCAAAGGTGTCTGGAGAACAGAGGCCATCGCCACAGTGTGGCTATTCAGCGAATGCGGGTTCAGGTCGAGAGCTACCAGAGAGCTGTCAGCTCGGTTGGCTTCGCAGCCAAAGTGGCCTTGACCGTCAGTCGCTCGACCAGTCCTGAAAATGGCGTATGGCGTCTCAGGCCTGAAGGAGAAAAAATTCTTCAAAGAGACAGATTATAACAAGAAATTCACAGCGCCGGGGCAAATACAAAATAACGGCATGTTACGGTGAGACTGGTTGGTGAGTTCGGGCACCTGACAGGTCTTTCCTGAAACGTGAATTCTCTTTCTTTCTGAGAATCATTTCCTCCTCATGCATCCCCAGGTGAACATAAGTAGAAATAACTTGGACAAAGGCTGAACCGGCGGTTTCCACTATCCTCATTAGTACAACACTGATGTTGTACTAGAAACCACTGCATCAGATATATCACCATGTAACTACGTCAGTATCTATATTCCGAGAGCTGACGTATGGTGCGTGATGAAGGACGCCCTTTCCAACAGTTATTTCCGTCTTCCCGCGTTCCAGTTGCGCATTGTGACTGGGAAGAGCGACTGTCGATATAATCTCCAATTTCTGCGAAATTCTTGTTGGCATAACTTGCCGAGACGTAGGCCTATGTTGCTGGAACTAATATGTTTAGTGACTCTTCCTGGAACGTACGCTTTTGGAGTAGCAAGAGCAAACCTCGCCGTTATGTACAACCTCTCTTTAGTAACATCTGGCACACGAGTTCGTTGACCGTATCCATAATGCCCTCGCGATTACTAAACGGAATGTGTCACTCTTGGTTGATTCTTGTCTATCACTTCTATTACTCCAACCTGGTAGGGCTTCCAGGCTGATGAGCGAAAGTCAAGTATCGCTAGAAAGAGTGTTTTCTAAGCCACTTCCTTCGAGGCTGAAATTGCTGAACATTCTTCTGTCTTAGCCTGCAATTCCTACAGCTACTTTTCTGTGGTAACTGCAGTTCATAGCGTTCGTAGCAGTTACTCATAGACATGCTTTCAGTGATTTACCTCCGATAGTATTGAGCGGACGATTTAGATGGGATTCGGTTAATGAAAAGAGGACATACAATTCAAGGTTTATTTCCCCAAAACAATTAAGTCATTCTAATAAATTACACTGCACCTTACAAATTACAATGACACAAACAAATCAAGCTGCTTACAATATGAGGTAATAAAAATGTTATATGACACAGGTGAACAGAGAAACTTATTTGTGACGTTTGAATCACTGCCAAACATAGCTGTTTACAGTTTGATACATTAACGAATAATCATTGTGCATTAAACTACATACTTTCACCTAATACAGTTAAATTTTATAATGTGAAGCACAAACGTATAATTTACAATTAAATTTTCTGTCGAAGTTACTCCTTCCAAAAGGTATCTCAATTAAAAATACCCTAAAACCCTTAACACAATAACACGTACATGACTAGCTCAAATAATAAAAATATGTACAGCAAAGCTCAACATTTGCTTCCTTACAGAAAGTTTTCAACAGCGCAGACTAAAATAAGTAAGCACAAGGCTAAAAACAATTGCTAGCAACTTAACAAGCACACATAAAAATATCAGACTGCTGCCACATCACAAAACGGAACAGGCGCGCGCGCAGTCCCCAGCAAGCCAGAAAACCAGTAACACACACTCCAGCCTGACCACAGTAATTTCGACTCAGAATCAGGGTTCTCTGCCTCGTGATGACTGGGTGATGTGTGATGTCCTTGGGTTAGTTAGGTTTAAGTGGTTCTAAGTTCTAGGGGACTGATGACCATAGATGTTAAGTCCCATAGTGCTCAGAGCCATTTGAACCATCAGAATCAGGGCGCGTGAGCACACCGGGTCCACGCAAAACACACACTGCCAAATAATTCCCACCAACAGATACGGCGGGATAACGGGGGCGACGACCAGGTACACACCAGCAGAAAACTCGACACCTGGACTCCGGCCAAAACGGAACCACGCAGAAAATATAAACAACAGCTCAAGTAAGGTGAAACGAACCCCGCCACGCAGACCGGACAGAGCAAACACACAGAAAGCCTGCCCTGCAGTCCTTACAACTCCTGGGTGCGGAAACCCAAGCGATATCGTGGCACCCTTTTGAGACGCGGAGAACCTCGAGCGATCGCGTGCGGGGATCCATCAGTTGTCCACTACAGCACATCACCAACACGCCCCACCGCCCAACAGCCAAATCAACGAAGCCCGCCAACAACGAGACCACACCTCCGTGCCGGGGCGGAAGGCAAAATACCGCCAGCTCGGTGCGAATCCAACTGCCGAGCAGAGCGCGCGCGGCCCCCCGCGGAAAACGCTCCAGAGGGCAGCAGCCGCCTCAGCGCCTGCGCAGGCCGAACCAGACGGAAACAGAAATACAAGTCGCTATGGATAGTGCCGGATACGCAACGCGCCAGAGAAATGGCACAAGTATAACTGAACAGCAGTGGAACTCTTCGACAAATTGCCTGGTGACTTCCATATCTGGTTCTTCCGCCGACGTTTGTTTGACGATTTTTCTGACTTTTCGCCAGCACGAGCGGCTGATTGTCGGAGCTTCACCCTCCATTGCTGGTGGTGAGCAGGAGTCGCGTTGGCGGCCACGTGTTATGTGTGCCTGGCGCGCTAACGTCCAAGGGTTTGACCGTGGTCATTGCTGCTGTGGTTCTACCCTTGCCACCTCCAATGGTCGTTCGCTACAGCACGGGACTTCAGGAGACACTCTTCTTTCTTGTCGAAGCTACTGTCATGGTTTTTTACACAATATGTCACATTGATTTACGAGCAGGGTCTACGGACAGTCTTTGCAACAGTAGTAAATCCTCAGCACGTCTTCCTGTGTAATATAGAGTGCTTCGATAAGGACTTTACAACTTCGAAAATTCATATAAATTAATTCATAATACTCACAGAGGTGATTGTAGTGTCAATTTGTAGGGAAATGCATCAAGTTTTGTTTCGCGTAGTTCGCTAGTGCCGAATCGCACCATAAGGAGCGCTAGCGGCAGTTGCGTTAAGGCTGGCTCTCTTCACTGGACGCCAGTGTGCTAGCTGTGTGTTTTGGTTTGAAGAATCCAAGCCGGCGACAAAGTTCAACGTAATTTCCGTACCAAGTACGCTAAAGAACCCTCTCTTAGGCCTTCTAGTAGCATAAACGTTTTGTAGAAACAGGGTGCTCGGTAAGACATGGGAAATCATCAGGTCGTCCGAGCACATCTGACGATGTCGTCGAGCGAGTGAGGCAACGGTTTATCAGCAGCCTTACAAAATCGACCCGGCGTGCATCTCGCAAACTGCAAATCCCACATACGACTGTTTGGCGTGTGTTGAGAAACCGTTTACATTTGAAACCGTGCAGATTGACGATCGTTCAAAAAATGGCTCTTAGCACTATGGGACTTAACATCTTAGGTCATCAGTCCCCTAGAACTTAGAACTACTTAAACCTAACTAACCTAAGGACATCACACACATCCATGCCAGAGGCAGGATTCGAACCTGCGACCGTAGCAGTCCCGCGGTTCCGGACTGCAGCGCCAGAACCGCACGGCCACCGCGGCCGGCGATTGACGATCGTACAAGCAATAAAAGACACTGATAAAATTGCTCACAAGAACTTCTGTGCACATATGTTAAATCGATTAATGAGGATGAACATTTCACGGACAAAATCATCTTTCCTGACGAGTCGACTTTTCACTTCAGTGGGAAGGTTAGGTTAACACACATACTGTAGGATTTGGGGCAATGAAAATCGACGTCTAACATTGCAACGTGTTCGTCGTAGCCCTAAACTGAACTTTTTTTTTCATCGAGCAAGAACAAGGTGTACGTCCCCTATTTTTCCGTGAGAGAACCACCATCAACAAGATACTGTACCTGGATGTGGTACAGCAATTTTTGATACCGCAGGTCGATGAGGATGACGGAGAACGAAACGTTTACTTCATGCAAGATGGTGCACCACCCCACTACCTGTCTGACGTCCGGGATTTTCTCAGTGACCGCTTTCCAGGTCAATGGATTAGCCGTGATGCGCGGAATACAACGCCCCCACGTTCCCCAGACCTGACACCACTCGATTTTTTTTTTATGGGGATTCATCAAGGATATCGTGTTTGTACCTCCTGTGCCGACTTCTCTATCTGAACCTTGAGCAAGAATTTACGCCGACACTGAGTAAGTTACACCTGCAATGCTACACCGAGTTTGGGAAGAAATTGACTTCCGATGGGATGTGTGCAGGATAAGCAATGAAAGCCACATACAACATCTTCAGTTTGAGGTACAAATCCTGTTGCGTTTCCCTACAAAATAGCATTAAACCCAGCTCTGTATGTTCTTTCAATAAATTTATAGAATTTTTTAAAGCTGTAAAGTCCTCTTCGAAAGATCCTGTAGTAATAGTTGCTGAAATCCAGGTTAAAGATGTCAGAGGGAACACCATCAGTGATCGTAAGTCGAAAATCAAATAAAAGACGAGTCGCCTAAAAGGGTGCGAAATGCTCGTCGTTTCACTTTAGTCAATAAATTATTTCAGACGTGAACGCTACACAAAGTTGATTTCAAAAGCTTTACCGTCGTTGCCTGATGCCATTTTCACAGACAGCAGTGGCGTGTTTCGCGCAGCGCGCGTGTAGCTGCGCCGATGAAAACTGCATCGGAGCGGCTGCAGGACACCGGCGGTGGGAAGATGACGGCGGATTAGCGAACTGCGCTCTCTGTAGGTGGTGACGGCCAATGACGGCGGCGACAGCGCCGGGCCGTGCCACGCCGGCCAGCCGCCGCCCACGCGGCTGGCGACTGCGGCGCCGCGGCAGCCCACACGGTGGTCGGCGGCGGCGGCAGCGCGCCTGCATTGTTCACGCAGGTGGCGGGCACAGCGGCGGGCACAGCGGCGGTCGATGCACAGCGGCGGGC
This sequence comes from Schistocerca piceifrons, assembly GCF_021461385.2. Classification (NCBI taxonomy): domain Eukaryota; kingdom Metazoa; phylum Arthropoda; class Insecta; order Orthoptera; family Acrididae; genus Schistocerca; species Schistocerca piceifrons. The sequence continues at coordinate 23,324,529 of NC_060140.1, read as the reverse complement.
GACCGCCCTGCGAAACCGCGGCATCAGAAGGCCGCATCGCAGCGATAATCGACAGCCGCTGTGGACGTAGGCAGAAAGAGGCAGGCAGCGTCTGCTTATTTCGTTTACGAAAACGTTAAAAATGGTTTCGGACTCACTCCGCTCCTCCGTTCACGGCTGCTGAAAGGAGCGTTCGTGACACTGTGCTTAGGTTCGTGGGAAAGATAGTGGATTACCGTATTTTACAGACTATAAGACGGCAGGAAGTACGGCATGGAAATCAACATCGAAAAACCAAAAGTGATGCGGCTATCGAAGAGGGAGAAACCTTTGAGGATAATCATCGACAATCGAGAACTGGAGGATGTGAAACAGTTAAAGTACTTGGGAAATTTAGGGACAAAGAGTGCCCAAGGCAGCAGCGAAATTAGAACAAGAATCGCTATGACTGAAACTGCGTGCAGTAGAAAGAGGAATCGGCTGACCAGCAAGTTAGGTTTGGAATTAAGGAAGAAACTGGTGAAGTGCTACATCTGGAGCAGAGACGTGGACCATGAGAAAAAAGAAAACAAAAAACCTTGAAAGTTTTGAAATGTGGAGCTGGAGGAGAACGGAGAAGATCAAGTGGACCGATCGGGTGAGGAATAACGATGTTCTGAGAAGAGTAGGAGGGAAGAGAGACACTCTGAATACAATTCTTCAGAGGAGGGCCAACTGGATCGGACGCACACTGAGACACGGGGGGGGGGGGGGGGGGGGCGTTACAGGAGCGCTGGGACGACGAAGAAGAAGAATTCAACTTTTGGATGACATGACACACGTAAAGAGATACCAGACTGAAGGAAGAAGCTGAAGACAGGGAACATTGGCATTAGAAATTCTCTGCACGAAGACACAGACCTGCCATTAGGCAGAATACTACACTTTTTTCTTCGAAAAATTGCCTCCAAAATTCAGGATCGTCTTATACTCGAAATTAATATAAAAATGTCCACTGTTTGATTTAAAATTCACGCCAGTCTGTAAAATGGCCATATATCCGATATCGCGGGAAACTTTACCTGGCAACACTGGATTCAACTGGCGGCAACAGTGCAGCGATGCGACAAACGTGAGTCACAAGCCTGCTAACACCCTCTCCCTCGCAAACCCAGAACACTGTCCAGCCCATGGTGCGTCATTGCAGTCTACGGTAGCAGTGAACTTGAGCTGAAAGCTATTTATGTTATCGATAAACTACAATACTTTTGTTAGTACCCAACATCGCAATGAAAACTGCTGAAGTGCTACATCTGGAGCATTGTAAGGAGCTATAAACTGAGAGTATGCAGAAGAGCATGGAAACAGACCAACTGAGCGGCATTTCGGCACTCCACCAACAGAAAAAAAAACATTCGCGATTGGCGCGCCAGTAAACAAGATGAGGAACACAAAATGCGCAAATAGAGGAATGAATGCAAAATGGCCAAAACTAGAAGATGACGTATTAAAATGGATTCAAGGAAACCGTCAAAATGGTATTGGAATTAACGCAAAAATGATTCAAATACACGTTTGTAAGGTAGTGCTACATTGGAACTTAGTAGGCTTTAAGGGTGGAGTAGGTTGATGCTACAGGTTTATGAAGAATCATGGACTTAGCATGCGAACCAAAACTTAAATATCTTACAAAATGCCACAAGAGTATGAAGAGAAAATATTATCTTTCCATCGCTTTACTACTGAACATCGAAAGAAAACCAGTGTGGAACGAAGCCAGATAGCCAATATGGACGAACTCCTCTGACATTTGATGTGGCACGTAACAGAACTGTTGCCACGAAAGGTGCTAAATCTGTAACTGTAAAAACAGTGGATGTCAAAAAATGCACTACACGGTTGTCCTTTTATGTTGTGCTGACGGTACTAAACTTAATCCGATGAACATTTTCAAGCGTAAAGCAATCCCAAAACCTTCCAAAATACCGTCACGTTTTGCTGTTCGCGTACATGACAAGGATTGCATGGACGAGGTTGTTATGAAGTTATGGATTAACAGAGTGTGAGAGAGAAGGAAAGGAGCTTCACTGAACGAGAGTTCTCTTCTTGTGCTAGATCAGTTTAGTAGACATTTGGAAAATTCTGTGAAAGAGAAAGTGAGACGGGGAAATACAGAGGTTGCTGTTATTCCGGGACGACTTACTTCACAGCTGCAACCTACTGTGGCTTTTATAAATAAACCATTTCAACTGTATATGAGAGAGGAATGGAACAAATAGATTATGAATAAAACGCGACCTGAAATCACGACCTACAATCAAACAAGTGTGTCAGTGGATAAAACAGTCTAGTTCTAGAGTGAGATAAGACATTACTGTTAAATTTTTCGATAAGTGCGGCATACGAAGTACCATTCCTGATGGCAGTGAAGACCGTCTTACATATGAAGAGGACAACAGGAAGAACAAGAAGAAAAAGAAGAAACTTCCGATAACGATTTTTAGGGAATTTGAAAGTCGATTCAGATACAAAAACTAAGAATTTTTTCATCCTAGCTTTCCAATCTAATAATAAATATGGTAAAAATGTTATTTTTAAATAAATTGCTTAAAAATTAAGGTGCGTCTTACAGTCCGTAAAATACTGTATCTATCTATTTTCGAATGAGTGTAGAGTCGTTTGAAGAATTAACAGCTGAGAACAGGCAACGTCGTCACAAACATCTGGCAACACTGTGACAGTGCAATTGTTGTGGTTGGCAGGAGAGCCAACACCGTGTTACTAGATGAGACCGAAATGCACGTGTTTTAGCTCACGCAGGCTGGCGTGAGGTCTGGAACAGGACAAGGAAATTAGAATTTAGAAAAACGGACGTAGCTGGTGGAATACTTAACTTTAATCCATTAATGATGAATGTCGCTCTTGACAGTTTTGTGTTTTCATGCTGTAGCTTTGATACCAGTAAACGTAAGTAACCGGCCGAGCACTGTCACCATTCGAGTTGTCAAGCTGGTAGACGACTATGCTGTCGACCTGTTACAACCTTGGTCATACCTATGTTTCAGTCGAATACCTCTATGTGCCTTTCTCTGTATTTCAAGATATAGCCCGTGGTCTAGGTGTCATTCCAGATCGGATTACTCCCCTTTCATTATTATTTCCGGAACGTGACTATTTTCCTCGGACAAAGACCAATGCTGTGAATTGGATTCGCGGACATGCCATTCACTACTTATTTGGACGAACTGTAGACTCTGTGCTCGATTTTTGGACATACCTCAATAACCGTCATTATGTCGTTGTCCGTCACCCAAAATACAGACAATTTTTCTCGAATTTCCTTGGGAGTGCTTTCCACGAGCCGCCTCGCAGCTGGAATGTGTTAAGCCAAGAGAGAAGAAGGTTTCCTGTTTGAACCAATGAACATTTCTGAACAATTGAACGGAACACATCAATTTCGAGAAGACTTGACTCAACATATTACCAGCGGGGCGCAGAAGGCCTCTGATCACTTACACACAAAAAAAAAAAATAAATAAATAAATAAAAATAAAATTCAGAAAAAGGAAGATTTTGTTTTGTTTGTAAGGATAGCCCTCACCTTGATTTCCCATATTTACCCTGGTATATAGGCAGCTCTCTGGGGTAGGTTTAGTCAGGAGCCAACGCCTGAAGTGGCCCAGATTTTTTTGTTATAGGATGAAAAGTGGCGGTGGCACTTGTTTTTTTTTAGTTCCATTTTATTAAAGGGTTTTCAAAAGAAAAGAAAACGTTAAAAAAAAAAGGCGCCAGACCCAAGGTTAACCTTGCCCGCTCAGCGGGTGTGAGCATTGATTCATAATCAAAACGTCTTTGGTCCCGGGTTCGATCCCCGCCACTGCCTAAATTTTGATAAATAATCAGCATTGGCGACCGAAGACTTTCGGCATAAGAAGTCAGCCTCATTCTGCCAACGGCCTTGTCAAAGAGGGCGGAGGAGCGGATAGAGGTTCAGGGCACCCTCTTGTCCTTGGGGTGGGAAATTGCCCCTAAAGGCGGAAGAATCAGCAATGATCAACGACATCAGGATGTAGAAGGCAATGGAAACCACTCCATTAAAGACGCGTAACGTGTATCCACAGGACATGTGCCCTGAAATTGAAGAAGTGTCATGATGATCTCTCCATTGGCAAAAGATTCCGGAATAGTCCCCCATTCGGATCTCCGTGAGGGGACTGCCAAGGGGGAGGTTACCATGAGAAAAAGATTGAATAATCTACGAAAAGATAACGTTCTACGAGTCGGGGCGTGGAATGTCAGAAGCTTGAACGTGGTAGGGAAACTAGAAAATCTGAAAAGGGAAATGCAAAGGCTCAATCTAGATATAGTAGGGGTCAGCGAAGTGAAGTGGAAGGAAGACAAGGATTTCTGGTCAGATGAGTATGGGGTAATGTCAACAGCAGCAGAAAATGGTATAACAGGTGTAGGATTCGTTATGAATAGGAAGGTAGGGCAGAGGGTGTGTTACTGTGAACAGTTCAGTGACCGGGTTGTTCTAATCAGAATCAACAGCAGACCAACACCGACAACGATAGTTGAGGTATACATGCCGACGTCGCAAGCTGAAGATGAACAGATAGAGAAAGTGTATGAGGATATTGAAAGGGTAATGCAGTATGTAAAGGGGGACAAAAATCTAATAGTCATCGGCGACTGGAATGCAGTTGTAGGGGAAGGAGTAGATGAAAAGGTTACAGGAGAATATGGGCTTGGGACAAGGAATGAAAGAGGAGAAGGACTAATTGAGTTCTGTAATAAGTTTCAGCTAGTAATAGCGAATACCCTGTTCAAGAATCACAAGAGGAGTAGGTATACTTGGAAAAGGCCGGGAGATACGGGAAGATTTCAATTAGATTACATCATGGTCAGACAGAGATTCCGAAATCAGATACTGGATTGTAAGGCGTACCCAGGAGCAGATATAGACTCAGATCACAATATAGTAGTGATGAAGAGTAGGCTGAAGTTCAAGACATTAGTCAGGAAGAATCAATACGCAAAAAAGTGGGATACGGAAGTACTAAGGAATGACGAGATACGTTTGAAGTTATCTAACGCTATAGATACAGCAATAAGGAATAGCGCAGTAGGCAGTACAATTGAAGAGGAATGGACATCTCTAAAAAGGGCCATCACAAAAGTTGGGAAGGAAACCATAGGTACAAAGAAGGTAGCTGCGAAGAAAGCATGGGTAACAGAAGAAATACTTCAGTTGATTGATAAAAGGAGGAAGTACAAACATGTTCCGAGAAAATCAGGAATACAGAAATACAAGTCGCTGAGGAATGAAATAAATAGGAAGTGCAGGGAAGCTAAGTCGAAATGGCTGCAGGAAAAATGTGAAGACATTGAAAAAGATATGATTGTCGGAAGGACAAACTCAGCATACAGGAAAGTCAAAACAACCTTTGGTGTCATTAAAAGCAACGGTGGTAACATTAAGAGTGCAACGGGAATTCCACTGTTAAATGTAGAGGAGAGGGCAGATAGGTAGAAAGAATACATTGAAAGCCTCTATGAGGGTTAAGATTTGTCTGAAACAGGAGTCGATTTAGAAGAGATAGGGGATCCAGTATTAGAATCGGAATTTAAAAGAGCTTTGGAGGACTTACAGTCAAATAAGGCAGTAGGGATAGATAATATTCCATCAGAATTTCTAAAATCATTGGGGAAGCGGCAACAAAACGACTATTCACGTTGGTGTGTAGAATATATGAGTCTGGCTATATACCGTCTGACTTTCGGAAAAGCATCATCCACACAATTCCGAAGACGGCAAGAGCTGACAAGTGCGAGATTTATCGCACAATCAGCTTAACAGCTCATGCACCGAAGCTGCTTACAAGAATAATATACAGAAGAATGGAAAAGAAAATTGAGAATGCGCTAGGTGACGATCAGTTTGGCTTTAGGAAAGGTAAAGGGACGAGAGAGGCAATTCGGACGTTATGGCTCATAATGGAAGCAAGGCTAAAGAAAAATCAAGACACTTTCATAGGATTTGTCGACCTGGAAAAAGCGTTCGACAATATAAAATGGTGCAAGCTGTTCGAGATTCTGAAAAAAGTAGGGGTAAGCTATAGGGAGAGACGGGCCATATACAATATGTACAACAACCAAGAGGGAATAATAAGAGTGGACGATCAAGAACGAAGTGCTCTTCAATCTGTACATCGAGGAAGCAATGATGGAAATAAAAGAAAGGTTCAGGAGTGGAATTAAAATACAGGGTGAAAGGATATCAATGATACGATTCGCTGATGACATTGTTATCCTGAGTGAAAGTGAAGAAGAATTAAATGATCTGCTGAACGGAATGAACAGTCTAATGAGTACACAGTATGGTTTGAGAGTAAATCGGAGAAAGACGAAGGTAATGAGAAGTAGTAGAAATGAGAACAGCAAGAAACTTAACATCAGGATTGATGGTCACGACGTCAATGAAGTTAAGGAATTCTGCTACCTAGGCAGTAAAATAACCAATGACGGACGGAGCAAGGAGGACATCAAAAGCAGACTCGCTATGGCAAAAAAGCATTTCTGGCCAAGAGAAGTCTACTATTATCAAATACCGGCCTTAATTTGAGGAAGAACTTTCTGAGTATGTACGTCTGGAGTACAGCATTGTATGGTAGTGAAACATGGACTGTGGTAAAACCGGAACAGAAGAGAATCGAAGCATTTGAGATGTGGTGCTATAGACGAATGTTGAAAATTAGGTGGACTGATAAGGTAAGGAATCAGGAGGTTCTACGCAGAATCGGAGAGGAAAGGAATATGTGGAAAACACAAGGAGAAGGGACAGCATGATAGGACATCTGCTAAGACATGAGGGAATGACTTCCATGGTACTAGAGGGAGCTGTAGAGGGCAAAAACTGTAGAGGAAGACAGAGATTGGAATACGTCAAGCAAATAATTGAGGACGTAGGTTGCAAGTGCTGCTCTGAGATGAAGAGGTTAGCACAGGAAAGGAATTCGTGGTGAGCCGCATCAAACCAGTCAGTAGACTGATGACAAAAAAAAGCCTTTATACACTTGGTACGCATCCAAATTGATATCATAGAGCTGTATTTATCAACATGAACCAGATGTTTTCCGAGCAATATATCGGACCACACGTCTGTGCAGCGAGATTTCGTTTGTGTGTTGCTCATGGTGCATGAAATATTTATGTTTTGCTTGCTTCTGATGGGTTTCACCCCACTAAATGCGAGCAAGCGCACGAAAAGACTGTCAATAATTGGAATTACGCAATAATACACTTAAAATGTGTATTTTTGCATTATGTATCCCGACGATAGTAACTGTAAACAGATTATACGTCTACTTGCTTATTACTCACGCTTCTTGATGTTTTCCTCAAAAAATAAAAATAAAGAGAGAGAGAGAGGGACAGAGAGAGAAAACAGAAATGTATTTCAGATATCAGCTTGGTGACGCCATGTTCGTCTCGTGATGTAAAGCAAGGACAGTTGATAGGTCATATCTCGTTGTACTAGCGATATGTATGGCTACAGGGTTCTTTCTTTTCTCTCTGCAAACAACCAGAACAGTATTCAGTAACAAAGTGGTAAGAACAACTATGCAGTGTGCCAATTAAACACTCAGCCTTTCTCGGTTATTTTGTTAATCGTTAACAATTGTCTGTAATGCAGTAAACATCCTTGATTGCTGATTTGGCATTACTGCCATTGTTATTGTTATTCATCATCTCACAACAGCTTTCCCATCACTCATCGCTGCCGATGCATGTAACGAATGGATCACGATGAATGGAATGTGGGGCAACCCAACTATTTCTGTCGACTTAACACCATGCCGACAGACAAATTGGCGCCTCACTGTATTTTCATTGTAATTCGTTAGCCTTCTTGCGACCTCGTTCTAATACCTCGTGGAGGCAGGCATAATATTTTGCTTTTTGAACACCGAGAAATAACACACAAAGATAGTTGATGGAAGAATACAAAGAAACAATCAGGCTCATGGGTGCGGATCCTATTTATCATTAGAACACTAAACAAGAGGGAAATATTACGGAAGCAATGAATGCTCTGGTTAGTATACATTATTTGTACAGATCCGAAGATGAAAAAGCGCATATCTGCACAGTGCCCGCACCTGTACTTTAGTTTCTGTCTTAATGGGCATAATTTTTAGTTTCTTCTCTTCTGAATTTTCAAATGAATTGATTATTACATGACACAGAATACTTAGTTAACTGTATTTCTTATAGCTTCCATCGGCACCAACATTTTTCTACATTCTCGTGCAATTCACTTGAATGATCACAAGATTGCACATAGATGCAATCGATTTCAAGGTGAAAAGTTTTTGTTATCTTACTTTCCGTGACAGGTGGGCAAAGTCGATTTCCAAAGACTTCTTATTGTACTGAAATAACCTTTTGTCACAAAGTAAGAAGGTAAGCGTTTTATTCGTATATATTTTGTGGGAAACTGTAATCATGATGGAAGATTATAGACCTGAATGTTTGGCACAACTGGTAGCAGAAAACGCTGCATATTAACCAAACCTCTCCGTATCCTCCTATGACACGAGCACAGGATTCTCCTTGGATACCGCTACAGAGCTGTTCCTCGCACAGCTGAGAACTGGCAACATCGTCACAAACATTTGGCAGCACCGTGACAGTGCAATTGTTGTGGTTGGCAGGAGAGCCAACACCGTGTTACTAGAGGAAGCCGAAAGGCACGCGTTTTTGTTCACGCAGGCTGGCGTGAAGTCTGGAACAGGACAATGAAATTAGAATTTAGAAAAAACGGACGCAGCTGGTGGAATACTTAACTTTAATCCATTAATGGTGAACGTCGCTCTTGACGTTACATTATTCACAGTGTCAATAGTAACTGGTAATGGCGCCTTGCTAGGTCGTAGCAAATGACGTAGCTGAAGGCTATGCTAACTATAGTCTCGGCAAATGAGAGCGTAATTTGTCAGTGAACCATCGCTAGCAAAGTCGGTTGTACAACTGGGGCGAGTGCTAGGAAGTCTCTCTAGACCTGCCGTGTGGCGGCGCTCGGTCTGCAATCACTGATAGTGGCGACACGCGGGTCCAACGTATACTACCGGACCGCGGCCGATTGATAGGCTACCATCTAGCAAGTGTGGTGTCTGGCGGTGACACCACATTCCTCCCCAGCAAATCGGCGGACGGTTGTGGCATAAGGCTTCCGCCCGCCGTGGAGAGGACCCCATGTTGACGTATGCGACGAGGTGGGGAGCCTAACAACAGGCGAGTCTGTGCCACCCGCACCCTGCCATTCGGACCGCGGGGAGCTAGGATACGCCTGAAAACCTGCTCCAGGGTGCACGCCAACATGCGGTGTATGCGCCCGCAGAGAGACAGCAGGGGCCAAAGGGTCGATCTCCATCGGGCCGGGACACCCGACGGGAGAAGACGACATATGGTCCGGAGCGGGCAAGAGTTCCGTGGCGGAGGACAACTGGTCACGGGAAGCGATCGGCGGCGCGTGACCCAGGGAGACGCCCGGCGGTTGCAGCGAAGCGTCCACTGCGGGCGTCGCCGGCGGGAGAACAGGCGGCGGCGGCGGCGGCGGCGGCGCGTCGCCATGGTGCAAAATGGAAGGCAGCGTCGGTAACACCTGGGCCCGAGGCGAGCCAGTAGATGGGTCCCCAGGGCGCTGACCAGACGGCACCGTCGCTGAAAGCAGACAGCTGCAGATCCCGTGCGACGACAGAGGCGCAGCTATGCCGACGCACCTCACCAGAGGCCCCCAAAACCAGATACATAGACGGCCGAGGCAGCGAAGAATGTGCCCTTCGAGCCAACGCCATGGACCTCGGTAGTGGCGGTAGTAGACAACGTCGCCTGGGGCAAAAGCAGGTGTCTGCCGCTGCATAGGAACTAGATGCGTTGGATGTAGCAAAGACATCAAGGTTCGATGAGGATGACCGTGGAGCAACTCAGCTGGCGAGCGAACATCTCGGGGCTGAGAGCGATACGAGGCCAAAAAGAGCAATAACGCGTCCTACCGAGAATGCGACTCTTTCAACTTCAACATCTGTGACTTGAAAGTCCTGACCAATCGTTCAGCGGCACCGTTTGACTGTGGCGAAACCGGCGCGGACGTCAGATGTTGAATATCATTGGCCTTGCAGAATGACTGAAATCCTGCGGACATGAATTGTGGCCATTGTCGGAAACAATAGTCTGTGGAAGACCTTCAATGCAAAAGATAGCAGATAACGCTTGGATGGTGGCAGATGACGTCGTGGAAGACATCCGGACAACAAAAGGAAAATTACTGAATGAATCTGCCACAACCAACCATCGAGCATTCCAGAATGGACCAGCAAAATCGATGTGTAAACGTTGCCAAGGGGAAGTGGCTTTTGGCCATGCAAAGAATTTCCGCGGTGGTGCTGATTGTTGTTCGGCACACACCATGCAAGAAGAGCACATATTCGTAATCGCGGCATCGATTCCAAGTTGTTTCGTTCTCACTATACCCCAATGTCCTTGGTGGAGAAGCTGTTAGACAGAGGACTGTAACGAACGTGGGACCACGACCCTGGACTGATCATTATCAGAACGCAACAGCAAAACACCACGTCGAACAAAAAGTCTCTCCATGTGAGCAAAAAATCGGCGAACCAACGGGTCCCCGATCCGTGAGTTTGACAAGGGCCACTACGTAGCAACAAAACATAGAACGGTAGCAAGGACAGGGTCGGCAGCTGTGGCTGTAGCTACACGACGAAAATCAATCGGAAACGATTCAACCACGTCATCGGTTTCCGCATCAATGAACATGCAAGCAAGTTCGGAGGAATAGAATGCTCTATCCTCAGCAACAGGCAAACGGGACAACGCATCGGCGATTGCATGCTTAGCAGTGGACCGATACAAGATATCGTAGCGGTACTGCGAGAAGAAAATAGACCAGCGAATGAATTTCTGCGCTGTACGTGGGGGTATAGGCTTGTTCGGATTAGAAAGCGATGTCAAAGGTTTGTGGTCTGTGATTATGGTAAAGTGACGACCATAGAAGAAATCATGAAACTTTGTAACCAAATACGAGAGCCAATGCTTCTTTCTCGATCTGTGAATAATTTCTTTGCGCAGACGAGAGCAATTTGGACGCAAAGGCAATAGGGCGATCGTGCGATTCATCTTTGTGCGCAAGCACAGCACCGATCCCGGAATCCGATGCATCCACCATCAACAAAAGGGACTTCTGGGGATCGAATGGCGTAAGGCAAGTATTGGAAAGCAACGCCGATTTCAACTGGCGAAAGGCGCGTTCGCATTCCGTCGTCCAGACGAAGGGAACATCTTTACGGCGTAAGCGATGAAGCGGAGCTGAAATGGAAGAGGCGTGTGGAACATATCGGTGATAATAGTAGATTTTTCCCAGCACACTCTGTAGCTGCTTCAAATTCTGCGGCGAAGGCAAGTCTCGTATGGCACGGAGGTGCTCGGGACTGGGATGTATGCCTTGGGCAATGAGTACATGTCCCAGGTATGGCAAATCACGATCAAAAAACACACATTTGTCCTTCCGCAAGCGAAGACCATTTTGTCGCAAGACCTGAAATAATGTTCTGAGATTGGCCAAATGTTCTTCTTCCGTCTGTCCGGAGATCACAATATCGTCCAGATAGTTTGCTGCAGTAGGGACCGACGCACAATTAGTTTGTAGATATTGCTGAAACAATGCAGGCGCGGATGCACATCCGAATGGCAGTCGTTTGAATCGATACAAACCAAGATGCGTTTTAACCACCAAAACGCGCTGGGATTCTTCGTCCACCGGTATTTGCAAGTACGCATCTGCTAGGTCCAACTTCGAAAAATATTTACCAGGGCACAGTTTGTCAAAAAGATCTTCTGGGCGGGGTAAAGGAAAAGTTGCAATCACTAGTTGTGGATTCACTGTTGCCTTGAAGTTCCCACAAAGTCTCAATTTTCCAGAAGGTTCTGGCAAAATTACTAAGGGTGATGCCCAGAGAGAAGCCTGCACACGTTCAATTACACCTTGTGATTGCAAATCGTGTAATGTTTTTGCGACCTCATCATGCAATGCGTGGGGAACATTGCACGCTCTGAAAAATTTCGGTTGCGCGTTTACTTTCAGTTCCAAATGTGCTTTATAGTTCTTAGCGTAACCGAGTCCCAGTGCAAAAATGTCTGCAAATTCTTCACATAGATGAGAAACACTGTCTGAAGGCACAGTCTGGTTCACTGGTAGGACCTGATTTACTAAAGACAAGTTAAACAACTGAAATAAATCGAAACCAAACAAGTTCACTGCAGAAGAAGAACGAAGGACGTAAAATGATACAAGTTTTGTTTGTCCTTTGTATGTTGCAAGAAGGCTGCACTGTCCTAACACAGGGATCTCTTGACCTTGATCACCTAATATTTGCGGCATGCAACGGAGGTGTGCCCAGCAGTTGGTAAGTGTCGTGATTGATCAGTGAAACTGCAGCCCTGGTAGCGAGCTAGAATGCTATCACTTTGCCGTTAATGTCCAAGTCCACAAAAAGTTTATTGTCCTGCTGACGTCAAGAGTGACTGTCTCGTGCAACATGAACTAACACTGGTACAAAATCACTTACGAATTGATGGGAGTTCCAGCGATGTCGACACACACTATTTGTGGGACGAACACAGACATTGTTAGTGAGAGTGGCACTGGGCGGAGTGGAATGAACTACATGAATTTCCATGGGCGAAGTTTCGCGAGCCTGAATATCCTTGGTTCAATTCCGATTCTGGCGCGAAGCAAAGGGCCTGGAATGGTTGTGAGTTTCCAATCCGAGCTTTTTCTGGCAAACACTCTGAACATGTCCTTTTTTATTACTGAAAAAGCAAATAACTTGGTGTGACGGGCAATTCTCACGCGAATGTCTAGTAGCGCACTGTGGGCAGGATCTGAGCACAGCATTTGCTTGCTGACACGGCTCACGTAGCTGAGAGCCTGGCGGTAGCGGCGCGTTCGGGCGCGAGGACTGTTTATTGTTCCGTGTAGCTCGCCCGGCGGGCCGTTTAACCTGACACACGGGTGCCAAAGTTTCAAATGATTCCTGAGCAAAGTCAAGTGTGTCCTGTCGATCCAATATGTCCATCACTTGATGAAGGGAGGGATTGACTAGTTTCAAAATCTGTTCCCTTATACGAACATCAGAAACGTTCTGTGCAATTGCATCACGTACCATAGTATCTGAATAAGGGAGTCCACATTTACACTCAAAAGCACAGTCCCTAGTAAGGCCTTGCAACGTTGCAACCCACTCCCGATTAGTCTGACCTGCCGTACGTTTTGTACGAAAGAAGGTATACCGTTTCGCAACTACATTGACTGATTCTTTGAAATATGCATCTAATGCAGACAAAATTTCTTCGTAGGACAGAGTTGCTACATTGCGTCGGGGAAATAATTTGACTATCACACGGTATGTGTTCACCCCGACTGCCGCTCGTTACCTTGAATTCTGTAGGCAGCGAGATGGAATCCAAATTGGCGTGACCACTCTGTCTAGCTTTCTGTAAGCGATAAAATTAGGACAGTACATCTGGAGATTGTGTCGTAGCCATTACACAAGTTAATCAGGGCAATATCGATAAGAACGCGGTTTTGCCTCGTCGCCAAAGTTGTGGTTGGTAAGAGAGCCAACACCGTGTTACTAGATGAGGCCGAAAAACACGCGTTTTAGCTCACGCAGGCTGGCGTGAGGTCTGGAACAGGACAAGGAAATTAGAATTTAGAAAAACGGACGTAGGTGGTGGGATACTTAACTTTAATCCATTAATGATGAACGTCGCTCTTGACGGTACATAATTCACATTATGAATGGTAACTGAATATGGCGCCTTGCTAGGTCGTAGCAAATGACGTAGCTGAAGGCTATGCTAAACTATCGTCTCGGCAAATGAGAGCGTATTTTGTCAGTGAACCATCGCTAGCAAAGTCGGCTGTACAACTGGGGCGAGTGCTAGGAAGTCTCTCTAGACCTGCCGTGTGGCGGCGTTCGGTCTGCAATCACTGATAGTGGCGACACGCGGGTCCGACGTATACTACCGGACCTCGGCCGATTGAAAGGCTACCACCTAGCAAGTGTGGTGTCTGGCGGTGACACCACACGCCATCTACCGCGAATGGGAAACAATGGTTTGGGTAGGCCGTAGGCAGTTTTTTATTTTTATTGACAGACTTTCCTGCATGACCGACTGCCACCGACTCGTTGTTATGTTCGCAGCTATCGCTTGGTCTCACGCTGTTAGTAAGGGACTTTTGTCTTGGTGCGTGACAGTGGATAAGTGTGGCGAACAGAAATTCGCGAATTACTGAGCAACAAGTACTCTCAGAAAAAGCTACATACTCTGTGATTTATGAACTTGACCGTACATGTGAAAATGCGTTTATTGTTTCATTCGTCGGACACAATACGATGATTGCGCAGTTTCGTCATTCAATCTTTAATAAGTATATCAGTTTTTAATGTCCCAGTGCGCTTTCGTTAATTGCACTTTACCGACAATCAACAGAGTCACAAAGAAAAAAAAATCCAGATAGACTACAAGGTAAAACCACTCGTAGCTAACAAATGAGTAACCGAACGGTTCTCTACAGTGATTTCGCATGTATAATCCTTTTCACGATATAGCGCGTTTTCGTCAGTAACGCAAATATAATCTGTAAGCAAGTATTGTGAAAACAATATATTACGTATATGCAATGAAAAGTACATGCCTAATGAAATAAAGCAACTTCCGCGCATTTCGAGCTTAATAGCATTATGTTAAGAGAGTATTACTGCGGTTAAATATGTCGCGAAACGCAACGTTAATGCCAGTATGGATGGAACAGGGAGAGGATTGTATAAGCGAGTATATCAAGTAATACGGTAAAGTTCAAAGGTCATAGAGAATATAGCCTTTTCTAAGAGAAGTAAGTGTTCTACATCCCGCAGTACACTGAGATATCTGCCAACCACACTCACTCACCTCGGTCCACCACAGTACTGATGAAACACGTTGAAGACTCTATCACCACTAAATTGCATCACAAGTGATACAATCAAAACATTTTTACATATATGGTAATGTTCTTAAGTCGTATACACTGAAGAGCCAAAGAAACTGGCACACCTCCCTAACGTCGTGTAAAGCCCCCACGAGTACGCGGAAGTGCCGCAACTCGACGTGGCATGGCTCGACTAGTGTCTGAAGTTGGAATTATATTAAAAAATTCAGCTGCTGACGGGCGTTGATGCTATCCGAAAGAGCAGACACTATTGATGACGTGCAGCCGTCTAGAATGAAGTTAGAATTATATTAATACCTTCAGCTGCTGACGGGCGTTGATATATATCAACGGATACAGGTGAAAATGTGTCCCCTGACCGGGACTCGACCCAGGATCTCCTGCTTACATGGAGGACGATCTATCCCGGTCGGGGCACACATTTTCACCAGTCCCCGTTGCTATATATCAATTCCCGTCAGCAGCTCAAGGTATTAATACAATCCTAATTTCGTTCTAGCCGTCTGCAGGTCATCAATGTCCACATAAGTATATAGTTTTGGAACTCAAGGCCATCATCTTCTTCTTCTGTGTGGATGCACACATATCCCCCGAACTCTTACGGGACTTGGTAAGAATGTCTTCCACGAGTAATGAGTCTGTTGGGGTGGGACGCTACGAATGTAGTGTGTGGACATACAAGGTGAGAATGTGGGTCTCGTGGGAGGCGTGCGCGAGATAATCCCTGCAGTCGCACTATCCTCTGTGCCCTCGTTGGCTCAGATGGATAGAGCGTCTGCCATGTAAGCAGGTGATCCCGGATTCGAGTCCCGGTCGGGGTACACATTTTTCACCTGTCCCCATTGATATATATATCAACTACCTTGATATTTTACCTGATTCCTGATATTCACCGTACACTCGTGAAATGGTCGTACAGGAACATCCTCACTTCCTCGCTACTTCGGAGATGCTGTGTCCCATAGCTCGTGCGCCTACTATAACACCACGTTCAAACTCACTTAAATCTTGATAGCCTGTCCTTGTAGCAGCAGTAACCGATCTAACAACTGAGCGTGACACGTGTTCCCTTATACAGGCGTTGCCGACCGCAGCGCCGTATTCAGCCTGTATTTGAATGCGCAGGCCTATACCAGTCTCTTTGGCGCTTCGGTGCATATTATTTAGTATTACCTAAGAGTATTTATTGCTCCATATTTCGTGGATTTTGCGTACCTCACTTAGCCACTACCAAGTACCGCGACCAAACTTACAGGATAACTGCACTCATAATATCCTTAATGAGATATACGTCTGTGTGCATCTCATATCTAGAACGCTACGCATGGCTGGTCCCATGCCATACATTCTGACCCGGGCAACGAACTGGATGAGAAAAACTGGCGATACCTGCAAGAAAATTACCCAGGTTCCGAGCCAGAAGCACAATCCCACAACGAGGCAGCTTTCATCGAATCAGCTGGTGGCTGGGATTTGTTGCAGCTGCGGTGTTTATTCCTTCGTATGGGCCATTACTATGGAGTAACACTTGTACGTAGCAACAATCTGATGTAATGAAAATTTACTTTATTACTGGCACTTCCTGGCAGATTAAAACTGTGTGCCGGACCGAGACTCGAACTCGGAATCTTTGCCTCAGGGCGTGCTCTACCATCTCAGCTAGCCAATTACGACTCATGACCGATCCTCACAGCTTGAATTGTACCCGTATCTCGTCTCCTACCTTCCAAACTTCAGAGAAGCTCTTCTGCGAGCCTTGCAGAACTCCTGGAAGAAAGGATATTACAGAGACATGGCTTAGCCACAGCCTGGAGGAAATTTCCAGAAAGATACTGGGTACTTTATTACTGTTTAATTACACAGTGATTTAGCTCATATAGTCTAGGTTTATTTTTTCGTTGTTTGATGAAGCTAAGATTAAACAGCAGCGCAGTCCTTCACTAATGAACACGAAAATATCAGTTCTGCAGAAGTATCTAAGGATTCTTACGAAAATTATGGAGTTGCAGTTTCTCAAGTTGATAAGCCTACACACAGCCCGCTACACTGGCCATACTAATGTAAAAGTTGATTCCTTATTGCCCTCGCAAAGTCTAAAACATCCCCACCACGGCTGAGGTTTTGTGGACCTCCTACCACGCCGTACGTCAGCGCCGGCACGGAGACCTGTCTCTGAACTAACAGAGCGCTCCATTGATTCGGGCTGAAACACGCCACCACTCTCCAGGACAGGTTCAAGACCCACCCGTGGCTGGCGATAAGTCGTACGGAGACGTGGTGTGGATGTTTTACCAAATAGACGCGCCTCCACTGACGGAACAGTTTCTGTCAACCTGCAGACTACAGGGCCCCTCATCATGCAAGATACTTCCAGTCAGCGTTTGGTATTAGAAAGCCTTCCAAATCTCGTATATATACTCCACATTCGACGTTCAAAATTATGTTTGAGAACATTTTCCATATTATCCCCACTCTTTGTAACTAAACAAAGAAAATGTTTACCGTGCTTCAAAAAGTAATATTCGCAGTAAACTAAAAAACGAATTGATTTAATTTTACATATTTTAAAAGAAGAAATGTTGAGTTTGCTCGCGGAGAGGATGAGAGACGGGCGCGGCTATATGCGCGCTGCTTTGATAGACAGGTGGCGCGGAGCTAGATAGGAGCTGGCGTCTGTAGCTGGCTGCCTAACTAGCAGGCGATAGCCCTGATACTGGCGGAATGTGAGCGCCACGTAGAAAGCGGGTGTCGTAAGGACAACAAGTCTAGTCTACAGGCACGATAATGCGAGTGCTTTTTCGAAGGGAGGGTGGTCTTCCCTGGCCCTCCCGACGTGTGACGGTGTTTTAGAGAAAGTTAAATACCGTGCAAGGATGTGTAAAGTGCGGTGTAACAACCGAAAAGCATCTCAGATTAAAATATTTATTTGAAACGTGAGTAAAAAACACTTTTGTTTTTATACTGTCGACTGGAAACCGCTTGTATAATTTACAAGTGGCCCTTTTCTGTACGTAATGAGTACTGCTATAAAAAATATGCACAGAATCTTCATTATCTGTTACTACTCGTACACAGTTGTTGGTGTAGGAAGAAGGCCTAGCTGTCTTGTGTCGAATGATGTTGCTGGGATATGGCACGCGTATCAGGCTCGGGAGTTGATCCGCTAAACAGTTCACTGGTTTGAAACTTCCTGGCAGATGAAAACTGTGTTCCGGACCGAGATTCGAACTCGGGGTCTTTGCCTTTCGCGGGCAAGTGCTCTACCAACTGAGCTACCCAAGCACGACTCACGCCCCATCCTCATAGCTTTACTTCTGCCAGCACCTCGTCTCCTACCTTCAAAACTTTACAGAAGTTCTCCTGCGAACCTTGCAGAACTAGCACTCCTGAAAGAAAGGATATTGCGGAGATATTCAGTACACTGGTTTGTTTGTTGCCACCTGGAAAACGATCAACAGGTTGACCCTGTTAATGACAATGTGAAACGTTGAGTTCTGGTGAAACTTTACAATAACTTCACCACCTCGCGTCGAGACTTTACTTAGCAGTTGCAAGGCTGCGTTAGAACAGCAGGAAGCAGGGATTCAGTAAGTAATATATTGTTATCTGGTACATCGGGAGTAGCGGCCGGTCGGGACTAGTCATGAATTTTCATAAGGTATCTTCAGTTATCCTGCGCCGTCTGTGCAGTTAATATTTATGTTTTTACTGTAATATCCACAACACCTCGAGATCGACTACTAGTGCCGTCTTCATCATCGACACTGGTTTGCGTCGGACCTGGATCCATTGTTTTAGAAAGGAAAGACAGTTGACAGGCAGAGACGTATCTTCTAAACGAAATTGTCCCTAGCCCTGCTTTTGTGCATCCCTTTCATATTCTGAGTAGGAATCTTTAATTCCCTTTCACCTTTCCATCAATTTTGAACCCATAATAAAACTGAAACTGTAGACTATCTCGGTACTACTAATGACACAACTCACTATTATTATTAATTTAATATTCTTATTCAGATATCTGGGTAGTGGTAACACTGTAATTGATCTGCAGTATCAACACAGAACGGGCCGCACAACACAGTGTGAGATATCTTCAACTTTTGTAGTCCTGTCGTCCTCAGTTGCGTGTAATATTACGGCATCTTGATAATTTTTTACTTTTTGGCCTTCTAATTACAACTGAATGAAACACAATTTTCGTTTGATACGTGTTCCGCCTTTATTCTTTACACGTCAGCTTCAGGAGCCTGGAATATGTACATATTTTCGTTTATACTATTTAGTTTACTTTCTGGGACGATATATATGTAGGTGATAAACAGTTATGGTAGTTGGCTTTTCTATGATGTGGTAACAATTTAAAATTCCCACTCCCACTCCTACTCACTCGCGTTGATCCACACAGTCACTCCGCCGTAAAACAAGGGAGAAACAGTGAAGGGCGCTGCACCTGGTTGAAAACAGAAGGAAAATAACAGAAGAGCTAACAGAACGTCACAGGGATATGTGATCGGCTGACTACACCCAAAAGACAGTGTTGAACCAGTCACCTTATTAACACATTGAGAACATCTCCCAAACATTTTTGGAAACAAGTTCGACAAATCACAGAACGTCAATAGGCACACCACATTCGTCTGAACGTCAATGATAATAGAGGGGAGAGCTGCTGGCAAATCTGCCGCTGCCCCCTGGTCCAAAAATTAAACGCTCTCTAGTAAAATGTGGCGCACTACGATCTCTGCGCCACAAGCACCGCGAACTGAAGGGTCGTCGTGCTCGAGCAGGAAGCCACGAGCCAGAGGTCTGCGGCCAGTGCGAAGATGAGTGAGGAGCACCTCGTGACGTCTTTGTGCCTGAAAGGAGGTACGCCATGGCTTTATTGGACACAGCTTATTACCTGCCACTTCCAGTCACTCAGCACCTCGTCGATGCATGACTCTGTAAATCGACAGCGATGTAATAGCGTGGAGGAGGATGGCACACTGAAATACCTTGAGGATTACGACACGCCTCCTCGGCTGCTTCATCTGCCCCATGCAATACCTATGTTCCCTGGTACCCAGCAAAAAGACACTTCCCTCCCAGCTGTTGTAGCTGGAGAAGTGTGTCCTGCGTATTTGTAACTACTTTATCTTCTGAATACAAGCTTTGTAAAGAGTGAAGAGCACTCAGAGACACGGAACAGACAAGGAATTTAGCACCTGAAGCGCATCTCATCTGGTCCAGTGCCCACAAGATTGCCTATAATTCTGCGTCGAAGACTGTGAAGTCGCAAGTCAGTCGGGTCTTGAGGACAATATCAGAGAAAACAATTGAGCACCCAAAGGAGTCCCCCTGTTTCGACCTACCCCTTAAGACAACTGTAGAGATGCGGTGCTTACTTAAAATGTCCTTCTGTAATGTATTAAAACATGCAGGAGTATAGTCTCTCCTGTACTGCACCAAATCTAAAATTACTCTGGACCTCTGCAGTAGCAGTTAGAACCGCGGATTCTGGGCTGTATGTGCTCCACACCAAGTGGCACCAGCACACGCTGCACGCAGAGTGCAAATGGTGGTGTTTGTGGTGCACGAGTGGCGAAAAGGAGGATGAGCAACACTATGGTACGCAAGTGATGTCGGAGCTGTGAGGAACCACCGGTAAAATCCCTGATGCAACATGAGGAGCTGCCGCCATGTGGTGAGTGGTGCTTCCAGAGTCTCAGCACAGAGACTGGGTATGGCGCTGGTCTTGTAAGTACCTGTGGTCAGCCTAATCTCCTTAGGGTAGATAGCATCTGGTAAGAAGGCCTCACTGACGCATACACCGTGCATTCATAGTTTAGCTGTGAAGGCACAAAAGCCCTATAAAACTTCAGCAGTAACTTCTGCGTTCTGGCTTTCAGGTCTCTCAGGTGTGGTAACCACGACAAATGGTTCAAATGGCTCTGAGCACTATGGAACTTAGCATCTGAGATCGTCAGTCCCCTAGAACTTAGAACTACTTAAACCTAACTAACCTAAGGACATCACACACATCCATGCCCGAGGCAGGATTCGAACCAGCGACCGTAGCAGTCGCGCGGTTCCAGACTGAAGCGCCTAGAACCGCTCGGCCGCGGTAACCACGACAGTTTGGGGTCAAACATGAGGACTAGATAGCTCACTGAGTCTTTGAAATGTAGAATCTTGTTCCTCATATGCCAGTCTGGAAAGTTAATAATACGATAAGAGGGATTAAAATGAACACACACGTACTTATCTGCAGAAGATTGAAAACCCGTTTTTCCAGTCCACTCCAGTAACCTCCCCTTGGTAAGTTGGAACACACAGATCGCCGTTGCAACCCTGGAGGAGGAACAGGCACATAACATCGTCCACAAATAAGGAACACTGTTTAGGACTCCTTAGCATAGACGTGATACTATTTATGGCTATGGAATAGAGGATAACACTTAAAACACTGCCCCGAGGAACACCATTCTCCTGCTCAAAATGGTCCCACAGCGCGTCACCAACTTCGGACCTAAGAAAGCGCTTAGGCAGGAAGGAACATATGAAGATGGGGAAGTGGCCACGGAAGCCACATTGAAGCAATTCCACAAGAACACTCTGTGTCTGAGTAGTGTCATACGCCTTAACAATATCAGTGAATAAACCATGCCTGCTGAATAGCCGCCTCTAGTAGGGTCAAGTTGTCACCAGTGGAACTAAATCTTCGAAATCCACACTGAGAGCGGCTAAGGCGTTGCCTGCTCTCTAACAACCAGGCAAGACGACGCTTAACCACACGGTTCAGGGTCTTTCCGACACGGCTCGCTAAGGCAACACTCCGGCAACTACTGGAATACGTGCAGTCCTTTCTTCGTCTGAGGAGAGGTACCACAGTTGTTTCGGCAGATGTCGAAGCATGCAGTACTGGGTTTAGTCGTGACTCGGTGCAGTACCACAAGTCGCAGACAGTGCCAACTCTAACTCTCACGTGGAGAAAGTACAGTTGTAAGACTCAGAATTGTGGTATCTGAAGTCCAACTTGCACCTCTCCATAGTCGCTTGGTAGTGGCGAAAAGCCAGATCCTGGCGCTGCAAATACGCTACCATCATCTGAGCGATACCTCAGGCGTTATTTGGAGGCATCCCTGTTTCAATGTTTCCCAGAAATCCTACTGATAGTTTCTGACACTTTTTTAGAGCAGCTGGATGATAGAGTCCAGAAACGATTGCCATGATCTTTTCTTGCTCTCCTCAATTACGCATCGAGTCTTGGCCCTCGCGACCCGAAAGGCTGTGAGACTGTCAGCTGTTGTGTGGTGCTTAAACTGTCGAAGAACAGTACGACTGTCCCGGTTTCCTCAGCGACACTCAGGAAACGATTAAGGTACAGGTTGTCTCCTAAGATAACCTGAGAACTTTGGGATGTACAAGTCAGCGTCATCATGGATCACTCCTGTAGTGTGGTCCACACATTCCTGAACACTCTTTCGGTGTTCAAACACAGCAAGCTGGTTGAACGGGGTCCAGTTAGCCCTGCTGACCATCCATTTAGGTTGCTTCACCCAATAGGTGAATGCAGAGTGGGAAGTTATCACTGGAGTGAAGATCGTTAATGACTTCCCACTGAACAGAGTCCAAGAGAGCTGGAGAAGGTCGATAACTGAGAATGATCAAATAGCAGCACAGAAGTGAGTGGGGGTATCAGTGTTGAAGATGCACAGCTCGTGAGATGTCATGAGGCTCTCCAAAACCAGACCCTGAGAAAAAGTAGAGGTCGAGCCCCAAAGGACATGATGTGCATTGGAGTCTCCCTCTAGGAGAAATGGTCAGGAGAGTTGTTCTGTACGATCTGTAAGAGCCTCACAGGTCTGTTGCATCTTGCACGGTTAAATAGCAAGCAAAAAGTGTTCCTATGACACACATGAGTTTGAACCACAGCTGCTTGCAGACCAATAGCCAGGGGAAGAGCAGAGGAGTGGTGCATGTTACTGACAAACACAGTGAGATCTGCCTTGCCCTTTCCCCAGTAAGGTCATCCTTGCCATAGAGCAGGTAGCTCTGTACTACAGGGACACCAGCGCAGTGAGCGTTCCTGTGCTAGGAGTTTCAGTTTCTCCATATGCATCCTGAACCAATTAATGTTCCGCTGTAGGATAGGAGCCATCTATCATGGGTGTAGCACGTTGATCCTCAATTTCTGCCAAGGAGGGGAGCTCGCAATGGATGGAGGCTTACTCTTGGGCCAAGATGTTTGCCTCAGTCTGACATCAAGGTCCATCGCCTCTGAAGAAGTTCCGAAAGAGACGTCAGAGCAGATGACGTCGACCTCTTCGGACTGTACTTCCTGTCTGGGTCAGTGGGCGATTCTTCGCCTTCGAATTTGATTTTTTGGTCTGAGGAGGTTTTGGAGCCACAAGCGTGGAAGTGGAAGTGGTAGTGGTAGCGTTGGATGGTGTACAAGAATTGATGTTTGGACGGGCAGGGAGTCCCATAACATCAGCAACCACAGTCTTTTCTGAAGTTTTGATGTAGGCTTCGAAGTAACTGGAGCAGCACAAGTGCATTGACAAATTCAGATACTACCACTGACACGAGCAACTTCCATTTGTGTTGCAGCGTTGTTTTCCTGGACTGGCTGAGAATGGAAGCGAAGGGGATAGCAGACATGAGCAGCTGCTTGGCCTTGTATATATTTTTGGTTTCACCCTATGAGATCCGGTTTTGTCGTTTTTATCTGCTGTATCTTCCGATCTTCAAGGAAGACACTGCAGTCCCTACCCCAGACAGGGTGATACACAACCACCGCCGCGCTGTACAGTGGTCGCTGAAGCATGCCCAGAGGTTACGGTGACAGGGAACTGGCGATTCTTACCAGTCCCCAGCCCAGGAACCCAGGACCTCCATGTCGGTACCCAGGAAACGAATGCTGAACTCCTGAGGGCAAAACATTTGTCTCTAAAATGGGAGCTACATTGGACATCAGACAATTACATCTTCGCATACAAAGGGACGCTTTCAACTGAAACGCAAACGGTGTCGAAAACAAATCGAAAAACAGACGTAAGATTATCAGTTCCTTCAAACTTTAGAAATTGTAATTACTTCAAGGCCACGATGAATTCTTCAGACCTCGCGTTTTCCTTAACGCCAGTGAGTTTAGAAACCCGGATTGTGTTTTTTGTCAGAATTTGTCCCTTCTTCAAAGCGATTTTATTTTTAAAGGCACCCCTATCAAATCAGAAGTAAATAGTATCTCGCCTTTTAATGGCTTACTGTTGCCAGTGAGTAGGTAAAGCCACTTACAATGCGAGGTCTGCAGTCGTTTATGGATATTGCAATTTTCGTTTCTGCACACCTTTTTCCTTTAGCAGTTCGACAATACCTGGTTTTAAATTGGAAAATCGCTCCAGGCATGCCCCTTGACTTAACCAACGTACTTTTCAGTAACACATAAAGTATCAATATTCTTTTTCAGTTTCATTGAAGTATGTTGCAACTGACAATGGAATAATGCGTGTAACTGCAGAAATTTTACTATTCGTACCAAAAATTCCTTCTCGTCCTCTGAGCCTGAAAATTTAGCACAGAATGCTTTTTTGATGAACAGAACAATGAAACTCGTCTGCTGACCATTGTAATTTTTCGCTATTTTAGTGTCAACTATATCTTTAAATTCTTTCTGCATGCTGCTGTAAAGTTATTTCATAGAAATTTCGCAATATCCGTCGATTATGGGACAACGCAATAGATACTGAGTATTCTCAATCCTCTCTCTGTCGTTCCCATTCATTTTTAAAGCTTGTGACAATAGATTCCCTCACTTTGTGCAAACAACCACTGGACCCCTGGACTTCAGTGCTTGTTCAACGCGCGATCCGTTCACAACTGGTTTCTTACATCAGAATTATTGATTAGGATATCCTCCCCCTCTACCTCTCCCCTCCTCACTGAATCAATGAGGATCTATCAACCCCACCCCTCGAATTCGTCCTTCTCCTCCTCCTCCTCCTCCTCCTCCTCCTCCTCCTCCTCCTCCCCATCATCATTGTTTATATCTGCGACACGTGAGTGGGAGGAATTCACTCCGCAGGGTTGTAGTCTGTGTCTATTTATTAATAAAAGATTATGTTAAGTCATTTGCCTTGAGTTCTATTTGTTAATACTAATGTAACATAAAATCGTTCAAGACGCCAGCGGGCACCACACCCAGAGAAAAATGTAAGAACTCTCATTCCTCTGTGTTTTTCCATATTTTTCTTATTTCCCCCAATTTTACATATTTTTCATTCATTTTCGTATTTTTTCTGGATTTTCCAAAATTTTACGTATTTGGCCCAGTTTCCAACGCCGCATCGATGTCATGATGCTCTCAGGTAGTCACGGTGCAGAAATTGCCTGAATTAGTTAACACTGCTATTGAAGCACATGTTGTCAACTCCATTTTTTATACGTGAGACACTGGTGCTGAGCAAGTAAGGGAGAGGTTGTAGGCTATGTATGTTCGTTAATAACAAATTACTTCAAGCCAAATCACTCGAGAACTGTTTCTTACTAACAATTTAATACCACATCATTCTAGACACTAGTATAGACTAGAACCAGGTGGGTATATACGAGTATGTCCACTGACTTTTCCACTTTTTACGTATTTTATACAATTTTACGCTTTTTACCCAGTTACGCTTGTTCCGCTTGAACATTACATCAATGCAGCATATAGGGGCATCTTGACATCACATCAACATCAAGATGTCATGTCACAGAACCACATTTCGTTGCGGTGTCAAGCCAGCCACATGTTGCATCGTGTCGATGTTATGATGCTCTCACATAATCACAATGCAGCATCGACCCCACGTTCTTTATCATTGCTAAGCCATTTCATCATTACTAGAATGCGTGTGTGACATGACACTGTATGTTTTAGAAATAAACACATTTGTAGAAATAATGATATCCCATCATATAATTGATATAACAAGTGCTACCAACTATTAACCAAACATATTGTATGTATAAGAAATACAGCACTGCAATAGATAAACCACCACTACCTTTATGTATTGTATAATGTCATAATAAAATTCTGATGCTTCCCGCCAAAGATACCGTAGGTGTAGCACTGTCCTACAAAATACACACCTAGAGATGGAGTTTAGGCGCCAAGCACTACCCTCCCATCCCATCCCATCCACGCTTTCTCTCTGGGCCACCTATGCCAAGCAGTCATAACTCAGAGACTCGTACATGCTTACGAGAGGAAATGTGTGGACACTTCTGCAGAACATCTTTGCTAGGAGTTTAAGCGCCAAGCACTTCCCTCTCCTCCACAATTTCTCTCTGGACCAATGAGAAACATACTACCCCTCCTCCCTCAACCGTCACCCATCTAACACTGCCGTCAGTGGGCCCATTTTCATCCAGACTGCAAGGGGAAACTACAGCCGTAATTTTTCCCGAGGGCATGCAGCTTTACTGTATGGTTAAATGATGTTGGCGTCCTCTTAGGTAAAATATTCCGGAGGTAAAATAGTCCCCCATTCGGATCTCCGGGCGGGGACTACTCAAGAGGATGTCATTATCAGGAGAACGAAAACATGCGTTCTACGGATCGGAGCGTCGAATGTCAGATCCTTTAATCTGGAGGTAGGTTAGAAAATTTAAAAAGGGAAATGGATAGGTTGAAGTTAGATATAGTGGGAATTAGTGAAGTTCGGTGGCACGAGGAATAAGAGTTCTGGTCAGGTGACTACAGGTTTATAAACACAAAATCAAATAGGGGAAATGCACGAGTAGGTTTAATAATGAATAGGAAAATAGGAATGCGGGTAAGCTACTACAAACAGCATAGTGAACGCATTATTGTGGCCTAGATAGATACGAAGCCCACGCCTACCACAGTAGTACAAGTTTATATGCCGACTAGCTCTGCAGATGACGAAGAAATTGAAGAAATGTATGATGAAATAAAAGAAATTATTCAGATAGTGAAGGGAGACGAAAATTTAATAGTCATGGGTGACCGGAATTCGTCAGTAGGAAAACGGAGAGAAGGAAACGTAGTAGGTGAATATGGATTGGGGCTAAGAAATGAAAGAGAAAGCCACCTGGTATAATTTTGCACAGAGCATAACTTAATCATAGCTTACACTTGGTTTAAGAATCATAAAAGAAGGTTGTATACATGGAAGAAGCCTGGAGATACTGACAGGTTTCAGATAGATTGTATAATGGTAAGACAGAGATTTAGGAACCAGGTTTTAAATTGTAAGACATTTCCAGGGGCAGATGTGGACTCTGACCACAATCTATTGGTTATGAACTGTAGATTAAAACTGAAGAAACTACAAAAAGGTGGGAATTTAAGGAGATGGGACCTGGATAAACTGACTAAACCAGAGGTTGTACAGAGTTTCAGGGAGAGCATAAGGGAATAATTGACAAGGAGGGGGGAAAGAAATACAGTAGAAGAAGAATGGGTAGCTTCGAGTGATGAAGTAGTGAAGGCAGCAAAGGATCAAGTAGGTAAAAAGACGAGGGCTAGTAGAAATCCTTGGGTAACAGAAGAAATATTGAATTTAATTGATGAAAGGAGAAAATATAAAAATGCAGTAAATGAAGCAGTCAGAAAGGTACACAAACGTCTCAAAAATGAGATCGACAGGAAGTGCAAAATGGCTAAGCAGGGATGGCTAGAGGACAAATGTAAGGATGTAGAGGCTTATCTCACTAGGGGTAAGATAGATCCTGCCTACAGGAAAATTAGAGAGACCTTTGGGGAAAAGAGAACCACTTCTATGAATATCAAGAGCTCAGATGGAAACCCAGTTCTAAGCAAATAAGGGAAAGCAGAAAGGTGGAAGGAGTATATAGAGGGTCTATACAAGGGCGATGTACTCGAGGACAATAATATGGGAATAGAACAGGATGTAGATGAAGATGAAATGGGAGAAATGATACTGCGTGAAGAGTTGACAAAGCACTGAAACACCTGAGTCGAAACAAGGCCCCTGAAGTAGACAACATTCCATTAGAACTACTGACAGCCTTGGGAGAGCCAGTCCTGACAAAACTCTACCATCTGGTGAGCAAGATGTATGAGACAGGGGAAATACCCTCAGACTTCAGGAAGAATATAATAATTCCAATCCCAAGGAAAGCAGGTGTTGACAGATACGAAAATTACCGAACTATCAGTTTAATAAGTTCAAATGGTTCTGAGCACTATGGGACTTAACATAGGAGGTCATCAGTCCCCTAGAACTAAGAACTACTTAACTTAAACCTAACTAACCTGAGAACATCACACACATCCATGCCCGAGGCAGGATTCGAACCTGCGACCGTAGCAGTCGCACGGTTCCGGACTGAAGCGCCTAGAACCGCTCGGCCACAACGGCCGGCTGTTGAATAAGTCACAGCTGCAAAATACTAACGCGAATTCTTTACAGACGAATGGAAAAACTAGTAGAAGCTGACATCGGGGAAGATCAGCTTGGATTCCGTAGAAATGTTGGAACACGTGAGGCAATACTGACCCTACGACTTATATTAGAAGCTAGATTAAGGAAAGGCAAACCTACGTTTCTAGCATTTGTAGACTTAGAGAAAGCTTTTGACAATGTTGACTGGAATACTCTCTTTAAAATTCTGAAGGTGGCGGGGGTAAAATGCAGGGAGCGAAAGGCTATTTACAATTTGTACAGGAGTCAGATGGCAGTCGTAAGAGTCGAGGGGCATGAAAGGGAAGCAGTCGTTGGGAAGGGAGTGAGACAGGTTTGTAGCCTCTCCCCGATGTTATTCAATCTCTATATTGAGCAAGTAGTGAAGGAAACAAAAGAAAAATTCGGAGTAGGTATTAAAATCCATGGAGAAGAAATAAAAACTTTGAGGTTCGCCGATGACATTGTAATTCTGTCAGAGGCAGCAAAGGACTTGGAAGAGCAGTTGAACGGAATGGACAAAGGAGGGTACAAGATGAACATCAACAAAAGCAAAACGAGGATAATGGAACGTACTCGAATTGAGTTGGGTGATGCTGCGGAAATTAGGTTAGGAAATGACACACTTAAATTAGTAAAGGAGTTTTGCTATTTGGGGAGCAAAATAACTGATGATGGTCGAAGTAGAGAGGATATAAAATGTAGACTAGCAATGGCAAGGAAAGCATTTCTGAAAAAGAGAAATTTTTTAACATCGAGCATAGATTTAAGCGTCAGGAAGTCGTTTCTGAAAGTATTTGTATGGAGTGTTGCCATGTATGGAAGTGAAACATGGACGATAAATAGTTCGGACAAGAAGAGAATAGAAGCTTTCGATATGTGGTGCTACAGAAGAATGCCTAAGATTAGATGGGTAGATCACACAACTAATGAGGAAGTACTGAATAAGATTGGAGAGAAGAGAAGTTTGTGGCACAACTTGACTAGAAGAAGGGATCAGTTGGTAGGACATGTTCTGAGGCATCAAGGGATCACCAATTTAGTATTGTAGGGCAGCGTGCAGGGTAAAAATCGTAGAGGGAGACCAAGAGATGAATACACTAAGCAGATTCAGAAGGATGCAGGTTGCAGTAGGTACTGGGAGATGAAGAAGCTTGCACAGGATAGAGTAGCATGGAGGGCTGCATCAAACCAGTCTCAGGACTGAAGACCACAACAACAACAACAACAAAACCTAACAGAGAATTTAGTCATCGGTAATATTATTATCCTTCACTATTTACAAAAGTCTATCAATGCTGGGAAAACTTTTCGATTCTGTGAATAAAGAACTCATATAGTTTTGAAGCGCAGAGTTTGTCGTGTCATGTTCGGAGCCCATTTTCCCTAGGAAAGGAAGTTCCTTGAAGGACGTCCGTCGAGAGAGAAAAAGGTGAAAATCTGAAGGCGCAGGTATCAGGTGAATAATGTGGGTGTGTGCAATAACGTCCCAACCCATCTCTTCTATAGTGTTTTTGTCATTCTAGCAGAGGGCTACATAGCGGAGTGGCGTCACTTCACGCAGTCTGCATGGTCGAGGATCTTGGACTGACTATGCAAGACGCCTGAGTTGTTGATAATAAATATGAGCAGTGGTGGTTACACCTCGAAGCAATTCGTAGTACACCATTGCATGCGTATGTCGCACTGCGATGCAATGATCACAGTTCATCACATTTGCAGGTTCTCGAGAACACTGTCGTGGATCATTGTGAATTAATGCATTTAAACCATCTTCATCAAACCCCAAATATCTACCTGAACGTGGAGAGTCAGTAATGTCAAAACAGTCCTCCTTAAAAAGAGAAAACCACTTTCTCGGCGTGTATCCCCACACACGGCGCAAATGTTTTTGGCTGCCGCCAAGCCTCTGTTGAATTCAGACAGAAGAATATGTCAGAAATTTTCGGATTTCGCAACTTGGCACTCCACTTTGAGCGTCCACAGCTCAACTCGCTATCTCGAAATAGCAGAATGACAACATATAAAATAAAGTAGCAACAGTGAACCACAAGTGAAAAATGAAAACTGGAATACCAAAATGCAAAACTAAAACGCTACGAATTTATGCACCAACACAATACAATCTTGCAAGAAAACTCGCTGGACGAGATCCACCACGGCTCAAGGATAGAATATAAAGACTGTCGCAATATTAGCGTACGAAGTGACTATAACACTCGTGCTACGGTCGAAGGTTCGAATCCTGCCTCGGGCATGGATGTGTGTGATGTCCTTTGGTTAGTTAGGTTTATGGAATCCTAAGTTCTAGGGGACTGATGACCTCAGCAGTTAAGTCCCATAGCGCTCAGAGCCCTTTTTTTTATAACACTCGTGAACAGGTGCAGGGATAATCCCAAGTATATACGCACCCCCCCCCCCAACCCCCTCCCACCCCTATTGGCTGCTGTATTAGTCACGTGATTCGACTTCATTGAACCTAGAACTTGGAATCAATTTTCATCAGTGCTACACCCACCTGGACTTGGAACCAAATAGTCTCCACCACGATCCTCAACCCAGAACGACGCCCTCTTACTGACCCATGTTGACGGGATAACGTGTACTTACCTGCAGTAATCTGCACTAACCTGTACTAACTTGTACTAACTTGCACAGTGCATGACTTCATCTAAGATGGTGGGGCGAAATGACGGGAAAACAGATCTGAACACAAGTCTTTATTTTGCAGGCCGTGTTTCCACCACGAGGTTTACTGTCCAACTGACATAGTACACATTACTACCATCAGATCGTACTCCTATGACCTAATCCTAGATGGTGGTCTGTAGGGGCGAGAATTATGCTAAAATTACTCAGGCTGCGCTACGTTGCTGGGGAGAGTAGGGAATGAGTCCACTCTATTAATTTTCGAATATTTTATTTAGAGATCTAATACATTTATCACACTGAGGCAAAACACTCTCCACCTTCTCCTTGCGCTCACAATACACACTCTACAGACACGCAAACAACTCCTAACTTACGCAAATAATTTAGTTACAGACCTCAATACTCCTCCTAAATAATTCAGCACAGAAATATGTCTAGACACGTTCAATACTCGTAAGCTGTTCAAATAGCTCATAGCACGGCCTGCAGACCTGCTAGCGAAATAATGCAATCAAAGCATGCAAGCACCCTCCACCACACGCTGTCCACAGCCGCAACCACGTGGCGCGGCCACCAGCTGTCAAACCACGCCCAGGCCCCACGCCAGTGTCCCGCAAGTGGCCACATCTGATTCATACTTCATCTCTTACAAATTCCTATCCAAATACGTGTTCGCCCACACAAGCGTGCTGACGTGATCGGGCGGGAGCGCAACCGCGAGCTGCAGCCGAACGTAGGCCAAAGTTGTATCTAGGCGCCGTTAATGACCGGGGGCTTATTTACAGAGCGAACACTCCAAGCAGACCCGCGCGCGAACGCCGTTACTCGTTACCCTCACTCTAACTTCGGTCCGGTGAAGACGCCGCAGAATTCCATTCCACAACAGCAGAACCTGGTTTCTCCTTAGCGATTCTAACGGACCATACGTCACGTTTGACTGACGCTTCACCACGCATAGCTACATACCATCGCAAACGCATCTATAAATGTTATCAATCTTATACTCAACTCGCATTGCTATCTAAAATGATAACCAAGTCTAACTCTACTAAATTCCATAGTCCCCCAGAGATACTTAACGTGCACTTTTGTACTAGTTTTCGTCTTCTCTCAGCTTTTATGCATTGTATTTCATGCCCTGTCACGAAAATAACGTACAATAACGTCCAATGCAGTATTCCTCACGGACCTATTGTGATACCCACCCCATCACGTGATACCCACCCCATCACGTGATACCCACCCCATCACGTGATACCCATCATGCTCTCAACATCTGCAAATGTTCACACAGCTATGTACAGATCCCTATATCCCAGCACAAATGATGGAGCATTCTCATTTGCTCTTATCGAATTTGCACGCCGAATTACTTATGCAGCCTCTATCGAAGGACAATCCACCTATTCTTTCTCGTGCTTGCAGCCGTTATATCACACAGATCGCTAAATTGCATTGACAGTTAAACCAACAAAATTTTCTCCCCATTATCAAATACATACCAGACTCACATGAATATTGCAAGCTAGGAACATATGTACCACTGTAACTACAATTAAATATTACTATTCCTGCTACAGTCTGACACTAATCAATGTACACCTAATCACTCCTCTTGATCACTGTACTTCAGTATTTACAACGAATATAATTTTCCACTTAAAAATTCTCACTTATACCCTCGTCCTTATCAATCTGTTCAATCTATACGTCCCTCACGATAGGACACACAGTCACCCTCTCTAGTCATGCCATAACATAAACCATAATATCTTTACAATACAACATATATATACAGTTTACACAGTGTAAGCCACAGAATTTTACAACACAATATATACACATTTTACACAAACAGTGCACTCATCTTTTATATCTGTACAGCACGCGAATAAATTTTCTCTACAGATCATCAAATACATACCACACTCGCAAGAATAACGGAGATTGAAAACGATCACCATCCCAGCAATATATCACCGAGCACCTTGTCGATCTAATAAACATGCAACTCACACCCCCCATCATACAAAATCACCCCTTTTACGTCAGTGAGCCGAAGTCACTTTCAGAACTGTTCTACAAATTCGCGATCGTTTCCTCTAGACACAAACGCGTTACTTCCTTGCCTGCTCGCTTTTCTATGCACATCTCCAGACTCGGGGATTACAAGAACACACCTATTTTCGCCATAATATTATACCATTTTTCGCTATACATCTCGTTATCAAGCAGTAGCCTCCCGATAGATAACGCAGCATACTTCCTGACTTATATACTCGAAATCATTTCACTACAAACACAAAACTTTAACTACGTGGAGCGTCCTCTAGACCACTGAGTAACTAGAAACAAACACATAAAAAATCATATTTCCACCCGCGAATACCGATCTCGCTGATCTAACATACTCCAAATCATCCATATAATTTACAAGCCAACTAAGGTCCTTCCCACGTCTAGAGAACAGGCAAACGTATCTTCCACGCACCACATCCGATCTTCTCTCAACTAAATAAAGACCCCAAATGTGCCCAAACACTCAACCGAACAATTTACATGGGAGTCAATAACACTCCATCTCGATCATACCATCTTCTCGAAGTTCCACTTGATCACGAAAGCCGCCCAACACATACTAAGTATTAGTTCGCTATCTGGCCGTCTACACAAGGGCAAAGTTAACTCATATACATTCCTACAATCCAACAGGCCTCTGCATTCGCACGGATGCTGCTGTTAACAGGAAACGTGAATCATTACCACCACGGACTTTGCATACATGGAACCATTCCGTAAAACCGCTCCCATATATTTTTATCGTTATAATTAAATGTTACGATCGCGCTCTCAATTGAACAGCATTCGAGAATGAGCGAAGTATAGGAAATACACCCTCTTGTCAGCAGTGGCTCTTGATATAGCTGTACCTTCCTTACAACTAGACATATTCCCCCCATTGCTATCACATTACCCAAAGTCAAATCCTTACCTTCCATACAACAGGACATAGTCATCTCCTTTCCGCAAACACACATACTTTATAAAACTGATGCTCAAATGTGGACATAGCACGCACCCACTAAGTATATAACTTCGTCAACAACTGATTGCCTACCATACTAAATAATACTGATCGAAAATCAGCTATGGGTATGCATCTCTCTTAAGTTCTTCTTTCGAGTCCTACCACGGTGTCCTAGAAAGAGACACGTAATCGGAGACATGCTAAAGAAAAAACCGGCCCCAGCAACTAGCGCATGTTACTGTCTCAATCAGTCTTGGTTCTACAGGTGCACGCAAGTATCAATGTTAAAACGTATACCCGCATTACGAATCGACGTACGACATTACCTCTCAATGGGGTCCTTTTTTCTGGACAAATACCATGACGGTGATCATAGAAATATGTATTATAGCCAACGATGCAGCCTATGGATAAAATCACTGAACTTTGAAAGTGATTTGGCTAAGGAACGTGGTATGTACGTGATATTTGCGACTCTCTTACACACCCCCAACTGCATAATTCTGTATTATTTGTAACGCACTCTGTCTCGACATCATATCAGAGGTTCCTCGATATATCCACCGAGTTATAGGCGATGACTGATTGAGTAGGAACACAAACAGCAGTAGTAGATGATGTGCTTACTGAGGTCATAAGAAGAAAAATGTACACTAGCTTCTCAGATGTCTAGTGTTCAAAATGATGTGAATCATTTGGAATCACCTCTCTCCATTCAAACACATACCCACATCAGATTACAACCACAAGTCCGTCATATTTGTGGCACTCTTATATCTCGAAAGGAGTCACCTTTCCCGAACCTAGCTTCTACAGTAAAATTCCAACGGGTTTTAGTGATCGCCTACACATCGCGCAACTGATCCCATTTTTACCGCTTCACGCATGTGATCGGTCCAGTTTAAGTTTGAATTTAGCAGAAGTCAGAGGACGACATATACACCACCTTCATCAACCTCTGTAGAAACAGAACGATCTGAATTACTGCAGAGGACCGTGTTTTAACCATTCGGTGGAAATGCAAGCAATGTGGTACATCCCCAAACTAGATACAAGTACTACAGATCCAAAGCCCGCCCGGTTGGCCGTGCGGTCTATCGCACGGCCTTCCGGACGGGAAGGAGGGCCTGGTCCTGGGCACGAATCCACCCGGCGGATTTGTGTCGAGGTCCGGTGAACCAGCCAGTCGGTGGATGGTTTTTAGGCGGTTTTCCATCTGCCTCGGCGAATGCAGGCTGGTCCCCCTTATTCCGCCTCAGTTACACTACGTCGGTGATTGCTGCGCGAATAAGTTGTCCACGTACGCATATACCACCATTACTCTACTACGCAAACATAGGGGTTACATTCGTCTGGTGTGAGACATTCCCTGGGAGTCCACCGGGGGCCGAACCGCACAATAACCCTGGGTTCGGTGTGGGGCGGCGGAGGGGTGAAGTGGACTGCGACAGTCGTCGTGGGGTTGTGGACCACTGCGCTTCTAGGTCCTCGGTTAACATACAATACAATACAATACTACAGGTCCACGTCCATTCAAATCAATCAGCCCAACAGATAAAAATTACGAACTATAAAAGCTCATAGCAATTAGAAGTCACCAAGGCACTGATGCGGGTGCAATGATGCATAGCTGTGGTCGGCCTCCAGCACGGGGAAACAAATTGCACAATACTTCCCACAATACCGTAGCGTGCTGCCATCCATGCATTCCTAGCCATATAAGCTGTTCCCCACCGGGTCTCACCTCAAACTGCTACTGCTACTGACGCGTGCATGTACACCAACATACACAAAATAGAGCAAATGCTCCCCGAATGTGGAGGTGACTGGATACATTCATGTACAGTGCTATATTACGCCTCCTGATTAGTGCATTTGGGCTAGGTGTTGACAGCTGTGTTACATTTACAGGCAATTTTTAGAACCCAGAACGAGCGGCTACGTCGTGATCGCATGGAGAGATCAGACATAAAATCGATAGAATTGCGAAAAATATCTAGGGAATAGGCATAAATTATACAACGAAATGCAGCGAAATTGAGGAAGTACTTGTGTATGCTCTGGTTCAGGCCGAACAGTTTGTACATATTATCAAGTATGCGCCAACAACAGGACTGTGAGAAAACGTTGACGTCGAAATGAAGGGGAATCAGGGAGGTTGTCAATTTTTTTCCCGTTGAGTCAGTATTATACTATATGTCTATTGAAGTACCAGTGATACACGCGAGTTGACTTCCGTATTTGGTGCTTTTGAGGAGTACAGGGATCGATTCACCTCTAAACTTACTTGCATCTGCGTTATAGGATAACAGAGAGTGGAGGAGTTGATCAGTTGAGAAAGAGCTGTAACGAGGTACGATTTAAAGGAGAAGGAGAAACTGGTGCAGGTCAATTTCTTTTTTTTTTTTTTTTTTTTTTTTTTTTTTTTTTTTTTTTGTTTCAAGTGTTATATCTGGGTGCATGAGTCACGTGACATAGCCTGCGTCCCACTCGTATACAGCTGCGTGTTCTCCTCAAAAGCACCAAATACGGAAGTCAACTCGCGTGTATCACTGGTACTTCAATAGACATATAGTATAATACTGACTCAACGGGAAAAAAATTGACAACCTCCCTGATTCCCCTTCATTTCGACGTCAACGTTTTCTCACAGTCCTGTTGTTGGCGCATACTTGATAATATGTACAAACTGTTCGGCCTGAACCAGAGCATACACAAGTACTTGCCATCGTTAACGGTAAGCCTCTCGGGCATCAGAGGACTACCATCTTATGTGTGATGAAAATTGACACATTCGTCTAAAGTAATTTTGACTTTATGCGCTCCGTCTGTCGCATCTCGGGTGTAAAATCGAGACTTCAGGGTCATAACTAACTTAGCGGTAAGAGCTTCTGATGCGCTGCAATCCCTGTGTACATATTTGCCACACTGATGTGCTGTTTACAGATTTAGTGAGAGAATGACTTGTAATTTTAACATGTCGGACACTGCTGCTGCGTTTATGTGTTTCATTGTAGGATGTATACCTGTATGTATGTTTCACGATTCGATAAGACAGCATAGAAAACTGGGAAGAATGATGTGTGTCTGATAGGCCGGAACAGTGTGCGATCTAACATTATAGCCAGTTTTTAAGTGGTGGTGGTTGTTGGGATGTTTAAGGGGGAAGTTTTTAAGTGAAGAACGTTGTAGTCTTAGGAGTGCGTGTGTTTTTATGTTCTCTCTCTTACCAATACCTTCCAGGGGCAGATTCAAGACTCTGTTGTTGTTGTTGTTGTTGTTGTTGTCTTCAGTGCTGAGACGAATTTGATGCAGCTCTCCATGCTACTCTATCCTGTGCAAGCTTCTTCATCTCCCAGTACCTACTGCAACCTACATCCTTCTGAATCTGCTTAGTGTATTCATCTCTCGGTCTCCCTCTACGATTTTTACCCTCCACGCTGCCCTCTAATGCTAAATGTGTGATCCCTTGATGCCTCAGAACATGTCCTACCAACCGGTCCCTTCTTCTTGTCAAGTTGTGCCACCAACTCCTCCCCAATTCTATTCAATACCTCCCCATTAGTTATGTGATCTACACATCTAATCTTCAGCATTCTTCTGTAGCACCACATTTCGAAAGCTTCTATTCTCTCCTTGTCCAAATTACTTATCGTCCATGTTTCACATCCATACATGGCTACACTCCATACAAATATTTTCAGACACGACTTCCTGACTCTTATAACTGCCATCTAGTTTCTGTACAAATTGTAAATAGCCTTTCGCTCCCTGTATTTTACCACTTACCTTTAGAATTTGAAAGAGAGTATTCCAGTCAACATTGTCTCTAAGTCTACAAATGCTAGAAACGTAGGTTTGCTTTCCCTAATCTTTCTTCTAAGATAAGCCGTAAGGTTAGAATTGCCTCACGTTTTCCAACATTTCTACGGAATCCAAACTGATCTTCCCCGATGTCGACTTCTACCAGTTTTTCCATTCGTCTGTAAAGAATTCGCGTTAGTATTTTGCAGCTGTGACTTACTAAACTACATTCTATTATTAAACTGATAGTTCGGTAATTTTCACATCTGTCAACACCTGCTTTCTTTGGGTTTGGAATTATTATATTCTTCTCGACGTCTGAGGGTATTTCGCCTGTCTCATACATCTTGCTCACCAGATGGTAGAGTTTTGTTAGGCCTGGCTCTCCCAAGGCTGTCAGTAGTTCTAATGGAATGTTGTCTACTCCCGGGGCCTTATTTCGACTTAGGTCTTTCAGTACTCTGTCAAACTCTTTACGCAGTATCATATCTCCTATTTCATCTTCATCTACATTCCCTTCCATTTCTATAATATTGTCCTCAAGACAATCGCCCTTGTATACACCCTCTATATACTCCTTCCACCTTTCTGCTTTCCCTTCTTTGCTTAGAACTGGGTTTCCATCCGAGCTCTTTATATTCATAGAAGTGGCTCTCTTTTCTTCAAAGGTCTCTTTAATTTTCCTGTAGGCAGTATCTATCTTACTCCTAGTGAGAAGCCTCTACATCCGTACATTTGTCCTCTAGCCATCCCTGCTTAGCCTTTTTGCACTTCCTGTCGATCTCATTTTTGAGACGTTTGTATTCCTTTCTGACTGCTTCATTTACTGCATTTTTATATTTTCTCCTTTCATCAATTAAATTCAATATTTCTTCTGTTACCCAAGGATTTCTACTAGCCTTCGTCTATTTACCTACTTGATCCTCTGCTGCCTTCACTACTTCATCCCTCAAAGCTACCCATTCTTCTTCTACTGTATTTCTTTCCCTCATTCCTGTCAATTGTTCCCTTATGCTCTCCCTGAAACTCTGTACAACCTCTGGTTTAGTCAGTTTATCCAGGTCTCATCTCCTTAAATTCCCACCTTTTTGCAGTTTCTTCAGTTTTAATCTACAGATCAGTTTTAATGTACAGTTCGTAACCAATAGATTGTAGTCAGAGTCCACACCTGCCCCTGGAAATGTCTTACAATTTAAAACCTGGTTCCTAAATCTCTATCTTACCATTATAAAATCTATCTGATACCTTCTAGTATCTCCAGGATTTTCCACGTATACAACCTACTTTTATGATATTTGAACCAGGTGTTAGCTATGATTAAGTTATGCTCTGTGCAAAATTCTACCCCCAATCCATATTCACCTACTATGTTTCCTTCTTTCCCTTTTCCTACTCTCGAATTCGTCACCCATGACTATTAAATTTTTGTCTCCCTTCACTACCTGAATAATTTCTTTTATCTCATCATACATTTCATCAATTTCTTCATCATCTGCAGAGCTAGTTGGCATATAAACTTGTACTACTGTAGTAGGATGGGCTTGGTGTCTATCTTGGCCACAA
This sequence comes from Schistocerca piceifrons, assembly GCF_021461385.2. Lineage (NCBI taxonomy): Eukaryota > Metazoa > Arthropoda > Insecta > Orthoptera > Acrididae > Schistocerca > Schistocerca piceifrons. The sequence continues at coordinate 23,285,030 of NC_060140.1, read as the reverse complement.
TAATGCATTCACTATGCTGTTTGTAGTAGCTTACCCACACTCCTATTTTTTTATTCATTACTAAACCTACTTGTGCATGACCCCTATTTGATTTTGTATTTATAACCCTGTATTCACATGACCAAAAGTCTTGTTCTTCCTGCCACCGAACTTCACTAATTCCCACTATAACTTTAACCTATCCATTCCCCTTTTAAATTTTCTAACCTACCTGCCCGGTTGAGGGATCTGACATTCCACGCTCCGATCCGTAAAACGCCAGTTTTCTTTCTCCTGATAACGACGTCCTCTTGAGTAGTCCCCGCCCGGAGATCCGAATGGGGGACTATTTTACCTCCGGAATATTTTACCCAAGAGGACGCCATCATCATTTAACCATACAGTAAAGCTACATGACTCTAGAAGAATAATTTATAGTTGATAGCTTCGTTGATTTAGGTAAAAATGTGTCCAACTCGATTAGTCTCGAACTCTACTGCATATAAAAATAAGTTTTTTCTTGTTCTTCTTAACTGTATGCTATTACATTACGGCACTTTGAATTGTTTTACTATACATGGATAAGGAGCGCTAAGCTCCTCGACATGGTCACATCTCAAGACCGGGTGACTCTAACAAGCTTCAACCCTAATCTGAGGCACTGCTGGAGGTTACGATAATCAATAATATACCTCTGCATATCCCCAACAGTGGCCAGCAATTTAGGGATGGTGCTTCCTCGCGGAATTTGTTGCTTTGGACATAACGGCAACTCGTTTGTCTCTCCATGCAAATTATTAGGGTATGCGATGTCTGACTCAAGCACATACCCTACATCAAGACCCATTATTTGTCCACCTAATCCCTTCAATTCGTCTTTGGACAGCCGCGAACATCCACCAACCAGCAGTGGTTGCATCATGGCGTGCGCGTATAAGTTGTTAATATCTGAGTACAAAATGTAACTAGAATCAAGGGATGGATTGTACTCGACACCCTTCCACGGGTTATTTGCCTCGGCGTGCCTGTGAAGATATTGACAAAGTGCCCCACGGATCTCTCGCTCAAAAAATGGAAGCACTGCAGCATCAGTCGAAAGTTCAATGCTGTGGCACGTTTTTTTGAGCATAGCGTCCCAGAACAAGCCAGGTGCCATGTAATAAAAGGCGGGGTCCAGAGAGTACGTGGTCATACATACACTCCGGAACTTTTCGAAAACATCTGCAAGCAAACGTACATCTGTGTCCATGTATAACCTTGCATATTTTGCCGGCCTCGGTGGCCGTGCGGTTCTAGGCGCTCCAGTCCGGAGCCGCGCTGGTGCTACGGTCGCAGGTTCGAATCCTGCCTCGGGCATGGGTGTGTGTGATGTCCTTAGGTTAGTTAGGTTTAAGTAGTTCTAAGTTCTAGGGGACTGATGACCACAGCAGTTGAGTCCCATAGTGCTCAGAGCCATTTGAACCATTTGAACCTTGCATATTTTTCAAATTGGGGATGTTGAATTCCCGACAGATAGTCATGGCATGCTCATAAACTGCAGTAGTTATGACATGGCCAGTGGGACTACTGGTATAAGCAGATGCCTGGTTTCATTGAGTTTTGCCATAGTATCAACATACTCGTATGGGAAGCCGGCCGCGGTGGTCTCGCGGTTCTAGGCGCGCAGTCCGGAGCCGTGAGACTGCTACGGTCGCAGGTTCGAATCCTGCCTCGGGCATGGATGTGTGTGATGTCCTTAGGTTAGTTAGGTTTAAGTAGTTGTAAGTTCTAGGGGACTGATAACCACAGCAGTTGAGTCCCATAGTGCTCAGAGCCTTAATCGTATGGGAAAACTCCTTTCCTAGTCGCAAGTTGGAACTTTTCCTCATCGGGAAATACAGATAGAGTGATATGCACATCATTCCGAGGTAAAGTGTCAACCAGTTTCTGGAGTGAAGTCTGCATAAGCGTAGAGAGTCAAGGAAGAAGAATGTAATTTTTGGAGTCATTCGTTTTGGAAATGAAATGTAATTCTCAAAACTTTCAGGGAGGGCACTGACCTGATCACACTTCTTACCGAACTTAGCCAAGTGCTCAACGAGAAAATGAGCGCCATATTCGCTCAAATTACGAAAAAAGACGGGTATGTGTCTAGGTAACTGATTCTTCAAGTTGCATGCATTGTGGGCTGCACTGCGGAACTTACCCATAAGATGGCATTGGTCTGTAAGAGGAGTTTCCGTTTTTCTATGTAAGGCAAGCCCGCAAATATGACAATTAACCACCTTTTCATACAGTTCATCATCTTCCTTTGATTTGGTCATGGGAATGTTGATGCTGTAGAGTTCGTCAACTTCCCATGAAAGTTTTTCAAGCTCAGTGAGAAGCCAAACCGCTGGATCGTTCCGTACATTAGTCTGATAGTGGTTAAGTTTAGAATCATAAACACAAACAACTTGGAACGCTCCCACATAAGATACATGTTTTTGTGTGACATTTGTGTGTGAGGCTTGGGGGTTTCCTTCACAGCGAGTAATAGGAGCCAGGAAGCATTCAAAATCGGCGTACACAACAAAAGGACAACGCTGCTGGTGGTGAGCATTCTGAAATTTAATGAAGTTATTTTCCTCAGTGGGCATAATCACAAGTACTGCGTGTTTGGAAGCACTCTAATAGATGTATCGCTGATAACTCTTCAAATGAAAAATAATTCAAACACCTTAAACAAATATCGTTTTTATGCTGATGTCTACTTAACTGGGGGCAAAAGGAGTCAGGACATGTCTTTGATCCAGACATAGTGATAATTATCAGCTTCAGAGAAGAGCAGCATGTTTACATGCAACGCTCGCTCACCTGCAGATTGTGAGAAATGGAGGGGGGCTATTACTGTATGCTTGACCTACTCATCTGACTTGCTTTTCTTCTTCTCCAGGCCATAAACGTGAACCGATATTCTGGTATTCTGAGCCTCAAACTTATGTATTTCCTGGATCTTTACAGGGAACTCTATACTATCAAAGTTTTTCTCTTGCAAGCCAGGACTGACCATGCAAAACAAGCGTAATCATACTGGTTTTCGACATTAATGCATGTCCATTTCTTCTCAATATCCTCAGTGAGTTTAAGATAACTGGACCCTCCATTCATTGAATGATAGACATGTATACGAATGTCGAGGTGTTGTATACAGCTGATCCCTTTAGTGGACCCGCGTACTTCCATCTCGGAAAATCGAGCCATAATAGCGCTCAAGGTGGATTCTCGATACTACTCAGTAATGGATATGCTCCGAGAAATAACGCCATTATCGTCCCATATATAGTGCAGAGTCGTTCTCTCCACCTCACCTTGATGTGTACCGCCCGCCAGGATTCTCAATTCTAGTGAATGAGGTTCGCCATTCAAAAGCCCTAGCAACTGCTTAGTATTCTGAGGGAGTCATTATGCGATTATTCTGATCCAAATCATTATCGATAGGATGGGGGAGAGAACTACCGCTAGCCACAGTATATTACTACTACTACAGCTAGGGGTCCACCCGGTAGAGGATGGGACCGGTGATGGTGCGTCGCCATCATCATCATTTACAGGGAGGGGTATACGTGTGGGAACACATACCTTGAGCGGACGGTGATGAGCTGGTTCCAGAGCAGGAGGAGGTGGTGACAGCCGACTTGAAGAACCGGTCTGCGGTGGCAGCCCCATGGTGCGTTGCTCCCGCTACCTGCTTGTGGAGTGGGAGGCCGTTGTTCTCCTTCTTCGTGGCCAGCAGGTTGAGTTGCCCACGGACGCCAGAGAGGCTGGGGCAGTGCTGGGGGCGGTGTTGCGAGTCTTCTGCTGCCGCCTCTCACGCAGGCTACACAGGGCGCCGCATGCCTTTGCGGTCGTGTGCCCTCGGATCCCGCCACAGCAACCACCTCCCTAGGTACACGAACTATGCTGTGTGATATACCTGTAACATAAATAAGAAAAAAATAATTTTATTGATGTCAATTTAAAAGAGTAATAAATAATGAGAGTAAATAATAGTAATTATTTGGAGTAATCTTAACGTTCAAAGCTATTCACCTCCTCCGCTCTGGCTCCGTGGTTTGAGGAACTCATTGCCGCATTCAACAAGGCCCCCAAACCAGTCAAGCAGATCGAGTTCCTCCTCTTCCTCTAAAATCTGGGTGTCCCCTGCAGCAGACGCCATTTGGTCGGCACACCCGTCCCTATGCGCGGCATTAGGGACATCTAGAAAGAAAAGACAAGAATATGTATATGAAGACTGAATGTATACACTTGGAAAATGGATATATATTACATGAAATTATTTGATCTAAGAACTACGTTTTTATTAGAAATGTACTTACATTCGAGCTGTGCTTACGCCCTCTCCATCTTGAGCTGCTGGTCTAGAGCAGTCAGAATTTGAAGGTTGTAATCTAGAAAGATGGAAGAGACTGAGTATAATATCGACTAGGGAAACGAAAATGATTTATGAGTTAAATGATACAGAAATCAGCGGACCAAAACATTTATATATGTATAACATATTGACAAAAAGAAAAATTCAAATCTTTATAGAGAGTGATCGAAAACAGGTATAACACGTAACACAGAACATACAGACTTTGAACATTGAGAGACGCAACATACATATATATAACATAGAGACGAACAACATAGAGACACGCAACATAGAGACATAACAATATGTGGAAGCTCAATCTTTATAGAGAGCACTACAAAACGGATATAACACGTAACACGGACACAAAATCTGTTAAATGACACAACAATCTGCGTAGAATGCGGTCCAAAACAGATATAACTTAGAGACATTGAATACATAGACACACAACCATGGAATATGTTAAATGACAGCATTCTGTTTAGAATGCAGTCGAAAACGGATATAGCACGTAACACAGAACATAGAGACACACGACACGAGTAAGCTCAATCTTTATAGAGAGCACGCGAATAAGGATATAACACGTAAAACAGAACACACACATAATCCGTTAAAAGACTTAGCAATCTGGGTAGAATGCGGTCCAAAACAGATATAACACACAACATATAGACACAAACACACACACACACACACAACACGTGGACGCACAATCTTTATAGAGAGCGGTCCAAAACAGATGTAGCAGTCATACACGGAGATAAAGGGTACAGACATCGAAACACTGAAAGTGTACTTACCAGGTAATGGAACTTCATCCACATGAGCCCGTTTGCTGCTGCTGCTGCCATTGGCGCTACATGATCGTTTCATTTTTCGAAGATTAAGGGTGATGAGACAGGTACTCAACAAATTATAGGAGCAGAGTGAGAGTGACAGTGAGTTGGACTGCGCACTGGTTTATATAGACTCTATGACGTACAATCACGTGACTAGTGCTGTAGCCAATAGGAGAGCAGCGTTCTATTGGTGGGGGAGTGGTACGACATGAAGGACCACTGCGTCCCTAGTGGGAAAATCTGAAAATTTTAATTAGTTCATAGAATATAGAAGTAGTGCATTAAAATTGAAATAGAATTAAGTACTGTGGTAATTGATAAGTTACATGCGGGATGTGAGTGTTAGAATATTTACGAAAGACTATGTCCCAAGTGTGTACGCAGGGAGCGTTCGGATGCTCGCGGGCCTGTGACGTCAGGAGATGACTCGAGATCGTCAGTTTTCTCTCTCGCACCGCGTCACGGTGGCGTCCTCTGCTGGCACCGATATGAACTAAGCCAGTTGGAGTCCAGACCCAGAGGCGAACACATCTGCTTGAAATTGGTTAAATAATAAAGTCCTTTTTTCCTGCCATTATCGTACTGGAATTTTAACTTCCCGCAATTTTTCTTTCGGTGGGGGTTAGGTTAGTGGAAGTAGCACAATTCACCCTCTTCCCGCCAAAATCACCCATCTTGAATGACGTCATGGCCTCCATCTTGACTGACGTCACAGGGCGTGTGTCTCTGACGTCACGGCCGCCATCTTGGATAACGGTACTTTGGGGTGAGAGTGGTGTTGTCCCAATACTTATTTGAAAGTAATGTTTTGTTATTCTCTTTGTACATTTGTAAATTGTTAATGGATAAGAAATGTTTCTGGTCTAATGGTTCGATATAATCTGCGAACGGATTTTCTCTCGTTTTTGCACCACGCGTCTCCGTAAATCGGTGTCCCTGTGCACCATTAAGGCCTCCTCTTGTGTAGTCAGATTCACGGAGTAATGTTTCCGTCCGCCCGAGACGTACACAATTCCGGTTCGGTTTCTGCCACACTTCGCGTCACCGACGGCGCACTCTGTCCTGCGCCGTATGGCGGCTGGTGTGTTCTCCTGCGTCATTCGCTGTTAATGTCGCCTCATGCTGCGCATCGGAATGTCGTAATACATGCTCTTCCCTCCGTCCTGGATGACGCGGGAGTGCTGACGTGCGAGACCGTGGTTCTAACTGCGTACCCCGATGGAGTGTTTTCTCGACGTCATTTGCTTGCTCGTTCTGCTGCGAGGTGATCCAGGTCTGCTCTTCTTTAATGTCTGGTATTTGTACCTGTTTGTGCTCGATCTGTTCGATGCGCTTCACGTTCTCTCTAATTTTTTCTTGTGTTTCCTGGGCGATCCTTCTTCACCGTTTTTGTAGCATGGCATGAACCTGTTTGATTTTGGCATTTCAGCTTTGGCCTGCTTTTACTTGTTCTTTAGTTAACAAAGTGTCCTTGCGTGCATCTTGAGCTACTAGTCTTGCTGTCCTGGCGTCGCGATTTGCCTCGTTCGCCACCTGTTGCTTCTTTGTCGATGTTTCTTAACGATTTCTACCTTTTCTTTAACACCAGCGACTTCTTCTTAACCTGCTCTATACTTTCAACAAGCTGTTTAGCTACCATCCGTATCACCTTCGTCTCCTTAGTGATTGTGTCTCCATCCTCCTTCGTGGCTGTCCTCTCTCTCGTGCCTCTTCTCCGCTTCCTGCATAAAGCGCGCGAGGCCCTCCGCTAATACCTCCAGGACTATTCCATCGATCTGCGGCATTTTGTTCCTGTGTCTGATCTGCCACTGTCACTAACGGTTCGTCTTGCCACGCCTGCAAATTCTTCATGGCGCTCTGCTGCGGTTTCACCTTCGTGCTCCTTGTCTGACAACTTCCTCGTCACAATCAGAAAATTCTGGTTTCGACATATCCGCGAGGACACCTGCTACATCTGACTTAGAATACTCCGTAACTTTCTCTTGATCGGTGCTACCTGTCGGACACTGATCCATTTGTGACGAGATTCGAATAGTCTCAATACTTTGGAGAAAACGTACGTTGCTTCTAGTGAGTACGCATTCAGGTTTCCACTCCCGAAAGATTTCAGTTACTCCCTGCCGCAGTTCCACACAATTCGACTATGAGATTTACTCTGCCGATCCATCAACTCTAAATCCCTGACAATGCGTATAAAATAAAAACAACCCTAATCTACGATAAAATGCAAGAGCCACGGATAATCTACCATCCCACACGTTAACATAACACCGTTCTCCGTCAGGAACAATCGTCGCGCGGTCTTAGGCGCCTTGTCACGGTACGCACATCTCCCCCTGTCGGAGGTTCGAGTCCTTCCTCGGGAATGCGTGTGTGTGTTGTCCTTAGCGTAAGTTAGTTTAAGTTAGATTAAGTAGTGCGTAAGCTTAGGGACCGATGACTGCAGTTTGGTCCCATAAGGTCTCACCACAAGTTTCCAAATTTCCAGGAACAAGTGACAGGAATCACAACAACAAATGAATGAAAATACAAACAACACACACAAATTTACAAATCATCAATGTATTTCGCGCCAGTATTTCTTATGGTTGCCCGAAACTAATTTACCTCAGTGGACTCACTGAATTTCAACATGGGCAAACAGAAACGATGTACCAGAAACAGAATCTGACGGTCACAGAAGCTGCTATCATTTCAAGATGCTGGTAGCGATCCCCAAATCGCAAGATTACACTGGTTTTCCGGTATGATTTGAAATATTACTGGCGACTATCAGTTTACGAGCTAATAGTTGTAACTAGTAAGCCTTTCACTTCACTACCTGGCCTATGCGTCTGCTACATAGATTTTGCCCTTTGAGTGTGGTTGTTGTTGTTAGGTTGCCCTACAGGTTATCAGTTTTATCAGACGCTAAATGAACTTCAATGATGAAAACATTTGGTGAAATGGTGGCCCTGTCACTATTGCAGTCAATTGTTGATGGGCGTTGATATATCAATACTAGAATGATCTTCTATAAAAACATTTTGGTAGAAGTTTATTGATCGTAAATTAAGACAAACAATGCAAGTTAAGTGAGATGACAAATAAATCCAGAACTGTTGTCAACACAAATAGACATACCAATTAGTTAACATTGCAATGGAAGGCGATTAGTTGGCAAAGACTAGGGTTTGCCTGATTAAACTATACTGGCTCGAAACATGGATAACGCAATATGAAATTATCTAACGCTCAAAGGACTTTGACGGATTTAGTCTACACAGAAGTAATACTACATTGGTGCAGCTGAGAGCAAGTGGCGGGACTGTGATTCTGTTTGGCCTAACAGGCCAGAGCAGCAGGCCTTTCTCGACGTGCAGCACTGTGTCAGGTGATGTTCGTGGTGCAAACGTCTGCAGGGTAACGTAGTGATGTGTGGCGGCTGTAATTCATTATCACGGACAAGAGATGTGCAAAGTCGCGGCTGGCGATTTGTTAGACGGATCGCAGTTACTCTCTAATGGAGCTCCGAAATCTCGGCAGATTCCAGCGTGTGACACTTCCGTTCGCCGGTCATACAGTGGACCAACTTGACTCGCTCGTACGGCAGTGCACGTAAGGAGATAAAACGTCGAGGCGGCAGACCTGACACTAATACGGTTGCCCTCAGCACAGCGAGCTGTCCGAGATGAGTGAGGTCTAAACTGTCGGTACAGCTAAGTCTTCACCACACGCTTCCCAGCCAGGGTCAATGCCAGTGCGAAATCACGCTAAGCCAAGTGTCCCAAGTACGACCCACTCATAACAAAAGTCAAGAACATCATCCTCTTCAGACTGAAGCGAAACAAGCGCTGTACCACGTGTGAGATACAGAGGCGTGCGAGTGAGCCGGAACTTAAGCCAGTTCACTGCTAGTAGCGCCACGTCACCTTAACGCGTCTGTATGTAGCGCACAAGTACTGCACCACAATTTAGTACGAAATTAAAAATAAAAATTTATGTTTAAAACTTTGTTAAATTATAGTTTAGTGTAATAATGTTCCAAATACCAAGTCTTGATGTTCTAGACTTAATAGTTTACGGAAAAATGCCGTTTTAAGAGAAAAATCAGAGGCGCTAAATAATGACGCTAGGAAGCCAGAATTTGGTCAGAAGGTGCAGTTAGAAGTTATAACTAAGCGATGCTCGTTTCCAAAACCATGAAACAAAAATTAACGCCAGAATCCACGTTTTTCGGAAAAATCAGAGGCGCTAAATAATGGACTTAGAAACTTGAAAATTTGCTTTATGCTTCAGTACACCCCACAAATAATAACAGAGTGTCCACGTTAACCTACCTCTTATAGTTTTAGATTAATTAAATAAAAACTAATTTTGTAACTAAAATGTACCTAAGTGTTGTAGGTTAAGTACTCGAAATTTTAATGATGGAGGATTTTGGTTAAGCCAGATGATCAAATATATCAAATAATAGAGCTACACCAAGGTTAAGACTTGTAACAAAAATAGCAACTGGTATAAGTCTTAGCAAAGGTATGGGTCAGAGGTAACAATCTACCGTTAGTTCCACTAAATAAATTCTATTAAGCAAAGTTTTCATTCTAGCGAGCTGAAACTTTCTACGTGCTTTCAAACTGCTTATCTGCATACCAGCAAAAATTAAGAAGTTACTGAAGTAATTGGTAACTATATTATTAAAGATTATGTGCCCGAGATAGCGGTCGTTTGTAGACTGCCGCCGTATGCAAATAGTCAGAGACAACAGGTCTTTTCTCGGCAGTCCACACCGGCACCTTATAAATAAAGCCCCTGAAGCAGTAGAAAGGTTCAGTTCGCTCTCAGACAGTGTGAGGTCCACGCCAGTTAAACGTCTGGTCGCGCTCTGCCTCGGATGACGTCAGAGCCGAGCCGTGACAAGCGCGTATTTGGCACTGAAAACGGATAGTGAACTCGCGAGGACTGTACACCGTCCTGGATCGTTTAGAATTCGGTAAAATAACTGTTAGTGTGCCGTCCGTGTGAAATTCAATTCCGCGTGGCAAGTGGCGAATTTATTTCCACTTTTATGGCGAGCATTAATTTTTGAACATTTATTGCGAACTTTCTACTGAGTGATGTTAGTCAGGGCGAAAAACAATCTGGTAGGAAGTTTCCGTAGAGGTCGCCTCTCAACTGCTAAAGGTGCTGTTAGATTAGAAAGACTTGTTTTCAACTGAGCCGGCCGGAGTGGCAGTGGGGTTCTAGGCGCTACAGTCTGGAACCGCGTGACCGCTACGGTCGCAGGTTCGAATCCGGCCTCGGGCATGGATGTGTGTGATGTCCTTAACTTAGTTAGGTTTAAGTAGTTCTAAGTTCTAGGAGACTGATGACCACAGCAGTCTAGTCCCATAGTGCTCAGAGCCATTTTTTTCAATTGAACATAACGTAATTTTAAGTGTTGTTTGTGATAAACTTTAATTAAATTAAATCTTGATTGGAACTTTTACTGAAGTCATAGTCCTGATCCCGCAAAGAAATGGGAAATAGACACTTTTCTTTCAGTGGGCTGGACCGGAATGTGGCCGTGCAGACTGGAAACTAAGGTCAATACGTGATTCTTGAGTTTCTCCCGGCGTATTTGATAATCAAAATATCCACGGGTGTACTGCCGGTCTACCGTGTCCAACGGGCACAATATTTCGGCGATCATACATGTCGCCATTATCAGGTGAACTGACGGATGGGTAGCCCGCTCTCACCGGTGGTAGCGAATTTGTACATGGAGAACTTCGAGGAGGAAGCCCTGTCGTCATCCGAATGGAAACCTACTTGCTTTTTCAGTTACGTGGATGACACGTTCGTCATCTGGCCACATGGTATGGATAAACTCCTTGACTTCGTTACACATCTAAACTCCATACACCCCAACATCAAATTCACTATGAAGACTGAAACGGAGGGTAAATTACCTTTCCTTGACGTCTTGGTCAAGAGAAGGGCTGACGGCACCCTAGGTCATGGGGTGTATCGGAAGACAACGCACACTGATCTGTATTCGCACGCAGAAAGCTGCCACCACCCTTCACAGAGGAATGGGGTACTTAAAACTCGCGCTGCAGGGTGGGGGCAAGGGCAAGGAAGGCGGTGTCATCGGCAAACTGGAGAAGGTGGACGGGGGGTGACGGCGGCGGCATGTCTGCCGTGTACAAAAGGTACAGAAGGGGGGAGAGAACGGAGCCTTGGGGCACACCGGCCGAGGGGAAAAAGGTGTAGGAATCTGTGTTATGGATGGTGACATAGGAAGGACGGCGGGAGAGAAAGGAGCCGATCAGACGGACGTAGTTAATGGGAAGGGCGAAGGTTTGGAGCTTGAAGAGGAGACCGGAACGCCATACGCGGTCATAGGCACGTTCGAGGTCCAGGGAGAGGAAGATGGCGAGCGACGGGAATTAAGCTGTTCGGAAAGGAGATGAGTGAGGTGAAGGAGAAGGTCGTCGGAAGAGAAGGACGGCCGAAAGCCACACTGTCTCGCTGAGTTTTTTTTTTTTTTTTTTTTTTCTTTATTGTTATTTTAAAACCTGTACAACTCAGGTAGGCTGGCAGCGGCACACTACGCCGCTCTTCAGCCATAGCGTTTTAAAAGAGTATAAAACATGGTGAATGACAATGAACAAAGTGACAGGCAAAAGAGAGAGGGCACAGAGACATAAAAAACACGGAGTCGTTCACATGTGACGATAACAACACTGACAACACGTTGGCACGGCGCACAAAACACTGATGAGTCCGACGGCACAAGTGAACGTAGGAGTGGGACGGCGGACACCAAAAACACTATACGACGTCACACACACGAGACACAAAAGGCGACGATCTCCGGCGCGCGAATGTTCACTATACGTGTGCGAGTCCGGGGACCTGCCAAGAGAGGAGGAGGAGGAAGGGGAGTGGGAGAGCGAGAGGGGAGAGCAGAGATGCCACAGGCAGGGGAGATAGGGGGGAGGGAGGAAGGGGGAGAGGAAGCCCGGGGGAAGAGGGGGAAGGGAGGGGACAGGGAGATGGAAAAAGAAGGGAAGAGAAGAGAAGGGAGGGAGGGTGCCGAAAGGAAAGGACACGGGAAGTAGGGGGCGGGGCAGGGTCAAAGTTGATAGGAGGGGTAGATGGAGGGGACGAGGACATCATCAGGGAGAGGGAGCTGGCGGAAGCCACCTTGGGAGAGGGTATGGAGGGTGGAGAGATGGAGACCGGGTGGGACGTGGGAATACAGGCGCGGCAGCGGACGGGGGTGGGAGAGGATCGGGGAAATGAGCGGGTGAGGAGGATCAAGTTTACGTGAGGTGTACAGGATACGTATCCTTTCAAGGAAAAGGAGGAGGTGGGGGAACTCGCTTAGTGAGAGGCAGGCGCTTAAGTAAGTGATAGGGTACGTGGCTATTGGCTGCTGGGACCACGTGCTCCACAGTGGCGCCCTCACATTATACGCGGGCCAGGGGCGCGCGCAGCGATGGCTGCAGAGACCTCTAGTGGTAATCGAGGTCCACGCCATCTGGCGCGGATTCGAAACCCGCAGCGCTCGGTAGCAGAACTCCTGTTGTTGCAAAACCCACGGCAATTCTCGTTTCACAGACTGTTGATTATCCTTAAAAATTACATTATTTCGTGTAAAATAATCTGCAGTTGTTTGAATATCTCGGTAGGTATGTAAGTTTCGCATATTAATCATATAGCGTGCTATCATTTACCAAAATCTTGTTCCAATATCTCAGGCCATTATGACTTATGAGACACGAGGTATTGACGTATATTTTATTCTGGCTTATTCACTGGTGAGTGCGTTCGTGACAGAGCCGTTCTCATACATTCCATTTGTTCGACGATGCAGACAGACAATATCCTTCGAGGTTTTAAGAATAATTTATTATGTTATCTAAATTTCATATGCAGTAACAACTGACGTAACACACAGCAAACGCAAATTCATAGTGACCCCTATTTTTCACTCCAAAATTTACGAATTTCTTGCAGTTAACTAATGCCGAAGTATCACAATAACTATGACCATTAACTATGAGCATTGTGTCTGATCACCTGCATCCATTCACGTCCATTGTGCATTCCGAAGGACTTGGCCGATTCTAGCAGGACAGTGAGACACCAGACACGTCCAGGATTGCTACGGAGTGGCTCCAGGAACATTCTGAGATTAGACACCTCTGGCTGGCCACCAGACTTCCCAGACATGAATATTATTGAGCATATCTGGGATGCCTTATAACGTGCTCTTCAGAAGACATCTACAAGCCCTGGTACTCTTACGGATTTATGGAGAGCCCGGCAAAATTCATGGTGTCAGTTCCCCCCAGCACTACTTCGGACATTAGTCGAGTCTATAGCAAGTAGTGTTGCGGCACTTCTGAGTGCTCGGGGGCCCTACACGATATTTGGCAGGTGTACCAGTTTCTTTGGCTCTTCAGTATAATATCCTGCAGATGTTTTTGAGCCGGCCGGTGTGGCCGAGCGGTTCTAGGTGCTTTAGTCTGGAACCGTGCGACCGCTACAGTAGCAGGTTCGAATCCTGCCTCGGGCATGGATGTGTGTGTTGTCCTTAAGTTAGTTAGGTTTAAGTAGTTCTAAGTTCTAGGGGACTGAGACGCCCTCAAATATTAAGTCCCATAGTGCTCAGAGCCATTTGAAGAATTTTTTCTAACTGTAGCTCCTTGGAAAGGTAATACTGATACCGCAATTCTACCTCTGATTTGGTCATAGAGCCCCTCAGCTAATCACATAAATAACAGCACTTGCTTTAATTCCATAATCTAACCCACAACCGGTTGGTATTCCTCTTTCCTATCTACTTCATCTTCTTCAAAAAGAACTTCTCTAATATCCCAGGACTTTCCCTTCTCAACCTCCATCACTTATCTTGGCATGTGTTCGGACCTCACAGAAACTACTTACTAGTTTTCCCTTTCCTCTCATCATTACATCTCTCATTTTGTTCCTGATATCGTCTGTTACTGTGATTATTACTACCTCCTTGGTTCCAACCACTTCTACCACGTCTGTTCAACCCATTGCCATGCCCCTCGTCGTCTCTCCCATTCTGATTCCTGTTATGTTCCATCTGCTCATCATGGTTTCTATTTGGTTCCCCTCAATTACCACTTTCTCTCGATCTCCAATTTACTCCTCTCTGGCCATTACTGGATGTTTCTTCCCCTGAAATTACATCCAGATGGTCTAAAGCTTGTAAAATATCTTCTGCTTCCTTTTTCGATATCCCTACTAATTTTTCCTGAACTAACACTGGTAGTTTCACGATTACTGCCCTAAGTGAGTTATCTAAACACAAGTTCTTCGCGCAGAAACTTGGAAACGACCTTTTAGCTATCATACCCAATGTCTAAGATATTTCCCCCCTGGAAGATGCTGTTTCTAACTTTGTACCAGACCAGTACTTCTCTTAGAATTTTTTAATAAATTCGTCAAAAGTTTGACATGATTCACCAGCTCTCATTCCTCGTATTTTCCTCCACTCGTCCCATTTTTCTGGTAATAGGCCTTGGAACTGTTTCGCAATAGGTTTAGGATGAAGTTTCCCTCTTGCCGAAAAATAAATTAAAGTACAAACTTATACGTAGAGGTCTTCATTTGTACTGTTTCTACTATTATTTACAGCAAAAATATCTTTCAACTTTGAATCTAATTTCCTTTCAAACGTTTCGGACTCTGATAGTAAAATCGCTGGCCTATTTCTGAATACTAGCTACATTTGTGATTATCTCATTACTATTGGTTTCTACTGAAAATATTCTATTAGGCAAAGCTGTCTCTGTTTCATATACTTTTTAGCTACATTTGAGAATACCTCATTACATTTTTCAGTCTCCTTCCCAAAATTGTGACCTAAAATTTTGAGATTATGTAGTAATTACTAAATTTACTGTGACTCTTTTTTCCGAATTTCGCGACACTGCTCGCTGTTCCTTGATTATATTCACACATTCTTCATCTACTACTTTGAAATTTTGTATAGTATCCCAAATATATTTAACCAACCTATCAGCTGTGTTCGAGTTAATTTCTTTCAGAGTTTCTCTCAACTGTTCTTCAGTGTCTCTAGCACTATTCTCTTATTAGTTTCTTCGAGATTTTGGTTACTTCTTCTAGTTCCTTGTTGGTTTCCCTAGGAGTTTCTTCTATTTTGTTGTTAGTCTTTTTCAGTTTTCGGTTTCGTTGTTTGTTTACTTTGCACTTTCCTCTAGTTTACTCATCATAGCTGGAAACAAGGCGCCGGCCGGAGTGGCCGTGCGGTTCTAGGCGCTACAGTCTGGATCCGAGCGACCGCTACGGTCGCAGCTTCGAATCCTGCCTCGAGCATGGATGTGTGTGATGTCCTTAGGTTAGTTAGGTTTAATTAGTTCTAAGTTCCAGGCGACTGATGACCTCAGAAGTTAAGTCGCATAGTGCTCAGAGCCATTTCAACCATTTGAAAACAAGGCTTGCATATTAAATTATGAACCATTAATTTTGGTAGGTTCATTTTTTGTCCTCATTCTTTCCTTAACCTCAGTCTGAGTGTGTGAGTCAGCAGCATTTCCTATGGTATCTGTAGTATTTAATGGCACTTTCTGCCCCTCGTTACCTACAATATTATTCAGCGTGACTACAGGGCCTCCTTTTGATTTTGCAAACCGGAAACACTCGTACATCATGCATCTCTGACGAGTCAGAAGTGTTTCGAACCATATTCTCGCGAATATTGGGTTCGTTCATTTTAATTTTAATCGTCCTACCGCTTCTAAGTAACAGTAACTGTATACAACAGTATTCTGTCACTTTAATCTACATTGAAAACTGTATACTTCACTAGGCGCAGTAATGCTCCGCTGCCTCGCCGAGTGTCGAACGGCGGAACTCAACTGGAGCGCCTCCAGCGCACCCCTTCTCCGCTGCGCTATCCACACGATGCCCTCGCGTCGCGTTGTTTCCTCCGGTTACACAGCTCGCCTTCCACATTGGGCGCCGCTATCTTCTTTCTTCTGCTGCGACCTGTTCTCGACGATCTTTCACTATTCTTCACTCTCGAAATGTTCGAATTGCAGTGACGCAAATCGTATTTTTCTCTATGCGAAACTTATCACTTTACGTCACACACTTCCTGCATTACTTCACTGACACAGTTTTAACGTCACACGCTGCAATAACTTTTATCGTAATTGTTCACTTCCCGCTTCTTTTCTCATCGCGTTTTTCGTCGAGATTGCACTTCCTAATTTGCCCATTAATTTGCAATAAAAATTTTTTTTATATCGCAAGCTATTTCTCTACACTCGTATCTGCGAACTGCAAAACTACAAAAAACATCTCCGTTTATGTCAAAATTATTCATTTATTTTTTAATATCAACGTTTCCTGGCGTTAAAAAATTACTGAAAAATAGTATTTATGACTTATAGACTGCTCCTAATGTCTGAGTGGCAAAAGG
This sequence comes from Schistocerca piceifrons, assembly GCF_021461385.2. Taxonomy (NCBI): domain Eukaryota; kingdom Metazoa; phylum Arthropoda; class Insecta; order Orthoptera; family Acrididae; genus Schistocerca; species Schistocerca piceifrons. Next base: position 23,268,382 of record NC_060140.1, on the reverse strand, counting down.
AAACTTTTATAAAAGGGATTACTACGTCGGCACCTCATCCCACTGGCTCTGAAAGCGCCAGCCACCTCTGCTAACCAGCGTGGGAATCTACCGCTCACCCCTTGCTCCATACACACTGCAATGCTAATACATTCACTTCACGTATGTGGAACAGCAAAACTGCAAATAAAGTAAAGTGTGCTCTTATCTGCAAATAAGGGGTACCTAGCGTGGTTGCACTGAAAGAAGTCACAGCAGATTTTCCTTGCTTTCTTCCCTGCCGCCTCGCTTGTGCTCTGCTCCGTGGAGGAACAGGAGAGCAAAGGACCTAAGAGTTCTAATACAATCACTCACATGCAAGTGAGTCAGCTACAAAGAGAATATTTCCGATTATGACTGTATCAAAGAACTTAGTAATCAAAGCGGGAAAGATAAGGGTTTAACGTCCTGTCGACGTCGTTAGAGACAGACACACTCTCGGATTTCGAAAGGATACAGGGGGAAAAGGGGTGTGGCTTCAGAAGTAGCAGTCCGTCATTTCCATTAAGCGATTTAGGGTCACCATGGAAACCACAAAGTCTCCGGACAAAACTGTCAAGATATATTGCCGGTAATTTACAATTTCCGTGGCCCATGTAAACAACATGAGTGAAGGCGAAGCGACGCGATACCAAACAGCAGCCAGAGATGGGCGAGGGACAGTGGGAGGGGAGGGGGGGGGGGGAAGGTCGACTGGGCGACGAACAATGAACAATGCGCAAGGCGGGCGCCATCCATCAGCTGGCTGGATATTTTCGCGCTAAGTGGACGCTGTTCGTCTTACAAGCTGAAATGTCTAAAACGTTGATCAGCGCTGTTCAAGAACGTTACGTATTTCTGCATCTAAACTACACCCTACAAACCACTGTGAAGTACACGCCACAATTTAAGTACCAATGAAGCACTCATCACGGCTTTTTCCTGTTCCACTAACGTATTCTGCGCAGGGGAGCTTTTTCTGCTGACAGCAGATGTCATCGAACAGTACGCACACGCCGATCAAAGCGGGTGCATGAAACTGTTTGAAATTATTATCTATCTTCGGAATATGGAAATATCAAAGGCATATTCCCTGCTTTGGAATCAAATAGCTCGTCGTGTCATTACGGTTGAAATGGACGCATGAAATCTAATTATGGATCTTCATAGCTACCAATCAGACACTGATCAGTGGGAACGCCCATATCCGTTCTACGGGATGCGTGAATTCTGAAGATCTTAACAGACAGTTGTGCCAGGCACTTCACCTCACAAGACAAAAGAAAGTGAAATAGAATACCAGATGCCCCCATATAAAATCCATTTCAGTAGCGTTAGAAGAGAGACTAGTTGGCATGATAATCATTACATTTTGCTATAATGCATTCCAAAAGCAGTAAATAAACAAAGCTTCTCACTGGAAACTGAAATAATTAAAACATGTCATTACTTAGCGATTACATCTTGTGACATAAAAACAATTAGGTCTCAATCAAAGGCAATTAGAGCACACAGAATTCTTAAATATTAACGTGTGTAATGCGGCACTAATCTTCTTTCACAATACAATAAATACTGTCAGATACAGTAAATTGTTTCTATCGACAAAAATGATAGTTAATTCCATATCTCGATAGACAAAAAAGTTTCAAGCATTAATCAAACGGAATAATTCGCATCTCTTTGCGATATCATCTGCAAAAAATCTCGTTTACGTATCTTGAACTGGTTATGAAATTCCACGCCTTTTACGACCACAACATTCACTTTGTGCTGTGCATCGTCAGGACTGTGGACGACCCTCTCATAGACAGAGAACTCAATATCTCAACAACAGAGATAGATATCGTTCTGCTCTTAACTTTAAATACAGTTGGGTATGTTAGCCACATTTCATATGCAGCAACGTAAGACGTAAAATGAACGAAACGAAAAGGCTACGCAATGCGTTTTTACCTGTGCAAACTCTTAAAATTTCGTGCAATTATTTACTGAATTGGACTGCAGCACAGTAACTAAGCCACATAACGAAAAGAATTTGGTGGCCGTGCGGTTCTGGGCGCTACAGTCTGGAGCCGAGCGACCGCTACGGTCGCAGGTTCGAATCCTGCCTCGGGCATGGATGTGTGTGATGTCCTTAGGTTAGTTAGGTTTAATTAGTTCTAAGTTCTAGGCGACTGATGACCTCAGAAGTTAAGTCGCATAGTGCTCAGAGCCATTTTTGAAAAGAATTTGGGTCCTATATCGAGTGAAGACATAAGGCTGTAAGACTTGAAATAATCAAATATTTTCATCAAATAAATTTCTTAAAATCGGATGATAAGTATTTCATATTGGCCAGCGCATCTGCACGAGCTCTCCAGCTATTGGCTGTGCTGCACACATAGGGCAGACTAGCCGCACTGCACTGCTTCAGGTTGAACCACTTAAAGTACTCGTGTTGCCAGGCGGATCGCCATGTCGCTCACGTAGCACGGGCTGTGAGTGCAGGCGCATTCCGTGCCTGCATGTAGAGCAACGGCCGACCACGTCACACGTGTGTCTACGACGTAAGTGAGCTACAGATTGTGCTGAGGGTGGAGTTGTAAAATGCTGTCCGTGCTGCAGTCTGGCCACATGTAGAAACACGGGACTGTTGTGTCATCTGCTAACGACGAAAGTTAACCTCTCGTGGCCAAGCACACACTTATTATAAAGTGGGTTTAGTGGTTTCGTGTCTTTTTAATCTTTATTTTCTTATTCGCTTTCTTTTCGTGACACACTGAAACGTAGTATTAAACTCTGAGCCATGGAAACGTTCAAACTCCGCCAAATGCTGGGCACTTACAGAATGAAATTCCCAGTCAGACTGCTGGCCAATTCCAAGCAAGAGCCAAAACTTTTGAAATAATACTTGAATGAAGACAAGACAACTCCTTGGAAACAAAATCGAATTCTCGACGACTGTCATGAATCCTTTCACGAACAAAAGCTACGCCAATGCGTTGCTAGATGTGACTGGCGGTGGGAGAATTAATGCGATGTAGAACTTTGGCAAACGTTGGAACAATATTTTGATCACTACATCTCAGTAAAAACGACAACGCACATTGCAGTCTTACACCGCTGCTGCGAAGTTCATCCAATTTTCGCATACAACGACACGTTTCCTCCCTGCAGGGGTAACCAATGTGAGACCTTAGTTTCTCCCGGCGTATGCAGTGTTCAAATAACTTGAGGGAATGCAGGCGGGTGACGTTGTCGAGAACGGCCGATATTTCAACACGATCACACCGTGCCATTTTGTAGGCAAAACTGCAGCAAGTAAGCGCTGCGGAAGACAGTTCAGAACCTCGATTTTCAGAGAAACTCCGTAAAAATAACACGCATACGCACACACACAGACACACACACACACACACACACACACACACACACACTGTAAGTACTAACGCCATCACAAGCCAAAGATTACCGACGTCAGAAATCATCGATATTGAACTAAATAATCAATTAGTGAAGTAGCATAAACTCTGTCCCTTTGTCTTTTGACAAGTGAGAGAGTAGGACTCGATGTACAATTTAAATAAAAACCACCATCTCTATTTGCATGGTTACTTGCTAATTTAATTTCAACACAGTAATATCACAAATTGAGTCCGCCTTGATGCAAAACACCTTGTTATTCGTTTATTTCTTTATTATCCCAAACTAGTTTCGGCGACAAATATCACCGTCATCAGTGTTTTTTTTTAATTTAAAGCGTGCAGAAAATGGTATGGTTGCACAAACACAGTAATACATTATTACATTTTTACAGATCGTCTTTTGAAATATAGTTTTATATTGATACTTTCATACTATCTTATTTATTGTATGCTACAGCATGTTTTAAGCAATTATTGGCTTTTTTGTGACATATTTTCTGTGCTCTTTTTTCTTTTGCCGTCTTTTTGCTTAGCGAACACCATGTCATCTGCAACCATGTGAGCGGCTGTTAGTAAACAAATACTCAAAGGTGAACTTCATATGTTGGGGTTGTGGTAGTGTAGTGGAAACCATTTATTTTGGTGTGTATTTAGCTGTTGCTTAGCTATTCGTATACTCACGTTCGTTGGGTGGTGTGTGGCTGCTTTTTTACACAGAAACCATACCATTTTCTGCATGTTTTAGATTTAAAAAACCCCACTCATGATGGCGATATTTGTCGCCGAAACTAGTTTGGGATAATAAAGAAATAAACGAATAACAAGGTGTTTTGCATCAAGGCAGACTCAATTTGTGATATTACTGTCTTTCTATGCAAACACGGACCAAATGGAAGAGCTCCAAGATAATATTATTAATTTGAACAGTTACCCTAATCCTAATAGCTGAAAGCGCATGTCAGAATCTCCGTATTGTTACATTTCGCTGAGAGGACGCGCAGCAGAGCAGCAGCAGCACTTCTCTGGTAACCACTGTAAACTAATTTAGTCTTTGTTTTTTTTCACGTGCTTCTGCAAAGAAGTGAACTGTACGTGTTAATTCTACTGTGTAGACCAGTGGTTAGAAAATTAATCGTAGTTTTTATTTCTGCGTAAGTCTTGTGAATTCCCTCGTGCAGGGCGGCTTCCTAGTGTAAATTTTCCCGTTGCCAGAAACTCCACGCCACTAAGTTTTCATTTTGTGCTAGTAGACAGCACACAGTTTAGATCAGTGCATTCTAGTTTGAATATTTATCTCGTGCAGTAACTTTTAGGCTAACAGGGTTTCTAAAGAGAGGTATCTGTAAATACATCAACTTCAGCTGAGAAATTTATTTCTGTTTAATAGCTCGCGGCCTCAGAGTATAGTGAGAAATCTGCACAGCAACTTTTAGTGTTACTTTATTCTCCCTTGGAATATTTTCAAACTCAATAGCGCCATTTGAATCTTATATCTATTTTACACACAGTACGATATGGCTAGGGGCTGTGCTGGTTGTGAGCGGACACAAGGAGAGTCGGCTGCTGTCCGTAAAACAGCTGGGAGCTGCGTTGACCACCATCGACACGCTTCCAGCTAATCCTCAAAGTTGCGGTGACGTCGGGGCGCTAGTGGCGAGACCCGCGACACCTTTCGTGCCACTGGAGTGACCTGGTAACCCGGACGTCGCTGCGGCTTCCGATACGCAACACCTGACAGGTCCGTCCTGACTCCAGAATGGGTGGCAGACATTGGTGGGTTCGCGTGTCACTGGACGGAATGCGAAAGATGGTGCAGGCCGTGCGGCTTGCTCCCTATGTCTTAGCAACAGCTACGAAGTGCTACCCAGTGTTGATGATAACTGTACACCAGCATGGGATGCCTCTCCTGTTGCGACAGCGGTCGATACTACTACCCAGTCCGGAGAACAGAGGGCGGGTATGCTTGTCATTGGGAGTTCCAATGTAACTCATCCTAGAAAGAAGTGGCTTATAAGGTTCTCGTTCGCCAGATTCTTGAGTATTGTTCATATGTCTGGGGTCCCTATCAGGTAGGATTGATAGAGACGATCCAACGGAGAGCGGCGCGTTTCCTCGCGGGATCGTTTAGCTGGCGAGAGAGCGTTACGGAGATGCTAAACAAACTCCACTGGCAGACGTTACAGGAGAGGCGTTGTGGATCACGGAGAGATTTACTATTGAAATTTCGGGACAGCACTTTTCATAAGTCGGACAGCTTATGACTTCCCTCGCGTATTGACCACGAGGAAAAAATTCGAGAAATTAGAGCCAATACAGAGGCTTACCGACAATTATTCTTCCCACGCACTATTCGAGAGTGGAACAGGGTTGGAGGAGTCAGATAGTGGTACCGAAAGTACCCTCCGCCACACCATTAGGTGGCTTTGCGGAGTATGATTTACATGTCGATGTAGATGTTAATAAGGTGACCAGTGCCAAGACAATGTTCTGCAGTGGCTGTTGTATGCGTGGCTGCCGCTTAAGCTCTGTACACCGGTCCTCCACGTTCCTAACAGTCTGACCAACATATGACATGCCGCAAGCGCAAGGACATGGTGGACACCCTACTAATGCAAACCATGATCATCCTTTACGGAACTTAAATTGACCCTGATCTTAGATGTTAGTCGAAACACACACTTCACATCATATTTTTCCCAAAATATGACCAACCCTGTTTGAAATGCTCCCTACGTAAAGGAAAAATACTGTAGACTTCGTGCTAGCTCAGTATTATCATCACTCACCTGGGGCACAATCAGTCAATTGCGCTACGCACACCTCTAACTTGTCTTTCACTATACCGTTTCTAACGAAATGTGACTTCGAGATGGGCTAACTCAGCTGGCAAACTCTCATGGCCCGAGATTACGTAGGCTCACTAAAGGATTACATGGGCCCTATGGACCAAGGTACGAAAGACTCCTCCACGTTGAGCGGGATGGTCACAAACTATTAGTCTGCAAATTCAATTCAGTGTGAGTAGGCTTCCTACGAACGACATGTCCCAACGTACCATCCACCTTCCACCTGACCATCACGTCGAGGGAAGGAAGACAGCCACGCATTTCCTCCTCCATCGTGAAACGAATGTTCGGGTGGATTGAATTCAGGTGTTCTAAAAAGTCTTTCAGATTCTCCCTGCCTTGAGGCCAATAAACGACACGCAGGTTTCAAAGGCTCGGACTCTAAGGCACGTTCCTAGAAATCTTCCATAGCCAAATTGCCAGCATTAGGAGACAACGGGTTTCCCACCGCAACTCCATCTGTCTGCTCGTAGTTCGCTTTCATATTTTGAAGAAATTGTTTTGATTCTGGAGTTTCCCCGGTCATATAATGTAAAAATTCCTGCGGAGAGGCTTCCAGTAGTGGTTATAGTATTTTTCCATCCATGCAACAGAATCCTGGTGTTCCTCTACTGAATTTATTCGCATTGCAAAATTGGCAGATGCTACTCATTTTTTCCGATTACGACATATATGTGTCTGTTATATTCTTTCGTCAGGTCGTAGTGGACTGCTTCATTTGTTAGTTTGTACTGCTTACTTGTCCTTGTCCGCGCTTCTGGAAGGGTGATGTTTTCATGGCTGGCTTGAGTTTGCAGTCTTTTATCATCAGATTGTGCCGCAATTCTTAATCCTCCAATCCGTTCATTTCGTTGTCTACTTCTCACAGTTTTCTTTGGGAACTTAAACGTGCTTTCCGCTTTTCCTCTCATTCGTTTTTTCGTTTTTCTTTATGTTATCGCCGTTTTCCTTCAGAACTGGCAAGATCTCAAAAATCAAATCAACTTTTTAGTAACAAACGCACTAAGTACAGTTTACACAATTTTCACACTTTATTTTCAATTTATATTCAGTCACTGTATCTCTTTGACTACTCACGCTTCACTGTTTGTTTTTATTCGCTCACTGCTCTACTTTTTGGGTTCCTCCCTTCGTCACTAATAAGAAACTGATGTTCGAACCCACGACAGGTCTTTCTTTATACATCCCTACTAATAGGTAGCCCCACCAGTGGCGAATTCCCGAACATACCAAAAAGGCGTCGAATGGTCCACAATATTCCAGAACATTCCACAATATTTGGAATGTTTCACAATGATCCGGGATCTTCTGGAATGTTATCGACACTATTTCCCATGAGATCTTATTTTGTAAGTTAAAACTATACGGAATAAAGGGCTCACAGTTATCGCTAATAGAATCGTACCTTGATAACAGACAACAAATGGTCATAATTGAGAACCAACTATCAGACATACTCAAAATTGAAACCAGACTCATTCAAGGATCAGTAATTGTCCCATTTCCCTTTCTAGTGTATATCAATGACCTCCCACATAATTTGCCAGACAAATCAATTCTATATGCTGACGACATCACCTTAATAACATCAGACGGAAATCTGGAAACTTTACAGGACAAAAATACAGACATGGTAGAAAACTCCACCACATGGTTGCAAAGCAATAAATTAGTCTTAAATGGCAATAAAACAGAGACAATATATTTTCATTTGAGTAAGTTGAAACCAGAAGGGACGGTAAACACACCTGTCAAACTGCTAGGAATTTATTTAGAACCGAATTTGAACTGGGGCGAACATACGCAACAACTATGCAAGAAACCGTCCAGAGAAATTTTTTTATTGGGCAAACTTAGGACTTGTGTAAGTGAGAGCCAAATGTTAGATGCATACTATACCTTTTTCCACTCGCACCTGGTCTATGGCATAATACTTTGTGGGAACTCTTCTGGGGCTCAGGAAATTTTTAAGTGGCAGAAGAGGGCAGTTAGGGGTATAAAGGGCTTACCTGACAATGAATCATGCAGACCAGTATTCAGGGAGCTGAAAATAATGACTCTCTCTGCAATATTCATATACCACTGTCTGATAGACATCCAAGAAAACCAGAGTAACTTCACAATAAGGGGGGAGGTACATTCACACAACACAAGAAATAAATATTACATTGACATGCCCCAGGTAAGGCTAAAGAAAACGCAAAACTGCCATAACTACATGGGGACTAAGCTATTCAACAAACTACCTATAACACTGAGGGAAATGCCAGTCCAGCAACTAGGGAAGAAACTAAAAAATTGGCTGATTCTGAATACAACCTACAACATTCTGGAATTCGAAGAAAACTTGAGACGCCTCCAAAATGAATGATGATTATAGCATGTAGTTAACATATAGGCGGTATCATATTCTGTGACAAATTTGATCCAAGGAGACGTATAACTGTAAATACTTTTCTCTTCTGTATATTTTTTTAAAAACTAATTGGTACCTTTAAAAAAAACCTGTATGTATGTATTGTATTGTGTTTCGGTACCTTTCCTTGTATTTTTTGACGCTGTTTATTACAACACTAAGTTGTTTAATGACAATAAAATTTGATTTGATTTGATTTGAACATTATAGAATCTTCCGGAATGTTCCAGACTATTCCCAAACATTCCAGAACATCCAGATTACTGGAACATTCCGGAACATACTGGAAGGCTGTGGAATGGCCTCAAATACCCTCGAATACTCTGTAATGTTATCGAATACTCTCGAATATTCTGGAATGTTCTAGAAATTTGTAGAGGGCGAAGCTTCCCACGTCTTATGCCTTCAAAAGCACATCCATCAGGTAAAAAGGAAACCTTCTTCATGGATGGGGGACAGAGGGCTAGCGCACCACATAACTCCCTTCATCGTACTGGGACTCGTTCCTGAGTTTTAGCGACATGCACATTGTACTTACTTTTACAATATATATTGATTAATTGTTATTATTATGTCCTCTGCAATTCAATGTAATCAGCAGTTGAATTTACCGCCAAAATAGAATTTAAGGCGAAAATCTGAATTTCTCCCCGATTTTGAATTTCCCACCATTTTTCCAGGTAGGGGAGGGGAAGGCAGGTGGTTTTACAGAGGGGGAGGGGATAGTTAATTGATCAATTCAATTAATTAGTGAATTAATTTGATATCAAAAGTGTTCCAGAGACAGCGAGGAGGAGAGGGAAGGGCTGGGGGGTTTCTCAGAAAGATGGATTATCCCCAGAGGGTCATAAATCAGTTATCATAACAATAGGTTAAGGTATTACGCCATCAATTTAATTAATTGGCATATCAATTTGATATCAAAAGTGACCCAACCCTCGCTCTGCCCCGCTACTATGGTGTTAGCCGTTAATTTACATGCAGGTGATGAGTGTAGACTGCAGATTCTCACCACCGAAACATCTTTCAGCACAGTGCAGTCGACCATTAACACACTGCTAACGGAGAACGACGATTTCAGGACACTGCTATTACGGCCATTCTAAATATTCTGGAATAAATTATACTGGAATACATGATGAAGGTGCGGCCAGAAGACTACGGATTGGACAAGACAGAGAGTGGTTAAGCATCTGCAAGCAAATGGCTTGAATCTAAAAAAGGAGTTAAGTTAATTCTTGAAATTTATAAGAAACTTACGGATGAGTGCTATAATTTGATTGGTGTAAATAACTACTTGTTTCCTAGAGAAATTATGACTGCTTTGTGTAAGATTACAGACATATTTCACAAGCTAATGCCACTGCTTCACAGCACTGAGTTTATTTCCAATACAGATGCTATGACAAGCCTTTTCAGTTGCATGGGGATTCCGAAGAAACTACACAAACACGGTTTTTTTGCCTTCTTTCACAGATTTTCTTATGGTTACTGCACAAGTTGGTTTCGCGTTATAAACCCATTTTGATGTACATTACTGATTTCAATGATGATAATACAATGATAAACGTAATTATAAGGCAAAGACAGTCATTTCAACTTCTTAATGTATCGATCCTTGGCTTAATGCAAAATTACTTCAGTGACCCTTTTTGACAAATTAGCTACTAACATGACTAAAGATATCTAGGAATGAAATTATGCATCAGCCAGGAACTTTTTAACTAGTGATGGATTGGGGCCCAAAGTTTCCCTTCTCTCTAAAAGAGGTGAATAACTGAATTGGGTCTCCTCATTTAATAATATGTTTCGGGATGTATACATCTGTATTTAATTTTTATAAATTTCTAATTGGCTGAGTTTAGCCCCCTTTTCATCTGTGTGTAAGACTTGTACATCTATTAGGTATTGGTTGCTTTTGTTAAGGCAATGTTCTGCAAACGCTGAATCAGGCTTCTTCAGTCTCCAGCTTCTATGATGTTCTTCAAGCCTCTTACAGATTGACCTCCCCATCTGTCCAATGTAGCAAGACTGACACTCCCAGCATACGATGTTAGAAACCCCACTTTTTGTGATGGTTAGTTGTTGTCTTTTGCATTGACCAAGCAACTACCTGTTGTCTGAGAGACACAGAAAAGCACAGAAAAACCCTTTGCCTTCAAAATGTAACTTGCCCTGTTTGACGTTTTCCCTAAAAAAAGGTATTTTCTTTCCAGTTCGTCCAGTAGGAACCTGGCTTGCTTCTTCAGCCTTTTGCCTATTATTTTGCCTATCATCCTGGGATGAAATTCATTATTTGTGGCTATTGTTTCTGTTGTAATAAGTTCTTGGTCAAAGTCTTCTTGGGACATAGGGATAGAAAGGAGATGACGGTTCATGTGGTGAACTGTTGCATGTTTATAGGCTGTAGGGTGTTGGGAGGAAGCTAGGATGAACATGTCAGTGAAGGAGTCTTTCTGATAAATTTTAAATTTATGGTTGCTGTCTTCAATCTTTAAACTAATGTCCAGGAAATTTATGCTTAGCCCCCCAACTCCAAAAAAAAATGGCTCTGAGCACTATGGGACTCAACTGCTGAGGTCATTAGTCCCCTAGAACTTAGAACTAGTTAAACCTAACTAACCTAAGGACATCACAAACATCCATGCCCGAGGCAGGATTCGAACCTGCGACCGTAGCGGTCTTGCGGTTCCAGACTGCAGCGCCTTTAACCGCACGGCCACTTCGGCCGGCCCCCCAACTCCATATTGACCCTTATATTAGTGTGCCACTGTTTCTTATTTTCTGTAGAGTTGTCTATTGGAACCTTCTCACATACAAAGAATTTCATGAACATATTTGTACCAATACAAAACATGTTTTGCCACTGGTTCCCTCTTAAGAAAATCAGTCTCCCACTTGTCTATGAATACTTCTGCTAGTAAGTAGGATAAAGGTGAGCCCATTGCCAGATCATCTGTTGCTGACAATAGCTCTCTTGGAAACCAAAATAATTTTGATTTCAGAAACAGTGCACTGTACTAACTATGCTCAGCTGTTCTCCTGGATTAATTTTGTGTGAATACAATGATTATTACACAATTTCACTGGAATACTTGTCAACAAGCTATGCACATCAAAAGGGACTAGTTTTGCATTTGTTGAATCCTTAACATCTGTTAAAATTAAATTTAAGCTGTTCTTAAGGCTATATTTCCCTTCGACATTCAGTGCCTGCTTGATTTTTTCTACACACTGAACTTTGGTTACTATATCTTTCTGCAGGGCTAGTTCTAAATCTGCCCTTAGATGGTCTGACAATTGAGGTTTTGTTATCATGTCTGGAGCGTGTTTCTAGTCATTTGATATTAATTCTTCTTCTGATTCTGAAAGGGCTAATGTTGATAAACTTCTTTTTATCTTTATACAAAATGTGCAACTGATTTATCACAATCAGCTTGTAACGATGGTGGGCCGCTTCCTTTACTGTATACACATAAAAAAAAGTTTTGCATCACCCCGATTCCCAGAACTCTTGGAGATAAACGTTGACTGTTGATATTGTATCACAGACACAGTCCCTCTGACTGTTCAGAGATGTCATTAAACCCGCCCAACGTGTAAACAATCGTGCATGAGCAGTGCCTATTAGACAGAGGGGGTCCGACAGCCGAACAGTTCCAGTCATTCCAACAGGAAGGATGTACACAGCTCATGTTGTCTGTAGTTCAATCAGGCCTAGAGGGTCAATACCACGGATCGATCGCGTCTGCATTGTTACTTTGTGCCAGGAAGGTCTCTGAACAGGGGAAGTGTCCAGGTGTTTCAGAGTGAACCAAAGCGACGTTGTTAGGACGTGGAGGAGATACAGAGAGACAGGAACTGTCAATGGCATACTTCGCTCTGGCAGCCAGAGAGCTACTGCTGCAGTAGATGACAGTTACCTACGGATTATGGCTCGGAGGAACCCCGTCAGTACCGCCACCATGTTGAATAATGCTTTTTGTGCAGCCACAGGACGTCGTGTTAGAACTCAAACTGTGCACAATAGGCTGCATGATACGCTACTTCACACCCGACGTCGATGGCGAGGTCCATCTTTGCAACCACGACACCATACAGCGCGGTACAGATGGGCCCAACAACATGCCGAATGGGCCGCTCAGGATTGGCATCACGTTCTCTTCACCATGAGTGTCGCATATTCCTTCAACAAGACAATCGTCAGAGACATGTTTGGAGGCAACCCAATCAGGTTGAATGCCTTAGACACACTGTCCAACGAGTGCAGCAAGGTGGAGGTTCCCTGATGTGTTGGGATGGCATTATGTGGTGCCGATGTAGAAAGCTGGCGGTCATGGAAGGCGCCGTAATGGCTGTACGATACGTGAATGCCATCCTCCGATCGATAATGCAACCATATCGGCACCATATTGGCGAGGCATTCGTCTTCATGGACAACAATTCGCGCTCCCATCGTGCACATCTTGTGAATCACTTCCTTCGGTATAACGACATTGCTCGACTAGAGTGGCCAGCATGTTCTCCAGACATGAACCCTATTGAACATGTCTGTGATAGAATGTAAAGGGCTATGGACCACTTGACTCACCAACCACTCTGAGGGATCTACACCGAATCGCAATTTAGGAGTGGGACAATCTGTACCAATAGTGCCTTGATGAACTTGTGGATAGTATGACACAACGAATACAGGCATGCATCAATGCAAGAGGACGCTACTGAGTATTAGAGGTACTGATGTGTACCGAAACCTGGACCACCAACTCTGAAGGTCTCACTGTATGGTGGTACAACATCCAATGTGTGGTTTTCATGAGCAATATAAAGGGTGGAAATGTCGTTTATGTTGATCTCTATTCCAATTTTCTGGCACATTCTGGAACTCTTGGAACTGAGGTGATGCAAATTTTTTTTTGATGTGTGTATTTGCAGGCACCTTTGTGCTAAATAAGTTGCATGTTTGTACACTCCTTGAATAAGGCATTGATCCTACAGCAGGAGCTGCATATTTACTCGTAGGCCAGTGTGGAGGGGGATGGATGAAGTTCCCTCCCCCCCCCCCCCCCCCGTGCCAGCAGCAGTTTCTGTGTTCCGACATCAGGTGCCAGCCACCACTGCCCACCCATGTGCTGGCAGCCGTTGTTGCTTGTGTGCTGTGCCTATGGTGGGAGTGCATGAAGAAAATTAAGAGCACAACAGTGTTACTTGCTGTGATATTAGAGTAGCAAAAGGGTTTTTTTCCAGTGCAGTGTCACACACCTTTGACATGTTTTGCACATCATTGCAGCTTATGTGTGTGATGTTAGCTGCTGGAACAATATATTAGAGCAGTAAGAGCCTAATATTAGTACACTGAGGTGTTATATTTCATAACTATATTTTTTTAAAGAAAATTAGTAAACATCATTGCAGCTCATTATTGAGTTGGAAAATGGATACACATCACAGTGGTGTCAGAATTGCTCAAATGAGGTTTACATTAAGACTGACAGTCCTGTGGAAGCCAAGGAACGACCAATAGCAGCGCAGTGGGGGCAGTGGGTGTGGGAAGAGGTTATTTTTTGTGTTATAAAGTACTTTCATTACAAATGACAGTTACCACTTTATGCTAAAGCATTTGATCACCTGGACAGACATGAAGCCTATAAATTACGGTAATAATTTTATTGTCCATTAATTACGTCCAAAATAAACAAAATAAATTAAAACTTCCGGACTGAATTGCCGTGGTCCATATATAAAACTGCCGACTCACCTCAAGAGATGTTGCCTGCACTAGGCAACGAAACGTCAGGAAGGAGAAGCAGTTTTGTATATGGACCACGGCAGTTCAGCCCGGAAGTTTTAGTTAATGAAGACGCCGGCCGTGAAAGCTTACATGGTATGATTAAACAAAATAAATATTTTATTGTTTTCATAAGGCTCATTACAAAAATGGTTCAAATGGCTCTGAGCACTATGGGACTTAACTTCTGAGGTCATCAGTCCCCTAGAACTTTGAACTACTTAAACCTAACTAACCTAAGGACATCACACACACCCACGTCCAAGGCAGGATTCGAACCTGGGACCGTAGCAGTCGCGCAGTTCCAGACTGTAGCGCCTAGAACCGCTCGGCCACCCCGGCCGGCAGGCTCATTACATGGAGCTAGTGCAAATGGCTATGTTGTCTACTTAAAGAGAACACTGCCCCCTTTCTCCCGGAATCCACCTTCCCCCACTACTGCCGCCTACTCGTGCTTTCACTGTTCTTCAACCAGTTCCCACTGACACTCGCAACAGCAGCTTAGGAAAAGCTGACGCGCTTCGCCAGGTCGCTGGCCACAAGAACCTGCCCTTTTCCAGAGTCACTCACGTCGGTGGATTTCCCCATATGCAGTCTGTGTCGCCGCCAGAACGATTCCCCCACTTCTCAGCTCTGCTTACCTGCTTCCTGTACCACATCATGTGCCCAAAACGCCACTAAGCGGCATCTAGTCTCGTAGTGGGTAGTGGTCACAATGCTTTGGTTCGACAGTGTAAGAGGCACCTTTTTTCATAATATCTTTGAGTCTTCTTGCAAGCATCAAAATTTAATTTTACGGATTATTAAGATTTTTTAAGAAATGACAAGGCTAACAGAGAATCCAGTATCGTCACAATAGTATACATGCTGAGGCTTCCTCCAAGTATCTGATATCTGCGAGATTCCTACCAGCTCTTCTGCCATTATTTTCTCTGCCTGTAGAAACTTTGATATTATCTGTTTCTTCCAGCCAAGGTGGAGACTTCCGGTCGTTTTATCAACTTTTGCGCGCCCAATGTAAAGCAGCCTCAATGTTCCATAATCAGTGGATCCTCGGTCACGGGACGATATTGATATACTGCAACATATCACATATTCAACCTGATGGAGCGACGGGTTAACTAATTCCTAGTCACCTGTTAATTGCTTTATCTTCTCTTGGTGTTTGCTTTTTTTCCGAAGAACTCTCCCATAGCAGCCACCCATATGTTCCTGCTCTTCCCTGCTCTTTTCAATTTGGTAGGCTCGCCATTGAGGCAGATTAATGCTCAGAATATCTCTGGCCTGTACTCCGATGTGGAAATCATGCTCGCAACTCCCAAGTTCCCAAATAAACGAAATGTAACCATGCGAAATATGAGAAGACTCCAACATTCATTGAAACTTACACACAGAGTAAAACATGCTTTACCTGCCTCTGTGAAGCCGTGATAACAGCCCCGTACCTAAAACGGTATTACAGGCAAGCAAAATACACATAACCGATCTGTAACAGGAAACAATCACACATTACGTTTGTGCGAAGAACACGGATAAAACTAGACCAACGATAACGACGCAGAGGTGAAACAAAGTTTAACTCATCTGCTAATGGAAAATGAAGCGCTCATACATAGATTGTTTTACTGTAGTTTTCTCTCTGTTAAACAAAATTTTGTAAATACCGTATTCACGGATGGAACACGTACAGCACAGCCGTTTCTCACTTGCCGACAGCAGGTTAGGCTGAGTCTGCAGCAGTTCAACTGCACTGTGGTGCGACTACAAGCTTTGACTATGCATTGACTGTGCCTTCTCAGCATAATTTTGCTATATCGTAAGAAGAATTCACTAGTATTGGGACAAGGAAGTTTCTGGCACACTCTGCATTGTAGCCAGATGTATCAGAGATGGCGGCATATAAACTTCGCAACAGCGCACGATGTCATCCAATATGGCGGACATGACGTCAGCAGATGACGCAAGTACCGTTATCCAAGATGGTAGCTTTTGGCGGTAAATTGCCATGCCCCTCCCCCACAAAAATGGCAGGAATTTCAAATTCCAACAGGATAATGCATCCCACTGCGGTTATCTCTACTAACCTAAGAAAACCGTGGAAAGAAAGGACACTTGGACTACCTCCACTAACCTAAGTCACCCAAACGCCAACTCCTCCTAGGGATTCGTGGGAAAAGGTCTCGCCTGCACTGGGCTGTTGGACAGAGGAAAGAGTGTACTTTATTTTGGAACAATTTATTTAGGTATGGAGTACATTTATCACAGTGATACAGAACACATGATCTAACACACCACACAACATAAAGACCCGCAAACTACTCCTAAAAAACTCATCTACAATGCTCTACACACGTGACTTAATTCTAAACTGTCAAAATAACGTATTGCAAAGCCTACAGACAGCAAACCACTCGTAAATAATGCAATACATTTACGTCCAGAGAGCCAAACAACTCGTAAATTGTCAAAATAATAATCCATCTAAATGACCCTGCAAACATGCTTGCTAATCGACAAGTGTCGAAATTATGCACCAGTTTTTATTTAAACAATTAGAAGCAGCACCACCATTCAGTGTGTTCGCCAACTGACCTAGTAAACAGTACCATCACCAGAAGGCACTGTCGTCCGTTGTGTGAGGTAATCCAAGATGGCAGCCATGATGTCAGCTGATGACGCAAGTACCGTTATCCAAGATGGCGGCAAACAGTGTGTTCACCATGAGGTCCGGACCTAGTACACAGTACCACCACCAGAGAGTGGTGTTGTCCATTTCGTGATGTAATCCAGTATGGTGGGGGGGGGGGGGGAGGAAATGGTGGGAAAACGACTCTTCCTATGCTGGACATAAGTTTTTATTTTGCAGGCAATGTCTGCACCACGAGATCTAGACTCCAACTGACCTAGTATACAATACTGCCACCAGAGGATGCTGTCATCCCTCCTGTGGCATAATCCAAGATGGGAGTGTGGAGGGGAAAATGGTGCAAAAATGACACAGCCTGCACTGGGCTGCTGGAGAGAGTAAGGAAGGAGTGAACTTTATTTATTTTGGAACAATTTATCTAGGGGTGGAGTATATTTATCACACTCATACAACACACATTCTTGGGGGTCACGCCACGCAACCCAGCCCACAGACCTGTAAACTACTCTTAAATAACGCTCTGCAGACACCCAAACAGCTACTAATTTACGGAAATAATTTCATTACAAACAAGCAGACTACTCCTAAATAACGCAGTACACAGATTTGCAGACATGAAACCAACTCGTAAACTGCCCAAATAACGCACAGTGCAACCAAAGACCTGCTCACAAAATAATGCAACAGACACATAATAAAACACCGTCCAGTAGACTGCACAGGTGGCTCCCTGCAGACCCGCGAAGTGACACGGTCATCAGCTATCAAACCACACACAGATGCCTGCACACATGAGGTGGCGATATCACAGTCATACTTGATACCTGACAAATTCCTCTCAAAATACGTGTTCACTTAGGCACCGTCGCTGACGTTACCAGGCAGGAGCATAGATGGTCCAGGGACGCGTGTGCCATCACAGCCGTGAGCCGCCGTCAGATGCAGGTGAAAGTTGCCTCTATTTTCGGGTATACGGTTAGCGTTATACTGATGTCACAGAACTCCAAGGCTTGCAGCGCGAACGACCTGTGCAGGGGTGGTTCACGTTTCCCTTTAACGGTAGGAGCTGTCAGAATGGAGAGGCCTGTTGGAGTGTAGGAATATAGATGAATTAACGTGTTGGCCTTTAGACTACCGAATAGTGAACTAATACTTAGTATGTGTTGGAAGGCTTTCGTGATCACGTGGAAATTTGAGAATGATTATGGAGGTGCGTTTGCACTGGACCATTATTCCCTCCCATGCAATTTGTTCAGTTGACTGCTTCTGCACATTTCGCACCTTTATTTAGTTGAGAGAAGATCGATTGTGGGGTGTGCATCTAGGATGTGGAAGACACATTTGCCTGTTCTCTAGGAATGAGAAACATCGACCTTGTAAATTATAGGGATGATTTAGAATCTGTTACATCACTGAGATCGGTATCTGCGGGTGGAAATATCATTTTTCGTCTGTTTGTTTCTAGTTACTCAGTGGTCTGGAGCACGCTCCTCCTAGCTAAACTTTTGGACTTGTATAGAAATAATTCCCAGTCTATATATTCGGAATTATGTCACGTGAGCAATCGGTAGGATACTGCTGTGTGCGAACCATGCAAAATTAGGTATGTTCTTGTAATACCAGAGTTTGGAGATGGGTGTAGAAATGCGAGCAAGCAGGCAGGTGCAGACCAGAGACCTTAACGTGTTTGTACCGAGGGGGCGGGGGCGGGAGGGGGGGGGGGGAATGAGCCAGTCTTTGCACAACAGGTCTGAGAGTGACTTCGATCCACTGACAGTTTTCTGATGAAAAAGGTATGATTTTGTATGGCAGAGGATATGAGTTGTATGTTTACTACATCGACATGGTACACGGTGATATATTGCTGGGTTGGAGATCGGTTACATGCTCTAATATTCAAGCTCTGTTCTCAGTGAGAGAGCAGTGTAATTGAGTAAGAGTCTTTCTGTATTTGATGATATGTCAAGGTTTAGTTGTCGGTGCAATATGGCGATTAGTGTAAAATATTTTATTGCCACTGAATGTCATGTCTGTAGAAAGAAGCATCGTGACACATAGCCACTGTGAGTGTAGGCATACCATAATTTTTTCGGGTGCTGTACAGATATAAAAGATAACTGCACTGTTTTTGTAAAATGTGTATACATCGCAGTATAAAGTTTCTGTGGCTTATGTTTTGTAAAATGTGTATATATTGCAATGTAAAGTTACTGTAGTTTATGTTGTTGCATGACTAGAGAGGATGACTGTGTGTCCTATCGTGAGGGACCTAGAGATTCAGCACATTGATAACTGCGAGAGTATGAGAAGAGATTTTTTACGTGGAAAATTATGTGTGCTATAGATACTGAGATTCGTCCAAGAGGCACAGCCGTCAAGAGGAGACATTACCTGTACATCAATCACAGTCAGGCTGTACCTGAAATCATAATATTTAATTGTAGTTACCCTGGTAAATATGTTCCTGGCTTCCAATATACTTGTGAGTTTTTAAAATAATTGAAAAGCCACGATCACTTCAATTGTTTATTAGGTGACCGGTTTCAGCACTCTGAAGGTGCCATCATCATATATGTGAAGGTATAACATAACAGGTTTGAGGGAGGGCTTACATGAGTTAACTTCATACATTACAATTACTACAGAACCACATACCTCAAACGTGGATTAACATTTATAAAACCATATGGACATCATGGCATATGAGGCAGACTATCTGATAAAATCATTGTCACAACTGTAAATAGGCTGTTTAGGTTTTCTTATTGGTAACGCCACGTAGCGCTCTGTGTGAGAATCACTGGCTGTGCTGTGTGCAATCTGTGGCTGGTTTGCATTGTTGTCTGCCATTGTAGTGTTGGGCAGCTGGGCTGTTAACAGCGCATAGCATTGCGCAGTTGGAAGTGAGCTGCCAGCAGTGGTGGATGTGGGAAATGAGATGGTGGATATTTGAGTACAGAATGGATGTCATGAACTGCTATATATATTATGACTATTAAGGTAAATACATTGTTTGTTCTCTATTAAAATCTTTCATTTGCTAACTATGCCTATCAGTAGTAGGTGCCTTCCGTAGTTTGAATCTTTTATTTAGCTGGCAGTAGTGGCGCTCGCCGTATTGCAGTAGTTTGAGTAACGAAGATTTTTGTGAGGTAAGTGACTTGTGAAATGCATAGGTTAATGTTAGTCAGGGCCATTCTTTTGTAGGGATTTTTGAAAGTCAGATTGCGTTGCGCAAAAAAAAATATTGTGTGTCAGTTTAAGCACAGTCGTGTATAATTTTTCTAAGGGGACACTTCATATGTCGACCCTTAGCCGAGGATACCTCACTGGAATCTTCTGATTTTTTCTTGTAGTTTGTGTAATTAGTGTAGCTATTGTTTATTGCTAGTGCGTAATTGTAGAGAGAATCTCCTTTGTAGTTGCAGTCTTTCATTGTTGTACAGTAAAACAGTTGTGGCATGCATGTAGATTTGCACCAAGTATTTCGCAGCTGCGCTTGCAATTAACTACATATTATTTTCAGTGCTATGTTAATGTGTTCTCTTATTTTTGCTCTTCAAATTGTGCTTTTCTGTGTTATCGTGTGAAATATTGTGACAATAATGGCGTGTGAAAAACGTAACACTAGGCTTCAAAGTAAACTGAGAAATAATAGTGACGACGAGCCTAGCTTATCAGCACCACTGTGTAGTGAATTAACAGACATTCGAAGTAGTAATTTGGTAATTGTGCATAGGGAAATGGAGCGAGCGGCAAATAATGGTGTAGACAGTGAAACAGGTAGTGAACAAGGAAGCATTATCGATCGATCGGTCGGCAACAGCTCACCTCAGGAATCCGAAATGACAGAACACAATTTTGCAAATACTGTAGACTTAGGCTTTGGGTCCTCACCGTTTTCTCAAATGAGTCAAGACACATTTTCTGCTTGTCAAAATGTGAATGTTGCCGGTGAAAATGCACTGTCAAAAAGCATAGAGAAACAGATTCCAGACACTAATACATTATTATTGCAACTAATGCAACAAATGGAACAAAATCAGAGACAAATGGGACAAAGGCTTCAAAAGTTAGACACAATGGAACAAAATCTTCAAACGTTAGACACAATGGAACAACACCAGAGACAAACACAGCGACAGTTAGACACAATGGAACAAAATCTTCGGAAGTTAGACACCACACTTGAACAAACACGTGAAGATTTAACTACTGAGTTACATAACATTGAATCGAAATGTCAAAAAGTCTGTAATGACGTAAAAACACAAATTTGTGAGCATTTTCAACCTATTTTTTCGCGGCATGAAAATGCTTTACAGAATCACGAAGCAGCCATAAAAGAACTGCAAACCATTGATTATGAAAATCATGAGACCTTGTGGGCTAAAATTGACTCAGTTGCATCTACCGATTCGGTTACGCAACTTGCAAAAACTCAGGAAAACTTATGGGACACAGTAGATTCGATTTCAACACAAATGGACACACTGAAACTTGGTTCAGAAAAACACACTGAGGAAATGTGTTCACTATCGGAGAAAGTAGCTGAACTTTCGGATCAGGTCACTAACTTATCTACAAAGGTAGATGATGATCTGAATGACACAAGACCCGTGGCCCTCACTGACACAGAAGAGTATGAACAAATTAGAAAATTCAAACAAAATCAAAATCAAATCAATACACAGTACAAAAGAGAAATCCGGGAAGTACAAGATCAGTTGATGCAGGTAATACAAGAATTACATACTTCAGAGGACACTCGCACTCCAGTACAGGAAGAGGGACATAGAAATACGGAACAACCACAAAATAATAACACAGGACACTTCGGAAATTATGAAAGAAATTGGCTAGGCGCATTGGATTTTGAGATGGAACCGCCGAAACGAAGTAACAATGAGCGATGTGCGACTCGCCGACACGATGATTTCGACTATAAGCTGTTCATTACTACACGTAAATTCAAAACATTTAAGAATTCTGACAATGACATTCATCCACAAGCATGGCTTCATCAATTTTCTCATTGTTTTCCTCCCAACTGGTCGTTAGAACACAGATTAGAATTTATGTGTGGCTATTTAGAGAATGAACCAACTGTAAGAATGTGATCGGTCATTCACGATTGTCACAGTGAAGGAGAATTTTACCATGCCTTCCTCTCAGCATATTGGTCTCAAGCTACACAAGACCGAGTAAAACATAGCATCATGATGATAAAACACTTTGAACAATCTGAATTTTCCAGTCTTGTCAAATATTTTGAAGACATGTTGCATAAGAATCAGTATCTTTCAAACCCATACAGCCCCTCAGAACTCATCCGCATTTGCTTACTCAAATTGCCTGAACATTTATGACATATTATTTTAGCAGGACGTTGCAAAGACGACGTTGAAGCTTTTCAGGGACTGTTACAAGAACTGGAAATTGACACTGACAATCGCGGAATGCGAAAACAGGAGTACAACAATTACAGGTCACATCTGTCACAATTCCGTGATGACAGAAATAATAAATGGACACGACAAGGCTATTCTTACAACGTAAATCGTGACCAAAACAGACACCACCCGTATGACAACCGTTGGCAGAGTAGTAATAATTACAGGGAAAGATCACCTCTCCGCGGTAATGACTATCACAGAGACAATCAGAGAAACAGACAATATGAGAACCAAAATAATTATTATCAAGGGAGACAGAATAACTTTAGACGCAACGGTCCAGCACGCAGTTACGACTCAGGGAGAAATTCTCCACCACGTGACCGACAAGAAAGAAACTATGGAATCTACCGACATGACGACAGACGATATGATCGTAACGACAGATCTGAGCTGCATCAGAACTGGCGGGATTCAAACAGAGCAGGGCACTTTCGACAACGTGAATTTGTAGAAGCTACGTCTCCTAATCCCAATAACGACGCGCGCCAACAAAGGAACAGACAATGACTCGCACCGCAGGCAGCCACGTGCGCCCGCTGGCTCAGGGAAAAATAACATTGACGCTAACCTTGAGAAAAATTCCAGTATCCTTTACCGACGTACACCACATGATAATTGCGTTAAAGTTGAAACTCTGCGTACTAGGAAGAGTAAAGGTTTACACCACATTTCACATGTAAAACCGTTTATTGAAAGATAATCTGCTTTTTAACTTTGTCTTTGCCATAAAACGTTTCACTTCACGTTACTAGTATGCTTTGTAAGACTTAAGAAACTGTTAACATGCAACAATGTTTGAAGCTAAATATCCAGTCAAGAACCAAGAGAACTTATTTAAACATAAATTACGAATGCATTGTTATTGCGAACAGACGACACAGTGTTATTGTGTGTGTACATTCTTGCTTGTTAGTTGCACGATTACATAACGACTATAAGGCTCACATACTTAGAACATATACTGGTACTGCTAATGAGATTCTAATGCAACATTTTGGTTTACTTGAAAATACATTCTGGATTTAAGGTACTTTCTGTGAGATACCAGATGAGACAGTGGTTAGTTTATGTGACAGCTACACGATTTTATCACGACACTACTAATGAGTGACAATTTACAATGTTGCTTTTGCGGTGTTTCTGTTTCATATCTGCACAGTTTTTCTGTATTATTCTGGAAAGTAAAACATGTTTTAGTAGTAACTTTTGTGGTATAGCTACAATGAGACAGTCTTTTACATAGCACAACAATACATTACAGCACAGTAATTTCTTCATCACAACAATAAGTGTAATAACTAAGATATCTATACGCAAAGCATTTCACATTTGTTTATCATAAGGTAAGTACATTGACCTCTGCAGAACTTTGCTTTCAGAGGACGATACCTACGACACTTCCACAGAGATTATCTTACAGCAAGACGCACATTTAGCACTACAGGACACGTATTTGAGTGATTAATTTTGTACTTAAATCATTTATTTTTAAAGATATTTGAAGTACAATGATACAAAGGTTTTCTGTGATACATTTCATTCCATTGCTGTAATCTGTAACACCTGAGGGTATAATTACATTAATCCTCAGGGGGGTACACGCCTACTTTGTGTACTATGTGTTTGGCAAGCACAAGGAGCCCTAGCTAATATGGTATTTGCTTATACAACTTTACACATCAGTACCATATTTCTCTAACACAGAATTACACAGCTATCTGATCATTTAACAGAGAAAGAAACTTTTTTTTTTTACTACATCAGTGACTGATGTTTACGTAATTACACAGTTGGATAACTTCACACTTATGAAATTGTATTTTGTCTGTACTTTGTGAAATGCTCATATTTTTCGGAACCATTGTGATACTATGAGAGCTTTGAATGATGTATTTGGTATGGGACTATGATTTTTAAAGTGCGTTTGAGGCCAATGACACTTTTGAAATAAACAGAGAATTTTTTTAGGTTTTGAAATTATTGGAGGAAGCTACGACGATTTTGAGAGTTGACTGAGGTGTTATGATATTATTACGATGACTATGTGTATTATGCTGTTGCGGTATGTTTATGATCAGTAAGCTGATGCTATATGAGTTATTTGATTATGCTACGTATCTGTTATGATGAAATATTGAAGAAGTGTTGACGAATAAGGTAAGGAATAATGAGTAGTGGTTAGGGACTCTGGTTTGTGAAAAATGTTGTTGGAAACCAAGAATCGTACTTTAAGAGTTATGAAATGTGTGTATATGCGTGAATGTATCACAATGCTGGCGAAAATTTTTTGGAGGCTGTTATATTTACAGGATTTTGTTTCTACACATTTATAACGCAAATTCTTGACCTGTGAAATTTTTTATATGAGACTGTCACTGTAGCGGAAACTGCTGTCGTAAATCTTTCGGTAAGAAAGCTAAGTGACCTTGATGTAATGCGTTGTGGCGCCCAGCTGGGCCAGCCGCCTGGAGAAAAAGCCATTAGGTGGAGAAAAAAAAGAGGCCATTAACCTCGCTTCTGACATTCCTTTGTAGAAAGCATCGCAAATACGACACTCTCATTACTTGGAAACATATCGTACTTTCTGATATTTACTGAAATGCCTAATGAAATGACAAGAAATAGTTTGTCTACACACCTGATTATGACTACTGTCTATCTAGACGAGAGATTTTTTACTGTTTATGAAATGCCACATGGCTATTGAACGATGTTCTTATGCTTTGCTTTATACATAGTTGCTTATTTCATTTGATATCTAGTTTCTAGCTGCACTGCAGCATTGGTTAAAATAAAATTTTATAGATGTACTAATATAAACATTTTCTGTCTACAGATCGAGTAAATAATAATTTTTTTCAAAAAATTGAGGGAGCACAAAAAGACATTTACCTTCACAGGAACTGCATTCATAATTTTCTTTTCAACTGAAACGTCCCCTTAGGACAATCGTACAGGACTGTGCTTAACCTGACACAATATTTTTAGCGCAACGCAATCTGACTTTCAGAAATCCCTACAAAAGAATGGCCCTGACTAACATTAACCTATGCATCTCACAAATCGCTTACCTCACAAAAATCTTGGTTACTCGAACTACTGCAATACAGCGAGCGCCACTACTGCCAGCTAAATAAAAGATTCAAACTATGGAAGGCACTAACTACTGATAGGGATAGTTAGCAAATGAAAGATATTAATAGAGAACAAACAATGTATTTACCTTAATATCATATATATATATATATATATATATATAGTTCATGACAAATTTCAAAACTCCGCCATCCCTCTCCCCACATCCACCACTGCTGGCGGCTCACCTCCAACTACCCAACGCTACGCGCTGTTCACATCCAGCTGCCGCTGCCTAACACTACAATGGCAGACAACAATGCAAACTAGTCACAGACTGCACACAGCACAGCCAGTGATTTTTATACAGAGGTGGCATTAGTAATAAAAAAACCTAAACAGCCTACTTACACAAGTACTTGGTCATTTTTTTTGTAGAATAAATTGTGATGCATCACTCTAGTGTTAAGATGTGACATAGGTATTAGACATGGCCATTTTTAGTGTAATATTTTTTTTGCTTGAGCTATGTCATGTTTAGATATAAGTTATTTCATTTGCTGCTGCTGTTTTCCAGGTGTTACTGAGTTTGACTTTGTGTTACTCTGCTAAGCCAGTTTACTACCGATTTATTTTCTTGTTTGCTGCTCATTGCCTTATATTAGTTGTAATTTATGCTGCTTGCTTCGCCATTTGTATTTTTGATCATTGCTGTTTGTGTTAATTGTTCTGTGCTGCTGCATTGCCTCGTCCCTTGGTTTAGCATCTGAGCTCAGTAGATTTAAGTTAGCTTAAGAGGGGGTAGACTAGCTATGAGGGATTGGAAGAAATGCATTGAGAAGCTATAAGAATATGGTTTGGCAAAAAAAGTAGTGTACAGTGGAGAAAAACTATTTTTGAAAGAGGATGTGAACAGAATACAGAAAGCATGCTTGGATAGAATTTTTTTGGTGGAAATAAATGTTGAAATAAGAGGAAAGATATATGGAATGAAGTTTTGAGGTGGACTGCAGTACCAAATGTTACACTGAAAACAAACCCTGCCCTTTCCTCTTCTGTTATTCCGCTATGTGTTTGTGTACTCTTGTATATTTGTGTTCTTCCTGTCTTTATGTGTTTATCTAATCAGAATTGTGTTGTAGAATTTTTCTAATACTATGTTATTTACTTTGTAGCGATGTTTAGACATTATTTACTCTGTTTTGTTTTAATGCTCATATGTGAAGTTGATGTTCCAAAAGTTATTCTGATCTTTTATGTATGTAATTATGTCATAATTCCTGTAACACTGATGTATATGTATATTTCTATTCTTTTGTAAAGCCTGTTTTACTACAAATGTTATATGTACTATTATGTTCTTTAATGACGTATTTTGTACCTTTGTTATTGTATTCTTATGTTATAAAATTGTAATTGACACCAGTTCATCAAATTAAGTAACTTTTAAGTTACATTTCACTGCACACGTTTCTGTTGGTCATAGTATATGGACAATATGTGAGAAGTAGGGACTGTTAGTGTTTGCATGTGTGTTAATAATTCAGCAAGGGACTGGATAACAGCATTGCTGGTTCTAAGGACAATTCCAGAAACTTTGTGAGTGCACAAGTGGTGGTTTATGGACTTGCTATATTGTCCGCAAGACTCTTCGATGGTGATTGTGCACCTGCACATTTGCAACAGATGGCTGCTGGCCGTCTCTACAAGGACTACAGTGGGTCTGCGTCTTTGCTGACTCACCAGTACCATTATTTCTACAAGGACTGCAGTGGGTCTGCGCCTCTGGTGGCCCACCAATATCGTAATCTCTACCAGGACTACAGTGGGTCTGCTCTGTGATGACCTACCAATACTCTTCAAAACTTCGATTGACTCTGCTGTGGGTTTGCTCTGTTGTGGCCCATTACTTGTCTGCATGTCAAGAGTCAGCACTGTCTTTCCATTGGAAGGACAACACTACTTCTTCAAGACAGCATGGAAATCCACTACTTCTGTGTGCATTTTCTTTTACTGCTCAGACTTTGAGAAAAACACTGCTATTTTACTGTGAGGAACGATCAGGACTGTCTTTATGGACTGTGAGAAAATTTTAGCTTTTGACCAACAATGTATCAATAAGTGTGTGCATTTGATATCGTTGTTATTATAATTATGAAAAATTTTATCAAATCATTATTAGCCACTGCCCAAAACAATTTGTAAAATTTTTTGGGGGGGAACATGGGGGCTATGTAAATAGGCTGTTTAGGTTGTCTTATTGGTAACGCCACGTAGCGCTCTGTGTGAGAATCACTGGCTGTGCTGTGTGCAATCTGTGGCTGGTTTGCATTGTTGTCTGCCATTGTAGTGTTGGGCAGCTGGGCTGTTAACAGCGCGTAGCATTGTGCAGTTGGAGGTGAGCCGCCAGCAGTGGTGGATGTGGGAAATGAAATGGTGGATATTTGAGTACAGAATGGATGTCATGAACTGCTATATATATTATGACTATTAAGGTAAATACATTGTTTGTTCTCTATTAAAATCTTTCATTTGCTAACTATGCCTATCAGTAGTAGGTGCCTTCCGTAGTTTGAATCTTTTATTTAGCTGGCGGTAGTGGCGCTCGCTGTATTGCAGTAGTTCGAGTAACAAAGATTTTTGTGAGGTAAGTGATTTGTGAAACGCATAGGTTAATGTTAGTCAGGGCCATTCTTTTGTAGGGATTTTTGAAAGTCAGATTGCGTTGCGCAAAAAAAATATTGTGTGTCAGTTTAAGCACAGTCCTGTATAAATTGTTCAAAGGGGACGTTTCACAACCAATAAAAAATAATTAAAAAGTGCTCTCATGGTCGTTCTTTCCATAACATATAAAACTGGTCACCAGATAAAACTACCACTGCTCGCCTAACACTGGTCGGCATCATCACTGCCCTATTCCGCGCAGGCTTACCTGCTGTGATTCTAGCGGTCACAACTGGCCACCAGATAGCGCTGTCCAAGCAGTGCACACACAGTCCCACAGTATAACGACGCATTACTACTAAAACACAGCTTTACTATAACTGCTTGTCACATACCCATGCAAAGCCCACATTTGCGAATACATTTCCTGTACATACTTCAATCACTATAAGTATGTGCCTCAGATGCTTTTACTTTGAAATTGACATACTTGCGTCATCAGCTGACATCATGGTTGCCATCTTGGATTACGTCACGCAATGGACGACAGAGTCCTCTGGTGATGGTACTGTTTACTGGGTCAGTTGGCGAACACACTGGATGGTGGTGCTGTCTCTATTTGTATAAATAAAGACTGGTGCACGATTTCGACAGTTGATGATTAACAAGCTTGTTTGCAGGGTCCTTTAGATGGATTATTATTTTGACAATTTACGAGTTGTTTGGCTCTTTGGACGTAAATGTACTGCATTATTTGCGAGTGGAAAGCTATCAGTAGACATTGCAATGCGTTATTTTGACAGTTTAGAATTAGCAGTCACGTGTGTAGAGCATTGTAGATGACATATATAGGAGTGTTTTGCAGGTCTGTATGCTGTGTGGCATGTCAGATCACGTGTTCTGTATCACTGTGATAAATATACTCCATACCTAAATAAATTGTTCCATAATAAATAAAGTACACTCCTTCCTCTCTCCACCAGCCCAGTGCAGGCTGAGTCCTTTTCCCACGAATCCCTAGGAGGAGGTGGTGTTCAGGTGACAGGTTAATGAGGTAGTCCAAGTGTCCTTTCTTTCGTGCCATTTTCTTAGCTTAGTTGACATAAACGAATTGACCTTCCTTTACCACCAAAATTCAAAATTGGCACCACTTCCTACAAAGAGGTGGTGGACAGATGACTTTTGGTAGTGGAGGTAGCCCAAGTGACCTATCTTCCCATGATTTTCTTAGGTTAGTAGAAATAACCGCAGTGTGATGCATTATCCTGTTGGAATTTTAAATTCCTGCCATTTTTGTGGGGGAGAGGGGCATGGCACTTTACCCCCAAAAGTCTCCATCTTGGATAATGGTACTTGTGTCATCAGCTGACGTCATGGCAGCCATCCTTGATGATGTCATGCGCTGTTGCCAAGTCTATGCTGCGCCATCTTGGATGACGTCACCGTCGCCATCCTTGGATACATGTATCAACAATGCAAAGTGCGCCAGAAATGGCCTTGTCCCAATACTGTCACTGGATCGACCCATGCCTTGAAACATTACCTTTTTAAGTACCATATAAAATAGTTTATGTGAGAAAATTCTACAGAAAATGGAAGAGCTAATTTTTCTCTTCTTACAGAAATCAAATATCAGTCAGGCTCTGTAATTTCACGGAATCACAACTCTATGCTGTTTATAAAAAATGAATGGGCAAGTTCATTTGTCTTGCAAACGTTTCTCTACCTTTTTTTGTGTGAGTTCGGAGACATCGGACACAAGTGAAATGTATTTCCTTTTTGCTGGCAATAACTTGTTCAAATGTGTGTGAAATCTTATGGGACGTAACTGCTAAGGTCACCAGTCCCTAAGCTTACACACTACTTAATCTAAATTATCCTAAGGACAAACACACATACCCATGTCCGAGGGGGGACTTGAACCTCTGCCAGGACCAGCCGCACAGTCCTTGATTGCAGCTGCTCAGACCGCTCCGTTATTCCCGCGCGGCTGGCAATAACTGATCTATTTATTATACTTAATCATGTGTTATTTAAAAATCATTTACTTTCCTTATTTCCTTTGTCATGATCATAATTTTCGTTGTATTTTTATGATTTATAGCGGCCGACGGAGTGAAAATGACAGCATATTGTTCGACGATGAAACGACAGAACACAACCAGTATTCTATCATTATCTGTTTGATAATCGAAGACAGAACACCAGTGAGATTATTTTACCGATCGCCTGTCTTTGCCTTATGTAATTCACTGCCTTATGTTTGTACTCAATGGATCGGTCACTAATCGTCGAACAATGACGTCAACCAGTACACTCCTTGGCCTGATGCGCTCCCACATTTCTTTAGTGACGGTGGTATATCTGAATATTAATAATTGTCATTTCCCAGATTTATCAGATTTGCCAACGTCATGAGAACGAACTTCCTTGTCGACGATTAACTTATGCAGAGTTTTATAACATCTTGTGTCGTCGCTTATTTGAGAAACTTTTAACTGAAGTATCTCAATAGCCAAGAGAGGTATGTTTCATCTGGCGCCCAACGTGGGGCCTGAAAAGTGGAATTTCTTTTATCATTTACAATTACAAGCACCACTTTTAAAGATTAAAAACAGTCTTGATCGCAACTTTTTATTTTTATAGGTGTGATCGGTTTCGATTCTATTTAAGAACCATCTTCAGACTCTGAAAAAAACATATTACCAGATACAGGGATCGTTATAATAGTAAGTATATAAAAAATGTAGAACTAATAAATAAATATACCTTCAAATCAGTAAACAAACTGTATACCATTGTAAACTCACATGCACCAACAAATGAGAAAAACAGAACACAAAAAGAACAAACAGAAATTTTTTGGCAGGAACTGTCAAACACCTTAGACTAGATTTCATCCAAAAACACAATAATATTGTTGGGAGACTTTAATGCTCAAATCGGCAAAGAACGTCATCACCAATCCATAGTAGGCAAATTCCCTGCACATAAAAGAACCAATGCAAATGGAGAAAGACTTATTAGTTTATGCAGAGAACATGACGTAGTTCTAAAGTCTACATATTTCAAAAAACTCCCTAGAAAACAAACTACATGGGTATTCCCGATTCCAGTCTGTGGGGAGAAACAACTTGACCATGTTGCTATAAGCAGACTGTCTGCATCAAAGATACTCAATGTAAAAGTTGCTAAGAGTGCAAGTTTGGATTCAGATCACTATCTATCTGTCGTTAAATTCAAAATTAGACCAATATATAAAAGAAAGAGCGAATATCAACCTAAAAAGTTTGACACTCAGAAATTAACCAAAGAACACAATTTCAGGACACTTTTGGAAAAGAAAACACCTAAAACGTGGGAACAACTTCAAAAAGATATAGTACAGACAGAAGACGAAACCATTCTCCTTCCAAAAAATGGAAACATGCCTGGTGGAATGATGAGTGTGACAAACTAATCCTAACAAGACAACGAGCTTGGAACATTTGGAATGCTAACAAAAATGATAAAAATAGGAACTCCCTAAAAGAAGCCCGGAAGCAAGCTTCAAAAGGCCTTAAAAAGATCCAAGTTCAATACATAAAAGACCAACTAGCATCAATAGACTCCAACTTCAAACAGAACAATGCTAGGGACTTTTACAAAAATTTCAAACGTAACTTAAAGAAATACTCTTCTCCTAGTCTATTTTTCAAGGACCCAAAAACGCAGAAAACTGCATACAATAGCATAGAGAACTGTAGAATACTTGCTGAATATTTTGAAGAACTACATAACTGTTATCCACCGAAAGAAAAATTTAATTTCAATATTGTAAACCCAACACCACCAGACTCCAAGCCGCCAACCACAGAAGAAATAAAAGAAATCATAAAAGAGCTTAAAAATAATAAAGCCCCTGGAGAGGATAATATAGTTGCTGAACTATGGAAGTACTCTAGTGGCAACATGATACAGTGTCTATCAGAAATACTAAAAGAAATCTGGACAACACACAGATTACCACCAGACTGGACATCTGCATTAATACATCCACTACATAAGAAAGGGAAGAAAACAGATCCTAGCAATTATAGGGGAATCTCCCTCTTACCAGTGACCTATAAGATCTTGTCTAAGGCGCTTTTAAAAAGAGCAGAAGAGATACTTGACAAACAGCTAGGAGAGTATCAGGCTGGATTTAGGAAGGGAAAGTCATGTGCAGAACAAATACTAAATTTAAAGAACGTAATAGAAATGAGGAAAATCAGGAACTTAAAATATGTAATTACTTTTGTGGATTTTAAAAAATCCTATGATTCAATTGACAGGAATACACTGCTTGATATCTTAAAAGAATTGGGACTCGATGCTAAAACAACTGCAATAATTAAAGGTACTTTGACAAATACAAAATCGAAAGTAAAATTTAGGGGAGAGCTCTCAAAACCGTTTGAAATAAAGTCAGGTGTTCGACAGGGAGATGGTCTGTCACCTCTGCTTTTCTATTGTGTCTTGGAGAAGGTAGTTCGAGAATGGAGGAAGGCCATCAATACTAAAGGGATTCAACTAGGAAGAAATCCAAACAAGATCACTGTCGACTGCTTAGCGTTCGCAGATGACATGGAATTGATTATAAATTCACTAGACAATGCCCAAGAACAAATAAGAGAACTACAAAAACAAGCAGCCAAAGTAGGGCTACAAATATCCTATGAAAAAACAAAGTTTATGACAAACATCTGTGATGCTCCTCAAAATATTGCAGTTGACAACAACACAATACACAAAACAGATTCCTTTAAATACCTAGGAGAGTGGATTACATACAATGCCAAAGAAAAGATAGCTATAGAAACTAGAGTGCACAAAATGGAAAGAGTGTTTCATATGACCAAAAACGTTTATAATAAAAAATCCTTGTCCTGGAACACGAAATTAAGACACTACCAAACAGGGGCCAGACCTGAAGCTCTCTATGCGGCAGAAACACTTAAACTAACAAGAAATGGAGATCTTGAGAAACTAGAGAAGGTCGAAAGAAGAATTTTAAGGAAAATACTGGGAGCTAAAAGAAACGATAATGCTGAATATAGGTTAAAACCAAACAGAGAGCTATATCCGAAAACGGAGAAACTAACTGATGTAATGAGGAAGAGGAGACTACAGGTTTTTGGACATATATTCAGAATGGATAACAACAGACTAACCAAGCGGATATTCTCATTACTCAATAGCTACAAATCCAAGCCAGCATGGTTCATAGAGACTGAAAAGGACATTGAAAATGCTGGAGTTACAATAGACACAACAGAAAACAGAACACATTTCAGAAAGGCAGTTCAAAAGGCAGAATTTCAGGAAAGAAAGAAAATAACTAGACGAAAGTAGACTCAAGAAGAAAGGGAACAACATTCTAAAAGGATGAAGGAAATTTGGAAACTGAAGAAATCTAATACAATGAAGAGTAGCCAAAGTTGATTCATCGTACCCTCCAAATGGGTTATTCGAAACAAAAAATAAAAAATATACCCAAAACGGTGGGTGGACTCCGTAATGCAAGTTGCGCCGACCCTCGACGCTGGAATAACTGCTAATCGGACAAGGAGGGAACGGTTATTAAATAGGCTTGGTCACGCCCACCGTCCTGAGTGTGACGTCATTGCTAACCAATCAGAAAGACGTCTATGATTAGGTAAGTACAAGGAGTAGATTAAAAAGTGCGTTATAGTTAAATTACATCGTAACATCATTATAAATGTTTATTCGTCATAAAATTTAAACTATAAAGGTTACTTGGTTTAAGATCAACTAAAAGTATGTTGCCCTCTAACGTCTATTCTGCGAAGATGCACCAAATGTTGTTAAATCGACAGGGAGACGCTACTCGCAAAGATACATCGAGGGTTGCCGTGGGAACGGCGTCCTATTCCGATGGGGGCAGTCCACAGTGCTGTCAGAGATTACAATAGGCGAGGACCAACGGCCTCTGTCGATATAACATGTTGGAGATAGCTGGAAAGTCGGTTATAGTTATATTATATCGTAACATCACATAAGTCTCATTATTCGTCATGAGATATAAGCTGTAAAGGTCAAAGATTTAAGATCAGCTAAAAGTACGCTGCCCCCTAATGTCAGTTCTGTAAAAGATGCACGAAAGGTTGCTATATCGATAGTGAGACGGTGCTAGAGGATGTACATCGAGAGTTGCCGTGGAAACGGCGTCTTATTCCGATGCGGCAGTCTACAGAGCTGTCAAAGATCGCTATAGATGAAGACCAAAGTCCTCTGTCGATATAACATGTTTGAAATAACTTTATGTGATGGTGGTCTTAACAGTCATTACAATGAGTGCGTGAGGAGGCAGTCTTCACATTAAAGCATAGTGAAAGACATAGATGTTATAGAGTAGCATAAAGTTACTATGGACAGGTTCCATTCTATGTAGTATTGATTATGAAAAAGTTAAAAAGTAGAATCATGATGTTCTTAGGTGGAAAGGTGACAATATTCGTGTACACTAAGGGAAATAATCCCGTAATGACAGATAGTTGACATAATCGTTACATTACGTATAGCATTTAGAGGATAGAACCTCTATAACCAGGAGACCATTAGCAATATAGGAAAAATTTTACAAGCACTACTGCTTTCTGTTGCATTTTTGTTGACCAGCTGTGAAGAGAAATTATCAATTACTCTTTGGATGACAACAGCAAAAGAAAAATTTACGTATAAATTAATATTGAATGGTGCTGTGGTATATCGCTAATAAAGCTAAGGACACCATAATTCTATCGACTGCATTTGCGTGTCAAGATTTTCAAACATTGCACCGAATGCTTCACGATCCGAATTTAGTCATTACAGATTTTAATTTGCAAAAGTTTTCAGGTAGTAAATTTCATTGATTTGAAAAATCGCGTACAATATGTCCGGTTCCACAGAACGAAGACGATATGGGTTGAAATTGTTCTTCTGTTGTTTTACAGTGAAGATTCGAAGAAACTGGTGCACCTGCCTAATATCATGTAGGGCCCCGCGAGCACGCAAAAGTGCCGCAACACGACGTGGCATGGACTAGACATATGTGTGTAGTAGTGCCGGAGGGAACTGACACCATGAATCCTGCAGGGCTGTCCATAAATCCATAAGAGTGCGAGGGGGTGGAGATCTCTTCTGAACACCACGTTGCAAGGCATCCAAGATATGCTTAATAATGTTCATGGCCAGCGGAAGTATTTAATCTTATAAGAGTTCAAATGGTTCAAATGGCTCTGAGCACTATGGGACGTAACATCTTAGGTCATCAGTCCCCTAGAACTTACTACTTAAACATAACTAACCTAAGGACATCACATACATCCATGCCCGAGGCAGGATTCGAACCTGCGACCGTAGCAGTCGCGCGGTTCCGGACTGCGCGCCTAGAACCGGCTTAGAAGAGTGTTCCTGAAGCGTCTCCGTAGCAATTCTGGACGTGTGAGGTGTCTCATTTTCCTGCTGGAATTGCCCAAGTGCGTGGTAATGCACAATGGACACGAATGGATGCAGGTGATCACACACGATGCTTACGGACGTGTCACCTGTCACAGTCGTATCTAAACGTATCGGGGGTCCCATATCACACCAATTGCACAAGCTCCACTCCATTACAGAGCCTCCACCAGCTTGAACAGTCCCCTGCTGACATGCATGCACGGTCCATGGATTCATTAGGTGGTCTCCATATCCCTACACATCCGTCCGCAACAATACAATTTGAAACTAGAGTCGTCTGACCACGCAAAATGTTTCCAGTCATCTACAGTCCAATGTCGGCGTTGCCGGCTCTAGGCGAGCCACAAAGCTTTGTGTCGTGCTGTCATCAGTGTACTCGAGTAGGCCTTCGGCTCCGAAATCCCATATCGATGATGTTTCGTTGAATGGTTCGCACGCTGACACTTGTTGATGGCCCAGCATTGAAATCTGCAGCAATCTGCGGAAGGGTAGCACTTCTGTCATCCTGAACGATTCTCTTCAATTGGCGTTGATCCCGTACTTGCAGGATCTGTTTTCGGTTGCAGCGCTGTCGGAGATTTGATGTTTTACCGGATTACTGATATTTACGGTACACTCGTGAAATGGTCGTACGGGAAAATCTCCACTTCATCGCTACCTCGGAGATGCTGTATCCCATCGCTCGTGCGCCGATTATAGCACCTCACTCACTTAAAGCTTGACAACCTGCTGCTGTAGCAGCAGTAACCGATTTAACAACTGTGCCAGACGCTTGTCTTATATAAGCGTTGGCGATTGCAGCGCCGTATTCTTCCTGTTTACATATCTGTGTATTTATATACGCATGCCTACACCAGTTTCTTTGGCGCTTCAGTGTATGTGCAGCGTGGAGGAGTAGTCCTACAGTGCCATATATACCGAATAAGTTGGATTTCTGAACGTAGTCTAATGTAAGCATTTACATCTACATACTTACACCGCAAGCTAACGTAAGGTTTGTGACGGAGGGTAACCGGTACCACTGTTACTCATAGACTTTCCACTTCCGCTCACAAATGGAGCGAGGGAAAACCGACTCTGTATATGATTCCGCGCGGGCACTCATTTCTATTACCTTTTATACACGGTACTTAGACCAGATGTATGTTGGCGACATGAAGATTGTCCTGCGGTCTTTTGCAAATGCCGGTCCTCTAAATTTTTTAACTCAAAGAATGGGTCGCTCGAGTGTTCCGGGCGCCGTCTCCTTTACAGACAAGCATTCTCCATAAACCGAAGTCGACAGCAGTCTTATAAGTTATACCTCTTACTGGGTACTCCGGACGATACCTTCATCTCCTATTAACACTTACCGTCTAGCACAACGTGAAGGGTTCTGTCAATTAGAAAGACTTCCCGCCACTCACACTGTTGTTGTTGTGGTCTTCAGTCCTGAGACTGGTTTGATGCAGCTCTCCATGCTACTCTATCCTGTGCAAGCTTTTTCATCTCCCAGTACCTACTGCAACCTACATCCTTCTGAATCTGCTTAGTGTATTCATCTCTTGGTCTCCCCCTACGATTTTTACCCTCCACGCTGCCCTCCAATACTAAATTGGTGATCCCTTGATGCCTCAGAACATGTCCTACCAACCGATCCCTTCTTCTGGTCAAGTTGTGCCACAAACTTCTCTTCTCCCCAATCCTATTCAATACTTTCTCATTAGTTATGTGATCTACCCATTTAATCTTCAGCATTCTTCTGTAGCACCACATTTCGAAAGCTTCTATTCTCTTCTTGTCCAAACTATTTATCGTCCATGTTTCACTTCCATACATGGCTACACTCCATACGAATACTTTCAGAAATGACTTCCTGACACTTAAATCAATACTGGATGTTAACAAATTTCTCTTCTTCAGAAACGCTTTCCTTGCCATTGCCAGCCTACATTTTATATCCTCTCTACTTCGACCATCATCAGTTATTTTGCTTCCCAAATAGCAAAACTCCTTTACTACTTTAAGTGCCTCATTTCCTAATCTAATTCCCTCAGCATCACCCGACTTAATTAGACTACTTTCCATTATCCTTGTTTTGCTTTTGTTGATGTTCATCTTATACCCTCCTTTCAAGACACTGTCCATTCCATTCAACTGCTCTTCCAAGTCCTTTACTGTCTCTGACAGAATTACAATGTCATCGGCGAACCTCAAAGTTTTTATTTCTTCTCCATGAATTTTAATACCTACCCCGAATTTTTCTTTTGTTTCCTTTACTGCTTGCTCAATATACAGATTGAACAACATCGGGGAGAGGCTACAACCCTGTCTTACTCCCTTCCCAACCACTGCTTCCCTTTCATGTCCCTCGACTCTTATAACTGCCATCTGGTTTCTGTACAAATTGTAAATAGCCTTTCGCTCCCTGTATTTTACCCCTGCCACCTTCAGAATTTGAAAGAGAGTATTCCAGTCACCATTGTCAAAAGCTTTCTCTAAGTCTACAAATGCTAGAAACGTAGGTTTGCCTTTCCTTAATCTTTCTTCTAAGGTAAGTCGTAAGGTCAGTATTGCCTCACGTGTTCCAGTGTTTCTACGGAATCCAAACTGATCTTCCCCGAGGTTGGCTTCTACTAGTTTTTCCATTCATCTGTAAAGAATTCGTGTTAGTATTTTGCAGCTGTGACTTATTAAACTGATAGTTCGGTAATTTTCACATCTGTCAACACCTGCTTCCTTTGGGATTGGAATTATTATATTCTTCTTGAAGTCTGAGGGTATTTGCCTGTCTCATACATCTTGCTCACCAGATGGTAGAGTTTTGTCAGGACTGGCTCTCCCAAGGCCGTCAGTAGTTCCAATGGAATGTTGTCTACTCCCGGGGTCTTGTTTCGACTTACATCTTTCAGTGCTCTGTCAAACTCTTCACGCAGTATCGTATCTCCCATTTCATCTTCATCTACATCCTCTTCCATTTCCATAATATTGTCCTCAAGTACATCGCCCTTGTATAGACCCTCTATATACTCCTTCCACCTTTCTGCTTTCCCTTCTTTGCTTAGAACTGGGTTTCCATCTGAGCTCTTGATATTCATACAAGTCGTTCTCTTATCTCCAAAGGTCTCTTTAATTTTCCTGTAGGCGGTATCTACTTACCCCTAGTGAGATAGGCCTCTACATCCTTACATTTGTCCTCTAGCCATCCCTGCTTAGCCATTTTGCACTTCCTGTCGATCTCATTTTTGAGACATTTGTATTCCTTTTTGCCTGTTTCACTTACTGCATTTTTATATTTTCTCCTTTCATCAATTAAATTCAGTATTTCTTCTGTTACCCAAGGATTTCTACTAGCCCTCGTCTTTTTACCTACTTGATCCTCTGCTGCCTTCACTACTTCATCCCTCAAAGCTACCCATTCTTCTTCTACTGTATTTAGTTCCCCCATTCCTGTCAATTGCTCCCTTATGCTCTCCCTGAATCTCTGTACAACCTCTGGTTCTTTTAGTTTATCCAGGTCCCATCTCCTTAAATTCCCACCTTTTTGCAGTTTCTTCAGTTTTAATCTACAGGTCATAACCAATAGATTGTGGTCAGAGTGCACATCTGCCCCTGGAAATGTCTTACAATTTAAAACCTGTTTCCTAAATCTCTGTCTTACCATTATATAATCTATCTGATACCTTTTAGTATCTACAGGATTCTTCCATGTATACAACCTTCTTTCATGATTCTTAAACCAAGTGTTAGTTATGATTATGTTGTGCTCTGTGCAAAATTCTACCAGGCGGCTTCCTCTTTCATTTCTGTCCCCCAATCCATATTCACCTACTATGTTTCCTTCTCTCCCTTTTCCTACACTCGAATTCCAGTCACCCATGACTATTAAATTTTCGTCTCCCTTCACAATCTGAATAATTTCTTTTATTTCATCATACATTTCTTCAATTTCTTCGTCCTCTGCAGAGCTAGTTGGCATATAAACTTGTACTATTGTAGTAGGTGTGGGCTTCGTATCTATCTTGGCCACAATAATGCGTTCACTATGCTGTTTGTAGTAGCTTACCCGCATTCCTATTTTCCTATTCATTATTAAACCTACTCCTGCATTACCCCTATTTGATTTTGTGTTTATAACCCTGTAGTCACCTGACCAGAAGTCTTGTTCCTCCTGCCACCGAACTTCACTAATTCCCACTATATCTAACTTCAAGCTATCCATTTCCCTTTTTAAATTTTCTAACCTACCTGCCCGATTAAGGGATCTGACATTCCACGCTCCGATCCGTAGAACGCCAGTTTTCTTTCTCCTGATAACGACATCCTCTTGAGTAGTCCCCGCCCGGAGATCCGAATGGGGGACTATTTTACCTCCGGAATATTTTACCCAAGAGGACGCCATCATCATGTAATCATACAGTAAAGCTGCATGCCCTCGGGAAAAATTACGGTTGTAGTTTCCCCTTGCTTTCAGCCGTTCGCAGTACCAGCACAGCAAGGCCGTTTTGGTTATTGTTACAAGGCCAGATCAGTCAATCATCCAGACTGTTGCCCTTGCAACTACTGAAAAGGCTGCTGCCCCTCTTCAGGAACCACACGTTTGTCTGGCCTCTCAACAGATACCCCTCCGTTGTGGTTGCACCTACGGTACGGCTATCTGTATCGCTGAGGCACGCAAGCCTCCCCACCAACGGCAAGGTCCATGGTTCATGGAGGGGGAATATCGATGTAATTAACAAAATACAGTTTTTTTGGTATAATCTCTCTGTAATATAAGCCATGAAGATCAGAGACAATGCTTTGATTGAACTAGCTCTCCTGTTTTGTTTCGTCTAGCGGTAGGCTGCCATTGTAGTGCTGTCTGATAATTAACGTAAGATTTATCTGTATTTTGAAAAATATAATAGAAATTGTTATTAGAAAGTGTGTATTATTGACTTAGTTGTCACGTCTCATGATTGCAGCCATTAATTATGATTACCAAATTTTTTACAAAACTTCGTAGTCCCTAGCAGGATTTAGTCGGCCATTACGCTGACTGTATTATTTAATTAAAAAATCATGTCATAATATTAAATGTAAATGCGAGAGACTTCTCAGTTTTGATCTTTCATTAATTTCAAAGTTAAAAAGAGTCAAAATAGATTTGGTTTATTAATATTTAGAATACTGAGTGAGTTCAGTATGTTTCATTTGGAAGCCTAACGGCAGACGAGATTCTCTCCAGTTTTGCCTTGCAAATAATGAAAAGAAATATTCAAAATCATTACATTCCGCAATATCTCAGTTAATCTTTGTGTAATTTGGTACATAAATAACCAGTAGCCCCTGAGACCCTTTTAATAATTACAATTTGCGTAAGAATACGCATATTTTCTTTTCTAAATAGCAGCGCTCACGCAAACTATTTGTTAGAAGGCGGTGAGTCGCGCGCTGTGTTTAAAAAATATTATATCGTGCGTACTTCGGGGCAGCCGATGTCCGTACGAGTGTTATCGCGGTATAAGTTAATTAAAAGTCTCATGCTAGTCCACAATATTCGAAGCCACCCCAATCAAAATCATAAAATATATAATTGGATTTTACCATCCAGGTATTCCTTGTATCTCCTATCACAGATGTCCAGCGCGAACTAAATGTTACCGGTAGCTCATAGTAAAACTATTCCTCGTCTAGGAAATCTGCTAAGAAAAATGGTTTGGAATATTTTCTCTTATTTACACCAACTTATTTAACTTCCTCCATTGGACGCAATATCAAACATAACGAACTTTTATGCATAAAATTTTCAGTTTACTTTCCATTTCAAACTGAATAGTATAACTGAATATTTTTTTCTGCTGATGTTAAACATGCACACATATGTCATTTCACGTTTATTAACAGTTCTCCTAGTTATACAAAAAAGTAAAATACTGTTACTTAACTCGCACATATAAAAAGTTACTGCTTCAGATTTAAAATTAATGCTGTTGACTTGCAGAATCTTTAAAATCTGTACATTACTAGTTGTTTTTAAGCACAATTACTCGCTGTGATTTTACAAGAGACAGACGTTGAAACAGGAGTGACCCAAATTACGATCACGGCAGCACTCCAGTTATTACGTGCAGTACGGTACTTCGACAGATCTCGGTTACACTATTCTCTACACCCAAGACATCCGTAAGTTTCAGATGAATGTTGGGAATAAACAGTTGTTCTTTAAAATGTATTTTAAAAGCAAATTCTCTCGAAAGCTTAAACCGATACGGCCATCCGGAGTTGCTTCTCTCCGTAATCTTGACTAATTATTATATTTTAACTCACTTGCGTCGTTCCGTTAAGATGTTCAGGGAGCGCGCTTCCATCGATCACACGGGAGTTCAACGACTCTTGCTCATCCATTTTCATGTGCACAAACACAAAAGAATTTTCATTTATTTTCTTAACAATTTTTTACTCAAATTTTAAACAAATATATTCTGTGTTCGTTACATTACGTCCTTCATATTGTGCCAGAACATGTCGTTGTAACTTATTTCCACTCACATCAAAATGTACTAGGAAATTAACATTATCTCTACCATCCGAGAGTTGAAATCTCTCATCAAAACTTCCAGTAACCTGATCTGCCTACCCTCAGTGTTTCTGTGTGCGTCTTAGTAGGTGGTATTACCGGCGCTGGTTGTTCACCAAAGCCAACGCACCCTGCCACCATCTTCACCGCCGGTATGGTCATCCGTCATTGCCAAGTATCATCACCTGCGCCAACAGCCATCGCCATCCATCATCACCCCGCCTGGCATTGCCTTCATTGCCAATCATGCCAATCATATTCCTTGCCTATCATACTCCTCAACGCGAGACGTCTTCATCTGCCGTCGTCCGGCCTGTGTTTCCCTCCACCGCCAGTCGCAACCATCTCTCACGGTCCACCTGTCACCTCTTTCGCCAGCTGTCATCATCACGCATTACCGTCACGCCTGTCCTCACCACTGCCAGCAGTCATTGCCATCTACAATTACATCGTACTCCGTAAGCCAGCTTACGGTGTGTGGCGGGGCATACTTCCGGTACCGTTACCTGATCCCCCTTCACCGTTCCACTTGCGAATTGCGCGTGGGAAGAATGATTCTCGGTAAGCCTCTGCAAATTTCACTAACTTTGTCGTCGTGATCATTTCGCGAGATGTATGAGCGAGGAACTAATACGTTGTCCGACTCTTTCCGCGGAAATTGCACTCTCGAAATTTCAATAGTAAACCTCTCTATGATACACAATGCCTCTCTTGTAACGTCTGCCACTATTCTAGGCTGCGGTAGAAGATAATTTTCATTAACACTACTATATTAATAACAGAGTAGTTACTTCTAGGACATTAATGTGATCTGTGTAATGGGGACTTTCAGTTCTGACTACTTGTTTCGTAAGCCTATATACTGGCAAACACCTACTGCATTATTTATATGCTCCACCATTCCAGCCGGCCGTTGTGGCCGAGCGGTTCTAGGCGCTTCAGTCTGGAATCGAGCGACCGCTACGGTCGCAGGTTAGAATCCTGCCTCGGGCATGGGTGTGTGTGATGTCCTTAGGTTAGTTAGGTTTAAGTAGTTCTAAGTTCTATGGGACTGATGACCTCAGATGTTAAGTCCCATAGTGCTCAGAGCCAATTTTTCACCATTCCAGTGGGTTCATCATATACAATACGGTTCGCTCACGCGGTTCTATTTACTTGAATGTCCTCCAGAAGCCCCAGTTAAGCGTATCTGTAGGGTGCAGCTATTATTTAAAATATTTGACGTATTTGTAGTTGAGTACACAAAATTACACGGGTCGACAACTAGAAACATTGCACTGGTTGTTGCAGTGGATCGACACAAGAGACGTTGACATCCTTGTATTGAGTATAGTGTGCTTCGCTTCATGAAGAATTTTCACCAGGCATTTGTTGCTCGTGTATCTGCCTCACGACATCAAACTTCCAGTTCTGCAGAGGAAAGTAAGTTTCACTGTTCTTCCTCTCATGTTTGGAAAGCCATTTGTTGTTCAGTTTGACTTCAGAACTCACTCGTCACAATGTCTATATCGCATTCTTTATTGAATGAAGATTTTCACTTATTTAGTTGCACGAAGTTCACTTAAGCGTACATTTCGAACACATATACATACGGAAACATGCTTTTCGCATTTTAAAGATACATTTGTAGGATGGGCGTGGATATATTGCAAAAACGTTGATATAAATTCAGAATATAAATAAAGAATTACTTAAGATATTAATTAGTATAAGCGGTTGTATCGATTGTGGCGTGCCGAGAAGACGGCACCTTTTTTGTTCTTGAAGCGCGCCAGTCGATAAATCAAAGTATACACATTCAAATCTTGACATTCATTCCCACATATACATATGGAAACATGATTTTCATATACACTTTCACATTTTAACTTTCATTCCCACGTTGGAGCGGATTTATTTCACAATATGTGCCCGTGTACTTATCCATGCCTATTTTCATTTTGTTTCAATTTGTTCATGTGCGTAGCCATGTTGGATTATTTATGTAACACATTGGCAGGACATTTATAGATAATAGTATTTTTCCTTTCTCATTAATTAGGCAGACATATAGAAATTGAGGAAATC
The DNA here is from genome assembly GCF_021461385.2 of Schistocerca piceifrons. Lineage (NCBI taxonomy): Eukaryota > Metazoa > Arthropoda > Insecta > Orthoptera > Acrididae > Schistocerca > Schistocerca piceifrons. Next base: position 23,223,993 of record NC_060140.1, on the reverse strand, counting down.
ATTGTCTCGCTCTCAGAACAACAAATCACAAAACTGCAGTACACGTCCGAACGAAGCATTAAAAAAAAAAAAACGCGTTCGCGAAAACAAAACACAATGCACTGAAAGGTGCAAGTAGAAACTGCCGAGCTAACTACAGATGGGCACCTACTGACACAGGTATTTACCACGATATTTATTCATTTCAACAAGCAAGCAATTATGAAAATTAATTCTATGTGATGAAAATCATACATCTTCTATTATACAGAGCATAAAAGTATTTGCATAGATATTTGCAAACTTGAGATAAGATAGTAGTTACTCTTAAGCCTAAAACGTCTTATTCTACATTCCTTCTTATGCTAATGGCCCTATAGACGCGGAAAATTCTGTTTATGTCAGTATTCAACACACCACAGTTTTGCATTAGGCACTGTGTATTACGTGTTTTATTATTATTTTTTTATCACTCATTCTTCTTCAACTCTATGCACATACATTCTTCAACTTAAGAGTCCAGATTCATTTTTCACAGCCAGTATTCCAAAACATTTTAGTAAAACAGCAAAATCTTTTTATCTACCAGCTAACAACATCGACATTTAGAGGAAAATTGTCCATATCAATCTGTGTATTTCAATCAGCCCACAAATATCATTCAGTTATGATCTACAAATTCGTGACTACAATGTACGGGTTGGCCCAGCTTAATCGTTTCAGCGCAGATATCTCTGGAACAACAATAAATGTTGAAAAACGTTATGAATGTTAGGCAGGGGCTCATGAAAGTAAATACTACGAGACATTTTAAAACGTAAGCAAATATTACTTACAACACAAAATTATGATTTTTTTCAAAAATGAATACCCCCATTACTTCTTTCGCAATCAATAACGTGAAAAATCTGAAAAAGAATGGCATTAGTTGCATCGCAATACTTCAGTTACATCCAGAGAAATTCTAGAAAGAAATTGACGCTTGAAATAAACTAAATGCGCAGCTATTGCAAATCCCGAGATGAAGGCGTGAATCCCACATTGCCCATAATCGTGATGTAATCTTACTTTAACTGTTGAGGGCCGAAAGTAACAATAGGGTTCCCTGCGACAAACATTGATATGTACGTCGGTTTCCTTAATGCAAGTGTTAAATACACAGTACGGAACAGTGCCGGCTAGTATACTAAACGAACAATTCGCTGGATAGGACGGGGCAATCATGTTCAGAAATTTCCAGCATGTCGCCGGACCTCATATCCACGAACTTTTTCGTCTGGCGACATGTGAAAAAAGTGGTGCATCGGAAGTTTCAAACAATGATGGACAACATGAAAGTGCGCATATTACTGCTACATGTGGCGCAATATCACCAGAAACACTGACAACAGTGAGTTGAGCGGGCACGGCGCTGTTGGCATGTAACTGGCGGTCTCTTCGAACATACATTGCAGCGTTTCTGCCGTGAGAAATATGATTGCATTTTGTGTGTTTCTGAGAAGACGTATGTTTGTTTTCTAGGTAATATTGTACATTTGTGTAATCATTTCACCACCTGCAGAAGTTCAGTTTTAACTTAATCACCAAAAATGTTCAGTGATATGTCCTGTACGCGTCATGTACCATTATGTTATTGATGTACAACTAGCATTACCCCTCTTTTAGGTCCTTGGTCAGCCACTATTTATTTTTACTCTGGCCGGTGATATTCGGTTATTTCGTTACGCTATGTTCACTCTAGGACTGTAGTACAGATCAATAACGTACGAACGAGTAAACCTTTTCCTTATCTCTACGTAGTTTTGAAGCCATAGGGGTCGGAGCCTACCGCCATTCTAGGTAGCCCAAAATACTAGCAGACTTGTGTTTACGATTGCCTCTTGTTCGTTATTTCTATCGTGTGCATGCAATAACTGTTTTAAGTACTAAAAATTACAGTACTTGCTTGAACAACATAATGTCAGGAAGGCAATTTCGAACGTTTTTCTGCTCCTGAATGCGTATTAGCTCTAGTAAAACGACACATTTGGCTTCGTTAACGTAGCTTGTTTTTGTTCATGAGTTTCGAATAACGAAGAAGAGTAGGATGTGATGTGAAAAGGGTGGTTACATACAGCATTTTATTCCACTTTTACTGTATTTTTATCGATAGCAAATAAAGCTGGAACTCCGAAACTAATACTTGTTTGCTTACTGCTGCTGCTTCTCGTTCGTTACATTTCCAGCTTTCAGATCATATGTACATTTTTAATGTTCACGTTTGCAAAAAAAAACTTACCTCCGTGTTCTTAGTTAGCCCATAAACGTGTGCACTGAGGAAAGAAACAAGACACGCTATGTTATCTTCTGTATGTCAACAAAGCGAAAGATTATTGAAATTTCAAAGAAACAGAACCGCATAGAGGTAAAGCTGCATGCAGACTAGAGTTCTTGTTTTAATAGATTATCAGTGCATTAGTTTCATTGTAGTTCACACATCTCCTCGCTTTGAAATCTTACCTATGATGCATCATTCAATGTGTGCCCAATAATAACAATTTACAGGGTAAAGTAACAATATAATTTTTTAAACATCTTCCTGCATTGTGAAACACTGTAGATGTTATTAAGGGAATGGTCTTAAAGCGAAATGTCCATTTTATGGGGTCTTCAGCATTTAACATGTATGTAAACAATTTTTCAGTTATGGTTGCCTAACCCATGTAAGATGTAGGCCAACCTTTCCAACAGTAGCCTATTTGCTTCTTTTCCCAGAATATAGCTCGCCGGTAACTCTGTCAGTTTCTCAGGAATAAGCAAACATACTGTTGTTGTTGTGATCTTCAGTCCTGAGACTGGTTTGATGCAGCTCTCCATGCTACTCTAACCTGTGCGAGCTTCTTCATCTCGCAGTACCTACTGCAACCTGCATCCTTCTGCATCTGCTTATTGTATTCATCTCTTGGTCTCCCACTACGATTTTTACCCTCCACACTGCCCTTCAATTTGTGATCCCCAGATGCCTCAGAACATGTCCTACCAACTGGTCCCTTCTTCTTGTCAAGTTGTGCCACAAACTCCTCTTCTCCACGATTCTATTCAATACCTTCTCATTAGTTATGTCATCCACCCATCTAATCTTCAGCATTCTTCTGTAGCACCACATTTCGAAAGCTTCTATTCTCTTCTTGTCCAAACTATTTATCGTCCACGTTTCACTTCCATACATGGCTACACTCCATACAAATACTTTCAGAAACAACTTCCTGACACTTAAATCTACACTCGATGTTAACAAATTCCTCTTCTTCAGAAACGCTTTCCTTGCCATTGCCAGTCTACATATTATATCCTCTCTACTTCGACCATCATCAGTTATTTTGCTCCCCAAATAGCAAAAATCCTTTACTACTTTAAGTGTCTCATTTCCTAATATAATTCCCTCAGCATCAGCCGACTTAATTCGACTACATTCCATTATCCATTGCTTTTGTTGATGTTCATCTCTCCTTTCAAGACACTGAACAATCCGTTCAACTGCTCTTCCAAGTCCTTTGCTGTCTCTGACAGAATTACAATGTCATCGGCGAACCTCAAAGTTTGTATTTCTTCTCCATGGATTTTAATACCTACACCAAATTTTTCATTTGTTTCCTTTACTGCTTGCTCAATATACAGATTGAATAACATCGGGGAGAGGCTACAACCCTGTCTCACTCCCTTCCCAGACACTGCTTCTCTTTCATGTCCCTCGACTCTTATAACTGCCATCTGGTTTCAGTACAGATTAAAATAGTCTTTTACTTCCGGTATTTTAAGCCTGCCACCTTTAGAATTTGAAAGAGAGTATTCCAGTCAACATTGTCAAAAACTTTCTCTAAGTCTACAAATGCTAGAAATGTGGGTTTGCCTTTCCTTAATCTTTCTTCTAAGATAAGTCGTAAGGTCAGTATTGCCTCACGTGTTCCAACATTTCTACGGAATCCAAAGTGATCTTCCCCGAGGTCGGCTTCTACCAGTTTTTCCATTCGTCTGTAAAGAATTTGAGCTAGTATTTTGCAGCTGTGACTTATTAAACTGATAGTTCGGTAATTTTCACATCTGTCAACACCTGCTGTCTTTGAGATTGGAATTACTATATTCTTCTTGAAGTCTGGGGGTATTGCACCTGTCTCATACTTCTTGCTTACCATATGGTAGTTTTGTCAGGATTGCCTCTCCCCAGTGGTTCCAATGGAATGTTGTCTACTCCCGGGGCCTTGTTCCGACTCAGGTCTTTCAGTGCTCTGTCAAACTCTTCATGCAGTATTATATCTCCCATTTGATCTTCATCTACATTTTCTTCCATTTCTATAATATTGTCCTCAAGTACATCGCCCTTGTATAGACCCTCTATATACTCCTTCCACCTTTCTGCTTGCCCTTCTTTGCTTAGAACTGGGTGTCCGTCCATCTCAGCTCTTGATATTCATACAAGTGGCACTCTTTTCCCCAAAGGTCTCTTTCATTTTCCTGTAGGCCGTATCTATCTTGCCCTAGTGAGTTAAGCCTCTACATCCTTACATTTGTCCTCTAGCCATCCCTGTTTAACCCTTTTGTACTTCCTGTCGATCTCATTTTTGAGACATTTGTATTCCTTTTTGCCTGTTTCATTTATTGCATTTTTATATTTTCTCCTTTCATCAATTAAATTCAATATTTCTTCTGTTACACAAGGATTTCTACTAGCCCTCGTCTTTTTACCTACTTGATCCTCTGCTGCCTTCACTACTTCATCCCTCAGAGCATCCCATAATTCTATCTACTGTATTTCTTTCCCCAATTCCTGTCAATTGTTCCCTTATGCTCTCCCTGAAACTCTGTACAACCTCTGATTTAGTCAGTTTATCCATGTCCCATCTCCTTAAATTGCCACCTTTTTGCAGTTTCTTCGGTTTTAATCTACAGTTCATAACCAATAGATTGTGGTCAGAGTCCACATCTGGCCCTGGAAATGTCTTCCATTTTAATGCCTGGTTCCTAAATCTCTGTCTTACCATTATATAATCTATCTGATACCTACTAGTATCTCCAGGATTCTTCCATGTATACAACCTTCTTTTAAGATTTTTGAACCGAGTGTTAGCTATGATTGAGTTATGCTCTGTGCAAAATTCTACCAGACGGCTTCCTCTTTTATTTCTTAACCCCAATCCATATTTACCTACTACATTTCTTTCTCTCCCTTTTCCTACTCTCGAATTCCTGTCACCCATGACTATTAAATTTTCGTCTCCCTTCACTACCAGAATAATTTCTTTAACTCATCATACATTTCATCAATTTCTTCATCCTCTGCAGATCTAGTAGGCATATAAACTTGTACTGCTGTAGTAGGCAAGGGCTTCGTGTCTATCTTAGCCACAACAATGCGTTCACTATGCTGTTTGTAGTAGCTTACCCGCAATCCTATTTTTTTATTTATTATTAAACCTACTCCTGCATTACCCCTGTTTGATTTTGTATTTATAACCCTGTATTCACCTGACCAAAAGTCTTGTTCCTCCTGCCACCGGACTTCACTAATTCCCACTATATGTAACTTTAACCTATCCATTTCCCTTTTTAAATTTTCTAACCTACCTGCCCGATTAAGGGATCTGATATTCCACGCTCCGATCCGTAGAACGCCAGTTTTCTTTCTCCTGATAACGACCTCTTCTTGAGTAGTCCCCACCCGGGCCGGCCGCGGTGGTCTAGCGGTTCGGGCGCTGCAGTCCGGAACCACGGGACTGCTACGGTCGCAGGTTCGAATCCTGCCTCGGCCATGGGTGTGTATGATGTCCTTAGGTTAGTTAGGTTTAAGTAGTTCTAAGTTCTAGGGGACTTATGACCTAAGATGTTGAGTCCCATAGTGCTCAGAGCCCCTCCCCCCTCCCCACCCGGAGATCCGAATGGGGGACTATTTTACCTCCGGAATATTTTACCCAAGAGGACGCCTTTATCATTCCACCATACAGTAAAGCTGCATGCCCTCGGGAAAAAATTACGGCTGCAGTTTCCCCTTGCTTTCAGCCGTTCGCAGTACCAGCACAGCAAGGCCGTTTTGGTTATTGTTACAAGGCCAGATCAGTCAATCATCGAGACTGTTGCCCCTGCAACTACTGAAAAGGCTGCTGCCTCTCTTCAGGAATCACACGATTGTCTGGCCTCTCAACAGACACCCCTCCGTTGTGGTTGCACCTACGGTACGGCCATCTGTATCGCTGAGGCACAGAAGCCTCGTCACCAACGGCAAGGTCCATGGTTCATGGCCCATGGTCCATGGTTCATGGTTCATAGCACAATTGAAATGTGCAATGTGCATTCATGATCCATGGTCCATGGTTCATAGCACAATTGAAATGTGCATCTATTTTGATCACCTGCTTGATTTTGCTTTTGAATTTCTTTTTGAGGTTTCCAAAGTATATAAGCCTATACTATGCTTTGTGACATGACAACAGTTAGTTTGATGTTCCCTGTATCATATGCACGATAAATCGTAGTAACGTTGAACGAGTCATTATATATTGACATGAATTCTCTCTCTCTCTCTCTCTCTTTCTTTTAAGTATGCCTCCAAGCTAATCATTTATTAGCTTTTTCGTTTTTCAGTTAAAGACAGACAAGCGTTAGTAATTCCTCCCCGTCGTCATTTAAACATTACAGTAATAAGCATTTTATTCCACTTCTTCTGTGGAATAAGAGAAGTTGTCAGAGAGAGACGTTTTCAGTTTAGTTTCAAATTTTACTTTGCTGTGCGTCAGGCATTTTATATCAATGGGTAAGTGATCAAAACGTTTGGTTACAGCAATGTGGACCCCTGTTTGTGCTACAGACAACCATAACGTGGCGTAATGATGAAAGGGCTCTGTTGGATTCCTTTCATGTTAATTTCTTAAATCTGTTGTCATTTACGGCATAAATTCCTCTTCTAAATTTACTGTGGTGTTTCTGACTATCTGGGAGGAGACTGAGCAGTGAAACGTGTTACTTTTACACATAAACAAGAACGATCTGTCACACTACTACACTTTAAAACACAGTTTATCTGTAATTCATGTCACACAGTCTCATACGGAACCTACATCCGCTTTCTTTTATATACTGTATATGATAAAATACTGTCATCCCCCTTCCATTCTGTGTGAGAGGATGAATGAGCAAATGTATTTCTAGTTGCATGCTTGAGGGTAGCAGACAAGCCTGTCTGCTAGAGAACAGTAGGACCAACGTCGGAACAGGTAGCTACGCTTTCTAAAAGCAAAGAGGTATCTATCCTTAGTATGGTCCTGTCCGTCCGTTGTCATGTTGGTATAGGAAGCTGCCCCTCTGGCCACTTCCGTTTGTATTTGTGAGCCACCCTCAGAAAGGGACCAGGTCAGTCTGTCCGTGGCGAGCGTCTGAAGTGGTAACATCTCCGGCTAAGCGCGTGTCTGCTACGTCCGTAGGACAATGGATTTCTTAAGTTCAGCCTAACTGAAAATTTAATCACCTTTATTTCAGGTTTAGCTCTAAAATATCTAATGTTATCTTAAATTGCAACGCAGTTTAATTCGCGTGTGAAGTTCAGAATATCTTCCGGTAGTTGCTTTGTTACTACTTTGAGAGTAAAGTGGAACCACGTGTTAATCAGTAACTCTAACTAAGATCATCAATCTTAAATGCGAGTGTGCGTGAGATTATAACATCTCGTCTTTACAATATTTTTCAATATAGCAACTTTTCTTTATGTTCAATCCACGTGGGATGTACTTTGTGAGACCAGTACCACGTGCTTATACAATTGTTTGACCCATCAGGTTAATAGTAAGACGATAGTAACCAGTTCGAGGTTTTTCTTTTGTAAATTGCTTTTCGATCAAATTTTTTTTATTATCAAAATTGTTGTGGAGTTACGCTCTTTGTGTAAACCAAGTTGACCATGTGAAGCATGTGGTGTATTCATCAAAGTAGCCCTCAGCTATTCTTTTCGGGAAGATTTCACAGAGAGTTAGTATGAATTTAGTATACCAGTGTGTGGTAATTACATGACGGACAGGATTGTGCTACGAACGTAACTTCTTTGGGTGAAAATTGAATCGGTTAATTTCCTCTTGCATATGTTTCAACGTTCTCCGTGTGTTATTTTATGAATGCAGTGTTGTATGCAGTCTCCCAATCTTGGCTCCATATTTGATGTGTTCCGTAAGATTACAGTCTCACATTTTCACAATCCTAAATAAGGCACCAGCTTAGTTATGAATCGAGTTTAATATGCTGAAATTTCAATGATCAATGTTAAAATAAATTTCCAAATATAAACTGATTTATTTCTTTTTATTTAAATTCTCTTTTTTATATACATATCACCGGTTGTCGTATGACTATTAAAAGATTATAATTAATGTTAGTCTGGTTGGGGATCTGGTAAGCTAAACTAGATACCTGGTGAAACAGTTGCTCAGTAATGCAAGGTTAACTTCGCCAGACAGCTCACAGCTTTTAACCCGGTTTTATTGTCTATCAGTACCGCTTTCATAGCAAATTAAAGTAACAACATTACAATGAATGTCATTTGTTTTCTTCTGTTATTGTAATTATGTACAACATTGTCACAGTTGAAGTTTAGTGGATTATTTACAACAAACTTCATAAGGGAATGAATATACTGCGAAACAGATAGATTGCTACTCGCATGCCGATCAGCAGGAAGGCACGACAAAAAGAGCGTTCACAAAAGTTTTTAGCCAAAGCCTCCTTCAAAAAGAAAGCTAAGCACAATTACACATTCATACAATCATACACGCAGAACTCACAAAGACATGACTGCTGTCTCTGGCTGTTCTAACGAGAATCTTTTTTCAAGAGGGAGGAAATATGAACGATAAATAATTATCAGAGGAAGGAATATAGGGAATGAGGTGCTGCCCCAAGAATCAGCGCGTGTGTTGTGCGGGGACGAGACCGTTAATATACTGTGGCTCGGACGTTGGAGCGTTTGCGATTTGGAATGCAATGAAAAACAGAGGAAAAAAGAGAAAGAACGGAAGTAAGGCGGATCTAAAGTCAAATGACAGACATAAAACCACTACGATAAAAATGAACAGTACAACCATACATCATGTATACGAAAGAAAATATTGCTTGGACGGCCCCACTTGCTAGTGAAACGTCACACCTTTAAAATTTAGACTACGATCGGATTGTTTAGGACATCTGTAAACAACGCAGGCTGGCATTTTTGATGAAACAATTATATCTCCACTCAATCAAAGCACACAATGCGGTCGAAACCGGGCATGGGTACGTCATGGGGAAGTGTCACTATGGTGGGCTTGGAGGTAAGAATGCGGTGAACCTAATGTTTTGGGCTACTTAAGATGGCAGTTGTCGGCTTCAAGTTTGTGACGTAATGAGAACTACCTTCTTTTTTTACCTCCAAGAACGTATGTCTGTAATTCCGTCTCCCTTTTTTTTTTACTTCCATGTATACAAGCGGTCACCTTTGAAAGATGATGTCAAAAGTTACCACAGATGATGCATTGCAAAGACATAGACGAATGTTGGGAAACAAAGTAATGTGGTACAGAGAAATCAGACTGTAGACATATGCCACGTATATCCATATTTCGAACGTAATTTTACACACATCGCTTTCTTCGCAGTAGAAAGTATTGCTATCATATTCTTCAGTCGATCTATGTAGGCCAACTGAAGGATAAGCTAAGTCGAAAACCAGTGACAGACGTACAATTTATATCATGTACTTCTTTATCTATGTAGATCAACTGAAGGATAAGCGAAGGCAAAACAAGCAACAAACTTAAAATTTGTATCCTGTACTTCAGTTGACCTACATAGATCAACTGAACAATAGGACACTAGTGCCAGCGTAGGCAAAAAAAAACAACTAACATAAAATTTGTATCTTATTCTTCAGTTGACCTATATAGTAAAGGATGCGAACCAACTGCAGAGTAAACAGCAATTGAAACGACTCACTATGAGACAAATGTATAATTCGAAAAGTGTACACAAATGATTTAAAATTACCACAAGCGACAAAAAGCATACACAATATTTACCTCTTAATAACACATTCAATTATTTTTATTTATGACTGACGTTTGCCACAGACGATAACAGATTTGTTATATACACCCATGGAGATAAAAAAAAGGGAGATGTCATTACGTCAGAAACTTGAAGCTGATGTCCGCCATCTTAACTAGCCCAAAAAATTAGGTTCCCCACGGTGATACTTCCCCATGACGTCACTCTGTGTGCCCGTGCCCGGTTTCGACAGCGATGGGTGGGTACTTTGTTTGTGTGGCGGACTAGTTGTATCATCAAAAATGGCAGCCTCCGTTGGTACAGGTGTACTAGTCGATCCGATCGTAATCTGAAGTTTAAAGGAATCACATTTCATTCGTAAGCGGAGCAATTCAAGCAATATTTTCTTTCGTATACATGATTCATTGTTGCACTGTTTACTTTTGTTGTAATGGTTTTATTTCTGTCATTTGAATTCAGATCTGCCTTGCTTTACTCAGCGTCCGTTCTTTCTCTTCTTTCCTGCGTTTTTCATTGCCTTCCAAGTCGGAAACGCTCCGGCATCCGAGCGACACTGCCTCACCAGTCTCGTCACCACACAACACACGGACACGTAACCGCGCTGCTTGTTGCGGCGACATGTCTTGCCCTAAATTCCTCTCGCCGATAATTATTCATTGTTCAGATTTCCGCTTCCTTCGAAACAGATTCTGGCTAGAACAGCCGGAGACAGCGGTCATGTGTGCGTTTGCTTTTTGTGTACGATTGTGTGAATGTGTAATTGTGCTGTGCTTCCTTTGTGAAGAAGGCTTTGGTTGATAGCTTATGTAAACACACTTTTTGTCGTGCCAGCCTTTTGGTCGACATGTGAATGGCAAACTACCCACTGCACAGTATAGTTAGTCCTTCATGACGTTTGTTGTAAATAATTCACTGCACTTCAACAGGAACAAATATGTACAGAATTACAACACCAGAAGAAGAAAATGACATTCATTACGCGACATTAAGGTTGTCTGCAGCACAAACAGGGGTTCACAAACTTTTGATCACTTACCCATTGATATGAAATGCCTGACACACAGCAAAGCAATAGCTGAAACGAAACTGAAAACGTTTCTCTTTGATATTTCTAATGAGATTCAAGTTTTCTTTGAACCATTCAGCTATTATATCATCGGAGTTCGGGGTTCAGTAGAAGGAGCCAATTATTATTTTGGTACGGCTGTTGAGTATAACCTCTACCCATAGTAATTCGCAGGAACTATCTATTTCAACTTCACAACAAAATAAACTACTACCAACAGACACAAACACACCACCACCTACTTTATTTAATCTATCCTTTCTGAACATGGTTTGCGCTTCTGTAAAAATTTCGGCAGAATTTATCTCTGGCTTTAGCCAGCTTTCTGTTCCTATAACCATTTCAGCTTCAGTGCTTTCTATCAGTGCTTGAAGCTCCGTTACTTCTCCAACACAGCTACGATAATTTACAACTACAATACCGACTGTTGCTTGGTCGATTCTCGTCGCTTGTTTGCCCTGTACCCTTTGAGACTAGAGCCCTTATTGATCTTTCCCGACACTATCTAACCTAAAAAACCGCCCACTCCACTCCACACAGCCCCTGCTACCCGTGTAGCCGCCTCCTGTGTGTAGAGACACCCTTACTGAACCACCATTTCCATTCTTTACGTAATGCGTATCTGATATTATTATTTTATTTCCACTGTCAAAATTTACACCATTTCTACACGCTCTGTTGCAGGCATTACCATGCACAAGATCACACAAAAAGCATTTTGCAGATTATAGTTTCCTAATTTGTTAAACTCAGTGAAGAGTGTACCCTTTTTGCACGCTGTTACTGTAACGTGTAAATGTTGATGGGTAGGAATTATTGACTAACATCAGTCAGTCTTTAATCAAAAAATGTAAAAACTAATAAATGATGAGCATGGACAGCCGGCCGTTGTGGCCGAGCGGTTCTAGGCGCTTCAGTCCGGAACCGCGCGATCGCTACGGTCGCAGGTTCGAATCCTACCTCGGGCATGGATGTGTGCGATGTCCTTAGTTTAGTTAGGTTTAAGTAGTTCTAAGTTCTAGGGGACTGATGACCTCAGATGTTAAGTCCCATAGAGCTCAGAGCCATTTTCAGCATGGAGACATATTTACAAAAAGAAACTGATCTCAATATATAATAACTCGTTCCATATCATTAAGCTTTATCACGCAAATGGTACATGGAACGTGAAACCAACAAGGGAAACTCACCATCGCAGCCCCCTCAGACTTTCTGGTAGGAGGATCCAGTGGAAGGACCGTCAAAAACTGAACACAGACAAGCACGAAAACAGGAGGAAAATGTACTCAGCTCTGAAGAAAAAAGCAAAATTGAAACAGGCGAAGGTCTAAGTACAGGAAGTGCAATATAGCGCAGCTCAAAACACCAATGTCGTTGTGGTTATGTGATCACGGTGTTAGAATGCCACACGGGCGATCCTGTCCAAACCTCACTTGTGCCTTCTGTTTCCGCTGTTTCCTTTTTTCGAATTAGTGTCAGTCTCGTGGTGTAACATAAGAGTGTAAGGAAGGGACCAACAACGATAGCTGATGCTGCACATCTACTATATTAGCAGACGTAAGAGAATTGGCTTTCGAAAGGGAATCGTAAACGTTTGATGACAAGGCGACGAGTCAATTGAATTCTCCACCGGAAAACACATCTGGTGTGTGATACACGGCATTGGTGACAGTACGTGTGTCACATGACAGGAATCCCTTATCGACGCACCTAATTTGTAAGTGAGTGAAATATGCCTTCTCCCTGATTCAGGTGTTCTTATGAGGGTGAATGACATCACTCCCAAGGAAATGATGGAAACATAATAATTGTCACATAAGCTGCAACACATGAACGCAACATTTTCATAACCACACAGTTTCTCTGTGCTCTGTCAAAACATATGTTTTTAACGTTTTTGAAGTTGCGTTCCGTTGTAGAAGTTTTGACTCTTGAATTCCTTTGTTGTAACATAGTTCACACCCGTTTATTTGTTGTTTTAATTTCTGTGAGACGTCTATGTGGCATATCGACTGTACTCACTATCCATCACGTTTACTTGCGACGGTAACGTATTCTTACCACATGACTCATATTCTGTAACCAATGGATAGTATGACAAGTGCCAAGACCATAAAAAGAGAACAAACATTTCAATGGCGGTCGAGCAGTTCATGACGTTGTGAAAAACAGAAAATAAAAATAAATGGCACGAGAGAGTTTTGAACAGGCTGGGCCACTTGACAGTCCAACACCGGGCCACATTCTTTCCCCGTGCATTCCTTCCCCCTAGGGAAGAGGAGTTTGTGGGACAACTTGACAAGAAGAAGCGACCGGTTGGTAGGACATGTTCTGAGGCATCAAGGGGTCACCAATTTAGTATTGAGGGCAGCGTGGAGGGTAAAAATCGTAGAGGGATACTAAGAGATGAATACACTAAGCAGATTCAGAAGGACGTAGGTTGCAGTCAGTACTGGGAGATGAAGAAGCTTGCACAGGATAGAGTAGCATGGAGAGCTGCATCAAACCAGTCTCAGGACTGAAGACCACAACAACAAGAACAACAGGGTGTACAAAAGGGATTCAAGAAAAGGAAGGAAAATTGCCATTGCCATTTTTGACCTAAATAAAAAAAACACTTCAGGCTTTGGCCCCTATCTAATCGTACTCCCAGTACGATTAACATATAGCTGTAAGGGAGTGAGGCAGAATAAAGGGAAGGAAACTGCAGGGGAACCATAAAAATTAAACATAATAAGTTATCTTGATTTCATTTTTATTTTTTATTTATTTTTTGTTGTTATTATTGTTTTGTGCATGAGGTGGTTGAGTATCCGGTCCTGCGTTGCCCAGCACATCCAAGCACATCCACTCGTTCAGTGGGCTTAGATTCCATTATCGGTTCTGATCGGTTAGGTAGTTTCCAGCTTCCCGTGGCTTGGTTGTCCCAGCTGCGAGGTGGATCATTAAAGGTGCTCTCTCAGAAATTGGAGAAGTGTTGCTGATTGCGTCGGATGCGTGTTAGGTTGCACTGTCGTTCGTTGAGATAATTCCAATATCCTAGCACTGACTCCCCCCCCCCCCCCTCTCCATGAACCACATGGACCTTGCCGTTGGTGGGGAGGCTTGCGTGCCTCAGCGATACAGATAGCCGTACCGTAGGTGCAACCAAAACGGAGGGGTACCTGTTGAGAGGCCAGATAAACGTGTGGTTCCTGAAGAGAGGCAGCAGCCTTTTCAGTAGTTGCAGGGGCAACAGTCTGGATGATTGACTGATCTGGCCTTGTAACACTAACCAAAATAGCCTTGCTGTGCTGGTACTGCGAACGGCTGAAAGCAAGGGGAAATTACAGCCGTAATTTTTCCCGAGGGCATGCAGCTTTACTATATGATTACATGATGATGGCGTCCTCTTGGGTAAAATATTCCGGACGTAAAATAGTCCCCCATTCGGATCTCCGGGCGGCGACTACTCAGGACGACTTCGTTATCAGGAGGAAGAAAACTGGCGTTCTACGGATCGGAGCGTGGAATATCGGATCCCTTAATCGGGCAGGTAGGTTAGAAAATTTAAAAAGGGAAATGGATAGGCTAAAATTATATATAGTGGGAATTAGTGAAGTTCGGTGGCAGGAGGAACAAGACTTTGTGGTGTAACAGACGACAAATGATCTGTTGCATGCGCCATCTATCGCCCCTGGCCTAGCACAAATCCTAATTAAATGAGAAAATTGAGTTGCGGGTTAGGATTTCTTAGTTATGTGCATAAATACTGCGGAAGTATTTGGTTTTTATGTGTGCAGATAATTGAAACACCGAGCCAGCAACCGGCGCGGGCTTCCGTTGACGCGGCAAGTAGCGGGCCGCCATGGAGCAAACGCAGTGAGGCTGATGACGTCACTCCACGGAGGTCCAGAGTCGCGGCGGCGGGATACTCCGAGGCGGTTGTTGGACTTCGGAGGAAAGACAAAACGAAGAATGTATAATGAGGAACTTTGTGTATAACATTGAAAGGAGGAAGAAGCAATTTAACGGCCGGTAACGCAGTAGGCGGTACCTCAAGAGCCGACTGTGCATAGGTATCAGAAATAAATCGCTGTAACTGTTGTAGAAAAAGGAGTTCTGAATAAGAGTTATTACGAGAAGCAGCCAGACAACGTCAGTTACTGGTGAATGATCGCCATAGGCGACATTTTCTTCATCAGCTGCGCCGTCCCCTCTTTCACTCGACGAATTTAGTCAACATTAAGGCAGAGCAGAAATACGCAAATAATAAAACTCTTCAGTGGGGCGGGTACATCGCAACTCCTGGTCAGGTGAATACAGGGTTATAAATACAAAATCAAATAGGGCTATTGCAGGAGTAGGTTTGATAATGAATAAAAAAAATAGGAGTGCGAGTAAGCTGCTACAAACAACATAGTGAACGCATTATTGGGGCCACGATAGATACGAAACCCACGCCTACCACAGTAGTACAAGTTGATATGCCAAATGGATCCACAGATGACGAAGAGATTGATGAAATGTATGATGAGATAAAAGAAATTATTCACATAGTGAAGGGAGACGAAATTTTAATAGTCATGGGTGACAGGAATTCGATAGTAGGAAAAGGAAGAGAAGGAAACGTAGTAGGTGAATATGGATTGGGGTTAAGAAATGAAAGAGGAAGCCGCCTGGTAGAATTTTGCACAGAGCACAACTTAATCATAGCAAACTCTCGGTTAAAGAATCACAAAAGAATGTTGTATACATGGAAGAAGCCTGGAGATACTGACAGGTTTCAAATAGATTATATAATGGTAAGACAAAGATATAGGAACCAGGTTTTAAATTGTAAGACATTTCCCGGGGCAGATGTGGACTCTCACCACAATCTATTGTTTATGAACTGTAGATTAAAACGGAAGAAACTGAAAAAAGATGGGAATTTGCGGAGATGGGACCTCGATAAACTGAAGGAACCAGAGGTTGTAGAGAGCTTCAGGGAGAGCATTAGGGAACAACTGACAAGAATGGGGGAAAGAAATACAATAGAAGAAGAATGGGTAGCCTTGAGAGACGAAATATTGAAGGTAGCAGAGGATCAAGTAGGTAAAAAGGCGATAGCTAATAGAAATCCTTGGGTAACAGACGAGATATTGAATTTAATTGATGAAAGGAGAAAATATAAAAATGCAGTAAATGAAGCAGCCAAAAGGAATACAAACGTCTCAAAAATGAGATCGACAGGAAGTGCAAAATGGCTAAGCAAGGATGGCTAGAGGACAAATGTAAGGATGTAGAGGCTTATCTCACAAGGGGTAAGATAGATACTGCCTACAGGAAAATTAAAGAGATCTTGAGAAAAGAGCACCACTTGCATGAATATCAAGAGCTCAGATGGAAACCCAGTTCTAAGCAATGAAGGGAAAGCAGAAAGATGGAAGGAGTATATAGAGGATCTATACAAGGGCGACGTTCTTCAGGACAGTATTATAGAAATGGAAGAGAATGTAGATGAAGATGAAATGGGAGATACGATACTGCGTGAAGAGTTTGACAAAGCACTGAAAGACCGAAGTCGAAACAGCCTTTGGAGAGCCAATCCTGACAAAACTCTACCATCTGGTGCGCAAACAACAACAACAACAACAACGTTATTAATATGTGCACTCATCTCTTAGCTATGGCATTCCTTTTTGGGGAACAAATGCAGAAAATATTGACAGAATTTTCAAACTCCAGAAAAGAGCCATAAGAATAATAACCAAAAATACTAGTCGAGCTCATTGTAAAGATCTGTTCAGAACACTGGGAATTTTAACTGCTCCGTGTAAATACATTTACAAGTCAGTTGTACACATCAAAAATAACATTGGTAATTACTGCACAAACAGCTCTCTCCATGACCACGCAACAAGAGATAGACTCAACTTACATTTACGAAGAAAAAGTAAACATAAAACTCAAAACAGCATTTTCTACCAAGGAATAAAGCTGTACAATAAATTACCAAAAGAGATTAAAGAAATTGCCAAAATACACTTATTTAATAAGGCAGCTAAAAAGTACCTGTTATGCAATACATTTTATACATTGAAGGATTATTTAGCTAAAACAGAGTAGCGAATTGATAAAAAAAAGTTATACAAATAAATAATAATAATAACGATTATAAAATATCCAACATTCCACATAACACCTTCACTTTATGTTTTTTTCCTTCTTTTTTCCCTTCTTGAAATATTTACCCCCAAGCTATCCGTAGCATAATACTAACACCTCTTTCTGAGCTCAACATCTCACTCATTATGGAGGGACGCTGACTCAGGTTTTCAGGATAGTGACTGGGAAGTTGCGATACAGAAAATTGCCCAGAGATCACCAGTGTGTGTGTGTGTGTGTGTGTGTGTGTGTGTGTAGTCAGTGAAGTGTTATGAAACAATGTGTGTATAGTGTGTGCAGTGACTGATAGTGAGATATGAGTGAACCATGTGGCATTACATTATTTAAGAAGTTATTTGTAAAAAAAAGTATACCAGGAGTAAATCTAATGATTGTCTCTAACTAGAGGTCTGTAAATATATGTTTTGTGTTAGCAGAACACCGTGTTACTAGAGGAGGCCGAAATGCACGTGTCTTTGCTCACGCAGGCTGGCGTGAGGAGGGAAGAACTACACTGACGTGAGGGCTGGAACATGACAAGGAATGAGAATTCAGAATGCGGACGTAATTAGTTTGATACTTAACTTTAATCCATTAAGGATGAACGTCGCTCTTGACGGTACATGAGTCACAATATTATCTGTTCAGAATACATTCTTGAAGATATTAGTTGTAGTAACTGAATATGGCGCCTTGCTAGGTCGTAGCAAATGACGTAGCTGAAGGCTATGCTAAAGTGTCGTCTCTGCAAATGAGAGTGTATGTAGACAGTGAACCATCGCTAACAAAGTTGGCTGTACAACTGGGGCGAGTGCTAGGGGGTCTCTCTAGACTAGACCTGCCGTGTGGCGGCGCTCGGTCTGCAATCACTGATAGTGGCGACGCGCGGGTCCGACGTACACTAACGGACCGCGGCCGATTTAAAGGCTACCACCTAGCAAGTGTGGTGTCTGGCGGTGACACCACATTCCTCCCCCGCAAATCGGCGGACGGTTGTGGTATAAGGCCTCCGCCCGCCGTGGGGAGGACCCCATGTTGACGTATGCGATGAGGTGGGGAGCCTAACAACAGGCGAGGCTGTGCCACCCGCACCCTGCCATTCGGACCGCGGGGAGCTAGGAAACGCCTGAAAACCTGCTCCAGGGTGCACGTCAACATGCGGTGTATGCGCCCGTAGAGAGACAGGAGGGGCCGAAGGATCGACCTCCATCAGGCCGGGGCACCCGACGGGCGAAGACGATATATGATCCGGAGCGGGCAAGAGTTCCATGTCGGAGGACAACTGGTCACGGGGAACGATCGGCGGCGCGTGACCCAGGGAGGCGCCCGGCGGCTGCAGCGACGCGTCCACTGCGGGCGTCGCCGGCGGGAGAACCGGCGGCGGCAGCGGCGCGTCGCCATGGGGCAAAATGGAAGGCAACGTCGGTAACACCTGGGGCTGAGGCGAGCCAGTAGATGGGCCCCGGGGCGCTGACCGGACGGCACCGTCGCTGAAAGCAGACGGGGAGCTGCAGATCCCGTGCGATGACAGAGGCGCAGCTGATTGAGATGCCGGCGCACCTCACCAGAGGCCGCCAAATACAGATACATATCACGTCCGTGGCAGCGAAGAATGCGCCCTTCGAGCCAACGCCGTGAACCTCGATAGTGGCGGTAGTAGACAACGTCGCCTGGGGCAAAAGCAGGTGTCTGCCGCTGCATAGGAACCGCATGCGGCGGATGTAGCAAAGACATCAAGGTTCGATTATGGCGACCATGGAGCAACTCAGCCGGCGAGCGACCATCTCGGAGCTGAGAGCGATACGAGGACAAAAAGAGCAATAACGCGTCTTCCCGAGAATGCGACTCTTTCAACTTCAACATTTGTGACTTCATAGACCTGACCAATCGTTCAGCGGCACCATTTGACTGGCGAAAACGGCGCGGACGTCAGATGTTGAATACCATAGGCCTTGCAGAATGACTGAAATTCTGCGGACATGAATTGTGGGCCACTGTCGGAAACAATTGTCTGTGGAAGATCTTCAATGCAAAAGATAGCAGATAACGCTTGGATGGTGGCAGATGGTGTCGTGGAAGACATGCGGACAACAAAAGGAAAATTACTCAATGAATCCGTCACAACCAACCATGGATCATTCCAGAGTGGACCAGCAAAATCGATGTGTAAGCATTGCCAAGGGAAAGTGGCCAACAGCAAAACACCACGTCGAAAAAAAGTCTCTTCTTGTGAGCAAAAAATCGGCGAACCAACGGATCCTCGATCCGTGACTTTGACAAGGGCCATTGCGTAGCAACAAAACGCAGAACGGTAGCAAGGACAGGGTCGGCAGCTGTGGCTGTAGCTACACGACGAAAATCAATCGGTAACGATTCGACCATGTCATCGGTTTCCGAATCAATGAACATGCAAGCAAGTTCGGAGGAATAGAATGCTCTATCCTCAGCCACAGGCAAACGGGACAACGCATCGGCGTTTCCGTGCTTAACAGTTGACCGATACAAGATATCGTAGCGGTACTGCGAGAGGAAAATAGACCAGCGAATGAATTTCTGCGCTGTACGTGGAGGTAGAGGCTTGTTCGGATGAAAAAGCGATGTCAAAGGTTTGTGGTCTGTGATTATGGAAAAGTGACGACCATACAAGAAGTCATGAAACTTTTTAACACCGAATACGAGAGCCAATGCTTCTTTCTCGATCTGTGAACAATTTCTTTGCGCAGACGAGAGCAATTTGGACGCAAAGGCAATAGGGCGATCGTGCGAGCCATCTATGTGAGCAAGCACAGCACCGATCCCGAAATCCGATGCATCCACCATCAACAAAAGGGTTTTCTGGGGATCGAATGGCGATTTCAACTGGCGAAAGGCGCGTTCGCATTCCGTCGTCCAGACGAAGGGAACACCTTTACAGCGTAAGCGATGAAGCGGAGCTGAAATGGAAGAGGCATGCGGCACATATCTGTGATAATAGTTGATTTTTCCCAGCACACTCTGTAGCTGCTTCAAATTCTGCGACGAAGGCAAGTCTTGTATGGCACGGAGGTGCTCGGGACTGGGATGTATGCCTTGGGCATTGAGTACATGGCCCAGGTATGGCAAGGCACGAGCAAAAAACACACATTTGTCCTTCCATAAGCGAAGGCCATTATATCACAAGACCTGAAATAATGTTCTGAGATTGGCTAAATGTTCTTCTTCCGTCTTTCCGGAGATCACAATATCGTCCAGATAGTTTGCTGCAGTAGGGACCGACGCACAAACAGTTTGTAGATATTGCTGAAACAATTCAGGGGCGGGTGCACACCCGAATGGCAGTCGTTTGAATTGATACAAACCAACATGCGTGTTAACCACTAAAACGCGCTGGGATTCTTTGTCCACCGGTATTTGCAAGTACGCATCTGCTAGGTCCAACTTCGTGAAATATTTGCCCGGGCACAGTTTGTCCAAAAGATCTTCCGGGCTGGGTAAAGGAAAAGTTGCAATCACTGGTTGTGGATTCACTGTTGCCTTGAAGTCCACACAAAGTCTCAATTTTCCCGAAGGTTTTGGCAAAATTACTAAGGGTGATGTCCAGAGAGAAGCCTGCACACGTTCAATTACACCTTGTGATTCCAAATCGTGTAATGTTTTTGCGACCTCATCACGCAATGCGTGGGGAACATTGCGCGCTCTGAAAATTTCGGTTGCGCGTTTACTTTCAGTTGCAAAGGTGCTTTATAGTGCTTAGCGCAACTGAGGCCCGGTGCAAAAATGTCTGCCAATTCTTCACATAGACGAGAAAGACTGTCTGAAGGCACAGTCTGGTTCACTGATAGGACCTGATTTACTATAGACAAGTAAAGCAACTGAAATAAATCGAAACCAAACAAGTTCACTGCAGAAGAAAAACGAAGGACGTAAAATGACACAAGTTTTGTTTGTCCTTTGTATGTTGCAAGAAGGCTGCACTGTCCTAACACAGGGATCTCTTGGCCGGAATAGCTACTTAACGTAACATTTGCGTCACGCAACGGAGGTGTGCCCAGCTGTTTGTAAGTGTCTTGATTGATCAGTGAAACTGCAGCCCCGGTATCGAGCTGGAATGGTATCACTTTGCCGTTAATGTCCAAGTCCACACTTTGATACCTGAGCAAAGTCAAGTGTGTCCTGCCGATCCAATATGTCCATCACTTGTTGAAGGGAGGGATTGACTAGTTTCAAAATCTGTTCTCTTATACGAACATCAGAAACGTTCTGTGTAATTGCATCACGTACCATAGTATCTGAATATGGGAGTCCACATTGACACTCAAAAGCACAATCCCTAGTAAGGCCTTGCAAGGTTGCAACCCATTTCCGATTAGTCCGACATGCCGCACGTTTTGTACGAAAGAAGTATACCATTTCGCAACTACATTGACTGATTGTTTGAAATACGCATCTAATGCTGACAAAATTTCTTCGTAGGACAGAGTTACTAAGTCGCGTCGGGGAAATAATTTGACTATCACACGGTAGATTTGCACGCCGACCGACGACAAAAGAAAAGGCTGCCGCTCGTTACCTTGCATTCTGTAAGCGGCGAGATGGAATCCAAATTGGCGTGACCACTCCGTCCAGCTTTCCAGTGTAGCACCAAAAGGTCTGAAGGTCGGTGCAACTGCATGTTGTGGCTGCATTAGCGGCGGAGCGGCGGCTGCCACCTCGTTTTGCATTGCACGTTGACCCTGGACGATCTGTCCAAGGGCATCCAGTAATGCCTGCATCTGCTGATTCTGTAAGCGATAAAATTCGGACAGTACATCTGGAGAGTGTGGCGAAGCCATTACACAATGAAATCAGGACAGTCTCAACGACATATGACAGTATAGTGAAGAACACCATTTATCCCATCCTCGTTGCCAATTTTGTGTTAGCAGAACACCGTGTTACTAGAGGAGGCCGAAATGCACGCGTCTTAGCTCACGCAGGCTGGCGTGAGGAGGGAAGAACTATACTGACGTGAGGTCTGGAACATGACAAGGAATGAGTATTCAGAAAGCGGACGTAATTAGTTTGATACTTAACTTCAATCCATTAAGGATGAACGTCGCTCTTGACGGTACATGAGTCACAATATTATCTGTTCAGAATACATTCTTGAAGATATTAGTTGTAGTAACTGAATATGGCGCCTTGCTAGGTCGTAGCAAATGACGTAGCTGAAGGCTATGCTAAAGTGTCGTCTCTGCAAATGAGAGTGTATGTAGACAGTGAACCATCGCTAGCAAGGCGGCTGTACAGCTGGGACGAGTGCTAGGGAGTCTCTCTAGACTAGACCTACCATGTGGCGGCGCTTGGTCTGCAATCGCTGATAGTGGCGACACGCGGGTCCGACGTATACTAACGGACCGCGGCCGATTTAAAGGCTACCACCTAGCAAGTGTGGTGTCTGGCGGTGACACCACGATATGTGTATACGAACTAGCTTATTTTAATTTGATCTAAATTTGTAAATACTTTGACATGTCCTATATCCTTGTGAAAATAGATCTACGGATGAATAAAGCTACTACTACTACTACATTTTATAATAGTCTAATCCTTAAACAAACAGACAAATGGTCATGGCAAAAATATTGAAAAATGGATATATTTATTTGTAAGTAGTTCGACTGCCACCTGTTGATCCTCTTGTTCCTCACAAATTTAGTTTCATGGTTTAATAAAAGTGGCTTATATGTTTGGCAAAATGATAATTATGTACCTTCCAAAAAGTTAAATACACTGTGTGTAATAGGCCCTCCAAATAGTGGTAAAAATTGGTTTTTCGACTGTTTAATATCGTTAGCTTTAAATGTAGGTCATATTGGTCGTTGCAACAATAAAACAAATCAGTTTACTCTTCAAGACGCTGTAAAACAGAAGAATAATAGTTGTGAACGAAATTTCATTGGAAGAAGCTGCATTAGAAAATTTTAAGAAAGTTTGTAAAGGTATAGCCTGTAACATACGAGATAAATATAAAGGTGACTCCATTTTACTTCGAACTCCTCTACTTTTGAGTTGTTTGTTGTCATCCTGATTTGAAAGATATACGTGTGAAAACTGTTAGATGGAGAAAGTTTGATGAATTAAAAGATGCAAATAAGACACCATATCCACTAGCCTTCTTCAATTTGTTACAAATGTATAATGTGTCATATTGAGGTGAAAGAAAGTCAATCCACAAATTGTATATACACTTCTTTTATTGTCATTATTGTACATTACAAATGGCTTTACAATACATTCAGTCATAAGAATTATGCATGTTTCATTTCATATTGACCTTTATACACAGATGATTCCTCATTCCTTGTCACATTTGCCATGTAAATTGGAGGAAGCCGAAAGGCACGCGTTTAAGCTCACGCAGGCTGGCGTGAGGTCTGGAAAATGACAAGGAATTATAGTAGCCAAAGATAGTACATAGCTTCTGGAATACTTAACTTTAATCCATAATTGGTGAACATTGGTCTGACGGTACATGCATCACAAGATAAATAGCAATTGTTAATGGCGCCTTGCTAGGTCGTAGCAAATGACGTAGCTGAAGGCTATGCTAACTATCGTCTCGGCAATTGAGAGCGTAGTTTGTCAGTGAACCATCGCTAGCAAAGTCGGCTGTACAACTGGGGCGAGTGCTAGGACGTCTCTCTAGACCTGCCGTGTGGCGGCGCTCGGTCTGCAATCACTGACAGTGGCGACACGCGGGTCCGACGTATATTAACGGACCGCGGCCGATTTAAAGGCTACCACCTAGCAAGTGTGGTGTCTGGCGGTGACACCACATAAATCATATCCGATATTTGAACATTTTATACATTTGCTCGAGGATAATGAGTCTCTAACCCATCTGAATAAACAGAACATTCAGCAATCACTTCACTTGAAACATCACTGTTCAAACTACTGGTACTTAAAGCATAAGTAGGATTACATTTGTATCATGCACTTTAATATTATACCCACTAGATGTAATATCAGCTTTTTCAATCAAATTATTATATCCCAATGAATCCTTATTTGTTAGTGCACTAATAGCTAATACTAGCTGTTCTTGGATTTGTGGTGGTTCTAAAGGTGTTTTCGAAAAATCATCGCACGTCATAAATGGATTGGAATGCTTATACCATTAAGGGTATATCGTTGAGGCACACCTTATTGAATTACAGAAATGGGAAATATATCAACATTACTAACTTTGGGAATTTTAAGAAAACCTGAAGTAAGGTTATATTCATAATTTATACAACAACACTTGCAGTACGCAAATCTGCATCAACTTCAGAAACACACGACTGTACACAAATCCAACCCCAATTATGTAAACCTTTATCTTTTGAGCTAGATACACATGCTTAGTAGTATTTCAAATTAGTGGGTTGTCCGAATTGATGTGCGGGAACTGTAGTTAGAAAAGCTTCTTCATCATTTCTATATCCGTACCATGATTTCCATATTGGACAAAAATTACGTTTATGGTCTGTACTAGTTGTCTCCATAGGTGCAGAGGTGGCAAATGCAGTTGGCTTTACATTAACACCAAGAATTTTCAAATTTATACCTATACTGGTTATCATATTTTTATTTTGGTTTAAAGTGGGAAGTTCAGTTTGTTGGAAATGCAATTCTGGGATTACGAGCACTTACTTTTACATTACAATGAACAATTCTACTATCATCTGGCAATAAATCAAATTCGAAAGGAGTCATATACAATAATGGTCTATCAACAGGAATTTCGGCCAAAGGAGTAATCATAAAAACAGCATCTTCATGAGTAATTGCTTTATATGCTTACCCATATGTGAAAAAGCGATGCACTTTTCTACAACTTGTAATAGTTCCTGTATCTAATATTGATGGGGACGGTAACGGTACATCACGTGTGTTAGCAGAATCACCCATTCCATTAGCTGATGGAGCCGCAGTTACTGGAAGCGCTTTTTTTTTTTTTTTTTGCACAAACATTCTTTTGCACTTGATCTGTACGTTTCCCTGATGCTGATTCCATTTCACTACTGTGTGTGTCAGAACCTGAATATGGAACTAATGGTGCAACTGGAGTGTGATCCTCTTGTTCATCTTCGAAATATTCGATCTCGTCGTCGTCGTGTTCAGTCGCAGCTTCTTCCATTGATGCTAGTGACGTACTGCCAGACGTTGATGGGCGTTCGTGATCCATAGGCAAACCACGACGTACACGTGACATTAGCCACTGTTCATATGCATAACGTTTCTGGCCTTCATGCATTCGATTCCAATTTGGACGTTCCCAAGGAGGCCAATCATAATTCTGAAGGCAAGAAACGTTACTATTATTATCGTAATATAATAGACAAATAGTGTCTAAAACAATATAAATATATAAATTTACATACCTTGTTGTTTGGCATCCGGTGCTTTCGGATATAACACTTTGTTAAGTTTCTGTTCCACAAATGTTTTCAATTTCAGTCCGTACTTTTCTGCAAAGGAATGCCAATTTCGTGAATGACTCCAATCAATAGCAAAGTGAATTATGGCTTTAGCATCCAACTGCTGTACTCGTTGCTTAAATTCTTCTTCAGTAAAAACACATTCTCGAGCTTCCTTTAATAAGCGGTTGTAACCAACGTCGTGTTCTTTAGCAATGGCATCTGCTCCACTTCCTGGTGCGTCTATATTTATAGGGTTTCCAGGCCCAACATAATCGCTACTTGGCAACGTTAATCCTTTATTTTTCACTCTTTCAACTAATTTCGTTGCGCCGTATGCTATTCCAGCACCTGCTAAAGCTGTTGCACCAGCAGCGCCAGCTATCTCACTTGTAGATGAAGAGGTGCTTAAGGCCGCGTCGTCCACTGCTGTTTCAGCCGTTCCAGATAGAAGCGGTCGACTTTCAGTCGTATCTGTGTCTATTGCTGGATGACCTCCCTCGCCATACTGATGTGGATGGCGCTGGCGCAGTCCAGTTTTGGCTTCTTCTGTCGGCCTTGGCTCTAATTCAAATTCCACAACTTCTTCGTCTAAACCGTCATATGCTGGGGTACGGGCCGAGTCTAATTTCATTAGCAGCATCCTTATACTGTTGCTCCTATTAACATTAAAATTATTCCCCCTCCCCGCCATTTCAGTATCGTCCACGGTCCTGGATGTAACGTTCCTCCGTCGTACTGTTTTGAACTACGTTGTCCTGTGCTTAACCACGACACTGTGCTGACTAAATTACATTTACTAGTATCTGTATTTATATAGGTAAAAGAATAAAAATCTGTCACTGCATGGCGCCATAAAATGAAAAATTTTATACGCGCCAACCTTTTGCTGGCGTGGGTGCTTTCCCAGATAATAGCTCTAACAGAGCTAATTATCTCAGCGACAGAGCGACAGTGGCTTCCAGACCTTCAGATCCTGGGGGACACGGTGAGCTTGGGGACTCGAAACGAAACGGCAGTAGTTTCATGTTTCAAGCTATAGAAAAAAGGATATAAAATTTATATCTACAAAATATGGAATTTTAGAAGTAAATGCAACACACTGTTTAAAAATTACATTAGGACTGAGCGAGCTGGCGCAGTGGTTAGCACACTGGACTTGCATTCTGGAGGACGACAGTTCAAACCTCCGTCCGGTCATCCTGATAAAAATTTAATCAACAAGAAAAATTCACTAAGATAAAAGAGTAGATCTAGAAAATTATAGAAGCCTTACTGAAGAAACTCAACAACGCCAGCAATGCTTATTTGTTGACAAATATTAGCGAACTCAGCCCAGGAACTGTCTTTTTTCTCATACACGGAATGGCTGTTTCATCTTCGTGATTTCCATTAATATGCACTTTTCCAGACACATACCTTCCTGCGAGATCTCGAGATCTCCTACCCAACTTGCGCTCAGGTTCTCTTTGTCCGGCCTGAGCATCACACATGTCTCTGGAGTACCTCCAGCAGTTGATTTGTGTGGCACATGTATTCTTCAAATTTGTAGATGCGACAGTTTTGCCGTCGATGTAAGCGACACAACATTCCTTTATCTCGGGTGTGATTACGCCGTGCAGGGCCCTCACAAATGCCGTACTTGAGTCCTTAAGCACATGTGGCACTTGGCTATACACATACTGTTCCCTTTCAAATAAGAAGGCAGTGTACTTCCAGCAGGTTGGATCGAGTTCAATTTGATTGAAACCGGCTGTAATATCAAAAGTGGACAGCGAAATTTTTCCGAGAATTGGTGCAGTATGTCCTGGACAGGTTCCGGCCTTGTTCCGTCTGCCTCAAGGTGATCATTTAATAATCTCGCATCGAGGCAACAATGGCCCGATCTGTCTTTCTTAGGAACAATCGCGAGCGAATTCACGTATTCCGATTATAAAATCGAGAGACAATCCACAGACAACAATTGGATTCATTTGGAAGGCAACTTGTTCCGTCGCTTAGCGACAACGAGATCTGTTTTTCTACCTTCTTCCTTTTCGCTCCAAAAGTGGGAGTTAGTAAGATTTCTTTTACGTATATCTCAGCCAATTTACTATTACTTTCTACCAGTTTTGCGCAGAAAGACGCTCAAAGTGCTGTCACTTACGACCCAGAATGCAGACATGCTCTCGTCTTAATTCCTTTTACGGTTATCTGAATGAGGGGACACCGACTGTCCGCTTTTTCCGGCAACTCCGGGTCATCACACCCCTGGTCAACTCGTCCCTTGCTTGTGATTGCCAGTACCGCACGATGCGCATGTGATGCCTCTTCTGTGCTGAGGCGTCCCCTGCGATATCGCACGACGTCGGCCATTCACTTGACACATCTCCGCCGGCAGTCTGTATTCTGGCTCTTCGTTCCTGCCCTGATCTGCCTGGTGCGCGGCGCCGACGTCTGTCTCACACTCGCCTATTCCCTTCATCTGTCCTTCGTCCGTTATAGCGCCAACTATACTTGCCATTGCGCTAATCGAACTCTTGTGGCGCCCTATTTTCTGTCCCCACTACGTTAGCATTTGCCGTACTTTATTTCTCCTGCTCCTCGATGTCGTCCGAGGATCTTCAAATATCGAGGAACTGTTCTCTCGACATTGCCCCGACGAGTGCACGTTGTATGTAAGCAGGAAAATGTGAACGCATCGCGCTACATCATTCCTGATCTGTACTTTTGTCGTCCAAATGCCTCATCTCACCAGAACGACAAAGAGAGTAGCGCATGTTGCCACGGATTGGTGCGGCAGTGGCGCATACTGCCCCCATGTATGCTCTTGCACTTGCCTGTGTGGCCAGGTTCTAGTACGTTCCCAGAAATTTTGAGCAGAAATCCTTATAACCACTGTTCACGCAAATTGTTACATAAAACCAGGCAACCTCCTCCCAGTCGAGTGCTTCTCGCGCAACAAGTAAAGCACTACATTCCGCCACTACTTTCACACGCAGATATGCGTCTAATTCTTTACGTATTCTTCGGGTGGGTACTGCGCATTCAATAAAATTAGCCACTGGTAAATCAGCCCGGTGTATCGGAAGCGCAGCCTGCAAATTCGTAGGAGTGACCTGCGTTATAATAACACTGCGGACACTTCTTCCTCAAGGACTGACACTCCAGTTGGTGTTTCCCTGGACTATTTACTTTCCTCATCTAAGCGCGTGGAGATGTTAGTCATCTTCGCGCTTACCGTTGTTTCTAAGTTGTCAACCTTGGTTTCACACTCTTTTCTCATTTTGTCCAAGTTGTTGGTGACCTCCGTCCGTTCTGTTTGGTTTCGGTCTACAGTTCATGCCTAAGTTCATCAATCTGCCCTTCAAGCTTTTGATTACAAGGTTTTACTCCAGTTTCCCGTCTTTCAACTCATATTTTATTTGCCTCCCTCATAGCTGTTAACTGCGATGTGCGGTTGTCTAATATCTCGAGAATTCGATACGGTGGACTCCGACTTTCCGTACGGCCCACAGACATGCCTTGTATTTCCTTCCTCGCTCCCGAACTTTTCTCAGTAATCCTCTCGGTTTCTAGTGCACTCCGAATTTATGTTCTCCCCACAGAAGAGCCTGTCGTTTCCTCAGTCAAATACAGGTACGAAATCCCCATTGTCTTGACGGTTTACGTATTTATCACTCTCCCAGGTATCAGCTGCATGGAAAAAAGGAATCACAAACTAAAAGCATTCCACAAAACGAACAGAGAAAATGCAACGCTGATGGCAACGTAGGTAGGAGCAAATAGAACACCGGAAACTTGGGACATAACACGTTCCATAACTACATCACTAAATATGGGGGTAGCTGTGAGAACAAAATCTGAATACACCAACTATCGCTATACCTACTTCATATGCTCATTTGCAACAGACCCAGCACACAAAAACACACCATCCTTGAGCCTGACATCATACACAAAGAAGTTAACACATCCTAATAAGGGAACGGAATTCCTCCAGAGTCGTGACTGAAAATTTAGAAGTTGTCACGATAGCGAAAACGTGAGACTGAAATCAGATCGAAGCCCGACGCTGGGCACCAAAATGTGGTAAACTAGAGGAATTGTTTGTGACATCACGTGACATAAGAATTATCAATGGCATCGCACCACACTGGTGGCGACATCAATAATGAGAAACTTCCTGGCAGATTAAAACTGTGTGCGGGACCGAGACTCGAACTCGGGACCTTTGCCTTTCACGGGCAAGTGCTCTACCAACTGCTCTACCAACTGCGCCCAAGCACGACTCACGCCCCGTCCTCACAGCTTTACTTCTGCCAGTACCTCGCCTCCTACCTTTCAAGCTTTACAGAAGCTCTCCTGCGAATCTTGCAGAACTAGCACTCCTGAAAGAAAGGTTATTGCGGAGACATGGCTTAACCACAGCCTGGGGGATGTTTCCAGAATGAGATATTCACTCTGCAGCGGAGTGTGCGCTGATATGAAACTTCCTGGCAGATTAAAACTGTGTGCCCGACCGAGACTCGAACTCGGGACCTTTGCCTTTCGCGGGCAAGTGCTCTACCAACTGCGCTACCCAAGCACGACTCACGCCCCGTCTCCGAAATAACCTTTCTTTCAGGAGTGCTAGTTCTGCAAGGTTCGCAGGAGAGCTTCTGTAAAGTTTGGAAGGTAGGAGACGAGGTACTGGCAGAAGTAAAGCTGTGAGGACGGGGCGTGAGTCGTGCTTGGGTAGCTCAGTTGGTAGAGCACTTGCCCGCAAAAGGCAAAGGTCCCGAGTTCGAGTCTCGGTCCGGCACACAGTTTTAATCTGCCAGGAAGTTTCATATCAGCGCACACTCCGCTGCAGAGTGAAAATCTCATTCTGGAATAATTAAATGAAATCAAACATACAGGGTTATGAGACGAAGGAGTCGATATATGAATGGAACCGATTGCTTACACGATTAAAACATGAAAACACGTAGGAATTTCAGTACTGTTTACACAAACCAAACCAGAACTACAAATCTCAGGGTGAAACTGACTGGGTTATTAAGTTATTAATAGGAAGGAGGGCGGAACGAATCTTCTCACCGTGATCAACCGTCGTGTAGTGCTGCGGCAGATGTTGTGCGCCTCGGAGCTGTGCAGTCCGTGTCTGGCGCTCTCCTCGGCATCCGCGGCTTTGCAGCGAGCCACAGGTACGGTCCCTGCCTTGCCTGCCCCTTGTAGGTTGTGGTCGAAGCTGTGGTGTCACGGTGTCGGAGGGCGGATACTGGCGATGCATGGAGACGCCCTGCTGCCGCGCTGCCTTACCGACTTACCATCTCCCAGCTCAACGGTTCCCCATAATTGTCTCCTCTCGCGGCGCTATCATTGGCGGACTCAGTTTGCAATGCCGCCCAGGGAATGATCGCCATTTCACGACCGTGCCTATCCGTGCAGGGTGGAAATTTCCTATCTTCCATCTAATGTGCGAGTTGGGAATTGGCATCTTTCTCTCGATTTCACTAGCATTGGTGGCACATTCTTTCGATGCTTTTCTGCATCCCGAAGTCGTTATGAAAGCAGCCGTAAAACACTCCCTTGTAGCCGATGTCCCTGCGTGAGGCCTGGACAGACTCATTTGTGGGATTCGTCTCGGAGTCTGCTTCTATCTGTGATTTCTAACGAGCGTCCTTATTGGCCAGAACACGTCTTTTTAAGAAGGCTGACTTCTTTCAAACGGCTCCCTGTGCGAATTGTTCGCGCTTTGAGTATGCTCCTCCCAGTGCCTGTGGTGTGCTGGAATCGTTGACACGTTCTTGCTTTCTAAGGCAGGTAAAACGACTGCTGCCAGGCCAGAAGAATTCGCGTGCTTTTGCATGTGTATTCTTGAGATCCCATCCTAACGGCTGCAGAGGTCCATCGGTTTTCGGCACACAACGTGACCATTCTTAAGCAAGGTGAGGGCGTGGCTGCACAACGGCTCCAATGTCTGCGTCTCGGTCGCTCACTGCACGGGGTCCACCCGCTTATTCCTGGGTCACTCGCGGTATGAGTACGGGGAGGTGTCAAACCCTGGAATGTGGCCACAGTCAAGAACCAGTGCTGCGGGGCCTCCGTGAAGGTGGAAAATGCATCTTCTCTTTGCCTTTGTGGTGTGGCGAGGCTTAACGGCGGAATTCATCTTTCATACCCTTTAATGGCCATGGGAGTTTGCTGTTTGAGAAGTCCCACTGACCCCCTTGTGAATGATCTATAGCCAAAAGAGGTAACAGAATTAACATCAGGGTTGCCATGTGCTGTGTTCACGCAAATATGGGCATGACATTATAATTCTTCTGTTGGCAAAAGAGATTTTAAACTTCGCGTTCAATATCAATGAAACCCTAAATTTAATTAAGAAAAATTTTGGAGGTACGATTTTGTACCTTGTGTAATGTGTTGTTTTGAATCGTTTTAGTTATTGTCAAGCCATGGCCCCACAAAGATACATTGTGACTTCATATGCAGGTTATAGTGGGCCTCAATACTGGGTGTACTACACACCAGTTGGGAGTGGCAATCTGGTTACGCATGGAAAATTGTAAGTAGTGATAAAAACTTCTGATGATCTGCATCCTAGGCCTTAGTGGATCCTTACATTATTTCATTCTCACTCTGTCGTACCTTAGCGTAAGTTTCTAAGGCACCTCGGTCACCTTAGCTGTCATTATTAATTTATTGTGCATTGCCAGCGTACTGACCGAGTTTGAGATACTGTTTTAATTACTAGAATTTTGGGTGCCTCACACTCGTGTGTTAATTTGTATTTACAATTATGTAAAGAACTTCTTGTTGCTGAAAATTTAACCTAAACGCCTGTTTCAGAGATTCTTTGGTTTTATATTAGCTAGGCTAATTTTGTACATTTTCTATTCTGTAAAGCTTAAGATTGTTTGAATAAATTGTATGTGCTTAGAGAAATTGAAAATGATGAAGGGTGTTGCAAATAAAGATGAACCTGGGGCTGACCCTTTCCAACTTGGTTTTCCTTAAACTTTTTTAAGAGACTGGTGAGACTCGTCATCCTTTTCCGATAGATCGTGAGATGGCCGGAAATTAACTTGAACAGTTAACGAGAGGACCGGACCGTGAAGATAATATCTTAGACCTGCTCCTGTTCTACTTGGCGTAGAACAGGAACCTAGTTATCAAAGTCGTTACAGTATCACTGAATCCAGCGGTAAACAGGAATACAACTGAAGGCAGGAGGTCTTTCTGTTTATCAAGAGCGACAAGAGACAGATATTAAATTACCTGATAGGTCATCGCGTAAATTTCCTCTCCAGCACTGACAATGTTGAGCATCCATGAACAAAGGTAAAGAGCCTCGTACAATACTCTTTAAACGAGTATGTCCCGAGGAAAGTTGTGAGGGATGAAAAACATCCACTGTGGTCTGACAACGGTGTTAGGAAGTTGCTAAGAAAGTAAAGAAAGCTTCACTGACATATTTCTAACGTAGCCAAAGCCTAGCGGAAAAACAAAAACTAAACGAAGCCAAAATTAGCATAAAGTGGGCTGCGCCTGAAGCATTCAACGAATACGAAAGTAAAACTCTGTCTATCAATTTGACCTAAGAAATTCTGGTCGTATTTAAACGGCTCTAAGTCATGTGGCCCTACACTCTGCAACCATAATGCCATCGAAACAGAGAATGACAGAGATAAGGTCGAAGTACTAAGAGTATTTTTCGAAAACTGTTTCACAGAGAAAGATCCCACTACAGTTCGTTCTTTAAATCGTCGCACGAATGCCAAAAGACAGGTATCGAAACAAATGGCCATGGTGTAGAATAGCAACGGAAGTCGCTCAACAGGGGAAAGGCCACTCGACCAAGCGGGACACCATTTCGATGCTCCGCAGAGTACAGGAAAGCAACAGTGAACCACAGGTATCTAGAGGAGTGAAGCGTTGCTAATGATTGAGAAAAAGCACAGGTCATTCCCGTCTTCGAGATGCGCCGTCGAACTGTCGTACAGGACTAAAGGGCTGTCTCCCTGACGTCGGTCTGTTGTAGAATTTTCGGAAGTGTTTTAACCCCTGGAGACCGAAAATCTCCTCTGCAGGAAGCGACATGGGTTCCGAAGACAAAGATCGTGTGAAACCAAGCTCGTTCTGTTCGTCCACGAGACCCGGAGAGCGGTAGACAAGGGCGCCCAGGTAGCTGCCGTTAGACGCAATGCTTCACATTTTACATTGTGTGAATCGTTTTTTGTCAAAATATTGTCAGCAGAGGTTGAATCTTTCTTCCCTAAACTCCAGATTCTCTCATTTTCAGACAATCTAGTATCAATCAGTGTGAAATGGTATATACCGGTCCGTCAGGCAGAGCTGTGACAATTAGGTTATCTGAACATGAGAGTAACTGCAGATTAGGTAAGAAAAATACAACCTTTTCTGATCATTTTTAACAGAAAATCATTCACATGTTGCAGAATGTGAAATTTTACATTCTGTTAAGAAAAGCATAGAGCCCACCCTTCTAGAAACACCGGAAATCTACGAGCACATTACACAGGATGCCGGTTTAAGTAAATGATCAGACCCAGTTTCTTTTTCCTTGTTGTTAAATTAAGTTTGTTACAAATACCAGACTCAAATCGTAAATTCTTCGTATTTCTCATCAGCCGATAACTTTATCTCCACATAAAAACTTTGTTTTCCCCTCTTTCAGTAAATTTAATTATTTCTGTTTGACAAAAACTGTAGTGTTTTCTATGTAAACACTACGTTATTTTTGTATCTTCTGTATAAATAATATATATGTTAGTCGCACATCATGTTCGTAGTAACTTCTGTCCCCTTGCAGTAGATGACGGAAGTTGTATTCGCAAATATCGAATACACAAGAACAGTATGCAACCCAGCCGGCATGCGAAAACGAAAGTGACTTTAAACCAAAGAGTTTGTTCAGTCAAAGCACAAAAGTGCGGTTTGAGTGCTCGACAGTCGCTACATGTTTATCTGTGTTTGCGACATTCACTTGTCACCTGAAAATGTCCTAACAGGCTGAAAGCCGGCTAGTGATCAAATAAACTAAATTTTGCACAACATTGAGAAGTGTTTTCCTATCTATTATTATTATTATTATCATTATTATCGCCAATTAAAACGTATTACATTTTTATTGTTTCTATTATTGAAATCGCAGGCATCTGCGCTTCGCGAGCGTGAGACCCACACCACATACGAGTAACAGATGATATCGAACACACACAAAGGACCATGCGAACAGTCAGGGGTTCGACTTACGAGAGGGCGCCACGAAAATGCCAAAAAAACCTGAATAGGCAGACTCTTGAAGATCGACGCAAATAATCCCGCAAAAGCATACTTTCAAAATTCGAAGAACCAGTATTGTATGACGAAAGTAGAAATATTCTCGAACTTCCTACGTATCGCTCGCGTAGGTATCTTGAAGATTAGGTTAACTACAGAGGGGAGACAGACATTTACGTAATCTTTATTTCCACGATGCACGCGCTGTTGGAACGGGAAGATACCGATACCTAACACGTGATAGTTTAGTAATCGCCTCTGACATAGACTTCACAGAAGTTTGCAGAGCACGTAGGTGTTTGTTACCTCTCTCGCGCTACCATTCAGAAGGGCGAAGCATCAGCGGAAGTCGACAGCTACAGGAGAGCTGCTTGGAAAGTGTCAACACGCGGTCGTCCTCACTATCAGCTCTGCTGCATGGACCGTTAGACTAGCGCGTTACCACGGACCTTCGGACCTGAACGTCGCCAGTGGAGGGACACTCAGTAGCAGACGATTCGTCCACACGAGTATCTGTGCGGAGGACGTGTCGAGCTCATTTACCCGTTGAGGCGTTGTTTCTGGCTCGATATTAGTCAACTCAAAAGACTTGCACCAGGCGACCGGTCTACCTGACGGGCGGCCCTAGCCACACGACATTTCATTTCACAAGTTACTGTGCGTGCTGGTATGACTTTTGTAACAAGCTCATCCGACAGTTACCAGTGAAACCGGCTGCAGTTCGAATTCCGTCTCAAGCCGTATACGGTCTGCAGTTCCTTGCTCAGCTCACTCTTAATATCGGGAATTCCGAATTAGCGAGAGCACGTTGAAATTCCAAGAGCAGCCATGGTAGGAAGCAGTGTGTTTCATTCTGTGCGGACCCTTAAAGCGCGCAACGCCATGCCGATATACAAACGTGTGAACGGGAGTGCCGCACTGTATTTGGAGACTGTAGCTATTCCTCCTCATTTAGCTCGCAATGTGATGACAGCCAACAGTATCGGTGGGGATCGTCCCAGCAGGCGAGCTAAGAGTGTGACTCTGGAAACACTCAACCCGTGCTTAAAGGAAATGCAGTATGGTGTTAGGGGACCACTCGTGAACCGTGCGTCGAAGATCGAAAAGGAACTGGAAAAGGTACGTTGAAAGCTGCAGTTTACAGTTTCAGTTATACATAAATGCAGTATAGTCATATATGTCAAAATCTTTGAAGGTTTTGTGCATTAGTTTCACGTAGTGGTATAATTTAGACTCTCTGTGTGCAATGCCATAGGGTCAATGACATTGCTTGCTTAGTATCTCATTTTTGTGAAGTACTTCAGTTTATCGCTGTGACCACCATCTAAAAGACGCCAGGCCTTTTTTGTCCTGTTGTTTTAATTCATTTTAATTATATTGTAGTAGTACAGCTTTGCAGCGCTTCCAGTGGCAAGAGGTGAAACGTACATTTGTCTGACTGCCTGTGTGCAGTGCGATAGAAAGTCCGTGCTTATACACTGAAGCGCCAAAGAAACTGGTATAGGCATGCGTATTCAAATACAGAGATATAGGCAGAGTATGGCGCTGCGGTCGGCAACGGTTACAAAAGACAAAAAGTGTCTGGTGCAGTTGTTAGATCGGTTGCTGCTGTTACAGTGGCAGGTCATCAAGATTTACGCGAGTTTGAACCTGGTGTTATAGTCGGCGCACGACCGGTGGGACACAGCATCTCCGAGGTAGCGATGAAATGAAGACTTTCCTTAAGGCCATTTCACGAGTATACCATGAATATCAGCAATACGGTAAAACATCAAATCTCCGATGTCGCTGCGGCCGCAAAAAGATCCTGCAACAACAGGACCAACGACGACTGAAGAGATTGCTTGAATGTCGCAGATGTGCAATCCTTGTCCAGACTGCTGCAGATTTCAGTGCTGGCCATCAACAAGAGTCAGCATGCAAACCATACAATGAAACATCATCGATAGGGGCTTTCGGATCCGAAGGCCCACTCGTGTACCCTTGATGACTGTACGTCACAAAGCTATACGCCTCACCTGGGCCCATCAACACCGACATTATGACTGGAAACATGTTGTCTGGTCGGACGAGTCTTATTTCAAATTGTATCGAGCGGATGGACGTGTACGGGTATGGAGACAACCTCTAAATCCATGTCAGCAGGGGACTGTTCAAGCTGGTGCAGGCTCTGTAATGGTGTGGGGCGTGTGCAGTTGGAGTGATATGGGACCCCTGATACATCTAGATATGACTGACAGGTGACACGTACGTAAGCATCTCGCCTGATCACCCGCATCCATTCATGTCAATTGTGCATTCCAGCAGGACAATGCGACACCCCACACGTCCTGAATTGCTACACACTGGCTCCAGGAACGCTCTGTTGAGTTTAAACATTTCCGCTGGCCACCAAACTCCACAGACACGAACATTATTGAGCATATCTGGGCTGCCTTACAGCGTCCTGTTCAGAAGAGATGTGCACCCCCTCGTACTTTTACGGATTTACGGACAGCCCCGCAGGACATGGCGTCTGTTCCCTCCAGACATTACTCGAGTCCATGCCACGACGGTTTGCGGCACCTTTGCATCCTCGCGGGGGCCCTACACGATATCAGGCAGGTTTACCAGTTTCTTTGGCGCTTCAGTGTATAACAGTATATGCTTCTGTTTCTGACTAAGAGATTATTCTATCACAGTTTTCGTCATCTACAAGACACTAGTTCTTATGACTAGAATGCCATTATTTGCAGCGTAGCCCGAGACTTAAGTCAGGTTGAAAGGTGACAGTATTGTTAACCAATTATGTTGAGCATCTTATTGAGTTGAATAGACTATTTATTCGCGCGCTTTCGAAACGAATTCATGTCGTTACGTCATTATCTTTACAAATTAGGTGTTCTGCCATCTTAACTTCCCGTGATCGCTTGCAACGGGCGTTCGAAGTAAAACCGTGGACGGCTCCTAGTAAAGTTTTGCCAGAAATGAACAGGGACTGTATTTGATTTATGATGACATGAGTGACTCTTGCCGCTGTCTGGAAACTGCGAGAAGCTGCCCTGGCTACGGTATACGGAATTCAGGCTGCAGCTTCCACTGTTGCTTTACAAAGAAAAATACAGGAATATTGTGCTAACTTAATCTTTGTTCTACTGAAATCATTATTGAAATGAATATTAGTGTAAGTGGCGATGAAGAAATAGCTGAAATCCTTACAATCGAACAAATCTCCTGGGCCCCGTGGTATCCCTATCAGAGTCTAAACTGAATTTACGGCTGAATTAGCTCTACTTTGAACCATAATTTATTGTAGATACCTCGAACAAAAAGCGTGAGCATTAATTGAAGGAAAGCAGAGGACACATCCATTTAGAAGACGGGTAGTAGAAGTTATCTATAAATCAACAGTCAATATCCTGACATCGGTTTGTTGTAGAACCTTACATCTTGAGCTCAAACGTAATAAGGTATCTCGAGCAGAATGAGCCCCTCCAGGCCAACTAGCATAGATTCTGAAAACATCGGTCACGTGAAACCCGAATCACACTTTTGTTACATGATATACTGAAAGCTTTCGATCAAGGCAGTCAGGTAAATACATTATTTCTCGATTTGCGAAAAAAGTATTCAATTCAGTACCACATCAACGCTTATTATCAAAAGTACGATCGCACGAGCGTCCCAGTTACTACATACACTGATGTTGCCCCCTCACCCGCGGTCGTCGAGAGAATTCAGGCTGCAGCAGCCAATGTTGCTTTACGAAGAAAAATACAGGAATATTGCGTTAAGTTAATCCTTGTTCCACTGAAATCATTATTGAAATGAATATTAGTGTAAGTGGAAATGAAGAAATAGTTGAAATCCTTACAATCGGAGTTCGCTCCAAGACGTAGCAAACAGCGAAAGTCTACCCAGGAGCCAATCGAAAGCCCTCCCTGGTTCACCTGACACAGATTTCAGGTCCTGTCTTTGACTGAGAATAATCATCATCCAGATGCAGTCGCTTGTCATTTTTCAGCCTGCAAGAGCCGGGAATTCACAGAGATTGGGACTACTGGTAATTGGAAGTTCAACTGTTAGTTGTGTAATCGGGGCCTTAGGGACGCAACTATCAACGATGGGAGGGGGAGCAAGAGGAGAAAGAGGATGAGGAGTAGTCACAGAAGTGGAAAGGGTCTTCCAGATGCCATAAATAGCACAGAGTGCAGTCAACTATAGGTGATGGTTCATTTCGGTACAAATACTGCGTGCCATATTGCGTCAGAAGAGATTCTGTCTGGTTTTTGGAAGCTATTTGAAGTGGTAAAGACTGCCATTCTTCTTCCAAGATGAAGACAGATCGGTAGTATCGTCAACAGGACCAGTTGTGCATGTTTGGTACAGCTGAGTGGAGGATCCGAATCAGAGGCTCAGATGGTTTTGCGGCTGTGTAGGATGCAGATTCCTCGACTTGCGCCATAGGATAGTGGTTTTATAGGTTCCGCTTAATAAGTCAGACACAGGAAACAGCTACACGTGTGGATGAACAGGGCGGTGTTTTAGGTTAGATGATTGGGAAAGAACAAAAATGGCTTCAGTCTCGAACGATTCAGGTGAAACACAGGAAGAGGTAGACGTAGGAACCACAGGTAATACAGTTGTAACTCGTCGTATCATTACTGGGAAAGAATCAGAGATCCAAGCTCATATCGTTATAGGTATTGGAATACGACTAAAGCCAAAGAAAGGTCAGCCGAAATTTTAACGAAATGAGTGTCCAGAAGGGATAGGTCAAATACAGTTGATCGTGGAGTGTTTGTTCCTGTTAGAATTAGTATATGTTGAAATGAAATTGAAGTAGATAGTTTCTGTGAGTTAGTGTGGATAGAGGTTACACTTGACAACCTGAATAAATTAATAATAGGCTCATTTTACCGACCCCGTGTCTCAGATCACACGCTTGTTGAAAGGTTCAAAGAAAATTTGAGTACCACCTCGAACAGGTACTGCACTCACACAGTTACAGGCTGTGGTGGCATCAATCTGTCCTCGATTTGTTGGTGAAAATACATGTTCAAAGCAGGTGACAGGCACAAAAATTCGCCCGAAATTGTTCTAAATGCTCTCTATGAAAAATATTTTGAGCAGTCACTTCAGGAGCACACCAGAACTGTAAGTGGTTGCGAAAAGATACTTGAACTCTTAGGAGATAATAATCCTAAGAAAACAGAGAACATCATAACGGTCTTAGGGATTAGTGAGCACAAAGTCGTTGTGGGGAGACTTAATACCGTAACGTCCAAAGCCACCAAAAATGAAAGTAAAATATATCTATTTACAAAAGCAGATAAAAATTTGATTGACACTTTTCTAAGAGAAAGTGTCCATTCCTTTCAAATTATGTAAGCATACACCAGACGTAGCTTGACTTCAAGGAAATAGTATGGGCAGCAATTGAAAGATTTATACCTAATAAATTAAAAAGAGTTTGAACTAATTCCGCGTGCTACACAAAACGTGCCAGAACACTGCTGCAGAAGCAACGAAAAGAGCATGCCAAATTTAAAACACAAAATCCCAATGATTGGAAAAGTTTTACAGAAGATCGAGATTCACCACGGATGTCAGTGCGAGATGCTTTTAATAATGTCTACAACGGAACTCTGCCTCGAAAACTGACAGAAAATCCAAACAGATTCTGGTCACAGGTAAAGTACACCAGCGGCAAGACACAATGAATATCCTCATTGCATGGTATGCCGATGACAGGATCACAAAATGGAGTTACTAAATATGATTTTCCGCAATTCTTTCACCCAAGAAGACGAAGTAAATATTCCTGAATTCGAATCAAGAACAGCTGCCAACATGAGTAACTTAGAAGTAGATATCCTCGGTGTAGCGAAGCTGCTTAAAGCACTTAATAAAGGCAAGTCTTCCGGCCCAGTTAGCATGCCAACTAGGTTCCTTTTAGTATGAACATGTAAACTTCACTAAAGATATTCTGATTTAGGTTATGGCATGTTCGATATATTTGCTATCATTGGCGATGACATGGCACAGACGAATAATGAAATTCTGCATGACCCACTGAAGTGTCGGAACATCGATGCTTCGATGACTTCCTGAATGACTGTTTTCATCTCAGCAATGGTTTTGATGTTATTGCTGTATACTTTGTCTTTAATATAGCCCCACAAAAAGGAGTCGCATTTATACAGATCCGGGGCATATGGCAGCTAATCGAGGGCCCTGCCAGTGGTCTCTGAGTACCCAGAGGCAGAATGCGATCCCCAAAGTGCTGCTCCAGGAACACTCTCCTGCTTCGATGGGGTTGAGCTCCGTCTTGCGTGTACCACGTCTTGTCGAAATCACGGTCGCTTTGGGTGGGGATGAAATCATCTTTCAAAACTTTCACTTACCGTTCGGTAGCCACCGTGCCATCAAGGAATATCGCACCGATTATTCCGCGACTGGACACTGCACGCCACACACTCATCCGTTGAGGCTGAAGAGACTTCTCGATCGCAAAATACGGATTCTCAGTCCCCCCAAATGCGCTAATTTTGCTTATTGACGAACTCATCCAAATGAAAGTGGGTTTCATCGCTAAACCAAACCATATTCACATACTAATACCCATCATTCGCCGCAGCCAGCCGTGTAGTTTGAAAGTCCTAACGCAAACCGTTCAGAAGTTCAATAATTGTCACCTTGTATTTGGCAATAACATGCAACAGCTCACCCGTCAAAACGTCCGTATCTAAGGACACGAAAGTTGCAGAAATCACATCAGCACCCAAGAATGAAAATAGGAGTAATCCGCTGAATTGCAGACCATATCACTGAGGTCGATTTGCAGTAGTATTTTGGAACATTTAGGCGTACTGTGTTCTTACATTAAGAATTACCTTGAACAAAACCATCTATTGACAAATAGTACACGGATTCAGAAAATATCGCTTGCGTGCAATCAAATTCCGTGCCTATGGAATATCGTCACAGTTGTGCGACTGGATTCGTGATTTCCTGTCTGAAAGGCCTCTATTCGTACTAATTGAAGGGAAGTCCACAGAAGTGATATCTGGCGTTCCCCAAGGAAGTGTTGTAGGCTCTGCTGTTCCTAATCTATACATAAGATTTAGGAGACAATCTGAGCAGGCCTCTTAGGTTGTCTGCAGATAATTCAATCATTACTGTCTAGTAAAGCCATCAGGAGATCTGTAACTGTATTTTTGTTTTATTTTTTTATAATGGAGAGCTGGATCAAACCAGTCTCTGGACTGAAGACCACATCAACAACAACAATGGTCTCCTATTCGTATCTTTCTTGTGTACGGTTAATGTGAATGTTCTGTCAACTGAACAGTGCAAGTAGTGTGGTTACATAAAGCATGTCTGACAGAAAGAGTCGCTAAATCCATCTGAAATTGTGTAACCGTCTTCCAATTAAATTTTATCAAAACTAATTAAAAAACATAAAACAGTATAACGAATGAGCTACCCTGTGAAACTCTGTATTGTGCAGTACAGTGAACGGGGGCACAATGGATTTCTTGCAGTTCCAACACACACAACTAAAAACTCAAGTCCGTCCGAACAGGCCATGAAGGCCCCACGGTACCGACCGGCCGCCGTGTCATCCTCAGACCACAAGGGTTACTGGACGCGGATATGGAGGGACATGTGGTCAGCACACCGCTCTCCTGGCCGTATGTCAGTTTCTTCTCAATCGAGTAGCTCCTCAGTTTGCCTCTTAAGGGCTGCGTGCACCCCGCTTGCCAACAGCGCTCGGCAGACCGTGGTAGCACAGCCCGACAGCGCTTAACTTCGGTGGTCTGACGGGAGCCGGTGTTGCCACTGTAAATTTACTTACGCGAACTAAGAAATTCCTGAACACTCACGAGAATGTGTAACACTGCACTGTAAGAGGAAGAATGTCTGACAAACAAATAACAACTAAACTGACTAAACTAAACTGAACTGACCCTGACGATAATTTGAAATGCAATGCTCAACTGTAAATAATTTTGTTGCTCCTACAGTGATGTTAAATGGGCCCTAATAAACTTTCGTAACTTAACCTTGTGGCAACGGAAGCTCGGTGTTGTTCGAGACTGGTGAAGGTAAAGCCAACTACGCTAAACACGTCATACTTTACCTTAAGCCCAGAAGAATTTTATTGACTGTGACAACGGCCGCGGAAGCCTACGTTTACATTTAAGTAACTGCTTTCCGCCAAGTGAAATTTGGTGACACAAAATTACAAAATAGTAAGGGGACGGTGAAAGAAACTGAACTGACTGAAGATACAGAAGAGACAACCGTTTAAAAACTGACATATGAAACAAACGATTACAACAGTTTGTACAAAATTCACTTCTTATAAAAAATATAACTGTGTCATGTAACTCATTAGTGAAAGGTAAAGGAGTGGTGAATCTAGTCCAAATTATGTGGGCACAGAATTTTGTTTAAATCCGTCTCAACAATCAAGCTAACCAACCCGAATCAATAAAGAAAATCATATTGAAAATTTGCCTTTCAAAAACCTATCATAAATTACGCTCGAGCAAGCAATGCAGCAGCATTACCTGAATATCTTCACACTTTACAAAACTTTGTTTCCAAAAATCAGTATCCTCTGCATTTTCATCTCTGTCTACCAGACTGCTCAGAAGCTTAACCACCACCAGACTCACTCACTTCATACTATCGAATGCTACACAGGCAACGACAATATCGCTGACAGCCAAAGATCACATTGTTTGTACTCAGAACATCTGCGGCGTAATATATCGACTGTTGAAGACTTCTATAGGAAAAAGGTATCCAGTAAACAAGTATGAAGTA
Organism: Schistocerca piceifrons; assembly: GCF_021461385.2. Classification (NCBI taxonomy): domain Eukaryota; kingdom Metazoa; phylum Arthropoda; class Insecta; order Orthoptera; family Acrididae; genus Schistocerca; species Schistocerca piceifrons. The sequence goes on along the minus strand of NC_060140.1, from coordinate 23,180,247 downwards.
TGACTTATCGAACACAAAAAGACCTCACATCGCTCTTGTCGAATACCGAAAATAGCTAGAAACCTTACAGATCAAACCCAATTGCAAAATGATTAGACAAGATATTTGTATCGTGCGAAAAGTGACAATTGGCCCTAAATAATAAAAAGTATGAGGTCATCCACATTGGTACTAAAAGGAATCTATAAAAAGTATGAGGCCATCCACATAGGTACTAAAAGGAATCTATAAAATTTTGGTTACATGATAAATTGCTAAAATCTAAAGCCCGTGAATTCAGTTAAATAGCTGGGGATTACAACTTAAATTGGAACGATCACATACAAAATGTTGTGGGTAACGCGAACCAAAGAGAGCATTGTTTTACAGCACACTTGAAGGATGCAACAAATCCGCTAAAGAGACATAGCAACGGAAAGGGGCTAGGACACAAGTACCTGGGAGATAGCGGCCGCCTGTCCGGCTGCGTGACTAAATGGAAGTCAAACGCAAGTTGTAAAATCTGCACCTATGATTTTTAACAGCAGGCAATCACTGAACCCGTTGGATTGTTTGAAATGTATACAGGGTGACTTTTTCCACCGCCTATAAACTTTAGGGATTGATTGATGAGAGGATACGGAACGGAAAAGGTCTAATGAATTTATGTCCGGATATGCATGGTTTCCATGCTAGATTCAATTTATTCACTCATACTTTGTTACAGAGACTGCGGTCTAATACGGGCGGTACCATGCGGCCACAGTTAAAGATGCATGTTTTCCTCCTAGAGGGCGGTACTGTTCGTCACACGTCATGCCCTAGCACCCTCTCCTGCCATAGTAATTGGCAATGTTGTGGCCGATTCATTTTTGATCCTGACTCACCTTGTAGTGGATGTGGTGCAGCGTTGTAGACAGTGGTTCCTTATTCGAATCAAGAACTTTCCGACATGGTGTTTACTTACGAAAAGGCAAATGGCAACTTCCGGTGGGCAGCACGGTTGTATCAGGAGACCAATCACGGCCCACAACAAACACAGCATTCAGTGTTTGCAACAGTGTTTTGCCTTTCTCTGAGACAGGGTCGTTTCAGGAAGCAGGAAATCATGAAGGACGTCACCGAAATGTTTGCACACCACACTTGGAGGAAACTGTGATTAACATTGTGGAAGGTGTTCGCTGCGTCAGAATCAGGCAGTTGGCCTGCCAGTACAGGGTAATGGAAGTCTCTAGCATGAGATCCATGCATTTCCGGACATAAGTTCATTAGACCGTTTTTGTTCCGTATCCTCTGATCGATCAATCCCTAGAATTTGTACACGGTGGACAAAAATCTCCCTCTACAATTAATGCAAAATACTATGGATTTTTATGGTAGGCATGACCACTATGTCAGACACAGCGGAACAAAATGGTTGTGAGCACTACGGGACTTAACATCTGAGGTCATCAGTCCCATAGAACTTAGAACTACTTAAACCTAACTAACCTAAGGACATCACACACACCCATGCCCGAGGCAGGATTCGAATCTGCGAGCGTAGCGGTCGCGCGGTTCCAGACTGAAGCGCCTAGAAGCGCTCGGCCACATCGGCCGGCCAATGCGGAACAAAAAAATTTATTTTACGTACATGAAAATGTTATAATTTTTATGAACGTATATTAATTTCCATCAACTGATGTTGTTGTGGTCTTCAGTCCTGATACTGGTTTGATGTAGCTCTCCATGCTATTCTATCCTGTGCAAGCCTCTTCATCTCCCAGTACCTACTGCAGCCTACATCCTTCTGAATCTGCTTAGTGTCTTCATCTCTTGGTCTCCCTCTACGATTTTTACCCTCCACGCTGCCCTCCAGTACTAAATTGGTGATCCCTTGATGCCTCAGAACATGTCCTACCAACCGATCCCTTCTTCTAGTCGTTGTGCCACAAACTTCTCTTCTCCCCAATTCTGTTCAACACCTCCTCATTACCAGAATGAGATTTTCACTCTGCAGCGGAGTGTGCGCTGATATGAAACTTCCTGGCAGATTAAAACTGTGTGCCCGACCAAGACTCGAACTCGGGACCTTTGCCTTTCGCGGGCAAGTGTTCTACCATCTGAGCTACCCAAGCACGACTCACGCCCGGTCCTCACAGCTTCACTTCTGCCAGTATTTCGTCTCCTACCTTCCAAACTGTACAGAAGCTCTCCTGCGAACCTTGCAGAACTAGCACTCCTGAAAGAAAGGATATTGCGGAGACATGGCTTAGCCACAGCCTGGGGGATGTTTCCAGAATGAGATTTTCACTCTGCAGCGGAGTGTGCGCTGATATGAAACTTCCTGGCAGATTAAAACTGTGTGCCCGACCGAGACTCGAACTCGGGACCTTTGCCTTTCGCGGGCAAGTGCTCTACCATCTGAGCTACCGAATCTCGACTCACGCCCGGTCCTCAGAGCTTCACTTCTGCCAGTATCTCGTCTCCCACCTTCCAAACTTTGCAGAAGCTCTCCTGCGAACCTTGCAGAACTAGCACTCCTGAAAGAAAGGATACAGCGGAGACATAGCTTAGCCATGCCAGGAAGTTTCATATCAGCGCACACTCCGCTGCAGAGTGAAAATGTCATTCTGATAAGACACCTGTGTGGAAAAATGTTCTCGAACCAGTCCTGTGTGTAGGGGAAGGGGGGCTAAAGCGGCGGGAAAAGTGCCCACTGTGGAGGTGTCTGCCGAGAGGTACTCAAACGAGTTCTGATATACGCCACCATTGTTGCAGTGAGTTTGACAGAGGATGACTTTTGCGTTGTTTTTTAATAAAAGCGATTGTGATTTTCAATTGTCTCATGCAACGTTAAGTCATTTATGTTATTCTTGTTATCTCATAACAAGAATAATACTTTCCTACCATAAAAATATTTGAACGACATCGTTTGGCCTACAAACGTAGTTCCTTGTTTTCTTTTTTCGGCCTGATAGTTCCCTCTGGGAACACTGATACCAACATGGTGTCCGGTAGCCGAAAGTGGCTGCGGCACTCTTCGAGGAAAGTTCACCCCAACAAGAGTAACGGTAGCTACTTTCTACACATCACGCATAATATTGCAGAGCAGATTCACTACCAAACCCTTCCCCACACGAAGCCTTCATCCCTTTCCGACTATTTTGAATTACCTGATTTATTTGATTTAAAACCATTTCTCTTGTGTTATAGTTGCGCTAATACAGAAAAATTGAAAAAGGTCTGTTCCAGCCACTAAGTATTGTTTGAGATACGACGGCAGTAAGGGCTTAGCAGTAAGATGCTGTTGAGATGAGACTGGCCACGTTACTCCACTCGGCAGGGATAAATGGCCACTACGCAAGCCTTCAGGAAAATGCATTCAGTTCCTACATACTGTTTTGGTTTTTACTTCAAAGTATTTGGAATGATATCTCAGAGCATGTACATTGAAAATGTGTAAGCGGCAGGCTTCTATCAATAGACATGGTTTCGTGAAAATTCAGTTTCTCTTAGAGTGGCCACTGTAGCCCACCTTGCCCTACAATTGTGCATGTACGCCCCTCGTCAAGTTCCGTTTTCGCATGCTGACTGAGCCGCGTCCAGAGAAATCTGTGCCCACTGATATCTGCGTCCAGTGAAATCTGTGCCCAAAAAGGGTCGAGGAAGGATCCACTAAAAAAAACTGAGGGACTGTACCTAGAGGTTTCCGAGCTCGCATTTTCAAGCCGTACTATACAGAACGCTGCGAACTGAGGTCAATGTCAAGGGTGCGTCGACAGCTTTCCACAAGAAATCAATACACGCTGCAAAACCATGGAATGTATATCAGATGCCGTTTCAGATCCTACTCATTTGATTAAAACCTCGGAAACGAAAAATCCCACAATTGTACAAAAATCAGTTGACAACTATCATGAAATTCCTGAAGAAGGTATCCTTGCACAAATTTCACGACTGAGAAGATTTTTTCCGAAACTGTTCCCAAATTTATTTCGACGCTAAGATTTTTCTTAACTTGGTGGGTATTGATAGAGTTATGTAAGAGAATCCTTTTTTTTTTTTCAAAAGTGAAATTAATTAAGTACTATACTGGGCCCACTACGAGTCAAGCAGTTAGACGATAAGAAATAGGCTACCAAAAGATGACGATATTGACGAAGTAATTTAAAAATTTGCAGCCGACAAAGAAGGAAGAAATTCTAAGCTACGTGCTAGTCACCTGTCACTAACATCTGCTTCCTTAATAATCAGTTAAACTGAGTTGTTTTCTGTATGCGGTTCACTAATTCGTTTTCGTGCGTAAAAAAACTGTTTGCCAAATCGTTAGATTGTACTTTGATTACTTAATATGCATACACGCTTTTGTTTTCTGTATGCGGTTCACTAATTCGTTTTCATCCATAAAAAACTGTTTGCCAAATAGTTAGATTGTACTTTGATTACTTAATATGCATATACGAGGTTGCCAATTGGGATGGGAAGGGTGGGGGGCGTGACAAAACTCTGTACCAGGTACCAAACCACCTAGATACGCCAATCCATCAACGTCAGCCATAACCAGAGTAAAATAATGGATGTGTAGCTCACCAAATAGGTAATTCTTTGTATAACTGTGTACAAGCTCGAACCTGATCTCAGCAAATATCGCCAAGACATTCAATAATATCTTTTAAATAGCTCATATGTCTTATCTTTAAGTCATTAAAGTAATATATGCGTCTTAGAACTTTATAAAATGAATGACAAGAGCTCACAGAAACAAAGCTTACATTCCACTGACATGTTTAATTTTAGCTCAGTGCATCTTCATTCATCGTCATACCAAGCTAGCGGAAACAAATTCTGCGTTTGGTGTTTTACGTCGCGTCGACTGTTATTCTCGTCAGAGATTTAGCTTCCGCCAGGATCTGTGGTTGTAGGACGGGGAGGAAGCAACCGTGGCTTTCTTACGGAACCCTCCCACCATTTTCCTAGAATGATCTGAGAAACCAAAGAAAACCATATACAGTACGGCCGGCCATAGAATCCATGCTTTGGACTGGCACAAGCACATTATTGTCATTTAGATGTGTTTAAAATCAGCTTACAAGCATCATCAATATACTTTTTTAAATTTTTTTATTCATATGTAGCTATTTACATTTTGTACATTTTTATTTCCACATAAATTTTCTGATAAATTTAGTCAAGTTTCTGCAGGTAGGAGACACCTGTCAAGTAAGTCCTGATCTCATCACCCTCTTCGTACATTTTTACTAACCTTTCATCCCGTTTCGTGTGGACTTTTTTTCGCTTACCTTACCTTAACGTACTCAGCTCTACCCTCACTATGACGCGAACGCAGAATTTCTGCTTCTCTTTTCACACACCTAAGTACGTCATTGATTTTATGATTTGGTTTAGCAAGCATGTTATTAATTTTGTGGTGCCAGCCTTCTACAGTATTGGTCGTTCGATGGCACCGTTTGTAGAAACTCCAAAGGTTTATAGGATTTTTTTTCGTTTTCCGACCATCTATCTACAAAGTAGTCAAAGAACTCAGAAAGCCTGGTAATATCCGGTGCCTGTCAATGTCTCGTGAGCCAGCCATCGTATACATCTTCATGCCGTTGAAACTAATAGAAGTAGATACATAGTTTTCAAGCAGCACAGGCAACCGAGATTTGCTATGCACTGTTCTCCATCAATGTGAAATTCATATGTGATGCGGCAGGCCTACTCTGCTACTGAAGACTAGGCTTCACCAAGATAGACGTTAAACAAAGCGCAACACATTGATTATAATACCAGATATTGCAATACAAGATAATCATTAAATTCTACATATTATATGCACTCTCACAGTTTTTACTTATAACACTACAACCTAATTCCAACTGACCGCAGATAGAAAAATTCTAATCAAAGCTCTCTGAAAAATCAAATATTCAAATGAAAATTTAATCTTAGAATATCCTAAATACTCGCAGTTAACATACTATTGTTAATAGCACACAGTAACTCTGAATAGGAATGACGTTAAACTCTCGTACTGTATTTGAGAACAGAACCATGGACCTTGCCGTTGGAGGGGAGGCTTGCGTGCCTCGGCGATACAGATAGTCGTACCGTAGGTGCAACCACAATGGAGGGGTATCTGTTGAGAGGCCAGACAAACGTGTGGTTCCTGAAGAGGGGCAGCAGCCTTTTCAGTAGTTGCAGGGGCAACAGTCTGGATGATTGACTGATCTGGCCTTGTAACAATAACCAAAACGGCCTTGCTGTGCTGGTACTGCGAACGGCTGAAAGCAAGGGGAAACTACAGCCGTCATTTTTCCCGAGGGCATGCAGCTTTACTGTATGATTAAATGATAATGGCGTCCTCTTGGGTAAAATATTCCGGAGGTAAAATAGTCCCCCATTCGGATCTCCGGGCGGGGACTACTCAAGAGGATGTCGTTATCAGGAGACAGAAAACTGGCGTTCTACGGATCGGAGCGTGGAATGTCAGATCCCTTAATCGGGCAGGTAGGTTAGAAAATTTAAAAAGGGAAATGGATAGGTTAAAGGTAGATATAGTGGGAATTAGTGAAGTTCGGTGGCAGGAGGAACAAGACTTTTGGTCAGGTGATTACAGGGTTATAAATACAAAATCAAATAGGGGTAATGCAGGTGTAGGTTTAATAATGAATAGGAAAATAGGAATGCGGGAAAGCTACTACAAACAGCATTGTGAACGCATTATTGTGGCCAAGATAGATACGAAGCCCACACCTACTACAGTAGTACAAGTTTATATGCCAACTAGCTCTGCAGATGACGAAGAAATTGAAGAAATGTATGATATCTCGCTGTTTCGTGACGTGTGGGGCAAAGTTAATTTTCAATTAGTTGTTATTCCAATGAAATAAGTTATCGTTGCAAAGTGACAATGTAAGTGTTTTATTGATTTCTATTTTGGTGAAACTGTAATCGTGATGAAAAATTATATCCCTCAATAGGTCACATGTCATATGCTGCAAGAGCGGAAACTAGTGTCATCTGAGCTGAAATTGTATAACACCTGCGTCAACAGCATTCTTCCATGCTGGTAAGCTTAAGAATGAGTTCTAGATTAAATCTAACTGAAAGTCATAAACATAGATAGCCTGAAAGGCAGCATTAGAAAGCAGCAAAAGATAACGCTGGATACAAAGAAAACGCCTTCGGCACCTCGCAGGTGGGGTTGCCTGCCCTCAGACGCAAGAGCAGCCACACAGGGCACAACTTGGCTGCACGGGTGTCAAGTCTCGGTCAGGTGTATTTCTGACGTGTTCAACAAAGACAGTGTTGCCGAGTTGGCGTGTTAGTGGGACTCTTTACCAGTTTTATTCATGCACATGTCAATGTCGCACCCTCTATGACGACGCCACAGGAAGCTGTGGAACAGGGGGGCTGAAACAGCACAAACGCCCTTAACTACTTTGGATCACGTTCGAATCGTATCAAATGGATTTGAACGGCCCACCTCATATACCAGAGCACAAACTGTGGTAGCACTACACACCAAAGGGGTCACATCGCATTCAGTATGACTGCAGCCCTACGAAGTCGATAGAATAGGGTTGAAACGTCTGGGGATGGAGGTCAACAAAGCCGAATTTTGTCAGAAACGTCATTCTGTTGCACATTACACTGCAAACTGTTGGTTTCGAATGCAAAATGTGTAGGAATCAACGCCCTGTGATAAGGAGTTGTTTCATTGATGCTCTTCGTGCCACCCACCTCCTGAGGACGTTTTGTATCGATTCTGAGTGCCAAAGTGTCTAAAATGTTTTTCTTGCCGACCTGTCGGAAAGCTGCACTATTTCAGTGATGGTATGCGGTTCTGATGACTGTACAAAGGAGAGGTAAAATGTAGGTAAGAGGACAGGTGACGACCTTCCCATCGTGTGTCACGTCCACAACAGTGTTGGGCAGAATTGTTGTGAAATTTGATGCCAAGATGCTATCATTAATCCACCTCACACGAATTTTAAATACATGCAATGTGCAGAGTTTTCAAAAGTTAACTTCCTTATACACTACCTGATGAAAAGTATCTGGACACCAGTTAGTTAACATCATATTAACTCTACCGAGGACACTTTCAATGAGGTACCTGAATGTCTTTGGAGAAATGGAAGCCCATTCCTCCTCAACAACTGAAACCAGAAAAAGTACTGATGCTGGACACTGGAAGCTTGTGCTAGGTCGACATTGTAATTCGTGCCAAAGGTGTTCCATTTCGTTCAGGTCAGGACTCTGGGCAGACTAGTCCGTTTCAGGACTAGTATTATGCACGAACCGTTGTCTTACAATGCCACTTCGTGCCAGGGTGCACTATCATGCCAGTAGAAACAGTCGTCGTCTCCAAACTGTTCCTCTACTTTGCGCTGAACACAATGATGTAAAATGTGTTCATATTCTCTCGCATTTAACATTTTCTTAAGTGCAATAAGGGGAACATGAAAAACACTCCCTTACTCTAACACCATCTATTCTGTACTTCACTGTTGGCACTACACATCACAGCAAGTAATTCTCTCCACACATGTGACAAACCCAAACCCTTCTCATTAGACTGCCACAGGATCTAGTGTAATTCAGCACTCCAAATCACTCGTTTCCAGTCATCCACTGTACTGTGACGTCGCTCTTTACACCATCTCAATCACCACATAATACGGACCGTAGAAATGCACGGCTTACGAGAAGCTGCCCGACCGTAGTATGCCGTTCTTTTTAGGTAGCTGTACACAGTCACTGTGCTAGTAGAACAGCTGGCAGAACTTGGCAACTGTTTCTCCGTCTGTCAGTACGTGAGGCCTGCCTGGTGTCGCTTTATCTGTGGTTGTTCCCTCACGTTGCTTTCATCTCACAGCACATCACCAACAGTTGACTCGGGCAGCTTTACGAGGGTTGAAATGTTCCTAGTGGATTTGTTACTCTGGTTGACTAGTCCACGTTCAAAGTCACTGAGCTCGTGTGACCATCCCATTCTGCTGTTACAGTTCCCTCCTCCTCTTATACTGGCACGTCTGCCTCTCTCGGTATCTGGCGGTCAGTTCCACACTACACAATTCCGGATACTTTCGATCAGACAGAGTACACGTCGACGACCGGTGTCGTGCTCGTACTGCTGAAGATATCGACGTCTCGAGAATGTGTCTCGTACACCGTCGACGACAGATCTTCGATCTCTCACGTCGGTCCTATTCCGACTCGGAGAAATGCACCTCTGTACCCCGTTGAGCGTTCTCCACTTTTACAATAACTTCGAAGACTATAACAGCTGCTAAGCTGGCATTAACATTTTTCAACTCACTGATGGTCAGTTATTAAGTAGTGGTAAACAGCAGCATTCTGAAAGGAACTAGCTGGACGGGTGAGCAGCTGAGTCTCATATACACATGCACAATCCCCTGTCTGGAAGCGGATGACACCAGTATAACACTATCTCACTCTAAATTCTTTATGGTAGTGGTGCATAGAGGTAAATGTTTAAATGTTAAACACGGTCGACCGAGTGTGGTACATTGTTCTAACCCAATAATCGTAGGACCTTCACCCACGAGAAGGCATCTTCGATGCGCGAGTGTGGGGAATGCCGTTTCTGAGTATCGAAAGAGGGCATTCCAATCAAACACTTTCTCCAAACGTGTAGGTTTGCCATTCTTTAACCTGTCTTCTAAGATAAAGTACAGGACCAGTATTGCCTCACATGTTGCCACATTTCACCAAAAGCCCAAACTGTCCTTAGCCTTTTATCAGTTTTCCATTCTATAGTAAATAATTCGTGTAAGTATTTTGCACCAATGACTTATTAATCTGGTAGTTTATTAATATTCACACCTACCAGCATCTACCGTCTTTGTATTTGGTGTTATTAGGTTCTTCTAAGTCTGATGGTATATTTCGCCTCTCACATATTTTGCACCCTAAGTGGAATAGGATTGTCACGACGAGCTCTCCCGAGGACCCGAATAGATCTTATGCAATATTGTACACTCTGGGGACCTTATTTCAATTTAGGTCTCTCATTTGTCTGTCAAATAACTCTCCCAGTATATCTTCCATCTCATCTTCCTCTACTTCTTTAGTAAGCCCTCTTCGCCAATTTTGTAAACCGTCGTCGCCAGTTTTGTAAAGGCCTCGTCGTTACTCCTGTGAAGGCTCTGTTGCCACCGTTGTTACGGTAGGCCGAGATTATGAGTTCCTAAAACGTATTCTGGTGCAGCACACCACTAAGACAATTTCTCCGTGACACTATTACACAGCTATGCCCCAGTGTCAGGTAACAGGATAGGAAAACGAAGGTTCTACAACACTCCAAGAAATTAGTGACAAAAATCACACAAATGAGTTTATTTATTTTTGTGACTTGTCAAATAATGAAGTCTGCAACACTGCTTGTAATATAACACAAAAGGGGTCTTGAATGGCTTAGTGCAAATAATCATAGGTAAACTTCGCAGTACATGGCAAATGCAATTTACAGCAACTGTCTGTTCGCTTCTAAGAGTTCACTATATGACGTTCCTTGCCTAAGTCAGCCCTGGATGATGATCTACAACCAAGTGAGCGAGAGCTGCTCTTCTATCTTCTGAGCAAGTTTCTGTCCGTTGTTGTCCGGTCATGGCAGATTGTACTTGGTCGGCAACTGGCCAAGGTGAAATCGATACCTTCCTCCTCAGCACCACCCGTGGTGCTGGTGGAACTCGCACAAGTGCCAAGTCTCTATGGCACCGGCACCAGTTCGTATCTTTGTGCCTGTGGTGCTTTTGCCCTGGCTGTGTCTTGTTCAGACAACACAACAGCTTCCTCTTCCCTTTTTACATTATTATACTGGAGTTTATTTCCCTTGCATAGGGCCTCTATATATTCCTTCCATATTTCTGCTTTCCCTTCTTTGCTTAGTACTGGCTTGCCTCTTAGTTTTTGATATCCATACAACAGCTTCTCTTTCTCCCTAAGGTCTCTCTAATTTCCTTATGTGGGGCATCTATCTCTCCCCTAGTTATGCACGCTTCTGCATCATTGCATTTCTCATCTAGCCATTCCTGATTTGCGATATTGCACTGCCTGTCAATCCCACTCTTTAGACATTTGTGTTTCTTTTCCTATTTTACACTTTTAGTTCTGTAGGTCCAAACTGAGGAGCAAATTGACATATTCGTGGAAGAAGTCAGTACATAAAATTAACATCAGAAAAGTTAATAACTGATCGAAAGAATTTACATGTATCCTATTCAGACAAGATGCTGAGTATGTATTAGTATAATCAAAAACATAACAAAGGAATTGTCTTAATTTTTTTCTGTTAGCTACCAACAGAATAGGAGGAGTAAGCCATGAAGAAATTCGTCACTTATACGTGAAATTGAATGGATTACTGCTAAGATTTTTTTTTAAATTCTTGTGGTACCTTATTGAAAATGGATGCAGCAGAATACTGCATGGCTTTCTGCACAAGAGTCAGGGAGGTGTGATGCAAATGCAGATTGGATTTCTGCCTAGTATTAACTGAATAAAAGCTGCTGATTCTTGGGAATAAGCTTATCTAGTTAGCAACAAATGATATTTAAGAAAATATATGTTAAGAGGCCAATGTCAGACTTCCCAGATTCCGGAATAGGGGTCAACAAGATGTTAGTAAACTTACATTCCATATTGCTTGAACTGTCCATTTCTGAGTCAAAAATACCCTTTGTGAATGGGAAGAGTTATTTCGTGTGTCATAAGTGAATGAAAATAAGCAAAGTAGCCTAACTTCAGATTGGATATCACTTATGAAAATATGTTGTAAAAGTCGGTATAGTAGCATTCACTTTCTGAACAAGATCCTGAACCTGGGCTTTCAGTGATAGCTTACCATCTGTTTGAACACCAAAGAATTTGGATTGTTCAGACTCACTAAACGTGTGCTCGCTCTGTGTAATCAAAATGTCAGTTTTAGTTTAACGGTGTGTTATTAACTGTAAAAACCAAATCTTACTGTGATTTAGCATAAATTTGTTTTCTACATGCCATGAACTTAGGTCCACAACTGCATTATTTGATACACTGCCTATGCTGCACTCAACAATCTTCACTACACAACTTCAGTCATCAGCAAACAAAAATATTTTGGAATTACCTGTCTTTGGAAGGCATATCATTTACACATGTAAGAAATGGCAGCGGCCCCAGCACTGACAACTGAGGCACCTGCCCACTTAATCATGCCCAATCAGACTCCTTATCACAGTTATTCTTTATACTGTGGAGAATTATCTTATGCTGTCTGTTCTTAAAGTATGAGGGGAACCAATTGTGAGCTGCTATTCTTATTCAATAATGGTCCAACTTCTGCAATAATATTTTCTGATCAGAATTATCAAACACCCTAGTTAATTCAAAGAAGACACCTAGTCTTAGAAACTTTTTATTTAACACGTCCATTGTGTTGCAGAGAAAAGAGAATGAAGCTTTTTCAGTTGTCAAACCACTTATGCAAACAAACTGTACATTTCAGAAAATTATGTGAACTGAAATAACTAATTACCCTTACGTATAAATAACTTTGATGGTGTAGAAATAGGTCTAAAATTGTCAACATTATCATTTTCTCCTTTTTTATAAAATGGTTTCACTACTGAGTACTTTACTCTTCCAGGAAATTGACCATTCCTATGGGGAAATCTATGAATATGGCTAAGTACTGGGCCAACATACACAGCACCATACCCTAGTATTAGGCTAGATGGCCCATCATATCCATGAGAGTTCTTCGTCTTCAGCAATTTAATTATTGAGCCAAACTCTCCCTTGTCAGTAACAAAGAAGTTTATTTGAAATGGCAGTCATCAAAAGCTGTTTTCTAAGAGTGTCATACGATTCCTTAAAAAAAAAGTTTTTATATAATTCACCTGTTATACTCAGAAAGATATTGTTAAATACTGCACATATATTTGACTTAACAGCAACAGTAATATTTTTACAGTATATTGACTTTAAGCACTCAACCTTGTGCTGTTCGTCACACACTTCTAAACAGTTTGTAATTATATATAAAATGTGAGCATACACAAATCCCTTTTAGTGTTAAAATTTGTGTGTCATGATCTGAAAGGCCAATTACGCTTTTACTACTGGAATGTTGCTCTATTAATGAAGAATGAACAAGAATGTTGTCTATAGTTGTGCTACTGTCCCGCTACACTTTGGTTGGAAAGAACAAATTATGCATTAGAAGATAGTAATTTAAAACCTCCTCCAACATTCCTTTTCTTGCACAATTACTTATAAATTAATGTTAAAGTCATCACATACAACTCATTTTTGGTGCTTTTGCCTGTGTCACCAGCTGCATTTTTGTATTTTCTCCTTTTGTCAATTGCATTCAATACTTTATCTATCTAAAAACAAAGACGATGTAACTTACCGAACGAAAGTGTTGGTATGTTGATAGGCACACAAACAAACACAAACACACACACAAAATTCAAGCTTTCGCAACCAATGGTTGCTTCATCAGGAAAGAGGGAAGGAGAGGGAAAGACGAGAGGATGTGGGTTTTAAGGGAGAGGGTAAGGAGTCATTCCAATCCCAGGAGCAGAAAGACTTACCTTAGGGGGAAAAAAAGGACAGGTATACACTCGTGCAAACACACATATCCATCTGCACATATACAGACCCACATCCTTTCGTCTTTCTCCCTCTCCTCCCCTCTTTCCTGATGAGGCAACCGTTGGTTGCGAAAGCTTGAATTTTGTGGGTGTGTTTGTGTTTGTTTGTGTGTCTATCAACATACCAATGCTTTCGTTTGGTAAGTTACATCATCTTTGTTTTTAGATATATTTTTCCCACATGGAATGTTTCCCTCTATTATATTCATAGCATTCAATACTTTGCTTGTTATGAAAAGATTTCTGCTGGGCCTTCTTTTTCTTTTGCTATTTGATCCTTCACTGCCTTCACTATTTCATCTCTCAAAGCTACCCAGTCATCTTTAATGGCCTTCTTTATTCCTGTTTCAGTTAATTGATGCCTAACACTCCATTTGAAGCCCTCAACAACTGCTAGTTTTCTTTTAACTTATCGAAGTCCAAACTCCTTAATTTCCCTCTTTTCTGCGTTTCCTCAGTTTTAATCTACATTTCATAACCAATATATTATGGTCAGAGACCAATTCTGTCCTTATAAATGTTATGTACTTCAAAATCTGGTTTTGAGATCTCTGTCTTAAAAATCTGTAGTACATTTGAAATCTTCCTGTATCTCCAGGTATCTCTCAATATGTAGCCTTCTTTCATGATTTTAAACCCATTACTACTACTTATTAAATTATGTTATTAGCAAAATTCTACCATGTGTCTTCCTCTCTCATGACTTTCCCCCAGTAAATGTTCTCCTATTATTTTTCTTTCATGTCCTGTTCATATGGTCGTATTCCAGTCCCCCATCACAATTAAATTCTCATGTCCATTAAATATCTGAAGAATTTCTGTTACCTCATTACACATTCTTTCAATCTCTTCATCTACAGAATTAGTTAGCATCTGAACTTGTACTGTTGTGGTAACTAATGGCTCCATGTGATATGATAATGCATTCACTATGTTGTTCATGGAAGCTTACCCCCATTCCTATTTTCTTATTTATTATTAGACATGCTCCTGCATGACCACTATTTTATTTTGTATTTATATCCCTGTACTCTCGGACCAGAAGTTCTGCTTTTCTTATCATCACACTTCTCTGACTTCCAGTATACCAAACTTCAACCTATCCGTACAATATACGTGTATGAAGAACTTATTTCCCACTTGACAACAGTTTCAAATAAGTACTAGAGCAACAAAGAGTTCCAAGCAATTCAGAAATGCCCCCATAATTCAAGATAGCCCTTGGACAAATGCACACAATTATAGGTCTACATCCCTGCCATCAGTTGTTGCAGGATTATAGAACTCATTGAATGCTAGCATATTATGATGTCCTGGGAGAATGAAAATCTTTCTGTAGGAAATAACATGGTTTGTGAATTGACCACTTAGGATCACCAATTCTATTTCTTCTTTGTCTGAAGTGCCCTCTTTCTCCAGTGCTCCTTCATATGGACGCTGTGCTGTTGCTTCTGTTCATCCATCCAGATGCTTCCAGTCTTCTTAGTTCTTTTGACTTGAAATCCTTCCAAATTTCGAATCACAGTCAAAAACATATCCCTATTTAACATCTGAACTTCTTGAATGTCAAATCTTTCCAGATGTTTACAAGCTTCCTTAACCCAACTTGAAACCACACTGCCATTCAGTTGCCTGAGACTGTGTCAGTCATGTGTGTGATATATATAAACAAAGATGCTGTAAGTTACCAAACGAAAAGTGTTGGTATGTTGATAGAGACAAAAAACACACAAACACACACATTAATTTCAAGCTTTCCCAACCCAAGGTTGCTTCATCAGGGAAGAGGGAAGGAGAGGGAAAGACAAAAGGATGTGGGTTTTAAGGGAGAGGGTAAGGAGTCATTCCAATCCCGGGAGTGGAAAGACTTACCTTAGGGGGAAAAAAGGACAGGCACATGTGGTGTCACTGCCAGACACCACACTTGCTAGGTGGTAGCCTTTAAATCGGCTGTGGTCTGTTAGTGTATGTCGGATTCGCGTGTCGCCACTATCAGTGATTGCAGACCGAGCGCCGCCACACGGCAGGTCTAGAGAGACTCCCTAGCACTCACCCCAGTTGTACAGCCGACTTTGCTAGCGATGGTTCACTGACAAAATACGCTCTCATTTGCCGAGACGATAGTTAGCATAGCCTTCAGCTACGTCATTTGCTATGACCTATCAAGGCGCCATTACCAGTTACTATTGATACTGTGAATCACGTACAGTCAAGAGCGACGTTCACCATTAATGGATTAAAGTTAAGTATTCCACCAGCTACATCCATTTTTTCTAAATTCTAATTTTCTTGTCCTGTTCCAGACCTCACGCCAGCCTGCGTGAGCTAAAACGTGTGCCTTTCGGCTTCCTCTAGTAACACGGTGTTGGCTCTCCTGCCAACCACAACAGCACACACTTGCACACACACACACACATCCATCCACACATATATGTGCAGATGGATGTGTGTGTGTGCGCATGAGCGCAGACCTGTCCCTCTTTCCCCATGTGCGGATGGATATGCGCGCGTGTGCGAGTGCACACCTGCTCCCCCCCCCCCCTCTCACCCCCCTCCAAGGCAAGTCCCCCCGCTCCCGGGACCAGAACGACTCCCCACTCTCTCCCCCAAAAATAAGTATATATATCTGTGTGTGTGTGTGTGTGTGTGTGTGTGTGTGTGTGTGTGTGTGTGTGTGTCTAGTGTTGATGACGAAGGCCTTTATGGCTGAAAACTTTAATTGTGAGAGTCTTTTTGTTGAGCCTATCCATGACTCAGTGTCTCTGCAATATGGAGAGTAGCAACTTCCCTTCTCATGATATTATTATAATCCAGCCTGGATTTTCCATTGTTGAAAGTGGATATATACTACCTAAGTTAAATAATTTTGAAAGACAACTTGCCAACAAACATTATAAAAACACTATAATATCATAAAAACTGTAAGAATTTGGTAACAATCTAGGAAAATGATCTGCATCTCCTGAACTTACAGTAGGGCATATGTATTGATTACAGCTATGAGTTTTGTCAAAAGATAAAAATTTGTTAGCTTTGTAATACTTAACTCAGAATTAACATCCTACTATCATTTATATTTATATGTTTAACAGCTCTGAAGATTGGCAACAGTGTGTGAAACCAATAATCTTGAGATAATAAACAGTGACTGACAGACTATCATTTCTAAAAATTTCTTTTTTTTAAAGACCCATTTCCATTTTTGATTATGCATTGGCTCATACTACCACAGTATGAGATTATTTTTAGTGTCTGTAGTAAACACATTTCAGTGTGGCTCCAATTAGCAAGTGTCTTTTACTTCTTGAAACAGCATAACTGTAACTGTAAGTGGAGACCTGCCCTCTGTTTTGCAGATGACAATCTGAGAGCAGCACAGATATTAAAATTACTTGTTTTGCAAATTACAACTCTTTGGCTAGAGAATTAAGTGTGCTGCAGTGTGAGTGGCTCACCTTTCATTTATTTAGTGTTATAGGGGCCACATGACAAAAGACTGAAAGCTAAACAGTTTACTTTGTGTGTGTGTGTGTGTGTGTGTGTGTGTGTGTGTGTGTGTGTGTGTGTGTGTGTGTGTCTGCCTGCGGGGGGGGGGGGGGGGGGGGGGGGGCGCGCGAGGGGGGGGGCGGCAAGCATGGGGGGAGGGGGTACGGGTGGAGCTTACACGCACCCCCACCCCTCCCCCCTCTTTTGTTCGAGTCTTGTCTGTACTATACATATTGTAATTCAAAAACCATTGTTCTTTTTAACTGACTTGTTACTGTTTGGTTGTTTTGTGCAGGGTGTCAAGAAACCATTTACAGAAGTTATTAAAGCAAACATTGGTGACTGCCATGGCATGGGGCAAGTGCCTATCACATTTGTTAGACAGGTAACTTTAGTAAATATAATTAAAAATTTTGCAATGAATTTTACTTCCAAATGAAATTTATATATTATGAATATATATTAATATTGTCTTTTTACTGGAGTATCTATTTTAGGTGCTTGCTATGGTTTCATATCCAGTGTTATTGGACGACCCCAGGTTTCCCTACGATGTAAAATATCGAGTCAAAGACATCCTGGCTAGTTGTCCAGGTGGCAGTGTGGGTTTGTGTGACTGCCTTTAATACTAAATTACTTACTTTAATAACTATAACCTATTAAGTTCACTGTCTTGCAGCTCAAATTTGCAACATTAGTATTTTTCAAAAGTGCTTCATAAAATTTTTCTAGGGTCTTATCCTGAATCTGCTGGAACTGAAGTGATCCGTAGACATGTAGCAGAATTTATAGAAAGGAGAGATGGTGTCCCAAGCTCTTGGGAGGATATTGTCATGACATGTGGCGCGACTACAGGCATAAAGGTAGCAAAACTGCTAATTGTGATGTCATTAAATTATTAATACATTCAGCACTGCCATCCCTCCCCTTCAACTGCATAGGTGAACTGGTAATTTTCCAGCAAACTGACGGAACCATCATTCAGTGGTAAAGCATCTTAGAGGCACACATCTAGCCGCATTTTAACACCATAATTTATAAATTATGAAATATGCTTGCTTATACATATGTTCACGTCAGTATTGGTGTATTAGCATTGCCAAAACATGAAAAAACTCACCCCCCCCCCCACCCCCACCCACACACACACACCACCACCACAATCACCACCACCCAGAAAAGGTGTTACATTTGCTCCCAAAGATTTAAAGCAGATTGAAAAAAAATCATACTGTGAGACAAGAAAGATTACATGGAATTTATAGATAGTTTACTTCCAAATGGTAATTTGAAAACATTGTGGTACACAAAGTCAAACATTGCAGTTTTTGCCCCATCAACTGCTTTCTTTTCTTGTACACAGTCTCTTTCCTTCCTTTCAAACACTGGAAGGTCCACGTTGGAATATCAACAATTATGGAAAGGACAGATTGCTACTCAGTTTAAAGATGAAACATTGAGTAACAGACAGGTACAGCAAAAAGGCTGGTACACATTAAGCTCTCAGACAATGCTTTCATCAGGAAAGAGAAGCACACATGTATTTGCACAAGAAAGAACACCTACAAACGTGAGTGCTTTTTCTTGCTGCTCAGGCAGTCATCTGTTTATGAGGTGTGCTTGCTTATGTGAATGCATGTGTGTTTCATATTTCCAGTAAAGGGTTTAGCCCGAAAGCTTAATGTATAACAATCTTTTCTTTGTGCCTGTCTGCAATTCAACATGTCCTCCTACCCTCCTTCATCAGAACAAACTTCACAGTAGCATGTGGTTTTTACTTTGTTGGCAGTGGGTAGTACCTTTTCTATAAAATAGCGAACAAAATTTCTATCTAGGCTAATGGTTAGTCATGGTTCCAGTGGTCTAATGTCTCTTCTTGCAGCTACCAAGTCCAAGCTAACTTTTCTTTTATAAATTCCACTTGAGATATATTCTGCTTGGTGACTTCCTTCTGAAAAATGAAACAATTAACAGTAGACTGAGAAAATGTGAAAGAAAATTTTTTTCCACTTCATTGTTTTGCTTGAATAAAAAAGAAGGGGGGGGGGATTCAGGTTCCTTGTTTTGAAGCTTTTTGGTAGCACATTTCTGTCCTCCTTGACAATTCTGAAAGTTAATGTCTGATGTTCATACAACACGTTCAGTGAAGGCATACTTGTAAATAGACTGCTGCTGCATATAGTGATCAAAATGTGAACTACTACAGCTATCCTACAGGCAGCAGTCATGTAGCAAACACATTTCAGTGGACGGAAAAGATGTGACCTTATGGGATAAAGGCGCTGTCCACATTGCCGATACATGTGTGCTCGTATAGTGTACGGGCATAGTGCTGGATGTGTTAAGGAATGTGATAACACACACATGGCTGTACACTCCATGCCCACACACACCACTGCAACAACCCCTTCCTTGCCTATACACATATTTGTTAATTAACAATAACTGAAAAGTGAAAAATATTTTCTTATCAATGGTATTGATGTTTCAGATGGTACTGTACTTGCTGATAGGAGAAATGAATGGGAAAATGGCTGGTGTCATGACTCCAATTCCCCAGTATCCTTTATACTCTGCTACTCTTTCAGAATTTAACATGGTGCAGGTCAGTGAATTTATTTTGGTCTTGCTCTTCTTTAATCTTTCTGTACGAGTGTTTTGTGTTCAGTAATCTGCACATGAATGAGCTGTGGAAGTCATTCCTTTTGCAAGATTTTGTTTCTTAGATACCATATTATCTAGAGGAAGAAAGTTGCTGGGGCTTGGATCTAGCTGAGCTGCAACGTGCCATAGATGAAGCTAGAAAAGTATGTAACCCTCGTGCTATAGTGATTATAAATCCAGGAAATCCAACAGGTAATGGTAAAGCAGAAACATTTACTTACTGATTTATTTTATGCTTTCACTTGTTTACTCTAGCCAGATTAGGGCCTCCAACGTTTCTTAGGTCTCAGCAGACACTCTACATCTACAGTTTGAACATACTTATTTTTCAGTGATAAATCATTTATATTATATAGTAACCATTCAAACAATGGAAAATCCATGATGGAACGTAACAATATTAGAGAAGGAAACTTGCTACTCACCATATAGCGGCGATGCTGAGTCGCAATAGGCACAACAAAAAGATTCACACAATTATAGCTTTCGGTCATTGAGGCCTTTGTCAGCAATACACACACATACACACACGCACACACACACACACACACACACACACACACACACACACACACACACACACACACTCATGCTGACGCAACTTGCAAACACGTCTGCAGTCTCAGTCTCAGTGTGGTTTCAGTTATCTGAGACTGCAGACATGTGTGCAAGTTGCATTTGCATGAGTGTGTGTGTGTGTGTGTGTGTGTGTGTGTGTGTGTGTGTGTGTGTGTGTGTGTGTGTATGTGTGTGTCTACTTGTGTCTAATGGTCGAAAGCTATGATTGTGTGAATCTTTTTTTGTGCCTATCGCAACTTAGCATCTCTGCTATATGATGAGTAGCAACTTTCCCTCTCTAATACTGTAACCATTCATTCACTCACTCATTCATTCATTCATAGTAGTCAATAGATCTCATCAAGAAGGAGAACATTAAGGATGTGGAACGAGTGAAAGTATACATTAACATGAGACAAAGACATTATACAAATTATATCTGTGTCCTGTGTTAACAATAAATTATCATTAAAATTTTCAAGAAAAGGTCAGCAGCAGGTGTAATTTTCTTTATTTTTCGTTTATTTTAAACCATTACTGCTTTGGGCCCAACCCAAGGCCATTATCTATTAGTATAAATCAGGCACAGCATGTCTTGGAGGCCAAAACCTATTGTGGTTTAAAGTAAAAAGAAAAGTGCAACAAGTGCTGACATTTTCTTCAAAATCGTTACCACAGTTTTGGAATCATCACAGATATGTTCTTCATGCTGGACAAGAAATTTATCACTAAAATGCTTAATTTTATTCATGCTTATGCCTTATAAATTTAATTGAGTAAATTAGTAAGGAAGGTGGTAATTTAAGAAATGCTGGTGCCTTCTCAGTTTCAATAGCTTAAAATTTATGACAACTTGTTTGGAATGGTATGTTTTGGAGAAAGTATTTTTTTACATCTATAATTAATACTGACTACTATTTATAGCACATCATTCATTTTTCATACAATATTTTTAATAAACATTGCTTTTTGTCATGTGCCCAAAAAACGTTTCCAGTCCCAGAATCTAGATATTCAAATAATTTGTTGAGTTATTAACAAGGTTTTCTTTAAATTTTTCTTTCAAATTGATAGTATTCCCAATTTCTTGCTTTCTGTTACATAGGAGCTAGTTAAATATCCTACATAACAACATTCTGAACATTAGACACGGAAGTACAATCTATGTGATAATTATTTTTGTGTCTCATACTGTGAATGGTCATATCACAAACTGCTGAAACTGATATTTATCATTGGAAACAAAAACCATTAAGGAGTAAATGTATTGGGAGGTGAGTATAAGAATTCCAAGATTCTTAAAAAGGCTTCTGCAACTTGTTACAGTTTTATGTTTTACACAATATTCTTACTGATACCTTCTGCTGAAGAAACATTTTGTCTACTTTAGGTATACTTCCCTTCAGGATAACTGCCTAAGACATCAGAGACTGAAAATACATAAAATAAGTCACATCTTGCCTAGATCAACAAAATGAAATGTCTCATATATATTGTAATAATTCAAGCAAAACTTAAGATACAACATGAAACTGCCCTACAAATGTTGCTTTAGAACATCACACATATTTTCTCTGCATCCAGCATTAAGTGTAGTTTATACTGACTTCATACAATGAAGAGAGGAAGTAAAGTAAACAGAAGAATAGGAGAAAAGGGAAAAATATTCATGAACTTATAATTTGTAAAGACTCTGGTTACTGGTAGAATACTGAGACGACAGATTATTATGTGTAAAAGTGACTGTTGTCTGGAATTGAAATCACAGTTGATTTAGTATAATGTGATCCTGCTACAACTTGTAACAGGCAATGGTGACCCCTGTTAAAAACATGCTGTTACTGATTGCAGCTGACTCTGGCAGTGGAAACTTTCCTCAAATTGATGTACCCACAGTACACCCTGGAGATATTGGCACATTACTAGACCAGTGTCCACACAACTTTGGAGGCAGTGTCTCATATGCCACATGCTGAGCACTGATACTGGGTACCCTGCTCTTCATGCTCTAGACTGTCTTGCTGGTGGCCAGCTGCGAAGTGTAAAGCAGCTTCAACTGTTCACAGCCATTAAATATATTCAAAATTCAGTTTTCTAATTGCACCTTCTGCCAAAATAAATAAAATGCTGTGCATTTTTTATTTTTTATTAATTTATTTATTTATTCACTTATGATGTATTGGCTGTTGGCTTTTCTCTCAGCACTGTGACTGACATTTATTTTTCTGATGCTTTGCTGGCATGAGTGGCTGGAATTGTCAAAGATTCATTCTCGATTGCAGATGGTTGCCACTTGAGATGAAAGCAAACAGCCAATATTATTTCTTGTCAAGAGTCTTCTCAAAAACTCACAGAAGGCTGGTGTTTCTAGTTTCCATTTCTGCCCCAGATTCTGCTTAATTTTTTACATGGAAATAGTAATTTCTGGTATTCTTGAAATCTAATTTGTTCAGATTTGTCATTATTGGCATTACTTTATTTAGTCTCAGCATAAAACGTTACTCTTGACTACAGAACTGAACTTAACAACTATCCTGCTACTACTTCATTCATTAAGTGTCATCTTTTTGATGCAGGATCCCGTCAAGATTGGTTACATATGTTTTCAAAGATTATACATAATGCTATGAATCTTACTCTTCCAATGATTTATTTACAATCTTTATTTTTGTGTATTATTGCAATAAGTTCAAACATACATGAAAGAAACTGAAATAACTATTTGGAATGAAACTTCCAGGCCGATTTGAAGCATATACCAGTGCTGGACTTGAACCTGTGACCTTTGCCTTTCACAGACAAGTTCTATATTGACTGAGCTATCAAAGCATGACTCACGATCTGATCTCAGACCATTACTTCCACCAGTACCTTCAATAACTTACCAGGAAAACGTAAAGGTTCTAGATGTAAGTCCTAACCCGACAGACAGTTCTAATCTGCCAATTAATTTTAAATCGATGCACACTCCACTTCAGAGTGAAAATTCATTCTGGAAGTTATTCAGAACATTATAATTTTATATTGTGATCATAAAAATTTTATCAGCTAGTTCATTACTTCAAAAAAGAAACTACAATCATTTAACTGAACTCCACATATGAAAATGACAAAACATTAAGCTATCTCCATACTATTTATCTAATCATAGTTGACTGCTCTTTTTTGTAGTCTGGCTGACTCCAAAATTAGGCATTAGACATTCATGAGTAGCCAGTTTTGGAGGGCAAATCTACACCCATGGTACATGTCCTCATAACTAAAGTTCTGATAGTAAGCCTACAGTGCATAGCCGGTCTATTCTCCCAGACTGTTCTATAATTTATTTATTTATTTATTTATTTATTGTTCCATGGGACCAAATTAAGGAGAAGTCTCCATGGTCATGGAACGAGTCAATACATGAAATTATAACACGATAGTAGAAACAGATAAAATGAAATACAAGAAACGTATTCAGGCGACAATTCGTAAGTTTAAATAAAGAAAATCAACAATGTAACACTGGAATTTGTTTAATTTTTCAGCTCTTCCAGGAGCTCCTCGACAGAATAGAAGGAGTGAGCCATCAGGAAACTCTTCAGTTTAGACTTAAAAGAGTTTGGGCTACTGCTAAGATTTTTGAGTTCTTGTGGTAGCTTATTGAAAATGGATGCAGCAGAATACTGCACTCCTTTCTGCACAAGAGTCAAGGAAATGCATTCTACATGCAGATTTGATTTCTGCCTAGTATTAACTGAGTGAAAGCTACTAACTCTTGGGAATAGGCTAATATTGCTAACAACAAACGACATTAAAGAAAATATATACTGTGAGGGCAATGTCAGAATTCCCAGACTATTGAATAGGGTTCGACAAGAGGTTCTCGAACTTACACCACATATAGCTCGAACAGCCCATTTTTGAGCCAAAAATGCCCTTTTTGAATCAGAAGAACTACCCCAAAAAATAATACAATATGACATAAGCGTATGAAAATATGCGAAGTAGATTACTTTTCGTGTTGAAGTGTCACGTATTTCAGATACTGTTCTAATGGTAAATAAAGCAGCATTTAGCTTCTGAACAAGATCCTGGACATGGGCTTTCCACAACAGCTTACTATCTATCCGAACGCCTAGGAACTTGAACTGTTCCGTCTCGCTTATAATATGCCTATTCTGTCTGATCAAAATAACGGTTCTTGTTGAATTGTGAGTTAGAAACTTCTTTCCACAATATTCTACCAATAATGAAGAAGTTTTAACATGCCAACACTTTTGTATGACACAGGTAATTCATTCCACTCTATTTGTGTGCAGATTATCAAGTTTGCAAGTAATTTGTGCCTGAAAAAAAAAAGGATTTGCAATCTTTTCTCTAGGACTGCCACATGACAAAAAAGTAAAATGTACATTGTTACTGGCCAGCCTGTTCCACATAAATGGAAGACAAATTTCAGTTTCTTGATGACAAACAGTGTGTAACTGTCAATGAAGCAAGTTAAAAGAAATTTTTTAAAAGAGATTACAGAGAAACAAAAGAAATGTGTTGACATTAAAATGAAAGTTTGGATTATTTGAATGATTTGAGAAGGGGAAAACTACTGCAAAGCTAAGTGCTGATTGCAAACTGTTTGGGACATTAAAAAGGATAAGCGGAAAATATAAGATTTTATCAGGAAATGGACCACCTGCACAAAAAAGCATCAAGAGAGCTACATTTGACGACTCTGTAATGCTTTAGCCAAAAATGAGAAGGTGGTGTCATTGTTTCAAGTACAATAAGTGTCAAAAAAGCCATATTTTCCATGAAGCTCTAGGCTTAGAGGGAAAATTTAGTGCCTCATCTGGGTAGCTAACCAGATTCAAACAACGTTATGGGAATGGTGAACTTACTGTGCAAGGAGAGTGGCTTACCTCAAATGTTAAGGCAGCTGATCCCTTCCAAGCAGAGTTCCAGAAATTTGTGGAAGAAGAGAATTTCACACCAGACGAAATTTATAATGCAGAGAAAAGTGGTTTGTATAGGAAATGGCTACCAACCAGAATGCTGGCTTTTAAGAGCAAAGTTGAAGCTCCTGGCTATAGGTTATTTAAAGAACACATCAAAATTTTGTGACAGCTAATCCTCCTGAGAGCCACAAAGTGAAACTACTAGTGA
The DNA here is from genome assembly GCF_021461385.2 of Schistocerca piceifrons. Lineage (NCBI taxonomy): Eukaryota > Metazoa > Arthropoda > Insecta > Orthoptera > Acrididae > Schistocerca > Schistocerca piceifrons. Next base: position 23,154,766 of record NC_060140.1, on the reverse strand, counting down.
GTGGAAAATAACAATAATAATACTAAAAAAATGAGCATTCAAGGATATCACATCTAAGGATCTCCCTGCGCATTACTACAACTAAAAAGTTGCATGAAAGGATAGTGAAATTTTCAAAACTGATTCCACACACTTATGTACCACAAATTCAGTGATTTCTAGGAGAGAATGGCTTGCCACAGAATGCTGTTCTATTGCTTGTTAATGCTCCTTCACATCCTGATGAGCGGATTCTTGGATCCGATTATGATCTCTCATAACTAAGTTTTTACCACCTAATCGGCTCTCATTATATAGCCAACAGACCAGTAAAAACATCAGTAAAACAATACTGCTGGGCTCATCTGCTGAGAATAATAGTTAATGGGATGATTTGGTGGTGCTCTGAGATCAGTTGACAATTCTAGATCCCATACATGGAATTTCTGATGCACGGCTGGAAGTGAAGCTGGATGAAAATTCTTTCAGATATAGAAGAAAGTGATTTTCAAGGTTTTAGTTGCGAAGAAATAATGTCTGCACAAGTAATTAATCTGGCAACAGACTTAAATAGTTTTGAAGATGTCAATGGAGGGAACCTGAATGAGTGGCTGATGACTGATGCATGCGAAAATGGCTTCCAATACACGAGTAATGCCAAAATTGTTACTGCTGCTTCATAACAAAACAAAGAAGAGGAAATTGAATGTAAAGATAGGGATGAGGACACTGACCTTGTCAGTCATTGAACCGCATTGCACTATGTTGATACTCTTCTAGATCATAAAGGCCAGAGGAGCTTTCGGTACAATGACATTATTGCTCCAAGAATAGTCTGAAATTCCATGCAAAAAAAATTCAACTCCTCTCAGAAACACACTGACATTACCATCCATTTTAAGAAATAAACAGGCTTCAGCACCTATGCACAAAACTGAGATAAAATTTCAAACAAGGGATGCATGTTTGAAAATATCTTTATTATTCATGTTTTTTGATTATTTGTGTGTCTTCTCACGCACATTCCCCTGAATAACTGGGAGTTTACTGTATTACACCTGTACTTGTTCTGAGCACATTTACACTACAATTACAGTCACTCATCATGAGGCTCCCATTGCCGACTTTTTACTCTGCGATTGCCATTTAATTATATACGCTACTGGCCATTAAAATTGCTACACCAAGAAGAAATGCAGGTGATAAACGGGTATTCATTGGACAAATATATTATACTAGAACTGACATGTGATTACATTTTCACACAATTTGGGTACATAGCTCCTGAGAAATCAGTAACCAGAACAACCACCTCTGGCCGTAATAACGGCCTTGATGTGCCTGGGCAATGAGTCAAGCACAGCTCGGATGGCGTGTACAGGTACAGCTGCCCATGCAGCTTCAACATGATACCACAGTTCATCAAGAGTAGTGACTGGCGTATTGTGACGAGCCAGTTGCTTGGCCACCATTGACCAGGCGTTTTCAATTGGTGAGAGATCTAGAGAATGTGCTGGCCAGGACAGCAGTGGAACATTTTCTGTATCCAGAAAGGCCCGTACAGGACCTGCAAAATGCAGTCATGCATTATCCTGCTGAAATGTAGGGTTTCGCAGGGACTGAACGAAGGGTAGAGCCACGGGTTGTAACACATCTGAAATGTAACATCCACTGTTCAAAGTGCCGTCAATGCGAACAAGAGGTGACCAAGACGTGTAACCAATGGCACACCATACCATCACACTGGGTGATACACCAGTATGGTGATGACAAATACACGCTTCCAATGTGCGTTCACCGCGATGTTGCCAAACACGGATGCGACCATCATGATGCTGTAAACAGAACTTGGAGTCATCCGAAAAAATGACGTTTTGCCATTCGTGCACCCAGGTTCGTCGTTGAGTACACCATCGCAGGCGCTCCTATCTGTGATGCAGCATCAAGGGTAACCGCAGCCATGGTCTCCGAGCTGATAGTCCTTGCTGCTGCAAACATTGTCGAACTGTTCGTGCAGATGGTTGTTGTTTTGCAAACATTCCCATCTGTTGACTCAGGGATCGAGAGATGGCTCCACGATCCGTTACAGCCATGTGAATAAGATGCCTGTCATCTTGACTGCTAGTGATACGAGGCCATTGGGATCCAGCACGGCATTCCATATTACCCTCCTGAACCCACCGATTCCATATTCTGCCAACAGTCATTGGATCTCGACCAACACGAGCAGCAATGTCGCGATACGATAAACTGCAATCATGATAGGCTACAATACGACCTTTATCAAAGTCGGAAACATGATGGTACGCATTTCTCCTCCTTACAAGAGGCATCACAACAACGTTTCACCAGGCAACGGCAGTCAACTGCTGTTTGTGTATGAGAAATCGGTTGGAAACTTTCCTCATGTCAGCATGTTGTAAGCGTCGCCACCGGTGCCAACCTTGTGTGAATGCTCTGCAGCTAATCATTTGCATATCACAGCGTCTTCTTCCTGTGAGTTAAATTTCGCATCTGTAGTACATCATCTTCGTGGTGTAGCAATTTTAATGGCCAGTAGTGTAATAACCCCCCCATGAACCATGGACCTTGCCGTTGGTGGGGAGGCTTGCGTGCCTCAGCCATACAGATGGCCGTACCGTAGGTGCAACCACAACAGAGGGGTATCTGTTGAGAGGCCATACAAACATGTGGTTCCTGAAGAGGGGCAGCAGCCTTTTCAGTAGTTGCAGGGGCAACAGTCTGGATGATTGACTGATCTGGCCTTGTAACATTAACCAAAACGGCCTTGCTGTGCTGGTACTGCGAACGGCTGAAAGCAAGGGGAAACTACAGCCGTCAATTTTCCCGAGGGCATGCAGCTTTACTGTATGATTAAATGATGATGGCATCCTCTTGGGTAAAATATTCCGGAGGTAAAATAGTCCCCCATTTGGATCTCCGGGCGGGGACTACTCAAGAGGAAGTCATTATCAGGAGAATGAAAACTGGCGTTCTACGGATCGGAGTGTGGAATGTCAGATCCCTTAATCGGGCAGGTAGGTTAGAAAATTTAAAAAGGGAAATGGATAGGTTAAAGTTAGATGTAGTGGGAATTAGTGAAGTTCGGTGGCACGAGGAACAAGACTTTTGGTCAGATGATTACAGGGTTATAAATACAAAATCAAATAGGCGTAATGCAGGAGTAGGTTTAATAACAAATAAAAAAATAGGAGTGCGGGTTAGCTACTACAAACAGCATAGTGAACGCATTATTGTGGCCAAGATAGACACAAAGCCCATGCCTACTACAGTAGTACAAGTTTATATGCCAACTAGCTCTGCAGATGATGAAGAAATAGATGAAATGTATGACAAGATAAAAGACATTATTCAGGTAGTGAAGGGAGACGAAAATTTAATAGTCATGGGTGACTGGAATTCGTCAGTAGGAAAAGGGAGAGAAGGAAACATAGTAGGTGAATATGGATTGGGGGGGAGAAATGAAAGAGGAAGCCGCCTTGTAGAATTTTGCACAGAGCATAACTTAATCATAGCTAACACTTGGTTCAAGAATCATAAGAGAACGTTGTAGACATGGAAGAATCCTGGAGATACTAAAAGGTGTCAGATAGATTATATAATGGTAAGACAGAGATTTAGGAACCAGGTTTTAAATTGTAAGACATTTCCAGGGGCAGATATGGATTCTGACCACAACCTATTGGTTATGAACTGCAGATTGAAACTGAAGAAACTGCAAAAAGGTGGGAATCTAAGGAGATGGGACCTGGATAAACTGAAAGAACCAGAGGTTGTACAGAGTTTCAAGGAGAGCATAAGGGAATAATTGACAGGAATGGGGGAAAGAAATACAGTAGAACAAGAATGGGTAGCTTTGAGGAATGAAATAGTGAAGGCAGCACAGGATCAAGTAGGTACAAAGGCGAGGGCTAATAGAAATCCTTGGGTAACAGAAGAAATATTGAATTTAATTGATGAAAGGAGAAAATATAAAAATGCAATAAATGAAGCAGGCAAAAAGGAATACAAACGTCTCAAAAATGAGAACGACAGGAAGTGCAAAATAGCTAAGCAGGGATGGCTAGAGGACAAATGTAAGGATGTAGAGGCTTGTCTCACTAGGGGTAAGATAGATACTGCCTACAGGAAAATTAAAGAGACCTTTGGAGAGAAGAGAACCACTTGTATGAATATCAAGAGCTCAGATGGTAACCCAGTTCAAAGCAAAGAAGGGAAGGCAGAAAGGTGGAAGGAGTATATAGAGGGTTTATACAAGGGTGATGTACTCGAGGACAATTTTATGGAAATGGAAGAGGATGTAGATGAAGACGAAATGGGAGATACGATACTGCGTGAAGAGTTTGACAGAGCACTGAAAGATCTGAGTCGAAACAAGGCCCTGGGAGTAGCCAACATTCCATTAGAACTACTGATGGCCTTGGGAGAGCCACTCTAGACAAAACTCTACCATCTGGTGAGCAAGATTTATGAGACAGGCGAAATACCCTCAGACTTCAAGAAGAATATAATAATTCCAATCCCAAAGAAAGCAGGTGTTGACAGATGTGAAAATTACTGAACTATCAGTTTAATAAGCCACAGCTGCAAAATACTAATGCAAATTCTTTACAGACGAATGGAAAAACTGGTAGAAGCGGACCTCCGGGAAGGTCAGTTTGGATTCCGTAGAAATGTTGGAACACGTGAGGCAATACTAACCTTACGACTTATCTTAGAAGAAAGATGAAGAAAAGGCAAACCTACGTTTCTAGCATTTGTAGACTTAGAGAAAGCTTTTGACAATGTTAACTGGAATACTCTCTTTCAAATCAGATGGCAGTTATAAGAGTCGATGAGCATGAAAGGGAAGCAGTGGTTGGGAAAGGAGTGAGACAGGGTTGTAGCCTCTCCCCGATGTTATTCAATCAGTATATTGAGCAAGCAGTAAAGGAAACAAAAGAAAAATTCGGAGTAGGTATTAAAATTCATGGAGAACAAATAAAAACTTTGAGGTTCGCCGATGACATTGTAATTCTGTCAGAGACAGCAAAGGACTTGGAAGAGCAGTTGAACGGAATGGACAGTGTCTTGAAAGGAGGGTGTAAGATGAACATCAACAAAAGCAAAATGAGGATAATGGAATGTAGTCAAATTAAATCGGGTGATGCTGAGGGAATTAGATTAGGAAATGAGACACTTAAAGTAGTAAAGGAGTTTTGCTATTTAGGGAGTAAAATAACTGATGATGGTCGAAGTAGAGACGATGTAAAATGTAGACTGGCAATGGCAAGGAAATCATTTCTGAAGAAGAGAAATTTGTTAACATTGAGTATAGATTTAAGTGTCAGGAAGTCATTTCTGAAAGTATTTGTATGGAGTGTAGCCATGTATGGAAGTGAAACATGGACGATAACTAGTTTGGACAAGAAGAGAATAGAAGCTTTCGAAATGTGGTGCTACAGAAGAATGCTGAAGATAATGTGGGTAGATCACATAACTAATGAGGAGGTATTGAATAGGATTGGGGAGAAGAGAAGTTTGTGGCACAACTTGACCAGAAGAAGGGATCGGTTGGTAGGACATGTTTTGAGGCATCAAGGGATCACAAATTTAGCATTGGAGGGCAGCATGGAGGGTAAAAATCGTAGAGGGAGACCAAGAGATGAATACACTAAGCAGATTCAGAAGGATGTAGGTTGCAGTAGGTACTGGGAGATGAAGAAGCTTGCACAGGATAGAGTAGCATGGAGAGCTGCATCAAACCAGTCTCAGGACTGAAGACCACAACAACAACATAGTGTAATAACTACCCCAATACAAAATTTACCCTGAGCTTCTAAATTCTCACTTTGCTCGCATACATTCATCTCCTACCGCCATGATGGCTCCAACACGACTCTTTATAATCTTTCAATAAAATACTTAACTTTTCCATACGATTGCAGAAGCATGGTCCATCAGGATCTGCTCTGCAAGCATGGTCTGGCATGAGTGACTCAGTCCTTCATGCTAAACAATCTTCAGGCATCAATCTCTTCCTTCAATCCATGAGGGCCACCCCATCAGCGATGCCAATTCACTGTAGCAAAGCAGCATAAGGGTGGATTTGATCCTTCAAGTAAAGGATTGATATCTGTACCCTGATATCTGTGATGAAAAATAAACCACAATCTCTCAGTGACAGTCATTTTTCCATCCTGGATTTTCCATTGTTTGACTTCATCTGAATATAGTAGTTTTAAGAGTCTCTAAAAAGAAAACCTCTTTGTCGCATAATAATCCAAGAAATGGTCAAAATTTTGGTGGAAGCTTATTGCATCTACCTCATATTTGTTCTGTTATCCTTCAATAAATCCAGTAGTCCTTGTTTTCCACATTATGTATGAGCAAGCACATTTATAACTCAACCAACTCATATCTTGGAGGACTGTAAAGGATACAATCTGTCTGAAAGATAAAGAAATCTATTTATTTATTTATTGATATTTAAATTTTACAGTCCAACTTAATGCATTCATCTCTCATCACTATAGCAAACTTATATTTCAGTGAATCCAAAGATGTCACACTGCATTAACAACAGCATTATTACTGAATACCTATTGTGGAAACATGGGAGCAATCCTTTCAACAAATGGCATAAGAATTTGTTTTCTTTACTACTACAACAGGGTTCTCAGAAACATCGTATTCATCATGGAGGTTGACAGTTACGGCCATCTCTCATTGCTGGATGTCAGTGTGCAGAAGACACCTGATGGCATTCTGGGACACGAAGAAAGACAGAAGACTCACTCACAGGGACCTGTTATCTTCCAATATGTGGATGCTCCTATCCAGGACACTGAGACTCAGTTTTCATGACACTAGTGCACAAAATGTGAACTATGCGACAGTTTAATATCTACTGAGGCTAAACTCTTTATAAAGACATTTACTTCAAGAGTTACAGGATATCATACTGAGTAATTATAAAGAAACTGACAGTGTTCAGAGTGCTGTAGTGCAGGCTGAATACATCACAAGGTGCTGAAACATCGTACATACGAGGTGCGGCAATAAAGTAATGAGACTGGTTTTCTTTGCAAGATCTGGCAACCCTGCAGGCTTGCGTAAGCACAATATCTTTGACCTTGGTCTATAAGCTGCTTCTAGTTCAAGTAGCGCATCAATGCAACTGCTCAGTCGTGAGTTGTGCTGTAATAAGTTAACACATGTTTGTGTCTCTCGTCACGGAAATGGAACCACATAATATTGCGCAATGGTATGCCATTTCTTTTTGTGTTAAATTGGGTGAAACACGACAACAACTTATGGTAAGCTTCAGAAGGCTTTTGGAGGGGAGGTTATGTCAAGAGCTCAAGTTTTTCGTTGGCATACAATGTTTAGTGAAGGCAGAATGAATACCGAAGATGAAGACCGCAGCGGATGACCATCAACCTCTTGGACAAATGTCAACTTGGCAAGGGTGTGTGAACTCATACGATCTGATTGAAGATTATCCATGAAAGTGATTGCAGAACTAACATCAATTGAGAAGCGGTTCATCTCATAATAACTGAAGATCTTGGTATGAGAAAGATATGTGAAAAAATGGTCCCCAAAAGTCTCACACCACAACAGTGAGAAACACGAAAAACTGTGGCACCCAATCTGTTAGAGCAAACAGAAATCAATCCAGAATTGTTGAACTGTGTTACCACTGGTGATGAAAGTTGATTTTTTCAGTATGATCCAGAGGCAAAATGCAATCAGAAGGAAACTACTTTGAAGTAGACAACACTAAACTTGACTATAACGGAAGCAACATTTTTTTTCACATCAGTCTCATTACTTTATTGTCACACCTCATATGTCCATTAAACAGTGCACTCCCAGATCATGCTGAAAAAATTATAGTTTCACTTTCTACCCCCAGGTGAAAATGTGGCACTGTAAGCAGTGGACTTGCAGGGGGCAGACCTAACCGCTACCTACTTTTTCTTTCTTACTATTTAATCCGCCGTGTCCAGTGTTGAGGGGGGTGGGGGTGGTAGGGTGGGGATGAAGGGACAAGGTGAACTACCAGCGATACAACCATCCCGCCCTTGAATCGGAAGCTTTAAAAGTACAACAGATCAATAAATTTGTGATGATCTCCGCTATGAAATGATATTACACTGGTCATCAATGCTGGAAAGCTGTTTTTAACTGTGTCATGTACGAATATTATCATTTTAAGAAACTTTTTAACGACGTGTGAAGCCTTAGTCGCACCAACACTAATAAACAATGTTTTATTATCTCAAGATGGTTGGACTGTTAGCCGAAACTAGCAATCAATCCGAATAAAGAAGATTTCATGCGCGATTTTGACTCCAGGGGTTTTCAGTCTCTGATATATGTTTAAAAATACAGTGTAAATAAAGACGAAATAATGTTACTAAAAGATGAAAATTATACAGATGTTTTTAAAATCTCCGAAAGGATGAATAGGAAAATACGAAGATGGAAGAGGGAGAGGTGCAGGAAAAGGGGAAGGTTGACCAAACAGATGATAATGTTAGTTCTGGCAGGTTTATTAGGATATATGTGTTCAATATGGTCTTCCGACAGGATAGTCGACAGTTGCTTGCGATATATCTGTGCAATCAGAGTGATACATCGTCGCATGTTCTCCTTCAGGTCAGGAAGAGTCTAGACACAGCCCTGATAGACATTATCTTTCAGGTATCCCCACAACCAGAAGTCACACTGATTAAGGTTGGGGATCTGAAAGGCTATATTTCTTGAAATTGTCTAGAGATGATATAGTCATTACTGAATGTTTCTCAAAGCAAATATTTCTCCTAACAAGTGACATGTTGTGTCACCCTATTTTGCATCAAAATAGTGGTGTGGACACAGTTACGTTCTTGCAAAGCTCAAACCACATGTTACGAAAGGAGTCTTTTTTTTGGTCATCAGTCTACTGACTGGTTTGATGCGGCCCACCATGAATTCCTTTCCTGTGCTAACCTCTTCATCTCAGAGTAGCACTTGCAACCTACGTCCTCAATTATTTGCTTGACGTATTCAAATCTCTGTCTTCCTCTACAGTTTTTGCCCTCTACACCTCCCTCTAGTACCATGGAAGCCATTCCCTCATGTACTATCATCCTGTCCTCCTTATCAGTGTTTTCCACATATTCCTTTCCTCTCCGATTCTGTGTAGAACCTCCTCATTCCTTACCTTATCAGTCCACCTAATTTTCAACATTTGTCTATAGCACCACATCTCAAATGCTTCGATTCTCTTCTCTTCTGGTTTTCCCACAGTCCATGTTTCACTACCATACAATGCTGTACTCCAGACATACATCCTCAGAAATTTCTTCCTCAAATTAAGGCTGTTATTTGATATTAGTAGACTTTTCTTGGCCAGAAATGCCTTTTTTGCCATGGCGAGTCTGCTTTTGATGTCCTCCTTGCTCTGTCCATCATTGGTTATTTTACTGCCTAGGTAGCAGAATTCCTTAGCTTCATTCACTTCGTGACCATCAATCCTGATGTTAAGTTTCTTGCTGTTCTCATTTCTACTGCTTCTCATTACCTTCGTCTTTCTCCAATTTACTCTCAAACCATACTGTGTACTCATTAGACTGTTCATTCCATTCAGCAGATCATTTAATTCTTCTTCACTTTCACTCAGGATAGCAATTGTTGTGTCTAGACAAGACAGCCTAGACACAATGAGAGGAAGCCGAAAGGAACGCGCTTAAACTCACGCAGGCTGGCGTGAGGTCTGAAACAGGATACGTAATGAATGCTATAAAGAAAAGTACGTAGCTTCTGGAATACTTAACTTTAATCCACATTTGTAGAACATCGCTCTTGATGATACATTAATAGAATCTCAATATCAATTGAATACGGCGCCTTGCTAGGTCGTAGCAAATGTAGCTGAAGGCTATGCTAACTATCGTCTCGGCAAATGAGAGCGTAGTTGTCAGTGAACCATTCCTTGCAAAGTCGGCTGTACAACTGGGGCGAGTGCCAGTACGTCTCTCTAGACCTGCCGTGTGGTGGCGCTCCGTCTGCTATCACTGACAGTGGCGACACGCAGGTCCGGCGTATACTAATGGACCACGGCCAATTTAAAGGCTACCACCTAGCAAGTGTGGTGTCTGGCGGTGACACCACAGCAATGTCATCAGCGAATCATATCATTGATATCCTTTCACCCTGTATTTTAATTCCACTCCTGAACGTTTCTTTTATTTCCATCATTGCTTCCTCGATGTACAGATTGAAGAGTAGGGGCAAAAGGCTACAGCCTCGTCTTACACCCTTCTTAATACGAGCACTTCGTTCTTCATCGTCCACTCTTATTACTCCCTCTTGGTTGTTGTACATATTGTATATGACCCGTCTCTCCCTATAGCTTACCCCTACTTTTTTCAGAATCTTGAACAGCTTGCACCATTTTATGTAGTCGAACGCTTTTTCCTGGTTGACAAATCCTATGAAAGTGTCTTGATTTTTCTTTAGTCTTGCTTCCATTATTAGCCATAATGTCAGAATTGCTTCTCTTGTCCTTTTACTTTTCCTAAAGCCAAACTGATCGCCACCTAGCGCATTCTCAATTTTCTTTTCCATTCTTCTGTATATTATTCTTGTAAGCAGCTTCGATGCATGAGCTGTTAAGCTGATTGTGCCGTAATTCTCGCACTTGTCAGCTCTTGCCGTCTTCAGAATTATGTGGATGATGCTTTTCCAAAAGTCAGATGGTATATCGCCAGACTCATATATTCTACACACCAACGTGAATAGTCATTTTGTTGCCACTTCCCCCCAATGATTTTAGAAATTCTGATGGAATGTTATCTATCCCATCTGCCTTATTTGACCATAAGTCTTCCAAAGTTCTTTTAAATTCTGATTCTAATACTGGATCCCCTATCTCTTCTAAATCGACTCCTGTTTCTTCTTCTATCACATCAGACAAATCTTCACCCTCATAGAGGCTTTCAATGTATTCTTTCCACCTATCTGCTCTCTTCTCTGCATTTAACAGTGGAATTCCCGTTGCACTCTTAATGTTACCACCGTTGCTTTTAATGTCACCAAAGGTTGTTTTGACTTTCCTGTATGCTGAATCTGTCCTACCGACAATCATATCTTTTTCGATGTCTTCACATTTTTCCTGCAGCCATTTCATCTTAGCTTCCCTGCACTTCCTATTTATTTAATTCCTCAGTGACTTGTATTTCTGTATTCCTGATTTTCCCGGAACATGTTTGTACTTCCTCCTTTCATCAATCAACTGAAGTATTTCTTCTGTTACCTATGGTTTCTTCGCAGCTACCTTCTTTGTACCTATGATTTCCTTCCCAACTTCTGTGATGGCCCTTTTTAGAGATGTCCATTCCTCTTCAACTGTACTGCCTACTGCGCTATTCCTTATTGCTGTATCTATAGCGTTAGATAACTTCAAATGTATCTCGTCATTCCTTAGTACTTCCGTATCCCACTTCTTTGCGTATTGATTCTTCCTGACTAATGTCTTGAACTTCAGCCTACTCTTCATCACTACTATATTGTGATCTGAGTCTATATATGCTCCTGGGTATGCCTTACAATCCAGTATCTGATTTTGGAATCTCTGTCTGACCATGATGTAATCTAATTGAAATCTTCCCTTATCTCCCGGCCTTTTCCAAATATACCTCCTCCTCTTGTGATTCTTGAACAGGGTATTCGCTATTACTAGCTGAAACTTGTTACAGAACTCAATTAGTCTTTCTCCTCTTTCATTCCTTGTCCCAAGCCCATAGTCTCCTGTAACCTTTTCTTCTACTCCTTCCCCTACAACTGCATTCCAGTCGCCCATGACTATTAGATTTTCGTCCCCCTTTACATACTGCATTACCCTTTCAATATCCTCATACACTTTCTCTATCTGTTCATCTTCAGTTTGCGACGTTGGTATGTATACCTCAACTATCGTTGTCGGTGTTGGTCTGCTGTCGATTCTGATTAGAACAACCCGGTCACTGAACTGTTCACAGTAACACACCCTCTGCCCTACCTTCCTATTCATAACGAATCCTACACCTGTTATACCATTTTCTGCTGCTGTTGATATTACCCCATACTCATCTGACCAGAAATCCTTGTCTTCCTTCCACTTCACTTCGCTGACCCCTACTATATCTAGATTGAGCCTTTGCATTTCCCTTTTCAGATTTTCTAGTTTCCCTACCATGTTCAAGCTTCTGACATTCCATGCCCTGACTCATAGAACGTTATCCTTTCGTTGATTATTCAATCTTTTTCTCACGGTAACCTCCCCCTTGGCAGTCCCCTCCCGGAGATCCGAATGGGGGACTATTCCGGAATCTTTTGCCAATGGAGAGATCATCATGACACTTCTTCAAATACAGGCCACATGTCCTGTGGATACACGTTACATGTCTTTAATGCAGTGGTTTCCATTGCCTTCTGCATCCTCATGTCATTGATCATTGCTGATTCTTCCTCCTTTAAGCCAGCCGCGATGGCCGTGCGGTTCTAGGCGCTGCAGTCCGTAACCGCGGGACTGCTAGGGTCACAGGTTCGAACCCTGCCTCGGGCATGGATGTGTGTGATGTCCTTAGGTTAGTTAGGTTTAAGTAGTTCTAAGTTCTAGGGGACTGATGACCTAAGATGTTAAGTCCCATAGTGCTCAGAGCCATTTGAACCATTTGAACCGCCTTTAGGGGCAATTTCCCACCCCTAGGACAAGAGTGTGCCCTGAACCTCTATCCGCTCCTCCGCCCTCTTTGACAAGGCCGTTTGCAGAATGAGGCTGTAAGGAGTCCTTACAACATGAAAATGTCATAGAGCTAACAGGTCTACAGGATGTCGCCTCCTCAAAGAAAATTGGACCAAGAATGAAGGAGCTTGTGAAACATCACCACACAAAAACATAAGCTGTGTGGAGTGGATGTTCCTGCACAACATGCAGTGGAGTAGAATCCCACATGCGACAGTTCTGCACACTCAAGGCATTGTGCAGAGTAAAACGTGCCTCGTCCATCCAAAGAATGTTTCCCAGCCACGTCATCCATTTCCATGCACGCAAAAAAAGAAGGGAAAACTCATGGCATTGTAGCCTTGGAGCTTCATTTGGTGAACATTCTGAATCTTGTAGGTATAGCATAGTAAAATACACTACAACATCTTTTGAACTGTTGACCAGATGAGAAACAATCCCTATGACACAACTTGAGTACTAGCTGGAGAATCTCAGGCATATGCTGCACGATGGGTATAGCCATGGCCACTTTATGAACAACTGCCTTGGCAATGAGCCACCTCCTTCTACCTTGAACACCACCCAATTCATCTGTTTCTTCAAATTCCTTGATCATATTCTTTAACACATTTATTGACACTGGGCTTCTTCACAGCTGTTTCTCTCAGTGATACTCCGGTAATGCACTGCTGCTGCTGCTGCTGCTGCTGCTGCTGCTGCCATTCTGATGAAACAACTTTACCAGCAGACAGCACTGCACAGTCTTTCTTCTCAACAGCCCTTGCATTTTGTATTGAAAACTTCAAGCTTCTTAACTTTTTACACCAGCATTCACTTTGCAAAGGGAATCAAAATGAGTTATCTACCAAAAAACAGCATACTGATGTTAAAACAGGAAGTATTTCACATTTTGACTGCTTTCAACACCCTACCGTCATCTGGTGGCAGAACATGGAACTATTATTTTTTTCAGCGTATTCCATGAGAGCTCCGATTAATGAACATATCTACAGTGTTTCAACATCCTGTGATGTGTATGGTCCACACTGCAGCTGTCAGTTAAGTTATAACCACTTTGTAGCTGGAGTCACCTGAATGCAGTGGCAGCAAACAGAAAATGGGAGAATACTTTCCTACTGAATATGGGTTTAGCCTCCACAATAATTGGCTAATGTTTAACTTACGACATTTTATAAGTAAGATAAAGAAGTATATAGGGATTTCATATTTATTCCTGGAGTGTGTTGCATTTCTAGAGATTGAAATGCTAGGGACTGGGAAGAGAATGCGAGGGAAAGAGTGCATCTAGTATGAGAGTAAGGAAAACTCAAGCAATGAGTGCTGGGGTTTAAGCCTCTTTGTTTGTTGCTTCAGTTATTATAATAACACAGCTAGTAGCTGTGTCATAAAAGACCATTTCGGTTTGACATTGAAAAACTGCCAAGTCCTTAAAAATGAGAAGATCATTTAACTCTCAGCACATCATCTTATCTTTAGAAGACAGATGCAGTGTGGGGACTAATTGCTGTTTTCAGTGCACTCATTATGAAAGTTTTGTTAATTCAATTTCCAAAGTACTTGTTTTATAATAAATTGTACTTTCTTTGTTACAGGGCAAGTCCTTTCAAGAAATAACATTCAAGAGATAATTAAATTTGCCTATCAGGAGAGATTATTTATTTTAGCTGATGAGGTAAGTTTTTCAAAATTCTATTTTCACATTATCCAAAAGTTATTAATCACAATATAAGCCATAATAACAGTGAAGAAAGGAAATTCCAAGCTTATTATTGTGGTTAGGTTGAGCCTTCTTAAATTTTGGACTTAGAGACATCCAAAATCATTACGTAAATAATGTAGGATGCTAGAATGGTCTACTTTAGGAAAACTGGTTCAGTATGTAGTGCTTTATTCATTTCATTGTATTCACAGTCATGCCACCAAGTTATTAATACTGAATTTGACAGATGTAATACAGTTTGATACAACAATACAGTTTAGACAAACATTATTTGGTTTGTAGACAGCTATCCAGTCTATTTCTCAAATAGCACATCTGAAATTTTTCAAGTAAAATGTTTACTAGATGACTATTTAAGAAAAAATTAGATGGTTATCCTTGGCTTCCGGGAACTTGTTGTATTATTAGCAACTATCATATAAGCTGACTGGTAAAGGAGAGGCATGTTGGAAATGGACGGGCACTTGCATACAAATGGTCCATTTATTGCAATGATGTTTACCTATTACAGGGAGGTTATACAACAAATTAACATACCATTGGAATGTTGCATAATTTCATATTGTTTCTCCACAAGTTTAATAAAAACAACAGATACACATAACAGATGCTTTAGTCCTCAATAATAAATTTTCCTTCACTATTTACAACAGTCTGCCAATACTGGATAACTTTTAAATTCCACAACTATAGAAATAACATGATTTTAATGCAAAGAACTCATTGATCCATGTTCAGACAATGCATGTCAGCAATGATGGTTACACCTCGGGGAAGCAATTCTTAGTACACTACATGGTTGCTGTTCCTCCAGACGCATAATGTTATCTTTTGTGAATGCACACCAGTCTTTGCATAGAGAGTTGTTTCTTTCTTTGGGCTCATCCATTCCTTTCTTTTCCTTATGTTAGCATAAAGACACCATTTATTGTCACCAGTAATGAGACTGGTCAGTGTTGTTCATGAGCCAATTAATGACTAACAAGCAGAGATGCACATATCACCAACCAATGATTTTTGTAATTTTAGTTTAAAGCATGTGGTACCGATATCAAATTTTTGAAATGTCACATGATGGTGAAATGACCACAGTTGATCACATTTTCCACTTCTTAAGCACACTGATGTGGATAATTGAGAATTAGTGTGTTCAAACAATCTTCATCAAACCCCAAATGTCTTCCTGAACATGGAGAGTCACTAATGTCAAAACAATTCTCCTTAAAACTAGAAAACCATTTTCTTCCTGTGCTCTGTGCAGTGGTGTTATCCCCATACATGGTGCAAATGTTTCTGGCTGCTTCCACTGCTGTTACCCCTCTACTAATATCAAACAGAAAAATATGTCAGAAATTTTCCAATATCTCTACTTGGCACTTCTTTTTCTAGTGTCCATAAATCCACTCACTATCTCGAAATGACAAAATGTAAAATCAAATAGCAACAGTGAACTACAAATAAAAAATTACAAATGATAAATAAACCCAAAGCAATCAGAATACCAATGTGCAAACTGCAAACACTATGATGGTTCAAATGGCTCTGAGCACTGTGGGACATAACTTCTGAGGTCATCAGTCCCCTAGAACTTAGAACTACGTAAACCTAACTAATCTAAGGACATCACACACATGCATGCTCGAGGCAGGATTCGAACCTGTGACCGTAGCGATTGCACGGTTCCAGACTGTAGCGCCTAGAGCTGCTCGGCCACCCCGGCCGGCAAAACACTATGAACTTATGCACCAACCTAATGAAATGCCAAAGGTAATGTTTTGATGGGAGACTGTACAAATATGCAGAGATGGACCAATGTAAATGATGGTCCAGCTATCATGTCTGGACCAGATACATCTCACCACTGATGCAGCTGAAATTGGCGTTCATAAAAAGTTCACTCTCTCAGCACATGAAAACAAAACCCTTATGTTACATGGGACATATAACTTATGACTATCAGCAGAGAATAGAAAGTATAATATTTTGATCCCAGTTCAATTAATGGAGGTCATGTTTACATACAATTTCCATCTACAGAAAGAAAACGGACTACAATAATTATCTCTATACGTGCAGGGTACAGAGTTTGCACACTAAAGGGGCCTACACATTAAATCTACACATACATAAGAAATCACTTCGTACTCATGACTCTTACCACATGAGTCTATACTCTCAGGTGAAGATCGGAGGTAATAATGTAACAGATACATGGTGGCTGCATCTAACTATCTGTTCACACAAAGGTGCATTAATACAGGCAACATTATTTTACATATGCGGGTAGGCGACTTGTGGAAAAGCATATAAGTCCTCATGAGCACACACAGTGCACCATTTATCAGGCTTTGGAGGTTTCCAGACTGCTGTCCTGGATAGTATCAGTGTCGGTGTAATTAAGAAATGATGGCTGGTGTTGTACCTGGAATAACTGTATGGGTAAGAGGGCAGCGGTTGCCCAGCTATTTAAAGCAGGTAGGCCTACTGCTTCTGTACGAAAATGCAAGTAGCTAGCAATGCTCATGCTGCATAGTCACACAAACCCAACTTACCAGTGCATGGTATGCTGACTGCTCATACACCTATCTGAGAACACTGTGCAGCAAGCCATTATGTTCTGTTGGCGTGCAATTACACGCTGCACAAATCGCTCATCGATGGTGTCTCAATGCCCGTGCAGGAAGTGTTCATCATGTTAAAGGCTCCTGGCCACACTTTCTGCCTGGAAAAACCCACATAAGACAAAGAGTTGGACAGAGAGAGAATTCATGTCACATTAGGGTGCTCGCTACATACAAACGGTTCAGCATCTTCTGTAACATTCTGTCAGCTGCTTGCACAGACAACCGGCAAGCATGAATGTTGTGGTGCATTTCACCACAATACTAATCAGAGTATTTTTCGGCAGAGATGGTTGCACATACATTAGCCTTCATCTTTTACAATTAACAATTGTTGGAAATTATACCAAATCCATCTCTTGCATTACTCAACTAAGACAGTTCGAGTTCCTTTCTTTAGGATGTGATTTGTGTCAGCTCAAAGGAAAGTCATAACATGGACAGTTCATCATGATACATGTGGACCATTGTTAAGGAGAAGCAGTCATTTGATTTTATGTAATAATACCTTTCATTATCATTTACATTTCCTGAAGATGTAGATGAGTGTACAACACAAATATTGCAAAGGAAGATGGGATCCAAATGTCACCAAAGAGGCTGTTGATATGCTATGAGATTTCTGTCTTTCTATACAAATATTCAAAGAAAGAATTCTCAGGTATCTCGCAGAATGAAAATGTGAAATTGGAGTGATATTTTGGCATGAGATCAAACTGCCATAAGATACTTTGATGCAACAAGTATCTTCTGTTATACAATGCTAATATATCATATTCCCCCACTGCTGTTGCTGCTGAAAGCAGAAGGTGTAATTACTGGGCCAGCACTCATTTGTGGGTGTTGCATTCCAGATGGTGAAATACTAGAATTGCATACTTTTTCACTTGCACATACGGTACTTACATATCACATTCCATTTTGACCTCTCACACACAGATTTTTATTATGCAAACGAGAATAGTCAAGATAATGAAAAAAATGCCTCGCCTCCACTACTAAACATGTTTCAGGGGCTATAAGGTGAACAAACCCTAAAACAACAGCCCGGCAGGGATTTTGTTGACTGGCTGGTGGCGATGCTGGCAGGAAGTATTAATCCCCTCCACTGTGAAGCCTCTGTTTGGACAAGTAGCACATGCTTGTTAGATGACACAATATAGTATACTGAATGAACGTGTATCAAGTGGAAAGGGGAAATCCACGAATTCTAGTTATGTAACATTCATGTATGATTCATATGTGCATACAGAATCAGCACATGTGTTAAGGAGATTCTTCCAAGAGGAATTTCCTAATGTTCAAGTTCATAATCAGAGTACAATTCATCAATTAATAAACAAATTTTGTGAAATGGGAAGTGTTTTTGACAGGAAACATAGTCAGCTGATACATTATTCAAAGGAGCAGCTCTGGATACATTGTGCATGCTGTGGAAAGGTCTCCTAGAAAATCTGTCTCAGCAAATGGCAATTTCCTATGGCTCTGTTCAAATGCCCATAAAGTAATTGAAGTTATAGGCCCATAAAATAACTACACTGCAAGAACTTAAAACAGGTGATGCTGCAAAAAGGCTGTGGTTTTCTGAGTGGATTTTGTACAGAGTGCGTGACAGAGAATGTATCCTAAGTGGATACATTATTTCACAAAATAACAATTACTGGAGTTCTGAAAAGCCTAACATAATACATGAGGTATGATGCATAATCAAAAAATAGAAATGTGGTGTGCTGTTAGCACAGAGAGAATAATAGACCCAATTTTTTTCCAGGAAGCACACAGTGAAAGATATGTGGAAAACATTTTGCAGTCTTTTTTGGCCAATTAACTGAGAGAACATCCTTTTGTGACCCATCAGTAGAACTCTGTGACTGCACATACAGCCAACTTCTCACTACAGGAAATTCATGATGTACTTCAACATATGGCCTCTTCATTCCCCCATTTTTACCCTCTGTGGGTTTCTTTTTCTCTGGGGAAGAGGGGGCCATTTAAGAGAAAGTATACAAATCAAATTCACACACTTTAGGTTACCTTAAGACTAACCAACATTTGTCAAGAAAAGTTGCTGCCATTTCTCAGAGGTAACTGCAGAGTGTAATCAACAATTTTCTAAGTAGGTCTGAACAATGAATGGAGGCAGTTACAGCATCTCTTTGCTTAATATACAAGAGTAATTTACTTTTCTTTTTAAGTGTTTGTGTTATGTATGGTATAAATAACTGACCCAACAAACTGTACCTGCACCACAGGCTCAGGAGCCAGCCTCATGGGTCAGCCGCATGCTGCAAAAAAGGTTGCACTAATTGTTGATCACCATGTATATAGCCTGCCAGTGTTTTTTATTTATATTCAGAATATAGTGTGTTTTCTTCATTAAAATTTATACATTTTTGCAAAGAAATTGACATCCACCATCAACAAGCCTGTCACTTGAATTATGTATCTATAATTAGTCAATGGCTATGTAAAGGACAGACCAATGTAAGAAAAAAGGGAGTTCTTTTATACAAGGAGCTACCCAAAATTCAGAGGCAAACTAAAACTGTTAGTTGTGAAGAATTGCTTCCATACAGCTGAAGATTTTATGAACGCTAGTCTAAAATAACCAAGTAAAAAGTTTTCTTAAACACCATTAGTTTTCAGCTAATTTATTTCATTCTATATATGTAATTGTTCTTTTTTATCATTATAAGTCAATTATAATATTTGTACAAATTGTAACTGTGACTTGTCCTATGACCATGTGTAGCATGAGCAACAATTTATGGATCAATAAAAATCAAATCAAATGATCTGCACACAGGACAACACAGTATAAGCTGCTGTAGAAATCAAGATCTAGATCATGTTGTTTGCAGTTACTTCAGTGGGGGGGCCTAGAGAAAGGGAGAGGATGACAGAGAGAAGAGGTTAAATGAGAAGAAAGTGGAGATGTAGAGAGAGAGAGAGAGGGGGGGGAGGGGGGGAGAGAGAGAGAGAGAGAGAGAGAGAGAGAGAGAGAGAGAGAGAGAGATTGGCAGTCACAACAGCAATCACAAAGAACAGTAATAAAGTATTATATTCAACGGCCTCAATTGCACAAAACACTTTTATTCATAAGTGGTGGCCAGTTTCTACTTGATGTAGATCATCTATGAACCAACTATTTAATTTGTAGTAATATAATAAAACAAAGTTAAAAGCAAATTGTACAGTGTTATACCCAGTGATGACTTGTGGATACCATGGCACAGAGCAGGAACTGTGGTGACCACCCACTCATGCTGACTGCCGACTATGCAGCGATGTCATGGAAGTAAATAGCAGATGCCTGCCCCTCGCCTGTCGCCCTCCATCATCTTTAGCCACTAGGAAATAACAATGTGACTTTTTCAGACAGCATCAATTTAAATCTCAATACTATGCTGGTATGATTATGTTCATATTATATCAAATAATTTGATGTCTATCGGAAAGTGATACAAAATGTTAAAAAAGAAATTCCACATGTCTGGAATCAATAATAATAATAAAATCTATACGAGCAATGGTTAAGAGGGAAACCAGAAAATCAAAAGCATGAATCTTGAAATTCTTGCTCACTTCCCAATGTATTTACTCCTTCCAGAATGAGATTTTCACTCTGCAGCAGAGTGTGCACTGATATGAAACTTCCTGGCAGATTAAAACTGTGTGCCGGACTGAGACTCGAACTCGTAACCTTTGCCTTTCGCGGGCAAGTGCTCTACCAACTAAGCTACCCAAGCACGACTCACGCCCTGTCCTCACAGCTTTACTTACGTATTTACTCCTTAACATTTTTTGTTGATGATAATAAAAAATCAGCTTTAGCTGAACTGCAAGTTACAGTCACAGTATGTGTGACACACACACACACACACACACACACACACACACACACACACACACACACACACACACGTAGACTTTGTCTCATTCATAGGGTTGTGTACTCTGATAGGAAGAAATAATATAAACACAGCTTAAACAAAATATCCATGTATTATAATTTCTTTTGATCACACGCATAGAAAAAATAAAATCTCATACAGCTGTTAATCTGTTCCATTAACAACAGTTGCTATTTGCATTAAATATTGGCTGATTTCCTCACCCATAAGGTGGAAAGTCTACTATTCCCTTCACTACACTGCTTTTTGATATGAATGGCATACACGAAACTAGCAAACTAGTCTGAGGCGATAAGAACATTTAACTTTTCTCAGATTTTCATAGATTCCAATAAATGAAACTGGAATACAGATGTAGTCTCACTTGGGAAAATGTTTATTTCTCCCAAGGATAGTAAAAGAATGTGAGGTAATGAAAATAGGGATGACATACTACCTACATTACTTAAGGAATTAATTAAACCAACAGCCCACTTAATAAACAGTTCAACTGGCCAGGGGACCATTCCTGAACTTTTCAAAATTACTGAGATACAACCAGTGTATAAAAAGGGAGCAATCACAGACATAAACAATTACAGGTCAGTCTCATCGACTTCAATACTTCACAACCTCTTAAACAACTCATTGTTTGGGTTCTGAAAAGGGAGGTCCACAACAATGGCAGTAGCAACTTTTACCTATTAAATGCTAAACAAACTCGATAAAAGAAACAAAGTCATTGGGACTTTCCTAGATATGTCTAAAGCCTTTGATTCTATGAACCATGTAGTACTATTATCCAGATTACAGACTTACAGTATAAGAGGAGTAGCAGTCTACTTCTTAAGTTAGTACTTCCAAGACAGAAGATAGTGTACTAAACTATGTTATAAGAACAAAAGTAAAATCCTAACAGTAAAAAAAGCACACGAATCTCCTAAATGTGGAGTCCCTTAGGGAAGTATTCTTGGCCTCTTTTTCTTTATTGTATGACATAACATGGTCGCAAAACTCAAAGCTAGTGAACTATGCTGATGACACATCATTTATTAGCTTGGGCCAGACTCATCAGCAAAGCAATAAAGAGAACTCTGTACCAATCACAAAATATCTAAGAATGAATAAAATTACACTGAACAAAGACAAGACTCTTGTAATAAAGTTATTGTTTAATTATAACCAGTCTCATACTGAATCATTGTGTACAGGTGAAACATCCAATAAACCTATGTTTTTAGGCTTTGTCATTGACAACATCTAACATGGAAAGAATACATCAGCTACATCTGTAAAAAGATTAGCAGCAATGTTTTTACATACTGAAACATCTCTCGAATATAATAAATCCTATTGTCCTTAGACAATTGCATTTGCTCCTCCACCAACCAGTCTAAATGGATAAGACATTCAGGCTTCAAACGAGAGCATTGAGGCTAATTGACAATATAAGTAAATGCGACTCCTGAAGGGACTACTTCAAACATTATGATTTACTGACTGTGTATTCATTGTATGTTCTTAAGATTGTTACGTTTGTAAAAGAGAATGATGAACTGAGGATAATGAATAGACACACTCATAATTACAATACACAAATCAGATGTGATTATCATAGGGGAATGACTAACAAAACAGCTACACATCACGGTGCACTTGAAGCTGTAAGACAATAAGTTACCAAATAATACAAAGTAGCTCCAAGGCCATCATTTTAAAATAAAATTGAAACAATTGTTAATTAAAAATGTTAACACTCATTCAAATAATTCTAAGCTCTGTTATTGACAATATTAGTTTAGTGTGCCTGAGTACAAAATGTTGGTGAATGTTTATATAATAGTATATAATATACAACTTGTTGTATATATTCATTACATGTATGGCATGATACCTTTGTAAATGTACAAAAACAAATGATATGCAAGACTGTAAAGTTATTACAGACAAAGAAATGCTATTATTATTATTATTATTATTATGTGCGATTGGACCCATACGGATCACGCAAAGCTTTTCCGATTCAATTTTTTAATTCTCCAAACTTCTCTCATTCTTTCCCCATGAATTCTCTTTCTTTCCTCTGTCCATTTTGTCCCCTGTCTCTTGCAAACTTCATTCTCGGGTTGTACTTTCCAACTATTGATTTTTTGCCTGTATACATTCCTGTTTATAACTTCTGAAGAATTTATTTGTGCATTTGCTAGATCTGTTTTGGTTTCTTTTATCCAGGGTATGGTTTTCAATTTTTCAATGTATATTAAAATTTTGTGGGAGAGTCTGGGTGTTGAGAGTCTGTGGATATGACCGTAAAATTTTAGTCTTCTTTTCCGGATGTCTGCGGCGAGGTTACATAATTTTTCTGTAACTTTCCGAGACTGTAACCTGTATCCATCTTCAGTTCTTTTTGGGCCAAGAATCTTTCTGATAATTTTGCGTTCCTCTTTCAGGATGCCTTCCAGGTCGCCTTTTCTATGGAGTGTGAGTGTTTCGCTGGCATATAGTGCTTCGGGCTTGATTACTGTATTGTAGTGTCGTATTTTTGAGTGAATGGAGAGACACTTTTTATTGTAGATGTTGTGGGTTTTCCAGTATGCTCTTTTCAGTTTTTGCAATCGAACTTTTTGTGCAGTTTTCTCTCCCCCTGTGGGTTCTAGGACCTCACCTAAGTATTTAAAGAATGGAACTCTCTCAATTTGTCCATATTTTGTAGTCAGTTTTTGAGTTTCAAATTTTGAGCAGATGAATTTGGTTTTTTGGAAGGAAATTTGTAGCCCAACTTTTTCGGCGCATTCTTTGAGAATGTCTATCTGTTTAATTGCTGTGGTCTCGTTTTCTGCTAGAATGGCCACGTCATCTGCAAATGCCAAGCATGAAATTTTAATACCATCTTTCGATCTTCCTAGTTGTATAGGCTTCCAGTAATTTTGATTCTTCAGTTCTTTTTCCCATTCTCGGATGACTTTGTCTAAGACAAGGTTGAAGAGGAGTGGAGACAAGCCGTCACCTTGTCTGACGCCAGTTTTGATCAGGAAGGGCTCTGATATTTCACCCAGGAATTTTATCTTAGAAGTTGTGTTTGTGAGCGTTTCTTTGATAAGGTTTAGGGTTTTCGGATCGAGTCCTAGCTCCTCAAGGATAATAAAGAGAGATTGCCTATCGATTGAATCATAAGCCTTTGCGAAATCAACAAAGGAACAAATGATCGGACTGTTTCTGACTGCTTTGTATTTTAGTGTTGTCTTCAAATTGAAAATTTGTTCTGCACAGGATCGGTGAGGGCGAAAGCCAGCTTGGTATTCACCAATACTGTGTTCGAGTTGTTCTTGTGTTCGTTGAAGAAGACAAGCTGAGAGGATTTTATAAGTGACTTGGAGAAGGGAGATTCCTCGATAGTTGTTTATATCTGCCATGTCTCCCTTTTTATGCAGTGGATGAATTAGGGCGCATTTCCAATCTTCTGGTAGTTTTTCTGTCTGCCAAATGTCTGTGATGATTTGAGTGAGTTCTTTGAGGGAATTTGGTCCAAGATTTTAAAGTAGTTCTGCAGTGATATTATCTTCTCCGGATGCCTTGTTGTTTTTCAGTCTATGAATATGTCTTTGGATCTCCTCTAGTGTAGGTGGAGGGGATTCTGGATTTGTGTAGACAGCAGTTTCTTGAGGGAATCTTGAAGAAGGTTCAGGGCAATTGAGGAGTCCGGAAAAGTATCTCGCCAGCTCCTCACAATTTTCCCGATTTGTGAGCGCTAGTTTTCCATCTGGTTTTCTGAAACATAGATTTCGTGAGCCGTATCCATTGATTCTCCCAGCAAAGGTCTTATAGAAGTCTCGTACATTATAGTTACGGAAATTTTCTTCAATAGACTCACACTGTTCCTTGAGGTACTTCCTCTTGATTTGTCTGATTGTTTTTGCCACTTGTCTTCTGGTGTTGTGGAAGTGATCTAGATTTTCTGGGGATTTTTTACTGTTATACTTCAGAAAGGCTTTCTTTCTTTCTTCCAGCGCTTTTTCACGTCCAGAGTCCCAGCAGGGGTGTTGTGTGTTCTTTTTCAATGGGATCAGTTCTTTTGCCTTCTTTGTAATTTTTGTTCGAAATTTTTCCCAAGAGTCAGCTGGTTCCTTTTCCCACTCCTCCTTCAGATTGGTTTCTTTGATTGTTCGTGTGTCAAATTTCATCATGTGTGTTTTCTTCAGATAGAATTTTTTTGGGGTGAATTTGACTTTAATGCGTGTTAAGTAGTGGTCTGAGTCAATGTTTGCCCCTCTGCGGACTTGGACATCATGGATCTCTTTCTGTACGAAATAGGAGATGGCAATGTGGTCAATCTGATATTCGCCGATCTCTTGTTTGGGGGACCTCCAGGTCTCTTATTTTCTAGGTTTTTTTCTCAAAGATGTAGACATTATTTTTAGATTATTTTGTTGGCATAGTTCAATAAATCTCAGTCCGTTTCTGTTGGTGAATCTGTGTGCTGGATATTTTCCTACAGTTTTTTGGTGTTCTTTCTCTCTGCCAATTTGTGCATTGAAATCTCCCATTAAGATTTTGATATCATCCCGGGGAATTTTGGCCATGACATCTTCAAGTTTAGTCCAGAATTTTTCAGTTTGTAGTTGGCGTTTTTTGTTGTCTATGTTTGTGGGTGCATGAACATTTATCAATGTGTATTTCTTGTTGACGCACTGGATACGCATGGTCATGAGGCGATTATTTATGGAAGAGACCTCTCTAATTGAGCCTAATATATTTCTGTGCACCGCAAATGCCATGCCCAGGAGTGGCGTACCATTGGCAATTCGTTTGTCAGTCTTGCTCTTGAAGATGCGATAGTTTCCATAGTCTATTGTATTTTCATCCGTGAATCTAGTTTCTTGTAACGCTAAGATCTTAATTTTTTGTTGGTCTAGCTCTGTTACTAAGTTGTGTAATTTTCCAGGTTGAATTAGGGTCTGAATGTTAAAGGTACCAATGTCATGGGAACCTTGGGACGAAGTTTGCTTGAGAACTCTGATCGTGATGGCCCGGGTTCCCCAGAATCCGAAAACCCAGTTGTCGTCTGTCGACGAGTGGATTGGTTACCACCTGGGGTAATTCTGTCATTACTCTCACGAATCATGATAGCTTGTAAGTTTTGGTCCAGTGTTTCCACTGGGTGTTTAGAACCAGGGATTGTCAGTTCCTGGAGCATATAATACAGCCGCACCTACTAGATGGACAGACGCTGACCTCACTGCTGCTCGACTCGAGTACAGACGCATTGAGGATTTGGAATGTGAGATTTTTTTTCAAGGTTTTCTCCTATAGATCCGCCGTGTTCTGCGTTAACAGGGTCACCTCGTGTAGGATGTGGGTCTTCACCATTATTATTATTATTATTATTACACTGAGGTGAAAAGAGCCATGGAATACCTCATAATATAGTGTTGGACCTCCTTTTGCCTGGCATAGTGCAGCAACTCAACATGGTATGGACTTGACAAGTTGATGGATGTCCCCTGCATAAATATTGACCACACTGTCTCCATAGTTGTGCATAATTGTGAAATTGTTGGTTTGCAAACTGACATTTTGAATATGTCCCATAAATGTTTAATGGGATTCATGTCAGGCAATCTGGGTGGCTAGACCATTTGCTTGAACTGTCCAGAATGTTCTTCAAACCAATCATGAACAATTGTGGCCCGGTGACATGGCGCATTCTCATGGGAGCATGAAGTTCATCAGTGGCTGCAAATGGTCGCCAAATATAACTATTTCCAATAAATAATCAATTCAGTTGGAGCAGAGGACCCAGTCCGTTCCACATAAACACAGCCCACACTGTTACGGAGCCAACACCACCTTCCACAGTGCCTTGTTGACAACTTGGGTCCGTGGCTCCATGGGGTCTACAACACACCCAAACGCTACTTTCTTGTACCAACTGAAATCAGGACTCATCTGGCCAGGCCACAGTTTTCCAGTCATCTAGGGTACAACTGACATGGTAACAAGCCAAGGGAGGCACTACAGGAGATGTCACGTTGCTAGCAAAAGGAACTCATCTAAGTCATCTGCTGCCATAGCCCATTAACACCAGATTTCACTACATTATCCTAAAGGATATGTTTATCATATGTTCACATTGATTTTTGCAATTATTTCATGCAGTGTTGCTTGTCTATTAGCACTGACAACTCTATTCAAACACCACAGCTCTCATTCAATTAGTGAAGGCTGTTGGCCACTGCATTGTCTGCAGTGAGAGGTAATGCATGAAATTTGTTATTCTCAGCACACTCTTGAGACTTTGGATATCAGAATATTGCATTCCCAATCAATTTCTGAAATAGCATGTCCCATGCATCTAGCTCCAACTACCGTACCTCATTCAAAGTCTGTTAATTCCCATTGTGTGGCCATAATCGTGTAAAATACCTTTTCACATTAAGCAGCTGAGTACAAATGACAGCTCCACCAATGCACTGCCCTTTAACACATTGTGTATTTTGCCATCCCTTGTCACCTAATCATATTATTCCCAGCTACAGCTAACCGAGGCTTGCACTCATCAGCCATACTGCAAACAGTGTTCACACTGATTCACTCCTGCACTCTCCTTTTTCTATAACGGTTCTTCTTTTGTCATTTCTTGCAGATGGTGATAGTAACTCTGGATTTCTTATCACTAGTGCATTTAGCTGTTCCCTCAAACAGTATCTTCATGCAAGATCAAATCTCAGTTATCTTTCCCAATTGGGGTTCTATTACCGTATTAACTTTTATTTTATTTCTTTTAATAACTGTTGTTGGAATATAACGCTTAAAGTTGTAGCTTTTATA
This sequence comes from Schistocerca piceifrons, assembly GCF_021461385.2. Taxonomy (NCBI): domain Eukaryota; kingdom Metazoa; phylum Arthropoda; class Insecta; order Orthoptera; family Acrididae; genus Schistocerca; species Schistocerca piceifrons. The sequence goes on along the minus strand of NC_060140.1, from coordinate 23,126,944 downwards.
TTCTTTGCCTCCAAATATTACAAAAAACATTGGTCCTTACACCAACTATTAGATTAATCCCTGCCAAATTCAGGATGTGATACTTTTGAATATCTCTGGACATTTGAAGCTACAATTTGAATTAGATTACTTATTATGACTTTTTGAATTTTGTTACACAATCTCTACGTGCATGCAAAATTAGGCAGTTTGTACACTTGGCGCCACAGAGGAGAGAATGGGTGCCCCACTTTCTGGTGTCCTGTGCTGTCTTGAATATATATGGATCAGACAAATTCACTTGCTTTGCCACAAAATTCGTACTTTCCCCATTTTTGCTCACTGATGGTTTATGGGATCACATTCTGGGGCAGCTCATAACTGAGTTGGAAAGTGTTCACTCCTCAGGAATGTCAGATAAAGGTAATGTTGTACATACTTGTGTATTTACTACCTTGAAAAGTTAACTGTCAACAATCCTAAAACAGTAATATTGATAAATATAATACTAGAAGCAAGTGTGCGCACAGTAATACTGAAGAGAATATCAGGACTCCTATCTTCTCTTCAGTACTGCTGTGTGTACACTTGGTATTAGTATTTTTGCTTCTAAAAGTCCTATATCGTGTATTGATATTCATGACGTGCTCTACACATTATTTAACTAATGACAAATGTAATGTTGTGGCTTAAACTATTTTAACTCTTATCCATGGAGAAGATCCATGACTGAAACCAGGTGATATTTGGGTTTAAAATAAATGCACCTGATAGTCAAACATGTATTTTATACATTTCTTCAAATCCCAGTGGCCCTTGGTTGTGGATCCATTTTCCTGGTTTCCTTACATGCTTAGGTGCATCGACATCGGCTGACACTACATTTAATATGCTTTTGAGTTTTTTTCTATTGATGGGCTGCCTTGTATCTTAGTTTCTGATAATGGGCCACAGTTTGTTTCTTATATCTTTCAATTGATTTGTCCTCGTCACAGCATTCATCATGTTACAGTTCTGCCATTCCACGCTCAATCAAGGGGTAAGGTGGAATGACCGATGCATGTGTTCAAATCCAAATGAAAAAGTTTGTTGTGGATTCTTCACTGGACAAGGCCCTTCTCCGTTTTTTGAGCACCTATCACTTCACGCCTATGGGGCGAGTGGAGACTGGCTGAGTGGCTTCACGGCTGGCAGCCACATGCGCTCCTCCACTTTCTGTGGCCTGTGCCACACCTGCCCCAGTCAGGTTCGTCCGGCTGCATCACACCAGGATTGCCGGTGTGGAAGCAAGGGTTTGGTCACTGGTCCAAGTGGATACCGGCCACTGTTGTCCACTGCTAGGGATGCCGTCATGGGACATCCGTATGGCTGATGGGCTAGTCGTGCAACACTTTGATCAGATGCGCTCCTACTTGCTGCTAGAAGCTGCCAGTTCGCAGGTGAGGTCCCTGTCATCGCAGCCTGCCCCGCCGCCCTCTCCCTGGAGCGTGTCGTCACCTGCTTTGGAGGTGCCCCATCATAATGGCTGCCTCCCCCACGTGCAACACCCTCACGTTCCAGCTTCCCAATGCCAGGCGCTAGACTGCCTCTGGCCTCAGGTCTGTTGCCAAGCCCACTATTCCAGTTGGGCTGTGTTCGCCATCCCCATCATCATCACCTCAGCCATCATTGCTGGTGGGTCCAGCCCCATCTCCTCCACACTGGCACCTACCTGCTGCTGCTGCTGCTGCTGCTGCTGATAATGATGATGATGATGATGATGCAGAGACAGCGATGGCTCCCTCCTCCCCTGTGTTGCCATCAGCTCACCAAATTCGGGGATGGTTGGATCTCTGTGCGTTCCGGCCCTATGCTCCAGTGCCCACCCAGTACATTGTCCCATCCCGCCCTGCACCCACCCTGGCACCGGCTGCCGCCACTCCAGATCTGACGGGTGCATCTCCCATCGGGCCACTGGCATCTCCTCCATCACCTGGGTGTACCCTGTTACTACTGCATGTGGCTCTGAGTGCACTGAGTGCAGTGTTATGGCACGAGTGTTTTTAAATCAAATGCCAACTGTATCAGTGTGGGCCAGTCATTAGAGGCCAGCTGTAGGAAGCATACACATGGCAGGGTTCCAACATGCTGCCTACTGGCAACTTGCACCTATATACACAAAGAGGAGAGCTGACTTACTCTCACTGTGTTCTTTTCGTTTGCATCAGTTGTCCTGTGTATCATTTATGTTGCACCTTCTGTGTGATTCTTTTCTCTTGTTATGTGTGAAGTCAGGAGAGATTTATTTTTGTTATTGTTCAGAGGTTTATGAATAAAGCCATCTGTGTGTTACTTGGATTGGCTTCGTGTATTCTTGGTTAATCAGATGTTCTGGTACTTTTGACCTCTTCAATGTTTAAAGTAATATTTTGCTTATACTTGTGAAATATCAAACATCTACTCACCAAGTGATAGCAGACAAAAACACAAAAAGACATAAAATTTTTAGTTTTTTGAACCAGGGATTGCTACTTCTGGCTGAATCAAAGAAACACTTAGGGGCTAAAAGAACTGCCAAGCTTTATAATGCAAGGAAAGCTGTAGGGGAAGTTGTCCATGACAAAAAATCAAGGAAGACATAGCAGCCAAATAGAGATATCTTGCCTACTTTGTCTCCCCTGATTAATTGACTATGTATAATGACAGTTCAGCAAAGTAGTTTTACTGGGTGTTGTTGTTGTTGTTGTAGTTGTGGTCTTCAGTCCTGAGACTGGTTTGATGCAGCACTCCATGATACTCTATTCTGTGCAAGCTGCTTCATCTCCCAGTACGTACTGCTACCTACATCCTTCTGAATCTGCTTAGTGTATTCGTCTTTTGGTCTCCCTCTATGAGTTTTACCCTCCACACTGCCCTCCAATACAAAAGTGGTGATTCCTTGATGCCTCAAAACATCTCCTGCCAACCGATTCCTTCCCCTAGTAAAGTTGTGCCAAAAATTCCTCTTCTCCCCAATTCTATTCAGTATCTCTTCATTACTTGTGTGATCTATGCATCTAATCTCCAGCATTCTTCTGTAGCACAACATTTCGAAAGCTTCTATTCTCTTCTTGTCTGAACTATTTATCGTCCATGTTTCACACCCATACATGGCTACAGTCCATACAAATACTTTGAGAAAAGACTTATTGACACTTAAATCTATACTCGATGTTACCAAATTTCTCTTCTTCAGAAACACTTTCCTTTCCATAGCTAGTTTACATTTTATATCCTCCCTACTTCAACCATCATCAGTTATTTTGCTCACCAAATAGCAAATCTCATCTACTACTTTAAGTGTCTCATTTCCTAATCTAATTCCCTCAGCATCGCTACATTCCATTATCCTCATTTTGTGTTTGTTCATATTCAGCTTATAGCCTCCCTTCAAGACACTGTCTATTCTGTTCAACTGCTCTTCCAGGCCCTTTGCTGTCTCTGATAGAATTATGATCCCATCAGCAAACCTCAAAGTTTTTATTTCTTCTCCATGAGTTTTAGTTTCTACTCCAAACTTTTCTTTTGTTTCCTTTACTGCTTGCTCAATGTATAGATTGAATAACATGGGGATAGGTTATTGTTGTTGTGGTCTTCAGTTCTGAGACTGGTTTGATGCAGCTCTCCATGCTACTCTTTCCTGTGCAAGCTTCTTCATCTCCCAGTACCTACTGCTGCCTACATCCTTCTGAATCCGCTTAATGTATTCATCTCTTGGTCTCCCTCTACGATTTTTACCCTCCATGCTGCCCTCCAATGCTAAAATTATGATCCCCTGATGCCTTAGGACATGCCCTACCAACCGATCCCTTCTTCTAGTCAAGTTGTGCCACAAACTTCTCTTCTCCCCAATCCTATTCAATACCTCCTCATTAGTTATGTGATCTACCCACCTAATCTTCAACATTCTTCCGTAGCACCACATTTCGAAAGCTTCTATTCTCTTCTTGTCCAAACTATTTATTGTCCATGTTTCACTTCCATACATGGCTACACTCCATACAAATACTTTCAGAAACGACTTCCTGACACTTAAATCTATACTCAATCTTAACAAATTTCTCTTCTTCAGAAACGCTTTCCTTGCCATTGCCAGTCTACATTTTATATCCTCTCTACTTTGACCATCATCAGTTATTTTACCCCCTAAATAGCAAAACTCCTTTACTACTTTAAGTGTCTCATTTCCTAATCTAATTCCCTCAGCATCACCCGACTTAATTCGACTACATTCCATTATCCTCATTTTGCTTTTCTTGATGTTCATCTTATATCCTCCTTTCAAGACACTGTCCATTCCGTTCAACCGCTCTTCCAAGTCCTTTGCTGTCTCTGACAGAATTACAATGTCATCGGCAAACCTCAAAGTTTTTATTTCTTCTCCCTGGATTTTAATACCTACTCCAATGGGGACAGGATACAACCCTATTTCACTCCCTCCCCAACTGTTGCTTCCCTTTCATGCCCCACGACTCTTATAACTGCCATCTGGTTTCTGTAAAAATTGTAAATAGCCTTTCACTCCCTGTATTTTACCCCTGCCACCTTCAGAATTTGAAAGAGAGTATTCCAGTCAACATTGTCAAAAGCTTTCTCTAAGTCTACAAATGCTAGAAATGTAGGTTTGCCTTTTCTTAATCTATTTTCTAAGATAAGTTGTAGGGGCAGTATTGCCTCACGTGTTCCAGTATTTCTATGGAATCCAAACTGATCTTCCCCAAGGTTGGCTTCTACCAATTTTTCCATTCATCTCCAAAGAATTCGTGTATTTTTCAACTGTGAAATATTAAACTGATAGTTCGGTAATTATCACACCTGTCAACACCTGCTTTCTTTGGGATTCTTCTTGAAGTGTGAAGGTATTTCGCCTGTCTCATACAACTTGCTCACCAGATGGTAGAGTTTTGTCAGGGCTGGCTCTCCTAAGGCTATCAGTAGTTCTAATGGAATGTTGTCTACTCCTGGGGCCTTGTTTTGACTCAGATCTTCCAGTGCTCTGTCAAATTCTTCATGCAGTATCATATGTCCCATTCCATCTTCAGCTCTCTCTTAATATTGCTCTCAAGTACATTGCCCTTGTGTAGACCCTCTATATACTCCTTCCACCTTTCTGCTTTCCCTTCTTTGCTTAGAACTGGTTTTCCATCTGAGCTCTTGGTATTCATACAAGTGGTTCTCTTTTCTCCAAAAGTATCTTTAATTTTCCTGTAGGTAATATCTGTCTTACCCCTAGTGATATATTCCTGTACATCCTTACATTAGTCCTCTAGCTATCTCGGCTTAGCCATTTTGCACTTCCCGTCAATCTCATTTTTGAGACATTTGTATTCCTTTTCGCCTGCTTCATTCATTACATTTTTATATTTTCTCCTTTCATCAATTAAATTCAATATCTGTTCCGTCAACCAAAGATTTCTACTAGCCCTCGTCTTTTTCCCTACTTGATCCTCCGCTGCCTTCACTATTTCATCTCTCAAAACTACCCATTCTTCTTCTACTGGATTTTTTCCCCCCATTTTTGTCACTCATTCCCTAATGCTCTCTCTGAAACTCTCTATACCCTCTGGTTCTTTCATTTTATCCAGGTCCCATCTCCTTAAATTCCCACCTTTTTGCAGTTTCTTCAGTTTTAATCTACAGTTCATAACCAATAGATTGTGGTCCAGAATCCACATCTGCCCCTGGAAATGTCTTACAATTTAAAACCTGGTTCCTAAATCTCTGCCTTACAATTATATAATCTATCTGAAACCTTCCCGTGTCTCCAGGCCTCTTCCACATATTCAACCTTCTTTCATGATTCTTAAACCATGTGTTAGCTATGATTAAGTTATGCTCTGCATAAAATTCTACCAGGCGGATTCCTCTTTCATTCTTTACCCCCATTCCATATTCACCTGCTACTTTTCCTTCATTTCCTTTTCCTACTATCGAATTCCAGTCCCCCATGACAACTAAATTTTTGTCTCCATTCACTATCTGAATAATTTATTGTATCTCATCATACATTTCTTCAATCTCTTCTTCGTCTGTTGGCATATAAACTTGTGCTACTGTGGTAGGCATGGGCTTCATGTCTATCTTTACTACAATAATGTGTTCACTAAGCTGTTCATAGTAGCTTACCCGCACTCCTATTTTTTTTTATTCATTATTAAACCTACTCCTGATTTTATAGTTATAACCCTGAATTCACCTGACCAGAAGTCTTGTTCCTCCTGCCACCAAACTATATTAATTCACACTATATCTAACTTTAACCTATCCATTACCCTTTTTAAGTTTTCTAACCTACCTGCCTGATTAAGGGACCTGACATTCCGCACTCCGATCCGTAGAACACCAGTTTTGTTTCTCCTGATAACGATGTGCTCCTGCGTACTCCCCGCCCAGAGATCCAAATAGGGGACTATTTTAGCCCCAGAATATTTTACCCAAGAGGACACCATCATCATTTAACCATGCCCTCAGGAAAAATTGCGGCTGTAGTTTCCCTTGCTTTCAGCTGTTCGCAGTACCAGCACAGCAAGGCCATTTTGGTTAATGTTACAGGGCCAAATCAGTCAATCATCCAGCTGCCCCGCTTCAGGAACCACACATTTGCTTGGCCTCTCAACAGATACCCGTCTGTTGTGGTTGCACCTACGCCACGGCTATCTGTATTGCTGAGGCACGCAAGCCTCCCCACCAATGGCAAGGTACATGGTTAATGGGGGTTTTACTGGGTACAACACAAAAAAAACTAAGGAGTAAAGGTAACAATTGCAATATTATGGTACAGTTCTTGATATGCACTGCTGGAAAGGTTGCATTTCAATAAATTGAAGTGATAAATAAAATGTTTTTTACTGGTTACAATGTAAAAAAAAAGAACTAAAGAGTAAAGGTAACAATTGCAATATTATGCTGCCTGAATATTACTACTGTCAGTGTCTGTTAAATTTAAACTAAATAGGAGTGCACTAAGATGGAACATGGTGCAGTTCTTGATATGCACTGCTGGAATGGTTGCATTACAATAAATTAAAGTGACAAATAAAATGTTTTTTGTGAATAATGATGATAATGACCATGAATTGTCATTTGACATTACATTCTTCAGTACAGATTCCTGTGTGAAAAAACATCACTTTTCTTTGCAGTTGCAGTTGTAATTTGTTTTTCCTTAGGTGTACCAGGACAATGTGTATGCAGAAGAGAGCAAATTCTATTCATTTAAGAAGGTTATGATGGAAATGGGACCACCTTATAGTGAGATGGAGATGGCCTCTTTCATGTCAGCATCGAAAGGTAAAATGTTTATTCTGATTGATATAGTGATGTTATTGTTGTTTTTCCTTGGTTTCTAATAGTGAAAGGATAAAATAATACCTGAACTAACTTTAACAGTGTCAGTGTTGTTAGGGTATGTTTTGTTTATCACAGGATACATGGGAGAGTGTGGACTACGAGGAGGATACTGTGAGCTGATCAACCTAGAGCCAGATGTGAAAGCAATGTGCATGAAAAGTTTTACTGTCATGTCATGTCCTACTGTCCCAGGACAGGTACTCTCCCTGACTTAAAAAGTTTCTGAATGCTGTAAGATTATATTTTACAGTAATTTCATGTTGAACTTTTTTTCTAATTTTTTATGTACAATAATACATTTTCATGACAGGCTATTTCATTCCACAGAACCCTGGAGTGAGTATCTTTATGCAATCCCCTGCAGGAAGCGGACACGCACGTAAATGGGCATAAAATGCCTAACTCACATTCGTTTGTAGATATTAGCCCCTCAATGAGCTATTACACATAAATGTAGTTGTTGCATCTAGTTAGGTACTTTACACATTATAGTTTGTTGCTGGTATTTATCTTCTTATTGCTTGCATTTAGAAAGATTTTGTGAGATATGCCACATATGGCAATTATTTTAAAAATGTATCACACGCGTAACTAAAAATGGATTTCATAGGTTCATCCTTTCGTTACTGTATGTGGTGTATTTTATGTATCAACTTCACAAAGAAAAAGTAAGTCTGGCCAATACTTACCTTCATACTGCACTATAAGGAATCGCAAACATCTTTTGTTGCTACACACTAGTGAAACCGAGAGATTCACACAGTAAAACTTCTTCTCCCACACATTTACAATCTACAGTCTTAACACAACACCAACAGATGACATAAGAGTCTTTATTCTCCGACAACTTTTACGTATCACTCTTTAATCTATTTTAGACACTTCTACAGATGGGAATGGAGTGGAGCGATGCATAGGTGATTTGTGCATTATAAGTAAAGCTTTGTAAAATTCACTGTACTTTTATTTAGCACTTCAACAAAATGTCATTCAACAGTTTGTTAGTCTCAATTTTACATCAACAACTTTCAGATTTATGGTGGCATAGATTTACTTTTACAAATTAATTGCAAATAGTAAAAAATGTAAACTTGCTAAATAAAATCAAAATAAGAGAAAATAAAACACACATTTTATGTAAGCAGCATAGAGAGTTCGCTTCCACAGTATTATGAGCACAATTTGTTTGACAGCAATTGTTACTGAAGCAATAGTTAATTATATGTAATGGTCACAAAATGTAACAAATTTTATGACATATTTCTGTAAAATGTGAATATGTCAATTTTTAATGTTATCTGACAAGTATGTAGATTTCTGTACATGAAATCTTTTACCCAGCCTGATTATTCCATAACAATTTTTTACATATTAACTTCAGAGGTAAAACAGAACTGTAAGGGTGAATATCATGGCACTTCACCAGGTACAGTCATAAAGGAAGTAGTGCACTCTCTCTTTACAGTCTATGAATGGACTTATTCAGCCTGTTAAGAAGACCTACAATTTAACATGAACTTCACATTATGGTGTACCTAGGAATTTTTTCAAATAAATATCCTTTCCACAGGTAAAATAATTGAAATGTGAAAGAAAAAATGGTGAGACTGACAGCATCTTGAACTTTACATCTTTGGATTTTCAGTCTGACATGTACCCACTAAGTCACTGAATGACATTTTAGTGTCTGTTGGACTTCAACAATGGATTACTCATTTCATTTAAAACGATAATCATATTTCATAAGTTGTACGGTGTAGTGATGTTTTCGTCTTAGAAGTAAGAACATCATTGGTGATTCATTTGTATATATAATTTTTATGTGTGTTTGTAGGTTGCAATCGATTGTATAGTCAAACCACCACAGCCAGGGGATCCCTCATACAAACAGTATACTGCAGAAAAGGAGGCTATTTTAAGCTCACTCAGTTTAAGAGCAAAGACAGTTGTAAACATGTTCAACGGTCTAGAGGGGATGTCCTGCAACAAAGTGCAAGGTGCCATGTATGCATTCCCACAGGTACAACTTCAACAACATTCTTGTAAAATGTGTGGATGTTACAAATATGTATATGTTATATGATGCAAATGGGAAACATGTCCTCTAGTGTCCAATCAAAATATGAGGGAAGGCAACCCATATCAAACTGTTCATTCTTTTTATTTTTTTTTATTTTTTTATTTTTTTATTTTTTGGCATAAGTGCTTGCCCAGGTTTGGAAACACAGTAGTGTGTTTCTGTCAATATGTTGAATGCCCCAAGCATCGGTGACAGACTTTTAATCGCCAGGCCAGGCCGTGGCATTAGGTGTGAGGCTGTGTTGTGGCTGTCAGCGAGTACATGGCATCAGGCGTAAGGCTCTGCTGTGACTGTCAGCAGCCTCATGGCAGTCGACATGTTAAATGTCTCTGTGCAGCATACCAATCAGCTACATACCAGTGGAGTGGCCTTTCCTCAATTATGTCCATTGTTTCCAAACTGTTGCCATAGTAACAATAATAATAATATGCCCAGCATTATAAAAACCATTTCATAGTGAAAGTCATGTTACATTGTTGGTTTCAAAATGAGTGAGGAAGCACTTGGAGGCCCATCAGAGATGTTACCCACAATTCTTCAAGGGCCAATAGTTGAAATACATTGTAAAGTATGCGTCCACTGTCATAGGTGCCCAGTGCAGAGCACAAAGCACTGTTGTGAGGAAGTCAGAGCTTGTTATCTTTTGCTGTTTCATTCCCTGTTGCAGCCTGTCTGCTTGATGCAGACAGCATTCTCCATCCATTTTCACCCCCATTCAGACAGCACTAGTGTTTCTTTATGCTGCAGTAAAACAGCCATTTCATACTTCTATTCTTTTTGGCAAGAATGAATTTACTTATTTATCAAATAAAAACTTTCATCATCATCATCATCATCATCATCATCATATCATCATCATCATGTCCAGTTTGGTTTAGGCATCCTTACCTGCTCCAATATCAAGTAGATTGCAGTTGATCTTTCTATCTCTTTCTAAGACACCCAACATTCCTTTTCCCTTCAGGCGTATATTATTTTAGGTATTCGTTCTTCTTGCATTCTTCAATTGTATTCATGCCATTTCTTTCTGTACTCTCCTATTTTATGAAGTATGCTTTTGACAGACAGTTCATTACTTATTTCACTGTTTTTTATCTGCTCTATGAGTTTGTAACCAGCTAGAGGTCTTAGGAGTCTCATCTGCTAGCTCAGTCCTCCTCCTTCGACTGGCATTTAGAGTCCAAGTCTCTGACCGATACATTAGAACTGCACTGCTATCACATTATAAAATTTTAGTACTGTCTCTTTTCTAACTTTTTTGAGGATAGTGCAATTTATAGTACCTACATACTGCTGGAATTCTTGCAGTTTTTACTCTTGATCATTGGGGTGTGATATATGAGACTTCACATCCCAGGTGTTTAAAAGTATTTACTTGCTCTAGTGGCTTATAATCAATTATTATTTTTGCTCTTAAAGGCTCTTCACCCTGGAATGCCATTATCTTGGTTTTACTTTTAAATATTGTAATATTATAATCATTTGCCACCTTGTGCAAGAGCCAAATTGCTCTCTTTAATTTATCTTCTGAGTGCACTAAGATTATCTGATCATTTGCAAACAGGAACATATTTATAACTTTATTATTAGGCTTATAATGGTGCACTGCTTTATTCTGCCATGTATTTATGATGTCTACATATATATTAAATAATTTAGGTGATAATGGACACCTTTGTCTCACTCCTTGACAGATGTTTCTCACAAACAGACTACTTCTTTGTGCTTTGATTTTGTTGCATATATATACACTTTTGAATTACACTTTTTTTTACATAAAAAACTTTTAATGCCTAGACTGCAATTTTGAACACAATGACTAGTTTTGGTTGTTTTCTACAACCCTCTTCAAATCATTCAGGTCATAAAAAAGTAGCGAACATGCATTGAAAAATATCATTGTTAACTGCATTCATGCAATGACATGAATTTGTATTATGGGCCAACAGACTGACTGTATGTAGTTAAAGACTTCATGTGATCGAGCTAAGTTCCAAGCCATAATCTCACAAAAGATGATACCAACAGTAAAAATCACCACATACCCCAGATCTGCACATCTACAGCAGCTATTATAGAGAATAAATGCAAAGGGAACAAAAACTGTCAGCTGTTCCATAGCATGGCTTACAAAGGAGTGATCCAGCATAGCATGCAAAATAGTCATCTTTATAAAAATACAAACAAGTCAAAGATTAAAAGTAAAATGCCACAAGTCCAACGTGCCTGGCAAGGCACATCAAAAGTCAGTTTATTTATTATTCATGACCTGCTGTCAATTTTTATTTCAGTTACATCTTCCTCCCAATGCTATAAAGGAAGCTAAACAAAATAATTTACCACCCGATGTTTTCTATGCATTGGGATTATTGGAGGATACTGGTGTCTCTGTTATACCAGGATCAGAATTTGGACAAAAACCAGGGACATATCATTTCAGGTATGAAGTATAATATTGACTTGAATGTTGATTGTAAATTATGTATGTGGAGAGAGGGAAGTATTCAGCTCCCAGTCACTTAAACAACTACAACCACAGCGTGGGTGCTACACCAGATTAAAAATGTAGTTGATAAGAGTATAAATGATTTAAAGGCAAAAACCACCTAGTCAAAGATTCAGAGTGACTGACATTTCATACTTTTCAGTACCTGTACAAATTTTTTGTTCCTGTTCCTCAGTTTTATTGTCATCTTTTATTCATCATTTTAGAACTGAACCACTTCATTATTTTATTCATATGTCACATATTGTTGAAAGATAACTCTAATACCTCTTTTTTTTCCAGAACTACATTTTTGCCTCAGCATCAGAAACTGGAGAGTATGATGAACAAAATCAAGGCTTATCATGATAAATTCATGCAGAAGTATGGATAACGCATAAATTTCAGAAAACTAATCACAAGTTTGACTGGATGAGGAGTTTTAATTATCACCATATTTGTCTTCTCTTCCTCTGTGATGGAAAATTAAAAGTATTTAAAAATATTTGGTACTTCCTGAAGAGGCTGTAAAATGAATGTTACACCCAATCCATCATTTTTCATATGCTTTCTCTGTATCCAATTTTTTGACAGGGGCATAAAGACCTCTATCACAAATAATGGAAGGAGTAAAAGTAACCAATCACCATATAGCTGAGGCATTGAGCAGCTAATCAGTAAAGAAACAATACTGCATGTGTAGCTGAGTTTTCTATGTCCTTCCTCCAATCAAAAGTCTAACAAAAACATACACATGCACACATTTAAATTTCCATGTCTACTTCTACATCTACATCTACATCTACTTCTATAGTCTGCAAACCACCATAAAGAGCACAGCAGAGGGTAAGCATCATTGTACCAGTTATTAGTGTTTCTTCCTGTTCCTTTCATGTATGGAGCATGGGAAGAATGATTGTTTGAATGCCTCTGTGCATACAGTCATTACTCTACACTTGTCCTCACAATCCCTACGTGAGTGATACATAGGAGGTTATGGTATATTCCTAGAGTCATGATTTACAGCTGGTTCTTGAAACTTTGTTAGTAGACTTTCTTGGGACAGGTTACGTCTACCTTCAAGACTCTGCCAATTCAGTTCTTTCAACATCACAGTGATACTCTCCCACAGGTGAAACAAACCTGTGACCATTCATGCTGCCCTCCTTTCTACATGTTCAATATCTCCCGTTAGGCCTATTTGGTATGGGTCCCACACACTTGAGCAATATCTAAAACTTTTCGCATGAGAGATTTGTATATAAGGAGTTTCCTTTGTAGACTGATTGCACTTCCCAAGTACTTTACCAATAAACCAAAGTCTACCACCTACTTTATCCACAGCTGAGTCTATGCGATCATTCCATTTCATATCCCTCCAAAGTGTTGCACCCACATATTTGTATGAGGTGGCAAATTACAACAGTGACTTATTGATATAGTCATAGGATACTACATATTTCATTTTGTGAAGTGCACAATTTTACATTTTTGAAAAATTAAAGCAACTTGCCAGTCTTTGCACCACTTTGAAATCTTATCAGGATCTGACTGAATATTTACGGCGCTTCTTTCAGACAGTACTTCATCACAGGTAACTGCATCATCAGCAAAATGTCTGAGGTTACTATTAATACTATCTATTAATACTATTATCAGGAGAAAGAAAACTGGCGTTCTACAGATCAGAGCGTGGAATGTCAGATCCCTTAATCGGGCAGGTAGGTTAGAAAATTTAAAAAGGGAAATGGATAGGGTAAAGTTAGATATAGTGGGAATTAGCAAAGTTCGGTGGCAGGAGGAACAAGACTTTTGGTCAGGTGAATACAGGGTTATAAATATAAAATCAAATTGGGGTAATGCAGGAGTAGGTTTAATAATGAATAAAAAAAATAGGAGTGCGGGTAAGCTACTACAAACAGCATAGTGAACACATTATTATGGCCAAGACAGACATGAAGTCCATGCCTATTACAGTAGTACACGGTTATATGCCAACTAGCCCTGCAGATGACGAAGAAACTGAAGAAATGTATGACGAGATAAAAGAAATTATTCAGATAGTGAATGGAGATGAAAATTTAATAGCCATGGGTGACTGGAATTCAATAGTAGGAAAAGGAAGAGAAGGAAACGTAGTAGGTAAATATGGATAGGGGGCAAGAAATGAAACAGGAAGCCGCCTGGTAGAATTTTGCACAGAGCACAACTTAATCATAGCTAACACTTGGTTTAAGAATCATAAAAGAAGGCTGTATGCATGGAAGAAGCCTGGAAATACTGACAGGTATCAGATAGATTATAACCAGGTTTTAAATTGTTTCTAGGGCAGATGTGGACTCTGACCACAAGCTATTGGTTATGAACAGTAGATTAAAACTGAAGAAACTGCAAAAAGATGGAAATTTGAGGAGATGGGACCTGGATAAACTGACTAAACCAGACATTGTACAGAGTTTCAGGGAGAGCATAAGGGAACAATTGACAGGAATGGGGGAAAGAAATACAGTAGAACAAGAATGGGTAGCTTTGAGGAATGAAATAGTGAAGGCAGCACAGGATCAAGTAGGTACAAAGACAAGAGCTAGTAGAAATCCTTGCGTGACAGAAGAAATATTGAATTTAATCGATGAAAGGAGAAAATACAAAAATTTAATAAATGAAGCAGACAAAAAGGAATACAAATGTCTCGAAAATGGGATCAACAGGAAGGGCAAAATGGCTAAGCAGACATGGCTACAGGACAAATGTAAGGATGTAGAGGCTTATCTCACTAGGGGTAAGATAGATACTGCCTACAGGAAAATTAAAGAGACCTTTGGAGAAAAGAGAACCACTTGTATGAATATCAAGAGCTCAGATGGAAACCCAGTTATAAGCAAAGAAGGGAAAGCATAAAGGTTGAAGGAGTATGTAGAGGATCTATATAAGGGTGAGGTAAGTGAGGGCAATATTATGGAAATGGAAGAGGATGTAGACGTAGATGAAGATGAAATGGGATATATGATACTGCATGAAGAGTTTGACAGAGCACTGAAAGACCTAAGTCAAAACAAGGCCCTGGGAGTAGACAACATTCCATTAGAACTACTGACGGCCTTGGGAGAGCCAGTCCTGACAAAACTCTACCATCTGGTGAGCAAAATGTATGAGACAGGCGAAATATCCTCAGACTTCAAGAAGAACATAATAATTCCAATCCCAAAAAAAGCAGGTGCTGACAGATGAAAAATTACCGAACTATCTGTTTAATAAGCCACGGCTGCAAAATACTAAGACGAATTCTTTACAGATGAATGGAAAAACTGGTAGAAGCCGACCTCGGGGAATATCAGTTTGGATTCCGTAGAAATATTGGAACACGTGAGGCAATACTGACCCTACGACTTATCTTAGAAAACAGATTAAGAAAAGGCAAACCTACATTTCTATCATTTGTAGACTTAGAGAAAGCTTTTGACAATGTTGACTGGAATACTCGCTTTCAAATTCTGTAGGTGGCAGGGGTAAAATACAAGGAGTGAAAGGCTATTTACAATTTGTACAGAAACCAGATGGCACTTATAAGAGCTGAAGGGCATGAAAGGGAAGAAACAGTTGGGAAGGGAGTGAAACAGGGTTGTAGCCTATCCCCATGTTATTCAATCTATACATTGAGCAAGCAGTAAAGGAAACAAAAGAAAAGTTTGGAGTAGAAACTAAAATCCATTGAGAAGAAATAAAAACTTTGAGGTTTGCAGATGACATTATAATTCTGTCAGAGACAGCAAACGGCCTGGAAGAGCAGTTGAACAGAATGGACAGTGTCTTGAAGGGAGGCTACAAGCTGAATATGAACAAACACAAAATGAGGATAATGGAATGTAGTCGAATTAAGTCAGGTGATGCTGAGGGAATTAGATTAGGAAATGAGACACTTAAAGTAGTAAAGGAGTTTTGCTATTTGGTGAGCAAAATAACTGACGATGGTCGAAGTAGAGAGGATATCAAATGTAGACTGGCAATGGCAAGGAAAGCGTTTCTGAAGAAGAGAAATTTGTTAACATCGAGTATAGATTTAAGTGTCAGGAAGTCGTTTCTGAGAGTATTTGTATGGAGTATAGCTGTGTATGGATGTGAAACATGGATGATAAATAGTTCACACAAGAAGAGAATAGAAGCTTTCGAAATGTGGTGCTACAGAAGAATGCTGAAGATTAGATGGGGAGATCACATAACTAATGAGGAGGTATTGAATAGCATTGGGGGGAAGAGGAGTTTGTGGCACAACTTGACTAGAAGAAGTGATCAGTTGGCAGGACATGTTCTGAGGCATCAAGGGATCACCAATTTAGTATTGGAGGGCCGTGTGGAGCTTAAAAGTCGTAGAGAGAGACCAAGAGATGAATACACTAAGCAGATTCAGAAGGATGTAGGCAGCAGTACATACTGGGAGATGAAGCAGCTTGCACAGGATAGAATAGCATGGAGAGCTGCATAAAACCAGTTTCAGGACTGAAGACCACAACTACAACAACTATTAATACTATCTATACACTCATTAATATACAGCATTGACAGCAGGGGTCCCAACACACTTTTCTGTGGCACACCCAAAATTACTTAGACATCTGACAATGATTCTCTGTCCACAACAATATGCTGTACCCTCCCTAACAAAAACTCCTCACTCCAGTCACAAGTTTCACTGGGTACCCGATATAATCGTACTTGTGACAGTAAGTGTAGGTGTGGTAGAGTCAAATGCTTTTTGGAAATCAACAAACACTGCATCTTTTATGTCTGCCTGGAGTGGCAAACATAAGTTGGAACTGGTAGCAGCACATAACCAGGGTGTGATGCAAGATCTGATGGCCAAGAAAAGATTAGTCTCACAGTAAGGCGCCAGCGATCAGGAAGATTACTTATCTTTATTCTCCACACTGAAGCAGGCACCGTCTATTGCTCTCATAGTAAGTAGCCACATAATTAAGTTCACAATACAATTCACAAATCCACAGTGCCAATCATAACTAAGTTCTAAGCCCAAGGTGTTCATATGAGATCTATACAATAACACTTTGATATTAACACAGCTAGCGAGCAAGAGCAAGTGGCCATGGCGTCAGGTCTGTGCTCCCTTTATATCTTGTGGCCACAGATGGAGCTGCAGGCAATAACTATTGAATGGCGCGACGTCTTCAGCCTGAGATAAGGCCATGAACCTCTGGCAGCCGCGACGTGAAGCTAAGGCCGACCTTCGCGCATGTGCCGCCGGGCTGAGTGACGGCAGGGCGCATGTGAATTGGTTAGGTCTGCGAACATAGCAGCATCTACCCGGCTGCCTTGATCCAAAGCTTTCAGTGCGTCATCTGAGAAAAAAGCAAGTTAGGTTTCACATGATTGATGTTTTCCGAATCCATGCTGGGTGGCATGGAGGAGTTCATTCAGTTCAAGATACCTCATTATGTTTGAGCTCAGAATATGTTCTAAGATCCTACAGAAAATTGACATTAAAGATATTGGACGATATTTTTGTGGATTATGTCTATTATCCTTCTTGTAGACAGGTGTGACCTGTGCTTTTTTCCAAGAACTGGGCGTGGTTTTTTGTTTGAGGGGCCTATGATATATTATAGACAGATGAGGGGCTACCTCAGCCGCAAATTCAGTACAGAATCTGACAGAGATTCCATCGGGCCCTGGAGCTTTGCTCAGTTTTAATGATTTCAGCTGTTTCTCAACACCACTGACATTAATATTTATTTCTCTCATCTATTTACTGGTAAAAGGATTCCAAAGTGCGTGAAACATCTCTCTTGTGTGTTCAATATGAGTCACCCACACATCAGGCTATACTATCAACTGGTCTACAGGAAAAAGCCACTCCTAGCAAACATCACACAAATGCAGGGGTGAGTAAAATTCGAACTTTGTCTTTATTTCACCAAAGTATATGTAGTCTCAAGAATAAAACAGACCAGTTGTTAATAAATTTAAAAGACAAATGTGAAGAACATCATGTTATGAGTGGAATCCACATGCTACAAATTGATAACTTTAGTTTAGCTGCACATTACTGTAGCTCTATTATAAGAAAAGGTGGAGTTGCAATATTTGTAAAAAAAAAAAAAAAAAAAAAAAAAAAAAAAAAAAAAAACAACACACACACACACACACACACACACACACACACACAACACCAATGTAATGTATAAATCTCTAGATTTAAGCAAATACTGTGATGAACAGCACTTTGAGGTGTGTGCCATTGAGTTAACAGCAGACAGTGCAACAGTTATTGAAGAGGCTATTTAGAGGGCACCTGCTGGAAATCTGAATGTATTTCTGAGACAAATAGAATCACTTCTATCCCACCTATGTAGGAAAACTAAATCAGCCATTGTTATGGCTGACTTAAATGTGTACTTTGCAACAGAAAATAGAAACAAAACAGTCTGAACACCTGATGTACTGTTACAACTTAGTACCAGTGGTGGATACTCCATCCAGAGCAACAGCTGGTTCTAGCACTTTAATAGATAATGTATTTGTAGATGAGGATATTTACAATAATTCAACTGTGAAAAATTTTACGTATGGCCTCTCTGATCATGAAGGGCAATTCCTCACTCTAAACAAAATAAATGTACAAAGGAAAGAAAATTTCATTTGGAAAATCTTTAGGATTATAAATGAACACACCACTGAAAGCTTTAACCAGCAATTACAGCTAGTGGACTGGGCTCCTGCGTATGCTGCAATTGATGTTAACTCAAAATTTAATATATTTATCAATGAAGTTACAAATCTTTTAGAAGAAACCTTTCCAAAATAGTCAGTGAGCGAAAACCTGTTAAAATCTGGAAACAAGCCTTGGTTTACTAACGGCATCAAAATTTCTTGCAAAACAAGAATAGAACTATATGCAGCAGCCAAGAGACCAGATGATCCCAGTAAGAGTATTACAGTGGCCCTGTGTAATGTTACGCTCCCTCTATACAGCTTTGTGTTTTCGTGGACTTACTTGTTGAAGAATGCTGGTTCTGCTTTCTTGCAGCGCCGATGTCTTCTTCTAGCAGCAGACGCTTCTCTGAAGATTTCACAGCTAGGAAGGGGAAATTTTCACTCTCTCGCTCTCTCTCTTCTTATTTAAAAAATACCCTAATCTTGGAATATCATTCAATGCATCAGAACATATTTATTTCCACTTCGTACAGAAAAACTAAACTTTATGATGTAAGCCCACACATTACCGGGCACCCAAGATCAGTTAATTACACATTTTTGAACACAATTAATACATAAGCTTTTATCGTGGCTGACTATCCATGTCCAGTCCACAGTCCACGTACTCTCAACAGCAGTTCAACGTCTACTAAACAGTCACTATCTCAAGTCACTCCATTTGTTTTTCAAGAATACAAAGCTACATTACGCTTTGCAGCCGGCCACGGAGCTTCCGGACCGTTTGTTTATTCTTGGCAGGTCGCGCTGAGCACTTGCCAGCGCCGACGAATTATCTCCCTGCCAGTTTCGCCTGCACAAACAATAAATGGGTGCAGTATCCTATGCTCATTCTTATGCCCTGCTTTAAAATAATGCGTGTTCGAAACGGCTGGAACACAAGTGTCTCCAGATTTTCGTAAAATTCTGGGGGCACTACATATCCCTCCCCTTAGCTAAAATATTCGTTATTTTGCACACAACATATATTTTAATAATTTTTTTCTTAACACTTATCTTGTTACTTTGTGCTACATAAAAACATTAGGTACAAAAACTCTCGTCCCTCTCCAGTATTTCATTAAGCTGTTGGTAATATCTTTCATAGACATAGTAGTATGATAAACTAATAGTACAACAAGTATTAGCTATTTCCAATAGATTTGTCTACTCTTTCTTCCAGGATTGAGCCAAAATAAATCCCTCCCCTTAGCCAGTTTCGAAGTTCAGGCGTTATTCTGAGTCGAGCCTTTACTTTTTTTTAGAAGCTGTTGTTATGATAACCACCGGTTTTCCGGGTCTGAAAAAAATTAGTTGTACTGGGGGTTTTCTCTTTTTTCTATCTCCTCGCGCAGGACACGTCTTTTCCATTTAAAAAATTTTAGAATTCAAATTTACCTGGAGAAACTTTCCACTTTCCCTTTGGGTTCCAATCTATGTAAGGGTTGATACTATGAAAACATCTTCTTCCTCATCCTTGGGTAGGTATGCCCCTTCCATTTATACTAAAGTATGGTACAGGTCAATCCCCTTTTTGGTGCCCTTGCCTGCACAGTATAGGTCACCCTCCTCTGGGTCTGCCTACCTGCCTCTCTTTCTCTCATTTCATCTATATTAGATGCACCCTCCCTATCTTCTCTAACAATGATTCATAGTCTTGCCTCTTTCATACTCCTCTGCACACTATTTTATTTAAAATTTCCTGGTAAAATTTCTATCTACCTCTCCTTTCCTCCTCCTGAGTCCTTCAGCCTACCTGCTTAAATTCTTCGCTTTTTCATTGCTTACTGCTCACTTATAAAGCCTTAATAACTAAATATGTTTCGTCCATGGTTGCAACTTTATTTCTTTTCATCAGGCTATTCGGTCCGCACAATCCTATTATTCATCAGCAACTTATTTGACTCGATATCTCTGGCTTAATATCTATTCTTTTTTATCTCCATTCATATTGTTTTGCACTACAACAGCTATGAACACAGGTGGATATTCACTTCGTCCCCCCCTTGTTCCTTTAGCTTAAGCTTGCTATACCATTTCACTTGAGATGTGCAACTGTCATTACTTAGCACATGTGCTAGAGCCCTTCCTGAGCACTACCTCCCCCCTTATCTGTGACGGTTGTTACATCTTCCTGTGTATTACTTGTCTGCGTCTTTGTATTTAATTGTTTGAGTGTGGAAGTGTGATCGTGCGTCCTGATTCTTCGGCCTACTAAGGTTCTTAGTTGAAGATTTTTACAAATCACGGAAAAGAGAACTTCAGCAATAGAAGTATATGAATGTGGACAGACGGAAAGATAGATTGGTACTCTTAAGAGAAGTAAGAAAGGAAATAAAAGAATTGGTTGCTAAGATCGAAGAAAGAAAGAAGACAGCCTCAAAGACAGGAAACCCTTCCCACCCCCCTTCCCCAGGATCCCCACTTCGCCGGTACTCAAGTGAGAAGCCGGAGGAGGTATGATGTTCGGCGTCTCCTGCAGAGCGGACATTCTCACCGTCACCTTTGAAGTCCCCGAAGAAAAGATCTTAGCAACTCCTATGGAATGGCAAATGATGAAGAACCAGTCACACTTGTTAGGGGTGTTTGAAGGGTGTGGCGTGTAGGTCGTGTCTGTGCCTATGCTACCCACCCCTTTCAAAATTAGATATAAACCCTCCCCAATCACACCACACTTTACAAAAAATATAAAATATTCTATAAAAATATAAATTGTATACACTATACTCAAATAGTTATTCAGTTAGTCACTTCACTTTATATTTTATACACATGTTCTGTTTATGTTAACTAAGTATCATTCTTCCTAAACAGTACCATCATATTATATCTCCTGTCAGAATGTTACCCTGTTAGTTTTATCTCGTGCTTAGAGGTTACTGTTTATTGTGACTTCTTAAAGTAGTCATAATCGTGTAATCATAATTGGTCTCTTTTAATACTAATATGATAGGATAGCTTAAGGGCTATAAATAGATTACAGAATAGTCGAAGATTTGAAGGGAGATCAGTGTAGGAAATCTAATGTGGAAGCAACACCAAACCCAACTCGGGAACCGGCAGACGTCACTCCACCCAATGACACAGAACGTCAACGTCCCTTGGGGTTTTGTACCTTTATATCCTTAAATTATACATTCCCTTTTCCTCTCCCGTCACAGGATCTACTAAATATAGGGTTTTTTGGTGTACTATTGATTGAATACGATAAGGTCCTACATTCTTCATAAAAAATTTGTGTGTTTTAGGTATAGCTTGGTTAAACCGTTTTAAGAAATGGGTGGGGTGTACCTACCCATCTGGTTTGAATTTAGGAAACTGTCTCGACAAGCCTGAATTTGATACCCATTGCAAATCAGTTATCATGTCCTTATTTAGTATAATATTTTGGGGAACTGTGCCCTTCTCTAGTTTCTCCTGCATAAGCTTGAATTCTTTCCTCAACGTTTCTAAGTCTTTCTTGGTGTTATCTAAATCGGAAGTTACTATAGGCGAAGAGATATCAACACTTAGTTTCTCTTCAACCTTTTGTCCTATTAATTCTTCTACTTGTTCTTCTAAGCCATTTAAATTTATAAGCTCTGCAGTCATTAACTTTTCTTTGAAGTTCTGTTCTACGGTTTCCACCCGTGATTTGACCCCTGAAATTTGCGCCTGTACTAGGGGGAGCAACTTCTAGTTTTTTGAATGAACACTTTTATATTAGCTTCATTTCTTTGTTCTAAATCCTTAAATAAAATATTTCTCTGTTCGGTCAGGGAACCAGACAATTCTTTTTTCTATTATTTTATCCATTCTTGCATCTGATTACTTAGCATATTA
Source organism: Schistocerca piceifrons (assembly GCF_021461385.2). Classification (NCBI taxonomy): domain Eukaryota; kingdom Metazoa; phylum Arthropoda; class Insecta; order Orthoptera; family Acrididae; genus Schistocerca; species Schistocerca piceifrons. Next base: position 23,104,505 of record NC_060140.1, on the reverse strand, counting down.
ACTTGAACCTCTAGTTTCGTGTTTTGCAAATCTAACATAGAGTTTAATTCTGCCTTCAGTTCGTCCTGTTTTGTGTTTTGCGATTCAAACTTAAGAGTTTAATTCTGCCTTCAGTTCGTCCTGTTTTGTGTTCTGTGATTCAGTTTGCACTTTGATAAACCTCATTAATTCGCCTAAATCTGGCCCCTGTTTTCCAATTCCCATAGCGCCAACAGACTCTACGGATTGATGTTCTTTTTCCATTGTGTTTTGTTTTGCCTTTAATCTAGTTATCATTTATTTCCTGTGGCATTCATGTTGCTATGTTTCCCCTTTCCTTAGGTTTTACTTTCTTATGTAGCATTTTCCTTCTTTTCCTGCTCTCTTTGAGTGTGTGCTTTAGTTTTCTTAGGTCTGTCCACACTCGTTCCTTTTAATGTGTGTCAGGGCGCTGATGACCTCGGTGTTGAGCGCCCATAAGCCCCAACACACCACCACCACCATCTAGTTATCATTAAAAGTACACTCGCCTATTTCCACAACACCCCAAACTTCACAAACAATCAAAGGTCAGTAATAGCTCACCCGGCATCGGTGGAAGTCGGCGTCAGCACTGGTGTACGGCGGCGTCAGCGTCGATGGACATCGGCGTCGGCGTAGGTGGACGACGGTGTCGGCTTTTGTGGACGGCTGTGTCGGCATTGGTGTGATGCGACGTCGGCGTTGGTGTGCGGCGGCAGCAGCGGCGATTTGAGACTAACTGTAGCATTGTGCGATTTTCTTGATTCCCTTAATCATTTCACCATTTATCAATACAATATTTCTGGATAAGTATCGTGGAATCGCTCCTCAGCCTCGATGTTATTGGTTGCTATGGCAACTCCCAACTGGTTTTTTTTTCTCTTTTTCTTATAACTTCTTCAATATTTCCCTTTCTTTTCAGGTCCTGTCATGGTTGCCACGTTCTTGCAGTGGCCCGGTGTAATGTTAAGCTCCACCTATACAGCTTAAGCATTTTCGTGGACTTACTTGTTGAAGAATGCTGGTTCTGCTTATTGCAGCGCCGATGTCTTCTGCTAGCGCGGAATGCCTCTCCGAAGATTTCACTGCTAGGAAGGGGAAATTTTCACTCTCTCACTCTCTCTCTTCTTATTTAAAAAATACCTTACTCTTGGAATATCATTCAATGCACCAGAACATATTTATTTCCACTTCGTACAGAAAAACAACTAAACTTTATGACGTAAGCCCACACATTAACGGGCACCCAAGATCAGTTAATTACACATTTTTGAACACAATTAATACATAAGCTTTTATCGTGGCTGACTATCCATGTCCAGTCCACAGTCCACGTACTCTCAACAGCAGTTCAACGTCTACTAAACAGTCACTATCTCAAGTCACTCCATTTGTCTTTCAACAATACAAAGCTACATTACTCCTTGCAGCCGGCCACAGAGCTTCCAGACCGTTTGTTTATTCTTGGCAGGTCGCACTGAGCACTTGCCAGTGCCGACGAATTATCTCCCTGCCAGTTTCGCCTGCACAAACAATAAATGGGTGCAGTATCCCATGCTCATTCTTACGCCCTACTTTAAAATAACGTGTGTTCGAAACAGCTGGAACACAAGTGTCTCCAGACTTTCATAAAATTCTGGGGGGCACTACAGTATGCACCATAAACTCTGCAGTGAAGTTCTGAATAAGACCACACAAGCAGCAAAGAACATGTGCCTGAAGGCAGAAATTGATTACTCAAGCAATAAAGTAAAAACTAGCTGGAATTTTGTAAAGAAGGAAACCAGGAAAAATGCAGTTTGTAGTGAAAATATCCAAATAAAAAGTAAGGGTCATCTTTTTAGCAATCCAAAAATAGTTGCAGACACATTAAACAAACATTTTTAACAGTAACAGAAAAAATAGGTTTACAAGGTTCCATGAACCAAGCCATCAATCTTTTGAAAGCCAGAGTACCTAGTTCAGTATAACACATGAAGCTAACAACAGTCACTGTTCAGGATATTGAAAGAATTATTTAATTCTTGAAAAGTAAAAACTCTACTGGAATTGACAATATTTCTAATAAATTATTAAAATACCACTGCAGTCATGTAAGTAAAATCCTTTGCCACATTTTTTATGCATCACTTAAGCAAGAAATCATTCCTGATAGGCTTAAGTACGTAGTTGTGAAACTGCTGTATAAAAAGGGAGATAAGACAGATGCTGCTAACTATTGGCCATTATCACAACTGACAAGTTTTTCAAAGGTATTAGTGAAACTAATGCATGCCAGGGTAGTTAAGCATCTCAGGGATCAAAATATTGTCAGCGAAAGTCAGTTTGGATTTCAGAAAGGTTTGTCAACAGAAGATGCAATATTTGCTTTTGCTGGCAAAGTCCTAGAATCTATCAACAAAAAACTGAAGGTGGCTGGGATTTTTTGTGACCCAACAAAAGCATTTGACTGCGTCAATCACCAGATTCTTTTACAAAAAGCTGCACATCTCGGTATAAGTGGTACATCAGGGAAATGGCTTGACTCGTACCTGTCAAACAGGGAACAGAAAGTTGTAGTGAACAGACAAAATGGAGTCCCATTATCTTCAGAATGTGGTACAATCACATGTGGAGTGCCTCAAGGCTCAGTTCTGGGACCCCCTAATTTTTATTATCTTTATAAATGATCTGCTCGTCTGTATGGAATATTGTGGATTCACCGTATTTGCTGATGACACTACACTACTGATTGAATAATGGAAAATACAGGATGGAATGTAACAATATTAGAGAAGGAAAGTTGCTACTTACCATATAACAGTGATGCTGAGTCGCAATAGGCACAACAAAAAGATTCACCCAATTATAGCTTTCGGCCATTAAGGCCTTTGTCAACATTAGACACACATACACACACAGACGCACACACACAGACTAACGCAAATGCAACTCGCATACACATCTGCAGTCTCAGGCAACTGAAACTACACTGCGAGCAGCAACACCAGTACATGATGGGAGTGGCAACTGGGTGGGGGTAAGGAGGAGAATGGGGTGGGAGGGGGGGAGTGGGCTAGTATGGTGGGGGTGACCGACAGTAAAGCTGTAAACTGCAGCACTTCTATGTGGTGAGTAGTATCTTTCCTTCTCTAATATTGTTACACTGCTTCAGTAGGTAAACTTGAGGAAACAGCAAATAAGGTTTTAAGTGAAATAGTGAACTGGTTTAACATTAATGGCCTTTCTTTAAATTATACTAAAACAAACTACATTCAGTTCCACACAACATTAAAAGGTGAAGAGATAGCAGTAAAAATAGGTGAGCAAGTGGTAACCAGGGTGGATACCACCTAGGCTTTCATACTGACTTCAAACTGAACTGGTCAAACCACATCCTGGATCTATGCCAAAGATTGAGTTCAGAGCTTACACATTATGCATTGTTCCTTCTTACAGAAGTATGGAAACCATTAAGTCAGCCTATTATGGTTAATTTCATGCCATTATGGCATATGGAATTATACTTTGCGGAAATCAGGCACTGCCTAAAAAAGTACAGTGTGCACAAAAAAGAGCCATAAGTATCATCTGTGGAATCCATCCTAGAGCCACATGCAGGAATCTTTTTAAGAAACTTGGAATCCTTACATCCACTGCACAATATATATGAGGGTGAGTCAAATGAAAACCTTAAATTTGTAATAACAAATCAAAATTTTGATTCGATAAAGATGGCCGCCCCACTTGAGACTTGCACCAGGGAAGAACAGCGTTCTGTTATTCGGTTTTTGTGTAGTGAAGGTGTGAAACCTATTGAAATTCATCGACGAATGTAGGTTCAGTACAGTTCTGAATGTTTGTCACAGCAGCAAGTCTATGAATGGAGTAGGAAGTTCGCAAACGGTGTGACTTCAGTGGAAGATGCTCTTTGTTCAGGCCAGGCACAACGAGTTGTGACTCCACAAAACATTGCAGCAGTTGAAGCCATAGTGAAGGAAAACCACCGAGTGACACTGAATGACATTGCAGCATGTTTACAGATTAGTCATGGGTCAGCACACCACATTGTGCATGATGCGCTCCAGTTTCACAAAGTGTCTGCAAGATGGGTGCCACAGCAGCTAACTCCTAAAATGAAAGCACAACATGAAGATGCTTGTGAAAAACTTCTTTGGTGCTTTGAACGAGAATCTTGCAAGAATCTTTACTGGGGATGAAACCTGGGTTCACTTCCACCAACTGGAAACAGAGAGAGTGAGCAAGGAATGGCACCATTCCTCATCACCAAAACCAAAGAAGCTTTGAACAGAACCATCAGCAGGGAAGGTTATGTTGACTCTCTTTTGGGATGAAAAAGGCGTCATTTTTGAGCATTACATGCCTAGAGGGACCACTGTCACCAGTGCATCAAACACAGATCTCCTAAAAAATCATCTGCGGCCTGCAATCAAATCAAAGCGACATGGATTGCTGTCAGCAGGTGTCCTTTCGCAACATGACAATGCAAGGCCCCACACTGCCCATACAAGAGTCGCAGTGCTAACATAGATTTCTGACACATTCCATACCCTGTGATACTGTAACAACATGGATCACCGGGACAAGAAATAAATAAATAAAAATAAATAAAATTGGGGCAATTCTCCTGGGCTTACCTTTGTTAAGGAACATTTGAAAATGCATTTCAGCTTTTGCTTTTCTATACTCAATTTCAGTTCCTGAAACATTCACTAGAGACCGGACACTAACTTCGGTGCCACCAACAGCCTTTACATAAGAGCATAATTTCTTTGGGTTCTGTGAAAGATCATTTGACAATATTGTTGCAGAAGAAGCTGAGTAGCACCGTGGTGTAGTGGTTATGATACTAAACTGTTGCATGGAGGGTCATGAGTTCAAAATTCACCTGAACTGTACACTTTTAATTTTTATATTCTGTTCGAGTACATTCTGGAAGTATCCACAAATGTTACGAATCATTGTACTGGAATGTTCTGTAGCCATATATGTATAAACTGAATGTGTTCTGGCCTGAGGCAGTTCGCTCTGCGCTCTTGTATGCGCAAGTGCTGAATATACCTTCTTTAAGTGGAGTTAGTGTTCGTCATTCATGTAATTACACCTTCTTCTACATGACATTATTCTGCTATAGCAGTGATTGAAGGCTTCACACATTGCTCTTCCACCCTTATGCCATGCTTTTAAACATACCCATGTAACATCGATTTGACCGAGTGCATCTCACTCATTACAGGAGGATGCCAATTCAATTCCTCAGGCAAACAAATCTGATGTTTGCAGTGCACAAAATGGAAACCTATAATTATCATAATGTCAGGTCAGCTGATGGTCTGGGCATTTGGTTCCTACAGTAAGACTAACGCTAACTGTTATTCTCATTGTTGTGGATTGGCAAGAGAGCCAACCCGGTATGAGAGGAAGCTGAAAGGCACGCGTTTTAGCTCACGCAGGCTGGCATGAGGTCTGGGACAGGTCATGGAAATTAGACTAGCAAAAAAGGATGTAACTGTGGAATACTTAACTTTAATCCATAAATGGTGAACGTCGCTCTTGACGGTACATGTTTTACAGCATCAATAGTAACGTAATGGTGCCTTGCTAGGTCGTAGCAAATTACGTACCTGAAGGTTATGCTAACTATCGTCTCGGCAAATGAGAGCGTATTTTGTCAGTGAACCATCGCTAGCAAAGTCGGCTGTACAACTGGGGCGAGTGCTAGGAAGTCTCTCTAGACCTGCCGTGTGGCGGCGCTCGGTCTGCAATCACTGATAGTGGCGACACGCGGGTCCGTCGTATACTACCGGACTGCGGCCGATTGAAAGGCTACCACCTAGCAAGTGTGGTGTCTGGCGGTGACACCACATTCCTCCCCCAAAAATCAGCAGACGGTTGTGGCATAAGGCTTCCACCCGCCATGGGGAGGACCCCATGTTGACGTATGCGACGAGGTGGGGAGCCTAACAACAGGCGAGGCTGTGCCACCCGCACCCCGCCATTCGGACCGAGGGGAGCTAGGAAACGCCTGAAAACCTGCTCCAGGGTGCACGCCAACATGCGGTGTATGCGCCCGTAGAGAGACAGGAGGGGCCGAAGGGTCGACCTCCATCGGGCCGGGGCACCCGACGGGCGAAGACGACATATGGTCCAGAGTGGGCAAGAGTTCCATGGTGGAGGACAACTGGTCACGGGAAGTGATCGGCGGCGTGTGACACAGGAGGGCGCCCGATGGCTGCAGTGAAGCGTCCACTGCAGGCGTCGCCGGCGGGAGAACAGGCGGCGGCGGCGGTGGCAGCGCGTCGCCACAGGGCAAAACGGAAGGCAGCGTCGGTAACACCTGGGGCTGAGGCGAGCCAGTTGATGGGTCCCCAGGGCGCTGACCGTAAAGCACCGTCGCTGAAAGCAGACGGGGAGCGGCAGATCCCATGTGACAACAGAGACGCAGCTGATTGAGATGCCGACACACCTCACCAGAGGCCCCCAAAACCAGATACATAGCGCAGCCGAGGCAGCGAAGAATGCGCCCTTCGAGCCAATGCTGTGAACCTCGATAGTGGCGGTAATAGACCACGTCGCCTGAGGCAAAAGCAGGTGTCTGCCGCTGCGCAGGAACCTGATGCGGCGAATGTAGCAAAGACATCAAGGTGCGATGCGGGCGACCATGGAGCAACTCAGCCGGCGAGCGACCATCTCGGGGCTGAGAGCGATACGAGGACAAAAAGGGCAATAACACGTCCTCCCGAGAATGCGACTCTTTCAACTTCAACATCTATGACTTGAAAGTCCTGACCAATTGTGCAGCGGCACCGTTTGACTGTGGTGAAAATGGCGCGGGCGTCAAATGTTGAATACCATTGGCCTTGCAGAGTGACTGAAATTCTGCGGACATGAATTGTGGGCCATTGTCGGAAACAATAGTCTGTGGAAGACCTTCAATGCAAAAGATAGCGCTTGGATGGTGGCAGATGACGTCGTGGAAAACATCTGGACAACAAAAGGAAAATTACTGAATGAATCTGCCACAACCAACCATCGAGCATTCCAGAATGGACCAGCAAATTCGATGTGTAAGCGTTGCCAAGGGGAAGTGGCTTTTGGCCATGCAAAGAATTTCCGCGGTGGTGCTGATTGTTGTTCGGCACACACCATGCAAGAAGAGCACATATTCGTAATCGCGGCATCGATTGCGAACCAAGTACAGTGCTGACGAGCAAGATGTTTCGTTCTCACTATACCCCAATGTACTTGGTGGAGAAGCTGTAAGACAGAGGACTGTAACGAACGTGGGACCACGACCCTGGACTTATCATTATCTGAACGCAACAGCAAAACACCACGTCGAACAAAAAGTCTCTCCTTGTGAGCAAAAAATCGGTGAACCCACGGATCCCCGATCCGTGACTTTGACAAGGGCCATTGCGTAGCAACAAAACACAGAACGGTAGCAAGGACAGGGTCGGCAGCTGTGGCTGTAGCTACACGACGAAAATCAATCGGAAACGATTCGACCACGTCATCGGTTTCTGAATCAATGAACATGCAAGCAAATTCAGAGGAATTGAATGCTCTGTCCTCAGCCACAAGCAAATGGGACAACGCATCAGCGTTTCCGTGCTTAGCAGTGGACCAATACAAGATATCGTAGCGGTACTGCGAGAGGAAAATAGACCAGCGAATGAATTTCTGCGCTGTACGTGGAGGTACAGGCTTGGTCAGATGAAAAAGCGATGTCAAAGGTTTGTGGTCTGTGATGATGGTAAAGTGATGACCATACAAGAAATCATGAAACTTTGTAACACCAAATACGAGAGCCAATGCTTCTTTCTCGATCTGTGAACAATTTCTTTGCGCAGACGAGAGCAATTTGGACGCAAAGGCAATAGGGCGATCGTGCGATTCATCTTTGTGCGCAAGCACAGCACCGATCCCGAAATCCGATGCATCCACCATCAACAAAAGGGGCTTCCGGGGATCGAATGGCATAAGGCAAGTATTGGAAAGCAACACCGATTTCAACTGGCGAAAGGCGCGTTCGCATTCCGTCGTCCAGATGAAGGGAACACCTTTACGGTGTAAGCGATGAAGCGGAGCTGAAATGGAAGAGGCGTGTGGGATATAACGGTTATAATAACTAATTTTTCCCAGCACACTCTGTAGCTGCTTCAAATTCTGCGGCGAAGGCAAGTCTTGTATGGCACGGAGGTGCTCTGGACTGGGATGTATGCCTTGAGCATTGAGTACATGTCCCAGATATGGCAAATCACGAGCAAAAAACACACATTTGTCCTCCCGCAAGCGAAGACCATTTTGTCGCAAGACCTGAAATAATGTTCTGAGATTGGCGAAATGTTCTTCTTCCGTCTTTCTGGAGATCACAATATTGTCCAGATAGTTTGCTGCAGTAGGGACCGATGCACAAACAGTTTGTAGATATTGCTGAAACAATGCAGGGGTGGATGCACACCCAAATGGCAGTCGTTTGAATTTATACAAACCAAGATGCGCGTTAACCACCAAAACACGCTGGGATTCTTCATCCACCGGTATTTGCAAGTACTCATCTGCTAGGTCCAACTTTGAAAAATATTTACCCGGGCACAGTTTGTCAAAAAGATCTTCCGGGCGGGGTAAAGGAAAAGTTGCAGTCACTAGTTGTGGATTCACTGTTGCCTTGAAGTCCACGCAAAGTCTCAATTTTCCAGAAGTTTTTTGCAAAATTACTAAGGGTGATGCCCAGAGAGAAGCCTCCACACGTTCAATGACACCTTGTGATTCCAAATCGTGTAATGTTTATGCGACCTCATCATGCAATGCATGGGGAACATTGCGCGCTCTGAAAAATTTTGGTTGCGTGTTTACTTTCAGTTCCAAATGTGCGTTATAGTTCTTTGCGAAACCGAGGCCCGGTGCAAAAATGTCCGCAAATTCTTCACATAGACAAGAAACACTGTCTGAAGGCACAGTCTGGTTTACTATAGACAAGTTAAACAACTGAAATAAATCGAAACCAAACAAGTTCACTGCAGTAAAAGAACGAAGGACGTAAAATGACACAAGTTTTGTTTGTCCCTTGTACGTTGCAAGAAGGCTGCACTGTCCTAACACAGGGATATGCTGACCTAAATAGGTACTTAACATTTCCGGCATGCAACGGAGGTGTGCACAGCAGTTTGTAAGTGTCTTGATTGAGTAGTGAAACTGCAGCCCCAGTATCGAGCTGGAATGGTATCACTTTGCCGTTAACGTCCAAGTCCACAAAAAGTTTATTGTCCTGCTGACGACAAGAGCGACTGTCTCGTGCAGCGTGAACTGACTCTGGTACAAAATCACTTGCGACTTGACGGGAGTGCCGGCGATGTCGATGCACACTATTTGTGTGACGAACACAGTCACTGTTAGGGAGAATGGCACTGGGTGGAGTGGCATGAACTACATGAATTTCCATTGGCGAAGTGTCACGAGCCGGAGTATCCTTGGTTTGATTCCAATTCTGGCGCGAAGCAAAGGGCCTGGAATGATTTTGAGTTTCCAATCTGAGCTTTTTCTGGCAAACACTTTGAACATGTCCTTTTTTATTACAGTAAAAGCACATAGCTTGGCGTGACGGGCAATTCACATGAGAATGTCTAGTAGCACACCGCGGGCATGATTTTAGCACTGCATTTGCTTGCCGGCACAGAACACATGGCTGAGAGCCAGGCGGCTTTGGCGCGGCCGGGCGCGAGGACTGTTTACTGTTCCATGCAGCTCGCCCAGGCAGGCCGGTTAACTTGAAACACGGGTGGTGAAGTTTGAAATGATTCCTGAGCAAAGCCAAGTATGTCCTGCCGATCCAATATGTCCATCACTTGTTAAAGGGAGGGATTGACTAGTTTCAAAATCTGTGCCCTTATACAAACATCAGAAACGTTCTGTGCAATTGCATCACGCACCATAGTATCTGAATAAGGGAGTCCACATTGACACTCAAAAGCATAATCCCTAGTAAGGCCTTGCAAGGTTGCAACCCACTCCCGATTAGTCTGACCGGCCGTACGTTTTGTACGAAAGAAGGTATACCGTTTCACAACTACATTGACTGATTCTTTGAAATATGCATCTAATGCAGACAAAATTTCTTCGTAGGACAGAGTTGCTACGTCGCGTCGGGGAAATAATTTGACTATCACACGATACGTTTGGACCCCGACGGAGGAAAGGAGAAATGGCTACTGCTCATTACCTTGAATTCTATAGGCGGCGAGATGGAATCCAAATTGGCGTGACCACTCCGTCCAGCTTTCCAGTGCAGCATCAAAAGGACGAAAAGTTGGTGCAACTGCGTGTTGTGGCTGCGTTAGCGGTGGAGCGACGGCTGCCGCATCGTTTTGCATTGCACGTTGACCCTGGACGAGCTGTCCAAGGGCATCCAGTAAGGCCTGCATCTGCTGTTTCTGTAAGCGATAAAATTCGGACAGCACATCTGGAGATGGTGGCGAAGCCATTACACAAGTAAATCGGGGCAGTATAGTTACGAACGCGGTGTGGCCTTGTCACCAAATGTTGTAGATTGGCAAGAGAGCCAACCCGGTATGAGAGGAAGCTGAAAGGCACGCGTTTTAGCTCACGCAGGCCGGCGTGAGGTCTGGAACAGGTCAAGGAAATTAGACTAGCAAAAAAGGATGTAACTGTGGAATACTTAACTTTAATCCATAAATGGTGAACATCGCTCTTGACGGTACATGTTTTACAGCATCAATAGTAACTGGTAATGGTGCCTTGCTAGGTCGTAGCAATTGACGTAGCTGAAGGCTATGCTAACTATCGTCTCGGCAAATGAGAGCGTATTTTGTCAGTGAACCATCGCTAGCAAAGTCGGCTGTACAACTGGGGCGAGTGCTAGGGAGTCTCTCTAGACCTGCCGTGTGACGGCGCTCGGTCTGCTATCACTGATAGTGGCGACACGCGGGTCCGACGTATACTAACGGACTGCGGCCGATTTAAAGGCTACCACCTAGCAAGTGTGGTGTCTGGCGGTGACACCACACTCATCATACATTGTGTTATTCTCTTCCTAATAATTCAACTGTAAGTATGTAAATACATGCATACCGGTATATGAATTATGCTTTTTTTTTTCAGAATGTAATATGATGACATGTACTTGTAAAAGCAATCTATAGATGAATACTACTACTACTACTACTACTACTAGTAGTAGTAGTACTATTACATCCATGGAGATAAAAGAAATGAAGGAAGTTATAAATACATCACAAATTTGAAGCTGCCATCTTATGTAGCGCAAAACATTAGTTCACCACATTCATACCTCCATGGTTCACCACAGTGAAACTTACCTGTGATGTCACTCTGATGTGCCCATGCCCAGTTTCGACCATGTTCGGTGCTTTTATTGTATGGAGACATAGTTGTTTCCACAAAAATGCCAGCCTGCATTGTTTACAGATGTACTAAGCAATCCGATTGCAGTCTAAAGTTCAAAGGTATCGCATTTCATTTGTAAGTGGAGCCATTCAAGTAACATTTTCTTTTGTATATTTGAATTGCTGTTGCACTATTTGCTTTTATCAAAATGTTTTTATTTCTGTTATTTGACTTTAGATTTGCCTTACTTTAGTCAGTGCCCATTCTTTCGCTTCTTTTCTGTGTTTTTCATTGCCTTCCAAATTGCAAACGCTCCAATGTCTGAGCTACACTGTATTGGTCTCATCCCTGCACAACACATAGCTACGTAATTGCATTGATTGTTGGGACAGCATCTCATGCAATAAATTATTCATTGCTCGCATACCCCCCTTAAAAAAGATTCTGGACAGAACGGCCGGAGGCAGCAGTCGTGTGTGTGTGTGTGTGTGTGGTAATTGCATGAATGTGTATGTGTGATTTTCTTCCTTTCTGAAGAAGTCTTTTCTTGAAAACTTGTGTGAACACACTTTTCGTTGTGCCTGCGAGTAGCAATCTATCCGTTTCTCAGTATAATTATTACCTCATGAAGCTTTTTATAAATAATCAACTGCACTTCTGGGGTAATGTTGTACATAGTTACAATACCAGAAGAAACAAAATGACATTCATTATGCCACATCAAGGTCATCTGTAGTACAAACAAGACTTCACAATGCCGCAAACCAAAAGTTTTGATCACGTACGCATTGATACACAAGATGATCTATTAATGTTATGTGCAAATGGTGATGGGTAGAAATTACTAACATCTGTCTGTCTTTAATTAAAAAACTCATAAATGATTATATGCTTTTCATATTAGGCGCACTGTGCTGCCATCTACTGCCAGGTTCTCCATATCAGTGACGTCATTAGTCATTAGACATCGTGAGAGAGAGCAGAATGGGGCACTCTGCAGACCTCACGGACTTCGAATGTGGTCAGGTGATTCGGTATCACTTGTGTCATTCATCTGTATGCAAGATTTCCATATTCCCACACTCCTAATCATCCCTAGGCCCACTGTTTCTGACAGCGAAGTGGAAACATGAAGGGACATGTACAGCACAAAAGCATAGAGCCCGACCTCGTCTGTTAACTGTCAGAGACCATCGACAGTTGAAGAGGGTCGTAATGTGTAATAGGCAGACATCTACCCAGCCCACCACACAGTAATTCCAAACTGCATCAGGATCCATGGCAAGTAATTAGGCAGGAGGTGAGAAAACTTGGATTTCATGGTCGAATGGTAAATGCCAAATGACCCCTCACTTGGTGTAAGGAGCATAATCATTGGACAATTGAACAGTGTAAAAAAGTCGTGTGGAGTGACGAATCATGGTATACAATGTGACAATGTGATGGCAGGGTATTGAGTATGGCGAATGCCCGGTAAACGTCATCTGCCAGCATGTGTAATGCCAACAGTAAAATTCAGAGGCAGTGGTGTTATAGTGTGGTCGTGTTTTTCGTGGAGTGAGCTTGAACCCCTTGTTATTTTGCATGCCACTATCACAGCACAAGCTTACATTGATGTTTTAAGCACCTTCTTGTTTCCCACTATTGGAGAGCAATTCGGGGATGGCGACTGCATCTTTCAACATGATCGACCAGCAATTCATAATGCACAGCCTGACCTGAATCCTATAGAGCACCTTTGAGATGCTTTGTAACAGCAACTTCATGCCAGGCCTCACCAATTGACATCGATATCTCTCCTTAGTGCAGCACTCTGTGAAGAATGCCATTCCCCAAGAAACCTTCCAGCACCTGATTGAGCATATGCCTGCAAGAGTGAAAGCTGTCATCAAGGCTAAGGGTATTCCAACACCATATTGAATTCCAGCATTACCGATGGAGGGTGCCACAAACTTGTAAGTCATTTTCAGCCATGTGTCCAGATACTTTTGATCACATAGTGTACTTTGAAAATTTCAAAATGAAATTCAAAAGTAAAAGGAAGTAGATGATTAAATTAGATGTACATTCGAATTGTGCTATGTTTGGTTATTCCCGAAAAATTGACAGAGTTAGTGGTGAGAAATATTCCAGGAAAAGAAGCAGATAGTTGGAAAGGTAAGCCTAGATCTAACACAGGCTAGGCAATCATTACTGAAAAAATAAATTACATATGTGTTAAAGTAAAATATCCATTTTATGAGGCCTTAAGTGTTTGAGACCTTTCCCTTTATCACACTTGCACAATTCCACAATGCCGGAAGATGTTTAAAAAATTGCATCCTTTTTTTTTTTTACCTTGTACAGTACTATTATTGACCACATACTGAATGCTGCACCATAGGTAAGATTTCAAAGTGAGAAGATGTATAAACTATAGTGAATGCACTGACAATCTAGCAAGACAGTAAAAACTCTATTCTGCATAGAGGTATACCTCTATGTAGTTCCTTTTCTTTGATATTTCAACAATCATTCACTTTGTTGACATGCACAAGATATGACAGCATGCCTTGTTTCTTTCCTCACTGCACACATTTATGTGCTAATAAAGAACAGTCTAAGAAGAAGCAGTACCAATAAGTAAACAAGCTTTAGTTTTGGAGTTCCAGTTTCATTTGCTATTGACACAAATATGGTAAAAGTGGAATAAAATGCATTATGAAAGCATCCTTTTCACATCACATCCTTCTCTTCTTCATTATTTGAAATGTATGTTTCAAACTGCCATCCTGACACTATGTTATTCAAGCAAGGACTGTAATTTTTACTACTGTATTTAAAGCAGCTATTGCATGTGCATGACAGAAATACTAGGCATGACCTGCACCTCAATAGGTATGGGATGGGGAGGCTGGCAGAGCTTATAGGTGACAGTGTAGTGGTTAGTGTAGGATCACTCATGGAAAAATTCCTGTAGCAGTTGGGTTTAGAGCTGCACTTTTTTTAGATTGAAGTTAGCTGATACATACACCTGCTTGAAAGTAATCCCTCTGACTAAGGGATCACCTTCAGAGGATGTCATGTTTCCAAGAAGTGAACGAATTGGCGTATTTCATCAAAATATAAGATGTCTTAGAGAGAAAGTTAGTGAACTGCTTATAGATGTTGACTCTGAAATTATAGGTATATCAGAGCACCACTTAAATAATTTAACAATTTAGAAGCTTCCTTTACCAGGATACAGATTAGCCAGCCGTTTTCTACAGAGTTCCTTGCGGAATGGGGGAGTGAGCAATTGTTCGAAGAACACGCAAAGCGCACTTGCTGACGTCAGAAACCGCAGGGGGGCCCGGGGGGGGGGGGGGGGGGGGGGGGGGTTGGCGGTTGCTGGTTGCTGTTGGCAAGTGATCAGTCAAGACTATCCAAACAGATATAGGTATAAAAGGACTGCAGTAGATGGCAGATGTTCAGTTGTATTGCAGTGACAATGGAAACATAATGCCTAAGTCGAAGACATGGAAGGACAGAAAGACAGGTGGGCAACTCGTTCTTTACCGTGGGCTGTAATAAGAGGAATTAATGCTTCAAGAGCAGCTAAATCTGTGACACGTGCTGCTACTGATACAGATGAGGTGCTTGGTGCCATTGTTGATTTGTTTTCTAATTTAGACGACGAACCACAAGAGCCACGAGACGCTATTCACGAAGCATCTGATAGTAGCGAATTAAACACTCCACCTATTGAGGAAACAGATAAAAATTTTGGAATAAAACGGAAAGCTGAAGAAGATCTTCGGCCTGATTCAGCAGAACATAAGCAACCATGTGAGGAAACTTCAGGTAACGAAATAGAAATGGCTGAAGAATATTCTGCACAAATTTGTTCTGTAAATAGTGACAGTGGTACTAATAGTGTGGATCAGTCATCGAAGTTTTTTATGTGGAAAAGTGTAGATGTTATTAAAAATGGTTATATACATTTTATTAACACTCATTTGTTCCAAGTATGGGGCTATGGACACAGCTGGCAAGATATTAAAGATGCTCAAGGTAATATTTATGGTAAACGTTATGTAACATCTGCAGCTCAATGGTATTCTCATCAATTAAGTCAATTTTTATCTAAAGCTCAATTTCATAGTTTACCTGATTATTGTTATGTTAAATCTATATCTATTGATTTAATTCCTGTTGGATTAGAAGCTTCATTTTCCATAAGTAGTACATTAAGTGGATCAGGATCTATAACACATATACCATTTATTATTTATAATAAAGGTGGAAATTTAGCTGTTGCTCATGAAATAGTTGAAATAAGTAGCACATCTACTAATCCAATGTTAATTAGTGGTATTAAGGGAAAGAAAGATGTATCAAAAATTATGAGGGGAGATGGATATAACGATTATCCTTCTTGTACAACAGTAGTACGTAATTGGCCTAATTATGATTCATGGATTATACCCTTTGATAATAATGGTTCAGGAGAAAAGAATATGTGGAGTATACAGAATGAAGTAAGAGGACCAGTGTTATTAAATAAAATATATTCACAAGGTATAGCAAGTCGGGCAGTTGATAATTCAGAAATTTTTTTCATGGAATTACAAGCCACAAATAGGTATAATTAAAACAGCACGGCGTGCTCATGGTATTGGTTTAGCAGATGATACATATATGTTAGGTTCAACGAATAGACCTGCTTTTTCAACTGTAATGAAAAATGTAAGTCCATCTGGTTTTGCAATGCAAGAAGAAAACGAAAAATTAAAACCAATATCTAATAATATAACATTATTTGTGTATGACCAGTGTATTGAAAAAGGTCAGGAAATAGGTAAATTAAATGAAATTCATCAAGAACCTCAAATACCTAGTTTCAGTTTAGGTATTAATCCTGTACCAAATAATACTCCTACAGAAGGAAATTCATTTGTAAATGCTGAAATGGTAATTCAGATGACAACTAGAATTACTGTAGGCACTAATTATGAAACATATAATTCTCAAACACATACATTAAGTCATACTGACGAAATGTGGATGACTTCTTCTACTAAATCATTTGTAGATGATTTTAGAGGTGTTTGTTTTGATTCTAATGCAATGTATAGTACTGATATATTACCTGGGTCTTCTGCACGTGTTTCTAGTAATTTACATGTACCAAAAAATAAAGAATAAAAAGGTAGGAATCGTGATCGTAGTAGATCACCTATTTTAGGTGAAAAGGATGTTGAGGATTTACGATAAAACAATATGTATTATTTTTGTAACAGTTTATATTCAATAAACAAATTGTACAAATAAAATGGATTTAATTGTTTTTCTAATTTTATATCCCATGTAGTCCAATAATATTTACAAATCCTTTGTTCCCATACATCCCCTTTCAAATATTCAATATTAGAACGTACAAATACAGGAGTTTTATCAAGAGTAAAATCTCTTTCAAACTTTATTTGAATATTAGTAGGATCACCACTAAAAATACATTTTAATTGTTCAAATGATCCTGGATCAAAATTGGGATCATCCATACATATTAATCGTTTATTAGCACATTCCATCAACCCAAACGTAAAATAATTATTATTTTTATTACACCATCCTGTATTTATCATAGCACTTGCTATTACATGAGCAAATGTAGATTTAAAACTGCTTGTTGGACCTATTAACTGAACACAATTTCGTTTTCAATTTGTTTTGTTTAATACATTATACAATGTACAGATAAAATCATAAATAACATCCCAGCCACCACCAAATTGATATTCTAACAAATGTTTAATTATATCTAAAGATTGTTTTTCATTGAAATAATATGAATCAAATTGTTGTGCATATGCTTGAAAATACACTTCCCTTGCATTCAAAAGATAATTATACAATTTCCATAAGGAAAAATCACTTAGCATAATTTGAATATGTTTTACACCATTTGAAAAAATCTTATCACTTAAAGTACATAAAGAAATATTATTTCTCCAAAATAATGTATTTTGTTAATTGGAACAGTAACATGATTTTCTATGATATTAACTAGTTCTGAAAACTTGTACTTTTTTTTGTAATTTGGTCTGGATTTAAATTGTCCATTAATTTGTGTACTGGTTATCAAATTCCGGGCTGCTTGAGTCACTTTCGAACTGGGATTCTCCAAATTCACATACATTTGAATTTCCTTTAATTTGGCTTTGTACCAAACATTGCGGGGTAATGTTTTGATTTTCTGCCCATTGTAAAATTGACAAATCGTAAATACATTTTCCGGTTTGTCCGACCATGACGAAGAAACATATCCGTCTTGGTTTCACAATGAAATACTTGAGGAGATTGATTTTTCCGTCGAAGTCATAAGGTCCGATGACCCTAGTAAATTCGGCCCGCCCAAAGATAGAAGTGATGCTGTTGTGGAAGATACATCTGCATGATCCGTTACGTCGTTTACAGTTGTGAATGAAGTGGATGTGTTCTCTATTACTTCCTGCTTTTTCGAGGAAGAGAAAGACGAATTTTCCATGTTTTGTGTTTTGTGTGAATTTTCTATAAAAATTTGTAATGATTTTATAATTGTTTTTATATTGGTTTTGCCTGAAGACGTTATGTGACCAATTGCTTTCGAATTTGAACATATTGCAGAAATTAACGAAATGTTCTGGTTTTTGGAACAGTCCCACTTGTCTTGTATGCAATTCACTATTTTGAATAGTGATACTCATATATTTTTTGATAAAGTGGTTATATAACCATACAAGGAATCTATACATTCTTGTTCTGATTGATAAAATTTAACAATTTTAATTAGTAAAGTTATAATTTCTAAAAATGGTACTGAATCAGTACTGTCAGTGCTTTCAAGTTTCCTTTTTCTACCCCTTCTCTTAGGTGTTGAATTTGTATTGCTTCTTATTCTGCTTCAACAACTTCTAAATCTTTACCTGGGGTTTTAGGAGGTTCTTGGTCAGTAATGTCTTCAGTATCAGAATAGTCTGAAGAGGAAACAGTAGCACTAATTTTATTATTGGACATGATTTTAGATCCAAATAATTGGTTAATGTCTTTTTGATTTGGACGAAAATAACAAATATCTTCTTTTCCTGTTTTCAGTAACCTAAAACATTTTAAAATTACACTTTAGTCTGTATTTGTGACACATCATGATAAATATATTTATCAACAAATTTTGTATGTATTCTTTCTCCAAATGTTGCTTTTAAACATACGTTGCAAAACAGAATTGAACTCATATGCAATATTGTTTCAAACATATTTGTAATATCTTTACACCTAATTTCCATTGTCTGAAAAGCATAATAATCTTGACTTGGAGAATAAGTTGCATAGATATAAGGTCTGCTGCCAACATATGCATGTACAATAGTTAATTCTTTAAGTGCTTCATTATCTTTCTTACTAAAAATTTCATTAGTATAACATTCAGGACATAATGCTGATAATAATTGTGGTTTATAAACATTACTCTTATGTAAATTACAAAAAACATGTAGTTTTCCAATATTACACACGCAGTATATACAACTGATCAAAATAATTTCTGTAATTGGAAGCTTATATTGATTTGGTCGTGACCATATTACACAACATATATCTGGTATTATAGACAAATACCGCATAAAATGATCATATCCTCTAAATTCTTTTAATTTCCAGTCAAAAGACCACTGAAAATTATCATCATTGGGATATATATCATAAGTTGTATTTTCAATAACTTGACGAATGCGTGAATTAAAAACACATTTAGGCCACGTTAATTCAAAAGAATATACATCAGGTTGAGATGTAGTTCTATAGTTCAATGGATTTATACTTCGTATATCATTTGTACATTTGAAAGAAATATGTTTCAAACGTTCTTTTATTTGTAAATCAGAGATAGTTCTATTTGATTCTTCATCTGAGTATGTAATAATATCATCAGATTCGTCTGAATACCATTCTAACATTGCCCTTGCATCTGATATGGATGGAAGAGAATCACTAGAATTGGTGTCCAAAGTCTCTACAGCTTCAAATGATGGATTTTATAATAATAATAAATAAGTTAAGTATAGTAATAAATACCTGTTAGTGCTGTTACATAACATAAAGACTACTTGCCAGAAGAGATGGAGATCAGATTACTCCGTGATAGTAGTACTGAACATCTGCCGTCTACTGCAGTCCTTTTATATCTATATCTGTTTGGATAGCCTTGACTGATCACTTGCCAACAGCAACCCCACGACCCCCCCCCCCCCCCTTCCTCTGCAGTTTCTGACGTCAGCAAGTGCACTTTGCGCGTTCTTCGAACACTTGCTGTATGTAAAGAACAGTATTCCATTTGAGTCCATAGACGTATCATGGCACTGCATTGAACAGATATTTGAATGTTGTGCACAGGCAGTTGAATTTAGTGAAACCAGACTTGTAATTTTTGTTGTTTATTGGCCCCCTAACTCTGACTTCAGAGCATTTCTGCTCAAGCTAGGGGGGTTCTTGATTCTCATTATAGGAAGTACTAGAAATTAGTTGTATGTGGTGACTTCAATATTAATTTTGTATATGATGGTGCAAGGAAAAGGATGTTGGTAGATCTCCTAAATTCATATGATCTAATGCAGGCTGTGTTTTTTCCAACTAGGGTGCAGGGGAACAGTAGAACATCCACAGATAATATTTTTATTTATTCTTCATTATTAGATGGGTATTCTGTTAGTAAAAGGGTGAATGGCCTTTCAGACTATGATGCACAAATTTTAACACTAAAAGGCTTTTGTACTCAAACAATTCTCACATATAATTACAAACTATGTAGGAAAGTTAACCCAATGGCAACAGAGAGTTTTTTAAACCTCGTCAAGGAACAAGAGGGGCAGAATATTTATAGTACCGATAACACAGATTAACACATTTCTCATGCTCTTTGAGAGTTGCTTTCCATTAGAACGTTTCGAATGGGGTACTAGCAGTAAAAGGCAGCCTGGGTGACTGAATAATGGGATAAGGATCTCATATAGAATGAAGCAGGAATTATGTCAGAAGGTAAGAAGTAGTCACAATCAAGCTACAAAAAAATGGTTCAAATGGCTCTGAGCACTATGGGACTTAACTTCTGAGGTCATCAGTCCCCTAGAACTTAGAACTACTTAAACCTAACTAACCTAAGGACATCACATACATCCATATCCGAGGCAGGATTTGAACCTGCAACCGCAGCGGTCGCGTGTTTCCAGACTGTAGCGCCTAGAACCGCTTGGTACTGTAAGGTGCTTAAAAAAGTTATTAGGAAAGCAAAGAGTATGTGGTACATAAATAGAAAAGCTAATTCACAGGATAAAATTAAAACCATACAGTCAGTTGGGAAAGAAGTGTCTGGTCAGCAGCACAAGGTTGAAGATATAAAGTCAGTTCGTAGTAAAAATATTTCTGTTACTGATAAATCGGGTACATGTACAGTATTTGATAATCATTTTCTGAGTATTGCTGGTGAATTAAACAAAAATGTAGTCGCCACAGGGAATCATATAACTCTCTTGGCAAGTGCCTTTCCAAGATTGATGTCTGAATTACTCCTTGTGATAAGATTGAGTTAATAATTACATCACTGAAGACTAAGGACTCTCATGGTTATGATGGAGTCCCTAGCAGAATATACAGTACTGTGCTGTGCGTGTTAGCTCTGTACTTAGCCATATTTGTAATTTTTCCTTTAAGAATGGTCAGTTTCCTGAATGATTAAAGTACTCAGTAGTAAAGCCACTTTATAAAAAGGGAGAAAGGGATAATGTAGACAATTTTAAGCCTATTTCTATGCCATCAGTGTTTGCTAAAGTTATTGGGTTGGGTTGATTTGGTGGAAGAGACCAAACAGTAAGGTCATCAGTCTCATTGGAATAGGGAAGGATGGGGAAGGAAGTCGGCTGTGTCCTTTCAAAGGAAGTATCCTGGCATTTGCCTGAAGAAATTTTGGGAAATCACGGAAAACCTAAATCAGGATGGCCAGATCCGGGATTGAACCATCGTCCTCCCGAATGTGAGTCCAGTGTGTTAACACTCTACCACCTCACTCAGTTTAAAGTTATTAACAAGACTGTATGTAAGCATAATTGATCATTGTATATCACAAAATTTGCTATCAAATGTACAGTTTGGCTTTAGAAATCGTTTAACAACTGAAAATGATATATTCTCTTTTCTCTGTGTTTTATGTAATGAGATGTGTAGATAAAGTTGTGTGTATTAAGATGGAATTTCTTCACATTTTGTAAAAGTCAAAGTCCTCTTCTGTGACAACATTCCACCAGTCTATCAACACTTTGCTATGACTAAATAAGACACACTCCAATTTCAACATTCAATACCTACCTGTTGATAATGTCCGTACAATGTTGCTCTGTTTATGACAGTAGAACACGTGAATGAGGAAATTGCCAAATTTCACAACTTTTTGTAATAACAGCCAATTTTGTACTCCCTGTCCCAAGTCATAGCTAAAAGCTACTTGCATAAACAAATTAGATTTCATTACGTCTATGTAAGTTACTGACCTACATTTTTGTTTTTAGAAACTGAAATTGAAACAAAATTCAGAATATCAATGTGTTTTATGTAATGAGATGTGTAGATAAAATTGTGTGTATTAAGATGGAATTTCTTCACATTTTGTAAAAGTCAAAGTCCTCTTCTGTGACAACATTCCACCATTCCATCAACACTTTGCTATGACTAAATAAGACACACTCCAATTTCAACATTCAATACCTACCTGTTGATAATGTCAGTACAATGTTGCTCTGTTTATAACAGTAGCACACATGAATGAGGAAATTGCCAAATTTCACAACATTTTGTAATAACAGCCAATTTTGTACTCCCTGTCCCAAGTCATAGCTAAAAGCCACTTACATAAACAAATTAGATTTCATGATGTCTATGTAAGTTACTGACCTACATTTATTAAAAGTAATGAATAATGTTAACTGCAAGGTAATCATGTTTGTGCTGTGAAAATAAATGTACATGGACAGTATTTAATGTATCAAGCAGTGTTGGCTTGTTAAATGAAAATTCTAACCAATACCTATTTCTTATCAAACAATGCTCAGAGGGCAACTGTAAGATCAGTAACCTTATAAGATCCAACAAAGAGAATGAGAAGGGTCTTGGTCTTTCATTCCAAAGACTGATTTACCAGATGAAACTAGTAAGAATCTACAACTGCAAGTACCATTTACACTGAGAGCACTCCTCCCCATGTTCATTATCAAGGGCTACTGAAGTATCCAGTTTCACTAATACTTCATGATCTTCCCCAGGTTCATAATGCTTCTTCATCCCATTATCAGCAACAGAGAGGCCCCAACATACCAACTTACTAAATACGTCAAAAAATTGTTTACCACTCAGACTGGTACATGATTACATTACATTTGCAACTCTGCTGACTTTGTGGAACACTTCAGTTTCAGGTTGAAAGATTCAGAGGTCTTTGTCAGATCAGACATCATCTTCCTTTTTATCAGCCATCTTCCACAGGCATTCTTTGAGCTCAGCAGTCAGAAGTTTGACATAAAAATAACTTCTTCTGATACAGACTGGATAAAGGAAACAAAGTCATTAGGACTTTTCTAGATTTTTCTGAGGCCTTGGATTCTGTGAATCGTGCAGTGCTATTACTGAAATTAGGAATTGATGTTATAAGAGGAGTAGCACTAAACTTGGTAAGTTTGTATCTCCGAGAAAGAATACAGTTCTACATTGTGTTATAAGAATGAAAGTGACATCCTAACAGTAAAATTAACATACACAAGTATCAACTGTAGAATTTTCCAGGGAAGTATTCTTGGGCTATTTTTATTTTTCGTATGTGTTATTGACATAAAACAACCACAAAACTCAAAGCAAATTAACTATGCTGATGATGATGCACCATTTATTAGATGGGACCATACTGAACAGTTAGCATTACAGTGCAATCAAGAGAACTCTGAACTGCTCACAGAATCTCTACAATGGATAAACTTACAAGACTGTTTTAATGAAGTTCTTTTAAATTATAACCAATCTTATACTCAGTCACTACCTACAGTTGAAACATCCAATAAAAATAAGTTTTTAGCTATTGTGATTGACAAATGTCTTACACAGAACAAGCATATCAGCTACACAAAAATTAGCAGCAGTATTTACTTACCAAAAACCTCAAAATACAATAATAAATCATCCTGCCCTTAAGCAAGTGTACTACAGATTAATCCACTCTCATTTTCAATAAGGGCTGAAATTTGGGGTGGGGCACCCACAGTCTATGTCGATAGGAATTTGAGGCTTCAAAAGATATCAGTTAGGGTAATTGCTAATACACACATCAAAAAAAGTTTTGCATCAGCCCAGTTCCCAGAACTTCTGAAGACGGATGTTGACTGTGGATACTGCATCAGAGACACAGTCCCTTGGACTGTTCAGAGATGTCACTAAACGCACCCGAGGATGTAAACAACCATGCATGAGCAGCACCTATTAGACGGAGGGGCTCCGACAGCCAATCAGTTCGAGTCATTTCACTAGGAAGGAGGTACACAGCTCATGTTGTCTGAAGTTCAGCCATGCCTAGACAGTCAATACCATGGTTCGATCGCGTCCGCATTGTTACTTTGTGCTAGGAAGGGCTCTCAACAAGGGAAGTGTCCAGGCATCTCGGAGTGAACCAAAGCAACGTTGTTTGGACATGGAGGAGATATATAGAGACAGAACTGTCGATGACATGCCTCGCTCAGGCCGCCCAAGGACTACTACTGTAGTGGATGACTGCTATCTATGGATTATGGCTCGGAGGAATCCTGACAGCAACACCACCATGTTGAATAATGCTTTTCGTGCAGCCACAGGAGGTCATGCACAATAGGCTGCATGATGTGCAGCTTCACTCCTGACGTCCATGGCGGCGTCCATCTTTGCAATCACGTCGCCATGCAGCGCAGTACAGATGTGCCCAACAACATGCCAAATGGACCGCTCAGGATTGGCATCACGTTCTCTTCACCGACAAGTGTCGAATATGCCTTCAACCAGATGATCGCCAGTGACATGTTTGGAGGGAACCTGGTCAGGCTGAACACCTTAGACACACTGTCCAGCGAGCACAGCAAGGTGGAGGTTCCCCGCAGTTTTGGGGTGGCATTATATGGGGCCCATGTATGTCGCTGGTGGTCATGGAAGGTGCCATAACAGCTGAATGATGTGTGAATGCCATCCTCCAACTGATAGTGCAACCACATCGGCAGCGAATTGGTGAGGCGTTCGTCTTTATGGACGACAATTCACGCCCCCACTGTGCACATCTTGTGAATGCCTTCCTTTAGGATAATGACATCGCTTGACTGGAGGGGCCAGCACATTCTCCGGACATGAACCCTATCAAACATGCCTAGGATAGATTGAAAAGGGCTGTTTATGGACGACGTGACCCACCAACCACTCTGAGGGATATACACCGAATTGCCGTTGAGGAGTGTGACAATCTGGAACAACAATGCCTTGATGTACTTGTGGATAGTATGCCACGACAAATAAAGGCATGCATCAATTCAAGAGGACGTGCTATTGGATATTAGAGGTACCGGTGTGTAGAGCAATCTGGACGACCGCATCTGAAATACTCAATGCAATGTGTGGTTTTTATGAGCAATAAAAAGGGCAGAAATGATGTTTATTTTGATCTCTATTCCAATTTTCTGTAAATATTTTGGAACTCTTGGAACCGAGGTGATGCAAAACATTTTTTGATATGTGTATAAACAAATATCTGCCCTATGGGAATTTCTTCAAAAATTATAATTTATTGTCTGTGTATTCACTGTATGCCTTTAAGACTGTTACGTTTATAAAAGTGAACGATAAACTAGGTGTAATGAGCAGAGCCAGTCATAATTACATAACATAAACCAGATGTAATCATCAAAATGTACTGAGTATTAAAAGACAACTAGTATCGCCTGTGGTTGAAACTCGATCAACTGCGACAGTGTACCTCTTGTATGTCATGTATCTTAATTGTCTGAAATTTTAGCTGTAGAATTGATCTCTGGCAAATGCTGCATTGTAGTTACACGTATTCTTGAAATAATTCTCTGCTTCATCTTTAATTGTTCCATCATTTGAAGGGAGTCTTTGATACACTGCATAGAAAAACAAATGTTATGTTCATGGCAGCAAAATAACTTTAAGGTGTTGACAATACAACTGTTTTGTTTTGTTTTGTTTTATTTTAGGGCGCAAAAACAACTAAGGTTGTACACACCCAAGTCAGAACTGTAAAACATGAAGACAAAGAGATGAGTTAAAAACAACTTCATGTTAATCACAATCAACAGAAGACAAGACAGCTAAAAACAGGGATGTGGAGAAAGGTCTATAAAATACACCATAGAGAAACAGAGGTCCTGAACTAAAAATTAAATGTTCTTTGCCATATTGCAATGACAGATAAAAAGTAAAACGTGGTCAACAGCCCGTGCATTGTTTGCTAAAACTTCTGATAGCTAAAACGGCAAACACAAATGAGAACATAAGTGGTTAAAAGGGCATTCCATCACAAAATGGCGGACCGTTGAAAGTTGAGTGCAATGAGCACAAGGTGGTGGGGGAGCACCACTTAGCAAATTGCAATGGCTAAAAACACAGTGCCCAATATGCAACCTAGCTAACTTTATCTCTTCACAAAAATGGCTCTGAGCACTATGGGACTTAACATCTGAGGTCATCAGTCCCCTAGAACTTAGAACTACTTAAACCTAACTAACCTAAGGACATCACACACATCCATGCCCGAGGCAGGATTCGAACCTGCGACCGTAGCTGTTGCACAGTTCCAGACTGAATATCTCTTCACAGTGAGAGGGCCGAGAGGAGGTTGTCCAAGCCACGGGGAGAGGCTTAATAACCTGGAGCTTGTTCCCATGAAGGGAGGACCAGTGGCAATGCAAAAGTGACACCACCTGCTGACAGATGGCATCATAGAGACCATCGAAGGGAGTATAAGAACTAATGAGCTGAAGTGAAAGGACTGAAACCTCGGCAGCAGCATCAGTGGCCTCGTTTCCTGTCAGATGCACATGACCCGGAACCCACATAAACATCACATTTGCTCCATCAAGAGTGAGCAAGTGAGAACTTTCCTGGACCCATTCCACTAAGGGATGGACAGCGTTCAGCACACAGAGGCTTTGAAGTGCACTGAGAGAGGCAGAGCAGATGACACAACTGGAAAGTGTGTGAAGCCAGATGTACTGCATTGCCTGATACAGGGCAAAGAGCTCTGCGGTAAATACTGAGCAGTGGTCCAGAGGTCAATACCAAAATATGTCAGAGCCAATGGCGAAGGCATATCCGACACCACAGTCAGTCTGAGACCCTCCGTGTACAGAAAAGTACTATTGCAAAGTTCAGTGTGGAGATCGTGAAACTGAAGGTAATAGAGCAAGGCTGGAATAGTGTTCTTAGGAAGTGAATAAAGGACAAGGTGAACATGGGCCATTGTACGAAGCCAAGGTGGTGAAGGCTTCATACCCATGGGGAAGGTGGCAGGTAGCATAAGGTTAAGCTGACGGAGCAAGAGCCAAAAGCGAACTTCAGGAGGTAACAGAAAAGAGCGATGTGTCCCATACTGGTGATCAAGGGAGACATCAGAGAAGGAGGCATAGGATGGATGGCCATACATGGTAGACAAATGGCATGCGTATCTGCTGAGGAGAAAGTCACAGTTGTAGGACAGCGGTAGTTCAGCAGCTTCAACCGGGCTAGTGTAAAAGGCACTAGCGGCCAAACGTATGCCACAATGGTGGATAGTATTAAGACGGTATAAGAGGGATGGACGTGCAGATGCATAAACAAAACACCCATAGTCTAGTTTTGAGTAGAGAAGAGACTGGTACAAACTGAGGACTGTGGTTCAAAGTTTCCTATCAAGCGTGAGTCCCAGGAATTTCATAGTTTCAACAAATGGAGGAGCAATGGGCCCAAGATTTAAAGACAGTGGAAGAAACCAATTGTGCCACCAGAAATTCACACACACGTTTTTGCCAGTGGGAAAACGAAAGCCATTAATCAAGCTCCATCAGTAAAGGCAATTGAGACAATGCTGAAGACACTGCTCACTGAGCCAACTGCAATACATGGCAAAATCATCCACGTGAAGGGAGCCGGAGATGCCCGGTGGGAGACAAGCTATTATAGACTTAATAGCGACAGCAAATAAGACAACCTCACGATGGAAGCCTGAGGCACATCGTTTTCCTGGATAAAAGTGTCCGACAAGACAGAACCCACACTTACCTTGAAAACTCAGTCTTTTAAAAATTCCGGAAGGAAACAGGGCATGTGGCCACAGAAGCCACACGTGTGGAGTGTACAGAGGATATCAGTCCTCCAGCAAGTGTCACAGGCTTTCTCCGAATTGAAAAACACGGCCACAGTCTGGGATTTCCGCAGAAACCATTCACGAGTGGACAAAGTGACAAGATGGTCAACAGCAGAATTGAGTGCTCGACATTCACACTGTGGATGGGTTAGTAAATTGCGAGACTCAAGCCCCTATACTAATCAAGCATGAATCACGTGTTCCATCACCTTGCAAACACAGCTGCTGAGAGAAATGGGGCAGTAGGTAGAAGGGAAGTGTTTGTCCTTAACAGGCTTAGGTATGGGTACGACAGTGGCTTCACATCAGTGTCTGAGAAATGCGCCCTTGCCCAGATGCGGTTCCACGTATGAAGCACGAAGTGTTTGCCCATAAGAGAATGGTGCAAAAGAGAAAGAGAAGAGAAGATAAAGAGAAAAAGAAAAAGAAAAAGAAGAGGAGGAGGAGGAAGAGGAAGAGAATTTCCCAAGTCTCATCCGAGCTTTTCTGAGGCAGGAAAGCAAGGTGATAGTCGGAGGAGCCCGAAATCTCTGAAAAATGCTGGCCCAAGGTGTTGGATATAGTAATAGCATACACTATAACATCATCTGCTACTGTCAGGCTAGAAATTGGGTCATGCATCTTGCTCCTAAAGAGCTGACGGAGTATGGCCCATACAACGGAAGAGTGAGTGGAACCGTTAAAAGAACTAGTGGATGAAATCCAGATAGCTTGTTTCTTACCCCAAAGAACACGACGACACTGTGCATGCAACTGTTTATAATGAATGCAGTTTCCCATCGAAGAATTATGGTTAAAAACGTGGAGAGCACATCTCTGTGTGCGAATTGCATTGTGGTATGCCTCAGTCTATGAAAGGACTGGGATATAGCATGGTAAAGAGGAAGTGCGAGGAATGGAACATTCTGCAAAGGTAAGTATAATGTTGGTAAGATATTCTACTGTCATTACAACTGCAACTGAGGAAATGTTCATCAAAGGTCGCCAGGGAGAATTAAAGCCTCCAGTTGGCATTAGAAATCTGTCATTTGGGTGTGCACGTAGGTGGCATAGGAGTCAGCAAATGGATACCACATGGGAAATGGTCGCTCGAGTATGTGTCAAAGAGAATGGACTACTTGAGATGATAGGCAAACTGGGCAGTGCAGAAGGATAGGTCCAAATGTACCTCTCAGACAAGTTCTAGGCGAGCCCCATAGGGGATAGTGTGCATTAAAGTCACTGAGCGGCAGAAAGGGACAAGGTAGCAGCCCAGTAAGCTGGAGGAAGTCTGCCCAGTGACATCGAAAGATGGAGAGATGTAAATGGTACAAATGGAAAAGGTCAAGTGAGGAAGGAAAAGGTGAACTGCAACAGCTTGTACACTATGAACGTCATCCCATATGAGCAGCATGGCTACTCCATAAGATGGAATGCCATCCTCAGGGGGGAAGGTGAAAATGGACCAGGAAGAAATACGAGAGCTCAAAGTGGTCATGAGGACATAATTTTGTTTCCTGGAAACAAAGAAAAAGTGCACAATGTGATTCCAAGAGCTGTCATAAATCCTCTTTGTTTGATCAAAGCCCACGAATATTCCACTGAAGGAGAGACATGACGGGGAAAGGGGAGGAGGGAAAAAAGAAAGGGGTACACTACAGCAGCTGCTCTGTGTCAGCCTTCGAAATCTCACTGCTACAGGGTGCAAAGGCTGGAGGATCCTGCTCCATGAGATCTGCAGAGGTGTCAGCATTCTCCTTCTGTTGATCTGTGGAGTCCAGGGCAGAAAAATGATCGGTGGTGTGCACCAGTGACACGGAGGTCGGCTAGGCAAGAGTATCAAGTGGTGACACCGTCAAAGAGGATCTTTAAGTTGGTGAAGAAGACCGTTTGCCTTTGTTTGACGTCTGGAACCTTTCTGGTTGGTGGAGGAAGACTCAGACATTTGCTGGTTGGAGGAATGTAGGAATTCTTTGCAGGAGTAGCCCTTCTGTCCTTTCCAGCCTGCCAGTTGCGTAGCAGGTGACTTCGCCACGTGAGGCGAAACTTTGGTGGCTTGTTGCACAGCTGGATGAGAAGTTGGTGATGCTACCATGACACGGGGCAATTTTAGAATCACAGTGCTGAATTTGAGGTTGCATCCCTATGTGGACATGTCCTTTGTGCAGTGAGATGTAGCAAGAACAGTACTGTAAGTGCCAGACGGTAGGACACAAGGTTTGTGACTAGCCAATAACTTGCGGGCAACCAGGTAAGGTACTTTTTCCTTTACCCACATCTCCTGGACAGGCCTCTCATCAAGATACATGGAACAATCTCAAGAGCAGGCAGCAGGGTCACCATTGCAGTTGATACAGCTAGGAGGAGGAGGCAGACAATCACCCTAACGAGCACCCCTACCACAGGTTACAAATTTGGCCGGGTGTCGACAGGACATTCAAGTGTGGTTGAAACGATTACACTGGTAGCAGCGCATCGCGTTCGGAATGTATGGTCGGACTGTAATAGCTTCATAACATGCTCTGATCTTGGACGGAAGCACCACTCTATAAGAGATGAGAAAAAGAGTGTGTGTGGGCACTGAGGAGAATCTGCCTTTTTCATCACCTGATGGACTCCAATGAGGTATGTTTGGATTTCAGCCTCGGTCAGACTGTTGAGCAGCGTAGTGTAAATAACTACACAGGGAGAATTCAGAGCCCTATAGGCCTCGACACTAACAGGATAGCAATAGAGGAGTGAAGCGGCAAGCTATTGTTGTGCTCGAATTAGAAGTACTCTCCAAAAGCATAGTGCCATTGCATAAATGAGAGCGGGATTTCACAGGGCCGGCAACTGCAACACCTTTCTGAATAATAAACAGATTTACAGTTGCAAAAGACTGACTGTCTTCAGTACCGGAAACCACAAGGAACTGTGATGCTGCTGGAAGGGTCTTTGAATCGGGAGCTTCATTCTGTTTATGTCTGGTAGACGTTGACTGCGAAGATGATGATCGGCTCATTGCGAGAAAATCCCCCACGACTGCCCGCGTCTCCAATGGTGCGCTCCTTCCAAATGGGGGCTCCCCTCAGGTCACACCTCCTGAACACCTGACAGAGGGACCAATCAGCAATTTGGGACGGTAGCAGCTCAGGCAATCACCCCTTCCTGTGCCTGGCCTGTACCAGAGGGTACATGCGAACCCTACCTGTCAACCCAGGGCTGGGAATTACACGTTACCCAATCATCTGTTACTTTCTCTATGCAAAAAGTGTCTCTCTCGCTCATAGTCTTTCAGTCTGACCCATTAACATTCTTCTTGTGGTGTCACAGTTATTCTTGTTACGTCCATGCTCGCTATGAAATTAATATTCTTCTTCCAGGCACAGCCTAAAATAAATATAGTTTCCTTATAATAAAAGACATTGTGGCTCAAAATAAAGGTACTGAAAATTAGGAACATGCTAAATTTTTCAGTGACTGTGGCAAACAAACACAGAGTTATTTATTTATTTTTATTTATTTATTTATTGTTCCGTGGGACCAAATTAAGGAGAAGTCTCCATGGTCATGGAATGAGTCAATACACGAAATTATAACATGATAGTATAAACAGATAAAATGAAATACAAGAAACGCATTCAGGCGACAATTCGTAAGTTTAAATAAAGAAAATCAACAATGTAACACTGGAATTTGCTTAATTTTTCAGCTCTTCCAGGAGCTCCTCGACAGAATAGGAGTAGTGAGCCATGAGGAAACTCTTTAGTTTAGACTTAAAAGCGTTTGGGCTACTGCTAAGATTTTTGAGTTCTTATGGTAGCTTATTGAAAATGGATGCAGCAGAATAGTGCACTCCTTTCTACACAAGAGTCAAGGAAGTGCATTCCACATGCAGATTTGATTTCTGCCTAGTATTAACTGAGTGGAAGCTGCTATCTCTTGAGAATAAACTAACATTGCTAACAACAAACAACATTAAAGAAAATATATACTGTGAGGGCACTGTCAGAATTCCCAGACTATTGAATAAGGGTCGACAAGAGGTTCTCGAACTTACACCACGTATAGCTCAAACAGCCCGTTTTTGAGCCAAAAATACCCTTTTTGAATCAGAAGAATTACCCCAAAAAATAATACCATATGACATAAGCGTATGGAAATATGCGAAGTAGACTACTTTTCGTGTTGAAGTGTCACATATTTCAGATACTGTTCTAATGGTAAATAAAGCAGCATTTAGTTTCTGAACAAGATCCTGAACATGGGCTTTCCACAACAGCTTACTATCTATCCGAATGCCTAGGAACTTGAACTGTTCCGTCTCGCTTATAGTATGCCCATTCTGTCTGATCAAAATATCAGTTCTTGTTGAATTGTGATTTAGAAACTGTAAAAACTGTTTACATTTAGACCAAAGTAAGTGAAAAAGCCAACGATAATAAACAATGTGTGTTGTCCCTGATGCTTTCATTACTGTGTTTCATTTTCCACTGTTGACAACACCAATGACATAGCAGTTGTGGCATTGTAGCTGTCCAGTATATGTTTGTGAGTGTAAATAAACTATCTGCAACATTTAAACAAGAACGTCCCTAGAATGCAACTTCACGAAATGCCGTTACTTTCTTTTGTGTGTCATGTCTACCATAGCACCTGATCATTACACATGGAAAACTTTTGTCGTGTGTGTGTGTGTGTGTGTGTGTGTGTGTGTGTGTGTCCTCATAGTGGCTATTTATAAACACAATTTTGTTCTTTTCTGCACACCTGCGACAAAGTTTCTTTCAAATTATATACGCAAGTTTCATTGGCCTCCTTATATAATTAATTTAAAAATTGGTACTTCAATTGTTGGTACTCATGAATTAATATTATGATGGTTAAGTAAACAGATGCATTATTATCAATGCCCACACTGCTATTACTTTCTTTGCGCAGAAACAGTATCTGTCTAGCTGTGCGTCTTTCACTCTGACCCATTAGCATTCTACTTCTAGGCATACCCTAAAACAAATATAGTTTCTGCATAATAAGGGAAGTTGCAAGTCATAGTTATTAAATATGGAGGAATTAAAAACTAGGAACCTACTTCAAATTTTCTGGTAATAGCAACAAATGACCACACACTTACTCTTACAAAAAAGTAAGTGAATTAACAATGAGATGAATTAACAATGAGATTTTCACTCTGCAGTGTAGTGTGCGCTGATATGAAACTTCCTGGCAGATTAAAACTGTGTGCCCGACCGAGACTCGAACTCGGGACCTTTGCCTTTCGCGGGCAAGCACTTGCCCGCGAAAGGCAAAGGTCTTGAGTTCGAGTCTCAGTCGGGCACACAGTTTTAATCTGCCAGGAAGTTTCATATCAGCGCACACTCCGCTGCAGAGTGAAAATCTCATTCTGGAAACATCCCCCAAGCTGTGGCTAAGCCATGTCTCCGCAGTATCCTTTCTTTCAGGAGTGCTAGTTCTGCATGGTTCGCAGGAGAGCTTCTGTAAAGCTTGGAAGGTAGGAGACGAGATACTGGCAGAAGTAAGGCTATGAGTACCGGGCGTGAGTCGTGCTTCGGTAGCTCAGATGGTAGAGCACTTGCCCGCGAAAGGCATAGGTCCCCGAGTTCGAGTCTCGGTTGGGCACACAGTTTTAATCTGCCAGGAAGTTTCATATCAGCCACACTCCGCTGCAGAGTGAAAATCTCATTCTTTAATCATCGACCTAGCAGCAGCCCGGTATGCGTGTTTTACTGCAAATGAATCATGTAAACATAAAAGCCCTTAGAATGCGATTTCATGAAATGTTCTTACTTTCGTGTGTCATTTTTACCATAGCACTTGATCAGTGTGCAGGACAGAAGTTGGTAGCTCTTCAGTATTTGATGTTTGGTTAGTGGAGATTTTAATGCATGACAGAGAATGTAAAATCAGTGTTATGAACGTGAAAGCTTCTACTTCCTTTTACCATTCGTAATGGCCATTAATCCATTCTCTGCTGCTACTCCTTTTCTTGAAAGATTTCAAAACCTCATCTGCGATGTGCTTGTCTCCAGTCTTCAGCTGGGATCATTTGTCTACATAATCTCCCTCTCCTTCCAGGCCAGAAAACCTGTTACAAATTTCAATACCATCTATCCTTTCAATGCTGCTTTCTCTCAGGGGATTTTTTCTTTCTTTCCCAGTTTGCTTCAGTTCTGTTTTCCTGCAATTACAGCTTTCTATCCCTTCATGGATAGCTGTCAACACAAAATATTGGTCTGATTCTGTTTCTGCACCTCTTTGAGATTTTACATTCTCTATAACACTTCTGTGACTGGCATCCACTAGTATCTCAAGAGCCAGCATAGGGTCTCAGAAAGACCACTCCTTCTATTTTAGCATTACTGTCACCAAGGAGCACTTTTATAGCACAAGATGGTGCATCCTCATATACTGATTCTAGGTCCTCACAGATACTGGCTTTTTCTTTATTGTCTTTATCATATGTGCACGATATGACACTGTGGCAACCCAGCAGTGATGGCATTAACGAATGTAGCGTGGTTGGTTGGTTGATCGATTGATTGATTTAAAAGAGGGGGAGAGGGCCCAAACTGCAAGGTCATCGGTCCCTCGTTCTGAATAAAATAATTCCACTAAGGTGGGAGTAAAATAATCAAGACATACAATACACAGATGGAAGAAAGGAGAAAACCACAAGAATGACAGAAGGGCAACAAACACTAAAATGGAAAAATCGGACAAGAAAACCACAGAGAGACACAAGAAACATGTAGAAGAGATATAAAAAGATAGCAGATTACCATGGCTGGCTGAACATGAGAATAGAAGGAGAAGTCAGCCATTCTGCAACACATTAAAACCTCCACCCTAAAAGCACTAGGGTGGAGGACACAGAAGGACAAAGGACATGTGCTAAAACTTAGATCAAATGATAAAACCCACCCTCATGAATAAAACGTAAAACTACAGCTGCTGTTAAGGCATTGGGGGAGGGATATATGGCTTGATGTCACAGCAGTAGACCATCACATTCACATTCTCTGGTAATGTGTCACCCTCGATGAAGGCACCAGTGGCAAATCCCTCAGACCACAATGGACACACCGAACTGCCCTGTGAAATATGATACACTGGACCATATTTAAGCTCTTATGGGGTGTGATTGTTACAGAAACATCCCCCAGCCTGTCACAGGCACACAGGCGAGTGGTGCCCATGACTGGGCAGAGGATGCTGTTTTGATCAAGACTGACCCAGAGTGCATTTTGGACAAGCCTTCCACCTCCCCAAACTTGTCCTCTAAATGCTCCACAAAAAAATTAAGGTTTCATTGACAACAAGAATTCCCTATCAACTCTTGTGCATATGAGGAAACAGTAATTCGGATGCTTAGGAAAACTACAAATGTGGGCACATCAGATCTGCAATGGAGGGACTCCAGCATCCAAAAGGACACTGGTCAACGGACTCGTTCTAAAAGCTCCCGTCGCTAGGCGAATGCCACAGTGGTGCACTGGGTCGAGAACACGCAATGCTGGGGCACTGCTGAACCATAAACCAGACTCCCACAGTCAAGGCGGGATTGAACAAGGGCTTCTACAGCTGCAGCAGAGTAGAGAGATCTGCACCCCAGTTGGTGTTGCTCAGACAGCGGAGGGCATTGAGGAGCTGTCAGCATTTCTGCTTAAGCTAATGAAGGTAAGGTAGCCAAGTCAACTGGGCGTCAAAAACCACTCCTAAGAATTGATATGTCTCACTACAGTGAGTGAATCGTCATGAAGGTAAATTCCGGTTCCGGATGAATGGTACGATGCTGACAGAAGTGCATGACACATGACTTAGCAGCCAAAAACTGGAAGCCGTGAGGGAGAGCCCATGACTGCCCCTTGTGGATGGCTCCCTGTAGGCACTGCTCAGCAACACCAGTACTGGTGGAGCAGTACAAAATGCCGAAGTCATCTGCATACAGAGAGGGTGAGACAGATGGCCCTCCAGCTGCTGTTAGACAGTTAATGGCCACTAAAAATGGAGATACACTCAATATAGAGCCCTGAAGGACCCCATTCTCCTGGATATGGGGAGAAATATGGAAGGCACCAACTTAGACATGAAAAGTACGGAGCGACTGGGCTGCCCTGACCTGAAGCCAGTAGGCCATCTGACTCCAGGACCCAACCCAACCGTCGACACACCATACGTTCCAGCAGCTTACGAACAACATTGCTGAGGGTGATGGGCCAATAGCTATCCAAATCAAGCAGGTTATTACCGGGTTTGACCACCAGAACAATGGTGCTCTCCTGCCATTGCAATGGAAAGATGCCATCACACCAGATCAGGTTGAAGATGGTGAGGAGGTGGCGCTTGTAGTCAGACAAGATATGTTTAATCATCTGACCATGGATCCGATTTGGCCCAGGTGCTGTGTTGGGACAATGTGCATGTGCGCTTAGGAGCTCCCACTATGTAAATAGGGTGTTACAGGGTTAACTGGAGTGTTACAGGGTTCTCCGACACAGAGGCTTGAGCAAAGTGCTCGGTAATCGTGTTTGTGTTGGCACATAGCACACCATTGATGGTAACGCCAGGGACACCTGCTGGGGTCTGGTACCCAAAAAGACGTCCGATCATCGTCCAGGCTTGGGAAGGTGATGTATGGCACCCAATGGTCGACATGTACCTCTCCCAACAATCCTGTTTCCATCGTTTTATAAGCTGGCGTACACGGGCACGGAGCTGCTTAAAGGCTATCAGATGCTCTAGGGAAGGGTGCCGCTTATGTCGCTGTAGAGCTTGCTGACACTCTTAAATTTCCTCAGCAACTTCCGGCGACCACCAAGGGACTGTCTTTTGACGGGGCATCCTAAAGAGCGAGGGATCACGTTTTCTGACGCAGAAACGACTGTGGTAGTCACCTGCTCAACCATCACATCGATGTTACCATGTGGGGGAAGTCAACAGTGACATCACAATTGAAAATTTCCCCGTCCGCCTTGTTTAAAGCCAATCTGGGTAGGCTTCCATGGGCCTGACACCGGGGCAGTGACAGGAAGATGGGGAAGTGGTCACTACCATACAGGTCATCATGTGTTCTCCACTGGATAGGTGGGAGAAGTCCTGGGCTGGAAACCGATAAATCAATGGCCGAGTAACTACCTCGAGCCACACTAAAATGTGTGGCGGCCACAGTATTTAAGAGGCAGAGGTCGAATTGAGACAGTAAAGTTTCGAAATCTCTGCCTCAGCCAGTAAGCACGATGTCACCCCACAAGGGGTTAAGGGCATTAAAATCTCCCAAAAATAGAAAAGGTTTAGGGAGTTGATCAATCAGTGCAGCTAATACATTCAGGGGTACTGCACCATCTGGAAGAAGATATACATTGCAGACAGTTCTTTCCTGCGTCATCCGTATTTTGACAGCTACAGCTACAAGAGCGGTTTGAAGGGGAACAGTTTCACTACAGACTGAGTTTAGGACGTAACCACAAACTCCACCTCACACTCGATTATAGTCGCTATGGTTCCTGTAATATCCCTTATAGCCACGGAGGGCAGGGGTCCGCACTGCCAGGAACCAGGTTTCCTGGAGGGCACTGCAGAAAACAGATGTAAAACTTAACAGTTGCCATAGCTCAGCCAGGCGGTGGAAAAGACTGCCGCAATTCCACTGGAGGATGAAGTTATCGTGAGACAGGGAAGGCATGGAACATTCGATGAGGCCTCAGCATCACCTGTTGCCACCAACTTTTCACTTGATCAGTCTACATCCATTGTGTCTGAGGGTCCGGCGAGATCCAGGTCCTCAGCAGACCCCAGAATCTCCACCCCATCCTCAGATGCAGAGCTCGTAGGTAGCAATGGTGTGGATGACACAACAAGTTCCTTGTTCTTGGGAGTCTTTTTCGATTTCTTGCACTGTTCCTTGGGTTTCCCTGGTTGAGAGGGCTTCACTGGCTCAGTCTCTGTGACTGAGGATGATTGTGAAGCCCTACAACCAGCTGCTTTTGGGCTCTTCAGCCACTGGCAGGTGTCATATTTCCCATTAGCAGAAACCTGGGAAGGGAGTGACCCAAGGGACCCCTTTCTAGCAAGTGGAGCCAAAGAAGCCTTACACTTCCCTGGCTCAAAAGTGGGGACTGAAATCCCTGATGGTTGGAAGGTGTTGCTCCCACAGCAGATGGTGCGGGAGCAACAGGGAGGGAAGTGCCCCCCATCAGCAAGGGGGCAGGTGCAGTCTCCCAGTTCTGAGAGGCAACAGGAATGCGAGGAACTGATGGGGCAACAACTGTTGGTGTAGCAGTGGCGTATGAGGAGGTCATAGGCACAGGATGTGGCACTCAAATTTCCTCTTAGCCTTAGTCTAGGTCAGTCGGTCCAGGTTCTCGTATTCCACAATTTTCCTCTCTTTCTGTAAAATCCTACAGTCTGGCGAGCAAGGTAAATGATGCTCTCCGCAGTTGACACAGATAGGAGGGGGGCACATAGAGTATTGGGATGCAACGGATGTCCACAATCTCGACAGGTGGGACTGGAAGTACAACAGGAAGAGATATGGCCGAACTTCCAGCACTTAAAGCACCACATCGGGGGACAGATATATGGCTTGACGTCACAGCGATAGACCATCACCTTGACATTCTCAGGCAATGTGTCACCCTCAAAGGCCAAGATGAAGGCACCAATGGCAACCTGGTCATCCCTCGGACACTGATTGACGCACCAGACAAAATGAACACCTCACCGCTCTAAATTGGTGTGCAGCTCATCGTCTCATTGCAAAAGAAGGTCCCTGTGGAATATAATACGGTGGACCATATTTAAGCTCTTATGAGGCGTGATGGTAACAGAAACATCCCCAACTTGCCACAAGCGAGTAATGCCCATGACTGGGCAGAGGACGCTGTTTTATCAAAACTGACCCAGAGTGCAATTTGGACACGCCCTCCACCTCCCCAAACCTGTCCTCCAAATTCTCCACAAAAAACTGAGGCGTCATGGACATAAAATAGTCCCCATCAACTCTCATACATACAAGGTACTGGGGAAATAAGCTTCGCTGCCATCCATAGCCTGGCGTTCCTCCCATAGTGTGGCCAGGGAGGGGAATGTCTTGGGGTCATATTTCTTAGGACTGAAGTTGGACTTTGTTCACTTAGAGACTGCTGGCAGCAGACCACCAATAAGAGATGACATACTACACTTCATGGTGTGTCATCCACCCTGATGCCACCCACTTCACCCGTGGGACCTCCCCACGAGCGCCACCCAGCCGCAGCAAAGGCCACCTGGCAGGATAGCCGTTGCCAGGATTCCCAATGTCCCAGGGTAATGGTATACGTGGGGAGTTAATGGTGCAGGCATCAGCAGAGTGATCCCTGTGTTGTCAGGGGGCTACAACCAACAGGGCACATGGCGGCCCCACCACAACGGACTGGCTACTGTGCTGGATACGAGGTGCAAAGAAGTCCACGTTCATCGGCGGCATAGGCAGTGACATTGCATAGTGCACGGTGGAAACACACCCAGGAGGTGTCCTCGTCCAAGAGATGGAGGATGGGTGGGACTGCAATGCAACGATGAGAAAGTGGGCTAAGGATCTCAATGCACGATGGACACGATGCACCATGTAAGGCGCCCTTCCCCAGTTGGCTCACTCTTTGGTAAAATTTTGAAAAATGGAGGTCAAACCCTACAGGGGGCCATCACATAAAGGCCAAAACGTGAGAGACTCCTTTTAGTCGCCTCTTACGACATGGAGGAATACCTCAGGCCTATTCGAACCCCTGGACCCGCAGTGGGTATTTATACAGACAAACTTAGGAGCCAGAAGAACAGATTTATGAACCACATAATATAACTTAAATTTTCCAAATTTACCAACACACAAAATTTACATACCCTGTATTTGGGTGTTATGAGGTCAAAACACTGGATGAGGTCAACTGTGTACTAACCTCTTGGGGAGGAGGAAGAGGATATTGGTGTTTAACATCCCTAACCTCATGGGGTTGGCCATATGACTGGAGGCACAAGTGTACGAAGGAAGACTACAACATGTGATAGGTGAGGAGGGATTTTTAACTCCAGAGATCTGGGAGTTCCTTACCAGTGGAACATTGTTCTATGAAACAAAGATCATAGTAAAAATGAAGATGTGCCCACTGTATTTAGTGGGGAACGCTAGAAATGTAAACAGTGAGGGAATAGGGTACCAAAAGTGAGTATAAAAGTCCTGACTTTGAAATCTATTAATGATAAGCTGGCTTGCAACCAGGCCTTAATTACACAGGCTGATAAGGAGAAGACGGTGCTCATAATTGAAAAGAAGAATTACACTGAAAAATTGGAGCAGTTTTTTATTTACATTTAATAACATTGTCAAATGTAAATTTGATCTAATGTCCAAGTACAAGAACGTAACTAGTCTAAAGAAGGTCTTTAATTCCTTCGAATGTCTTCTCACTGGCTTTCAGTAAAATCAAATACTTCGAATGCATTCAACCACCCCTCAATTACGGGCCACTATGAAGTTTCATAAGGACCACCGGCCTGCCCAACCCTTTGTTAATGCTAGGGGGCAGCTGGCTATCATGTTTTGCTGGCTAAGTACTTGAATAAATATTACAAGCGTCCTACTTAGTTATTGAGAAACTGCCAGCACATGTGCGACATGTATTCCAACATTCAAACTGATGAAGTTTTAATTCACATTTCCAGTAATTTATGCACTTTCAAAGGAAGGAAAAAATAAAAAAGCAAGGGGAGGGGGGGAGCAGGGGGGGGTGGGGCGGGGGGGGGGGGGGGAGAGAGAGAGAGAGAGAGAGAGAGAGAGAGAGAGAGAGAGAGAGAGAGAGAGAGAGAGAGAGAGAGAAGTAGATGAGGTCATAGACAAACTAAGGATAACACTTCAGTTTACCTATTTCAGGTTTGGGGACTCTTACTACATGCAAGAAGACGGGCTACCAATGGGATTTCCCTTGGTCTTTTGTTTACCTAACACTTTTCTGACTAATTCTGAACAGGATGTCACAGAATAATTTTGCTGCCATACGGAAAAAATCCTGTTGTGATGCAGATATGTCAGTGACATTTTGCTAGCCTACGATGCCAATAGGGAGCCTCCACCCAAAGATTCAGTTCACCGTGCAAGAAAGTCTGTTGGGTTCACTTCCTTACTTAGTCTTCATGATCATATTGCAGAATTCCTTTATCTCTTTTGATATTTATAGGCAACCTACATCCACTGACTCAGTAATCCACAGTACTTCAAACCATTCTCTCAAGTATAAAATGGTCACTTTCCGATCAATGCTAAATGAACAAAAAGAACTAAAGACGTTAGCTTCCAGTGAGCATTGATTTATTTCAATGGGACTAGTTGGACATGTCCAGTAGAATAGATGCCACATATATATATCGCCATCTAAATAAGATGCACATTGTGCCCTTATCTTGTAAGTCATTCAATGAAGAGTACCAACTGATTCAATTAATATTTTTTACGTAATGGTTACAGTACCAACTTTTCTATTGATATTAAAAAGGGCATTTTAAACAAAAGTGTTCTGATCTGAGGTCTGGTCATATTTATGGCATTACTCTCCAGCCAATAGCTTAACAATTCTGAGGCCATGGTTGCCATAGGCTACCCTATTCTGGTAAGATTTCAGAGAAGACTGGTGCCAGTCTCATAGCAAAGAACACCTCCCCTGATGTTTTATACCTCAGAGCATTGGTTATAAATGTAGGCACACAGATTACTCTACAGCTTGTAAAGTCGATGTACCCATTGTTTATAGTATCCCATGTGGTCCAATGAGACATATCGGCCAGACTGATAAGCCATTCAATACACATTTCCAGGAACATCTTTATCTGGTCAGTTGAAAGTTAGCCTTGAGCACACCCCTCCACAAAATGGGACATACAGTTACAAACTTGAACTCCAATTTACTTATGCCCCATCAGAAGAAAGATCTGAATCTCAACATTCATGAGGAGGTTGAGATTATTCACAGTAACAGCACATTCCAATGGTGTACTTTAAATAACCAGATGGAGCCAGGACACTATTGTATTCAAAATAATTTTGTTTGTCTAACGAGTGGAATATAATACCTTGGATCCAACAACTTTTGCATTTACTGTTGGTGCCTTATTCCCTCGCTATTTATATATCTAGCATCTCCACTAATATGAGGAAGAATCAGAAAGTAACACACTAATTTTATTAACAAAAAGTTTAATAGGTAACAAAACAAAAAATAAAAAATGGACCTACATCATTCACTTACTTTTCTACATAGTCACCAATATTCTCAACAGATTTTGCTGATCATTGTAAAAGTTTCAATATGCACTGTTCATAGAACTCCATTTTGGTTGGAGTATAGTCATCTGTAGACTGCTGATTTCTCTTCCGCATCTGCTGGAAAGTGTTGGTCCACCAGGAATTTCTTCGTGGGACCAAACAGATGGAGGCCTGGCAGTTCAAGATCCAGACTGTATGATGGGTGCTGGGGCACCTCCCACCCAAATTCGGAAATTTTCTCATTGAAAGGAGCAGCAACAAGGGGGTAAGCGTTTTCATTAGGAAGTCTCATACTGTCAGCGTTAATGTAGAGGCATTTGTTACAAAGGGCATGATGCAACTTCACCATAGGTTTAATGTAGACTGAAGCATTCACAGTGGTCCTGTGTTCTGCAAAGTCCACCAATAACACACCATACATATCCCAGAGCACTGTCACGAGCACTTTCCAAGCAGACCAAATCACTCTGAATTTTTTTCATACTAGGGAACCAGCACACTTCCACGCCATAAAGGCTCGCTTTGTTTCGGGCTTATAGCAGAATAAACACTTAATTTCTAAGGAAACAATGAGCAACTCTGTCTCAGTCAGGGCCCACACTGCAACATATGGCAGCAGGCAGCTGAGCATGATGTCGCTCATATCCGCAGGGACAGCAACCTCCAATCAGTCTAAAATTTTGTGTGTCAGTATGCACCTCTTTGACCATACACAACCCATCCTCCATAATAAAACATGCTTTGTTTTCTGGGAACTTGTGGTAAAACTTACAATGAGAAATGATTTTTTTTTACAAAATATTGTCCTGAATTCTGATATTTGCAACATAATTTATCATAACCAAAACAATAAAACAACAATATTTAATATAAACAACAGATGCTATCATCTGTCCTCATAGCAGTGTCACTTTGCTTCCTTATTCCACTCAATACATATATACACAACAAGTCAGTAGTCTTTGTTACTATGATGTCATGTCTTGAATGAGTATCTGGAATTAAAAAAGCATTTAGTGATGATAAACTTACTCCCACCCATGGGAGTCACATACAGTTGCGACTTCCCAAAGAGATGTGATATGAGAGATGGAATTAGATGTTTGGTAAATGCTTTAAATGTGGAGGAGGAAATTAGTGTTTAACGTCCCGTTGACAACGAGGTCATTAAGAGACGGAGCGCAAGCTCGGGTAAGGGAAGGATGGGGAAGGAAATCGGCCATGCCCTTTCAAAGGAACCATCCCGGCATTTGCCTGAATTGATTTAGGGAAATCACGGAAAACCTAAATCAGGATGGCCGGAGACGGGATTGAACCGTCGTCCTCCCGAATGGCTTTAAATGTCATTTGTCTTCTACTCGTTGAGTTGTATTACAGCTCAGTTAATCTAAGTTCATATTTAGTACACAAATAATTTAATACATGTGTATCATTCTACATTTCTGGTCCTAACTTGCTCCATTAAGATCAAAAAACATCAACTCTTACAAACACAGCTGATGATCCTCCAATCAGTGTTCAAACTTCTCTCTCTCTCTCTCTCTCTCTCTCTCTCTCTCTCTCTCTCTCTCTCTCTCCCTCCCCCCCCCCCTATCCCTCTCTCTCTTCAGAGCTCATATCGTCAAACAGACTGATAGTCTTTGAGCCCTAATCAGCACATGTAGGCTGTGCAGTGACTATCTGTCTCTTAATGCCTGCATGATCCTGGACAGTCATCCAATTTGGAATATTCAGGTCTTTACTCAAGATTTAACAACCATCTCCATGTTCAGTGCGCTGGACTGTTAAAAGGCTTATTTTGCAGTTTCCCATGAACCAAGGCACCACACAAAAGAAGACTATTATTGCCTCTTTTGCACTTTATGAATTCTGTTACATGCCATACGGACTCAAGAATGCAGTGCAGACTTGGCAGAGGCACATTCAAAATAATCTTTTCATGTTTTCCTTGTACTACGCTTACTTAGATGATATTTTAGTCTTCTCTATTTCTTAATGCAAACATGAAGGGCATCTCAAAGTAGTTAATGATGATAAACGTCAACTGCAACAATTGAGAGTTACTTTCCTTTGTCATTTGGTTAGCAGTGACAGCATATGCCCTACAACACAATGGACTGAGCTCATTAGTATACTGCTGTGGCCACAGAACTTTCAAGGATTAAGCCCATTTCTTGGCATATTTTTATAGCACATGGCTACCTCATGCAGCTGCCATCCAGGCATTGCTGACAAATGTGTTAGCAGGCAAGCACACACTGAGAGAGCGAGACATCAAGTGGAACTCAAAGATGCAACAGGTATTTGAGCAAATTAAAGACTGCGTTTCTCAGGATAGGATCTAGGTACAACAGCTACCCACCAC
This sequence comes from Schistocerca piceifrons, assembly GCF_021461385.2. Classification (NCBI taxonomy): domain Eukaryota; kingdom Metazoa; phylum Arthropoda; class Insecta; order Orthoptera; family Acrididae; genus Schistocerca; species Schistocerca piceifrons. The sequence goes on along the minus strand of NC_060140.1, from coordinate 23,060,093 downwards.
ATATCTGTCAATCACTTCAGGTGTGAACATTTCTCCAACTGGGATGGTTCTGCACCAGTTGGTAGCATGAATACAGCAACCACTACACTTCTTTCAACAGAAGATGACTGGTCTGCGCACAAGTGGTTGATGTATGACAGGGAATTGTTGGCTGTGCATGAAACAGTATGTCAGTTCAGAAAATATTGAGGGCAGGCCTTTAACAATCTAACAATCTACACCAGTCATTGGCCCCTGGCAGATTCCATCTAAAATCTATCAAGGATTGCTGCACAGTCATTTTGCCATTTAGATTATATTTCCCAATTCACAACCAACATTCAACATCTCCATAGCTGAGAAGATATCATGGCATACGCAATCTCTCAAATCAACACACTCTCACTTGATACTGATTATGAGGAACTAGCAGGTGCACAACTACAGGAATGACACAATTATGCAAACCCCGGTGTGACACCACAACCAGTTTGCGAATAGAATGCCTCACCATTCACAGCTTGCCAAAAAATGTGTGTGAGGTTCCACAGAATCATCTTTGACTAATCCTACCGCTCCGTATGACGGATGCTGTCTTCGATAAACTACACAGGCGTCCCGTCTGTGGGGACTCACCACAGACCACTTCATGTGACCAAATGCCAAGGGATTGTAAAACCTGGATACAAGTGTATGCTGCCTGCCAACACTGTAAGATATGACGGCATGGACAACCTCAACACAATCATTACTCAGTCTCTAAGGGTCACTCTCAGCATGTCTGTTTAGACCACGTCAGACCACTCCCTCAATCAGTTTTCATTACACCCTTTCAGCAATCGATAGAGTAAGTCACTGGGTTGAGGCAATACCAGTATCTGACATAATGGCAGAAACCGAGGCAATGGCATTTGCCCACTTATGGATTTCTTTTTTTGGCTGTCCTGCCTCTGTAATTACTGATCAAGGCAGCCAATTGGAACCCACTTTTTACTGAACCCTGTCACTTTCATAGTGTTCAGCCACTCCGAACCATGTCCTACCACCCTGAACGTACTTGCTTAGTGGAGCACTGGCACCACACACTCTAACCAGCCCTCATGTGCCAAAGAGGGGAGTGCAAGGAGGCCGTGCCGCGGGTACTTTTAGGTGTGCATTCCATGTATAAGGAAGACCTTCCTGACCTTAGCATAAATCCTTTACAGGGAGCCACTAACTGTGCCACCGGACTTCACAGGGCCATCCCAACCACCAACAGATATAGAACTTCCTATGCTTGTCTGCAATGTGAACTGGTACAGCACCCATCTCAAGGTACCACTCCTGCAAGCACATGGTTCACATAAAATCTTCATCCATCAAGCTCTAAAGGACTGTGATTATGTAATGCAGATGGATGACACATTCTGCCTGGCCTTGCATCAGCCATATGCAGAACTCCACAGAGTGATTGGGCAGAGCAATAACATGTTTGACATCCTGCTCTGCAGGAGACCAATGGCTGTTACCATCAATAAACTTCAACACAACCAATTATAGCACTGAAACTTCCTGGCAGATTAAAACTGTGTGCCCGACCGAGACTCGAACTCGGGACCTTTGCCTTTCGCGGGCAAGTGCTCTACCAACTGAGCTACCGAAGCACGACTCACGTCCGGTACTCACAGCTTTACTTCTGCCAGTACCTCGTCTCCTACCTTCCAAACTTTACAGAAGCTCTCCTGCGAACCTTGCAGAACTAGCACTCCTGAAAGAAAGGAGTTCGAGTTCGAGTCTCGGTCGGGCACACAGTTTTAATCTGCCAGGAAGTTTCATATCAGCGCACACTCCGCTGCAGAGTGAAAATCTCATTCTGGAAACATCCCCCAGGCTGTGGCTAAGCCATGTCTCCGCAATATCCTTTCTTTCAGGAGTGCTAGTTCTGCAAGGTTCGCAGGAGAGCTTCTGTAAAGTTTGGAAGGTAGGAGACGAGGTACTGGCAGAAGTAAAGCTGTGAGTACCGGACGTGAGTCGTGCTTCGGTAGCTCAGTTGGTAGAGCACTTGCCCGCGAAAGGCAATAGGTCCCGAGTTCGAGTCTCGGTCGGGCACACAGTTTTAATCTGCCAGGAAGTTTCATATCAGCGCACACTCCGCTGCAGAGTGAAAATCTCATTCTGGAATTATAGCACTGCCTACACACATGAAAGTACTTACATTGCTCACAGTGTATTTGTAGTGTGACTAGACTAGACATGTAACAATTTCAACCTGATAAAACTCATCAATAACCTTGTCATCATGGAAGGTCAGCACAGGGAAAGGCTGGCAATGAAGGAACACTCCCTAGAATATCCTCTGACAACTACAGACTACCACTGCAGGTGCCGTCACTTCCCAGCTTTTGGCACACAGAACCACCACTGCCACAGCTGCTAAGAAACAACCAAGCTTCAGCAGGACACATCCATAGCCATGACATTGCCACAGTCACACTTCGGACACTTCACTCCATCCAACCGCCGCATCGAGAAAGTTCCAGCTGTGCCTGCTTTAGCAGCCAACCACAGCATGGGTGGTCATGCTGCCCCCCCCCCCCCCCCAGTTCCAACTGACCTTTTACTATATGCACCTGCATTTTTTTCATGTATTGCTACCATCCAATAAAGTGCAGTATTTCACATTTATTGACTCAATCATTCAACTATGAGCATACTTGCCTGGGTCTTCTTCAAAAAATAACTGTTAGGTTGTAAAACTTTCCTTTCATTCTTCTCCAGCATATTCTTTGATAGTTTCTTGTTCTGTTGGCTACTGCAAACTGACTGCAAGTTGATGTTTAAGTGTTTCCACTACAGAAGTAGCAGCAGAACAATCTTTATGTGCCCCTTCTCTGCACCACCTGATCTCCTGCAGTGCCACTAAATCTAGCCTGTGCTTATTCCTTTCTTAATCCAACATCTTCACTGCTTCATGCATGCAGAGTGATCTTACATACTTAGTACATCAATTCAGTCAGGGATTGTTCTGAGATCTTCCAGTACTAGTCATTGACTTTCTAGAGTCAATTACATTGTTGTTCCAAACCAAATGTTCAGCTATTTCTTGGGTTTCATAACAGTTATCATTTTTTTTATGGTGTGGGGACTTGGCCCCACACCCAACCCCCAATCTGGAGGACCAGGTCATCCCCTTCAGTCTGCATCATCACATTTGATCTGTCCAGCTTGGGAGACCTTACCATAGTTCAATCTACAAAGAAAAATTGGGGAAAAACTCATGCATCACCAGTTTTTTTTACAATGGTAGGAGGAAGTGTCTTGAACAACATACTGAAAATTCTGACCGGTGTGGTGTCAGCATTGGTGTGATGGGGTGTTTATAGGTCACTTTTTTATGTTTTTCTTGAATAACTACAAAAAGGTGGTGTTTGGTAAAAATATCTCCCAGAACAAGTTTGTGCAGAAAGCGTCAAATTCAATTTTCTCTTTGTTGCATGGGATGGGATAATGTAAAATATTGTTTTAATGGTATAAAATTAATGTTCATCTTTGAATGAAGTGGATTAAGAACAAATATTAAATGTGTGTACCAGTTCTAACTGCAGCAGAGCTGTATGAAGGGATAAATTGTGTTCTGGCAGTGTAACAGGATGGAAGGAGGTGGAGGGTACAAGCGCAAGGGGAGGGAGGTCTCCACATTGTGTTCATGCACTTCCCTCATTCGTGCATCTACAAATTGAAGAGAGAGTAGGTTATTCTCCACTCTGAATGCCCCAAAATATCACAAGAAGCAACTATAGAGTGTTTCACACAGTTATACCCACCCTCCACAGCGCACCTTATGAATCACTGGTGATGCAGTGTGCAAAACATGCCCGTGCTGTTTATTTTATACAAACTGCATTAACACTACAAGGAAACAGGTACAAGTTGCTGATAATACTAATGCAAGAAATGCATATGGGCACACACTGGTTACATCTCTGCATGCTGTACTACACTGGTACAGAACAAAATTATCCTTAACCACCCTGTACAGCAGTTAGAGTGTTCCTCCAGGAAGCGCAACTTCCCCCAACACAAGTGCTGCTCGTTTTTCATTTTGCATATGAAATCTACCTCCCCAGCATTTCCTGTCCCATTCTCTTATGAGAGTAGACAAACAAACTTACTGATCTCATGTTTATGTAGTGGAGTTATCTTCAGTTTATTAAATGAGTGCTTATTTGAGTTGCTAAGTGATCTTGTTTGTAAAATATGTCCCTATAAACAATGGCTGAGCAGTGTATAATTTGTGCCACGTTTTCAGTGACTGTTGCAGTGTTGGTAGGAAGTAGACTGAATTGGGAAATGTGGCACACTGCTGTTGTCTACACAGCATGCTGTGAAGTCATGTAATTGTGTTGTAGTCATTTGGTGGTGAATTAATGATTGGCCACAAAAATATTGCATTTCTCTTCCCATTAATTAAGGTATTGCATAAATACTTACAGTCATGAATTGCTGGCACTTGTAGAGCGGGCTGTACCAATTGCAGCCACTTGCCACACATACACAGTGTATTTACCATGTTGGTTGTGAATATGTCGTGTTCAAGTCTAGAGCATAATTTCCTGTAATCTTTTGCTTGACTTGTGCCGAGAGATCTGAAGTTCTGTAACATATATGTGATTCTACTTCTGTGGTGATATTCTGGTGCAGGAGGAGATAATTTAAGCCTCTGGACCTCTTCAGATCTTGGGAGAGCTCAGGCTGAGGTGACACATGTGACAGCACCCATACTGTGAAAAAGTTCCAGACAGTGATAATGGAGATAACAAAATAGACATTATCAAACACATATTGATGGCATGTTACACGTGGGACAAGCTCTTCAGTATGGTAGACAGTAGACAGCTCCAGCTCCCCAACATTTTTATGTAATAGCTCAATTAACAGATGTAAACACCCATTTAATAAACTAAAAATAACTCCAATATGTAAACAAAAGTTGACCAAAGCTATTTTATCAACTTTCGTAAAAGAACTGTACAGTAAGTACTGGGGAGGAGTAGCCTGTCTGCAAAATAAAAAGTGAGTAGCACAAATTGTGGAGGAAGTTGCCTTTTCCAGAAGAACAATGCAGGTGCCTTACTGGATGACTAAGATTCAGTTTTCTGTCTAGCAGTGTAGGACAGTGTGCAGAGATTTACATAGATTTTGTCAATATGCATTTCTTGCTATTATACGTGCTTTCTATTACTTATACCTGTATCTCTATGCTATGTTGTGTTAATGCATTTTGTGGAAAATAAACACCCCCTGGCATGTTGCAAACTGTGTTGCCACTGATCCGTAAAGCACATTACGGACAGCTGGTATGACTTTGTGAAACACCTTAGTTCCTTCTTGTGACATTGTGGGGTAGGTAGAGTGTTGGAACACCTGCTCCCTCTTCAGTTTGTAGACGTATGGAGGCGGGAACTACACGAGAACAATCTGGCGACCTCCCTTTTCTCGCACTTCTATGGTCCACCACATCCGCCTCCACACTGTTACACCTCCACAATACAAATTATCCCTTAATATGGCTCTACTGTGCTTAGCCATGGTACACACATTTAATATTTGTTCTTAATCCACTTCAAGGCCTCTACCTATACAAGGTAAGGATAGCAATGGAGGAGCCCACGACTGATCTTCTCAAGTCAGGACAGGAAGGGGGGTGAAGGAGGGGGAATGGGGGGAGGGGGGGAGAGGGGGGGAGAGAGGGGGAGGAAAGAGGGGGGGGGGGGGGAAAGGGAGAGGGAGAGTCAAGAATCTAACAAAATGAATTATTTACAATGTAGGTAATACATTACTGCTTTATGTAACAGCCAGTGCTACACCAGTAATAGAAGCTGCTGTTTTGTATCATATCATCATAATTTTGCAGCAGATCTGGAGCCAATTGGGAACCAACATTTGTGCAAATTTAGCTCTGTATTAGATAATGAGACAAAATAAGATTGTGTGCATTAAAGATGGTTTTTTCATTCGACAGTTTGTATTAAGACCCAAACCTCTCGCCAATCTCAGGCAATCTGCTCTCTTAAACGCTATCTCTTTAATAAATTATATATATTTAATGTCAGTAACAGTCACGGTAAAGCCTAACCTAAAAATGTTCACATTTAAAGTTATATATACTTCTCCTGTTGTCACCTTGCATGCGAAAATGATTGTCTTACATTAATGGCACAGTTGCAGCTGTATATTTGGCAGTAAGAGGGTGTAACAGAACCAACAGAACCAAACTGGTGCTAGGTTCTTGAGAACAAATTAAGGCCATACCAAATGGTTGCAATATGTTGGGTACTTTCATCCACTGGGAAAATTTAATCTATCAAGCAACCTAGCCTTCAGCATCTGAACTAGGCATCACTGCTGCAATTTCAAATGTTTGATGAAAAATAGTTCAGTGCTGCAATTAGTATTGCTGCTGCTGTTATTAATCCTTTTGAAAGTACCTAAAAATAATATGAGTAGATGATTTTTCTACATTTTGCACCATTCAGTATCAGCTCTGACTTGTCTCTTGAGCTGCTATTGATGTATTTTTTCCACAGCTTGCACTTGTTTTGAAAGTGTTTCTCAGCTTCACCTGATCCTTTGTGCTGTCTTCCTGTGAAGTATGCTACTTTATATTTTACACTTGCTTTGCTTTGGCCATCTACAGACGCAGGAAGACGTGCAGTCATTTAGAATGATTTCCTTTAAGTCTGAAAAGTATTTATTATTAAATACATAAGAATCACTATAGCTCTCACAGTTTGTATCATAAATGGTATTTATCTTTCAGATTTAATTTGAAGGTAGTCAAGATTTTATTCATACTTAAGGGGTGTTTATTAACTTATGACACAGAATTGCTGGCTAGTACTTGTCTCCAGGACGCAAAATATTTAGTACTGCCAACAGACTTATAAAAGTATGACATACTATCCCAGCTCTTGGAACTAGTAGTTCTTTCCATGGACACGCAGTACACAGTTGCCGAACGTGCTCTCTCTGCAGCACAAGTCAAGGGAATTGAGTGCCTCCTACACCATCCAGGCTACTTGGTTCCTCACATTCGATACTAGTTTCCCTGAATTCTGAAGACAAGAACTTGCCTTCCAACATATCGTCACATCCTGACACCCTCCTGGGCTATTGCTTTCATTTCATCTTCATTCTCTACCCTCCACTCTTTATCTTTTTACCATCTCTTTTCCTCCTCATTTTCACCTTCATTATTCATTCCTCTTCCCCTTCCCCTTTAACCCATCTTTACTCTTCACTCTGCCCTATCATGTCTGGAAAGAAGCTGACACAACCTATTACTGTCTTTGCTTCCTCCTCCATCTTTGTCTACCACTGTCCTCATAACAATTGGGTTCCTCTCATCTTGGGGTCTAAGTAGCCTGCCCTTCCTTTTAACCTGCCCCAACTTATCTTCCTCTCCTCCCCCAAAAAGGATCTACCTGTCATAGCACATTTAAACAGAATGTGCATTTTGTATATATATTCTTAGGTACGTTAAATTTGTCTACTGAAAGCCAATGATAATATTGCCTAAAAATGTGATCTATTAAAGATTGTGCCAGTTATGTAAAAAGGACTCCTTTCAGATGGATCCTTTTAAGCTATAATTTACTTATCAGGCATCCAAAGTATGTTTATAGTGGGCTCTGTTATGACTTTTGCAGCCACAGTTGTAAGAAGGAAAAATAAGAAGATAGTTTAGAGAGCAAATATTTGGCATTCTATCTGCTCTGTGTAGTGTAAATGGCAGCAGAACATAATGTTCATCAAGAACAACATGTTTCATTCCTTCCTTACAGACCGATCAAAGTCGTTCGTGTGACAAAATTATTTAGGTTGTTAGTACGCAGGGAATTTTCCATTGGGTCTGCACCGAATTGACATATGTACAGAACTGAAGGTGTCGCTTATGCTTTGGTGTTGTGGCTTGTCGCTGTCTTGAAAATCGAGGAGCGGACAGGCAGACGACAATGTCAACACCCTGTAAACAGCTGAAGAGATGAAAACATTATTCTGTTCTAAGATTCTATTTGGAGATGTTAGTCTGGTCTATGAATTAATGAAAGATCTGTTCACCGAATGTCGTTACTGTTACATACAAATACAGAAAAGTTATTTAAAAAATGGTCATGTCATTTCGTAGCATGGAGTTCTGTTACAGCCCTCTGCAGAAGGTGAAGAAGTTAAGCCGGACAGGTCAGGGTCACTGCATCAAGAAACTTAAAGAAAGGCAACCGTGCAAACATAATTGAGCTAAAAATTATCGTGAAATTATCAGGGTGACAGATCATTTGTAAATTACACATACACACTGTATGTGCTAAATGTGTGTACTATTCAATCTCATGGTTGGGGATAAGATGTATGATGCAAGAACACTGTGTAATCTCTAGAGTGTATTGTTTACATAGTATTATAACATAAATATAATGAATGAGACTAGTAATTTTTTCCAATATATTGTGAAGCATTGAAAATAGTGGTTATTCCACATCCAAATGCAGTGTTCTTAATAGACCCTAAAATGGGACAAGAGAAAGGATTGATATTGTAAAGAAATTTATATCCCCAGGAGAATTTGCACCCTTTGCAAACTCAACAGTGTGATATCCATCAGTAGCAACAGTTAATTGCTTCGTAGCTTTATATTTATTTTTATGAAGCAATTTCTTCATCATCAGTTAGCCATTACCTTCAAATGATCTCCATCTCTTACTGTCTATCATAAGAAGAAACATGAGAGTAGTGAGAAATGTGTCATTTGAGAGCCAAGCATACAGTACATATATTATTAAGTAACAATTATAAACAACATGGCTGTTCAAGCACACATAAACTATGAACATAATAATTTTTTCTGCTTTTGAACGATTTGTACACATGATTTGTGCTTTTTCTTTCCTAGGGTTTTGTTTATCTTTTATAGTGGAGATTAGGTAATTTTAGTTATTCACTACATATTGTTAAGATGAAATATTTTGCATTATCACACACATACATACATACACACATCTGACAGTGGTGAAATACTGTGACTGACCCAACTTTTGTAGACTTTGCTTTGGTACAGTAAGTAGACGATTCTTTTTACTGTGGTTTAAAGAACATGTTAGCAATGTCAATAGAGTGAAGGGTAGAGATAGGGAAACTATTCCCTACGGCAGTAGGGCTGGTGACATGCTAACACGTAAGCGAACAGGAAATAGAGCAGCAAGCGACCTATATTGCCACCTCTGTGGTACATGGAATTAGTGTTTTAAGTTTTAGGAGAGTGCAGATGACTTGTTCAACACATGAGAAGTGAAAGTAATCTACAGAACACTGCAATAAGAGAGTGCTAGTGCATAAAGGATTTCTGTAAGTGTAAGAAAACTGTGATAGTTTTATACCACATCTTTCAACATAAAGCAGAAGGATTAAAGAGCCACTAAGTAAACGTCTTGTATTTTATAATTATTAAAAAAGATGGAATAGAGATTAACAACAAACATAGAAGTGTGCTCAAGAGAAAGTGGGAAATTACTTTATAACATATACAGGAAAAAAGTGGAAGGATAAGTTGAGAGAAGCCTCTTTGTTACATAGTTTGAAAGTATTGTGAGAAGTATAGGTAAAGGAGTACAAAAGTAGAAGTCAGGAAAAGTTGATAAGCCGTGGAGCAACTTCATCATTGGAAGATATACAGTAAAGGGTCACAAGCTTTGCACAAAGCTAAAAATTTTTAAGATGGGGTGGACCCAAGTTTATGTAGGTATGGCAGACAGGAAGGATAGGTGAACACAGGGAAGGGATGATCTAATCCTTGATCAGGTGAATCCATAGAAGGAATGACATGAACCATTTTTATGGAAGTATAAAGAAAGGGACACTCACATCACAAAGACAATAATGTATGTACATAGTGTCTCTCTGGGGGATAAGATGTAAGAGCAGCTATTACAGAGGTAAGAGCTGTGAAGTGACTGTTAGTCACACTAATGAAGTGTTCTCCAACATAGTCACGATTATTAGACATACCTGAACAATGAAGATTCTTGGAATTTTCACTTCCGTACACGTTCGACTTCACGTCACCAAGATGCGGCAACAATTGAGAGTCTCCACCTCCTGTGGAGAGGTCGCTTATGCTTTGGTGTTGCCCCTTGGCGATGACTTGGAAATCAAGTATCAGTTGGGCAGATAATAATGTCAATCCCCAGTAAACAGTTGAAGAGATACAATGTAAAACATCATTATATTCTAAGAGTCTATTCGGAGATATTAGTCTGATCTATGAATTAATGAAATATCTGCTCACTCAACGTTGTAAAAGTGTTAAACACAAGTAACAAAACAAAGAAGAGTTATTTAAAAAGTGGTCATGTCATTTCATAGCTTCCAGTTCTGTTACAGCCTGGTACAGATGGTGAAAAAGTTAAGTAACACCGATCAGAATCACTGCATAACAGGTCCATTACATCAGGAAACTTAAAGAAAGGTGAGCATATGAACATAATTAAAGTAAAAATTATCATGAAATCATCAGGATGACAGATCATTTGTGGGAGTAATACACCAGATGGCTTAGTCCAGCTACAGAAGATGGATATTACATGCCAGAACTTACATAGGCATGAAAACACTCAAAATAAATTCATTACTGAGGACATTCATGTTTGTAAACAATTTTTCCCACAAATCTTCAGATCCAATGGAGATCATTAACAACATGACATTGACAATAGCATCATTAATGGAAACACAAAAAGAACTTTAAAGGCACATCAATGAAGTAGAAATAAACCCTTAAAGAATAAAATACGAAGTTTACAAAGATTTCAAGGCAGAATAAATAAGAAATCTGGAATAACATGGACAGAAGAAAGAACAGAGGAGAAAGTGGAGTGCTGGAAAAATAGGCAAAAATGAAGAAAGAGGAGGAATTTAAGTTATGTGATCCTTGTTGGTCATCACAAAGATAAAAAATCTATCATGTGGTACTAAGCTTGCTGCATCTACTCTTAAATCACTGGCATGAAAATAGTATACTACTGCTGTAGAAAGAAATGCATCAAAGGTGTTAATAGAGTAATTCTCATTCATATATGTAACAAATTAATTTCAGGACTCCACACTACTGAAATTGCACACCAGCTAGAAATACTGATAATTAAATGTTTACATTACTGCATAAATTAATGAAAACCAATAAGCAGGAAATAAGATCTGGTCCGAATGATAAAGTTATTAGACACTGATCACCTGCACTAATTCTGTGAGATTGGGTAAGTAAATTGGTCATGAAGTCTTTAACAAACCATTTTGAGATTTGCCTTAAGCAGTTTAGAAGAGGCACGAAAAATCTAAGCTTAAATCACCAACCAGTGATTTGAGCCCCACTTCATCTACGCAAGTCCAATCTCTACAGTACTACCTCAGACCTCCTAAAACATTATTTAAAATGAACTTTGAAAAGGCATTTCTAAATGTGCCTAACATCACTATTAATGTATAACAAAAACAAATGGATAACAGGTATCGGGAAGTCCTCCCAAACCTCTAAGTATCTTAGCTTTATGAAAAAGAGTTATAGTAAGACAGAATTCTTAAATTCCTATCAGATGCAAAAAGATTTATGGGAAGCTTCTGACTGCTGCAAAAAACTTATTTAATGATGAAGTAATATAAAATACAGAGAATAAAAGTAAAGCAGTCCTGGAAGTCAGCAAACAGGAAAAGGGGAAAGACAAACAAAGGCACAAAACATACCGATAAAAGATGAGGATAAAGCAATAAATAATCGACATCACCCAACAAACTATTTGAATGAGTGATTTTCAAATACTGATGAGGAATTACACCAAAAATTCTCAAAAACAGGTGGGACACCTGTAAATACATTGCTGTTAGTGAAAACTAGAACCATCACAACACTGAGAATGAATGGCTGAAATCACTCCAAAATCTGAGGATGTGTAGAATAGTTGAACAATAACAAATAATTAAAATTGTACAGAGACAATGTGCACATAGGCCAAGCAGCACCCTCTTTTGTATGAGCTAACACACCAGTGTTACAACGTGTTCAGTCGGTGAAGGACGTTAAGCAAAGTGGAAACACAACCAAGTGTTCAACGTGCCTCCTTGACGTCGAAGGACACAATATCAGCATTTGAGCGAGTTCAAAAAGGGCAAGAAGGCTGGACTCCAGGGAAGTGTTTACCATACTGTAACACTGCAACTCATATAAGGGATGCTGCTTTGACAGTGGTGTGTGTGTGTGTGTGTGTGTGCGCGCGCGCATGCGCGCTGCGCGCGCGCGCGCGCGCGCGGGCACAGGCGTGCACGCGTGCACAAACAGTTGACAGAAGAGGGCCATACACAGTGATAAATGTGTACTGGACCTAACAAAGTGACCACACAGCAAGAGGATCGACATATTGTCCACATTACCGTAACCGACACAACAGCTTTGTCTACATTTTTAGCATGACATTGAAGTAGTGCAACAGGTAAAATAAGTTTGCGTCAACAGACTGACACCATCTTCTGAGGGATGGACTGGTGGCCATTGCAACAACTTCCATTGCCCAGAAACCACCAATGCTTCAGACTACTATGGGAATGTCAGTTGCATGCAGAGTTGCTAAATGTAGTATTTTCAGAGGAGTCCCACTTCAACTAAACCTACAGTGATGGCTGCATACTCATTAGATGTTACTGTGGTGAACGAAATCAGACAGACTGCACTGTAGATAGGCATAATTGACATAAGCCAAATGTGACATTTTGGGACACCACTGGCTACAACAAGTGATCTCACCTTCTACGTATTGATGGTAATATGAACAGCAACAGCTACATCAGGGAGGTTTTTGAGACCAAGTCACTGCCCCTCCTGCAGGCAGCTCCACATTCCATATTTCAACAGGACAATGCCCGGTCACATGTGGCAAGGAATGGACAAGCTTTCTTTTAAGAATTACAAGTAACACTGCTTCTCCAGCCTGCACTGTCACTTGACATGTCATTCTTCGAACATGTCTCAGATATGGCCTGTCGGCAACTTGTTCATTCAGTGCTACTGGGAAAACAATTACAACCTGTGTACAGTGTGTTCCACAGCAACATATCCAGACCTTCTTTGATTATGTGCTACAACATCTAGAGGCTTTGATTGTAGCATACACTGCCTTCGTTCTATGCTGAATTCCACAGTCAAAGTGCATGTACTGTTCTGCAATTCTTATCATTTGTAAATTGTCACATCCCTTACCGTGGAATAAATTTCATAGCAATCATGTATCTCCTTCTTCGTGTTGCAACTTTTATAAACAGTAGTGTAATTATGTGCACAGTACAGTGAAGTTACTACCAACAACAGAGCATGAAGTCAGTAAACTGTACAAAACCTAAAAAACCAAATGTCAGTAGCATGAGATAATGTACCAATGTGTGTGCTGAAGCAATGTATACAGAGTATACAAGCTCCTTTCACAAATGAGTCATTTATATCAGGGAGATTTCCAGAGTATTTAAAACAGGCAAGAGCCGTGCACACGCTAAAGAAAGGTAACGCAGAAGACAGAAAATACCAGCCCAATTCCCTGCTGTCATTGTTCTCAAAAATAATAGAATTGATTATAAAAAACAGATTAATGAATAACTTGAGTAAATACAACCAACTATGGGAATTACAGTTTGGTTTCAAAAGTAGTAGAAGTAGAGAATCATAAATGTAGAATTCACAGAAGTGATACTTAATGCTCCTGACAAAGATGAATGTGACACAAGACATATTTACAGATCTTTCTATATCTTTTGCAACTGTTGACCATAAGATTCTACTAAATAAATGAGAATCATTAAGAATGAGAGATGCAGCTAACGTATAGTTCTGATCATACATAGTGAATAGGGTACAAGAGCAGAAATAATATATGATCAGAGTTTTTATAGTGCTTTAATACGTGTACTTACCAATGTTTTAAGTATCATTGCCTCATATCCAACATTTCCTTGTCACACTCCTACCATCCCTCATTTAGGATTGTACATGGACTGTACCATATTTTAAGTGGCTTGTAGTAACCAACATGATGTTTGGCACAGTAAGTTAATTCAGACCATTGGGAATCAATTAATCCCAAACAACTTAAATAATCTAAAAATTAAACTCTCACTTGGCATTTAAATTGGAATTTCTGACATAATATTTTGCAGCTAAAGTGTAGGTTGACATTGCAATTTAGGGGAACTTTCATCAGTTTTTATATGTTCTAACTAAAAGTGTTGAGAGCCGTTACCTCCAAATGCGAGTACTGCCTAATATATCTGTATTTTTGTAGTTTCATGATTTTTTTCTTAAATATGATTATCTAAAATGAACAGTCTACACTTACAACCCTTATGGACTGACTTAAACACAGGCAACTCCAAAATCCTGTCAATTTTCTGCTATTAAACATCTTTCCTGTACCATTTCTTGCTTTAATACAAACACATGAATCATATCTGGCAGTAATAAAAGAACAATTAAGCAATTACATGAAGTTTGTTTTCCCACCTCATCAAAGTAAGAACAACTGTGGGAGAGTGTTACACACAGACAGAAGACTTCTCATAGTAATGACCTAGCCGCTACTGCAATATTGTAGTTCACATTCAGGACAACTACATCTTGAGGAGGTGTAATGAACACTTTGTGTGAAAATTTTACAATGTCTAGTAGGAGAGAGTGAGTAAGCTATCCGAGAAAACACAGCACCTCTTATGATTTCAGTGCATAAATTCTGACAGTGGTTATAGCTGATAACCGAGCTAACTGCAACTCTTTAACAAAATGGAATAAGTTCAAAACATAATTTAATGACGTCTTATTTCTCTTCAAATAACAGTTGTCTCTCTCTTCATTTGCCTATTCAGCCAATATCTTCCAAATTACTTGGCACATTTATGAAGAAAGAAACCAATAAATGGTCAATCTTTCAAAAATAGCTCAATCAGAAACACAGTTTCTTATTAAACAGTAACTCAAGAAGTCACTCCCCACACATCCAATGTCATGCATTATCAAGCATGACACATCTAGCAGTACACATAAATGTCAGTTGACTAAACTAGTCACACAATTCCAGAATGAGATTTTCACTCTGCAGCAGAGTGTGCGCTGATATGAAACTTCCTGGCAGATTAAAACTGTGTGCCCGACCGAGACTCGAACTCGGGACCTTTGCCTTTCGCGGGCAAGTGCTCTACCAACTGAGCTACCGAAGCACGACTCACGCCCGGTACTCACAGCTTTACTTCTGCCAGTACCTCGTCTCCTACCTTCCAAACTTTACAGAAGCTCTCCTGCAGGAGAGCTTCTGTAAAGTTTGGAAGGTAGGAGACGAGGTACTGGCAGAAGTAAAGCTGTGAGTACCGGGCGTGAGTCGTGCTTCGGTAGCTCAGTTGGTAGAGCACTTGCCCGCGAAAGGCAAAGGTCCCGAGTTCGAGTCTCGGTCGGGCACACAGTTTTAATCTGCCAGGAAGTTTCATATCAGCGCACACTCTGCTGCAGAGTGAAAATCTCATTTTGGAATTGTGTGACTAGTTTAGTCAACTGACATTTATGTGTACTGCTAGATGTGTCATGCTTGATAATTGCAATGTCAACCTACACTTTAGCTGCAAAATATTATGTCAGAAATTCCAATTTAAATGCCAAGTGAGAGTTTAATTTTTAGATTATTTAAGTTGTTTGGGATTAATTGATTCCCAATGGTCTGAATTAACTTACTGTGCCAAACATCATGTTGGTTACTACAAGCCACTTAAAATATGGTACAGTCCATGTACAATCCTAAATGAGGGATGGTAGGAGTGTGACAAACTTTACAGAAGCTCTCCTGCAGGAGAGCTTCTGTAAAGTTTGGAAGGTAGGAGACGAGGTACTGGCAGAAGTAAAGCTGTGAGTACCGGGCGTGAGTCGTGCTTCGGTAGCTCAGTTGGCAGAGCACTTGCCCGCGAAAGGCAAAGGTCCCGAGTTCGAGTCTCGGTCGGGCACACAGTTTTAATCTGCCAGGAAGTTTCTTAGTCACATAATTATTTGCCATCTTACAATCAATCAATCTTACCTTCCTTCTATCGCACTACTTTAACAATCTGTAAGAATGGTCTCAGTTTTTGCAATGATATACAAACCATGGATCACTCAAAAATGGCTCACAATCGACAAGCTGAAAAAAGGTTCAGTTTTAGACTTGAATGAGTTGTTGCTTTTGGGAAGCACCAAACTGTTATCAATGTATACAAGGTTTTGATTCCAGTGTTTTACAGGGTTTGACTGGAAAAATTTACACAAACACACAGGATGTTGTTGTATATTATAATTGATTTTGGCTAAAATAACAATACAGAAGTTTCATCATCATAATATTGGTTATTTACATGTCTAATTACTGCATCACAAGGAATATATTTCCACACAAATTTGAGTTTTACACCTTCAAGTGTAGCACCAAGGCATCTTTCCGAAATAGTGGCAGCACAGTGCAGCCTGGTAAAATCAAGCCTTTATAATGGAATCACAGTTAGATTTTATTACCACCTCTTCTCACTCTTCACATAGTATGTGAAAAGCACTGACTGCTGTCTCTCTTCAGATTCACTTTTTTTAAATAAATCATTCTTAAACCACTTCAGTGTTTCAGCTGTAAGAATTAATCACAATGTTGTCATGTTTTACTGGAGTTTGTTCCACAATGCATCTTTATCTTACTATCACAATGTCATAAAAACCATAAAACAATTTCCCATAGTACACATATTCAACATTGTTTTAGAACTTAAATCGTAAAAGCAAATAGCACTTATAAGCTAGCAACAATCATATAATTTTCACATAAAAATTAAACTGCTAAGATAATTTCAGGATTTTTGTTACACTGTAGCTGATTTCAATAATTATATACGATAGGAACAAAATTGAAAGAAATGGCACAACATGTTATAAGGTACTCTTATAGTCACTCCCACTGTAAGCTTGCAGCAAACTGATAAAACTTTCTAGCAACAGTACAATTTGACTTAAGCATCATCAAAACAGTGTGTGTTTATAGGGTTAAACCAACTGTTAGAA
Source organism: Schistocerca piceifrons (assembly GCF_021461385.2). Classification (NCBI taxonomy): domain Eukaryota; kingdom Metazoa; phylum Arthropoda; class Insecta; order Orthoptera; family Acrididae; genus Schistocerca; species Schistocerca piceifrons. The sequence continues at coordinate 23,042,989 of NC_060140.1, read as the reverse complement.
ACTGCTTACGAATACAATTTCCACACTCATTAATAAAAAGTAAGGATTTACAAATCTAATATCTTTTTAAAAAGTTTCTAAGCAATAAAAATTTTGGATGCAAACAGTTTTAAACTTTAGCACTGTTTAATCAACATCTTTGGTTTCACTTATTTCCATTCACAACAATAAATTACTTAAGCTGTCACTCAAAAATACTCCTGAGTAGCATGTTTGCTCTATATAGTTTTTTTTATGAAAGTATCAAAAATATTAAAGCCTACCAGACTTTTAGGGAGTTCCCTGCTTCTAACACAGTTACTTGTATGTGCCCGTAATCCTTAGTCTAAGTCTTTTCAATTATACTTCAAAACATATTACAAGTATTATACGCTCTTACAGCAAAGACAAGTGGTCGTTGCAGTGAGTGATGTTAAACACAAGAACTCGAAGGACTAAACATTCGGCTTTTGTTTCAGCATGTAAATACAGTTATGTTAATCAAATACTCAAACATATGTCTAATATGTCACAGTAAATACGGTACAATGCCTTAAAACTGTATGTTATACCAAAAAAGGCAAAGCAAGCAATGTGTTCTGTCTGAGAAATATATATATAAAATATGAAGCAATATCCATGAACAGAACACGTAATTAAATTCTTGCCCTTTCCCATTCTATTTCAATGAGGTTTCAAACAACCTCTCTTAACTGCTGTTAGTGACTGACAAGAATGCTGGCAAAGCACAGTAGCTTCTCTTTCCCTAAAAAAATCTTTCAACACATCACAATACGAGTCATCCATCCCCCTCACAAAACCATCTCTCTCTCTCTCTCTCTCTCTCTCTCTCTCTCTCTCTCTCTCTCTCTCTGTTGTTCTTATTTGGGTAGATAATTAAAACAGATACAGAGGGCAGGATTCTAAAAATGTGAATCCAGATCACAAACTCAACAACTATATTTTTCAAACTGCCTAACTATCCTCCCAATGTTACTGCATTTGTTACGGTGTGAAAACTGTAATTCCTATTTGAATGTATGTAACAGTTTTAAAACAATCACTTCACCATGAGGTAATACCTCAACAGTTCGGGAAGAGGCGGCTGACAGAGGCTAATCACCAGGATGTTCTGGACACGAACGGTTCACTTCAAACCACCTGTCAATGCAGCTGTAACAAAATTTTTTCCAATAAATGTAGATCCACAACTAACTTCAATTTACAGCTACAAATAATAAGAAATGAAACAACCTTTAGCTTGGCACTACACTGTAACACTCATTTAAAATCAAACACTTACTAAAGGCACTGTAAAATGATTACTAAAAAGATATTGCATTCAGTTACACAGATGAAATGAGAAGGACCCTTCCCCACACTTTACAACATTGTTCGATCTTAATATCCCCATCCCCACAAACACCATTCTTCATTATGGAATTACCTCACAATGTAAACTAAAAAATATGGAAAAACTGAAGGAATATTTTACTTTTTGTGTGTCACTGAGTATCATCTGCTCTATTAATTTTTAACAGCTGCCCTCCCCCCATTACTCCCTCACACAAAAAAGGGGCGGGGCAAGTATGGCACTAATAACACATACTAAAAGCCAATGATTATAAAAGGAATCAATACATCATGTGTAATGAGTAGGAAATTATATGAAAGGGTTAGGGCAATTGAAGAGGTAGGAAGATATACTTTGTTTTATTGTTAAAAGTGATTAAAGAATAAAATCCGAGACTTATATAGTGTATGAAAATAATAGCTGAGATGATAAAATTAATTCTGAATGGGGAATAGTAAAGATATAAATCAATAAATAAACTGAAGAATGTGGAGATTTTGTTTTTAAAGATAACAACTAAATGGCATTATACAATACTCTGGAACCCAAACAATAATAACCCCATCACTGAAATAGTTCAGAAAGCTGGTGTGACAGTTCAAGGAATAATCCAATACAACATATGCATGAAGCAATACATGCAGCAAAACCATGATTACTGCATGCTGTACCAAAGACATTACGAATGTAATTCACTTACTCAATAGTAAAAATCCTCACAGAGCTGATAATAAATAAAATAAATTGCTAAAACCCCATTCTTCAGATATATATAAGGAACTCAGTTACATATGCAATACACCATTATCACAGGGTATATTTCCTGACAGGCTGTAATGTGGCACTGTCAGACCACTTTAGAAGAAAAAGTTACGTACACAAGAACAATAACACACCTACCTCAAAGTAAAATACTGAGTCAGTTTCAATTTAAGTTTTAAAAGCATCTCTCCACAGAAGATGCCATTTTTTGGTCCACAAATCAGATTATACAAAATTTAAATTAGAAATACTGACTTTTTTCCCCCACTGTGACATGCCAGAAGCATGCAATTGTGAGGTCATCATTTTCTCCAACAGAAAGTGTAATATTATGGTACTCAAGATCTTGTTGGTAATCAATTTTTATTACATCTAAGTAGATAACAAACTCAGAGAGAGTATACAAAAAGCATCTTCATATAGGGGAACAATCACTGTAGGTGTATCACAGAAACTGGTGTCGAGTGGTCACTCATTCTTAGAATACATAAACAACATGCCATCAAATATAGAAGAAGCTGTAATAGTTCTTTGCTGATGGCAAGGTGCTATAATCATGTTTAATAAAAAAAATTCCAACACTGAAACTTCCTGGCAGATTAAAACCGCATGCTGGACTGAGACTCGAACTCAGGACCTTTGCCTTTCACAGGCAAGTGCACTGGCGACTCAGCTACCCAAGTACAACTCATGACCCAACCTCACAGCTTTCCTTCTGCCAGTACCTCCTCTCCTACCATCCAAACTTCACATAAGTCATTCTGCGAAACCTGAAGCGCTAGCACTTCTGAAAGAAAGGATTTAGTGGATACATGGCTTAGACAGCAGCTTGTGGGATGTTCGAGATTTCCACTCTGCAGCAGTGTGTGCACTGATATGAAACTTCCTGGCAGATTAGGACTGTGTGCCAGATCAAGACGAACTCTTGTCCATAATGCTTCCCTTTAGAGGAAAACAACCTGAATCATTTCATGCAACAGCATCAGAGTTACAGATGCTAGCTTGTGTATTAAAAGACAACTGAAAACAACATTAATAGTAACAGTTGCTTATGCAATGAAGTGCAATACTTGTGTTGTTGCTAATAATTGTAGAATACAAGTAAGATAGATAGTAAGATCTTGTGGCAACACATAGTTACTCCATCTAAATAGCAACATGTGGACTGCTGGACTTACGGACCCACTGGATGGATCAACCACCAATGCCCTTACTCAATAAGACACTGCAAAGAGGTTTACAAAATAACTGGGATGTTGGCACACAGAGAGTGATTAGCAGATGCACCTCACCATCTCTCCTCTCCCCCCACCCCCAAAAAAACATTGATCACAAAAATTTCATTTACCATCAAAACTGGAAATGACAAACTTAAGTTCACCACCACAATGCTAGAGTGCATTTGCAATATCGCTACAGAGAAAGGTGTACAACAGTAAGCTGGAATTTTGTAGGGCTCAATATGTTTTTACAGATGCCTTACAGGATGACATATCAGAGCCATAACAGTGGTCTACATCATGTTACTTAGAAAGATGAATATTATGTTAATTCTATAATTTTCAATGAGTAACATGCTCCTAAAATAGCATGAATGTCTCTGATTTATTTTATGAGCATAACATGGTGTCATAAGAGCAATGACGTACATGAAATAATTCACTACTAAAAATCATCCATAAAGTAAGTTATAATGCACCTAGTATATTTACAGGTATGACTTGTTCCTACATCAAAATCACAAGTGTCACTGATGTATCCAATATATGATACTTCCGTTTTAGATACTTGAAAATGGCCTAAGGCCAAAATTGTACAATTGTACATATAATAAGGAGAATGGCAGCTGACGGCATCAAGAAATCTTTCAAAACAGTATGTTAATTGTTTGAGAATACATCTCACAGACAAGTAACTGGCTATTCTGTAAACTATCATACCTAACCAAGTAATTATTTTACCTTTTTTTCCAGAAACTGAATTTCAGCATATATCTTCTATTTAACTATGCCTTTTGAAGTCTTATCAAATCATTATCAAAAAGCTGTACATTTGTGAGAAAATTTACTTGCCTTTTGTGATATATACAGAGACAAGGCAGTCTAGCAATGATATCTCCTTGCTGTAGATCCTCCAGGCATATGACACATTCTCCTTTGTCATCTGCCAGAACATCTTCTGCAAAAACACAGTTAAACAAAATTGTCAATAGTTTTTAGTAAAAAAATTATGGTTAAAACAAAAGCAAAAGGAAAGTGTTTCAGTATGTGAAAATTACTATTATTTTAAGAAATGAAATAAGCTTTCTTTCTCTTGAATTCTCTTGAGCGAATATTAATTTAAATAGATGGCTTAACTGAACTATCTACTGTTGTATGTATTACAGTTTTGCGTAATAAAGGAGTCATATTATGCCAGAAAATGGTAATATAAAATATTACAAAATCATAAAATTAGCTGTCATTACTGTTTAGTAGAAATGGAAGATGAAGCAACTGTAACTGAACTGAAGACCTGCACTACAGACAGATGCTGCACAACTGTGTGTCTCAATTAATGCTTCAGTTCCATGTTGAACATTCAAAGCTATCGGACTTGGTAAATACAAGACCTTTACAAGAAAACTGCAACAAAACAAAAAGTTTTTGCAAGAATGCAGCCAACTTAGGCAATGTGACAGATTTCCGATACTTATTTTCTGACGTAAATTGCTCAGTGGTGTCTGGTTCTATTGACGCATTAGGAAATTGCACCAAAGGTACAAATTGGTACTCATTCCCTGCCCACCTCTAACACTGAAATTACAGCCAATTAACATTCTACAAAAATCATGGACATCATACAAAATTTGATGATAGTTTCACACAGTGTTCTCAAGATAATGCACATTTAGCTGGCTCGTGTAGGACCAATTTCCTTCAATGAGTAGTATATGTGCTGTCATGGCTGGAGAGTCATTGTAATTTGATACTAATGATAACTAATACGAGGGTTGGAACTTTAATAGTGGCAACTATTTATTTATAGCTCGTACAAGATAGATGTGTGTTTCAAAGTTTTACTGACCTTCACAGTAGTCACCAGCATTGTGTATAACCCGTTACCAGCAATGTGGAAGTCATAGGATACTCTTAGCAGTCCCAGATGTGTTGACAGTTCGAGCAGTGTGGCCTATTGCCCAACGAATTTGTAGCAGTTCTGAAGCGAATGCTGTGAAGTGTTTCCTTGTGTGACTGACCAAAACTCAAAGCTCTTTTGGAACACTAAACATAAATTCACTTTTCCAAGCACAAAAATTACATGAATTAGGGAACAATAATTCCACACACATATGGGATTAATTTTGGCAACTACAGGCTTTCACCCCATCTCTACCCCCCCCCCTCCTGCCACCCTCGCCCCCCTGCCATCCACCCACCCCCCCTGCCACCCTCCTCCCCCCTTCTCTCTTTCGCTCTCTTAAAATGTACCTCGGAGTTGCCTTCGCCATTAACAAGAACACATTAAATTCAGCAATAAATATGAATCCCTTAAATAGCAGGTTAATAATCATCAACGTAAAGTGTGCAAATCAATAAACGCTCACGTTTTTGTCAATGAAGGTAGTAGAAAAGATGCTAGAGATGGGAAAAAAACGCAAATTTAGGTCAATATATGACTGGTTGACTTTAACGAACAGTTAAGTAACTGTACCAGCAAGAAATATTGTAAAACAAAAGTGCAGAAAAATGGACTAAGTTGAATACAAGAATAGTCAAACGTTTAGTGAAATAATTTGTCTGGCAGTAAATAAACGCTGAGTACAGAAACATTTGACGTAACTCATTTTCTGTATTTCATTGCAAGCATCTACATCTACATATATACTCCGCAAGCCACCGAACGGCGTGTGGCGGAGGGCACTTTACGTGCCACTGTCATTACCTCCCTTTCCTGTTCCAGTCGTGTACGGTTCGCGGGAAGAACGACTGCCGGAAAGCCTCCGTGCGCGCTCGAATCTCTCTTATTTTACATTCGTGATCTCCTCGGGAGGTATAAGTAGGGGGAGGCAATATATTCGATACCTCATCCAGAAACGCACCCTCTCGAAACCTGGACAGCAAGCTACACCGCGATGCAGAGCGCCTCTCTTGCAGAGTCTGCCACATGAGTTTGCTAAACATCTCCGTAACGCTATCACGCTTACCAAATAACCCTGTGACGAAACGCGCTGCTCTTCTTTGGATCTTCTCTATCTCCTCCGTCAACCCGACCTGGTACGGATCCCACACTGATGAGCAATACTCAAGTATAGATCGAACGAATGCTTTGTAAGCCACCTCCTTTGTTAATGGACTACATTTTCTAAGGACTCTCCCAATGAATCTCAACGTGGTACCCACCTTACCGACAATTAATTTTATATGATCATTCCACTTCAAATCGTTCCGCACGCATACTCCCAAATATTCTACAGAAGCAACTGCTACCAGTGTTTGTTCCGCTATTATAAAATCATACAATAAAGGATCCATCATTCAAAGGCGCGTAAATATTTCCCCAATCTATTTCATTGACAAATCATTCCACAAAACATTTGATCATTTTTTTTTCAAGTTCTGCTCAGGAAAATATCGTATTATTGACATGTCATTTGCTTTCCTATGTCTTCTCGTCTCGAAATGTCCTGTATGCACTTGTTCAAAGGAAACCCATTTGACAGTTAAAATTTCACACCAATGAAACCTTTAATGCGCAAAATAACTACACCTTGAAATGAAGGACTTTTTGACACTTCATTTTGATACCTAGCAGCAGCTGTTCCTGAAATATTACAATTTTCCCTCGGATCACTTGTTAATCTTTTCTGAATTACCTACATCGTCTCGTCCATTTTTCACTCTTCCTCTGGATATGAAAATTAGGATCAAAACCCACTGTGTAATTTACGAGAAGTCTTGTTTTCGCTCCGCACTGGTGGAAGAATGGGAGGCTATACACCAGCAGCTGCTCGACCACCTGATCCAGAGTATGCCAACCCATTGTGCGGCCTGTGTACGTGTGCATGGTGATCATATCCCATATTGATGTCGGGGTACAGTGGCGTTTTGTACCACATGTGTTTCGGGACGGTCTTCTCAACTTATAACCAATACCGTGGACTTACAGATCTGTGTCGGGTGTGTTCCCTATGTGCCTATGCTATTAGCGCAAGTTTTGTGTAGTGCCACGTTGTGTGGCACCACATTCTGCAATTATCCTTAATTTATGAGCATGAGTGTAGAAACAGCTGGACGGTCAGGAAGCGTAAGATCTGCACGGAACTAATCGAGAAATGGGTCTTACCTGCTACAGTGCCAGTTCATTCCTGGCTTTCGCAGAGATGGAGCGTCCTGTGCTGTATATTACCAGAATGTTTGCAATATTGTGAATTAAAAATATCTGTCAATGAAGACATCGTGAAAATATAGGAAGCTGCAGATTCATCATACAGTGAAGTGTCGAAGGTGATGTTAAAAGATGTGGTTTTTTATTAAGAACTTGCCTGCTGCAAATAATTTGATTGCATCGGAATCTTGAACGGCAATTTCTCGTGAAGCAGTGTCGATGGGTAAAGAAATTTGCAGAGGTACTATGGACATGTTGGCTGAAAAAATACTTGTGACTGATGAACTTGCTCACGAAAATGAAAACTGCGAAGGTGAACCTTTCGAAAAGTGGGGAGGGAGACCACAGCTCATCGGATGTATATCAACCAGATGAAAAGAAAGCAAGAGAAGTACATCGTGTTTCTCTGGATTACAAAAGCAGCGTTGTTAATATCCCAAAGGCTTACCCCACGTGGAAACTACAAACATTACAAAAAAGAGGATGCAGCTGGTTAAGAAAGAAGGATAATTTATCGCAATGGACAGAAGAAATAAATAAAAGGAGGCAATCAATTTGGTAAGTACGCGACAATCAGTTCCTGGACATACGATCTTTTTATTGAAGCCCGATGGAATTGTCAGCAAATGACGTGTCAGCAAGACACGGAATTTACAACAGCTGGCTTTAGCAGCAGCACAACAATCTACAGATTTTGAATTTAAAGCTTCTGACAGCTGGTTCATAGATTCAAAAATAAACATGAAATTCGTCAGCGAAAACTGACAAGATTTGTTTTAAGAAAAGAAACAGCGACGATCGAAGAAACCTTAGCTACTGCAGACACTTTTCAAACCCAGACATTAAAATCGATATTGAATTTCAACGAAGATTTTGTTATCAACACTGACCAGACAGATATTTTTCGCAGGGTATTTAAAAATTCACTCTTTCCACGCTGTCACTATCAGTCGATGTACAACAGAAATCTGGCTCTTCAAAGGAAGAAAAACTATTTTCGTCAAAAGATACGACATGAATAAAGTGACGAATACATATACCGCTCAATATGCTCTCACTCTGTCTGGAATCATCCTACTTCAAGTGTGTGTTTATTTACAAGAGGCAACCGGGAACTTTTGTTCCCGAGTTCAAGAAACAGTAAATAAATATGAGCAAATTATAAAAACGCTGTAATAACGTCTTCCAAACTAACGACAGAACTGTATACAGACTTTCTCAACGAGTGTTTGAAGTCATATGTGTGTCAAGAACGGTTTCTGTCATCCTCGAGGTGAACACGCAAAGCCTGAATTATACGACGATATCTGCAGCAATCAGTCGTCCTTTTAAAATTTTAGCCGGCCGCGGTGGTCTAGCGGTTCTAGGCGCTCAGTCCGGAACCGCGCGACTGCTACGGTCGCAGGTTCGAATCCTGCCTCGGGCATGGATGTGTGTGATGTCCTTAGGTTAGTTAGGTTTAAGTAGTTCTAAGTTCTAGGGGACTGATGACCACAGATGTTTAGTCCCATAGTGCTCAGAGCCATTTGAACCATTTTTTAAAATTTTATTATGCAGATCTAGATTTCAGCTAGAAGCTAGCCATTCTCAATGCACTATTATTTTGTATGTAAGTCCCTGTTGATCGGGCTTCACCCACAGTCGCCGAGTGCAACCGCTTTCCGGATGGAAGGTAACCTGACGACGATATCTTTTAGGATGACGAGAAATCACCAACATGTACAATTAAAGCGATTCCGCCGAAATGTACTCCACTTGTTCTACCTTGTGACATCTATTTTTATAGACAAGTAAAAAAATCTGACAAAGTGTGTACAAAATAGCGCTTATGTTATTAAAAATAATATGGAAATAAATTCTCGTGAAAACTGTATATAAAAATACAATCAATAGTCTATCATCAGCTGTCATCACCAATTTGCTTCCACGCTTTCTGATGAAAGAGGAGTTTTCAGGAATGTCAACGAAGTATGTTTTTCAACAGACCTTTTTAAAAAAACGATGTTCCTGTAAAACTATCGTCGTTCAACGAATCGTACAAGATGCAAAAATATTTATCGTTTTCAATTATTTTACGACATTTATCATTCTGATGCTTGCACATAAAATACAAAATCAGCAAACGAACATGATATTCTAAAAAATTTTACATAATTGAAACTCCACCCTGAATTTTGTGATTGTGGTAATTAATTTGCCTCCACTAAAAATGCATTTGAAATTATTCAACTTTTTAAAAAGAAAACATTGATGAGTGTAATTCACATTTTAAGTAGCTGTGACAGCCATTTCATAAACTAAATAAAATTATTTATGATTTAACTGATAATACTTTAGGTCTTTAACTTTATTTAATAGTTGTTATAATTTTTAAAACAATTCATAAAACAAAATAAAACCGTGCGATCGAACCCATGTCGGTCGCATGATCGTCTAGGGCACCACTGACACTGACTGAGCTGCTTCACGTATCTGCTTGGTTGGATTAAAAGAGGGGGCAAACTGCCAGCTCATCGGTCCCTTGTTCCCAGTAAAATAATTACACAAGGAAAAGAAGAAAAGAAAGGAGACGTACAGCACAATAAAAGGAGAAAGGAAGAACCAGAAGAACGACAAAAGGACAACCAACACTACTATGGACAAAACAGGAAAAGAAAACAACAGAGAGAAGCAAGTAACAGGTAGAAAGGGTAAAAACAAAAGAGCAGATGACGGTGGCTGCGAGAACACTAGAATAAAAAGGAAAAGCCAGTCATTCAGCGACACATTAAAACATGCACCATAAAAGCATTAGAGGAGCACACAAAGGGACATGGGACATGCGCTAAAACTTTCATAGAATAATAAAAACCACCGTCACGCATAGAATGTAAAACCGAATTAGCCGATGAGGCGTTGTCAGCTAATATTTATGGCAACGAGTCCGGTAACTGAAGAATGCGTCGCAGGGCAGCCAAAGAAGGGCAGCTCACCAAGATATGGGCCAATGTCAGCCGGGCGCCGCACCAACACAAGCCGGCAGAGAACCACAGAGGCCTTGCGAGAGGTCCGCATGGAGGACTGCCACACTTTAGCAGTCTCCTTAATGGCACGCAGTTTGTTTTGCGTGCTGAGGTTATGTCACTTCGTCTCCAAAAGCCGCAAAACTTGGCGGCGTAGTACTGAACGCAGGTCGGTTGCAGAGAAGCCGATCTCCACAATCGGTTTCCGCGTAGCCTGTTTGACCAGCCTTATCGGCAAATTCGTTGCCTGGGATTCCGAAGTGACCTGGGGTCCACACAAACACCACTGAACGACCGGACCGTTCCAAGGCATAGATGGACTCCTGGATGGTCGCTACCAAAGGATGACTAGGGTAGCACTGGTCGATAGCTTGTCGGCTGCTCAAGAAGTCAGTACACAGAAGAAACGATTCCCCACGGCATGAACGGATCTGCTCAAGAGCACGAGATATAGACACTTGCTTGGCAGTGAAAACACTGCAGCCATCGGGTAAGGAATAATGTTCAGTATGTCCTCCATGGACATACGCGAAGCCGACGTGACCATCAGCCATCGGCCTGTCAGTGTAAACCACTTTGTGGCCTCAGTACATGGCAAGTATCAAGAGGAAGCGGCAGCGGAGAGCTGTGGGGTTAACAGAGTCCTTAAGGCCTTGTGAAAGGTCCAGGCGAAACCGCGGCGTATGTGTACATCATGGAGGTGTACATGAACGGACCTCAAGTATAGGTGATAAAGGCGAAGACTCCAGTTCGGAAAGAAAGGATCAGACACCAAGTGCAATTGAAACCCTGACCTGGGCCGCTGATGAAGGAGATCAGCCGCTGTGGGTGGGAAAAGGAGACGGTGATTCGAATGCGCAGGAGAACTATGAATGTGTGCAACGTAACTGGCCAGCAGCTGTGCACGCCTAACCCGCAACAGAGGGACTCCTGCCTCCATAAGGCGCTGATCACCAGACTCCTGTCGCTAGGCGAACGCCACAGTGGTGCACTGGGTCGAGTGAACGTAACGCTGAGAGCGCCGCCGAACCGCAAAACCAAACTCCAATGTTCAAGGCGGGATTGAACAAGGGCACTGTAGAGCTGCAGCAGAGTGGAGCGGTCTGCACCCCAGTTGGTGTTGCCCAAGCAGCGGAGGGCATTGAGGTGCTTAAGTTGACGAAGGTGAGGAAGCCAAGTCAATCGGGCGTCGAAAACCAGTCCTAAGAATCGATATGTCTCCACTACAGTGCGTGGAACGTCATTAAGGTAAAGTTCTGGTTCTGGATGAACGGTACGACGCCGACAGAAGTGCATAACACACGACTTTGCGGCCGAAAACTGGAAACCGTGGGCTACAGCCCATGACTGCGCCTTATGGATAGCTCCCTGTAGGAGCCGCTCAGCAACCAGTACTGGTGGAACAGTACGAAATGCAGAAGTCGCCTGCATGCAGAGAAGGTGAGACGGACGGCCGTACAGCTGCTACTAGACCATTGATGGCCACTAAAAATAGACACTCAATACAGAGCCCTGCGGGACAACATTCTCCTGGACATGGGGGCAACTATGGGAGGCACCAACTTGGACACAGAAAGTATGAAGCGAAATTTTGGATGAAAATCGGGAGCGGGCCTTGGACACCCACTTGCATAATGTGGCAAGGATATGACGTCGCCAGGTCGTATCATCCTCTTTTTCATAAATCAAAAAGATAGCAGCCAGGTGCTGGCGTCTGGAAAAGGCTGTTCGGATGGCAGACTCGAGGGGGACAAGATTATCAGTGATAGAGCGACCCTGGAGGAAGCCGCCCTGACATGAAGCCAGTAAGCCACGTGACCCCAGGACCCAACTCAATTGCCGACACGCCATACTTCCCAGCACCTTATAAAGAACGTTGGTGAGGCTGATGGGCCGATAGCTATCCACATCAAATGGGTTCTTACTGGGTTTGAGCATTGCAATGATGGTGTTCTCCCGCCACTGTGATGGTAAGACACCATCGCACCAGATCCGGTTGAAGATGACGAGGAGATGGCGCTTGTAGTCAGACGAGAGATGTTTAATCATCTGCCTGCGGATGCGATCTGGCACAGGAGCTGTGTCAGGGAAATGTGCAAGGGCACTGAGGAGCTCCCACTCTGTAAATGGGGCGTTATAGGGTCCACTGTGGTGGCGTGTAGTGAACAACAGGACTTTACCTTCCAGCAGTCATTTTAGAGTGCGAAAGGCTGGGGGGGGGGGGGGTAATCATCCGACGCAGAGGCTCGAGAATTGTGTTCAGCAAAGTGCTCGGCAATAGCGTTTGCGTCGGTAGATAACACGCCATTTATGTTAACACCGGGAACACCTGATGGGGTCTAATACCCGAAAACACCTTCGGTCTCTGTCCAGAATTGGGAAGGTGACGTATGGCACCCAATGGTCGAGACATATCTCCCCCAACACTCCTGCTTCCGTCGTTTGATAAGTTCGCGAACGAGGGCACGGAGCCGTTTAAAGGCTATGAGGTACTCCACGGAAGGGTGCCGCTTATGCCCCTGTAGAGCTCGCCAACGCTCCTTGATTGCTTCAGCGACTTGCGGCGACCACCAAAGGAACTGCCTTTCGCCAGGGGCACCCTAAAGAGCGAGGGACCGTGTTTTCTGCCACAAAAACGATTGTTGTAGTCACCTGCTCAACCATCACATCGATGTTACCGTTTGGGGGAGATTCAGCGGTGACAGCAGAGGTGAAAGTTTCCCAGTCCGCCTTGTTTAAAGCCCACCTGGGTAGACGTCTATGAGCATGAGGCTTGAGACAGTAAAGTTCGACATGTCTGCCTCGGCCAGTAAGAACGGTGCCACCCCACTAGGGGTTATGGGCGTTAATATCTCCCAAAAATAAGAAAGGTTTACGGAATTGGTCATTCAGTGCTGTTAATACATTCTGGGATACTGCACCATCTGGAGGAAGATATACATTGCAGACAGTTATTTCCTGCGTCGTCCTTATTCTGACAGCTACAGCTTCAAGAGGGGTTTGAAGGGACACAGTGTCACTATCGACTGAGCTTAGGACATAAACGCAAACTCCACCTGACACTCGATTATAGTCGCTACGGTTCCTGTAATATCCCTTATGGCCATGGAGGGCAGAGGTCCGCATTATTGGGAACTACGTTTCCTGGAGGGTAATGCAGAAAGCAGGTGTAAAGCTTAACAGATGCCATGGCTCAGCTAGGCGGTGGAAAAAACCACTGTAATTCCATTGGAGGATGAAGTCATCGTGAGACTGGGAAGGCATGGAACATTCAATGCGACTTTTTGCCTGAGCAGTTTATATCCATTGTCTCTGGGGGTCTGGCGAGATCTAGGTCCTCAGCGGATGCCAGAGTCTCCACCTCATCTGCAGACAGAGACCTTGTAGGTAGCAGTGGTGTGGCTGCCACAGCTATTTCCCTTGGTCTTGGGGACCTTCTTTTTGGATTTCTCTCGCTGCTCCTTGGGTTTCCACGGCTGGGAGGGCTTCACTGATTCAGTCTCCGGGACTGAGCATGAAGTCCTAAGACCAGCTGCTTTTGGGTTCTTCAGCCACTGGCGTGTCGTCGTCTTTCCCACTAGCAGAAACGTGGGAAGTGAGTAACCCAAGGGACCCCTTCCTAGCAAGAGGCTTACGCTTCTCCGGCTCAGAAATGGGAACTGATATTCCCGACGGTTGGGGGGGGGGGGGGGGTGTTGTGTTGCTCCCGAAGTAGGTGGTGTGGGAGAAACAGGGAGGGAATTGCCCCCCACCCCCAACCCCGTCAAGGGTGCATGTGTAGTCTTCTGGTTCTGAGAGGCGACAGGACTGCGAGTAACTGATAGGGCGACAACTGTTCTCGTAGCAGCGGCGTCATAGCCACAGGATGTAGACGCTCAATTTCCTCTTAGCCTCAGTCTAGGTTAGTCGGTCTAGAATCTTATATTCCATGATTTTCCTCCCTTTCCGTAAAATCCTGCAGTCTGGTGGGCAAGGTGAATGATGCTCTCTGCATTTAACACAGATGGGAGGCGGGACACATGGAGTATTGGGATGTGATGGACGTCCACAGTCTCGACATGTGACGCTGGACGTGCAGCAGGAAGACTTATTGCCGAACTTCCAGCGCTTACACCACTGCATTGGGAAAGGGATATATGGCTTGACGTCACAGCGGCAGACCATCTCATTGACCTTCTCGGGCAATGTGTCACCCTCAAAAGCCAAGATAAAGGCACCGGTGGCACCTGATTATTCATCGGATCCAGACGGCGTGAACAACTAGCCGCTCAAAATTGGAGCGCAGCTCGTCGTCAGATTGCAAGAGAAGGTCCCTGTGGAGTATAATACCCTGGACCATATTTAAGCATTTATGAGGCGTGATGGTAACAGAAACAACCCCCAACTTGTCACAAGCGAGTAATGCCTGTGACTGGGCAGAGGATGCTGTTTTTATGAAGACCGACCCAGAGCGCATTTTGGACAGGCCCTCAACCTCCCCGAACTTGTCCTCCAAACGCTCCACAAAAAACTGAGGCTTCGTGGACATGAAAGATCCCCCATCAACTCTCGTACATACGAAGTACTGGGTCGAATAAGCTTCACTTCCATCCTTAGTATGGAGATTCTCCCATGGTATGGCCAGGGAGGGGAACGATTTGGGGTCATAATTCTTAGCATTGAAGTTGGACTTGCCTGCTTAGAGACTGCTGGCGGCGGACCACCAGCAAGAGACGATGTACTACGCTTCATTGCGTGTCATCCGTCCTGATGCCACCCACTCCGACCAGGGGCCCTCCCCACGGGCGCCACGCAGCCGCAGCAAAGGCCACCTGGCAGGATGGCCATTGCCGGGAGTCCCGATGCCCCAGGATGATGAGCATCTACTCCTAGGCATACGTGGGGAGTTAAGGGCGCTGGCAACAGGGTACATGGCGACCCCACCACAACAGACTGGCTACCGTGCTGGATATGAGGCGCAACCAAGCAAAGAAGTCCAATATCATTGTCGCGTAGCAAAGGATACTGCACAGTTGATGGAAAAATACACACCCAGGAGGGTGACATCGCCCTATTGTTGGAGAATGAGTGGAAGTGCAGGTCCACGTCGTCGAAGGATGCGAAAGGTCTCAGCGCATGATGGACACTATGCACCATGTAAGGCGCCCTTCCCCACTTGGCTCGCTCTTCGGGAAAATTTTGAAAAATGGTGGTCCAACCATACAGTGGACCATCACATAAAGGCCGAAACGTGTGAGACTCATTTTAGTCTCCTCTTACGACAGGCAGGAATACCTCTGGCCTCGCGGTTTTCCGAGGTGATTAAGTGTTTTGGTTTCAGACACTTATGTGGGTGCTGCTACGACTGATAGGTTTGCGACTTTGTCAATGTAACACAGTGTAGCGTTAATGATTTTTAAGTTAGAACTGTATGCTCATTGAGGGCTTACTAATTTGCTGCAACACTCAGAGGCTGATACAGGTGATATCAAAACGAATAAGGGCCGTTATAGAAGAAGAAACCAGCGACATTGCAAATGTATTTCAGATGGCTGGTTTGTACTGTTACGTAGTAAGCTGTAAACTATTGGAAAGGTTACGACGTGACATGAGGCACAGACGTTAGTTGCATGTTCAACATTGCATGTTTAACATTAGAGAAGCACAAATTAAATTAAATGCCCAAAACTTAATTACACACACGTACGACGGGGCATGCTTTATAGCTCATTCCTTGTTGGAGTACAAGCTAGTTTTATTTTTGGAAGATACATCCCAGCACAGAGTCTACGATAATTATGTAATAATTAGGGCAGCATCAATCAACCGCAATGTGAATTCTTTTAAGCATGAAGGAATTTCATGCATTTTTCTCCCGAAAGCAGCCAGCTGTCCGCGATCCTTGATGAGGTGGTGAGAAAGAATTTGTGGCGATCTTGTATTACTGCGACGAATTTTTGGTTCAGAACTTCAAACACAGTTTATGATGAAAGACGTTAGCAAGTATACAAATCGGAGTTTGAAGGGCGCGTTATCTGAAGAGTGAAACTGAAATTTGTCAGGGTCTTGGTGTAAACAAGTTCCACGCAGGTGTAGTTTTAATTGCTGGTCGGACTTCTTTGGCACAGTAACGCCACTATGGAAAGTCTCTGTGGGTGAGCTGAACACGGAGCCACTGACGCCGAGTCAGCTTTCCAAGTAAATATCATCGAGGGCCTGACCAGCGGTAATGAGCTCACTGATTGTCCACTGACGAAAAGGAAACTGTACAAAAGAGAAAGAGGAAGTGTGTGATATTATACGCGGTGTCTCACGAAAGACGCCCGGAAGGTGTCCGCGGGTCGCGCGGCATGGCCGCCTCTCTGACGCTAATCTTCCGGTTAAGTCGGCTGCGCGCGCGCTTCCCCCTAGTTAAGCGTAAACAAATTGCCGTCTGATTAACTCGAGCTTACATATATTTACAGTAGTTGCTGAAAATGATGTCCCTCTGTGGTAAAGAGCAGCCTGACAGCTCATGAACACATTGGAAAACACGACGAATTTTGGCTGCCGAAATCTGGAAAATGTCTAGCCGAACCTTGTCTTCCAACTCTTCGAGCGTGTGGGGACTGGATGAATACATCTTGTCTTTTAACGTCCCCGAAAGATAAAAAATCACACAGATTTAGATCCGGAGAACGAGGAGACCTGTCAACTATCTTATCATCAAAAACAGTTCCTTTGCTGTCACAGAAGCATAGGTGATGTGTGGTTCTGTATTGTCCTGCATGAAGTAACCGCACATCATTTCGTTAGGCGTTAGTTCTCGAGAAAAAAAAAGAAAAAAAGGAGGCACTGTATTGTTCACATACCTGTCCCAACGCACCGTTTCGTGGAAAAAGATTGCTCCAACAATTCATCTTGCTGTAACTGCACACCCAACTCCTCTCCGCATCATGCAGAGGTTGTTGATGCGATTCATGAGAATTTTCGGAGCTCCGACATCGACTGTTCTGATAATTTACGTACCTTGACGGCACTACCGTTATTTTGTATGGTTTGAATTTCAGATCGTGCACAACTCTGTGAGCAGATGCTCTTGACACACCAGTCTGGGGAGTCTCCAACGGCGCAGAGGTTTTCTCGGACTTCTTTCCAAGGCCTCCCCTATCTCGTCTAATTTATTTTCGGGTAAAACACTAGGTTCTTTAGGCCTTAGTTTGTGTTATAGATCCAGTCTCTCTTAAATTTCTTCACTAATCAAAGAATCATTGGAAACATGCACTCCGGGAAATTTTCGTATGAGCTCAAGCCGACATTCCATATATAATTCTGTTTATGCATAGTTCGACACAAGAAACACTCGTTGATCCTTCGTGTATTCCATACCGAACGGAAACTCGACAGGAAACCCAAAACAAAACGCCCAAACACTCAGTCTCCCAGTATAGAAGACACGCTCACGGTGTATCTGTCCGAGGACCGTGCCAACGACGAAAGGGCAGGACAAGCACCGGACGCGGCGCAGCTGTTATAATGACGTCTATCAACAATATTTGAAGCGATTATACTTCACAAAAAAACTCAAAAGAAAACACCAGTACACTCAGCCGCATAGTGTAGGGGCCACGCGCAAACTATTGCTGCCCGAGAACTACGGAGAGCGACAACCGCCCCCCCCCCCCCCCCCTCCCCCGACAATGTCTTTCGTTACCCTTGTGCTTTCCGGCTTTAAAGATTGTTTTAGCTCATGAGGTCGCCCTATACCGTCCTAATTGTTTCTCCAGAGGATTTCTCTTGTTTTGTTGTAAGTTCCTTGATGATATCTGAAAGACTGCTGTCCAGTGTACATATTTTTGGACAAGTTAAAACTACTTTGCATCTATTTAGCACAAGAAGTAAGGTTATTTTCTGCTGCCGTTAGTCTATACGAGTTTACAACAACAGAGAAGACGTTGACGGAGAGTTTAACGCTGTTCTAACTAATCATTGTAATAAGAAATGACATCAATTGAAGTACGAAGGAGTGTTTCTACTTTGGAAAGAATACGAACGTCCTTAAGGTGTCACCTTACTAATATTTAAAGAGCTCCTCTTGACGTTTTTCCGTGCTTTCGATCTAAAATTTGGGTTGTTTTGAAAATCTGCCTTATGCAAACACTATCTATTTCTTGTATTCGTTCAGACGGGTTTCGACGCCTATGTGTCATCTTCTTTGGGTCAAACTTCTTATTTCTCTAAAGTGTAATGTAAGCTTTATAATCATTTATCTAATGTAGGTTTAAAATTTTAACAGGTGCGTTTTGTTCCGATTGCTCGACTCAAAATTAGATTGGTAGTGAAACTGCTTTATTATAGATGGGTTTTTGTGTCCTTTTTTGACAGCATGTCACCCATCTGCAAAGCAATCGGGAAGATAATTGCTTGTGCATTTGTGAAGTACTATTTCGTGGGCAATGGTCATGTACGTCACTGTACTTACATTTTTCGTCCTGTTGCGTATCGCTGGTCGATATCTCGTTATATTGGTACTGAGTACACTGTTTCCGCACTGTTATTTATAAAACTTCGCTCACAACTTTACTTCGCAAGTATTCTCCACAAACCGTCACTCGAGCAGACACTTCTGTCTCCATTCTCACAGAGAGGTGCTATGTTGTCGCTGCTCACTTGTTCATCGTCTGCATTTTGTTCAATGTGGCGCTTATTTTGAATGTTTCGTGACGAAGATACTGAAGATGAACGTTAAGATGAGAAAAATTTTAGGAATTTAATTCTTGGAAAACCCTTCTACGATCTTCTTCCATTTCTCAACCGCAGGCTTATTTTTGTCATCAAAACAGTGTGCCACGACCAGGCTTCTTTTAATTATTTGAAATTCTTTGTATAAAGAGTCCATGTTCTTCAGTTGATCGACGCTTAAAAGTTCCGCAGCTTTTTGAAAATGGTCATAATGTATTGGTGATTTTAAGTTTCAAAACAGTATTTTGGAAAGGATGTTGTTTTCAAAAACATCTCATCGTGGTAACAAAACTGGCTCTGAGCACTATGGGACTTAACTTTTGAGGTCATCAGTCCCCTAGAACTTAGAGCTACTTAAACCTAACTAAGGACATCACACACATCCATGCCCGAGGCAGGATTCGAACCTGCGACCGTAGTGGTCGCGCGGTTCCAGACTGAAGCGCCCAGAACCGCTCGGTCATTCCGGCCGGCAACAAAACTGGTATAGAACTGTAGAAAATCGTTCCACATAGACTGTTTTGTATTAGTGTTTAATTCGCCCGTTATTTTTGTCTTACTTTCGAAAAAGTTGTGTTTTATTCTTTGCTCAATCTCCAAGCGAATCCCGTGCATTTCAGTATGCATCTTAACAACTGATGGAAAATCACATTCAATCTTCTTCTTTGTTGTTTCTATCGAAAACATTACGTTATGCAGTAACGACAAATAGACCAAAGTTTTTTTCCTCTCCTTCATCACATGTGATTATCTCTTCTAATAGACGAGGACAACTAATATTCTTTCGATATCAGGACCAAGAGAGAAAAATCTCGAGGCACTCTACTGAAGTATCAAACTTTCTACATCACTTTCAGTTTATGAGCACTGTGATTTGTCGCACTATGGAGAATATGGACGGTACTACCAGCTTTGACAATCATTTTCAGCTAGAAGAAGTGTATAAAAGGAAAGGTTTCTCCCGAAGTTTACATTAGTGTTGTCAGCGGCGAAGCCGAAACTTCATTTAAAGCCAGTCCATTCTTCTCCAATGTGTCCATCAATAAACTTCGAAATTTAATATACACATTCATCGGAACATTCTACTAATTCCAGTAGACTCTTTACAGCCCTGGTATCGCAATGAAAGAATCGTTTGCAAATAGAAAACATTTTTCCATTTTTTTATTATTTGCATCTGTCGCTAAAGAAAAGGATAGATTTTTTTCCTTGGATGGTCTTAAAAATATTTTGAACTCATTCTTTGGTCAATACACCGCATAGAATAGCTTCCGCTTTTGTTCTTCCGCAACTAAAACGAGCGATTTTTGAATCACTGCAGATCTTTTGATTTACCTGCTTTACGTATCACGAGCAATTTTTTTTTCTCAGTTCCATCTGCGTTAGCACAAGCCAGAACTGTTTTTCGTTCTTTAGATAACTTGCCACCGACACGTTTTTCGCCCTTGAATTTTAGAGTTTTGTCGGGCGTCAATGTAAAGAAAACCCAGTCTCGTTTGCATTAAAGATGTCACAGTCTGCATAACCTTCACGAATTGTAGGTGACACAGCAGTGAGCCACGATTCAGTATTCACACTTACGGCTTCACCTCTCATTATTGAGAAAGTTGCTTGAATCTGTCAATCCAGAAACACAATTTCCTCACCTTTTAATTTCTTGGCAAATTCTTGTGCTTTCACCATAAGCAGAGGTCCACTAATGGGTGCACTGTTGCTGAGACAACATAAGCAGTACTTCATCCACCTCGCTCCGTTCAGCTTTTCATAACAGCTTAATTTTAGATCCATTTTGTTCAAACGCTGTAATAATTTGATACCTGTTCTCCCAAATCGTTTGCATTGTGGAATTTACGAGGCCAAACTGACGAAACACGTCAACCTTTTTAGCTCCAATCTCTATTTCATGAATCACTTTCACCTTTCCTTTTACTGGCCATGCTGTTCTAAAAAGCGTGCACTTCGTAACGAATTGTTATGGAAACGGACATCACGTCTACTGTTTACTATTACCCATTTCATAATGATTGAACCCTGACTTTGAGCTCAAATTCTGGTCACATCGCATGGCGAACATCGATATGTTACACCTTGCCGGGATCGTGGAAATGTCTACTTTAATTTGGTGTACGCATACTAGATTTTACTTGAAAAGGGGGGTGGCATACGTGGTAACATTTAACAGAAAGCGTGCTTTTTCGACCAATTTTTGGTGTAAAATTAGAGGAGTCATAGAAGTCAGACCGCAGTTGGGAGAAAAATTTTTTTTGTTCAGTTTAATGAAACAACCATATTCAATTTCAATCCAGACTAACT
This sequence comes from Schistocerca piceifrons, assembly GCF_021461385.2. Classification (NCBI taxonomy): domain Eukaryota; kingdom Metazoa; phylum Arthropoda; class Insecta; order Orthoptera; family Acrididae; genus Schistocerca; species Schistocerca piceifrons. The sequence goes on along the minus strand of NC_060140.1, from coordinate 23,021,512 downwards.
GTCGTTGGTTTCCAATTAGTCGTTTTGTCCTAATATGGCGGGCGTAGATGGCTGCAATTCGCCTAATGGAGGTACATATTAACATCTCTACATCTACGTCACTCTCCGCAAACCACAGAATGGTGTGTGGCAGAGGCTACTTTTCATACAACTAACAGAGACGTCCAACCCTGTTCCACTCGTGAATAGCGCGTGGGAAGAATGATTGTCGGTAAGCCACTGTACTGGCTGTAATTTCTCGAATTTGTCCGTTGTGGTCATTAAGCGAGGCGTATGTGGGTGTAAGTAACAAGTTGTCAGACTCTTCTCGGAAAGTGCGCTCTCGAAAATTCGATAGTAAAGCTCTCCGTGATGCACAACACCTCTCTCGTAACGGCTGCCCATCCAGTCTGTTGAGCATCTCCGTAACGCTTTCGCGCCGGCTAAACGATCTCGTGACGAAACGCGCCGCCCTTGCTTGGATCTTCTCCGTCTCTTCTATCAGTGCTACCCGGTAGAGATCCCAGAAGGATGAACAGCACTCGGGACTCGGTCGAACAAGAGCCTCATAAGCCACTTCCTTTGTGGATAAGTTATATTTCTTTATGATTCTTCCTATAAATCTCAGACTGGTGTCTGCTTTCCCCACTATCTGTTTTATATAGTCATTCAACTTAGCTAAGGTCGCTCTGTATAGTTACTCCTAGATATTTTACGGTAGATACTGTTTCCACCGGTTTGTCATCAATAGTGTAGCTGTACAGTAGTGGATTTCTTTTCCTATGTATGCGCAATATGTCACAATAATTTCCGTTTAGGGTCAGCTGCCAGAGCCTGCAACATTCATCAGTTCTGTGGAAGTCATACTACAAACTGTTACTATGTTCTGGCGTTGCTACTTTGTTGCAGACAACCGCATCATCTGCAAACAGCCTCAGAGAGCATCCGACGCTTTCTACTAGATCATTTATACAAATTGTAAACAGTAGCGGTCCTATCACATATCCTTGGGGTACTCTGGAAATTACCTTTACACCTGTCTACTTTGTTCCGTTAAGAGGAACATGTTGAATTTTTTCTGCAAGACATTCTTAAATCCAGTCGCAAATCTGCTCCGATGCTCCATGTGCTCGTAATTTTTTTTCCCCTCCCACTAAACGGCAGTGCGGGACGGTGCATCGACCTGAACGCTATTGTCTACGGCGCTGTGGATCTCATGGAGGAACAGAGTGAGCTGGATTTCGCAGGCTCTTTGTTTGCGGAATTTATGTTGATTTTTATAGAGTAGGTTTTCCTTCTCCAAGAATGTTATAATTCTTGAGCATAAAACACGTTCCATAATTCTACAACACACTGACGCCAAAAATACAGGTCTATAATTGTGTGCATCTGTCCTACGGCCCTTCTTAAAAACGGAAATGACCTGCGCTTTCCTCCAGTCGCTAGGTACCCTTCGTTCCTCAAGCTATCTACGATAAATTACTGCTAGAAAGGCAGCAAGCACTTTCGCATGATCTTTGTACAATCTTACAGGTATCTCATCTGATCCTGGCGCCTTTCCACGATTACAGTTGTATTTCTCTTCCGTGATCGGCTGTCTCACTATCTGCCATTTCGACGTTCGTACGGCGAATTTCGGGGAACCATGTTGCGATCTCCCGCGGTGAAACAATTTCAGAAACCAAATTCAGTATTTCGGCCTTCTCTCTGTTATCTTCCGAATCGGTGGCAGTATGGTCACTAAGTGAATGAATAGATGATTTTGACCCACTTACTGATTTTACATACGACCAAAATCTGTTAGGGTTTTTACTCAAATAGATTGACAAAATTTTACTTTCAACGTTATTGAACGCTTCTCTGATTGCTCTCCTTAGCTCATTTTCGTTTCGTTCAGCTTTTGTTCGTCAGTTAGGTTTTCACTTCTCTTCTATCTAAGATGAAGTTACCTTTGTTTACGCAGCAGTTTCCTATCACGGCTGCTAAATCATGGTGGGTCTTTTCCATCCCGTAAGACTTTACTCGGAACATACTTGTCTAGGGCATATTCGTCCTCATCACAGAATACTTGATGCGACTTCCCGATACAATGTAATTTGTATGCTGTCACTCTTGCTGGGCAAAAATATCTTCATACCTTTCTTAACATTCTTTGTTAAAACCCGTTGTCATAGATGCTATCACAGCGTTATGATCACTTAAATGCGTATGAATTCCTAATGGACCAATCTGCTTAAACTAACTTATGCTAAGAACAACACACACACACCCATGTCCAAGTGAAGGCTCGAACCTCCCCAGGAGGGGCCGCGCAGTCCGCGATATGACGCCTCAAACAGCGCGGCCACTGCGCGTGGCTTATGACCACTGAGACCTTCCTCTGCGTGCACCTATTCGATAAGTTCAGGTCTTTTGCTGCCAGGAGGTCTAAGACGTTATCCTCACGAGTTGGTTCTCTAACTACCTGCTCAAAATAATTTTCGGACAAGACATCCAAACAATGTATCTGGCGCTCCCAATCTATACTGACAAGTAGAACTCATCCCAATTACAACGGCAAGACCAGGAAAATTATTAATGAATTCTGCGAATTCTGTCTCAAGCACTCAACCACTAGAGTTTCTGATCCAGACGGTCTATGGAAGCATCCGATTACAGTTTTTGACCCATCTATGATACTTAACTTCACCCACGTCAATTCACAGTCGGAATCAGGGGTAACCTCGCTAGATTTTATCGAATTCTTTGTCGCAATAAACACGCCGCCACCATTGGCGACTACCCTATTCTTACGATAAATATTCCAATCCGAACTGACGGCTGCGGTGGCCGAGCGGTTCTAGGTGCACAGTCCGGAACCGCGCGACTGTTACGGTCGCTGGTTACAATCCTGCCTCGGGCATGGATGTGTGTGGTGTCCTTAGGTTAGTTAGGTTCAAGTAGTTCTAAGTTCTAGGGGACTGATGACCTCCGATGTTAAGTCCCATAGTGCTCAGAGCCATTTGAACCAATCTGAACGTAGGATTTCGTTGACATTTATGTCCGGTTTCAACCAATTTCCTGTCCCTAATACTATCTGTACTTACCTTCAGTAAGCGATAATATTCTGGAACCTTTCCTTGCATGCTCCTGGAGTTTACTAAAATCATATTAACCTTTTATATCTCTGATCTGCGACGGCAAACATTCTCTGGGAGACTGTGGCTAATTTATCAAACAAATCGTCTTTGATCCTACGGTAGGGCTCATCTAGCCTAAAAAGGCCCCCATGTGCACGCCACGGAATCGTCTTAGCCTCTGATTTAGAACTTCGACTCTGCTCCTCACCACATGAAAGACGAAAAGCGTAAATGCAAACTGTGTGGCCTTTCACAGGTGTTATGTTTTTATGCACATAAATCTGATCAAAATGCTAATATCACATCTTTAATTTGTTTGCTTTTGCGTTTCTACGCGCTGTACGCTCGCGTATGCTATGTTGCCGAACGTCTGAACAGTATTTCCACTTCATCATTGTGCTGGTCTGGTGCAAATCATTTTAGAAAGTTTGGTTGGTAGGCACAAAAAATGCCTTTTGCATCACAAAAGGTACCCAATTATCATACAGGAAGTTTACAAGAGTGGAATGGCTCGAAAGGAGGAATTCAAACACCGTCCGGTTCTGTGGAATGCGCCTCACTGGCAAGGAAGGTTGGCTCATGCAAAATGCTGGCATATGTTTTATTGGGCAAAAAGGAGGTACACATTATCATTGTGAAATGAATGCCAGACACTACCTCGAGTGGTTTAGAAGCATTCGCGAAAAATTACCAAACAGATCTGCTATTGTTTTAGATCAGGCTCCATATCACGCGATGATAATTTATCACGAAATCCATCTACGAAACGGAGAAATGATTCTATTACTGTATGGATGGAAAGCAATAATGTAGATCTTCTATCTAACGCCACATCATATGAAAAAATTACCAAAGCTAGCCTACTGGAACACATACGACCGCACTTCAGGGCGCAGGAATACCTTCTGGAAAGTATACCTCCGAGGAAATCAAACTTATGTGGTCGCCTGTAGCGCACTGCGAATTGAAAGCCTGAACTTATCTGGACGTTTGTCAAGAACAAGGTAGCAAACGAGAACAAGAATTTTAAAATAAATAGTACTTTACAGTTCTGTCGCTTCGCTCTGGGAAGTGTTCCCCAAAGTGTTTGGAAGAATTCATTGAGTCATGTACACAAACTTGAAAACAGTTATCCACAAAGAGTCCACTGTTTTTACATAGCAACAGAACCGCAGCTGATCCAAGTAGACGACTGCAATAGCAGCAACGAGACCTCAGCCAGCATCGAAAGTGATTACGGTAGGTTTTATTTCAGTCATCATTCTTTACCGAAAAATATATTCGATCTAATCAACTTTTCCATGACTGAAATGTGCTATACAAATGCTCATTTATTGTGAGCTGCTTGCATGTCAGCATTTATTTCCAATTTTCCATATTATTTCCCTCTACTCGCAAAGTGGCCAATGCTGTCTGTACTGGAATGCGACTACGAAGTCCGCTGACGAACAGGCGCTTATGGCGCATTACAACAGTGGCGGCGCACTGGCGTGGCAACTACGCCCCGCCACAGCCTCAACTAACAAACACAAGCAGTATTCATATGACGTAACCAACGAAAGTTCAAGCCTAACACCAGTGTCTTCCCCGTCCCAATAGCTACAACGGTAAGCAGAGCTTTAGCGATGACACGAGTTATTAGAAAATAACTAAAATCCCCCAGTAAATAGAACAAGATTGTATCTCCGAGCTGTGCAGCGGAAATTTTTCTCCTAATTGTGGTCTGATTTTTGTGCGTCCTTAAAGTTGACATTCGCCGAAATAAATCTGGAAAAACCACAGTCTCTCTTAAATTTTATCGCGTATGTCGCTCCCATTTCAACTATTCACACACTCAATAAAAGTAGACATTTCCACGATTCCGGCGAGGTATAACATATCGATGTTCGTAATGCAATGTAACCAGAAAATGAGCTCAAAGTCAGGGGCCAATCATCATGAAATGGATAATAGTTCTTTGATTGTCACCACTACTGCACTATGAATGTACTAGGGTAACAATGAGGAGAGCAGTCTGGACGACGCTTACTGTTGACGGAAGGGCAGAGAGAGGAATATACGAGGCTGCCACGTTGCAACAGATTTCCTTCTACAGTAGATTGATTCTTGGAAAATCTTGTTGCCAAATGAGGCTGAAAATGACGAATTGTGTGCCGTAAGGGGAGTACGGCCGTACCACAGAAATCACGACGTTATGGCTGAGCTGTCGCTGTAACAGATATTCAATTGCAGCTTGGTGATACATGTCAAGAAAATGAAACTCAAAAGAAAGTTAGAGAAGTTAGAGGTGGGAAAAAACTGAAAACTGTGTACTGCCATTCAAAATAAATAAAGTAATTCTATTTCCAAGCACACTAAACTAAACATTACAATTCCGTCACTACAACAGAATATCTCAATGATTCAGAAACACTAATTTCGAACTGGATATCAGATACCGGAAACGCTGAAAAATGAGAATGGAAAATAATTAAATTCCTTGAACGGACATGCACAAGAATTCAGTTGAGGCTAAGAAGAAAGCAAAGTAAACAGACGATCATAGCGACGTTAGTAAACAAAATTTTTCGGCACTATCAAGACAAGGAAATCAGATAAACTTGGAAGACAAACACATTTTACGAAACCAGGGAAAGCAAAAACAATGGCCATGAAATGGAGCAGAGAAAAATAAAAATAATTATCAAAAACTGGCATGGATCACACAAGATGACACTCAAAACAGAGACATTTTTCGGTCTACAGTTCAACAAATTGCAATTTGACCGAGAGGAACGGAAGAAGACTGGAGCAGCTTGATCCGAGGTGAGGATACAAGCCCATAGCAAAAGACTGGACAGGAAGACCAAGCAAGGTTTCTAAGTACTTTGTGTAGTGGTTATTCGCATCGAAAGTGACATTCTTTTATCCTCAAACGATTACCGCCTTTATCAGTCGAGTACATCAAGCGATCTACCATAGCGATTAACACTTTGGGAGTGATATGTCTCTTTCGACAGACGTGTGGTTCCAATATATGACCTGTTAAGGTAATTTTGTTATGTTTTCCTTGGCTTGCTTAAATATCTTCAGGAGAATTCTGGAATGGCTCCATTAATAGGCGCCGGCCGTTGTGACCGAGCGGTTCTGGGCGCTTGTCTGGAACCGCGCGACTGTTACGGTAGCAGGTTCGAATCCTGCCTCGGGCATGGATGTGTGTGATGTCCTTAGGTTAGTTAGGTTTAAGTAGTTCTAAGTTCTAGGGGACTGATGACCTAGATGTTAAGTCCCATAGTGCTCAGAGCCATTAACAGGCCAATGCCGTTTCATTCCCACATCACGATCATCAATTGGCGTGTCCATTTGTAACAGTCTTCAGGTGTCAACTGTTATGAACCGACAAACTGCCTGATATTTTGTAAGTTGCTAAAAATAACCTGGTACGTGCAGGAATGAAATTCATTAAGTCCATAAAAAGTAATTTATTGTCTGGAACGGTATAATCCATCACTAATCTTCAAAATAAGACGCTCTTGCGCCAATACATTTTCACCAGCTGGATTTCCAAGCGTTTTAGGCATCTTGTAATTCCTGGGATGGGGTGTCCCTTAGGACACGCGAAACAGCCTCTCACTGGGCTTGAAACTGTGCTCTCTCAAGAGCTTTTTGAGGCAGAGAAACAAAGAAGTTTGCTGTAGTGAAGTTGGGATTGGTAAGGGTGGGGCATTGGGTCAGCGTAGCCATCGATGATAACTCCTCAACAAGAAGGCGATGTGGCTGGGCGCTTTGTCTTGGTAGATCTTGAACGGATCGAGAATGTGTGATTAGACGCGCACTGCCCTTTTCTCAGGCTTTTGAGCACTTCCACAAAATAGGCAGCATTGTCCTCCAGGTACAAACTAATGACGGATGACACCACTATCACAGGAAAGGACAACGAGCGTTGCCTTCACTTTGGATCAGCTCATGCGTGCCTTCTTAGGACACAGTAACTGCGAGGTGTGGCAGTTGGAGGTCTGTGTCTTCTTCTTAACCTCATATTTAAAAACCCACAACTCATTTCCCATTATTTGTCCAAAAAGTAGTATAATTTTTACATGAACACAGAAGTTTTTCACAAACGAGCACTCGGTTGGATTTGCGGTCGTCGATCAAAATTTTCGGGACCATTTTTGGACACTTTCTTCATCTGCAATTGCTCTTTTACAGTTTCGTGGGCAATGGTATTGACTATATCCCAGGTGTAAACGTGCACTCATTCTGCGGTCTGTGGTCCGAAGTTCTCACTCACTGTCTTTACCTTTCAACGTTGAAGGGCGTCACGAGCGAATTTCGTCGTCGATGCCATCCCGTGTTCCCAAAAACTCCTTGTACCACCGAAATTCCTGCCGTTTCCACATATCATTCATTCCAAAATGCCTTTTCAATCACTGGAAACGTTTCAGTAGCGGACGCCCTAAGATTTACGCAAACTTTGATTTCAAGTGAACACTTCATCGTAGATGGAAACGGTGCCAAACAGAGATGCACGTATGGACATGTCCAGACCTTGGAGCAGCTCGGATAATACTAGGGTCGGTTGCGTTATGACGCTAACAAAATTCTACCAAATAACCCACGCAGATGGGACGTGGCCCGACCAACAGCAACGTCATACTAGAACTGGACATACTCTTTTCCACTAAACTTGTTTTCCTTGATACTGTGGTGGTCATATTCTGAAAAGGGAAAGTATACATCGCAGCTGTATTTAATTTAATAAATGCAGACAGCAAAAACAGTAAGATCACCATCAAAGAAGATATGGTATACCGATATACGAAGGTCTGGACGAAAATAATGTTCTCACGTTATCCAGTTGATAATGAACTGCCAACAGACAAAGAACACCTGCAGTCAGCTAGTGACTAATAACAAAACAGAGATTACATTAACAAGATAGGTGGCTTGATTTACAATCGCTTTGTTATCAGCTTTGCGATACTGAAATCCGAGCAGCTTCATCGTCATCATCATCATCATCATCATCATCATCTGGCGCCGCTTCTCGCTTTCCGTGTCCCATGTCCTCCGTTCATGCGAATCTCTTACACGGTGTCTGAAGTAATAACAAAGACCAACAAATTTGGAAATCAGTAGAGACAGTGAAATACTAACGTTATGCTTTGATCAAAATAGTTTAAAACATGTCACGTTAGTCTGGGATGTGGTGTTGTAGATCTGTTACGGTTTGGAAAATGTATAGCCACAGAGCACTGAAAGTCTTATATCGCTCAAATAACCAAACGAAACTTAACATAGAGTAACGGAATTGTAATTCTTACGCTAGTCATCGAAAATGTAGTACTGAAGTATTTCTTGATACGATAATATTACTGCATACAATTATTAGGTTTTTTTTAATGTTTCCTGTTTCAATTAAGATGACATGTCTGATAATTTGAAAATAATCTATGGATGAACAAACAACTAACAAGCATAGTTAACGACGTCTTTGTCACAGAATGACTAATCCTGTAACTATTCCTCTGAATTCAATAACAAAATGCTTCGGCTCTCCACCCGCAACTTGAAAGTTAACGCAAGGATACACACTATTGCGGTATAATATAATTTTCGTCTGAAAAGTCATCAGTTGTCAGTAATGAATTTCACCGGTGAATCCATAGGCAGACAACTTAGCTACTTGTAAGACAAGTAAGCTACTTCGAAAGCCTAAAAATCGAATAAAAATCATTTTAAAATAGACAAGTGGCTGTACTATCTGTAGATTCAACATTTGTGTACCTCCGATGTTTCAAGGTTAACCAGTCTGAACAAATAACAGTGCTTAATATAGAACTATTTCATAAGAGTTATAAATGAGGGATTATTTGACCAGAAGGTAAATCTCTGCTTCAAACAATGTATGTTAACACATGCAGTACTTACTTCTTTGTTCCTCTTTGATGTATCGACTGGAGCTCTCCAATGTCCTCTGTCCCGTGTCCCTACAGTAACCTGTTTGGTATTTCGTCCTTTTTTTAAATGTCATCCAGCATTCTTAGCCGTCTTCGCCTCTTCCTTTACCACTCTTCCTTCGATGTCTCTTCGTTGCAGTGCGATTTGCTCATTCTCGTCATTTTCACTAATTTTCTTTCCTCTCCTACTTTTCGCAGGACTTCATTCGTCATTCTGTCAATTCATTTCACTTTCAGTACTTTCCGCCACAATGACGTGTTTTTTCCTCTTTCTTTTGAACTATCCGTCATTCGCGGCCATATACCACACTCCGGACAAAACATGCGTATTTCTTAATTCAATATATTTCCTTCTAACGATTTTTTGATGGCACTTCCATGTTTGTAGATTCTCAACTCTTTGGTGTCTCCTATAATTATCTTCGTTCCATATTTTTTTCTCACTTTTACGATCCTCTCCATCATAAATTGCAGTTCTTCTTCTGGTTCAGCCAACACTGCCTGGCCATCTGCGAACTTAACTGTCTATATCCTTTCTCCTCCTCTTGCTTTTTCTAACGCTATACCTGTCGGTTTGTAGCATAGTTATTCCAAAGCGTTGATGATTAACAACAATCTTGTGTGACATTTCCCCCATTCCCTGTCTCATCCGCTTTCTTATCGCCAATCCACGTCGCCACTCTCTCTCTCTTTTAGAGTTCGTTCGTACGTCTTCTGCTCTTCAGTCCTCACCAACGTATTTTACTGTATTCAGGAGGATACAACAGTCCACTGTCATATACTTTTTCCTAATCGTCATTACATGTAAAGGGTACGTGCTTTATGTATGTCTCGTTTTAACGTCTAGCATTCTTTGTCCTATCATACTCAACGTCCAACAGCATCTCCTGATCATTTTTCTTCCCTGAAACCATGTTTTCTTTAACTTGTATTTCTAATCTTCAGAACAGAAGACTACACACCGCCTTTGTAATGTGGCATATGAAATTAACTGCCCTTTAATCTTGGCATTCTTTGGAGATGTGTTTCTTTGGTAAAAGCCACTAGAACGGTTTGAACTAGATCTTCCGGCCAAATACCTTAGTCATATATCCCATTGATCAGGCACGTTAGTCTGAATATTGCTCTAGTTTCAAGCCGTTTCGACCTTCAGCCACTATTTATCACAGTCCACTTGTTTCCTCTTTTTGAGATGCTAAAAGGTTTTCTCCAATTCACATCGACAAATACATATAATATCGCACATATAATTTTCGAAAACTACAGCCTTTTAAGTGTCAGGCGCAATGATCTAAAATCCTCGTGGTGGCTGGCAGTCATAACACGTAAAAAACACTGTAAATGGCCAACATCAGTACACAATTCAGTTTTCAGAGGTTCTAGGATAGTTGATAACCATCGTGATAACGTTTACGTTGGAAGATTGTACACTGTACTTATACTTCTGAGTGACATTACTCTGATTTCACGAAAAAAATTGATTATCCAGTCTAACAGATAACTGGTGTAAGTAAATAACTGGGCAATGGCGAATAATGAGATAGTAACTGTATAAAGTGATGATGATGGTCACTATCTGAAGGGACTGTTGCCCGAAACATTCGTAATAAATCATTTCTGTACACAATTTTTCATTTAATTCTCTTGAAACAAATTTTTTTCGAACGTAATAAGCAGTTTCGGCTATGCAATAGCCATCTTGAGAATCTAGAAAAGAAGTGAATGTTGTTTTCTTCTTTTACTTCTATACAAGAGCAACACAATACAATAGGCATCTTCAGAATCTACAACAGAAGTAAAAGAAAAAAACGTTTACTTCCAGTGTAGATTCTGGAGATTGTTATTTTGTATCCGAAACCGGTAATTCTGTTCAAAAAAATCTTTGCGATCAACATAATTAAATAAAAAATTACGTACATAAACATATAACTACTCTCCTAATTATTTTATGTCTAATTCTGGTTTAATTCGCTGCCATGCTTGTCACTGGCAGCTGGACATGATAAGATTATTAAAATTACTTCTTCCACCTGAAGCAGTCCAAAAAGAAAGTGGTACTTTAAAACAAATCTCTTTTGCCAATACTTTTAGTGTTAGTCAAATTGACTCGTTATATCAAAAGCTACAACAAACAAATAGCACATAAAAATTCGAACAAAAGGTTTACTAAAATAACTTACATGGGACTTACTTCACACAAGATAAATTACTGGAAAAACCAAATCTGACAATAGCCTTCACAACTACCAAGATACTACAGAAGAAGCTGAAACATACAATTGCCGAATATAATACATATTAAAATTCTGGCATCTACAAAATACTGTGCAACGGCTGCGATAAACAATATATCAGACAAACTGGTTATATCTTTTTACTACTTGTTAGAGAGTACACTTCTGGTACTGCATATACCAGAAACTTATCTGGTCAGCACCTTGATGTCGCATTTCTAACAATTTGAAAATTTTACACAAAACACCTGAAGCGCTGTTTCTTAATATGTTAGAAGTAAATCTAAATCTATTCACATTACAAAAACAAACCCCCATCTTCTATAAACGAGCAGCTAGACTTCAAAGACAAAAGTTTCCTTGAGCATTTGACGATCTGCTTTAGAATGCTTACTGTGATGTCCTGATTTTCTAACTGTACAAATCTATTTTACACCTTCTTCACACTCTTTTTATTGAGACCCACATTATTTTGCTTCCTTGTGATTTTATTTAAATATAATGGCTCATCACATTTTCTTATTACTTTTACAAATATTTTGCACATTAGGTCAGTCAGAGAAGTGGACTTTTAATGTATGTTTGTTCCTCGTGGAATCATTTTAATTTATTACTTTTCGACATTACTTATTGTCACTAGTTACCACATGATATATTTTACAAATATGGAGACATATTTACCTTTAATATTGCTGGCCTCTCACATTACTTCTGTTTATTTGCTACCACATTACGATCTACAGTTATTTACTATAGATCGTTCCATAAATTAACGGATTCTGCTTGTTTAATATCCTCAGGCTGCGTCTATGGAGCGTCCTCTACTTCATTTATCAATGTTGTAGGTGCTTCAATGGAAACCAACATTAGCGTCTGCCATCTCCATAGTAGCCAAGTACTTGGTACATCTACGGAAGGTCGTCTGCTGACCGTCACCTAGCGATACTCGCAGCCATCTCTTTGGCCTGCTACATCTTTGCAACGCCGCCCACCTACTCTGCAGAAACCAACAACACCGTAATTATTTTTCCAGCATGCTCCTAGATTGCAACCTACACAACGAATGTCACGTCTATTTGTTCCCTTTTTAAAGCTCTTAGTATATTTTTTCGACAATAGCTGTATTAACAAGACGTTTCTTCTTTACAATAATTCTATGTAATTCTGGCATTGTGTTTACTAACAAGTACATCTTTTTGTACATAATTCTCTCGACTTATACCTAACTGGCTAAAGCTGACGTAATGTTGTCAGCTGTAGCCGGAGTCTCCACTATTTAAGAAATAGCTACACTCCTCTTCTCAGCAACTGACTATCGTCGATCGGCGGATCCTGCTCCATGTACAGCCATTGTCCATCAGTATGGGTATATCTGTGTTTTGTAATTTAGTAGTTAATTTTAAGTTATTTTTATGTATTTCTCTAATTCATATCCTTTATTATACTGCAGCTGAAGATCAGAAGATGATCACGTGATGATCGAAACTGATCACCTTTTAATAAAATGTGTGTTACGATCTGGGCTGTTTTGTTATTTTTTTCAATATTACATTGTGATCGCTCGCTTTCTCCGGCAAGAATCGCCAACGCTGTACAACGAGGAACTTGTTACTCTAGTATCCAACATCACATACCTAATACCCCAAATTTTCTTATTTCTGGTCTTAAGTGCAAATAAATTGTCGCCGTTAATAATTTCAGAGCAGGGTACACGACTACCAACAAAACGGAACGTCTTTTACAGTCAATTATCTCTGTGAATTACATAATCACGGTGGAGTTGAAGATGACAACCTACATTTTTTTATTAGTGTGTGCAAAACATAAAAACCTAAGAGTGAAAACACTACAAGGACTGATGTGTTCATTCTTCCTCACTCCGATCTTTCCCAAGTTCTTCGAACTATCAAGCATGTAAATGTATGTATAAAGTTCATCAGAGTTAGTAAAGGGATCTGTAACGATAATTTTCTTTAATTTGATTAGTTTATGAAAAAGCTAATCTTTGAATGATGTATTTTTCAATCTCCTTATATTCGTGACGAAGCGTCTGAAGTAAAGTAAGTAACAGTCTGAATTAAGTAACAGTCTAAATTCAACCTCAGTCATCAAGTGTGTGAAAAGCTTCCACTTCAACATGCGACCAAGCGAGGTTTAGTCCACTGATCTATGTTCCGAAGCGAAAGCTTACCAGGCGAAGTGACTCAGCGTTAACAAGAAGGGAGAGTGCGCGTTACAATGCGGGCATTCCGGTATCAGATTCTGCTAATTTGGTGCCATTACATCAGGCTAAAACCGGGACTTTCTCTTAATCACTGCCTGCTCCAATTACCTGTAGCGAGCTGTGTTTAAACCGACACAAACTTAGCGTCGCTAACGATCACATTTCCGCTCGCACGAAACGCTAGAGTTTAGAGGGTGTGAAGGGCGCAAAGGGTTTGGATGTCGTAAAGGAGGACGAGGATGAGGACGACACAGTGACTGATGAGCGGGAGGGAAAGAAGGGAGAGGAAAAGGAGCGCTTCTGCACTCACAAGCAGACACTTCCCATGCAGATCCAACAATGTGAAAATTAAAATGGAAATGACAGTTGAAAAGCGGAAGGCCAGGAAGCGGTGCTCTTCTGTCGTCCCACCATCACAGCTGAACTGACGTTTAGTACGCACAATAGACGTAGACACTTTTGCCGAGCTGGAGCGTCGTGTAGGAACACATCTCAAAGAAATGTAACAAATCAGAAGGGCATCTTGAGGGGACGGGTTGAATGATTCAAAACTTGTTACACCTACCGTTCTATCTTAAACTTGTCTCTGCCGCTCAATCATTTTCAGGATTAATAAGCACACAGATTTAAAATAAGTTAAGAGGCTGCCTTGCTTGTATTACTTTTGTAGAGTTGCTATTGCTCCTCGTTTGCCTACAATAGCCCTTCAAATCTGTGCTATAATACGGTTTCATGTGGCAAAAAATCTCAGAGATGCTGACATTCTGAGCGGAATTTGTGCTGTACGGGGACCGAATGTGAAGAGCGAAGTGTTGTGCGCGTCTACGGAGCGTCATTCGTGCACATGACAGAAATCATTTATAGTCAGGAACAAACTTTACAGAAAATTGACAATTCGTGGTAAATGGAGTTTCACAATATCTCAACCGTCGTACAACTTCCCGCAGAGATCCTAAAGAGGTTTTAAATATCGCGACCGAAGTATTAGAGGGCAAATTTTGTGCAGTTTGGGCTCCACAGAACGACTTTCTGAGAACCACAGAACTCTATAGATGGCTGTTTCTCTGGATTTTCTTTCTCGTTTCGATGTATAAGGAGAAAACCTACTGAACGGAAGGAGAAAACCTACTAAATGGAATCGAGACCAATGATGTCATGGGTTTCCTATGCTAACGCGAAGACCAAATACCAGTCAGTGGTATGAGGAGAGAGCACTTCGCCCCCTCCTCTTAAAAAAAAGTATGCGCAGTTTATGCCTTTTTTTACGAGAGGAGATTGGGGGGGGGGGGGGGGGGGTTCTTACGGAAACCTGTTCGTGGATTCTACGCCACGCGCGCCTGCAAACACTTCCGAAGCATACCGTGCGACATGAAGGAATCCGGCAACATCTTGGCGACAGGTGTGCTGTTTTTTGCACGAAATGCTCGACCATACTCCTCCCGGCACACACAAGAATTATGTAAGACGTTCCTCAACGTCTGACCTACAGCCCAGACTCAACTCTAATTGATTTCCACCTATTCAAGCAAATGAGACAAATCGCTTGGATCCAGACGCTTTAAGCCGACGGAGAACCTCAAGATCGTGCCTTTCACAGGCTATCTGCAATGCCAGAATTTTATTCAGAGGGGATTTGGTAACATAAGAGATGCGATAGATGCTTAAACATGAATGGTGATTATGTGAGGAAGGAATAAACGGATGGTATTTCGCATATATTTACTATAATTATTTCAGTATTTCATTTATAGCCTAAAGGAGGATACTTTCTTGTAGAATACGAAACCCGAGACAATGACGTAATTAGAGACGGACAGAAAGTCAGATTCATCAACGAGGCAAAAGTACATCGAAAGGGATTTTTTCAAAGACGCCATGCTTGCAGGAGATTTACAGATAGCACGGAAATCTAATTGTGGGTGGCCAGACGGGGACTCGAGCAAGTACAGCGTGTCTGCCTCAGTGACGTCTCGGTTGTTCAGGGTGAGCTGTGGGACACTTCCGAATGGCAACAAACGAGACGGCGCAATGGTTAAAAGGCTGGGCTCGCATTTAAGAATATCGCGATTCAAATACTGTCCCGCTTTCCTAATTTATGGTTTCGGTGGTTAACGGACTACTGCCGCGAAGTGTTATATGGGAAGCTCTTTCCATCGGCTGCGCAAATATTTTAGGTCAGTTATGTTCATCACTGTCAGCTAACATACACTACTAGGCAGAGGCTTCCTCCAGGCTCTTCCATGCATTACAGTCCCTGCTTATAATGTTCCTCCTGCATGATTTCCATTCCAAATTCTGTAAGATCGCTGTTACGATCTTTTCTTATCTCGTCACTTTCAGCAAGGAACTTTACTAGTTCTTCTACTAACCGTAGTCTGTTGACAATGTCTGGACAGGAGCTTTCACTGGGGTGCAGGCAGCAGAGGTAGCAAGCTCCGCCTTCCGAAGCCCAACACCCAGGGAGAAAGGGCGCTGGGCTAGAGTTGCTGTTCGTTCCGATTTATCGGGACCGTCACCATTATGGACCTCCTTGTCCCGACATCTCGATAAGACCCGATTTTGCAAAATACTGTTACGAGCTTGGTTACGTACTGGAGTAACACCACCTGTTAGCGCATCATGTAAATACAGCTTCAGTTAGTTAAAAGTCAACACGCTTATGTTGACGAGGTCTCACACATGGCGTTGCATGTTGCGTGTCCTATATCGACGATGTAAGCACCTTCTAGATCTAACGCAATCATTCGAGAAAACAACAGACGTCTCCAGTATTACGAGTCTGGAACAATTTAAGCAGGACCACGCGGAAGAATCGGGTTGTTCCCATCTGAATAGCGATCTGATACGGTGATCCTTTCTAAACGTAATAAGAGCAACGAGTGCAAGTTAGTAATGTCTGAAGTATTTACTGCCGGTATATAGGCTGTGAACAGTACGTTGACGTGTACTTCGATGACTGAAGTGTTATTGTCGACTATTTACCGTCTAATAAACTTATCATAGCTTACGAAAATGTCTTAAGGATGGAAAGCGAAAGTGTCAGATTTCGGATGATTACACAAAAGAACGGTCTTTTGTCAAGAAGGGACGTACGAATCAGGAAGCGTTGTGAGAGATATGTAGCTATTTCATCTCCAGAAGTTCACAGAGATGAGGCAGCTGCGAGGCATCACATTTCTACGAAAAATCTTACAAACAGATTGGCGGTAGCATCGAAATCAAAGCCTATTTCTACACTCATGATTAAAGATGATACCTAGGAAGAACTAACAACAGCTCATGAACTTTCATGAGTTCTTCAGTTCTCTCGAGTGGACAGTAAAACTGAATGCTGCAATGTATCCTCACTCCAAAGTCGCCGCAAAGCAGGCTACAGCCACGACCAAAGCTGCAGCGATTTTTAAAAATATTCTCGCATAACACTCCGTGTCAGAATGCATAAAATAATCGCCAGAAGTTTCATTTTATGGCATAGGCACTGACGCGTCGAACCACAAGGCTGAAAAGATGTTTCCTTTAGTTGTTCATTAATTTCCTGAAACTGATGGAATCCAACAGAAGCTGTTGAAATTTGATTCGTTCAATAACGAAACATCGAAGACAGTTTCAAAGTTATTTCTAGACACTTTAAGACAACTGCAAATTCTATTTGATAAATTAATCGCTTTTGGTGGAGACAATAGCAATACGGCCAGCAGAATGTCTCACCAAATTAATGAAGAACTGGGAAAATGTAGAAGGAATTGGAAGAGATTTTTCCCATATCCTCCAAAATAATATATCAAGCGCTGCTGGAGTCTTAACCGTCGACACTGAAATCATCGCCATGAAAGTATTTAATTATTTTTCAGTATACACGATACGGATAGAGAAGCTGAAAGAGTTTTGCTTATACGTTAGGTCAGTCATCAGACTCTCCAATCTCACTCAAAAACACGATGGCTGTCGTTAATGCCCGCAGTTGAGAGAATTTTTAAGCTTTGGACTCCATCAGAAGAATTTTATAGCACCGATAATTTCAGATTTCTTCAGTAGTCCGATCAGTGAAATTTACCTCATGTTTGTGCAGTCAAACTTGGCTCTGTTTGAAAAAAATATAAAAAGCGTGGAGAAGAATAAAGTCTCGATCGTTGAAATAAGAGATATATTAATCGACACTCAAAGACGTTTGAATGAAAGGAAGACTGCCAATTCTATTGGCATGCAAACAAAGATGAATTTGAACAAATTGAAGAGTGAGAACCCTAACCAAGATAAAATTAATTTGATTTTGTAATTTGAGGAAGAGACGATGCCTTTCTATACCATAGCATTTGATTACTTAGAGGAATGGGCTTTCTAAAAATAAATATGAAGTATTTGATTGGATGACGCTATCTGATGCCCCAGATTTCGTAATGATTGAAAACACTGGCTAAAAATGGTGTGAAGATTTCAGGCTTGGTTGACTGGTTGATTTAGAGGCGGGAGAAGGGACCAAACTACGAGGTCATCGGTCCCTAGTTCCAAATAAAACAATGCCACAAGCGCGAGAATAAAACGGACGAAACATATAACACAAAACGGAAGGAAAGGAAAAGCCACAAAAGGGAAGGGATGAACACTAAAAGGAACAAAAAGAGGACAAGAAAACAACAGAGAGACGCTAAAAACAGAAGAGAGTAAAACATGAAAGCAGATTACAGTTGCTGGCCAACCACGAGAATAAAAAGGAAAAGCCAGCCACTCTGCAACACATTAAAACCTCCACCTTTTCACTAGGGTGGAGGACACAGAGGGACAAAGGACATGCGCTGAAACCTACATAGAAGTATAAAACCCACTCTTACAGGCAAAACGTAAAACTAAAGCTGCTGTGGAGGCATTGTCGCCCAACACCGAAGGCAGGGTGCTGGGAAAGTTAAAAGTCTGCCACAGAGCGGCTAAAAGTGGGCAGTGCAGCAAGAGGTGGTCGACTGTCATTTGGGAGCCACAGCGACACTGAGGTGGGTCCTCGTGACAGAGTAGGTAACCATACGTTAGCCACTCATTCCCTGCGAGAGGCCTGCATGGAAGACTACCACACATTCATAGTCTCCTTAATGACACGCAGTTTCTTGTGCGTGCTGTTATGCCATTCCGTGTCCAAAGCCGGAAAACCCTGCGGTGTAAGACGGAATGCAGGTCAGCTTCGGAGTTCCCTATCTCCAGAAGCGGTTTCCGCGTCACCTGTTTGGCCAGCCTGTCGGCAAGTTCGTTGCCGGGGATTCCGACGTCTCCTGCGGTCCACACAAACACCACGGAACGGCGGGAGTGTTCCAGGACATAGATGGACTCCTGAATGGACGCTACCAGAGGGTGGCGAGGGTAGCACTGGTCGATAGCTTGTAGGCTGGTCAATGCTTTAGTACACAGGAGAAATGACTCGTCAAGACATGAGTGGATGTACTCAAGAGCACGTGCCCTGCAGTGCAAACACTACACCCAACTAAGATGACGGAGTACACTTCATCGCGTGTCATCCGCCCTGATGCCACCCACTCCAACCAGGAGCCCTCCCCACGGGCGCCACCCAGCCGCAGCAAAGGCCACCTGGCAGAATGGCCTTTGCCGGGAGTCCCGATGCCCCAGGGGAATGGGCATCTACCCCTTGGCATACGTGGGGAGTTAACGGCGCAGGCATCAGCAGAGCGATCCCTGTGTTGTCAGGGGGATCCAACTAACAGGGTACATGGCGACCCCACCACAATGGACTGGCTATCGTGTTGGATATCAGGTGCAAAGAAGTCCACGGTTCTCGTCAGCGCAGGAAGCGGCACTGCATAGTGCATGGTGGAAAACGCACCCAGGAAGGTGTCCTCGCCCAAGAGATGGAGAATGGGCAGGACTGCAACGTGACGACGAGAAAGTGGGCTAAAGATCTCAATGCACGATGGACACGATGCACCTTGTAAGGCGCCCTTCCCTAATTGGCTTGCTCATCGGGAAAATTTCGAAGAATGGAGACAAATCCTACAGGGGACCATCACATAAAGGCCGAAACGTGTGAAACTACTTTTAGTCGCCTCGTAAGACAGGCAGGAATACCTCGGGCGTATTCTAAGCCCGGACCCGCAGTGGTAAGATTTCAGGCGTCAACTGCTTTCAGGAATATATCTATCTGAAGAGATTTTTAGAAACTAAGCATGACCCGGAAGAATCGAAGTCTAAACACTCCGTGGGAGAAAGGGGGATCTACTTTCTTAAGGAAACAGAAAATCCTTAACGCAAATGCCAACTGCTAAAATTATGCGACTATTTGTTCTCTACTCCCGCACACAACGCCACTGTGGAAAGAGTATTTTCGCTGATGAAAGAAATCGATTGTTGCCAGGGACTGTGGAATCAGTCTTTAGTGCTAGTTTAACTAAGGCTGACTTTCATGGAGTTTCATAAATAAGTAAAAGGGAGAAAAGATTTGCTGCAAAACGTGAAAGCTTCCGAAAAATATGGTGTACCAACTACTTCTGTCACAACAAGTTCCATGTAATTGTGTTATAAATACAAAGTAATAATATTAAATAAATTTTTTACGTTAAATTGTACATTCCCATCTCGGAATGTCCCGAAAAGGTCACAGCTAAATATTGAAACCCTATGCGTGAAGCAAACAAGTCACGGTTTCCTCATGCTGTTCTGGGACTACATATTATTATGCGCGGAATGATACGACAGGGAATGACAATCACTTCGTAATGGCTACAGTACACAAGCATACAGTATTGTCCCACTGCAGATGTTCAGCGATCTTCTTTCTACTAGAGGGGGCTCTCGTTCGGGACGTTGTGAACAAGTTATACGTGTTGGTCACCTCCATTTCATTCCGGTCATGATTACGTTTCCACTCCAGCCTTTGTTTTCACGTCTTAACTGCCAATTCCTGACATGTTTCTCTGCATTACTCACTGAACAACCTCTCAACATTTGAAAGCTTTTCCTGATGGGAGTCCATGTTTCGCTGCAATAAGTCAGAAACATCCAAGGAAACCAACTGTAAATTTTCCGATCCAGGAAGATCAGAAAGTTTGTTTCGAAATTTATATTAATTCAGGACTTTTTACAATACTGTTTATTTCTTGTAATGTCCATTTAGTCTTGCCTTCAACTGCAATAAACACAAAAACTTTTCTACTGATTTTATTTGTTCAAATTTTATTTGTACTATTTTCTTTCTTACTCATTGATTCTCCATTCTTCTTATTAAAATGATTTTCTGATCTAGCTGACAACATTCCCTATTTTTTTTTTTTAGCCGATGAAGTCACAAACAGTAAAGAATCATTAGTAACATAAGGCTGTCCAGGAACATTGCTTTATCACATATTCATTCTTCTTTTTCCCCAGTTTAAAAATCAGAGAATATATTCTATGACTACTGAGAGTAGCTGTGAGGATATGGAATTTCCTTGCCGATTCCTCTTTCAGTTTGAATTTCCCACTGTCCTGACGAAATCTAATGGAAGTTATAGTACTGTAGTGACCTACCTAGTCAATAATGCTATGGAAATGTAATTGACCGAAATTAATAAGTTTATGTAGAGTTTTCCAGAAGAAACTTCCCAGCATGTTCTGAAGAACTTAGAAAATCATTCCTACCCTACTGCTTCCTAATAATAGCAACACTCAAAGCCTCATCTTATCCTAGAAATTTGAAATGTGGACTATAACTGAGATAGTACAGTAGTCTTCTGGACGTTGTGTGTTACACAGTACTCTGCCGACACATACTTACCAGGTTGTAGAGGGCGTGCATATTGTTTGTGTTGAAAGCAGCTTTTCGTTCAAATATGTGTGAATTTCTATGGGACCAAACTGCTGAGGTCATCGGCCCCTAGTCTTACCCACTACTTAAACTAACTTATGCCCGGGGGAGGACTCGAACCTCCGGCGGGAGGGGCCACGCAGTCCGTTCATGTCGCCTCAGACCCCTCGACCACTCCGCGCAGCCAGCTTTTCGTAATGGTTCGAGTGATATGCCCCATGTAAGCCAAAAGCCACATCCGAAATTAATGTCATCAACATCCGCTTTCTGCAGGTGTAAATCTTCGTGAAACAGCCAAGTGATGCCTGGATTATTTTTGGCTGGGCAAGATAAGAGGGCGGCCGAGGTAAAACTGACCCGGAACAACTCGCTGCTGCCAGCAAGTACATCTGCACTTCTGACATGATTAACTCTTTAAATGGGGCAAGTACGTGAATAAATGTCAAAAATCGATTTTTTTTAATTTTTGTCTTAAAAATTTCTGTGTAGTTTGTTGAACAAGAAAAAATTTACTTCGAGGAAATTGTACCGAGGAATACAGGGAATTAGAGGAATTTAAAAGTGTCTGCACACAAGTCACGCAGACAGGCTCTGTTAAAAAAAAGAATTTTGTGCTCGCTTGTTGTTTTATGACGTTTTAATCTATAAAGTCTAAGTGACATTACACTGTTAGACAAACAATTACCCCGTACGCCTCAAACCCCAAATGAGGGTTATAACAACTGTATATAGGAAACGGATACCAAAAACTGTCCTGGTAGAGCTTAATACTTGGAAAATGTGTGTGCTGGATGTTCTGCTATGTTTCACTAATGATGCAGTGTCGAAGTATAAGGTTATCTAACTAATGGAAGTCCCTGGTTGACTAAATATGCAAAGAATTTCAATTGCAATTGACCGCAGAAGATTCTTAGAAGCAGAGAATTCACTGTTGGAAGCTACCAAAGAAGCATGAAGAAGAAGAAGAAGAAGAAGAAGAAGAAGAAAAGCCTGAGATAGAAACGGGAGGGAGAACAATAACAGAAATCAGATGAATGTGGACATGGGATTCATTACTGTTATGCTGGGTAGGTAGAGAAAAAAACTTTAACTTTAATCTGAATTACCCAGACGTTCTTTTTTTTATGTTCTGCTGCACACTAGTTAAAAACTATTACAGATAGAGCGCTGAAATTTTGTATACTCTCTTAAAAAACATTTAATTAAAAATTAGAGTATTCTTACCACTTAAATTTGAAAATTAAAGGCAGTTTTAAAGAAAAACTGAGTTAGTTACTGAAATTTCTGATAATCATTAGTAAAAACCTTTCTGAACCATGATGTATGACCGCAATATCTTTTTAAAATCCTACTTCAAACATAATCACGTAAACAGCTACCAGAAAAAAATCTAGCTACTACTTTGTTTCTATTTAGAAGCATGTTTACCTACGCTGAAAATAAACAATTAACATTTGCAACACAAAATAAAATTCAGGAAAAGTATGAGACCAAAAGCTGTGGTTTATACATAAAATTATTCCCAGAATATCTCTTAAAAGATTGTAGGCATTACATGGGCTTACAACTCCCTATTTGTCAGGCTACAGTGTTCATAAAACTGAAAAAAAAATTTAGGCTGTCCCCTTGTGTTCGCGAACCAGTCCCCTGAATGTAGTGGTCGTCAAACTGCCAACTATTAGTATGGGCTGCAGTTCGCAACCGTGTTTTATAGTGATATGCAGCTAGTAAATAAGAGCCTCATCCAAAAACGTCAATTGATGTTGAGAGCGTCCTAAGAGAGTAGTTTTCCGCTAAGGAACAAATAGGAGTTCCTATACAGACAGTTATATTTTATGATGCGCTTAATTTTAACCCACTCTGGTGAACTTGGCTGTGAGCTAAGCGAAGTTGACCGCTTGCCTTAGGTGCATGGAATAAGTACGGTGGCCACGGCGGGGTTATCGTTGTGAAACAGGGAATGTTTTGTTGTTTGCCTTCCAGTACTAACGACCGAGGCGCGTGAGCGACTCGTGGCAGTCTACTGCTACGGCATAAATTTTGACACAGAAATAACATGAATTTATCATGTTCAAACGTGGTAGGTATTTGTAGCAACGAAGATGAAATTAGATTAAGGGTTCTGCAATACAACACAGTAAGTAGTAGAAAAATGACATGCCAAACACTTGGCAAACATATGTGATCGTGTCTCACACTCAACAGAGCAATTAGATAAAAGTAGAGTTACTGTTATTAATCATACGCTCATACAGACAACACAAAAAAACTTCGTCAGACAAATACGATACTTTGGGATCGCTGAGAGTGGCAGGAATCTGAAACAGGGACACGAAGTGTTCCGAATGGTGGCAACTTTTTAAAGATCAGTGCTTGGTGGCCGGTGGCCAACTTATCGCTCATGACATTCGACGAGTGTTGCCCAGAAAGTAATGCACCGCATTTTTTTTTCTCATTCGAAAACAATCATACGTTACATATGTATTATTTGAATTCTCCTGAGCGGGCGCGCCAAGTTTCCGTCACTTCCGACAGATAGCGTAGCTGGAAGACAGTTTCAGAATGGCGTCTGTAGGTGATGTACGTAACGAGCATCATGCCGTCATTGAATTACTCACTGCAGAGAAAGAGACTGTGGGGAATATTTACAAACGCTAGTGCAAAGGCTATGGAGCATCTGCTGTCGAGAGGTCAGTTAGTCGCTGGGTACGGAGGGTGTTCAGGAGGCCGGCAGAGCCCCACGCTTTGCGGCGGTCGGGGGGAACACCCACGGCTGTCACACCTGACATACTGCAAGGGAGCTGGTGTTCTCATTCCCGAGGACAGACGCACGGCAGTAGGCGCTGCATCTACCAATCAGCACAGGGAGTGTGGTTGCGATTATCCGCATTCTTGGATATTCAAAAGTGCCTGCAAGATGGGTCCCGCCGTGTCTAACGATGGATCAAAAAATAGAAAAGAAGAAACATTTGTCATGATTTGTTGCAACGTTTTGAAGCTGAGGGGGAGGCCTTCTTGTCCCGGATTGAGACAGGTGATTAAACCTGGGTTCACTATTCTGAGCCCAAACAGTCGATGGCATGGCGCCATTTCCACTCCCCACAGAGGAAAAAATTCAAAGCAACTGCTTCTGCCGGTAAGGTCACGATCACTGTGTTCTAGGACTGTCAAGGTGTGATTCTCATTGATGTGATGACGTGTGTGTGTGTGTGTGTGTGTCTTTTGCTCTGACGCACAATTTTGTGTGTCCTGATTTGCAATGCCCTCTTTACTGTTTCAATTGCCCTGTCACGACAAACCGAAAACATTTTTTGGGATAGCTCTCCTTAGACAATCTGTTAACCTTATTTGGCACCTCACCAGAAAATAACAACAGATTGTAAACGTCGGGAAAATTCTTGCTTTTCGCACATTCAGGTTTCTTTCACATAGATTGATATTTAATAATGTCAGATTATTTAGTAATGCATAAGGGAAATAGAAAGCTGTAGTTTTGTAAGATGATGTGATTATTTTCATGGTATGAAGCACATACCATGGTGACCAATGCGGCTCCTTGCCCCCCCCCCCAGTTCTTTGCTCTTTCCTGCATTTTTTACATACGAGAATGATGTGACTGAGATCAGCATTTGGAAAACTTCCTCGGGACAGTACGCATCATCCTTAACTTTTATCTTATGAAGAAGGCTTGCGTAAAGTGTGTGTCCCAGGCGCATCTTACGTTTTGCATAATAACAGAACTAATGCTACAGCCAGTTATTCACTCCTCTGTAAAATATAATTACTTTTAATGTTTCAACATTCTACTGTATTATGAATTATTGTTTTAGTAACCAAACAATTCAAAATATTATATCAATCTTTCTTAACTATTCAAAATATCAACCAGATCTATAGCAGTTAGATTTCCATGTCTATAGAAATGTGATTTAAATTTTTGTTGTTGTTGCCCATCAACATTCTGAGTGAACGCCCATAACTAACTCTCACTGATGCTGTAAATGTTGCACAGTGGAGCCTCTTTATTTCTCGGAACTATTTAGTGAATGGTCTGCCACTTCGCTGAACTTCCTTGTTACATTCTCCTAATTATATTTCTAACTCCTCGAATTAAGCCACATTCAACTTTGGTACAGATGATAAGTTACTGCTGCTTCCACTTACGGGGAATGCTGCAAATTGAAATTTAAAAATCTTGGGAGCGCGTGTAGGTACCTACAATATCCGCTTGCATTCTACGAATAAATGTAATAATAACACAGTTAACGAGATATGACGCTTTATGTAACAGTAAAAAGAAGAACCCAGCACCATAAGATCACAAAATTCTATCTCAATATCTCACGAAAATATTACATTTCTTGTATGTCAGGGTAGACATAATGTTCAGAGATGACGGTACAGAGCGATGATCGCGTATTGTACTCTCTAAATGGCTCTGAGCACTATGGGACTTAACTTCTAAGGTCATCACTCCCATAGAACTCAGAACTACTAAAACTTAACTAACCCAAGGACATCACACACATCCATGCCCGAGGCAGGATTCGAACCTGCGACCGTAGCGGTCGCGCGGTTCCAGACTGTAGCGCCTAGAACCGCTCGGCCACACCGGCCGGCATATTTTACTCTCTGCTACGATTAAGTTGTTCAGGATTTCTGCTAAAAAAAAAGAAAAAAAAAGAGAGACGTATAATGTTCACTTTAATCTTACCGCTCGATACAGTAAGACACGTACTTTAATTAGGCACGCGATAAGCCATTTTGTCTGCACACATTGGATGTACAATTCATTCTAATTTACAGAAGAGAGAGAATAGTTACACGAAAATTACGTAATTACCTGTACTCAGAATAGTTATAATCTTGAATACTAGTCCTTTTTATGACTACGAGAATTCTTGTGTGGTACGGTATTCATTGCCGGGCTGCCGACCTGCTACTAGCTACTGAATTCGCCAGCACCAACAACCCGCTGAGCGATCGAGCGCGCACTGCACCGCCCGTGCCTCCGCAACAGCGCAATAAATTCTGCTCTCATGCTCAAAAAGAAAAAATACCGAAAGTTCATTATTTCACTAAAAAATGGGTTTCTCTCTTAGAGTAGTAAAAGAAATATGCGCTGTACACAGTTTACTGTAAACAGCAGATCAGTTCACGCTCTCTGCGGCTGCCAGGAGACATCATCATGAACGACTGCACCCGATCACCAGTGATCATTTCGTAGGATCCTACACTAGTGTTTGGAGGTTAACCGAAATAGGAACAGAGAGCATCAACGGAAAGAGAAGACTTCAGCAATCGTTTCCACTGAGCGTCAGAGTTTCCACGTGCACCGCAAATCTTATTAAAACGGTCTCGAACGCTTGTTTTACAATTTTACTGACTATCGGTTCTGGTCGTAACCATTAACACAATTTATTTCTTTTGCCGTATGATACCAACTCATCATTCACTACGCATTTTCATACAAATGTATACATCACTACTAGATAAAAGCTCGTTCATTATTTTTAATTTTGTTTCAAAGAACAGTTTTTACCTCTTACAGCGTCTTCTACATCTGCACGCGTACTTGCCAAGCCACGGTATGGTGCATGATGGAGGGTACCTCGTACCACTACTAGTCATTTCCTCTCCTGTTCCATTCGCAAGTAGTGCGAGGAAAAAAAAAACTGTCTGTACGGCACAGTCGAACTGTAATTTCTCTTACTTCTTAACTTGGCAGGAACGTTTCAAGTGCTGAATTGCATTTTATACAAGATCTAAGGAACATGAATGAACAACGGTGGAACCCGTAGGCGATAAGATGCCGGACGTCACAGAACGTGGCAGTCGGAGCCTTGCCCACTCTATAAAGCAGAACAAGCGACGATCTGTGGCGGATCTGAAAACAGAGTACAACCGCCACGCTGTCGCAGGTGCGGGTATTCCTGAGGACACCGTTCAATCCACACGGACAAGCGGTTGTGCGACAGACGACCCGTATGTCCTTCCAAGATGACCCAACGACGTCGCCAATTACGGTTTCAGTGGACTCAAGATCATCGTGATTGGACCGTACACACACGGAAATGTGTCGCCTGGTCGGGATGAATTAGGTTTCTTGTTACACCAGGTGGAAAGTTGGGTCGGGACGCGCCATCAACCAGGCGGAAAGCTGCCCGGACGAAGGCCGGTGGGGGCACTACTGTGCTTTGGGAGGACATTCTCCTGGGCTTTCGTGAAACCTGTGGTAGTAATCGAAGGCACCAGGATCTGTGCGCTACATTAATATGATAGCGGACCACCTTCATCCTTTCTGCTTTATGTCTTCTCCGATGCAATGGCATTTCCAATAACACAGCTTGTAACACCACTATCGATTGTAAGTAGTTTATACAGTGTTATTATGTGTATTTAACTATGAAGTGATTGCTCTGTACAAGTTAAGATCTTTGAATTGTCAGAGGGAAAGTGGAAGTTTATGATGTATATATTGTAAAGATTTCATAATGTTTGTAAATAATGAAACTCCATAAAATATGTACGCTCGTAAAAAAGAAATTGTACTTTGAATACTGGTTCATACTTACGGAAGTTGTATTATATAAAGGAAAAGGTGTAGGGAACCCCTCCGCTGCGGAAGGGGCTTGGCGCGTGGGAAAAGGTGGATTTGGCGGTCAATCTGGGCGGTAAGAGAGAGAGGGCACCTTACGTAGTCATTGGCCAACAGTTGTACAGTCAACACCGTACGTGCCAAGTGAGGCATTCAGAAGCCGATTTATATTGAAATTGCCTCGGATGTGGTTTCGGCTGTAATATGGTGCTCTTGCATTATGGAATGGCTCTGAATTGATCAATACGTTGCCAACAAGAAATATGAAAAGAGCCTTAAACTGCAAGAGGTGAGACCAGATAGCCGCCACGTGCTTGCCACCTCTATTGCGCTACTGCTCCGCCAACTTCAGGAAATCAGATATATATCTTAGTATGGACCAGTAAATTTGTGTGTGTGGTTCTTTCAATAATAATTAAAGTGATAAAAACGTGTGCGAACTTTGAAACTGCCCTGATCATAGAACCGTTTTAGGGCCCTATCCTAAGCGTGCAAAGGACCGAGTATCCTGTTTCTATATAATCATACAATTGTTTCTAATCTGAATGTGCCAAAGTTTCACTGCTAAATTATATAAATGAGGCTAATTAAACCACCTCCTTCACAGGTAATGAAAGAGGTGCATAATTTGAACTTTCATGAAACTTAACTTTGTTGTGACTATTACTAGGAACTAAATTCTGAAATTTTATTTGAAAATATTAATTGAGTAAATTGCTATGTAGTGTTGAAATATAAACAAATTCAAGTGGGGTTTGAAATCTACATTAGTGTAATGCAATTGTCTCTGAAATAGTTACAGAATTTACCTATAGAGGAAATGACAGTTTATGGGCCCCCACTATATTCTTTTCCACTATGAGAAAGTCAAACTAAAGTTTTTTTTGTTGCTATTAAAAGAAATCTGTGACATTGCTAATAATGAAGGCATAATAAGTATATGTGTAGGATTATTTAATTTCATTTGTGATATGCATGTGTTAGCCCAATTTCGGTCCATTGTGTCTTTAGTAACATCTTAATGTTGAATTAGTACTGAATTCATTAATGATTGCAATAATAACTTTTATTACTATGAGTGAAGTATTATTTAGTTCTCTACGTTTGCCCGTTTGTGTAAAAGCTATCTACTGCTAACCACTTCGTATTTCGTTCGTTAGTTGTGTGTATCCAATGCACTGTTTAAATGGAGCATTAACGGAAGTCTCTTCAGCAATTAGTCTTCATTTTTTTTTTACACTTAATGTTTCAAGATATTATGCCTAATTAAGCTGGCGACTGTTTAGTATTTCATTTACGTGAACTTTGCTACTTTCATTATTAATAAATTAAAGTCTTTCAGATTTCTATTACCTCATATAGTCACAAAATCCATGTTCGATACCCTCTGTCCATTAGGTAAAAATACGGTCAAATTTCAAAATTCCTCCCGGGGGGTAACGTCAGTTGTGAGAACGTTATACTTAGCGCTGACTTGCAGCATATATGTTATATACTGTCTGCCAGAAGGTGAAAATTGTGTTACCGTGGCTTGAGGAGCATGACACTGAGGTAACGTTGATGTCTTGGCCATCAAATCCGCCTGATCTGACCGCTGCTGAACACATCTGGGGCGACAGTTCTACGTCCGAAAACTACCGGACCGTAATTTCCGGCAACTGCATGGCATGTGCATACACATATGATGCGACACCCCTCAGAAAAATTACCAACGATTTTTCGAATTCACGCCACACGGAATGGCTGTTGTTTTGTGTTCCAAAGGTGAAACAACTCGCCATTAAGTAGGTGCTCGTAGTCAGTGTGTGTGTGTGTGTGTGCGTGCGTGCGTGCGTGCGTGCGTGTGTGTGTGTGTGTGTGTGTACACATGTAACTGCGTATGTACAGCAAATCGTAGACGATATACTATGCACCACGTATGCGGAATTGGTAACGGTTTGGCAAGCGACATGTTTGTAAAACTGCGTCAAACTAGACTTAGAGTTCATGATAAAAAGAACAATACAGAAATTAGTGCTCTCTCTTTCTGATGTCGATGTGATAGTGAAAGTGAGTGTAATACACTTGCAAGCCTCACAAGCGCTCGCACTTTCGTTGTAAGCAGATGGTAACATATTTGTGAAGTTTACAATGTAATGTCACAAAGACGCACAAGGAGTCTGCTTTGCAAGGTAGTATCTTTGGCATCCTGGCGGAGAGCAGAGAGAGATCGCAGTTTTAGATGAAGCGTTGTTTTGAGAAGAACTATGGAAGAATCTGGCGTCAACTTCGCGACTTAATCCAGAAATATCCGGAAGATGACACTTTGCACAGAACGCAGCTGTCTCACAATTTGCAGGGTTTCGACAAGTGATTGCAGAACTACAACGGTAACATCTTTTGTGGACAACATCAGAATCAGACCACACCCGCATCAGTTTCCAGAGTGATTCTCGTAGCACCTCCGTCCAAACTGCAAGTGGTTACAGATATAATCACCGGCAGGGCCCGTTTACGGCAGCCGCCGCTCGGGGCGCCAAGCTGGGACGGACACCCAAGTGCTTATCACAATTAGCAGCGAAAACTGACACGGGTGGAGGTACACGAGGGAGGGGCGCCAAATGATAAACTGCTTGTGTGGAAAAATGTTCTCGGACCGGCCCTGATAATAGCGACAACTTTGTGGTGGTGGTGGTTGTTCTCCCCGAGGTTAAACTGGTTTTACACGACACACCTACCATAGACATACACATCGTATGCACCAGCCCCCCAAGGTATAAGTCTGGATCTGTCAACTTTTTCGTTAGCCCTATTACACCTAAAGTGTAAGTCTGCATTATCGCCCCAAAGGTACATGCTGCGAACCACAGGCTTGGTTACTTCGTTGAGTGTGAAACTTGATATTTTTGTAAAGTTGCTGTTTCCTCTTGAAACTTCTGAGAGGTCTAGTTTCGTATTTATTAAGCAGTTATTGTTATCTTGTCCAGCTATAACGAAACTAATTTACGATTATACAGAATTTAAGGACTAAATGGTTCATTTTATGTATGCTGGTACAGGGAAATGATTATCTACATTTATGTTTCACAGCATTTTATGCGTTGAGGACGCAATTCTCCATGCAACATTTGCCGCGACAGTGTCCGCCTTAGTCGTTAGGAGAATGCCAGAACGATGACGAAATGCCAACAGTAGGAAACTGATCCACGGCAGAAAGCGCTGTTGCCAGCTTCCAACTGCAAAGTGTTAACGGCTACAGGCGAAAACAGCTGGCGTCTACAGAGGTGTAACAACACTGAGGCGTTGGCATAGATACGTTTACAAAATCGCGTTACATCATTGGTTGAAGCTACCGCGCCCAGCCCACTGCAGCTGTCAGGGATCAACTTACGTGGATTCAACTGTAGGTGGCAGGCCGTCTACACCTGACTTGTACACGTGAGCGTATCGTGTAATACCTGCTTTAGGAGCACTATGCTGGCTGATCGCACGTAATAGCGTCATATCTGGAACTTGAGGAATGTGCGCCTCAGGAGGGAAACTGTCAAGGTACTATGGTGCAGAGACGTGACGCTGCGCACATATACTTCTGCAAAAGTGTAGTTGCAACTACAGGTTTCCTCTTCGTGAACGGCAGTGCCCGCCCGCATCGGACTATGAAACTTCAACAAGTGAAGGTATCTTCCAAATCTCCAGGTCTGAATGCTACACAGCATATGTGGATGGCATAAAGGGAAACGATTTTCAGCCTACATCTGTCACTAACAAGGGAAGCACCCCAGCTACAACGGCAAAAATGAATACAAATGACTTCAAAATACGGGGACGTGACTATTCATAAAACATAAATTGCACACAAATGCAGTGTTTTACAGATAAATGACCGTAAGTGGTTGACGAGGTCTATATAATCCAATATAGTTTTTAATTCGGTGTTTCTCGACAGAGCTAGGGTACTTCACATGTAAGTATACCCTCGTACCATCACGCGCTTCCTTCTCGGGAGGAAGATCGACTGATGACAAAATCCTTCGACAACTTCTCAGAAAGGAAGCCCAGCATTGGCGTAACCATCATCCTCTTTACTTTTTAGTTGTTGTCCAAGAGACGTTTTTACGAATATCTCGGGTTTGAGAATATTTCTAATGACTTGTTCTGGTCACTGTCAGTGTCAAACAACTTGTAATTTAAATTTAACTCTTTCTGTCCTGTTTACGAAACTTAATTACGTCTTATTTCGCTTAACCACCGAAAACTAGTGTGCTTCCGTCCATTTACGTAGTCCTAGTTGTGGTGGCGGTGGTGGTACAAGCAAAGGAAGCGTTTTGCGTATGCAAACTTTTAAGAAAGAGAACGATATTTATAGAGTAGCTGGAACAATCAGTGCCCCAGATTGTATGAAAAACAGACTTAAGGAGAAAAGCACAATGCCACGCTAAGAGATGATACTATTTTAGACATCTACGATAGTGGCAGCTGGTGGGAATAGGGAGCGTGTCTTTAAAACAGGAACCTAAGCTCTGGACAGTGCAAGGAAATCATCCGCGTCGTTTTAAAATGAACCACCTTGGGCATTTACACTTTAATAGATTCTGGGAAACCACTGGAGACATACAGTGGATAATCATACCGACCAATGTAGCGCAGTGTTTTAGCATATTGGATTCGCAACCGGGAGCACGACAGTTCGAATCCCCGTCCCCAGGTTCTCCATGATTTCCCTGAATCGCTCCACACAGATGCCGAGATTATCCCTTTGTAGAAGGCACGGCCGACTTCCTTCCCTATCCTTCCCTACCTAAGTTGTGCTCCGTCTGTTGTCCGTGGGACGTTAAACTCGAAATCTTACCTTCTGTATGGTCAGACACTACTTCAACTCGGTCTTTCCGAATACAAACCCTGTGCCAACAACATTACGTCACCTCGCTCGATCCAAACACTAGTTACTTAAGTTTTTTTATGGGTACACAGGTCCCTTTCTTAAGCTTAGTCTGGTAGCACCTAGTTTTTGTTAATAAAGGCTCTGCTGACAGTCACACAATCTGAACGATCTGTGTTCCGAAGAAATTACTATCCTTCAAGCCGTGTAAATGTGTAAAATTGGTTGTTGACCGATTACTTTAGTGGACAATAACATTTTCATTCCTAATTTATTTTGTTCTTTTGGCTGAACAATTCTGTTCGTAACCGCAGCCGTTAGTCAGCTGTGACAACGTACGTTTCGTTTCGTATTATATTGATTCCTGTCGCTATTCAAAGGCACCAAATCGATACGACCGGGGCTATGGCGTGCTGCTGGCAGTAAAGCCAAGCTGTCATATTCCCACCCATTTGACTAATTGTTTCTACTGCAATACATTTTCAGGCAGCTGGCGATTACGAAAACAAACTTGAATTATGAAGTGGCAGTCCTACAACCATTCTCGCTCATCAGTACAAACTTTGACTGATACATTTTCGAAGCAGTGTCGAGAGTGTTTCATATAATTACGTTCGTATTGACAACCAGAATCAAAACATTCTCCTTTCACATCAAAGAAAGGTAAATATTTACTGGGCAGAACTTGGGATGTTAAAAAAAAAAAAAAAAAAAAAAAGAGAGAGTAGTTTTTCGATTTATCTGGTAGTTTCAAACACATTTAAAACTGAAAATGACATATTCGCGCTTTTTTATTTGTTAGTATCAGTACCCCCGTCACGTAATAAAGTAACATGATACATAACGTCATGTTGTATAACATGGCACATACCATCACGCGTTCCAACATGGCATTTGTCATCTCGGGCAATATGAAAAAACATGTCATTAACGTTTACGACGCGTGCATCCCCACTCTTGGATATTTTCTACTGTAGATCCATCCCACTCTCCATAAGCATACAAATTTATATATATTTGTTCTTCACCCAACACTGTAGACTGTAATCCAGCTGCAGGAGGGTCCGCTCCAAACGTGAATTAACTGCAGAGGCAGAGTACACACGCGACGGCGTGGTAACAGCAAATTGCCGTGCCCATCGAAAGCTACGCCTAAGATAGACACAAGTGGTTACAACAGCAGAATATCCGATCGCAGAATATTAAGTCATTTCAGGCTTTAAGACACTGTTTGAATTAATTTTAGGTGTGCCGATCCCGGCAGTACTGAATTGCCGGATCAACCCCAACAGGGGTTGTGTTTGAGCGAGAAATGGTCCCCTCGGAAAAAATAAAAGAAAAAGAAAAATTAAAAAATCAATCCCTCCACCCAGAACCTCGAAATTGTTACAGCGACACCCTCCCCTCCTCTCAGGAACAAATCCATTCCTAGAAATGTTATGCCCCAAAAATACTTTTTTATAGCTATTACATGTATGCTCTTCAGCCATATGATACTATGTATTGTTTACTATGGCTGGGCGAACCTTCTGGATTTTGAACACAAGACGCAAGTGCGCCAATACCTTGCAGCTAAGAGAGGTAACTTGCGTAGAGGAAGTATGTTTAACTCGTCAAAAACGCGAACATGTCAAGAAGTTTTGATTTAAATGCCTTTGAAGCTTCCAGATGAAAAGCTAGTTCCCTTCTTTTTACACACCTAACTCTGCTGAGGACGTATTCGCCTCTTCCTGTGCTACGCTAGCAGCCCTGTTCGTTCTGGTTCCCAACTTTTACTCTACCATAATTTTGACATTAGACAGCCACAGTTTGGCAATCGATGTAGATATTTGTTGACTCGGGCAACGACTGATCCGGTTTAGATTATTTTGTTGTCTTTTGAACCGCATCGCCTGAGCTGGGCACCGTTGGCCTGGCTGCGTCCAGTAAGGCCTACTGTGCCCCCGAGCACGCGGGCATCACCTCTAACTACGTCAAGGTCAAATGCCCGTGGGAAGTTTTTGCTTTATTTCTTATCTTTTTCATATTTATATTTTTAATATTTTGTTTCATATTTTTATTTTTGTAATTTTTTACTGTTTTTTAATTTTTTTATTTTATAATTACATTTTATTAATATACGCATGAGACTATATAATAAGCAAACATATGAAAAATAGCCATGAACACTTAACCCGTGCACAAAACAGCAGCAAACATAAATATGATATCGAAAGAAATATTGAATACCATGCGAAGTTTATGATGATAATGAATGCTAAATAACTCATATTAGCTAGAGCTTACGAAAGGACCATATTACACAGATAAACTTACTTTAAATGTTACTATATCGCAACCTTAACGATTCGTACAAAAAAATAATAAACTACTGAAAAGCATACATCTTGGTATTATATATCTTAAAATTCTTGTCATTGGTTACATAAGGCATGCAAAAGCAAAAATTGAGATTTAGCAAACGGCCACTACAAAAACTCACATGAATAATTTTGGCGTGAAATGTTCCAATTACCAATCCAAATTACGCATGACTGGCTGAAATGAGCAGGACAACTGCGAAACA
Organism: Schistocerca piceifrons; assembly: GCF_021461385.2. Lineage (NCBI taxonomy): Eukaryota > Metazoa > Arthropoda > Insecta > Orthoptera > Acrididae > Schistocerca > Schistocerca piceifrons. The sequence goes on along the minus strand of NC_060140.1, from coordinate 22,986,215 downwards.
AGGTATTCACACAAAATATTACCTGCCGTACGAAAATGTATATCGTTTTGTACGTGGCTGCGCGTAATTCTGGTTTGATACATGCTTTGTTTTGCACGTCCACACATTTTTTCGATGATTTTAAACCACTAGTGAATAAAACATTTAACGTATAAACAATGAAACGTTAATTAATATTAACAACCAGTTTTTTTAAATTATATCTAAATACAGCGCCTAAAATGCAATGCATTTCTACAAAACAGTTTCACGCGCAACGGCGTGATTTTTCGCACGTAAAACCAGAACGATGAAAGATTTCTGTAAATGCTTTTTATAAAGTCGGCGAAAGTCACGTAATGTGGGCAAGTGAAGGGACGTCTTGTCACCAACTACAAGTGGCTATGTAGGGTTGAACAACAGTGTAAATCTTTCAGCGTGGAATATACATCCAGTTTACCGAGGAAGACGTGAGGGTAGGGACACCGTATAAGACCCATTTCGCAAAAAGAAGTTCGCCAGCGGTAAAGGACACGAACGCTGTTCATCTGTCCGGAACTCCGCCAACCTATGGCTAAACATGACATGAAATGATGAGCGAGCTGTGCGTTTCTGACTGATCTGTTTACTCACAACGAGACATTACAGACACGTGAAGCACACATCAAACACTAAAAGAGCAACGTTGTACATTTAACCCGATAGAATCCTCTTAAACTAAAAATGTTATTCCGCTTCAACACGAACGTATCGTGGGACTTCTTGATTAATCGCAGGACAATAATTTGAGACAACCAGTTCGACACAGAAACAGCCACAGCCGCAAGATTCACTTTCTATTTAACTGATGACGACTTTAGTTTGAAAATGGAAACTGAATCTTTCAACTTTGGCTGTTTCTATATCGAACAAACGTATCACTTAAGGACAAAATCAGAGAGATTACGAAAGCTATTTGAGTGTATAATCAACAGCTTTCTTTTCGAACGCTTACCAGATGCCACCTACAACACTTGCAAAACACGCGCACGATATAACTTCCTGTGGATGCAACTAACTGGACTTTTCAACACTGCTCACACACAGAAGCAGTCAACACAATATCTCGTTTCTGAATGGAAGACGGATGTTCTAGCGCAATTCGGAGAATGCTCAGGAAGCAAAGGCAGTTGCACTCGCGGTACAAGAAAGATCGGGAGAATGAGGACAGGCAAAAGTTAGTAGAGATTCGTGCTGCTGTAAAAAGAGCGATGCGCGAAGTGTACAACCACTACCACCGTCATACCTTAACAAAAGATCTTGCTGAAAACCCAAGGAAATTCTGATTTTACGGAAAATCGGTAAGCGGGTCGAAGGCTTCCATCCACTCACTCACTGCTCAGTCTGGCCTGGCAACGGAAGACAGCAAAACGAAAGCTGAAATTTTAAATTTAGCATTTGAGAAATCTTTCACGCAGGAGGATCGTACAAACAGACCGCCGTTTGAGTACCGTACAGATTCCCGTATGGAGGACAAAGTGATAGACATCCCTGGGGTTGTGAAGCAGCTGAATGGGCTGAAAATAAATAAATCGCCAGGTCCTGATGGGATTCCAATTCGGTTTTACAGAGAGTACTCTACTGCATTGGCTTCTTACTTAGCTTGCATTTATCGCGAAACTCTTGCCCAACGTAAAGTCCCGAGCGACTGGAAAAAAGCGCAGGTGACGCCTGTATATACGAAGGGTAGAAGGACGGATCCTCAAAATTACAGACCAATATCCTTAACATCGGTTTTTGCAAGATTCTTGAACATATTCTCAGTTCGAATATAACGAATTTCCTTGAGACAGAGAAGTTGCTGTCCATGCATTAGCACGGCCTTAGAAAGCATCGCTCCTGCGAAACGCAACTCGCCCTTTTTTCACATGATATCTTGCGAACCATGAATGAAGCGTATCAGACGGATAGGATATTCCTTGACTTCCGGAAAGCGTTTGACTCGGTGCCCCACTGCAGACTCCTGTCTAAGGTACGAGCATATGGGATTGGTTCCCAAGTATGTGAGTGGCTCGAAGACTTCTTAAGTAATAGAACCCAGTACGTTGTCCTTGATTGTGAGTGTTCATCGGAGGCGAGGGTATCATCTGGAGTGCCCCAGGGAAGTGTGGTAGGTCCGCTGTTGTTTTCTATCTACATAAATGATGTTTTGGATAGGGTGGATAGCAATGTGCGGGTGTTTGCTGATGATGCTGTGGTGTACGGGAAGGTGTCGTCATTGAGTGACTGTAGGATGATACAAGATGACTTGGACAGGATTGTGATTGGTGTAGGGAACGGCAGCCAACTCTAAATATAGATAAATGTAAATTAATGCAGATGAATAGGAAAAAGAATGATGTAATGTTTGCATACTCCATTAGTAGTGTAGCGCTTGACACAGTCACGTCGATTAAATATTTGGGCGTAACATTGCAGAGCGATATGAAGTGGGACAAGTATGTAATGGCAGTTGTGGGGAAGGCGGATAGTCGTCTTCGGTTCATTGGTAGAATTTTGGGAAGATTTGGTTCATCTATAAAGGTTCAAATGGACTATGGGACTTAACTACTGAGGTCATCAGTCCCCTAGAACTTAGAGCTACTTAAACCTAACTAACCTAAGGACATCACACATATCCATGCCCGAGGCAGGATTCGAACCTGCGACCGTAGCGGTCACGCGGTTCCAAACTGACGCGCTTAGAACCGCACGGCCACACCGGCCGGCCCATCTGTAAAGGAGACCGCTTATAAAACACTAATACGACCTATTCTTGAGTACTGCTCGAGCGTTTGGGATCCCTATCAGGTCGGATTGAGGGAGGACATAGAAGCAATTCAGAGGCGGACTGCTAGATTTGTTACTGGTAGGTTTGATCATCACGCGAGTGTTACGGAAATGCTTCAGGAACTCGGGTGGGAGTCTCTGGAGGAAAAGAGGCGTTCTTTTCGTGAATCGCAACTGAGGAAATTTAGAGAACCAGCATTTGAGACTGACTGCAGTACAATTTTACTGCCGCCAACTTACACTTCGCTGAAAGACCACCAAGATAAGAGAGATTAGGGCTCGTACAGAGGCATATAGGCGGTCATTTTTCCCTCATTCTGTTTGGGAGTGGAACAGGGAGAGAAGATGCTAGTTGTGGTACGAGGTACCCTCCGCCACGCACCGTATGGTGGATTGCGCAGTATGTATGTAGATGTAGATATGAAACACAGAGAAATCCGTTTCTGTGTGGAAGACTGAAAAGTCTCCAGTGGAAATAGCCTTTGTTTTGTCTTACGGCGCAAAAACAACGAAGGTCAAACGCGCCCATGTCGGAACCGCAGAACATTAAGATGAAAAAGGAGTTAAAAGCGACTACACGTTAAGCCCAATCGATGCAAGGAAAGACAGCTAAAAACAGGGACTTCCTCTCGGAGAAAAGTCCATAAAACACGGCATAGAGACAACAGAGGTCCTCAGCTAACGATTAAATGTTTTTCGCCACATTGCTATGACGAATAAAAAGTAAGATGCGGTCGACAGCCCGCGCGTCATTCGCTAAAACGGCCGAAAACTCAGCCGGCAGGCACAAACGTGAACGTAATGGCGGATCGTCCAAGGTTGAGCCCGATGAGCACAAAGTGGTGGGGGAGCACCACTTAATAAATAGCGACAGCTCAAAAGACAGTGCCCGATACGAAACCTAGCTAAAATGATTTCCTCACGACGAGAGTACCGAGAGGAGTTCGCCCAAGCCGGTGGAACAGGTTTAATTCCCCGGAGTCTGTTCCCATGAAATGAAGATCAGTGGTAATGCCAAAGGGACATCGTGCGCTGACAGATGGCAACACGGAGATCCTCAGAATGAATGGAAGAACCAACGAGCCCAGGTAGGAGGACTGCATACTTGGTAGCTCGTTTTCGTCAGACCGACGTGACCAGGAACCCGCATAAACACTACAGTGGCGTTAACACTATAGCTCTAATGCTGTACGGATTTATTTTGTCTTGGTTTAACGTTATAACATTGAGTATCTGTAAAGGTTGTTGGATTGAATCGATAACACAAAATTGTTTATTCCTTTCTTTGTAAAAACTCTGATGTCATGGTTTGATTCTATGCAATGTAGTATATCTGTCATTTAAATTATTTATCTCAATTGGAATTTGGGTGAATAATTTTTTGTAGAAATGCTAATATGTGCAAATGTTCTGTTTTATTTAAAATGTTTGTTTCCTGTTATGTAAACTGCTGACCTTCACTTAGGGTTCTTAGTTAGTTTGTATGTTAAAGGTATGGAACTGTGTAGCGCGCTCAAATTGTGATTGGCCTAGGTAGAAAAGGTGGAACCAAGAGTCAGTCGGGGATGAGCTACCAAACTGCGTATTGCCCACGTAAAAGTTGTATATTGTGCTGGTTCCGAGAGGGGCTTTTCCTGCCGCTTTCCAATGTCTCGGATGGACTGATAAACAGCTGGAACTATTCTGGAATTGGTATCTATCATCGCCACCAAGAAATGACAGAGTCCAACAATTCTACCTGCAATTCCACCTACCAACATGCAATCGCCACCACATTGCTCAATCACTATAATGGAGCACTATAGTAATGTACAGTGAAGGATCAGCTCATTGGATGTTTTAGTGTGCACAAATATAAGGTAACTTATAACTGAATTCATGTGCCTACCTTGATTTTTTCCCTATCACAACACCTCTCAGGTTCTTCTCCATTTGAACTATGATTACCGAGTGTCCTAGTTAGTGGAAAAAAGATGAAAGCCTCAAAGCCAAATAGTTAATTAAATAATGTTGTTTGATCTTTGGTGAGAAGGGAGTATTCAGATTTACTGTGGATTTAGTGAAATTGTGGGAGGTAGTAAATGTAGCTTTGTGAAAGCCTCCCAGTGATGGAAACAGTCCAATTTAAATTTGGTGGAGTTTCAAAGTCACCTATTTAATCATTTACTTGATAGTAGGAGATTTTGGTAATAAAGACAATTTGCTGTTTCTTTTAATGATTGAAAGTTCCTAAAACTGAGGCTTATAAAGTTTTGCTTAGTTATTGATCATAATGCTGCCTGTAGTAAATTTCAAAAGGTGAGTCAGTTTCTTGCAAATTTGTCAACACTGTGTCTCACTGTAGTAAAAGTGGAAAACTGCAATAGTGGAAAGTTATATACTTGTGTAACAGGATCCACAGGTTATCCTTTATACTCATGATAAATAACAATTAAATAGAAAGACCACTACTTATGGAAACAATAATTTCTTTATTCAAAAGACTGAGAAGTAACCTGTTAGTGAATAAAATAGTATTTAGCTAAGAGAGACTTATCCTGTGATCAGTTCATAATTTTGCAGTGAACTACATTTACGATTTTATGTCAGCTAGGAAAATGTGTGAAAAGTAATAGTGTGTAATGTTACCTGTTATATTTATGCAAATAGTTTGTTCTGCTCTGTTAGCTTCCAATCTTAATCGTGAACATATGCAGGTGTCAGAGTTCATTGCACTCGCGTGTGGCAAAATATAGGTTGTGTTTGTCCGTTGAAGTTACTCATACCTATTTTCTTAAACAAGAATGTTAATCATTCTCTTGCCTAATTAGGATGGCGACCGTTTTCTTTATTCTTTAAACAGTGTAGATAGGCAAAAATATTGTTTGTTACTGTTCGAATATTTACGTAATTCTGACTTTTATTTCCGATAAGCCACATCCGTTAGGTACAACACGGTCAACATAACAAAATTCCTCTCAGAGGGTAACACTGCTCTGTTGCTTTATACCATAATTACTTTAACAAGATGGTTTTTATTTCACGACCTGCCTCCAACTTTAAGGTTATGGTATGGCAGTAGCAAACAGGGGTCCCTCAAGAGTGAGCAAGTAGATAGAGGCTGGACCTGTTGTGCTAAGGGATGGACTGTGTATAGCACGCAGAGGCTTTGAAGGGCACAGAGAATCTGACAGATGACACAATCAAAAAGCCTGTGTCGCCGGATGTACTGCGTGGCCTGATACGGGGCGAAGAGCGCTGCTCTAAATACTAGGCAGTGTTCCGGAAGCCGGTACCCGAAATCGTCGGTAGCCATTACGAAAGCACACCCGACACCACGGTCTGTCCGAGAGCCACCAGTGTACACAAAGGCACTATCGCTAAGTCCTGTGCGAAAGTCGATAGACTTACAGCGGTAGATCGAGTCCAGAGTAGTTTCCTTAGACAGCGAATGAAAGGTGAACACGGGCCACCATGCGAAGGCACGGTGGTTAAGGGTTCAAACCCATCGAGAAACTGAAGTTAAAATCGGAGGAGAGTGGTCCTATCCGCTCCCAAGGAGGTACCGCCGAGGACACGTAGGACACTGTGGGGCCGGATACAACAAGTGGCAAGGTAAGACATGTGGAGAACCAAGAAAGTTTCCTATCGAGCATATACAAACGGTTTTGCCAGTGGGAAAGTAAAAACCATCGTCGATACTCCACGAGTAACCTCTGCCAGGCACTTAATTGCAGAGTAATAACTAGACGTACATGTAGATGAGTGAAGACGATCGAGACATCGCTGAAGAAGCTGCTCAATAAGACAACTACATGGAGGACTGCAAAAGATGGCAAAATCGTCAACAAAAAGGGAGCCAGAGATGCCCGGTGGGAGACTGGCCGTAATAGCGTTAACGGCGATAGCAAAGAGGACAACGCTCTGGGCGGAAAACTGAGGCACACCGTTTTCCTCGATACACGTGTCCGACAATGCAGAACCCACACGTACCTGGAAAACTAAGTCTTTTTAAAATTCCTGGAGGAAACAGAGCAGGCGACGCCCCACGTGTAGAGAGTACAGAGGATACCAGTCCTCCAGCAGGTTTCATAGGCTTTCTCCAAATCGAAAAACACGGTCACAGTCTGGTATTTCCGCAGGAAACCAGTCATGACATGGGTGGACAAAGTGGCGAGATGGTCAAATGCAGAACGGCGCGAACGAAATCCACATTGTGCACTGGTCAGTAAAAAAAATGGTTCAAATGGCTCTGAGCACTATGGGACTCAACTGCTGAGGTCATTAGTCCCCTAGAACTTAGAACTAGTTAAACCTAACTAACCTAAGGACATCACAAACATCCATTCCCGAGGCAGGATTCGAACCTGCGACCGTAGCGGTCTTGCGGTTCCAGACTACAGCACCTTTAACCGCACGGCCACTTCGGCCGGCACTGGTCAGTAAATTGCGAGACTCGAGCCACAATACCAGCTGGGCCTGAGTCATACATGCTATCACCTTGTAAACACAGCTCGTGAGAGAAATGAGGCGGTAGTTAGAAGCAAGATGTTTGTCCTTACCGAGCTTAGGTATGGGTATGAAAATTGCTTCACGCCAGCATCTAGGAAACATGCCCTCTGCGCAGACGTGATTGTCTGCATGAAGCAGAAAATGCCTGGCGACAAGAGAAAGGTGCTGCAACATCTGAATGTGAACATCGTTCGGTCCTGCGGCGGAGAATGAAGTGAGAGCATGATCTAGCTCATTCGTAGTAAAGGCGACATTGTAGCACTCATGATTCCGAGAGGAGCAAGGTATCGCCCGAGCCACCTCCACTCATTTCCGGTGAAGAAAGGCAGGGTGATAGTGAGTGGAGCTCGAAATGTACACAAAACAGCGGACCGAGGAGTTGGAAGACAGCAACAGGCATCATCTGCTACGGTCAGGCCGGAAACTCGGGAATGGACCTTGCCAACAGAACCGTCGGAGGTTGGCCCACCAGACGGAAGAGGGAGTACAACTGTTGAAAGAACTAATAAATGAAATCCGGCTAGATCTTTTGGTATCCAAAAAATGGTACGACACTGTGCACGCAACTGTTTATAACAAATGCAGTTCGCCTTTGTGGGATGACAGTTAAAAGCTCGGAGAGCACGTCTCCGCGCGCGAACTGCGTTGGGGCACACCGTAGTCCACCAAGATACCGGGACATCGCGCGGTAAAGACGAAGTGCGAGGATTGGAATGTTCTGCGGCGGTAGGGATAACGTTTGTAAGGTATTCGAGCTGGTCATCACAACTGGGGAAATGTTGTTCGTCGAAGATCGCCAGGAAGGAACAAAGCCTCCAGTAGGCCTTAGAAATCTGCCACTTCGGTTTGCACATAGATGGGGCAGGAATCAGCAAACGGAGAACACATAGGAAAAGGTCGCTCGAGTACGTGTCAGAGAGAACGGACCACTCGCGACGACGGGCGAGCTGGGCAGTTCAGAATCAGAGGTCCTAATGGGAGTAGGTGTGTGTGGAGTCTGAAAGGAACGTGGGTGCTCCAATGTTAAGGCAGGTGAGGTTGAGTTGATCGAGGAGGTCAGCCAAGAGGGCACCTCTCGGAAAGGTTCTGCATGAGACCCAAGGGGATGGTGTGCATTAAAGTCATCGAGCAGCAAAATGGGGTGAGTGAGTTGACCAATAAGCTGGAGGAAGTCTGCCCTGGTGACACCGAATGATGGAGGGATGACGATGGTACAAAGAGAAGAAGTGCGGCGAGGAAGGGAAATGCGGACTGTAACAGTTTGCAAGTGGGTGTTCACTGAGATGGTTTGACTATGAACGTCATCCCGGATGAGCAGTATGACTCCCCGGAAGTCAAAGCGGTCGTGAGGACGCAATTTTGTTTCCTGGAGGCAGATAACAAGTCGATGCTGCAATTCCAAGAGCAGCCGTAATTATTCCTTGTTGGATCAATGGTCGCGAACGTTCCACTGGAGGAGAGCCCTGACAGGGAAAGTGGAGGAGGGAAAATAAGAAGGCACCTTCCCTCAGCAATTGCCGAGTGCGAACCTTCGAAGATTTTCTCTGTCAGGGCGCAGAGGCTGGAGGATCCTGATTAATGAGATCTACACGGGCGTTGGCGTTCTCTCTGTCGGTCTGCGAATTCTAGGGCAGAAAAACGGTTGGCGCTCCGCACCAGCAACACGAAGGCGGGCCGCGTGAGGGTATTACACGGCGGCATCACTGAAGAGGATCTCCGAGTCAGCGAAGGAGAAGACTGTTGTCTGTCTGATTTCTTGGAACCTCTGCGGTTGGCAGACGAAGATTCAGATGTTTGTTGGCTGGAGGGACGTAGGAAGTCTTCGCAGGCGTATTCTTTCCATCCTGCCCGAGCTGCTGATTGTGCAAGAAGTGATTTCGTTGCGTGAGGCGAAAATTTTGCTGCTTGCGCACAGCTGGAGGAGGAGGAGACGGGGATGCTACCGTGACAATGGGCGATTTTACAACCATGGTGTTAAATTTGAGCTTGCAAGTCTGCTTGGCCATGTCCTTTGTGGAGCGAGACGTAGCAAGAACGGTAATGTAAACGCCAGATGGTGAAGCGCAGGGCTTCTGACTAGCCAACATCTTGCGAGCGACAGGTTAAGGCACTTTTTCCTTCTCCCGGATCTACTGGACGGACCAGTCATCGACATACACAGGACATTCTCGGGAGGAGGCTACATAATCGCCATTGCAACTGATACAGCGGGGGTGGGGGTGAACGGCAGCAGGCAGTCGCCCTCGTGAGGATCTCTGCTATAAGTAATACATCCGGCAGGGTTTCGACAGGACATTCGAGTGTGGTTGTAGCGATGACGCTAGTAGCAGCGTATTGGGTTCAGAATGTATGATCGGACTGTGATGACTTCATAAACTGCTTTGATCTTTCATGGAAGCACTATTCTATCGAACATGAGACAAGGTGTGTGTGTGTGTGTGTGCGCGCGCGCGCGCGCACGAAGGATGCATCTACTTTTTTCATCACTCAATGGATTGCAATGACACCCTGATCAGAGAGGCACGTTTGGATTTCTGCCTCGGTCAGATCATCGAGCAGCCTATTGTAAATAACACCACGGGAAGAATTCAGCATTCGATGAGCCTCAACACGAACCAGATATCCATGGAGGAGCGAAGCTGCAAGTAGTTGTGCTTGGGAATCACAATTAGCCTCCAAATGCCAAGGGCCCCCGCGTAAAAGACAACAGGACTAGTCAGGGCCAGCAATTGCATCAACACATTCCTGAATAATAAACCGATTAATGGTACCAATGGACTGACCGTCTTCAGTACATGAAACCACGAGGAACGAAGATGCAGCTGAAAGGGTCTTTGAATCATTAGCCTCATTCCATTTACGTTTAGTAGACGCAAACTGAGAAGACGATGGTTGGTTAATGCGAGAAAATCTCCCATGATTGTCAGCTTCTACGACGGTGTGCTCCTTTCAGCTTCACCCCCCCCCCCTCCAGAGGGAGGATCATCCGTCCAAGTGTTCACAGCTCAAGTCACATCTCTCGAACTCCTGACAGAGGGACCATTTAGCGATTTGGGAAGTTCACAGCTAAGGGAATGACCCCTCCCTGGGCGTGGCCTGTACGAAGAGGTATGTGCACACTTATTACTTATTTCAAAATGTTTCGTTAGAACTCATTGTCTGAGTCTATGGCAGAAAGCGCCTCTTAACAGCTGTCAATACGTTGTTTTCTGTATCATACATTGCGCCTGTTTTTCATAGCAAGTGATTGGTAACGCAATTACAAAGCTATAACAAACGCCCCAATTAACGTGCTGGCGAAAACTGAAAGTATAAGGGCTGCAGACAAAGCAGCGACGGGAACTACACATAACAACTGGTGTTAAATTAGACAATTAGTGACATCAGTGCTAAAACAATAGATTGTGATTTCGGAACTTCTGGATGGAGGAAAGCTAATTATAAAATGCACGCATGGCATACAGAGCGCAAAACTGAGAGATTCTATAAAGCACGACGTTTTAGCAGTGCGGAATTTTTTTTTCTTTAATTTGAAATGCGTCACGGCCCACTAAAAGGGCGGCGCGCGTGACCCAGTGGAAGTTGGAAGGTCCTGCAGAAAGTTCATCACTTCTGTCTCTAAGCTGGTCGTAGGTTGTGTTCCAAAAATGAACAGCATAGAGACAGCAGTGATGTCACTTTCTGCAGGACCTGACCATCAATTTGCAGGACAATGCTCAAGCACGTACAGTGCAAGCTGTTACTGATTTGTTTGACTGATGGGGCTGCTAAGTGCTATACCACTTCCCTGACTTAAGCCCTCGTAAGTTTAACTCGATTTCTAAACTGAAGGAAACACTTCACGGCATTCGCTTCAGAACTGCTACAAATTCGTCGGCCAATAGACCGCGCCGCTCGAATTGCCAACAGAACTGGCACTGCTAAGAGTATCCTACGACTTCCACATCGCTGGCAACGGGTTATACACAATGCTGGTGACTACTTTGAAGATCAGTAAAACTTTGAAACACGTATCTATTTTGTACGAACTGTAAATAAATAGTTGCCACTATTAAAGTTCCAAGAATCGTATATAACGTTTCTTTTGAACGTATACGAACACGTATGTGGATAAACAAATCCACAACTTTAGTGGATGCAATTATCTTTTCGGCCAACTAGCTGGTTGTTCTACCTAGACGTGCGCGTCCACGCTGGTGCAATACCAGTGGGACAAACTGTGCGTCAATTTCCCTCGACAATGACGGCCACACACCGACCACCCTCAGACGAGCTAACTTCCTTCACTTAGTGGCTTGTGACGACATTACAGCGTCATCCGAGCTATGCCACATAATGACATCGTTTTCTTAATTGTATGTATATCGTCCCCCCCATGAACCATGGACCTTGCCGTTGGTGGGGAGGCTTGCGTGCCTCAGCGATACAGATAGCCGTACCGAAGGTGCAACAACAACGGAGGGGTATCTGTTGAGAGGCCAGACAAACGTGTGGTTCCTGAAGAGGGGCAGCAGCCTTTCCAGTAGTTGCAAGGGCAACAGTCTGGATGATTGACTGATCTGGCCTTGTAACAATAACCAAAACGGCCTTGCTGTGCTGGTACTGCGAACGGCTGAAAGCAAGGGGAAACTACAGCCGTAATTTTTCCCAAGGGCATGCAGCTTTACTGTATGATTACATGATGATGGCGTCCTCTTGGGTAAAATATTCCGGAGGTAAAATAGTCCCCCATTCGGATCTCCGGGCGGGGACCACTCAAGAGGACGTCGTTATCAGGAGAAAGAAAACTGGCGTTCTACGAATCGGAGCGTGGAATGTCAGATCCCTTAATCGGGCAGGTAGGTTAGAAAATTTAAAAAGGGAAATGGATAGGTTGAAGTTAGATATAGTGGGAATTAGTGAAGTTCGGTGGCAGGAGGAACAAGACTTCTGGTCAGGTGACTACAGGGTTATAAACACAAAATCAAAGAGGGGTAATGCAGGAGTAGGTTTAATAATGAATAGGAAAATAGGAATGCGGGTAAGCTACTACAAACAGCATACTGAACGCATTATTGTGGCCAAGATAGATACGAAGCCCACACCTACTACAGTAGTACAAGTTTATATGCCAACTAGCTCTGCAGATGACGAAGAAATTGAAGATATGTATGATGAAATAAACGAAATTATTCAGATTGTGAAGGGAGACGAAAATTTAATAGTCGTGGGTGACTGGAATTCGAGTGTAGGAAAAGGGAGAGAAGGAAACATAGTAGGTGAATATGGATTGGGGGACAGAAATGAAAGAGGCAGCCGCCTGGTAGAATTTTGCACAGAGCACAACATAATCATAACTAACACTTGGTTTAAGAATCATGAAAGAAGGTTGTATACATGGAAGAACCCTGGAGATACTAAAAGGTATCAGATAGATTATATAATGGTAAGACAGAGATTTAGGAACCAGGTTTTAAATTGTAAGACATTTCCAGGGGCAGATGTGGACTCTGACCACATTTCTATTGGTTATGACCTGTAGATTAAAACTGAGGAAACTGCAAAAAGGTGGGAATTTAAGGAGATGGGACCTGGATAAACTAAAAGAACCAGAGGTTGTACAGAGATTCAGGGAGAGCATAAGGGAGCAATTGACAGGAATGGGGGAAATAAATACAGTAGAAGAAGAATGGGTAGCTTTGAGGGATGAAGTAGTGAAGGCAGCAGAGGATCAAGTAGGTAAAAAGACGAGGGCTATTAGAAATCCTTGGGTAACAGAAGAAATATTGAATTTAATTGATGAAAGGAGAAAATATAAAAATGCAATAAGTGAAACAGGCAAAAAGGAATACAAACGTCTCAAAAATGAGATCGACAGGAAGTGCAAAATGGCTAAGCAGGAATGGCTAGAGGACAATTGTAAGGATGTAGAGGCCTATCTCACTAGGGGTAAGATAGATACCGCCTACAGGAAAATTAAAGAGACCTTCGGAGATAAGAGAACGACTTGTATGAATATCAAGACCTCAGATGGAAACCCAGTTCTAAGCAAAGAAGGGAAAGCAGAAAGGTGGAAGGAGTATATAGAGGGTCTATACAAGGGCGATGTACTTGAGGACAATATTATGGAAATGGAAGAGGATGTAGATGAAGATGAAATGGGAGATATGATACTGCGTGAAGAGTTTGACAGAGCACTGAAAGACCTGAGTCGAAACAAGGCCCCCGGAGTAGACAATATTCCATTGGAACTACTGACGGCCGTGGGAGAGCCAGTCCTGACAAAACTCTACCATCTGGTGAGCAAGATGTATGAAACAGGCGAAATACCCTCAGACTTCAAGAAGAATATAATAATTCCAATCCCAAAGAAAGCAGGTGTTGACAGATGTGAAAATTACCGAACTATCAGCTTAATAAGTCACAGCTGCAAAATACTAACACGAATTCTTTACAGACGAATGGAAAAACTAGTAGAATCCAACCTCGGGGAAGATCAGTTTGGATTCCGTAGAAACACTGGAACACGTGAGGCAATACTGACCTTACGACTTATCTTAGAAGAAAGATTAAGGAAAGGCAAACCTACGTTTCTAGCATTTGTAGACTTAGAGAAAGCTTTTGACAATGTTGACTGGAATACTCTCTTTCACATTCTAAAGGTGGTAGGGGTAAAATACAGGGAGCGAAAGGCTATTTACAATTTGTACAGAAACCAGATGGCAGTTATAAGAGTCGAGGGACATGAAAGGGAAGCAGTGGTTGGGAAGGGAGTAAGACAGGGTTGTAGCCTCTCCCCGATATTGTTCAATCTGTATATTGAGCAAGCAGTAAAGGAAACAAAAGAAAAATTCGGAGTAGGTATTAAAATTCATGGAGAAGAAATAAAAACTTTGAGGTTCGCCGATGACATTGTAATTCTGTCAGAGACAGCAAAGGACTTGGAAGAGCAGTTGAATGGAATGGACAGTGTCTTGAAAGGAGGGTATAAGATGAACATCAACAAAAGCAAAACGAGGATAATGGAATGTAGTCGAATTAAGTCGGGTGATGCTGAGAGAATTAGATTAGGAAATGAGACACTGAAAGTAGTAAAGGAGTTTTGCTATTTGAGGAGCAAAATAACTGGTGATGGTCGAAGTAGAGAGGATATAAAATGTAGGCTGGCAATGGCAAGGAAAGCGTTTCTGAAGAAGAGAAATTTGTTAACATCCTGTATTGATTTAAGTGTCAGGAAGTCATTTCTGAAAGTATTCGTATGGAGTGTAGCCATGTATGGAAGTGAAACATGGACGATAAATACTTCGGACAAGAAGAGAATAGAAGCTTTCGAAATGTGGTGCTACAGAAGAATGCTGAAGATTAGATGGGTAGATCACATAACTAATGAGGAAGTATTGAATAGGATTGGGAAGAAGAGACCAAGAGATGAATACACTAAGCAGATTGAGAAGGATGTAGGTTGCAGTAGGTACTGGGAGATGAAAAAGCTTGCACAGGATAGAGTAGCATGGAGAGCTGCATCAAACCAGTCTCAGGACTGAAGACCACAACAACATGTATATCGTACATGTTACTAATTTCAGGTACAAGGAAATTTTCTGCATTGTTCGGGAGATTATGTTACAGATGGTAGTCCTTCGCTGAGTGCTGTTCCGTATGAATGAAAATCAAGTTTACAATATGTGTGTAGATTGGACCGAGTAGATGCAACCGAAGAAGTGATATAAAAGCGAAGAACAAAAACTGCAACGGAAGTTGCACAATTAAAACTGGCTATTGTTACGTATATTCGATCAAACAATGGCAGTTCACTCGCGCAGTATGGATATGAATCTAGGACTTTTGACCTGTTTCAGCCGAGAAAGGTCAGTTGATTCAAAACGGTTTTAGAAACGGTGAAAAAGTGAAGTAGCGCTTTCATTTCATTTTCATATATTTTGGCTTATTATTTAGTTACGAAGTACAGATAGTATCATCTTTAGCGAAATTGTAATTGACATAAAAATAACATACATGAAGCTCTCAGCTGTACACAATGATAAGAGGCAAACTGGTAGTTTTGGGAAACTGTACGGTAAAGTTTCAATAAATTTTCAATAACAACGTGTTTCAAGAACACGCAATGTGATTTTTGAGTTATTTACTCAGCTGTTTTCAAATACATTTACAATAAGAACATGTTTTTACAATGGTGAATTCTATTTCAAATTGTATTCTTAAATCTGTATCATCAAGAGGTATTCAACACTGTTTACTTGCAAACTGCCTGACTATTGGGACAACCTGCGTTCTGACCCAAAGTACCGTTATCCAAGATGGCGGCCGTGACGTCAGTTGACACAAGTGCCACACACTCCTGCCACTCCCCTGGCGGGAAGCTTGAATTTTGGCGGGAAGATAGGACAACTGGGCTACCTCCACCTAACCTAGCCCCCACCCCACAAAAATGGCGGTAACTTCAAAATCCATCAGGACAATGCAACCTCTACTAGCCTAAGAAAATCGCGGGAAGACAGGGCACTTGGGCCGCCTCCACTAACCAGTCACCCGACCGCCACCTCCTCCTAGGAACTGGTGCCAAGTTTGAATTTGGGCGGTAAAGAAAGGTCACTTGGGGTTTCTCTACTAAACTAAGAAAATGGCGCGAAAGAAGGGACACTTGGACTACCACCACTAACCCGTCACCCGTTCGCCACCTCTTCCTAGGGATTGGTGATAAAAGCCTGCACTGGGCTGGTGGAGAGAGGAAGGAGTGTACTTTATTTATTTTGGAATAATTTATTTAGGGATGGAGAATATTTATTACATTGATACAAATCACACTCTCTGACATGCTTGGGGTCATGTCACACAGCCTACAGACATGCAAACCAGTAAAAGACTCTGCAAAAATGATTGCTAATCGTCAACGGTCGAAATCATGCACCATTCTTAATTCAAACAATTTGAGCCACTAGTGCCATCCGGTGTGTTCGCCACAAGGTCCAGAGACATCCTGACCTAGTGTGCACAGCACCGCTGCCAGAGAGCGCTATCATCACTCTCATCTATTCGACCGCTTTCTCTCTCCTGCAGTTCTAATGGGACACGTCTGACGTGCCTAGCCTGCGTGTGCGCATAGCGACGTCACATTGCACAGCCAACACGCACATATGGACGTCGCATCTCTATCTAAATAAGCGCCAAGTCGTCCTCTGGGCCGCGGGCCGTGTGTGTTCACCGCCGCTGATGTCATTCCCATCCCTAGCTGTACTCCAGCGAAGACCTATCTGCAGAGCGACTCACCCTCACAGACGCTATAGAAAAACTGTTCCACCACTCGCGACCAGTGTGAGAGACGTGCATACTGACGTCACAGTTTATGCAATAGAAATCTGCTCGCGATTGTAACGGTACTCGTGCGACGTGTGTAGCCAGCGCGCGCATGGTGACGTCACTGCGTATAGCCCGCATACATATACAGATGTCACAGACTGTGCAATAGAAATCTGCCTGCGATTCAAACGGAACACGTGCGTGCCGCTGCCCCCAGCGCCGACACCACCCGAGCTGCGGCCGCCACAGCATCGCTCTGGCGCCCATGGGCCACCCTCCCTCAGGCTAGCGGGTTGCGGCTGCACCAACCAGCCTGATCGCAGTGGCCCGATTCCACAGCGCAGCCTCCTTCGCCGTCACGTCCTTGCCAACCGCGTGAGGTACAGCAGCCCCCCCCCCCCCCCATGTCCACCTCGCCACAGAGCTACAAGCCGTGCTCACACCGATCCCATCATGCCTGCTAATTGTAAACTGTCCAAATAAAGCATTCCACAACCTACACACATGCAAACTACTAAACCAAAATAATTTCAGTACAGACCTGCAAACTGCTTCTAAATAACGCAGTACAGAGATGTGTAGCCACGCTCAGTACTCGTAAACTGTCCAAATAGCGCATAGCAGAGCCTACAGGCCAGCTCGCAAAATAATGCAACAGACACGCAATCAACGCGCGAAAGCACCGCACCCCACTGTCCACTGGACAGCACAGGTGGTTAGCGGCAGTCCCCTTGCAGTGACGCGACCGTCAGCTGCCAAACCACACACAGACATCCGTTTGGGTCCTGCACACATGAGGCAGTGGCATCCCCATCGTATCGTCAAATACGGAAAGACTCCTAATCAATTATATTGCACTCCCACCGAGGAAAGGAGCTTGAATATTAGAAGGTGAAAGCATATTCTTGGCACGAGCACCGCATTCGTTTTTACTAGTAGCAGCTATGTTTCTGGTGCTTCGGCTGTTTACATGCACACATTCTGACAAAGATACAATTTAACGAGTATCTGAAATTACAAACATCGCAGCTATTTCTCGGTTACCGTGAACTACGAACTTATATGAGTAAAGCACATCAGTTAGCATGTTTTGCATTCAGTAACACTGTTGCCGTGGTTTCCAATCGAGATCTTCCCATGACCTTAGGTACTGCATCCTCTCTGCAACGTACGTCTGAGGGAAGTCGCGTAACTCATATACGAAAGCATGAATTTTCTATACGGTGCTTTTCATTTAGAAAATTCTCTTACTGTTTTGCGATAATGTCGTTTCGCGATTCAGTGGGTATTCTTAGATACACTTCAATATTTCATCTTCCTCGAAGATCTCCGTAATAGGCTCGAATATTTCCGCGACTGTGTGACGCTACTTACAAATTTTAAGAATGTCGATTACGACAATGGACGACGGTATCTCTACTCCACAGCCAAACTAGACATAATATTCACACATTGTACCTGTTCGTAGAATGACAAAGGAACAGTCAAACTGGCGTGGTACCACACAATACGCCCACGCTCGATGTCTGCCAACACGGGGAATTGCTTCAGTTGTTGGTTGCGTCGTGTGGATACAGACTAGCATGCTTAGGGCAAAGTGACGTCAAATTAAAAGCTTTCGTAACTGGCATATTTATTTGTCATTCGTCCCCCGAGTGATCGACAAACCACGCTGGATTTGTGTAAAAAACAAATTTAGGAAGACAGAAGGGTCAATTAGTTTTCAAGAGACGTGAAATTTTATACAACGGAGTTCTATTTTTTCAATAATCGGGGATGGGGAGTTTAATGGTATGTGAGAAACTACTCGATGAGTCACAAATGACGAAAACCTGTGTCTTGGTCAGAGCTGTAGATGTATTGGTTCTTTCGAATTTATAGTGGAGTTAAGGCTTGGCGCATACGACATGTGTCATGGGTCCTGGTTACAGCACTGGCTGCCGGGTACTTTTCAGGCACATATTGTGTGTTTTGACATGGTAATGGTTCAACAGTAGCCTAGTTACTACTATATGCGCAGTCGAGCTTGATACTCCGTGCGGGGATGATGGAATACGCAGAATCCCCTATGGCCATTCCAAGCATCCTCGGCGCGGGGTGCAGATGTAGTATACACGTCGTCTTTTACACACACACACACACACACACACACACACACACACACACACACACAAAATTAACCGTGTTATTGCCACCTCTACTGAAGGATTTTACTGCCTGAGGAGTGGGGTGGGTCGTTTTTTGTAACATGAAATAAAAACAAGGGCAATCGAACGAATCATTTTCTGTTCTAGTAGTGTATGTTGCATGCGCCTATAGAAAAATGGAATTCATGTGGACATACAGCAAAAAATACTGTAACTTTGCGTTGTCTGCGAGAAAAAAAGGTAGGGATTTTCCAAGATTGAAATTTATTTAGATATATTTATATATTTTTCACAAGAATAGTAGTTGTTGACAAATTCGCATCTCAAACAACCGCAGCAGATAAATGAAGCGCTAAAGAACGTGCTGATTTCGCAGAGGTGCGTGATTTAGAACAGCGTCAATGAGTCGTACCGCTGACAATCGAGTCGCCGGTGGTCGGCAGAGATGATCACCTTCTTTCTCTCCTTTCGCAACTTGTCCCTGTGACGCAGGACCCGGCGCCGGCGCCGGCGCAGAAAGGCCGCCAGATAAGGGCGGCGCGCGTGGCCGGATCGCCCGAAAGATCGAGCGTTATCAGCTGACTCAAACCGTGGCGCTACCTTCGTTAGTGGATTAGTCAGCGAACAAAGAGCAAGGAAGCCTTCTCATATCACACTGACGAAACGGTATCAGGTCGACACGTTTCTGCTAGCTTTAATCGCTTCCCTTCGCAAGCGACCCAGTTTTTTTGGAATGGGTAAATAATTACTCTGTTTGCAACCACAAAATTCGTAGGAAAGGAAAAATTCTTAGGAATGGAAAATAGCTGCAAATGAAGTTTCTGTTTTCTTTCTAAAGAACTGTTTGACATCTTACACAGCAGAACAGGAAAAAACAGGAAAGGTGACGGCGTGTCGGTACCAACAGCTAGGAGGCACTGTAATGGCCATACTCTTTATAGCTGCTGTACCGTTCGGATCTTTACGTCTCGAAACCAATATTTCCTTGTAATTTTCTTTTTAATATCAAATTAAATACCTTTACCATACTCAATGATTTCCTCTGTAATTTTTTAAACTTTTTGTCCTAAATGATCGATGTTACTTCTATAGTGTTCGTGTCAATATCGACAAAAACAAGAGTTTTCTTAAACATTAGTTATTTGCCGTGGGTTCACAGCTTTGCTTTGTCAAATGTTTCACCTCGTGTAACAATTTATGTATTTTCAACATATGTATTCTGCGTCTTATTCCCATGAAACCACGCTGACTGCCGAAAGCTGTTCAGTATTATTATGTTACTAGCTCACAAACCGGGCAATTTTCTATTAGAAAATGAATAGTGTTTGTAGTGAAGTATCAAAAAATTTAATTTCCATGTATTCGCGAAAACACCTTTGATATTATAAAGGAGTTGTACAGGTGTTCAAACGTGTAACTACAGTATTCCGGGCAGTCTGTCTACGCTGGGCGCAGCTGCTTCGCGTGTGTACAATTCGGTTTTGTAAACGTCTCTACAGCAACAGGTCTTCATAGCTCTATAGACGGGTGTTGCGTTCGCCTACAGCCGCTTTTGTTTCGTATTTGAAAGCTGTCAAAAGCGCTGCCAAGTGCCAAGGATTGCCTTATTTATATGTTTAGTGTATGGCTAGAGATACAACATGTATCATGACTGAAATGTACTCTTTTATGTCTAGATTACGAATGTAGTCTACCGTTTGTGGAGTCGCGAGAGCAAAGTCACAAGCACTGCCGTTATACTTTCTTGTCCTACATTCAGTGATGGCGTGCTGGATCGTCTGTTGTGTAGCACCACAGTCACACTCGGGCATTGAAGTTATATTCCACTTGAAGTGGGAGGCTGCACAATTCCCATGGTTGGTTCGGATTCTGTTTACTGTGGACCATTGTCTGCGAGGGAGGTTGAAACCAGGTGGCGGCGTCTTCTTCACAGGAGGCATTGTTGGGCAGCGTTTGTCGTTAACTCTCTTCTGCCACACAATGGTAGTTTGCTAGTTGCTGTTCCTCAAGTTCATGTCATCTCTTGTTGGTGATTTTCTCGAACGCAGCCGATTAGCATTTGCGTTGCTGATATCAGAATGTATCGGCAGTTTTGGATGGTCCATTATTTTGCTGAATTCTCTTAAGAGAACGTCTTTAAGTCTGAGATCTAGAGGGGGGATATAACTTAGTACTGGTAGCCAGTGTATGGGAGTAGATTTGATTGTGCCACTGATAATACGCATTGTGGTATTTAGTTGGGTATCTATGATATTTGCATGGGCACTATTGAGCCAGACAGCAGCACGGTATTCAGCAGCAGTCGAGTAGACCAACCCTAGAGCTGAGCATCGCAGAATTGCGGCTGTAGATCCCCGAGTTGTTTCACATAGTTTATGAATTATGTTGCTGCGAGTTCTCGTTTTCGCAGCAACATTTTAGAGATGGCGTTTAAAAGACAGCGCTCTATCCAATGTGACCCCTAGGCATTTAGGGTACCTGTTGTGTCTCAATTGCTGTTTGTCCACGCACACCTTATCCCCCTATTAGGCATTTTGTTGTTTAGATGAAAGCAACAAACTTCAGTTTTACTGGAGTTTGGTCTGAGTCCCCACTTTATGAAGTATTGAGTCTGCCTCTTGAGGTCTTCTTTCAGGGTCTCTTCCGTTTGTTCAATGGTTTGTTTTCCGATAGCAATTGCTCAGTCATCTGCATATCCGAATTTTCTTGAAAGCGTCTCTGGCATGTCTGAAATGTACAGACTAAACAATAAGGAGGCAAGAACCGACCCTTGAGGTAGCCAGTTGTTCAACGATCTTTTATTGCTTACATCTTTCCCCTTATACACACGGAATTGTCTTTGGCTCAACATCGTGTTTCGAAAGTCGTGCAGTTCTTCTAGATGGGATAACTTTAAGGAGCTTGTACAGAACTCCGAGTGGAAGGCTTAAACCAGAGGCCCAGACGATTCTGCGGAGATCTGGGGTGCAAATTTCTCGACCTCCGCTGTCGGGTGGAGAAATGTAGGGTCCCCCTGAATAGGTCAGGCGAGCACTACACGCCGGAAGCGGCTACAAGAGTAGCGGAGTACGTGTGGAGTGCACATGGGGGTTATTTGGGTTAGAGAATTCCCCCCGACAAGACGCCTCCTGAGACGCGGCAAGGTAGGAGTAGGCAAAATGCAACAGAAAATAACAATATTAATGTGCTAATAGTAAGCTGCAGGAGCGTCTATAGAAAGGTCCCAGAACTGCTCTCATTAACATTGCTCTCACAACGCCCATATAGTACTAGGGACAGAAAGTTGGCTGAAACCAGACGTAAACAGTAATGAAATCCTAAACTCAGATTGGAATGTATACCGCACCGAGACAGGCTGGACAGTGAAGGGGGAAACGTGTTTATAGCGATAAGAAGTGCAATAGTATCAAAGGAAATTAACGGAGATCCGAAATGTGAAATGATCTGGGTGAAGGTCACGGTTAAAGCAGGCTCAGACATGGTAATTGGATGTCTCTATAGGCCCCCTGGCTCAGCAGCTGTTGTGGCTGAGCACCTGAAGCGTAATTTGGAAAATATTTCGAGTAGATTTCCCCACCATGTTATAGTTCTGGGTGAAGATTTTAATTTGCCGGATATAGACTGGGAGACTCAAACGTTCATAACGGGTGGCAGGGTCAAAGAATCCAGTGAAATTTTTTTAAGTGCTTTATCTGAAAACTACCTTGAGCAGTTAAACAGAGAACCGACTCATGGCGATAACATATTAGACCTTCTAGTGACAAACAGACCCGAACTATTTGAAACAGTTAACGCAGAACAGGGAATCAGCAATCATAAAGCGGTTACGGCATCGTCGATTTCAGCCGTAAATAGAAATATTAAAAAGAATAGGAAGATTTTTCTGTTTGGCAAAAGTGACAAAAAGCAGATTTCAGAGTACCTGACGGCTCAACACAAAAGTTTTGTCTCAAGTACAGATAGTGTTGAGGATCAGTGGACAAAGTTCAAAACCATCGTACTATATGCGTTAGATGAGTATGTGCCAAGCAAGATCGTAAGAGATGGAAAAGAGCCACCGTGGTACAACAACCGAGTTAGACAACTGCTGCGGAAGCAAAGGGAACTTCACAGCAAACATAAACATAGCCAAAGCCTTGCAGACAAACAAATACTACGCGAAGCGAAATGTACTGTGAGGAGGGCTATGCGAGAGGCGTTCAATGAATTCGAAAGTAAAGTTCTATGTACTGACTTGGCAGAAAATCCTAAGAAATTTTGGTCTTATGTCAAAGCGGTAGGTGGATCAAAACAAAATGTCCAGACACTCTGTGACCAAAATGGTACTGAAATAGAGGATGACAGACTAAAGGCCGACATACTAAATGTCTTTTTCCAAAGTTGTTTCACAGAGGAAGACTGCACTGTAGTTCCTTCTCTAGATTGTCGTACAGATGACAAAATGATAGATATCGAAATAGACGACAGAGGGATAGAGAAACAATTAAAATCGCTCAAAAGAGGAAAGGCCGCTGGACCTGATGGGATACCAGTTAGATTTTTCACAGAGTACGCGAAGGAACTTGCCCCCCTTCCTGCAGCGGTGTACCGTAGGTCTCTACAAGAGCGTAGCGTTCCAAAGGATTGGAAAAGGGCACAGGTCATCCCCGATTTCAAGAACGGACGTCGAACAGATGCGCAGAACTATAGACCTATATCTCTAATGTCGATCAGTTGTAGAAATTTGGAACACGTGTTATGACTTGACTAGAAATCTACTCTGTAGGAATCAGCATGGGTTTCGAAAAAGACGGACATGTGAAACCCAGCTCGCGCTATTCGTCCACGAGACTCAGAGGGCCATAGACACGGGTTCACAGGTAGATGCTGTGTTTCTTGACTTCCGCAAGGCGTTCGATACAGTTCCCCACAGTCGTTTAATGAACAAAGTAAGAGCAGATGGACTATCAGACCAATTGTGAGATTGGATTGAGGAGTTCCTAGATAACAGAACGCAGCATGTCATTCTCAATGGAGAGAAGTCTTCTCAAGTAAGAGTGATTTCAGGTGTGCCGCAGGGGAGTGTCATAGGACCGTTGCTATTCACAATATACATAAATGAGCTGGTGACTGATATCGGAAGTTCACTGAGGCTTTTTGCAGATGATGCTGTGGTGTATCCAGAGGTTATAACAATGGAGAATTGTACTGAAATGCAGGAGGATCTGCAGCGAATTGACGCATGGTGCAGGGAATGGCAATTGAATCTCAATGTAGACAAGTGTAATGTGCTGCGAATACATAGAAAGATAGATCCCTTATCATTTAGCTACAAAATAGCAGGTCAGCAACTGGAAGCAGTTAATTCCATAAATTATCAGGGAGTACGCATTAGGAGTGATTTAAAATAGAATGATCATATAAAGTTGATCGTCGGTAAAGCAGATGCCAGACTGAGATTCACTGGAAGAATCCTAAGGAAATGCAATCCGAAATCAAAGGAAGTAGGTTACAGTACGCTTGTTCGCCCACTGCTTGAATACTGCTCAGCAGTTTGGGATCCGTACCAGATAGGGTTGATAGAAGAGAGAGAGAAGATCCAACGGAGAGCAGCGCGCTTCGTTACAGGATCATTTAGTAATCGCGAAAGCGTTACGGAGATGATAGATAAACTCCAGTGGAAGACTCTGAAGGAGAGACGCTCAGTAGCTCGGTACGGGCTTTTGTCAAAGTTTCGAGAACATACCTTCACCGAAGAGTCAAGCAGTATATTGCTCCCTCCTACGTATATCTCGCGAAGAGACCATGAGGATAAAATCAGAAAGATTAGAGCCCACACAGAAGCATACCGACAATCGTTCTTTCCACGAACAATACGAGATTGGAATAGAAGGGAGAACCGATAGAGGTACTCAGGGTACCCTCCGCCACACACCGTCAGGTGGCTTGCGGAGTATGGATGTAGATGTAGATTTCCACACTGTATCATAGGCCGCTGTTAAATCTATGAATGCCACTGAAGTCTTGAGTTTTCGTTGACAGCCTGCTTCTATGTAAGTTGTAAGAGACATAACTTGATCTGTTGTATTCCTGTGTGGTTTAAAGCCCGCCTGTTCCACTGGAATTATCTGGAATATATCAGGACCAATTCTGTTCAGTAAAAGTCTTTCCAGGAGTTTATATGCAATGCTGAGCAAGGCAATATGGCGGTAGCTTTCTGGCTTTTCACTTGGTTTATTTTTCTTCGGTATAGCAATAACCTTTGTCTGCCTGAAGAGCTTTGGTATTTGGCCTCTTTCAAGAATATAAGTGTAGAATTTGGCTAGCCAGGCACGAGCTTGTTTTCCACAGTGAGCGAAGAACTCTGGGTGCAGGCCGTCCTCATCAGGGGCTTTACCTAATTTAGTGTCACTGATGGCGGTATTTATTTCTTCCACGTTGAATTGTTTGGGTTGTGTCATCGGAGAGCTAGGTTTAAGGAGTTTCATTTCTTTCTTTATATCCTTAATAAGATTTTATCTCCTTTTTCTTTTGGAAATCATGACTATAATGCGAAGGAATCTTGTTTGGATGGATTTCTGACGTTTTTTCTCCTGGCTGCAACTAGGCTGTGTAAAAGCTGACCTGCAACTTCATGGTCTTTGCTCTCAGTAAATTTGTTGGTAAAAATTTTCGCTTTCCTCACTCCATCCAGGAATATATTCTTTGCGATGCCCTCTAGGGATATGTTTCTGAGCTGCAGATATCTTAGTTCCTATAAATCGTTCATAAGCTTCATATGTAGGTGGTATTCGACGTATACAATTACCAAGTTTCTCTGTGAAGCCACGCTAATTGGCCTTATTGAAATTCCAGCGTGGTCGACGCTGGATGTGATCAGGGGGATTTGGATGCCAGGTCTGTGCTGGCTATGAGGGAAGTCATTAAGCTCCTTTCGAGTAGTTGGTAAAGGTTTGTTTCCTTCACCTCTGGACACAAAGTATAGATCAGGAGAGTACCCTCTTTTCCAGGCTTCTGAGTTGGACGTGCTTCGGTCTTTGGCATCAAAGATGTGGAAGAGGTTGTTTCTGTCCATCCATTCCACTACTGCTTCACCATTTTCATCATTAGATTTCCGTAAGTTGACTCGACTGCAGGAGTATCTTAGTACAAAAGAACAGCTGTATTAAAATTTCAAGCACGATGTGGCATTTTTTCCTCAAGCTTAACACAAAACTTGGTGGTAAACGTTGCTCTAAATTCCGCTGTTCAATTTTCGTAAAACACAAATTCTTGACGTTCTCAAAAATCACTTGATGGCCATACGAAGCTGAAACTCGGACACTGTTGCCTGAGAGTAAGCTTGGTCGAAATAGGTCCACAGGTTCAGGATGAGATGTGGAACAAGCCTCCCCCCCCCCCCCCCGGTCTCTCTCTCTCTCTCTCTCTCTCTCTCTCTCTCTCTCTCACACACACACACACACACACACACACACACACACACACACACACGAACTAATGGCCAGAAATACTTAGTTTTTTATACACATAAACAACACACGCCTTATAGCAACAACTTGAATTCCTCACCTCCTCGAAGCGAAGAACCCAGATCCCTACATCAGCACTGCACTGTTTGCCACACCATGTAGCACCATGTCTAAAATACTACTGCGTGGAAAATTCTTTGTCCAAAATTTTGGTCGTCTGTCCGTGGGTTGAGCAACCTCGTTTCTATACACGACGATAAATTCCTTCCTGTTTGGAATATACCGATTGAAAAGCTTTACTCCCTACTTTCGTTCGATTTTCACGTATTACTAATGTAAATAGAAATGAATGTAATTAAAGCGTATAAAATATTACAAAGAGGTAACAGACAAACTTACTTCAAACTGCAGTCCCTCTCATACAGTCAAATTATCACGCATCCATTAAAATACTGTAAGTATAGTCAAGTGTTCTATTAAAACTCCGCTTTTCCTAACCCCGAAAACAAAGTGTTCTACTCCAAATCGATTGCTACAAATGAAAACTGCTTTTTTCGTCATGACCGACATTCTACATGACAAAAGCTCGTTCCGTTGTAACGTAAGAGATACTTTGAGCCACTCCAGAGAATTGCTTGAAATCATCCTCTCGCTTTACATACCTATCCTTTTAGGCGTATTTACTTTATCAGTTTTGTCCGTGTGATTAAAGTCATAGTCTTCGGTTTCTGTTAATAAATTACCCCTAGCTTTACTAACATGTGCATCTTTTATCCGCAGTGACGTGACAGGTTTTGTGGAGATTGGCTTCTATCAACTAATTCCGCAAAGTCTGATATGAAACCGAGCGAGGTGGCGCAGTGGTTATCAAACTCGACTCGCATTCGAGAGAACGACGATTCAAACCCGCGTCCGACCATCCTGATTTAGATTTTCCGTGATTTCCCTACATCGGTTCGGGCAAATACCGAGATGGTTCCTTCGAAAGGGCACGGCCGACTTCGTTCCCCATCCTTTCCTAATCCGATTACCTCGCTGTTTGGTCCCCTCCGCTGAACCAACCAACCAACAAATCTGATATGACCAGCACTGCTCATCTTAATAATTACACTTATTTCGAAAAGGCTTTTGAAGCAACTGGCTCTGAGCACTATGCGACTTAACTTCTGAGGTCATCAGTCGCCTAAAACTTAGAACTAATTAAACCTAACTAACCTAAGGACATCACACACATCCATGCCCGAGGCAGGATTCGAACCTGCGACCTTAGCGGTCGCTCACTTCCAGACTATAGCGCCTAGAATCGCACGGCCACTCCGGCCGGCTTGAAGCAATTCATGTATTTCAATTGCAGCAGGAGGTCAAAATACATCGACACTCACAACTAGTTCACTAGTTAATAATAACGTCGATAAGGGTATATCAATAATTTTCTTAATAGTTACTTACACAAAATCCGATTTCAGTTTCGTAATCTTCTGATCAAACGAAATCGTTTGATAAGCATCAGAACAGCAATCGGTTTACTTTTCGTTTTCCCCTGTGATTTTTGTTTTTCTGTTTTTTTTAGGCCTTCGATCTGCGTATTATACACAATTTTCATCCACCGGAATCGGAAATTTCTGAGGCACTCTCAATATCATTATCCATTTCATTCGCCACGAGCATAGCTTAAATTTACACGATATTTAATTTTTCATATTTACAAGACACTTCGTAACGCTACGGTAAGGATTGTTTGACGCCAAGGGAATGAAGTGAGAAATCACCAAAATAATAAGAGAAGCAGCCCCAGTCGAAGGGCGCCAGCAGCACTCACTGCCAGGGAGCCGTGTGGCCCCTTCCTAGGCTCTCGACACGTGCTGCGTTGTTTTAGCCCACCACTGGTAACACTGATGCAGCGACGTATTATACGGCCAATTAGATGTACAGCCTCACAGCAGAGCAAAGATCAGCAGCAGCTTATCCCTTGTACACAGTTTGTTCACATCGTTTAGTTTAGAGCTACTCTAACTTATTTCTGGGCAGAAGTGAACAGCAGTTGATTATTTAGCTGTTTTTGGTAGTGCTATACACTTTTGTTGCAAAGATTTTTTGTATTTTTCCATCTTTAGTATGCAGTGAGTTTACTTTTTAGTGCAGCTTTGCGCCGCAGACGCCGTTAGTGTCGCTTTGTTTACTTGATTCCACGACCTAATAGTAAATATTCAGTAGACCTCCAGCCTCAGATTCTCCGAGTTTAATCTCGCGTTTTGTAAGTGTACATCCAATTAGTCAGCAGCGCAGTAGTTACTCAGCTGTTTGTTTTGAGCGTAGTTGGCCACTCAGTTCGGTGCCAGCTATCGCCTGTGACACATCTACAGGCTTTTCCTTAATAGTATATATTTAACTGCTTGCGCGTTTTGGCATTGAAGAAGTTTAGTCTTTTTTTAAAAAAAAAAAAAAAGCTGTAAGTCTAAACTGAGGCCCTCTATAACTCAGTTGTCATTTCTTCTGAACAGCCAACTACATAGTTCACTGAAGCATTATCAGCGTCCCTTGGTTCACGTCAGGAGGGTAACAAACAAATTGCTTTTTAGGTTTCTGCCGGCTTGTACTGTTTACTTGTCAATTAGTCTTGCTAGGATGGATAGGGTGTGTGCCTGCTGTTTGCATATGCAGGAGGTGCTGGGTGTAGTTCGCGAACAGTTGAATGTGGTTTTGGCTGTGATCACTAGCCTTCAGGCTACCGGCCCGGGGTGCGGCGGTGGCGGAGATTCTGGAGCGTCGCATGGGACACCTCAGCTATCGCTTGTTTCGCCCAGGGGCTCTACTGCCGAGGCACCTTCTAGTGAACCCGAAGCGGTGGACCCGCACGGTGAGTGGCGCGTGGTAAAGCGTTTGCATCGCTCGAGACGGAGGGCCAATATGCAGCCTGGCTGTATGGCCTCACCTATTCATCCTGTGAGTGAACAGGTGGCCGATCCTTCAGCAGAGCGTTTAGGGCTGGAAAGAAAGCCAATGTGCACTCGGTATATCTGCCGGGGCGGGGGGGCCTCATCCGAGATGTGGATGCGGCCTTCCTCAGTTCTTACAGGCGGCTGTCGGAAGTCGTGAAGACTTCTGGCCTCGCACGCGTGATGCAAGCAGAGCTCGCAATTTGCAGCCTCATTCCCTTAGTTGATAGGGGCCCTTTGGTTTGGAACCGAGTGGAGGGTCTCAACCAAATGCTTCGTTGATCTGTGACAAGTCTTGGCTGCAGATTTCTGGACCTGACCTGACCTGCGCTACTGGATGCGGATTTGTAGGACTCCCCTTGACAGATAAGGGGTGCACTACACAAAGGAAGCAGTTACTCGGGTAGCAGAGTACTTGTGGTATTTTTCATTAGCATGTCATTCAGTTTTTGTCACAGTTTGTATGCTGGGCTATTTATGGAGTTGACCACGCGACGCATCGGAATTCCATCTTTGTGAATTTTTGGCCAACCCAGTATACAAACTGTCACAAAAACTGAATAAAATACTGATGAAAAATTGTACATATGAAACAACATATTCCGTAAAAAACAGAATGATACTAACTGAAGAACCAGAAAGCTCCTCCAAGATGCGCAGTTTATATCACTTGACATCACCAACCTTTACTCAAACATATCCATACAAGAAGCTCTAACAGCAATACAAAAGAACCTTATGCAACACAAGAAACTTTCATACACAGAGATTATCGAATTTATGGAACTCCTTCAGCTAAACCTAAGTTACAAATACTTTACTTATAGTAACAACATTCATAAACAACCAAATGGCCTAGTAATGAGATCATGTATATCTGGTACCATAGCTGACATATACACAAATCATTTAAAACAAAAATTATTTGACAGCCAAGAACGTTGCCTAAAGAAAATAGAATTTTATAGGAGATATGTAGATGACACACTACTGTTTGTGAAAGGGGATACCAAAGACATCACAGACATTCTAAATTATTTCAGTAATCTACATGAGAAAATCAAATTTACAGTGGGACATGAGCAAAATAAAAGCATCAACTTTCTGGACCTAAATATTACAAGGCATAACAAAACATGCAAATTCGAAATTCATAGGAAAAACACAATGACTCCACAATCCCTGAACCTCATGTCACCCAAATATCCATAAACAGGCAGCATACA
This sequence comes from Schistocerca piceifrons, assembly GCF_021461385.2. Lineage (NCBI taxonomy): Eukaryota > Metazoa > Arthropoda > Insecta > Orthoptera > Acrididae > Schistocerca > Schistocerca piceifrons. The sequence continues at coordinate 22,955,883 of NC_060140.1, read as the reverse complement.
GGTCAGTGCTCCAGAGGGCAACAAAAATATCATTGAACCAAGAAAATATGCAACAAGAAATAATCACGGTGAAAAAGATTGCAGTTGTCAATGGTTACAATTTTTCCATGGTTGACACAATCCTAGACAAAGTGAAGAAAAACCCAGGTGCAAACTGCACCACAGAAGAAAAAGAGAAAAACAAATATATATCTATTATTCCATACATAAGCAATGTATCACAGAAGATTGCAAATATTTTCAAAAATCTCAAAGTAAAAATTCGGTTTTCTACATCTAATAAACTACAACAGAAACTAATAGATAATATAAAGTGTAATCATGATCCATATTCAGACTCTGGAATACACAAGGTAACATGCCAGGAATGCTCCATGTTCTACAAAGGACAAACAGGCCGAAATTTCAACACCAGGTACAACAAATATACTACGTCAGCAATAGCAAAACACATACATAATACAGGACACCCATTTGGAAAAATAGAGCAAAATTTGAAAGTACTCCACCAACTAAATAAAGAACATAAAATGTATTTGCTACAAGAACTGGAGATATATTCACATTACAGAAAATATGAAGATACAATATTAAACGAAAAGCTTGAAAGTGAATCAGTGAATTTCTTCAGATGTTTCGATAGTATACTTAAATAAAAATACTAAAACATAGAAATAAGAACATTTGTAAAATTGATAAAGCAATTTATGAGCCAAATTGTTAAGATAAATAACCTCTGTACAAAAGCATATCATAATCTGTCCAAGACCTATAATGTTATCTTTGTGGACTACCTGTAAGAAGATCTTTGTAACTGCTTTGTTGATATAAGATATTTTCGATGTGTAAAGTGTACAAGTTGAGTGTCATGTTTAGTGTGTGTGAGACTCGCCACAAATGGACCATTAGAAAACTGTAAGTACAAATTCTTCTAAATTTCGCCACTAACTTCACAAGAAGAATCGATACCCAACTGAACAATCGTTTGTTTCTTATATATTGCAGTAAAAGTCAACGAAATTAAGCAGACTCACACACATTGACAACATCAATAGAAATGGTTTAATACACACAAAAAAACGCACTTGAAAATGGGAATCATTTCGCCAGACGCGTCATACGAAAAGTAAAATAAAGAAAAATCGTGACTGGTAGCGCAAGATTTGTTTATAAACAAATCCATTGTTTTCACAGTCGCAGGCTTTCAGAAACCATTTATAATGGATCTAATCATACATCCAACATAATCAAAAATACAACCAGAATACAAACAAGTGACAGAAATAACAAGTTACTTTGGAAAAAAAAGAAAGATTTTATACAGCATTTGGAAATGAAATTATTGAGAGTCAGCGAATTTCTAACCGACAAAGTACAAAAAAAAAAAAAAAAAAACTGTAGGATGCTGGAGATTACTGTTAGTCTTTATACAAACAAATTGGCTCAATAATTTCATTTCCAGTCCCTGCATAAAACATCATTTGAGATTAACTTTTTATTTTTGTCTGTTGTTTGTAATTCTAGTGGCGTTTTTGGTTGTGCTGGATGTAGAGAAAGGACCATGTTGACGAAGTTGCTTTGTTACAGCGTGTCACCAACTTTGGCATCATATATAGAGAATGTTGCACAACAACACCGACAGACTTCGAGGGATTGAAGAAGGTGTCTTGAGGAACAAACTGAGGATAGGAGCCTGTGTCCGGAAACGTGATCCAACGATACTGAAGAGCGGCGGCTGCCGCCAGTCCATGCCTTCTTCAACAGACGTGACCTTGCCCGCTGATGCGCCGCAGACGCAACGTCTCACAATATGCCTAACAGGATGCCGGGCGTTAACTAGGGCTGAACGCGTCAACGCCTGTCTCAACAAAGCTGTAGAAACCGCTGTGAGCACTGGCGGCAGAGTGGAATGACGAACATGTCGCTCATTCGTATTTTGTCTTGTGCTGTCGCGCCGCATCAGGAAGAACTTCGCTTCGTTCGAGCAGTGTGAGCTGCATTTCGTTCGCGGTGATGCGAGAAGGAGCCTGGCCACGCAGTTTTACGCGTGTACGGGCAAAGATATCGAAACTGGCGCCAGCCACACTACTGTACGGTATGTTTGCAATTATTCATCACCGTCTAGAGGGTAAAACAAGTGCTTTCCAAGGACGTTGGAACGGCGGAGGTCGCGTGAGAAGCGTACGGTTGCTACGATCTGAAGAAGAGTTATTAGAGGGGAATTCGACTGGGACCCATCTGCAAGCACACGTTAAAAAGCAACCACATTGCGGGTGTGTGGCGATGCATGGCAAGGGAAGGCATCAGTCCAGTGTTCGGGCAGTGGTTTTTGCAACGTTGCGCCGCGCAGCTGTATTAGGCTGCATAAGTTTTGCTCGCGGACTAGATCTTCAACCGTTAGTGTGTGTTCAACGCTCCCAGCTGCCATACTTGGGCGGAAGAGAACACCCACGCCGACGACGAACGGCGCCATCAAGAAAAGTTTAACATGAAGTTATGGACTGCCATGGTGGACAATTGCTTTATTGTCTGCTACATAGTTTCTGCTCGATTCGCAGGCGATAGCTGTGCAACATTCGGTCGAGAAGTGCTGCCGGAAGTGAGGGGGTGCCACTCGTTGCTCATCGAGGTCTGTGGTTCCAGCACGATCGGGCATCCACGCACTTCAGCCTAGCTGCCAGACCCCAGACTGGACAGATGTTTGCAGACCGCTGGATCTGTCGAGGTGGCCGTGTAACTTGGTCGCCCGCTGGACTTATGCTTCTGGGGTCTTCTGAAGACCGTGGTGTATGAAACCCTAGTGGAGTCGGTTGCAAGGATGCATGCAAGTGTGAAGATGTTCGCAAAATTCCTCGTATCTCTAAGCGAGTACGTCATTCAACGCTGCACAAATGTTACGCATGCTGTAACGTTGGAGCTAAGCATGTTCAACACCTTCTGTAATTTAACTTCTTGCAACAACAGAATAAATTGTAATGTTCACTCCTTGAAAGTTGTTTTCGGTCGTCTGTCACAGTGGATAGATACTCTTATGTTTCCTGCTCTTTCCTTTGTGTTCATATGTCCTTTCCTTTAAACAGAATAAAAGCGCCGAATTCTCGAAAATTTCATCGAACGTAACTGATTACCGCAAACTCCAGTGGAGTAGACGGCGACAGCTGCCGCGTAGACAGACGTTAGCTCCTGTCATTCCGACACTGTCGGTATCTTTCTGTTGCACCGTGCATACCGAAAAATATTGGAGATTTAGAGGGTTGCCTGATAAAAATAAACTGCCGATGGATAATCGTGTCCGAAGCCGTCTTCCGCCGAGGCAACAGAGCATCGCGTTCATATGAGACAAGGCGTGTCAGTGCTGCAGCTAGATCCATCTTCTCCAATGGCGATGGCAGCAATTCGTCGCGATCGCTGAACGACAAACAACACACGTCAATTGTGATACTTTCGACTGCGTACAACTATAACGTTTACTGCCTACCGTGCGAGGTGGCGCAGTGGTTAGCACACTGGAGACGACTGTTCAAACCCGTGTCTGGCCAGCCTGATTTAGGTTTTCACTGATTTCCCTAAATCGGTTCAGGCAAATACCGAGATGGTTCCTTTGGAAAGGCACGCTGGCTTCCTTCCCCTTCCTTCCCTAATCCGATGGGACCGATGACCTCACCTTTTGGTTCCCTCCCTCAAATCAACCAACCAACCAGCGTCTGCTGCGGAAAGCTCGGGGGCCCGTACGCCAGGCGCCGGCGCCTGTAGATTCGATACTCTGCAGCGTCGGTGCACGAAGTTTGCGGACATGGGTTCCCATCCTTAATTGGTTCCTCGAGACACCCCCTGCAACCACTCGAAGTATGTCGGTATCGTTTTGTGACACGCTGCGTATATAAAGTCAATTTTCATGACGTGTTCCAGTTTTGTTCAAAGTTATACTGATCTGATACGTCTGTCTGTCTGGGCAACTATCCGGCCCCGACTCTCGCTGGGAACGATCTTGCTAGCGTATCTATGACGAAACGACCAAATTTTTGTAAGATATATAATCATCCCGGTATGTAATTTGAGCAACAAAGCCGCTGGATGAATATTGTAAAACACCACGCGTCGAGAAATTTTTGTAAAAAGCTACCAGACAACAAACGTCTTGGAGTTTGAATTATGTTAAGAAAATTACTCCAAGTCATCCCGTAATTATACAATTCTCGAGCGAACGTGACCTCTGATGAGCGACAGACAAGGGTCCGAGGTCAACACCTCTTCAGGTATACACAGAAAGCGTTAGTTTGCGTTTTCGCCTGGCTGAGGTGTGTGCGCTCCGCGTGCGTGTGCGGTGTGTAGCCTGCGGCATCCTTTCAGTACTTAAGACTTGCGATAGTTTCTTGTAAAATGTAAACTCACTACTTCCATAATTACAAGGAAAAACAAACCGAATTTTTACGGCGTAAATTTTTCAGACAGGAAACTTATACTGTCTGCGTATTCTTTCCAAATGTTATACGCTGGATTACGAGTACACAATCAGGAACAGAAATGATGGAAAACTGAACATTTTTTTTTATTACTACAGATACTCAAAGGACTGTTGGGAGCTTCGAAGAAGTACTTGTACCTGGAAAAGAAAAGCAAACCGATGGCAAAACTTATTTTTTAAATATAAAAACTCGTATGTTTCTATGTACAACGTCTAACTAATGAGGATTTTATTATATTATAGTCGGATCGTAAATTGACAAAATGCTTGCATTCGAACTCTGCATTCTCTCACAAAGCAATCGGATTCATTGAAAACAGACGTTCCGACCTCGGAGTAATCAAGACTATCCATCAACCTGAATATACTATTTAAGCATCTGACAAGTGAAAAAAAAAAAAGAAAGCGCGTTTGCAAATACTGCCAGTCAAACCCGACAATAAAATGAACTACTTGTGTGATGATCAGACATTTGTAAGACTCATGTCACCTAATTGTGTTCCATCTGTCAGATAAGAGTGGGAATATTGCCAATTATAATTAAAAAGATGCACGCAGTGTTATGAGACGCTGCGAAAGATTCAATTTTTCAATAGAGAAATTTTTATGAATTTATTGTACTGCCCCTTCTCAATATTAATACTTTATCAGAAAAGTAAATGCGAACAGAGCAGCAGAGTTGATTCCAGAAAAGGAACTACTTTCCTCATAATTCTACATTTGGCTGAGAGATTATCAACGGATATAAAGAGTCTTATACAATACGCATCTTTTAAGAAAACAGCCCGACTGAATAAACATCCCTTCAATGATTTATCGGAACGATCCACAACTCGGCATTTACATCTTACCTTCAGCAGTAAATAAATGGGTCCCGGCAAAGATGAACAGCGACTCACGGCTCTGCAGAGGTTCCGCCCAACGGCGGCAGGGGCCTTGCAACTGAACTTTACTGCAAGACAGCGTCGTAATTGGCCTTCCCGTTCGTTACGCCGACGTCAGCTTTATTGCCGCTCTAAACGTGGTCGTTTCGCAGAGCCGACCCTAATACAAAGTCACTCTGTGGCCTGCGCGAGTTATCTGTATCGACTTCCAGGCTGAAAGGGTCGCTCCAACATTCGACGCGTCAATTTGCAAGCTGCCAGATAGTTCCTGCCGTGCCCGTAAAGAACGTGGGCGGATCTCTCTCAGGCTTCGTTAGCGACAACGTAACGACACCGACGGTCGAGCACCTTCCCGCGCCCCTCGTGGCAGCTGTTAAAAAACACACCGGATGTTTCCCTGTCCCCTTTCGATTTCAGTCCCCTGCGAGTACCATCACCCCAATAGTGTGGTTCTTTTCCTGACACATCCCGCACAGCCTCCACCTTATTACGTACTGCTGAGATGATCTTACAGATCCCTCCTCATGTTCACAATTCGTACATACACTTTATCACGACCCACAGGTGTCATTGCAAATGTCGAGTTAATATTTTACCCTAGAGCTACGCTAACGCCAGTAGCAAATTACTTATGTTAATTCGAACACGTTAATTTAAACATTTCAACACTGACATCACAACAATATGCATGCATAACAGAAAAAAGTAGAAAGAAAAGAGTCAACGTAAACCGGTGAAAACATTGTCCAGTACGTTGGAGCCGAGCACTGTTGTTTGTTCGCTGTTGCTTTAGGGCGCAAAGCAGCTGAGGTCATAAGCGCCCGAGTCATAACTTGAAATGGTAAATTACCGAATGGATTTGAAGTCGATAATACTCGAGAGCCCAATCGACTGGGGCAGAGGGATAGCTAAAAGCAATCACTCCTATTCGAGCAGGTTGCTCAAACAGCTGAAAATTAAATTTCCTTCGCCATATTACTACGACGAACACGAATTAAAACGCGTGCTGTATCTGCTAAAATATCTGACAATTCACATGGCAAACATACATTAAAACATAAACGGTTATGAAATCGGCACTGGGTCAGAAAACGGCGCTTTGTCAGTGGTTGGTTGTAGAGCACAGAGGGATGCGGAGTCTCCATTTAAATAACGGTAGCTGAAACGACAGTGCCAAATACGAAGCGTAGCTAGAAGTACCCTCTCGCGACGAGGGGCGACAGGAAGTCGTCCAAGCCGTTGGCTCAAAAATGGCTCTGAGCACTATGGGACTCAACATCTTAGGTCATCAGTCCTCTAGACTTAGAACTACTTAAACCTAAGGACATCACCCACATCCATGCCCGAGGCAGGATTCGAACCTGCGACCGTAGCAGCAGCGCGGTTCCGGACTGCAGCGCCTAGAACCGCTTAGCCACCGTGGCCGGCCCAAGCCGTTGGGAGGCGTTTAATTTCCCGGGGTTTGTTCCCATATAGACAAGACCAGTGTTCATGCCAGAGTGACACAATGTTCCTATGTATGCGGACACAGGGATCGTCTGAAGAGACAGAATAGCTAAAAGGCCTAGGTAGTCTGACTGCAGCCTCGGCAGTCTCATTCGCCGACATTCCGACGTAAGCAGGGACCCACATAACATCACGTTGGCTCCATCATCATCATCAGCGAGCGAGTAGAGGCAATCTAGGATTCGTTGTACTAAGGGGTGGTAAGTGACCAGCACACGGAAGCTCTGGAGGACGCTAAATGAATCTGAGCATAGTACACAGTTGAGAAGCCTGTGACGACGATGTACAGGGTATCCTGATAGAGGGTGGACAGCTCTGCAGTACAAATCCAGCACTGTTCTAGAAGCCGGTATCTAAAATGTTTGTTGCCAATGACAAAATCGCATCCTACACAACGGTCGGTCTTAAGAGCCATCAGTGTAAACGAAGGTGTCTCCAATTTGGGTGCAAAGTTCGAGAAACTTAAAGGTAGGTCGCATCTAGAGTAGTGTTTTTGGGAAGCGAACTAAGTCCAAGATGAACGTCGACCTCTGCACGAAGCCAAGGCGATGAAGAACGGCTCTCACCCATCGGGAAACTGGCAGGTAATGTAAGGTTAAGCTTCCCAAGCAGGATTCGGGAGGCAACAAAGACGCGGCGCTTATTCCGTACTGGGCGTCAAGGGAGTCATCAAAAATGGACGCATAAGATGGATGATTGGACATACAAGAAGACAGCACTGAGGAGAACATCCCGCCGATATGACACCGGTAGTTCCCAAGCACGATGCTGCGTTGTGAAGCATCCGGGAGGGCCGCGGTTCAAACACCCATACGGCCTCGCTGATCACGGCTTTCGGTAGTCGCATTTAACTACACCGGACAAGTCACGGCTGCCATCTTACCTTTTCTCCAACTGAGCTGGTACTTCGTCTCCAATTGTTTTGACGTCGACCTGACACTATGCTCGAATCTTATTTCTTTCAGCAAAACATTATACCAATAAACCAGACACTTCCGAAACACTTAACCGCCCCGCACATAACGACAGATGCACACATGTTGAAATTAGGCTTCCCGTCATCCTTTGTGACAGGGAGACATACAATACTTGTAGCACCGGGCTTTATCACAAACTAAATATCGATTCCAGATGTTTTTCAATCGCCGCCCGTTTGGTCAAATTGGCTGTGAGTGCAGCAAAAAATAATAAGACTATGTCTGAACTTAAACTAACACACTATGGATGATGCAGAACCCCGTGACTGTAGGATACATTAAACGAAATAAAAGTACAGTTGGTTGTGACCATTCACTTCTTAAACACACAGCAAAACACTCCTCCCCTCTCTCCCTGTGGCCATTCCCTCTTCCGCCGCCCCCTCCATCTCTTTCCATCTTCTCCCCCTCTCTATACAACTACTACATCACCCCCAACCAAATTCGAGCTAGGTGGTCTAGATGGTTCTTACCCCACAATAAATGTTACGTGTACCTAGTTTGGTTGAAATCGAGGGAATAGTTTAGGATGAAATGAGGAAAACATAGAGACAGAGAAAGGGAGAGAGAAATTCATATTATATTCAACCCTCTGCCAGGCACTTTATTGTGAATACCAGAGTAATCACGTACATGTAGATATATGTAATGATTTCTCTACTTCCGTGAACTAATATTATAACCACTTCAGGCTCATCTTCAGGTGAAACATGCAAGAGTTTATATTTTCTTACTTGTAGGATGATGTTGGGCGATGCAGGTGGCTTCACCACAGCAAGATGACTGCTGACACGTGAATGTATCGCTTTGTGTGATAGTTATTTGGGTGAAGATCACGGTTAAAGCAGGCTCAAACATGGTAGTTTGATGTCTCTATAGGCTCCCTGGCTCAGCAGCTGTTGTGGCAGAACACCTGAAGGAAAATTTGGAAAACATTTCGAATAGATTTCCCGACCACTTCTTAAACACACAGCAAAACACTCCTCCCCTCTCTCTCTGTGGCCATTCCCTCTTCCGCCGCCCCCTCCATCTCTTTCCATCTTCTCCCCCTCTTTTAATTCAGAAGGATGTAGGTTGTAGTAAGTACTGGGAGATGAAGAAGCTTGCACAGGATAGAGCAGCATGGAGAGCTGCATCAAACAAGGAGTTTTGGGTGGAGATTTTAATTTACCAGATATAGACTGGGAGACTCAAACGTTTATAACGGGTGGCAGGGACGAAGAATCCACAGAAATTTTTTTAAGTGCTTTATCTGAAAACTACCTTGAGCAGTTAAACAGAGACCCGACTCGTGGCGATAACATGTTAAACCTTCTGGTGACAAACACACCCGAACTATTAGAAACAGGGAATCAGCGATCATAAAGCGATTACAGCATCGGTGATTTCGGCCATAAATAGAAATATTAAAAAAGGTAGGAAGATTTTTCTGTTTAGCAAAAGTGACAAAAAGCAGATTTCAGAGTACTTGACGGCTCAACACAAAAATTTTATCTCAAGCACAAATAGTGTTGAGGATCAGTGGACAAAGTTCAAAACTATCGTAATATATGCATTAGATGAGTATATGCCAAGCAAGATCGTAAGAGATGGAAAAGAGCCACCGTGGCACAACAACCGAGTTAGAAAAAAGCTGCGGAATCAAAGGGAACTTCACATAAACATAGCCAAAGCCTTGCAGACAAACAAAAATTACAAGACGCGAAATGTAGTGTGAGGAGGGCTATGCGAGAGGCGTTCAATGAATTCGAAAGTAAAGTTCAGTGTACTGACTTGGCAGAAAATCCTAAGAAATTTTGGTCTTATGTCAAATGGTTCAAATGGCTCTGAGCACTATGGGACTTAACATCTGAGGTCATCAGTCCCCTAGAACTTAGAACTACTTAAACCTAACTAACCTACGGTTAGTTAGGTCGAAGTAGAGAGGATATAAAATGTAGACTGCCAATGGCAAGGAAAGCGTTTCTGAAGAAGAGAAATTTGTTAACATCGAGTATAGATTTAAGTGTCACGAAGTCGTTTCTGAAAGTATTTGTATGGAGTGTAGCCATGTATGGAAGTGAAACATGGACGATAAATAGTTTGGACAAGAAGAGAATAGAAGCTTTTGAAATGTGGTGCTACAGAAGAATGCTGAAGATTAGATGGGTAGATCACATAACTAATGAGGAGGTATTGAATAGGATTGGGGAGAAGAGGAGTTTGTGGCACAACTTGACACGAAGGAGGGACCAGTTGGTAGGATATGTTCTGAGGCATCAAGGGATCACAAATTTAGCATTGGAGGGCAGCGTGGAGGGTAAAAATCGTAGAGGGCGACCAAGAGATGAATACACTAAACAGATTCAGAAGGATGTAGGTTGTAGTAAGTACTGGGAGATGAAGAAGCTTGCACAGGATAGAGCAGGATGGAGAGCTGCATCAAACCAGTCTCAGGACTGAAGACCACAACAACAACCTAAGGACATCACAAACATCCATGTCCGAGGCAGGATTCGAACCTGCGACCGTAGCGGTCGCGCGGTTCCAGACTGGAGCGCCTAGAACCGCTCGGGTCCTATGTCAAAGCGGTAGGTGGATCAAAACAAAATGTCCAGACACTCTGTGACCAAAATGGTACTGAAACAGAGGATGACAGACTAAAGGCCGAAATACTAAATGTCTTTTTCCAAAGTTGTTTCACAGAGGAAGACTGCACTGTAGTTCCTTCTCTAGATTGTCGTACAGATGACAAAATGGTAGACATCGAAATAGACGACAGACGGATAGAGAAACAATTAAAATCGCTCAAATGAGGAAAGGCCGCTGGACCTGATGGGATACCAGTTAGATTTTACACAGAGTACGCGAAGGAACTTGCCCCCCCTTCTTGCAGCGGTGTACCATAGGTCTCTAGAAGAGCGTAGCGTTCCGAAGGATTGGAAAAGAGCACAGGTCATCCCCGTTTCCAAGAACGGACGTCGAACAGATGTGCAGAACTATAGACCTATATCTCTAATGTCGATCAGTTGTAGAAATTTGGAACACGTATTATGACTTTACTGGAGACTAGAAATCTACTCTGTAGGAATCAGCATGGGTTTCGAAAAAGACGATCGTGTTAAACTCAGCTTGCGCTATTCGTCCACGAAGAGGGCCATAACACGTGTTCCCAGGTAGATGCCGTGTTTCATGACTTCCGCAAGGGGTTCCCCACAGTCGTTTAATGAACAAAGTAAGAGCATATGGACTATCAGACCAATTTTGTTACTGGATTGAAGAGTTTCTAGATAACAGAACGCAGCATTTCATTCTCAATGGAGAGAAGTCTTCCGAAGTAAGAGTGATTTCAGGTGTGCCGCATGGGAGTGTCTTAGGACCGTTGCTGTTCACAATATACATAAATGACCTTGTGGATAACATCGGAAGTTCACTGAGGCTTTTTGCGGATGATGCTGTAGTATGTCGAGAGTTTGTAACAATTGTACTGAAATGCAAGAGGATCTGCAATGAATTGACGCATGGTGAAGAGAATGGCAATTGAATGTCAATTTACACAAGTGTAATGTGCTGCGAATACACAGAAAGAAAGATCCTTTATCTTTTAGCTACAAAATAGCAGGTCATCAACTGGAAGCAGTTAATTCCATAAATTATCTGGGAGTAGGCATTACGAGTGATTTAAAATGGAATGACCATATAAAATTAATCGTCGGTAAAGCAGATGCCAGACTGAGATTCATTGGAAGAATCCTAAGGAAATGCAGTCCGAAAACAAAGGAAGTAGGTTACAGTACGCTTGTTCGCCCACTGCTTGAATACTGCTCACCGGTGTGGGATCCGTACCAGATAGGGTTGATGGAAGTGATAGAGAAGACCCAACGGAGAGCAGCGCGCTTCGTTACAGGATCATTTAGTAATCGCGAAAGCGTTACGGAGATGATAGATAAACTCCAGTGGAAGACTCTGAAGGAGAGACGCTCAGTAGCTCGGTACGGGCTTTTGTTAAAGTTTCGAGAACATACCTTCACCGAAGAGTCAAGCAGTATATTGCTCTCTCCTACGTATATCTCGCGAAGAGACCATGAGGATAAAATCAGAGAGATTAGAGCCCACACAGAGGCATATCGACAGTCCTTCTTTCCACGAACAGTAAGAGATTGGAATAGAAGGGAGAACCGATAGAAGTACTCAAGATGCCCTCCACTACACACCGTCAGGTGGCTTGCGGAGTATGGATGCTTCCGAAGTTGGATTTACTTACTTACTTGCTGACTTAATGCGCCAGTATAGCCGGTATAGGTGTAAAGATCCAACTAGCAGTTTCCACTGTCATTGTGCTTCAGTCACCCATCATTTCTTGTTATTATTTTGTACAAACACTTCCACCAGAAACCGACCAGCATGCAGTATGTGCTAATAGTGTAGAGCACAAAGATCTTAGCCCAAATATACAGTATTAAATTTCTGGGGTGGAAAATTTTTTTCAAATTCTGTGTCTGCAAGGAGCCGATCAGCCAGATCCTATCAAAAATAGCGCCCGTAAGTAAATAAATTAGACTTTAGAAGCAATTTGCTAAATAACTAACACACACGGCGATACATTAAAGTGCACCCGTCCCCTTGTGGCAGTACAGCAACAAGTATGAATATGTTGCACACCTGATCTAAATAAATGTCATGTGAGTATGGCTTCCCGTCGGGTAGACCGTTCGCCGGGTGCAAGTCTTTCGATATGACGCCGCTTCGGCGACTTGCGCGTCGATGGAGATAAAATGATGATGATTAGGACAACACAACACCCAGTCCCTGAGTGGAGAAAGTCTCCAACCAAGCCGGGAATCGAACCCGGGCCCTAAGGATTGACATTCTCTCGCGCTGACCACTCAGCTACCGGGGGCACATCTGATCTGAATCTGGGCCTTAAAGCTCGATAATTAGGTCATGAAAGCAAGAGATATTAAGTAAGTTAATGATCGCGGTTACCTCCAATTATATTTCTTGTCTCTAAACCGATTTTACATCGCAGCTGTCTGATAAGAATAACGTACCCCCGTTCTGTGATATACACACAACATGTCTTTCCCTTGCTGGTGCACTTGATGGCAAGATACACTGAAATGTCACACACTTTCTTTTGGCTTAATTTACTCTTCACAGTTATTCGTGGTTTGCAAACAGATGAGAATTGTTTACTCTTGGACATGGAACAATTTAGCTATAGCGAATAACTATGCTATTGATAGCAGTTAAGCATACCTATGTAAAATCATTCGTGATGTCGATTGTCACTATGATGAAATTTTATTGTATCACGAACTTCTGTTGAAACTGTAAACTGAACAACTGCTCAACTGCTTTCAGTAGATTGCTAATTAACGTTTCGCGAACTGACGCCCTGGCGCCCAATCTTTTTCCTGTGGAGGCACACAACCATAATTGCATCTTTCGAGATAGAATGCTGTACGACCTTTAGAATTAAGGTGAAGCCGTGCGCCACTTACTGAAGCTATCCTGCTCCAAACATTACGCGCGCATGAACCAAATTTTCTCTGCTTTTACCAGCCTCTAAAATGAACTTAATTGTCATCTGCTGATAATTTTAAGTCCAGGACGGAAAAGTCACCCACCACTGTAACTTTATTGTCCTCAGTCACTCGCTGTATACGTGGTAGCGCAGTGGCTGGAGGCAACCGACTCGTACTTGGGACGGCCAAGGTTCAAATTTCTGTCCGTAATCACATCATCTGGAGGCTAAAATGTTGCCCTAAAGAGAATAATGACTATATGTTAGACTTCAACCGTTCTCCCTACCAAAGACTCACGTAGTTTGTTTTTCGTGCCAGCGACATTGTTACACACAACCTGCAACTGCCCGGTTCACATGAGGTAGCAGATCTCGCAGACAGCCTCTTAACAATCTGCACTAGCTGCTGGAAATTCATGTTTTGATGCCGATACCAGTACTCTTATTATTTACAGGTCAAGCGGTCTTGTTCGCACAAATTACATAATTTTTTAAATCGTTATGAATGTTTAAGTCAGAGTTGTGTGTCCTCTTGGCTTAATCATTAACTCTTTTCAGGCAGACCCAGATGTAGACGTCAAGGGCATGTAGTACTCTCTACCTTTCACCGCACAAATGAACGGTTTGCCATCTCACTAGCCTGTTTCCTCAGAATGGCAAAGAAACAAATAAACTTAACGCACACATCTACACTCACGAAATGCAGCCCCCCCCCCCTTTCTCTCTCTCTCTCTCTCTCTCTCTCTCTCTCTCTCTCTCTCTCTCTCTGTGTGTGTGTGTGTGTGTGTGTGTGTGTGTGTGTGTGTGTGTGTGTGTGGGCGTGCGCGCGCTCGAGTGCCAGTCTCAGGCGACAGATGAGATGAGGCAATATTTTCACTTACCGTTGTAACTGAGCCGCGGCTTCGTGAGGCACATCACCAGGTGACATTCTATGTCATCCGGAAGGACGAACTTTGCACACACAGGACATTTTATTCCTGCGGGAGAAATAAAAGAGAACAATAAGTTTCTGTAGCGTAAGAGAATGTACGAACTTTTAGTAAAATACCATAAATTATAATGTTTTGAATTTGGAATTATTAGCTGCTACGGCGCTCTATTTTCGAAAGGGTAAAACGCCTGTACAAGTCTCACGAGACTGAAACTTTTCAGATAATGCAGCAGAGTTATACATGCGACACGAACTTTTCTGAGACAACTTGGCAAAATCACAACAAGTTAAAAACCAGTGTCAGTCGCGTGACAGCAATTATCATGCGGTTAGGGAATGTTGGAAGTTAAATAGTAATTTCTTAAATTTACAGAAGAATAGGAAGTGCCTTTCTTTTTTATTTTTAGAATTTTTGTTATTCGTTCTACACATACGACACTTATTTAAGGGTAATTATGTTCAGAAGGACGACGCACGATCATGACGCTTCATACTGGTTTATTAGATTAGATTACATTAGATTTACTTTCATTCCAATTGATCCGTAGTGAGTAGGTCCTCCAGGATGTGGAACATGTCAGAAAAACAACAATACATGACAAATATTTACAACTAAAACAAATAAGCTAATGTACCATTCCACAGGTCCCAAGTGGAATGATCGTCATTTTTTAATGGACACTAAGAGTCATTTTACAAATACTAATGCACTGAATTTAAAATAAAAAAGTTTTTTATTTATTTATAAGGTAATAAACATGTAATACACACACACACATTTTCAATGAACACATTACTGCACTGAAATTGTGCAGAAGTTATGTTGTACTTATATACAAATCAGTTGGTTTTACTAAGAAATTCATCAATGGAGTAGAAGGAGTTGGCCACCAATAAATCCTTTAGGCTTCTCTTAAATTGAATTTCATTGGTTGTTAAGCTTTTTATGGCTGCTGGCAAGTTACTGAGAATGTGTGTTCCTGAATAATGCACACCTTTTTGTACAAGACTAAGTGACTTTAATTCCTTGTGAAGATTATTCTTATTTCTATTATTGATTCCATGAATTGCGCTGTTGGTTTGAAAAAGTGATATATTTTTAATGACAAATTTCATTAAGGAATAAATATATTGGGAACAAGTAGTTAGTATCCCTAGTTCAAATGGCTCTGAGCACTATGGGACTCAACTGCTGTGGTCATAAGTCCCCTAGAACTTAGAACTACTTAAACCTAACTAACCTAAGGACATCACTCACATCCATGCCCGAGGCAGGATTCGAACCTGCGACCGTAGCGGTCGTGCGGTTCTAGACTGTAGCGCCTTTAACCGCTCGGCCACTCCGGCCGGCATCCCTAGTTCCCTAAACAGGCTTCTGGAGGATGTTCTTGAGTTCACACCACATGTAACTCTTACTGCACGTTTTTGTGCCCGGAATACTTTAGCTTGGCTTGATGAATTACCCCAAAAAATAATCCCATATGACATTATGGAATGAAAGTAAGCATAGTATGCCAGCTTTTTCATTTTTATATCCCCTATGTCTAACAAAATTCGCATTGCAAACAGAGATTTGTTAAGACGCTTCAGCAGTTCTGTGGTGTGCTCCTCCCAGTTGAATTTATTATCAAGCTGTAATCCCAAGAATTTAACACTGTCCACTTCTTCTATCTTCTTGTCATCGTATGTTAGACATATACTCTTGGGACACCCCTTACAAGTTTTGAACTGCATGTAGTGTGTTTTTTCAAAGTTTAGTGACAAAGAATTGGCTAGGAACCAGTGATTAATGTCCACAAATATTTTGTTGGCTGATCTTTCTAAGACTACACTTGATTTGCTATTTATTGCAATGTTTGTATCATCGGCAAACAAAACAAACTTGGCATCTGGTAATGTTACTGATGAAAGGTCATTGATATACACAAGAAAAAGTAAGGGCCCAAAATGGAACCTTGTGGGATCCCACATGTAATTAGTTCCCAGTTGGATGATGCCTGATAGCATTAAGAGAAGATGTTACTGTAACTTCATTTATTATCGTTTATTTATCTTACGATAATAGGGGAAAATACTAGAAAATAATTGCTAGGGAAAAGTCGGCAAACTGGCGTTATACATCATAACAGTTGTCTTGTAAATTTTTTTATGTGGCATCACGGATCTTTTTCTGTGAGTATCTAAACTTTCCTGGCGTATTAATTCTTGATAATCTTGTCCCATCTGCAGTCATCCTCACTGACTGTTTCAGCGGTCAATCTGGCCTCCATATACAGGTGAGAACGCTGTTTGCTGACTCTTTTTTCCGGTGAAATTTAATACACAGAGTTCTCACCTGAAAACAGCGCCCAGTCGGACCGCTGAAACATCGTGTGAAGATGATTGTATGATCCGGCTGCAGGCTCGACAAGCACACAACGAATTAGGTCTCTTTTATAATGGGGCACTGATTTGACATCTCACATACCATACACTTACCACTACAGTTTGTATCGTATATTCAGAAAACTTTCGTATCAAAAACACACACTGTTCGCCGGCCGGAGTGGCCGCGCGGTTAAAGGCGCTTCAGTCTGGAACCGCACGACCGCTACGGTCGCAGGTTCGAATCCTGCCTCGGGCATGGATGTGTGTGGTGTCCTTAGGTTAGTTAGGTTTAAGTAGTTCTAAGTTCTAGGGGACTTATGACCACAGCAGTTGAGTCCCATAGTGCTCAGAGCCATTTGAACATTTGAACACACTGTTCCCATTGCAAACTGTTGCACAGGTTACCAAGAAGTAACATGGTTGTGATTATTATCGTCCACCCACAGATAACTGCGACAGACAGCAACTAAATTCATAAAAAATAATAGACGCGTAAAAACATTTGTACAGAAATGTAAAATAACGATAAATATTTACTGTTGGTTCGTCAGAAACAGCTCGTTATAGAAACTAAGTTTTTCTTCCAAGCACTTTATATACGAGTTGAGAGATTTAACACAAATCCAGGACGTCCTTTTCACTTTTAGTGCCGTCTCCAAAGCTTGTGGCCATGTCTCTTGTCAAACTATGAGCTAACTTATCATCATAAAGCCTAACACAAAAGTGTTATATCGACATGCACACATCATACACCTTGTATACCGACGGATCATGGCCGGCCGTTATGGCCGTGCGGTTCTAGGCGCTTCAGTCTGGAACCGCGAGACCGCTACGGTCGCAGGTTCCAATCCTGCCTCGGGCATGGATGTGTGTGATGTCCTTAGGTTAGTTAGGTCTAAGTAGTTCTAAGTTCTAGGGGACTGATGACCTCAGATGTTAAGTCCCATGGTGTTCAGAGCCAACCGACGGATCATGATTTTTCTCATTGCCGAAGACAGCCTTAGGTCAGAGGCCAGTATCCCATACGGGGGCTATGTTTTGGCAAACGAAGGTACGTTCAGCATTAAGGATGCGAGTCAGAATTTTATTATCCAAAATTAAATTACTTTCTGTTGTGCCACACATCTTCCGAAGCAGAGAGACGTACCAAAGAGACAACTGCAACTGACGAAAACAGTTATCGAACACGTAACACGAAGCAAGTAGGAGTAATGACCAAGTTAGAGGACAAGCCACCCTTGTCAAACAGAAGTAAACAAAGCATCCGAGAAACTTAAGACCAAGCGAAAAAGGGCCATTTTCTTTTGTTATCCCGTTTCACAATCACAGAAACTCTGCTGTTCCTTTTTAATGTCGGCGCTTATCCTGTAAAAAACTGAACACTGTTCGCCTATTGCCTTCCCCGTCTCCTGACGTTTAGAGTACGGGACTCCACTCCAATACGTCCCTCGAGCCTACACCGACCCTCGAACACCACCAATCCGGCTCCCGGTAACGAGTCGGACATGTATGATATCCGGCCCTCCGTAATATTTTTGTTTGTTTGTTTAGTACAGTCGAAGCTTGTTTATCGGGCATCTACCGTAACGAATGACTCGCACAAAGAGTAGAAGAAATGTAAGAGACTGACTCGCGTAACGGACGATGATGCACATAGACTCTGTTTACTGATTTTTTTATTTTTTTCAGTCTTTAAGAACCATTTCAAAAACCACCTTCTGGCCTGGACCCGTCTCTTTGATCACTATAAACGAAGACTTAAGTTGTGCGTTCTCCTATAAACTTCCGCACTGAAAAATAGAAGCTCAGTCGGTTGTACTGGTCGCAATGCGCCTCGCGCCGCAACACGTGTGATGTGTACTGGGGCTCGCGCTTCCGCGACCATTTTGCAAGATCTTTTCTTCGAAAACGCGTGGTAACCCTTTCCTTTCCAGTATCTGTTTATGAATTCCCACTCTGATCTGTCATCGTTAACGAACACAAATTCATTAAAGACGCCCATATGGCAGTAGCTATGCACGCTACGAATACGCTGTGTCTCTGTTTCGAGAAATTTTGAAGTGTCTTTAGATATCTTTCTTCCAAAAGATGATGTACTCTACTATAAATTAAAAATTACAGTACTATATTAAAAATCTATTTCAGTACCTATTTTTTCGGAATGGAAGGCAATAAGGCAATGACCTATTCCACATGGATTCCTACAGAAAAAAAGTGTTTCACTTAACGATTCTTAATTACGACTAAGATGCAAGAACGAATCACGCTTATTATGCGAAGTAACAGCGTACCTATTTTTTCGGAATGGAAGGCAATAAGGCAATGACCTATTCCACATGGATTCCTACAGAAAAAAAGTGTTTCACTTAACGATTCTTAATTACGACTAAGATGCAAGAACGAATCACGCTTATTATGCGAAGTAACAGCGTAAAATGTACAATGCAAATGAATGTTACAAAATACATACAAGAATCAGTCGTTTTTATTTTATGGCCAATTAAGATACACATTACCTGACATCCATAACTGTAATTAATTATATGAGATTTCCTGAAAATTTACCGTACGTAATTGACACAATTCAATTCACACAACGAAATTAAGTATAGTAATTGTAATTGATGAAATTTATGTAATTGTAATTTTCCATTTATAATTGTTCGTGGATGTGGATCAAGTTTATTAATGGAAATCATCGACAGCGACTTCAAATGCTCATCAGTTAGTTTAGATCTGTAAATGTTTTTGTGTATTTCATTTTGGACAACGGTTTTTCACGTGTCGAAAGAGGGGCAAAAGACACGAAGAAACTTATGGAAATGATCAAACTGTTCGAGTGGAAGATTCTTATAAAATTACAGTAATGATGACTTTAAACATTTCAAATCGCTACACTGCAAATCAATCTATTTACAAAGCTGAGTAAAGAATTACACTGGATTTATCTTTAAGGCAATCTTAATTACATTAAATACGCATTGTTAAACACACTGGAAAACAGCAGTTACGAAACACACTAGCCACATTATATTTTGTTTTTCAGGTGGCACATGTTGCAGCAAAGGTGCTGGTACCGTATACTACAACTTGACTCAGCTTCTCTACTCTTCGGAAGACGTCACTGCCATACACGTAGCATAGTCTGAAGTAGTCGTAACATACGTAAAGCTCAGCACCCGCATCGGCCATCACCGCGGCGATGAAATAACTGGCTGACTTGCCAGTAAGTGCCAACAGGAATTGCGGAGCGGAGTCCACCCCCGTTCCCTGTACCACAGGTATATGACTCACGTCTAGTCCTAAACAAAAATTTAGACGTACATCTACATCTACATGGATACTCTGCAAATCACATTTAAGTGCCTGGCAGAGGGTTCATCGAACCACCTTCACAATTCTCTATTATTTCAATCTCGTATAGCGCGCGGAAAGAATGAACACCTATATCTTTCCGTACGGCTCTGATTTCCCGTATGTTATCATGGTGATCGAGTTCCCTATGTAAGTCGGAGTCAACAAAATATTTTCGCATTCGGAGGAGAAAGTTGGTGATTGGAATTTCGTGAGATTTCCAGCTCAAATCCTGTATGATTTCTGTGATACTCTCTCCCATATTTCGCGTTAATACACAACGTGCTGCCCTTCTTTGAACTTATTCGATGTACTCCGTCAGTCCTATCTGGTAAGGATCCCACACCGCGCAGCAGTATTCTGAAAAAGGACGGACAAGTGTAGTACAGGCAGTCTCCTTAGTAGGTGTTACATTTTCTAAGTGTCCTGCCAATAAAACGCAGTCTTTGGTTAGCCTTCCCCACAACATTTTCTGTGTGTTCTTTACAATTTAACTTGTTCGTAATTGTAATACCTAGGTATTTAGTTGAAATTACGTCTTTTAGATTAGACTGATTTATCGTGTAACCGAGGTTTAACGAGTTCCTTTTAGTACTCATGTGGATGACCTCACACTTTTCGTTATTTAGGGTCAAACTGCCACTTTTCGCACCATTCAGATATTTTTTTAAATCGTTTTGCAATTGGTTTTGATCTTCTGATGACTTTATTAGTCGATAAACGACAGTGTCATCTGGAAACAACCGAAGACGGCTGCTCAGATTGTCTCCCAAATCGTTTATATAGATAAGGAATCGTACTTCAACACTACAGCATGCTGGTATTATGGACTATAGTCTGTCCAACTTTTCTTGAGCCATGTCAGTGGCGACAGCAGGCAACAAACCATTATTGACGCCACGTGGCGAGATGTGTTACCACAATGCTTCGGCGAGAAGATATCCCGTAATGCTGATACCACATGCAGTTCGCGCTCCGTTCTGACCACTTGTTGTGATTTTGATGACGGAAGGAAGTAACGAGGTTTTGTGAAAGCTCATTACATTCATACGTGGTATTTATCTGTAGCAATGTACATGAATTTAAATTAAGGCCACAGCTCAAGGTCAAATAATACGTTGCTCACTGAGTAATGGCTACTGCAGTGCCACTCAGTGTCGTCTCGTAAAGACTGGCAGCGGTGCCAAGCGTCACGAAACTTGTGAACTGTACTGAGAAGTCCCGAGCAGGGCCCAATGCCCTCCCTGACACAAATGTCAGTTCACGTCTTCTGCTTATTTTGCCCTCTTTAGACTGCCGCTACTGCCGAGGCTCTGCGGCATTGGAATAGAACCCCAGCATTAGATGTGGGGTTCTATTCCAGTGCCAGATAGCCTGGGCAAAAGTGGCAGTCTAAGAAGGGCAAAATAAGCTGAAGACGTGAACTGAAATTTGTGTCAGGGAGGGCATTGGACCAGGGTAGTCCGTGCAGCAATGTTAGCTGTGGTGCTGTGGCCATATAATGGCTACCATTCTTATCTAACAAGCAAAGAGACCTATGTTCAAGTCCCGACCATGGCACAAATTGTAATTCATTTCTTCGGATTACATGATTATCGTACATAAAGATGAGACTCAAATGTCTCGAGATCTATAGAACTGTACTTGACACAAGATATCTACGGAATACTTATAACTATATGGTGTCACTTGACATTGAAAGCTTCAATGACGCCGAAAATCGATAGTTTAGTGTCTGTGCATGATGCGGGACATACATCAGACGATCTGAGAAGCCTGATGAAACACTTATTGAAAATAAAATACACAACATTTCTACGAACACTAAAACAACAACGATTATAGTGTACCAAAAAGAAGGAACGAGGAAAGTACGGAATATTACGGTTAGACGTCACGTCGACACAGTCATTCGAGACGGAGCGTAAGCTTCACATTACATGCCCATACCGAGATAATCGTCATCGCCTAACTTCAGTTACAAATTTCCTGTTTTTTATTCGTCTTTCCAAATATGAGTCTGAGGGCTGCGTTAAGCTAGGATCGCACAAAAATTAGTAATGGATGCGGCTGTGCCCATGTTGATTGAACTAACACAGCATTCGTCTCTAACAATGTGGGGAAGCTACGAAAAAAAGGTCTTGAGAGAGGGGCGAGGGTGTGGTGCCTGTACTATTGTTTTAGGTCCACACTCAAGAAGGCAGTGAGCTGGGGCACCACGATGTGGTACTCACTGTACTACCAAAGACACGTCTGCCTGGGGGATGCCACGCCTGTGAGGTTTTGTGGAAGGATGACCGGTCCCACGAGGCAGTCGCCAATTATCCCCGTCCACAGACAAGCCGAACCGGTGTTGCTGGTTCGCTGTCACCATACCAAGGGGATTCTCCATACCACACAGCTGGGTGTCGTGAGGGCTGATGATACCGCCCCTCGTAACGGTAGCCTCATCTCTGAATATGGTGGATGACAGAAATCCCAGCACTGTATGGCCTGTGCGACAGTTGCCGCAGAGGGTAGTCCGTAGCTAATAAAGCCTGCATCCGTGTTAAGTGATACGCATAGCGGCAGTGGTCGTCGAGAATGTTCCACACGGTCGTCTGGCTTTTCCAACACTGACAGGTCACCTGTCTGGTGCTGAATCTGGGTCCACCTTCACGTGGATGTACCTCAGGCCGTGTGCCTGTAATACCCGTGTGTCAGTCGTCATTATTCAGGGGTCGTCCCCTGCAGTTTGCCACCATTCAGTAAACTCACTCCGTGTGGTGAATGCACCGAAATATACAGGAACACCAACAGGTAAAGTGTAGCGAATCAGTGTATGTGCTTATCTTGGACAGACCAGACAACAGACCAGAAAAAATCGCAACCGATAAGAGTCACTAAAACGGAAGAGTGTACGGTGTGACTAACACTATCTGCAACTAAAACTACAACACCAAAACAGAATGACACAGTCCTAAGGCCAGAATGGTTAACGATGATCTATAGCCTCCACAGAACAGAGATATTTTAAATAAGGATTATTAGGAAAATAACGGGTGCAGTACAAAGTTCACATGGCTGAAAAATTAGTAGTAATGAGAAGATATACTAAAATATACGCAAAATATCAGAAGTAACGGCAAAGCGAAGGTGAATCTTCTTTTTACACCTCTACTGAATAAATAAGAACATGCAAAAGAAAGAAATTTACTTGTATTTCTGGAAAAAGAAGTCAACAGCAGCATGGATTAAGGAAATAAGAACATAGCAGCATATATACATCAAAAAACCAGAGATACAAAATGAAACACATTCCAGAAAAAAAAATTAAATTTAGAAGGCTGCAACGCAAAAGAAATAAGAATGGGTTCCATTTGTGAGATTACGTGTTTGTAACTGACGATTCCGCCGCACTATCCTGTTCTTTCCTGCAGAGCAAGTCTGGGAAACAACTGCAGCTCGTCAGCTGTCACCCAGGACTCTGCAACACCGCTACACAGGTCCTCCACAAGAATGGGAACTGGTGAAGCTATTGAACCACTTCTTAGAGGACATGTCGCTCAGCTGTCATGTTTCTCTTGCAGCTGCGGTAACATTGCTCCTCTGCTACCAGTTTAGTCGTCACGAAAAGGACTTCCCACTTTAACAACCAATCCAAAGACAAACGTGTTGAAATTTTCCTAATTTCCCCTAACCTTTCGACATTCTCCTCATGAAACACGCTCTCATTTCTACATTACACTTAACTCTCGAATACTAAGAGAATAATACATGCCCCCATCGCCTCCTGGAACCTGTTTCGCTAACTGCCGGACATCACTCGGCGCACGCTGCTCAGACCTGTGGCTTATTCTTCATGTAACTCTTGTGAACACGGATGGTAAATTAGTGTACGCCACTCAACTCTAAGTCAGTCCCTTGCCTCATCAACGAGCCCCCGCTAATTTTTCTCCCTTCATGTCCATCAACTTCTCTCAATCTACTGGTCAGTGATAACCTCGACGCTGGGTACGCTGGCCAACAACAACACTCTGTAAGACCTGTGCTACACTATTTTACTCTGCTTTTGATTCGTCTTCGCGTACCAATTTCCCGAAAAATTCCAAATATCTCTCTGACGACTGCGTTTCTGGAGGCCATAAGCTTCCTCGCCGTCTTCAGATTCGTGACTATTTCGCAGTTCCACATAAAACCACTGGTTGGGCAATTGTATTATACATTTCAGTCTTACTTGTCTTTTAAAGAAGGTTGAAGTCGAGTAATTTATTAAGTGCAAAACGTGCCTTTTTGATTGCGAGAATCCTGGGCGACCTTTCGTGATAAGTTGTTGCGGTCTAAGAGACTATCGAAGTACTTGAAGCTGGTTACTTTTTTGAAGTCTATTCCACCGATTTCTACATTTCTTTATTGGTTCTGCTGACCGCATTGTATTTGTCATTTTCTCTGGTTCATCCCGAGGATGACTTCTTTGCCTTTCTCTATTAATAATCTGGCCATCTGCTTAAGCAATTATTCATACCTGACAGTACTACACCATAGACATACACTAAAATACATCGCATGAAAGGGCTATACTAGACCGACACATACGCCTAAGACTTGAGGTGTACAGGCATGCAGAAGACTTGTACAGAAAAACACTACACAACACGCGTAAACAACACTGGGAACGGTTGTAACAAAACAAACAGAGCAGAATTTGGGGGGCGGGGGGGAAGCATAAAAAATACTAACAGAGAAAATAAAACCCCTTTAGTTCTGGGAACGCTACGGCTGGATGACGGCTCTTTGATAAGGGGATGGAAGAAGACAGCGGAATTTCTGTTGTATAAACTGATCTCTGCCGACGTCATCGATACAGACACACAATATCATAGAACACTAAGAGAAGACCTAAACACACCATACCAACACTGACACAGTCACCTTCCCTTTTGCGCAATATGAGGTTGCGCTAGCAATCTCAGAGCTCAAAAACACAAAAGCACCTGTATCAAATGGTATACACACGGAAATACTGAAAAAAGTAGCACCGGAGATCACCCAGTTCCTAACAACGTTACTACACGATGGCTTACGGCCGGGCAGGGTACCTACAGTACAGAAAACCTGCGAAGCAGTTATTATTGAGAAATCAGAAGAGAGGAACCCTACAGAGCCAAAGACATAGACATATATCTCTAACAAAACACACTAGCAAAGATTCAGGGAAGCTACTGTGTAAGCGTTCGCAAATCCACAGGGCATTAGCCAACACCAGTTCGCCTTCAGAACCGGTAGACACAGTAATACGCCACGGCAATAATGACTGACACTGTCGGAGGATTCCATTACCTCTGGTGGCTCGCAATGTTGTAAAAGTTAAGACATCTGGAGGTACCGAAATTACTGCACAACAGTTTCCTACACAACTGTAAAGACCGAGTAGTCGAATGGCAGATAGCATGAAACGAATTAAAAGAATTACCAAAGGGTGTCCTCAAGGGTAGATCTTCTGAGAGTTAACAATGTAACCCCTCCTACAACTTCTGGCTGGAGATGACAGGTCAGACGAAATTGGCGCCTATGCAGATGACTTATTAGATGTAGTCTCTGCAAACAACAGAGTTAAGCTAGAAGAGAAAGCCAGTGGAATATTACAAACAATTACAAAATGGTGTCACAACAAAAGACTCAGGATAGCCGAAAACAAAACGACAGTCACATTACCGAAAGTATCACCCCAAAGAAGTCCTTCGGTTAAAATAGGGGACACAAACATCAAACGAGCACATGTTAGACGATATCTTGGACTATATATAGATGATGAAGTTGAATTTGCTCGAACACATAAGGCTAATAACAGACAAAGCTGAAAAAATATTACATAAAATGTTGAGGTTAAATTCGAACCAGTACAGAGTACCTCTAACAGTCATATGGACATACCATTGTGCACTCTTAGAATCAATACACAGCTTCGTGGCTAGTAGGTGAGCACGCAGACTGGACCTGGTCACCAACAAAGCACCGATCAGACGGTGGCAGAGAAGTGTTCAAAACTGGTTCAAATGGCTCTGAGCAATATGGGACTTAACATCTGAGGTCATCAGTCCCCTAGAACTTAGAACTACTCAAACCTAACTAACCTAAGGACATCACATACATCCATGCCCGAGGCAGGATTCGAACCTGCGACCGTAGCGATCGCGCGGTTCCAGACTGAAGCGCCTATAACCGCTCGGCCACACAGGCCCGCTAGAGAAGTGTCGTACTTAGGCTATCTGTCGCCTTCGGCACCATCTTAGTGGATACACCCTGTGTTGGTGCTCGGAATATGCCTGTCAGATACCACGATCAAATATAAAACTGTAAGGTACTGGTTAAAGATGGGGAGACTAGGTAAGGTGTGCACTATACTTAGTGTACCGATACAGACATGTCGCCTTAAAAGTTGGTATTCAGATACATGGCAAGGTGAGTGGGATATAATGACAAGGGGCGTAGACTGTACGACTTCCTCCCTGACATAAGGGAGCGGCTGAGAATGAAAAATATCGACCCCAGCCGCGGTATGGTACATTTCTGAACTGGACACGGACCTTATCCCACGCACTTAACCGCATGATTCTGAGACAGACATCTACATGCACACTGTCTTCTTCTGGGGCAATACTACACTTAAACTACACAGAAACAGACAGACACCTATATACAGCTGTAAGAGACCAAGAACAATGGGCACAATTGAATGCGTGAACAAACAGTATTTCAAAAACAACACACGAAGCGTACCTGCGGTTACGGCATAACAGGCATGCGTATAAGCAACGTAACGACAATCTCAAGAGCGTGGACAGCGACATTCACAGTGACAGTGACAACAGTAACAATTAAAAGGATCAGGAGGAGAAGAAAGATGAGTTGTAACAGTTAATAATACACACATACCTGTGAATCAGACATAACATGCCAAAATACACTGACAAATTGTACATATCACCCTCCTCCACGAGGCCCACGAGAAAGACAGGCCGTGGTGCCTGCCTCACGGGGGTAGGCCTGAATTTGCTCGCTCGCTCGATCGCTCACCTCAGCTCAGCAGACAAAATGCGTTTCTAAAAGCCTGTTAACTCGCAGCTGCGCATGTACGTACTGACGAGAAGTGCATCGTCTACTGGAATCTGCTATTATGAAGTCTTACTCATTAATAAAATGGTTCAAATGGCTCTGAGCACTATGGGACTTAACTTCTGAGGTCATCAGTCCCCTAGAACTTAGAACTACTTAAACCTAACTAACCTAAGAACATCACACACATCCATGTCCGAGGCAGGATTCGAACCTCGACCGTAGCAGTCGCGCGGTTCCGAACTGTAGCGACTAGAACCGCTCGGCCACCGCGGCCGGCTTACTTATTAACAGTACTACAACAAAATTTAGTTTAAGATCAATAATCGATATAAATGGTATAACGGCTTGCTTGTTTATAGTATTTAGTCTCTTCTGCTTAGCAGTCCTTATTTGATGTAAGAAGTGGTGCCTCATGCGACTAATAATCATATTGGCATGATCTTAATTTTATTGCATTCCACTGCAGCCGTAACAAATTATAAGTAAGCCTATGGACTTCCGATCAGTGTAGGAGTGATAACAGTACGACTCAATGCTAGCGGATTCCAGTAGGAGATCCATTTCTCGTTTTTACGTACACACCTAGTTACGAGTTAACAGGTGTAGAGCGAGCGAGCGTGACGAGGAGTAGGCTGTGTGCCAGCACATCTCATCATCATCGAATACAAACGTTACACTACTCTATAAATACACACACACACACACACACACACACACACACACACACAAGCGCGCGCATTGTACATACCACTCAAATATCAGGATAGCGAATACTAGGATAAATAAAGCATAAGTGTTTGCAGTAGAATAAGAGCAGTTTCTTGTTTTCAATTTTTTCCATTAATTTAAATGGTTACCTTATTTTACCCAACGAGTGGAGTAACAGCGGGTATCTTGTGACTAATGACGCTAGTATTGTTCACGCTGAGATGGTTTATTTTAAGCTGAAACCGGACTAGCATCATCTTGTTGAACAGTAAAAAACCCTAACACGCTAAGTACTCTCTGTCATGCACTTTGTACTAATTTCCAGAGAATATATAGATTTAGAACCGGCAGCATGAAGGTGACGGGTAGGAAATTTGTCCACAGATTTCTTCAAGACGACGCTATCATTTGTTTTGGTTAGTCCGAGATGATTTCTCGAACGAAACTCGCTGAAGAAGCTCGCGTTTTCACGCGACAATGTGAAGGCTGCGTCCACGGCGACAGCACGGGGCTGGCTAGCCAAGTCGGCACAAGAGTTTCCTCGCAGTGGACAGAGGAGGCGTGCTGGGCGGCCCAGTAAGAGGCTTACACGCTTGCGCGCCGGGGTTTCAGCCGGTTACACAGGATTTCACCTCGCGCCGCGCCTCACTCGCGTTTCGAACTCTACGGATTCAGCTTCACAGCTCGTTACGCCAATTCTAGTTACTCCAAGTTACAATTAACGTAAACGCGCCAATAGCCGGTATTTATTTCGCGCAGCGCGAGAAACGAAATATTATTTTCTAGCGAAGTGGATCAGGAAATGTGTCGTCCCGAAACAGTTGTTCTTTCACAACATTCTCGGTGCACGGTACTCAACGTGCATCCTCCGCGTCTCCAGCACAAAAATTGGGTGTATATGTATATGTTCATGCGTAGGTCAATAACACCGGGAGCAATTTCAACCAAAACTGGTACACGTATTTTTTACTATCAATTAGAAAATGTGTGTGTATGCGTGTGTGTGGTGGTGGTGGGGGTTAAACATATGCCAATGTCTCAGGGTCGGTATGTCGTGCCACATAAGCATCAGTGTGTAAACGACTGGAGCAATTTCAACCAAACCTCGTAACTACATATCGCACTATCTGGAAAGAAAGAAAGAAAAAAAATCACACTGTAGTACGACTTTCGTACTTAGAATAATTGGGTGCAGGTGAACAGGAGGTCATTGCACATATGACAACTTACACGTATATGGAACATTCGAGAGGCACCAGGCTACGGACTCAGTCTTTCTTTCGTTTTTCAGAGGGTTTTGGTTCGTCTTGTGCTGTACCAGGACACTAAGCATCTCCTACTAAAAAAGATGTATTTCGTGTGTCGGCGTGCAATCAGTCTGTCGGAACTAAAATTTGGAGATACTCACTACGACTTCCATACTCCACCTCTGACTCTAACACGGAAATTATTTCCATATTGAAGAGGAGGGGCACCTTCAGCCATCGGGCAGTAACAGAAAAACCGCCAACCAGTGTCAAAAAAGATGTATTTCGTGTGTCGGCGTGCAATCAGTCTGTCGGAACTAAAATTTGGAGATACTCACTACGACTTCCATACTCCACCTCTGACTCTAACACGGAAATTACTTCCATATTGAAGAGGAGGGGCGCCTTCAGCCATCGGGCAGTAACAGAAAAACCGCCAACCAGTGTCACGTCGTTTGATTTCCTGTACATATATAAATTACCATATCCACTGGGTTTTTCATGTAACGCGTTTTCTCTTTAACTTAAGGAGTACTTACGTAGCTAGCCAGGAATATAGTTAATTCTGTTATTTTTCACAGAGTTCAGAAACGGTTTATAGAAACGATAAAAGTGTCAATGGTGGAGCAACATGCTCTACACAATTGGCTGTGTTCAGGTACATGTTCTGGTGGCCGAATGTTCATTTATGTGGCGTGTTCAAAAGAGTGTCCATTTTCTAGTATACACAACACAACGCGCCTTCTAAACGACCTGCCGACGAGGTGTAGAGCTGCTCGTGTCACGAAACGACAGCTTCCTCGATGCGATCTTTAACGTCATATACAGTTGTGGGTTCGAATGACATCAACAACATTTTCTAGACATCCCCACAACAAGAATTCCGTTGCTGTTAAATTGGGAGACCGTCAGGCCATTCCTGAGGAACAATGCGTCCTAAACACATTCCAGGAAATCTGTTGTTCACTTCTTGCGCAAGACCACGAGGAGAATACGTTGGGTGACCACCGTGCTACACTGCTGCACTCACTTACGGCCTCTAATGCCCAACGTCAAGACTAACATTTTCAAGGAGATTACCTAAACTGTCGACAATAAAAGCTCGATACATCTCGCCTGTCAGCGTGTCTGCGAAGTAGTGTGCACCGATGATTTCAATTCCAAAGATTCCACACCATACACTAATGGACCACGACGATCGACAAGACGTACTCCATTTTTCTGTGGCCCAGTAATGCATACTATGATGATTCAGTAGACAGTAATTTCTGAACGTGGATTCATCAGTTAAGGAAGGCGCCCAGTGTGAAAATATTCATAACCCATTCGCAGAAAGTAGCTCTCCGATTTTCTATGTCAGTGACAGGTGGTAGGGGTGAAACCTGTGTCCAGGTACTATTCGCTTCAAGGCTATAAGGCTGACACTAGTGACTGCAGTAACTTCTCGTGAGCTGACATGAGGAACACTACGAAATGCAGCTAAAACGAACACTTCCGCGTCCTCACTTCTTGCTGAACTCCGTCTACCACCGCCGCGCCATACCAACCTCCTTGTCTCTCGAAGCTGCGGTACAACACATAAGAACGTAATGGCTGATGGAGCTCTTCGACCAGGATATTTCGCGGCGTAAGCTGCTTAAGCGGCATCGTATCGGCATTCGCCGAGCATCAGCATTGCATGTGTATGTCGTGTTTACTCCACCTGGCAGACCGAACCTCGCTTCTTTGTGCATTCCGACCTATCCTGTATACAGTAGTGTTAATATACATTCTACGCTGTAACTCAACATGACCTGAAACAGCGCATCGCAGAGGCTGCTCAATAACACCAACAACTTTACATCTCTTCCACACGTCGTGTCGAAGGCACACGTGTTGTGAATTCAGGAAAATGGGCACTCGTTTGAGCATCTCACTCAAACGAACATTCAGCCCCCAGATCATCCACCTGAAAACTGGCAGTTACGTACAACACGTTGCACCCGCCCTTGAAACTTTCAACTTTTAGAGTTACACAATCAAAACTAATAGAAGTTTCATTTATTTAAATACATAAGCCATATGACAGAAAAACTACTGTTAGATTCAAAAAACTACAACTCGTTGTTGTAACTCTTTGGGAAATAACAAATAATGTTCATAAATCTGCACAAAGAGTGACGTTTCTCACGTTTACCTATAAATTTCACTTGCAGTTTTGTAAGTTGTAGAGGAAAAGCCTTATGTCAAATACCTGTATATAACAGTGTGTGTGTGTGTGTGTGTGTGTGTGTGTGTGTGTGTGTGTGTGAGCGTGTGTGTCTGTCTGTCTGTCTGTCTGCGGGGAAGCGGTTGTTGGAGTTATCCTAGCGAGACCAAATACTTTTAAGGTAAACTGAATTAGAGGAAACTTCTGTCGTGGAGACAAGATCCCTCCTATCCTCGCAGCAAATGCAATACATGCACTAGGCTGGGAGGCGGGAGGGGAGGGGGAGGGGCGTCAGGTCGTCTTCTGGCCGTCGTAGCGACAGCCGAAGGCAGCATGCGAAAGTCACGCAATATCATCTTACCTGTCCGCAATCAGATCGTGTGCGCCCGATGCGTGAGGCACTCCTCCACCTTCGAGGTGGAGCAAGCAGTGCGCTTTGCACGGGCCGTAGTAAAGGCGCTTCGTGAGTACCTAAAGAGCCGCCTCTGAAGTCTAATCCGTGAGCAGTGTCAGGTACTGGCAAGGGGTCGCCGTCGTCTACCGTAGCTCCAGGCACTGGACAGAGGGCTGGCGAGTGCAATGGGCGCAAACGGCTACAAATAGCGGCACATATCGGCAAAAATTACGCCTGCCGCTTGGGTTCGGAGGTCATCCTCACTTTCTTTCAGCGGATGGCATCTCTCACGAGGTGTAGGATAAGCTGACTATTCGTAGCAGGGTCGATGGCGGTCCTCTGGTTTGGACTAGAGTGCAAGTTCTAAACCAGTAGCTCATAAGATTTGTGATGGTATCGCATACGAATTTCTGGACGTCCATTACTGGGTGGAGATTGCTAGGGCTCCCCTTCATAGGTCAGGCGTGCGCTACACGCAGGAAGCGGTTGCTACGGTGAACACGTGTGGCGTGCACATAGGGGCTTTTGAGGTTACAGGAGCCACCTGCCGCTCTCCCTTGGGATCAGAGACGAATTGCCTGCCAAACTTGAAGATGCATCAGCCACAATGTGCTCAGAGGATCTTCGTTCTCGTAGATCGGATACAGAAAAGAATAATATGATATTAGTAAACTGCAGGAGCAGCCAACGAAATATCCAGAATTAGTATCGCTTATTGAAAGTTATAATGCACAGATATTATCAGGAAGAGAAAGTTGTTGCACAGGTATGATATGTTCGGTCTGGAATATTTATCACAAGGATAGGGTACTCGGCAATGGTGGCGGCAAATGAATTGCAGTAAAGAATTCGGCAATACATGGGTGAAGAAAAAAAATGTCGAACTTTGAGATCGGCATGCGATTCCTCATCCAGATTCAGAACAAAATCTTATGTAGCCAAGTCAGATCCGGTGTTCATTTTGAAAACACAAGAATGAAAATGAGGAGGTGCAGCGCATCGGAATGTACAGAAGCACGTCCGTCAGCCCGCACTGCCGCGCCAGGGGTCGCAGCTCACCGAGTATACCGCTGGGCCATCACACACACATCCACCGTACAAGTGTGGTTCGAATACTCGCAATGTTTCTTTTTTATTTGCCGTTATTTACAAGCACGACATCATTTTTGTCATAAGACAACGGCCTGTCACGTGGCAGTGTGATCCATTAAACTGCATTCACGTGTGTAGTAACCGCACAGTGCACAACCAAAACTCATCCTGTCAAGTTGGCGGTGGAGTATTCAAACAATGAACACGCCGATATGCTTTTGGCGCCGGGTGCACCCGATAACCAAGCTGCTGCTCCTTCTGCTCGTGGGTACACTGCACGGTATCGGCCGGCCGCGGTGGCCGTGCGGTTCTAGCGCTGCAGTCCGGAACCGCGGGGCTGCTACGGTCGCAGGTTCGGATCCTGCCTCGGGCATGGATGTGTGTGATGTCCTTAGATTAGTTAGGTTTAGGTAGTTCTAAGTTCTAGGGGACTGATGACCTCAGAAGTTAAGTCCCATACTGCTGAGAGCCATTTGAACCATTTTTTTGCACGGTATCCATCCCTATACGAACGTTTCTCGTCCCCTGGAGCAACGTCTTCTCGTAACCGGTAACCTTCGTCCACAAGTAATGGACAGAGGTGGTCCAAGAGGTACTCCAAAAGCAGAGAACGCTATTCCTGAAACCGTTCAACATTCACCTCAACGGAGTATCTGTGATATTGCACGGCAGTTTCAGATACCTCAAAGACTGATTGTTAAAGTGGTGCAAAATGAAGAACTGCGTCCATATCATAAATGTAAACTCAACACCAACGGCCGGTAGACCGCATTTGACGGGAACAATCCTGTCAATGGTTTTCCCCCAAGCGGAAGATAACTAACATTCTATAAATAACGTGGTATGGACTGACGAATCTAGTTTCACTCGTGAAGGTATTTTCAATCTCCGCAGCAGCCATTATTGTTCGGAACATAACCCACATATCACCCGTAAGCGTGGCATTTAGGCACGCTTTGACATAAACCTATGGGCTGGAGTTGTGGGAGAAGTGCTTTTGGGCCCTTACCCTATACCGGACAAGTTGAAGGCGCGCCTGTATCGAAGTTTCTTTGCATTGCTTTGCTGGCGCTTCAGAAAATATTCCACTCGGCTGCAGTTACGGTTTCGCACACTTTAGAACGATCGTGAGTCACTAATTAAATCAAGCGTTTCCAGGGAATTGAATTGGTCGTGGACGTCCAATGTTCTGGCCTCCACTTTCCCCGGACTTTAATCCACTATATTTCTATTTGTGGGGACACTTAAAAGGAACAAGTTTATAGTATTCCACTAATGGATATACACAACCTAATAGTTGGCGTGGATGCCGCTTCGGCAGTAGTGGATGCAGGTGTGTTGTGTAGGGTCCAGCAAAGTATAATCCAGCGAGTGGCGGCGAAGTGTTTGCAAATACAAGGAGGTTCCTTTGAACATCTTCTCCAAAGTGAACATTAGTTGTACGTGCACGTACCAGCTCTGTGAAGGTAAGCGTGGACGTCAAACGTACACAATGGAATTCGTGTGTGTAGCATAATGTGCAGCCTACCTACTGTCTCTTTTGTACCTCACTGGATACAGAAGACGTTACTGTATCCAAACTTATTTTCTATTGGCTTTGTTTGTGTCAGGACGAAACAAAGTGGTCGTTTACGTCGGCAATAAAAGTAACAACAACAAAGAAATAAACAACATACCACATCGTGGAGTAGTAAATTGGATACAACTTGATGCTTCAGGAGGAAAAAAAAAAAAAAAAAAAAAAAACCACCGTGTCACTCACTGAGCTGATGGGACAGTAACGAGGTCGAAATCGTCTACTCAGTCACTCCGTGATCATACAGGCACCGAAACGGAAGATAAGGCCGAAATATTGAATTCAGACTTTCGAAACTGTTTCACAGTGCGAAGTCGTAATACAGTCCCTCCTTTAAATTGCCGTACGAACGTCGAAATGGCAGATATTGAGATGACCGATCGCGGAATAAAAAAGGAACTGCAGTCGGTTAGTAGTGGAAAGGCATCAGCACCAGACGAGACACCTGCAAAAGATGATGCCAGCAACTGGCAAAAAGCGCAGGTCATTCCCATGCCGTAGGACAGATGCACATAATTTTAGGCCTATATCGTTGACGTAAATCTGTTGTAGAATTATGAAACGTATTTTATGCTCAAGAAGTGTGATATTTTCGGAGAATGAAAATCTTCTCTATAAAAATCAGCATGGATTTCGCAGACAGAGATCTTGTGAAACAGCTTGCTCTGTTCCACCACGAGATCCATCGGCGCTCCGATTGATGCCGTGTTCCTCGACTTCAGGAAGGCATTTCACACCGTCCCGCACCCCCTTTTAGTGGAAAAAAGAAAGGTTACGGAGAATCGGATCAAGTTTGCACCTGGATTCAACGCTTCCTTGCAGGCAAAACTCAACATGTCGCTCTTAAGGAAACAAAATCTACAGATGTAAAGGTAATTTTCGGAGTATCCGAAGGGAGTATGATAAGACTATTACTGTTTACATTGTATATAAGTGATATAGCACAAAGCGTTGGAAGGTGTTTAAGCCTGTTCGCAGATGATGCGGTTATCTATTAAAAAAAAGTATCAACGCCAGAAGACAGTATCGATTTGCAGAATGACCTACACAGGATTAATGAATGGTGCAGGCTCTGACGGTTAACCCCGAACGTAAATAAATGCAACGTATTGCGCTTACGTAGAAAATATATCCACTATTGGCCAAGTAAACTACTGATGACAAATTGTTGGAAACAGTATGCACTGTAAAATATCTAGGAGCAACTATCCAGAGTGATCTTAAGTCGAATGACCCCATTAAACAAACAGTATGATACGCAGACGCCAGACTAAGATTTATAGGAAGACTCTTACGAAAATGTAACTCATCTACGAAGAAAGCGCTCGTTCTACCGATTCTTGCTTATTCGTCGTCAATCTAGGATTCCTACCAGGTGGGACTCACAGAAGACAGAGAAGAGCCAACAAAGAGTGGCGCATTTCGTTACTGGCACATGTGGTCGGCGCGACAGCGTTACAGAGATGCTCAACGAACTCCAGTGGTAGTCATTACGACAGAGGCGACGTGCACCTCGGAGAGTTTTATTGTTTAAATTTCGAGCGAGTACTTTCCGGGAATAGTCGGACAACATATTACTTCCTCCCACATGCATCTCACGAAATGACCGCAGTGAGTAAATTCGAGTAATTAGAGCTAATACAGAGACTTACCGACAGTCTCTCTTCCCGCGGGCAATTCGGGAATAGAACAGGGAAGTGGGGATTAGTTAAAGTGGTACCAGAAGTACCCTCTCTCACACATCGTCAGGTGGCTTGCAGAGCAGATGCAGACAGACGGTCCAAAATGCAGTAGATCACTCGCTAATTCGATGTCAGACAACTAACGATCAGCAGCGATTCCATTCAAAATAACCACGAAGCTGTCCGCCCCACACACGTACCTCTGCTCTGGGCGCCATGGACACCCGGTGGGCGTTGCAAGTCCGGCTCGTCTGGTGGCTCGAGGTACGCGTTTCTACAGTCCAGTGGTAGGGCATGAGAAAGTCCCAAGAGCGCACGGGCCAAGAAATGGAAGTCTTGACTTACCTGTCAGAATCTATCATCGGCGAACGACACAGCACTCTACTGATCGAAAATTTGCATTCTTCTGGACGTCCACAGCAGCCTGCAGACGATCTGCACTTTAAGCAAGACGATGCACGATCACAATCGCTCCAAAATAGTATCCGATTCGTTACGGAACATACTAAGGAAAAGAAAGCGATTGTGTGGCACTCTAGATAACCTGCCTTCAATATCACTAAAGCACATTTAGGACGCAGTCAAGGGAAATGAGTCTCTTCCACTGACCAGCATAGGTATAAAACTAATCTCAGACATTTCGTTGTAATCAGTCGTGAGACCTACAAATACACTGTGTTTCACGTACCAGGCAAGCGCTACATCCGGCGCTGAGCGGTGACCAATGCTGTGAACGGAATCTCCGATCGTCATTCATGCTACAGTCCGTTCCTTGGACTTGGGTGGGTCGCTTTCAGTCTTAGCCGAATTGAACGAAACAGCACCAGCAGCCAGTGAAAGTCGTCGTAATTTAGCACTTCAGTCTAGAGTGTCCCTAACATGTGTTCACAGAGCTGTACACAAACTCGTTACACAAACTCGAGCTGAAACCTTACAAAGGAACGCTAATGTGTCAACTGGCTACTTCAGGTAGGATAATTCCTATTATTAAAGACACTTCGCGGCATCGTCACAGAGACACCTGCTTTAACAATCTCTTCCAGCGACCAGCATCAAACAACTGTAGGACTTCTAGTTAGTTGTCAGTTCTCTCAAAATGGGTTTCAGTATGTTGTTCAGATACCTAACAGCATATACGGTTTGTTGGAACAAGTTCAGTCCTACAATTCGTGTTGGATTGACATACTACCGTTTTCACATCGTTCTTCCTTTCACGATGAGGAACTTTAGAACTTCAACGTCGGTCGTTTTCAGAGTCCACGTTCTCCAATAGATACAGCCATGCTTCATCAGAAAAAAATTTCTCCCTCATGCACAGACTGCAGTGCCAGCTGCAGTACTGACGCCGAGAAACCATACCTGAACTGACCACTTGGTTTCAGTTTCTGTGAGAACACTGTCGACACACCAGTCTTCAGTGCTAAATGGCACCTAGATTTTCTTCCTAGGTCCGCTCCTCGACAGTCCAGTCCCGCCTGAAACGGGCGCGCCACCTGACAAATCCCACGAACGGGATTTGGCCATGGGGCTAATAACCCAGTACCGTGAAAAAAAGAAAAAAATGAATATTATAGAAATTCAACTGAAGCCTCGGAAACTGCATGGAAAACATGTATCATGACACCGGCAAAGGAAACAGATAAAACGATCTGACAACAGCATCATGGAATGTGAGAACAATGCTTCAGCCTGGAAAAATGGAGGAAATAGCCAATGAAACATTAAAATTTAACTATGATGTGGTAGGGCTATAGGAAATAAGATGGCAAGGAAATGGGCAGACAGATAAACCTGAGTACTCGATGCTGTATAGCGGACCAGAAGAAACTACAGACCAATTCGGAACAGAGTTTATAATAACTAGCGAGTTAGGACTAGTTTACTAGAGTTTGAACCCATAAATGAAAGGATGCCCAGACTCCGACTAAGAGAAATTTAGGAATATATCAACAGTATGTGCACATGCAGCGACAGAGGAAAAAGAGGATACAATAAAAGAACAGTTCTATGAAGACTTGGAAAAGTATGCTGCGCAGTACTACATATGACCTGATGCTAGTAATAGATGATTTTAATGTAAAATTAGGAAGGAATCAACATCAATATGGAGTTTCTTGAAAATATTCACTACATGAAGAAAACAACGAGAATGGAGACTTACTATGCCAATTCGCAAAAAGGAATAATAAGATTATTAAAAGTACCTGCTTCTCACACAAAAGGATCCATGTGGGACCTGAAAGTCTGCAGTCAATGAAATAGTCAATTAAACTGCCCATATTTCAGTGACTGCACGACACTCCACGTCTATCATAGACGCACAGAGCTGCAGAGGATCAAACTGTGACTCAGACCACTTTGTGATAAAATCAGACCTCAGAGAGAAACTGTCATTAACAAATCTCAAGTGAACAGAAAAGAACATGAAGTAGAATACTCACAAACTGAAAATCCCTGATCAAGTAAAAAGTACCAAGTAACACTAAAAGTTAGCCATAGTTAGTAAAAGTTGAGCAATAAAGAGACTGAATAGGAGTAGACGAAAGGCAGAGTAGGATTGAAGAAGCCATTACATATGCTGCAGAAGAAATAATAAGCAAAAGAAGGAACAGAAGAATCAAGGAATGGTATGATGAAGATTGCAGGTCAGCAACAGAGGAAAAGAACAGGGCAAGAACAAAAGCGCTTCAGAGAGAAACCAGAAATAATGTGGAACAATATTGTCGCAGAAGAAGCGACATAGTCCAGTCGCCGTAGTGTAGTGGTTATGATACTAGCTTGTTGCATGGAAGGTCGTGAGTTCAAAACTCACCTGAACTGAAACATTTTAATTTCTATCTTCGGTTCGAGTACATTCTAGAAGTATCCACAAATGGCAAGAATCATTGTACTTGAATGTTCTGTAGCTGTACATATATACACCGTATGTGTTCTGGCCGGAGGCTCTGCGCTCTTGTGTGTGCAAGTGCTGAATAAACCTTCGTTACGTGAAGTTCGTGTTCGTCATTCATCTGCTTACACCTTCCTCTACGTGACAATATAGAGAATTAAGGAGAAGAGATAACAGACTGCAAGAGAAAGAAAAAGTAGACTAAGAAGAAATTTCAAGAAATATGAGAGTTACAGGAACAGAGTGAAATAACGAAGTTCTACCATGCTGTAGGCAAAATAAAGAGCAGATTCCAGCCAAAAATAATGGTATGCTCCAGTAAAGATGGGGAAAATGATAAGGGAGGAAGAACGCATGGGCAGAGTATTTCAAAGATACACTAAATACCAGCGTGGAAGGTGAAGACACAGCTGAACAGGAGGAAAGAGTGGATCTGGAAGTAGACAATGACGCAAGAAATACAACACTACAAGTCTCCTAGCCTGTACACAAGACGAAAAACAATCGAGGCCCTGGGGAAGACAGCATAATCCCTGAATTAATAAAA
The DNA here is from genome assembly GCF_021461385.2 of Schistocerca piceifrons. NCBI lineage: Eukaryota > Metazoa > Arthropoda > Insecta > Orthoptera > Acrididae > Schistocerca > Schistocerca piceifrons. The sequence continues at coordinate 22,916,471 of NC_060140.1, read as the reverse complement.
ACTTGTGGAGAGGCTGTAATAAAGAAACAAAAACTATTCCAGACAGCTGGAATAATAATCCCTACCTATAACAAAGGACACAGCTAATAAGATCTTCAAAAGTATATTAAACTAAAGGATACAGAAATACGCAGAAGACATACAAGGATAGTACCAATGTGGCTTTTGACCAGACAGAGGAACAAGTGATCAAATATTTGTGATAAGACATATGACGGAAAAGTTCTATGAATACGATGTAGATCTGCATATCCTATTCATCGACTTCAAACAAACCTTTGACGATATAAATCGACAAAAACTATACAGAATACTGAAAGAAGTTGGTATAAGTACTAAATTAATAAGACTAATCAGAATGGCAATGACAGAGACAAGAGCAAAAGTAAAGGTCCTTAGCAGAACAAGTGAAAGCTTTGAGTTTAATAAAGGCGTGAAGCGAGTAATAGTCTCTCCACTGTCCTCTTCAATATAGCCCTGATAGTGTAGTAAATAAAATCAACAAAAGAGACACCATATTTATGAGAACTAGCCAGATTTGTGCATACGCTGATCACATCGCTACAGTAGGAAGAAAAATCGATGCACTCCGAGAAACATACCGGGCAATGGAAATGGAAGCATTAAAAATTGGCCTCATGGTAAATGAAAACAAAACAAAATATATGGTAATGTCACAACCTGAGACCAGAAGAACCACTAAGGCCTAAACTTCAGTGGGAAATGGTTAAAAAGGAGTGCCCCCTTTTAGCTACTTGGGAGCCCTAATAACAAAAGATAACACTATTGACAGGGTTAAAAAGGAAATACAAGTAGGAAACAGAGCTTACTTTCCAAATATGCACCTTTTCAGAAACAGCCTTGTTACAAGTAAAACAAAACTACTGGTATATAACTCCCTAGACCGCCCAATTACACTTACGGGTGACAGGTATGGACGTTGACAGAACATGGCAAAAATGCACTAAGAACCTTTGAGCTGAAAATACGCAAAATCTATGGTCCAATAAGGGAGGAAGAAGGCCGGAGAACACGCTACAACGCCGAATTACAAGTATTAATACACGGTAGGAACATAGTAGAAGTTGTGAAATCACAACGAATACGATGGCTCGGACACGTTGAGAAAATGGCAGAGGATAGAATCCCGAAGGAAATGATTAAAGGTGTGACCTATTCAGCTAGGCGAAAAGGGAACCTAGAAGAAGATGGATTGACGTCTTCAGGCCACGAGTGGACTACCGGGACCATCCGACCGCCGTGTCATCCTCAGAAGAGGATGCGGATAGGAGGGGCGTGGGGTCAGCACACCGCTCTCCCGGTCGTTATGATGGTATTCTTGACCGAAGCCGCTGCTATTCGGTCTAGTAGCTCCTCAATTGGCATCACGAAGCTGAGTGCACCCCGAAAAATGGCAACAGCGCACGGCGGATGGATGGTCACTGCCACGCCCAACAGCGCTTAACTTCGGTGATCTCACGGGAACCGGTGTATCCATTGCGGCAAGGCCGTTGCCACAATGAACCGAGGAAAGCGGAGGAAAATCATTGAAGAAGCCACGGCACACCAAAGGCTGTAGCGCTACCAAAGACGAAGAAGAAGAAGAAGAATGTAAGAAGAGAGAGAAAGAGAAATATCGTTTCCGAAGTGCAAATGTGTTACGTCTGAGTAATTATGAAACACGAATAAAATCCAGAAATCGAAAGCACTGTGATTTTATCCTCCACAGCAGCTCTCCTACGCTCCGTTCATCATCGCCAGTACAAAGCAGTGCACGAGCGGATGAGAGGGCATCGCCAAGATACAGGCAACAGTAGAATCACACGAAGAAAACGGCACGGAACAGAAACAAACGCAAAGACTAATGCGACTCATTCAGTCGTGCAACAGGTTAAACTTGTTTATGAGATGAACAATATTATTCCAATAAATAATGTGATGGCAGTTGCCCTTCAAACGAGAAAATAAAGAGAATCAAGAAACCGCCTGATACACATTCAATTTCAACATTTTTGAAAGAACATTCGAGCCACCTACCACCTACTCAGTTAAGAGAAAAAAGAAAATTCTTTAATTTTGCAATATCAACTCAGACCTTGCCACATCACCCTGGTCTAGTGGCTGCAAGTGATTTTTAACGCGGAGAATTCTAAAGCTGTGGACGGCATTGTAAAATTGTACCGGGTTTAGACTGTAAGGTTGATGAATCACATCAAGAATCAGTCAAAGCCCGAAAAATACCTGGTAGAAAAAGTATGTGGGGGATATTATGAAGCATTATCACAGGAGCTGATTTGTAGTTAAAGAAAATGTAAGGGTTTACATTTCTTGGTAAACTATTGGAGAAACCAAAGAGAAAATCTTCTGGGTTTTCAGACCGCGTCATATTTCCTCATAAAATAATCGACGTTTCGATCGCTTTGCTGGGATCTTCATCAGGATGTTTCGGTGTCCACTATTGTTAGAACACTGTCACCGACCAGTGTCGCGTTTTCGTATAAAGGGGAGTATCGGTTAAAATTCTTGTGGCTACCATTGGTGGGCTATCATCACAGGCTAATATTCCCATACTTATACAGAGGAAGGCGTTATTGGCTAAACGAAAGGTTCGAGAAGCGGTTGAAATTTCCAAGAATGCATGTAATTTCAATAGAGAGGACGGCTATAGGCTTCCGGCATCGTGGCTCCCGCCATCAAGGAAGTGAATATGCGGTCGCGGTGTGCGAGCAATACAAAAGACATGCTGCATCTCACCTCGGAGGACAATATTATTTTGGGTAAATATTCCCCCTCTCTTGCTCTGTCCGTTTCACATCTAGCCAATGATGACGGCCAACCAATAGCTGTAGGTGGAATTTCAACCAATAACCCTTCTTCAGCGTAAGTGTGGAATAGAGCCTTTCTATCCAATGGCGATGGGCCACCAATAGTATCCACACGAGTTTAGCCAATACGCCCCTTGTTCTGCAAAAGCGCGGGAATATTAGCCTATGACGATGGCCCACCAATGGTAGCCACAAGAATTTTAACCGATACTCCCACTTCTCCAGCATAAACGCGGCAAAATTCCCCTTTATAACAGAACGCAACACTGGTCTCTGACAGTGTTCTAGCAACATCCTGAAGAAGATCCCAGAAGAGGGGTCGAAACGTCGATTATTTTAGAAGGAAATATGACGCGGCTTAACAACCCATAAGATTTTTAACTTTAGTGACAACGGCCACGAAAGCTAGCAGACTTACACGGGAGAAACTAGTTTTTCTTTTTTAGTGAAAGACGTTACTTGGAAAACACCTCTATACACCACAATGGAACAAAATTTAAATATGTGGGATGTATGATTACACTATTCACATTAACACAGGCCTATGCGAATTAAGGAAGATTAATGCCTTGTCGATGACGCCGTCAGTAGATATAGAGCACAAGCTTGCACTGGGAAAGGGAATTGGCAGTGTCCTCATCAAGAGAAACTTTGGAGACATTTGCCTTAATCGATGTGGGAAGCTACGGAAAACCTACATCAAGTGGGCGAGATGGGGAATTCTGGTCGAATGAGCTACTCACTGGGTCAATCTCGATAGGCCTGCGATGAGAATGCACACAGGGTTGTCTGGCGAGAGAGTACTAGAGGAATGCTGAAAAGGCTAAGTTGGCCTAACCTTTAAAGTAAGACTCGTAATTATATCTTCCGACAATCTACACAGATTGTTCCCTCAAAACCGACCTTCGAGTTTTCTACGACTATTATTCGGTCTCTTACATAGTGCCGTATTAGAGACCGTGAAGATACGATCAGAATAACACAAACTCGCAAAAATTCATCCCACGCTCCGTCTGTCAAGGTACACTCCGATATGGATTTGATACTGAGCTGGAGATCGTAGGTGCAAACATGGAACATGGTATGGAACTAGTTGATACGTGAGATCACATTTATTTTAAGAGGTGCTAAAAGAGCACATCGAAGTCAAAGAAAGCACTAATTTCACAGCGAAAAAATGAATCCTATCATGCTTTCCTCGCAGTAAGTGAATTCAGTTCACGCCTCCATGTACCTCGCGTATGGGAAAAGTGATGGAATACGCGACGATCCTGATAGCATGAAATAAGAGAGAACTGTTTTCTAGTCTAGCTCCTGACCGTAACACACATAATGGTAATAAGAACTCTGCTTCTGATAATAGTGGAAGTGTTCCCGAACTTGTCACTGTCGTACATAAATTGAACACGAACGTCAGAACAAACATCAGAATGAGGAACACAACCTGAAATCACGCACATGACATATTTGGGTAGGAATGTGACAGTGATGCCATTTTAATGGATGTTAAAAGAAGCACTGTAATGGACAAGAAAGCCTTAGAAATAAAAATACTTGTTAACAACCATCTTGAAGAAAAACTGACACTGTATTACTTTAGTGCATTTGAAACTCTACAAAACTGATGTCTTACCTTCCTCCAACTTTTGAACCGCCTTTCTCAACTTCGCATTTTTCACACATACAGATCAATGTCACAAATAAGAGAAAATGACACTGATACGATAGATTAAGAAGGACTCAACAGAAGACAACTGGACTGTTGGACTGACACTTAGGCTGCTAGCCGCCTAGCTGAAACTACGTGTGAATGTTCTGGGCCATTCCCCAGAAAGAATGGAACTGAGGCAACAGTTTTAGACAGTGCTTGATCTGTAAAAGAAGAGGTTTCAGAATTGTGACTCTTCTTTTTTCAAATTTTCCAACGTTTTAATAGGTTATTTTACCGCTTTTTTCGTCAGAGGTTCTGGTACGACGAACCGGCGCGTACAGTCACAAATTAAGCACTGGTATGCAAAAGAACTATAAAAATGTCCTGGCTGCAGAGAAAAAATTTTTTCGGCTAATTAACGAGAAAAGGTGTTGCTTAACACCATAAAAAGGCAAAAAAGAAAGTGACTGGACACGTAATTCGTTACAACTCAATCCTAAATAACATCTTGAAAGGAAAATGGTCAAACTTAAAGAAAGCGGGAGGAGAGAATGAGGCCCAGGATCACAGTGTGGTAAACAGAATCAATGATGGCCAGTTCCACAAATTTAAACAATAGCCGAGACACACAATAGCGGCTGTACCGACAAGAGGCAGGCGGCGTGAGCGCAGCGGCGCCAGCCAGGGGATTCGCGCGGCGCTGACCTGGTGAGATTTCGGCGGAGCCACTGTGAGCCGAAATGTCTGCAGCGCACGCCGCCTTATCGATCCGAGCCCGTCCCGAAAACGGGCGAAGCGTGCCAAACGGTGCGGTCGAAATTCGGAGTCACGCAGAGGCGGGCGGAAGCCGGGGAGACTGAGCAGCTACCTGGACAGGACAGCAGGTGTTCCGGGGTCGATAGGGAAGCGGCCAACCACGCCCCCGCGCCGCCGCTGCCGCCGCGCGTCGCGTGCGTGGTATTGAACCCGGCGTTGCCACCCCGGGACTCCGCGGCCAGATTCCCGCGCGCGCAGCTCGCGGCACCACGTAAACATCGGGTGTCACTTTCCGCACACAATCCTTCGCGTGAGGTTTACGAAATGGCGTTTTCCCGAGGGAAAATGTGGCATAATCGAACGCATCGAAGACATCCACGCCGTTAACCGAGTCGTTGGAGATGAGTGAATAGTCACAAGCAGAAGCGATATGCCACTTAGTCTCGATCAGCAACTATCCCCGACGTACTCTTCATGTAATTTAGCGGAGTTTAAAACGAGATGGCCATTCGAGAGTCTAAAGTAATAGAAGTGCAGTGTGCAACTAGCGCATCGTCTCATTTGGCGCGCACCGAGTAGCTGCCTGATTTTTAGTATAGTGCACGAAGAAACACCTGCATGCGAGATACTTTTAACTGACGCGTCAGTAATAGGACCACGATTCTACATACTTCGCAAAGACATTGTAAAGAGACTACTTTGTATTCGTGTTAGTCCTCCTACTCCAGTCTTACTTGTAGTGAGGAAAAAAGTACTTTAACTGTGCCTCGGTATGACATCTAAAGAAGAGACCAGAAGTACAGAGTAGAACTGCTGTACAGAAGCCTCAAGTGGCGCTTCCGTAAAAGTATTCAAAGATACGTGGGGACGTCGTTTTCTTGGTCCCAACGATTCTCATGTAAGTTCCCGTAGCATCTCTTAGACTATTATACAGACAACTCACCGATCTGTTCCCATCGGCCTCGCAGTAACTTTCTGAATTGCTTTGATGTCTGCTGTAAAGCGTTCTTCGTAAGGATTTCAAACACAGTAGTAGCACGTCTAGTAACACAAACAATCTTGTGCGCGGTTTCCGTAACAGAAGCCTTCCCTACTTCCGAACATAGTCTTTCCACATCTCATCCCCTCGCAGTATTACTCTTAGACAGTTGAACGGCATGACCGACTAGATCAAGTACAACCACACACCACTACCGGCCATTCCCCCCTTACAATCCTACAACATTCAATAACTCAAATGAGCTAACTATTACGGTACCTACAATACGGTACACACGCCGAGTAAGTATTTTAATTAATTGTAGTTCTGAATTGTTGTTATGCACGAGCTTTGGAAACTACATTGAGAGGTTTAGTAGTGACGAAATCTGCTGAATGTAATCTCCTTCTTTCTGGGACACAGTGCAATAATGAAACCTAACACGCCATTTGTAGGAAAGCATACTGTTGACTGTACCGGGCAGGTCAATTTCTCGTTTTAAGGGGTGAGTCCAAATCCCAAACATTACGAAAATAAAATTATATGGCCACCGTACCTAAGGACCACAACAAAAAGGGTTGAAGCACAAGGCGACACTTATCTGCACAGCAGAGAGTTGATCTTTGTGCCTTACTATGACTGCTGTACAAATCGAAAAGTACAGAGAACAGGACATACAGCGTTACAACGCAACGTCATGTCATTTGACTGCAATCTCTTCAGCCCGGTGTCACACATCCTGTGTTCCGCGAGTGACAACTGCAACAAACGTTCGGCATTTTTGCTGCGCGTGTTAAATGTCGCCGCGAGAGCGAGGCCATAAGAAACTAGGAACTAGCTCAATTACCCAAGGACAACGGAAGAAAGTAGCCGTGACCTAAAAAACGACTCATCAGAAAAAAAACAACGAAGGATTTGAGTCCAGTATTTTCGTAATACGAGTCCGAGTTTTAGCACGCTTTACGCTACATTCCGTTGCAAACATGTGCAGTGCCGAACTTTAGCAACTGTATGGATGAGTACGCTTCAACAGCAGAGTGCGCGGATTTCAATTATATGCACACAGAGAGGCATACTTTTACTGGTATCTAACGAAGAAATATTTACTATTTCGTCGATACGTGACGTTTCATTTGCGCCAGCAGCTGGGAAAGTTGCACGACACAGTTCATACTTGCGTAGATTTGAACTCCCGTTAATAGGTAAATGTGCCTCGAATGTGCAAGGAAAATTCAGCAGCCGTCTGCTTCTGTTACTATTCGAAGCACCTAGCAAGAATGTTTAACCTTCAGGGCGGATACAACTTCACGTGACGGCGAACAAATGTATCTACTTTCGCAATAAATGCGTGCCGTCCTCGCCCCCTCCCCCCCCCCCCCCTCTCTCTCTCTCTCTCTCTCTCTCTCTCTCTCTCTCTCTCTCTCTCTCTCTCGTGTGTGTGTGTGTGTGTGTGTGTGTGTGTGTGTGTGTGTGTGTGTGTGTCTGCGCGCGCTCTATGAAATACGCGCTACTATCGCAACTTTCGGAGCTACTGATTTTTGACCTTTTCAGCTACTTTTCGACCGCCCAGTAGGCAAAACCTTACGCGGAATATCCGAAGACGTGAAAATAACAGGGGCCCTTCACAGGAACTCAGTGTTTGGGATGGAACGACCGGTTGTACACAGTCAGGGTCAACTACGACGCGCGGGACGCGGCTGCGCGATTACAAGCGTGACTGGGTTGCTATTAGACGGTACATCCGTCTGGTAGTTCGGCGACGGTTTCCTGACGCGAATACGGCACAGACGGTTACCACATACGCGAAACTGCACACATCTGCAAAATCTGTGGTGCTGAAAGCACCATATTTGTGAATCCACAAGCATAACAAGCAAATGTAGTACTTACGAAAATGTTTAGCGAGAGTGAGAATTAAGGGGCGTAGCTAGCGAGCACTGTATGTGAGCGTCATACGACTTTCGTACCCCGTGCAGTAGCCGGTCTTAATCTACTTTGCGGCAGGGCCACACCACAGAGTCCCCTGCCCGTGCCACCGCACTCGGCAGCAGCTTTTAAAGTGCAGAGTGAGTGGTGAGCCAGCAACTGGGCGGTGCGGGCGGCGACGCACCGTAGAGCACCCTGCGGATGCCGCGCACGCCGGCCACCCCCGGCGAGGCGGAGGCGGCGCCGGCGGCGGCTGCTGCGGCGGCGGCGGCCACGAGCTCGTGGTGGGCGGCGGCGGCGGAGGCGGCCGTGCCCTGCGCCTGCGGGTCGGGCACGCACGAGCCGATGATGATGCCCATGGCTGGCGCCTGGCGGCCGGCCAGCGTCGCGACTGCCCGCGCGCCGCCGCCGCCGCCGCCGCGCCCGCCATAACGATTTTAGCCGCCCCCCCCCCTCTCTCTCTCTCCCGGGGCGAGCGCCCGGCCCGCCAAATATCAACACGCGGTGCGCGCGCTTCGCTGCCGGCCGCCCGCCCGCCGCGGGGCATGCGCGCGGCCGCGCCTGGGCGCGTGTCGCCGTGCACCCCGCGCCCCACACGGTCGTACTCCGTCCGGCCTTCTCTACACCCGAGGCGATCGTACAACAGCAAAAGATAAGGCTCTCTATAGCCCGTCCTCTCACGGGACGTGTAAACGTACGTGGACGAGGAACTGGCGACGCCGCAGCGAGGAAAAAATGTCGTGTGGCTAGGGCCTCCCGTCGGGTAGACCGTTTGCCGGGTGCAGGTCTTTCGAGTTGACGCCACTTCGGCGACCTGCGCGTCGATGGGAATGAAATGATGTTGATTAGGACGACACAACAGCCAGTCCCTCATCGGAGAAAATCTACGAGCCAGCCGGGAATCGAACCCGGGACCCTAGGATTGACATTCTATCGCGCTGACCACTCAGTTACCGGGGGCGGACGTCGCAGCGTGGAATTCCACGTTCTACTACAGTGTTAAGCTCGAAAGGAAGAGTCCGGCATTCCAGGTTCTCGCCTGTTGACAGGAACGACGTACCCAATGACATCCGGCATAACTTGTACGTAGCAAGCGTTAACTTAGGAGACGCCGTATAGTATGAGGTTAAACCCGGTATTTTGTGGTTTTTGTACTGAAGCGCACAAGGTATAAGCACAATCAAAGACCAAGGACACTGAGCTTCTCTCCAAAACGTGTCGTATAAGGTCCGTTTGTTTGTTTGCAATTAACACAAATCTACAGTTTTATTTCGACCTTGATGAAATTATGCACATTTTACCTTCAAGACACTACAACTCCATCTACATTTACGCGATTACGCTGCTGTTCACAATAAACTGCCTCGCAGAGGGTTCAATGGACCACCTTCGAGCTGTCTCTCTACCGTTCCAGTCTCTAACGGCGCGCGGGAAAAAACGAGCACTTAAATTTTTCTGTGCGGGAGCTGATCTCTCTTATTTTATCGTGATGATCATTTCTCCCTATGCAGCTGGGTGTCAATGGAATGTTTTCGCAACCGGAGGAGAAAACTGGTGATTGAACTTTCATGAGAAGACTCCGTCGCAAAGAAAAACGCCTCTGTTTTAATGATCGCCACTCCAATTCACGTATCATGTCTGTGGCACTATGTCCCCTATTTCGCGATTCTACACAACGAGCCGCCTTTCTTTGAACTTTTTCGATGTCATCCGTCGGTCCCACCCGATGCGGATCCCACACAGCGCAGCAACACTCCAAAATAGGGCGGACAAGCGTGGTGTAAGCAGTCTATTTAGTAGACCTGTTGCCCCTTCTAAGTGTTCTGCCAATGAATTGCAGTCTTTGGTTTCCTCTACCCACAACATGATCTATGTCATCGTTCCAATTTAGGTTACTTGTAATTGTAATCCCTAAGTATTCAGTTGAATTTACAGCCTTAAGATTTGTGTGACTTATCGCGGAATCGAAATTTAGCGGATTTCTTTCAGTATTCAGCCGGCCGGGGTGGCCGAGCGGTTCTAGGCGCTACAGTCTGGAACTGCGCGACCGCTACGGTCGCAGGTTCGAATCCTGCTTCGGGCATGGACGTTTGTGATGTCCTTAGGTTAAGTTAGGTTTAAGTACTTCCAAGTTCTACGGGACTGATGACCTGAGAAGTTAAGTCCCATAGTGCTCAGAGCCATTTGAACCATTTTTTCTCAGTATCCATGTGAATAACTTCACACTTTCCCTTATTCAGAGTCAACAGCCACTTTTCGCACCAAACAGATATCTTATCTAAATCATTTTGCAATTACTTTCCGTCATCTGATGACTTTGCAGGACGGTAAATGACAGCATCATCTGCAAACAATCGAATAGGGCTACTCAGATCTCCTATGTCGTTAATATAGATCAGGAAAAATAGAGGACCTATAACACTTCCTTCTGCTTTACTCGATGACTTTCCGTCTATTATTACGAACTGTGACCTTTCTGACAGGAAATCACGAATCCAGTCGCACAACTGAGGCGATATTCCATAGCAACGCAGTTTGGTTACATGACGCTTGTGAGTAACCGTGTCGAAAGCCTTCTGGAAATCTAAAAACATGGAACCAATCTGACATCCCCTGTCGACAGCACTCACCACTTCATGAGTATAAAGAGCTAGTTGTGTTTCACAAGAACGATGTTTTCTGAATCCGTGTTGACTATGTGTCAATAAATCGTTTTCTTCGAGGTACTTCATGATGTTGGAACACAGTAAATGTTTCAAATCCCTACTGCAAATCGACGCTTGTGATATGGGCCTGTAGTTCAGCGGATTACTCCTATTTCCCGATTACTCCTATTTCCCTTTTTGGGTATTGGTATGACCTGAGCAATTCTCCAGTCTTGTAGGTATGGAATTTTCTGTGAGCGAGCGGTTGTGTATAATTGCTAAATATGGAGGTACTGTTATCAGCACACCCTGAAAGGAACCTGACGGGTATACAATCTGGACCGGAGGCCTTGCCTTTATTAAGTGATGTAAGCTGCTTTGCTACACCGAGGATATCTACTACTACGTTTCTCATCTTGGCAGTTGTTCTTGATTGAAATTCAGGAATATTTACCTCGTCTTCTTTGGTGAAGGAGTTTGGGAAAACTGTGTTTAATAGCTCTCTTTTAGTGGCACTGTCATCAGTGACTTCATCGTTGTTACCGCGCAGTGAAGGCATTGTTTGCGTTTTGCCACTGGTGGGCTTTGTGTGTGACCAGAATCTCTCTGGGTTTTCTGCCAGATTCCAAGACAGAGTTTGGCTGTGGAAATTATTAAAAGCATCTCTCATATACTTCGAACTTCTGCAAAACTTTGTCAATCTTGGGGATTTTGCATTCTTTTGAATTTGGCATGCTTTTTTCGTTGCTTCTGCAACAGCGATCTGACCCTTTTGTGTACCATGGGGGATCAGTGCCATCACTTATTAATTTATGTGGTATACATCTCTCAACTGCCGTCGCTACTATCTCTTTGAAATCATTACACATCTTTTCCACGCTTACGTGAGCAGATCGGAACGAGTGGAGGCTGTCTCTTAAAAAGGCGTTAAGAGGATTTTCATCGGTTTTTGAATAGGTGTACGTTGCGTTTCTTTTTGATGGTTGTAGGTGTTACGGTATTCAGCCTAGCAGCAACTGCCTTGTGGTCGCTAATCCCTGTATTCGTCATGATACGCCCCTATTTGTCCAGGAGTATTTGTTGCTAAGAGGTCAAGTATGCTTTCGCAACCATTTACACTTCGAGTGGGCTCACGTACTAATTGTTACAAATAATTTTCTGCGAAAGCATTCAGTACAATTTCGGATGATGTTTTATGCCGGTCACCGGCTTTAAACGTATAATTTTTCCAGCGTATAGAGGTTAGACGGAAGTCGCCACCGACTATAATTGTATGAGTGGGGGTACCTATTTGAGATGAGACTCAAAGTTTTTTTGAACTGCTCAGCATCTGTATCTTTTGAGTCGGGGGTCGGTATAACGATGCAATTAATAGTTCAGTCCGATTGTCAAGTTAACCATACTCGTACTATTTCGTAGGAAGTATCTACTTCAATTTCACTACAAGGCGAACTACTTCTGATAGCAATAAATACTCCACCACCAACTGTATTTAATCTGTCCTTTCTGAACACTGTTAGATCGTTCAAAAAAATTTTGGCTGAACCTATTTCCGTCTTTAGCCAGCTTTCTGTACCTATAACTATTTGAGCTTCAGTGTTTTGTATTACGGTTGGGAGTTCTGGTTCTTTCCCAACACAATGATTACTGTCTACATACGATTTCGTAATCTGGCTTGAAACATATACATGGTGAACATTAATGAAACCAACAAACTGCAGGGACGACGCAGGGAAAGAGGTCCTCTGATTGGGAGTCATCGTCAGAAGTAGAAGTAGCCCTAGTCACGGCTCTCGAGAGTGTGTTGGGACTCTTATTGTTTACGTCATACATAGCAGACAATACCAATAGTAATGTAAAACTTATAATTTAGTTACCTATGGTGAAGTGCTCTCTGAAAAAATTGCACAAATATCAATCACATCTTGACACGATTTCAAAATGGTGCTAAGATTCGCAAAGTGCTTTAAATGCAAAAGTGTGAAGTTCAGAAAAATGCAGAAAAGTATTATCCCCGGCCTATAACATCAATGCGTCTCAATTATAGTGATATTAAATGTAATCACTTCATAGTTTCAGCAGTAGGTAAAACATGTGGCAGACTTCGGTTCACTGGAAGTACAACAGGAAAATGTAATCAGGCAGAGGACTACTAACAAATCGCCTGCGTGTTCCATCTTACAATATTGTTCCAGTGTGTGGAGACTGTACCATACATAACAGACTGAAGATATAGAACCAATTCAAAGATGGATAGTAAGAATGATAACAAGTTTGTCTGACCCAGGGGGGAGTGTCACAGAGGTATGGAAAAATCTCAACTGGCATAGGCTCGAACATAGACGGACACTATCCCAAGCATAGTTTCAAAGTTTCAAGTACGAGTTTTAAATGAGTAACCTGTGTATGTAGTGGAACTCTGTACGTACAAAATGAAATGATCGTATGGCATTGTTGGCCAGGAGGCCCCATTCGGGGGAGTTCGGCCGCCATATTGCAAGCCCTTTATAGTTGATGCCACTTCGGCGACTTGCGAGTCAATGATGATGAAAATGATGATGATGAAGACACAACACCCAGTCCCCTGCCGGTAATCGAACCCGGGCCCCCTGCGTGACAGGCGGTAACGCTACCGCTACGCTACGGAGGCGGACTCCTTACGTACAGATCGTACGCAACTGAATTGGGAAGAAACCCTTACATGTGGTACTGCGCTACGTATCCTACGGAGAGTACTTCACAGTCGTTCTGCAGAGTATGTATGTACATGGAGGTATATTGTCTTTATTCCTGGTTGTATAATTCCGTAGAAGCGGTGTAGCGAGAATTCCTCATATGACAACTTCGGCGGATGAGAGCAGCTGGTAACAAGGGAGCATAGTGGGTCCACATGCTGGCGGGCAAGACACTGGTAAACTGGCGACCGTCGCAGTTCGTGTTGGTGCCTGCCCGACTACCTCGACTGACGGTGGTCAATATACCGACCGACAGAGATCAGAAGGCTACGTGGCCGTAAGTAGACACTTCCGCTGAAGGCAATAAATCTATAGACTCGGTACGGGCTAAACTAACAATCACGAGTAATACATGACGACGTTTCAGTTCGTACTGGCTAACAGCTTACAGGGACTTACTAATTAACTAACAGGTTCCAAGCGGATGGACGATGGACGCGTACGGGTATGGAGACAACCCCACGAATCAATGGACCCTGTGTGTCAGCAGGGGACTGTTCAAGCTGGTGAAGGCCTCTGTAATGGTGTGGGGCGTGTGCAGTTGGAGCGATGTGTAACCCCTGATACGTTCCCTCCGCCACACACCGTCAGGTGGCTTGCGGCGTATGGATGTAGATGTAGATAGATGTAGATGTAGATACGACTCTGACACGTGACACGCACGCAAGCGCCCCGTCTCGTCACCTGCATCCATTCATATCCACTGTGCATTTCGACGGACTTGGACAATTCCAGGAGGACAATGCGACACCCCACGCGTCCGGAATTGCTACAGAGTGGCTCTAGGAACACTCTTCTGAGTTTAAACACTTCCGCTGGTCACCAAGCTCCGCAGAGATGAACATTACTGAGCATACCTCGGATGCCTTGCAACGTGCTGCTCAGAAGAGATGTACTCTTACGGATTTGTGTACAGCCCTGCAGGATTCGTGGTTTCAGTTCCTCCCAGCACTAATTCACACATCAGTCGAGTCCATGCCACGTCGTGTCACGGCGCTTCTGTATGCTCGCGGGGCCCCTACAAGATACTAGACAGGTGTGCCAGTTTCTTTGGCTCTTCGGTGTAGTTACTTTATACACTGCCTCGTTACATGTTACAATTCGGAGCCCTCAAGCAACTGTAAATATGTAGACGTGAAGAATAAAGATGTAGAATGTTAATAACGTGCGTTTTATTTAAAAAGCGTTACGAGCTTTCACATAAAAAATTCGGAGCCAATAGTTTTCAGCACTCGTCATACTACAATGATCAGAACGTACAACACACTCGGAGCAGTGACCACACGGCAGTGGCAAGCCCTTGTTAACTGCTGCCAGAAAAACGAATACGTTCCAGTCGTGCGTAACAGCATGACATTGATCTGCGCTATCCACCGCCGAACAACGTGATAACAGCACGAAGACAAAAGTGCAGCTGTTCCCAGGTTCACCACAGCTCGCAGATGAAACAACTACTGGCCAATAAGCAAAAATCAGTTCCCCTACCTCCATCCCCGCCATGCGTTCATATCGCGGATTTCGTTTACGCTGCTGAGCGGTTCGTGGGTCACCCGATATCAAATTCGCGTCCGCGACCAGAATGCACGCGCGGCGCGCGGAACGGGTGATGCGTCGCACTGCTGCACGCACAGGTCCAGTCGGAAACGTTTCCTGGCAGACCCGACGTAATGCTCTGCTCTGCTACACTACCAAGCGTTCTAAGTAAGGGTCGCCAGCCTCACTCTGACCCGCGACACAGCGTTATACTTCACAACTCAAAATTCGATAATAAAAAGTCCTGCAGCAAACTACGAGTAGATTCAGAGATCAGACCACGGCAGACCGGAATAGTTTCAATGCAGCGCCTCTAACGGCTACTAGAAAATGCCGCGAAATGCAGCGAAACGTGGGATCGCTCGTTAAGCGGAAACGCTGCTGACGCTGCCCTAAGCCAGCGGACAACGCGGCTGACCGGGGCAGTAAACGAGCGGATCCAGCAGCGGAAACAAATACGAACAGTAAAGATGAACCTCAATAAAAAAGCACAAACACAACAGAATCTATATCACTAAAGCAGTATTAATAGTTGGGTAATTGGTTAATTTTTTTAAATTATAGTTTTGTAGCGGTGGAGAATTTTCGTAGCAGCACCACTTTCCCGTAGAACAAACATTTTTAAAAATATTTATAAGTGCCAGAAACAAATAATTCAAAAATGTTCAAATATGTGTGTAATCTTATGGGACTTACCTGCTAAGGTCATCAGTCCCTAAGCTTACACACTACTTAACCTAAATTATCCTAAGGACAAACACACACACAACCATGCCCGACGGAGGACTCGAACCTCCGCCGGACCAGCCGCACAGTCCATGACCGCAGCGCCTTGACCGCTCCGCTAATCCCGCGCGGCAACAAATAATTAATACATGCATTATTACTACCCCCAAAAATGTGATTGTATGGTCTACGTTAGCTTTCCATACCACAGGTTGTCTTGTGAAGAGCAAATAAATAAATAAAAATAATTTACTGCATATTGTCATGAGAATACGAAAGCTTCAATGACATGCAGGCTCCTCCTAGCATTTAATATGCTCAAGGTGCCTTTCAAAGGTCTCTTTTAATATTTAACTTCACGTCTAAATGTTAGTGGACCCCGGTGCAATCTACACTGCTGATGAAGAAAACGAGTTATGCTGTTAACTGCAAAGTCCCACTATAACGTTAACTTAGCAAAAACTTATTTTTGGCGCAAAATAAGAGGAATATCATAACGAGTTAAGTTCACTGTTCCAGTAGCGTTACGTACCCTGATGCAAGCTACTTGCAACACTGGCGAAAACGTTGGTTTAACATTTTATAAAATAACGCCGCCTAGAACTTCGTTCGCCAAACCCTACGAACATATATGACGAATTCATGACAGCTTATAAAAATAATAATAGTTTCTTGCTGATAGCAAGACATGCCCCATTTACTATTGTTAATCTTCTACCGAAGAAGCCTATAATTGTAGACAATTTGTTAGTCAAAATAAGAACAAAATCAAAGCTACTCTTGTTCATTCAGAATAGATGCAGTATGACGAGAGGAATAATTCCGATGTGCTGCGGTATGTGGAAAGCTCAAGGACGACATGGAAGAAAACGCAGTACATACGTGTGAGGCAGTATTCTAGAACGTTGAACAACAAGAGAAGGAAAAGGTGCACACGCAGAAGAAAAAATAGGGCCGTCGTCTGTTTAAAACTAACTGTTTCATTTTCAGATCGATGCCTAGATTTAATTTCATTTCTATTACATATTGTTCGTGACATTCCAGCAGTTTCTTGTGCATGTCGAAAATTTCTTGGAGTGATCGTAACCTTTGCCGACGAAAAGTTGTTTAGCAAAAGGAATGCGAAAAAACGAATAACAACATTATATCGCCCTTTTGGACAGCTTCATTAATTTGCCTGCCACTAACGTCAACAATTCACTAATTTTCGTGAATGATGAAGGTCTATAGATTCAATGACTCATCTTGCAGAACTGTATAAAGTGGAAAATTCAAACACGCATCAATACTTCCGCAAGGTATGTGCAGGCTACGAGGCCTCCTCTAAGTCGAGTGCAGATCGTGATATTCGCTGCACGGCAGTCGTTTCCCAGGAAGTAGCGCATTTCCATACCAGATGTTTAACACGAGTAGCCGCAACACCTCCGTATTGCTGAGTCTAGCGCTGAACAGGCCGCCCGTGGAGCTCCAGGCGCCCCACAGCTTACCTCCGGTGAGCCACAGTGTTTTAAGTTTCGTGGTGTCCCCCCCCCCCCCTTTCTCCCACCCCACCATCCCCGCGCGCGCTGTCCCTCATCACAGAATGAAAGTACCGTGAGGCTGTGGCTAATATGCCCAGCTTTTACAACATATGCCTGCAACATGTGAACTCCACCTAATTTTAATTTTCAGCACTTGTGCGAAGAATACTTCTTGCCCTAAATTGCAAGGTACCTCAGAACAACAGCATGCAGGTGCTAAGTGAACCAAAATATGCAAAATGTATTAAAATTCTTGATGTATTTGACCCCAAATAAGACAATTTTCTCACGGCAAAAGTAGCCGAACCTAAACGTTTTAGCAGACTTACTATGCAGTTACTCAAGTTGTTCCCATCAATGGGCACGACCAAATACTCGGAGCTTTCTACTCAGTTTATTACGTTTTGTTGGTCCACTGTATTATTTACTCAAAAGTAACCGGACACCCCTACCTAACGCGGAATTAACAACTGCGTGTCGCGAGAGGCGCACGCACCAGTATACAAGGAGGTGGGGTGTACTGTGTTGTCAGCAGAGCTCAGTGGTTTCGAATGTGGGCTAGTCACTGGATGTCACCCTAGTAACAAATAACGGCAGGGCCATTTCAACTCTTCCAAAGCTGCTCAAGTGTTGGTGATGTGGTTATGAAATGGAAACGCTAAGGAACGGCAACAGCAGAAACAAGAGTAGGCAGACCTTATTTACTGACGGCCGGGGACCGTCTAGCACAGCGGGGGGCGGTTGCAAAAAATCCCTCGTGAGTTCCAAAGTGGTACCAGCACGACGTGCGTAGGGAGCTGAACGGAAGGGGCTGCAGCGATCGAGCAGCAGAACGTGAGTGCTTGGGGTGGTGTAAAGGGCAACGCCACTGGACAGTGGGTGACTGGAAATGAGCCATCTGGACTGACGAATCACGCTGCACAGTGTGGAAATCCCGTGAAACTGTCTGAGTTTAGCGAATGCCTGGAGACAGTTACCTGCAATCATGTGTGGTGCCGGCTTGTTTTTTCGCGGTTAGAATGTGGTTCCCAAATGCACAACGACATGACCACATTGTACAGCACTGTGTGCTGCAAACACTAGAGGAACAAATCCAAGGCGACGACTTCGTATCAACACGAAAATGTAACCAATCACAGGGGAGCATCTTGAGGCAATAGTTTGTGGACAATAACATTCATGAAATTGGCTGGCCTTCTCATATCCCTGAACTGGACCTAATGTAACAACTTTGGACTGAGTTATAACCTCTAATTCCGTCCCGATGCCGGCGATTTTCTCTGGTTTCAGTCCGTAAGGGAGCATGGGCCGCCAATCCTCCACACCGACATTGAGACAACTCACAGAGTGCCCCCAGCAGAGGCGAAGCCGTCAAAACGGGGAACGGTAGACACACCCGATACTATTGTCCACCGACAGCGGTCCAGACAGAGTACGTCAATCGCATAAAAATAGCAGGAAATGTGTTTTTCCAAGTCTGAAACTAGTGAACTACTATAAATTCAGTAAATAATTAAACCAAGTCACAACTTACAATAACAAGATCGCTATTTACAATACTTCGCTGCTGTGGAGTGCACGAGACCAAGAGTGGATAAAGTAATATTTCCTTGTGGGTGCTTCAATGCTCAGTTTGACAGCACCATCTACGGAAAGGAGTACTCCTATCTGCTGATTCAAAGGAAATTATAGATCCATTTATATACAGCAAGAACATTTACGGCCTATGATCGAGTCAAATCTGTACAGGGGCGCCTAAACAGTTGAGGTACACGCTCCGAAACTCACTGTCTTGAGACCAGAAACTAAAGGCTACAAATAAATGTTTCAATTGGTGCAACGTCTTGGACGAGCAATGCGTGTCAAAGACTTGTTAGCAAGCTGATTATGTTTCTACATCAACACTGGTGGTGATATGTTAAAAACAATTCACATTCTCCTGGGACGTGGCCCAGGAGTATTTTCTATGTGTGTAAGGGAAGGGCTGGGTACGTTCGCACGAAGACGGTGCTGTACGAAACGTCATCAGCAGAAAGTACTTCGTAGGCTCCTCGCTGCCTGGCTCACTGCACAACGACCGACAGAGATATTTGAGGGCCAGCGGCAACATTTTATGAGCCGTCGTAATGGCTGGTTGTCGTCACATTGTACAACTGCTCTGAGCTTAACTTCATGCACAGAGATGGTTGTTTACGCAAACATAAAGCTAAATACGTGTTTCTTATTGCGAAGTACTCAATTTAACGTCGTTTACCACGTGTATTATTGTGGACCTAAAGTTTTGTAACGCCCTCTATATCTCCGACTCTGTCTGCAGTGAGCGGAACGCAAAAGGCCGAAGGTTTAACACAGAGACCAACAGCTCTGAGCCTCGAACATAAGAGGTGTTACAAAATTACACCAATAAACTTGGAGACTGTGTCTCCAGGGACAAGCTGAGGACGGGAATTCATCTCTGGAAACGTCATCCAACGACGCTAGAGAGCGTCGCATTTTTAAGCGCCAATGGTCGCCTTCGGCTGGTAGGATGTGAGTTGTGGAGAGCCTATACAGGCCATCTATGAGTTTGTACACGTAAGTGACGCCTGGCGGTCTGCACAGTGGTGCTCTGCTGACAGGTGGTTACGCCTTCTGCCGTCAGCCCCCGGCACCTGCGAGGATTTCCGCTGCGGCTGCGCACCGTTCCAGAGGTCGCCCGCCGGCTTGGTCACAGTGCGTCGTTATGTCCTACGTCAGTTTTTAGCGCCATGAATGGCACGACGGTTTTATTCTTAGAAACTAGTCCAGAATAGTGGATTTTGCTATTAAAATGACGCTGCAATCATGTCTGTCTCTTTAAAAGAATGGCGAGTACTGTACCCACTTTCCTCCGTTACAGGAATTCATACTCGAGATGATTTGTGATCACACTGAACAGAGAGAGTACGAACTCTCTGCACAACTTCAAATAAATTCAGCAAAACGGAGAAGTCAATTAACCCTGAATAACTGTCATTCATTCAGTATACCAGTCAAAGACAAACACACGTTAAAATACGACACTATGGACACCTGAAACACTGAAAAGTGAAAAAAAACATACGCCGCCTTTGCAAATCACCTCAGTTAACAGAATCGCTACCCTACTGGCGTAGAAACACAAGCAAACAGTAATAACAGTTCGTAGACAGCTAATGCCCACCTACCAGCTCCACAGCAACTTTAAGCTTCTAAACTGACTTACGCCACTTTTATCACTTGACTATATAATTTTTCTAGTAACAATATAGGCCTAAATTTTCGGTGCAGATTTTGTCTGTGTTGCACATGACATGCTACATCAAGTATAGACACGAGGTTTAAATGTATTAACGGGCCAGGACACGCATAATGTAACACCAAGTAACTTCCAATGTGACCGCAGAATTTCGCAGTCTGCCAAGGTACAAGCTCGCGTTTGTTGCGGAGAGGTTGGTCTCACAGAATGCTTTAGTGTCGTTTCTAGAAATGGATTCCCACTCCCACCTCATTCCCCAAAGACACCCTCTGACACACCTCGAAGTTGATCGCTATCGTTTTCTTACACCCCGTACAGTCAATCGGGAAACTGCAACACCTGAGGTACTAATGAACTCTGAAGGTAATTGTCTTTGAGTCATCGATCGATATCGTCATGCAGTGTAGGCGCGATACCGATTACGATGGGGAGTGGTTACTCTTGGCCGACCTTGTCAAGGCTCACAAAACAACGCCTCGTGTGTCTCTTAGCAGTCGCCACAGGCTTAAGATGACCGTCTGCCGCACAGACAACGCTAACGCCGGTGTGGGCTGTGTGAGATCTAATTCAAGGCGAAACTGAGTCTGCATCTGTAAAACAGGTACCAACTGAGGACTTTGGGCCATTCGTTCGTCATGTATATAAAAGCCTGCTCTCCACTCTGTGTATCTAGTGTAAAGGATTTCGTGAACTGTGAATCATGTGCCTGTTTGCAGCAGACAAAACTACTCTTCTACACAGGTAACAGAATTCCAGTCTTAAGACAATCCAATACTAATGGTCATTTTCAGTGATACCTCGCTTCCTCCTGTTTACATTTCGTTGTTTCTCCGATGTTTCACTTATAAACGCTAGTGGATAACGATTAAAAAAATAGCAAGTTATGTGGTCAAAAATAATTTCCGCACACACCTTGATGAAAGCGACTATGCGGAATAGTCCACTCGTAAATACGTGTTTCCTGACCTCTCGCAAGCGTCGTACTCAGTACACTGATGATCATTACTTTTGCTTACAATCTAGCTTTATATTTATAGTGTTCCAATATGTTCCAGTACAAAAATCGTTTTCGTATATTATCTTTAACATTTCTGTCTAAAAATAATAACTCTGGTGAAATAAACTAACTTTTTATGTAAATTATTAAGTGTTATCTATTTTATGTGCAACATACAGTTTCTTATAAAAAGAACGGACTAAATGTGAACAGCAAATAAATATGGGCTGAATTTAGGATTAGCATCAATATGGTTCCTTTACATCATCAACCAACTGGTTACCTGCACATACAAGTCGCTCCTACACCTTAACAGAGAAAAAAGTTGAACTTCAGAATAAATTTACAATGAAATAACCCGTACTAAACACTACCAAATGATGATGCCCGAGCATCAATCGTAGGAAGCTTTAGAGTGTTTCATGGCGGATCTTGTTCTCCAGATATCTATCTTCGTTTCCGTCTTCTTCCTTCCGTTGTGTTTTTTGTAGTATCTTTCTTTCCTACTGGGTGTAGAGAACACAGTGTAATAATTAAAGACAAAAGTTGAATCTTGGTCACCAGCGTACCGTTCTAGCATAGGAACAGCGTGAAAAAGACGCAAAATCGTCTAGCCAGTGTGGAGTTGGATGTCTACGCAGAAGGAAAGCGTTGAAATACATGTGAGACGCAGTTAAAAAGCTCAGCAGCGTTTTGAGCCACTTTCCAGAGTTTTCGCGCGCGAGAGGTGAAGCCGTAGGAAAGTCGTGTGGGGTTTCTGGATGACCTTCGGAACGCTGCCAAATATAACAGCAGCTCGCTCTCGCAATTACCTAACTGGCTCTTTAAAACACGTTCCCTATCTCATGTTGACCACAAACACAAACACACACACACACACACACACACACACACACACACACACACACGTTAATTAGTTGTTTTGTGAGCTCCAGAGAGAGGCTGCTGAGACTAGCGCCAATTAATTCCGTCCTGAAATCAAATGTGTGCATGTTACTATGTAGTTCTGAAACATTGCTGCACTGAAACATTCCTACACGCAAATTCGCCGTGACTATCAGTGCAGTACACACGAATTAACAGAACTCTAAGCAAACATCTAGAATATTTTTCCCTCAAATATATAATTTTTCTGCTGTTTTGCTAATGATTTTATTCAGTCGTGTCTTGTGCACTTGCAATCAAAGAACGTTTCACAGTACCTCAATGATTAAGTGCGACAACGTGATGGTTAACAGTCCGCTACACCTTCAGAACAACAGCAATACCGAAACACAAGAATGTGTAATATTCCTCTCATATTAAAGTAGTGTGGCTGGATTGCAAGCCCGCGTAAACGTCACACTACAAGTCCAGAGATTCACGGTACAATTTTCGATCCCAGGATTTTTTTCTGTCACTTACAGCTTCTTTCTCCTCTGGCAACGATTTGTGTTCGAAAATGCCAAATCACGCAGTAGTTTGGGGTTCACGTTAAACCGTTCGCAGCAGCGAACGGGAGTTTGTACGCTGACACCTTGGGCGCAACATAGGTCTGTAGGCTTGAAAATCCAAATCCGAAATAATTACTGAAAAAAGGTTTTATTGTTTAAATGGCTTCATTTGTGGCCCAATATGATTATACTAGGTTCTCCCCCTCTCCAACGCTCTCCCCTGTCCGCTGGTGTTGTGGCTGAGTCGTGACGGTACCAGTCTCGTTAGCGGGATGAAAGCAGAGCTCACCATCTGCAGCATCGTCGACAGGACTGACTGCGGACCTTTGGTACAGAGCCGAGTGGAGGGTCTGAATCAGAGGCTGAGACGGTTCTGCGACCGTGTGGGCTGCAGATTCCTCGACTTGCGCCATAGGGTGGTGGGGTTTCGGGTTCCGCTGGATAGGTCAGGAGTCCACTACACGCAACAAGCGGCTACACGGGTAGCAGGGGTTGTGTGGCGTGGGCTGGGCGGTTTTTTAGGTTAGATGGCCTTGGGCAAGTACAGAAAGGGCAACAGCCTCAACGGGTGCGGGGCAAAGTCAGGACATGCGGGGACCAAGCAGCAATCGGTATTGTAATTGTCAACTGTCGAAGCTGCGTTGGTAAAGTACCGGAACTTCAAGCGCTGATAGAAAGCACCGAAGCTGAAATCGTTATAGGTACAGAAAGCTGGCTTAAGCCACAGATAAATTCTGCCGAAATTTTTACAAAGGTACAGACGGTGTTTAGAAAGGATAGATTGCATGCAACCGGTGGTGGAGTGTTCATCGCTGTTAGTAGTAGTTTATCCTGTAGTGAAGTAGAAGTGGATAGTTCCTGTGAATTATTATGGGTGGAGGTTACACTAAACAACCGAACTAGGTTAATAATTGGCTCCTTTTACCGACCTCCCGACTCAGCAGCATTAGTGGCAGAACAACTGAGAGAAAATTTGGAATACATTTCACATAAATTTTCTCAGCATGTTATAGTCTTAGGTGGAGATTTCAATTTACCAGATATAGACTGGGACACTCAGATGTTTAGGACGGGTGGTAGGGACAGAGCATCGAGTGACATTATACTGAGTGCACTATCCGAAAATTACCTCGAGCAGTTAAACAGAGAACCGACTCGTGGAGATAACATATTGGACCTACTGTTAACAAACAGACCCGAACTTTTCGAATCTGTATGTACAGAACAGGGAATCAGTGATCATAAGGCCGTTGCAGCATCCCTGAATATGGAAGTTAATAGGAATATAAAAAAAGGGAGGAAGGTTTATCTGTTTAGCAAGAGTAATAGAAGGCAGATTTCAGACTACCTAACAGATCAAAACGAAAATTTCTGTTCCGACACTGACAATGTTGAGTGTTTATGGAAAAAGTTCAAGGCAATCGTAAAACGCGTTTTAGACAGGTACGTGCCGAGTAAAACTGTGAGGGACGGGAAAAACCCACCGTGGTACAACAACAAAGTTAGGAAACTACTGCGAAAGCAAAGAGAGCTCCACTCCAAGTTTAAACGCAGCCAAAACCTCTCAGACAAACAGAAGCTAAACGATGTCAAAGTTAGCGTAAGGAGGGCTATGCGTGAAGCGTTCATTGAATTCGAAAGTAAAATTCTATGTACCGACTTGACAGAAAATCCTGGGAAGTTCTGGTCTTACGTTAAATCAGTAAGTGGCTCGAAACAGCATATCCAGACACTCCTGGATGATGATGGCATTGAAACAGAGGATGACACGCGTAAAGCTGAAATACTAAACACCTTTTTCCAAAGCTGTTTCACAGAGGAAGACCGCACTGCAGTTCCTTCTCTAAATCCTCGCACAAACGAAAAAATGGCTGACATCGAAATAAGTGTCCAAGGAATAGAAAAGCAACTGGAATCACTCAATAGAGGAAAGTCCACTGGACCTGACGGGATACCAATTCGATTCTACACAGAGTACGCGAAAGAACTTGCCCCCCTTCTAACAGCCGTGTACCGCAAGTCTCTAGAGGAACGGAGGGTTCCAAATGACTGGAAAAGAGCACAGATAGTCCCAGTCTTCAAGAAGGGTCGTCGAGCAGATGCGCAAAACTATAGACCTATATCTCTTACGTCGATCTCTTGTAGAATTTTAGAACATGTTTTTTGCTCGCGTATCATGTCATTTCTGGAAACCCAGAATCTACTATGTAGGAATCAACATGGATTCCGGAAACAGCGATCGTGTGAGACCCAACTCGCCTTATTTGTTCATGAGACCCAGAAAATACTAGATACAGGCTCCCAGGTAGATGCTATTTTTCTTGACTTCCGGAAGGCGTTCGATACAGTTCCGCACTGTCGCCTGATAAACAAAGTAAGAGCCTACGGAATATCAGACCAGCAGTGTGGCTGGATTGAAGAGTTTTTAGCAAACAGAACACAGCATGTTGTTATCAATGGAGAGACGTCTACAGACGTTAAAGTAACCTCTGGCGTGCCACAGGGGAGTGTTATGAGACCATTGCTTTTCAAAATATATATAAATGACCTAGTAGATAGTGTCGGAAGTTCCATGCGGCTTTTCGCGGATGATGCTGTGGTATACAGAGAAGTTGCTGCATTAGAAAATTGTAGCGAAATACAGGAAGATCTGCAGCGGATAGGCACTTGGTGCAGGGAGTGGCAACTGACCCTTAACATAGACAAATGTAATGTATTGCGAATACATAGAAAGAAGGATCCTTTATTGTATGATTATATGATAGCGGAACAAACACTGGTAGCAGTTACTTCTGTAAAATATCTGGGAGTATGCGTACGGAACGATTTGAAGTGGAATGATCATATAAAATTAATTGTTGGTAAGGCGGGTACCAGGTTGAGATTCATTGGGAGAGTGCTTAGAAAATGTAGTCCATCAACAAAGGAGGTGGCTTACAAAACACTCGTTCGACCTATACTTGAGTATTGCTCATCAGTGTGGGATCCGTACCAGGTCGGGTTGACGGAGGAGATAGAGAAGATCCAAAGAAGAGCGGCGCGTTTCGTCACTGGGTTATTTGGTAACCGTGATAGCGTTACGGAGATGTTTAATAAACTCAAGTGGCAGACTCTGCAAGAGAGGCGCTCTGCATCGCGGTGTAGCTTGCTCGCCAGGTTTCGAGAGGGTGCGTTTCTGGATGAGGTATCGAATATATTGTTTCCCCCTACTTATACTTCCCGAGGAGATCACGAATGTAAAATTAGAGAGATTAGAGCGCGCACGGAGGCTTTCAGACAGTCGTTCTTCCCGCAAACCATACGCGACTGGAACAGGAAAGGGAGGTAATGACAGTGGCACGTAAAGTGCCCTCCGCCACACACCGTTGGGTGGCTTGCGGAGTATCAATGTAGATGTAGATGTAGATGTATATTTTTGCGGTTTTACGGTTATAGCTAGTAAAGGACTCAAAATATCGAAAGTATGGTCCTATTGACGAAGCAATTCACCCGAGCGACTGGGAATTGCTGTCCAGACTGTTAAGAAGATGTCTTGTTTCCATGCCAGTGGGCATTCCACGTATGCCAAATCAGTGCTGATGACTGGGTGCTGTGTGATGTCCATAGGTTAGTTAGGTTTAAGTAGTTCTAAGTGGGAGTGATGACCATAGATGTTAAGTCCCATAGTGCTCAGAGCCCTTTGAACCAATTGAACGAAATCACTGCAGCTCTATTTACAGGGCATGATGGGCCTTGAAAAGGAAAAAAATTCCAAGAAGACTATACACGGTTTGCGGTTAATGATGGGTTAACGCCGGCCGCAGTGGCCGAGAGGTTCTAGACGCTTCAGTCTGTAACTGCGCGACCGCTACGGTCGCAGGTTCGAATCCTGCCTCGGGTATGGATGTGTGTGATGTCCCTAGATTTGTTAGGTTTAAGTAGATCTAAGTTCTAGGGGACTCATGACCTCAGCTGTTGAGTCCCATAGTGCTCAGAGCCATTTGAACCGTTTTTTGAGTGGTTTACGATCAGAAGGCCTGATAACTTTTGGAATAGGCTATAATCTGACATGACGATTAAGCAGAAACTAATGAGCTAATTGAAAAGAATCGGAGGGCTCAGTCATGGTCGAGTCATTTCAGGCAGTTCTCTGAGCAGATGGATTCTGACCATGCCAACTGTTATTACAGTGACTCCGCAGGTTGAAGAGTTTTGGGGGGAATCACTCATTACCTCGGAGCAACACGTTGATGCGAGGGATACGAGTGCAGCGAGACAATGCAGACCTTCCAAAGTTTATCGAGTGGTTTCAGTCCCATAATTCTTTCCCTGTCGCTAATTTTTTTCATGTCCATCAACACAGGAATCGTTGGAGACGGCTCAGTCAACTGCCACAGAGCCTTTTAATTCCTCAATGCTCGCCCCGGTTGCTCAAACCTTTGACAACATCAAGATTGACCGAAAAAAAAGAATAATAGTATACAAAGGTTCAACTGTAGCGTGACTACTGATTGTGTAGCAGTGAACCCTGAAAACAAATTTCACCAGACAGCACTCCTCAATACATCTGATGAACTGTTTCAATAATTCTTCCATTACGAGATGGCAGAGTATACCCTCTCTCTGTTCGACGCACTTAGTTTGAGGAACATTCCTAAGTTAGTGCTACATGACTTGTTCACACCACTGAATGAGGTTCTTCTCCACTGGGTTGTATGGAAGAATGGCGAAACATTCCAATTAATCCTAACCAAATACGTTGACTACCTAAAGAGACATCACAATCGAAGTGCTACAGTTATGGTGTTTGATGGCTGCTCAGAAGACTTGCCGCCAAGAACAGCAAACATGCTGCGCGCCCCCGCCAAAGCGAAAGACACACCACTCCTGAGGTCTTCTTTACCGAGATAATGGTGGTGACCGTGACTCAGGAGCAATTCCTTTCCAACGATAGAAATAAAGTCCGTCTTATTAGCTTGATGACAGGTTTGGAGGTGAAGGCCTCTGAGTGAAGCAAGCCAATGTAGACGCAGACCACGTGACTGTTGCCACGGCCCTTTAAGTATTCCAAGAGCATGAGAAGACTGTCGTAGTTAGTGAAGATACGGATCTTCTCATCATGCTCAATGCCCCTGCCACTCCATCAGCAAACATATATTTCTCAAAACGTTGGAACGACCTCGTCAAAAGTACTTGGTCCATCTGAAACTAGCAGACAACACTAGAAGGCCGCTTCACGACATGTGTGTGTGTGACAGAACTGCAGCGCCCTTCAACCACGGCAATAAGAAAATGGTTAAGTTGTTGCTCGAAAATAAAACCTTTTTTTGAGCATGACACTCAAGCTGAAGCTACTGCCGAAGGTGGCCTACAACCCTCTGCGGAGGTAGGGCAAGAGATATTTTACATCAATTCCGATTGGATTAGTTTTCCAATGCCCTCGTGAAATCCAAATTCAACATGGCATCCCCACCACCAACATCCGAAGCAGCCCGTCGACATTACTTGATAACTTACCGAAAAGTACAGATGCGGTTAGGACACGAGATGGATACACTTCTCTGGGGATGATAGGCTTCAAAGTTTGTCTTTAACCCCGCTCCTGTCCGACCCTGGTAGCTGAGTAGTCAGCGCGACGGAATGTCATACCTAACGGCCCGGGTTCGATTCCCGGTTGGGATGGAAATTTTCTCAGCTCAGGGACTGGGTGTGATGTTGTCCTTATCATCATCATTTCATCCTCATCGACACGCAACTCGCCGAAGTGGCGTCAACTCTAAAGAGTTGCACCAGGCGAACGGTCTACCAAATGGGGGGCCCTACCCACACGGCATTTCCATTTTACCCCGCTCCTACCTCCAAGGAAAAGGCTCCACAGTCTTTTGTCCGCACAATTTTCTGCAAATGCAGAAACTGTTATGCAGGAGGATTTTGGATGGTGGATGGGTTGAATTAAGGGGTCACTGATTTGTGTCAACTGCAAGGAGAACTCCTGCTCTGTTTCCCTGCAACCAGATGAAATTTACGAACCAGATGCTGATGGGAATCTGAACTCCATATATGGAGGGACGAAAATTTCAGAAGCCGAGTGATGTGGCGACGGATTCTGAGTCATAAATTACAGCCTTTGAGGAGCCAAGTGACCCAACGACGGTCAAACGTTGGCGTCTCTGAAATTAGTATACTCAGCTATTTTTCCCCTTTTTATCTTCATATCTTTAACTACAGTTTTTGTTATTGTTGTTGTTGTGGTCTTCAGTCCTGAGACTGGTTTGATGCAGCTCTCCATGCTACTCTATCCTGTGCAAGCTTCTTCATCTCCCAGTACCTACTGCAGCCTACATCCTTCTGAATCTGCTTAGTGTATTCATCTCTTGGTCTCCCTCTACAATTTTTACCCTCCACGCTGCACTCCAATACTAAATTGGTGACCCCTTGATGTCTCAGAACATGTCCTACCAACTGATCCCTTCTTCTAGTCAGGTTGTGCCACAACCTTCTCTTCTCCCCAATTCTCTTCGATACCCCCTCATTAGTTATGTGAACTACCCATCTAATCTTTAGTTATTATGGAATATAATCATCGCTAATTCATTTCAGGAACTGTATTTCTTACCCTGCCTCCATCTTCATGTCAGTTGAATGGATCTCATCATATTCTACATGAAAGTATTTTTTTGTATTTTTTATATATATTCCACAACTTTACTATTTTATTGTGTTACTATGTTTACTAAGTACAAGACTAGCACAATGGAGGAGTGTGTTATCATGTTTCATATAGCCTAAATAACACATATTGCAGAACTGCAGTTTAGTCTTCACTGACGATGAGAATTGGTTGAAGTTTAAGATGGAGCTCTACAGAAACGGATGGTCAAAAAAATTCACTTTTGGTCTCATAGAATTCAGAATTTATTCCTCTACAGCTTTTGTATGGACTCCTGTATTGATAGATGGGTTAGTTTAGGTGATATTACGAAAAAACAGAAGTTAAAACGAAAATTTGTAATAAATATGTAAAATGTCTATCTTTGTGGGCAGTAGTATGGGAACGGGTGGTCCAAAAAATTTGGGTCTTCTCTCATTCAATGCCGAATGTAATGCCCTACAACTTTTAATAGGACCGTGTTTTCGGTATCTCCTTCACGAGATATAACCGTAAAATGCCAAAAACACAAATTTTGGGGATACATTTTTACGCCCAACACTTAAGCACAACGCCGGTGGAAGGAGGGGGGAATCGAGGATAGTCGTACTGGGCCACAAATGAAGCAATTAAAACACTAAAATTTTTGTAGTAATTATTTCCGATTCTTCTACCTTTTTGTTTTATCCTAGTGGCCTAAGAGCACTTAGCAGTTCTGACTCTGTGAGAGGCGTGGATACATTCGACGCCAACTAAGCTGCTGAACTGCTGTCAGCCAGCGTTCGGGCCGTGGCTTCTATCCTCAATGTGTTCCACAAGGTCGCCCCCCGCCTCTCTGTACAGCCTCTTGAAGTTTGTATATTGACCTACAATACGACAGACTCCCGAAGTAATTGTACCATGGGTGACGACCATTATTTAATTCCAATATTTGCGATTTTCTGCAGCGGTTTGTGAGTTGGGACAGGCTCCCCGTAGCGATCCGGACGTGTTACATCAGGTTCACATCGGTCGCATTTGGCAGGCAATACATCAACGCGAGTTCACTATCGTGATCCTCAAACCGATAAATCACGATTCTTGCTTTGTGACACCCACGGTTACACTGCAGCACGATGCCATCAGACATGAAGGAATGCAGATGGTTCACAGTAAAGTTCTTGTAATCCACAGCTATCACGGTGCCTTCCATTACTGCCACGGTGGTGCATGTTTTGAGTATGGCGTATCCGGACACGACCGCCGACCTGGTGCAACAAAATACGAGACTAGTCCGAACAGGTGACAAGTTTGCACTGATCCCCGTGAACGCAGGGCCACTGAAATCGTGACTGCAGATGTCGTTGTGTCAACATGGGAACACGGAGGAGTCGCCTGCTGGGGGGCTCTTATGTTCAGCAATATCTTTCTGAACGGTGTGCTCCGAAATACTTGGGCCTGCACCGGCACTGTGCCCTGCCGTCAGATCTGCCACTGACAGCAGCCTATCCCGACCTACGGAGGGTGCAAGTTTTCGAGTTCCACCCTCTGCCGTGGAGAGAGGACGTCCAACACGTCGTCACCTATTCGTGGTTTCAACGTTCTTCGACCACTTTCCATAAAACGGCAACAACTGTAGCACGCGAACAGTCGACCAGTGTCGCCGTTTCCGAGAAGCTATTTCCCAGGAGCTGAGCTCTAGAAACCTGACCTCCGTCAGAGGTCCTTATGTCAACTGACTTCACCACCTGTTCCCAATTCCTTTGCATTCGAGTGTCACACCCTCCTTACCAAGTCACGCACCCGCAACGCCACCGGGCAGCGTGGCTTCTTGCGGTGTGCAGTGCTGACAATTCTTTGGCATATCAGTGTACATCAAGAGCTCAAATGGGAACCCAGTTCTAAGCAAAGAAGGGAAAGCAGAAAGGTGGAAGGAGTATAAAGAGGCTCCATACAACGGCGATGTACTTGAGGACAATATTATGGAAATGGATGAGGATGTAGATGAAGATGAAATGGGAGATATGATACTCCGTGAAGAGTTCGACAGAGCACTGAAAGACCTGAGTCGAAACAAGGCCCCGGGACTAGACAACATTCCATTGGAACTACTCACGGCCTTGGCAGATCCAGTCCTGACAAAACTCTTACCATCTGGTGAGCAAGATGTATGAGACAGGCGAAATACCATCAGACTTCAAGAAGAATATAATCCCAAAGAAAGCAGCTGCTGACAGATGCGATTACCGAACAATCAGTTTAATAAGTCACGGATGCAAAATACTAACGCGAATTCTTTACAGACGAATGGAGAAATTGGTAGAAGCCGACCTCGGGGAAGATCAGTTTGGATTCCGTAGAATTATTGGAACACGTGAGGCAATACTGACCCTACGACTTATCTTAGAAGAAAGATTAAGGAAAGGCAAACCTACGTTTCTAGCATTTGTATACCTAGAGAAAGCTTTTGACAATGTTGACTGGAATACTCTCTTTCAAATTCTGAAGGTGGCAGGGCTAAAATACAGGGAGCGAAAGGCTATTTACAATTTGTACAGAAACCAGATGACAGTTATAAGAGTCGAGGGGCATGAAAGGGAAGCAGTGGTTGGGAAGGGAGTGAGACAGGGTTGTAGCCTCTCCCCGCTGTTATTCAATCTGTATATTGAGCAAGCAGTGAAGGAAACAAAAGAAAAATTTGGAGTAGGCATTAAAATCCATGGAGAAGAAATAAAAACTTTG
Source organism: Schistocerca piceifrons (assembly GCF_021461385.2). Classification (NCBI taxonomy): domain Eukaryota; kingdom Metazoa; phylum Arthropoda; class Insecta; order Orthoptera; family Acrididae; genus Schistocerca; species Schistocerca piceifrons. The sequence continues at coordinate 22,884,140 of NC_060140.1, read as the reverse complement.
AGGTTTGCCGATGACATTCTAATTCTGTCAAAGGCAGCAAAGGACTTGAAGAGCAGTTGAACGCAATGGACAGTGTCTTGAAACGAGGATATAAGATGAACATCAATAAAAGCAAAACGAGGATAATGGAATGTAGTCGAATTAAGTCGGGTGATGCTGAGGGAATGACATTAGGAAATGGGACACTTAAAGCAGTAAAGGAGTTTTGCTATTTGGGGAGCAAAATAATTGATGATGGTCGAAGTAGAAAGGATATAAAATGTAGACTGCTAATGGCAAGGAAAGCGTTTCTGAAGACGAGAAATTTGTTAACGTCGAGTATACATTTAAGTGTCAGGAAGTCGTTTCTGAAAGTATTTGTATGGAGTGTAGCCATGTATGGAAGTGAAACATGGACGATAAATAGTTTGGACAAGAAGTGAATAGAAGCTTTCGAAATGTGGTGCTACCGACGAATGCTGAAGATTAGATGAGTAGATCACATAACTAATGAGGTATTCAATAAGATTGGGGAGAAGAGAAGTTTGTGGCACAACGTGACTAGAAGAAGGGATCGGTTGGTAGGACATGTTCTGGGGCATCAAGGGATCACCAATTTAGTATTGGAGGGCAGCGTGGAGGGTAAAAATCGTAGAGGGAGACCAAGAGATGAATACACTAAGCAGATTCAGAAGGATGTAGGTTGCAGTAGGTACTGGGAAATGAAGAAGCTTGCACAGGATAGAGTAGCATGGAGAGTTGCATCAAACCAGTCTCAGGACTGAAGACCACAACAACAACAACAACAACAACAACAGTGTATACTATAGTGGCAGCAAAACTGTAGCAGAGTCCTCACCGATCCTCAGATTTTAAATTCTCCCAACCAGGTTGCACGAGAAAAAACGTTGCCTCACATGGATACATTGCGACTTACATTTTCCGACCACATCTCTTACACTTTCGTAAGGGCTATACCAACCTGTTACGATTCCAACAGCGCGTTTCTAAATCCGTTCCATTTCTGCTGCCATGTCTATTCGGTAAGAACTCCAAATGTTACAACAACGGTCTGTAATTCGTCGCACTACTGTCTTGTATGCGATTTGCTTTACAGACGCACTCCACATTCCCAGCAGCATTCCAACAAATGTAAAGTCCTCCATTCGTCATCACTAATTCAGATTTTACGAACTCTTTCATTTTCCATCGTTTCTTAGTATGACGTCTGAATATTTAAATGCTGTAACGGCGTGACCAAGTTCGCAACCAATTTTTTAATCAGATTAAATCGAATTTCTCTATTTATTATGGGCATCAGATTATCTATCGCCACTTGAAGTGATCTGCCATATATTATCCCCAGAATGTGATCGGCACGGACGGCGATGCGTGCTCCGCAACGTACTCCCACGTTGCCCTCGAGGTTGGCAAGGAGTTCTTGTGGTAGAGACTTCCATTCCTCAACACGTCCGGTACACAGCTGTTGCGCTGGAGCTTGTGGGTGTGCTGCAACACGTCCCCCTAACGCATCCCCACGTGCTCATAAGGATTTCAGTGGAAGGAACGAGCAGGTCAGTCGACTCGCCGAATATCTTCTCGTTCGAAGAGCTCCTCCAGCTGCACTGTTCGTGCGGTCGCACCAGGTGCCACTGTGTTGGGAGGCATAACGTCGCATGGGCATACTGACCTCCAAGTCTTTGAGGAGGGTAAATCTTTGAACATGGTACATTCACCGATCAACTTTATAGTCACACTATACTCCGTCGCCGCGTGCGCCTTTTCAGGGGTGCATTCGCTCTTGGCTTCCATTTTTATTGATGACAGTGCGCGACCGCATCTAACTGTGCAGGTGGAGGACTTCTTAGAACGAGATGTCACTCGGCGAATGGACTGCCCCCCCCCCCCCCCCCCAAACGAGCATGTGTGCGAAGCGTTGGGCAGACGTACTGCACTACGTTCACAAGGCACCATTTGTCAATCGCGCTGGTGGAGAAATGTCACGCCCTGCCACAACATTATCTCACCAACCCCGTGGTCAGCATGGGAGCATTCATTTCCGTCCGTGGTGATCACACGCCCTATTAACAACCCTGTTCCGCCTTTTGTAATGTCCCAGGAACCATCAAAAATTGCGGTGACTTCGGTGTCATCATTTCCTTGAGTAAATGTGTTGTTTGTGATTGTCTCGTGGAGTATTTCTTTGCCGGCCGGAGTGGCTGAGCGGTTCTAAGCACTACAGCCTGTAACCGCGCGACCGCTACGGTTGCAGGTTCGAATCCTGCCTCGGGTATGGATGTGTGTGATGTTCTTAGGTTAGTTAGGATTAAGCAGTTCTAAGTTCTAGGGGACTGATGACCTCAGAAGTTAAGTCCCATAGTGCTCAGAACCATTTGAACCTTGTTAGTAGTGACACATCATGCGAAAGTTACTTTCGTCCTTATGTTTTGCATACCAGTGTATACTGAGGATATTTATTTATACACCCGTTTCCCTAGTTGCCTACAATCCGTCTTATAAACACATCCTATATACGATGAAAACTCTAGTATTTTTTAGAAATTTATCATCTTTTTCAGCTTAATGCGATAATAGTAACAATAATTAACAACAATAATACTAATTTCATGCTTTAAGACTTTGTAATTAAACGTCTAAGAAGCCGAACTCGCTTAGCGTATTGGACAGGACACACGTGGCGGATAGTGAACGTTCCATCAGATATCGTGAACAGCTGCGAGAACAGAATAAGCAGTCCACGACCAAGGCAAAACAAAACCAAATACACTTTGCGTCTTTCTTGCAGCAAGCAGCAAAGTGGTCAGCGTCTGTTCACCAGTGGTGCGGCTGAAATTTATGTTCAGGAACTCTGGGTTCACTCAGTGAGTATACTCAACCCTATCTGATTCCAGATACAATCACCATGGAGCATTTTGATAATTACAATACTGCCCCAGGTAGTCAGTCAACCGCCGGTATTACTGGCGCAACAAGTCTATTGGATTCTGGGGCGGCCAGGTTAAAAATGCAGCGTGATTCAACAGAGGAAGTCGGAGTCCTCTGGCCAAATTAAAATCAAAACAAATACTTTTTTGCAACATTTAACATAGAAATACTTTTGCAACCAAGTAAACTTCATACATTGGGAGATGCATCAAAAGAACAGAAGATTCAAATTTTGGCACTTCGAGAAACACGAATGACGGACAGGAACATCATGGATTTCGGCAGTTGTCGTCTTTTTAAAAGTAATACTGATAAAAGAATAATTAAAAAACACCACATCGGGGAGTCGCTTTTACAGTCCCCAACAATATTTTAAATTCAATAACGGAGGTAAAACCCATTAATATAGCCTAAAGAATCTCTTAAATATGCAAATAAAGCACACACTTTAATTAATGCACAAATGCCAGTCAATGAGAATAACCGTAAAAAATCTGGGGAAGGTAATGAAGCTTGGGAAACGTTAGAAAGCATCATTGGATGATGGTAATTGACAATGTCGTTGCGTCAACACGTGAATACGTAGGTTTGGTCTGCTGCGGAGGTCCATGTTCAACAATGTACGATAAACGGTGTGCTCCGAAACACTTGTGCGTCCACCAGCGGTGTGCTCTTTGGGCAGAGAAGCCACAGATCACTATCATACTTAACAGAGCAGACAAGCCTATTGAGAGCCTGTGGAGAGTCGTACACATCCGACCATTTAGCGCCTAATGGTAGTTTCGCTGTCCTACCTCTCTCCGTAGATGCTCACGACAGCAGCACGTGAACACTCGACCAGTCTGGCCGTTTTCGAGATATTAGGCTCTGCGTAATAATAATCTGCCCTTTTCCAAAGTCGCTTAGCATCCCTGATCTTCACTAGGATGATCTCCTGTCCGTGTCTGCTCACTTGGTAACGCGTCACGAGCCCGCAACGCCACCACGCGTTATCCGACGTCACGGCGGCAGTGGTCATACTGGTTTGGCTGATCAGTGTAGAGTTCCCATTCTTCAAGAACGTTCATTGCAAAACATTTTGATATTCCGTGCAGAATTAAAATTTCTCCCTGTTTAGCCAATAAAAATGCTTTCAGCGTGGGAAATCTATATACACACGAGAAAATACCCACAAGAAATATTAAACTAGCATACAGAATTTAGAACCTAGTACTACCGCAAATATTTTACTGAATTTTTAAAATACCAAATCTATAAATTGGAAATACTATACGGAACAACCAAAGATAATTGTGATAAATTTTAGTTAATAAAATACTATCACTGTTCATCTGCATATAGCGTCGTAAGAGTTGAACTGTCAAACTACTGTCAAACCGTAATTAGAGTATTATACGGAGGGGTATCTGTTGAGAGGCCAGACAAACGTGTGGTTCCTGAAGAGGGGCAGCAGCCTTTTCAGTAGCTGCAAGGGCAACAGTCTGTATGATTGACTGATCTGGCCTTGTAACAATAACCAAAACGGCCTTGCTGTCCTGGTACTCCGAACGGGTGAAAGCAAGGGGAAACTACAGCCGTAATTTTTCCCGAGGGCATGCAGCTTTACTGTATGATTACATGATGATGGCGTCCTCTTGGGTAAAATATTCCGGAGGTAAAATAGTCCCCCATTCGGATCTCCGGGCGGGGACTACTCAAGAGGATGTCGTTATCAGGAGAAAGAAAACTGGCGTTCTACGGATCGGACGTGGAATGTCAGATCCCTTAATCGGGCAGGTAGGTTAGAAAATTTAAAAAGGGAAATGGATAGGTTGAAGTTAGATATAGTGGGAATTAGTGAAGTTCGGTGGCAGGAGGAACAAGACTTCTGGTCAGGTGACTACAGGGTTATAAACACAAAATCAAATAGGGGTAATGCAGGAGTAGGTTTAATAATGAATAGGAAAATAGGAATGCGGGAAAGCTACTACAAACAGCATTGTGAACGCATTATTGTGGCCAAGATAGATACGAAGCCCACGCCTACTACAGTAGTACAAGTTTATATGCCAACTAGCTCTGCAGATGACGAAGAAATTGAAGAAATGTATGATGAAATAAAAGAAATTATTCAGATTGTCAAGGGAGACGAAAATTTAATAGTCATGGGTGACTGGAATTCGAGTGTAGGAAAAGGGAGAGAAGGAAACATAGTAGGTGAATATGGATTGGGGGACAGAAATGAAAGAGGAAGCCGCCTGGTCGAATTTTGCACAGAGCACAACATAATCATAACTAACACTTGGTTTAAGAATCATGAAAGAAGGTTGTATACATGGAAGAACCCTGGAGATACTAAAAGGTTTCAGATAGATTATATAATGGTAAGACAGAGATTTAGGAACCAGGTTTTAAATTGTAAGACATTTCCAGGGGCAGATGTGGACTCTGACCACAATCTATTGGTTATGACCTGTAGATTAAAACTGAAGAAACTGCAAAAAGGTGAGAATTTAAGGAGATGGGACCTGGATAAACTAAAAGAACCAGAGGTTGTACAGAGATTCAGGGAGAGCATAAGGGAGCAATTGACAGGAATGGGGGAAATAAATACAGTAGAAGAAGAATGGGTAGCTTTGCGGGATGAAGTAGTAAAGGCAGCAGAGGATCAAGTAGGTAAAAAGACGAGGGCTAGTAGAAATCCTTGGGTAACAGAAGAAATATTGAATTTAATTGATGAAAGGAGAAAATATAAAAATGCAGTAAGTGAAACAGGCAAAAAGGAATACAAACGTCTCAAAAATGAGATCGACAGGAAGTGCAAAATGGCTAAGCAGGGATGGCTAGAGGACAAATGTAAGGATGTAGAGGCTTATCTCACTAGGGGTAAGATAGATACCGCCTACAGGAAAATTAAAGAGACGTTTGGAGATAAGAGAACAACTTGTATGAATATCAAGAGCTCAGATTGAAACCCAGTTCTAAGCAAAGAAGGGAAAGCAGAAAGGTGGAAGGAGTATATAGAGGGTCTATACAAGGGCGATGTACTTGAGGACAATATTATGGAAATGGAAGAGGATGTAGATGAAGATGAAATGGGAGATATGATACTGCGTGAAGAGTTTGACAGAGCACTGAAAGACCTGAGTCGAAACAAGGCCACCGGAGTAGACAATGTTCCATTGGAACTACTGACGGCCGTGGGAGAGCCAGTCCTGACAATACTCTACCATCTGGTGAGCAAGATGTATGAAACAGGCGAAATACCCTCAGACTTCAAGAAGAATATAATAACTCCAATCCCAAAGAAAGCAGGTGTTGACAGATGTGAAAATTACCGAACTATCAGCTTAGTAAGTCACAGCTGCAAAATACTAACACGAATTCTTTACAGACGAATGGAAAAACTAGTAGAAGCCAACCTCGGGGAAGATCAGTCTGGATTCCGTAGAAACACTGGAACACGTGAGGCAATACTGACCTTACGACTTATCTTAGAAGAAAGATTAAGGAAAGGCAAACCTACGTTTCTAGCATTTGTAGACTTAGAGAAAGCTTTTGACAATGTTGACGAGAATACTCTCTTTCACATTCTAAAGGTGGCAGGGGTAAAATACAGGGAGCGAAAGGCTATTTACAATTTGTACAGAAACCAGATGGCAGTTATAAGAGTCGAGGGACATGAAAGGGAAGCAGTGGTTGGGAAGGGAGTGAGACAGGGTTGTAGCCTCTCCCCGATATTGTTCAATCTGTATATTGAGCAAGCAGTAAAGGAAACAAAAGAAAAATTCGGAGTAGGTATTAAAATTCATGGAGAAGAAATAAAAACTTTGAGGTTCGCCGATGACATTGTAATTCTGTCAGAGACAGCAAAGGACTTGGAAGAGCAGTTGAATGGAATGGACAGTGTCTTGAAAGGAAGATATAAGATGAACATCAACAAAAGCAAAACAAGGATAATGGAATGTAGTCTAATTAAGTCGGGTGATGCTGAGGGAATTAGATTAGGAAATGAGGCACTTAAAGTAGTAAAGGAGTTTTGCTATTTGGGGAGCAAAATAACTGATGATGGTCGAAGTAGAGAGGATATAAAATGTAGGCTGGCAATGGCAACGAAAGCGTTTCTGAAGAAGAGAAATTTGTTAACATCCAGTATTGATTTAAGTGTCAGGAAGTCATTTCTGAAAGTATTCGTATGGAGTGTAGCCATGTATGGAAGTGAAACATGGACGATAAATAGTTTGGACAAGAAGAGAATAGAAGCTTTCGAAATGTGGTGCTACAGAAGAATGCTGAAGATTAGATGGGTAGATCACATAACTAATGAGGAAGTATTGAATAGGACTGGGGAGAAGAGAAGTTTGTGGCACAACTTGACCAGAAGAAGGGATCGGTTGGTAGGACATGTTCTGAGGCATCAAGAGATCACCAATTTAGTATTGGAGGGCAGCGTGGAGGGTAAAAATCGTAGAGGGAGACCAAGAGATGAATACACTAAGCAGATTCAGAAGGATGTAGGTTGCAGTAGGTACTGGGAGATGAAAAAGCTTGCACAGGATAGAGTAGCATGGAGAGCTGCATCAAACCAGTCTCAGGACTGAAGACCACAACAACAACAACATACGTCATTTACCATCTTATCAAAATAGCGACTGTTATAAGACAGTTCACTACGACCTAATGTGGATGTCACATCATTCTGGACGTTAGTACGATATAGTTACCTCAATATAAATGACATTCAGATTTATGTACCTTGTCACCATAACTGTAGTCCCAGCTACTTGCCAATGGCGAAAAATGCCGAAACCGTCTGCTGTGATTAGTTATTGTAAGCAGCTATTCTGATATATCTTTCTAGTAATCATGTCATGATCTGACATGTACTATGCTGCAGGCCCTCAAAAAGAAAAATCTCAAAAGCTAAACAATGACTTGTCCAATGAAAAATGGTTCAAATGGCTCTGAGCACTATAGGAGTTAACATCTGAGGTTATCAGTCCCCTAGAACTTAGAACTACTTAAACCTAACTAACCTAAGGACATCACACACATCCATGCCCGAGGCAGGATTCGAACCAGCGACCGTAGCGGTCGCGCGGTTCCAGACTGAAGCGCCTAGAACCGCTCGGCCACTCCGGCCGGCCACTTGTCTAAGACATACAATTCATCTAAACGTTTATCGGATTTTTACTATTAAAAACAGAGTAGTGATTCTCCAACAGAAAGAGGTTCCTACTAAATGGTCTGAAGATGACCACAGCAGTGGTCGAAACAGGTCACCTTGATAAATAAATCGTGATCAAGACTGTTTTTAATAGTAAATATTTGTAACAAATTGATAACTGCCACTCCCATTATGTATTTAAAAGTAATTAGTTTATCAGATTATTTCAGAATTTGATACGTAAATGAAAGACTCCTTCAATAGTGCGGAACAGACGGATATTCGCTACTATTTTTGTTTCTGAACACCCGGTTTAATTTTCCTTCTGAAAGGAGATAATATATTAGAGATAAAATATTAAACGCATATGTCGCGCGCCGTTTGCCCACAAAAAAAAGTGGGCTCGGGTAAAGCAGATAGCAGCCTGGTTCGTGAGACACGTAACCGTGGAATATGAATGGGATTTTAATGCTGTATCGAACGGTTATTCGGATGAAATTACCCTGCCTAGTAATGGAAATGGATTTCCCGCAAGGTCAGCAACAGGACACACAAAATCTCTGCCGCACTGGGTTACGTGGTACCGGATGGCATCCGCTACTTAGTATTCGACTGTCAATTTTTTGTCTCAGACGAAAAGTGGTGTGGAACGAAGTTGAAGTAGCAAAGATCTCCGCTTGCCGCAGAAAACGGTGTGTTTTCGTAATGTCAAGAATATGGCTACGACACTCACGAGCAATTAAATTGCAAAATTCTCTCCACGTTTCGCATGAGATGAAATGCGCGCCCGTGTACGAAATTTACTCGCGGCCAGTACCCATCCTCTTCTTACACGGGAACGGGATTTTAATTATTTTTTATTTACGGAACTTGAAATTCAGGACTCAAATATCAATATGTCAAAGACGTTAGATGCATCTCTACAGAGTTCTTCAGAAAATCGACTTTGGAGTTTTGAGAATGTCTTTAATTGCTAAACCTAGGGCGATTCTTTGATGGGCTCCATGGCGGTGTGGGACGTTGCTCGCCTATCAGGTGGTCAGACAGTATTAGATGGTCGGATGACGCAAATTTTTGAAGAAAGTGACATGCTCTACCGGCATTTCCGATAAACGTAACATACACAAGGATGAGAAAAATAATTTGTTACAGTTTTTTTTAATTTCAACAATCTTTGATGAAAAATCCCTAATTAAAAATTTATAATTGCAATGAAAACTGGAATTTTGTGTGCAATATGTAATTAGAAATAACACGACGCGCATTTTTCATAATAAATTACAATCTGATTTATGTTAATTAGCATATAATTGATGATTTTTGTATTTAAATGACGCAGATATTGGAGCTGAACGAGAAAAAGAAACGAAAAAATGTAATGGCCGAAATGAGACTCGAAAGTGCAATCTAGCGATAACCAACGTCGAATGCTACTGTTGTTTTATCGTTATGATTTCGCGCTTTATGGAAATGCTAGTAGAGCGTGTACATTTGCTTACAAATTTCTTTCAATTGGTAATCAAACGCAAGCCCCTCGCATGACATGCCACTATTTTACCACAGACCCACGTGGCTCATCGTAAAATCGTCCTAGATTTAATGATTTGAAGATACTCTGAAAATTTCGAAGTCGATTGTTTCGAAAATTTTTGAGAGTTGTATCGAACAGTTATGATAAATTGATGTTTAGAGTTCTGAACTTGACGTACCATGAACACTCTTCTTGTCAGTGACATGCAGTGCGAGGCAAACCGTTCGACGTATTGGTTAACACGGAGACGTTTGAGTTTACCTGAATCAAATTCATGCAGTGAAACTTACAAGACAATTTTACTAATGAGTCGTGAGACAAGCTTTAAACTGTCACCTCTCTAATATCGAAGTTTAATGGCCTGTGTCAGTCTAACTGCTTCAACTGATATTCCTAGGTCCGACAACTCGAGTGTACGAAGGACACCAGTAACAGTGTCTACACCATTTCCCTCTGGTTCCTCGCAACTCCTGCACAAAGCACCACACAGTCAAAACAGGTCATCTGTTGCTTGATACGTACGTACGTCGAGAGCACCAAAAACCAAAAGACTTGAGTTGCCGCGGAATCAAATGCAGTCACTGTACTAGCATTAACTACTGATGACTAAATTTGCCGTCGTCACAAATAGTTACGCAGAATGTTGCTGCAATACGAATAGCCGTGAAGGACGAGCGTCGCAACCAGCAAAGGCGAAACATCGAGCCTCCGCTCGTCGTCCTCGGAGAACACGTCACAGCGACCGAGCTCCCTCGTTGCAGGTACCCCATCAAGCGGCGCATCTAGCTCTGACACGAGCAAAGTCCACTTTGTAAAAGGTATGCACGGGGAAACAGTACATTGGCCCGACTCGTCCTGCAATGTTCGCTCGGAATCATGAATGTGGAACACCTCCTGGAGCCACAACGCCTCTGCCACTGGAGTTTGGTGAGCGCCGCCGTGTTTTTAAGCCACTTGTTTGCTAGATATTTTACACTTCATTAGTATTCTCCGAGTAAAGCTCAAACTGAGATCAACTGTTCCTGCGAGAGATTTTATGCTGTTATTCCACTCCAGACGATTGATTACAGCCAGATGTTCTAGAGAACGACCACAAAGTCTCATTACTCCCTATGTATTATATAGTTGTTAATGAATTGATGTCTCTCATTGTTGTAGTTGATGATATATACCTAAGTCATGGCTGATGAGTCCACTTATAGCACGGGGCAACGGATCGTAATGAGCACGTGAGCTCACGAACGACCCCATACAGAAAAACCAATGCAATTTTACAATGACCTTTCAGAAACCTTCTCCACCAAACTTAACAACTTTACGGTGAGAAAAAAGCTCTCTGCAACTGGTTGCATAAAAGATAAGACCCTCTCAGGACGACCACCAACACGGCCGGAAACGTGTGTGGAGGCTGTAACGTCTGTCGAACGTTCGCCAAAAATGTCCATTCGTCAGCGGTCACATGAACTGGGAGTTCCGTATTGGCCGTTACACAAATATATCAAGAATGATTTGAAGTTAAAGACATTTCAACCTTCGTTTGTAAACGAACTGATTGATAATAACATACAAATATCAGGCCTGTGGGCGAATACTCGATGTCTTTACATCTCTTTCTCTGAGGGGGAAAGTGATTTTCTCGCACGAGTGGGAAATATATCGCAGTACAAAAGCGAGAAACATTTATTTCTGGATTAAAGAAAACCCACATTTTTATAAAGAACTCGAACACAATCCATCACATGTCACGATCTGGGCTGCAATGTCTGCAACGCTCTCGGTGAGTATATATTTATCTGACGATGCTGAGAATCACGTTGCCTATAGCACCAAGTTAAGTGACCGGTTTATTCCACATCTGCAATATCGGGGACTGTTTCCCTGATACATACGTGTTTCTGTCCATGGCAGTGGCCTCCCTGAAATCCTGATCTGTCATCTTGCAATAACGCGTTATTGCGATCCGTTAAAAAGAGAAGGCTTCCGCCACACGTTACGCGACAGTTGGCGGACTTAAGGGTCACTGTTCGGCGTCAATTTCCTGCCATAACGCCAGCAAAGTTGAGGAGAATTTCACGTCGTACATGGAGGAGAAATGTACTCTATTATGAAAACAAAGGCGTACACACAGCCATGCAAGAATAAATGATAAATAATAGTGACACCACCTCAAAGTTGTCCTCTGCCGTGATCTCACTTTGATACAGTGCGGCCATCTATGAAGCTGTCATCACTCTGAGAGTGACTGGCAGCGAGAAATGTAACAACAGAACAGCAGTGGAGAGTTCCGCCTATTCGTGCGCAGTGCGTCGCATTTCCTGACCTCGCGGAAAAACTGCTTGGCCCCGTCACCGTACACAATATCCAGTACATCAAAAGAGAAGGGAGGCTACTGTTTTCACTATACCTACCGAAGTGTTCAAGTCACTTTCCGGTATTTACGTGGAACACAATTTTAAGCCCAAGTTCGTTGTGTTTTCTTCAGGCAGGGCGATTCAGAGTTGATTTTTTAAATAGGACACAAATGGTTCAAAAATGTTCAAATGTGTGTGAAATCTTATGGGACTTACCTGCTAAGGTCATCAGTCCCTAAGCTTACACGCTAGTTAACCTAAATTATCCTAAGGACAAACACACACACACACACCCATGCCCGAGGGAGGACTTGAACCTCCGCCGGGACCAGCCACACAGTCAAATGGTTGATCGCCCAACTGAGCTAGGTCTGCGTCTCAAACAAGCCAAGACACCGTGGAGTTTTAAACAGTCGTCTCCTTCCCTGGTTTTCTTCGCTGTTATCGATGCGTTCAAACGTACAGTGCCTGTCCATCACAAAACCACTCGTCACTGGTGGTTAAGCTCGTCGCAATGTGTATCTCAAATCGCAGTGAATCTTGGACGGAGTGAGCGACAGTTGTCTATTTCATCGAGAAAACTTTACAGTAGGTGGCAAAAAACTGTATGGACTATTTTGGTGTATACGGTTTCTCAGCTCTTCGAAGGATTCTATATGGCTCCCACTTTTCTCTCCGTGGCGCACTTTTGTTTCCATTTGTGTGGCGAGGACTTGTCTGGGCTGGAACGATGCCGAGTTTAGCAGACAGAAGGCCCAGCAGAGCTTTACTTACGTCGGTAGGTCCTCTCCTACCTCCCAAACTCCGTACAAGTCTGCATGTCTTGCTGGGGGTAGTACTCCTGAAAGAAAGGTACTGCGGAGATGGTTGGTTGGTTGGTTTGGGGAAGGAGACCAGACAGCGTGGTCATCGGTCTCATCGGATTAGGGAAGGATGGGGAAGGAAGTCGGCCGTGCCCTTTCAGAGGAACCATCCCGGCATTTGCCTGGAGTGATTTAGGGAAATCACGGAAAACCTAAATCAGGATGGCCGGACGCGGGATTGAACCGTCGTCCTCCCGAATGCGAGTCCAGTGTCTAACCACTGCGCCACCTCGCTCGGTACTGCGGAGAAATGTCTAGGCTGCAGCCTAGTAAGGGACTATTTCTAGAATGAGGCTTGTGTGAAGTTTGGAAGGTAAGAGACAATATCTTCAACTTTTGTAGTCCTGTCTTCCTCAGTTGCGTGTAACAGAAACGAAAACACTGCATTGAAACAAGCGTTCAGTTCCTAGTGCTGTGGAATGTGGGGAAAAAAACAGGAAATTGGCATTCCTAAGAAGAAGAACAACACCAAAATGCAACAGGAGCGTAATATGTAAGAAATTGTCCACGCAACCTGTCACTGATGATGCCTTGCAGAAAATAAAGGCGAAACGTGTATGGCACTAAAATTGTGTTTTATTCAGTTGCTGTCAGACGGTCCATAGGTAAAAACTATCAATATACCGTAATAAGAGAGAATATATTGGCGGGAGCTAAGCTGTGAGTGCGGGTCTTGACGCACGCTTGGATGGCTCAAGTCTGTAGGGCACTAGCCCGCGAGAAGAAAAAAAGTACCGGTCCGGCACACATTCTTAATCAGCCAGGAAATTCCATAATAAATACTGCTTAAATTTGCCGCAGTTTTTTAAGTTACTACGCAACTGGCTATTATAAAAGCAAGTTTGGAGCTAGTTACAGACCGGAATTGCACATTATGACAGTGATCACGATACGTTCCGGCGTGTGCTCGTACGTTTTTACGTGTGCTTTCTCCTATTTGGGCGGTGCGAGCCGTACCTGACATGTAACAATTCCAATGAAATGTGACTGCAGAGCCCTTATCTTTTTCACGAAAAAGATGTTATCTGATGGTGATAAATCAAACAGCAGAGAACGTGTGCTTGTCAGCTGCAACGATCTGCAACGCACAGCACGAATAATACCACAGGATGAATTTTACAAACAGTATCAGTTTATACGTGAACCTGTTGATGCAAGGAATACTCGTTAACAGTCGTTCTCGAAACCCCTTCAATAGTTATTTTTGCATCTTTCTAGCACAGTTCTTGCTATAAAAGAAACTTTTCTGAATTACGTACTGTACATATCACAAACCTTTTGTGATTCCGATCCGGACTGAAGGAAGAACGAAAGCGGGTCATCCTGCTAAAAGGATGCTAAACACTAAAAAGAATAATACGGCAGTAATCTAAAATCGGCTACTTACCGTAGCTGTCAAGTGAGTAGGTTCCTTATCCACTCTTCGTCACGAAAATATCAAATGTCGAAGCCTACAATTTTTGTTTCGGGTTCATTTTCAAAATGGAATAGATGCAGAAAATAATTTAAAAAGTCTTCATAATATTTGAACACAACAAGAACATTTTTTGAATAAAGGATTTCAAAAAATTTTATAACATTTGTCGAGTTATTTACGCTTCTTGACCCTTTCACAAAGCTTAATGCCTTTTAGATACATCTCTACACATACATCAAAATGCGTGATACATATCAACAACGTATTCCTTATCGGTGTAGTAGACCATATTTGTTGGCAAAACCTAATGAATTTGATAATGTTTTCGTCTTAAATTTTACGTACTTACTACTAACAGGTCTTGATTGTAATTTCTTCAATGTAAACTCCATACGTACCTGCAAAAATAAAAGAAGAAAAACTGCACTCACTAGAAACTATGTTGCAATAAAACTAAACATAATGAATATATGAGAGAATGTATACTGAAAATAACTTCAGAGGTTTATTTATCCAACGACATTTTGCACTGACTGTCTCCAAAAGAAGCTCTGTAACCTAAAACACACACACTTCAAAAATAGTGTGAGAACGCGAAAAATCGCTTCAATAACAACTTTCAGGAAACATGATTACAACTAGCTACCACCCATGCTCAGCTGTGGGGAAGGATTCTCTATCTGAGATGAAACTGCTCAAAGGTTGTATTGGCAGTGCATCGGAGTACCGTGAGAGGTGGAAGAGAGCCGACACCCTGTAACTCATCTCCCTAACGAACGGCAGTCAAGTTCTACAGAAGTCATATTCAGTGATTGCGTTACCAGTGCTGCTCCGTCCATTAACGAAGTTATGAAGAAAATTCCACCTCCCCAAACTCACGTCCCTGAGACTGTATCAGACACCAATTTCTCTCCGGGCGTCTTTGCGACGAGAAACATTCTGCAGGAACAAGCGCCATACATCTCTGAGCACTACAATCCCACATCTATAAGAGCGTCTCTCCAAAGAATCTGGTGTTTTCAGCAGATACTACAATTTCGTTTCCGCACTGTGGCAGCCCACACAAATAGTGCTCCTGACGTCCTTCATGCGACGCCCGATGCCGACGGAAAGCGCTGGTTTGTTTTCCCATTATAAACAAGATGATTTTTATAGCGGTATTTCACGTGCCCATTCGATAGAGCGGTGGCAGATTAGTCCAGTGTGATATCTGCTTTATCAATATGTACGTATTAAAAGGGGCAAAAAAATGGTTCAAATGGCTCTGAGCACTATAGGACTTAACTTCTGAGGTAATCAGTCCCCTAGAACTTACAACTACTAAAACCTAACTAACCTAAGGACATTACACAGATCCATGCCCGAGGCAGGATTCAAACCTGCGACCGTAGCGGTCGCGCGGTTCCACACTGAAGCGCCTAGAACCGCCCGGCCACACCGGCCGGCCCATAATATTGATGTATCATAATACTGATGTATCATTAGCTACTATTAGCAAGTGTTTAATTTGCTTACGATATCGGTTAATCCATGTCAATATGTCCTCTGCGGGCGATCTGAGTTTTTATTTCTAAAGGTTACCGTGTTGAGCTTTGCAGGCCCGTTTAAGGTTGCCAATATGTGTCATTAAGTTCTAGTGAGTGTCGGTTCTCGTGAGCCAATTCATTTTCCATTCTTAGCGTTTGTTTATTAGGTACTGTTTCAGTAAAAGAAAGGACTTACGAGTGAAATTAGTTGTTTAGCCTTGATTTTATAGTGTTATTTACTAGTCAATCTTGAATGTTAAAGTTAAGGAAAGTTTTTTGGCCTCCTGTTGTCGGGTGTGGTCTGTGTTTCAGGGAGCTGAGGCAGCGAGCAACCGAAGCGCAGAGCTTCCCTTTAGATTACAAGTTTGGCTTACGGGCGGTAGACTTCGCCTGAGCTCGTATGTTCCTCTTCGGTAGCGTTTGCTGGGTTCACATTCCGGTGGCCTACTCGATGTGGGGTTACAAACGGAGCCCGTCTTGGTTCGAAGTTGAGTATTACTTCCCTCAGTCGGCTCCACCGTTCGTGGTTAAACTTCGGTCTTACAAGCTTGGGCCTTACTTCTGTTGTTACACATTTATGATTGCACAAAGATGTAACTTTCTATGCCCTAAAAGCCCATCTTACAAGGCATTGAGCAGTTGAATAATTTCGTGGTTCGCTCTGCAAGGTTCTCTAGTTTAGTAATTTGCAAGATTGCCCAAGTTACGTTTTAATAAATATGTTCTAAGTATTGGTGTCAAAACTGAGGCTGTGTGTCCACTGTTATTTTCAATGTAATGTAAAAGTATTAGAATTGAAAGGGTCTTTAATAACGTGTCTTAACTAGAGTTGTTAAAGTTATGGTCAAATTCAGCCTTAGTGGCGTTTCTCAATGTTTATGGGAGATTGTTGGCTAATGATTTATTAACTTGCTTATGATTTTATGTAAATTTCGTAAATAATCTTGCCTGAGTGGCGTCTGTCAATTTTTATGTGAGATTGTTTTTGGTAGTTAATAAACACATTGGAATTAAAATGTTCACTTTATTGGGTCAGCCCTTCCACTCCATTTAGATTTAAAGGTTAAACAAAGCAGGTGTTAAGTAAAAACGTTCCAGTAGTGGTGCTGACAGAACACTTTCAAAATGCTGGTCTCAATATTTTGATTTCCTTAGCACGTTTCGGTTTTGATTTGAAGCAACACCGTCAATTGAACTAGCTACCGGCGGGGTGTACAATATAAGAATATGCCAACATCATCTACCGATTACATCCTGTTTACGTCTCACCCTCGCTGGTTAACTGCTGTCGTATCGCATTTCCCGTAATGTCAGTGCTCCTACCAGATTGTCCGGTGCACTCTAAATGCCTAATTTTCCAGTTGTTCGTAGGCTTTTGAATTTGTGGGGCTAATCGCCTTGGCAGAACCACTGGGTCGGGCGCTGACCGAACGTGATCCGGAGTGACAAACAAGCGCCCCGAGGTCGTGGTGTGGCGATGTAACGTCAGAAGGGTTGGCTCGCCGCCTTTCCAATTACGGCAGGAAGTAATTCAGTAGAGGTGGCTATCGCTGGCTGACAGCGTGTTTCTGCCGGGGCCCGCAAATTAAGTCGCACCTAATGGCAGTGATCGATACGGCCCCTAACCGAGAGCTTCACTCCGCCGCGCCGGTAAATCCGCCCTCTAGCAAGTTTACGAAAATTACTGTCAAACTTCAACCAGGGAGGGCCTTTTGATAAAGTATTACAGCCATCCAGTTTTTTTGGAGGGGTTTCAGCCGACCAGAGGATGTTGGTTTTAATACGTTAGTTCCCCGATGAATCAGTTGGGGCCGGCCGCGGTGGCCGTGCGGTTCTAGGCGCTTCAGTCCGGAACCGCGGGACTTCTACGGTCGCAGGTTCGGATCCTGCCTCGGGCATGGATGTGTGTGGTGTCCTTAGGTTAGTTAGATTCAAGTAGTTCTAAGTTCTAGGGGACTGATGACCTCAGCAGTTGAGTCCCATAGTGCTCAGAGCCAATCAGTTGGGATTAATGGTTTAAATATCGTTCTGTATTAGAGGACTAACTTAGGACAAGATATCGAAAACTGGGGTGGAGAGAACCGGAAGGAAACCAGATTACGCAGGGGGAGTGGACGGAGAGGCGGGAGAAGGGGAGGCAAGGGAAGGTGCGGGAAACGGCACAAGGTAATCAGTCACGTAGGAAGAAAATGAGAGGCATACGCCCGTGGGCAGCAAAACGCTCCGATCTACCACTCGCGCCCTACTTGGACGAGCAGAAATAGTCAATCATTCAAAGAGCTTGTTTCGGTTGCCTGAACATTCCGTTATTTACTCTTGACATTTGAGCCAGACTAATACGTCAGACTCAGAACACTAAAAAAGCTATTCGCGCCGAGAGAAATTCGACTATTGTCATTCGTAAGAAATGAGAGAGACAAATCTTGACTCAAACATGCATACACATCACTTTGTAGCGTAATCCGCACACATAATCGGGATCAACAAAAAGGGCATTATTATTAAGTGCTATGCTCTGTCATATACCATTTCCGCCCGGCCGATTGGTGTCGAGATCCGGTGTGGCGGCCAGCCTGTGGATGGTTTTTAAGGGGAGCCGGAGGTGGTCAAATCCAAAAAATTACGATTTTTTTTTTGCTACCGAAAATTAATTGGAATATTCCTCTTTAGTGTAAACTTTGAATTATTGTTCTAATCGCCCTAGAAGTGAAGTTATTACCATTTTCCCCCACGCCTGCAGAGGAAATGGGCGGCCTCTGAATGCATCTAACACCCTCTCGTGGCTTCCTGGCGAACTGCTTGGGCTTACTGATGAGGTGGTTGAACGTCTACAGAGATACTATGGGCATGCTATAAGGCAAAATACTAGTAATGTTAGTGACATGCGAAAAGCAGTGTGGGCATTGTTCCTTCATACTGCCTCTTCCAATGAATACCCTCAACACAGCCTGTGCCCAAAAGATTCCTGGTGCAAATATAATGCAAAAAAAGGACTATGATCACAAACATGGTTTGCCAGCAGCTGTGATAAATGCAATGAAACCAATTTTTCATGACTTAGCACAGCCAGAATTGTTACACAAATGTCTACACGGAAAGACGCAGAATCCTAATGAGAGCGTAAACAATTTGATTTGGAAAGTGATTCCTAAAAGGATGTTTGTAAGCATAAAAACACTGCACTTTGGCATTTATGATGCAATAGCAACCTACAACCAAGGGAACAGTGTGAAGTGTTAAGTTCTGAAGGCATTAGGATTTACAGCTGGGGTGAACACTGTACGAGCACTAAGAAATATTGACAGAGAAAGGATACGAGAAGCAGAAAGAAGAGAAAGGCATATGAAGTAAGATGGAACAACAGGCCAGAAAAGACAGAAGAGGAAGCTTTTGGAGGATGAAGAAGAAGACCCTGATAATCCATCCTATAGTGCAGGAATGTATTGAGAAACTTTGATAGCCATTTCCCGTAAATTAGAATTTTTCGAATATAAGGAACATTTTCTCAAAATCCACTCAAGCTAGAGAGATGAAATTTTTATACAGCACTCCTAGTGGTGAAACTTACACTGTAACACAGCCATTTGGCAATATGTTCAGTAGTTTCATTTCAGTTTAATTATAAAGCAATTATTTGTAAAAAAAATTGGTTCATTAATGAAGAAAATAATTCGAAGGAAACTGGAAAAGATACTCCAAAATCCCTCTGTCATAACTGCAATACTAAACCACTCTATATGTAAAAAAATTCAAATTTTTCTATTTGGTAGTTTATTCATAAATGTTCCTCAAACTTAGTGATTTTAACATGGGCAGCATAGGCACCTCCGGCTCCCCTTAAGTCGGTTTTCCATTTACCTCGGCAAATACGGGCTGGTTCCCCTTATGCCGCCTCAGTTACACTGTATCAGCAATTGCTGCGCAAACACCGTTTCCACATACGCCTACACCATAATTACTCTAGCACGCAAACATTTTGGGTTACAGTCGTCTAGTATGAGACGTTCCCGGGGGGAGGAAGGATCCACTGGGGGCCGAACGGCACAACAAACATGGTTTCAGCGTGGGGCGGCGGAGGGATGGGTGGACTGCTGTCGCCTGTTGTGGGGTTGTGAACCACTGAGGGGTACGGCGGGGACGAAGCCTCTCCGTCGTTTCTAGGTCCTCGGATTAATACATACATACATACATTATATACCATAATCACATAAGAAAATCGTGGAAGATATTACATTTAGACTTTATTATAAGACCAAGATCATTAGAATCTGAGCACCAACTTAATTTTGCAAGAATACGGGACACCATCCGCTGTGTGTTTCCCGAAGAGACCACACCGGCGTTCGAATGAGATGATGACAGAAAAAGCTGGATCAGGTTATCCTGATCGCATTCATACTTGTCAAACGTCAACAGTGAAATTAGTCTCTACGATTCAAAGGTGTGCTACTCTTTCAAATATGAGTAGAAATGTAGTGTGGGATGAGAATAAACTTTAAAAACTACTTCGCTTAGAGTTTACAATAAACAGAATTGGAAAAGGAATACATCACAGTATTTAAGTCCTCGTGAGGAAATATTGCGTTAAGGGTTGGTGAAGTAATGGAGGAAAGATGACAGTTACACTCTCCACAGACATCGACTTCTTTAAGGACTGAGAATTTCCCTCCAGGATTAGGACCGTAGAAGAAACCATTCCGTGATTTGCCAGACGTGATTTCGTTCTGGTAGCGAGTAAATTGCAAATAAGGCGCCCTCTCAAAACATGCTATTGAAAGAAACAAGCCACTATGGTTCAAATGGCTCTGAGCACTATGGGACTTAACATCTGTGGTCAACAGTCCCCTAGAACTTAGAACTACTTAAACCTAACTAACCTAAGGACATCACACACATCCATGCCCGAAGCAGGATTCGAACCTGCGACCGTAGCTGTCGCGCGGTTCCGGACTGAGCGCCTAGAACCGCATGACCACCGCGGCCGGCAGCCACTATGGAAAAATGGTAAGTAAGACAGGTATTTCGACTATATACACAAATTCATTTATGATGCTTCGTAGACAAGAACCTCGGAAGTTGGTGAAACTTGTGGTTATAAGGAGAAGAACAGCAAAGACAAAGTATTTTGAGAACTGAACATCAAAGAAGTTATTCAAAGTGGAGAAATTTGCATTTCAGAAAACCTGCAGTTGAGTACAATTGCTCGTAGTGATCGGTTAACTCAACCAAGATTTCTCTTTTGCCGCGAAGAGTTTCTCCATCCGTAGGTCACGAAATACTTTTTCCGCGCCAGCATTACCGCCATTTCACAAGAGCAGCCATAAATCCTCTCCAGATGTATGTAGTGCCTGTCTGTCAATAATAATTCCACAAAGCAATCATTAAGTCATCTTCCGCTTAAATGTATCCCTCGATACCTGCAGAATCCTACGACACACTGCTGCCAGCAACGGTCGCAACACCTGTTGCATATCCCTGCAGTGTTATGTTGCTTGAAAACTTGTTTCCTGTAAGAGGGCATGTGGTGTGTGAGTGCCAATGGAAATCACTTGAGAGTGGTCCTTTAAGCTCTCATGTAAAATCTAACTAGTGCTGGAGGACGGAACACAGCTGCTAATAAACTGGGAAGAAGTTTGAACGGTAACAGCTTGCACAGTGAGCGGGAAAACATAACTGCTGACCAGTGGCATAAACATGAGGAACGCTGATAACCCAGAGAGAAAAAGCCCGAAGCGATGTAGATGACGCTGAGACAAGTAACTTAATGTAAGGCACATGGGGGCCGCAAACGTTGGGATATACCCCAAAAGCCGATGGCAAATGTGAAAAATGTGACGTCACCAGATGATGTACCTTGCCGCACATGCAGCAGTTGGGTTTGTAGATCCTAATCTCGCGCCGGCCGGTGTGACCGTGCGGATCTAAGCGCGTCAGTTTGGAACCGCGTGACCGCTACGGTCGCAGGTTCGAATCCTGCCTCGGGCATGGATGTGTGTGATGTCCTTAGGTTAGTTAGGTTTAAGTAGTTCTAAGTTCTAGGGGACTGATGACCTCAGTAGTTAAGTCCCATAGTGCTCAGAGCCATTTTTTGAACCTAATCTCGCTGGTAGGGGGCAGTGCTACACACCACTTCGCTACGCTACTCTGCTTTCGTAAATGTAAACAGATTCATCGTAGTCTCTCATTACCACTATCGCGAGCACTACCAGATCACACAGGATAATGTGGAAACGAAAACAGAGTACCCTAACGGAGCGATGTGTAGCACTGCCCCTACCTGGGATCAACGAGCCCAACCACATGTTCATTTTTTGCGTAATTGTGACATTTGCGGCCCCATGTGTCTTATATTAAGTTACTTGTCTCAGCGTTACCTACGACGCTTCAGTGGTTTTTAAACACTAACAACGATCACCCAGTATATGTATATACACTGCCGGAAAGAAATTAGTACACCAGGAAAGACGTCGATTTTGATCCGATGGCGACATACGTCGCCCGGAGGATAGTAGATGTACTGATAATAATCGTTTTGAAGTCGTCCACCAAGAGAACGCGTAGTGGCATAGCTACCAGATCACCATCTGCGTCTACCCGTTAACAGGGAACGCTTACGGCCAGAAGCCTCAGCGTGGTTTGAAGCAGGCAGGCAACCACGCCACCGAGACGTACTCATGTTTCCTGCAGCCGACTGAGCGAGTTTGAAAGAGACCAAATAAAGGCCTTCTGAGTCGCGGAATGGTTCTATCGGAGAACTGCCACAGAAGTTGGGAGTGGTGCGTCACTTGTGCGACGATGGTGGTACCAGAGGTCACGTGGTCATTCTCACACCTGTAGACGAGGTTCTGGACGTCCGCGCAGCACAGACACCGGCCAGGATCGTCGTATCGTAAGGGTGGCGGTGCCAGATCGTACAGCCACGACAGCACATATAGGAGGGCTCGCGAGCCCACATGTGTCAAAACGAACTGTAGTGAGCCGCTTATTAGCAGCGGCACTGCGGGCGCGCACACCTCTGGCCCGTCTTCGCAGCACAGACACCGGCCAGGATCGTCGTATCGTAAGGGTGGCGGTGCCAGATCGTACAGCCACGACAGCACATATAGGAGGGCTCGCGAGCCCACATGTGTCAAAACGAACTGTAGTGAGCCGCTTATTAGCAGCGGCACTGCGGGCGCGCACACCTCTGGCCCGTCTTCCACTCACCCCACGGCATCGAAGTGCACTGCGGTCGGATGACCACCTGCAAGATGGAACGTCGCCCCGTGGTCCTCAGCAATGAAAGCAGATTATGCCTATACGCAAGTGATGATCGTCTGCTCAGAACTATGCCTTATAGTCTGGGCTACAACACTCGTTCACCTTTGGTATTTCTGGAAGGGGCGCTAATCAGTGCTCGGTAAGTGAAAAACGTTGCCAGACCCGTTCTTTTGTTGTTCTTATAACAGGAAGGTGACGTGTTATTCCAACAGGATAATGCCCGCCCACACACTGCCCGTAAAACTCACCGTGCTCTGCAAGACGGGCAGCACTACTCCAGACTTGTTCAAAATGGCTCTGAGCACTATGGAACTTAACATCTCAGGTCATCAGTCCCCTAGAACTTAGAATTACTTAAACCTAACTAACTTAAGGACATCACACACATCCATGCCCGAAGCAGGATTCGAACCTGCGACCGTAGCGGTCGCGCGGCTCCAGACCTTAGCGCCTAGAACCGCTCGGCCACTCCGGCCGGCTCCAGTCTAGCACGTGAGGGATGTGATGGGATGAGACGTGGCTCATGCCACTCGTCAGCGAACAGCGCTTTCAGAACTACGTGAACAGATCGAGCAGGCGTGGCATAACGTAGGAGTATTCCAGAACAGTATTCGCCCTCTGTACGCTCCACTGGATGCCGGAGTCAGCGCCTGCACTGCCGCACGTGGAGGCTACACCACGTACTATAATCCGTTCATCATAACAATATCCCTGGTGTAAACAAACACAAAAGCGTTGATCGGTCAGAAGCCGTGGCACACGTACACTGGTGTTGCCTCTTGGAAGCAGGTCCTACTTATGTATTAAACATCTTATTAGTAAGCTACGTTAGATGATACTTGAAGACTTTCAAATGTATTAACAGCCATCAACGTTTTTCTTAATCACGCTTCAGCTACGTAGTTTTCATTTCAAATATCGTGTACAGTCACAGCCTCTGCAGCGTTGTGCTCTGACTGTCGCGCTGTTAATGTGCAGTATGAAAATGACTGAGGTTGCTTTCTGTTCCGTAGTGAAACACACGCGTGGAACAAAGTTAAAAAGTGCCGAGAAATAGGCTGCTCTTAATGTTTTTCATATATTTACGGGGATAATCGTCTTTGAAGTTTTCCCTGTGATGTATACATGCAGTCGACACTGAAACCCCTCACTGAACATTTGGTGTAGTCTGAAGCGTAATGGAATGTGAACCAAATGCGATTATTCGTACGCTGGTTCCAATCTCCACAGTAATATTTTTTTTTCCTCGTTCAATTTGAAATATCTACATCTCATAATTATAAAACTCATCATCATTTTTTATGAATAATGCACGTCTTCTTGTTTCTAATTACATATTGGGCGCCTTAAAAAATCTAGTTACTTATCTTTCTATTTCAAATACAAGTTCTTAATTATTCCATTTCAAATACAAATTCTTAATTATCGATGTTTTATGAAAGACTGTTCATAAAAGTTGTTTAAATTAAGAAAATATAAGCTTATTAGGACTATGTCCACCGTTTTATACCACAGAGGTACATAATTATCGCAGAAACATGAAAAACAGTCCCCTAGAACATTACAATAGTACGTTAGCTAGAAACAATAACGTGTTGCGGTTTTCGTAACCTCAGGACGCTGATGATCTCCGCCATAAATCATCGTCATCATCATGTAACATCGTCATGACACTTTTGTAGTACGCTCCTACTTAAACCTAAGGACATCATTTTCACAGCATCGACGTTTTTACATTTGCTATCGTACCATTACAATATGAACCCAACCGAACTGAGCTGGAGCTGCAAGACTACTGGAACTAAAGCACAGCGGAAGAGTCGGAATCACCACGGCAGCACCACTTTGAGTCTTCACCTTTCTCGGCGGCACTGCTGGCTTTGCTCTTTTCTCTCGGGCTTGAGAGATACACTCACAACTCATCCCATCGTGATAACTCGGCCGTGCTAGTTGTCTGGATTGGCCTCAAACGGATTCAAAATATCCGCTGCTGCCTGAGTTATGCTAGT
Organism: Schistocerca piceifrons; assembly: GCF_021461385.2. NCBI lineage: Eukaryota > Metazoa > Arthropoda > Insecta > Orthoptera > Acrididae > Schistocerca > Schistocerca piceifrons. The sequence goes on along the minus strand of NC_060140.1, from coordinate 22,859,112 downwards.
TTTTTCCAATGGGTATGATCAGTCGCGGAAACCAACGGGCGGCGATCTTTAGTTACGTTGAAAACGTGCACGATTCTGAAAAGCGACCAACGACAGTTTCACGTTTTCCACTATCGCCTGACTATGTTAGGTACTGAATGTCATGTCATGTCATGTCAGCGATGCTATATACGCTAACCTGGCTGCAAAGTGAGATGTCCAATTACAATGTATAACATAACATATATAATTCTACTATATAAACAGAAACTGAAATAAAAATCCTCAAACACTTGGTATTTTGCTATTTTGCACAATGTTTGAAAAATCATTATTTTTTTTTGACGAACTCTAGCATTGGGTATAATGGCGTTGGGTGCAGAAAAAGTTATAGTAATCAAATGTCTAGACATTGTGCTCTTTTAAAAAGGAAATAGATACCAAAGCGCTAGTAACACACAAGAAATGGAGATATTTTTTAAAAAACTGAAAAACGTCCGAAATTTTGAAAAAGTGTTTTGACTATAGAAAGTTTAGTCAACATAAATTTTGTTGGTAAAACATGGTTTTCCAATCTTTCCAGTCATATGAACGAGTTAATAAGCGCCTTTCCGAGACGTTGACTGGAATAAAAATTTGACCAAATGGAACGACTTCAGATCTGGTTTAAAATTGCTTTGCTACCTGTCTGACTTTTATACTATTCAGACAATGATCAAACATCTTTGTTGTTGCATACTGAACTTTCTGAGCCACTGGCAGCTTTTAATAACGAGTAATAAATGTCTCTTTTTTCCTTCTGTTACCGTAGGTATAGACTCCACTATTGTTCTCGAATTGTGATAGGCTATTTATGACGAGTTTCATTAGCGAATATAAACACTGTGAAGGTGCATTTAAAATGGCTAACACCTTGAGGACGTACCAACGAGGTAACTGCTTGACTTGGCATAATCAATACTTCCTTTCTAAGCGATGGGCTATCCCAGAAAATTATTCTATAACATTATTATTGAGTGGAACTCTGCAAATGTATCAGGACGTTTATTTGTTTGTTTTCAAAGCTAGTAATTTTCCACAGACCAAAATTAATTAAACTATATTTTTGAGTAACTTAGTACTATGTACCTCCCGTTTCAAGTTTTTGTCAATATATCAATATGTAATTGAGTTTCATATTCCCGTCGAATGGTGTAATATCTGACACACACAGAGATAAGATCCAACTGTGGTGGCATCACTCATGGGAAAATTCCTGTACTAGTGGGTGTCAGAGCTGCACCTTTTTTAGATTGAAGTCAGCTGATAGGTATTCCTGCTTAAGGGAAGTCTCTCTAACGAGGGAATCACTTTTGACAAAGCTTAGGTATCCGAGTAATGAGGGAATTAGTATATTTCATCAAAATATACAAGGTATTAGAGATAAAGTTAGTGAACTGCTTATAGATGTTGACTCTGAAATTATTGGTATATCTGAACACTTCTTAAATAAGGAGATAATTCAGAGGCTTCCTTTACCAGGATACAGGTTGGCTGGAAGCTTTTCTAGGAGCTCTTTGCGGTGTGGGGGAGTAGCCATGTATGTGAAAAACGGTATCCCATTTGAATCGACTGATGTTTCAAAGTACTGCACTGAAAAGGTGTTTGAATGTTGTGCACGTGTGGTTAAATTTAGTGGAGTTAAACTTCTAACTGTTGTTATTTATAGATCCCCAGACTCCGATTTCACAACATTTTTGCTAAAGCTAGAGGAGGTTCTTGGTTCACTTTATAGGAAATACAAGAAGTTAGTTATATGTGGTGACTTCAATATTAATTGTATAAGTGATTGTGCAAGGAAAAGGATGCTGGTAGACCACCTTAATTCATATAATCTTATGCAAACCGTATTCTTTCCAACGAGAGTGCAAGGGAACAGTAGAACAACCATAGACAACATTTTTGTTCATTCCTCATTAATAGAAGGACATTCTGTTAGCAAAAAAGTGAATGGCCTTTCAGATCATGATGCACAAGTTTTAACTCTAAAAGATTTTTGTGCTGCAACTCGTGTTAAATATAGTTATCAACTTTTTAGGAAAGCTGATCCAGTTGCTGTGGAGACCTTTGTAAACCTTATCAAGGAACAAGAGTGGCAAGATGTTTATAGTGCTGATACAAAAGACGATAAATATAATGCTTTCCTCAAGACTTTTCTCGTGCTCTTTGAAAGTTGCTTTCCGTTAGAACGTTCAAAACAGGGTACTAGCACAAACAGGCAGCCTGGGTGGCTGACCAGAGGGATAAGAATATCCTGTAGAACAAAGAGGCAATTATATCAAAACGTTAGAAACAGTCAAAATCTAAATGCAGCAGCCCATTACAAACAGTATTGTAAGGTGCTTAAAAAAGTTATTAGGAAGGCAAAAAGTATGTGGTATGCAGATAAAATAGCTAAGGCTCAGTATAAAATTAAAACCATCTGGTCAGTCGTAAAGGAAGTGGCTGGTCTGCGAAGACAGGTCGAGGATATAGAATCAGTGCGTAGTGGGAATGTCCGTGTTACTGATAAGTCACATATATGTACAGTATTTAATAATCACTTTCTGAATATAGCAGGTGAACTAAATAGAAACCTAGTCCCAACAGGGAATCAATAGCGCTCGTAGAAAAAAGTGTTCCGCGACTGTTACCTGAAATCGACGCGCAGGTCGCCGAAGTGGCGTCAAATCGAAAGACCTGCACCAGGCGAACGGTCTACCCGACGGGAGGCCCTAGCCACACGACATTTCCATTTTTACCTGAAATAATCCTCCATGATACTGACAAGAGGGAGATTGAGTTGTAAGTAGGCTGTTTATGTTTTCTGTATGTAAGTAGGCTGTTTATGTTTTCTCTATGTAAGTAGGCTGTTTATGTTTTCTCTATGTAAGTAGGCTGTTTATGTTTTCTTATTGGCAACGTTACGTAGCGCTCAATATGAAAATCACTGGCTGTGCTGTGTGCAGTCTGTGGCTAGTTTGCATTGTTGTCTGCCATTGTAGTGTTGGGCAGCGGCAGCTGGCTGTGAACAGCGCGTAACGTTGCGCAGTTGGAGGTGAGCCGCCAGCAGTGGTGGATGTGGGGAGAGAGATGGCGGAGGTTTGCAGTTTGTCATGAACTGATATATATATATTATGATTTGTGATGATATTAAGGTAAATACATTGTTTGCTCTCTATTAATATCTTTCATTTGCTAACTACCCCTATCAGTAGTTAGTGCCTTCAGTAGTTTGAATCTTTTATTTAGCTGGCAGTAGTGGCGCTCGCTGTATTGCAGTAGCTTGAGCAGCGAAGATTTTTGTGAGGTAAGTGATTTGTGAAAGGTATAGTTTAATGTTTGTCAGGGCCATTCTTTAGTAGGGAGTTTTGAAAGTCAGATTGCGTTGCGCTAAAAATATTGTGTGTCAGTTTAAGGACAGTCATGTATAATTGTTCTAAGGGGACGTTTCATATGTCGACCCTTAGCCTAGGATACCTCACTGGAATCTTCTGATTTTTCTTGTAGTTTGTGTATTTAGTGTAGCTTTTGTTTATTGCTAGCGCGTAATTGTAGAGAGAATCTCCTTTGTAGTTGTAGCCTTTCATTGTTGTACAGTAAAACAGTTGTGGCATGCATATAGATTTGCACCAAGTATTTCGCAGCTGTAATTAACAAGATATTATTTTCAGTGTTATGTTAATGTGTTCTCTTATTTTTGCTCTTCAAATTGTGTTTTTCTGTGTTGTCGTGTGAAATACTGTGACAATAATGGCGTGTGAAAAACGTAATACTAGGCTCCAAAGTAAACTGAGAAATGACAGTGAAAATGAGAGCAGTGTGTTAGCGCCACCGAGTTATGAATTAACTGATGTTCAAAGTAGTAATTTAGTAATTGTGCATAGGGAAATGGAGCGGGCGGCAAACAATGGCGTGGACAGTGAAACAATTAGTGAAGAGGGAAGCATTATCGATCGATCGGTCGGCAACAGCTCGCCTCAGGAATCCGAAATGACAGGACACAATTTCGCAAATACTGTAGATTCAGGTTTTGGGTCATCACCGTTTTCTCAAATAAGTCAAGACACATTTTCTGCTTGTCAAAATGTGAATGTTGTCGGTGCAAATGCACTGCCGAAAAGCGTAGAGAAACAGATTCCAGACACTAATACATTATTATTGCAATTAATGCAACAAATGGGACAAAAGCTTGAAAAGTTAGACACAATGGAACAACACCAGAGACAAACACAGCAACAGTTAGACACAGTGGAACAAAATCTCAAAAAGTTAGACACAGTGGAACAAAATCTCAAAAAGTTAGACACTACACTTGAACAAACACGTGAAGATTTAACCACTGAGTTACATAACATCGAATCGAAATGTCAAAAAGTCTGTAATGACGTAAAAACACAAATTTGTGAGCATTTTCAACCTATTTTTTCGCGGCATGAAAATGCATTACAGAATCACGAAGCAGCCATAAAAGAGCTGCAAACCATTGTTCATGAAAATCTTGAGACCTTGTGGGCTAAATTTGACTCAGTTGCATCTACCGATTCGGTTACGCAACTTGCAAAAGCTCAGGAAAACTTAAAGGACAAAGTAGATACTCTGAAACTTGGTTCAGAAAAACACGCTGAGGAAATAAGTACACTATCAGAGAAAGTAGCCGAACTTTCGGATCAATTCACTAACTTATCTACAAAGGTAGATGATGATCTGAATGACACAAGACCCGTAGCCTTCACTGACACAGAAGAGTATGAACAAATAAGAAAATTCAAACAAAATCAGAATCAAATTAATACACAACACCAAAGAGAAATCCGGGAAGTACAAGATCAGCTGACACAGGTAATACAAGAATTACGTATTTCAGAGGACACTCGCGCCCCAACACGGGAAGAGGGACTTAGAAATACGGAAAAGACGCAAAATAATAACACAGGGCATTTCGGAAGTTATGAAAGAAACTGGCAATGTGCACCGAATTTCGAGATGGAACCGCCGAAACGAAGTAACAATGACCGACATGCGACTTGCCGACATGATGATTTTGACTATAAGCTGTTCATTACTACACGTAAATTCAAAACGTTTAAGAATTCTGCCAACGACATTCATCCACAAGCGTGGCTCCATCAATTCTCTCATTGTTTCCCTCCCAACTGGTCATTGGAGCACAGGTTAGAATTTATGTGTGGCTACTTAGAGAATGAACCAGCTGTAAGAATGCGATCGGTCATTCACGATTGCCACAGTGAAGGAGAATTTTACCATGCCTTCCTCTCAGCATATTGGTCTCAAGCCACACAAGACCGCGTAAAACATGGCATCATAATGATGAAACATTTCGAACAATCTGAATTCTCCAGTCTTGTGAAATATTTTGAAGACATGTTGCACAAGAATCAGTACCTGTCAAACCCATACAGCCCCTCAGAACTCATCCGCATTTGCTTAATCAAATTACCTGAACATTTACGACATATTATTTTGGCAGGACGTTGCAAAGACGACATTGAAGCTTTTCAGGGACTGTTACAAGAACTGGAAAGTGACACTGACAATCGCGGAACGCAGGAGCACAATAATTACAGATTACATCAGTCGCAATTCCGCGATGAAAGAAATAATAACTGGACGCGACAAGGCTATTCTCACAACACAAATCGTGACCAAAATAGACTCCACCCGTATGACAACCGTTGGCAGAGTAGTCATAATTACAGGGAAAGATCACCTCTCCGCATTAATGACTATCACAGAGACAATCAGAGAAACAGACAATATGGGAACCAAAACAATTATTATCAAGGGAGACAGAATAACTTTGGACGCAACGGTCCAGCACGCAGTTACGACTCAGGGAGAAATTCTCCACCACGTGACAGACAAGAAAGAAACTATGTAAACTACCGACAAAACGACAGACGTGAATTTCATCAGAACTGGCGGGTTTCTAACAGAGCTGGGCCATCTGGGCAACGTGAATTTGTAGAAATTAGATCTCCAAATCCCAATAACGACGCGCGCCAACAAAGAGAGAGACAGTGACTCGCGCAGCAGGCAGCCGCCTGCGCCGTCTGGCTCAGAGAAAAATTACACAGACGCTAACCTTGAGAAAAGATTTAGCATTCCTTACCGACGTATAACACATGACAGTTGCTTTTCAGTTGAAACTCTGCGTACTAGGAAGAGTAGAGGTTTACACCACATTTCACATGTAAAACCATTTATTGAAAGATAATCTGCTTTTTAACTTTGTCTTTGTCATATAACTTTTCACTTCACATTTTTAGTATGCTTTGTCAGACTTAAGAAACTGTTAACATGCAACAATGTTTGAAGTTAAATATCCAGTCTAGAACCTAGGGAACATTTTTAAAACAGAAATTACGAATGCATTGTTATAGTGAACAGACGACACAGTGTTGTATTTGTACATTCTTGCTTGTTAGTTGCACGATTACGTAACGACTATCAGGGTTACATACTTAGGACACATACTGGTACTGCTAATGAGATTTTAATGCAACATTTTGGTTTACTTGAAAATACATTCTGGGTTTAAAGTACTTTCTGTGAGATACCAGACGACACAGTGGTTAGTTTATGTGATAGCTACACGATTTTTATCACGACGCTACTAATGAGTGACAATGTACGATGTTGATTTTGCGGTGTTTCTGTTTTATATCTGCACAGTTTTTCTGTATTATTCTGGAAAGTAAAACATGTTTTAGTAGTAACTTTTATGGTATAGCTACAAGGAGACAGCCTTTTCTGTAGCACAACAATACGTTACAGCACAGTACTTTCTTCATCACGGCAATAAGCGTAATAAGTATGATATCTATACGCAAAGCATTTCACTTTTGTGTATCATGAGGTAAGTACATTGACTTTAGCAGAACTTTGCTTACAGAGGACGATAACTACGACAGTTCCACAGAATTATCTTACAACAAGACGCGCATTTAGCGCTACAGGACACGCATTTGAGTGATTAATCTTATACTTAAAACACTTATTTTCAAAGATTTTTTAATTACAAAGAAAGTTTTCCGTGATACATTTCATTCCATTGCTGTAATTTGTAACACCTGAGGGTATAATTACATTTATCCTCAGGGGGGTACACGCTTACTTTGTGTACCATGTGTGTGGCAACCACAAGGAACCCTAGCTAATATGGTATTTGCTTATACAACTTTACACGTCGGTACCATATTTCTCTAACACAGAATTACACAGCTATCTGATTATTTGACAGAGAAACAAACATTCTTTTTACTACGTCAGTGAAAGATGTTTACGCAATTACAGTTGGATAACTTCACACTTATGAAACTGTATTTTGTCTGTACTTTGTGAAATGTTCATATTTTTTCGGATTCATTGTGATACTATGAGAGCTTTGAGATATTTGGTATGGGATCATGATTTTAAAGTACGTTTGAGGTAGATGACACTATTGAAATGAGCAGAGAATTTTTTTTACGTTTTGAAATTATTGGAGGAAGTTACGACGATTTTAAGATTTGACTGAAGTGTTATGATGTTATTATTACGACGACGATGTGTACTATGCTGTTGAGGTATGTTTATGATAAATAAGCTGATGCTATATGAGGAATCTGATTATGCTATGTAGCTATTATGATGAAATATTGAAGACATGTTGATGAATATGAATATGTATATGTGTAATAAGGTAAGGAATAAGGAGTAGGGGTTAGGGACTCTGATTTATGAAAAGGTTGTTGGAAACCAAGAATCGTACTTTAAGAGTTATGAAATGTGTGTGTATATGCATGAATGTATCACAATGCCACTGAAAATTTTTTTGGACACTGTTATATTTATAGGATTTTGTTTCTACAGATTTGCAACGCTAATTCTTGACCTGTGAAATATTTTTATATGACTGCCACGGTAGCAGAAACTGCTGTCGTAAATATTTCCGTACGAAAGTTAAGTGACCACCTGCACGTAATGCGTCGCGGGCACCCAGCTGTGTCAGACGCCTGGAGAAAAAGCCATTATTGCGAGCCCTTTTCAGCGGCACAGGTAGAACAAAAAAAAAGGGGAGGCCATTATCCTCGGAAATATTTTTACATCTGCACACCTGATTACGACAAGCGTCTTTCTACGAGAGTTGAGAGAATTTCTACTAACTTATGAAATGTCACATGACTACTGAATGATATTTTTATACTTTGCTTTTCGTAGTTGCTTATTTCACTTGATATCTGGTTCCAGCTGTGTTGCAGCATTGCTTTTATAAAATAAAATGCATTTGCTAATGTGAACACTTTCTGTCAACAGATCTATTAAATAATTATTTTATGATCCACATTCTTTAAAAAAGGAGCACTTGGAAAGGAAAGAACAATAAGAAGGAACTAGTAACTGCATTCATAATTTTCTTTTCAAGTAATTGGTAACTTTTTGGTAGAATAACTTCTTGTGGTGCACCACTTTAATTACTTAGACATTAAGATGTGATTATACATTTCCCTTATCTGCATTGTTATCTTTAGTGTACTATTTTTTCTGCTTGAGCTATGTCATGTTTTGATATAAGTTATTACATTTGCTGCTGCTAGCTTTGCCAATCTGTATTTTTTGTCATTGCTGCTTGTGTTAATTGTTTTGTGCTGCTGCATTGCCTCGTTCCTTAGTTTAGCATCTGAGCTCAGTAGATTTAAGTTAGCTTAAGAGGGGGTAGCCTCTAAGAGAATGAGTTGCGATGAATTGGAAGAAATGCATTGAGAATTAATACGAAAAAAGTACATGAAACAGGTTTAGGTAGGATTTTCTTGGAAATAAATGTTGAGGTAAGAAATGTGTGAACATATAAATACAGAAAGCATGCTTAGATAAAAATTTTTTTGGTGGAAACAGAGGATGAAATAAGAGGAAAGATATATGAAGTTTTGGGTTGGACTGCAGTACCAAATGTTACACTGAAAACGAACCCTGTCCTTTCCTATTGATGTTATCCCACTATGTGTTTGTGTACCCTTGAGTATTTGTTTTCTTCCTGTCTCTGTGTACTGTTTCATAGAATTTTTTTCTCTTCTAATACTAAGCTATATTCACTATGAGGAGGAATACTGTTATCCTCAAATATAAGTTGCATTAATAATATGTTATTTTCTTTGTAAAGTTGTTTACAATTCTGTTCTGTTTCAATGTTCATGTGTGAAATTAATGTTTCGAAAACTATTCTCATTATTTTATGTATGTACTTATGTCACTATTTTTGTAACACTCATGTATATGTTTATTTCTATTCTTTTGTAAAGCCTGTACTACAAATGTTATCTGTATTATTATGTTTTTAATGATGTATTTTGTACCTTTGTAATTTTATTCCTATGTTATAAAATTGTAATTGTCACCAGTTCATGACATTATTAACTTGTTAGTTACATTTCACTGCACACGTTTCTGTTGGTCATAGTATGTGGACAATATATGAGAAGTAGGGACTGATAGTGTTTGCATGTGTGTTAATGATTCAGCAAGGGACTGGATAACAGCATTGCTCGTTCTAAGGACAATTAAAAGAAAAACTTTCTGAGTGCACAAGTGGTGGTTTATGGACTTGCTATATTCTCCGCAAGACTCTTCAGTGGTGATTGTGCACCTGCACAGTCACAACAGATGGCTGCTGGCCATCTCTTCAAGGACTACAGTGGGTCTGCACCTCTGGTGGCCCACCAATACCATTATCTCTACAAGGACTACAGTGGGTCTGCATCTATGATGACCTACCAACGCCATTATTTCTACAAGGACTGCAGTGGGTCTGCACCTCTGGTGGCCCACCAATACCACAATCTCTACCAGGACTCCAGTGGGTCTGCTCTGTGATGACCTACCTACCAATATTCTTCCAAACTTCGAATGACTCTGCTGTGGGTTTGCTCTGTTGTGGCCCATTACCTGTCTGCATGTCGAGAGTTAGCACTGTCTTTCCGTTGGGAGGTCAACACTACTTCTTCAAGACTGCATGGAAATCCACTACTTCTATGTGCATTTTCTTTTACTGCTTGGACTTTGAGAAAAACTCTGCATTTTTACTGTGATGAACAATGTGGACTGTCTTTATGGACTGTGAGAAATTTTGATCTTTTGACCAACATAATATTAATAAGTGTGTGCATTTTATATCTTTGTTACTGTAATTGTGAAAAATTTTTGTCAAATCTGTATTGGCCAGTGCCCAACACCATTTGTAAAAAATTTTTGTGGGGAGCATGGGGGCTATGTAAGTAGGCTGTTTATGTTTTCTGTATGTAAGTAGGCTGTTTATGTTTTCTCTATGTAAGTAGGCTGTTTATGTTTTCTCTATGTAAGTAGGCTGTTTATGTTTTCTTATTGGCAACGTTACGTAGCGCTCAATATGAAAATCACTGGCTGTGCTGTGTGCAGTCTGTGGCTAGTTTGCATTGTTGTCTGCCATTGTAGTGTTGGGCAGCGGCAGCTGGCTGTGAACAGCGCGTAACGTTGCGCAGTTGGAGGTGAGCCGCCAGCAGTGGTGGATGTGGGGAGAGAGATGGCGGAGGTTTGCAGTTTGTCATGAACTGATATATATATATTATGATTTGTGATGATATTAAGGTAAATACATTGTTTGCTCTCTATTAATATCTTTCATTTGCTAACTACCCCTATCAGTAGTTAGTGCCTTCAGTAGTTTGAATCTTTTATTTAGCTGGCAGTAGTGGCGCTCGCTGTATTGCAGTAGCTTGAGCAGCGAAGATTTTTGTGAGGTAAGTGATTTGTGAAAGGTATAGTTTAATGTTTGTCAGGGCCATTCTTTAGTAGGGAGTTTTGAAAGTCAGATTGCGTTGCGCTAAAAATATTGTGTGTCAGTTTAAGGACAGTCATGTATAATTGTTCTAAGGGGACGTTTCAGAGTTAATAATTAAATCACTAAAGACCAAGAACTCACATGGATATGACGGGGTATCTAGCAGAATACTGAAGTATTGTTCTATGTATGTTAGCCCAGTTCTCAGCCATATCTGTAACTTTTCCTTTAGGAGTGGTCGGTTTCCTGACTGATTAAAGTACTCAGCAGTGAAGCCACTTTATAAAAAGGGAGACAGGGATAATGTTGACAATTATAGACCTATTTCTATGCCATCGGTGTTTGCTAAAGTTATCGAGAAGGTTGTATATACAAGGTTACTGGAGCATTTAAATTCACATAATTTGCTGTCAAATGTACAGTTTGGTCTTAGAGATGGTTTAACAACTGAAAATGCTACATTCTCTTTTCTCTATGAGGTTTTGGACGGATTAAATAAAAGGCTGCGAACGCTAGGTGTTTTCTTTGATTTAACGAAGGCTTTTGACTGTGTTGACCACAAAATATTACTGAAGAAGTTGGACCATTATGGAGTAAGGGGAGTAGCTTACAATTGGTTCGCCTCTTTCTTTAAGAACAGAAAGCAGAAGGTAATTCTCCGCAATATTGACAGTGGTAGTGATGTTCAGTCCCAATGGGGCACTGTTAAGTGGGGCGTTCCCCAAGGGTCGGTGCTGGGGCCACTGCTGTTTCTTATTTATATAAATGAAATGCCTTCTAGTAGCACAGGTGATTCAAAAACATTCCTGTTTGCTGAACACCAGCTTGGTAGTGAAGGATCTTGTGTGTAATATTGAAACATTATCAAATAATGTAGTTCATGAAATAAGTTCGTGGCTTGTGGAAAATAATTTGATGCTAAATCACAGTAAGACTCAGTTTTTACAGTTTCTAACTCACAATTCAACAAGAACTGATATTTTGATCAGACAGAATGGGCATATTGTAAGTTCCTAGGCGTTCGGATAGATAGTAAGCTGTTGTGGAAAGCCCATGCTCAGGATCTTGTTCAGAAACTAAATGTTGCTTTATTTACCATTAGAACAGTATCTGAAATAAGTGACACTTCAACACGAAAAGTAGTCTACTTCGCATATTTTCATACGCTTATGTCGTATGGTATTATTTTTTGGGGTAATTCTTCTGATTCAAAAAGGGTGTTTTTGGCTCAAAAACGGGCGGTTCGAGCTATATTCGGTGTAAGTTCGAGAACCTCTTGTCGACCCCTATTCAATAGTCTGGGAATTCTGACATTGCCCTCACAATATATATTTTCTTTAATGTCGTTTGTTGTTAGCAATATTAGCTTATTCCCAAGAGTTAGCAGCTTTCACTCAGTTAATACTAGGCAGAAATCAAATCTGCATGTGGAATGCACTTCCTTGACCCTTGTGCAGAAAGGAGTGCACTATTCTGCTGCATCCATTTTCAATAAGCTACCGCAAGAACTCAAAAATCTCAGCAGTAGCCCAAACGCTTTTAAGTCTAAACTGAAGAGTTTCCTGATGGCTCACTCCTTCTATTCTGTCGAGGAGCTCCTGGAAGAGCTGAAAAATTAAGCAAATTCCAGTGTTACATTGTTGATTTTTCTTTATTTAAACTTACGAACTGTCGCCTGAATACGTTTCTTGTATTTCATTTTATCTGTTTCTACTATCGCGTTATAATTTCATGTATTGACTCGTTCCATGTCCATGGAGACTTCTTCTTAATTTGGTCCCACTGAACAATAAATAAATAAAATAAATTAAAAAATTGCAACCCGTATGCCTGTTTAGTCACCGTCCCAGCACACACAAGAGGTAACACACAAACAGTTTGACGTATGTCTTGAAATAAAAACACATAAGGCGTGGTGAACGTCTTAAATTAGCACGAACGTCTTCAACCTTGTAGTGATACCATCATTCATCTTTTGCCTCTTTTGGGCCCTGGTCAGTAAGAGGTGAAGGCGGATCGAAGCTGGGCCTGCTGGAATTGCTGCAATCTCATCCGAAATGTTTGGCTGCAGGTCTTGAAGCCTATGAGAGTTGTTGCGATACTCCTTAGACCTGAGGAATCCCCACGCAAAGTGACAAGACTACGTGACCTGGTTAGCCAGGTAGGGCCGCGACCAAACTGACCTCTTCAAACAACTCTTGAAGGTTGTGTAAATGTGCTCCAAGGTTCGACCGGCTGTATAGGCAGCTGCTCCATCATGCTGGAAGTAACCGTAGGTCTTTTCCTCCTCCGTCAATGCTGCCACTAATGGTTTCAAAATGTTGGCTATGCAACGTCGGTAACTCACCGTCTGATGAAAGAGGATGGGACCAACAAAGCAGCGTGTAGACACTGCACACCAAATTCCAGCCTTCTAATCATGCAATGGTGTTTCGTGAAAGTTATCTCAGTAAACAGCCACTCGCAAAACTGGAGGCACTGAGGAGCAACAGATACTCGGAAGGTCGCACGTGCAGGTCCAGGTGGATGCATGATCGACGTGATACGCCCATCTCTTGCGACAGGCGTCGGGCTCATTTGATAGGACTCACAAACATACCCTGGTGAAGCGCAGCCACATTTCGGAATGTTTTCTGACTTGTTCAGGAGAGATCCTGTCTGACTAAGCGGTGCACGGCACTCATTGCTGGCAGTTTCACACCATTAAACTTTTCAATAAATAACTGACCACGCCGTTTCCACGACTTTGTTGTCACGTAACTTTCCACAGCGAATTCTGGCTGCTCCACTGAGAGAACCAACGTCCCCTTTGCACTGCCCCACCCACACTGTCAGAGCCCGCAGTACGCTCTGAGCCGGTGCGGGGCACGTGGCGAGCGTAGACTTGGTGAGCGCGTTACGAGGTGTGGTTATATGCATACTTCCACGTCGAAATGTATCCACTCGTCCGGGCCATTTTATTTGCCCAATCCTGTAGAAGCAAAGAGATGAATGCTCGCGCTTGACGAAGGCAGTTACAAGGAAGTTTTTTTTAAGTTTATTGCGGTTGGCGGGCTCGTGGAATTATTGACTGGGCAGAAGAGTATTATCAAAACAGTCATCGATGTTTCAATCTGAATTCGACTATAATGTTCGTAGATAAAAGACCGCTGGAACGGAAACAAAGGTCACGCAGTTCAGTTCCGAAAATGTAGCGCCGCAAAAAGATGGAAATGGAAACTGTTACACCTTGAGCTATCGCTACAGAACTAATAGTTCAGTATTTCAATGCCTTTGTGAGGTGCTGATTAAAATTTCGTCCTCACTTTCAGTACAGAAATAAGCCATTCCTATAGGTGAATAGTGGTGTAATTACACGATGGCTATTTGGTACATCTGAAGCTACTGCAAACTTCTTAGGCAAACATAACAACACAGCATGCACAGGAAATGTGTATGTAGAAGTTTACAGCCATCTTTCAGACTTTTAGAAAGGTCGAAACACTGGCGTAAGGGGCACGGCATCTTAGCGACAGGTAACAGAGACAAATGGTGACGAGATGGACCCCCGACAGTAGCACTGTTTTATATTTACGGTACGTGAAGTTCAGAACTCTAATATCAATCCCCAAAAGCAGTTCGATGTAACGCCCAAAAGATCCCGAGAAAATCTCCTTTGAAGTTTTCCGAGGCACTTTTATTTACTAAAATTTAGGCTGTTTTCGCGGCCGACCACGTGGTTCACTTGGAGAAAGCTACTTGGGTAACCAATGGTTCGCTAGTTCGAATCTCAGTATTTTATTTTCCGTCTTTTTCTTCGTTCAGTTCCAATATCTACATAATTTAAATATAAAACTTATGAAATATATGCTAACTGGCAGATACCGGTATCTAAGCATCATTTTTCAAGAGAAAAATGCACATTTTATTGTTTGTAGTTCCGCTTTTCATTGCAAACACAAATCCTTAACTATTTGTACTGTATAAAAACGACTGTTATTTTTTTATTTAAATAATCTTTATTAACAATGTTTATATAATATCTATAATTAAAAATTTATGTTTGGAACTAAAACTGTTATTCTGCGTGCAATATGCTATTAGAAACTAAAAACGTACATTTTTCATACAAAATGATTAGGTGTGTTATATATCTGACAAATTCTATATTTACATGATGTAGGTATTCGGAGAAATAAAATCGAGGCCATAGCGAGATTCCAAACCACTGATTACAGGAATACTGTTCTCCAAAGCTGCCGAGCGAGCCACAAGACCCGTAGTGAAAAATAGCAAGAATTTTCGGCAAACTTACAAATCGATTTTCTCGACAATTTTTAAGTTACATCGCTCGGTTTGGGAGACACTTTTGAGTTCAGTATTTCATGTACCATAAACATAAAAAATGTTACAAAAATCCGATTGCTAGGTGGTGTCCTTGTCAGTTCAACAGCGTGACAAGGAGAGGAGACACGGATCTATCCACAAGCACTGTACCACAAGAAGTTCATAGTATCTGATTAGTAGACGATTGTCAACAGGTGAAATGTTGGAAGAGGTTACACACTTTATCACCACGGAACACTGGGAACAGACGAATAGGAAGAGCTGTGTTGAGCTGAGGAGTTGTGATGCGTCCTTTACCACTGCCACTTCACAGCAGCGAGAGTCGAGAGTCAACTGCGATATACAGCAGCAGTCTGTGGTGGTCGGCGGTGAGTATCGCTTTTATTTTTGGCGGTCAGTTGGACGTCGACGGGTCCGCAAGCGACTTGCCGGAAGGCGAGGGGAACCAGCGGTTCTCGAGATCGACTGCGCTCTCCACCTCATGGAACCATGGTGTGGCGGAGCTGTCAGATATGACAACAGCACTGATTTAGTAATTGTTGAAGGGAGGCTGGTAGCTAACGGAAGGTATGTGGCATTATCCTAAGGACAAACACACACACAACCATGCCCGAGGGAGGACTCGAACCCCCGCCGGTACCAGCCGCACAGTCCATGACTGCAGGGCCTGAGACTGCTCGGACCGGCGTCGACCGAAGCAGGCTGAGAGCGAGCGAGCAGCTCAACTGCGGCTCTCCGGACACCTGGCTGAAGGAGCCACCCCCGACTGCTGCACCTCCCACCTTCAGGGAGTGTCGGGAAACCCGGTACCTACCCCTACGCCTATTGGCCACAACTGCCGCCCTTTTTCTCGCATTCAGACTTCCAAAGCAGCTTTCCTGCACCTATCTGCAACATTACTGTTACCTTAAATATACGAAATGAAATCGATGTCCCCCTTAATGGAACTAAAGTAGAACTGGGGGGGGGGGGGGCGCTAATTGCTCTGCCACTTCACAAATATGCTCAATTGGCCGATTAGTACTGTAAGCTATCTTTAACTAATTCTTTGTCACGAAGGATTTCTCCATTCGCCAGCTAGTCGCTTCTCCTACAGGTAGTCTCCTACCAGTTCCAATTCTCGCGCTGTACCTGCATCTTTTTGCTGAGGTGAGAGCAGTTACATCCTCTCCAACCAGTTTCGGAAACGAAATTCTGCTAATCAATTTCTGTTGTCTGCGTATGGGGATTAGCCGAGCGGTCTAAGGCGCTGCAGTCATGGACTGCGCGGCTGGTTCCGCCGGAGGTTCGAGTGGCATGGGTGTGTGTGTGTTGTTTGTCCTTAGGATAATTTAGGTTAAATAGTGTGTAAGCTTAGGGACTGATGACCTTAGCAGGTAAGTCCAATAAGGTTTCACACACGTTTGAACATTTTTTTGTCTGCGTATGAATCGTTTTTGTTAACACAATTTCATCACATGCATTCAAAGTTTAGACGGTTCGTCTCTAAATATTACACAAGCACCCCCCCCCCCCCCCCCCGCGCGCGCACCCCACCCCGTCATGGGCGAGCATAAAACCGTCCATTTTTAAATGATGCTGTCACCTTCTTTCCCATTTCAAATTTGCAATTAGCATCTTCGAAAACAAGAGCAGGGGAAAAAAGTGACAGCTCTACAAACAGATGTACGATACCAGCGGGGCACTGACCACGGGGTGACTGGCGTTCTCGGCAGTGGGAGGCGGCCATGAGGCTCGGAACGCCCTGCTGCAACCGTCATAACCGCCGCGCTGGTGGACGGCGGTCATCTGAGGGGAACAGGTTAAAGGTTACAGCACTGGTCGCCTCTGTGGCGTCTCGCTGCTTTTGCCAAGCCCTCGGGTTCATTAGAACTGTGCCTGATGCACTGGGTTCGTGGATAAAAAAGTGCCCGTTGTGCCGCGAGGTGACCCACGTACTCACCTCCCTGATCTCCAGGGTTCACCACGGTCCACAGAAAGTTCACCGAAGTTCTACACAGTAGTGCACCGACCAGCTTCTGCAACTTCTCTGGAAATCGATGTCCCGGCCAACAAAACCGTCTTTTCCTCCTACTACCACACCTCCCAGCACCCACCCTCACGCCTCTGCACCTTACAGCTTGTCAGCTCATACTGAGACGTGCGCCCAGAGTTGATGCTGTGCTCTGCCTGTGGTGTCACCGCCAGACACCACACTTGCTAGGTGGTAGCCTTTAAATCGGCCGCGGTCCGTTAGTATACGTCGGACCCGCGTGTCGCCACTATCAGTGATTGCAGACCGAGCGCCGCCACACGGTAGGTCTAGAGAGACTTCCTAGCACTCGCCCCAGTTGTACAACCGACTTTGCTAGCGATGGTTCACTGACAAAATACGCTCTCATTTGCCGAGGCGATAGTTAGCATAGCCTTCAGCTACGTCAATTGCTACGACCTAGCAAGGCGCCATTACCAGTTACTATTGATACTGTAATAATGTATCGTCAAGAGCGACGTTCACCATTTATGGATTAAAGTTAAGTATTCCACCAGCTACGTCCGTTTTTTCTAAATTCTAATTTCCTTGACCTGTTCCAGACCTCACGCCAGCCTGCGTGAGCTAAAATGCGTGCCTTTCGGTTTCCTCTTGTATCCCGGTGTTGGCTCTCCTGCCAACCCACAACACTGCCACTTCTCATTTGGTCCACACAGCGCTGCGATATTCTCTCTATTCCTATTTGGCGTCTGGCCACTTCCGTGGCGTTATGTGCAATGGCGTGTGAAATAAAATGACTGATCGCCTGTCAGCTAAACCAGAAAAACATAAATACCACACCGAGTCAGTATATATTATTTATTTTTGGTCAAAGAGGGCGGGATCTGGTAGTTCTGGGTTTCGACTACTTACACGGTATTAATAATACAGAAATTGTTACCATTTTGTCCTTTACGAATTACTGGATTCAGGGTTGATGGTTAAGAAGCGATGTAACAAATATGTCATCTTGCATGTCATGAAAAGTCACCTAGTAACAGTGTAATTAGTTTGAACATTTTGTGGCTCTCAAATTGGATTCCCTATTTTACTTAGTTGCCCTTGCAAGAGAGAAAAAGACAAACTCTTGTCCACGGAGCGACTCCGAAGCTGATCCTTCGGGAAGCCAAAGCACGAACTGAGGCAACGAGTTGAATACAAGACTGCCTTCTAAGCACTGTTATCTACTTTACTATGAAACGCGTTTTGTGAAAGACTGTAAAACAATGTCTGTAATATATACATGATAAAGCTGATACAAATATATCAATTTCTAATAAGGGTCCCAAGTTAGTTCAACTACGCATCTCTGTTACCGATGAGTTTGCAGCTAAGAAAAGAAATCTCATTTTCAACCACCGCTATCTGAGTTTGATGATAAATTTTTCGAATCTTAAGGAGTTTATTTTTGATTTATTTATTTTTTGACAGCTGTTTACTTCGATTGAGAGTCTGGAAGGAATTGTGAATCGTAATTTCTCCTACTTTACACGCTGTTCTATTTACATTTTGCAATCAACTACAGAAATTTTATTTAATTAAATGTAATTTCAGAACTAGGTCTGCAAAACTGCCATTACTCTACGAAGTTGCCTTAGTTGTCGAATAAGTATTCGCAAGGTTTCATTCGAAAAAAAAAAATAATAGACTACAAATGACAGTGAATGGATACAACTTGAGAAACGGTCCCCACAGATGCGGTCGGAATCGTATGTAGTCTTCCGCTGTACCGGCAAATTCCTTTTGTTTGTTTGTTGAACCGTACTACCAATAGTTCGCTACAAATATTAAAATATATATACGAAGAAATAAAAAATACGAGAAAAGAGTTTGAACGATGTTTTGTGATTATTTTACAGTGTCTACAGAGGCATAATACTTCTTGCCGAAGAATCTTGACGTAATACCAATTATAGATAAATAGAATGTAAAAAACAACTCAAAAGAGATTGGGGAACATACGCCTGGTGATTAGCGTTTTTACGTAACCACAGACAGTACACTAGTTTTCACAAACAAACGTTGCTATACCGAAATACCAGAGTAACTCCTTTTACACGTAAAACAGGAGCGCTCGTCTGGAGCGGCACCCTGTTATTTCGTCAGGTTTTGCAGTCAGCTGTTCTGCTGACATTCGAATATGCCGTAGGAAAACAGCAAGTGGTTTACTTCTCTTCCTGGTTTCTTCTGACTGTAGCAGAAACATTATCCCTGAAGAAAGAATTAACCGACACATTCCTACTTCTCTACCTTATAAAACACACACACACACACACACTGGTCTGGCCCAACATGTTAACATTTTGTAGTCCTTTGCGTCACTGGCAAATTTAGAAGGCCCGATAGTGGTACGTTATCATCCCTATGGCTTACAAAAGGGCAGACGAATATTCAACTGGTTTTCAACCAGTTATTTGTTTCAGTCACAGTTGCGAGATGGTATCCTCGGTAAGTTGGTTGTAACTAACTCGCCATTCATCTGCTTCTGAATGATTAATTTTTTTTATAAATATTACAATTGTGACATTGCGTTTTTTATGTGGTGCGTAACAAAAATCAGTGCTGGATAATCGTTTTTCACAAAAAACCGGTCGCACAATAAAGAATAAATCGAACAGCAAGTTAAGGTATCGCATGGCATTTCTACACTTTGAATATATCTACGTTCGTCGACACCAATCGGCTGCTTCCAGTTAGTATTTTACACTTTCGAAAAGTGATCACCATCTATCTTTTCTGCTGATGGGTACAGTACTCAAACAATTGAACGTGATACTGTTTTCAACATCCCTTGTATTTTTTTCTATTCTATGCACGACATGTGCACGTAATACGCACCGAGCTACTACGCATCTGTGATTTCTCAACCATGTAACACAAAGTTTGTGAAAGACAGCGATCATCATGGAGCGAATGTGGGCGGGCGCCGCGGAGCTTTCTCACACTGGAACCCATTAGTCAATATCCTACACACGAAAAAACTAATAGCTGCTACATAATTCTGCCCCAACAAAAAAAAAAAAAAAAAAAAAAAAATCTCTTGGCATAGCGAATACTAACGATCACGAATTTTCGCAAAACGAGGCGGTGACGGCTTTCCCTGCCGTGGAAATTTAACGAGAGCGGAGTTGTATCGATCCAGTAGGCAGCAGGTAAACAGGCTGGCGACCCCGGCGCGGAAGGCCACGGCCAGCTCCCAGTGGCCGGCCTCTCGCCTGCTCCCCTGCCCCTAGCCACGAAGCAGCACACCGCACACCGCACTGTTACCGAGGTCAGCCGCTGGTATATCGTATCAACGTGGGACAACGTTCAACAAGCGACAGCAGGCGAATCTCCTCTGTAGGAATCGACAGGAATTCCGCTCATTCAGAAGAATTCGATCGTGAGACCCGGAAGGCGGCACATGACGATAAAACGACAAGGCTGATGTGTTCCTTTCTATAGTCGTCTGATGCTGATCTGAAATACCGTTAAGTGAACAAAATACTAGCCTGAGGAATATAGGACCTGTTCTTTAATTAGATTCAGGACTTCTCAGCAGGTAGAGTCCAACAGGGGGTCATTTTGAAGAAAATCTGCTTCCACTCACAACTGATAATAAACGATCAGTCATGTTTTAAATGAACCGCTTTCAATTGTAACTGGTAGCGAATTTTCTTCCTTTAATGGAACATTCATCGAGTTCAGAAGCATCCATTATGGATGAAATTTTTTATCGGGACGGACTCCCCAATGAAGTGATACACGACCGTTGCTTTCAATGATACACGTGACTGACTGGCGGACCACGTCGAAAGGCCCGTCAGGTTGATTGGGGACGATGCTGTTACACTCAGTGAACTCGCAATCCTACAAAACAAAGATCTTCTTAAATCGAACCTTCGTACAGGGACTAACGTCTGACCCCCAACATATGCAAACATAACATACTATGTATAAACAGCCGAAAAATTACATTAATGCGCAATTACGCTATAGCCCATTTATCACTGGAAGCAGCAGCGACAGTAAAATAGCGAATAGTATCAGTCCGAAGACCGACGACTACAAAGAACTGGTTGTCGGGAAGTAGATTCTACACTGAGATACATTGGAAGAATCCTAAAGAGGTATAATTAATGGTTCAAATGGCTCTGAGCACTATGGGACTTAACTTCTGAGGTCATCAGTCCCCTAAAACTTAGAACTACTTAAACCTAACTAACCTAAGGACGTCACACACATCCATGCCCGCGGCAGGATTCGAACCTGCGACCGTAGCGGTCGCGCGGTTCCAGACTGAAAGGTATAATTAACCAAGAAATGTAATTAACCCTTGGTCGAATGTTTCTTTAATTTCGACAGTCTGGGACCGGTACTAGGTAGGATTGATGCAGGAGATGCAAAGGATACAAAGAATAGCGTCACGTTTCGTCACCCATTCGTTCAGCGGGCGCGAGAGCGCCGCGCAGCAGTTCATCGGAATGCCGCAGCGGACACTGAAACGTTTGCATCACGGAGTGGTTCACTTTTAAAATTCCTAGCGTCTGCGTTCCAAGCAAAGTATTTCCTCCCACAATAATCTCGCGAAATGAGCACGACCGGATAATCGCAGAAATCAGACCTCTTACTGCGGCTTAACCTTTCCAAACGTATTTCCATGACTGGAACAGAAAGAGAAGTACCCACCGCCATACACTGTAAAGTGACTTCCGCTGTATTAATGTTGATGTAAATGTGGTCATTATTGTAAATTATAATCAGCAATACTAGGAAGGTGTGAAGACCAATGGACAATTCTGAACATTTCAATGCCAATAAGCCAGGGTAATTACCAGGAAAGTTACTGGTTTCCTTCTACGACAAATCTCATATTTTCGGGCTAGACGGTCCAACACCAGAAACAGGAAAAAATGAGATGTCTGTACACTTCTAGAGAACAGTCATAACTTTAGCAGAGCGAAAGCGTATAAGTCTGTTTTCAATGCTCCAATCTCTTTTTTTTTTATTTGGGTTTAACGTACACACATATATCGTTCAGACAAAGGATAAAAATGCCTTCTGTCACATTTGGACATAGCACTCCCTTTTGGCCCAAAAGAGCGAAATCGCTGAACATCTGTGCTAAAATTTATCGCGGCAATAACAGCGTCGGAAATTATCCAAAAAATGTTTCGCTTCTAGTAGTACAACACTGGGTTTTCGTTTTTACTCTGAAAATAGTATATATTCAACATATATTCAACTAACTTCATTCATTTTATATATGAATTTTCTTCACATATTTCTGGGCCCTAGAGTTTTACAGATATTTCCTTTTAACAGATGCGTCATATGTAAATGCGGAAAGTTGTGTGCTGTTGGAGCTTGGCGCACAGACGTTTTTAGCGCTACAGTAATCCTCAGTTGCTACAGGACAGTTTAACAGCACGCCAAGTGAAATGTGCTGCAGGACATAAGAGTGGGTATATAAAAGGTGTAGCAGGAGAAATGGTCAATATTCAGGGCTATGACAGGAATGATCATGCGAATCGAGAAAGTTTGGCAAACTTGGGCTCCAAAATAAATACATTAAGGGACGAAGATATCTTCTGTCTCCGCTGTGCTAAACTGACCATTTTCAATGTGCCTTTTCTTAGCAAGTAGTAACAGTACAATACCGAACTATGTTTCACAAACATTACACTATTTGCTGACAAGCTGACTTTTTTCTGAATATCATACTGAAATTATAATTTTGAAAAATGTTTTAACAATGAACGGTTTTTCAGGCAAATTTTTAAGATTACAAAGGCCAAGAAATAGAATCCTTAATAATAAAGCTATAAAGTTAATAAAATGTCGCTTCAGGCACGTCTACTAACACGTTTGTTAGAATTTGATTGCTCTGGAATACGTAGTTCCAGAGAAAAGGTAGATTAGGCTAAAAAAATCGAGTGTTACAGGAAACTGAATGTTAAGTTTCATTTCACACACAATGTCTTATAATACATTCCCGCTATACACCTCGTCATTTAAATTCACAGCTTCTTTCACTGCATCTGCCACTGCTTTGGGAACAGCTTGCAGTAAAGAATTATATTCCTGAAATTTTGTAGGAGGGCTTGCGAAGTTCACAACGGCAAATAAAATTTTCTCTGCTGTTATCTCCTAACACAATGCATATACAAACGTAATACTCCTTTCATTATATTCGCTGTTTTCTTTCATCCCGGTCCTCCAGATATTTTCTTGGAAACTTTCGAGGTCCATTTCGGCAATCCTTTGCTTAGAAATAAAAAACGTCCACGACTTATAGAGGGTGTCCGAAAAGACTCTCCCTGATTACATAAATTGATAACTCCGGCTATAAATAAGATACAAATATGAAACTTGTGTCGAATTGTTTACCTCAGAGGATGAAGTGCTCATACCTCTTAAGACATGCAGTTTTGTGGCCACGTTAACTAGAATGTTTTATTTCGAATGTTCTTTTATGTCATATTCCTGAATACTGGCCACTCCCCTTGGGAGACCCTGTAAATACTCTGCATAAGATTCACCATACCCGACTTCTTTTAAATGTATCACTTTCTCCTCAAGTGAGATCGCGGACTGATTAAGAGCCTAACGCTCTTTTCAGCAACAGCTTTGGTTGGACCCCACTTATTTGTAAATCGCTAGAAAGAAAGGAAAACTTTCAACTTATTCTCTATTGTCCTTTTCTGATTTTTATTTATTTATGTTGTGCTCATTAAGTTAGTTTGGTCCTTTCCTAGCTTTCTTTTTTAGGTTTCCTTCAAGAGATTATTGATGTTGCTGGGTAGTCTCCATTTGGTGTGCATTCTTCCAAGAGGGCCGTGTGAACCTTAGTAATCTCCCACGCTCCGGGTGGCCGGTAACCTCGCATGATGTCGGCCCATTGGGGCAGCAATTTTGAACAACTGGCCTGTGCAACTGCGAGCGTTATCACAGCAGTTCCACATTTCCGATGGTGCGGTAAGATATGATTGTCCCGTAACGCGTCACACCGCAGAAGGGCAGTGTTTCCGAAAGGAATCGTCACTGGTGATGAGTCGTGGGCGTACCACTACCAGCCCGAAACCAAGCAGGCCTCTAGGGAGTGGAAACATGTCGGTTCCCAGTACGAAAAAAATTCAAAGTGACTCGGTCTGCTGGGAAAGGACTTGTGACAGTGCTCTGGGACATGTATGGTGTGTTACTGGTGGACTTCACTGACACGGGACTACTGTGAATGGTGCAGCCCACATTAAAACGCTGGTTGAATTGCGTAATGCCCTCCTGAAAAACATCAAAACGTGTTGACAATGTGAAACTTCTTCACGAAAATGCTCGACTCCTTCTTGCTGCTCCTTTTCGTGAGAAAATCGCCAGATTTGGGTGCGCGATCCGGCACCCCTCATACCGTCACCTTTCCATCAGTTTGGTCCGATGAAGAAATTCCTGACCGGCCAATGCTGTGCGACAGATGCGGAAGTGAAATCAGACAGATGCGGAAGTGAAATCAGCAGTCCGCAGACGGCTATATTTCAACCGAACGGATTTCTACGAACAGGGCATAATGAAACTGCTCCCACGATGAAAGAAATATGTTGACAACGTTGGTGACTATGTAGAAAAGTTCGTTCAAGATGTAAGTTCATTTGCGATTTTTTTGTTTTGTTACCTATTAAAGTTTTTGATAGTAATATTAATGTGTGCCGCTTTCCGATCTTCCCTCGTAGTTAGTTGTTCCACGTGAAAACAAACACTATGTACATAAACGGTTGAAGACCTGAAGTACATGCCGTCCTTGAGTAATATTCAAATACTGGTTCAAATGGTTTAAATGGCTCTGAGCACTAAGCACTATGGAACTTAACAGCTTAGGTCATCAGTCCTCTAGAACATAGAACTACTTACACCTAACCAACCTAAGGACATCACACACATCCATGCCCGAGGCAGGATTTGAACCTGCGACCGTAGCAGTCCCGCGGTTCCGGACTGCAGCGCCTAGAACCGCACGGCCACCGCGGCCGGCCAAATGCTGGATCAACTGATTATGAATTGACTCAGGTCCGCGGGTGTATCGTGTGACGAGTCAAGAGCCTGAACCAATTCCGTCACTTAAAGGCTCATTACATAATGCAACGTGACGGGAGGCAAAGGACCATGACTTCCACGCGTTCGAAAGACAGCGAGGTAAGAAGAGTACCCGACTCTGTCGCGAAGTAGATCGCGCGGTGTTGAGCAAGAACCGATGCATCGCTATAAATACTACCACTGAGGAGTAGACGCAGGGACAGCTGATCTCTGGCGGCCCACACCTGGGATGATTCCCAAGCACGAGGCGTACCGCTCTCATAATTTCTTCTTGCTGCATTTCATTAGACAGCGAGCCTTTGCACGTAGCCGCTTAAAAATGACGACGTTGCTTTATGTCGGAGGTTGCTTCACTTGTTACATGGCCCTGAGACGATCGTCAATAGCTGTCGCATTGTCTTTGGTCTACCATGACAAAAGTTTCTCTGAAACTGATTTAAGCGGTCGAAACTCTTGCAATGGCTTCCGTTGTGGACGTAGGAGAGGAAGAGGGACAGAGCCCTGAGGCCTTGCCTCCTTCAGCCGCCGACTGGTGTCGGGTCGCTGGTCTATAGGTTTGCAGGTAGAGAGTTCCCAAAGGAAGGCTTGCCACCAGTAGACGCCGGAGAGGACTTTGCTTCCACGGCCGGGTGGGGGGAGTCTGGGTCTCTTAATGTGCTGCTATAGGAACCACAAGAGGGAAAAGCACACCTCGGCCATATTTCTCTCGATCATCAAAAATGGCTCTGACCACTATGAGACTTAACATCTGAGGTCATCAGTCCCCTAGAACTTAGAACCACTTATACCTAACTAACCTAAGGACATCACACACATTCATGCCCGAGGCAGGATTCGAACCTGCGACCGTAGCAGCAGCGCGGTTCCGGACTGACGCGCCTAGAACCGGTCCCCCACAGCGGCCGGCTATCGATCATCAAACTGTGAGAAGCGCAATCAGTGACCTTCAGTTTCTAGATTTTTCGTCCGTTAATTAGGGCAGCACTTTTCGGGGATTGAGGAAGGTTGTCGTTTCCGCCATTAAGAAAGAGAGGTGGCGGCTCATATGGTGCGTTTTCAGAGTTATCTGAGTGCATCTTACAGTACTGAAATACTCAGTACCTCTCCCTTGCTCTTGTACATGTAATTACGCGACCAGCTTTCAGTGATGCTACCAACTAATAGGTTCTCTCAGTCACACGTTACGCATGCCACGGAAGACTGGTTAACACAAGGCATACTGCCGGAAATTTGCTACGCTCAAGCACGTAGTGGGACTAGCGTAACAACAACAAAAATGAGGTCGGTGAAACACGTCGCACTTTTCAGGACACGGAAATAAACGCTTCGGAAGAAAAGTCCATTACATTGATTACTGCAGATATTGTGGGAGAGTGAGTCAGTAAGTACGTGTTTGTTGCGAGATCGATTAAGTCAATAAACATAGCGCGTAAGGGCATCAGATAGGAAGCGAGAAGTGAGCCTCTTCAGCTGCCTCTTCAAGTTGTTACTCCTGTCAACAGAACGTTAGTTCAGCTATAGGTCACAGTCTCTAACATTAGTATATTTATCTACATAGGCCTGTATGGGCCAAATACAAAACGACAGTTTACAATAACTGCGGTTCCGATTTTCCACAACTGTTCCTAGGTAACAGAAACAATGGATTGCGCAAAACACACACGATGCCCTTATGTAACACGGAAACTCCTAACATTACCTAAAGAGCCCAAAATCTAGGAACATGGTCTTCGATGAATTACAGCATTCAAAGAGATTATAATTTTCTTTGTACTAACAAGGGGTTATAGTCTCACATGTGAGTTACCGACTTTGATCAAGTTTTGGAAGAACGCTCTAGACCGAAAATAAAGACAGACGTGTTTCGACATTTTGCAAGACATTTCCTAGTTTTTCAAAAAATAGACGTCAAACTTGATTACGGAAAATCTTGCTTCCAACGCTGCACATCTTAAGATCAAAATATGAGGTCAAAAATTAATCACGTTCGAGTTATTGAAGCTGTAGCTTGGGTAAGCGTTATCCCACCCATCTAGTAGAGCGAGGTCGGCGGTCGAGGTGCTTGACTACCAAACTACTGGTCCGCGGCTTTTTGTTTCCATTCTTTTTTTTGTGATGTATCTGATAATATCCTGATAATCGGAATACTTTTCTTTGTTTTTTCAAGCAAACATCGGGAGGTGTGATTAACAATCAAGTACGTATCTATCATGTATTTGCAGTTATTTTCGTCATGATACAAAGAACAAAATACACCTTACGTTCATTATCGCGTAATGCTAACAGATAGTTTATTCGTGAGCGTTTCTGCCAACGAAATCTCGTGCATTGACGTTTTTATTTTCGGCACAATATTCGTGGAAAACATATCTGAATCACGTTGCTGAACACAAATCTATCATATTTCAATATGGCTATGTACCATGCGTACAAATGCATATTTTGAAAGACAGGCACGGACAACTCGCAGTAGATCAACGTGTATATTTTGATAGCATCTAACCTATCTTGTAATTCCCTGCTCTGCTGTGATGTAGTATCATTTTGAAGTCGTTCGATGAAATTCTTTAGCTGTAGCAAATAGTTAACGTCACACGGTTGACAAAGAGACGTACATTTCGATGGTATCACGCTCACGGTGCAGGTCGGTTGAACACTATCGTCCTATCGTAGCGCGTCGTGTCACTTTGGCCTTGCTGCAGGTCAGGTTTCACAACGTGATCCAGATATGATTGATACAGTTAGGAGGCCAACTTCCCCGATTTTGAGCACGTGACAAAACTTTTTCCAGATTCCCTTTGGGGAGCTTCATCTTGAGAAACCCGCGGACCGAATTTTCCATTAGGTTGCTGCAAATACAAGAACATTGTCAGCAGCAGTTTTCCGGATGCTGAGACGAAATATTGCGCAGTGCATGACAGTGTATCTTGAATCACATTACCAACTGCAGCACACGTTTTCTTCTCGTTTCGATGTGTCAGCGTACGTTTAATACTGACATGATATTCACATCCTGTTTGGTCGGCGTTTATGACCTTGTGTAACAAAAAATGCGATCCATGCGAACAGCCGAAGGCGGAATGCCGATGATCCTGTACCCATTGTAATTGTAATTGAAGATCTCGTTGCGTGAACATGTAGGTGTGGTCTGCTGCAGATGACCGTGTTCAACAATGTCCGATAAAGATGTATGCGTGCACCAGCATTGCGCGTTTTCCTAAGTGATGTCACAGATGACCATCGACCCTACAGGTTGACAGTTATTGAACTATATGAAAAAAAACGTAAATTACTTACAAACTACGGCGTGCACAAATTTTATTGAAAAATGTAAACGTCGCTACAGATATTTCGATTTAGGTTATGACATGTTCAATATCCGTAATATTGGCGATGATATGGCGCAGACGAAAAGCTAAATTCTGCATCACCCGTTCAAATGTAACAACATCGATGCTGTCGATGACATCCTGAATGGCTGTTTTCAGCTCAGCAACAGTTTTGGGGTTATTGCTGTACACCTTATCTTTAGCATAGTCCCACAAAAATGAGTCTCATGTGTTCAGATCCGGAGGATATGGCAACCAATAAAGGTTCATGCCAATGGCTTCTGGGTACCCCAGAGCCAGAATGTGGTCCCCAAAGTGCTCCTCCAGGACATCAAACACTCTCCTGCTTCGAAGGGGTCAAGGTCGGTCTTGCATGAACCACATCTTATGGAAATCAGGGTCACTTAGGATCAGCATGAAGTCACCTTCCAAAACGTTCACGTACCTTCCGGTAGTCACTCTGCCATCAGGGAATATCGCACCGATTATTCCGTGGCTGGACACTGCACACCACACAGTTACCCGTTGAGGGAGAAGAGACTTCTCGATCGCGAAATGCGGATTCTCGGCCCCCGAAATGCGACAATTTTCCTTATTGACGAACCCATCCAAAAGAAAGTGGCCTTCGTCGCTAAACCAAACCGTATTCACATCAAAGTCCTTTTCGTCAATTCTGTGGGCAGTAGTGATGGCGAAACACAATCGCTGCTCCATGGCCCTGGGACTTAATGGGAATAGATGCAGATCTTGAACAACAATCAGTCGCAGTGATTCCCGGTTGATTCCCACCTGTTGTGCAGCCCGTCTGATCGATGTCCTGGGGCTGGTTTGAAACACAGCGCGTCTTCTCGATGTTTTCAGCCGTTTTCACCCTTCTTGGACTGCTGACATTACCAGCACTGTCATCACGAGCACTACCCGTTCTCTCAAACTTGCGAATCAAAGTCTTGATTGTTAGCACACTTGGATTGGTTGTCTTCAGCTTGAACTGGGTCGCAAACACTCCTTTGAGGAGCGATTGGGCTGTCATTGCTCCCATAATACGCCTTCACAAGCGCTATACACGCTCAGGCACGCTCGTGACATTTTCACGTGCAAATGGCCGACGATAGCAAGGCGCGTCTGCATGCGCATACTGATTCCCATCATGCCCCGCGGCCAACCATGCAGTTCGAATGTCCTAATACAAACCGTTCTGAAGCTACGACGATTTTATTCCATATAGTTCAATAATGATCACCCTGTATTTTACAAGCCTCCGAACCCCACATTCTGCGGAGAGTCGTGGACATCCAAGTACTTAGCGACTAGTGGTAGTTTCACTGTCCTGCCTCTTTCC
This sequence comes from Schistocerca piceifrons, assembly GCF_021461385.2. Classification (NCBI taxonomy): domain Eukaryota; kingdom Metazoa; phylum Arthropoda; class Insecta; order Orthoptera; family Acrididae; genus Schistocerca; species Schistocerca piceifrons. Next base: position 22,829,230 of record NC_060140.1, on the reverse strand, counting down.
ATAGGTGTTCACGACATTAGCACGTGAACATTCGGCCAGCTTGGCCGTTTTCGAGATACCCGTTCACAGGCTCTACGTAATAATAATCCCCCCTTTTTTAAAGTCGTTTATCTCAACGTATTTCCCCACCTGCAGCCCGTATCTTCGCTATGGTGATCGCCCGCCCGTGTCTATTCCGCTCACTCACTTTTGTTACGCGTCACGTGCCTGCAACGCCACCAGGCGGCATCCAACGTCGCGGTGGTTAGTGGTAATAATGTTTTGGCGTATCACTGTACGTGACAATGAATACCAGATACACTGCCGCCTTGCTGTCGTCGCAGTCAGCTCGGCTGCAGGTAGTACACACTTACGGAGACTGCAGTATGTCGTTGTCAATTGTGTGTGTGTGTGTGTGGGGGGGGGGGGGGGGTTCAAATGGCTCTGAGCACTATGGGACTTAACATCGAAGGTCATCAGTCCCCTAGAAGGTAGAACTATTTAAACCTAACTAACCTAAGGACATCACACACATCCATGCCCGAGGCAGGATTCGAACCTGCGACCTTAGAGGTCGCGCGGTTCCAGACTGAAGCGCCTAGAACCGCTCGGCCTCACTGGCCGGCGTGTATGTGTGTGTGTGGAGGGGGGGGGGGGCCGCGCGCGCGCGCGCGCACACACACACACACACACACACACACACACACACACACACACACACACACACACACACTATAGCTAGTATTGGTTTAAGCGCCCTTTCTGAGTAGGTAGCGTTAATACTGATTAGCAACACAACGATGTCAGGGTCAGAGCTTAATGTAATGAGGTGATCATCAAGATAAGCAAAATTTCGCCTTGTTCGAGGAGCAGCTATCGATCGCAAGACTACATGGAGAACGTGAATAAGTTGTGCTGCACAGTTATCCCGAGCCTCAATTTAGGAGGTTATTGAGTTTTTGTCCCAAAGTACGAGTGACATGGTACCACGGAAATAATATATTTTTAAATAATGTCTATCCTTGAGGTGATAATGTAGAAAAAGTAATTGATCATAAAGTTTTATTTCCAAATTACGAAACGAGTTCTCTTAATTGCTGGATAAGGAAGTTCGCTTAGCTGCGGGTTCTCGTTCTCAGCCTGCTTCAGGATGACGACGTCGCAACCAAAAAGCAATCTTCGTTCTCCTTTTCAAAAGCTGAGACAGTGTGGCTATACAGCACGGTATCGTACCGCCAGCCGCTTGGAGTTCCCTCTAGCCAAAACCGATTTCCACGCACTGGCTGCTTAGACACTCCACTGGCCCGTCCAAGCCGTCTGACTATACCGAGTGCACACAGTAGCTCTGTGCACTACAGAATCAAGTATACTAGTGGTGGCAGCTGAGAGACATTACTCATGCGACTGTCTAGTGTGTTCAATAGTCGCACAAAACAAACAGGACTCGGCCGTAAAAATCATCCGCGAAGGTGGCAAATAACGTTATTTTAGTTGCGTTCTTGCCAAGGAGATAGCAAATTATTTAGCGACGCTGCCATGCTCGCTAACGGCAAGTAACAGCGACCCCAGAACGTACAAATACTGGAGTGAGAACATTCACATGCAACTGTACAGCACGAACGACCCTCGCGTCATACTCACGTCTTGTATCCCGTTCCCTGGCATAATTTCTCTCGAATATAATTTTGTTATTCTCTTGTAAGAATTTAAATAAATGAGAAATAGTTTTTGCTGAATACAGTTTACTCGTTGAAAAATTACTGCCATATATCTGTACTTGTATTATGAAAAGTTAATCGTAGTGCCTTAGCATTAATGACACCTGGCGCAAAAATTTTCTTGCACTTAGAACCAGTCAGTTCTCTAGTATGGTACCTACACTATGTGACCAAAAGTATCCGGACACCCCCAAAAACACACTTTTTCATATTAGGTGCATTGTGCTGCCACCTACTGCCAGGTACTCCATATCAGCGACCTCAATAGTCATTAAACATTGTGCGAGAGCAGAATGGGTCGCTCCTCGGAACTCACGGACTTCGAACGTAGTCAGCTGATTGGGTGTCACTTGTCTCATACGTCTGTACGCGAGATTTCCACGCTCCTGAACATTCCTAGGTCCACTGTTTCCTATGTGATAGTGAAGTCGAAACGTGAAGGGACACGTACAGCACAAAAGCGTACAGGTCGACCTCTTCTGTTGACTGACAGAGAGCGTCGACAGTTGAAGAGAGTCGTAATGTTAATAGGCAGACATCTATCCAGACCATCACACAGGAATTCCAAACTGCATCAGGATCCGCTGCAAGTACTATGACAGTTAGGCGGGAGGAGAGAAGGGGATATCAGGGTCGAGTGGCTGCTCATAAGCCACACATCACGCCAGTAAATGCCGAACGACGCCTGGCTTGGTGTAAGGAGCGTAAACATTGGACGACTGAACAGTGGAAAAACGTTGTGTGGAGTCACAAATTACGGTACACAATGTGGCGATCTGATGGCAGGGTGTGGGTATGGCGAATGCCCGGTGAACATCATCTGCCAGTGTGTGTAGTGCCCACAGTAAAATTCGGAGGCGGTGGTGTTATAGTGTGGTCGTGTTTTTCATGAAGGGGGCTTGCACCCCTTGCTGTTTTGCGTGGCACTATCACAGCACAGGCCTACATTGATGTTTTAAACACCTTCTTGCTTCCCACTGTTGAAGAGCAATTCGGGGATGGAGATTGCATCTTACAACACGATCGAGCACCTGTTCATAATGCACGGCCTGTGGCAGAGTGGGTACACGACAGTAACATCCTTGTAATGGACTGGCCTGCACAGAGTCCTCATCTGAATCCTATAGAATGCCTTTGGTATGTTTTGGAACGCCGACTTCGTGCCGGGCCTCACCGACTGATGTCGATACCTCTCCTCAGTGCAGCCCTCCGTGAAGAAAGGGCTGCCATTCCCCAAGAAACCTTCCAGCACCTTATTGAACGTCTGCCTGCGAGAGTGGAAGCTTCATCAAGGCTAAGGGTTACCCAACACCGTATTGAAATCCAGCATTACCGAGGAAGGGCGCCACAAACTTTTAAGTCATTTTCAGCCAGGTGTCCGGATACTTTTCATCACAAAGTGTATGATGTTCGTAATAACTCATTATCTAATTTCTCTGCCGGCCGGAGTGGCCGAGCGGTTCTAGGCGCTACCGCTATGGACGCAGGTTCGAATCGTGCCTCGGGCATGGGTGTGTGTGATGTCCTTAGGTTACTTAGGTTTAAGTAGTTCTATGTTCTACGGGACTGATGATCTCAGAAGTCCCATAGTGCTCAGAGCCATTTTTTTTCTAATTTTTTAATTTTGATGAGGTAAGCAACAAATTCCAAATATTTTTTTCTATTTTTTGGTACACACAAGTTATGTACAAAAGGAGATATATTGGTTTTCTTATTTCCTGACAAATGTGAGATTTGGCACTTAGGCTTTCCCGCAGCAAGACAGGCGAGTACAGCGTTCGTTTGTGAATTATAAGAATCAGTTCCAACCAGGTGTGACTTATTTTCAGTTACCTGTGTACTTCGTAGTTTAATTCTTAAATTTAATTCATGTTCATGTGCTTACTAGATACAGCCTAACGTTTTAATAATAATGTAGTATACAGTTATGCCACCTTTAGTATGGTTAAAGGCTGTGTTTGCTGTGTTCGTATGCACACTGAGTTGGTGTCCCTTCGCTCACAGCTCCAAGCGATGCTGGCTTTGGCCACGCCACTTGAGGCTGTTGGCAATGGAGATTACTGTGGAGGACCAGACGTGGGGATCCGCGGGACGGCTAGCTCGTCCCACGTGCCCAACCCCTCCCCTCCCAACTGGCCCGTTGATGCCCCATTTACTGCCTACACTGAGACTGAACCCTCACCGTGGCCAAGTGGGAGCTCGTTTCAAGATGTCAGTGGAAGACTTTCCACGTTGGAGGGCGACCGAAAGGCCTTCACGGTTTGTCTGACGAACAGGTTTAAGGCACTATATGTAGCTGCAAAATCGTCAACAAAAAGGGAGCCTGAGATACCTGGTGGGAGACCGGCCTTGATTGGGTTAATGGCGATAGCAAAGAGGATGACACTCAGGACGGAACCCTGAGGCACTCCGTTTTCCTAGATAAAGGTGTCCGACAAGGCAAAACCCACACGCACCTTAAAAACTCGAGCAAGGAAACAGGGCAGGTGGCCACGGAAGCCCCACGTGTAAAGAGGATACCAGTTCTCCAGCAGGTGTCGTAGGCCTCTTCCAAATCGAAAAACATGGCCACAGTCTGGGATTTCCGCAGAAAACCATTCATGACATGGGTGACGAGATGGTAAACTGCTGAACACAGTGTTCGAAATCCACACCGTGCATTCGTCAGTAAATTGCGAGACTCGAGCCACCGTACCAGTCGGGCCATGAATCATACATTCCATGACCTTACAAACGCAGCTGGTAAAAAGAGATGGGGCAGTAGTTATAAGGAAGGGTTTTGTCCTTACTGGGCTTAGGTATGGGTATGACAGTGGCTTCAGCGTCCAGGAAATGTGCTCTCTGCCCAGATGCAGTTGTACGTGTTAAGCAGAAAGTGCGTGCCTACAAGAGAAAGGTGCTGCAACATCTGAACGTAGATGGCGTCCGGACCTGGGGCGGAGGATCGGGATACACTGGAGCATGATCGAGCTTCCTCATAGTAAAGCCAGCATTGTAGCACTCACGATTCGAAGAAGAGAAGGGTATCACCCGAGACTCCTCCGCTCGTTTGCGATGGAGGAAGGAAGGGTGATAGTGGGAAGGGCTCGAAACTACCGCAAAATGGTGGCCCAAGGTGTTGGAGATAGCACTAGGGTCCACGATAATATCGTCTGCTACAGTGAGGCCGGAAATGGAGGAAAGAATCTTGGTCCCAGACTGCCATCGGAGGTTGGCCCACACGACTGAGGAAGGGGTGGAACTGTTAAAAGAACTAGTGAATGAAATCCAGCTAGCTCGTTTGCTATCCCGAAGAACGCGACGACACTTTGCACACCTTTGTTTATAATGAATGCAATTTGCCATTGTAGGATGACGGTTAATTGCATCGCAGCATACCTCATTCCACCAACGGACTGGGACACGACATGGTAAAGAGGAAGTGCGAGGAATGGAACGTTCTGCACCAGTAAGGATAACGCTGGTGAGATAGTTCACCTGGTCATCACAACTGGGTATATCTTGTTTTACGAAGGTCGCCAGGGAGGAGTAAAGCTGCCAGTCAGTCTTAGTAATCTGCCATTTGTCATGCACATGGATGGGGTAGGAGTCAGCAAACGGAGAGCACACGGGAAATGGTCGCTCGAGCAGGTGTCAGAAAGAACGGACCACTCAAGACGATGGGCAACCAGGGCAGTGCAGAAGGATAGGTCCAAACCGGAATAGCTGTGCGAGAAGTTGGAAAGTGGGTGCTCCAGTGTTAAGGCAAAAGAGGTTAAGTTGGTTAAAAAGTCAGCCAAGAGGGCACCTCACTGACAGGTCCTGGGAGAACCCCAAAGGAGATTATGCGCATTAAAGTCACTGAGTAGCAAAAATGGGGGAGGTAGCTGCCCAAAAAGCTGAAGGAAGCCTGCCCTGGTGATGCCGCGCACATTCCATTGAAGGACAGTCACGAGGAGGAAGAGATGTGCAGCTCGGCAGCCGTCGAGTGACAGCCGGTGTAGAGTCGTTACTACAGGGCAAAGAAGCAGGAGGATCCTGCTCCACGGGGTCCACAGAAGCATTAGCTTGCTCGTGTGGTCGGTCCGTGGAGTCCAACGCTGAAAAACTGTTGGTGGTGCGCACTGGCGAGACAGAGGCCGGCTGGGCTAAGGTACCACATGGTGACACCATCGAACAGGATCTTCCAGTTGCCAAAGGAGAAGTCAGTTTGCCTTTGGTGGACTTCTTTGAGCCTTTCCGGTTAAAGGAAGACTCGGGTGTTGTTTGGCTGGAGGGATGGAGGAAGTCTTCAAGGGAGTACTCCTTACGTCCTTTCCTGCCTACTGTTTGTGGAGCTGGTGGCTTCGCCCCTTGAGGCGAGAGTTCGACGGTTTGTTGCACAGTGGAATGGGGGGATGGCGATGCTATCTTGACACTGGGCGACTTCACATGACCGCCATTGCAGTTGATCCAGCGGGGAGAAAAAGGCGGACAATCGCCCTCGTGTGCATCCCTACCACATGTTTACACATATAGCTGGGTGTCGACAAGACGTTCTAGTGTGGTTGAAAGGACGACATTGGTAGCAGCGTTTCGAGTTCGGAATGTACGGCCTGACTGTGATAATTTCAGAAACTGCTTAGATCTTGGACAGGAGAACCACTCTATCAAAGGTGAGAAAAAGAGTGCAGGTAGGCACTAAGGAGGAATCTACCTTTTTCATTACACAATGGATGGCAATGACATCCTGATCAGAGAGGTAAGATTGGATTTTGGCCTTGATCAGACGGTCGAGCAACCTGGTGTAAATTACACCAGGGGAAGAATTCAAAGTTCTATGGGCCTCGACATGAACAGGGTAGCTGTGGAGAAGCGAGGCAGCAAGCAGTTGTTGCGCTTGAGAATCAGAAGCAGTTTTCAAACGCAAAGTGCCATTCCATAAACGAGAGCAGGATTTCACAGAGCCAGCAATTGCATCAGCACCTTCCTGAGTAATAAACTGATTTACCGCGGCGAAGGACTGACCGTCTTCAGTACGTGAGACGACGAGGAACCGTCGTGCAGCAGGAAGGGTCTTTGAATCATCAGCCGCATTATGTTTACGTTTCGTAGACGCTGATTGGGAAAATGATTGACTCATTGCGAGGAAATCACCCATGATCGATAGCATCTCCGATGGCGTGCTCCTTCCCACTGGGGGCTCCCTTCACAGGGGGGCACACCCGCCTCAGGTGACTGTTCACATCTCAGGTCAAATCTCCCGAACATCTGACAGGGGGAACAATCGGCAATTTGGGAAGGTTGCAGCTTAGACAATCACCCCTCCTGTGCCAGGGGGTACGTGAAAACCCTACCTGTCGACCCAGGGCTGCGAATTTCGCGTTACCCAGTCACCTGTTACGTGTCAGACACGTGCGCCAGCCTTCAGAAGCGCACTGGGAGGAAGAAGAAAAAGAGGAACTTCGAACGTCGAAGTGAAGGAACGAGAGGAGAAAGGAAACGAAGAAAGCAAAACGGAGCAAAAAACAAAGGTGAGACTGCTCTTACGTCACGGACAGACAATGCAGAACATTCCCCATAACATTCCAGACACGTTCTCCACGGGAGGGGAAAAGTAGCAAGAGGATAGACACGCAGCACGGAACGGAAGAAACGCTGCAAAGGCCGGGGCCCCGTGGTAACCATGCACGAACCCGCCAAAGAGTGGCGAGCCCCCAGCGGGGAATATTGTATTATAGTGACACAGAGGCGAGAGTGTCACGAATAAGGTAAGTGATTTGGGGTGGCAATCATTAAAACAAAGGCGTTTTTCGTTGCAGTCAGATCTCTTCATGAAATTTCGGTATCCAACTTCCTCTTCCGAATGTGAAAACATTTTGTTCAGAGCATACTACATAGGGAGAAATAATCAATGTAATAAAATAAGAGAAATCAGAGCTCACACTAAAAGATTCAAATTTCACGACTTACTTTCCATACACACACAAACAAACACAACAAAATGTTTTTATCAGTTCTTAGTACGTCACTTCAGCCTAACTTGAAAGAAATTGCAGTACAGAGCAATGCATAATTTGAAAATCCTTCAACAGAAAATTGGAGAAGAAGTGATTTAAGCTTTATAACAAAAGACACACACAATTTTCACAACGTCATAATGTACGCGATATAAAATCGTAGTGTGTTTTCACCGTTAGCAGTATTTCACTCAGCACTACGGCTGTCAAACCAAGTCTGCAGACTGTGGGTAGGGAAGTGTGGAAATTATGGGTGACGGCAGCGCATGTCGCGACCACGCGACGCGACCCACCCATCCCCTTGCATATGCGCCTGATTAATACGTACGAATTTGAATTCTAGTGAGCTGTAGCATGTTAAAGTGAAGCATTAAGTTTTCGCAAGTTGACGCCGTCTCGATCAGTATTCTGCCAGTTGAAGCCAGTAACTTTTCCGATGTCTTCATCCCAGTATTCTGGTGCGCTCTGACTCTCTCTCTCTCTCTCTCTCTCTCTCTCTAGCTCCGGTAGAAAACTGCCCTCCTCCACCTTACATCGTTTCAAGTGCCAACATGGCCCGCTTCTTTTCATTTTAATCAATGACTTGGTCAGTATACGAGTACCGCAAGCTCATATGCGATCTCTTCGATTTAGCCATAGCATCGATATTTCCACGCCTACGGAACGTATTGTTACGCGACAAATTAGTACGGAAACGGGAGAGTAAGATTTTCCAAGGTCGAACAGTCAGCCGCCAAGTGGGGAGCGTTAAACATTTCAACACCGTCACTCGGTCAACACTCCTGAGCAAGACTGCGAGCGAGCTCAGCAGAAAATAGGTAGAAGCCTGCAGATCAAACTGGCTTCGTAACTCCTCAATGACATAAATACTCCATCCAGAATAGCCTAGAGCACCCGATCAGCAGGATCGATGGCGTCATGCAGTTCGCACTCTATTCTGTAGTCGTGGTAGCGTAATTGTTATGACCTGTTGAAACCACAATCGTCCGGTGTAACTGTGGCTTCTTTGATTCCTCTGGAAGATGGTGGAGTGGAAGTGCAATACATGAAATATTAGTGCAGTTTATTACAAGAATAATAAAAACATTTACTTAACTTTATATAGTCCACTGGCACAGGAATGTGCCGAATATCTACAACTTGTCATTGAATGTTAAAGGTTCACTTCACCCACACGTTTACTTAACTCTCCTCTAGACGTATAAAGTTCAGAATGACAGTTGAATCCAAGACACGATTAACACTTGGTCTAACTAGACGATGTTGGCTGCCTGATCATAGGTCACGAACTGGGATGAGCCTTCCTCTGCTCGGCAGTTTAGCGGCCTCCGGGCGGTGGCGCTGGGAGAGACGGCGTGGCTTCGTCAGTGCGTCATACTCGTCGTTGTGGAACGCAGCCATACATCGTTAACAACTGTGCTATCGTTAAAGGTGTTCACTTTGTTACAGCACCGCGGTCTTTGGACGACACGATATAACATGTGTGTGAGATTGTCTTTCACTTGCTGCCTTACGAGAACATCACCAACCTGTAGCCACGGTTAATGAACAGTACTAGTCAGCACGGCAGCCAGCAGCCAGGGAGGCCCCTGTCCAGGGCAGAAGATGCCCAAAAGTCCAGCGTCCAACTGATTCAAATGGGTCATATGACTCTAAGCACTATGGGACTTCATCTGAGGTCATCAGTCCCCTAGAACTAATTAAACCTAACTAACCTAAGGACATGACACACATCCATGCCCGAGGCAGGATTCGAACCTGCGACCGTAGCAGCAACGCGGTTCCGGACTGAAGCGCCGTAAACCGCTCGGTCACGGCGGCCGGCCGTCGAACTGGTCTGACGGCCTAAGGTACTGATGGACCAGATTCAGCATTCACCACGATATGACAACATCCGACATGGAGGTCCAGCTGAGCGGAAAACACGAGCAGTGATCTTCGAGGGATTAAGCACCCCCGAAACGGGACGTGAATAGAAGAGGCACGTCGCGGCCACCGCCCTCTCCGTGCACGTCTACCGACAGGGCGTGCGTACCTCGCCAGCGAGCGGCAAACCGCCGCACCAGGGTGTTATCGACATCCACTGCGAGATCATGCACCGTCCTCGGCAGCCGTGAGTCCGCTGGTGGATTCAATGGATTCCCCTCCGGATTACGTAGCCACCACCCGCCACAGAAGACAGCAATAACTTTTACTGTGAGTAATACACGGAATACTCCCGAATACTGCTTTACTGCGACTAACGACGACACAGTGGTTCTCTACTGCGTCGCGACCAAACGGTATGGGTTTCCAGTCCGGCAAGGGCGACTCCTACAGTATACTCACAGTTTTCTTCGGTTTTTATCCGCCCGATAGCCGAGGTACCTAGGAAGTGAGGTCAGGGTATAACGGTCTGTCGACGTCGAGATTACTAGTCCGCCGGGTACAAGCGTGCACCGATCGAGTACGGGGAAGAAAATCGGCCGTGCGATTTTCGGAGGAACTACCCCAGTGGATGTCTGGAGACGGATGCGAGGGGCCGACGAGGGGTAATGAGACGCCCAAGACGGAAGCGAGTGGCACGAGGGAGACCAGAATCGATGAGCGCGGGCCGCGTCCAGCGGGCGCCCCCTGGCACCGCCAGCGCCGCCCACCTGCCGCCCGGGTCACGTGTCGGCCGCCGCGCCGCTGGAGTCCCGCCAAGCTACGCCGACTCGCGAGTAGCCCGCACAGCTGCGCCGCCAACCGCTGCTTAATTACCCTCTCCAGGCGAGTTCGGGCGCTCGCAACGGATTAACCAGATAATTGTTACACTGCCGCCTCGTCTCTTCGACATCGGTCACGTGAAACCCGACTCGCACTTTTCTCACACGTACTGAAAGCTTTGGATCGAGGCATTCAGGTAGATGCTAGATAGGTAGAGATCCAGCGATCACAGGCCCTGCAGACCACGCGCTGCTTGCACAAACTGCCCCCATTCCTTCCCGTTTTGTGCCCGGTTCCCCCAGGTGTCTTCAATCCCCAGGGCTGCTAGGTCCTTCGCCAGGTCGTCCATCCAGCGCTGCCTGGGTCGTTTAGTGGAGCGTTTGGTGCTGTCTGCCATCTGGCGTACAGGCTACATGGCCCACCCATTGTATTCTTTTGCTCTTTATCTCATGTAGGATAGTTGGTTGTCGCATCAGAAGGTACATTTCCTCCTTTTTTTCTCCTTCTCCTCCATTCTCCGTTATCTAAAACTGGTACCCGTATCCTCCTCGTTACTCCTCTTTCGAATATTAATAGTTTTTTTCCTTTTCTCGCTTAGTGATGCTCCACGTATCTGAGCCGTACAGTACTGCTGGGCATATCACTGTGTTGTAGATCTTCATCTTAGTGTTCACTGAGATCGATTTAGAGCCCAGCGTCTCTCTGAGGAAATGCATGCATTTCATTCCCACTGCTATTCTTTCCTTGATGTCCATTTTTATGTCGTCCGTGGTAAACCAGGATCCCAATTATTTGAACTGGTGTACTCTCTTGAACCTTCTGCATCTATCTCAACAAATTCTTCCTGCTCTTGTCTTATTCCTAATTGTATGAACTCTATTTTTTCTTGATTCATTTTTAGCCCTACCTTCTGTGCACAATCGTCCATTTTCTGGTACATTCTTTTCAACTCATGCTTTCATTAACTTATTAGTATTATGTCATCTGCATATGCGAGACAGATGAAGTTACCGTCCATCTTTACTACAGCCCACTCCTGTTGCCTACACTCTTATTACTTTCTGTAACATGACATTGAACAGAACACATGAAAGAGCATCCCCTTGCTTCAGTCTCGAATGTTTCTGATGTGGCTCCTCGGAAACGTACTGCTGCCTTTCACCTTCCATACAAGCTTGTACCATCCTCACTAGCTTCTCAAGGATTCTGAAGTCACGCATTGCATTGTATAGGCTAGTACTGTGTATGCTGTCATATGCACGTTGAAAATCGACGAACAGGCTGTAGATATCTTTATCATACTCCCAGTGCTTTTCAAACAGTGGTCTTAATGTGCAAATATAATTTATTTTAGATCGGTTTGCTAGAAAGCCAGCTTGGTACTTCAGTATGTTCTCTATGAATAGTTGCAATTTTCTGAGGATAATGATGGACAGTACCTTATACGTTACATTCAACAAGCTGATTCCTCTGTAGTTACCACATTCCAATTTGCTTCCCTTGTATATTGGGCATATTACAGCCAATTTCCATCCTTCTGGCAGTGTCTGCTTTTCCCATATCAACTGGATCAGTTTATATATCTGTAAGTGTAACCTCTCACCTCCCTCCTTGATTAATTCTTAAGTTATTCTGTCCTTCCCTGGGGCTTTGTTGTTTCTGAATCCTTTGATTGCCATCTTCACGTCTTCTTCACTAACTTGCCATTCTTCTTCACCTTTCCTGCAGGTAACATCTCATTTGGGTCTGGGCGATTCAACAGTTCTGAGAAGTATTCCTTCCATTTTTCTATAATTCTTTCCTTGTCATTTATCAAGTTGTTGTTCTTATATCTAATGAAAAAAGTTCGGCTCTGAAATCCATGTTTCCGATTTTTTTTATCTATTGGAAGAATTGCCTTGAATTCTTGTTTTGGCTCTCTGTCTCCTCTTGTTCTAGCAAACTGGTTATATATATTCTCTTCTCTGCTCTTAGGATTCACTTTGTCGCCCTTCTGACGTTGATAAAATGTTCCCTTTTCTGCTCATTCTCCCTGTCAGCTAGCCATTTCTCCCTCATCTTCCTTCTCTTTTCTGTAGCTTTCCGGCATGTCTGGTTGAACCATTTCCTCTTCTTCATTATCTTCTTTCTTCCCGATATATCCTCTGCTACACTTAGTACCGTGGACTTTATTTCTTTCCACTTTTCCTCCACGTTCCCTCTTGTTTCCAGGGTCTCTAGAACCTCAAAACGGTTTTCGATTTCAATAGCATATTGTTCTTTAATGGCACTTTCTCGTAGTTTCTCAACACTCAAATCGGGTTCTAGAGTCCACTTCTTCTTATACATGAAGCTGAACATGAGGAAGTGGTCTGACCCACAGTCGGCTCCTCTATACGACCTGACGTCCATGACTATTGGAATAGCGCTGGTCCACCAAAATGTTATCTATCTGGTTGGTGGTTGTTCCATCCGGTGCGCACCATGTTCCCTTATGTATTCTCTTGTGTTCGAAGTAAGTCGAAGTTATTCTCAGGTTCACTGAGATAGCTACGGTGATCATCCTCTGACCATTCTCATTGGTCTCAATGCAAACTGTGCTTTCCTATAGTTGGTATGTAGAATTCTTCTTTTCCTGCTTTTCCATTACTATCTCCCGGCACTATCCTGATATTTCTAGTTAGTGTGCTCTCAATTGTTTGTTCTAGTTGGTCATAGAACTCGTCCTTTTCCTCGCCTGTTTTATCCTCAGTCGGGGATGATCATTGATGAATGTGATGTCTGACACTTGGTTTCCAAGTACTATGCAGGATATTGTCCTGCTAACAGCTTTAAATTCTTTAACCAAATATGTCGCTTTGTTATGTATTACAAAACCAGTGGCGAATTCGTGCTTATCTACACATCCGCGTAGAATAGCGTGTATCCATCCTCTTTTGTGAGTTCCCTCTCCTAGCCATCTTGTCTCGTGTACAGCCACCAGGTCCAGTTTATATCGGTTAATTTCAGAGACCATAGTACGGATGGTTGCTGGTCTACACAGGCTCTGAACATTCCACGATCCAAAATTAAAATTTCTAAATCGTATACCTTTTTTCCTTTGCAGTATCCATCCATGTCCGAGGCAAGTAACAAAGAGCTTTTTTACAGGATTGGGTTGTTAGTCCAGTGCCCAAGTATTCTTTTATAGAAACTGAACTGGCAGACTCTTGAACATAGACGAAAACGATACAGAGAAAATCTGCTAACAAAGTTTCAAGAACCGGATTTAAATGATAACTCTATGTATATACTAGAACCTCCTGCGTGTCACTAACATAGGGATCGTGAGAATAAGATTAGAATAATTACTACACGCAAAGAGGCATTTAAACCATCATTCTTCCCGGTAAAGAAACCCAGCAACTGTTACAATGGGACGTGCCATCTGCCATGCACCTCACCGTAGTTTGTAGAGTGTACATAAACGCTCTGAAGCCATTCCGATTCCTCGCACTGGCGTAATGACGTGTACATTAAGACTACATTAAATAAATCTAATGTTTAGCACTGAATCCTCCTGCACCGTAACTTCTCCACATCCCTGCTACACCTCTCGAAATGAGCACAACGAGAAAATTCGAAAAATAAGAGCTAATACAGAAGGTCATCGGCAATCATTCTTCCTACGCGCCATTCGCGACTGGTTCAGGGAAGGGGAAGGGATCAGTTACTGGCACCAGAAGTAGCCTCCACTTGCGGAGTATCGTCTAGACGTAGATTCTTTAAAGATTTTATGTTCCCTGTGTGAAACAGCTAACTTTTCACAGATCTGAGTGTTAATGACATCGTGTCGTACAGTGATAGACACGGAGGTGACATACGTCCGGGACAGTGACATACACAAACACAGATGCCAGTAGTATCGCGTACACAAGCTCTAACAACGCAGTGCATTGGCGGAGCAGTCGTTCGTACTCAGGTGCCACATGTTAAAAACGTTTCCGATGTGATTATGGCCGCACGACGCGAATTAACAGACTTTGAACACGAAATGGTAGTTGGAGCTGGACGCATGGAACATTCAGTTTCAGAACTCGTTAGGGAATTCAACATTCCGCGCGCGATCCACAGCGTCAGGAGTGTGCCGTAAGTACCAAATATCAGACATTATCTCCCACCAAGGACAATGCGATGGCTGACGGCCTTCACCTGACGACCAAGAGCAGCGGCGTTTGCGCCAAAGGACGAGCAACACTGGGTAAGTAACTTCAGAAACCAACGTATCCGTTAGCACAGTGTGGCCAGACTTTCCGTTAATGGCCTGTGGCACCAGACAACCTACGAGGTTGCCTTTGCAACAGCAGGACGTCGCCTGCAGCGCCTCTTCTGGGCTCCTGGGTCGTTGTGGCCGAGCGGTTCTAGGCGCTTCAGTCTGGAACCGCGCGACCGCTACGGTCGCAGGTTCCAATCCTGTCTCGGGCACGGATATGTGTTGTCCTTAGGTTAGTTAGTTCTAGGGGACTGATGACCTCAGATGTTAAGTCCCATAGTGCTCAGAGCCATTTGAACCACTTTTTTGGGCTCCTGACCGCGTTGGTTGGGCCCTAGACGACTCTAAAACCGTGGTCTGGTCAGATGGATAATCTCAGTAGGTTAAGGGTTGATGGTGCGGTTCGGGTGCGCCGCAGACCCAACGAACACCCGGACCCAAGTTGTCAACGGCCATTGTGCATGTCGGTGCTGGCTCCGTAATTGTGTGGGCTGTTTTTACATGGAGGCGATCACTAACTGGAAATTGTTATGTTCGGCTACGTGGATACCATCTGCAGCCATTCGTGGACTTCATGTTACCAAACAACGATGGAATTTTCGTGGATGACAATGCGCCAAGTCACAGGCCACAACTGTTCGCGACTGGTATAAAGAACATTCCAGACACTTAGAGCAAATTATTTGATCATTCATATCGTGCGACATGGGGCATAATCGACAGATCAGTTCGTGCCCCGGTGACACATTCGAATTTACGGACGGCTACAGAGGCAGCATGGATCGACATATCTGCAGGGGACTTCCGACGACTTGTGGAGTCTATGCCACATTGAGTTGCAGGAATAAGCTGGAAAAAAGGAGCTCCGACACGATAACAGGAGGTATCCCATGACGTTCGTCACCTCAGTGTAATTTCGCAGGTACATTCAGTGGTACATGTGCACAGTTATGCAATATGTTTTAAGAGTGGCGTTAGTATTCAAGAAGTAACACATTCAAATGTCATACCTGTTGATGAAGTTTCTCTGCATGCACAGTGAAAATTTAATACGCTATAAACTTTTCTCCTTTTATTATTTTGTAGGGGTTTCAGTTGTACCGGACAGAAATAAATTTGTCCGTTGAGTTCTTTGCTTTGTTCCGCAAGGAGACAGAGTGGATATACCAACACACAACATGCTAGTTCACTTTAATCCAACATAGATGATAATAATAATAATAATAATAATAATAATAATAATAATAATAATAATTTAACTCTGTGAAATCCCCAGGAATGTCATGAGTATTCTGAACACCGACTTATCACCTGATACAGACAAAATTCGAGTCTCCCTCTCAGAGTGCATATAAGAATAACTCGGTCTGTTCCGTGTCATACAGTAACCATACAGGTGGCCTACTAGAAGACGGTGCTGTCGCCTTAGTCGTTGACCGCGGTCCAGTGCTCGGCGCCCAGTAGATGCGCGCTGCGGCATCGAAGCGTTTCTGGTCGTGGCTATGGCGAGGCCGCCCATTCGTCTATGCGGCCTGCAGCGACTACCTTCTCTTGTCGTTGCGTTGTGCAGAACCGATCTCGCTTCGGCACCTCGTTTTCGGACGGCACGGCAGCGCCAGCGAGAAAAAGTTTCGTAAAGTTTGTCGGAAGTCAGTAAATGCTCTCAATCTCAAATATTGGATACAGAAATAAATAAACAGGCCTACACTGACGATAAAGCTTATGGGAGCAGATTGCAGGAATCCTGCACCACCGCTCACGCCAAGATCCTGGTGGACTGTTTGCAGTCGCCTTCCACCGACTCGCTATGAAGCGTGGAGTGTGTAGCTGTGGTGTGGATGCCTACGATGAAAGCTTACACAGCTTAGTGTGGGTTTATGTTGTTACGGATGAGAGGAAGGGAGAGGGCAAAAGGCCCACTCCTCTCGAGTAACATCGTGGGGCCGCCGAGCTGAACGTCCCCGTCCCACGCACGGATCACTATCAATATTCTCACAAGCCCTCACTTCCCCGAGACACTGCGGAGAGACTTGGAATTCTAGGGCACAACAATGTCGCAAAGTCTGTTTATCAGGAAATTTACGGCTCGGTCAAATACTGGCAGTGAAAATTTTCCACCACCAAGATTCGAACCGGCTTCCCTACGAGTCGAATGCCACCACCAAGCGTGCAATAGCGATCTCGGCTACGGAGGCGGGTGGGTGGGTGAGAATCTGTGGCTGATTTGCGAGCCACAAGTTACGCTACCTCAAGACATACGAGGGTACTCCCAAAGGTAAGGTCTCCTATTTTCTTATAAGTGCATAGACCTGTTTATTTCTACAATAGTTTACATCAGTTTACAGCTTGAACATTTAGCTGTTTTTCGACATAATCACCACTTCTGTCCGTGCATTTTTGTAGACGCTGTGGCAGTTTATGTATGCCTGTGTCATACCAACTCGCCGCCATGCTGTTCAGAAAGTTCTGAACCTCTTCTTTCACCCCGTCGTCTAGTGACATCTGTCTGGATATTTGTTCATTCTAAAGACCTAAACTCTTTCCTTAGAGAGACTGGATACTAAAGAACTAATTCCTTGATTCACTAATAATAATAATAATAATAATAATAATAATAATAATAATAATAATAATAAAAGCAGTTCATCGAGGTTACTTATTGTCTCTGAAAGGAAATTTACAACACAGATCTCCATACAACAACTGGGTTCAGGGTGAAATAATGACTTATGAATCATTTCATCTCAGTAAAACTATAACACTTTACCTCTCACGTGAGAGGCACAAAACGCATTAATTATGGGCTGCATGTGGATTTTCGTAGCCCCATATTCTGCAGTTGTTGGCGTTCACCATGCCACTATGTGAAATGTTGACTCATCGATGAAGATTATTGTGTTCAGAAATGCCTCGTCGTTCTCTATGCGCATAGATTTCCACACGAGCAACCTTATCTGCATCACTAATGTGCTTTGCCACTGTGAATCTGTATGGTTTCAAGTGCCAACATCTTCGCAGTACTCGGCAAACAGTCTTTTGTGGAATGCCAGTCTCGCGAGACGCACATAGCTTTGATTTTAATGGACTGCGGGCAAAGTTCCGTCTAACCTGTTCCACGCTATCAACAACACGCGGATGCACGCTATCAACAACACGCGGATGACCTGGTGATTTATCATATACAGTGGACAATCCACCTCAACAAATTTCACGAGCCGAGAGTGAATTGTAGGCCTCAGACCTAGCGTATTCGGTGCGGAATTTATGCCGAACAGTTGTTGCAGAGTTCTTCTCATCAAACCAAAACACACAGCGACGCGCTTCGCATCAGTGAAACCAGCCGTTTCCACTGTGCACTACGGTGGCGCTCATGGTGCTGGAATGAGGTCCTGAAGCACTATGTGAATTAATCTTGAGGTTGTCTGCTACAAAATGAGACTCCTTCCGATTGTGCATGTTATCTCAATACAGCCGGCCGAAGTGGCCGTGCGGTTAAAGGCACTGCAGTCTGGAACCGCAAGACCGCTACGGTCGCAGGTTCGAATCCTGCCTCGGGCATGGATGTTTGTGATGTCCTTAGGTTAGTTAGGTTTAACTAGTTCTAAGTTCTAGGGGACTAATGACCTCAGCAGTTGAGTCCCATAGTGCTCAGAGCCATTTGAACCATTTTTATCTCAATACATTTCTACATCATTCCAAAGTTGTCAAGCCCTTTTGGATTCCGTGAGTCACCTAAACTAGCACCGGAAATATTGCGGACATAGGCAGTGCTCTTGGCGTGCGGTATTCACAGAATAGATTAATATTCTGGGGCTCGTATTTTTAGCCAATAAACAGATTGTGACAATATTAAAAAGTGTATCTTTCGTACAGACATGCACTTTTTTAAATGGAACGATGTCTACTGACATTACTTACAAGGGAACCTCCCCATCGCACCCCCCTCAGATTTAGTTATAAGTTGGCACATTGGATAGGCCTTGAAAAACTGAACACAGATCAATCGAGAAAACAGGAAGAAGTTGTGTGGAACTATGAAAAAAATAAGCAAAATATACAAACTGAGTAGTCCACGCGCAAGATAGGCAAAATCAAGGAGAGTGTGATCTCAGGAGCGCCGTGGTCCCGTGGTTAGCGTGAGCAGCTGCGGAACGAGAGGTCCTTGGTTCAAATCCTCCCTCGAGTGAAAAGTTTACTTTCTTTATTTTCGCAAAGTTATGATCTGCCCATTAGCTCATTGACGTCTCTGTTCACTGTAATAAGTTTAGTGTCTGTGTTTTGCGACCGCACCGCAAAACCGTGCGATTAGTAGACGAAAGGACGTGCCTATCCAATGGGAAAACATTTGATCGCAAGGTCATAGGTAAACCGATTCCTCCACAGGAAAACACGTCTGATATATTCTATACGACACTGGTGACTGCATGTGCGTCACATGACAGGAATATGTTGTCGACCCACCAAAATTGTACACTTGGCGAATGGGTAAAAAGATTCTTCTACCATGCCCGATTTAGGTTTTCTTGTGGATGTGATAATCACTCCCAAAAAAGTGATGAAAACATAAGAGTTTGTCGCATAAACTGCAACAAGTAAATGCAACAGTTTCACAGTTGGACAGTTTTCCCTGTGCTCTGTCAAAACATATGTTTGTAACGTTTTCAAATTTTTCCGTGTGTAGACCGTCAAATCCTGCATATGTCCAAGCAAATCTGAACATGTCTTGGAACTTTGGAGAGCGAAGTTGATTATGTGTGAGTACCTGAACTTTGATAATTGACACACGATCACGTAAACAATACTGCTCTGTGTACCTGTGCAACTTCGCAAAATAATTGACTGAAAATAAAAAAATTAAACTTTTCACTAGAGGGAAGACTTGAACCAAGGACCTCTCGTTCCGCAGCTGCTCACGCTAACCACGTGACCACGGTGCTCCTGTGATCATATTATCCTTGATGTCGCCTATGTTGCGCATGGACTACTCACTTTGTATATTTTGCTTATTTTTTTCATAGTTCCACACAACTTCTTCCTGTTTTCTCGATTGATCTGTGTTCAGTTTTTCAAGGCCTATCCACTGTGCCAACTTATAACTAAATCTGAGGAGGGTGCGATGGGGAGGTTCCCTTGTTAGAATCTCAGTGGTGTTTGTTGCTGTAGTCTAGAGGGAGCCTTTTACGAGGTATCGTATTGTGCAAAGTCTCCACACCGACAGCTGTTGTTCCTATGTTTGCTTACAGTGTGCGTGTGCGTTCCTTGAGTGCAATGCGACTTGCTGGCCAGTCAGTGTGTGACAGGCCAAGCAGCGGGTCATGAGAGGACGATGGGATTCACTGTGGTGTCACCGCCAGACACCACACTTGCTAGGTGGTAGCCTTTAAATCGGCCGCGGTCCGGTAGTATACGTCGGACCCGCGTGTCGCCACTATCAGTGATTGCAGACCGAGCGCCGCCACACGGCAGGTCTAGAGAGACTTCCTAGCACTCGCCCCAGTTGTACAGCCGACTTTGCTAGCGATCGGTCACTCACAAATTACGCTCTCATTTGCCGAGACGATAGTTAGCATAGCCTTTAGCTACGTCATTTGCTACGACCTAGCAAGGCGCCATTATCATTTGCTATTTATCTTGTGATGCATGTACCGTCAGACCGATGTTCACCAATTATGGATTAAAGTTAAGTATTCCAGAAGCTCCGTACTTTTTTTACTAGACTCCACTCCTTTAACTGTTCCAGACCTCACGCCAGCCTGCGTGAGCTTAAACGCGTGCCTTTCGGCTACCTCATAGTGGCTTGGCTGTCTCGCCAAGTCACAACATTCACCAACACAAAATTCAAATGTGTGTGAATTCCTATGGGACCAAACTGCTGAGGTCATCGTTCCCTAGACTTACGCACTACTTTAACTTACGCTAAGGACAACACACACACCCGTGCCCGAGGGAGGACTCGAGCCTCCGGCGGGAGTGGCCGCCCGATTCGTGACATGGCGCCTCTAACCGCACGGCCACCAATACAGAAAAAGCCGACATGCTCATGGTGTATGCAGAGTGTAGGAAGAATGCCGTTCGTTCTTGTACTGTGTATGTGGTAAAATATCCCAGCAGGCACCAACCAAACCATCTCGGCAATTTCTTAAAAGATTTCATGATGCCTTCAGCTGCCGTTGTCTTTATTTCAAGTACGGCTGTACAATTGCGGCCTTAGGCCGTTTTCAAGTATTTTACGGATGATTTTTTGGTAGTAAATTATACCATGTATGTCGTTGCTCCTAGACTCCATGTTACGCTCATAAAAATGCTCAAAAACTAAAAAAAAATTAAAACACTACTAAAAAATCATCATTAAAATATTTGAAAATTGCCTAAGTTCGAAATTGTACAATCGTACTTGAAATTGAGAGAACGGCAGCTGAAGGCACCATGAAATCTTTCAAAAAATTGATCGCAGCTGCAGACCCTATCACACTGAAAATTATAGAATCTCGGCAATTATTTATCAACCTCTTAAACTAATTACGTGAAAGCGGTAGTGTAACAACTAGACAACGTAACATAAGAAATCAAGTGATGACGGAAGAGGGAAATTAACGTTCGTGCTCTTAGTGCAAATGATCCGCACGTTAGCTGCCTTGCGATCGGAAGCGGAAGTGACAAAGAGTCAGTCAAGTATCCTCCGAATTCTCCTTCAACATAGGTTCCATGCGTACCACTCTCTCCATCAAAAGCAGCATGGACACGATTACGAGAATTGTATTAACTGAACCCACACTTACCAATCATGGACAGGTAGACTGCCGAAACATGCACTATTGGCCTCTTGACAATCTCCGTTTGATTCGTCAGGTGGAACGTCAGCGTACGTGGAGTGTAAACGTGTGATGTGGCATAGTGAACTATCAGCTCACAGCCCCATTTTTCATAGGCGAAACACTGAACGCGCACAAGTCTCAGAGCATCCTAATAGACCATCTTGCACGGTTGCTACAAGCCGTTCCTCTGCAGACTAGGAGGAACCCGTGGTACCAACATGATGACTGTGGAGCCCATAGTGCAATAAGTACTACAGCATGTCTTCACGAACTGTTTCCGAGCAGTTGGATTGGACGCAGACGACCTGTATCTTGGCCGACCCATTCCCCGGATTTGATGCCTACAGACTTTTCTCTGTGGAGAAAGCTGATAGACGCTGTCTACAAGGAAATACTATGTACACCAGATGCTAACACGCGTAGAGCAATCGTTCCGTACCAGATTGGATGGGTGAAAAATTGCCGCTGTCGGCGGTGATTACGAGTACAACATGTGATGGTCAGCTGTCCCGTTACTAATTATAATCCACATAATTAGGATATGCACTTGTGTTGTTCTTTAGTGTACTAGTGTCGGTGTGGGAACTTTTCAAAATACGATATCTTACCAACGACCCTCACTTGAATCCTTTTAAGAGACACGACAAACATAATTTATTGTACTTGTCGCTTATTAACATCAGTAGGCATTGAGCCATTGAAAAATGTATGTTTGCACAAAAATACTTTTCTAATTACTGTTATAACCTGTTGACTGGCTACAAGCACCGGATTACAATTCCATTCTGTAAAAACTGCACGTCAATTCTACAATATTTGCTGTGCACGTTTTGGGTCATTCACCTTCTATATAACAAAAATTCTTTACACAGCTAGGTGCTGTTTTGTTTTCTTCCTCGCAGTCGGTTTTCAAAGAAAACAGGAAAGTTGTATTTATGGTTTTTTTTGGCTCACGATTAGAACACAAGTCTCGAATCTAAATTTGCAAAACTATAAAAAGGTTCACAGTGGAGGGAGGGAGTGAGGGGGGGGGGGTGAGGGGAAGGGAGAGGGAGAGGGGGGGAAGGGTGAGGGAGGAAGAGGAGATTGACACAGCGAGGGGAAAAGGGACATACTGAGACAAACACAGGGTGGTGGATTGAGGATATGGAGAGAGTGGAAAGGAAATTAGGTCATATACACACTTCAAAGAACTCCTGAAGATATACGTTGCCTGTGGATATTGTATGACAGACACAGTCGCTTTGACTCTTCAGAAATGTCACGAAACCCGCCCAAAGATGTAAACAACCATGCATGAACAGCGCCTATTTGACGGAGGGGTGCGACAGCCGATCAGTTCCAGTGATTCCACCAGGAAGGAGATACGCGGGTCGTGTTTTCTGTAGTTCTGTCATGCCTAGGCGGTCAATACCGCGGTTCGATCGCCTCCGCATTGTTACTTTGTTCCAGGAAGGGCTGTTAACAAGGGAATTGTCCAGGCGTCTCGGAGTGAACCAAAGCGATGTTGTTCGGACTTGGAGGAGATACAGAGAGACAGGAACTGTCGATGACATGCCTCGCTCAGGCCGCCCAAGGGCTACTACTGCAGTGGATGACCGCTACCTACGGATTATAGCTCGGAGGAACCCTGACAGCAATACCACCATGTTGAATAATGCTTTTCGTGCAACCACAGGACGTCGTGTTACGACTCAAACTGTGCGCAATAGGCTGCATGATGTGGATCTTCACTCCTGACGTCCACGACGAGGTCCATCTTTGCAACCACGAGACCATGCTGCGCGGTACAGATGGGCACAACAACATGCCGAATGGACCGCTCAGAATCGGCACAAAAAAAAAAATTGTTCAAATGGCTCTGAGCACTATGGGACTTAACACCTGAGGTCAGCAGTCCCCTACACTTAGAGCTAGTTAAACCTAACTAATCTAAGGACATCACACACATCCATGCCCGAGGCAGGATTCGAACCTGCGACCGTAGCAGTCGCGCGGTTCCGATCTGAAGCGCCTAGAACCGCTCGGCCACCGCGGCCGGCTCAGGATTGGCATCACGTTCTCTTCAACGATGAGTGTCGCATATGCCTTCAACCAGACAATCGTCTGAGATGTATTTGGGGGCAACCTGGTCAGGCTGAACGCCTTCAGGCACACTGTCAAGCGAGTGCAGCAGGGTGGAGGTTCCCTGCTGTTTTGGGGTGACATTATGTGGGGCCGACGTACCCCGCTGTTGGTGGTCATGGAAAGCGTCGTAACGGCTGTACGATACGTGAATGCCATCCTCCGACCGATAGTGCAACCACATCGGTAGCATATTTGGCGAGGCATTCGTCTTCATGGACGACAATTCGCGCCCCCATCGTGAACATCTTGTGAATGACTTCCTTCAGGATAACTACATCGCTCGACTAGAGTGGCCAACATGTTCTCCAGGCATGAACCTTATCGAACATGCCTGGGATAGGCTGAAAAGGGCTGTTTATGGACGACGTGACCCACCAACCACTGTGAGGGATCTACGCCGAATCGCCGTTGAGGAGTGCGGCAATCTGGACCAACAGCGCCTTGATGAACTTATGGTTATGCCACGACGGATACGGGCATGGACCAATGCAAGAAGACGCGCTACTGGATATTAGAGGTACCGGTGTGTACAGCAATCTGGACCACCACCCCTGAAGGTCTCACTGTATGGTGGTACAACATGTAATGTGTGGTTTTCATGAGCAATAAAAAGGGCAGAAATTATGTTTATGTTGATCTCTATTCCAATTTTCTATACAGGTTCCGGAACTCTAGGAACCGAAGTGATGCAAAACTTTTTTTGTTGTTTGTAGTTAATTGCCACCCATATTTAGCAATTGCGAAGCGGCGTCACTGGTAATTACGGTCGAAACTCGATACAATATGCCTTGTTAGATGATAGAAAATTATATACATTAATAATATAGGACAACCTCTAGAAACAGTGGTCATTTTTATTAAAAAATTAAGTTTAAATATATTTTAATTTGAATTTTTATTTCTTAACACAGATGGTTCTGAAATAAAAGGTAAAGAAGTTGCTCCTAGCGAGACTGGTTCCTCCGACTTTGGGACTGCATTACCTTTAAAGTACGCATTCATTCGGCTCTCCGCCTCCGATGCTTTGTGTTCCCCGGCACGGTGATCCAGCGTGTTCGGTCAGGGGACTGGACGCCCTCTTCAATTTAAAAATGAAAGTGACTGAAGCTTTCGCCCAAGGAATAAAGGTGGTGGTTTTTCACATCCGCTCACAACAGCTAACGAAAACTGACGAAGATTAACAGAAAGTGGTCACCGCAGCTGATTTCCATGGGGCGGACGTGGGTTCGATTCCCGCCACTGCCAGACATTTCTCCTAGATGCGAGGACTGTAATGGGCTGCTCTCTGACGGAGGAGCAGCTTGACCCAGTAGTGGCGGCACCGGGCCTCCTACCTCAACAAAGACCGGAGAAAGGTCACTTAAGTTATTTTAGTTGTACCGATCCACCTCCTGATTGCTTGCGGTTGTAGTATGAAGATATGCTTGCGGTTGGTCATTCATTGCCCCCTTGGCCGCTACGACCAGCGTACGGGGCTCGAGTTGAGCTGGATAGCAGACTCGCCCAGCGCCCCCTTTCGATCACGCCAATGTCTCGCCAAGTGGAGGACGGCTTATTGATTTCTGTCTCTTTGTTAAATATCTTTGTTTTGTTTGTTTTAGCAGCTTCGTACGTTTCACACAATATATTACATAAATTGGAAGTGGAAATTCAAAAATACAAATAGCGGTGTGCTGACGTCACGACCCTACACACCGCACCTCTGTGACGCCACTAGCCGAAGACGACAAGCGGTCGGTCGGGCAACAAAGTAGGGCCAGAACGGCGGTGCTTTCCACTCATTCTGCTACAGTCGACGGTGCTAGCCCGAAACTCTCTATACGCAAAACTACTCGGAAATCTTCCAGTCTTCAAGACCGACACCTTTCGATTTTTTTGAAGCTGCGTCATACATACTTCATTAAGATACTGAAGTTCGGGTACTGAGATTAAAATCCGGTAAATGTGAAAGAGTAAGGTCCCCAGTTATGTTCAGTTACTATCTGACGGGCAGTCTACGGGATAGTACAGACAGACACTATCAGTCAAATGTCTAAGTGTTACTATTTTGAGATGAGAATAGTGGCGACAGCAATGGGAAAATGCTGTTTCATCTCATTCTTTTGCTCAAAGTAACGTGCTAGTCCCGTAAGCCTCATTGTTTGACATGTGAAATGTGTTCATTGCGAGCAAAACGAGCTCGTTTGCTTCTCTGTAGAAAAGGCGACACACGCCTTGGGAAAGGCTTATGTGACGTGTGACCCGGAAAGCAAGTAGGTCGACCCGCTCGGCGCTGGCGGTACCAAGCACGAACTGCTCTGACAAAGGGAAGAAATGGCTGGCTGTAATCTTGTTCTGATATCGGGGCGCAGACAGGTGTTGGGGACTTACTGACGCCCACCATGTGGCGGTGAGTCGACAAGTCTGCACGGGGGACGTTAGCTGCCGTCTATTGCGTGCAATCACGATTTTCTCGGGGGAGCTGGCTCCAGATTTTAGTACTGGTAACCTCTTGTGTCGTCGTATTTCATCCCGCCCTTCTTTCTATTCGTTGTTTGTTCTGGAATGCGGTCAGATGCGTAGGAATCGGAAATAAGCGAGTCCCCGATGCAAGTTGCATCCTTCGCGAGGCCACGAACGTACTCATTTTATTGAAAGCCTTTTCGAAGACAACAAAGTACTCATTTTATTGGTTTCCTTAGCGCTCAAGTAGCCACATAATCATTGCAGAAGTTAGAGACCGCTACAGCTCAACCAACTTATGCATAATAATCATAAAATGAACGTCGTGATTCCTCCACACTGCTGGGGATGTTCCGACCCTACAATACACGTCGCGTGCCAGATGAATTAGTTTCTGTCTTCAACTTTTTAAATTAGACAGTGTCGCAATGTATTATTATGTATGTTCCTAAAGCGACGACACATAACGGGTAAAATAACAATGGCCCCGAAAATATGAACAACAGTACTGATGCGGGACTGAGTCTCATTAATGAACATCACAGAGGGCACTGGACATGGCCAATACTAACATCGATGCAGCTCTGGGCGGATTTATCGAACTCTGAGACACGCGTAGCAGCTCTACCTAACGGGTAGCAGCAGTAGCGTTTCCAACGTTCTGCTGTAGCTTCTCCAGCGTGTCGGGGTTATCTCAGTTCACCTGAGCTCCAATTCGTCCCACAGGCAAAGAGATCAGGCGACAGAGGTCGCCGCCTCTGCTCATTGAACACCTCATACGCTCGTGTATGTCAAGGCGTGTGTGTGCTGTTGCTCCTTATTGGTCAAAAGACACACACCGTCCATTATCTTCTGTGAACTGATCCACATAGCGACTAAACAGTTTACGGACACGCCGGCCAGCATTAATAGTTTGATGAAAGAATCGTGTTACGATGCCGACACAATACATTTCCCACCAAACACCAGATTATGCAACGGCTCTTCAAAGTACTGATGGGGATTTACTAATGGATAATGGCGCATATTCTGTGATTTCACATGGCACATATTCTGACAGTCCGAACAACGCCTTATCTAAAGAACTGACAAACGGATAATCCAAAAGCCCCGATTCCATTTCATTCAAAAACCACCGGCACAGCTCAACATGCGAAAATTCGTCTCGACGTTTTACCTCGTGCATTTTCTGTCGCGCACAGATCTCCTGTTCATTAACAACGCTCAGTACCGCGGCAGTCTGATCAGTTTGATTTTGTCCTATTTATTAGCATGAGTTAGTTGAGGAATGGCGTGATTATTCTTAGGAGACCAATCATTCTTCTTAGCTCACCTTCTATAGCACTGACTTTGCCACGTGAGACCGTCTGCATTAATTATGTTTCCATCTTTTATAGATTTATTATAGTTAAGTCACAACTCAAAGTACGTCACTCGTGCGAATACTAATTGTGAAAATCACTTATACTATTAAAAACTAGAAGAACATGGGCTTTGCTTACAAAAATAATTATCGCTGTCAGTACGAATTAATGGCAAGAAAATTACAAACGTTAACCTGTAAGAAACTGAGGCACATTGATTAATGCCAGACCACATAAAATAACTCACTGAGATTTATGCCCCAACGAGCCCGTAGGTTCTTTTCTAACAATTAATACAAGTATTACCGCTCTTGTGTGACAGTGTGTGATTACGTCCATATTCGCTGTGAAGAATGATGTAATAACTTAGTTACTTCGATCAACATCTGAGAATGCAATAAGCCACGAATTTAACTTCCTCAGTCCTCTGTTTAGATTTCATGAATGAAGTGTTTATATTGGTCATCAATGCATTGTTATATGTAACATAAGATTATAATACTATACCTAAAAATCCGGTATCATTCAAGCCAATTTTTGACGTTCGTAGTGAACACATACCTGCTAACTTGCAAAAATCAAAAATCGACAGATTCAGTAGGTACGAATGATCAAAAACCACGGCTAGTTTTCAGTACAATCCCGAGACAACTAATGTAAGCCTTTCCCTATGACATAAAGCTATACAGGGTGGAGAAAAATTGTGTCACGAAATTTTAACCCTGGATAACTGATGCCAGTAGGAACCAAAATTACTAATGTTGTGTAGGTCGACAACGTACCACTTTTAAACTACGTGACCTTGGCGCCACGTGCTCCGATTGGCCATGGGATTGCCCTGTTGCCGTTCGTCGCTTGATGGGCAGCGCTATTGTTGTCGGTTCACACATACAAACGTCCCTCGCCCCGTCACTGCCCCAACGTCATCACGCGGCCAATCGCAGCGCGTGGTGCTAAGTTTCGGTAGTTTAAAAATTGTGCGTTGTCCACTTACACAACGTTAGTAATTTTGGTTCCTACTGGCATCAGCTATACAGCGTTACAATTTCGTGACAAAATTTTTCGCCGCCCTGTGTAATGGTTGTAAGAACGCAAATGAAAAAACACTCGAATTGCCTGAAACGTTGATTCCTTATTTGTAGCTAAAGCCAGGTAATCGGTAGTATGTTGGGATGTTTTTTCGTTTGAAATAATACAGTATGGTTACCATAAAACAGTGTCCGCCATATTGTTATGTAAAATGCTCGAGCAAGAAAGGCTCTCCGACTGGCTCTCGGACGTATTCTGAAATTCTACCAATTTTTTTTAGTTTCAGCGCTAGTATCAATTTTCTCTTCGTAAGATTTTTAACATTATACGTCAGCATGTTCAAAGTTAGCTGGTATTACATATTTACAGGGAAACAATGTCATTAAATGTGGTGTCACCGCCAGACACCACACTTGCTAGGTGGTAGCCTTTAAATCGGCCACGGACCGCTAGTATACGTCGGACCCGCGTGTCGCCACTATCAGTGATTGCAGAACGAGCGCCGCCACACGGCAGGTCTAGAGAGACGTCCTAGCACTCGCCCCAGTTGTACAGCCGACTTTGCTAGCGATGGTTCACTGACAAATTACGCTCTCATTTGCAGAGACAATATTTAGCATGGCCTTCAGCTACGTCATTTGCTACGACATAGCAAGGCGCCTTTATCATTTGCTATTTATCTTGTGATGCATGTACCGTCAAGAGCGATGTTCACCAATTATTGATTAAAGTTAAGTTTTCCAGAAGCTACGTACCTTTTTTGCTAGTCTCAAGACATTGTCCTGTTCCAGACCTCACGCCAGCCTGCGAGAGCTTAACGCGTGCCTTTCGGCTTCCTCATAGTGGCTTGGCTGTCTTGCCAAGCCACAACATTAAATATATGAGAAAGAACAGATACCTTTGGTGATCTTGCAGCTCTCGAAGAATGAAATTACAATGAAATCCACACTGAAGAACTGTCCCCGTTGATATTTATCAACGCCTGTAAGCAACTAATGGTCTGGATTTCATTGTAATTTCATTCAATGTCATTAAGTCCGTAAAATGCTCATAATATTTAACTCTAGCTACGTACGTAACCTACTAGAATTCAGTTATATTCTCGAGTAACATTGCAACAACCATAAGAACAAGCGCATCTCTTTTCATATGGATGAAGAAGAAGAAACTTTTTTTTGCCATAATGAAAAAACACCGAATCAAAGTACTACGAAAATGACGAATAAGATGCACATGAAATAACCGCTTACATAAAAACACAGTTTTTTAGGACTTAAGGCAACAAAATAACTAAAAATTCAAATTCACTATAATAACGTTGACTAACAAGCGACTTTACTTACGCGCAATGACAACACAGAAACAGAAATCCAAACAGAGCACAACACTGAAAGATAGTGCTATACAGTCTACAAAAACTGCGGCAAAGAGGAAAAATAATCAACAAGGACCGTGCGTGACTTCCTCATTTTCACAAACTTCGCCGGCCGAAGTGGCTGAGCGGTTCTAGGCGCTACTGTCTGGAGCTGCGCGACCGCTACAGTCGCAGGTTCGAATCCTGCCTCGGGCATGGCTGTGTGTGACGTCCTTAGGTTAGTTAGGTTTAAGAAATTCTAAGTTCTAGGGGACTGGTGACCTCAGATGTTAAGTCCCATAGTGCTCAGAGCCATTTGAACCATTTTTTTTCACAAACTTCCGACCACTGGCCAAAAGAAACTGAAATGGCGGGATAAAAAAAGCGGCGGGTTGGGGGTTAGATTGACGAACAACAGATAAAAATCGTAATCGAGAGAAATAATGGCCAAAAGCGGGAAAGCTGGCAGATATGAATACTATGTTAGAAAATGACTGAAAACGTTACGTCAAATATCCAAAAACATGAAAAAATGCCACTGGAACGTCAAGTATAGGTCGTTGCCAAATCAAAACCAAGTGCTATATCGAAAAAATACATGGCTGTATTGTTGTGATGAATTAAAAATCGCTTATCCGATAGCACAGTCAGCATGTTCTGGACACATTCTACCCCAAAATTATTAAAAATAAACAGAAAACAACTTTATTTGCCGAATTCATGCTGACACTCCGATAAACAGCTTTGTTTAATCAGATGCTGCCATCTACTGAGAACATGGAGAAATGAAAAAAAAAAACAAAAAAAAGCAAGTAATGCATAAAAAGCAAATGGTGGAAAGTATGTACTAGCATCGGTTACAGTGAGTTTAGCTGGAAAGAAAAATAACGTCTCGCCAAACATACTAAAGGCAGCGACGAATGCGTTGGGGTGTTTTTCCGACGGCGCCGAGAAGCTACTTTTCATCGACATCTCGCATTAGATATTCACTGCGGCTATAGCGGCGGGCAATCGATTCCACAAGTTACCTGAAATAAGTTCTACCTCGATGCGCCGAGCACGCAGCCAGCCGTTTCAAATGAGACAAATTCAGTTCGCTATACGAATATTTCAGGTCTAAGTTCCAAGATATGTCAGGAAGTGGAGCAGCTTGACTAATGCAGACAGCTCAATGCTGCCCCCTGAACTGCCCTGGACGCCGAGATCAGCCGTCAATGATTGCCTGCAATTTGTCCTTAAAGTAGTTTAGACAGTCTAGCACAACAAACCGTTGTATGCGTGACAAATGCTTGTTCTATCATCGGAGAAGGTTTGGTACAGATCCTATTCAAATGACGGCTGCTTATGAGAACTGACACAGACGCACAACACGGTGCTGGAACAGTGAAACAGCATGTATTTCTTACAAAATTATCGTTAACACGGCGCTCACTCTCTCTCTCTCTCTCTCTCTCTCTCTCTCTCTCTCTCTCTCTCTCTCTCTCTCTCTCTATTTTCAGTGTATGAAATTTTGAACGGAGTATGCTTGAGAGGTACAGTCGTGGACAAAACGAGCGAGACCTCTCGCCTTTTCGTTATGCTAATCCGCACAGCTTTAAAGTCTGGTACACAGCATAACAGGCAAGGAGACGAAGTGCTACCAACATACTATGCACAGGCGTGAAATTGAAAAACTGTCCGAACTTTGTTAGACTGTTTTCAGTCGCGTGTATCACTACATTAATGCTGATACACAAAAAGAAACGATAATTAGTATGAACTGTACTAATAAAAATCAATTTCAGGTTATCGAAATAACATAACTGTTTTAGCAAAATATTATGCGCATTCGGCCGCTGTCTGCCTGGGTTGTCTGCTAGCGTAGTGAAAGGTGTTTTTACTCCTGCAAGGGAAGGCTAGTTTGTTTTCGGTTCTAATCTTGATGCAGGTAGATAGACTATCAGTAAAGCAATTTTAAGAAATTCTCGCGTTTTGTTGCTTTTATTCTGTACCGGCGCCCTGTGGATGTCAATATGAAACTCTTGTAGAATTTCATACTTGTTACTGCCTACTTTTTCCGCTTCTGTCAATAACTGAATTGACTTAAGTGTGGCACTGAATGATTTTTCACTGAATTTCGTTATGAATCTTCGCGCATTGCTAAATTTGCACACTTCATGGTAAGTGAGCAACGGTATTCCAGTATGACTGGTCTGAACGCTGATACAGACCTTTTCGCGGCCGACTTCGCATAATATTTTGTTAATTCGTAATGATCTGGAGTACTCTGTCTTACTAAAACAGTTGTGTTATATCGATAAGCTGAAATTCATTTTTATTAATACAGTTCATAGTAATTAGCGTTTCTTGTTTCATTTACATACTTACGTGTTGTGTTTAACACACTAGTCAGCGTTAATGTAGTCTTAAACATGATTGAAAACAGTCTGACAAAGTTAGGATAGTTTTTCAATTTCACGCCTGTGCATAGTATGTTGGTAGCATTTCGTCGCCTTGCCTTTTATGCTGTGTAGCAGACTTTAAAGCTGTGCGGATCAGCATAACGAAAAGGCGAGAGGTATCGCTCGTTTTTTCCACGACTGTACATCTCTAAACAGATAATACGTACATTCGCCTGTGGTATTGACGTTGGCAGCGCTACCTTTGCAAACAATATACTATCGTATGTGATGTATTAACTGTGGATTTTATCACTGTTTACACTTCAGCTCATGACTGGCTGTCCACGATGGAGCATTATGGCTAAACATTTAATGTACCTCGCACGGTGATGTAGTGCCTGGGAGGCCAAAAGAGTGGACAAAAATGTCGGAGGAACCGGGTACTTCATGGGAGGAAGGAGCTGGCCACGGTACTCGGCAATAAATTGTTCTCACTATTGAATTTGAGAGGAAGTTGTTGGTCTTCACATCGTTGTAATGCACTGACACTGGAAGCCTTCACTTTGCACAGCCGCGAGCTGTTACCATAACGTGTCAACAGAAGAACCTAAATATGCACTTCCGCCATTATTGCCTTACCAAAAAGTATTCAGTTTTCGACCACCTACAAAATTATGAACCGAAAGATTAGGGGCAATCCATGCGTTTGGGGGTGAGGAGGGAGACTCATATTAGTTTCACACTGAATGAGGAGAGAGTTGCGAGATTTCACGACAAATGACTCTGCGTACAACAAAATAAAATGCGATAAAAACATTATTGTGGAATGATAACGGAAACACCGCTGAGTTAGAGGGACGCAAGAAGTATTTAAAAAAGAGGAAACAGGAAACAGAAGCAATAATGTATAGAGATCGATCGCCGCAGCTCCGGAACACGGCGCTCAGAGCGTGACTCAATACTGCGACACTTGGCTGCCGGGTTGTGCACCCGAAGGCGACACGCCATCACGTTCGTTGACGTCGCCAGGTCATGAATAAAAAGTTAACCATCAATAGCGTTTGACGCGGCCA
Organism: Schistocerca piceifrons; assembly: GCF_021461385.2. NCBI lineage: Eukaryota > Metazoa > Arthropoda > Insecta > Orthoptera > Acrididae > Schistocerca > Schistocerca piceifrons. The sequence continues at coordinate 22,796,051 of NC_060140.1, read as the reverse complement.
AGTCGCCACGAATCGGCCCGCACGGCCACCTGCGTCGGAAAGAGTTACAGCTGCTTCCCGCGGGACCAAGGGCGGTTTACACACGAACTGGCGGCAGAGGAATAGGGCGGCTGGAGCACTGTTTCAGTCGGACAAGAATGGGGACGTATGAAATGAATTACATACAATTAAATGAAAAGGTCGATGGGGGCGAAACCAACGATGACGCACTGACAAGAAATGGCATCAGTGCAAAGCGTTGAAATTTGCTGAACCTGCAACGTGATGGGTGCACGATTGGGATGTTTGGGTACGACCCGTAACCTGTCTCGAGTACTGGCAGTATTATGCACACCAGGCCTATTCTTAATACCAAGAATAATGCTGGAACACGTGTTCCATCGCGCACCTAGTGTCCCGAGGAGACTACTTTTCGTCCAGTAAGCAGATTCGGAGGTATCTCTTGTTAGTTCTGTGGGCCACGTGTACTCCTGCACTACTATAAGGATGCCTACGAGTACTATAGAAGGAAACTAAAGCTAATTACTGACAGTGCTGACGATGGTCGAAGACTCCGTAATATGGCATCGTAGACGGCAAGTAAGTTAAACTAGTGGCCACGAGGCAATGCATTTCTACTTCAGACAAGGCAACGCCCCCGCAGCGGTATCTGAGCCCCCAAGGTTTCAGAAGGCGACTACTCAAACTACAAGACACGAAAAAAAAGACACACATTACTGGTTAGAGCATGCCCCCAAATTTCGACTGTTAATACGTGCCGCGTCGCGTGTATTTTGTGTCCTCGAATTCGCTACACGCAAATTAATTGTGCCAAAACCAGGCAGGCATTTTGTGCAGCGGGAGCCACTGTCAAAATTAAGTTTTCGAAAACAGCCACAAGTCGCACTCTGTATCTTTTATTGTGACCGATTTCGCTCTTCAAATGAATAAGAGCATCATCAGAAAATAAAGTTAAAAGTTGGCAGACAGCATTAAAGATTGCCTTTACAGTAGGCTGACCTCTAAAGATTAATTTGGCTGTACTATAGCACTTAAACTTACGTTTACAGTACAGTAGTAATTCGTGATATTCACAGCGCTGTCAATGTCAATGACACTGACATCATGGAAGCCACGGATCAAGGCGTCAGGTGCAGTCACTATTTCTTGATTTCCCAAAAGCGTTTGATTCAGTACCACGCCAGCGTAAGGTATGAATCGGAATTTCTGACTGGTCCAGGACTCCTACAATGACGACGGAAAAAGGAGGGAGGGCGGGAAAGAGAGAAAAGGAGAGACAGAGAGCAAGAAGAAATGACGAAAGGAAGAAAAAAGACAAAAAAACACCTGCGGCGACGAAAATTTGGTGCAAGAATAATCGGTGTACACTGGAGGGGCATTTTCGAGCATACAATGGATTTTTTTCCGAGGTTTAGTGAGGTAGCCATGCAGGCTGGGACTGGAAGCGCGGCGCGGCGCCGGCACAATCGATACCTAGCGGTGCCCCCCCCCCCCCCCTCCCTCCGTACCTGCCGGCGACATCCGCTACGGAATGCGATATACATGAGCAGCTTTACGGTTTACGCCGCACTACACTTCCCGCTCGCGTCTTCAGCAGTAATCGAGGAATACGCACCGTGGCCTGGCGCAGTCTACTGCTGCTTGCTGATAATCCCGCGTCGTTAGTTTCCCCGGAAGACTGGAGGCTGAACTCACGCCAGCTCCAATCTAATGCGGATTTAAAAAGCAATTGTTTTTAGGTGGATCTTAGTACGGCGAGGCAAAGTTTTTCGAGACGCGGCGGACAGAAATTAATACCTATTGTATACTGCTTACCTGCACTAAGGGACAACTTCTCTAGCATTTAGCGCTGTAATATCACCTATAAGATACCTTTGTCCACATTACTGACTTCTGTTTCGGTTAAATCGTTTGCTTAAGGGATGAAGAGTATATGTTAAAACTAAAATCGTAGATTATCAGCGTACGCACCTGAAACGAAACTACGTGCGAGGTTAGCGTTGATAACTACCGTGCGTAAGGAGTAACAGACAGGTTACGGTGAAAAACTGACCGTTGAAATAGAGTAGCGGGCTACCAGATTCGTGGCTACCACGGCACTAGACCGAACTCTACTATGGGGCTTTGAAGCAAACCGATGCTGAAGCCAGTCATGGTCCCTGCGTATCCACAACGGACGAGCGGCCGCTAATTTCATTCTGGACTGTTTTCCAGGGTCGGCTACATGCAACACTGAGCGGAGTATTGGAGACTACCAAGTTAATAGATATGAACGCGATCATTACTGACACACCTAGTAATCAAAAATAAATCACATAAAATTCTTACCAACGAAGACGGAAACATATTCTGCAACTAAATGTGACCATATCAAGGTTAGGAGAAAGGTTGTTTCGAAAAACTTTGTAAAGCTCTCGACTGATTTACTTCAATTTTTTACATGATACTCTAACAAACATTCAGATGGACAAACACACACAAACACACACACACACACACACACACACACACACACAGTGAGATACTGTTAGCAAAAATCTCAAAAAGTTCTTGATCGATTTTCTTCTAATTTTAAGGAGCTATTCTATTAGACATTCAGACTACAGAATTTGCAGCAACGATAAACAAGGCTCATGTGAGAGTGGGGAAAGAGGAGATAGACAGAGGGTATCAGGAGGTGATGGACAGGTGGGGAAGGGGGAGGGCAGAAGGGGGTTAAGGGCGTAGTTTCTCTTTTCTTTCTTTTCCATTTAACCAGACCGAGGCACGCCAAGGTGTGCTCAGGTACAGCTAGTAACATTTAAAACTCGGCAGAAACAAAGTAACTTTGAAAAAAGTCAACATTGCACAAACACATCGTAATAACATCACAGCAACAAAAAAATCAGTTTATCACTTATTGTGCACGTTGTATCTCCAGTCTTACGAATGAAAAGCTGTGGGAAGACATTTTCGACTTTTCTTCTTATTGGAGTCTGTAGCTGAAGCAGTCAACTTTGAATGAATATCCATTGGCGATGCACGGTCAGAATATAAAATGAAAACGAATAATTCTTCTTCGATTTGAGGGTAACTGATGAAATTGCGTTCAAGATTAGGTGAAGTTTATCGGTACTTTACTACCACAGGGCAAATATATTTAAGCTCGGGTAAGTACGGTCAGACTGAGATAGAAAGGACCCCACACATACGTCACGCAGGTCAAGGGGAACAAAGCCATCTCAGAAATGTGGTCAACAGGCGGCGCACAACCACCTCAGGAAGGCAGGCAATTAAGGGCTCAGTGCGGCAGAAAGCGGCCATCACGTATTTACGAGGTGTGACGGTCCGTGGCTGCAGCTCGACAGCGGCCGGGAACAATGGCAGACGGCCCCCCTCGCTCCTCCATGACGTACGGACTAGTTTGCACGGCGATATCGCGCTGCGCAATTCTTTTCGCGCAGCTGGTTTCGTATACGACTGTAGCCACAGCGCCGCCAGTGTACACTGCAGTTTCGTCGTTTTGTGAATGAAATGAAAGATTTGGCAGCTGCACGAGTTGCGGTGTAGTTAATGCTCGTCTGAGTGAAACCGCTGCTTAAGGAAAAAAGACTGATCAGCGACCTCGCTGAAATAAATTGTTATTTAAATCATTCGACACTGTCACCAGAACAGCCCACGTTTATTCCAAATATAATTTATAATTTAATGAGGAAGAAAGATGCCGTAATGCATGAAGCACTGTCGCCACAACCGGGGCAACAGATCATATTCCGCTAATGGCAGGTCGAGATTCATACTCTTACACAGTACTGTAGATATATCGTTTTCAAAAATCAAGAACTGGCAAATTTAGCATTGTTCGCCTCGCAAGTGCAGGCAGTAATTAGTGTTTCACTTATGTTCATATACATTAAGCAAGAAGGGCATCTGATGGTGGTATTTTTGCAAGAAGTATTCCAAAATCGGCAACAGCGTCCACAACTCTTGGCCTGCCAGAAGGTGCAGTTTGAATTCCTGATGACGCATTTTCGTCAACACCATATTTAATACGTCTTTATCAAACGATGGTCCGCTGAGTGTCAAATAAAGAATGTTCAATTACATACAGTTTAGGGCACGCCGCGTTGTAGAAAATGCGCTTGTGATTCTGGTTTCCAAACAGTTTTCCTTAAAAAAGAATCGCCCAGCTCCAACCACGGGATTTTAATCTCGCAGACGTCGGCCGTTCTACAGGTACATGTTTAGCTTGCCTGCGTCCTTCATTTGTGTGCTGAAGTTTATTCCTGAAATTCAACTTAACTGTAACGGCAATACACGTACTACCTAAAGCGAGACTGCACCGGGACTAACCCTTATTTCTCGATTATCGTGGACGGTTTCCTTATCGCTTACACTAACCAAGCACACTCCCGGACAGATCCAAACTTCCATTATGTCACACAACTCGTTGTATCCTCTCAGTCCCTGTCCGGCATAAATTTCCATGTGTCACTTTATATAGTGCATCTATAACAATTAAAATTACGTTGACTTTCATGAATAAATTTCAATATTTGAAAATGTAATTCGTCATCAAATATCAGTTGTAAGTGTACTACCAACTGAATAACTTTGCTCTACAGTTCTGATATCGTCGATACACTAATGTTCTGGTCCCGTAGGACGTTACTGAAATGCCACAAGCCCCTATGCATAGCACAGATATTCACAAAGCGAAAATGTTTTTATGTTGCCCGCTTCATTTTCGGTTTGCCACTCTACCGACACGACGCCAAACTGCCAAACACGTGCAACTGGCGTAAAGCCACTGATTGCGGTTATCCCTTCAGACATTTTGTCTGCTTTTGCAAAGACACTGTTTAGTTTCACCAACGAGTTGGTCAAACGCTCACCGCGCATGCGCAGCAGCCGGTGGCGCAGTTGCGCGCAACCTAGAGTCGTCGTGTAAACTAGACTTGTAACGCTTTTGTTATACGGTCTGGTGCTCGTCCTAACAAGTAGTTCCACACCTTAAAACTCTGGATACATGCCATTCATCTGTCCTTGCTCGTACTATTGATATGGTGCCTGTACACTGGGGAAGCACACATTCACTACGTGTTACAGAAATTGCGTGCACTTAATTTCGCAATTAGACCCTCCGTAATTAATAGTACACAACAGCTTCACGGACACACTGAACCTGCAACTCTCATTCCATGACATATTAGACAATATACTGGAGCGATTTAGTTCAGTCAGAAAGGATGTTTTAGCCCAAATGCGAACTGTGACTCACGTGTGGTGTTAGTTCATTACAAATCCTGTATGGACCACGGACCTCTGTTTAAAGAACTGGGCACTGCTACACTGATGTCGCAATGCATCTACACGCTGGTGACATTTCTGGTTGACAATATGGATTACGATTCAATAAATACAACAACCGATTCTCTTTCTGGTAGCGCGTTGTTTGTATTCAGGATTCCAATACTCATTATTCCACACTCTTCTGCCTAAAAAATCTTAGTTTTCAACATAATCTCCGTTCAACGCTACGCCCTCAGCCGTCTTACTGGGAAAGCATTCGTGCCTCCATAGTACCACTCTACTGATCGACGTCGGACCCGAGGTGTTGCTGCGTCAATAACCTCTCCATCATCCATACACTGCTCCCTGCGGAGTGCATCCTTCGTTAGGACAAGTACAGGGTTATCACAAATGATTGAAGCGATTTCACAGCTCTACAATAACTTTATTATTTGAGATATTTTCACAATGCTTTGCACACACATACAAAAACTCAAAAAGTTTTTTAGGCATTCACAAATGTTCGATATGTGCCCCTTTAGTGATTCGGCAGACATCAAGCCGATAATCAAGTTCCTCCCACACTCGGCGCAGCATGTCCCCATCAATGAGTTCGAAAGCATCGTTGATGCAAGCCCGCAGTTTTGGCACGTTTCTTCGTAGAGGAGGTTTAAACACTGAATCTTTCACATAACCCCACAGAAACAAATCGCATGGGGTTAAGTTGGGAGAGCGTGGAGGCCATGACATGAATTGCTGATCATGATCTCCACCACGACCGATCCATCGGTTTTCCAATCTCCTGTTTAAGAAATGCCGAACATCATGATGGAAGTGCGGTGGAGCACCATCCTATGGTACGTTTAGCTCCCTGCTTGCTTTATTCGTCGACTTCCGCGGGCTACGCGTGAAACTTGCCCGCACGCGTTCAACCGTTTCTTCGCTCACTGCAGGCCGACCCGTTGATTTCCCCTTACAGAGGCATCCAGAAGCTTTAAACTGCGCATACCATCGCCGAATGGAGTTAGCAGTTGGTGGATCTTTCTTGAACTTCGTCCTGAAGTGTCGTTGCACTGTTAGGACTGACTGATGTGAGTGCATTTTAAGCACGACATACGCTTTCTCGGCTCCTGTCGCCATTTTGTCTCACTGCGCTGTCGAGCGCTCTGGCGGCAGAAACCTGAAGTGCGGCTTCAGCCGAACAAAACTTTATGAGTTTTTCTACGTATCTGTAGTGTGTCGTGACCATATGTCAATGAATGGAGCTACAGTGAATTTATGAAATCGCTTCAATCATTTGTAATAGCCCTGTATATGTAAGCCGGAAGCTGCGAGATCCGGGCTGTAGGTTGCATGGGGACGAACAGTCCCACGAAGTTTTGTGAGCTCCTCTCAGATGCGCAGACTCGGGTGAAGCCTTGCGTTGTCGTGGTGAAAGAGAAGTTCGACTGCACTTTTGTGGCGACGAACACGCTGACTTTGTTTCTTCAGTTTCCCGAGGGTAGTACAACTTCCCGACGGTAGCCCCACGAGCGACGACACGGAACAGAACGACCCCTTTAGAGTCCCAGAAGACAGCCGTCATGACTTCACCGGCTGAGGGGGCGACTTTGAACTTTTTTTCCGGAGGAGAGGTGGTGTAGCGTCACTCAGTGGATTGCCAGTTTGTTTACGATTCGAAATGATGACCCTATGTTTCATCACCTGTGACAATGTTCGACAAAAATTATCACGATCAGCCTCGTAACGTGCAAACAACTCCACCCATACGGCGGGGAACCCACGTGGCACACACCTGTGAGTACTGGTGGACGAGTGTGTCAGCGCTAGCGACAGAGACGCCCAGCTGAGCAGCGAGGTGTTTGATTGCCAATCCGTCGACTGCCGCGAACGACAGCGTCCGCACGTTCCAACACTGCAGTGCGCGACGACTCGCCCAACCTCTCGCCGTGCTTCTGTAGACGTTCTGCATGCGTCTGTGAATATCTGCGATGCTCTGATATTCCGTCAAAAGAAACTCAGTGACAGCTCTCTGCTTGGAACGCACTTCAGTTACAGACGCCATTTTGAAGGCTACGTATATCGCCGCCACCTACCGGACCTTCATGACACTATGGGGGCTGAAGGTGGAATATTCCACGATCTTCCACAACAAATTCCGCGTTTTTTTCAACCGAAATTGTCGGAGAAAAAAATGTGTTACATTACTTATTGTACGCCCCTCGCAATTTAGAAGGAACAGCGGAATCAATTCAACCAACTCAAGACAGAAAACCTATGTTACACGAACAATTTTAAGTTTGTCCAAAAAAAAGTGTTCAACACTATGGAAAACAGGCTTCCACTAAAGTTGAATGCTGCAGTGGAAAGCACGTGGATCCTTAAATTTGTCGCTACTATCTCCTTCCACTCCTAACTGTAACACGGGGAACAAACTTAGTGAAACAAATGGAAAACTAGAACACCACTGTTCACATATGAGCACGTCTGCTTCTTTGTTACTGTGACTCAATATATACACAAGTAGAAAGAAAAAGTTGTCTGTATATTAAGGATTCTGATTTGTTTCCCTAATTCAATCACTGGGAGTGGGGTTTTCCACGGCTTTTCCACGTGACTACTGCCAGAGGATGGGATTAATTCTATATGTATTTCAAGTAATTCTTCCATCGTCTAATGGTACATTTTGCAGTACTTTTATATGTAAATTTCTGGGTGTTCCTGCTTTGCGACTATGGTGACATAAAAAAAAAGATCGACTGCAAGTCGTTTACTGTACTTTAAATATAATCTCAGTTTCCTTTGACATTACAAAACAATTAATGCTATTATTAAATATTTTAATGAAGCAGTACCTTCTATTTTAGCAGATGTCACTGTATTCTACGATGGATCAACAAATCGATCGACACCTGTGTGGGAAAAGCCCCATTCCAATGATCACAACATTTACCTTCGCTGGAAACGGCTTTTGCCTATGGCATAGACATTGAAATGTAAAAGAATTGTTTTAATTATTCAGTTATCCACAAAAACAATAACTAATTGCCATAATTAATATCAACATAACGAGTTTGAACAGCCAAAAGAGAAACTGTTTTGGCGATATCGTTGCAAAGAAACCCCTCAGTATGCGCACGCAATACGACGCACATGCGATTGTCGCACTGCAGAATTAGCAACTACATGTTCAGAAATTAAGATGAAGACGACAATAATTTTTATTATTAATCACGTATACGCCCTATAGAACCACGCGAGGTACAATCAATCAATGTCGCTTTCGATCGTTGGCCATCCTTTGTGTCCAAATTTGTTTCATCATTCCAGAATGGAATATCTTTCTTTCATCGGAGCACGATGTTATACCGGCTACTTTAAGAGCTCCCTTAAACGCAGCGATGCATTTAGTTGGCTCAATTTTGGCCTTTCTTCTGCTATCGTAGAATTCTTCTATTTGTTTTGTCAACCTAGTGGGCACAAAAAAAAAAAAAAAACCCTCCGTCTACAGGCCACAAATGGCCCATCGGGACCATCCGACCGCCGTGTCATCCTCCGAGGAGGATGTGGATAGGAGGGGCATGGGGTCAGCACACCACTCTCCCGGTCTTTTATGATGGTATTTGTTGTGACTTGGCAAGACAGCCAAGCCACTAGGAGATAGCCGAAAGGCACGCGTTAAGCTCACGCAGGGTGGCGTGAGGTCTGGAACAGTTAAAGGAGCTGAATCTAGTAAAAAAAAGTACGGAGCTTCTGGAATACTTAACTTTAATCCATAATTGGTGAACATCGGTCTGAAGGTACATGCATCACAAGATAAATAGCAAATGATAATGCCGCCTTGCTAGGTCGTAGCAGATGACGTAGCTGAACGCTATGCTAACTATCGTCTCGGCAATTGACAGCGTAATTTGTCAGTGAACCATCGCTAGCAAAGTCGGCTGTACAACTGGGACGAGTGCTAGGGAGTCTCTCTAGACTAGACCCGCCATGTGCCGGCGCTTGGTCTGCAATCACTGATAGTGGCGACACGAGGGTCCGACGTATACTAACGGACCGCGGCCGATTTAAAGGCTACCACCTAGCAAGTGTGGTGTCTGGCGGTGACACCACAGTATTCGTGACCGAAGCCGCTACTATTCGGTCGAGTAGCTCCACAATTGGCATCACGAGGCTGAGTGCACCCCAAAAAATGGCAACAGCGCATGGCAGCCTGGATGGTCACCCATCCAAGTGCCGACCACGCCCGACAGCGCTTAACTTCGGTGATCTCACGGGAACCGGTGTATCTACTACGGCAAATTTAAGTCACGGTTTTGTCACGTTTCTTCCATTCCCTTATTGCTTCTTAGCCTGTAAGTTTCTCCACGTGCAATTTTGGGGCTAATATTTTCCTAATAATCTTCCTTTCTTTCGACTTTTTTCAATATCCCTCTTTCTATTTAAAATTAAAGTTTCTTCTCCATAAAGATATTCAGGTTTGATTACGGTGCTGTAATGTATAGGTTTACTGAATTTAGAAAATGATTTTTTATTTTAAATATTTTGTGTTAATCTGGACGCAGTTTCCATTTTTTGAGAGCTACTTTCGTTTGCAGCTCTTTCCAGACTTTTTCTTGTATGATTTCCCCCAAGTATTTAAAGTGAAAAACCCTTTTTATTCTTACATATGTCGTGTTCAAAAACTTTGGTGCTTGTTGGTTTCACATAATATACTCCGTTTTTTCGAATGATATTTCTAGTCCTACCTTTTCCGTAACTTCTTTAAGAATTTCAGTTCGTTTTTGAGCTGTAGTATTGACCCTAGTTAAAATTGGCAAATCATCTGCAAAGACGAGGCAATCTACTCTAATATTACTGACTGATGTATATTTTGACTCGACTTTTGCTCTCGCCTTTCTATAATTACCTTTTCCTAAATACAGTTAGACAGTAAAGGGGAGAGTCCATCTCCCTGTCTTAACACCAGCGTTTACATCAAATGATTCAGAAATTTCTCCCATGAATTTAGCTTTAGGGCTAGTGTCGGTTAACGTTTCCTTAGGCAGTGTTACAGTTCTATTATCTAGCACTTGTTCCTTTAAAATTTGGAGAGAGATTCCCGATCAACTGAGTCGTACGCCTTTTTAAAATTCATAAATGTACATGCAATATTGTTACTAGAAATTCTTTGGTGCCTAAGGATTAGCTTTAAATTCAGAATTTGTTCCGGACAGGATCTTTTTGGTCTAAAGCCTGTTTGGTATTCACCAATTTTAGGTTCTAACTATTCTTGGGCTCGATAGAGAATTTTGTATGTGGCCGGGAGAAGAGAGATTACTCGGTAATTACACTACCAGCCATTAAAATTTCTACACCACGAAGATGACGTGCTACAGACGCGAAATTTAACCGACAAGAAGAAGATGCTGTGATATGCAAATGATTAGCTTTTCAGAGCATTCACACAAGGTTGGCGTCGGTGGCGACACCTACAACGTGCTGACATGAAAGTTTCCAACTGATTTATCATACACAAACAGCAGTTGACCGGCGTTGCCTGGTGAAATGTTGTTGTGATGCCTCGTGTAAGAAGGAGAAATGCGTATCATCACGTTTCCGACTTTGATAAAGGTCGGATTGTAGCCTATCGCGATTGCGGTTTATCGTATCGCGACATTGCTGCTCGCGTTGGTCGAGATCCAATGACTGTTAGCAGAATATGGAATCGGTGGGTTCAGGAGGGTAATACGGAACGCCGTGTTGGATCACAACGTCCTCGTATCACTAGCAGTCGAGATGACAGGCATCTTATCCGCATGGCTGTAATGGATCGTGCAGCCACGTCCCGATCCCTTAGTCAACAGATGGGGACGTTTGCAGCAGCATGGACTATCAGCTCGGAGACCGTGGCTGCGGTAACCCTTGACGCTGCATCACAGACAGGAGTGCCTGCGATAGTGTACTCAACGACGAACCTTGGTGCACGAATGACAAAACGTCATTTTTTCGGATGAATCGAGGTTCTGTTTACAGCATCATGACGGTCGCATCCGTGTTTGGCAACATCGCCGTGAACGCACATTGGAAGCGTGTATTCGTCATCGCTATACTGGCGTATCACCCGGCTTGCTGGTATGGTGTGCCATTGGTTACACGTCTCGGTCTCCTCTTGTTCGCATTGACGGCACTTTGAACAGTGGACGTTACATTTCAGATGTGTTACGACCCGTGGCTCTACCCTTCATTCGATCCTTGTGAATCCTACATTTCAGCAGGATAATGCACGACCGCATGTTGCACGTCCTGTACGGGCCTTTCTGGATAAAGAAAATGTTCGACTGCAGCCCTAGCTAGCACATTCTCCAGATCTCTCACCAACTGAAAACGTCTGGTCAATGGTGGCCGAGCAACTAGCTCGTCACAATACGCCAGTCACTACTCGTGATGAACTGTGGTATCGTGTTGAAGCTGCAAGGGCAGCTGTACCTGTACACGTTTGACTCAATGCCGAGGCGTATCAAGGCCGTTATTACGGCCAGAGGTAGTTGTTCTGGGTACTGATCTATCAGGATCTATGCACCCAAATTGCGTGAAAATGTAATCATATGTCAGTTCTAGTATAATATATTTGTCCAATGAATACCCGTTTATCATCTGCATTTCTTCTTGGTGTAGCAATTCTAATGGCCAGTAGTGTATTAACATCGGTTCTATCCTCATTTTTATGCTATCGATGAATTAGGGGAGTTTTCCAGTCCTCATGCATTTGCATAGTTTGCCAGATATGTCCTATTGTTGAGTGATCCGTTTCATAGTGTCAGGGCCAGCTGATTTTAGAAGTTCTGCAATTATACGTCTTCTGCGGGTGCTTATTGTTTTTAAGTTTTTCAAAATAATTAGCAAGTATCTTACAATTTACCTCGTTGTTAAGAGCCGAACTGCAATTTTCATTTCTGAAGCAAAGACTTTGAGGTTGGTAACAGGTTAGTTTTGTTTTAAATGTTTTATAAAAGTTTCTTGTATTGTTCACTTGCTATTCTTTTTAGATCTCTAGAAGCTGGGCATTTTCGTAGTTTCTTTTAGTCTGTCGGATTGTATGTTTCTTTTCTTACAGTTAGAAAGGTGTTGTACATATTTTCACTTTTCTCACTATTCCAAATTTTGAACGCCTAGACTTAACTCCTGTCTCTCAATCTGCGTTCCACACAGTGTGTTTTTGTTTCTTTCGAAACGGAATTAAATTTTGTGCTGTTCTGACGAACTTTTCTTTTAGGCTTTGCCAACTGTAGGATTGTTTTTTTTTTTTGTCAAGTTCGCTTGTTAAGAGTTGAGGTTATTTTAGCAGTGTCAAATTTTGGGACAACATTTTCTGTTTGGAATAGTTTTTGGACATTTAAAATTTTTTTGTAGTTAGGACATGAAATTGGTGCATGATCGATTTGAAATTCCGGAATAAAGGTATTGGGTGGCCGCCAAGGTTTTCGTTTAGGATTCTTTTTTAAATATGTTGACATGATCTGAAAGTTAAAAGTTTTGCATGTTTCAACAAGTCTGTAACCATTTTGGTTTGTTCATTTATGCGCAGGAAATCAACGCAGTTTTTTTTCCTTTACCTGATTGGACATTAAAATCACCCATTAAAATTTTAACATGTTTGAGGGAATTTCCGAGATGATGAGTTCTAACGTTCTCCAAGCTTCACTGACTTCTTCAGGTTTTTTACGGTTATCCTCATTGACTGGCATATGGGCATTAATTAAAGTGTATGCTTTATTTGCGCATTTAAGAGGAACTACCATTAGTCTATTATTAATGAATTTTACCTCCTTTATTGGATTTAAAATATTTTTGGAGAGTGCAAAAGCGACTTCCAAATGTGGTGTCTTAAGTATTCTTTTATGAGTTTTACTTTTAAAGAGACAATAATTGCCAAAATCCATGATGTTCCTGTCCGTCATTCGTGTTTCTCGAAGTGCTAAAATTTGAATATTCTATTCTTTTGATGTATCTCCCAATTTATGAAGTTTACTTGGTTGCAAAAGTGTTTGTATGTTAAGAGTTGCAAAATATGTATTTGTTGGATCACACTGCATTTTAATCTGGCTGCCCCAGAATCCGAAAGACCAGCTGCGCCAGTAATAATGGTGGTAGATTGACCGCCTGGGATGATACTGTGATTATCAGAAAGCTCCATGATGATTGTACCTGGAATCAGGTGGGCTTGAGTACACTCACTGCGTGAACTCAGAGTGTTACGACAGGAAGGGTTAGTTTCAGGACATAAATTTCAGCCGCACCACTGGTGAACAGACGCTGACGACTTGGCTGTTTCCTACAAGAAATACGCAAAGTGGATTTGGTTTTGTTTTGCCTTGGTCCTGGACTACTTATTCTGTACTCGCTGCTGTTCATTATATCTGATGGAACGTTCACTATAGCTTTATTCGTGGCATTTTTTCGTGCAGCGTCTCCCGGCATGTTAGTTGGGGTAAGCTTTCTTACACGGCAGCTACAGATGCTGGGGAACTCGATTTATCATAGCACAGAAAGGGAAGGAGAGTAACACCTCCACCAGACCCAAAAAAGCGCGCGGTGCCGACTGGCCGCCGTGTCATCCCGTCCCGTGTGGCGTCACACGGAAGCGGTACAGGTAGGCGTGGGTCAGGGTACCGGCCTTCTAGACCATGGAGTCGCTACTTCACTTTCAAATAGCCTGCCTGAGTGCACCCCCTCCAAATCCTGCCGCAAAGAAAAAATTCCCTGGGTCGTCCGCTTGGCTGTTTGAAAACTTGACTGCCCAGTTACCAACACTGCGTCGAACGATAGTATATTTAAAAATGAGAAATGAAACACTACGAATGTTTTAAGGAGGTGTAAAATCTCTCCAACTAAAGCTAATTTGTACCCTAAAAACGCATAGGACATTAGAATATCGTACTTTGTAGACCTCGGAATTCCAAACAATAATTTTCCTTTTCGGAAGTAAAATACTAGAGAATCTAATAGGAGCTAGATATTTCGAATGTAACATCTACATTTGTAGTCCTAAAACCAGTAGCCTTTCAGGAGTGTGTCATTCTAATGAAAGTCTTGTTCTTTACTTTTAATTTATGAATTAACAGCGAAATTATCTCCTTCGCGCTCGACACGACGTCACCGTTTCTTAACCTCAGTAGAAGTTTGACTGAAAGATTTTCAATTAAGAGGAAACTGGCGTGTAGCTTACTGTAATCTTACATTTCTACCCTCTGACGCAAATGAATCTTCTGATATCAGGTAGATTACACCGTTAGAAAACCCTGAAAATTATACTGTTCACATCAGCCGTGATGTTACTTTAAGCAAGCCTAGGCGCTTTTGATAGAAACGAATGTGCTATGGTACCAACGTCAAAACAATCCGTATGATGTTTCTACTCACTATACAGCTTGCCTTTCGCGTACTTACAATAGTCTATCTTCTTTCTGGATTAAGGTCGTACGTACCTGCAACAGCAAGAAAATGAAAATTATTACAAATTCTAGTCAGTGTGATAGTAAAACGTAATATACAGAACCCGCTGTATTTCACGAGGCGGATTGTCAACAACATATTTAGAAACGCCTACCAGAATTGCTGCACAAAAGCTGTAATTATTATTCTTGATTTGTAGAGTGTAGCTACTATATACGCATATGGACATTTGTTTGAGTGTGCAATTAAAACATTTCTTGTGGTTCGAAGTAACAAATCGCAATACTTATTTTGTTACTACACACGTGAAATATTTGTGTCATTCTTTCAAAGGTGACATACCAAATAACTTCTACGGTATTGGGAACTACACTGAAAACCACTGCAGTCTGTCAGGCACAAACTGCAATAATTACGTACCATCATAGGGACGCTTCCGACACGGTAAACTTGTCTTTTGTAAGCCTACCGTCTAACCAACTGCCTCGTATTCCAGCAAACTGAACTCGGCCTGGACGTGAGAGTGTGGCCTCCATCGGCGCCGCTTAGCCAGCCAGACACGCAGCCAAATTACAATTCCTGCCCAGACTAGTACAAGCCGGTGGCCAGCAGCGCCTCTAAAAATAGTGACTACCGGCTGTGTCGCTCAAGAAGAGGTA
This sequence comes from Schistocerca piceifrons, assembly GCF_021461385.2. Taxonomy (NCBI): domain Eukaryota; kingdom Metazoa; phylum Arthropoda; class Insecta; order Orthoptera; family Acrididae; genus Schistocerca; species Schistocerca piceifrons. The sequence continues at coordinate 22,780,686 of NC_060140.1, read as the reverse complement.
TACCTTGTGGGGATCCGTTTGTGCAGTCCCCTCGTCCACTCAGTTCAACAATTTTTCTTCTGAAAGCCCACAATAATTCCCATCACCTAAACGGTTATCAAACAATTAACTACTTAAGAGTAAATCTACTTAAGAATAAAAGGGGTATTTACTGCACTGTAAGTAAGTTGATACGAAGCCTTCCCCCCTCTTCTGCTGTTCAGATATCACAAGAAACAATATTCTAAATCTCCTGTTTCTGTTTGAAATAATATTTTTCTTTGATCTTGTATTTCTGAAGTTAAATTTATACCCACCTACAATGACTGCAGGACCTGTACAAATCTCTGTGTCATTTCTTACCGTGCATTCCTATAATGTTCGTAATGAAAGTTACTGTTCGTTGTCACTTGTAAATTGTTGAATGATTTTGTTGCAGTTCTATTTGTAGTATTGCTTTTCTCAATAACGTCACCATCCCGTATTATAGGTCCTCGAACTCACTATGACGCTACTGAGATTGTTGATAAATTTTCAAAGTCCTATCTCAAGTGATTTAAAGTTACAAAAGTTACTGTTACCAATGCAGGATGCGATAAAGTTTATTATCGCTAATTATTGTCATCAGACCATGCACACTGACGAGGTAGTTTCATTAAAAAGTGTGGAATGTGAGTCTCGTGACAACAGATGCCACAATATGGGGATTCACTGAAACCAAGCATCGCCGGAGGACCGACAGTTTAATTTACCAGCGACATCTGGGTCCGAAGCTACAGCAGTAGCACCACTGTATTAGAGACTTCCTATATGATGTCAAAATTACCAGACTTGGTTCAGTACACAATTCCTCATTCACGAAAGTCGACGAAACGAAATCCTGTAGTGCATTACTAAAGGTGGCGAATTCCCTAGGAGCAGTCAACAGACAATGCACAAGTTTTTGAAAGAAATTTCCGCCACTTAATCGTTAATTCATCATTTATTTTACACACTCATGAATTTGTATTTATAACCATTCTCAAGTGCATGTTGAAATGTTAAAATTTCTGGTATATCACAGCCATGTCAGACATATTTCATTACTTCAACATGAGTAGTAGTATAAAGAAAGCATCACCAACTCACACTGCAGGCTGCCTGCATCAGAGGCAAGCATACATTCACAGGCACCCCTAACGTTCTCTTTTCAGTGACAGGACCTTAAACTACTGTTCTGCTAACTGTATTATGACCTCCTTGTGGATAATCCATCCTTCTAAGAAACCCCCCGAACCCCTCTTCCTCTTCTTCCTCTCCCTCCTCCTCCTCCCCCGCCCATCTGGAACACTTCCAGGCCTGTATTAATCAAATACGCCCTCCCACTCTATCACTTTATTTACTAATTAATTAAATCGATCAATTAATCAACCCCTCCCTCACCTGGTAATTGGCAGGAAAAAGACTCAGTTGACTGTCCATTTGTCGGGAAATCAATTACAGTGTATGGGTCATGGTTTAAACAATTTCTGGTAGACAAGGCAATGTGTGCAGTGTTATTTATTTACGGAATATATGGGATACAAAGCGGTCTATGAAAAATAGTTTATTTATTTAATTCAAGAATTCGTTAGGAAATCGACTGCAGTCTGCAGAATATTTAAACAATTGCGGCACTTTTTCATTCTGATCGCGTGTAAGGAAATATGTAATTACTCTGCCACAGCTCGCATAGGCAAATCTGAAAAGCTTTCTCGTGCCTCGCCACCCACATAGGCTGCCTGGGGATCAGGTGCATCAGAGGACTTGCAAACGCCAGTGTGCTTGCCGCACAGCAATAGTAGGGCAACAAGGATGCTAGTGCATTTGTTGATGTGGGTTGCCTACATCAGGGGCAAACCTATTGTTCTCCTTTGACTGACAAGTTCTTAACCTATTGTTCTCCTTTGCTTGACAGGTCCTTAACCTGTTGTTCTGTTAAGTGGTTTTTCCTTGTCACCGCAATTAACCTATTTTCCCCACCCCCTCCCACTCAAACTCCCCTCCCCCCTCAGGAAACTTTCCCCCCGCTGCTACAGGTACACTTTCAGGTTTGAGTTAACCTATTCTTCTGTTAAGTGGTTTTTATTGTCACTGCACTTAACCTATTGTTCCCTCCCCTCCCACCCTCTCCTCCTCCCTCAGAAAATGGCAGGAAAAAGACTCAAGTGATCGTTCATTTGGAGGGAAATCGATTGCTGTGTAAGGAACATTGTTTTAGGGGATTCAAGGCTTTTCAGGTCTGAGTTATTGGAATACACCATGTCACTAATATCAATTGATTGACTACTTAATCAAATTGATCAATTAAATAACCTCTCCCCCTCCAGTACACCCCCCCCCCCTCTCCTACCCTCTCCTCCCCAGAAAATGGCGGGAAAAAGACTCAATTGATCGGTCATTTGGAGGGAAATCGATTGCTGTGTATGGAATACTGTTTTAGGGGATTCAAGGCATTGTATGGAATAAATGGAAAGGGTATATTGTTTATTTATAAAAAAAACTTGTTTGTGGGGGTTGGATTTCTCTTGCTCATCGTTCTCAGCTGTTTGGAAACATCTAGTCTTGTAAGAAGTAATTACATGTGGCAAACATGTTGCATAACGTAATGTTCGGCACTGTACACTTAACCTAATGTTCATAACTTTGTCGCCACGTAATCTATTGTCCTGTTAACTGGTTTTCCATCTGACTCCGTTTTCCTTCAACTATTGCACCGCCTTTGATACTAAATTAAGTAATTAGTTATGTCCTCCCAAGATTTTCTGGTACACTTATCGAATTTCACACGCTTTAGAACGCCATTTCTGGCGCAACCCTCTTTGTCACCCACCTCCTTAAACTATTGTATTACATTTTAAATAAAAATTATTCAAATTAACTTAGTGTTCTGCACTTAGTTCTGCTCCATGTCACACACAGCCTCCCCTTAACTATTGTACCATTAACACAACATTGATACAAAAAATTTATGCAAATTAATTAAATCGATATTCTTCACACATATGGGGTAGCTTTTTTTAATTTGCAGCATCCTATTAGTCTTAGAGAATTGTTCGTCTATATGGGGGCCCTTACCAGTTGGGTCTGATTCAAGTGGCTGACAAGGTCCAAAGAAGAACAGCAAGATTCGTGCCTCGTACATTTAGCTATCGTGAGAGCATTACAAATCACATTGAAAGTTTGAAGTGGGGCAGAATTGCGTATAGACGACGCGCTGAACGGAAGGGGCTGCTCCCTAAATTCCAAAATCCTATCTTCCCTGAGGATGTAGAGCATATACTATTACCACCAACTTTCATATCGCACAATGGTCACCATTCAAAGATAAGGGAAATTAGAGCTCGTACTGAGACGTTCAGACAGTCGTGTTTCCCTCTCGAGATCCACGAGTGGAACAGTAGGGGGGGAAATATGACCTTGGCGTGAATAGTGCCCTCCACCACCCACCGCTTGGTGGCTAGCGGAGTATATATGTAGATGTAAATGTAGATGGAATATAGTTTAAACAAAAGATCGCTAGTAAAAAACACATCCCGACACTGAAGCCGGAGTCTAGGTGCAACGACAGTCCCTGCAAAGCTACGACGCGACTGTTCGGGTCCCGCAAGCATGAGGCGCCAGGATCTCTTTCATACTTGACATCTCAGAATTTCCTGTTGAAATACGCCTTCACCTAGCTACTGTTGCTGGTGCGGTGATGCATAGGGTCCAGCATGAAGAGATGTTGCAATGCTTCCCAGAATAGCACAGGGTGCATTCTTAATGACCAATCAATTGAGTCTTTTTCCCGCCATTTTCTGGGAAGGAGTGGGTGGGAGAGGAGGGGGGGGGGGTGTACTGGATGGGGAGAGGTTAATTAAGTAGTCAACCAAACTAATAATAGTTACAGGGTCTATTCCAATAACTCAGACCTGAAAGTGTATCTGTGGCAGTGTCTCGGTGTTCTGTTTCGATTGATTCCTTATATTTCAGCCACGTACACCATTGCTGTTTCATGCAGGCCATGTCCAGAAGATGCTGCCACCACCATGACGCCCTCCATCTCAAACAAGTGGCATCAGTCGATCATTATGTGGTTATGAACAGCACACCAGTGGACAGATGGGATGGAAAAGACACTGTCAATATGGAACAGTCTCAGAATTAAGGACGGCTATAGACGCAGCATGGCTCATTATTTCGTCAGGGGTCTTCCAACCATTTGTGGAGTCGGTGCCACTCGAGTTGCTGCACTACACCTAGTAAGAGGAGGTCCGACACGATGTTAAAAGGCATCCCACGAATTTTTTCACCTCAGTGTACATGCTGTCGCGTGAGGAATGGTCAATATTCAAGGATAAGACAGGAACGCTCATTTGAAACAAAAAATTTCTTGATGACATATCCCCTGTGCCGAATGGTTTCCAAGACAACTACATTTAATGTACATTCGTTTGCGGACTGGTTGCGCACACACGAGTGTCTTACCTACTCGACCTCTTACGTTTAATTCTGGCCCACTCTATCTCTTTGCTTCCAATTCTTTGCACGAGATGATTTTCCACCATTAAACCAGCCCTTTGAAAAGGCAGTTGACAATGGTGTGTCATGAGTGAAGTTGTGCGAAGGGCTGAGTATGTATCAGAGAGAAGCATCAGTCAACTGTGTTTCTACAAGCGCTGTTATAATACCGACTGTTGTACATATCTAAACCTGACAATGTATTTAATAACAGAGAATATAAAAACCAGCGTGTCTTGGGAACCATTCAGAATTGGGCATACGTTCACATTAAGTTTTTTCCCTCAGATGATCGATCGTGATATATGTCTGAGTACTGACCATTCCTCCTGAAACATCCTGTGTATCAGTCTTGATCCTCGTTGAAGAAATTCTAAAAGAAACTGTTTTCGAATGCACTGGTGTGTAGAAAGATTAGAATGGAATCTCAGCTTTTTCGTTGAATGGATAAAAGGGTAAATTTAGCAGTGAACTCCTACTTTATAAAGAAAATACAGAGTGGTAGGATGGGGCACACTCAGAACATATGACTATAAACCTGAGAAATACGTGTTTTTCAAGGTTTTTTATTGTTATTTGTATACAATGACAAAGGATTGCTGTGTCTCTAATTCTTGCGATTTTGTGGATATCGACAGGAGGAAAACACATAAAATCATTTCTTTTTCACGTATGGTTTACGCACAATGAGACAGGCATCGCTCAGGAATCCGTATTTTGGCGTATCTAACAGCTCTGTCCACAAGGAAAGCACATCAAGTGGAAGTGAGTCACCGCCGGGCGACTTCTCGCGGCAGGTTACATAAAGTACTCACAGCAGTATCTGCACGCGGTGCCTAGCTTTCGAGGTAAGAGCACTTCCAAGAAGAGTTACACGAACGACAAACTGCAGCATGTAACATTCAAAGTAGCGTTTCATCATTGCACGAAGCAATTAGTGATCACTGACCATTTCACGTGGGAGAAGCACGTGGTGGTCGATTTCCGCTCCTTAGGTTACATGTCAAACATCGCCGTGGTCAGAAATAGTGAATACGGGAACATGAACAACCTGGCAACATAGGCCCAGATGGCGCATCAATTAGCTACAGCGCGCTGTAAAATTCGAACAGAAACAATGATGGTCATTTGCTATCAACTTTTTCTGACGCAAGGCACCGACTAAGAACTTGGCAAGTTAAATAAAGAAAGCTTTAACGAGACTCTAGGTCGTGAAAGATGGCTGAAGAGGTAGCGGTGGTTATAAGTTTTATTTTATTTAACCCTTTCAGATTCTATGGCTACATTTGTGAACATTAACTTTTACTGTGTTTCAGCTGCAATTGAATTATTTTTTCCCAATGGAAACCTCACGTACACATTGGTGAAAGTTCAAGCTTTTCTACACGCACAAGTGCTGCCAACTGTTGGGCATCACTATGAAAATAGCAGCAAGTCAATGTAGCAGTGCGCAGCAGCTTGTGGCCACCAGAATACATGGAAATGGTTGGTTCGCTACATTGGATTGTACAACTGAATATTGTTATTTTGCATGGTGATTACTGAATGATAACAGAGAATATATTGTAAATAATTATTTTTGTCCATAAAATGAAGCCAAGTCTACAAACCATGTTTTGAAAAGTGGTACATACTTTTATATGTATCTTGCATTTAAAATCATTAAAAATCACCTAAGAGCATTACCACTAAGCAAAATTTTCCTCGCACGCGAAAAAATTCAGGCTTGAAAGGATTAAAGTGAAATATGCATCCATAACTACTCTTACTGTCCACAGGGCGTGAAAGCATGATAAGATTACATACAATACGCTTCTCTCTTTCCACTTCGGTGTTTTTCTCAATCCAAATTCACAGTAGTCTTACCTTAATTATAATCGTTTTCAGAATTTTCTTCTCTCCCGCGCTCCATTAAAAGAGGTCTCAAACTCTGTAAAATACAGAGGTGTCTACACATGCAAAAAAAGACAGAACACAGAAATCGATGTGAGGTGAAACGTGGGTTATGCTGTCACACTGGCATTATTTCCCCACAATTATGACTAACGCCACATTTCGCACCTTCTGACATGGGGGTTAGAACCGCGACCCCCAGCGTTGAAATCGCGCGGGTTTCTTGTGGGTGGCAGAGGAAAACATTCCAGACACACAGCCGCCAGGAATAGATACGGAAAGACCTCAGGCGGTGGCATAAATGGTGCCAATGAAACCACCCCTTCGTAAGGGGGCGTTGATTCCCACACATTTCGCAGTAAAGAAAGTAAGTTCGCAGTGCGATGTGCAAGAGGACGATGTTCTTAGAGATCTGTGACACTGCTGACATCTCGTGGACGATTAAACGCTACTATGAGGACACCGTTGAGTCCCCAACGAAATTTCAGCGTCTTCCGAAGCGGCAAACGGTACTTAAGGTTCTTCAGCCCTTCTATTTCGCGACCCCCGGTGGCGTGATCACGAAGGAGTACAAAGCTGACACATGCGTGAATAAAATGGCAAAGAGTCCCTGTAAGAGCGCCCAGTTCGGCAGCACCGCGCCCACATTTGTTGAGGACTTTAAAAATGTACCCGCTGTTGCTCTTGCGCCTGCTGGTAGACCATCCGGAATTCGGTGGTGTGTCAAAGGGTTGCCTATCTCCAAACGCCGAGTACTACGTCAAAAGCTGTTTCTGTTCACGTACATTTTTGAAGTGCTCAATAACGACGGGTATAGAGCACCGAGGGTGTTGCCAAAGGATGCTTTGCCTTATTCATTCATGAGTCATTGTCGCACCACTCTGTCATCACGCCACAGGAGGGTGGGAAACAGGTGGGCTGGAAAAGACCATGGTGGTGTCGAGAGGGAGCTCTAGGAACATACACTACAGGAAGCTATTGGCGGTCCTTCAGTGGAGTGTCGAGTCGGATCCCAGCTGGTGTACCCAGTTTCAGGCGGTGTGCAAACAATCTGAACTGTTGGTTTTCAAAAAATGGCTCTGAGCACTATGGGACTTAACAGCTATGGTCATCAGTCCCCTAGAACTTAGAACTACTTAAACCTTACTAACCTAAGGACATCACATAACACCCAGTCATCACGAGGCAGAGAAAATCCCTGACCCCGCCGGGAATCGAACCCGGGAACCCGGGCGCGGGAAGCGAGAACGCTACCGCACGACCACGAGCTGCGGACGAACTGTTGGTTTTAGAACAGGGTTGAGTGATACGGGTGAGTAAGCATCTGAGAGACAGTGACTGCGTAATTAGCCAGAAGCTGCCTTCGTCTAACCTGCAGCGATGGGGCACCGGCCTCCGCCAGGAGGCTGTCAACAGGACTCATACGGACGGCCCCCGCCCCCAAGCGCACGCCAGTGTGGCGAACAGGATCCAGCAAGCTCAGTCAGCACGGTCGCTGCTGCCGGCCCGTAGGCAACATATCTACAGTCCACGTGGGAAAAAATCAGTACTTTGCAAAATCTCACATGGACTTCCTATGGAAGCAGAGAACATTTAGCTTCTTCATGCAAGTTGCCTTCAGCTGGCAGATATGTGGCAGCCAAGTTAACGTCCCGTCAAATAAATTACCTACAAACTGAAAAGTTTCACCGACTTCAATTAACTGGTCATCAAGATAAATTTCTGGGTGCGGGTGCACAGCCCGGTGTTGGCAAAATTGCAGATCTCGTGATTTTACATGGAAATCTGACAGCCGTGATTCAGGGTCAAGTCATGTGCTCTCCAGACGGCCCTCTGAAGTTAGCACAGTTGCGAAGTGATGCAGAGGCACAGTAGTGGCAAAGGTCCATGCTGTGGCTCAAACATTTACAATACCACTGATGGCCATAGCGAACAGCATTATGCTCAGAACCAATCGCCGATTAACTCTTTACCTGTCTGTATTGGTTGCTGAGAACTGAGCCTACCCAGACACGAAAATGTCGAAGAGATAGGAAATTCTGGATAAAAATGGATAAACCGCCACAGGAATCCCACCCAAGCAGTGAGATGTAATGTCACCAGGTGGTATCGCATGTCTTCCGCAGGTCAAAGAAGATAGCAATCAGATGGCGATGAGAGAAAGCATTGCGCACTGCAGATTCAAAACGAACCAGATGAGCTGTGGTGGAGTGGAAAGCCCGAAAGCAACTTTGGAATCGTGATATAACCCCTCAGGTTTCAAGACACCTGCAAAGATGGCGGTTGACCATACGTTCGATTAGCTTGCACAGTCCATTCGTCAGAGAGATTGGCCAGTAGTTAGTTAAAATATGTGGGCCCTTTCCCAGATTCATGACAGGAATAATAATACCTTCCTGCCATTAAGAGTAAAATTCTCCTTCACGACAAATATGATTAAGAAGCCCAATGATATGTTTCAAGCTGTCGGCACAAAGGCGTTTCAACATTTGGTTGTGGAGTTTGTTGGGTCCAGGGGCCGTATCTCGACACACTGCCGAAGCACTGCGAAGCTCCCATTCATTAAAAGGGACATTATACGATAGAGACCCACATGTATCGGGTGGCGCTCATTGAGGTGTTTCCGGCTCATGAAATGAGGATGGTAATTACTGCCATCGGACACTTTGGCGAAGTGTGCCGCAAAACATTCGGCAAGTAGCACGTGATCAGCGCAGATTACCACTGACATGGATGCCAAGAACTACTTGTGTCGTGGATGGCCGCAAATGCGGCGGAGTTTAATCCATGCTTGTGACGATGGAGTGTGGCAACGCATAGATGAAACATATTGCTCCCAACACTCCTGCTCCCTTTTCCATCTTAAAAACGACGCACTCTCTCGGAGTCTCTTCAATGCTATTAAATTATCCATACAGCGGTGGTGCTTGTGCCGTTGAAGCGCTCTGCGGCGTTCCCTAACAGCTTTCGCTATATCTTCAGAACGCCATGGCACCAGCAGTCGTCGTAATAAGCAGCTGTAGTACGGTATCGTTGCTACTGCATCACGAATGATATATCAATAGAATCCTGTACCACTTTGTTGATATTCGTCGCACGACAGACTGCAAAAGTGGCTGCAGAGGAGAAAGCCTACCAGTTATCTTTCGGAAATGACCAACGTAGGGCATGTTCCAGATGTCTCTGAGTGGAAACAGAGAGAACGATAGGAAAATAGACTTGTATGGATATGGTGTCTGTTCTTAAGAGTCCCGGTCGGGGCACACATTTTCACCTGTCCCTGTTGATATACATCAACGCCCGTCAGCGGCTGAAGGTATTGATATGTAATTTCGTGATAGGAAAATGGTTGTTATCACAAAGATCGCCATGGACGCGCCACTGAAAAAGGGTAAGGTACTGGAGCTGCAAACCGTGCGATCAATAGTTGAATATGTTCCATGGGCTCCACTGAAATGTGCTGCAGCTCCAGTTTTGAGTACGCAGACGTCCAATTCTGAAAGGAGTTGTTCTGGTATTCGGCCTCTGTAAGACAGTGTCACCGCTCAATAGAGGATTATGGCCATTAAAATCCCCCAGTTACGGGAAAGGGGGAGGTAGTTGTTCCACTGACTAAAAGACCTGGTGATAATGGAAAGGTTCGTCTAGGGTATACAAACATCACAGATTGTCATCCGAACTGACAGGTAGACACCAACGGCCACGACCCCTAGTTCAGTGGCAAGAGGCACCTGTTCACTGAAGACATTAGAACGTATGAGTGTACAAACCGCTCCGGATTGCTACAATAGGGTTTGTAAGTTTTTAGAGCAAGGAGATGTGTTGCCGTAAACTGTGTATCTTTATTTGCTACTTCAACTACGGAGTAAGTAGGCATTAAATGACAGAGTTCGGTCAGATGGCGATAGCTGCCGTTGCAGTTACATTGAAGGAGCTTGGAGTCAGGTCTGAGAAAGTGGCGAATGGAGAAGACGGGTGTGATTACTTTGCTACTGGGTGTCGGTCCGCTGCCAGTGTGCACAGGCTTGACCTCTGTAGGGATGGGTCTTGAGAGGGAGTATCCTGACAGGTATCCTCATTCCTGACGACGCAAGAGGAAGATTAGGCATCTCTGGCCGCACCGATGGTGTGTAGGGGGCATGGGAGGTGACATTCCCTACCACAACTGTGGGACAGGCCCTGGAATACGACCAGGGCCAGGAGGCGTCATACGAGACCTTGTTATCGCGAAAGGTATGGACTATGAAAGATTTCATCTCACTGATATAGTCTCAAATTTTGCGATTGTTGCGTCAAACTTTTTCTTTGCATCTTGACAAAACATCCGGTCAAGTGTTATATACACAGCATTGCAGTCTATGAGAATGGGGAGCGGGTTATGCGAAGGATATCGTTCCAGAAAGTTGATACATAGAGGAGGTTGGTCACAAGGGCTGCTCTCATGGGACGCTCGTCCACATGCCCGATATATAGGCTCATTAGAACAGCGGGAGGACACGAGTTCTGTAGTGGCGTAGCAAGACGGCCTCGCCACTCGGAAGTAGCCGAAAGGCACGCGTTAAGCTCATGCAGGCTGGCGTGAGGTCTGCAACAGGATACGTAATGAATGCTATACAGAAAAGTACGTAGCTTATGGAATACTTAACTTTAATCCACAATTGTAGAACATCTCTCGTTACGGTACAGCTTCATAATATTAATTATCAATTGAATACGGCGCCTTGCTAGGTCGTAGCAAATGTAGCTGAAGGCTATGCTCACTATCGTATCGGCAATTGAGAGCGTATTTGTCAGTGAACCATTGCTATGAACGTCGGCTGTACAACTGGGGCGAGTGCTAGTACGTCTCTCTAGACCTGCCGTGTGGTGGCGCTCGGTCTGCTATCACTGACAGTGGCGACACGCGGGTCCGACGTATACTAATGGACCGCGGCCGATTTAAAAGCTACCACCTAGCAAGTGTGGTGTCTGGCGGTGACACCACAAGTTCGAACCTCTGACACTTAAAACATTGCATCGGTGGAGGAAAATAAGGTCTGACGTCATACTATAAACCGTGACCTTAATCTTCTCAGGTAAATGTTGCTGTCGAAGGATGTCCACTCTATTATTCTTGGATCCTTTCTGGACGCGGCGAGCAAGATGGACTCCACGCTGCGCCAGATTAGTATGCAGCTCTCCATCAGTTTGTGGCTTTAGGTCCCGATGGAAGATAACACCTCGACTTTTAGTGGGTTAAATATGAGGAGAAATTATGACTGGTATGTATCTCCTAACTTGACACAGGCCTGAAGTGCCCGTGATTAGTTGGCGTGCGATGTTTTGATCAGCAAAGATCTATTTCTCCTCTTTTCTATTTTTGCAACCTCCCCAAACTGATCTTCAATATTGGCAACGAAAAACATTGGCTTCGTTGTAGCGAAAGACTCGCCGTTAGTTCAGGAACTAACGAAGACCTCGTTACTCGGCACCGCACCAAGGCAAAGCCCAGCCGCCACAGTAGCCGTTGCCCGTTGTTCCGCTGCCCCGAACTTGACAGGCACGCACTCACTGGCCGACACACGGAGGTTACAGCTCAGGCAATGCCAGTGCGACTCCTGTGTTGTCTGGGGGCTGCCACTGAGAGGGTACGTGACAGCCCCACCACGACGGACTGGCCGCTGCGCTGGATTTCGGGTGCAGAGGGAGATCCACTTGATAGGTGGCTGCAAAAGATAGCAGCGCGTAGTGGAGAGTTAACGCACCACAGTAAGGCGTCTTTCCCCAAACCGCCCGCACTTCTGTAAAATTTGGCAAGTGCAGGTCAAACGCAAAATGGGGACCAGAATGTTGAAAGCCAAAAAAGGTGAGAGGTAAAAGCGATAAAAAAACGAAAACCTTCGGAGGTCCAAAGAAGTCCAAATACCGAAGTAAAAACTTGACCAAATAAAGAAACGCCCCTTACAACACGCAAGGAACGGGCGCCGGTCTCTTCTAGCCCCCGATACCGCTGAGGAGTATTATCCTGCAATTTTTTTTGTTTTTGTTTTACTGTGTTGTGTGTTCATAAAGGACGAGGATTGTGTGGCGCTATGTCACTGATGCAGACGTCCAGCAGAATAAAAATCAAACAAAGAAACAGAACTTGGAAATGGGTGCCTCCATACAAGTGTCTCTAAATGAATGATACAGTGCACGGTTTATGCCATACCATAAAAAAATAGAGGAGGAATTCTATTGTCACAATTACGACAAGCTTAGAAGCACCAGCGATCAGGAAATTCTGCGCTAATAAAAGAGCAGGCCAAATACCCTTCCGTTCTGGAAACACGTATAATTGCCGCATGGCAATCGGGTATAAAGAAAAGATGAACGACGGAACAGACGTGTGACCGGATAAATCCGGAAACTGGCTATGGAAATGAGACGAAGAAGCGCTGATTTTGTTTAACCCCTCTAATCCAACAAGTTGTCTACCCTGACAGTCAGACAATCGTTGGCAACCGGCCGCAGCACAGCAATTCGGTATTCTCGCGGTAGTTGTCTGTGTTTCAGGACTGAATACAGAATGACTCTTGCGGAGGATATTTACAAGTCAACGAGTTCTCAGGTTCAGGTCCACAATTAATCACCTGTCGCACTCGCTTCAACGTTATCTTCGACGGAATTGTGTAGACACAGCATCAGAAATAGGGAAAACCGACGCATCGTCGAGCACTGTTTTAAAATGACGGACGTTTCTGGATACGGCAGGAGCGCCAGTCACGGCCGTATCAGCTCTTTCCAGTTGAAAGGTCGCGATTCGGCCGGGCGGCGACGCGCATTAATTCTGGCAGATAAGTTTATCTGGCGCGGGTCGAGCCACGCCCCCCGAGACTCGTCGGCGCCGCTCCGTGCCCCCTGCCTCTGCAGATGAGAGCGCCACCGGCGAGGACGTCACACGCGGCACGCCAGCCGGAGTGTTACAAACACACAGCAGGCGCTCGCGATACTAGTAGCTTACGAGATCGCAGTAAATCGCTCGATACAGTATGCTCTCATTTGAATTCTGCGACTTGGTGGCTTAATGGTAGTCGGCACGGTAGCTCAGCGTGTTCAGTCAGGGAAGTGTAATAAAAAAATATATTAATAAAGCAAAAACAAAAGTAATGGCATGTGACGAAAAAGATCAGGTGCAAGTTCATGTAGGCAATGAACTGCTTGAACAAGTTGATAAATTTACTTATCTGGGCAGTAATATTACCATGGATGGAAGGAGCAAGGCAGAAGTGAGAAGTAGAATTGCTCAAGCAAAGGCTGCTTTTAACAAGAAGAAAAACATCTTAAAATCTAAGAGCATCAGCCTTGAAATCAGGAAAAGATTTTTGAAATCATATGTGTGGAGTGTGGCATGCTATGGGTGTGAAACGTGGACTCTCGGGACTGAGGAAGACCAGAAGCTAAATTCTTTTGAAATGTGGTGCTATAGACGCATGCTCAAAATAAAATGTGTCGACAAGGTCACAAACGAAGTGGTTCTGGAAACAGCAGGTGAGAAGAAGCTTCTGGAGTTTCATTGTTAAAAGAAGAGTGCAATTTACAGGCCATCTATTAAGACATAAAGGACTCCTGAACACAATCATAGAGGAATATGTTGAGGGAAAAAGGCCAAGAGGAAGACCACGACTGAGGTACATGGATCAAATCGTGAAAGATGTGGGATGTAACACCTATAAAGAAATGAAGAGAAAAGGTGAAAGACGCACAGAATGGAGACAAGCTGCCATTGTAGCTGTTGCAAACCAATCCTTGTATTGACCACTACAGAAGAAGAAGATATTGTGTGAAATTCATCACGACAGAATTTGAAAGACGTACAGAAACACTGACGAAAAAAGGCCGAATAAGCAGATCAAAAGAAAGACGATAAAAGAAATTGGTAAAGTGGCAGACTAGAGATTCGAAGCTCTCGAGCTTGATCCCCGATGAGTCCTAGGATTTTTTCGGGTACTTACCACTGCTTTCACTTCCGGCAATGTTTGTTAATGTGAAAAATGTCGACTTGCAATGCCATTGGGAATCCACCTTAAACTTTAGGTTTCCGTATAAGGTCGGAGGATGCCCCACGCATATAAGGCCTCCAACAAGACAGCGCCTAGTAAATTACCGTGGTGTTCAAAAGAACTTTCGTGTTGATGACAGCTTCACTTACTTACCGCCTCTGTAACCTTTATGAGTATAACATCGGTCAGTCAACTCATACAACTGCCTGGGAGTAACTATGTACAGGGATATGTAGTAAGCTCAGTGGCAGGTAAGGAAGGTGGCAGACTTTACTTCACGGCAGCATACTGGAAAACTGCTGTCCGCCCAAAAAGTAGGCGCCTTACAAATCGCTTACGCTGGCCGAGCATTGTCCTGTTGAAAAACGGCACTACGATGCAGCCACGCGAGGATGTAGGATACCCGTAATGTACCATTACGGAGTCAAGAGTTCGGTCAATCAACAATAACCGTGACCCGAAGTGGTATGCGGTGGCTCCCCATACCGTGATGCCAGGAGTAAGAGCGTAGGGCCTCTCCAAAGCATTAGAGGAGTAGAACCTCTCCCCAGATCACCGACTATAGTCACCCGGCGTTGTGCGGAACCCCCGCTAGTCGCTGACCTGTAGTGCGAGATCTCCGGTTACGGCACCACACTAAAAGCAGCCGTTTGTACTGTGGTGGTGACAGTGAAATGATCGTATGGCATTGCTGGTCGGGAGGTCCCGTCCGGGTTCGGACGCCTTGTAGCATTCTTACGACGGTTCGAACTTTAATAGTGGCAACTATTTATTTACAGCTCATACAAAACAGATCGTGTTTCAAAGTTTTATTGACCTTCAAAATAGTCACCAACGTTGTGTATAACCCGTTGACAGAGATGTGTAAGTCGTAGGATACTCTTAGCAGTGCGAGTTGTGTTGACAACTCGAGCGGCTCGGTCTATTGCCCGACGAATTTGTAGCAGTTCTGAAGCGAATGCCGTGAAGTGTTTCCTTTAGAAATCGAGTTGAACTTACGAACGCTTAAGTCAGGCGAGTACAGCAGGCACTTAGCAGCCCCATCAGTGGAACAAATCAGTAACAGCTTGCACTGTACGTGCTTGAGCAATGTCCTGCAAAACGATGGTCAGGTCCTGCAGAAAGTGTCATCAATTCTGTCTCTATGCTGTTCATTTTTGGAACACATCCTACGACCAGCTGGGAGTCCATTACTTTCTCTTCTACAGCAGGTAGAGATGTGATGAGGTTGCAGTGTGTTTGGCGCGCAGTACGGCGATCCTCCCCTGTGATGGTAATAAGAAGTCGTCCACCGGAACCTTGGCTACGAGTACGCCTGCCCTCACGTTCCAATATCGGGCCTCTGTCACATCGAAATTTCCCAAAACATACAGGATACTGCACGATTCGACCAGCCGGCCAAATGGAGACCCCCACAATGAGCCCCTTTCAAACTCTTTCAGGTGCTGATAATGCTGTCTCACACGGGTAAGCGGTATCTCTGTATCACTCGAAACCTGACACTGTTCAGGTCCCTCACATACCCTACCAGGCCTGGCAGCAACACTAAAAAGGAACAACACTAAACCAGTCTGTTAGTCGTTCTACTGGTCACTGAGAATTGCAGCTCTATTCATTTACATGGCTCAAATGGCTCTGAGCACTATGGGACTTAACATCTATGGTCATCAGTCCCCTAGAACTTAGAACTACTTAAACCTAACTAACCTAAGGACATCACACACATCCATGCCCGAGGCAGGATTCGAACCTGCGACCGTAGCAGTCGCGCGGCTCCGGACTGAGCGTCTAGAACCGCTAGACCACCGCGGCCGGCTATTCATTTACATGTTCACCGATGGTGAGTACGCGTACAAAGTTATCCCGACATCCGATCGCGTCTTCTGCGTGCTTTTGTCACGCAGTGTATATGGACCATCTTGTTCTTACACTACTCATCCATAAAGTGGATGGTCTATAAACGTTGCGTATCATCCACCCCCGCCGCCAACCTTTAGATTTTTCCGTGCATTACCATCTGCAGCGACTCGCTTCCTTCCTGTTCCGGCAGCTTTTCTAAGATCGTTAACCCACCTTCATTACGTGTTTGAATCTTTTTTTTTTTGCCATCTGAAATAATGACGTAAATATGGCATCGCGACCTTGTGAATAAATGGTCACCTTAGTGCGGGAGACTGGTTAGTCAAATAGGAGCATTCCTTCAAATCCGAAACACATTATTTCCCCATGTTACCGTTAAATCCTGTTTGTGCAAAAAGTTTGACATACATTTTCATTTCAAAGAAATAGAATTGTATGTTCCCTTAAACAGTCACAAACATTCTTCCCGCAGGCGCTGCAGTGCCATGTTTTAGCTTTATTTACAGCAATGAAGAATGCTATATCGTTCACGAATGACATTTTCTGAATGCTTGGTTCTGCTAGCAGTGGACTAACGGCAACGATTGCATGATGTGATGACTCGAAATACGCAACGTGATGGATCAACAGAAGCATCATATTATCGGCGTTCTAAGTCCGCAATAAATTTTGAGGAGGAATAGTATTTACTAGTCGGTAATTTTCTTTAGAGCAGAGATGAAACACATTATACTGCGGAAGTTGCTCACACAAGCAAACGGCAGTCTTGACTCCAGCCTGATAACCGGATAACGGAGACATCACTGTTTTCAAACGGAACGTTTCAAATTGGCTAGTGGTCTTACTTGTTTGCGTCAGTCAACGCACGGTGTGTGCATGATATCCTAACGACTGCCACGATCTCTGGCGTTCTTTTGTGGTCAGACATATACATTCACTGCTACAAGTTAAATAATTCCACAAAAATTATTTACTGTGTCTCAGTTGGAAACATTGCACGAAAGCAACATGAAATGAAGTGGTCATGAGATGCAGTTACGTAAGACAACTACTCTGTCGTAATCACGAGATACTGAATCATTTCTCCTTACGTGTTTCGCTCTTCAAAAGATATAAATCTGAATCGATAAAAAGAACCTCGTATCAGTTATTTATACCAAGTATCACCGCAACCTCCACCCTAGTTTCGATACGATGATGAGATGTGTCACTAAATAACTACTGCGGCGGTATAACAATCTTGTGGCGAAGCAAGAAGATGGTACGGACATTGTGGTACTCAATCTTGCGATATTTCTACTCAGACGTCGAGTGACTATCCGTTATCTGCATGAAAAGAAACTGAATACAAACTCAAAGGAGTGCAAAACGTCATCAGTTAAAAGTATTACCGAATTCGACGATCCATTATCGGCCAAAGAAATTCAGAGAGCAAAACATCGAGTTTTAGAGCCACAGTTTCCAAGAAAAAAAAACCTGTGTACCCATCAGTTTTTCCATCCACCGCACACTAGATTACGTCACAGTGACAGCCTAGTCCCGTAGTGAATGCTATACAAAAGTGTACACATTCTGTGAAACTTTTCTATGGAACGTTGATTGTCACAGGCAAGCTCAAAGCGTGACTTGATGGCTACCCAGTATGAGGTGCAAACCGCGTTGCGGCGTAAAGTCAAGCGCCAGCACCCCAGTCGGGAACAAAAGAGAAGAGAAAGCTGTGAGGAGAGGCCACCCAATCGCTCACTGATCGACCCCTTCCCATGACGACAAGCGCTGCGCCCAACTGGTGGCAGCTCACTTTGATAGCAGCGTCAACGTTACCCACTTCGATAGCAGTTCAGCAAAGACTTTGGCCACTGAGTAATTGCCAAAGTTAAGTATTGTAATAAAACTCATTAATACGAGTTGTTTGTTTGTCTGTCTGGAGAACCGAGTAGGCAGGATTCAACAATGCGAAAAACTTGAAGAGCGAATGAAATGAGAATGCACACTCACGAGCAGTTCCAGTTCGTCGTACCATGAAGTTCGTCCCTTGTAGCTCTGCGGTTGACAGGCTTATGGCTGCGTGTACAACAAGTTTAGCTGAATTGAGTTAGAAGAATAACTGATCTGCCATCCACTAAACATGTCAGCGCAGGACATTTATACGCCACCACCGTGTTTCTGAAAGTAGTAGTTTCCATCTTGTTAGCTAGCGATTAAAAGTTATGCGAAGGTCAGAATGGACTACGTTAAAGGAAGAGGGCTGGGGATTAGGGACACGACGACGCCTCGTCACAACGTGCTATTGGCGACAAAAACAATAAAATGGAGCCGGCCGGGGTGGCCGAGCGGTTCCAGGCGCTACAGGGCATGGATGTGTGTGATGTCCTTAGGTTAGTTAGCTTTAAGTAGATCTATGTTCTCGGGGACTAAAGACCTCAAATGTTCAGTCCCATAGTGCTCAGAGCTATTTTGAACCAATAAATTTGGAACTTTAGACCGTCGAGTATCCGAAAAGTTCTACCTGCCATGGGGAAACCAGCGATCATGATAATCATAGTGGCTGGACGGTAAAAGATGATATATAGCCCAAGTTACTCACTGAAAGCATCAAATGAAGCTGCTAATAAGGTTCACGAGAGTGAAAATACACACATCAAAAAAAGTTTTGCATCACCTCGGTTCCAGAACCTTATAGAAAATTGAAATACAGATCAACATAAACATCATTTCCGCCCTTTTTATTGCTCATGAAAACCACACATTGCATGCTGTACCACCATACAGCGAGACCTTCAGGGGTGGTGGTCCATATTGCAGTACACACAGGTACCTATAATACCCAGTAACACGTCGTCTTGCATTGATGCATGCCTGTATTCGTCGTGGCATACTATGCACAAGTTAATCAACGCACTGTTGGGCCAGATTGTTCCACTTGTCAACGGTGACTCGGCGTAGATCCCTCACAGTGGTTGGTGGGTCACGTCGTCCATAAACAGCCCTTTTCAACCTATCCCAGGAATGTTCGATAAGGTTCATGTCTGGAGAACTTGCTGTCCACTCTAGTCGAGCGATGTCGTTGTCTTGAAGGAAGTCATTCACAATATGTGCACGATGGGAGCGCGAATTGTCGTCCATGAAGACGAATGCCTCTCCAAATATGCTACAGATGTGGTTGCACTATCGGTCGGAGGATGGCATTCACGTACCGTACAGCCGTTACGGCGCCTTCCATAACCACCAGCGGCGTACGTCGGCCCCATATAATGTCACCCCAAAACAGCAGGGAACCTCCACCCTGCTGCACTCGCTTGACAGTGTGCCTGAAGGCGTTCAGCCTGACCGGGTTGCCCCCAAATACATCTCAGACGAATGTCTGGTTGAAGGCATATGCGACACTCATCGTTGAAGAGAACGTGATGCCAATCCTGAGCCGGCCGCGGTGGCCGAGCGGTTCTAGGCGCTTCAGATCGGAACCGCGCGACTGCTACGGTCGCAGGTTCGAATCCTGCCTCGGGCATGGATGTGTGTGATGTCCTTAGATTAGTTAGGTTTAACTAGCTCTAAGTGTAGGGGACTGGTGACCTCAGGTGTTAAGTCCCATAGTGCTCAGAGCCATTTGAACAATTTTTTTTTTGTGCCGATTCTGAGCGGTCCATTCGGCATGTTGTTGTGCCCATCTGTACCGCGCAGCATGGTCTCGTGGTTGCAAAGATGGACCTCGTCGTGGACGTCAGGAGTGAAGATCCACATCATGCAGCCTATTGCGCACAGTTTGAGTCGTAACACGACGTCCTTTGGCTGCACGAAAAGCATTATTCAACATGGTGGTATTGCTGTCAGGGTTCCTCCGAGCTATAATCCGTAGGTAGCGGCCATCCACTGCAGTAGTAG
This sequence comes from Schistocerca piceifrons, assembly GCF_021461385.2. Taxonomy (NCBI): domain Eukaryota; kingdom Metazoa; phylum Arthropoda; class Insecta; order Orthoptera; family Acrididae; genus Schistocerca; species Schistocerca piceifrons. The sequence continues at coordinate 22,760,533 of NC_060140.1, read as the reverse complement.
CCCTTGGGCGGCCTGAGCGAGGCATGTCATCGACAGTTCCTCTCTCTCTGTATCTCCTCCATGTCCGAACAACATCGCTTTGGTTCACTTCGAGACGCCTGCACACTTCCCTTGTTAACAGCCCTTCCTGGTACAAAGTAACAATGCGGAGGCGATCGAACCGCGGTATTGACCGCCTAGGCATGACAGAACTACAGACAACACGAGCCGTGCACCTCACTCCTGGTGGAATGACTGGAACTGATCGGCTGTCGCACCCCTCCGTCAAATGGTTCAAATGGCTCTGAGCACTATGGGACTTAACTGCTGAGGTCATCAGTCCCCTAGAACTTAGAACTACTTAAACCTAACTAACCTAAGGACATCACACACACCCATGCCCGAGGCAGGATTCGAACCTGCGACCGTAGCGGTCGCGCGGCTCCCGACTGCAGCGCCTAGAACCGCTCGGCCACTCCGGCCGGCCCCTCCGTCGAATAGGCGGTGCTCGTGCATGCTTGTTTACATCTTTTGGCGGGTTTCGTGACATCTCTGAACAGTCAAAGGGACTGTGTCTGTGACACAATATCCACAGTCAACGTCTATCTTCAGAAGTTCTGGGAACCGGGGTGATGCAAGACTCTTTTTGATGTGTGTATTTACTAGTACGCATGTTGCTATGCACACTCTTAAAAAAATGACGTCAGTGTTTCGGAATGAAAGCAAATTAGGCAGTGAAATGTTTTTGAATTATTGTGTCCACAACGTCTAAAGTGGCCGAACCAACAGTGGCCTAAGTCAATATATTCAAGTCTAGAACGTAAGACTTTAAGATTTGTTCTGTCATAACGCTTGCGTTTCGGGTTTACCGATTTTTAGGTTTCAGACAGAGCATTTGCTCAGATGGACAAAAATGGCGGACAAATTATCACCATCTTGACTCTCATCCTTCTTAATGTGTGTCGGCACATCATCCATTCTATTTCCGTTCAAAGAAGTTCGAATCCAGTCTAATCGTAGGAACTGCACTCTCATGCATGTAGGAAGAGCAACAAAGATAGTTCGAATGCAGGACTGGATGAATATTCGACGAATTTAGAGGACATACGCAGAATCGGTTAAATTAAAAGACACACCAACACTCCATGCGAGAATCTAACCTAAAATTTCATCACGTTCTCCTCCTGTTTATAAAGTAAGCACACTTTCATTTTGTGCCATGTTTCTGAATCTTGTACTTGTTTCCATGAGCCACTCCCCGAAGTCATTTGATGAAATATTAATAGAAATGAAACCGCGACCAACTGTTCAGGAAGCGAGACACTGAAGGTCGGAAGTGCGAAGAGGAGCCGCAAGTAGCGCTGTCGGATTCTCAAGTCAATCACTTCTCCAATTGTCGATGGGAGGGCGCGAATCCGTCGTTTGCCAGGGGAACAGCTCCGCGATATTTGTACTGTGCAATGGAGCCAAGCTGGCGGTGGCTCCATTATGCTCTTGGGAGCATTCATGTGGACATCTATGCATCCAGTGGAGCTCGTGCAAAGCACCATGACGGCGAAGGAGTATCGTACAATGGTTGCAGACCACGTATATCCCTTCATGACGATTATATTTCCCAAAGGCAGTGGCATTTTTCAACAAGATAATGCGCCTTGTCACAACAACCAGGAGTGTGATGGAGTGGTTGGAGGAACACAGTGGCGAGTTCCAGTTGGTGTGCTGGCTTCCAAATTCGTCCGATCTGAATTCACATGAAGACATCTGGGATGTGATGGAACGTGGCGTCACAGCTCGTCACCTCCCCCCCGCAGAATTTACAGGAGTTAGGTGACTTACACGTGCATATGTGGTGCCAACTCCCTTCAGCGAGCTACTGAGGCCCCATTGCCTCCAAGCCAGGACGCGTCGCCGCTGTTATCCGTCCTGTTAGGTAGGTGGTCATATGTTCTGGGCCGATCAGTGTACATAGATGTGCGTCAGTAACATCCAACGGTTAACGCTGCCGCCACCCAAAACCATAAAGTAGGTACTTATTACGTCTACATAAATTTACAACAGCTTAAAAAAGAAATGTCTTGAAACAGATCACATGAATTATCATGGTAGTCTCTGCATAGTGACGAAGCGTTAAAGCAACTTGTGTATACCCTCTGTATCCTGTGGTCTCTTCTTATTTCCGACATGTTTCTTTTCCTTAAATGGTTCAAATGGCACAGTACTGGCTAAATGGTTGAAATGGCTCTCAGCACTTATGGGACCACATCTGATGTCATCAGTCCCCTAGAACTTAGAACTACTTACACCTAACTAACCTAAGGACATCACATACATCCATGCCCAAGGCAGGATTCGAACCTGCGACCGTAGCAGTCACGCGGTTCCGGACTAAAGTGCCTAGAACAGCTCGGCCACCGCGGCCGGCTCTTTTCCTTCCCCAACCGCCAATTCTTAGTTACCGATTCTCAGTTTTTAATTTAACAAATAATCTCACCCACCTCCTCCTCATTATTATTTTCGTCGTCATAAAGCTGAGTGAACCGCAATGTAGTAAGATAAAAATATACATCACAGTGACATTACTTTCGACAACTGCTTGTATGTTTGTGGAACATGTAGTGCGATAAATTCACCTCTTTCTATTCCTGAGGAAGATTCTCTGTAACAGCAGTCAGCAGAACACTGAGAAAAGGAAACTTTGGCGTTGCGATTTGTGAAGACAAAATATGAAAATATGGAGACGTACAGTCTGCATCAACCAGCAGTAAGATTACCATGAACGTAAACTTCACATTTCTTTCAAGTAATAGAAATTCTGCTTAAATATTCCCGATGATGACCGAGAACTCAAGGGACATTTTAGAAACACTGTGGTTCCTGTACTTCTGTCAGTTGCTCCTCGGAATGTTAGTACCGTGCTATGTCGTATTCTATGTCGACTTTGACATGTGGGCAGTTTATGGCAGGGAATTTTTATTTAGCAACACTAGACCTGATTAACATTACGCACAAGATACTCTGACGTGGAGAACTCAGTACGACTTCGTAAGTGATTTTACGACGGTGATTTAATATTTACAGTTAATTCCAACCGGCAGCCGTTGACAGAATTTAAACAATGAAATGGCAAATATAATCTATAATGTAGTTGATCAGCAACCATGTGGCTTACAGAGCGCTTTGGATGCAGACCGTTCGCTTTTATCCAAGCGGCACAGTGTCTCCTATTCTGTTTCTACGATCAGCCTTTTTCCCTGAAGCAGCTAATTTACAATCAGTTACTTCTAAAGCACTTGGCGTAATCTGAAGTGCACTCCATACCTCGTTAGAGAGTAATTAGTTTTAGTTAGCCCATCACAGCGTTTGCTACATGCAGTAAGGAAGGCTGCACAGCACCCGGCCGCTGCTGCCCTCTGTCGACGATCGCTGGAACCTCCTTGTAGGTAGTGCCGCGACTCACAGATGACGCGGCGAACCACGAGCCATTCCGATTTAGTCATTTACCTATCGTCAGATGTTCCGGCTTCTCGTTCCCGAGTTAAACAGTGGCGCAAAAGAGACTGGTGTGGACAATGCCTGGAGGATGTAAAAATTTCTACTGTTGCTTCAGCAGATCGCATGAATTATCATGTATCTGTATAGTGACGAAGCGTTTAGCCAACTTGTGTACACCCTCTGTATCCTGTGGTCTCTTCTTATTACCGACATGTTTCTTTTCCTTACATGGTTCAAACGCACCGTACTGGCTAAATGGTTGAAATGGCTCTGAGCACTTATGGGACCACATCAGAGGTCATCAGTCCCCTAGAATTTAGAACTACTTAAAGCTAACTAACCTAAGGCCATCACACACTTCCATGCCCGAGGCAGGATTCGAACCTGCGACCGTAGCGGTAGCGCGGTTCCAGACTGAAGCGCCTAGAACCGCTCGGCCACTCCGGTTGGCAATTACTCGTTCACTCCGACGCATTCTGTTCTGAGCGGAAACATTCGACCTATTTGCTGTTGTAAAATCATCTTATCGCCCACCGTCACTGAAATTGCCGTTCCGATATTTGGTTTTTACTGAGTGCCGGTAAGTGCCCCTTAGTTCATTTTTTCGTCAGTATTTATGAATACGCGTTTTGCTAACAGTGAACTTTTTGTCTGGAGCAGAAACGCTCAGTAACATGAAAATGGAAGAAACGAAATAACTGGACAAAAATTGATCCCCAAAGAAGTTGAATGCGGTATACAGTATCTGGAACTATATTACTTGAAGAAATTGAAAGAAAATCAACGAATAATGACAAACGTTGAGCGCAAAAAGAATACGTCAACAAGTGATTGTAAATGCTTCAAAAACATTGACAACAATTTAAAAAGCTGTATTTTGTTTCGCGTCATCCTAGCATTTACTGAAACAGAATTTTCATTGGTAGATGCAAATCAGCGGGAAGAGAGAGACAGGGCTTCACCAAATTTACATAAAAAGTAACTGTTCACTTATCTGAACATGAATTTTGAGTCAGTCGGCTGCCTCACATTAAGTGAAACCACACAAACCTTCCACACAGTGGGTGGAACATTTACACATCCGACATGGCCGCAGAGATTATTTTCATTCGACTGAAAAAACCGACTGAACGAAAAAGGAATCGATTGAACCATCAGTTATTCAGCACGACAACGTTGCAACTGTAAAGGTGTAAGATTTCGGAGTAGTCACGCTTGTGGACTTTACGTCATGTGTGGGGGGGGGGGGCTATAAAATGTGTTTCTGCTTGCAGACAGTTGGAAAATCTTTCATTCTGTGACGTGGGCAAAATACGTAATCCAAAGAAAGAATTTTATCTACGAAATACCCACATATTAACTAGGCATGGATTGTTAATGTGACACCTGTTAGCTCCCTCTTGGGAAAATTGCCCTTGTCGTTCTTCCGGGAAATTAGATTCGGAGCACCTGCCGTTGAGCAAGCTTGTCGTTCCACGAAAGCTTGTCAAATGGGAAATGAACTTATGACTGAGTGAATTAGATGTAAATATTAACGACAGTCAGTCAAAAACTGGACGACAGGATTCAAACGTGGTCGTCATTTCCTTCAAGATTACTGAGGCGAAGGACGTTCGAAAGCAGACGAAAACTTTGAGGAAGTGCACAATATGGCATTGTCTAACAGTCGATTAAAGGTGTATGGATTGGTGACGTTGAAGGCAAGTCAGTAAAAGGAGTAATTAAGTATGAGGTGATAGCTTACACGTTGGGTGCTACATTTCCTGAACGCTGAGCATAAGTAAATGCCATAACTAATTTCTCAGTGGTGTGAAATCAAAGTCTATTTATTTATTTCACCTGACAGAAACTTCATGACCAGTGTTTTCGCTGATGCGAGCGATATTCTTCTTATTGATCACCATGCAAAGGGTGAAACAATAAATTTGAATGACGGTCTCGACCCCTCCTCACTCCCCCCCGCGTGCAAGTCCAGCATGTCAGCAAAGAAATAGATTCCTTCCGGTCTTGTGCAGAAAATGATTTAGTGCGATATTAAGAAAGCACACTTAATAAAATAATTTATTTTCGAATTAAAACTGGTACATTAGATCAACTGCATGTATCACACAGGAGCCCCATTAACGTCTGGAACTGAAGTTTAATCTGCAGTAGTACACAACTTTTTTTCGAAGATGGTCACCATGTTTGATCAGCTGGTTTCAAAATGTCGGGTACCGAATCTTGCTGTGTCTATCTGCGACTCGACGTTTCCTCTATAGGTGAGTAGCAATTAATTATCCATTTCATAATATTGTCTGTCCACCCTGGACTTTCCATTCTTTGATTTAGATAATATATTCAAATGAGACCTTTCTGATTTCCAAATGTAATCAACGAAAGCAGAGACAGATACCTGCGGCATTCAACATCATGTAAACGAACTCAAGAACTTTTGTGCATTTCTTAAAATTATTTATCTGGCGCTAAATGATTACTAGGCATGCCCACACGTCAAGAGAGAGCCCGATGCATAGTGTGGTATGCGGAAACGGTGCCACCCACCGCTGATCAAAAAGTATCTACCAGACTTCAGACGATTAAGGCTTTTTGTGTGACAAGAACCTAGCCAATGAGAGTCAAGTCCTGGCAAGAAACACTTGCACTCTTACAAAGTTCAATTTATGCAAGCACTGAAGCAAAACGACTTGCAGCATTGCCACAAATTTGTTACGGAAATGTTGGAAAAGCTCGGGCAAAATCCCCAACTATCAGGGAATTGTTTTCTCTGACGAAGCGAACTTCCACACATGTGGGAAAGCTAATGTCTACAGTAATGGTTAGGAAAACCCCCACAGTTGTCAGGGTCATGGCACAGACAGCGAAAAAAAGTGGATGTGTGGTGTGCGCTGATGAAATATAGGGCAACTGGACCATTTTTCTTCGTCGAGGAAACAATAGCAATAACTATTTTTGTTCTTTTGGAAATGTACGACAGAACACACGCCATTTGTTTCTGATCCCGCAGCCATATATGTAAATGATGATATTGCAATTCCATCAGCCGCAAATCGGCATTCAATGGCGATAAGTGAAAATTTGTGCCGAGCCGGTATTAGCACCATGATCTGCCGCTTTATGCAAGCGCTCCCCCTCATCGCTTCGGCTACCCGAGCACACTTTCCATCCAACCCAAATTCGCAACTTGTCGCTCACTACACACGTAGCGCCCCCTGTCCAAGCGTGCTTGGATAGCCCAATTTGTAAACGCGACTGCTCGCACAAAGCGGAAAATCGGGGTTCGAGTCCCTGCCCGACACAAAAGTTCACTTGAAATCTATTCACAATTGCGAATATGGACAACCGTCACCATCGGAATGGCGACAATGAACATTTGGGCCGAACCGGGTCTCGAACCCGGATTTCCCGCTTATCGCGAGCGGTCGCTTTAGCACTTAGGCTATCCGTGCACGACTCACGGCCAGACCCAAACCTCAATATGTCTGCAACTGTCTACAACCTGTACTCGTGCATCCAGTATGTATATTCCCGTACAGGCGAGACATTTTATCTGAAAGTCTGCTGCCCTGTGTCGGCTCATGAGTGCGTGTTTTGTTCCAATGGACATGCATGCATGTCACACAGGCACTGCAATATCGTACAAATTTTCACTTGTCACGACTGAATTTACTTCAGTGTTCAATGCAGCTAATTTCGGAATTTCAATTTCGTCAAATAAGAGGAACCGTTTATCTGAGCACGCTTGAGCAGTTTGCTGTCCCTTAGATTCTACCCCCACAGCCAAATGCGACCTTCCAGCAGGATGGTGCACAACCAGACTGGAGTGTATGTGTTCGGACTACTTCGTCCGAACATTTCCACAGTGCTGGATATGACGCGATGGACCAACCAAGTGCCCGCCCACGTCTCCGGACATAATCCCCCCCCCCCTCCTCATGATTTTTCCTGTGATGTTATGTGAAATACACTCCTGGAAATGGAAAAAAGAACACATTGACACCGGTGTGTCAGACCCACCATACTTGCTCCGGACACTGCGAGAGGGCTGTACAAGCAATGATCACACGCACGGCACAGCGGACACACCAGGAACCGCGGTGTTGGCCGTCGAATGGCGCTAGCTGCGCAGCATTTGTGCACCGCCGCCGTCAGTGTCAGCCAGTTTGCCGTGGCATACGGAGCTCCATCGCAGTCTTTAACACTGGTAGCATGCCGCGACAGCGTGGACGTGAACCGTATGTGCAGTTGACGGACTTTGAGCGAGGGCGTATAGTGGGCATGCGGGAGGCCGGGTGGACGTACCGCCGAATTGCTCAACACGTGGGGCGTGAGGTCTCCACAGTACATCGATGTTGTCGCCAGTGGTCGGCGGAAGGTGCACGTGCCCGTCGACCTGGGACCGGACCGCAGCGACGCACGGATGCACGCCAAGACCGTAGGATCCTACGCAGTGCCGTAGGGGACCGCACCGCCACTTCCCAGCAAATTAGGGACACTGTTGCTCCTGGGGTATCGGCGAGGACCATTCGCAACCGTCTCCATGAAGCTGGGCTACGGTCCCGCACACCGTTAGGCCGTCTTCCGCTCACGCCCCAACATCGTGCAGCCCGCCTCCAGTGGTGTCGCGACAGGCGCGAATGGAGGGACGAATGGAGACGTGTCGTCTTCAGCGATGAGAGTCGCTTCTGCCTTGGTGCCAATGATGGTCGTATGCGTGTTTGGCGCCGTGCAGGTGAGCGCCACAATCAGGACTGCATACGACCGAGGCACACAGGGCCAACACCCGGCATCATGGTGTGGGGAGCGATCTCCTACACTGGCCGTACACCACTGGTGATCGTCGAGGGGACACTGAATAGTGCACGGTACATCCAAACCGTCATCGAACCCATCGTTCTACCATTCCTAGACCGGCAAGGGAACTTGCTGTTCCAACAGGACAATGCACGTCCGCATGTATCCCGTGCCACCCAACGTGCTCTAGAAGGTGTAAGTCAACTACCCTGGCCAGCAAGATCTCCGGATCTGTCCCCCATTGAGCATGTTTCGGACTGGATGAAGCGTCGTCTCACGCGGTCTGCACGTCCAGCACGAACGCTGGTCCAACTGAGGCGCCAGGTGGAAATGGCATGGCAAGCCGTTCCGCAGAACTACATCCAGCATCTCTACGATCGTCTCCATGGGAGAATAGCAGCCTGCATTGCTGCGAAAGGTGGATATACACTGTACTAGTGCCGACATTGTGCATGCTCTGTTGCCTGTGTCTATGTGCCTGTGGTTCTGTCAGTGTGATCATGTGATGTATCTGATCCCAGGAATGTGTCAATAAAGTTTCCCCTTCCTGGGACAATGAATTCACGGTGTTCTTATTTCAATTTCCAGGAGTGTACATTGTGTAGGGTATGCCTCACCTGAGCAATCTCCCCCGAAGAACTGCGGATGCAATATCCTCAATCACACCACGTAAGCTAGTACGCACATTGGACCGATATAGGGTGGTCCATCTGAATTTTCGGATGAAATTATCTCGAAAACTATACATCGGGTATAAATAGTGGGTAAGAAAAGTTCGTAAGCTGAAAGGGGGACATCAAATGATACTACACGTGACCCCCAGCCCCCTCCCCCTTGGGTGGGATGGCTGGGGCGCAACTTTTAAATCTTAAATGGAAATCCAGATTCGATTCTCCATAAAAAAAAGTAATCAAGTTTTGTCTGAAACATTTTTTAAACCATTGACAGATGCCGCTGAAATCGAGAAAAATTTAAACTGGGCAAGAACTCCGATCGAGAAGAACGCATCAGATCGATACGAAATGTGGACCAATTCTTTCGTTACGCCAAATTAAGCTGCTTCTTTTTTTTTTTTTTTTTTTTTTTTTTTTTTTTACAAAATGTATCCTACCCGTCACAGTTTTTGATGGAGGGAGGCGGAATGATATTAAAATCTCGTTACGGTACTCTTCACAACTGCATTACTCACCCGAATGTGGCCAAACTTTGAACTATGGTTTTCAGTATACTGAGTTCGTTGTTTGGCCATAGTAGCGCCATAGTCGTGTGAATAATGTAATTGTAATTTTCATTTTTCTTGATTTCAGCGCCATCTGTCAATGGTCTAAAAAAATTTTCAGACAATACTTGATTACTTTTTTATGGAGAATACGAATCTGCAATAAAAAATGGGATTTCCATTGAAGATATAAAAGTTGCACCCCGCCACACCCAAGGGGGGTCACGTGTAGTAAGCCGGCTGCTCTGGCCGAGCAGTTCTAGGAGCTTCAGTCCGGAACCGCGCTGCTGCTACGGTCGCAGGTTCGAATTCTGCCTCGGGCATGGATGTGTGTGTTGTCCTTAAGTTAGTTAGGTTTAAGTAATTCTAAGTCTAGGGGACTAATGACCTCAGATGGCAAGTCCCAAAGTGCTTAGAGCCATTTCAATTTGAATCACGAGTAGTATCATTTGACGTCCCCCTCTGAGTTTACGAACTTGTCTTACACACTATTTTTACCCGATGTATAGTTTTCGAGATAATCTCATCCGAAACTTCAGATGGACCACCCTGTAGAGTGTATCTTCTTGACATCCTACGGTGTACAAAAGGAGGCTTTGTAGAAATGTCTTAATTTTTGTACAAAACTCTGAGATACTTGCCGTGATGCCGCAAATCTCAAGCAGATCAAATATATACATTTGGAAGGTCGGAAGGCTTCATGTGGTCAATCTGTATATGTATTTTCACAATGGAAGCTTATATACACTATCAACCTGTGAAGGTTGATAGTGCATGTATTTTAAATCGCTGCAGCTTTAAACACTAAGATTGCTCTTGCCATGAACGGATTTGTTTCATGCGTTTTTCGCAACATAGCGGGCTGCCTATGATGCCCTGTAGCTGATTGGTAAACTCTATATCAATGTGCAAGAAGCCAAACGTGAAAACTGAAATTAACTGTCGACTACATTAAACAAGGTGGCAGCTCCATAATCGATGCAATGAACACTGTATTTGAAAACCATTCGGCCAATTTCTCGACATTGTCTTCTACATGAATGAAGATGGTAACTGGGGTAGGTTTTGAGCTACGCAAAGAACTACTAAGTTTTTAGTTTTACATAAGCATCCAATTTTACAAGAGTTATCTCTTTTGCCTCTGAGTACACAGAGTCTTTGCATACTTTTTACAATTAGTTCACGATCAAAGTTTACCTTTGTATATTCTAGGTGGTCGACGCAACATGAACGCAGGACATGAACATTCAATTAAAATGCCCCATGCTTCTGTGAGTATGTAGCGTCGCAGTTAATCTGAAGTCACCAGAAGGGGAGGCGCCTAGACGCGGTCATCTATAGACTTGGAGACCAATAGTAATACGGGGTTCTTATGCTTCCCCCCTCTCCTTGAAACACGCAAGGCAGGTTTCTGACTCGTGATGGGATACGTAACCAATGAGATGCGACATTGTTTCTACGTCACAAGCATCTCATTGCACAGCGTTACGTCGTGTGAATATAGGCTGTTTCAACGCATCAATAAATTGAGTGTATCTCGAAAAGGAGTCGTTTCAGCCGAGATTTGTTATAGTAAAATAACCCGAAACTACATATCGGTAATTAAAACCTTGTGTAGTTGATCTTCTTATAGTTATAATTTACTTTATGAAAGTATACTGTTTCAGTGTTTCGGCACAATGATAATCTATCAAAAGCGCGTCGTTGTGATGCAATTTGTCATAGTTAAGTTTCAAATAATACATTTTCAGATACAGCCTTTACACAGTACCGTATCGATCCGAAAATAAGCCGCAATTTTTATCCAAATATCACCCTCGGACAGTTAGGGTATTGTTTGTATCAGAGACACTGCCTTTTTATATATCGTTCTGTATACCATTACAGTACCAAGTTGACGGTGACGCGAGATGTGGAGGAAACAGGTACCAGGCCTGCATCCATCTCCTTTCGAATTTTTTTTTTCGCCTTTTGCTTAGTAAAATATTCTGGTTCTTTCTTATTATGAATTTAACAGAATTATTATCTAGAATTGTATATGTTGTTGATTATAAATAATGTATTTTCTGCAATTCTTGTTGCGTGGACCAACGACTGCAATCATTCCCCAGTGCCCAGAAATCGTAACGTGACTGCCAAGTCAGAAAGTAAAGACAAGCTATATACACTGCTGGCCACCGTAAATGCAACACCCTGAAGGAAGCATCCGAATCAAGTGAAATTTACACCATGTGTTTGCAGTGATGAGATATACAACTGATTAGAATTTCAGCGCAGACACACATCACGCGCGCCTGTGGCGCCACCTCATAGCGCCATTTAAGGCTTGGCGATTTCGACGAGTGTACGTTCGGCACGTGTGTTTACCTTGTGGTTGTTTCACAAGACGATCAGTTATGCCTCGTAGACAACAGCGAACATCGTTTGATCAAGTATCCGAGTTCGACAGAGGAAGGATAGTGGCTTACCGAGATTGTGGATTATCATACAGAGAAATCGCTAGTCATGTTGGACGAAACCAAACAACTGTACTGCGGATATGTGACCGTTGGATGCAAGAGGGTACGACGGACCGACGTGGTCGATCGCATTCACCTCGGTGCACCACTGCACGTGCTGATAGGCAAATTGTGCGCATGGCAGTGACGGATCGCTCAGTGACATCCCGAACCATAGTACAGCACATTGCGTCTGTAACGCATCATCCAGTGTCTGCGTGTACCATTCGACGCCGTTTACAGCAGAGTGGTCTGTCCGCAAGACGTCCATTGCTTCGTCTACCACTGACGCAGAACCACAGACGTCTCCGTCGCCAATGGTGTGATGACAGACGGATGTGGACGGCAGAATGGAATGACGTTGTCTTTATTGACGACGCACGCTTCTGTCTGCAGCACCACGATGGTCGGATTCGAGTGTGGAGACACCGTGAAGAGAGGATGCTGGACAGCTGCATTATGCACCGCCACACTGGTCTTGCACCGGGTATTATGGTATGGGGCGGTATTGGATATTACTCTCGCACGCCTCTAGTACGCATTGCCGGTACTTTAAATATCCGGCGCTACATATCCGAGGTGCTGGAGCCAGTTGTCCTTCCTTACCTTCAGGGCTCGGCCACAGCCATATTTCAACAGGATAATGCGCGACCACGCGTGGCACGCATTGTCCAAAGGTTCTTCGTCAATAACCAGATTGAAGTGCTTCCCTGCCCGGCTCGCTCTCCGGATCTTTCGCCGATAGAAAACATGTGGTCCATGGTTGCTCAACGAGTGACCCAGATTACATCCCCAGCTGCCACACCAGATGATCTTTGGCAACGTGTGGAAGCTGCTTGGGCTGCTGTACCCCAGGAACACATCCAACGTCTCTTTGACTCAATGCCGAGACGTGTGGCAACGGTGATCTCCAATAATGGCGGCTACTCTGGCTACTGATTCTGGCAGGAACCACATGTCACAGACGTCTGTAAACGTAATCATTTGATACTTGGTCAACATGTTATCTACAAAATAAATTTTGTTGTGCTACCTCTTGTCTTTCTTGGTGTTGCATTTACGGTGACCAGCAGTGTATATATAGTCTATCAATGATGGAATGATGGTGAGCAGCTTCAGCTTCAATAAGCTCTCTTCTTCCATTCGAAGAAAATTACGAAGCGACTCCCGATACTGAAACCTGATCGACGAAGTACGTAGCTTCTAAGCGATGGTAGTCAGAGCAACGAAGACCATATGGATATTATGCATGGACAAACTGATATTACACAGTATACTGAAGTATATTCAATTTAAGGCTTTAAAATGAGATCGACATTCAATAAATACAACGAATAACTTCTATCTCATTTCGTTGGACGCATTATCTTGTGTTCCTCGACCACCAGTTTGCTGTCGAAGCCCCCAATCAGTCTAGAATCTTCTTCGCGACTTTCTCCGCTCTTCTTTGACGACCTCTAATATAGTTAACACAGCTATTTCCCGCGCGTCAATTTGCGTATAGAAACTGTGCGATTTACGCGCCAGACGCAGCCTGGAACTGCCGCTGGAGATGAGCAGCACGTTCCTTGGGACGTAGCACGCCGCTTCAAAGAGTGCAGCAACCACGACGGACATCACGTCTGGCACACTTGGCAGTGAGCAACACGTCCCGTGTGAGGACGATTTAATGGACATCCCATGGTTTAGGTAGCTCACTGTTAAGAAACGCTCTTACAGGCAGGTAACTGTTGTTGCTGAGTTGTCGTCATCCCGACTCGACTCCTAACGAGTGATCGAATTGTGCCACGGAGACCTCTATCGATACCCACCAGGACCGTGGTCTAGTGATATCAGATGAATCTTTTTTGAAACAGCGTGTAGTTCAACACCGGAGCTCCTCTAATAATGATACGTGCCATATGGGACCAATCAATTACCTGTAAAGATTATTTCCAGAGACTACAACTTCACTACGACACAACTTACATACAATTTTGCTCATGCTGTGTGTACGACTGAAGAACACAAATGCCTCTTCTTCTGCTTCGCTTTCGTGGAAATAACTGTATCTGTATATTTATGGAAGAGAGTTACTGATTTTTGTGACTGAAGTATTTAAAATTTTTAATTGTTACACTACACTTTATTCCTGTCAACACGGTAAGAAATTATTCGTCTTCTCCGACAACTTAGCAGATGCGTCCAATCAGCAGGATGAAATGAGTGCTTCAAAGGAAATGAACGATCAGCTTTCAGTTGACTACGCGTTATGGCTGGCATTACACAGTGGTGGTTCACTTTTACATTCAAAGAGTTCTTGTGCTGTTGTGTGTTGCGTTTCATTTAATTTGCATGACTCAGATCTTCGTTCAACACAGGGCTTTCTGCTACCTATCCTTTATCTCGATGGCGTCCACAGTCAGTAAAGGAACTTCTTTCCATTTTCGACAAACGTAGCAGATAATGAATGTTCTAAAAGGGTATTCACTGTCAACAATTAATTTGGTAAGCGCACATTATTTATGACTAAATACCCTCCTCACGTCCCATTTTTCACTGCAGCCTGTTGAAACGCCATTAGACGACAACATAGACAAGGAGGAGGAGGAGGAGGAAGAGATTAGTGTTACATGTTCCGTCGACAGCGAGGTCATTACAGACGGAGCGCAAGTTAAGATTAGGGAAGGAAATCCACCCTGCCCTTTCAAAGGAATCATCTCGACATAAACCTGAGGCGATTTATTACAAAAATCATGGAAAACCTAAAAATCTGGACGGCTGGACGCGAATTTGAACCGTCGTCCTCCCGAACGCGAGTTCAGTGCGCTAACCACTGTGCTACCTCGTTCGGTCCACAATATAGACAAAGAAACAAAAAGCTAGGGCGAAGAGCAGAGTAGAGTAGAGTAGAGTAGAGAGAGAGAGAGAGAGAGAGAGAGAGAAATCAGTAGATCCAGTTTTCCTGTGAAACCCTAACGCTCAGAGAAATTCAATGTCACTAGAATAAAGGCAATGTTCTTGGCGTAACGCTGTTCGGAACATTTAAAAACAATATTTGTGGTAGACTGCAAGCGCATACATCATCTCCATGAAAATATATCGCACAGAGGCTATTAAAAGTCAAGACGTGAAGAGACAGATGTGCACACGGTGACTTATTAACAGTTGTTTTCTCCTGGCATTACACGTGAACCAAACAGAAAAGTTACAACTTTCATGAAGTGCACTACAAGTTTTACGACGTCAAACAATATGGAAACGGAAAAGGACCTGACCGTATACAAGAGGTTATAAAACTTAAAAAGAAGCTCTCTCAAGAGGAAGAACAAGAAAATGAAGAAAAATCAAGCGAGTGTGCCGATGCTGGAAGAGCTACAAAACCGCAGTACTTTTCGCAAAGCCCTCGCGCCCTTTCACGGATGGTGATTTAATAAATCTGTACTTGCTAGTTGCAGCTGAATATTTATGTCCGCTTCAGTTAGAACAATTTCGCATGGTGCCGTTATCAAACACAACAACCATGTGTTCCACACAGGTTATGGCTGACGACGTTCAGCGCCAGCTTGTTAAATCTTTGTGAAGAGTGTGTTGCGCATTCTTTAGTGCACTATGGAAGTGTTGATATAGCAGACACATAGATGGATGTGATATTCTTGAAAAGGTGTGGAAAATATAGTTTTGTTATAGAGTTTATTAGTTTGTCTATCAACAGATGGGGCGCCTGTCGTGTTGGTGGAGAAAAAAAAAATCTAGATTCGTAGCGCAAATTAATGGGAAAATGCAGAAGCTTCCAGTGTTCAATCTGCCCTAATCTGCAGCGTGAAATAATTCATCTGTAAATCGACGAGGAATATACGGACGGTCTGGATTGCTCCCAACTTTCACTCGCGATCAATTTCCTCTGTGACACACGTCTCCCGAGCCTATGGAATGGAGGCGACGGGACGGGGCACACCAGTCGCTGCCAGCACAGGCTTGTGCTCACCGTCTCTGGCCTATAGCTAGCAGTCGCTTAATCAGACTCCGTTGCTCCAGTCGTGGTATTCTGTTCCCCCTACCGCTGGGAGAACCCTCGGTAGTGGTGTTCGACAGTCATAGGTGGAAACGTCAGCGACAGTGGAAGTTTGAGTCAGGCCTGAATCGTAAGGAGATTGCTTACCATATGCAGCAACTCCGACGTCTCAGCCTGACACACACTTTCAACTGTCACTGCACACCAGCCACATTATTTATATGGAATGATAACCCCCCCCCCCCCCCCCCCCACACACACACACAGGCGCGCGCGCGCGCTCGAAATTTTATTCGATCAAGTGGGCGATGAGAAACAATTCTGTATCTTTTCAATGAAAATAGTAGATCAGTTGACAGGTCGTCACAGAAGAACTTAACGACAACTACATACAAATCTCCTAATAGATTGGGCGTGGCAGTGCCATACAAATATTAACAATCGCGTCCATGTGAGCAAACGTCTGTGGGAGGGGACGGATTAAAAACTGTTGGTGTGTTGATGGGTCTGTAGTTTTTTATGAGTTACAGTAGCCAATTACGTAATTAGAACACAGAACATCCAAATGACTCAGGTAGAGAGAGAGAGACAGAGAGAGAGACAGAGAGAGTGAGTCCAACGGGTTCAAGTCGGAGGACATGGGACCCACGGTATTGGTGGACCAAGATCGATACACTTGTTGTCGTAACACTATTTACCAGTAGTCAGGTGTCTGGACCAATGAAAAAGTCAAATGAAAGCAGTTTACCACATTATGATTTACGCCTAACTTGCCGTGTTTCGAAATAAACGTAGAGTTAAGAAATTTTGGAAATTTGTGATAAGTTCCTATGGGACCAAACTGCTGAGGTTATCTGTCCCTAGGCTAACAAACTACTTACTTTAACTTAAACTAACGTATGCTAAGGATAAACACACACACCCATGCCCGAGGGAGGACTCGAACCCTGCAACGCGACAGACCGCACGGCTACACCGCGCGGCGCAGGCTTAAGACATTAACAGTGTTGTAATGTTGGCATGACCGCACTTGTACGTATGTAGTATTGGGGAAACTATTGGTTTCTGGACGTATGTTTATTACGATTATTTACTCGCTCCGTTCCCCTCTACTCGCCGTTTTGTTTGCACCTACACTAGTCAGATACAAATCATCTCTGCCTTATTAATCGACATAAATCACCTGAAGACGGAGTTATAATATCCCGAACACACTCGTCGGAAGAACAATAAATGTGACTGCTCGAAGTATTTCGAATTTGTAACTGACATTCATAACGGTCACGATATAGCCTAACCTAAAATGTTCGCATTTAAACGGGGCTAACTTACCTAAGTTGCTACATGCAATTGAACATCCTTGACAGGGACTTGCGATGGTGGCGTCAACTAAGCATGTCATGGTATCAGGCCTTGAACACTGCTGTACAGGAGTCAGCAATGGTTGCGACGTTCGCAGCTGAAACGGCCAGAAGGCTACACCTGTCCTACTTGTTGCAGTGGCGCGCAGTTGGAATATTCCAAGCGTGACTGGAGTAACGAACCAGTCCAAAGATCGTTCTTCCGTTGTCTCTAAGACCTCCATACCACTCAAAATGCTTTGCGTGATTCTAATGAGTCTTAGATGTTAGCAAGCTTCGTGTTCGAAGAAGCTGCGTGCCACAACGTACCAGCCGTTAAATACGGATGGTCGCAAAAGAGGCGATTATCAGTTCCTTTCCGGTGCTCTGCAGGTGTTAAAAAGTCGGAACGGGACGGAATGTCAGAACGTGACGCAACGCACTTCAAATGACGGCATCCACAAATGCCCTGAACGGAACGAAACGGAACATCCGCGTCAAGAGTTAGTGGGAAGAAAATTTTGACATTTCCACTTTGTCAACCTACTACAAACGGCTTTGTCAGTACAGGCTCCTGGTAACTGATGCTCAGTACCAGCGATGCGCAGATGTTTACGTCAAAAGGATTCATGGGAATGAGAAGGCAGGTGTCTTCCATCACCACCTCAGGGACGTACTACGTCACGGACTTACAGCTACAAATACATTTGTTTCAATATCTGTAGAGGACTTCATCAGAATGTGTAGGGCAACCATCGGTCTTAGATCATTATAGCGACGTATTTCTTGCACCTCGTCCACACTTTAAACAATGACATGTGCTGCTGTCAACACTACTTCATAGTATGACTAGGCGAAAGGGCTTAAATGTGGTCCTCAATTTGCTCTAGATAACTGTGATTAGAAGTTTGGTGCCATACTTTCACACTCTCTCCTATTGCTGGAATATTCGTACAATCTGATTTGACGGGTGCGGATTTACCGCCTGCCTAGAACCAACTTTTTCGAACATTTATCTGTCCGTGATTTGACACATTTGCATCATATAAAAACAATATTACACTGTCAATTAAAAGTAGTAAAAAATTCTAAGGGAGACTTATCTGGGATGCTCTACCATGTTAATTTTCATTAGTGTTTATGGGCAATAATGAAATTTAAATCATGGGGCATTGATGCACTTATGTGTCATTGTCTACCTGGCAACAATGGCTTAAGGATATTCTCGACACACACGCCACACTACTAACTGAACACGAATATTTGTTGTCACTGTAGTCTCGTCTTGACCGACGACTTGCGAAACTTCATTGAATAGCTGAAGACTTGTCCTATTATAATCCGCAGCAGCTTCCTTTCAACTGCCCCCCCCCTCCCGGGTCCACACACACACACACACACACACACCACCACCACCACCACCACCACCACCAAGCCACTCCAGCGCTTTACCCCTACAAGCACCTATCGAGGCATCCCCGCATGTTCACGTCAGAAAGTTCCTATAACTACGGATAATAAAATGTCTAGATATCACATCCTTTCTGATTTCAAGAACTTTCCATTTCAACCTAATCCGCTCCAAGGAAAAAAAGGCTTCCTTCAATATCTGTCCGAAAGAATAAAACCTGAAATTAATAACAGGTGTAAAATCACGGGCACACTTTCATTTGTAGTCGCGTGTTGTATACATCAAGTCACCACGAGAATAGGTAAGTGAAAGATATCATGTATAAATAGGAGGGGGAGTGAGAATACGTTCTTCGATTACAGAATAAGTTTCAAATCTGTAGAAAAAGTCACATCGACAGCACATTTAAGAAGCAACATAAGAAATCGATGTCAAGGGGAATGAACACTAAGAAATTGAGGTGCACTGGGAAACCACAGTGTTTTAAGGTTACGCAAGCGCAGTCGACTAGTCAGCCACCCACTCCTCAGAACACAATGTGTTTAGGGTTCTCATGTTGTCGGCATTAAGTGACGAGCCCAGGAATATACTGTATTGCAATTCGCTAGGTGTTGGTTCCGAAGAGACCGCTAAGATGAGGACAGACTAACTCAGCGCGCAAACAGGCTTTTATAGGCGCTCCGTACGTGAATGGAACGGGAACAAGCCCTAATAACTGATACAACGGTAAGTCAATCCGAGATTTACATGTACAAGGAAGAGGTTGAATGGATTCAAAATTATGACACCAATTAATGCTTCACTAAGTTATTAAAGAGACAGTCAAAAAGCCGATCAGAAACTGTTGGTAACATGGCACAACACTGTTCTCACGAAAATATTTCAGACGAACAGCAGACCAATTAGTCTGTCTCCGTCGTATGCTTGACTATGAAATGACAAGACAACAGGTGGGCAAAATGCAATTATACCGTCTTTGTTCCTTCGAAACAAGTATAGATCAGTGATGTAACAATATGAAGAAAGAGAAAGGGTCATTAGAGACGAACCACCAATTCTGTGGGAGCATAGAGAGAGAGAGAGAGAATGAGAGAGAGAGAGAGAGAGAGAGAGAGAGGGGGGGGGGGCGGTGAGGAGGCGCTGAAGTGAGTGGGCTTTAGAAAAACTCCTTCTGAAAAAGACCTCAATTTCTTAAATACTGGCTACCTCGCTCGGCAAAAGTGGTACAAATTAGCGTCTGCTGTGCAAAGTATTGTGACTCACAGAGGAAACCTCACACGCTTGTGAAATACTGGATATGTTTGCGTGTAATTAAGAACATAAAGCGTTCCACGTGTCGAGGAATCGTAACATCCCACTTGCACTACGTCCAGGAACGACTGTGTCATGTATTTATGTTAGTTAACGAGAGCTGAAAAGGTAGCCCACGCCCCTAACCCCTCCCCTACACCCGAACAACCATCAGGGCCAAGTGGGACGGCCCCGCACTCAAGAAAACAGTCAGCATTATAAAATATTCGTGGACGAGGAGACCTAGCAGAAAACCATGTAGTGGTCAGTTAGCGAACGGGCTAGACATTTGCTCCCTCCCTAAACAACTAATAAGCGCGGCTCGAAATAGATTTCACCCGCGACCACAAAGCAAAACACGCAAGCGGGTCCCGCGGAGCCTAGATCACGCCACAAATGTCGACGTCTGACAGTGAAGAAAAGAGCAACAGGCGATGACACGATGTTACCGCTTACTTTAGAAGGAAAAGTAGAATTTAACATCCCGTCAAACACGAGGTGATTAGGGCGGAATACAAATACTGAAGGTATAGGAACTGGTCAAAAAATCTGCTAGCGCTTTCACTGGAAACAACACAAAATCCGCTTTGAGCGATACAGAAAATAACGTAAACCTAAAAAATGTGGGTATCTTAACGGAGATTTGTATATCGTTTCTGATAAATGACTGTCCACTGAGTGGCAAATACAGATCAATGCATGTGCAAGGTCGATAACCGACTGATCTTTGCAGTACAGATTGTCTTTAGCTCAAACTAATCCAATGAAAGTTACAGAATACGTTGCTGTTAACTGATCGTGCAGCATGCGTCCCGAGTAGTACTAGCGCTCGGGCAGTGTCCCGAGAATTGTTCATCCCAGGGTCAACAGCACAAAAAGTTTTGCAGTGTGTCTTACGCTGGTACCTGCGTGCAGCAACTGATACCTCATGATCTGCAGCAACGTTCTGAATTAGCTCTTCGGTTTGTGGCACGAAGAGAAGTTGATGACGTGTGAGCAGGCAGTATCACCGCGTGCTGTGCACGAAGAGCGACTGCACTCGCTGCATGTGACTGCGTGGTGTGCATTCACAAGCACCTTTATTCTCGGTCTGGCCTTCTTTGAAGAGAATACACCCAGTCACTCCGAGATTGTAGATGTACAAGGAAGAAGTCGAATGGATTCAGAAGTATAACACCAATTAATGTTTCACTAAAGTATTAAAGACGTAGTCAAAAAGCCTATCAGAAACTGTAGGTAACATGGCACAACACTGTTCAAAAATAGCTCTGAGCACTATGGCACTTAACAACTGAGGTCATCAGTCCCCTAGAACTTAGAACTACTTAAACCTAACTAACCTAAGGACATCACACACATCCAGGCCCGAGGCAGGATTCGAACCTGCGAGCGTTGCGGTCTCGCGGTTCCAGACGTAAGCGCCTAGAACCGCTCGGCCACACTGGCCGGCTCCACACAACACTGTTCTCACGAAAATATTTCAGAGGTTTTCCAGATACAAGTCCTGCAACTGTGTGACTTTCGGCTCTGGGGATATCTAAAAGAATGCGTTTAACGAGGACACGTTAATTCTCTGCTTGGTCTGATGGCCAGTATGCAAGAACACGTTGCTCCGAATCCACCGGAAATGCTGCGAGCAACCGTTGCCGTCGTTTTACGTATGCAGCATCTCTTCGATGTCTCTAGTTCTCACATTGAACAAACTGCGTAAGCGGCGGTGCAAAATAAAATCAATTAGAAGATGCCTTTCTCACTTGTTTGACCTTTTCTGCCCACGTCCCGTTCCTAATCCATTACATATGGACACATTCGTCATTTTGATTTGCAGCTCCTTATGTTGGCCGTGTTTGCAGTTAAAATTGTCGGATGTGAGGTTTTTTCTCAATACCGCCGGTCGTGTGGCCGAGCGGTTCTAGATGCTTCAGTCTGGAACGGCGTAACCGCTATGGTCGCAGGTTCGAATCCTGCCTCGGGCATGGATGTGTGTGATGTCCTTAGGTTAGTTAGGTTTAAGTAGTTCTAATTTCAAGGGGACTGAAGACCTCAGGTGTTAAGTCCCATAGTGCTCAGAGCCATATGAACCATTTCTCAGTACCCAAACATGTTTCGGCATCACTGTGCCATTATCAGCGGGTTTTCGTTTTTATTTATTCTGTAACGTGAATATTTTTGTTAAATGATTATAAAATTATGTGCATCTTTAGTTCAAACAATAGATCGTTTCTTTTTGTAAATACCTTTACATTTGGTGTGCATGAATTTTCTGGATAACTTTTGTGTCAATTACTACAGGTAGCTTGTCATCTGCAACCAAACGATGGGAGTAATTGTTTTTACAGTTATTTTCGAAGTCCCTGTCTACCTCCCTCATGGCTGCTAATTTATCATACTCTTCTCGTATTCCCCTCGTGCCCCTCTCATCAAATCTGATGCTTCTCAGTAGGAACATAAATCTGTTATAGGAAAACGCTGCTCGGCAAGCCATAATCCCTGTACCATTACGTTTTCAATATCTTCGGCCATTGGCACGGCAACTTTTGTTGAGAGCCATCACAAACAGAATTCCACACAGAGCTTTCATTTCCGAAGCAGAAGTAAATCCAGAATCTCTTACCCTCGCATACTGAACTGTACACCTCAGTTGTCAAATGCACAGGTTTGTGTAACCAACAATTTTGTCAATCATATTTGTAAGAATGAATCTCGTAAACGCGTCCAATTCCGAGGAAGTATTCCTGCCTGCGCGGGTCGGGCCTGGCAATACTTTTATAATGTTTTTCGATTTTGTTTTATTCGACACACATAAGGAATCCCTTCTCCATCTTTTCCTACATCAAAACGGTAATCATTGTCTGTAATATCATCTAAGGGATTGGAATGTTGGTCCCCGGATTGTTCTGAGTCGCTACTGTGGCCATCCACGTTCACGCTTTCTTCCTCCCCTTCACTTTCATCTGAGAAATAGCAAGGAGGCTCTAATCCTTCATCTTCGTCCTCGCACTGCGCCGCTAATCTGTCCGCCACAAATTACAGCACCTGCTATACGACGCTCAAATTCTTCCTACACAAATCATTATCAACACTCTTTTCAAGCGACACAGCCTAATTGTCTCCCAAATGCCTTTAGAACGCCAAACGACTGCAACGTGTATGACTAAGATTACGCACTACTTGTTTTGAAAAGCATCACAGAAGCCAATCAAGGAGATCAGTTTGAATTTCGGAGAAATGAAGGAACAGAAGAGGCACCACTGACCCTACCACATATTTTAGGAGGTAGACTGAACAACAGAAAACCTAAGTTTATACTATTCGTAGATTCAGCGTTGGCTAGAAATTTTTTTGTGACTTTAGATTCGCAACAGCCACACTGGCATGTAGGCAAGAGTGACATTTTGTTTGATTTGTTTACAAAATAAACACCAAAGCGTAATATCCTGACTGTTTCTTTTGTTAATAAGTTTTAATTAAAACCGTTATGCAAGTCGCTCCGTTACTGCACAGAAATTATGCAGAGTTTCTCTACTCTGGAGTGTAATGAAAGATAGAGGGTGGCGAGTCGTCTTGCCACTGCGTCCATCCATCACTACGCGATGCCGCTGTTTACAGTATACAGAGGACAAATGAGAAGTATTTATTCAAATATACGAATACAGATTTCTCTACAAAATAAAAAAATAAAGTCCAAGCGCACAAGGCACTGAAATGCAACACCTGTCTGTCTATTTATCTGGTCGAAGAAACGTAGTCACTGCTGAAGAGACTGCCACCACCTGAGGTCTCTTCGCTAAAGCCTCCTGTAATGACTGAACGCACTACTCCGTCACTAGCTGTACGTGCAGCGCAAAGCAGTTGCCACCATACGGCATAGTGATGAAAAGCAATTGATTTTGATTCGTAGTCTGTTTTTAGAGCCCGTTCCGACGGAACTTTTACGTAAAACTCACCAAACAGAGTCGAATAACCTACTACAAAGACAGCATCAGACGCAAGCGTGTCCTTAGGGCTCCGCCGCTGTGTCCATTCGCTCCTCTTCGGGGAGCGCCGGCCTCTCGATAACGTCCTAATCTGTATCACGTACGCCTGCCCAATCCTCGACTGTTGTTTGTGATACATGCTCCTCACCCTTCACCGCGTTTCGCTGCACTGGCAGCTTCACAGGAACAGAGCGAAAACACGCTAACAGACTTTTGACACGCTAGGAAAAACCATACATGATCCTATATAAGAGACTCACAGAAAGCTCTGAGAAATGACAGGATTCAGATACACTGTAAAACTGTAATGTGTGACTTTTTCTTATACAATCGGTAGCTGCAAATTTCAAGAAAATGTAAGTTGTGAAAGCAGTGACTGCACCTCCACTGCCAACAATTCTTGAAACATTTTTTCCACTTTGTTGGTTTTAGAGAGACACGTCACCTTCTGGACAAGATGAAAAGCACTGTCTACGTATGTTTCTGTTTGACTATGGAAACAAAAAAAAGGTCGACAGTTAAGTATAGGAAACGACACATTAATTCGATATTTATGTCCATCGAATAATCAACTGCTGGATTCGCTGAGTAACAGCTGGTATTGCCACGATTAAAAGTGACGCGACCATCGCTGTACAACATGTGCAGCGTAACCAAAGAAACAAGTGATCATTTTCTAGAAGTGCTTCTAGAACGAAGCACGTTTTTGGTTTCGATACATTCAAGAGTAGATTGCTGTTTAGTTTCCGATTAGTACTAATGCCTCCAAGTTTCATACCATGTTAAAATGTTGTATTCAATAAGAACGAAGATAAATGAGTAAAATCTTCAGCAAAACACATTGTGTCAATATTTAATGGTAAGACTACGAACCGATGTCAAAGGGGATGATCGGTACTAGGGAAGGCCAATAGCAGACCGATATGTTGAAAGGTTCCTCGGAAAGAGCGGTGCATATCTAAAAGGAAATCGCATATAAGACACTACAGTACTGCTTTAGTGTTTGGAGCACTTACCAAGTAGACATGACAGTACACATGTGATGACTTCAGACACGCGATTCTGGGATCGCAACGGGCCGGTAGAAACGTGTAAGCACAGAAAACTAACACTGATGAGCCAAAACACTATAGCAGCTGCTTAATAACTTGTTTTTCCGTCGTTGCAATACATCAGTGATTCTGCTTATCATGGATCTGACAGTTTGTCGGTAGGTTTGTGGATGTATGTGGCATTAGATGTCTACGCTCTGGTCATGTAATTCGCGTAAACAACGGGCCGATGATTTGCGTACGCAGTGATGACGTTCGATAGCGAGATGGATGGATTCCATAGGATTTACATCGGGCGAATTTCGTGGCTGAGACTTCAACGTGAATTCACTATAACGCTCAGCAAACCACTGTAGCACGATTCTGGCTCCGTGACACGGACAATTGTACTGCTGAAAGATGATATCCCCGTCGGGGAAGGCATCAGGCATGAAGGGATGCTGGTGGTTCGCAGTTATCAGCGTGTTTTCGATTACTAGAGGTCCCATGCAAGCGCCGGAAAATGTCTCCCATAGCGTAATACAGCACCCACCCGCCTGCGTCCGTGGCGCGCTACACGTTTCGAGTAGCTGTCCATCTCGGTGAAGGCGTTTTTGGAGACAATCGACCTAGCGTAGCAAAAGCGTGATTCACCCGAAGAGCCGACACGTTTCTGTTGATCGACGGTCGAATCCCGGTGGTTCCGTGCCCACTGCAATCGTAATTGACGGTGACGTTGGGTCAACATGTGAGCACGTAGGGGTGGTCCGCTGCGGAGCTCCATGTTCAACAGTGTACGATGAACGGTGTGCTCCGAAAACACTTTTGCGTCCCCCGGCACTGTGCTACTTCGGCAGATCACCATCAATCGTGTTTCACAGAGCAGACAAGCCTCCGAACCCCATGTTCTGTGAAGAGTCATGGGCGTCGAAGCATGCAGTGCCTAATGGTAGTTTCATTGTCCTTCCACCTCTTCCCGTAGATGCTCACGACAGCAGCACGAGAACATACGACCAGCTTGGCCGTTTTCGAGATACTCGTTCACAGGCTCTGCGTAATAATAATCTGCCCTTTGTCATAGCCGCTTATCTCAACGGACTTCCCTATTTGCAGCAATAGGAATGGGGAGAAGAGGAGTTTGCGGCACAACTTGACAAGAAGAAGGGATCGGTTGGTAGGACATGTTCTGAGGCATCAAGGGATCACCAATTTAGTATTGGAGGGCAGCGTGGAGGGTAAAAATCGTAGAGGGAGACCAAGAGATGAATACGCTAAACAGATTCAGAAGGATGTAGGCTGCAGTAGGTACTGGGAGATGAAGAAGCTTGCACAGGATAGAGTAGCATGGAGAGCTGCATCAAACCAGTCTCAGGACTGAAGACCACAACAACAACAACAACAACATCTTCGCTCGTCCGTGTCTGCTCCGTTTACATACTTTTGTGACCGCGTCACGTCCCAGCAATCATCATCAGGCAGCATCCAATGTGACGGTGGGCAGTGGCCATAATGTTTTGGCTTATCACTGTAAATGCGATTGTAATCTCTCAGGTTTGACTGCTGCACGCATAGTGATGGATGTCCACCTACAGTCCGGGGTAGGCCACGGAGTGAGCCTTCGCTACGGCCGCCGGCGTGTTAATAACGTGCTGGCCACAGTGTGATTGAAGTCCAGTCAGCCAGTATGCATAAAAGCAGAACTCGCAGCACATGAACAAGGCGCGGCTTGATCGGTTGTCCAATTATGTGCACAAAATGGAAGCAACAACTCGCCACAACTTTCGGAAGCACATTATTAATTAAATGGGAATCATTGGAAGAAAGACAATTTTCTTCTCGCGAAAACAGAGCAATTTAACAGAGTAAATTCAAAGAATAACTCTCCGTTGCGTCAAAGGTATGTTGCGTCGCGCGAGAGCATCGCGGAGATTTTCATCCAATTCCTGTGGCCAACGGCCAGAGTAAGTGTGCATTGCCGGTTGAATGAGTACTCATGTTATGAACGAAGACTTTTTTTTTCAGAAACAGATTACTGATTTTTCAACATACTCCCCTTCACAGAAATGCAAATTTCCCAATATCCCTGCGTGTTTTAACCTTCCCCCCCCCCCTCCCCCCCCCCCCCCACAAAAAAAATCGAGCTCTCTAAAACGGGCATCTGTCTCTACGATGACAACCTTTTCTGAGCAGATTTATTTTACCTGCGAGCTGTGGATAAGGAGGGAATCTGGAGCGATCCAGGCCAGACGAACGCCAGTAGCGCGGCAGTAATTCGTAGCGATTTGTGACGTCAACAGAAATGTGCTGGCGCTTTGTCGTGCTGAAACAGCACTTCCTTCTTCGTAAAACGGTGTCCTTCCTTCCACATATTATCGAAACGGTACAATATCTCACAGTATCGTACAAGTTTCGTTTTTCGTATCACTAGAAAGGCTATCGGTACCACGCCCTTTCCGTTCCAAATACTCTTAGTCATACGTCTTCCGGGCGATGAGAATTTCTCGCTCTGAGCAGGTTTTAAGAAATCAACTTATTGTATTGGCTGTAGCTTAGTTTCCAGGGTAGACAAAATCACGTCTCATCGAGGGACCCAAAATGTCCTCCAGATGTCTCCTAGCAGTTTCAATGCTAAAAGCATTCCCGTTTGGTGTCTGAGCAAACGCAGCACTTACCGGCCAACAATTTAATTGATCGCCAACTTCTCACGCATAATATTAATTGCCTTTCCCATCAACACATTCAAGTACTTTCCGTCGACGAGAATCTTGTAATGCAATTTTCCGATGATTTCTTCGATAAACACAGCGGGCGGGTGTCCTGGTAAACTTTAATCAAAAACGGACGCTCGAACGATTTTCGCTGAACGAATATCTAAATAATATCACAGATGGCTGAGGGTCACCATGAATAGGACGCAGTTTCGCACTAATCGCCTCCTCTTCCAAAAACAAAATGGAGTGACTTTTTACATCTTTCCCAAAAACGTGTGATTATCGCCTACTCAAGAAGTTGCCAAAGCTAACTTATTAATCAGTGACATTTTTGTGTCTAGCTGTCTTAAAAATGGCGACGTACGACGGAAATACTAACAGTCTTTAAGAACGTAATTTGTTTTCAAACAGGCCTTCTTAATGAAACCTTACAACTCCGCGAGGGAGACGAAAATTTCAGCTTTTGTAGGCGCTTACTGAGAGTGGTTCTACCCGTGTACCATTCATTAAAACAGGAGCAGAGCGAAATATGGCGGTGGCAGATGAAGCTAAGTGTCGCCGTCCGAAGACAAATGGGGTGCGAGAGGGAAAGGCTACAGCTACGTATGAGCACGTTTCATCCTAGCCCTTCCTAATAATCTAAAAACGATATTCGCAAACGAAATAATTTAATTTTTGGAACGGCACGGTGGCTGAGTTGGCGCGTGTCAGAGCACAAAATGGTTTAAATGGCTCTGAGCACTATGGGACTTAACATCTGTGGTCGTCAGTCCCCTAGAACTTAGAACTACTTAAACCTAACTAACCTAAGGACAGCACACACATCCATGCCCGAGGCAGGATTCGAACCTACGACCGTAGCGGTCACGCGGTTCCAGACTGAAGCGCCTAGAACCGCACGGCCACACCGGCCGGCCGTCAGAGCACAAACCAAGAGATTCGGTGAAGAATTCTCACTCGCTCTTAGGAAATTTTCTGTCTCACATCGCTTTTTGAACTGAACGCTGTGGTGTACGGGAAGGTGTCGTCGTTGGGTGACTGTAGGAGGATACACGATCACTTGGACAGGATTTGTGATTGGTGTAATGAATGGCAGCTAACTCTAAATATAGATAAATGTAAATTAATGCAGATGAATATGAAAAAGAATCCCTTAATGTTTGAATACTCCATTAGTAGTGTAGCGCTTGACACAGTCACGTCGATTAAATATTTGGGCGTAACATTGCAGAGCGATAAGAGGTGGGACAAGCATGTAATGGCAGTTGTGGGGAAGGCGGATAGTCGTCTTCGGTTCATTGGTAGAATTTTGTGAAGATGTGGTTCATTCGTAAAGGAGACCGCTTGTAAAACAATAATACGACCTATTCTTGAGTACTGCTGGAGCGTTTGGGATCCCTATCAGGTCCAATTGAGGGAGGACATGGAAGCAATTCAGAAGCGGGCTGCTAGATTTGCTACTGGTAGGTTTGATCATCACGCGAGTGTTACGAAAATGCTTCAGGAACTCGGGTGGAAGTCTTTACTGCCGCCAACTTACATTTCTCGGAAAGACCACAAAGATTAGATAAGAGAGATTAGGGCTCGTACATAGGCATATAGGCAGTCATTTTTCCCTCGTTCTGTATGGGAGTGGAACAGGTAGAGAAGATGCTAGTTGTGGTACGAGGTACCCTCCGCCACGCACCATATGGTCGATTGCGGAGTATGTATGTAGATACGTAGAACTTCTGGCGACAGTCTGTGTATGCGAAGAATGCTTAACTTCCAAGGTGGATGGTGGGCCATGGTAGACTCTAGGTCTTCACACAATGATGACCCTTAACATTATGACCGCCTGGTCAAACAAAAAATGGCTCTGAGCACTATGGGACTCAACTGCTGATGTCATAAGTCCCCTAGAACTTAGAACTACTTAAACCTAACTAACCTAAGGACAACACACACATCCATGCCCGAGGCAGGATTCGAACCTGCGACCGTAGCGGTCGCGCGGTTCCAGACTGTAGCGCCAGAACCGCTCGGCCACCAGCGGCCGGCCCTGGTCACAAACATAGCGTGTTTGTGTCACTTTGGAACGTACTATAGCTGGGATCCTGTGTGCCACCGATTCTAGCCGTCTTTAAGAGATTTCCAGGGACATGCGGCGCCAGGTGCCTACGAACTAGTAGCGCGATACCCGTAAATTACGGGCCAGTGGTCTGTTAGCGCGGAGCTGGCGCCTCGCAACATCCCGGATGCGTTCCGTCGCGTTCGGTTCGCGGTAATTCGGTGGCAAAGTTATCAGCGTCGGTTCTGGCCTTCTCACAACTGTTATCCTGCTGGAAGATGCCACAGACGTCGGGAAAGACAGCAACGACGGAAGGATGCAGGTGAACCGCTATCGTGCTCACGTAGTCCACAGCCGTCATAGTACCTTCGATTATTACCACACGTCCCGTGGAAGCATAGGTGAATGCTCACGTGGTGCGTGTTTCGAGGAGCCGTTCGCCCAGATGACGGTGTATCCGGACACGACGGTCGACCTGGTATAACAAAAAACGTGATTCATCCGACCAGGCTACACGTTTCCACTGAACCACGGTCCAGTCTCGATAATTGCGTTGCAATCCCAAATTGACGATGTCGCTGGGTCAACATGAGAACACACAGGCGTCGTCTGCTGCAGAACCCCATCTTCAACAATGTGCGCTAAACCGTGTGCTGCGAGGCTTTGTCCGATCCGTCACCGCCCCCCCCCCCTCTTACATGTTTCACAGAGCGGGCACTTGACCGACCTCCAGGTTCTGTGCTGAGGCCTGGAAGCCTGTTAGTGGTTGCACCGTCCTTCGACCACTTTCCACGACAATAGCACGCCAACAGCCGACCAGTATCGCGGTTCGTGAGATGCGTGTCCCCCGGCGTCGGGCTGTAACTATATGTACATCTACATCTACATTTATACTCCGCAAGCCACCCAACGGTGTGTGGCGGAGTGCACTTTACATGCCACTGTCATTACCTCCCTTTCCTGCTCCAGTCGCGTATGGTTCGCGGAAAGAACGACTGTCTGAAAGCCTCCGTGCGCGCTCTAATCTCTCTAATTTTACATTCGTGATCTCCTCGGGAGGTATAAGTAGGGGGAAGCAATATATTCGATACCTCATCCAGAAACGCACCCTCTCGAAACCTGGCGTGCAAGCTACACCGCGATGCAGAGCGCCTCTCTTGCAGAGTCTGCCACTTGAGTTTGTTAAACATCTCCGTAACGCTATCACGGTTACCAAATAACCCTGTGACGAAACGCGCCGCTCTTCTTTGGATCTTCTCTATCTCCTCTGTCAATCCGACCTGGTATGGATACCACACTGATGAGCAATACTCAAGTATAGGTCGAACGAGTGTTTTGTAAGCCACCTCCTTAGTTGATGGACTACATTTTGTAAAGACTCTCCCAATGAATCTCAACCTGGTACCCGCCTTACCAACAATTAATTTTATATGATCATTCCACTTCAAATCGTTCCGCACGCATACTCCCAGATATTTTACATAAGTAACTGCTACCAGTGTTTGTTCCGCTATCATATAATCATACAATGAAGGATCCTTCTTTCCATGTATTCGCAATACATTACATTTGTCTATGTTAAGGGTCAGTTGTCACTCCCTGCACCAAGTGCCTATCCGCTGCAGATCTTCCTGCATTTCGCTGCAATTTTCTAATGCTGCAACTTCTCTGTATACTACAGCATCATCCGCGAAAAGCCGCATGGAATTCTGACACTATCTACTAGGTCAGTGAAAAGCAATGGTCCCATAACACTCCCCTGTGGCACGCCAGAGGTTACTTTAACGTCTGTAGACGTCTCTCCATTGATAACAACATGCTGTGTTCTGTTTGCTAAAAACTCTTCAATCCAGCCGCACAGCTGGTCTGATATTCCGTAGGCTCTTACTTTGTTTATCAGGCGACAGTGCGGAACTGTATCGAACGCCTTCCGGAAGTCAAGAAATATAGCATCTACCTGGGAGCCTGTATCTAATATTTTCTGGGTCTCATGAACAAATAAAGCGAGTTGGGTCTCACACGATCACTGTTTCCGGAATCCATGTTGATTCCTACAGAGTAGATTCTGGGTTTCTAAAAACGACATGATACGCGAGCAAAAAACATGTTCTAATATTCTACAACAGATCGACGTCAGAGATATAGGTCTATAGTTTTGCGCATCTGCTCGATGACCCTTCTTGAAGACTGGGACTACCTGTGCTCTTTTCCAATCATTTGGAACCTTCCGTTCCTCTAGAGACTTGCGGTACACGGCTGTCAGAAGGGGGGCAAGTTCTTTCGCGTACTCTGTGTAGAAACGAATTGGTATTCCGTCAGGTCCAGTGGACTTTCCTCTGTTGAGTGATTCCAGTTGCTTTTCTATTCCTTGGACACTTATTTCGATGTCAGCCATTTTTTCGTTTGTGCGAGGATTTAGAGAAGGAACTGCAGTGCGGTCTTCCTCTGTGAAACAGCTTTGGAAAAAGGTGTTTAGTATTTCAGCTTTACGCGTGTCATCCTCTGTTTCAATGCCATCATCATCCAGGAGTGTCTGGATATGCTGTTTCGAGCCACTCACTGATTTAACGTTAAGACCAGAACTTCCCAGGATTTTCTGTCAAGTCGGTACATAGAATTTTACTTTCGAATTCACTGAACGCTTCACGCATAGCCGTCCTTACGCTAACTTTGACATCGTTTAGCTTCTGTTTGTCTGAGAGGTTTTGGCTGCGTTTAAACTTGGAGTGAAGCTCTCTTTGCTTTCGCGGTAGTTTCCTAACTTTGTTGTTGTACCACGGTGGGTTTTTCCCGTCCCTCACAGTTTTACTCGGCACGTACCTATCTAAAACGCATTTTACGACTGCCTTGAACTTTTTCCATAAACACTCAACATTGTCAGTGTCGGAACAGAAATTTTCGTTTTGATGTGTTAGGTAGTCTGAAATCTGCCTTCTATTACTCTTGCTAAACAGATAAACCTTCCTCCCTTTTTTTTATATACCTACTAACTTCCATATTCAGGGATGCTGCAACGGCCTTATGATCACTGATTCCCTGTTCTGTACATACAGAGTCGAAAAGTTCGGGTCTGTTTGTTATCAGTAGGTCCAAGATATTATCTCCACGAGTCGGTTCTCTGTTTAATTGCTCGAGGTAATTTTCGGATAGTGCAATCAGTATAATGTCACTCGATGCTCTGTCCCTACCACCCGTCCTAAACATCTGAGTGTCCCAGTCGATATCTGGTAATTTGCTTAACCCTGCGGTGCTGAAACCATCTTTACCTTAATCTAGAGTTTTGTGATGATCGAGGTGAACAACATGCAGGTGCCGATTATCACCCCCCGGGCGCACTGGCAGACGCTGGGAAGTAAGTACCGTGGGCCGCAGACAGGGTGCATTGCGTGAACATCCGGGAAAGCTGGCCCGCCGTGCCGTCCAGGGCTTGCAGCATCCTGCCGAGACCTGCGCGTAGTCGGCGCTGTTTCTACTGATCCACAGCACACGCCCTCGCACTGCGCCGCTAATCTGTCCGCCACGAATTACAGCACCTGCTATACGACGCTCAAATTCTTCCTACACAAATCATTATCAACACATTTTTCAAGCGACACAGCCTAATTGTCTCCGAAATGCCTTTACAACGCCAAATGACTGCAACGTATGACTAAGATCACGCACTACTTGTTTTGAAAAGCATCACAGAAACCGATCAAGGAGGAGATCAGTTTGAATTCCGGAGAAATGAAGGAACAGAAGAGGCACCACTGACCCTACCACATATTTTAGGAGGTAGACTGAACAACAGAAAACCTAAGTTTATACTATTCGTAGATTCTCTTAAAAAAAAAAGACAGACTGCTGTTGTAAGAGTTGAAGAGTACGAAATGAAGGCGGTATCTGAGAAGACAGTGTCGCCTATCACCAATGTTTTCCAATCTGTACACTCAGAAAGCAGTGAAGAAAAGAAAGCAGGAATTTGGAAGGGGAATGAAGGTGCAGAGGGAAGAAATAAAAACTTAGCAGTTTGTCGATGACATTGTAATTTCGTCAGAGATGGGAAAGGAGTTGGAAGAGCAGTTGAACAGAATATGAAGTGTTCCGAAAAGTGCTTATAAGATGATCAACAACAAAGGTAAAACAAGGGTAATGGAACTTCCTGGCAGATTAAAACTGTATGCCGGACCGAGACTCGAACTCTCCGCAATATCCTTTCTTTCAGGAGTGCCTGTTCTGCAAGGTTCGCAGGAGAGCTTCTGCAAAGTTTGGAAGGTAGGAGACGAGGTACTGGCAGAAGTAAAGCTGTGACGACAGGGCGTGAGTCGTGCTTGGGTAGCTCAGTTGGTAGAGCACTTGACCGCGAAAGGCAAAGGTCCCGAGTTCGAGTCTCGGTCCGGCACACAGTTTTAATCTGCCAGGAAGTTTCACACCAGCGCAAACTCCGCTGCAGAGTGAAAATTTCATTCTAAGGGTAATGGAATTTCTCGAATTAAATCAGGTGATTCGGAGAGAATTAGATTCGGAAAGGAGAGACGTAAATTGGTAATTACTTTTTACAAAATAAGCAGGATATCGTATGCAGAGTGGATATAACACGAAAATCATTTCCGAAAAGCAGAAGTTTTCTAACATCGAATATAAATTTCTGCTGTTTGGAAGTGGAGTGTAGCCTTGCACGGAAGTGAAACGTGAACGATAAACAGTACAGAAATGAGGTAAATCTAAGCTTCTGAAATGTGATGCTACAAAGAATGCTGAAGATGTGTAAATCGAATAATCAATGGTGAGATACTGAATCGAATTAGGAAAAAAAGAAATTTATGGCAAAACTCAACTAATTAAAGGGGCTGGCCTTGAACAGCTAGTTCCGCGCGGAATGAAAATATCTTACACCTTGTAGCTACAAACAGGCCGGACCTTATGGATGCGTCAGTATGGAGACGGGAATTAACGATCATTGTGTCATAGTGACTATGGTTACGAAGGGGGCTGTGAAACAACATACATGTCCTTTCAGGAGTAAAAGTCCGTTCTGGAAATGGCCATGTGACATGGGGCGTTGTCGTAACACAGCATCCACTTGTCTGCAATGTCCGGTCTCACTCGACACACCTTTTACCTGAGCCTTTGAAGAACATCTTTGTGAAACATCTGGTCGACAATTGAACAAATTCTTTATGCACGATAACCCTACCGTTAAAAAAGCGAATCAGCATTGTTTTGATGTTTAGTTTGCTCATTCGAGCTTTTTTCCGGTCGAGATGTCTCAGTTTGCCACGTCTCACTTTGCCGCTTTGACTCAGGATCTTCCTCAAAAATCCACGATTCAGCACCTTTGATCACACGATTAAACGATTAATGGTCACCGACAACTCCCTGAAGAAGAGCAATGCACACGTTTCTTCAATCGTTGTGAGGTTTTTTGGTACCACCTTGGCACAAACCTTTTGCATGTGCAAATCTTCGGTTAAATTTTGATGTACGTTGAAAGTGTTTTAACACATGACTCATCATCCCCATTGTCTGATCTCACATGATCACGCACAAGTTCTTTGCCGTCGGTTTTTGAAGTTGCAGGTCTCCCTGAGCGAGGTTAGCAGCTGTTAGCATTTCACTTAAATAATGATGGATACAATCTAATAATCGTGTCATTATCTGATATACAGGGTGATTCAGGAGGAAATGTACATGCTTTGAGGGATAGTACTCGTGATACTGAATAAAAAACTTCATATCGACTTATGCCCTATTCCAAATGGTTTCCAAGATGGAACACATTTAATATTCATTGTTATTTATTTTCTGCACTATCAAAAAAAAAAAATTGTTCAAATGGCTCTGAGCACTATGGGACTCAACTGCTGTGGTCATAAGTCCCCTAGTACTTAGAACTACTTAAACCTAACCAACCTAAGGACATCACACACATCCATGCCCGAGGCAGGATTCGAACCTGCGACCGTAGCGGTCGTGCGGTTCCAGACTTCTGCACTATCAAATATTGTCATTGTTTACGACGTACCACAGTAGTGTAGAGTAAGTTGAGACGAACAGTTTGATACGGGACACTTGTTGTCTATCAAGTAGGGAAACTACCTCAAATTGGCCTACAAAAACTATGAAAGACACAGCGCATGCGCGTCGCGGGAGTTTTCAGCTTTCTCGCGCTCTCTTAGCACAAACAGTTCTACAGACAGAAAGAGGACTTTTTTTATAGGAAATTTAAGGTAGTTTAATTTTGTACTGCGACGCGTTTTCGTTGTAGGGTGCTGTATTCGAGTTAATCAAGAAAAACGTACAAACGTTATATTAAATGTGTTCCACCTCGGAAACCATTGGAAATAGGGCATCCGTCGATATGAAGTTTTTTGTTCAGTATGACGAGTACTATTACCCCTCAAAGCAAGCACCTTTCCTCCTGACTCACGCTGTATATTATATGCTGATGGCCCTACAGAAGAAAAATTGTTAAAGACATCGTCTTATGAAATAAGCAATGTGTTCCTACATATACCAAATAAAAGTGACGGGAAGACAAGATCTTTTATGTCAAATCAAGAACTATGCAGCAAGATTGTGGAAAAGGCAGTAAACACTGGACGAATTACATCGAAAAGAAACAGTGAACAAAGGACGTAATGTAGCACATCTATGAGGTACGCAAGCAGACAGATACGACGTATCCATAACAAAAGATTCACTAAGTTTTTACACGTTCAGCACTACATACAACAACCTCCACATGAATATTAATCTCATTTTCAATTTTTATCCACGTCCAGAAAACATCACAAATATAGAATTTAGAGATGCCGAAACAAATCTCCTCACAACAGATCTGAAATACAACTTAGCATTAAAATCACAGAAAAATTCTTTAAAGTACTTGACATCCACTACTAAAGTTGCAATAGATGTAGTGAATCTCTCACACAGAAAACAGAATGAAATTACAGTCAACGCCACAAACAACAGACAAGGTACTATACAACAACAATACATACAAATACCAACCCAAAATAGAACACAAAATTCTGAACAATATAAACCAAATACTGCTGTTAAATGATAATATACCATTAAAGGCAGATAAATGGGACAGTGTGGTCATCCTAAACTAAAACAATTATATAGGCAAGGTCAAGTCGTCCTTTGAATCTACTAATATCATAGAATTGCTTCACAACCATAGTAATAGATATGCAGCTAAAACAATGAAAGCTATTGAAAACTGTAATATCATTACCACTGAACATGAAAAAAAAAACATATGTGGTAATGAATTCAAATATACCAAAATTATGGGCCCAATCAACGGTTCCGATTTGTCCCATAATTAACTGCATAAATAGCCCATCATATCTGGTCAGGTGACTACAGGGTTATAAACACAAAATCAAATAGGGGTAATGCAGGAGTAGGTTTAATAATGAATAGGAAAATAGGAATGCGGGTAAGCTACTACAAACAGCATAGTGAACGCATTATTGTGGCCAAGATAGATACGAAGCCCACACCTACTACAGTAGTACAAGTTTATATGCCAACTAGCTCTGCAGATGACGAAGAAATTGAAGAAATGTATGATGAAATAAAAGAAATTATTCAGATTGTGAAGGGAGACGAAAATTTTATAGTCATGGGTGACTGGAATTCGAGTGTAGGAAAAGGGAGAGAAGGAAACATAGTAGGTGAATATGGATTGGGGGACAGAAATGAAAGAGGAAGCCGCCTGGTAGAATTTTGCACAGAGCACAACATAATCATAACTAACACTTGGTTTAAGAATCATGAAAGAAGGTTGTATACATGGAAGAACCCTGGAGATACCAAAAGGTATCAGATAGATTATATAATGGTAAGACAGAGATTTAGGAACCAGGTTTTAAATTGTAAGACATTTCCAGGGGCAGATGTGGACTCTGACCACAATCTATTGGTTATGACCTGTAGATTAAAACTGAAGAAACTGCAAAAAGGTGGGAATTTAAGGAGATGGGACCTGGATAAACTAAAAGAACCAGAGGTTGTACAGAGATTCAGGGAGAGCATAAGGGAGCAATTGACAGGAATGGGGGAAATAAATACAGTAGAAGAAGAATGGGTAGCTTTGAGGGATGAAGTAGTGAAGGCAGCAGAGGATCAAGTAGGTAAAAAGACGAGGGCTAGTAGAAATCCTTGGGTAACAGAAGAAACATTGAATTTAACTGATGAAAGGAGAAAATATAAAAATGCAGTAAGTGAAACAGGCAAAAAGGAATGCAAACGTCTCAAAAATGAGATCGACAGGAAGTGCAAAACGGCTAAGCAGGGATGGCTAGAGGACAAATGTAAGGATGTAGAGGCCTATCTCACTAGGGGTAAGATAGATACCGCCTACAGGAAAATTAAAGAGACCTTTGGAGATAAGAGAACGACTTGTCTGAATATCAAGAGCTCAGATGGAAACCCAGTTCTAAGCAAAGAAGGGAAAGCAGAAAGGTGGAAGGAGTATATAGAGGGTCTATACAAGGGCGATGTACTTGAGGACAATATTATGGAAATGGAAGAGGATGTAGATGAAGATGAAATGGGAGATATGATACTGCGTGAAGAGTTTGACAGAGCACTGAAAGACCTGAGTCGAAACAAGGCCCCCGGAGTAGACAATATTCCATTGGAACTACTGACGGCCGTGGGAGAGCCAGTCCTGACAAAACTCTACCATCTGGTGAGCAAGATGTATGAAACAGGCGAAATACCCTCAGACTTCAAGAAGAATATAATAATTCCAATCTCAAAGAAAGCAGGTGT
The DNA here is from genome assembly GCF_021461385.2 of Schistocerca piceifrons. Taxonomy (NCBI): domain Eukaryota; kingdom Metazoa; phylum Arthropoda; class Insecta; order Orthoptera; family Acrididae; genus Schistocerca; species Schistocerca piceifrons. The sequence continues at coordinate 22,721,972 of NC_060140.1, read as the reverse complement.
TGACAGATGTGAAAATCACCGAACTATCAGTTTAATAAGTCACAGCTGCAAAATACTAACACGAATTCTTTACAGACGAATGGAAAAACTAGAAGCCAACCTCGGGGAAGATCAGTTTGGATTCCGTAGAAACACTGGAACACGTGAGGCAATACTGACCTTACGACTTATCTTAGAAGAAAGATTAAGGAAAGGCAAACCTACGTTTCTAGCATTTGTAGACTTAGAGAAAGCTTTTGACAATGTTGACTGGAATACTCTCTTTCAAATTCTAAAGGTGGCAGGGGTAAAATACAGGGAGCGAAAGGCTATTTACAATTTGTACAGAAACCAGATGGCAGTTATAAGAGTCGAGGGACATGAAAGGGAAGCAGTGGTTGGGAAGGGAGTAAGACAGGGTTGTAGCCTCTCCCCGATGTTGTTCAATCTGTATATTGAGCAAGCAGTAAAGGAAACAAAAGAAAAATTCGGAGTAGGTATTAAAATCCATGGAGAAGAAATAAAAACTTTGAGGTTCGCTGATGACATTGTAATTCTGTCAGAGACAGCAAAGGACTTGGAAGAGCAGTTGAATGGAATGGACAGTGTCTTGAAAGGAGGATATAAGATGAACATCAACAAAAGCAAAACAAGGATAATGGAATGTAGTCTAATTAAGTCGGGTGATGCTGAGGGAATTAGATTAGGAAATGAGGCACTTAAAGTAGTAAAGGAGTTTTGCTATTTGGGGAGCAAAATAACTGATGATGGTCGAAGTAGAGAGGATATAAAATGTAGGCTGGCAATGGCAAGGAGAGCGTTTCTGAAGAAGAGAAATTTGTTAACATCCTGTATTGATTTAAGTGTCAGGAAGTCATTTCTGAAAGTATTCGTATGGAGTGTAGCCATGTATGGAAGTGAAACATGGACGATAAATAGTTTGGACAAGAAGAGAATAGAAGCTTTCGAAATGTGGTGCTACAGAAGAATGCTGAAGATTAGATGGATAGATCACATAACTAATGAGGGAGTATTGAATAGGATTGGGGAGAAGAGAAGTTTGTGGCACAACTTGACCAGAAGAAGGGATCGGTTGGTAGGACATGTTCTGAGGCATCAAGGGATCACCAATTTAGTATTGGAGGGCAGCATGGAGGGTAAAAATCGTAGAGGGAGACCAAGAGATGAATACACTAAGCAGATTCAGAAGGATGTAGGTTGCAGTAGGTACTGGGAGATGAAAAAGCTTGCACAGGATAGAGTAGCATGGAGAGCTGCATCAAACCAGTCTCAGGACTGAAGACCACAACAACAACATCTGATATGCAAAAAAAAAAACACACTAACAACAAAAATTTATGCTTTCAAACCAACGTACACAATCAAAAATTCGCATAACCTGACAAGAGATGTAAAAGACATACAAATACCACTCAGTGGTAAATTTATTTAAAATGATGTCACTAATCTATATACAGATGTACCAGTACAGAAAAATAACCAAATAATAAAATATAACATGCTATAATAGAGGAAAATTCCAAGACTGGAACATTCGAAATTACAAATCTTTTGGAATAGTGCTATCACAAATTATTTTGAATTTAATAACACAATTTATACCCAAGCAGATGGAGTAGCCATGGGTGGTAATAGTGTAGCAGACACATTAGCCGGGTATTTTCCTATATTCCCTAGAAGGGAAATTCTTTAACTCAAACTGGCCTACTCTCAACAAATTTGTACACTGTTTTAGGTATGTAGAGGACAAACACCCTATTGTTGGTAGATGGCAGCCGCACCGACATCGAAAATATCCACCAAAAACTCCCCTAACTACACCCTAAAATTGACTTCACTATGGAAATTGAGAACCAGTAACTACCTCGACCTCACAACTGGCAAAAATAGTTATCATCACACATTTTATATCTACAGAAAGAACACCACTTCTGACAACGTTATAAATGCCGCTTCCTGTCATTAAATGTCGCATCAACTAGCATTTTTCTATTGAACGATTAATATATTAAATAGCCAACCATTACTAAACCCAGAAATTCAAAAGGACCTTAACACATTACATAGCTTATACAAGTGTCTTTGACCCCAAGATAACCACAAAATTATACTGTAAGTATAAAACACGTAAGGAGAACACAATACAGAGATATATGCCTCATTCGAGAAACATTACCTAAAAAAATAAATTACGTATCAACAGCCTACCCTGGTAAACCTCCAACAAAATAGATGCACTTTTTAAAGCCACAAATATTAAGCTATCCTTTCGAACCAATAACAGCCTTTTAACGAAATTACATTCCGGCACCACTAGAATATCCGAGGATGACAACCCAGACATGTAAAATAACACGTGGCAGCTGTAGTAGCGTGTACATTGGCAGAACAGAAAGAAATTTTAAAGCCACATATAAGGAACAAATACAGACAGCGAGAATAATCAATCTAGCTTCCTTCTACATTTAAAAAATCAAAACCACACTGCTGATACAATCGAAAATACATTTCAAACTCTGCACAAATACTAAAAAGTTTTGCAATGAATATTCTTGAAGAATTGGAAATGTATATGCACACGAGAAACTGCACACAAGAAATAGCATACAGAATTTAGACACAAGTATTACCTCAAATACTTACTGAACTTTTCGAACACGAAAATGGACACATTGGAAATAACATATGCAACAACAGAAGATAAACGTGACAAAATTTAGTTGGTAAAATTATACCGCTGTTCATCGGTATGATCTATGTTGACATATTACGTCGTAAGAGCTGAACTATCAAATTTCTGTCAAACCCTAATTAAGATATCATTTTCAATACATTTACATCATTTACCGTCTTATCACAAACAGTGGCAGTTGTAAGACAGTTCACGAACGACGTAATATAGACGTTTCATCATTATAGACGCAAGTACAATATAGTCACTTTAATGAAACGGCATTCGCATTTATACACGTTCTCACCAAAATTGTTTCCGCAGGTACTTGATAATGGCGACTGTGTGAACAAAGGTCAGTTAATATAAGCAGCTGTTGTGGTGCATCTTTCCAATAATCATGCCATTAATTGACATATATTATGCTGCAGGACATAAAGAAAAACAAAGGTTGAAACACAATCAGGTGTTACAGAAAGTATTCTATGACATTGGCGCCTTAGCTTTTATTTATCATTAGCTCACAACCAGCGCTAAGTGCCGCGCGACTGGAAAATCGCGCATGAGACTCCTGTATATAAGAAGGGTTAATGAACGGATCTGCAAAATTACAGACCTACACTATGTGATCGAAAGTATCCGGCCACCTGCCTGAAAAGGACTTACAAGTTCGTGGCGCCCTCCATCGGTAATGCTGGAATTCAATATGGTGTTGGCCTACCCTTAGCCTTGATGAAGGCTTCCATTCTCGCAGCCATACGTTGATTCAGGTGCTGGGGGGTTTCTTGGAGGACGGCAGCCCATTCTTCACGGAGTGCTGCACTGAGGAGAGGTATCGATGTCGGTCTACATCTACATCTACATGATTACTCCGTAATTCACTTTTAAGTGCTTGGCAGAGGGTTCATCAAACCACAATCATGCTATCTCTCTACCATTCCACTCCCGAACAGCGCGCGGGAAAAACGAACACCTAAACCTTTCTGTTCGAGCTCTGATTTCTCTTATTTTATTTTGATGATCATTCCTACCTATGTAATTTGGGCTCAACAAAATATTTTCGCATTCGGAAGAGAAAGTTGGTGACCGATTTTTCGCAAATAGATCTCGCCGCGACGAAAAACGTCTTTGCTTTAATGACTTCCATCCCAACTCGCGTATCATATCTGCCACACTCTCTCCCCTATTACGTGATAATACAAAACGAGCTGCCCTTTTTTGCACTCTTTCGATGTCCTCCGTCAATCCCACCTGGTAAGGATCCCACACCGCGCAGCAATATTCTAATAAAGGATGAACGAGTGTAGTGTAAGCTGTCTCTTTAGTGGACTTGCATCTTCTCAGTGTCCTGCCAATGAAACGCAACCTTCCCCACAATATTACCTATGCGGTCTTTCCAACTGAAGTTGTTCGTAATTTTAACACCCAGGTACTTACTTGAATTGACAGCCTTGAGAATTGTACTATTTATCGAGTAATCGAATTCCAACGGATTTCTTTTGGAACTCATGCGGATCACCTCACACTTTTCGTTATTTAGCATCAACTGCCACCTGCCACACCATACAGAAATCTTTTCTAAATCGCTTTGCAACTGATACCGGTCTTCGGATGACCTTACTAGGCGGTAAATTGCAGCATCATCTGCGAACAACCTAAGAGAACTGCTCAGATTCTCACCCAGGTCATTTATATAGATCAGGAACAGCAGAGGTCCCAGGACGCTCCCCTGGGGAACACCTGATAACACTTCAATTTTACTCGATGATTTGCCGTCTATTATTGCGAACTGCGACCTTCCTGACAGGAAATCACGAATCCAGTCGCACAACTGAGACGATACCCCATAGGCCCGCAGCTTGATTAGAAGTCGCTTGTGAGGATTCAGATCCCCTGTCGATAGCGGCCATTACTTCGCGCGAATAAAGAGCTAGCTGCGTTGCACAAGAACGATGTTTTCTGAAACCATGCTGATTACGTATCAATAGATCGCTCCCTTCGAGGTGATTCATAATGTTTGAATACAGTATATGCTCCAAAACTCTGCAAACCGACGTCAATGATATAGGTCTGCAGTTCGATGGATTACTCCTACTACCCTTCTTAAACACTGGTGCAACCTGTGCAATTTTCCAATCTGTGGGTACAGATGTATCAGTGAGCGAGCGGTTGTATATGATTGCTAAGTAGGGAGCTATTGTATCAGCGTAATCTGAAAGGAACCTAATCGGTATACAGTCTGGACCTGAAGACTTGCCCGTATCTAACGATTTGAGTTCCTTCGCAACCCATAAGGTATCTACTACTAAGAAACTCATGCTAGCAGCTGTTCGTGTTTCAAGTTCTGGAATATTCCATTCGTCTTTCCTGGTGAAGGAATTTCGGAAAACTGCGTTCAATAACTCCGCTTTAGCGGCACAGTCGTCGGTAACAGTACCATCGGCACTTCGCAGCGAAGGTATTGTCTGTGTCTTGCCGCTTGTGTACTTTACATACGACCAGAATTTCTTCAGATTTTCTACCAAATTTCGAGACAATGTTTCTTTGTGGAACCTATTAAAGGCATCTCGCATTGAAGTCCGTGCCAAATTTCGCGCGTCTGTAAATTTTAGCCCATCTTCGGGATTTCGCGTTCTTCTGAACTTCGCATGCTTTTTCCGTTGCCTCTGCAACAGCGTTCGGACCTGTTTTGTGTACCATGGGGTATCAGTTCCATCTCTTACCAATTTATGAGGTATGAATCTCTCAATTGCTGTTGCTACTATATCTCTGAATTTGAGCCACATCTCGTCTACATTTGCAAAGTCAGTTCGGAAGGAATGGAGATTGTCTCTTAGGAAGGCTTCTAGTGACACTTTATCCGCTTTTTTAAATAAAATTATTTTGCTTTTGTTTCTGGTGGATTTGGAAGAAATGGTATTGAGCCTAGCTACAACGACCTTGTGATCACTAATCCCTGTATTAGTCATGATGCTCTCTATTAGCTCTGGATTGTTTGTGGCTAAGAGGTCAAGTGTGTTTTCGCAACCATTTACAACTCGCATGGATTCGTGGACTAACTGCTCGAAATAATTTTCGGAGAAAGCATTTAGGACAATCTCGGAAGATGTTTTCTGCCTACCACCGGTTCTGAACAAGTATTTTTGCCAACATATCGAGGGAAGGTTGAAGTCCCCACCAACTATAACCGTATGAGTGGGGTATTTATTTGTTACAAGACTCAAATTTTCTCTGAACTGTTCCGCAACTATACCATCGGAGTTTGGGGGTCGGTAGAAGGAGCCAATTATTAACTTAGTTCGGCTGTTAACTATTACCTCCACCCATACCAATTCGCACGGAATATCTACTTCGATTTCACTACAGGATAAACCACTACTGACAGACACAAACACTCCACCACCAATTCTGCCCAATCTATCTTTCCTGAACGCCGTCTGAGACTTCGTAAAAATTTCTGCAGAACTTATTTCCGGCTTTAGCCAGCTTTCTGTACCTATAACGATTTCAGCTTTTGTGCTTTCTATTAGCGATGGAAGCTCAGGGACTTTCCCAGCACAACTACAACAATTTACAACCACAATTCCGACTGTTCCTTGATCCAAGCACGTCCTGTATTTGCCATGCACCCTTTGAGATTGCAGCCCACCCCGTACTTTCCCGAGGACTTCTAACCTAAAAAACCGCCCAGTCCACGCCACACACCCTCCGCTACCCGTGTAGCCGCTAGCTGAGTGTAGTGAACTCCTGACCTATTCAGCGGAACCAGAAACCCCACCACCCTACGGCGTAAGTCAAGGAATCTGCAGCCAACACGGTCGCAAAACCGTCTGAGCCTCTGATTCAGACCCTCCACCCGGCTCTGCACAAAAGGTCCGCAGTCGGTTCTGTCAACGATGCTGCAAATGGTGAGCTCTGCCTTCATCTCGTAAGCAAGACCGGCAGCCTTCACCAAATCAGATAGCCGCTGGAATACAGAGAGAATTTCCTCAGATCCAAAGCGACACACGCTATTAGTGCCGACATGTGCCACCACCTGCAGCTGGCTGCACCCTGTGCTCTTCATGGCATCCGGAAGGACCCTTTCCACATCAGGAATGACTCCACCCGGAATGCACACGGAGTGCACACTGGATTTCTTCCCCTCCTTAGCCGCCGTATCCCTAAGGGGCCCCATTACGCGCCTAACATTGGAGCTCCCAACTACCAATTAGCCCACCCTCTGCGATTGCCCGGACCTTGAAGGCTGAGAATCATCCTCTGAAACAGGGCAGGCAGCTGCATCTGGCTCAGCCAGAGACAGTACCTGAAACCTGTTTGTCAGGGGCACCGGGGAGGCTTTCTGACAGCCTCCGGAGACGTCTTTCGCTGCCTGCCACGCCTTGGAACGACCTGCCAATCAACCACAGGCGAGGGCTCAGCCCCACTGCGGGCAGCAACCGGGGCAACCACAGCGGCAAACCGATCTGGGGACAGACGGGACGAGGTTGACATCCCCGTGATACCCAAGTCCGGCTCCCCACAGTGGTGCCCATTGGCAACAGCCTCAAGCTGTGCGACCGACTGCAGCCTGGAACCGCAAGACCGCTACGGTCGCAGGTTCGAATCCTGCTTCGGGCGTCGATGTTTGTAATGTCCTTCGATTAGTTAGGTTTAACTAGTTCTAAGTTCTAGGGGACTAATGACCTCAGCAGTTGAGTCCCATAGTGCTCAGAGCCATTTTTTTGTGCGACCGAAGTCAGTGCCGCCTGCAGCTGTGAGCGAAGGGATGCCAACTCAGCCCTCACCCGAAAACAGCAATCACAGTCCCTGCCCATTCTAATCAATGTTGAACAACAGTTACTGAAACACGAGTCCGTGCCTAGATAACGGAAGGGAAACACGCAAAGAATGTATGAACTAATCTGTACAAATGCCTAACGACTGCGCTACAATTTGCCTGAATCTACGATTACAGTAACTAAAACTCGAAATTACACCTCCTATACGAAACTCACACGCAATTCAAGTAAGAATCTACGAAGTAAACACAGAAAAGAAGCTATATACGTATCTTTCTGCGCTGTCGATGTGCACCAACTGGGAGCTCAGGCCACGGTCGGTGAGGCCTGGCACGAAGTCGGGGTTCCAAAACATCCCAAAGGTGTTCTACAGGGTTCAGGTAACCGGGCATTCGCCATACCCATCCATACCCTTCCATCGGATAGGCACATTGTGTACCGTCATTCGTCACTCCATACAACGTTTTCCCATTGTACAATCGTCCAATGTTTACGCTCCTTACACCAAGCGAGGCGTCGTCTGGCATCTACCGGCGGGTGTGTGGCTCGTGAGCAGCCGCACGATCACGAAATCCAAGTTTTCTCATTCCCGCCTAACTGTCATAGTACTTGCATCGGATCCTGATTCAGTTTGGAATTCCTGTGTGATGGTCTGGATAGATGTCCGTCTATTACACATTATGACCCTCTTCAACTGTCGGATGTCTCTGTCAGCCAACAGACGAGATCGGTCTGTACGTTTTTGTGCTGTACATGTCCCTTCACGTTTCCACTTAACTATCACATCGGTAACACTGGACCTAGGGATGTTTAACAGTGTGGAAATCTCGTGTACAGACTTATGACACAAGTGACACCCCATCAGCTGAGCACGTTCGAAGTCCGTGAGATCCGCGGGGCGCCCCATTCTGCTCTCTCACAATGTCTAATGACTACTCAGGTCGATGATATGGAGTACCTGGCAGTAGGTGGCAGCACAATGCACCTAATATGAAAAACGTATGTTTTGGGGGGTATCCGGATACTTTTCATCACACAGTGTATATTCTTAACATCGAGTTGCTGCTGACTCCTCTCTCAGTTCGAATCTAATAAATTTCCTAGAGACCGAAAAGCTTATGTCCACGAATCAGCACGGTTTTAGAAAGCATCGCTTGTGTGAAACTCAGTTTACCCTTTTCTCACATGATATACTGGGACAGGCAGATTCTACATTTCTAGAATTCCTAATGGTTCAAATGGCTCTGAGCACTGTGGGACAATATCTGAGGTCATCAGTCCCCTAGAACTTAGAACTACTTAAACATAACTAACCTAAGGACATCACACAAAGCCATGCCCGAGGCAGGATTCGAAACTACGACCGTAACAGTGGCTCGGTTCCGGACTGAAGCGCCTAGAATCTCTCGGCAACTGCGGCCGGCCTAGAATTCCGAAAAGCATTTGACACGGTACCCCATTACAGACTTTTATGGAGGTACGAGCATATGGAATAGGTTCCCAGATATGTGAGTGGTTCGAAGGCTTCTTAAGTAATAGAACCCAATATGTTGTCCTCGACGGCGAATGTTCATCAGAGACAAGGGCATCGTCAGGAGCGCCCCAGGGAAGGATAATTACGACCGCTATTATTTTCTGTACAGATAACTGATCTGACCGATAGGTTGGGCAGCACCTTGCAGTCGTTTGTTGATGATGCTCTGGTGTACGGGAAGGACTCGAAGTTGAGTCACTATGATACAAGATGACTGATGGTGTGATGAATGGCAGCTGGCTCGAAACGTAGAAAGATGTAAGTTAATGCGGATGAATAGGAAAATCAAATGTGTTATGTTCGGGTACAGCATTAGCAGTGTTCAGCTTGACACGACCACGTCATTTAAATATACGTCATTAAATATATATTTACATAATACGGAACGCGAATGGTCGACTACGCTTTATTGGGAGTGTGGTTCACCTGTAAAGGAGACCGCATATAGGACGCTGGTGCGACCTACTCTTCAGTACTGCTCGAGTGTTTGGGGTCCGCTCCTGGTCGTATTAAAGGAAGATGTCGGTGCAGTTCAGAAGCGGCCTGCTGGATTTGTTACCGCTGGGCTCGAACAGCACGCAAGTGTTACACGGATGCATTGGGAAATGAAATGAGAGACCCCGGAGGGAAAGGGGCGTTCTTTTCGAGGAAGAACATTTAGCAGATTTGTGGATAACTGCAGAACGCTCCTAGTGCCGTCAGCATACATTTTTGTAAGGACCACGAAGATAACAGAAATTAGGGCTCACACGGAGGCATATAGCCAGACGTTTTTCCCTCGGTGTATCTGCGAGTGGAACAGGAAAAGAAACATCTGGTAGTAGCACAAGGTATCATCAACATCGTATGGTGGCTTATGACATATGATGCAGACGTAAATGTAGACTGGTTGATAGGACATATCTCGAGGCATCAAGCAATAGTTAATTTGGTAATGGAGGAAGTGTTGACTGGGAGGTAAAATTGTGCAGGTAGGTCACGTCTTGACTACAGTAAGCATGTTCAAAACGATGACGTTACGCAAGAATGAAGATACTTGCACAGGAGAGCCTAACGCTAACAGCTGAACCAAACAGGTCTTCGCACGGACGACGACAATGAGGAATAGTTCTTTAGTCTTGCTGGAACGAACTTTCATAGTAATGAATCAACCAATCCGGATTTTAATTATACGCATGGTATTTATTCGTAGTGGCAACGGCGTTGGAGCAGTGGGTACACCGGTTCCCGTCAGATCACCGAAGTTAAGCGCTGTCGGGCTTGACCGGCACTGGATGGGTGACCATCCGGGCCGCCATGCGCTGGTACCATTTTTCGGGGTGCACTCAGCCTCGTGATGCCAATTGAGGAGCTACTCGACCGAATAGTAGCGGCTCCGGTCACAGAAAACCATCATAACGACCGGGAGAGCGGTGTGCTGACCACACGCCCCTTCTATCAGCATCCTCATCTGAGGATGACACGGCGGTCGGATGGTCCCGATGGGTCACTTGTGGCCTGACGACGGAGTGCTTTATTTACTCATAGAGGCGGCGCGTCGGAGCTTCAGACGGGGGAAACACTCTAATCACCGAAACCGCGGTTGCCAATCTGCAAGACATGCGTCCCTTTTCCTAGCAAGCACTATGCGTAGGAGCCTAATTAAATACCAGTCCGGCCGTACATCATTTATTTGTCCTTAGTCTCTGAAGATGAAACGAAATGATTAGTTTGAAAATGCCACGGTTGATTTTCTTCCTCATACTTGACCAATCTGAATTTGTTACACTAGGTCTCAAATAATTTCACCCTCGACGGAACGTAAATCATCTTTCTTTTCAGTAGCCGTTAACAGCCAGTATGAACCGGGTACTCGCACCTTCGTTTCTCGGCCGTGGCGATGACCGGGTTTTCTGTGACACTATGGAATACTGAATACAATCTTGCTAATACTCTTTTTTTCTTGTCGCTTAGCCATCTACGGACTACGCTATTTGAATTTTGTTTTTCCTTGTCCTTGTACCTTGACTAACTTCAGACCGGTGTTCCGGAATGCGTCTCCTATGCTGTTCCTTCTTCCCTTCAGTCCACTCCTCTACCTTGTAGGACTCTTACCACATACGGCGCTACAGAAAACAATGCTCCAAAGAATGGTGCATCTGAGCTTTTCGGCAAGTGTGTCTTCTTCTGATTCACCACCTCCTTTGATTGGACCTAGGATCTATACTTAACATCTGTCTCTCACTTACTTCTAATTTCTCGAGCAAACATTCTCCACCCATAGTCAGGCGTGTGCGGCGTGTACGATATCCTATCGCAACACTGCGCAGCAATGATATATTGGTACTTCGTCTTTTACACATTTCTACTTAGTCGATATGCGGTCTTCATTGTCATGATTCGTGACAAGGCTTCTTTCTCTGATGTGTTGCTGAATATGCAGTCTCCTAGGTTTTAAATTTCTCGGTCCGCTTGATATCCCCTTCTAATACCTCTAACACTCTGAGTGATGAGTTTACTTTTTCTACAAATTCAATCTTTTCGAAGGCTATAAATAATAAATCCTTCCAGGAAGCAAATGAGGGTGATCAACGGATGAGAAGGCAGCGCCAATACGACTGTTGGTAATGGGCACAAAAACCATATCAGCTTGCAAATGCGACGCTTATTGCCTTAATGTTAAACAATTTTTGAAAGCTGCTATGGGGAGAAGTCAGCAACTAAAACGGTTTTCCAGCAGTTGTCGCTGTTTTTAAGGAGTCATTGGGGATCTACACAGGTGTGACCGTACTCTGGAAGTGGAGAGACCTGCCTCCTCACCAACGGTACAGGCGAAGAGCACGTGAAAAAATGGCCGTACAAAATAGACTTGAGTAGAGCAGCAGATCCACGACGTTACGGGCGTAGCTAGCTGTTGAGCCTGCATGGCTGGACTTGGCGGGCTCTGGCCAGAGCGAGTCACAGCCAGTTATAACTTGAATACTCTCCAACCTCTCCTGCACCCCGTTAGCGTATTACAGAGCAGGTATGACCAATATTCGCTAAGTATTTCGAATCAAACGTATAAATTCGTATTACTAAAGTCTGTATCCTTTCATGTGTACTTCATTTTAACGAAAGTTTTATTGCTTTTTACTTTCAAGTTCTGACCTTACAGGGAACTCGACTCCTCTATGCTTTATACGACTTCACTGTGTCCTATCCTCAATAAGAGTTTGAAAAATATTTCCGCAAAAGGAAAATGATAAGTAGATCACATTTTTACCCCCTTCTGGTGTTAAAAAATACTTACGCCATTGAAAAATCCTGAAAATTATATTCTTCATAATAGTCAAGATATTTCTTTATAAGCTTGCCTATGCGTTATTGGGAGAATTGAATGAACAACAGAAACAACGCCGGAACAGTCCGTGTAATATTGCTGTTTACTATAAAGCTTGTATTTCACGTACTTACTGACGTCAATCTTCGTCCTACTTCTTTTCAGCTTAATGCCATACGTACCTGCAAACAGAAAGAAAATGAAAATTATTACAGGTTCTAGTTATAGGGTTGCAGTAAGCAGGTTCCGTTCTACCTGCCTAGTCGCATTAACGCGACCACCTGTCAAAAGCCTGAACAACATATGACACTGTCTTACATGCAGGGTGCAAATACTCTTACTACTTCTTGGCCTCTTGATAAGTTAGTCTGTCGAGAGTCATGTATTTTCTCCTCTCTCTGGAAAACAGTGCAATCTTGCGAGCTGGGAGAATGGCACTTCCCACAGTTGACACAGATGGGGGAATTGCACAAGGATCGTTCGCATGCAGGGCTCATCCACCATCTCTTACTATGGAAAGACATGTACCCGAACATACGGCTTCACATCGCATCGGTATACCATAATCTTGACCTTTTCAGATAATGAGCCACCGTCAGAGGACAAGGCACCGGTAGTGAACCTTTTGTCCTTTGCCCCCTATGTATACGACGGACAAATTGTATACCCCATTGCTCGAAGTTGGCACGTAACTTATCATCAGATTGTAAGAGCAGGTCACGGTGGAAAATGATGCCCTGAACCATTTTTAGACTGTTATTGGGAATGATAGTCATCGGTACGTCACCTAGCGAACGGTGCCCGTGACTGGGCTGGGAATGCTGTTTGGATCACAACTGACCCAATTTTCATTTCAGAGATGGCTGCCATTTCCCCAATTTATCTTCCAAGTTCTCCACAAAGAATATGGGCTTTGTGGCTAAGAAGGAATCACTGTTAAGTCCTTGTACAAACCAAGAGGACTTTTCTTCCACATACACTGCTGAGACCATATGATCACCAGCGGGAGATAACTTCATCTGCTTCATTTGCGGCTCAACTGCGATGGTGCCATCCACTCTGAACAGGGGCTCTCCCCATGGGCGCCACCCAGCCTCAGTAATGGCTATAAGGCCTAATCTGTTGCTCAGAGTCCCCTTGCCCCAGTCACGATGGGCACATACACCTTGGCACACATAGGGAGTTTCGCACAGGCACCAACAATGTGATTCCTGTGTGGTCAGGGGGGCTACCACTGTGCAGGTACTTGAGGACTCCCCCGCCCACAACATGATGTGGTGGAACATACACCACATTGGGTGCTCTTCCCTCCACGATCCACTCTTCTGAAAAATTTTGAAAGCTGGTAGAAGGTCAAACCCAATGCTAGTCGAAACTCGAGTAACTATCATAAACCAGGTCCAAACAGGGTCTGCACCAAGAAGACCATCTCATGGAGAGGTATAAGGGGAAAGGGGTAGTGGAAGTGTAAGCTTGCAGCACGGAAAGAAAGTGATGCTGCAAAGGCTGCGGCCTCATGGCAGCCAAGTACGAACTCATAAAGAGTGGTGAGCCCCATGGGAGGGAGATGGTGTTGTAGTTGAGTGAGTACGCGAATATCTGGCTGGCATGCTTCAGACATGCCACAATTTACACAGAGACCAGAGATATTAGAGCTCCAGGGCACTGACGATTAAGCTTATGGAAACGAATCCTGGTGCTCCAAGGTATTCAGTTTCGTCAGAGCAGAGAAAGCGAGCAAGAAAGAGAGAGGCTCTTGACACACTCTTAATGCTTAGTTCTATAGCTAAAGAATTACGATGCACAAGTAAGTGTTAAGTATATATTTTGAAACTGGTGTGGAGGTTAACACACTGTCTCTGCGATTTGAGTAACAGCACGTCCTAACGCCCCGGGTAAGGAACGACAGATCGCCTACGCAAACTTGCTACTTCCTATAAATTACAATACAGCATTAGATTAACGGTTCATCACTTTTTTATATCGCCTCCAACTGCAATTTAAGGAACAATTGATTTTATGTCCCTCGTAAAAAAGTTCTTACGTCTTACAAGTAGTATAGCCACTCGAATGAAAAAGGTCAACTACCTGCACAAATAGCGTAGGTATCACATTATCAATGGTAGACTATTGAAAACTGAAGTACAATTTTGGATGTAAAAAAATCAGATAGGTGTGTCAGACACATCAGACTGCTCTTTGAGCAGCAAGCAGTGTCAGGCTACGGATACAAGAAGACACGGACAAGTGGTCTACTAAGAACATGCCTACTCGTGGGCTTAGACTGCAAGCTACCTACAATCTCTAAAATGTAGCTTGCTGCGAATGACTGCAGCAAATATCAAGAGAAGCACTATTCTTTTTAACAATGTTTTTTTGATATGTAAGATGAGTAGTTTTCGCTACTTCATTACTTGGGCATTACCGCTTTCTTTCCTTTTCCTTTTTCTAACAGAACTGTTCTTCCTGACATGAACGAGGACTGATAACACACTATCTTGCTGCAAACACAAGGAAACGAGCGTAGTGCAAATAGTTGCGCAACCCTCCGGGCGGCCACTGAAACGGAACGTACCTGCACATAGAGGGGGTGGATAAGAGTATGGAAACACGAAAAACATTACACAGTACGATGTCTACAACGGCGCAGGAAAACTGTTGGCATTCCAAACAGCTTCCAGTCGTCTCTGGATGGATGGATAGATAGATAGATAGATAGAGGCCCTGTGTTGTTTTTAAGGGAATCTCATACTATTCTTCCTGCAAAATACTGGCATGTCCAGGTAATGATGACGGACGCACCCTTCACTCCGAAGCAGAGCACAAAGGTTCAATAATACTGAGATCTGGTGACTGCGGTGGTCAATGGAGATGTGACAACTCATCCACATGCTCACAAAAGCAGTCCTGGACCATGTGACCTGTGTGAACAGGGGCCCTGCCGTTTCGGAACACAGCATCATCAATGGAGAACAAACTTTGTCCACGGGATGCACGTCATCATCCAAAATGGTCACATCATCCAAAATGGTCACATGATCCGCGGCAGTAACGCAACCTTTGAGAGTACCCGTTGGGCACATGGAATAACACGATACTGCTGCCCAAATCACTGTCGAACCTCTTGGGACGTAGACCAGGCTAGAAGTTGGATGTAGTGTGAAAGACGACTCATCCTACTAAATGACATTCTTCCACTGCTCCGTAGTCCAGGTTTTATGGCCGGCCGCGGTGATCTCGCGGTTCTAGGCGCTCAGTCCGGAACCGCGCGACTGCTACGGTCACAGGTTCGAATCCTGCCTCGGGCATGGATGTGTGTGATGTCCTTAGGTTAGGTTTAAGTAGTTCTAAGTTCTAGGGGACTGATCACCGCAGCTGTTAAGTCCCATAGTGCTAAGAGCCATTTGAACCATTTGAACCAGGTTTTATGGCTACTGTATCACGTTTTCCTATTACGGGCAACTGCATCACTCATAAGTAGTTCTGGAATTCCAGCTGGCCCTGCGAAATTTCCCGCTCACGGCGCTCCCTTCGTGTTGTTTCGGTGCTGACAGGGTTCGTAAATGTGACATTCAGTTGAACAGTACGTACTGCAGCTGTCGTCCTCTCATTTTCCGTCGCAATCCTCTTCAATGACCGTCCCTCACGATCACTCTACACACACTTTAGTTCCATTTGTGAGTTAGCAGATTATGTTTTTCCGCTTTCCCTGCATTCTGAACAATTTTTCGATACGGCGCCTCTTTAACCACCAAAGACTTGGCTACCTCGATTACAGAAGCACCCACCATACGCGCACCAACTATTTTGCTCACATTCGAATTCACTTTGCTCCAACGTAATACACTGACAACTACACAGAACAGTTCTGAGCGCGGCTGACACTTGAAACGTACCGAGGGCATCGCACAGGCGCCGTCTGTGGTCAATTACAACCGCGCAATCTGCAGTTTTGGCTAGAATCTCCATATATGGATTGGATTGGATTGTTTGGGGGAACAGACCAAACGGCGAGGTCATCGGTCTCATCGGATTAGGGAAGGAAGGGGAAGGAAATCGGCCGTGCCCTTTCAAAGGAACCATCCCGGCATTTTCCTGGAGCGATTTAGAGAAATCACGGAAAATCCAAATCAGGATGGTTGGAGACGGGATTGAACCGTCGTCCTCCCGAACGCGAGTCCAGTTTGCTAGCCACTGCACCACCTCGCTCGGTCTTCATTTATGGTCAATCATGCAGTGCTCACAGTGTTTCCTGTGTATAATGTAATGCCCTCCACAACAATTTCTATCTCTATGTTTGAGCTAATCTCAGAAACTACTTTAAGGCTTTTGATACAGATTTAACTGAGGCAGCATGATTCATGAGTAAGTTCTGTGAATGTTATTTATAACTGTTTTGTGAAATTAGATCGAACTATGAATAAATTAAAAATGTACAACCGCTGTGAAGCAGCACAGGAGAAGAGCCTGGGGCTGCGGTGCTAGGCCAGTACCGGTACCAGAAGGCCAAGCAGGGACGAGCTGCTGCAGGCCTGCAGTTCAGAACATACCAGGTGTTCAGCTGATAACAACAGATTGGTGGAGCTGCAGCAGGGTGGACAGGACGGCATGGCAGCTCACAGCTCTAATCACTGCCACAAGTTGTCAGAGCAGAAGCCACTCACATACGGAACATTTACCATTCGCGTCTCCTGAGAACTTCCCTGGTGTGGGACAGCTTATACACTACTGGCCATTAAAATTGCTACACCAAGAAGAAATGCAGATGATAAACGGGTATTCATTGGACAAATATATTATACCAGAACTGACATGTGATTACATTTTCACGCAATTTGGGTGCATAGATCCTGAGACATCAGTACCCAGAACAACCACCTCTGGCCGTAATAACGGCCTTGATACGCCTGGGCATTGAGTCAAACAGAGCTTGGATGGCGTGTACAGGTACAGCTGCCCATGCAGCTTCAACACGATACCACAGCTCATCAAGAGTAGTGGCTGGCGTATTGTGACGACCCAGTTGCTCGGCCACCATTGACCAGACGTTTTCAATTGGTGAGAGATCTGGAGAATGTGCTGGCCAGGGCAGCAGTCGAACATTTTCTGTATGCAGAAAGGCCCGTACAGGACCTGCAACATGCGGTCGTGCATTACCCTGCTGAAATGTTGGGTTTCGCAGGGATCGAATGAAGGGTAGAGCCACAGGTCGAAACACATCTGAAATGTAACGTGCACTGTTCAAAGTGCCGTCAATGCGAACAAGAGGTGACCGAGACGTGTAATCAATGGCACCCCATACCATCACGCCGGGTGATACGCCAGTGCGGCGATGACGAATAAACGCTTCCAATGTGCATTCACCCCGATGTCGCCAAACACGGATGCGACCATCATGATGCTGTAAACAGAACCTCGATTCATATGAAAAAATGACGTTTTGCCATTCGTGCACCCAGGTTCGTCGTTGAGTAAACAATTGCAGGCGCTCCTGTTTGTGATGCAGCGTCAAGGGTAACTGCAGCCATGGTCTCCGAGCTGATGGTCCATGCTGCTGCAAACGTCGTCGAACTGTTCGCGCAGATGGTTGTTGTCTTGGAAACGTCCGTATCTGTTGCCTCAGGGATCGAGACGTGGCTGCACGATCCATTACAGCCATGCAGACAAGATGCCTGTCACCTCGATTGCTAGTGATACGAGGCCATTGGGATTCACCACCGCGTTGCGTATTACCCTCCTGAACCCACCGATTCCATATTCTGCTAACAGTCATTGGATCTCGACCAACGCGAGCAGCAATGTCGCGATACGATAAATCGCAATCGCCATAGGCTACAATCCGACATTAATCCGGCATCAAGCCTTACACGAGGCATCACAACAACGTTTCACCAGGCAACGCCGGTCAACTGCTGTTTGTGTATGAGAAATCGGTTGGAAACTTTCCTCATGTCAGCACATTGTAGGTGTCGCCACCGGCTCCAACCTTGTGTGAATGCGGCGAAAAGCTAATCATTTGGATATCACAGCATCTTCTTCGTGTCGGTTAAATTTCGCATCTGTAGCACGTCTTCTTCGTGGTGTAGCAATTTTAATGTCCAGTAGTGTACAAAGGTGACGGTAGTTACCTTGGCAAGTCGTCTCGTCATAGATAGTTACTGGTACCCGTGCAGCCAGTAGGCCTATTCCATATCATCCATACCGTTCGGTTCCGTAGGTTAACCTCAGTAGTGGCATCAATTTCGGTTCGGGAGTCGAAGTTGCTATTGTGCACGCTACTGAAACCTGTTTAAGATCGGTCCACCTGCCAATAATTCGTCTACTGTACCATGACGTTGTGAGGTGTCGGTAAGGTCTTTCGTTCGCTCCGGTGTGCTTTCATTGCGACGGTAATTTACTTTAGATGTAGTGAGTTCATTTTAGTTTCGGATTTTTTGGATTAGGTTTCACTGAATGATCACTGGGAGACATTCAAGTGGAAAGTGAGTTCATAAATGTTATTATGCATCCATTTCAGCCGAGAATCACGGAAGTGGACATGGTGCAATCGGTATTGATAAGGAGAAAGCAAGGGCGACGAAGGGGGGCAAGGTGGCTCGAGGGAATGTGCTGCCACGCGATTCGGCAACACAATCAGCGGGACGAGACGTACCACTTTGAAATGCCCGAGAGGAGCTTTGCGGGGAGGTACAGACTACATATTGGCCACGAGGTGGTCTGTAATTTGATTGAGGAACTACGGCCGTACATGGCAGCCCATCGAAGAGCTACAATCGTCCGTTTGCACCAGAAGTTGTATTTGTTTAGCAAGTCCTGAGATGAGTCATCATCATCATTTAAGACTGATTATACCTTTCAGCGTTCAGTCTGGAGCATACACCCCCTTATAAAATTCCTTCATGATCCCCTATTCAGTGCTAGCATTGATGCCTCTTTTGATGTTAAGCCTATTACTTCAAAATCATTCTTAACCGAATCCAGGTACCTTCTCCTTGGTCTACCCCGACTCCTCCTACCCTCTACTGCTGAACCCGTGAGTCTCTTGGGTAACCTTGCTTCTTCCATGCGTGTAACATGCCCCCACCATCTAAGCCTGTTCGCCCTGACTGCTACATCTATAGAGTTCATTCCCAGTTTTTCTTTGATTTCCTCATTGTGGACACCCTCCTGCCATTGTTCCCATCTACTAGTACCTGCAATCATCCTAGCTACTTTCATATCCGTAACCTCAACCTTATTGATAAAGTAACCTGAATCCACCCAGCTTTCGCTCCCATAAAACAAAGTTGGTCGAAAGATTGAACGGTGCACAGATAACTTAGTCTTGGTACTGACTTCCTTCTTGCAGAAGAGAGCAGATCGTAGCTGAGCGCTCACTGCATTAGCTTTGCTACATCTCGCTTCCAGTTCTTTCACTATGTTGCCATCCTGTGAGAATATGCATCCTAAGTACCTGAAACCGTCCACCTGTTCTAACTTTGTTCCTCCTATTTGGCACTCAATCCGTTTATACCTCTTTCCCAATGACATGACTTTCGTTTTGAAAATGTTAATCTTCATACCATAGTCCTTACATTTCTGATCTAGCTCTGAAATATTACTTTGCAAACTTTCAATCGAATCTGCCATCACAACTAAGTCCTCTGCATATGCGAGACTGCTTAATCTCACCCAGCCAGTTTATTGTTTTCAACATATGATCCATAAATAATATGAACAACAGTGGAGACAGGTTGCAGCCTTGTCTTACCCCTGAAACTACTCTGAACCATGAACTCAATTTACCGTCAACTCTAACTGCTGCCTGACTATCTATGTAAAGACCTTTAATTGCTTGCAAAAGTTTGCCTCCTATTCCATAATCTCGTAGAACAGACAATAACTTCCTTCTAGGAAGCCGGTCATATGCCTTTTCTAGATCTATAAAGCATAGATACAATTCCCTGTTCCACTCATAACACTTCTCCATTATTTGCCGTAAGCTCGAGATCTGGTCCCGACAACCTCTAAGAGGCCTAAACCCACACTGATCTTCATCCAATTTGTCCTCAACTAATACTCACACTTTCCTTTCAACAATAACTGAGAAGATTTTACCCACAACGCTGATTAAAGAGATACCTCTGTAGTTGTTACAATCTTTTCTGTTTCCATGTTTAAAGATTGGTGTGATTACTGCTTTCGTCCAGTCTGATGGAAACTGTCCCGACCCCCACGCCATTTCAATTATCCTGTGTAGCGATTTAAGACCTGACATTCCACTGTATTTGATGATTTCCGACTTAATTTCATCCACCCCAACCGCTTTATTGCACTGCAATATATTGACCATTTTCTCCACTTCCTCAAATGTGATCCTATTTCCACCATCATTCCTATCCCATTGTACATCGAAATCTGAAACCTTACTGATCGCATTTTCACCTACATTGAGCAACTCTTCAAAATATTCCCTCCATCTGCCCAAGGCATCAACAGGATTCACCAGCAGTTTTCCAGACCTCTCCATAATACTTGTCATTCCCTTCTTACATCCCTTTCGAAGACTGCTAATTACACTCCAGAATGGTTTTCCAGCAGCTTGACCCAAAGTCTCCAACCTGTTTCCAAAGTCTTCCCAAGATTTCTTCTTGGATGCTGCAATTATCTGTTTGGCTTTGTTTCTTTCTTCAACATAACTTTCTCTGTCTACCTGAGTTCTAGTATGTAGCCACTTTTGATACGTCATCTTTTTCCTTTTACAGGCTGCCTTGACTGTGCCATTCCACCAAGCTGCTTGCTTCATCCTACCTTTACACACTACTGTTCCGAGACATTCTTTAGCCACTTCTCGTACTGTGTCCCTGTACCTTGTCTATTCATTTTCCAATGACTGTAATTGACTACATTCGACTAACTGGTACCTTTCTGAGATCGCTGTTACGTACTTGTGCCTAATTTCCTTATCCTGAAGTTTCTCCACTCTTATCCTCATACATATGGACGTGACCTCCTACACTTTCGGCCTCACAATCTCAATTCACTGCAGATTAAATAGTGTTCAGTGTCATCAAAGAATCCCCTGAATACACGTGTGTCCCTCACAGCCTTCCTGAATTCCTGATCTGTTATTATATAGTCGATGACAGATCTGGTTCCCCTGCCTTCCCAAGTATACCGGTGAATATTCTTATGTTTAAGAAAGGAGATTGTGATTACTAAGCTCATACTGGCACAGAAATCGACGAGTTGTTTGATGATGCTGGCAAGAATCAGACCTGAGATGAGTACATCAGCTAAACAATTCCTACCAGTCATCAAATGCAATGGCCATTTTTCCCCTAGGTTTTGACAACTCTGAAATTTTTTGGAACACGGGTCCGATGGAAAGGGGGTAGGGGATGACGGTTCACCTGGCATGAGTCGGCAGTGCATTAACGAAGTTGGGAGGCCTCTCAATGCGCCAGTAGTCGGAAAAACTAATGGGGAGAGCGTGTTGCTAGTTGTGTCGGCTGGCCGCATCGGGTGTGGGAGCGCTGGGCTCGCACTGCGATGTGGTGTGCCGTGGCACGGGCGCAGTCGTCTGGTCAGCATGTCCGCAGCTGTGGTCTTCGCCAACATGGATACTCTGCAAATCACATTCGAGTGCCTTGCAGTGTGTTCATCGAACCACCTTCACAATTCTCTATTATGCCAATCTCGTATAGCGCGCGGAAACAATGAACACCTATATCTTTCCGTACGAGCTCTGATTTCCCTTATTTTATCGTGGTGATCGTTCCTCCCTATGTAGGTCGGCGTCAACAAAATATTTTCGCATTCGGTGCAGAAAGTTGGTGATTGAAGTTTCGTGAGAAGATTCCGTCGCAACGAAAAAGCCCTTTCTTTTAATGATTTCCGCCCCAATCCTGTATCATTTCTGTGACACTCTCTTCCATATTTCGCGATAATACTGCCTTTCTATGAACTTTTTCGATGTACTCCATCAGTCCTATCTGGTAAGGATCCCACACCGCGCAGCAGTATTCTAAAAGAGGACGGACAAGCGTACTGTAGGCAGTCTCCTTAGTAGGTCTACTACAATTTCTAAAACGCAGTCTTTGGTTTGCCTTCCCCACAACATTTTCTATGCGTTCCGATTTAAGTTGTTCGTAATACCTAGGTATTTAGCTGAATTTACGCCTTTTAGATTTGACTGATTTATCGTGTAACCGAACTTGTCTTTGATTGGCTGGCGCAAGGAGAGAGAGCAACAGCGAATGGGGTTCACGTCAGTTCCTCGGGAGCTGCATCGACTAGTTACCGCACGCACGGAATACGGAAACCGATCGACAGAGTGACCTAACGAAAGGCAGGTCATTGTGTGTGTGTGTGTGTGTGTGTGTGTGTGTGTGTGTGTGTGTGTAACTCAAATCATATCAAAACTTTTTCATTTGCAGTTGCTTGTCAGGCCTGCGAAAGAGTTATATCACTGAACTGATCTTTATAGGAACAGGTGCTGTTCTGAAATGAGATCAAAGAATATTAAGAACCTGAACTGAATTTTATTTCATGATCTTCAAAAGGTGGGACTGACATGATCGACACTTCCAAACAAAGCAAATGCTGTAGTTTGACAATCGTTTGGCTAATTTGTGAACAGTCTGATTCGGCAGAGCAAGTTGCTCTTCGCACCGTTTTAAATATAGAAGGGTTGTAACAGTGTTCTCATTACTTTCACTGCTTCAAACTGTACTAGAGTTTTACGCATTTCTGTCTCTTACAGAAAAACTGGATGTATTTTCAGGCTAATGGCCGATGTACCTTGCTGTTGGGCTAAAGAGCATAACTAAACCTTCTCTCTGTTATTTAATCCATTTCCCATACAGGAAATAACGCAATACTCAGAAAAGATGACAAGGATAAATATAATACGCACACAGACAATAACCTCCATCACTTAGACTAGGCCAGGAATCATCAAGCGTGAAAGTATTTTTCAAAGCACAGTCCACGTATTGAAAAACCTCTCCAGTCTCTCCGAGCCAGGTGACTGTGTGCTGGGATACAGTGCCTGGAACCCGCACATTCGCGGCAGTGTTGGCGTCACCTGCAGCACTGGTGTGGCACAAAACACTTTTTGACGCTACAGGCGCCTCACGTCTCACGTTCCTTTTACTGCCGCAGCTCACACTTTCGCGTGCAGGGCGGCCCACTTTCCGCCTGTCAACAGTTCGTACGGCGATTCGAAATTCACACGCGACTGCACTAACGTTAAGTTCGCATGCCTCTTAGGTCCGCCGGCAGTCGCTTTATTCCGCGAAAAAGATACTCAGCACGCTACTCTCAGATCTGCCTGTACTTAATTCTAATGCATTATGCTACCGAAAAAATTCCTCCAATGTAGCTAATAATGACACTCACTCTCATTAGGCAGAATACAGGTTCACCGTGAAGTCCTTCCCTGATTACAAGACCTATTTCTAAGAAACTGTGTGTGCTACATAGAGCTAACATAGAACTACGTGGTCTGTTGAAAGTAGTAGCTTAACTCGTGAAGCTTATGCCTACATTTCTAAATGTGCTCTGACAGCAGCTAATTTCTCTCTCTCTATCTCGTTACAGGCAGCGTAATTTAGGAGTGCTGCGTGTATGCAGGGGAAGCATGTTTTCAATAAATATGGTCGCCTATCACAGTTCTGCGACAGTTTTAAAGTGCCTACGGTCGAGATCCAACAAATGTGAACAGCATCCAAGGATAGTGTGTAAAGTTTAAAGAGACTGAGCTGGTGACGAGACAAGAGGCGGCAACCTGCAGCGCGTGCAGCACTGTGGTGGAGATTTTACACAGACTGCTGCATAAGAAGTGGAGCTGCTGCTAGTTTTGCAACCAGTTGATAGGCCCAGACGTGCTGAGAGTCTAATACGAACTTGCTGAAATGAAACGACGCAGACAATCACAATCTGAATAACGTTTGTTTTTCCAATGAAGCGACTTTCCACGTCAACGGGAAAGTAAACGGGCGTAAAGTCCAGATCTGAGGATCGGAGAAGTCACATATCACAGCAGGTAAGGGACAGCCAGGAAGAGAATACGAATGCGTGGTGTGTCGTAACGTGTAACACATATTGGTAGACAGTTCTTTTCCACAGGGCCTATCACTACGGCAGCAGTTTACATGGATATCTTGGAACTTTAGGCTGCACCTGAGTTATAGGAACTTCAACCACAATCAGTGTTTCAAAAAGACGGTGCACTACCACACTGGAGGCTATTTGTTCGTTAGTTCTCGGATTAAACCTTTTCGGACAGATGGATCGGTAGAGATCGTCTGTCATGCCCAGCTCGTTCGCCAAACATAAGTTCCCTTGACTATTTTTTGTGGGGGTACGTTGAGGATAAAGTCTTGAGGCTGCCAGTTCCTCTTACAGCAAACTCTTACAGCATGGTGTAGGAACGATGATGAATGAGATGTTGGTAAAGACATGAAGAGAAATTGAGCACAGCCTACACGTTCTACTGCAACAAACGGAGCACACGTGGAAGTGTATTCTCAGAAATAAATTTTCGTAACAAGGGTAAGATTTTGTGCAACCCTATACAATCGCAACAAATCCAAACACCATTCACTTAATTTAACCCACCTTACACGGAACTGGGAGAGGCTGGCAACGCCTCACGAATTTCAGAAACGACACACTGTTCTGCTTCCGCCACGTTTTAATATATCATATTATACTACGAGTAGGCAGCTTCAAGATTTCACAATGCTTCATTTTAGCCTACGTACCGCAGTACAGGTAGTCAATGACTCTAGACAAGCGTTTTGTTTCCACCAAATAACAACTGCACAAAAATATCACAAAAAACTGCTAAGGAAATTGTAGACCATTAAAAGAGTGCACATTTGAGCACTAGCTGCTCTAACGTTACCAGATACGATTCAGGCTAAAGCCGAGTCTCACGCTAAAAACATTTCACAGAATAGTACTAAAGGATGTTTCATTGAATACTGTCATTAGACCGGTAAATAAGCCGGGATTCGGACCCCCAAGAACAAAGTAACTTCCCATCTTCATGACACGAAAGCAAAGTACTTTGGGAATGTAGAGGTGGGTCCCACGATGGTACACGACAAAACCGCCATTCTTTTGTCCACACCTAACGTATAAATACATTTTCGGCTAAACTAGTTATCAGCAAAAAGTCCGCTGGGCAGTTACACTGTCAACGTGAGCGTTAATTCACTAATCACACCAGAGATAATCACCTGTTTATGCCCATTTGTGGTAAGTTATGAAACTACTTACACCAAAAGAAAGTGAAATTCTGAGCTTAAAAACTGACTAAAGGAGAGAACTAGGCAAATGCACTGATCAGCCAGAACATTATGACCATAGACCTACCCACCCGAGAGATAGCAGCGTCACCTGGCGAGGAATGACTGCTAATCAGACGCACGCATGTTGCATCTACCACCAGTGAGCGTGTTGTCCGTGTGTACAATCGGGAAGGCGCGCGATCTATCAGAGTTTCACCGAAGGCATACTGTGATGGCCCGGAGGCTCGGCGAGAGCATTTCGGAAACTGCACAACTTGTCGAGTGTTCGAGGAGTGAAGTTTTGAGTGTCTTCAATGCGTAGCGAAACCAGGGTGGAGCCGAGGTCAAGACAAGTCAAGACTTCGTGGGGCTCATTACAGACGTCGGACGTCGTACTGTGGCGGAACTATCACCAGACATTAAGTGTACCTGAAGACACACAGCACCGAACTCTCCGAACGATGACCCTGCCACGTCCAATGTTAACACCACGACATCGGCAACTACGACTGGAATGCGCGCGTGACAATCGGCACTGAATGTTGGCGCAGTGCGTTGCATGTGATGAATCCAGTTACCTTCTTCATTATGCCGATGAGAGGGCGCGAATCCGTCGTCTTCCAGGGGAGCAGCTCCTTGACACCTTTACTGCTGGACGGAGACAAGCTGGCGGTGGCTCCATTATGCTCTGGGGAAACATTCTTGAGGGCATCCATGGGTTCAGCGGGGCTCGTACAAGGCACGATGACGGCTAAGAAGCATCGTACACTGGTTGCAGACCACGTACACCCCTTCACGATGATCATTCTTTTTCCGAAGATGGTGGCATTTTTCCAATAAGATAAAGCGCCGCGTCACGCGGCCGGGAGTGTGGAGTGGTTCGAGGAACATAACAGCGAGTTTTCAATTTATGAGCTGGCCTCCAACTCGCCAAAGCTGAACCCGATCGGACACATCTGGGATGTGATTGAACATGGCGTCAGAGCTTATAGCACCCCCCCCCCCCCCCTCCGAAAATTTTACGGTGTTACATGACTTGCGTGTGTCGATGTCGTGCTTACTCCCTCCATCGTCCAACCGAGGCCTCACTGCTTCCACGCCACAACGCGTCGCCGCTGTTATCCGTGCCAGAGGTGGACATACTGTCTATTTGGTAAGGGGGTCATAATGTTTTTGCTGATCAGCGCAGGTCATCTTATTTCCTTAAGTGGAGAACCAACGTTGAACGACCCACAATGTCACATGAGCACACAAATAAATTTACTACAGGAATGGAAGCCAAAGATGTTGCTTCGTGCTATTTCACACTAATGCCAACCGACAAGTAGTAATAATTGTCCGAAACAGCTGAGTTGTCGAAGTGATTATAACATACCCATTTCATGCTGAAGGACCTGACATGACATTTATCACACTGCATGTGACTGCTGTAATTCAAATCCCCGTTCCTGCAATGGCATTCAGCATGAAGTATGCACGGGTTCGTGAGGTACGCCAACGGAGCACAGTTCACTGCAAACAACCGACTGAAGTTTAGTTCAGATGCCCTGGTGCAATTACTACAAGGTGGTGCAAAAAAATGGCTCTGAGCACTACGGGACTTAACTTCCGAGGTCATCAATCGCCTACTTAAACCTAACTAACCTAAGGACATCTCACACATCCATGCCAGAGGCAGGATTCGAGCCTGTGATCGTGGCGGTCGCGCAGTTCTAGACTGTAGCGCCTAGAACCGCTCGGCCACACAGGGTGGTGCAAAACACGTGTTGGAAAATGTATGTCACCCGTAGTCTACTCGTATGCCATAAATGATTTTCGTTCCGACAATTTTCTATTGTAGCTCTGAAAATTGCCTAGCTGACTCACCAATGACTCAATTCACATTTCATAATGGAAGCACTAACACCGGAACAGCGGTACTGTAACCCCACACGTTCAAACTGCTGCTCCACTTGATCCACAAAAAGTCAGTGTTTGGTGGGCAGTCTGTGCACAGTGCACTATTCAGCCGATTTTTATTGAAGAACCTCTGACGGAAGACAAATGCAGACAAGTCCTGGGACAAGAGCTTGTACCGGCTGCACGGCGCCGGCGAGTGCTCTGTTGCATGATGGGTCACGTCCGCCCCGTACCGCAGACGACATTGAGGCACTGGATGGTCGCAGTGGTCACAACATTCACTGAACTGGCTGTGGAATGGCGCTCTTATAGTCACAATCTCAGCCCGTATGATTATTTTTTATATGGTTATTTAAAGTACAGAGTCTACTGATGGTACTCAGAGAGCCACCACGGAATTAAGTTGACAGCTCTACACACACACTTTGCTGCACAAGGAAACCACTTTGGAAATCTTCCGTATTCAATTTCAGGTTGTCTGTTATAGAATAAATAGAATAACGAGAATAGGTCACCCCTTATTACGTCGTAGCAGAACAAAACTTTCTAACACGTATTTTGCGCCACCGTGTACCATTTGTATACCAAACAGAAGGATCGTCTCACTGTAATAATCCTAGAATCCAGGGTCGTAGTTTGAATATCACACTCTTCCTGCATCTTAGGCAAATTTATTTATTTACAAACATTATAGAGTGGCCCCACTGCCTTCGTAACTATGGTGGGTCGTTTGCTACTAAAAATCAGTAACAAGCTGCAGAGAGAGACTTTTTGTCTTTTCCTGCAGCTTCTCTCAGGGCTGTTATTTTTGTCTTTTCATTATTTACATTGTCAATTAAAAAAAACATGAAATACTATCTGCTGCCACAATTACTTCCTCTACTTGCCCGCGCCATAAGCTGGAGAGGAGCTTCCGAAGGTTGACCTCGTACCTCGTCTCCACGAACGGCACTTCTGCGTTGTGTGTTCGTGTTTGTGTAGTTGAGTCTTATTATATTGCATAAGTATTTTTCATGTACAACATTATAAAGTTCTCATGTTTTACAGTTTGCATCTTATACTGTTTACATATTACAGAATTAAAGGTTTGAAAGTAATGGTCCAAAAAACTAAGGAATTACATTTTTAACTTTGCATCACTGTTTTACTTCTTATTACTAACTTATTCCTAAATTGTATATTACTTGCAGCATTATCGCAGTTGCATGCTCTGCTAATATGCAATATACGCACTGTATCTGTATACTGGTGTGTTCATGTCATCGTCTGTGTCTGTATGTTCAGCTGTTTCCATATCAGTGTTCGAACCTCTACTGCCCCATGTATGGTGGTGTGGCGTAGTGTGCGTCTAGTCGTGGTCTTGCATAAGGTGGTTGCTGTTTAAATAATAAGTTTAGTGTAGCGCTCTCGATATTTCATCAGTGACGTGGTGAAGCATTCTCCATTTAAATGGGTCTCTTAAAGCTTGCCCTACATCTTCTATTTCTGTCACCAGTCTTACGTGTGAGTGTGCCGCATTGTAGCGTTGTATCTTCGGGGGATCAATGATCTCTACAGTAACAGGTTTCACTTTAGCTAAGGCCAAAGCAGTGCAAGGGTGTAGGGTAAGAGCAACGGTCCAACTGTAGCAACCGCGGGTTAGGTTCAAAAATGGTTCAAATGGCTCTGAGCACTATGCGACTTAACATCTGAGGTCATCAGTCCCCTAGAACTTAGAACTAATTAAACCTAACTAACCTAAGGACATCACACACATCCATGCCCGAGGCAGGATTCGAACCTGCGACCGTAGCGTCGCTCGGTTCCAGACTGTAGCGCCTAGAACCGCACGGCCACTCCGGCCGGTCGCGGGTTAGGATAATGAGTCTAAGCCTCGATCGTTCCCAGATGTTCGGGAAGGAGCAGCAGACCCGACGGCACTTGACAAAAAGAATGGGAAATATCTGACATGTCTCAACCTCCCAAAGATTTAATTGGCGTTTTCCTGCACAAAGGTCGTGTGTTATTTCATGTACCTTGTCCAGTCTTCCCCGCTTGAGTCAGTATGCTGCTGCTCTGTGTCTAATGGTTACGTCAGTGGGATATGTTGCAAGTACAACGCGTAGTACCTCCACGGACGTGATGCCAAATCACCCTGACAATCTGAGCAGTACACGCATCTCAATGGTTGTGTGGGTCTTGAGAGACAGTCGATATGCCTAGAAACTTGCTGCGAAACACATAATAGACTCAAAGAGGGCTGAATGATACATTCGTAGTGTCTGAAACGGTAGTCTGTAGCGAACTGAGTTTAGCGTGGCAAGTTTGTCCATTAGACTAGTCGCTTTTTCAGTTGGGAGTCTTCTGTGCTCCTTGAATGTCAGTCGTTCGTCGAGGTGTTGTTATTTTCCTCTGTATGCTAGTGTTGTTCAGCCTAATAGTGGGGTTTCTCCGCAATGCCCCTTCGATCAGTAAGTATACGGTCTTGTTTGCCGCTTATAACTAGCTTGTTACGCTTATTTTTACAAGGAGTTGCGTAACCTCGCTTTCGAGTTGCGCTTTCGCGTTTTCAGCATAAGCTGCTATACCCTTAATCCTATCATGTTTGTCCAGATAGTTTACGAGTGATTCTATGTCCATATCCCAGAAAATTGACACGTGGGCATCCTATAGTTGAAATAACTTAATTAATAACTTAAATAAATTGATAACCTTTTGTGTTCCCGCTCGCCATTGAGGTACCTTATCTTCGCAGTAGTCGAGTGAGCTTATTGTACAGGACTGTTCATGTCTGCATCTCTCGTAGCCTTCCGCACAGGACAGAGCAGCAGAGATTGTCGAAGTCTTCAGCTATGTCTATTGCTATTGCTACTGTGTACTTTTCTTTCGTGTGCCGTATTTTCGGCGCGCGGTTAACTGCACTGTCTGTTGAGATTTGGGGTTTAAAGCCATTATGATGTGGATTAAGACGAAGAGCCTCCTGTATGACTGTAGTCGATTAAGCAGCAGCCTCTCCTGCACCTTAATCCAAGTGTTCCACAAGTAGATGGGCCTATATGTCTTTGGGTCTTTTGGGTCCAGATCATCTGATTTTTTGATGATTGTTACGTTCGCAGTTCCACATGGCAGGGTCCCTACCTTACAGCAATGCTTCATTCAGTAACTCTGTTAGCAAAGGGGTGACCTGTGGAACTGTATTTTTGAGTGTTTCTGAGTATACGCCATCTCTTTGATTAATTGCTAGCGGTACCTTTTCTTTGACAAATGGAACAGTAACGTGGCTATCTGTGTACGCGTCATCCATATCTCTTCGTAAGTCTGTGTGATCTTGCTGGTCACTCGCCTTTTCGTCATCAGGGAGAGGCCTGTTCAGCAGCCCCAGCCCCCATGCAATAGTGCCGTGTGTGCGCCCAAAAGCCGTCACTGCTGTGGCGTCTTTACCTTATCTTACGCAAATAGAGCAATTTTTTTTGCATTAATTGTGGTCAACGGTGCGCCTTAAGCGGCTTACGGAGGCACCATTTAGTTTATAGGGGGTTCCTGAGAAAACCTGAAAAAAGCGTTTTTCACCACTGTTTCGCCGTCAGCAGCAGATATCGAAGTAACTTACCCCGAGCAAACTGCTGCAATCTTAACGGTTTACTTTCTATGCATTAATCTGGAAGTGCCACCTCCCCGTTTACAAAAATCGTTATCCGTTATCGAGAAACACCCCACAAAAATGGTTTTTGGGTACAAAAAAGGAGCCACAGTTTCCAAGACGTCTACGCACAGAAAATGGCTGAAATGTTTGCGATATATTCAAAAGATTCGGATCTCTTACAGCACTGAAAATTTTCTTGATATCCTTACCGTTTCGGAATACAGCAGTTTAACTTTACCCTACTTTTATGTGTGAAGTACGCAGGTGAAATGCCCTGTATCGTAGCACGGAGAAAGGCGCTGCACAGTGTCTCCGATGTCCTCAGAAGGGTTCTGGGAACCCAGTGTTGTACTACTCAACAACATGCAAAATTTTCGAGCATGTAAAATCAAGTCTGAGGTGTAAAATTAGTTTCGTGTTAGTACAATTGCACATAAGTAAACTATGGAACCTCTACTTACCCATAAACTTCTTTTCAAATGAGTGACATGCCCTACTGTAGAAGGGAAAAGGGATCCAGCGGGAAAACGAACATAAAAGACGAATATGCCCCTGTTTAAAAGGCTCTGACTAAAAAGTGGATAATCAGGTGCCTCAGTTTACCTTCCTCAGCACCTTCAAAAATTTTCCGAAATTTTTGGTATGCGAATACATTCGAGCTTTCTTATGCTGACAGGAGGAGGAGACAATGGCAGTGGGAAAGAGACGGGAGTGTAATAAATACTGGAAGATAGTAGACAGTGGTTGTGGCATGGAAAGAGTGAAGTAGACAAAGGCAGTGTTGGGGAAGGAGAGGGAGACGGTGGCAGTGGAACATAGCTGACAGTGACAGAACAGTGCCAGGGAAAGAGTGAAGGCGACAAAGGCAGTGTCGGGGAAGGAGAGGGAGACGGTGGCAGTGGAACATAGCTGACAGTGACAGAACAGTGCCAGGGAAAGAGTGAAGGAGGGAGTGACTCTTGGAGAGGCATAAAGAGAAGGAGAAGGTGGAAAAGAGTGAGAGCCACTCAAAATGGGAGACAGCCTGTGACAAAGGCAAAAAAGGAAGATAGAGATAATGACAGCGAGGAGGGGCGGCAGCAGTCGGAAGGAATGTAGCAGAAAGTGAGAGCAAGATGGAGACAGTGGCAGTGATAGGAGACAGTAGCAGAGGGACAGAGTGAAGTAGACTGTGGCTGTTAGACAGAAGATAGTGACGGAGAGACAGAAAGAAATAGTGACTGACCTGGGCTGAATGAGTGAGTGAGAATGGGCTAGCGGGAATGGATGGGCATGAGCGACTTACAGCGACAATTAGTGTGTGTGAACGAATTACAATTAGTGGTGCTCATAGGGGTGAGAGCTGAGGTACATGTTAAAAATAGCGCGAATACGTCAGGATGACAAAAATTTTTGACGGTGGTGAGGAAGTTATTTGGTACCCCACTTTTAAGCCAGAGTCTTTTGATCATCATATAATACTTTCTCTTCCGATAGAAGCATTTTTCGGCTGGTAGACAGAAATACCACGATGTATCTCGAGAGATAAGACAGTTAAAACTTCTAACGAGATTAGGGGGAAC
The DNA here is from genome assembly GCF_021461385.2 of Schistocerca piceifrons. Classification (NCBI taxonomy): domain Eukaryota; kingdom Metazoa; phylum Arthropoda; class Insecta; order Orthoptera; family Acrididae; genus Schistocerca; species Schistocerca piceifrons. Next base: position 22,689,322 of record NC_060140.1, on the reverse strand, counting down.
TGCGTATGATATCCAGACATTCTAAGCGAATGCCATAGATTCTTGGCGTCTGTACACTGCTTCTATGCAATTCAGAAACGGCTGCCGTTCTGTTACAAATTTGACGGGATCTCGTTTGTAGAGAGGTACGTGCAAAATGTGTAAATCGTTCCAAAACCAAACGGATGGAGCACCACTGCGTAATCGCGTGCTGAATAGCTGCTAGGATACAGCGGGTGGCTATAATTAAAATGCAGCTACTCACGAAAGTCCGGTGTCGGCTGTAATTATCGTACGGCAACGAAACTTGATAGATAAGCTAATGCGTTAATGCAGAACCGATTTACACTGGAAAAAAAATTAGTTCAAATTTTATCCACCAGGCCCAAAAATGGCGCTGTAAATGCACCAGAGGCGTGTAGAAATGTTTCCACATATAATGGATTACGAACGGGACGTGAGCAGAAAAGGTCAAACAAGTTAGAGACGCATAATGTTGATTTTATTATTGACTGCTGCTTACACAATTTGTTCAATATGACCATCGGAAACGTCACGAGATGGTGCGTCCATAAAACGACGTGATCAACAGTTGCTCGCAGCATTTCCGGTGGAATCTGAGCAACGTGTTCCTGCATACTGGCCATCAGACCAGGCAGAGAATGAACGTGTCCTCGGTAAACGCATACTTTTAGGTATCACACTCAGATTCTGATCAGGTGATCTTGCAGGCCTTGCATATGGCAAACCTCTGGAGATACCGCGTTCGTGAAAAGCTGCATTAAGATCTTTCACTGGGCGACCGAGATGAAATGTTGCTCCGTCTTGCGCGAAAATAGTTGTTTGCTCTTCCAAAGCAGGAATCACATGTTGCACAAGGAGGTCTGGATAACGTGCAGACGTCACGGTAACACCTGACAGGCCGGCTGCGTGTATTCTGTTCGAAGAAGAACGGACCGAGAATAAATGGTTCAAATGGCTCTGAGCACTATGGGACTTAACTGCTGAGGTCATCAGTCCCCTAGAACTTAAAACTACTTAAACCTAACTAACCTAAGGACATCACACACATCCATGCCCGAGGCAGGCTTCGAACCTGCGACCGTAGCGGTCTCGCGGTTCCACACTGCAACGCCTAGAACCGCTCGGCCACCCCGGCCGGCCCGAGAATAAAGATGCCTGTGAATTCCACACCACATAGCCACATGCAACAAGTCGAGTGACCCTTCGTGCCCAACACGCGGTATAACAGTAGCCCAAATTTTGTAGTTCTGTGTATTCACTGCAACTTGTACTCTAAAATGTGCTCGTCACGCCACAGAATATCGCCAGGGCACATGTCACGAATTTTGACTCGTGCCAGAAATCGAACAGCAATTTCAGAACTTTGCTGAGGATCGTCAGGTGTCAATTGCTGCACCGTCTGGACCTTGTACGAGTAGTGACCTTAAACAGACTGCAAAACTTTCTATGCTGTTGAAAGCGGGATGTACAATTCTCGTGACACTGCACGAGCACTAGCACTTCCCGGCATACTTGCTGCATGGTCAGTTACAACAACAGCAACGTCGTCTGTGAGTTACATCAGGATAGGACGCCTTCCTCTTCTAGGTTCTACAAAAAGCTCACCCGTTTTTTTCGAATTTCATCATCATTTTTGAGATATTTAATGAATCGGCCTCTCCTCAGAGCTTTCAGTCGGCGATACTATCTCAATGCAGCACTGCAATTGCTGCCGGTTTTACTAACTCGATAGCCGTACTGTTCAGTCTCGTTATGGCGCGGGTGCCATACTGTCATACAGACGCTGTACAGATTTGCACCTGGTGGCCACAACTGGAACAAACTTTCTTTCCTGCGTAAATCGGATCGGCATTAACGCATTAGCATATCTACCACGTTTCGCTGCCACACGAGAATTACAGCTGACGCTGTAGCTCTGTGAGCAGCTGGCTCTGAGCACTATGGGAATTAACATCTGAGGTCATCAGTCCCCTAGAACTTAAAACTACTTAAACCAAACTAACCTAGGGGAATCAAAAACATCCATGCCCGAGGCAGGATTCGAACCTGCGACCGTGGCGGTCGCGCGGTTCCAGACTGTAGCGCCTAGAACCGCTCGGCCACTCCGGCCGGCCGTGAGCAGCTGCACTTTAACTATAGCCACCTGGTACTTAACTGCAGCAGTAGACAAAATATTTCCCCGTCCCTGTTTAGTTATGGATGTAGGTGATGGAATTCTCAGTCTGTTTCGTTTGATTAGCACGCTAAATGAAGCAGGCAAAAAGAAATACAAACGTCTCAAAAATGAGATCGACAGGAAGTGCAAAGTGGCTAAAGGACACATGTAAGGATGTCGAGGATTATCTCACTAGGGGTAAGATAGATACTGCCTACAGGAAAATTAAAGAGACCTTTGGAGAAAAGAGAACGACTTGTATGAATATCAAGAGCTCAGATGGAAACCCAGTTCTAAGCAAAGAAGGGAAAGCAGAAAGGTGGAAGGAGTATATAGAGGGTCTATACAAGGGCGATGTACTTGAGGACAATATTATGGAAATGGAAGAGAATCTATATGAAGATGAAACAGGAGATATGATACTGCGTAAAGAGTTTGACAGAGCACTGAAAGATGTAAGTCGAAACAAGACCCCGGGAGTAGACAACATTCCATTGGAACTACTGACGGCCTTGGGAGAGCCAGTCCTGACAAAACTCTACCATCTGGTGAGCAAGATGTATGAGACAGGCAAATACCCTCAGACTTCAAGAAGAATATAATAATTCCAATCCCAAAGGAAGCAGGTGTTGACAGATGTGAAAATTACAGAACTATCAGTTTAATAAGTCACAGCTGAAAAATACTAACGCGAATTCTTCACAGACAAATGGAAAAACTGGTAGAAGCCGACATCGGGGAAGATCGGTTTGGATTCCGTAGAAATGTTGGAACACGTGAGGCAATACTGACCGTACGACTTATCTTAGAAGAAATATTAAGGAAAGGCAAACCTACGTTTCTAGCATTTGTAGACTTAGAGAAAGCTTTTGACAATGTTGACTGGAATACTCTCTTCCAAATTCTGAAGGTGGCGGGGGCCAAATACAGGGAGCGAAAGGCTATTTACAATTTGTAATGAAACCAGAGGGCAGTTATAAGAGTCGAGGGGCGTGAAAGGGAAGCAGTGGTTGGGAAAGGAGTGAGACAGGGTTGTAGCCTATCCCCGATGTTATTCAATGTGTATATTGAGCAGTAAATGAAACAAAAGAAAAATTCGGAGTAGGAATTAAAATACAGGGTAAAGAAATAAAAACTTTGAGGTTCGCCGATGGCATTGTAATTCTGTCAGAGACAGCAAAGAACCTGGAAAAGCAGCTGAACGGAATAGAAAGTGTCTTGAAAGAAGGATACGAGATGAACATCAACAAAAGCAAAACGAGGATAATAGAACGTAGTCGAATTAAGTCGGATGATGCTGAGGGAATTAGATTAGGAATTGAGACACTTAAAGTAGTGAAGGAGTTTTGCTATTTGGGGAGCAAAATAAGTGATGATGGTCGAAGTAGAGAGGATATAAAATGTAGCTGGCAATGGCAAGGGAAGCGTTTGTTAACATCGAGTATAGATTTAAGTGTCGGGAAGTCGTTTCTGAAAGTATTTATATGGAGTGTAGCCATGTATGGAAGTGAAACATGGACAATAAATAGTTTGGACAAGAAGAGAACAGAACCTTTCGAAATGTGGTGATACAGAAGAATGCTGAAGATTAGATGGGTAGATCACATAACTAATGAGGAGGTATTGAATAGAATTGGGGAGAAGAGGAGTTTGTGGCGGGGAGAAGAGGAGTTTGTGGCACAACTTGACAAGAAGAAGGCACCGGTTGGTAGGTCATGTTCTGAGGCATCAGGGGATCACAAATTTAGCATTGGAGGGCAGCGTGGAGGGTAAAAATCATAGAGGGAGACCAAGAGATGAATACGCTAAGCAGATTCAGTAGGATGTAGGTTGCAGTAAGTACCGGGAGATGAAGAAGCTTGCACAGGATAGGGTAGCATGGAGAGCTGCATCAAACCAGCCTCAGGACTGAAGACGACAACAACAAACACTGATACGGTACTGTCTTTCGGTAGGTTCCTCACCTTATGAGGTACGTGTCGAATGTTACGCGGTGGCAGTGGAAGAGTTTCAGCGATTGGGCGTGGAGAAGCTAAATGTCGCCTAGGCGTTGTGCGGGGAAGAAAAGAGCACATTTCGCAGTTTATCCATAAAAGAAACTTCATGAGTTAGGCTACAATTTGCAAAAACCTGCATAACTTTATCTGGTACAGTCCCTTAGAAATAATTTTTTTTTTTTTTGGCAAGCAGAGATTTTACGCTCAACCTGCATTTTAACTGTTTGTATTATGTCTCTGACGCGGCGAAGGGGAGCCAGTGCCAGTGCACCTGTGTAAGTGACCGTAGCTGTCGTCAACACGGAGTGTAACTTCGCTCTGGGACCGGAGCATGTCGCTGCCTTGCAAGCTCTCCTGAAAATAAGCCTCGGAAATGCTCCTAAATTTTCCTGTCGCATTTATCCAGCAACGCGTGCCGAATAAAAGAGCCAACACAAGCAGAAAGCGAGCGGGGCGCTGGTGGGCGATTTCACGGCCGGCTGCAGGCCGTTAACATTTCACGCCGCCTAGCGCTTCCAGGGCTCCGAGAGCGCCCTGGGGACCGCGACCGGCTGGCTGCAAATCAATGCAGGCGGCCGCGTCCCTCCGTCGTCCGCGGCAAAACACACACGCTGCGCCTGCGGCATTACGTGGCAGCGGAACAGCGAGGCACGGTGGAAGATGAGGACTTAATGTCATGCAGACGATGGGGTCATTGGAGACGATGGCGTACGCTCAGACAGAAAATCGACCCAGTCATTTCCAAAGAAACCATCCCAGCGGTCACCTTAATTTAAACTTTCAGTCAACACCCCTTTAAAACTAAGAAAAGTGTTTTTTTTTGCGGTGTAAATGAAGTTATCTGTAAATAATGATGTATTTTATGTAAATTAGTATTTTTCTTTAAAAATATTAGACCTTGCCCGTAAATTGGATGGTCCTTCCGACGCCTAAAATACACTCTGGGGGAAAAAATTTGTACCCCCCTTACACCCATATCAGTATGTGGTGTAGAGTTCACGGGCTGACTCTGGCATCCAGTCGATCGTACAGATGGCCTGGGATACGTTACGCCACGCCTGCGCGACCCGTTTGCGTAGTGCTGTCAGAGTCACACGACTCACTTCTCGTCCCATGACATCTCACACGTGTCCGGAGATCGTGCTGGGCAGGGAAGTTGCTGCACGTCTTGTACAGCACATTCAGTTTCATGGGCAGTGTGTGGGTGAGCACATATCACCTTCCTATTGCAAGAACGGCAAAATAATGGATCTAACAACATTCTGCACGTACCGGGCGCTGGTCAGCGTCCCCAGCTGAAAGATGCGTTTACCGAACGCCAGACCGTAAGGCCTGGAATGGAGCCAGCGCTCACCAAGTCTACACCACCGCGCAGGCAGAACCTGCTTCCGTCACTGAAGCCTACGGCGCGCCATTTCATCTTCCAAGTGATCTCCTGACGGCACCAGTTCTGAATGCTGAAATGTGAGTGGAAGGTGGGCTAAAGCTGTGGCTCCCCGTAGTGACACTGCCAATAATCGGTTCACGACAGTTCGTGTTGACACGTTTGGGCTCACAAGCCCTCTTTCCTTTGCTGTGGTACTACACGATCTATCCTGCTGTCCTCTCAATACGACGATCCTGGTGGGCGTCTGTGCTGCACGCACGTCCAGTACCTCGTCAAAACGAATGAGAATGTTCACGTGACCACCGATTCCAGTATAGTTGCACAACTGACGCAGCACGTCCAACTTGTGTGTCAATTATCCGAAAGGAAAATCCCGCCACTTGGAAGTCTACAATTGGATCCCTTTCAAACTAGCTAAGTTGGCTGTAGGAAGCACGAGTGCGTATCCGAAACACGGACGCCTGCTTGCTTCACACGATTGCAACACTCTGAGCCTTCTAGCTGTGAGCAATCCCTATTAAAGGGTACACACAGATGGCACTCTGGTAGCTATGCCACTCTGCCCTCTGTTGGCGGACGGGGTTGAAACCATCTCCCAGGTCGCAAATGCCGTCATCGTATCATAATCGACGTCGTCTTTCCAGGTGTATTACTTTTTTTCCGGCAGTCTTTATTTTTATGTAAATCAATACTAACTCAAAAGTCGACAAATGTGAATAAGGGAAAACTTTCTCGCAGGCTTGGTCAAACTAACAAAATAATAAATTTCATAAATCGATAAAAAATGAAGAACAGGTACGGAAAATTCTTAGGAACATGTAAATCCCTACACAACAAGTTTGATTTTGGAAGAAGATTGGAACATCTGACGTCTATACGCTAACATTTATTGCTGTACTTATAGAATGAATAACAATCGACCCTACTAAACACTATTCAGCAGTATTGAATCAAATACAGTCAGGAACAGCAGGTTGGAAGAAACTAGGGAAGCTTCACAACATATGAACATAACGGAAGATGATACTGTTAAGTCGTGTAACGAAGTGGTAGTCAACCTGGTCCCAACCGCACTGCCCACTAGTGGGCGTTCCAGCTTTCATGGTGGGCGGTCACGGGCAGGGTTTTTTTTAATCAGTTACGGGTTAAGTTTTGTTCGTGTTGTGGAAGGGAAGCAAAATAGTGCTACAGCCCGACCGCAAACAAAAGCGCCTTCTCCCAAAACAGCCCGCGTATTTTCCCCACACACCACCACTGTGGCAGGCAGTCGGAACTAGGAGCCGGCGCAACCCCCACCCACGATGCGCGAGAGGCATGCGGAGACGAAGGAAAGAAGGAAGGAGGGTTAGTATGTAACGTCCCGTCAACATAAGAGGATGTTAGTGGCGACGATCCACGCCACAGCCCGTAATGTTTTCTGCCGCAATGGTCAGTGTGCATTTCGATTTGTGACAGCACGTCCTAACAGTTTTAAACGAAATATCTTCATACACTGTGTGACATGTTTTAAAATAAAGAAATATGTTGGTGACTATTTACTACAGTATGAGAGGATGGGTTTCATAGAATCTGTTCTAAATATACAATATCCAGTGCGTTTCTTGTGCCGTAAAACATAATCCAATGACGCAATGCAGTCAAGCCGACTACGAGAACATCTTTCCACAAACCATCTAAATGATAAGTACAAACCCACTGAATATTTTCAGGAAATATACAAGAAATTTCACAATCGTTCAACAATTTTGCATCATAAGAAAAAGCATGCAGCAAAAGAATATCAATTAATTATCACTTACCACATTTCACAATTAGTAATAAAAAGTGGTAAAACTTTTATTATTGGAGAAATAGTAATAATATCCGCTACAAAACAATTATCTTCCCACTAGTGCATCAGGACATACCTCCAAATTAAAAACGTTGCGCCTAAGGGATAGCACGGCAAGGCGACGGAGTGAAGAACTGGCAGTTTAGATAAAAAACAAAACTTTTTGCTATTCTTCAAAAATCTTCATTTCCCATGCAATTGGACGCGTTTACAATTGCAAATAATAGTCCTTTATTGATGGCATACGTAAGTTATTTTAGTGAAAACAATATATTGTGAGAGGAAACCCTGTTTTTAGTAAGTCTCGTTACAGGGAGGGAGGGGGGGGGGGGGAGGGATGGAGGGGGAGAGAGAGAGAGAGAGAGAGAGAGAGAGAGAGAGAGAGAGAGAGAGAGAGCACAACTATCTAAATTTGTTACTGTGAACTCATACTTTAAAACAAATCCTCCTTTGAATAATATTGTTGCATGACTACCAATTGAGCACTATCAATGATAGGTCGCTATCCGGATTTGTTGCTTCTTTGAAGGCAGAAGTAGCAAATGTTTTGTGGACTTGTTGTGTGGCGCTCCTACATCGTCTTGAAGGAACACATCGAACTATGAATGTCAATGGTAATAGTTCGTGCCTTAAACAAGATGAAATACAATGCAAAAAAATGACAAGTTTCTACAGTTTTGCCATAATACTCATGAGGATTTATTAGGTCTCGCAGAAGTTCGGTGTATTATTTATTGACAAATTCTAATTATTTCGTTATAATCTACTGAAGGGAGGATTTTATCACTTTCTACATTATCATCTATAAAAGATGATCCCACACCAGACGACTGTGCAGCGCCGGGTTTAAAAGGAAGCTTTTCACATTAAATGTGATTGCAAGTCTCATTTGGTTCCGGGTCGGATAGCCGCCTAGCTGCGCTGCTTTCTGTCAGCGGCTGAGGAGCACGGCACGTGCTGCAGACCTCGCACTACTGGCCAGTTCCAGCCTTCGTGTCTAGTAAGCCGACCAGTCACGAGAACTGGGAGGGTCACGTGGCACACTTGGCGAGGCGCTCTCCTACCCGCTCACCTTCGATGGCTCAGCGCGATTTGAAAATAGTTGGAAACTGAAGAGAAACACGTTTTTACCGCAAATATCGAGGAGGCTGCTACACCTTGCCAAGAACTGTGAGAAATTAGATATGATGGAGACAGTAAACTCTTCGATAATGATGGACGTGAAAACTTTGGACAAAACGACAAAAAAAATACCTGTCTTATACTCAAATATGTGGAAAACTTATGCTCAGTATATTGATACGTTTCCGTAAGTCATATCTTGTGGAATCAGGCTTTCGTGTTGTTATTCATATTATGAGCAAACGGGGTAAAAATGCGACATTTGTACAGTGTGCTCGACGCCGTGAAAATTATTGTTTTCCATATTCCTACGAAGTTTATCACTCTGGCTCGTGTCAAATCACATCAGTCCTACAAAACAATGGTCATATTCAAATAAAGAGTATTTGATTGTGTAATGTTTCTTAACTTCAGCAATTTTAACGATCTCTTATAAAACATCGATACTTAAGAATTTATATTTTGCGTGCGATATGGAATTAGAAACTAGAAGACTTGCAATTTTCTTGGAAAATGGTGGTTAACTATGGTGTAGGTATTCACACCGGAAAAAAATTGTATAACACAACGAGATTCGAACAGTCGTCCCAAAACATACATGGTAATTAATCTGAGACGCCACCGATTACGCAACGGATATAAATTGAATATAACCTCCAATTTAATACACAGTGTCTAGTATGATTAACAAAAATTATTAGGTTAAATATATTTCAATTCTTTCAATTTTAATCTGTGTTTCATACTAGAATGTCGTGTTCCCAGTTTGGCACAGCTTTGCGACAGGAGACACTAAAGCGGTCGAAGTCGTCCGTCTTCTGGTCGGCTCTTGATCGTTGTCAGGAGGAGGCTAGTTTTTGATTACGCAAAGACTTCTATTATTTGGAAAAGAACAACCCGGATTTCTTTACGTAATCAGTATGAATTTTTTAATTACCTAAGGGACCTTTAACAATGAACAGTAAAAAAATGCATTTGAAAATGAAATCATTTATAAATTGGGCAGCTATGAGTTGTATCAATATACAGATTGAACAACATCGGGGAGAGGCTACAACCCTGTCTTACTCCCTTCCCAACCACTGCTTCCCTTTCATGTCCCTCGACTCTTATAACATATGTATGAGGATCAAGTAGGTAAAAAGACGAGGGTTAGTAGAAATCCTTGGGTAACAGAAGAAATATTGAATTTAATTGATGAAAGGAGAAAATATAAAAATGCAGTAAGTGAAACAGGCAAAAAGGAATACAAACGTCTCAAAAATGAGATCGACAGGAAGTGCAAAATGGCTAAGCAGGGATGGCTAGTGGACAAATGTAAGGATGTAGAGGCCTATCTCACTAGGGGTAAGATAGATACCGCCTACAGGAAAATTAAAGAGACCTTTGGAGAGAAGAGAACCACTTGTATGAATATCAAGAGCTCAGATGGAAACCCAGTTCTAAGCAAACAAGGGAAAGCAGAAAGGTGGAAGGAGTACATAGAGCGTCTATACAAGGGCGATGTACTTGAGGACGATATTATGGAAATGGAAGAAGATGTAGAGGAAGATGAAATGGGAGATATGATACTGCGTGAAGAGTTTGACAGAGCACTGAAAGACCTGAGTCGAAACAAGGCCCCCGGAGTAGACAATATTCCATTGGAACTACTGACGGCCGTGGGAGAGCCAGTCCTGACAAAACTCTACCATCTGGTGAGCAAGATGTATGAAACAGGCGAAATACCCTCAGACTTCAAGAAGAATATAATAATTCCAATCCCAAAGAAAGCAGGTGTTGACAGATGTGAAAATTACCGAACTATCAGCTTAATAAGTCACAGCTGCAAAATACTAACACGAATTCTTTACAGACGAATGGAAAAACTAGTAGAAGCCAACCTCGGGGAAGATCAGTTTGGATTCCGTAGAAACACTGGAACACGTGAGGCAATACTGACCTTACGACTTATCTTAGAAGAAAGATTAAGGAAAGGCAAACCTACGTTTCTAGCATTTGTAGACTTAGAGAAAGCTTTTGACAATGTTGACTGGAATACTCTCTTTCAAATTCTAAAGGTGGCAGGGGTAAAATACAGGGAGCGAAAGGCTATTTACAATTTGTACAGAAACCAGATGGCAGTTATAAGAGTCGAGGGACATGAAAGGGAAGCAGTGGTTGGGAAGGGAGTAAGACAGGGTTGTAGCCTCTCCCCGATGTTGTTCAATCTGTATATTGAGCAAGCAGTAAAGGAAACAGAAGAAAAATTCGGAGTAGGTATTAAAATCCATGGAGAAGAAATAAAAACTTTGAGGTTCGCTGATGACATTGTAATTCTGTCAGAGACAGCAAAGGACTTGGAAGAACAGTTGAATGGAATGGACAGTGTCTTGAAAGGAGGATATAAGATGAACATCTTGCTATTTGGGGAGCAAAATAACTGATGATGGTCGAAGTAGAGAGGATATAAAATGTAGGCTGGCAATGGCAAGGAAAGCGTTTCTGAAGAAGAGAAATTTGTTAACATCCTGTATTGATTTAAGTGTCAGGAAGTCATTTCTGAAAGTATTCGTATGGAGTGTAGCCATGTATGGAAGTGAAACATGGACGATAAATAGTTTGGACAAGAAGAGAATAGAAGCTTTCGAAATGTGGTGCTACAGAAGAATGCTGAAGATTAGATGGATAGATCACATAACTAATGAGGAAGTATTGAATAGGATTGGGGAGAAGAGAAGTTTGTGGCACAACTTGACCAGAAGAAGGGATCGGTTGGTAGGACATGTTCTGAGGCATCAAGGGATCACCAATTTAGTATTGGAGGGCAGCGTGGAGGGTAAAAATCGTAGAGGGAGACCAAGAGATGAATACACTAAGCAGATGCAGAAGGATGTAGGTTGCAGTAGGTACTGGGAGATGAAGCAGCTTGCACAGGATAGAGTAGCATGGAGAGCTGCATCAAACCAGTCTCAGGACTGAAGACCACAACAACAACAACAACAACAACAACAACATGAGTTGTATAGAAGACAAAGAGCGGCCTTCTGTCTACGACCAGGATGCCGCAGTATTCTCTGCTGTAGTAAAGGCTGTTTGATATTTACAAAAATAATATGACATGGAGGTAAAAAAAAATAAAGGAAAACAATAGAATAAGAATCTGGTAAACACTAAATATATTCAAACAATTCTGACTAGCAAATTAGGGCTTATATATATATATATAAACAGAGTAACTTACATAAGTACTTTTCTAACTGTATGGTGCGATCAGACTTCAGCCTGCCCTGTGCTGTATCCATGGATCACGTTTTTGTCACAAATTATAGTCATTACTTTTTTCCTTCGTTAAAGACAAATCTTGCATTGTTCAACACCTTCATAACAATAACTTGCCGATTTACAGTTTCGAACATAAATTACTTGAATTTTATTAATTAATAATGTTGTCTGCACGCTGGCAAGACCGCTCACTTTTATAGCTTAAAGTCGACCTTCTTTTACGTTTTCACATTACAAGCAGAAGTACATTAAAAATCTGAAGATCTACCAAAGTTTTTTACTGTCATCTTTTATTTAGATCGAAGCGGAACGTCAGTTGAGCTTCTGTTAAAATGTTTCTTTGACGGCGCAATCGATGTATTAGCGTCCGCGCTAGATGCACATCTTTACAGTTACGTAAATTATATAAAACAAATGTCTTTCACAGAATAGATCTCATCTCACAGGTTGATCATTTAAAAAACAGAAAGGTGAATGCCTTTCCAAGGGTACTCACAGCTTTCATACTACGGAAATCCCAATAATATTACAAGTGTTTCTAGAAAAACAACAGAACTGATTTTTCTCTGAAAGCTTATGAAGAACATTAAGAGCGACTTGTTTCTCACCATTAACTGTGTCCCGCGCGCATGTTTCACTACTAAGCAGGAAGTAGTGTCAGCCATTTTCATAGTACGTGTTAACAGGGGGATAATCAGAGCACAAGTAGCGTTTACAGAGACTGTGACTGTACACACTTTTGAAACAAAAATTACGTAGCTAAAGTATGATTAAGAAAAACATTGATAGCTGTTAATGTATCAGAATTCTTAAAGTTTCATTTACAGCGACACTGTAATAATGTATCATAATACATTGTAATACTGTATTTGCAGGCCAATGATCGTGCATGTGTTTTTTTACATCAGGTTTATTCTTATGAAGGACGTAGTACAGCAAAGTGTGCCTTGCGCACAGGATTTCTGTGCTTTTGTGATGCATTCTGTCACACGCACGTGGCAACACGGACAGGAGCAAAATATGTAAAAAAAAAAAAAAAAAAAAAATGGCTCTGAGCACTATGGGACTTAACTTCTGAGCTCATCAGTCCCCTAGAACTTAGAACTACTTAAACCTAACTAACATCACACACATCCATGCCCGAGGCAGGATTCGAACCTGCGACCGTAGCAGTCGCGCGGTTCCGGACTGAAGCGCCTAGAACCGCTTGGCCATCGCGGCCGGCAAAATATGTCAATCTTCGAGAAACCGAGTGATTCCAGTAATAATAAAGTAACATTTTTCTTTTCGCCGTCACACTCGTTAGTAGTGTAATTTGTTTGTGAGCAAAAAGAAACAAATTACAGTAACTACATAGGACCAAACACGTATGATCATAAATGGTAAGCATGTGTTTTAATCATTGGTTTTTCGTTATTCACAATGAAATACCTCCAATGAATTAACATTACTTATTTCTAGAGACTTGATCTGGTCTGAAATGATAAATATGTTGTTTTTTCCGAACACGTAAGCCTTTTTTATTTTAGGGCGCAGAAAGAACTGACAACGTAAGAGCCCATGCCATACATAACCTTGTAACACCAATAAATAAAAGAAGTTAAAAGCGACTGCACGTTAAGCCCAATGGGCAGAAGGAAAGAGAGCTAAAAACATGAACTTTATCTTGGAGAAAGATCCACAAAATACGCCGAGGACAACAGAAATATGTTGTCCTCGATGGTGAGTGTTCATCGGAGGTGAGGGTATCATCTGGAGTGCCCCAGGGAAGTGTGGTAGGTCCGCTGCTGTTTTCTATCTACATAAACGATCTTTTGGATAGGGTGGATGGCAATGTGCGGCTGTTTGCTGATGATGCTGTGGTGTACGGGAAGGTGTCGTTGTTGAGTGACTGTAGGAGGATACAAGATGACTTGGACAGGATTTGTGATTGGCGTAAAGAATGGCAGCTAGCTCTAAATACAGATAAATGTAAATTAAAGCAGATGAATAGGAAAACTAATCCCGTAATGTTTGAATACTCCATTAGTAGTGTAGCGCTTGACACAGTCACGTCGATTAAATATTTGGTCGTAACACTGCAGAGCGATATGAAGTGGGACAAGCATGTAACGGCAGTTGTGGGGAAGGCGGATAGTCGTCTTCGGTTTATTGGTAGAATTTTGGGAAGATGTGGTTCATCTGTAAAAGGAGACAGCTTATGAAACACTAATACGACCTATTCTTGAGTACTGCTCGAGCGTTTGGGATCCCTATCAGGTCGGATTGAGGGAGGACATAGAAGCAATTCAGAGGCCGGCTGCTAGATTTGTTGCTGGTAGGTTTGATTATCACGCGAGTGTTACGGAAATGCTTCAGGAACTCGGGTGGGAGTCTCTGGAGGAAAGGAGGCGTTCTTTTCGTGAATCGCTACTGAGGAGATTTAGAGAACCAGCATTTGAGGCTGACTGCAGTACAATTCTACTGTCGCCAACTTTCGCGGAAAGACCCCAAAGAAGGTAAGAGAGATTAGGGCTCGTACAGAGGCATATAGCCAGTCATTTTTCCCTCGTTCTATTTCGGAGTGGAACAGGGAGAGAAGATGCTAGTTGTGGTACGAGGTACCCTCCGCCACGCACCGTATGGTGGATTGCGGAGTATGTATGTAGATGTAGAAGTCCGGAGCTGAAGATTAAATGTCCTTCGCCATATTGCTACGACGGATAAACCACGGCCTGCGCGTCGTTCTCTAAAACGTACGATAAGCCAGACGGCAAACACACACTGCAACGTAAGGGGTTAAAAAATGGGCACTGAATCAGGAAACGGTGAACCATCAATGATTGATAACAATGCGCACAAAATGGAGGGGGATCACCACTTAACAAATGGCGATGGCTAAAAAGGTAGTGCCCAACACGCACCCTGCTGTAAGCTAAAATGATCTCGCACAGAGCCGGCACAGAGGTGGCCAGTCACGCCGCTTCGAGCTTGTTCCCGTGGAGAGGAAGCCAACCGTGATGCCAAAACAACACCGTCTTCCGACACATGGCAACACGGAGATCATCTGAAGGAATGGAAGAGCTAGCAGACCGGCGTAGGAAGACGGCAGCAGCATCAGCAGCTTCATTTCCCATCAGGCCGGCACGACCAGCAACCCTCTTGAAAATCGCCGCGCGGGGTAGCCGTGCGGTCTAGGGCGTCTTGCCACAGTTCGCGCGGCTCCCCCCGTCGGTGGTTCGAGTCCTCCCTTGATCATGGGTCTGTGTGTGTTGTCCTTAGTGTCAGTTAGTTTAAGTTAGATTAAGTAGTGTGTAAGCCTATTGACCGATGACCTCAGCAGTTTGGTCCCACGGAACTTACCACAAATTTCGAAATTTTCCACTTGAACATCACGGCGGCTCCAACGACAGCGAGCAAGTGGGAGCTTTCTTGGATCCGTTGCACTAAGGGATTGATTGTGTACAGCACACAGAGGCGCTGAAGGGCATTGAGAGAATCGGGGCGTAAGACAATTAAAAAGCCTGTGTCGCCGGATGTACTAGGTGGCCTGAAAGAGGGCATACAGCTCTGCTGTAAATAATGACCAGTGTTCTGGAAGCTGATACCGAACATGGTTGGTGCCAATTACGAACGTACACCTCGTCAGTCTCAGAGCCATCAGTGTGCACGAAGGTGCTATCACCAAGTTGCATGCCAAGGTCGAGAAACTTACAGCGATAGATGAAATACTGTTGTGTTCTTGGGAAGCGGATCAAGTCCAAACTGAACACGGGCCGTCGCGCAAAGCCAAAAGAGTTCATACCCATCAGGACCGTAGGAGCTAGCGTGAAGTTAAGTCGCCAGAACCGTAGCCGAAAGCGAACTTCCAGGAGTAACTGAGAAGAAGGGCGCGCCCCATACTGGCGGTTAAGGCTGTCATCAGAAAAGGGGGCTTAGGATGGGTGGACCGGCATGGCAGACAAATGGCATGAGTATCCACTGAGAACTAACGGAATGACAGTCGTTGGTCGGCAGCTTTTTATTTTTTTACGGTTTTAGGACGCAAAATTGCTACGGTCATAAGCGCCCATACTGTGGCTTAGTAAAGGGTAAAAAACCGAATGTCAAATGAGTAGCAATGGGAGCGAACCTCAAGAAGGAAGGAAACTAAAAACGGAAGGAAATCTTAGAAAATTGCAATTGAAGCGGGTTGTCTTCCCCGAAAAAGAGCTTCAAATGACTGACGTCATCTCACTGACACTGATAAACTAAAGGACGCGGTCGGATGAGCGAGTGTCATCTGCTAAAATGGAAGATGTATCAGGCGACAGCTGTAAACGGGCGCGTAGCAGATTAAAATAGGGACACTGATGTTCAAAATGGTTCAAATGGCTCTGAGCACTATGGGATCTAACATCGGAGGTCATCAGTCCCCTAGAACTTAGAACTACTTAAACCTAACTAACCTAAGGACATCACACACACATCAATGCCCGAGGCAGGATTCGAACCTGCGACCGTAGCGGTCGCGCGGTTCCAGACTGAAACGGCTAGAACCGCTCGGCAACATCGGCCGGCGGCACTGAAGTAAAAGGTGTTTCACCGTCTACGGTCGAGAGCAGTGGGGACAAAGCGGAGGAGGATCGCCACTTAAAAGATGTCGATGGCTAAAAAGACAGTGC
The DNA here is from genome assembly GCF_021461385.2 of Schistocerca piceifrons. Classification (NCBI taxonomy): domain Eukaryota; kingdom Metazoa; phylum Arthropoda; class Insecta; order Orthoptera; family Acrididae; genus Schistocerca; species Schistocerca piceifrons. The sequence goes on along the minus strand of NC_060140.1, from coordinate 22,672,920 downwards.
CCTATCCGGAGTCTAGTTAAAATTACCTCCTCCCGACGACAAGGCCGAGAGGAAGAGGTCCACGCACAGCGAAGAGGTTTGACGTTCCGTAATTTATTATCGGGAAGTGCAGACCAATGTGTGTGCCATAGAAGAGCAACACGGCGTCATAAAACACTCTGTAGATCGGCAAAGGGAACCATTGGAACAGCGGGCCGAGGGAGAGAGACTGCAGTCTTTCCCGCTATATCGGCTGCCTCGTTTCCGAAGATACCAACATGCCCTGGAATCCAGAGGAATGCCACAGAGACACCCCCCAAGTAGAGCAGGTGGAGGCAGTCCTGAATCCGGTGGACCAAAGGGTGGAGGGATAAAGAGCTTGGAGGTTGAGAAGAGAGCTGAGCGAATCCGAGCATATAACATACTGCATCCGCTAATGGCGACGGATGTATTGGACAGCCTGGACAACAGCGTAAAGCTCCGGAATAAAAACCGAACAGGGGTCGGGAAGCCGAAATCTAATAGGGGTGTCGCCAACAATATCGCCACTCCAAACACTAAATGTGGTCTTTGAGCAGTCAGTGAAAATAAATGTGGCATCCTCCATTTGTGTGCATAGAGTAGCAAATGCCCGACGATAAACTATAGGGGGGGTGGGGTGGGGTTACTATCCCTGGGAAGCTGGGAAAGGTCACGGAGAAGGCAGGTCCGGGGGCGAAGCCAAGGTGGCGCCGTACCCTCACTTGTCAAAGTTTTTGGAAATTGGAAGGAAAGGGAATGTAGCAGTCGGCGGAAGCGGGCTCCCGGTGATAGTAGAGAGGAAGGGCGGCCTGCATACCCTAAATCCAAGGAAGCGTCGGAAAAAAGAGCAGGGGTCGGATGAGCAGGCATGGAAGACAGATGACTAGCGTAACGACTCAGGACAGCTCGCCGATTGGACAGCGGAGGTTCACCCGTCTCAGCGTAAAGGCTCTCCACGAGGGTAAAAAGCTCAAGAAGCTAAACGCAAACACGGTGGTGGACAGAGTCGAGACGCCGAAGAATAGACGGCCGTACAGAGGAGTAAACTATGCTTCCATAGTCCAATTTCGAGCGCACTAAGGCGCGATATAGGCGGAGGAGGAGCACTCGGTCCGTTCCCCAGGAGGTACCACTCAGAGCACAGAGGGTGTTGAGGGATCGCAGACAGCGAGCCGAAAGGTAGGGAACGTGGGAAGACCAACACAGTTCCCTGTCAAACATAAGTCCCAAAAATTTGGCAACGTCCGCGTACGGAAGGTCGACAGGGCCTACATGTAGGGAAGGCGAATAAAACTCTGTACGACGCCAAAAATTTACACATACGGTCTTACTGGGAGAAAATCGGAAGCCGGTTTCGATGCTCCATGAGTGGAGGCGATCAAGACATCCTGGATGACGTCGTTCAAGAAGGCTGGTCCATTGAGAGCTGTAGTAGATTGTAAAATTGTCGACAAAAAGGGAGTCAGAGACATCGGGAAGCAGACAGTACACAATTGGATATGTGGCGATGGCAAACCGTCCTGTCCATGGCACAGAGCCCTCGGGCACCCTGTTGTCTTGGGAGAGAGTAGTGTTCACCAGCACCTTAAATGTGCGCTCTCATAAATTCAGCAACGAAAAGGGGTAGCCGACCTCGACAGCCCAAGAAAACAGGGTGCGGAGGATACCTGTCCTCTATCAGGTATCGTATGCCCACTCCAGATCAAAAAGTATAGTTACTGTTTGGCGTTTCCTGAGAAAATTGTTCACAATGCAAGTGGAGAGAGCAACAAGATGGTCAGCTGCAGAACGATGGGCAGGTGTTAAAAACGTTTCTGGAATCCAGGCACCAGCCTAAACGGCAGCTTCACATCCGCTCCACAATCTTACATACATTACTCGTGAGACAGATGAGGCCATAGCTAGAGGGGAGATTTTTGTCCTTTCCAGGTTTCGGAACAGGAATGACGACAGCTTCCAGCCATCTTCTGGGAAATGTACTGCCAGACCAAATTCGATTATAAAGGTGAAGGAGGTAACGCAGACTACGGAATGATAAATGGAGCAAAATTTGGACGTGGATGCCATCCGGTCCTGGGGAAGGAGAGCGAGACGAAGAGAGTGCGTGTTGGTATTCCCGCATAGAAAAAACAGTATTTGGCTTTCGCGATTTTGAGAGGAGAAAGCAAGAGGTCACACTTCTGCTGATCGTGTCTTCGGAAGAAAGGCTGGCGGGTAATTGGAAGAGCTCGAAATCTCAGCAAAATGTTGACCCAATGAGATAGAAATTGCGACTGGTTCCACTAAGGTACCTTGCAAGACAGTTAGCCCAGAGATCGGGGAGAAACTTATACGTGCTGGATAACCGTCGAATTCAACCCCAAATAACAGATGAGGGAGTGAAGGTATTAAAGGGGCTGGTAAAGAAGTCCCAGCTTGTCTTCTTGCTATCACGTATGATGAGACAGCATTGCGCACGCAACTGCTTATAGTGGATACAGTTGGCCAATGTAGGATGACGGAAGAAAACGCGAAGAGCACGTCTCCACTCGTATTTTGCGTCACGGCGCCTCGTTCCACCAAGGAACATCGGGGCAACGGGGCAAAGGGGAGGTACGGGGTATTGAACGTTCCGCTGCTGTAAGAATAACTTCCGTAACATGAGTGAGCTGATCGCCGGTGCTAAGAAATGGACAGTCATCAAATGTTGCTAGAGAGGAGAAAAGTGTCCAATCGGCTTGGGAAAACTTTCAGCGTCTTTGGCGCATAGATGGCAGTTGTGGCTGAAATCTAAGGACACATGGAAAATGGTCACTCGAGTGCGTATCAGCAAGAGCGAACCATTCAAAGCGCCGAGCTAGCTGAACCGTACCAAATGAGAGAAGGTTGACGTGGAGGCAAGCAAAAATGTAGGTTCCCCAGTGTTGAGGCAAACAAGATCCGCTTGGTGGAAAAGGTCATTCAATAGGGAACCTCTCAGACAAGGAAGTGGAGATCGCCAAAGCGGGTGGTGGACATTGAAGTCCCCAACCAAAAATGGGGGGGGGGGGGGGGGGGGGACTGACCAAGGAGATGAAGATCAGACAAGGAAGTGGAGATCGCCAAAGCGGGTGGTGGGCATTGAAGTCCCCAACCAAAAATGGGGGGGGGGGGGGGGGGGGGACTGACCAAGGAGATGAAGAATCGCCTCTTGCCACCGGTGTGGACGATGGAATGGAATATATATGGTACAAAGAGAGAGAAGCTGTATCTAGACAGGGATAGACGTACAGCGACAGCTTGGAAGAACTGTTTCAGGGGATTGGGTGATAATAGATAGTATCATGGAGAAGAATCATTAGTCCCCCATGTGCCGAATCGCGATCAAACCGGACTGATTGGAAAAGAGGGAAAACAAAGCGATCGTGGGGACGTAGCTTCGTTTCCTGAAGACAGAAGACGACTGGGTAGTAGGATCGTAAGAGAATCGACAAAATCTTCCCGATTGGAGCAAATTCCGCGGATATTCCAATGGATAATTGACATAGGGTGGACAGAAAAAGGATAAATTGCACCACGGTTGCCGTCAACTCGACGGCCGAGAGCCGGCGGCCGACGGCGTGGAGCGGCATTCCGCCAATTTCAGAAGATCCTGATTGATAGGTTGTTCGGGGGAAGCTCCTGCCAGCAGTGATCGGCTGGTTGATCGGCCGCCAGCAGTGCGTCTCGGCGATACGGAAGACGGCCGAGGGCGGCTTCCGCTGGGTGGCGTTGTATAACAGTCACGCCGTGGAGGAGAAGGAGAGGAACTTTGTTTCTTATGAGCCTTCTTGGAGGCAGTTGAGAAGAGAGAGGAGTCGATGGTTGTGAGGTCTGGGTATTTAGAAAATCTTCGCGAGTAGGTTCTTTTTGGGAAGTCCGGGCGTCCGATTTTAGGGCCCATGATTTAGCAGGAGCCGCTGAAGGTTGAGCCTTGGAGTAAGCAGGTGATAGTGGGGAGCTGGAATGGCGATCTCTGGGCTGGTCGACCTGACGACTGTGATGCTAAAGGTCAGATCGCAAGTCTGCGTGGCTGCCTCCTTAGTAGGTCGAGGAGAGGCGAAGACAGTACTACATTTACCCGTTGGGAGCACAGTGGGCTTTCTACTGGTGAATAACTTACGAGCGGCAAAGGTAGGCACTTTTTCCTTCACTCGGATTTCCTGAATATTTCATTCATCTTTAAAGATAGGGTAATCTCTAGAGGAAGCAGTTGATGCAATGAGAGGATCGAGGTGGACAATTACTCTCATGGGCATCCCTGCAACATTAACGCATTTGGCCGTATTGGAACACGACTGGACTGATTACACCGCTGGCACCGATAGCAACGCTTTAATTTCGGATGCAAGCTGAACTCTGTCAAACATCAACAAGAGAGTACGACTCAGAACCAATTTTTTTCAACCCTTTTCATGACGCGATGTACGGCCGTTACGACCTGATGAGACAGGTAATTTTGAATGTCCTCATTGGATAATCCATTTAGTGATCTTGTATAAACCAACCCGCGCAATGAGTTTAACGTACTGTGCTCTTCCACCCGGGCAGGGAAGGTGTGTAGCAGTGTAGTTCGAAGCAATGTTTGTGCCTGAAAGGTGCGATTTCGTAACTGGGAAGAAGACTTGACAGGGCCTGCAATTGCGTCGGCACCTTTCTGAATACTGAAAGGGTTGACTGGGGAGAAGGCTCGACCTTCGTCAGACCGAGAAACAACTATGAACTTTGGCACTGATGGAAGAATTGTCCGTGGCTGAGACTGAGCTAACTTTCTCTTGTGGGCAGAAGTTGTAGTAGTGAGGAAACCATTGCGAAAGTACCCCCATGATTACCAGCGTCTCCGATGGCGCGCTCCCTCCTAGTGGGGGCCCTCTCTGAGGGCACTCCCGCGTTACGTGACTGTACGCACCTCAGGTCACACTTCCCGAGAGACGGAGGGACAAATTCGCACTTTGGGAAGGTACCAGCTCGGGTAATCATCCCTTCCTAGGGCTGGCCTTTACCAGGGAGTACGTATGTGTCCTAATTGTCTACCTGGGGCAGGGAGGAATTACGCGTTACCCCGTCACCGGGTACCTGTGGGATCGCGTGGGTCGGCCTTCAGGCACGCACAGGGAGGAGAGAAAGAGAAAGGGAGGAACGAAGACAAGGAAAGAAGAGCTCTCAAACGCTGCACTTTAGAAGAAAGTTAAGAGAAGAATCAAGGAAAAGAGAAGGTCGAAGTGAGGACAGGACTTACTTCACAGTGTAGAGAGAAAAGAAGAGAAACCAAGTCTTACAGTCATAAGCGTCCGTCTCCGGACGTAGGCACAAAACATACTCCCAAAGAGAGGGAGAAGGGGAAGGGGAAGGGGCGGGGAGGGAAGGATCGGGGACAGGGGGGGATGTAGAAAGGGAGGTATGCAGCCTGGAAAGGAAAGATAGCTGCACTAGCTCAGGGTCCTGTGCTCGCCACACACGTATCCACAAAAGAGTTTTGGACCCCCTGGGGCGGCTAGTGTAATACGCACCATTGGCCAAACATATTGCACAATTGTGGATTGTGTTAAGACGGTGCAACATGAAACACACGAGTAGAAGCATAAATGAAATACCCCAAGTCTAGTCTCGAATAGACATGAAATAGGTATAAACTAAGGTGGGTCGTCCGATTTTCTTTCCAGGAAGTACCGCTGATGATAAGTAGAACATTTCGGGATCGGAAACAGCGTGTGGCCAGGCAAGACACATGTGTGGACCAAGAAAGTTTCCTATCAAGCATGCACACCAAAAATTTCGTAGTTTCAGAGGACGGAAGAGGCAACAGGTCGAGGATGTAAAGATGGGGAAGAAAGCCACTGCACAGCTAGAAATTCGTACAAATGGTTTTGCCAGCAGAAAAGCGAAAGCTATTGTCGATGCTCCACGAGTGAACACGATCGAGACATCGCTGAAGCCGCTGCTCAAGGAGACACGTCCGTGGAGAACTGAAATAGACAGCAAAGTCGTCAACGAAAAGGGAGCCTGTTGGGAGACAGGCCATAATAGGGTTGACGGTTATAGCAAAGAGGACGACACTTGGGACGGTGCTTTGAGCCACCTCATTCTCCTGGATGAAGGTGTCCGATAAGGCAGAACCAACACGTATCTTGAAAACTCGGCCTTTTAATAGTTTCTCAATCAAATCGGACAGGCGACCTCAGAAGTCCCAGTGTATAGAGTAAGGAGAATACCACTTCTCTAGCAGGTGTCGTAGACTTTCAACAAACCAAAAAACACGTCCATACCCTGGTATTTCCGCAGAAAACTATTCATGCCTGGGGTTGACAAAGTGACGAGATGGTCAACTGCAGAACGGCGTGAGAAATTCACAGTGTCCAGTGGTTAGAAGATTGCGAGACTCGAATCACCAAACCAACTGGCCCGGAACCATACGTTCCATCAGCTTGAAAAAACAAATGGTGAGAGAAAGGGGGCGGTAGCTAGAAGGAAGGTGGATTTCCTTATTGGGCTTAGTTATGGGTATGACAGTGGCTCCACACCAGTATCTGGAAAACGTGCCATCTGTCCAAATACGATTGAACGTACGAAGGAGAGTGTTCTTGCCTGGAAGAGGAAGCTGCTGCAACATCTGAATGCGAACATCATGATAAGTAGGACATTTCGGGATCGGAAACAGCGTGTGGCCCGGCCCTGGGGCGGAAGATCGACATGAGGTAAGAGCAGTATCAAGCTCTCTTATAGTAAAGGCGGCGGCAGTGTAGTAGTCACAATTCTGAGCGGAGAAAGATATCACCCAAGCCCCCTCCACTCGTTTCTTAGGGAGGCAGGTTGTGTGATAGCGGGCGGAGCTAGAAATCTCCGCAAAATAGCGGCCCAAAGTGTTGGAGACAGCAATAGGAGCCACAATGACATCATCTGCTACTGGCAGACCGAAAATCGGGGAATGAACTTTGGTTCTAGAGAGCCGACACAGGTTTCCCCCACAAGTCAGCAGAGGGAGTAGAACTTTTAAATAAAGTAAAGGAAATCCAGTTACTTACTTTTTTTTAGAACAGGACACTGCGCATACAGCTGTTTACAACGAATACAGTTCGTCACTGTAGTACAAAGGTAAAAACACGCGAATTGCCTCACGGCTCACCTCAGTCTACCAAGGGACCAGGACACGGCGTGGTAAAGATGAAGTGCGGCAGTAAAGAGAACATTTGTAAGGTATTCTAACCCGCCCGGTTAGCCGAGCGGTCTAACGCACGGCTTTCCGGAGTGGGAAGGAGCGCTTGGTCCCCGGCACGAATCCGCCCGGCGAATTTGTGTCGAGGTCCGGTGAGCCGGCCAGTCTGTCGATGGTTTTTAGGCGGTTTTCCATCTGCCTCGACGAATGCGGGCTGGCTCCCCTTATTCCGCCTCAGTTACACTATTTCGGCGATTGCTGCGCAAAAATAAGTTCTCCACGTACGCGTACAGCACCGTTACCCTACCACGTAAACATAGGGGTTACACTCGTGTGGTGTGAGACGTTCCCTGGGAGGTCCACCGGGGACCAAACCGCACAATAACCGTGGGTTCGGTGTGGGGCGGCGGAGGGGTGAAGTGGACTGTGGTAGTCGTCGTGGGGTTGTGGACCACTGCGGCTGCGGCGGGGACGGAGCCTCTCCGTCGTTTCTAGGTCCCCGGTTAACATACAATACAATACAAAGGTATTCTACCTGGTCATCACAACTAGGGAAATGTTATTCGTCAAAGGTCGCCAGGGAGGAGTAAAGCCTCTAGTCAAACACAGAAAGCTACCAACTGGGTTTAAACACAGGTGGGGTAGCATCAGCACACGGGAAATGTCGCTCGAGTATGTGTCACAGAGAAAGGCCCACTTGAGACGACAGGCATGCTGCACAGTTCAGAACAAATAGGTCCAAATGGGAACGTGTGTATGGGGTCTGAAAATAACATGGGTGCTCCAGTGTTAAGGCAGATGAGGTTGAGTTGATTGAGGTCAGCGAAAAGGGTATCTCTTGGACAGGTTCTGGAAGAGCCCCAAAAGGCGATGTTGCGCATTAAAGTCACCGAGCAGCAAAAACAGGTGAGGGAGTTGATCAATAAATGGAGGAAATCAGCTCTGGTGACACCGAATGATGGAGGGATGTAGATGTAGACGTTACAAAGAGAAAAGATTAAGCAAGGAAGGAAAATGTGGACTGCAACAGCTTGCAACTGGCTGTTCAGTGAAGTGGTTTGACTGTGGACATCATCCGGAATGAGCAATACGACTTCCCCATACGACCGAATGTGGTCCTCGGGGGAAAGGGGTAGGGAGAAAAATCAGAATGGAAATAAATGCGAGAGGTCAGAGTGGTTGCGAGGACGAAATTTTGTTTCCCGGAGGCAGAAAACAAGTGGACGGTGTTAAGCGAAGAGCAGCCGTAATTCCTCATTGTTGGATCTAATGCTGCTAACGTAGCATTGGAGGAGAGGCATGATGTGGAAACGGGAAGAGTGAAATAATGAAGGGTTGCCACCTTGGTGGATGCCGAGTGCCAGCCTTCAAATGCTCACTGGTACAGGTCACAGAGGCTGGAGGATCCTGTTCCGATAGATCCACAAAGGCGACGGCAGTCTCTTTGGGCCAACCTACAGATTTCACGGCAGAAAAGCGTTTGGTGGTGTGCATCGGCCAAACGGAGGTCGGCTGGGTAAGGGTATCAAGCGGCGACACCACTTAAGAGGATCTACAAGTCGGTGAAGGAGAAGATCATTTGACTTTGATTTCTTGGTCCCTTTGCAGTTGGCAGATGAAGATTCAGCTGTTTCTTGGCTAGATGGACGCAAAAAGTCTTCGTATGAGTACTCCTTCGGTCCTTTCCGGCCTGCCGCTTATGTAGCAGTTGATTTCGCCAGAGGCGAAGATTTTTTGGCTCGTTGCACAGCTGGAGGAGGAGGAGATGGGGATACTACAGTGACACTGAGCGATCTTATAAGTGGAGTGCTGAATTTGAGGTCGCAGAGCTGTGTGGCCATGTCCCTCGTGGAGCGATGGCGTAGCAAGAACAGTATGGTAAATGCCAGGTGGTAAAGTGCGGAGCTTTCGACTAGGCAACAACTTGCGAGCGACAAGGTAAGGTACTTTTTCCTTCAACTGGATCTCCTGGACAGTCTTGGGATGAGGCAGTGGCCTGGTTCATTACAACTGATACAGCGGGGAGGAGGAGGCGCCCTCGTGAGCATTCCTACCACAAGCAACAAATTCGGTAGTGTTTTTACAGGATTTTCGAGTGTGGTTGTATCGCTGACACTGGTAGCAAAGCGTCGGCTTTCTAATGTAGAGTCGGACCGTGATGACTTCATAGCCTGCTCTAATCTTCGATGGAAGCACTACTCCATCAAACGCGAGTAAAATAATGTGTGTAGGCACTACGGTTGCTTTAACCTTTTTCATTACCCGATGGACTGAAGTGACGCCCTAATCGGCGAGGTAAGTTCGGACTTCTCCCTCGGTCAAACCGTCGGGCAGCCCAGTGCAACTAACACCAAACGAAGAATTCTGAGTTCGATGGGTTTCGACACAAACAGGATAGCTGCGGAGGAGTGTAGCTGCAAGCAGTTGTTGGGCTTAAAAATCACAATTGGTCTGCAAAAATGAATTGCCACTACATAAACCAGAGCAGGATTTCTCAGGGCCTACAACTGCATCAACACCTTTCTGAATAATAAACTGATTAACTGTAGCAAAGGACTTTCCTCCTTCGGTGGGTGATACCACGAGGAACTGAGGGGCAGCTGGGAGAATCTTGGAATCTTCTGCCTCACTCTCTTTACTTATAGTAGACGTAGACTGAGATGGTGATTGGCTCATTATGAGAATATCTCCCACGATTGCCAGTGTCTCTAATGATGCGCACTTTCCAACTCGAGGCCCCTCTTAAGAGGAGGAAAAGGAAGAAACAAGAGGAACCGCAAATGCCAAAGCGGAGGAAGGAGAGAAGAAAAAAACCCCACAGTGGAAGGACTGTTCTGGCGTCAGGCTACTCGAACTTCAAAACACATTCCCAAATATATCCCTGACATGTTCCCCAAGGGAGGGGAAAAAGGATAGCAGGAGGATGGACATGCAGCACGGAAAGGCTGGGGCCCCATTGTAGCCAAGCACGAACTCATCAAAGAGTGGTGACACACTGTCTGATAGAGAGATTGCTCAGTGACTTCCCTAGAACATAATTTGGAGTCTTTTTCTCTCTTGCAGCCCCACAAAATGACGACATAAAAAGTTTATTTCCTACTAAATGTTCGTTTTTGATGCGGCAGAACTTCGGCATCAATGATTACGTTTTTAATTTATTATTTCTATGCTACTGAATCTACTCGCTACTCATAATGCAGACAGTCGGAGCATATAACAATGAAGATACGTACATACTTATATCATTGTACGACACATAGTTTAGGAGAAAAACTAGCTTTCCAGAAATATTAAAACTAATAAAACGAACATGATAAGGGTTTTGCGTCTTCAACTGTAGAATGTTTCAGATGCTGCATGCCAAGTATTTAACACAGTAACCCACTTGTAAAGTAATCAAGAAGTTTGAAGATGTTTTATACGTGGGGGTTCGATTGGTGTGTGTGTGTGTGTGGGGGGGGGGGGGGGTGAATTACTCCAGCTTCTGGAGCCCCTATCAAGTAGGCATCACAGCAGACGCCAAATGAATCTGGAGGTGCTCTGATACGCACTTGGGAAAATTAAATGGGCGTGTTTGCAGAAACGGCAGCCTTCCCCCCCCCCCCCCCCCCCCTCCAGACTGTGTTGGGGAAATTCAGAGAACCGATACTCGAGGAAGAGTCTGCAGCAACTGTATAATGTAGGGAGCCTGAGAAAGAAACGAACAGAGGTACAGACTGAGTTTCCCATGCTCAATAGGCGAATGGAATGAGTCAGCGAATCGCTGACATTGGTACGAAGTAGCCTTAATCACGCACTGTATAGTGGCTTGCAAAATATGTATGCAGATGTAGTTAGAGCAGAATAAATAGTAATCGACCTCAAAACATGGATGTTAAATGATGGGTTTATAGAATTACGTAAAACGCAACATACAAATACGGCGAATATCATATTTATTCGTAAATACAGTAATAGTTCACAAAACATTCGCACAATTTTTTATGTACAGATAGGAAACAACATTTCGAGAATTGTTTCCCCCGTCAATTTGCTGCGCCGTTGACAGAGGGCATATCCTGCTTTTGAGAACATTCTTTCACAAGGTGTCTATATGGCCACGCAGCTCAAATTTGAAAGAGGAGTTATTTCCAACTTTCGACAGTTAGTACTGTTGATGTGACTCCATATTCTTAATGAATCTAGTTGAAGATCGTTCGGATTATAACTGAGCGGTGACGGTAGTCTGTTTCAGTTTGCAAACATTTCTTTTCTTGTCCTGCTATCATAATATTCGCTCAATAAATCGAATTTTGTTTACCCTTAACAAACCAACGTGTTGCCTACACTGCTTGATACCACAAAAACACGAACTGAATGAACAGTGAATGACATTAGTCCACGCTTTTAGCTACAACAACAGCCAATGTTCCTGTGTAAGTTCGTTCAAAAATATTACTCCCCCCAACCTTATCCGATGGTCACGTTCGACACGTCACAGCCAATATCTTTATGAGACAAGTTCAGAATAAAACTTGTTTACATAACGAAAAAACATTTAGCAGTGTTAACAGTTCCCCAGATTCTTTTTTTTTTTTTACCAACCTCGAAGGTCGATATTTTGTCTCGAGCAGAAAAGATACGATGTTTCAAATACCGCAGTGTCGCTGTTAAATGTGGTGTATACTTAAACTAGCAGCATCGATAATTTATAAATACCCACGCGATCACCGCACCCCTCTAAGCCACAATATGCAAGCAGTCGTGCTCGGCTCTCAGGTGTCGCACGCCTCTAGTTACCGTTAGCTTCGACGGGACGGGCGACTAGTTTCTGACAAGAGAACCTCCCCATCGCACCCCCCACAGATTCAGTTATAAGTTGGCACAGTGGATAGGCCTTGAAAAATTGAACACAGATCAATCGAGAAAACAGGAAGAAGTTGTGTGGAACTACGAAAAAAATAAGCTAAATATACAAGCTGAGTAGTCCATGCGTAAGATAGGCAACACCAAGGATATAGTGGAACGAGAGGTCCTTGGTTCAAGTCTTCCCTCGAGTGAAAAGTTTATTTTCTTTATTTCCGCAAAGTTATGATCTGTTCGTTCGTTCATTGACGTCTCTGTTCACTGTAATAAGTTTAGTGTCTGTGTTTTGCGACCGCACCGCAAAACCGTGCGATTAGTAGACGAAAGGACGTGCCTCTCCAATGGGAACCAAAAACATCTGATCGCAAGGACATAGGTAAACCGATTCCTCTACAGGAAAACACGTCTGATATATTCTGTACGACAATGGTGACGGCATGTGCGTCACATGACAGGAATATGTTGTCGACCCAGCTAACTTGTACACTTCGCGAATGGGTAAAAATATTCTTCTACCTTGCCCGATTTAGGTTTTCTTGTGGACGTGATAATCACTCCCAAAAAAGAGACGAAAACATAACGAACGGACAGATAATAATTGTCTGAAAATAAAAAATTAAACTTTACACCCGAGGGAAGACTTGAACCGAGGACCTCTCGTTGCGCAGCTGCTCACGCTAACCACGGGACCGTGGCGCTCCTAAGCTCACGTTCTCCTGAATGTTGCCTATCTTGCACATGGACTAGTCAGTTTGTATATTTTGCTTATTTTTTTCCTAGTTCCACACAACTTCTTCCTGTTTTCTCGATTGATCTGTGTTCAGTTTTTCAAGGCCTATCCACTGTGCCAACTTATAACTAAATCTGAGGGGGGTGCGATGGAGAGGTTCCCTTGTGAGGAGGCGGCTCTCTGCCCTATTGGACAGTGCAGCTAACGGGTCCAGTTTGCAGGCAACTCGCAAGGTCTGGATTAAGACAATTTGCGCACCGCGTCATCCGGTGCGGGCGAATTAGCGACACACACACACACAGGATGCCGCACAAAAACCCCCGGCCCGGCCGGCGCCGCCCGCAGCCGCGAATTGAATTTCCGGGGAGAGCCGCGAGCCGTCCCGTTCCTACCGCTGGCTGCTGTGCTGGCGGCACAGCTAGTGCTGCAGAACAGAACATCCCACATCACGCGCGCCTAACCGCCCACCATTTCCCTCCCACCAAGTGCGCATCTTTACGGTGAACGGTTTTACCTTCTCCTCTTTATTATTACACAGAATTTGTACACGTTAACAATACTCAGATTTGAGAGTTATCTTTTGTGTCTCCTCTTTATTATTACACAGAATTTGTACACGTTAACAGTACTCAGATTTGAGAGTTATCTTTTGTGTCGTCTGGTTGTCACTGTGGGCTTGTACCTTTGGAAGCAAGAAGAGGATGTTGTTTGGTGGCCCGTATCCTCTTCTATAAGACAAACTGCACACATGCGTTAACAGGGTTCTTTATTTATAAGAATAAGAAGTGTTCCGCTACGTACACTACTCTGGTCGCTACGTGCTGACTGACTCTATGAGCTAGAGGCGGAGCTGACTGCGATTGCGACTCACACTGGGCTGCGGCTGATGACTCGTTGACTCAATGGATGACTGACTGGCCCTCTAAATACTGGCGATTGAGAGGACGGTGGCGGCCAGTTCCTTGCTACTTTGTCTCAGGCCTCTCTCCTGATAGGCTCGCTTGCTCCAGCGTCTATTATCGAACTTCTCGCAACCTCTCTGCTGCCCGGAGTCCTGGCGACAACTTACGCCAGCACATAATCTAATGTATAATGATGTGCACGCACTTATAGAATATTATTTCCGAAAAGCTTCTGGTTCTTAGGCTCCACAGTGAAAATGAGTTTTTTAAGAACTTTTTCCGCCACTGACTGATGTTTTACGGCCTCGAATATCACTATGTTCGTATAATGGTCGAATATATCTTAATTATGCTAAGACACTGTTGTAAGCACTTCACAATGGCCTAAGTGCTCACACTGCAATCGCGTGTTGAAAAATAAAAACACTACAGTTAACTGCGGAAAGACTATGACCTTTAAAAACTATTACTGAGGTCACAGATGCGAAATTTTGCTGTACTTTATAAGCGCACTCCTGACTATCAAAGTAAACATCACATCTAGACACTGACACGCACTCATCGGGTGTTAGAATGTGCAGGACAAAACTTGTTTCACCGTACATATGTTTTCCATCTCTCGAAAATGAAAACCGAGGTAAGGAAGAAAGTCAAGAAAAAAAAATGGACAACTTCCCAAAACTGAAATGGAAGCAAGTGATACGGAATAAATTTCGTTTTACGTGTAATTTTTTAGATAAGCTGTCAGTTCCCGACGAGTGACGCGTAAGAAACGTAGTGGGATTTCCAACGTGACACGCACCCAAGTTTTGTACTCACAGTTATTTTGTACAGGAAATGTATTCGCAGTTATAATATCCAATTGTCGAATGGGATTTGTGCCGTACCGCGACTCAAACCCCGATTTCCGCTTGTCGCGAGTGGTCGTCGCAACCATCCGGCTACCCGTGCACGCTTCACGGCCACATCCAGACATACATGCATGCATGCATGCATGTTCTAATGAACACTGCAATATCGTATTTGTGCCCAGACACCGGGCAAGCAACTTTAGATTAAACGTTTCTCCTGCACGGGAATTACAGCAAGGTTAATGACGCATGGGTGACGACATATGGAAACTTGAGCCTGGCCGCAATGCGTGCAACGATGGGCGAAATATTCAAGAAGCCCGCAAGAAGCAAGCGGGAAATTTCGTATCGACTTCCGGTCCTCACAAATTTTTTAACGTGGTTATTGTTGTGAATTGGCAGGAGCCAATTCACGGGGTTTCGAGGAAGCCGAAAGGCATCCGTTTAAGCTCACGCAGGCTGGCGTGAGGTCTGGAACAGGTCAGAGAAATAAGACTAGCAAAACAGGAGGTAACTGGTAGAATACTTAACTTTAATCCACAATTAGTGCACATCTCTCTTGATTGTACATGCTTCACAAGATAAATATCAATTGAATACGGCGCCTTGCTAGGTCGTAGCAAATGACGTAGCTGAAGGCTATGCTAACTATCGTCTCGGCAAATGAGAGCGTAATTTGTCAGTGAACCATTGCTATGAACGTCGACTGTACAACTGGGGCGAGTGCTAGGACGTCTCTCTAGACCTGCCGTGTGGTGGCGCTCGGTCTGCAATCACTGACAGTGGCGACACGCGGGTCCGACGTATACTAATGGACCGCGGCCGATTTAAAGGCTACCACCTAGGAAGTGTGGTGTCTGGCGGTGACACCACAATTATTCCATTCTACAGTCGGAGGTTGCATATATCCGCAACTCCGAAAACATTTTCTGTATTCTTAATATGCGTATTTGCATTATCAGTGTTGTCTCGGGCACGCATTAACCAAAATAATTGGGAGCTTGCTGTTGCACAATTTTAGATATATATAAAATTCGCTGTACGTAAGCAGTACCATATGTACACGTAGATCTGTGTCCACTTAGTCTTCTGTCGCTTCTCGGTACGTGAAGTCACGACTACTGACGATGCCTTTCTCCGTCTTGTTGGCGACACCTCTAAATGGGCGTAACTCCATGTGGTCTCGAACTGCAGGTATTCGCCAGGCCATTCATGGTCCGAAATATCCTTGTAGAGACGTGTAGAACATCATCACTGACGAGGTTTGAATTCTTTCCAATCTCTGATTAACGTGAATGCTCCCAACCGGTAAGAACTGCGAACGGGGTGTGAACTCGTAACGTCTGTGCTCCCGAGTTGCGCATTCAACCATTCTATTCCTCGATCTGCCGTGATAACATAATATGATGCGACTCGTATCTTCTTCGTCGCCACATGTCCAAACAGAGGCGGCGTCAAACACTCCCCCAGTCGACGTAGACTTTTTAAAACGGCACGATTTAATTTTATGCGTGCTGTGCTTGTCTACTGACGGCTTGGTGCCGCGATAACAGCGTGCAATTCTCCTTCGTTGTTGGTTGTTCTCCATTTTTCGTGACGCCTCAACCCATAGTCAGTTTAAATCACTGTAGGAAATTAGTGTGCGGTATTTTTGGATGTCATGTCAACAATATGATCCTTAACAAGTGGAAATGGGAAGCAGAGTCGCTATACTTTAAATTTGAAGAGACACGCTCGCACGACAGAAAATGTTTCATACTTGTGTTTAACAAGTATAACATCTGCTGCCTGATGGGACTGGAGCATAGATCCCTCAGGCCGACCGTTATCAGAACTACGGCTATGAGCTGTGCTGCCAGTTCTGCCCTCTCAGCCGTTGGAAAACGTCCGACAGCAATATTTTTCGCCTCAGGGGATCCGCAGGTATTCTACAAGTCCTTAATCACGCCTTTCCCGCATATCCAGAGGGCTGCCCCTATTCGCTACAGGGAAATTATTTGACATAATAATAGAATTCTGAGTGTACGCCATTAGAACGTGAAGTATCAAGCAGGCATTAACGGCGCCCCTTCGAAGTTAAATTTACGGAGAGTTAAACATGGGTTAGACATCGTGAGGAGCTGCCGCTTTCTTTTCAACTCCATTTTTGAGATCAATTCTTTGAGATGCAGATGTATTATGCAAAATACAGCAATTACATTCCTCTATTAAGGTATCAAAGCACCAATGATCGGAAACAAACGAGATTAAAATCCTTTTTAGTAATGTTTTAGAACGACAACCCCTCTGTTAAGGGTAGAAATCCAACAATCATTATATATAAAAAAAACGATTTCAATTCTAAATTACATACGTAACGCAAATATACCGTAACTGTCTACTAAACCTATTTCTAGAAAGGTGTACGACGCTATCGGATGCGGATGAAGTTACATAAAAAAATGAAAAATCGTTCATAACACCTTTGTTGTGCCAGAATGAGATTTCCACTCTGCAGCGGAGTGTGCGCTGATATGAAACTTCCTGGCAGGACCGAGACTCGAACTCAGGACCTTTGCCTTTCGCGGGCAAGTGCTCTACCAACTGAGCTATCCATGCACGACTCACGCCCCGTCCTCACAGCTTTACTTCTGCACCCCCCCCCCTCCTCCTCCCTTCTTCCATCCAATGCTAAACTGGAGATCCTTTGGTGTCTCAGAATGTGTCCTAACATTTGATCCCTCCTTTTGATCAACTGGTGCCACACATTTCTTTTCTCCCCATTTCTATTCAGTACCTCCTCACCAGTTTCGCGATCTACCCATCTAATCTTCTGCAATTTGCATAGCAACACAATTTACGTCTCTTTTCTCTTCTTGCTGAAGCTGTTCGTCATCCATGTTTCACTTCCATACATGGCTACATTTCTTACAAATACTTTCTGAAAAGACTTTCTAACACTTAAATCCATATTCGATGCTAACAAATTTCTCTTCTACAGAAACGCTTTTCTTGCCATTGGCAGTCTACATTTCATCTCCTCTCTACCTCGGCCCTCATCGGTTATTTTACCGCCCAAATAGCAAAACTCATCTACTACTTTAAGTGTGTCTTTCCTAATCTAATTCCCTCAGCATTACCTGAATTAATTCTACTACATTCCATTATACTTGTTTTGCTTTTGTTGATGTTCATCTTATCAACTCTTTTTAATACACTATCCATTCCGTTCAACTGCTCTTCCATATCCTTTGCTGTCTCTGGCAGAATTACAACGTAAGTGGCAAATCTCAAAGTTTTTCTTTCTTCCTCCTGACCCTTAATTGCTACTCCAAATTTTTCTTTGTTTTCCTTTACTGTTTGTTCAAACTACAGATTGAATAACATCGGGGATAGGTTACAAGCCTGTCTCACTCTCTTCTCAACCACTGCTTCCCCTTCATGCCCCTCGACTCTTATAACTGCCGTCTGGTTTCTGTACTATTTGTAAATAGGCTTTCACTCCCTGTATTTCACCCCTGCTCCTTCAGAATATCAACGAGAATATTCCAGTCAACACTGTCAAAAACTTCCCCTAAGCCTACAAATGCTAGAAACGTAGGTTTGCCATTCCTTAACCTATCTTCTAAGGTAATTCGTAGCGTCGTTATTACCTCTCATGTTTCTACATTTCTCCGGCAAACTGATCTTCCCCGAGGTCGGCTTCTACAAATTTTCTGTAGTTCTGTACAGAATTCGTGTTCGCATTGTGCAAAAAAGACTTATTAAACTGATAATTCGGTTATATTTACACCTGTCAGCACCTGCTTTCTTCGGAATCGAAATTATTACGTTCTTCTTGAAGTTTTGACGTTATTTCGCCTGTCCCGTATGTCTTGCAAACAAGATAGGAGAGTTTTGTCATGGTTCTCTCTCCCAAGCCTACCAGTAGTTCTGACGGAATGTAGTCTACTCCCGCAGCCTTATTTCGACTTACGTTTTTCAGTGCTCTGTCAAATTCTTCTGGCAGTGTCGTATTTTCCATCTCATTTGATCTACATCCTCTTTCCTTTTCGTCATTTTGTCTTAAAGTTCATCCGCCCTGTAGTGGCCCTCTATATACTTCTTCCGTACTTCACCTTTCCCTTCTTTGCTTAGTATTGGTTTTCCATCTGAGTTCATGATTTTCATATACCTGCTCCTCTTTTCTCCAAAGGCCTCTTTAATTTTCCTGTAGGCGGTATCTATCTTTCCCCTACTGTTAAATTAAAAAGCAAACTGTGTATCTTGCCGCGTGCAGGTGATTGAACATTTCACGCGGAGTTTTCAAAATTAACGAGTAACAAAACATCGCTAAAATAGATTGCTCTGTGAACTCTAAAGTACAAAGGAAGAACTCTAAAGAACAAAGGAGAAGCCGCAAATGTATCATATAATGCCAACCGTGTGATGAATGAACGCGCGCAAACGCTGCCGTGTCCTTCCCAGCGCGCGCGCGCGCGCGCACACACACACACACACACACACACACACACACACACAGCTGCTGCTCTACTTCATGCGGCACCTGTGCTAGACAGCTGCCGACCAAAGAATAAAAACAAGGCAATCAAGTGTGTGTCCATTTGGATTCGTCAAGATACCTGCATTTCGTAATATATCGATGACCGAGAAACTGATCACTTGTTTCTTTCGTTATGCTAAACATTTTGCTACTGAGTACCGAATAAGTCATCGATGAAATCAGGTGCAACAATCGAAAACTTCTCATCATTGTTCACCATGACAATATCAGCTGTCCTACACAACACGACAAACAAGTGTTTATTTGACGGAGAAAAGCGTAGGATTAATATGTTATTGCTAGTGTTCACCTAAAGACCCCGTTTTGTATCTCGAGTCATCAGTCTTCTGTGGTAACCTCTTTATCTCGAGTACCACTTGCAACCTACATCCTCAATTATTTGCTGGTTACATTCCAATCCCTGTCTTCCTCTGCAGTTTTTGTCCTCTACAGCTTCCTCTAGTACCATGGAAGTCATTTCCGATGTCTTAACAGACGTCCTATCATTCTGCCCCTTCTCCTTATCAGTGTTTTCCACATATTTCTTTCCTCTCCGATTCTGCGCAGAAGCTCCTCATTCCTTACCTTATTAGGCCACCTAATTTTCAACATTCGTCAGTAGCACCACATCTCAAACGCTTGTATTCTCTTCTGTTCCAGTTTTCCCACAGTCCACGTTTCACCACCATACAATGCTGTACTCCAGATGTACATCCTCAGACATTTCTTCCTGTAATTAAGGCCTATGTTTGATACTAATAGACTTCACTTGTCCAGGAATGTCCTTTTTGCCAGTGCTGGTCTGCCTTTTACGCCCTCCTTGCTCTGTTCATCATTGGTTATCTTGCAGCCTAGGTAGCAGAATTCCTTAACTTCATCTACCTGGTCACCATCAATCCTGATGTCAAGTATTCCCTATTCTCAATCCTGCTGCTTCTTTCTTCGATTTACTCTCAGTCCATATTCTGCACTCATTAGACTGACAATTCCATTCAGCAGATCCTATAATCTGTTCCCTTATATCAAACAAAAAATTCGCACCTCAAGATGTTGAATTATTCCAAAACCAACTATTGAGGTGCCAAAACCAGAAACAAAAAAATGTCTCCGTAACTGGTTCAAACACATGCAAAATTGAATAAATTTTTATGACGAATATTTTGAGAAACAAAATCGATTTGGAAAAAGAAAGTTATTTCATTAAGTTTATGAAATCATAAAAGCCAATTCTCTTAAGGCAGAATACAACAAATTATATGAAAGAGCAGTGCATTAATACATTCTCCACACAAATGATAAGAAAGTAAAAACTAACGTGGATACGGAAATGTCCTAATCAGCGTTACTTGGCGCTGTTACTACTTCGTATTTGACCAACTAAAAAATTAATTTAACGGCGGCGCGATTTCGGTGTGGGCGGGATGAGAGAGAGCAAAGGTCCATTAACGGCCGGTAACAGTTAGTGAAAATGGCCTTTGTCCCGCGTGCGGCCATTAAATCGTGCAAATTCTTGCAGACAGAGGAAGCAAGTCACGGCGGCTGTGTCCGACGCAGATAAGCCTCTAGAATGCATCTGCTGACCCTTTCCTGTGAAAGCCGTTACGTTCCAGTTTTTCGTTTCAATTGTGCCCCCTTTTTTTCTCGCCCAATCCAGATGAAAATCGTCACGTTTGCTTTTGACACCACTGCATTACAACAGAGGCAGTATTCGTGACAGCTCTGCACAGTTATGCGGACGACAGGCGAGGTGAGAAACTTAAAGCCCGTTCTTTGCCATGCCACTGTCACAACAGCAGCGGGAAATTAAACGGCGAATCCCGCTACGAACACAAAGCAACACTTCTCGAGCGTGTCCTGCACAACCAGCCAATGCAACACATATCTTGGCGCACGTTTCTCATCACATCAGCCGTTATTTTTTGATGTCAGTATCATCTACGGCTGACAGGATAACATTCCTTTGATATAGTAAAAATTTTAATTCTTAAAAAAATTGTACTAAAAATAAAAAATAAAATTCTATTACTGCATTCTGGATTTTGCACTGAAAACAGATGAGAAAGTTGTTATGCATCTTATGGAGCATTTTTCTTCCCGTAACATCGCAATTAAGGTGATAAATCCGTAATAATTATGGACAATCCTTAATAGCTGACAGCTACGAAAAAGAATAACAAAATATTTATTAATTTTTTTGACAGAAGTCCATAAACATCAATGACGCGGATTGCAGACGTTACAGCAGATCGAAGGGAAGAGGGAATATCGCAGGAAGAAGTAGGAAAAACAGGAAAAGTAGGAGCGGAAGTAAAAAATTTCTTCGGTTTCAAGGAGAAAGCAAAGAACAAGACAGACGTAATATGGGAGAAGAAACGAAGTAGGAAACATGGCTCGTGCCCCTTTGTGCCAGACCGAGCTACTGCTACTCTGACATAGAACTAGTAGCAACAAACATAATTCACAGAACGTGGATTAAAAAGCTGAATGCGAAAACAAAGGTTTTGCAATAATATAAACGCATTAAAAGGTCTTTATGCTACAACGAACTGCCACACAGCGCGAAAGGAGAAACCTACATCACGAGGGAGTCGTTTATATGAAAACCTGGATTTTATTTCATTTCTCATTTCTGCTGGAACTTCACTGCAATGGAATCAGCAGAAATGACGACATCGGTTAGGAAATTATTGTCCACGAGAAACTCGTTTCTCTGCTTACTGTTCACTGAGCGATTGCTGCAGTGTCTTTTGGAATGAGCCCACATTTCTTACTACACTTTCCAGTGAGGCAGTCAAATAATTTAAAGGGGCGATGGAGTTTAAATTTCAATAGTTTCACAGATATCTGTTTCAAAGATGTGCCTGAGTAACACATACTAAAGTAAAACTAAATTGGATTTCACAAAAAATAATAGCTAACAAAAATGGTTCAAATTACTCTATGGCTCTAGTTTTACAGATACCTGTTTCAAAGATGTGCCAGAGTAACGCATACTAAAGTAAAACTAAATTGGATTTCACAAAAAATAATAGCTAACAAAAATGGTTCAAATTGCTCTATGGGTCTAAGCACTATGGTTCTTACCATCTGAGGTCAAAATATTTCTGTAAGACAGTGTGACGGCTCATAACAGTTGTGCCAGAGTTCGAAGTCAGTTGAGTACAGTTAAATGGACTGTCCAACAGAAAGTAGCTGGAGAAGTAGGACCACGTCCAGCGTTCGGTACGTGGTTACGAACAGGTTCTGACTCCGGCTTCCGGCCGCGCGCCTGAAGGACAACAACTCCAAAGAGCAATCCCACAGCGCCTGCGGTCGATCGTCTACTAAGGCAATGCGAAATGGAAACTAATTACACCAATTACAAACGCATTCAAACTGAACGAGGCGGAGTGGTTTTTGCTGCCTTCTTTGTGCGCTCTATGGAACAATCTAACTGGCTGCGCAGTGCCGAATAATTACGTCCCTTCTCAACCCCCCCCCCCCCCCCCCCGCACCAACTTCTTGTATCTCTTACACAAGCAGCAACTGCCACTAAAATTTCACCTGGCTGAAACAACAAACATAACGGCTTAGGAACACCCTTGTTCATTTGCACGTTCTTTTGACCTGGCAAAATTAGGGCCTCGCATCTAAGCAGACATACTGAGTGGGTTAACATTACAATATACATAATACACGAACGGTATATAGTAGCAGTTAACAGTAACGAAAAGTGTAAACATTGTTATTATTATTATTATTATTATAGGATACAAAAATAAATATAGGGTATAGGTTTTGAAAAAGGGTTTAATTCGATCATTCACTCAGCTGTGTTTGAGGCTCTAACAGAACAAGGAATAGAACAGGCCTATACATGTACACAAAACCTCCATAGCGTTTGTGAATGTAACTGAAGAAATCAATGAAGTTTCCTTTGAAAATGGTGTAAAACAAGGTGACTCTGTATCTCCAAAATTATTTATACTAGGCCTTAAAAAAACTATAAATTGGTGTGGAAAAGAAACGGAATCCAACCTCTAGGAAAGAGATTAAATAAATTGAGGATTTCTGCTGATATTGTTCATTTGCAAATAGTATAGAAGAACTTCAAACACAGGTTAGTGAACTTGCATTAGTCTACTCTGAACTTAGTCTAAAAGTGAACTATGACAAAACCAAAACCATGACGAATGAATGGACACCGGAGGGAAATATACCTATTGGAAGTACGCAACTCCAAGAGGTACAGAATATGTCCCTCTGGGTCAGCATGTAAATATGAATAAAGACCTAAAACCAGAAATATTTCGATGTATTGAATTAGGATGGCAAGTTTATGAAAGATACTATTCGGTTTAGAACTCTACGATGTAGGCAGAGCTGAGAGAAACAGTTTTTTAAAAGAATGTATAGTGCAAGTAATAATTTATGGCTGTGACACATGGACATTAAACGAATTTATTGTTAGGAAATTAAGGGTAACGCAGAGGGGAATGGAAAGATCAATGTTGGGCTACACAAAGAAAGACAGAAAGAAAGCAACTGATATCAGACTGACAACAAAGATCGGTGACACAGCAGAAAGAGTGAAATCTTGAATTGGCAGTGAGCTGGTCATTTCGCTCGAAGAAAAGATGACAGGTGGTGAAAACGAGTACCAGATTAGACCCCAATTTACCTAAATAGATCAAGGGGAAGATCGCCGGACAGATGGGACAGCGACGTAAGAAAGGCAGCCGGACTGAACTGCGAATGAGAAGCTCAAAATCGGCAGAAATGGAAGAACCAGCAGGGACGTCGATTCACACAGGCCACATCACCAAGTGATCGCATTGGCTGATGATGATGATGATGATGATGATGATGGTGATATGGTATTCCTGAAATGTGGGTATAATTAACACCTAACTAATTTCCTGCTCATATTTCTGTTGAATGTGAACAACAAGGTCTAACAGAAATGTATGATACCAATACGAAAGGAATCAAATGTGCACAAGCAGTTGAACGGTATGGAGAAAAGCGACGAGTAATACGGGAAGGTTAGCAGATGAAATGGAGAGAAGAAAAAGGGAACTGAGAGAGTCAAGGGAAGCATGGATAGCGTTCACAATATGACAGTGGCACTGGTTCGTTCTTGGATAAAAGGATTGCAGCTGGAAATTCCCAGAGGGAGCCTAGGCCGATGACAGCAGGTGAGGCTCTAATCTCTTGAACGCAGAGATTTTGGGTAAGACGCAGGTTACTGGGTAGTTTGTTCTGATCTTGTGCTGCAGTTACGGAATGGTGATACGTATTTTATAGTACTGAGGACACCAGAGACTAAGAAACCGACGAATAGAAGAAAACATGCCGAAAGTCACGTCGCGTATCCGTCGCATTCAGTACAGGCAGCACAGACGTGCTCAAACAATAACATTATTAACACTAGCACCCATCGGTACAGTCTTCTGGAGTTTTCATTATTTGTGCCGTCTTGCACCTCACAATCCTAAGGACTTGTCAACATTAAGGACTGAACTAATTTTTGTTTTAGTGCAGGTGAAAACAGTTTTCAACATTTTTGACAAGAGAGATTTCGTGCTTGCTACGGCACTTTTTTTTCTTCCCAATTCAGGTGCTCAACCAACATTATACCGATATCTCTTACCGTTTCCAGAATGAGATTCTCACTCTGCAGGTGTGGGCTGATATGAAACTTCTGGCAGATTACAGCTGTGTTTCGGACCGGGACTCGAACCCGGGTCTCACTCTGGCACACAGTTTTAACCTGCCAGGAAGTTTCATATCAGTATACAATCTGCTGCAGAGTGAAAACCTCATTCTCGACCCATCCCCCAGGCTGTGGCCAAGGCATGTCTCCGGAATAGTCTTTCTGCCAGGAGTGCTAGTTCAAATGGTTCTGAGCACTATGGGATGCAACTTCTGAGGTCATAAGTCCCCAAGAACTTAGAATTACTTAAACCTAACTAACCTAAGGACATCACACACATCCATGCCCGAGGCAGGATTCGAAACTGCGACCGTAGCAGTCGCGCGGTTCCAGACTGTAGCGCCTAGAACCGCTCGGCCACTCCGGCCGGCAGAGTGCTAGTCCCCCAAGTTTCGGGAGAGCGGCTGGCCGGGGTGGCCGACCGGTTCTAGGCGCGCAGTCTGGAACCGCGCGACCGTTACGGTCGCAGGTTCGAATCCTGTCTCGGGCATGGATGTGTGTGATGTCCTTAGGTTAGTTAGGTTTACGTAATTCTAAGTTCTAGGGGACTGATGACCCCAGAAGTTAAGTCCCATAGTGCTCAGAGCCATTTGAACCATTTTTTTCTGAAGAGAACTTCTGTGATATTAGAATGATAGGAGACGAGATATTGGAGGAAGCAGGCTGTGAGGACAGGTCGAGTTTGGCCCAGCATAGAGTTTTAACCTGTCAGAAAGTTTCTACGTACTGTTATTTGTAAGGACATTCGATACTGTAAGAGAGCATAGCAGAAATTATTTCACGTAAATCTTTGCTTATCAACTTATGGCGTGTTATACAAAAATGACACGTGACGTCTTATGGTTTAGTTTAAGACCCAAGTTTTGAACACAAAGATTGACCGCTGTGGCACTCCTGAAAGCACAAGTTTCCATGATGACTTTCCGATCCACAGACGATTCGCAGATTTCTGATTCTGGGATGGCAGTCAGTAGGGGACGTAATTGGGATTCAGGACAATGCTTTTGTAGTAAAAAAAACCGCCCCCTTGTCCTAGCCTAATTTAATGACCCTAATGTAAAACTGCTCACTTGGGCGCATGTATTGTTTGTTTAGGACATAGTTAATGGGCACTAACTGTCATGATAATGTCAATCAATGGTCAACAACTATGGTGACTACCATAATTTTCAGGCATGATGGCAGCTTAGTGGGGGGACTTGGATTCATGTTTACTCAGTTGTCCGAATGCTTTTAGGCTAAAATGATAACTGTCATTGTAATGATGGTAATTTATGACCCCCAAAAAATGAATTCTCCTTCACTATCCTTCCCACTGCCCCACTGTGCTGATATTGGTGATTCCCCCACCACCACCGCCCCCAAGCATCCTGCGACTGGCAGTCTTCATATCTATCTCACTCAAGCAGCAGCATCAGTAGATCCAGGTGATATTGCAAATTCCCAGTATAATAAGTACCCAGTGGTACTGGCGTAGTTTTCAGGAATGTTCGGCACCTACGCTGTTTTCTTCAACATGCCACGATATTTACTGTTTCGTGGCTAATTTTTAACGACGTTCGCTCCACTGCTATTTTGCCGATTTTTCCCCACTCTTTTTTAAGAAGATACTCGTAAATGTGTGTTTCACGTCTAATTTGGTCGATTTTGTCAAAGAAACGCACATACACTGAACCTACTATCAATATAAACCCGTCCAGGCGATACCAGCGTCACCTGACGAGGAATAACTGCCAGGTCAGACACAAGAAGCCGACATGGTAGTGCCAGTCAGCGTGCTGTCCGTGTGTAAATGGTGAAGGCGCGCGATCTATCCGAGTCTGACCGAGGACAGATTGTGGTGGTCCGGGGGCTCGGCACGAGCCATTTGTCGGGCGCTCGAGGAGTGCTGTGGTGAGGGTCTTCAAAATGTGGCGAAACCGAAGTGAAACCAGGCCCAGACATCGTGTGTTTGGGCGGAACAAACATCAGCTTATAATGCTGGGCAGAGTATAAGTGTATGTGAACACACAGTGCACAGTATTTTCCGAACTATGGGCCTCTGCATCCAACGACACAGCCATGTGCCAATGTTAACACCACGACATCGGCAACTATGACTGAAACTGGCTTGTGACCATCAGCACTGGGCGTTTGCACAGTGACAAGAGTATTGCATGGTCAGATGAATCCCGATACATTCTTCATCATGCCCTTGGGGGGGGGGGGGGGGGGGAATCCGACATCTTCCAGGGGAACAGCTCCCTCTCACCTGTACTACAGGACAGAGGCAAGCTGGTGGTGGCCAAGATGTATCGTACACTGGTCTCAGGCCACGTACACCCCCTTCATGACGATCATGTTTCCCGACGGCAATGGCATTTTTCAACAAAATAATGCGCCATGCCACAAGGCCAGGAGTGCGATGGAGGGATTCCAGGAAGACATTGGCGACTTCCAATTGATGTGCTGGCCCCCCACTCACCAGATCTGAACACAATCCAACACATATGGGACGTGATTCAACATGGCACCAGACCTCATCACCCCACCCCCCCTCTCCTGAATTTACGGGAGTTACGTGACTTGTGTGTGCAGATGTGGTGCCAACTCCCTCCAGCGACCTAGCAAAGCCTCACTGCTTCCACGCCGCAACGCATCGCCACTGTTATCCGTGCCAAAGGTGGACAGTCCAGTTGTTAGGAAGGTGGTCATAATGTTCTGACTGATCAGTGTACATCTACCTCCACCTCTACACAACAAATGGTTCAAATGGCTCTGAGCACTATGCGACTTAACTGCTGAGGTCATCAGTCCCCTAGAACTTAGAACTACGTAAACCTAACTAACCTAAGGACATCACACACATCCATGCCCGAGGCAGGATTCGAACCTGCGACCGTAGCGGTCGCTCGGTTCCAGACTGCAGCGCCTAGAACCACACGACCACTCCGGCCGATCTCTACACAACACTTCGCAGTTCACCTTATGGCGCGTGGCGGAGAGTACCCAGTACCACTACTAATGAGTTCCTTTCCCGTTCCACTCGCAAACACGACGGGGGAAAAACGACTATCTATATGCCTCTGTATGAGCCCTAATTTCTGGTATCTTATCTTCGTGGTCCTTACGTGCCACGTATGTTGGAGGGAAGAGAATCATTCAGCTTCAAATGCTGATTCTCTAAATTTTCTCAATACTGCTCCTCGAAGAGAACGTCACCTTACCACCAGGGATTCCCATTTGAGTTCCCGAAGCAGCCCAGCTCTGAATTGCTTGAATGTCTCCCTTTGATCCGACCTGCTATGGATCGCAAACACTCAAACGGTACTCCAGAACAGATCGCACTAACGTTGGTCAGACGTGAATGCGTGATGGTGGATGTAAATACTGGTTTCGTGGATATTTTACTGGATGACACATGTAAAATACGGGTTTGTATATATCACCACCATAAATGCCCTGCAAGCAACTCAATGTTTGATGATATCTACATTTTTGGGGTTATTTCACAGATTTCTAAGGTCTTACGAGACCAAACCGCTGAGATCATCGGTCCCAGATTTCTCGAGAGGACACACGTAAATACTTTAAATGTCCAAAAAAAATTTTACAGCACATCTCCTGTAAGCACATACCGTTGGTATGATTGCGAATTCCAAAAATACCCACTTTTTCAGGAAGACGCATGTGAAAATATCGGTCTATCACCACAAAGTAGTAACCTAACAAGTTACACGGATATTCAGCCTCGAAAAACATTTTGTATTTCACAACGAACGCAAACCTGGTCTACATTTCACTTCAAACGAACTATATCCCCTGCACTATCAACTCACCTTACACACACAATAAGATTATACTTGACTCGTAGAAACAACGGCGGGAATGCTTCTGCAGAGAAAAGTAGATCCCACACACATGAAGCCTGGACCAGTCCAGGAGAGCACACTTGTGTGTGCCTGTATACGTCAAGTATATAGACGTTACAGCTAGCTGCTACCGCCGTCACTAAAGTGTGCTCCCGCGATGTTTTCCTTGTAGCTGCAGTCGCACAGCTTAACGCTCACATCTGAAAATAGGAGGAGGACTGCAAAAATCGTCCTCTTGCTCCGCAACAGCAGAACACACGTGCGGGTCTGCAGGTTGCGACGACGGCACTATGTGGAAGCGACCGCCGAACACTGATGGCCGGCCGGAGTGGCCGAGCGGTTCTAAGCGTTTCAGTCTGGAACCGCGCGACCGCTACGGTCGCAGTTTCGAATCCTGCCTCGGGCATGGATGTGTGTGATGCACTTAGGTTAATTAGGTTTACGTAGTTGTAAGTTCTAGGGGACTGATGACCTCAGCAGTTAAGTCCCATACTGCTCAGAGCCATTTTTTTGGAACATTGATGAATGTATCAACGTTCCAAGTACGTCTGATGGATCTCCACCCGATTTAAGTTTCACTATCTTGGCGGTAGGATGTACACTTTATCACTCCAAGTAGTCACCAAGCATATTTGTTTTTCGTCTGTAACCAGAACTATTCATTAATTGCATGCGGAAACAATGACTGTCTCTTGGTCACAATTTTTGTACTGCAGAGTAATTCCATAACCTTATTCAGCATATTTTATCTACGAACCAACTACGTAAATTTAGTCTGCCTTTTAAGATGTCTTTCCATCCATTTACAAACACACAAAACTCGTAGAAGAATGTACAGTATCCACAGAGTCTCCTCTGCCACTCACTCATGATGTCCTAAGCATTTGATTTACTCTACTGCAACTCAGCAGAGGAGTGATAATAATTGTAGAAGTAACGTAATTATAGTGTATAACCGAGCAGTCGAAAGAAAATGCTTAATTACAAGTCAACTCTGTGTTTAATACTTTCACCAACAAGCCATAAAAAACCTTGGAAACATTTGCCTATGCTAAATGCTACAAGTTGCTGCAGGCTATTTGTCCAGCGTCATTTATTATATAATTACCATATGATAAACTTTACATATAGTACAAATACGTTAGAACCTGCTTTCCTTGCTGGGTGGTACACTCATGTCCTCTCTTTGGCGGATGGAAAGAATGTCTGTACGTCGTTCAAAATTTTTAAGCTCCAGAGCAATACCTTAACTTAATCCACAGGACTTTACCTACGAGTCAACAATGTAAATTTAGTCTACCTGTTAAGATGTCGTCAGTCCATACAGTTACAGGTACACAAGTCACAGATGAATGTTCTCTCTCGTTGCACGAGTTGCTCCTAATTTAAAGTTCTTACAGTTGTGTTTCTGGTTTAGTGTCCTCAAGAGTGAGAGTGCAAATAGAAAAAGGGAAGTGACCCTGCATCACCATCTGGCTGTTCTAAACCAGTCGCACATTTTATATGAAAAAAAGTTTACTTTTTATTCGATACGTTCACAACGCAGTTTAATAAGAAGAGGATCACCAACCACCTTTAATAACTGTACATGAGGGCTGCTCCTTCGTGAATGGCACTGCCTTTCCTCGCATATTCTCGCCTTTAACAACTCGTCCATTAAAACATCGACCATCGATATGTAGATGAACACAGCATCAGTAATATCACGTTTCTTTGCAATCCAACCGCAACATATTTATCGAGAATAAAAAAGACAGAACGTTGCTGCTTAATGTATCTCGGTAAAAACGTTCTTATTTAGCAGATATTTTCTTGTTGCAGTCACTTTGTGAGACGTTTGTGGAAGAGAGTAATATGTCTGCCCACAACACTTAGAAGAAGCGGTAGAGATATCACCTCTCAGCCCCACCCCCCTCCTCCCCCATATTCTGACCACTCAAGAATATCCCACTCTTCGATTTGCATCCACCTGATCTTGGCGAGTGAGGCTGGCTCCGTATGTTACCAGCCAAGTCACAGACCCCTGCTAATTCTCTCAAAAACGCATCACATTGCGACAGCACTGTTCCATTAGTTGCAAGGCTGACTATGTAGAGACCTTTCACAACGATAAAAGCTAGCACACTCATGCACCAGAAGAAATTTACCACCATGTGAATGCTTACATCCAGGTATTTTACGACTGGAGATAGTTTTTGCGATTTGTGGTCAGTGGTCTAACAGAACAGCAGCAAGTCACTCTGACTCTTCAGACTCAATAGTTATACTTATTTACACGCATCTCCAACTCCCACTAATCGTCGTCCTCAGCCAATCGCTACAACCCACCCTGTTCCACTCACACGTGTAATGACAGAGTAAAAATGACCGTCTGCATGCCTGTGTACGTGGTCTATTCTCTTGTATGATCGGCACATCAAATACAGGCTTTTTAATGGGTAGAACATAGGGAATAATTCCACAGTGCAATGTTCACGGAAGCCTTACTCCTGCACCTTTCGAGTATGGGGACTGAACAAAAAAATTCGGAGGCTTAACACATGCAACTCATTGATATCAAATGATTACATGTAAATATGTCCCTGTACGTGTCGTAACCTCCTTTATCATACTCATATGTTCACTACGCTAAATGTACAATGGCACAATCGTATCAGTGTCTTCGTGGAATGCATAGTGTTTTGTGAGAGACACACAGTCTTTTTTCAAATGGGCTATACCGATATGGTGCGACTCTAACAGTGTCACAGAGCTCCAACACACACCATCTACTGAATCATTTACTTGGGACCATCTGCTTCGCACAGCCACACACAATTCACATCTATCGTAAGAATAGGGAAAGATTCAGGGTTTAATCACAGCATTCTTTATTTCTCGCCCATATGATATTCGAGAGAGGACTGATCCATTATATCATACTCTGGTTAAAGCAGCGGGCAGTGAACATACGTGTAGTCGTACTTATTTTATTTTTTTTGGAAACAAACCCACCAGTGCTTACACGTCGGTCCGAGTTGTTGTGTTCGGTCAAATGCAGCTGCTCACCTGCCACACACAGGTCGACCTGTCGCTTCTTTGAGTTAGGGTTACTTCCCCCCTAAAGATTTACGCAAATGAATCTGTGCCTGGCACATCCATTCTGCTTCAACGTGCTTCAGATGCTTACTGCTAGGGACGTTTTTACTGCAGTTAATGCTTCCTGTGACAGCTGGAGGATCTCTTGTCCTATTAATGAGCAATAGCTTTATTTATGTTCATATCAACTACCATCGTACCACAGATCTTCCTGCTCGCTTGTAGACAACTCCATCACCTACAAGCATCCAAAATCTAAAACAAATATGGTGCAAGCCGCTGTACAGTGCAATGTGGAAGTTATATCACCAGTACTATCCATTACCCTTCCATTCCACTATCAAGCACTGACCAACTGAAAAATGATTCTCTATACACCTACGTACGCAATGTCATCCACCCTTACGCTTTTGGGGGAAACAGGTCATCTTCCCCAGAGATTTTTTTCCGTTACATTTAAAAATGAAGTATGCCAACCTACATGATCCTAGCAGTATCCACATACTGCATTTCCTTCACCTACCAGCTAAGTAACTTGTCTTACGATTTGTTGACATTGACCACATAGTAGTGAACTGTCGAATCAATGTTACTGTTCATCAGTACGTATCATTCAACTACCAACCGATCTACGCATGTTAATGTTAGGATACCAGCTGACAATGATCTCAAAGTTACAGTTGAAATTAGGAATGTATGGCGAGCTACGAAGGTG
Source organism: Schistocerca piceifrons (assembly GCF_021461385.2). Classification (NCBI taxonomy): domain Eukaryota; kingdom Metazoa; phylum Arthropoda; class Insecta; order Orthoptera; family Acrididae; genus Schistocerca; species Schistocerca piceifrons. The sequence goes on along the minus strand of NC_060140.1, from coordinate 22,640,581 downwards.
GGGCTCATTCAAAGAAGAGTGAGAGAAGCTTTGCAGCAAACTGACATATCGAGGGGCGATTGACGGCTAGGTACAGCATTTCCTATTTCAGCATTCGTGTCCTGGCACTGCAGTCTTCGACAGCAGCCATGTCAGTGCATGAATACTCTTCGTGTTTGGTGTTGCTGCAGAGCAAATTTCTACAGCATGAAAGCGTCCTGAACATATGTGTAGCATGTGCTGCAGTGGAGTGACAGTAGATCTGTTGTATTGACTTGCTTAAGACAGTGGAAGCACTGAGACCGTGATGTGTTGTTTGTCATTTCGTCAACTCAATTATTCTAAGATCAACGAAAGTTCAATGCACGATGGCATACCTACCCTACCAGGTTCTGGATGCAATAAATGTGGAATTCAAAGCATACAAAAGCAAGCAATTATTTGCAAAATACTGTCACGTAATTTCAAAATGTGTGTCACTCTTATTTAAGTACACTAATTCTGTGTGTGTGTGTGTGTGTGTGTGTTTTAAGCCTTCACATCACTAACCAATGTTCCATTAAAACTACAGTCTTCCACACAATATACATTCCATAATGACTCTTTGAAATCTATTTCCGTATTGCTAACAGGATCAAACTCGAATAGTCCATCCCCACAGTTATAAATTAGTGCCTAAAAGCCTTGATCCTTCTAGTGGAGGCAGACAAAAACGTGTCTGACAGACTTTAGGTAATTGCACATATCCACTCTGTCAAAAAATCTCATGTTTTACACGAATCCATATGCTAACAGTCATCTTACAGGAGACTGTTGAAACAATCTAGGCTGATGGTCATTTAAACATCAACCAGTTACGCTTTAGATGGACTTCTTATATTCCCGGTGCATCCGTACAAATTTCTCCTGATATGCCTCCTCCTACTGCTGACTGTGGGAAGTGGGACGCTGTCTTCAGAGTGCATATGCTCGCCCCTGTTAAAGTAGACATACGACACCATCCTTCTGTCCAACATATAGTAAATACAATAAGAAACCTAGCATTTTCTACACTGCCAATTCTTATTACATTTGCTGATTGTACTGCTTTTCATAAATTAATGACACATGGTCTTAGGCAGCACATTCATTTTCTTTTTCTCCCCGTAATATATTCCAATACAGAATCTAATATTTGCTAACTTAGTGAAAATGTCACGAAGCACTTGTTATCGCATCGTATGGAACTGTTTTCCATAGGTCTTAACGAAAGTGCTCTGCTGTGGGGATGATGTATTTTTAACCCCATGGAAGACAGTGTCCGTTGACAAAATGGTTGTATTGTCTGTGAATTAATGCAAGTCAGGAAGTGTTAAGTGGTGATGCTTTCAGAAGATTTGATGGAGGTTTAACATTAGCCGCAACTTTTTTTTTCAGCAATATTCTGACACGACAGATATTATCCAAAATGTCATTAACCTTCGCAAGAAGCACATACAAGCAGTTGGAAAACTACAAAGGAGGTTCATTTGATCCCAACATTTCAACCATGAACCACAATGGAAACATACAGTTTCATGTTTGTCACCAGTGTAAGAGTGTCCAGCTTCACTTTGTCAGGACACTGCTTCATAGCTAAAGACCAACCATTGAAAGATGCTAGCCTTGGACCTTATATTCTACATTTAGGGTGCGCTTATCCAGTATTCCGCACACCTTAAACTGCACAACTATTCTGATTCAGGTGCTGAATGTGAGAGTAGGGCCGTAAAAAATAAAGAGGAGTTAGACCGACCACTGATGCACTTTCATGGATATACCTCCCCAACACCCTCAGACATCCACTATTTTTCTGGGCGACCTACTTTCAAAGCTCCCTTTATACCCAGCCTATTCTAAAGATCCAAGATGCTGACACTTCTGGTCATGTGTGCTACATATGCTTGTAAATGTAGTACAACTGCCGGCACCTAGTGAAATCCCGCTAGTTTTCAGTATGTGTAGGGAGGAGGGGCTGACAGACTCTACCCTGGACCTACTGTTCGTGAATGCACCTTCAGAAACCGCCCCAGACGTATCGCAGGTGGATCCACCATCGAGACCTATCCCAGACGTAGCATGTGGTGGATCCACCTTCGAAGCATATCCTGGACGTAATACAGTGTGGATCCCACCTTCAAACCCCACCCTGGACGCAACGTGTGGTGGATCCAGATTCGAGCTCTACTGTAGTCATAACGTGTGGTGGATCCACCTTCAAATCCTATACCGCACCTGCACTGGACCGTGACCCAAGATAATACACGCCCACCTGGTGTGTCTGTGGAGTGGCGTCCATCACCACTCACACATAAATTTAACGTCCATTGCCAGGTGACAATATCAGAATGTCAGATTTCTGTAACATAGAAAACACGACGCAGATGGTGCCGAGACAACACAATGAGGAGGATCGATGATAGCAAATCAACAGTAGCTCTGATCTGTTGGTCTGTATAACCTGTTTACATTCGCCTGAAGCATAAAAAAAGAAAGAAAAGAAATGTTGCATCAAACAGGAGCGCAGAGTAATACTTGAAATGTCCAGCGACCCTACACCAACGAAATGACAAAGCGAACAGGGCCGCGTGTTTTTCCACTACCTATGAAAACAGCCGGACTGGGGGGACGGCGTGGGTGTGAACTGTGAACCGTGAACACAATGTCGCGCAGGTGCGTTCCGCCGCAAATGGACGACCACCAGCAGCGGAGGCCACAGGCCTGTGGGAAATCAAGCGTTAGTGGCAGCGGCGGCGGGCGTGGCGGAGCCAGTCCGTGACAAGCGGCCCGCCACTGCGGTTTGTCATTAGCAGCTGACGAGCAGTCCAATATCCCGCACGCTGTCACGGCTCTGACTGTAAAATTACAACAACGACGGACGAGAATCTCACCCGTCTCTTCAATATGAATTTAACAAGAACACCAACAGCACCATTACTCATTCAAGATTTGGATGAGACGAAAGAATGTTTTCAGTTATAGGTGTTCCGTTTTATTATATGCTTGCAACTATATATGGGGGTAAGCTAGACACAAATTGAACCAACGGCGACTAAGTGTTTTCTGTTTCAGCATGTTTTCATTCCTCAACAGACACTTTTAAAAATCTGTTATTGATTATCTTCACTTGCAAAATGAACTTATGTGGTGTGTGTACTGTAAGACCTTCGGTACACACACCATCAGATTATTTGACTTGTCGCTCTAACGAAGAAGGCGAGTGTCAGCAATATGTCTCGTGGTCTTATCGTGGCATGTTTATCTTCTGCCGTTAGGTCAGACGATAGAAATGCCACTTGCACGCTTAGAGTAGCAGATTGACGGTGACCAACTTTAAACAGGACTTGATTAATTTTCACACACATTTATTAAAATAATAAAAATCATACACATTACGTAACTTGATTCAGGATGCTATTTACAATTGAGAATCTGAAGTACCTTTGGTCTTGGTACGTTAATCTTATTCTCACATGTATCTCTGATACTTGACAAAAGTGTCTATACATTTATCTTCATGGCTATGTACAAGAATATGGTAATCTTATTAGGCACAGACTGAAACTTGACTATAGACTGGTACAGACAAATGTAGACTGGTACAGACTGGTGCAGATCAATGCAGACTGACTAATCGGAGGTCTGTACACTTGTTATAATACCTCGCGCATTCATGTATCACTGCGCGAGTGTGATCCGCGACGAGAAAAGGTGCTACGTTAGCAGCAATCTCATTGGCTGCATTACATATTAAAACGCGAATCGGCGTAATCAGAATTTGGTCCGTCTCTAAGGCAGCGCCATCTCGTAGTGCGGAGACAGACGAGCGCGACGCCTGCACTGTTGTGCTTAGCGGGGCGCGCTCTAGTGGGAAAGCTGTGTACGCACTGACTACGTGGAACTATGTACACAACAACTTCTTTACAGTACAATAAGCCGGCCGCGGTGGTCTCGCGGTTCTAGGCGCGCAGTCCGGAACCGTGCGACTGCTACGGTCGCAGGTTCGAATCCTGCCTCGGGCATGGATGTGTGTGATGTCCTTAGGTTAGTTAGGTTTAAGTAGTTCTAAGTTCTAGGGGACTTATGACCTTAGAAGTTAAGTCTCATAGTGCTCAGAGCCATTTGAACAGTACAATAATATAGTTTGACAATTTTCCCAAACTTCAGTTACCCCATAGTTGCGTTTCTTACAAAAAATTTCAATTAAATTTTCGTCTTGTGTAGAATATCGTGTTTACTACAATAAAGTCATACGGGGAACAACACAATTCTTAATCAACAGACTATTTAATTTGCAATTTTTTTCTAAGATGCTTCAGTTAATAGACTCTCATATTTCAGGCAACACAATGTGCGGTAGATGACAAATAAGCCACTAAAGCCGATAAACCTAATTCCTAAAACAAGAAATCAACTTTAAAGATAATGTAAATTATCAGTGTAACTAGATAAAGCACATGACACGATTCGGACATTCAGTAAACTCAGTAACAAGTACAATGATTTAGTCGAACACGGCATACCACCACTTACTCTTAAATGGAGACTGACACTCTTTCTTCCAGGTTTAGAAATAATCTCCAAGTGTAAGTTACGGTTCACACATAGCAAAGTACGCAAAAATCCGATTTTCCAGGGGTCATATCCTCTGGTTCTATTGATCACACAAATAGGAGACCAAGTGTTTTGGATATCCCGTGGCGTCGTGACCATTTGTACACCTACTGTGGAAGCACAGGCATATTATAGCTTCCCTACAGTACAGAGTCAAAATTCAAACATTACGCACTTCTTCCATCCCACGCGAATTGAGCACATCCAGCTGGTTCTTTTGCATTATGTGTGGTCTACGGTGGACCTTACGTGGCTCTTATAAGTACCATTTGATCATCAGTGGTTCGTGAGAGAACGCCGAAAAACCTATGATTTTTTCGTACCAAAAGCATCACTTGTGGAAATGGGAAATTACATATTTTCTATGCGCAGCAAATCATTGAAATTTTTACCACACGTTCTTAAGATGATAATCTCCGGCACTTTGAAACTTTTTTCGATATCATTATCCATTACCCCCCCCCCCCCCCCCCCCATGAACCATGGACCTTGCCGTTGGTGGGGAGGCTAGCGTGCCTCAGCGATACAGATAGCCGTACCGTAGGTGCAACCACAACGGAGGGGTATCTGTTGAGAGGCCAGACAAACGTGTGGTTCCTGAAGAGGGGCAGCAGCCTTTTCAGTAGTTGCAAGGGCAACAGTCTGGATGATTGACTGATCTGGCCTTGTAACAATAACCAAAACGGCCTTGCTGTGCTGGTACTGCGAACGGCTGAAAGCAAGGGGAAACTACAGCCGTAATTTTTCCCGAGGGCATGCAGCTTTACTGTATGATTAAGTGATGATGGCGTCCTCTTGGGTAAAATATTCCGGAGGTAAAATAGTCCCCCATTCGGATCTCCGGGCGGGGACTACTCAAGAGGATGTCGTTATCAGGAGAAAGAAAAGTGGCGTTCTACGGATCGCATTATTGTGGCCAAGATAGATACGAAGCCCACACCTACTACAGTAGTACAAGTTTATATGCCAACTAGCTCTGCAGATGACGAAGAAATTGAAGAAATGTATGATGAAATAAAAGAAATTATTCAGATAGTGAAGGGAGACGAAAATTTAATAGTCATGGGTGACTGGAATTCGAGTGTAGGAAAAGGGAGAGAAGGAAACGTAGTAGGTGAATATGGATTGGGGCTAAGAAATGAAAGAGGAAGCCGCCTGGTAGAATTTTGCACAGAGCAGAATATAATCATAGCTAACACTTGGTTTAAGAATCATGAAAGAAGGCTGTATACATGGAAGAACCCTGGAGATACTAAAAGGTATCAGATAGGTTATATAATGGTAAGACAGAGATTTAGGAACCAAGTTTTAAATTGTAAGACATTTCCAGGGGCAGATGTGGACTCTGACCACAATCTATTGGTTATGACCTGTAGATTAAAACTGAAGAAACTGTAAGAAGGTGGGAATTTAAGGAGATGGGACTTGGATAAACTGAAAGAACCAGAGATTGTACGGAGATTCAGGGAGAGTATAAGGGAACAATTGACAGGAATGGGGGAAAGAAATACAGTAGAAGAAGAATGGGTAGCTTTGAGGGATGAAGTAGTGAAGGCAGCAGAGGATCAAGTAGGTAAAAAGACGAGGGCTAGTAGAAATCCTTGGGTAACAGAAGAAATATTGAATTTAATTGATGAAAGGAAAAAATATAAAAATGCAGTAAATGAAGCAGGCAAAAAGGAATACAAACGTCTCAAAAATGAGATCGACAGGAAGTGCAATATGGCCAAGCAGGGATGGCTAGAGGACAAATGTAAGGATGTAGAGGCTTATATCACTAGGGGTAAGATAGATACTGCCTACAGGAAAATTAAAGAGACCTTTGGAGAAAAGAGAGCCACTTGTATGAATATCAAGAGCTCAGATGGAATCCCAGTTCTAAGCAAAGAGGGGAAAGCAGAAAGGTGGAAGGAGTATACAGAGGGTCTATACAAGGGCGATGTACTTGAGGACAATATTATGGAAATGGAAGAGGATGTAGATGAAGATGAAATGGGAGATACGATACTGCGTGAAGAGTTTGACAGAGCACTGAAAGACCTGAGTCGAAACAAGGCCCCCGGAATAGACAACATTCCATTGGAACTTCTGACGGCCCTGGGAGAGCCAGTCCTGACAAAACTCTACCATCTGGTGAGCAAGATGTATGAAACAGGCGAAATACCCTCAGGCTTCAAGAAGAATATAATAATTCCAATCCCAAAGAAAGCAGGTGTTGACAGATGTGAAAATTACCGAACTATCAGTTTAATAAGTCACAGCTGAAAAATACTAACACGAATTCTTTACAGACGAATGGAAAAACTAGTAGAAGCCAACCTCGGGGAAGATCAGTTTGGATTCCGTAGAAACACTGGAACACGTGAGGCAATACTGACCTTACGACTTATCTTAGAAGAAAGATTCAGGAAAGGCAAACCTACGTTTCTAGCATTTGTAGACTTAGAGAAAGCTTTTGACAATGTTGACTGGAATACTCTCTTTCAAATTCTAAAGGTGGCAGGGGTAAAATACAGGGAGCGAAAGGCTATTTACAATTTGTACAGAAACCAGATGGCAGTTATAAGAGTCGAGGGACATGAAAGGGAAGCAGTGGTTCGGAAGGGAGTAAGACAGGGTTGTAGACTCTCCCCGATGTTGTTCAATCTGTATATTGAGCAAGCAGTAAAGGAAACAAAAGAAAAATGCGGAGTAGGTATTAAAATCCACGGAGAAGAAATAAAAACTTTGAGGTTCGCCGATGACATTGTAATTCTGTCAGAGACAGCAAAGGACTTGGAAGAGCAGTTGAACGGAATGGACAGTGTCTTGAAAGGAGGATATAAGATGAACATCAACAAAAGCAAAACGAGGATAATGGAATGTAGTCGAATTAAGTCGGGTGATGCTGAGAGAATTAGATTAGGAAATGAGACACTTAAAGTAGTAAAGGAGTTTTGCTATTTGGGGAGCAAAGTAACTGATGATGGTCGAAGTAGAGAGGATATAAAATGTAGACTGGCAATGGCAAGGAAAGCGTTTCTGAAGAAGAGAAATTTGTTAACATCGAGTATAGATTTAAGTGTCAGGAAGTCGTTTCTGAAAGTATTTGTATGGAGTGTAACCATGTATGGAAGTGAAACATGGACGATAAATAGTTCACACAAGAAGAGAATAGAAGCTTTTGAAATGTGGTGCTACAGAAGAATGCTAAAGATTAGATGGGTAGATCACATAACTAATGAGGAAGTATTGAATAGGATTGGGGAGAAGAGAAGTTTGTGGCACAACTTGACCAGAAGAAGGGATCGGTTGGTAGGACATGTTCTGAGGCATCAAGGGATCACCAATTTAGTATTGGAGGGCAGCGTGGAGGGTAAAAATCGTAGAGGGAGACCAAGAGGTGAATACACTAAGCAGATTCGGAAGGATGTAGGTTGCAGTGGGTACTGGGAGATGAAGAAGCTTGCACAGGATAGAGTAGCATGGAGAGCTGCATCAAACCAGTCTCAGAACTGAAGACCACAACAACAACAACAACAACATCCATTACCAAGACCCAGAGATTTAAAGATACCGTACTTATGCACGTAAAAACTGCCAGTAATGACTTGTCTGACGTGTAAGTGTAGTTTTGTCTGATGTAGGGAACACGTGAAATAGGTTCTGGTGTCATCCCTAACTTTCGGAGGTTACCAAACTATCTTTTTAGTCTCCACATTTTCGGCAATAAAAAAATATGAAACACTTACTCTGCGTGATGAACACTTCAGGCCTATATAGGCTGTCGTCACCTGGGAATTATTCGATGGTGCAACTAGGGTACAGAAGCAGCTTACAACAAATTATTTTTTCATAAGAGATTCTTTGTGCATGGAAATCAAACACGGCAATTTATTTGTATACTGTATGTGCAGCCTAAAATAGGTTATGAATTTTTATGTAAAGTAGCGTAAAGAACACTTGCGTTGGATAGGATACGATTTTGCGTTAATCTTATATTATGCGTACTTATCTGCTGTTTATGTTTCTTAATGTATATACATGTGTCAAAGTATGTAAATAAACTGTGAAAAAACTTTACTGACGTATAAATTTCCTTTTATACATGCAGTAAACCCTGCTGCGGTAGGAGAAAGGAAAGGAAGCAGCAGAAAAATGCTTCTGTGGCAGCGCAAAAAACGCAAATGTGCTCCTCTTTGAAAGACTCCGACAGGAAAGCTGGTAAGCAGCTCCCTCAATCCACAGTCTGCTTCCTCACCAAAAATTGTGGTATGCGTCCTTTTTTGTGGTGAAAGAGAGCAGCAGAGAGAAAGTAAAGGTGAAAGAGAGACAGTGGTGGTGGGAGAGAAAGAGAGAGAGAGAGAGAGAAAGAGAAAGAGAGAGAGAGAGAGAGAGAGAGAGAGAGAGAGAGAGAGACGAAAGCAGTAGCAGTGGGAGTCAAAGAGACAGGACATATTAATGGACTGTGAGAGACAGGGCAGACAAAAAAGAAAATGGATGGAGACATTAGCAGTGATAGCAAAAAGAGAGAGGGGTCAGTGGATGTGAAAAAGAGAGATGAGTGGAGACCATACATTACTTGGGGGGGAGGGCAATCTGGACCACCTCGCACAGGCGAAATTTAACACACAAGTGTAGGGACGTCGCATTATGGACAGAAATTTTAAAGCTGAAGCTACAAGGGAAACATAAGTGAGAGAGGAGACAGTAATAATGGGAGGCGAATAAAGAAGTGTGGACAGTGGCAGCGAAACAGGCAGCGGGTTGTAAGAAAAATAAAGACACAGCGGTAATGGGAGAGAAAACGGGAATGGGACAAAGCCAATGGCTGTGGGACAGACAGACAATGAAAGTGGCAGAGAAGGAGACAGAGGTAAGTAAGAACAGGAGAAAGAGATGAAGACAGTGGGAGTGGAAGAGACGCAAGGAGTAATTGCCGGATCCAGAAGGAGGGGGGTTGAAGCAGCTGGTTCCCCTCTTTTCCCGTCAGTCTTTTAAAGGAAAAGCAAATTTGCCTTCTTTGTGCGCAGTTTTTTGCTGGTATGTATAATGACTGGTTAGCTGTAGGAGGAGTCCTTGGTGGCGCTAATCTTCTGCAGTTGTGTATTGGACAGCGGGCACAAGAGGGAAATATCACCGTTGCTACTGCTGCGGCTGTTTCACCGGCGGCAGAAGGCGGCGCGCACTCAGCGCCGGTGCCCCTACCCGCTACCGGATTGCGCAGTGACGGAGCTGCGTCAGCCGCCGCCGAGCCACGGGCCGCCACTCATCCCGGACGCCGGAATCGATAGCAGCGCCGCCACGCGGCGGCGGCCGCCGCCCTGTACTTCTCGCCAGCCGCGTCCTCTGTCTTTGCTCTTCTCTCCGCAGAAAGACGACCGTGCCGTACAACGTTCCTGCCCGCCGTAGGCGAACATCCGCATTCGTTCCCTTTCTTAGCTCATAAAAACAGCCTGCCAACAGCAGTATCTGCTACGGAGGCGTCCGCCGTTGCGTGACCTTCGTTCTGCGTTTGGCTCTTGCCATTGATGGCTAAACGTTTCGGTAAGTCGTCGTTACGTTGCATACTTCTGGTAGTTAATGTGCTACAGGAGTGCTTTCTTCTGCAATGCCACACGCTCGAGGGAAGGTCAATCCTTGTGGAGGATCTATTTCCGCGAACTTCGTCTGTGGCCTCTGAAATGTACACTGTGTGATCAAAAGTATCCGGACATCCTCAAAAACATACTTTTTCATATTAGGTACATTGTGCTGCCATCTACTGCCAGGTACTCCATACCAGCGACTTCAGCAGTCATTACACATCGTGAGAGAGCAGAATGCGGCGCTCTGCAGAACTCACGGACTTGGAACGTGGTCAGGTGGTTGGGTGTCACTTGTTTCATACGTCTGTACGCGACATTTCCACACTTCTAAACATCCCTAGGTCCACTGTTTCCGATGTGATAGTTAAGCAGAAACGGGAAGGGACAAGTACAGCACAAAAACGTACAGGCCGACCTCGTTTGTTGACTGACAGAGACCGCCGACAGTTGAAGAGTCGTAAAGTGTAATAGGCAGACATCTATCCAGACCATCACTCACGACTTTGCATCACGGTCCGCTCCCGGTAGCTGAGTGGTCAGCGCGACAGAATGTCAATCCTAAGGGCCCGGGTTCGATTCCCGGCTGAGTCGGAGACTTTCTCCGCTCAGGGACTGGGTGTTGTGTTGTCCTAATCATCATCATTTCATCCCCATCGACGCGCAAGTCGCCGAAGTGGCGTCAAATCGAATGACTTGCACCAGGCGAGGCCCTCATCACACATTTTTTTTTGCATCACGACCTGCTGCAGTTAGGCGGGAGGTGAGGAAACGTCTCTAAACGAAACCATGCAGGCGCATACTACTTCCCGCCATGCCCCGTGGTCCACAGTGCAGTTTGAACGTCCTAATGAAAACCGTTCAGAAGTCAGGACGATTTTATTTCATGTAGTTCAATAATTGTCACCCAGTACATGCATTCTTTAAGAGTGGATACCAAGCTGAACGTCGTGCCCGGTTTGCAACTCACAAGGAGTTAACCTCCGACGCCGATGATGCGAATCTTTGTGATCACCGTTGTGCGCCATTTTTCATTCTGTGTTCATAGTGCAAGTTAACGGTTTGTTTCGAACATTTCTTGAAAATCGACGATGTCCATTTTGTGAGTACCAAAGAACGTTGATCTCTGCACCTCTCACACACTCATTTTCTGTCGCCCTTCTGATGCATATGGTGAGTCATCAGTAGTTAACATTTTCTTGCCGTAAGTGTTAACGCAACACTTTCAACTGAGCCTTGCTAAAGACTGAATTTGGGACCTGGCAGTCAAGGGGTCCCATTTGTAAGTGGGAAGGTAAATACCATAACGTTCGTATCGGAGGGAGGGGAACATACTCATAAACCTGTAAAATACCAGAGAGATTCCAAGCTACCTTAAGAGAGATGGCTTATCTGGATGCGATGGAAGAGTGGCTCTTTCCCTAATTAGAAGGAGAACCTGAAAACTGTATTTGGCGACAAGGTGGAGCCCCTCTCCACTGGCATCTGTCTGTACGAGAGTGGTCGAACGTCGAAGGCTCCGACCGTTCGATCAGTCGAAACGGTCAGTACGACAGAGTTCTTTTCCCCTGGGTTCCACGTTCACTTGGCCTCACGCCATGCGACTTTTTCCCATTGCAGCTTTATAAAAGATCGTCTCTATGTTCCGGCACTACCTAACGGGTTCGCCAGAGTTAAAACACACAACTGAATACGCTTTTGCTTCCATTGCTCCTAATTTCGTAACCAAAGTGTAGGGAGAACTGGATTTTAGGTTGAATGTATCCCGGATATTGAACATCTGTAAGAAAAAGAGAGTTCGTTTACCATCAATTTGATATACAATTTGCTGTAAACAGTGTGAACTAAACTGTTGTGATATACTGGGACATTGTGTTACGGACAGCGCGCACTGTACTGGATTAGCCTGGCCTACGGGCGGGTTGAGTGAGAGGTTGCTGCCGGACTACTCGGCCACACAGCAGTCCGTTCTCTCCCCTGTCGCAGTTCGTTTCTTACTAAACAGACGCTACACAATGAGCGACGAATCAAACGCCTGTCTCGCCATCATAAATGTCTAACGACCCCTCCCCTCACTCACTCACCCTCTCTCTCTCTCTCTCTCTCTCTCTCTCTCTCTCTCTCTCTCTCTCCCTGTCTGAACGACGGGAGGATTGGGGGGGGGGGGGGGGAATTCGAAGTTGTGCGACGCTGTCTCAAGTTATAATGGCGCTCCACTCTCCATGGCGACAGAAAGTCGCTAGAAAGTTTTCATCTCTTACAAAAACACGTACCAAATCTTACATGCACGTGTGGTACAGTTCTCTCAAGTGACTCTAAGCACGATAAAAACCTGTTTTCAGTATTTTTTTTACAAATTAGGGCCCAAGTAGCGTTTTTTGTTCCGGAAATGGCGAAATTTCCATTGAATGATGTCCCGGAACACGGCGACACAATTAACGCACAGCAGTGCGTGGCCACTTTGCAAAAACTGAAGTTCTCCATCGAGTGCTAACGTGCAGGAGCGTTGGCGGGCGGCGGCATCACTGTGCTACACGATAATACCCACCCACGTGTCGCGTCGCCGAGATTGTTACAGCAACGCTGCAGAAGTTTCGCTGGGAAGCCGTTACACATCCTCCGCACAGTCCCGATCTCTCTCCGTGCACTTTCCACGTTCACGGAGGAGCCCTGATGAAAGACATTCGTGGCTGTGATTTGTTTCTGACGGGGAGCTGCACGCCTGGGTACAATAATGGTTCCGTAGGCAACAGCCAACATTTTTCCACGAAGGCATTAGCCGTCTTGTCTCTCAGTGGGATAAATAAATTACCAGTTATGGCGATTACTTTTCAAATAATAAGCAGCTTACTTACTTTCTGGTGTCTTTACCGTTTTCACTTTACTGCTCTTTATAATTACGGCTGCGGCCGAAACATCATCCTCACGCACCGTAACCGCCTTCACGCCACGGTACGGACATTGCTGAAGGACGACAGCGGTGGTGCTTCTACTCGAGTATGTGCAAAGTAAAGCTTTGTCTCGTGTTAACTGATTTGTGGAAAATAATATTCGCGACTTGTAAGTAGAAAACACGGTTCTCTTAATTGCAGTCTCTGGACGACGGCACAATGGCAAATTATTTTTATTGTTAAGTGTGGGAAACTGCAAGAGCCTAGAAAACGAATACGCATCTCGAAGATTCATTGCCGACGCAAAGAACGCTATCATTAAAGCGACACGAGACTTGGCCTACGTTGGTCTGCAATAAGTCTGCGCTAGGCTAGGCTACAGGAATGACGGCAGATAGCCTCCCCCCGTCGAAAACGATGCAAGTTGATTTGTTACAGAGGACGAGGTAATTTGAGATGTACCGAAAGTTCGAATGGGTGACCCACGGGTGTGCTTACGCGCAGGGTCAATCCCACCATCTGTATTACTAAACGGCCAAAACGGTCATCCGGTCTCTGTTACTTCTCTAATGGCTTCCAGGGGCAACAAAAATTTTATTCCCAGTATCTCGTATAATTACTGAGCGAATTTAAAAATTTAATATGTTGTCAGAGAGCACTCATTATGAGGCGTAAAATTACGTTAAAGGTTAACAAAATACGACAAGCATTAAAGTCAGAAACTGTATATACGTCCTGCGGCAACTTAACTGCCATCGCGCAAAGTATCCAGACTCGCTTCGTGCAGTATTTGGGAATAAGAGCCCACTTGCCGACTTCTAACGAACTTATTATATAATTTCGCACCTTTTAGAAACTGACGCCCCCCTTCCCCCCCCCCCCCCCCCCAACTAACGAAAGGAAAAAAATTAATCGGTTACCATATTTTCGCTGATTGTGCAGTAAAACTCCAGTATCAGGCAAGACGTCGTAAACGTGTGAGTGTGGTTCTTTACGGGATCGGGTGGGAGGCGGTGATTTAGGCTGGCCACACGGGGATCACAAGCACAGCCGTCCAATGCCCGGCAGACAGCTGGCCGCCGACCCTAGCAGGGAGCGCGTACACGCGCGGTCTCTCACCAGTACCTCCGGGGCTACAGCAGACTGCACGAAAACCGCAACACGGACACAAAACGCGCACACATCGCTGGATAGGGCACCTCTCCAATTTCTTTACTCACATTACAGGTCCAAAATACTCTGCTGGCCATTTAAATTGCTGCACCATGAAGAAATGCAGATGATAAACGGGTGTTCATTGGACAAATATATTATACTAGAACTGACATGTGATTACATCTTCACGCAATTTGGGTGAATACATCCTGAGAAATCAGTAACCACAACAACCACCTCTGGGCGTAATAACGGCCTTGAGACGCCTGGGCATTGAGTCAAACAGAGCTTGGTGGCGTGTACAGGTACAGCTGCCCATGCAGCTTCAACACGATACCACAGTTCATCAAGAGTAGTGAGTGGCGTATTGTGACGAGCCAGTTGCTCGGCCACCATTGACCAGACGTTTTCAATTGGTGAGAGCTTTGGAGAATGTGCTGGCCGGGGCAGCAGTCGAACATTTTCCGTATCCAGAAAGGTCCGTACAGGACCTGGAACATGCGGTCGTGCTTTATCCTGCTGAAATGTAGGGTTTCGCAGGGATCGAATGAAGGGTAGAGCCACGGGTCGTAACACACCTGAAATGTAACATCCACTGTTCAAAGTGCCATCAATGCGAACAAGAGGTGACCGAGACGTGTAACCAATGGCACCCCATACCATCACGCCGGGTGATAGGCCAGTACGGCGATGACGAATACACGCTTCCAAATGGCTCTGAGCACTATGCGACTTAACTTCTGAGGTCATCAGTCGCCTAGAAATTAGAACTAATTAAACCTAACTAACCTAAGGACATCACACACATCCATGCCCGAGGCAGGATTCGAACCTGCAACCGTAGCGGTCGCCCGGTTCCAGACTGTAGCGCCTAGAACCGCTCGGCCATACTGGCCGGCGAATACACGCTTCCAATGTGTGCTCACCGCGATGTCGCCAAACACGGATGCGACCATCATGATGCTGTAAACAGAACCTGGATTTATCCGAAAAAATGACGTTTTGCCATTCGCGCACCCAGGTTCGTCGTTGAGTACACCATCGTAGGCGCTCCTGTCTGTGATGCAGCGTTAAGGGTAACCGCAGTCGTGGTCTCCGAGCTAATAATCCATGCTGCTGCAAACGTCGTCGAACTGTTTGTGCAGATGCTTGTTGTCTTGCAAACATCCCCATCTGTTGACTCAGGGACCGAGACGTGGTTGCTCGATCCGTAACAGTCATGCGGGTAAGATGCCTGTCATGTCGACTGCTAGTGATACGAGGCCGTTGAGATCCAGCACGGAGCTGCGTATTACCCTCCTGAACCCACCGATTCCATATTCTGCTAACAGTCATTGGATCTCGACCAACGCGAGCAGCAATGTCGCGATACGATAAACCGCAATCGCGATAGGCTACAATCCGACCTTTATCAAAGTCGGAAACGTGATGGTACGCATTCCTCCTCCTTACACGAGGCATCACAACAACGTTTCACCAGGCAACGCCGGTCAACTGCTGTTTGTGTATGAGAAATTGGTTGGAAACTTTCCTCATGTCAGCACGTTGTAGGTGTCGCCACCGGCGCCAACCTTGTGTGAATGCTCTGAGAAGCTAATCATTTGGATATCACAGGATCTTCTTCCTGTCGGTTAAATTTGCGTCTGTAGCACATCTTGGTGGTGTAGCAATTTTAGTGGCCAGTAGTGTACCACCACCGTACGAGACGCGGCAAGCGTTAATACGACAGTCGGACTCTTCCCGTGCACGTCCCAACACGTCACGGCCTGTATCGGCAACCGGGAGTCCGTGGGGCCCGTTAATAATAGGGGAGTCACGGCGGAAAGAGAGTCCAATCCAGCGCCGAGCAGTAAGCCACTGACATAATCACAAAGGGGCGTGTGGAAAAGTGTGGCGGAGCACCGTCTTGTTGCAAAATCGAGTCCTCATACTCATGCTGCAGCAAGTCCGGATTTACGAACCAAATCACAGTTTTCCGTGCGACGAAAAATTGTCGATCAATTTCTGATAACGATGCACCTCTGCAGACATGAAACGTGGCTTCGTCACTGAAAACTGACCTCTGTCAATAACTGTCGTCCTCCAGTAGATGATGCAAGTCAGATCAAAAGTAAGAAGGAAGTCCAGTGTCCCGAGTAGACGGCACACGTAACAAATGCAGCGAATGTGGTTTCTCCGTGACGCGCTTCCGCAGAACGCGCCTGACAGTCGAGTGCTCCTGATGAACGGTTTCCACAGACACTCCAACTTCTCCTCCCAAAGCCCCAGCAGGACCGTTTCCTTCCCACCACGTAAGCGGCCAGTTTCACGGAACGCACTGTACCACCCACAGACTGCTTTGTCGCTGTTTTGACTGTCACAACTGACTCACATGTACCGAATTCTAAGAGACGTAACGCGCTTCTCTGGCCCAGCTGCCTCCATAAGGTACGGTCTGCAGCTACGCCACGGCGCGCATTACGACACAAAACTTGGAGAGATGCTGCATCCACAGGTGTATGTTAGTTCCCTGTATGTCTGGCAGTTTCAGTGTTGTCGTCTTCTGAAACCCCCAGAGATGCTGCTCAGTAGTTGCTGTGTGAGAACCACTGACGCCCGTCCACACTGATACGTTCCCTCGGCTGGTGCTTCTGTTCTCCGCACTGCTGCACTCACTTGTACAATCAATGTAAATACAGGTCGCTGGCCTCTTGATGAAGCGCGAGACGGCGTTAAACTTCTCACTACTCCAATGTCAATAATTAAAGAACCGTACCAATCCAGCCACTTTCACAAGGACTGGCAGATCCGATCGCTGAAATGGTATATGTACAGCGCCGATGATCTCGAGACAGCGAAACAAAAGTGTATTTCTGTCTCTGAGGGGGAAAACTAACATAAAAAAGCACATTCAATTTTTGACAGAAGGAAATGTAATTTATCTGCTTCGTAAAAACTTTGCTTAGTCCGCTGAACATTACCTTCAAATAGCTAGTGGCTCTACGCTCTGTCATAAGACGCCCCTTTCTATCAGCCACTTGCTAGCCCAATGTAAGGCTAACCTTGCCTATAAAACTGTAAAAGACGAAATATAAGTCCATGCCCGGCTTGAGTTACACATCAAATAAGAAAATTTAAAAAAAAACTCTGCCCTACAGGGCCATCCCAACCTCACGAGGGCTCTTGCCCTACTCCTCGAAACAGCGAGCTACAAACCGCTCCACGAAATCATTTAACCTTCAGGCTTTTCGGCCAACCAGACTATGCAGCCGCAAACAGACGTTTCTCTCGCGCTCTAATCACTCCAATGCAACATACTGATTCCTGACAAGGCTCCTCAAAAGTTTGCCGCCTACAGGTGGTCAGAAACTCCTGTAATTCTTCAAAAATCACTCTCCTCTGAGCTAGCCTCTTAGGTCTCCAACACAATCAATTAAGAAGGATTACGGAAAGACCAGCCCGTCATATTCGGACTACAGGAAACCAGATTGGCTCCGATGTCGGAAACCGGCTTTAGCACACACGACAGCCACAGGAGAGCGCTACCAACAGCCACCAGTAAATGACAGCTGTAACACACGGACGTCGTTCAAGGAAAGAAAGGATATTGTGTCAGTCATTTACTTCGTTCTCCATATCTACAGGGCAGTTTTTCAACAAATGGAAACCAACTGCAGGAATCCATACCTGAGAGGACAAGGAACAAATACGGCCAGATCGACATACAGGTATAGCCAGGAATGCCTTCCAAAACAACCGCACCCACCTGGACGTGGAGATAAAAGATATTTGACACTGTAGATTTTAATGATTGCAAGCACACATGAGAACAGACCTGGAAAATGGGGATATTCTTGTCTGCACTAGTAACTTAGCGATGCAGTGGCAGTGAACCGTAAGCACTGGTTCAGTCTCAATGTGTTGCCAGAGCAGATGTTGTCGAGATGCCTCCGCAGGAAAATGCGGAAGTGGGCTGCAGCACCGACATGCAGTGGCCACAATCTTGTCGTTCCACCAAAGGCGCGGTCATCCGCAGGAAGTGCACATATCGCTCGTGGAAGACCGACTGGTTCCACTAGGCGGTCGCCCACACACTGAGGCCGAACCGGTGGTTAGGTTTCGCTGCCAACATCCTTTAAGACACTGCAACAGACACTGACCTGCTCTGTTGTCATGTTCGCTTGTATTGAATTTCCGCTCACGAGTCCATATTACCTTTTTTGCTCGTTATCCTCTCCAGGTTCGTCTCCTGAAGTTTCTCCCCATCCTGTGTAACTTCAGATAAGGAAAAATATTAAATTTCCTTTAACTTTGATTGCGACTTGAAACTAGTACAGAGCGTCCCACACGGCGAACCGGATCCCGCTACGTGCCGTAATTAACTGGCACACTGTCGCCGATGCGACTGGTAATAGATGAGTGCGGATTAACACACTCAACTGCTATACAAGTGAACCAGCTTCAATCCGCAAGATAATTAAACACACTCCTCACTGCCACGCGCAGCAGTCCGGACGCAGACAGACACATTCTCTGACGCCACCACTGTACTGGACACACCGCTAACATATATGAAGATGGTATCTGAAATGTCCGAAAAAACTGATACCATCTTCATATATAGTTCGGGCTAACCGGCCATTGACCTCCTCCTTCTGTGCGGATGCACACGTATTGCCCGAACTCTTACGGGACTCGGTAAGACTGTCTGCCGCGAGTGATGAGTGTAATGGGCAGGGAACTACGAATGTAGTTTGTGGACATAAAGTTGGGAATGTGGGTCTCACGGGGAGGGTGCAAGGGATAAATACCTGCAGTCGCCCTATCCTCTGTGTCCTCGATGGCTCAGATGGATAGAGCGTCTGCCATGTTAGCAGGAGATCCCAGGTTCGAGTCCTGGTCGGGGCATACATTTTCAACTGTCCCCGTTGATGCACATCAACGCCTGGCGGCAGCGTAGGGTCTTGATTTAATTTGTTATTTCACACCGCTAACAATCTCTTTTTAACCTCCAACTGGCTCACTGGGACGTCCCCGGCTATTTTCACACAGAAAAATATCTCAGGAAAACAGTTCAAAGACGTCGAATTAAGAAAGTCACACGTCAAATCAAACAGTCAAGTATTCTCAGAATTCCAGTATTTTCTTAAAAGATGCGTTTTATCTCCTTTCTTCCGTGTTGACGGAAGGTACAGTGATGTTAACTACTTAAAACTAACAAAACATCTTTCTGTCGCGTCCTGCATCTATATTTACTAGTATTATCTTTCTTTCCACACTGGCGATTCCAAAGTTGAGTACCATCATCTTAATAGTACGATGGATGATGAGCGTATCGATATCCTCAAGTGTCTCTCACGGCAACCCAGTCTACACAGTCTGTCTCTGAGAACTGTTCAGCAGTTTTGTAGGTTATCTATTTTTCAATTATACTTGATACATGCAGCGATGACTAGTAAAATTAAAACTAATGAACACAGCTGCACGAGAAGAAAAAAAAAGTCCTTCGTCGATACGCTTCATTCCTAATTCCATAAATCTCACGAAGACCGTTTCTTCGACCAGCACTTGTTCCAGCCTCCAGCTTCCTAATCTCTCTCTCTCTCTCTCTCTCTCTCTCTCTCTCTCTCTCTCTCTCTCTCTCACACACACACACACACACACACACACACACACACACACATATATATATATATATATATATATATATATATATATTGTCTGAAAGTCACAAAAGGTGAACGGCTACTATACAACAAAGCTTCGTAATAAAAATCACACGGTGCGTGCGCTGAAACGATAAGGCCGCCTAAGGAAGTCTAAACTGCCGCTATTACTCCAAGTTCCCCGGACGTATTTTCTGTCTTCCATCAGCATCTGCCATCAGGCCTCCGAGTTTTAAAGTTACAGCAACCCTTGAAATTTGATAAATATTGAGGCTTCTTAGCCATTTAGAGCAGGGAACTTATAATTTTTGGCTTATTTTTGCCCAGTAACGACCAGTAAAATACATGTGACTTTACGCGCAACGTTTAATACTGTAACACTGTCAGTTATCGCGTATCCTTACGAAAATGCAATGCAGTCTCGCACCACTACCTGCATCTATGTGTGGGAACCGGTCATACAACAATTACAGGAGACTGAATTACGTACGACCCATCTGTACATGTAGAGTTTTAATTGCCACTGATTACTCAAAATATCCACTGCGGCGGATAGAGTGGCATCACAAAGTACTGCCACACCTACTGTCACGTATAGATTACAAAGAAGTAAAGCTGACACCACACACACTGTTATATTAATTTAAATGTACAGTAGTAAACAATGTTGTTCTAGTATGTTTCTCAAAACAAAAGTATTAGTTTAGCAAAAGAATTCAGTTACTCTGCACATCAGAAAAGTATTGGCACTCCTACACAAAAATGAAGTTAAAGCCTTCTAATTCAAGTAACTGTGTGTACACCGTTGACACTGACGACAGCTTTGTGAGATGATCTTCGACCATTCCTCTAACAATACCGTCTGAAAGTCCCGCTCCCGTGTAGAACGACGTTTTCGACCTTTTGTATCCAAGTGTGCCGAAAGATAATCTGTCGGGTTGCGAGCAGGATTCTGTGGTGGAGTGAAACCCATCTTGGAGCATTATACCAGAACCATCGCCGAGTTGTGAGAGCCGTATGTTTAGAGTCGTTGTCTTGCTGACACTTAAAGACGCCATCAAGACCGCGTTTCTGCTACGTAAATGACCGGGAAACACATCGGTATATTTACTATGATCCATGACACGTTTAATAATTGCCAAGTCAGCAACACCAAACGCTGCCACGCATCGCCAAGCCATTATGCTTCGTCCCCCACGTTTTACTGTAAGTAGCACGTGTTATGATTGCAGCTCTGTATTTGGTATGCGCCACACCTTTCCCTTTCCGTCAGATCCAAACAAGTTATTTGGATTCATCAGAAAATAGCACAGAATTCCAAAATTGAATTGACATAATCTTTGGCGAACTGCACGCGGTTTCTTCCGTAACATCCGAAATAAAGGGCTTCTTTCTGGGAGATCTTCCGTAAGTATCAGTTGCGTTAGAAACATTCTTAATAGCTTGGGCACTGACCTGTTTGCTGGACGCTGATGGGATGTCCGATAAAAACGACCGTACGCTCTTAAAGAGCTCTTTTGTGCAAGAAGAACTATCCTTCGACGATCCCTACGTTAAAGAACTTTTGGACGTCCGGATCTGGGTTTATTGTCTGTTGTGTCAGTCACCTGAAAGTTCTTGATGATCGCCAGCACTGGTATATTTGACAAAGTCTCACGATAACTGCATGCCCCTTACACTGGACGTCAGGCAAGCGAACGGGGATTCTGCTCAAAATGGTTCAAATGGCTCTAAGCACTGTGCGACTTAACATCTGAGGTCATCAGTCCGCTAGACGTAGAACTACTTAAACCTAACTAACCTAAGGACATCACATACGTCCATGCTCGAGGCAGGATTCGAACCTGCGACCGTAGCAGCAGCGACGTTCCAGACTGAATCGCCTAGAGCCGCTGGTCCAGGGAGTCTGGAATTATTACGTTAATTATACTACTACATTATTGTTGTTGTTGTGGTCTTCAGTCCTGAGACTGGTTTGATGCAGCTCTCCATGCTTCTCTATCCTGTGCAAGGTTCTTCATCTCCCAGTACCTACTGCAACCTACATCCTTCTGAATCTGCTTAGTGTATTCATATCTTGGTCTCCCTCTACGATTTTTGCCCTCCACGGTGCCCTCCAATACTAAATTGGTGATCCCTTGATGCCTCAACACATGTCCTACCAACCGATCCCTTCTTCTAGTCAGGTTGTGTCACAAACTTCTCTTCTCCCCAATCCTATTCAATACTTCCTCATTAGTTATGTGATCTACCCATCTAATCTTCAGCATTCTTCTGTAGCGCCACATTTCCAAAGCTTCTATTCTCTTCTTGTCCAAACTATTTATCGTCCACGTTTCACTTCCATACATGGCTACACTCCATACAAATACTTTCAGAAACGAGTTCCTGACACTTAAATCCATACTCGATGTTAACAAATTCCTCTTCTTCAGAAACTGTCCCTTTCATGTCCCTCGACTCTTATTACTGCCATCTGGTTTCTATACAAATTGTAAATAGCCTTTCGCTCCCTGTACTGCTACATATATAATGCTAATACACCTGGTTCTAATTGTCAAAATAAATGCTCGGCACGGTTTTATCTACAAATGAGCGAATCTGTAAATGTTAGCTCCAATTCGCATAGCTCGTAATGACAGTAATGGCCTGACTCTGGCGTCGGGGGGGAGGGGGGGGGGGGGCTGGAGGCGGCGGGCGCGCGCAGACCCCGTGGTGGACTACTGCACTGCACCGCGCCGCGCCGCGCCGCTTTCCGCTGGGGTCAGCCAAAGTTCCGCACGGCCGCGCTTGCCCAAGGTCAGGTGACGGCGCCTGCCCAACGGCCGAGGTCAGCCGCCCCGCGCGTCACCGTGACGTCACCGCCACACGGCCTCCAACAGCGGCCGCGCGGCCGATACCACCGCTCCCACTTTCCTGAGCTACTCGACGTAAATAACAAGCCACGGCGTGCGTCTTTCCTTTTTCCTGTAGCCCACCGATGAGAGAGAGAGAGAGAGAGAGAGAGAGAGAGAGAGAGAGAGGGCGTGAACAGCTAGCCATAGCTGTTACATATATCGATATGCAGATGAGTGCCATAAGAACACAGTCTTGGTTAAATCGTCAAAAGGTCGAAGATTAAATTTGAGAAAGTTATAACACAAACGCTGAAGTTCTTTTCCCACTTTCCTTGCTTCTGAGTCACAAAGAGAAACACGTTATTCTAGTTGGGCCAAAGATACGATGGACGCTCCGAAAATTTTTTGAATTCCGTGCTTCTGAAACCAAATGAAAGTTGCTTATATTTGCGAGGTGATTGCCATGTATTTTATTTGAGTTGCTCTGACAGTTCATTTAAATATACTGTGTGGATCGAAAAATGAATTTGATTAGAGCTAATTTCCGGCCTATGTTCTTTTACAATTCAAACGCCAATGTGAAGATCGACTTAGAAACCCATTTGGCTAAGAATTCGCGTCTCAAATAACAATTAATAACAATGGTATAGCGAATTCGCGAGACATCGTTTTTTTCTTAGTGATGGCTTTCGTGACGTGCGCTCAAGAACTGCTGTTACAGGTTAAAATATTCCCGCTGTTCGAGCAATGCTTGAAGAAGATCGACGGACCTCTTACGAATTTATTTGATCGACATTAGGCACTGCTGTGAGCCAAATCCAAAGCATTTTACATTAACAGACGATAGGACACTTTGCCGTCGATGGATTCCACATAGACAGACACCTGACGAAAGACGACAACGCATTAACTGGGCACAAAAACTTTGGAAAATTTCTAAGGCGACACTGCAAACTGAAACGAAGTCAGTCGGCTCAACAGGTCTTCCGGACACAACCTAAACCTGCAGAAGCCCGACGAATTCGCAGTGCTGGCAAGAAGAAATGATGGTTCAAATGGCTCTGAGCACTATGGGACTTAACTTCTGAGGTCATCAGTCGCTTAGAACTTAGAACTATTTAAACCTAACTAACCTAAGGACATCACACACATCCATGCCCGAGGCAGGATTCGAACCTGCGACCGTAGCGGTCGCGCAGATCCAGACTGAAGCGCCTTGAACCGCACGGCCACTCTGGCCGGCGGTAAAAAGATCGTTGCCAGGCTTTTTTCTCCTAAAACGGACAATATTGTTACAACAACATTAGAAGACAGATGTACCATTTAAGTCAACTGGTACACAAACTTCTTTATAGCAATTTTTGGAAAATTTTCTGTCACGATAACGCATCATCGCACACAGCGAAAGTAACAATCAGTACGTGGATGCGCTGAAGGTCAACACCAACGACACTGCATAGCCGCATATAACAGCTAGTAATTTACTTTTATTTCAAAAAATTTAAAATAAAATAGCGTGGAATAATTTTTTCGTTATCACATAAAGCAGCACAACATTAGAATAACCTGGTTTCAGACGTGCCTCGGCAAGAGCGACATCGTTATTTTCAGGTCACTTTACATCAAATAGAAAAATGGATTGATACTAACACGGGACTACTTTGTAACCATTAAAATCATTTAATTTTTTAAAACTACTTCTTGTTTTATTTTCTACAAATTTCCACCGTCGTCCCCACATGAAGCCCATGTTACACACAATCAAGAATAACAATTAACTCTTAAAAACCTAACAATGGTCTGAAACTATTGCAATCATTGCGTGCTCGTCTACTTTGTATGGATTATCCAGAAAACGTTGTCAGTGACTGCTCTCAGAGGGTGTTACCGCGATGATGTAAAAAGCTCCCAGGGGCAATGGAGAAAGCCAAATGTGTCAATTTGAGATAGCGAATCGGTTAAATCATAAAGCCAAACACACTGTGGAACAACTCCGAGAATCACGGCGTGAAGAGCCCCTTGCAGTGAATCTGAAGGCAGACACAAGCCAGGCTACATTGTGCTTCTGTGGCCAAGTCCTCAAGCTGACACGTGACGACGCCGGCCGCTCTGGCCGAGCGGTTCTAGGCGCTTCAGTCCGGAACCGCGCTGCTGCTACGGCCGCAGGTTCGAATCCTGCCTCGGGCATGGATGTGTGTGATGTCCTTAGGTTAGTTAGGTTTAAGTAGTTCTACGTCCAGGGGACTGATGACCTCAGATGTTAAGTCCCACAGTGCCTAGAGCCATTTGAACCATTTGACACGTGACGCTATCTTCACTTTTACAGCTTGTAGCCGCAGCTCACTCGTCACATCCCGCTCGTGCACGAAGGAGACGGACAGAAAGAGGCGGGGACCCAGCCATTCTGCGGTCAGCACGTTTATGTTACCCGTCCCCAACTGATTCCTTCTAGTGAGGTCACTTGAAACGTTGTGTGCACGACACACCTGTCCAGACTGAAGTGGATCTCGTTGAAACCATTCTCGGTGCATGTGATAGTGTTCGAACAACACGGGGGTTGTTTAGGCCGTGCCATGTCTACATATAAACAGGGAGACGCCAGTCTAAACAACTGTGCTGAAAGAAGTACCTTACAGACAGAAAAGTTGCACACAAATGCGCATTCTTCGATGTATACCGTCACAAGCAGACCAATGGTTAAGTTCGGGATTTTCTCATTTTTCTTACAACTTTCGACTCAGTGTATCCGGGCTAGGGATACCAATTATTATAGATTGATTTAACCTTTCCCATCATCTACGACAATTTGTATTACCATCACTGTAACGCTGTCTATTTAGAAACTCTTTATTTAAATCTCTTGTCCAAAAGAGAAACTGTAACTGTTGTTGTTGTGGTCTTCAGTCCTGAGACTGGTTTGATGCAGCTCTCCATGCTACACTATCCCGTACAAGCTTCTTCATCTCCCAGTACCTACTGCAACCTACATCCTTCTGAATCGGTTTAGTGTATTCATCTCTTGGTCTCCCTCTACGATTTTTACCCTCCACGCTGCCCTCAAAAACTAAATTGGTGATACCTCGATGTCTCAGAACATGTCCTACCAACCGCTCCCTTCTTCTAGTTAAGTTGTGCCACAAACTTCCCCCCAATCCTATTCAATACCTCCTCATTAGTTATATGATCTACGCAACTAATCTTCATCAATCTTCTGTAGCACCACAATTCGAAAGCTTCCATTCTCTTCGTGTCCAAACTACTTATCGTCCATGTGTCACTTCCATACATGGCTACACTCCATACAAATACTTTCAGAAACGAGTTCCTGACACTTAAATCTATACTCGATGTTAACAAATTTCTTTCCTTCAGAAACGCTTTCCTTGCCATTGCCAGTCTACATTTTACATCGTCTCTACTTCGACCATCATCAGTTATTTTGCTCCCAAATAACAAAACTCCTTTACTACTTTAAG
Source organism: Schistocerca piceifrons (assembly GCF_021461385.2). Taxonomy (NCBI): domain Eukaryota; kingdom Metazoa; phylum Arthropoda; class Insecta; order Orthoptera; family Acrididae; genus Schistocerca; species Schistocerca piceifrons. The sequence goes on along the minus strand of NC_060140.1, from coordinate 22,614,402 downwards.
TGTCTCATTTCCTAATCTAATTCCCTCAGCATCACCCGACTTAATTCGACTACATTCCATTATCCTCTTTTTGCTTTTGTTGATGTTCATCTTATACCCTCCTTTCAAGACACTGTCCATTCCGTTCAACTGCTCTTCCAAGTCCTTTGCTGTCTCTGACAGAATTACAATGTCATCGGCGAACCTCAAAGTTTTTATTTCTTCTCCACGGATTTTAATACCTACTCCGAATTTTTCATTTGTTTCCTTCACTGCTTGCTCAATATACAGATTGAATAACATCGGGGAGAGGCTACAACCCTGTCTCACTCCCTTCCCAACCGCTGGTTCCCTTTCATGTCCCTCGACTCTTATAACGGCCATCTGGTTTCTGTACAAATTGTAAATAGCCTTTCGCTTCCTGTATTTGACCCCTGCAACCTTCAGAATTTGAAAGAGGGTATTCCAATCAACATTGTCAAAAGCTTTCTCTAAGTCTACAAATGCTAGAAACGTAGGTTTGCCCTTCGTTAATCTAGCTTCTAAGATAAGTCGTAGGGTCAGTATTGCCTCACGTGTTCCAGTATTTCTACGGAATCCAAACTGATCTTCCCCGAGGTCGGCTTCTACCTGTTTTTCCACTCGTCTGTAAAGAATTCGCATTAGTATTTTTCAGCTGTGACTTATTAAACTGCTTTCTTTGGGATTCGGATTATTATATTCTTCTTGAAGTCTGAGGGTATTTCGCCTGTCTCATACATCTTGATCACCAGATGGTAGAGTTTTGTCAGGACTGGCTCTCCCAAGGCTGTCAGTCGTTCTAATGGAATGTTATCTAATCCCTGGGCCTTGTTTCGACTCAGGTCTTTCAGTGCTCTGTCAAACTCTTCACGCAGTATCATCTCCCATTTCATCTTCATCTACATCCTTTTCCATTTCCATAATTTTGCCCTGCAGTACATCGCCCTTGTGTAGACTATATATTCCTTCCACCTTTCTGCTTTCTCTTCTGCTTTTCCATTTGAGCTCTTGATATCCATACAAGTGGTTCTCTTTCCTCCAAAGGTATCTTTAACTTTCCAGTAGGCAGTATCTATCTTACCACTATTGATATATGCCTCTACATCCTTACAATTGTCTTCTAGCCATTCCTGCTTGGCCTTTTTGCACTTACCGTCCATCTCATTTTTGAGACGTTTCTATTCCTTTTTCCCTACTTACTTCGTTTGCCGTATTTTTATATTTCCTCCTTTCATCAATTAAATTCAATATCTCTTCTGTTACCCAAGGATTTCTACTAGCCCTCGTCTTTTTACCTACTTGATCCTCTGCTGCCTTCACTATTTCATTCCTCAAAGCTACCCATTCTTCTTCTACTGTATTTCTTTCCCCCATTCCTGTCAATTGTTCCCTTATGCTCTCCCTGAAACTCTGTACAACCTCTGGTTCTTTCAGTTTATCCAGGTTCCATCTCCTTAAATTTCCATCTTTTTGCAGTTTCTTCAGTTTTAATCTACAGCTCATAACCAATAGATTGTGGTCAGAGTCCACATCTGCCCCTGGAAATGTCTTACAATTTAACATCTGGTTCCTAAATCTCTGTCTTACATTATATAATCTATCTGAAACCTTTTAGTATCTCCAGGGTTCTTCCACGTATAGAACCTTCTTTCATGATTCTTGAACCAAGTGTTAGCTATGATTAAGTTATGCTCTATCCAAAATTCTACAAGGCGGCTTCCTCTTTCATTTCTTAGCCCCAATCCATATTACGTACTAGGTTTCCTTCTCTCACTTCTCCTAGTATCGAATTCCAGTCACCCATGACTATTAATTTTTCGTCTCCCTTCAGTACCTGTCTGAAAGTATTTGTGTGGAGTGTAGCCTTGTATGGAAGTGAAACATGGACGATAAATAGTTTGGACAAGAAGAGAATAGAAGCATTCGAAATGTGGTGGTACAGAAGAATACTGAAGATTAGATGGGTAGATCACATAACTAATGAGGAAGTATTGAATAGGATTGGGGAGAAGAGAAGTCTGTGGCAGAACTTGACCAGAAGACGGGATCGGTTGGTAGGACATGTTCTGAGGCATCAAGGGATCACCAATTTACTATTGGAGGGCAGCGTGGAGGGTAAAAATCGTAGGGGGAGACCAAGAGATGAATGCACTAAGCAGATTCAGAAGGATGTAGGTTTCAGTAGGTACTGGGAGATGAAGAAGCTTGCACAGGATAGAATAGCATGGAAAGCTGCATCAAACCAGTCTCAGGACTGAAGAGCACAACAACAACATTCAGTACCTGAATAATTTCTTTTCTCACATCATACATTTCATTAATTTCTTCGTCATCTGCGGAGCTAGTGTGCATATAAACTTGTACTACTGTAGTAGGCGTGGGCTTCGTGTCTATCTTGGCCATAATAATGCGTTCACTATGCTGTTTGTAGTAGCTTACCCGTACTCCTATTTTTTTATTCATTATTAAACCTACTCCTGCATTACATAGGTAGTGCACGGTATATGTGGAGAAAGCCCTGCTCGGTTCGGCAGCGCAGCAGTCGTTAGTGAGAGTGGCACGGTGTGCAGGGAACAGGCGAGGCGGCCTCCACTGCAACAGCAGCCGCCGACCTCCGCGGCCAGCGCTGCAGCGGGAGCGAGGCCGGCGCTACTGCTGGGGTCGCGCAAGCCTCGCCAGCCAAGGAGCCACAGAGTGGACGCATTACCGTTTCTGTGGAAGCGGCGCGCTTGCGGGGACTGAGGCATGGCGTATTTTTGCCTTTAGACGGAGAGTCCTTTTCGTAATACAAGGTGACAATTATTGATCTGTACGAAAAAAAAAAAACGTAAATTAGTTACGAATTACGGCACACATGTAAAGGTCACTACAGATATTCGGATTTACGTTATGGCAAGTTCGATATGCCTGCCCTCATTGGTGATCAAGTGGCGCAAACGAAAAGCGCTATTCTGCTTGACCCGCTGAAATGTAGGAACAGCGATGACCAGCTGAATGACCGTTTTCAACTCAGCAATGGTTTTGGGGTTATTGCTGTGCACCGTGTCTTTAATACAGCCCCACAAAAGGAGTTACATGTGTTCGAATCCGGAGAATATGGCGACCAATCGACGCCCATACCAGTGGCCTCTGTGTACCTCAGTTTCCATCTGTCTCCTTCCTGAGTTTCCCAAAGTGCTCCTCCAGGACACCAAACACTCTCCTGCTTCGATGGGGTCTAGCTCCATCTTGTATGAACCACACCTTGTCGAAATCAGGGTCACGTTGGATAATGGGGAAGAAATCATCTTCCAAAACCCTCACGTACCGGTCGGTAGTCACCGTGCCATCACGGAATATCGCACCGATTACTTCGTGACTGGACAGTGCACACCACACAATCGCCCGCTGAAGGTGAAAAGAGACTCCTCGATAGCGAAATGCGGATTCTAACTCCCCCAAATGCGACAATTTTGCTTACTGACGAACCCATGCAAATGAAAGTGGGCTTCGTCGCCAAACCAAACCGTACATCACGTACTAATTCCCATCATGGCCTGCGGTCAACAGTGCAGTTCCAACGTCCTAACGCAAACCATACAGGATTTATGACGATTTTATTTCATGTAGCTGAATAACTGCCACCATGTATTTAGCGCCTAAATGGCACGAATCGGAACAGTCGCGTACATGCAGTACGTTATCTCGTATGGAAACTAATCGCCAGGAGTGCAACTAACTTCAGGCGTGCCCCAGCGAAGTGTGTTGGTTCCCGAGCCGTTCACTTTCTGTAATCAATTTGCAGTCATTATTAACAGTAACATCGGACTTTTTACAAACGATACTGCCGTGCATGATGCATTTTTGTTTAAAAAAGCTCCGCGAATACAAGGTATTTCAAAATGAATATACGGATTTTAAGGCTTTGTAGCATTTATTACGTTCAACTTACAATTGTAAATAATACACCAGCTAAAAGGACAACTCAAACAGTTTTATTTGTATACCTGTGCGCAAAAGGAAGAGTACAAAACGACCAAGAGTGACTGAAGAACGTGTTGAACGAGTGAGAGTTAAAAGTTCTGATACCTACAGACTACAGTTTACGAGCCAAATTAGGAAACCAAATGTTGCTACATGCCAACCAAGATTTCCTGGGTCGTCTCGTCTTCGGTGAGGAATCGACATTTCACGTCAGTGGAAGTGTCAACACACGTAATGTGCGCCTCTGGTGATCAGATAATCCCCAGGAGATGATACAGTTGCAAATTGAATGTTTCTTGTGCTACATCCATGCGGATAATTTATGGGCCATTCGTTTTCGGTGAAGTAACAGTAACTGGTGTTTCTCATCTTGATGTTCTAAAACTATGGCCCGTGTCTCAATTGGAAGAAGTGGAACAACACGATTTTATTTGATAGCTGGCATAACTCAGTACGCGACTGGTTAAACGACTTTGTACCCAATCGCTCGATTGGCCGCAAGGGGCCGAACGACAGAGCATTTTATCCATGAGCTCCACGTTAACACACGATCTGACGCGGGTATGTGCCTCCGACACCGACTTTAGAAACAGCGTTATTGCAACAGTTACTCCCGACAATTGATCAAAATTTAAGAGCAACTCGCCTATCGACTCTATGTGTGATCGGTGTTCACAATGAATAATTGTAAGAAAAACTGTTTGTGTTTGTCTCTTTAGGTGTATTGGTTCAAATGGCTCTGAGCACTATCGGACTTAACTTCTGAGGTCATCAGTCCCCTAGAACTTAGAACTACTTAAACCTAACTAACCTAAGGACATCACACACATCCATGCCCAAGGCAGGATTCGAACATGCGACCGTAGCGGTCGCGCGGCTCCAGACTATTGCGCCTAGAACCGCTCGGCCACCCCGGCCGGCTAGGTGTATTATTTATAACTACTAACACCCTGTATTTCATCAGACTTCGATAAGATTTCAAAGTGGTGCAATTTCCTTCAAATATTCAGACATGTGAAATTGCGCACTTCGAGCACGGAAAAAACGTAGAATCTTATGACTACAACATCAATGATTCACTGGTGGAATCCATCAACTCATAAAAGTAAGTGGGTTAACACATTGCAGGGTTATGGGATGGAATGATCACACGGTCTCAGTCATACGTCAGTCAGGGGGCGGAAGGGGGGGGGGGGGGAGGGGGCAGACTCCGGTTCAGTGACAGGGTACTGGAAAAATGCAGTCAGCCTACTAACGAGTCTGCTTTCATATCACCATTGACAATGCTCAAGTGTGTGGGACCCACTCAAAACCGGTCTAACACGAGTTAGTGATTGCATATAAAACGGCAGTAAGAATGTTCACACGTTCGTTTGCCCCCATCACAGTCGCGATGGAAAACCCACAACTGGCACACGCTTGAAGGCAGGCGTAAACTATCCTGCTAATACCAATTCAGTAGGTTTCCTCACAAGTGAGGAGTCTAGGAATATGCAGCAAATCCTACCCATCACTAAGGCAGGGCTCGCCAGGACAAAAATAGTCTAATTAAAGCGCGTACAGATGCTTTAGGCAATCATTCATCCAGCGTCCATGTGTCATTGGAACGGGAGGGAGCCCTAACCACTGCTACCATGGGAAGTAACCTCCGCCATTCACTTCACTGCAGGTTGCAGAGTGTAGATGGAGACCTTCTCTGGGTTCAGTTGGATTTATTAATCACGTCCCTTTGAACTATTCCATTCAGCTGTCTTTATTTATGATGTTCATATTTATGTTTTGTTATCGTCAAATGTCCATTTTCTGTGCAAATCAATCGACCACGGGATACATGGAGAAACTCAAATAGCGTACATATAGATTAACTGTGTACGGTGAATAAAATAGCAACTAAAATCGTATATGCCGCCTTGACAGAAAATCTAAGAAGTTTTTTTGTCTTACGTTCAAACATTAAAAGAATCGCAGCCATCCGTCAAAACACTCTGTGATCATAATGCCATCGAAAATGAGCGTGACACAGAGAAGATGGAAATATCAAACGTATTTGGCAAAACTGTTTTCACTTATGGAGATCGCACTGTACCAGCTCCTTTAAATCGTACTACAAAGTTCAAAATAGGTTATCGAAATAAAGGAACAGAAAACCAACTGAAATCATTTAACAAATCAAAATGCCACTGTGCCTGACGAGATACCGACACGACTGTACACAGAGTAAGCGGAAGAATTTGTTGATCATCTAGCAGCAGTCTGTTTGTTGATGGAGGAGCGAAGCGTTCCTAGTAATTGGAAAAAAACGCAGGTCATTGCCATTTTCAAGAAGGATCGTCGAAGAGACGCAAAAAACTATAGCCCTATTTATATCTGGCATCGGTCTGTTGCAGAATGAAGGAAAATGTTTTATGCTCGAGTGTCATGTCATTTTTGGAGACCGAAAGTCTCTTCTGTACGATTTAACAATTGCTGTGTTCTCGGCTTCTGGAGGTAGCTGCATACAGTTCCGTTCTGCCGTCTAGTGAACAAAATACGAGCGTACGGAATATCAGACCAGCTATGTGATTTCTAGCAAATAGAGCACAGCATGCCATTATCAAAAGAAAGAAATCTTCAGACGCAAAAACAACTTAGGAAGTGCCGCGAGGAAGTGTTATCCGACCATTACTTTTCGCAGTACTTTTCAGAGTACAGCAGTGCGGTCTGTGTACATCACAGGACGAGTGCTGTGACGGCTGAAAAATAACAGTTTCACTTTCTGCCGCCAGGTGAAAATATGGCGCCGTAAGCAGTGAGAATGTGGTGTGGGTGCAGGAAAGGAGGAGGAACGATCAAACACATGATAACGGTGGTTCTGGCAGGTTTATTAGGATAAGGTCACAAGATAAAACATGTTTTCAAGGCGGTCTCCCAACTCAGCGAGATGCAGCATCCGTAACACGGCATGGTCGACAGTTGCTCGCTGCGTATATGCTGTACTCAAAGCGATACGTCGTCGTATGCTACCATTCACGTAAGTTGTAGTTCAGATATAACCCTGATAGGCACGGTCTTTCAGATACATGTCCCCACAACCAGAAGTCACATGGACTTAGGTCAGGAGATCTGGAGGGCTACGCAGCATGAAATTGCTTAGAGGTGATGCGGTCGTTACCGAAGGTTTCTCGAAGCAAATCTTTGACTTGGCAAACGTCATGTGATTCGTCCCATCTTGCATGCAAATAGTGGTATGGATACGCTACGTTGTTGCAAAGCTAGAATCACGTATTGCACAAGGAGGTCTTTACAGCGTGCAGATATTGTACACCTAACACGCCCGCAATGTGTCATATGCTCGAAGAAAAACGGACCGAGAATTAAAGAGCTTGTCAAACCAAACTACACAGCCACATAAGCTGAGTGCAGTGGATGTTCCTGCAAAACGAGTGGCCGGGTAAGACCCTATATGCCAGAGTTCTGTGCATTCAGAGCACCGTGCACAGTAAAATATGCCTCATTCGTCACGTGTCATCCATTTCCATGTGCGCCAAAAATTGATTGGCAAAGACGTATGTTGGTCACTTTCAATATCTGCTCTAGTCAAGTTAGTACTGTATTTCCATCGTCCGCTGAGCTCCTCCCCCCCTCCCCCTCCCCCCCCACCGCTCCACCAGGTTGGGAATCTGATATTCTGTAAATAAATGTGTTATTAAACAGCAATTCCTGCGATATTATGAATACAAGGAAACACCGTCTTTGCAAGAACTTCACAGTTTCCGTAGCAATGGAATTCACGCTGGCAAAGGATTTCTGAGGATAAAAACTGCTCAATCTACTCAATTTGATTTTAAATGGTGCCAAAATGAGCGAATCATTACTCGTGGACAAAAGAACATACCTACAAAAGGAGCATCAGAATTAAAGCGGCTACTAGTTTATTTACATGACCTGTGGATTTATACACATCACACTGTGTATAAATGTCGCCAAGTGACAGTGTGCGTAGGAAGGATCCGATTATCAATTCAAAAAGAAGAAAAATACAGAGAGACAAGGAATGTCGAAGTTTTGGAATTAATTTGTTCCGGTAACACAATACTGCAAGAAAACGGTTGGGTTAAAGATTAAAGGGACCAAACTACAAAGGTCATCGGTCCCTTGTTTCATAAAAGCACAGAGCAGAGTGAAACAATCCACCAGGCAGGCGAAGCACTAAAAGAAAAGTTCCGGGGGAAGAAAAGCCCCATAGTCCATTGTAAGACAACACGGAAAACAGAGCACAGCAACAAAAACAACATAGAGAACAAAGGCAGAAGGAATTAAAACTGCACAGCAGAGGACTGTGGCTGGCTGATCACGAAAATAATAGGATGAGCCAGCCACTCTGCAACACGTTAAAAGCTCCAGCCTAAAAGTTTAGGGCGGAGTCGAATCACAACACAAAACTAATTAAAAGAGAGCACAAAAGAGGGCGACGCAATAAAATCAGAGGGACCTATAAAAGCCACTTGCTCGAATAAAACTTAAAACACGATCTGCCATAGAGACATCGTCACCTAAAACAGATGATAAATCACCCAGGAGATTAAAAGTTCGCCTGAGGGTGGTTAAAAGAGGACTTCCAACAATATATGGGCCACTGTCATGGTTTCACCACAGCGACAATGAGGGGGGTCCTCTCGACGCAGCAGATGACCATGCGTCAGCCAAGAGTGACCAATGCGGAGCCTACAGAGAACAACAGAATCCCTGCGAGAGGCCCGCATGGAGGAACCCCACACGGTCGTGGTCTCCTTTACTCGCCACAGGTTGTTAGGTACAGACAGAGTGCGCCATTCGTCTGCCCACATCCCAAAGACCCGACGGCGTAACACCGATCGGAGATCAGGTGCCGGGAGGCCGATCTCCAACGGGTGGCTTCTTTAGCTAACTTGTCGGCGTGTTCGTTGCCCGCTATCCCAACGTGTCCCGGGGTCCATATGAACACCACTGAACGGCCACGTTGTTCAAGAGCATGAACGGACTCCTGGATGGCAACAACAATGGGATGGCGTGGGTAGCACTGCTCAAGAGCCTGGAGACTACTGAGAGAGTCACTGCAAATGACAAAAGACTCGCCAGTGCTAGTACGAATACGCTCAAGGGCACGAAAAATGGCTGTTAGCTCTGCAGTGAATACACTGCAGCCGTCCGGCAAGGAGCGCTGCAAGAAAACGGCACCATTCGTACTTCCGCCGTACCATCTAGACCTAAATCCAGTAGAAGCCGTTGCGGAGAGTATCATCCGCATATTAACACGTCGTGCATCTCGCTCCCTAACCCGCTGTCGTATCTGGTACTAGCGAGTAAACGCCGTGTGTCGGCTGGCCTGGTGGGAAGCTCTCGACGAATACTACCTCAGCGACTTTGTGTGTCTGTTTCGCTGCATTTACATTCAAGTAGCGTGTTTGTACTAGTCGCAAACTAATGTAGGCTCTGAACTGTCAAAACAAACTGTAGTACAACATTTCCGGTGTTGAGATGACTGTATGGACGCGTTCCGAAAGCCAATGAACCCATACTCTATATAAAGATGGATGTACGTTTTTATTCATGTATGTAGCATGTGTGATAAAAAAAAAAGTAACGGGGAATTTTTAATTTCGCGGACTTTATACATTCGATTTTCAAAGCTTTTTTTACCTTGTTGGTATTCATGTTCCTGACGCATCTTTGCATTTTCTGCTGTTTTGAGTATTTAGTTTATGGTTCGCAGTCGATAAGGTTATACGTGGTCAGTGGATTTTTACTTTCGAAAAAGATTGATCAAAGAATTTGCATTAAATTTCGCTTGAAAAATGGAATAAAGTGGAGCACCGCATTCGGTGTTGACTGGCGTTTGGCGAATCTACTACAAGTAAGACAGGAGTTTACGAGTAGTATAAACGTTTCACAGAGGGTCGAGAAAACGCAGACCGCCCTGGTCGCTCTAGCACATCTATTACTGACAACAGAGTGGAAGAAGTAAAGAAAATGGTCTGAAAAATCGCCTAATTCCCATCAGAGAGATTTCTGATGGTGTTGACGTATCCTTTGGGTCAAGTCAAGCAAAGTAAACGGCGAAGCAAAGTTTTTTTTTGAAATTATTGATTTTCGACCAAAAACGACGTCGCACAGAAATCGCTCGGGAATTGCTGAATGGAGTCGACCGCAATCCAAAACTTCTAAACGAGGTTTCACCAGATGACGAAACATAGATATACGGTATGACGTCGAAACCAAGGGCCAGTCGTCCCAATGGAAACTGCCTGAAGAGACAAAAAAACTCGACAAGTTCGATCACATGTGAAGGTGTTTTCTTTGATTATAATGGGGTGGTGCATCATAAGTTTCTGTCTTACCGTCGAGCGGTCAATATGGAATACTAGCTGGAAATTATGCGCCGTTTGCGTGAAGGAATCTGAAGAAAACGACCAGAATTGTGGCAAAAACAATGGTGGAAATTGCATCGCCATAACGTTGAAGGAGCAGAAGACAATCACGAAAAGTGAGTCCTAGAAGTGCTTCAGAGATTGGGAAAAGCGCAGGCACAAGTGTGTTACATTTGAGACTGATTACCTTGAAGGGGACGAAATTGAAATTGATGCATAAATTCAGATTGATTGAGAAAATAAAAATTTCCGTTACACATCTCGTACGTATGTGCTTGTGTATGTTCCCCATCTCCTCCTAAACCACTGGACCGATTTCAACCAAATGGTCCATGTATGACTCACTGTGGATAAGAACCATCTACCTAATCAAAGGGGCGGAGGTCAAAAAGCAGTGTAGCCCAAGACGCGCCAACAGCCGTATCTCATTGATCCAATATTTGAGAATGCGAGCATTTAGTGACTTGCAACAAACTTAACGCACAATTTCAAACCTGCAGCGTCGTGTAGGATGCTTTAATTTGTTACTTCTTTACTACTACTTCTTCTATTCGCGACACATTTCGCACACCTTATAAACATACGTCTGAATCTATTTGTAAAATTATATCACTGTATAGCACATAGCTCAGGAAATACGACGTCAAACACTGAACTCCGCGAGAACCAGACTGCAGGGCGATATTAGCCGGGGATACAGGTGGAATACGTGTACAAATACGTGCGAAATATCTTGAATATGTATGAAATATGCTTGACATGTGTGTAAGAGGGCAAAAGAATAGATAGAAAGCTCATCCTAAATCCCTGACACGGTTTCAACCGAATTTGGTACACAGAGTAATTACGATCTGGAAAGAAACACTGTGGGTGTGAGAACTACTACCCTCCTATTGGGATGGGGTGATAATGTGGGTAAAGAAGGGGATGAGAGGAGGAAACACGAAATGGACAGAGAGCGAGGAAGGGGGGGGCGGGGGGGGGGGAGAAAGAGAGATGGCTCTGGCTCTGAGCACTATGGGACTTAACATTTATGGTCATCAGTCCCCTAGGAGACTTAGAACAACTTAAACCTAACTAACCTAACGACATCACACAACACCCAGTCATCACGAGGCAGAGAAAATCCCTGACCCCGCCGGGAATCGAACCCGGGAACCCGGGCGCGGGAAGCGAGAACGCTACCGCACGACCACGAGCTGCGGACAGAGAGAGAGAGAGAGAGAGAGAGAGAGAGAGAGAGAGAGAGAGAGGGAGGGGGGGGGAGGGGAGGAGTAAGGGGAGGGGAGCGAGGGGGAGTAGATGGAGACAGAAGAGTTGGAGACGGTGGAGATGGACAGAGAGGATGGGTGGAAGTGGAAAGAAAGGGTGGGTGGAGGTGGACAGAGGGGGGGAAGGAGCAGACAGAAGAAGGAAGACGCGCAGGTGGAAAGAGGGACAGGGGAAAGAACAGACGGACACAGGGGGAAAATGGAGATACACAGGCAGAGCAGCGGTAGGAAGAGATACACAGAGAGGCAGTGGACAGAGAGAGGAAATTCATACCCGGGCAACGCCGGGTACTCAGATAGACAGAAAAAGTACGACGTGACAGTGCTCCACTTTTAACAGTACTGGAGTGTACGCTGTTACTACTTCAAAAAAAAATTTAAAAAAAAAAGGAATCCGACCGCTAATACGACGTCTCTAAGTATACAGACTAGAGTGGGGCAGCTTCCGTACGAGTTTTACCCAAATGGTTTGGGGCACCTTGCGGATCTCACATTCAATTCGTACTTTCTCAACGTAGTGTTCCAAGTTAGCTATAAGGGTAGCGACAAATGCAAGCAGAGACGGCTGGGCGGCGGGCCAGCGCAGCGTGCGTCACGGCCCAGCTGCAAGGTCGCGGGCGGCGCGGCGCGGCGCGGCGGGTCGCCGCAGAAGCGTGGGCGGCCGGTCGGCGGCTCGATACACGGCACGGCCATCGCCTCCGCTCGGCTAATCCGGCCAGGGCTGGCGCCGGGCCAGCAGTCCAGAGTAACCACTACCAGGTCCAATCAGAGAGCGCGACAACAGTACACGGGTAAGACTGCCTGCGTGGCGTACACGTGGGTCATCACAGGATGCGAACCCTACTATGCAACAACGCTCCTAAGGTGAGAGCGTGTGGGTCTTCACGGTCATCCGGCTGTCGGACCTTACATTCGGCTGCCATGGTGTTATTTCGGAGGAGGAAGCTGTGTGTCTCTGCTTTTATCTCCTTTCAATTGCTGAACAGAGCAACACACTAAGAAACAAGGCTGAAAGATGAGTGTTTTGGGTCCAGTAGTCGACGAGGTCATGAGCTAATGAGTACAAGTCCTCTGCCACACACCGTAAGGTGGCTTATCAGGTACATATGTAGAAATGGGGAAGGAATGCCTATGACATTTGCAAGAAAAAACCTCGGACTTTGCCCTGGATGGAACACAGAGAAAACGGAAAAACTGCATCTCAAACACTATCCGGGAATTTGAGAAAAAAAAGAAAAAAAAAGCCTACCGAATACAGTACGACCGTGTCAGCCACCGCCACACCATCCCCAATTAGTACCAGAACCCTTAGCAGTCATCAGCACGACAAAACTACATTTAAGAAATTTCCTGGCAGATTAAAACTGTGTGCCGGACCGAGACTCGAACTCGGGACCTTTGCCTTTCGCGGGCAAGTGCTCTACCAACTGAGCTACCCAAGCACGACTCACGCCCCGTCCTCACAGCTTCACTTCTGCCAGTACGTCGTCTCCTACCTTCCAAACTTTACAGCAGCTCTCCTGCGAACCTTGCAGAACTAGCACTCCTGAAAGAAAGGATATTTCGGAGACATGGCTTAGCCACAGCCTAGGGGATGTTTCCAGAATGAGATTTTCACTCTGCAGCGGAGTGTGCGCTGATATGAAACTCTCGGTCCGGCATACAGTTTTAATCTGCCAGGAAATTTCATATCAGCGCACACTCCGCTGCAGAGTGAAAATCTCATTCTGGATACATTTAAGAATGTTGAACAACCACCACCGCTGATATTTTTTGTGTTTCTACTAAGGCATGACCGGTTTCACGATCGTTCGGTGACGAACTGGCAGAAATATGCCAGTGTGATGACTGAAAACGCTTACTCGGCCAATAAAACACTGACTGGCCTTGGCTTAAGTACAGCAAGCAGTACGTGTTGTGTATAGAACGATATGCAGCGCTATCACGCACATTTTAGCCTCTGGCATTACTACTTAGCCCAGGACAGGTTCAGATTTCTCACATAACCTTAAACCCAGGTTTTGACTGAGGTGCTTTCGTTCTTCTGTACTTTACTTTTTTCTTTTCACAACCTTATGAACAAAATAAACGTACACCTATTTGTTTTCCATAGGCTATTAAAAAGGTAGACTGATACGGGAATTTTCCTGCATATTTGCTCCACAGGCGGTCGCAAATTCTACACATCGCTTATGAATTAGAAAGCAATTGATATTAATGCATGTTTCAGCTACTCACCACTGTCACTCCTAACCTCGTCTCCTTTAGCCAAAATCGTACGTACCTGTAACAAAAAGGAGAAACGAAATAGAATGTAAGTAGTCCACTTGTCTACGATGATTGTCCAGTCACTGTGTAAGGAATTTTGGTGGCTACCCAATCGCCGCACACCACAGATCGTTGAGAAGTGAAGCACTACAAATGAAAGAACAAAACTTCGCACTGACACGCAAAAGAAAAAAAGGATAGAATTACTACCTATTTAACTACAGTTATCCCAAACTAAATTAATTTACTAACAATGATTTTCGTGAATGTATTGCGAAAAATGATCGAACAGTCCAATGGGCGCCTCATTTCCTCTAGTTCCTTAACTTCATTGGTAGCTACATTCCAAATCAGTTGAGTTATCACGAAATTTACTTCACAGAATGATCTGGAGAGAGGACTAAGCTGGTCACAAATTTCTAATTGTTCACCAAATGTAAGCGCACTCTTTTAAAGCATATGTAACAGGATAGAACTTCGAATCAGTGACGATACAGCAAACATCTGCTGACTACAGGACTGTGACAGGGACAAAATACATTATCAGCTAAAGCTCAGTAGCGCAGAGATTGCGTATAAACGTTTCATTTCTGGCGACAAACAATCGAACTTCAATGGCCAAACTACATGGATGTTATACAAAAAAAAAAGGACATTAGCAGAGAGAAGTAGATTGGACGATACTCATAGATACCACATCAGCCAACTGATTATACATACCGCTGATAAACTAGTTACATAAAGATAAAATCCCGTTTACTAAAGCTTACAACGTAAGCATAGAAGACTTATCAAACTGAAATAACCAACTGAAAGACAGTCGAGTGCTGTACGAACATCACAATAACGGTACCTAGAGTCGTCGCCAGAACAAATGTCGCATCACACACAACGCAATACAGCTGTAAGACAAACAGACATACTACCTTAGCTACGGTGGTTAACTCCTGTAACCAGAAAACGGAGAAGTTTGATGGCAGTCTTATGTGACAACGAAATTACCCCATTCTATGTTTGCCTTTTCCCAATGGAATTCTTAAGTACTGTATTGCGCCTTACGAAATGATATTTATTAGCCCAGAAAACTGCTGTCACAACTATATGCACACTCAGCTTCTGAACTTCAGGTATGATGCTAATAAAGCGTCATGGAACTACAGGACAGAAGCAAATTTATTCAACTTTGAATATATTCACATGTAATCGGTGTTGTCTCATACGCATCTAGAGGTTATATTGATACAGAATGCTTAAGTAGAACATTATCTAAATAAAGCTAGTACAAAAATTAAATACAAATTTTTCCATACTGTCTGCATTACATTACAATCAAACACATTACTGTAAATATTTTTATACTTGATTATAGTTTGTCACTGAGTGCAGTTCAGCATAAATTCCCAGATCATTTATTAATCACACCTGAAAATACTGTACTGTTAATATGTCTTACTTGGAATCAATTTTGTAACTACACTTTTTAATTCACTCATTGACACTCGGTTAAGAAGGACATGCATTACTTATTCAGTGGAACCCCACTGACTGAAAAAATATTTTCATTTGGACATCATTTCCTCGATCACATATAATGTGGCGATATGCGCATGTGTGATGGAGGGGGTAGGCTGAAGAGGCTGAACACACAAACAAGGCACGAGCTGTGCACACGCTGAAAACGGTCCACTGAGTTGCAATCTTGTCTCCTTACAATGAGCTGAACCGATCCCCCCCCCCTCCCCCCAAGCTGAAACCAAGCAATCGCAGACAAATTAGAATCCTCGGTCCAAAGCTGTAGTTCAATTCCTCTGTCACAACTGAAAGGCAAAGCAGGCTCCGTTTGACTGATAAAAACATGGAACTGCCCGTATGTAAAGGATCCGTCAGAGTAAGCAACGAGCACATCGATGTGTTACTGTTTACATGAGATGCTAGACAAAACGCTGTATGTCTAACAGTATCTGGACAGCCGACAAACGACAGGTGGCATGTGTAAGAGATCGGAATGATACCGCCATGAAGAAGTTCAATGGAAAGATATATAGTTGCGAAGAAATCATCCAATGAATTACCATCCCAAGCCAAAGGTTTTGTTGGCTGCTCTTCGACAACACAGAGCTGCTTTAAGTATTCGCATGGTAGAGGTGACGGCTGATTTTGGTCACCTGTTCAATAGCCTCAAACGATCCATTTGTAATTACAAACGCAGCAGTTTCACAACAACAGGCCTATTAATTTCTTCGACATGCACTAAGGGTGCACTAATTTATACTGAGTACATCAGACAGTTTTTCAGAGACAGACATGTAGTGTTTAATAATGGACAACAACCTTGGTGACCCTCAGGTGTCTAACAGGAACTCGCTACTCACTTTTTCTCCAAAACATCCCCCCACTGTTTCTGAAACATGTGGCAAAATGTGGTTCCAACATGAAAAATCTACTCAAGAATGGCTCTCCTAAACAGCTGCCACTCTATGAAGGAAACTGCAGAAATTACTATTTTACACCAGCAGATTTTTTTTCTGTGCAAGCCATTTAAAGAAATCCTGCATGCACTGGAACCAGGGAATTCGGATCATCTCCAAACATATGTGACAGAAATACTCCTGGTATTGCATAATTCACTTTTACTTAGAAGGGGAACAGTGCAACTAATGTCCTCCAGTGACATGTAACACCAAACACTGCCGGTAACATAATAGATAAGCTGATATCTTGTGGAAAACATTAACTAGTTTTATGCTATCTCTGAATATTAATTGACAATTCTCTGAATAACACTTTTAACACTTTTTATGAGAAAACTACGTCAAGTAATATATGGTAGAAGATGACATTTGAGAGATCTGATGCAGTTTCAAAAGAAAATCAAAATAAATATACTCAACCCAAAATTTAAAAAATAAACATTTTACATTTATTCAGAAACAATCTCATGAACTCAATATTTGCCACTCTGATGTTTTTTTCAAATTGTTAAGTTTTCCTAATTTATTTTTATTTTCAGAAAAGATTTTAGTATAACGTTCAGGGAGAATGATTTCATGTACACTGTTTAAAACTGATAAAACATTCTGAACATATCTACACTCCTGGAAATTGAAATAAGAACACCGTGAATTCATTGTCCCAGGAAGGGGAAACTTTATTGACACATTCCTGGGGTCAGATACATCACATGATCACACTGACAGAACCACAGGCACATAGACACAGGCAACAGAGCATGCACAATGTCGGCACTAGTACAGTGTATATCCACCTTTCGCAGCAATGCAGGCTGCTATTCTCCCATGGAGACGATCGTAGAGATGCTGGATGTAGTCCTGTGGAACGGCTTGCCATGCCATTTCCACCTGGCGCCTCAGTTGGACCAGCGTTCGTGCTGGACGTGCAGACCGCGCGAGACGACGCTTCATCCAGTCCCAAACATGCTCAATGGGGGACAGATCCGGAGATCTTGCTGGCCAGGGTAGTTGACTTACACCTTCTAGAGCACGTTGGGTGGCACGGGATACATGCGGACGTGCATTGTCCTGTTGGAACAGCAAGTTCCCTTGCCGGTCTAGGAATGGTAGAACGATGGGTTCGATGACGGTTTGGATGTACCGTGCACTATTCAGTGTCCCCTCGACGATCACCAGTGGTGTACGGCCAGTGTAGGAGATCGCTCCCCACACCATGATGCCGGGTGTTGGCCCTGTGTGCCTCGGTCGTATGCAGTCCTGATTGTGGCGCTCACCTGCACGGCGCCAAACACGCATACGACCATCATTGGCACCAAGGCAGAAGCGACTCTCATCGCTGAAGACGACACGTCTCCATTCGTCCCTCCATTCACGCCTGTCGCGACACCACTGGAGGCGGGCTGCACGATGTTGGGGCGTGAGCGGAAGACGGCCTAACGGTGTGCGAGACCGTAGCCCAGCTTCATGGAGACGGTTGCGAATGGTCCTCGCCGATACCCCAGGAGCAACAGTGTCCCTAATTTGCTGGGAAGTGGCGGTGCGGTCCCCTACGGCACTGCGTAGGATCCTACGGTCTTGGGGTGCATCCGTGCGTCGCTGCGGTCCGGTCCCAGGTCGACGGGCACGTGCACCTTCCGCCGACCACTGGCGACAACATCGATGTACTGTGGAGACCTCACGCCCCACGTGTTGAGCAATTCGGCGGTACGTCCACCCGGCCTCCCGCATGCCCACTATACGCCCTCGCTCAAAGTCCGTCAACTGCACATACGGTTCACGTTCACGCTGTCGCGGCATGCTACCAGTGTTAAAGACTGCGATGGAGCTCCGTATGCCACGGCAAACTGGCTGACACTGACGGCGGCGGTGCACAAATGCTGCGCAGCTAGCGCCATTCGACGGCCAACACCGCGGTTCCTGGTGTGTCCGATGTGCCGTGCGTGTGATCATTGCTTGTACAGCCCTCTCGCAGTGTCCGGAGCAAGTATGGTGGGTCTGACACACCGGTGTCAATGTGTTCTTTTTTCCATTTCCAGGAGTGTAGTTTATGAAAGTTCAGCTTTTGAAATATTATACGATTAATTTATTTTTAATTCAGTCAATTTACTAAATCCTTCTGCACAACCTTTACTATAACTATTAAGTTCACATTTAATATTATAATCCAAGATTGTTTTTTTTTCCTTTCATTTACACAAAAAAAGTTAATTTTATTTTTAAACTCATTTACAGCTGAAGTTTTTTTTTCTTTTTTGTATGGAAACTGAATTTCATCAATACATGCTTTAAGAAACAATACAAATTTGTTCTGTATAAATGAAACGGTTGTTGTTGTTGTGGTCTTCAGTCCTGAGACTAGTTTGATGCAGCTCTCCATGCTAATCTATCCTGTGCAAGCTCCTTCATCTCCCAATACCTACTGCAGCCTACATCCTTCTGAATCTGCTTAGTGTATTCATCACTTGGTCTCCCTCTACGATTTTTACCCTCCACGCTGCCCTCCAATGCTAAATTTGTGATCCATTGATGCCTCAGGACATGTCCTACCAACCGATCCCTTCTTCTAGTCAAGTTGTGCCACAAACTTCTCTTCTCCCCAATCCTATTCAATACCTCCTCATTAGTTATGTGATCTACCCACCTAATCTTCAACATTCTTCTGTAGCACCACATTTCGAAAGCTTCTATTCTCTTTGTGTCCAAACTATTTATCGTCCATGTTTCACTTCCATACATGGCTACACTCCATACAAATACTTTCAGAAACGACTTCCTGACACTTAAATCTATACTCGATGTTAAGAAATTTCTTTCCTTCAGAAACGCTTTCCTTGCCATTGCCAGTCTACATTTTACATCGTCTCTACTTCGACCATCATCAGTTATTTTGCTCCCCAAATAACAAAACTCCTTTACTACTTTAAGTGTCTCATTTCCTAATCTAATTCCCTCAGCATCACCCGACTTAATTCGACTACATTCCATTATCCTAGTTTTGCTTTTGTTGATCATCTTATATCCTCCTTTCAAGACGTTGTCCATTCCGTTCAACTGCTCTTCCAAGTCCTTTGCTGTCTCTGACAGAATTACAATGTCATCGGCGAACCTCAAAGTTTTTATTTCTTCTCCCTGGATTTTAATACCTACTCCGAATTTTTCTTTTGTTTCCTTTACTGCTTGCTCAATATACAGATTGAATAACATCGGGGATAGGTTACAACCCTGTCTCACTCCCTTCCCAACCACTGCTTCCCTTTCATGCCCCTCAACTCTTATAACTGCCATCTGGTTTCTGTACAAATTGTAAATAGCCTTTCGCTCCCTGTATTTTACCCCTGCCACCTTTAGAATTTGAAAGAGAGTATTCCAGTCAACATTGTGAAAAGCTTTCTCTGAGTCTACAAATGCTAGAAACGTAGGTTTGCCTTTCCTTAACCTTTCTTCTAAGGTAAGTCGTAAGGTCAGTACTGCCTCACGTGTTCCAACATTTCTACGGAATCCAAACTGATCTTCCCCGAGGTCGGCTTCTACCAGTTTTTCCATTCGTCTCTAAATAATTCGCGTTAGTATTTCTCAGCTGTGACTTATTAAACTGATAGTTCGGTAATTTTCGCATCTGTCAACACCTGCTTTCTTTGGGATTGGAATTATTATATTCTTCTTGAAGTCTGAAAGTATTTCGCCCGTCTCATACATCTTGCTCACCAGATGGTAGAGTTTTGTCAGGACTGGCTCTCCCAAGGCCGTCAGTAGTTCTAATGGAATGTTCTCTACTCACGGGGCCTTGTTTCGACTCAGGTCTTTCAGTGCTCTGTCAAACTCTTCACGCAATATCATCTCCCATTTCATCTTCATCTACATTCTTTTCCATTTCCATAATTTTGCCCTGCAGTACATCGCCCTTGTGTAGACTATATATTCCTTCCACCTTTCTGCTTTCTCTTCTGCTTTTCCATTTGAGCTCTTGATATCCATACAAGTGGTTCTCTTTCCTCCAAAGGTATCTTTAACTTTCCAGTAGGCAGTATCTATCTTACCACTATTGATATATGCCTCTACATCCTTACAATTGTCTTCTAGCCATTCCTGCTTGGCCTTTTTGCACTTACCGTCCATCTCATTTTTGAGACGTTTGTATACCTTTTCGCCTGCTTCATTTACTGCATTTTTATATTTTCTCCTTTCATCAATTAAATTCAATATCTCTTCTGTTATCCAAGGATTTCTACTAGCCCTCGTCTTTTTATCTACTTGATACTCTGCTGCCTTCACTACTTCATCCCTCAGGGCTACCCATTCGTCTTCTACTGTATTTCTTTCCCCAATTCCTGTCAATTGTTCCCTTATGCTCTCCCTCAAACTCTGTACAACCTCTGGTGTAGTCAGTTTATCCAGGTCCCATCTCCTTAAATTCCCACCTTTTTGCATTTTCTTCAGTTTTACTCTACAGTTCATAACCAATAGATTGTGGTCAGAATCCACATCTGCCCCTGGAAATGTCCTACAATTTAAAACCTGGTTCCTAAATCTCTGTCTTACCATTATATAATCTATTTGATACCTTTTAGTATCTCGAGAATTCTTCCATGTATACAACCTTCTTTTATGATTCTTGAACCAAGTGTTAGCTATGATGAAGTTATGCTCTGTGCAAACAGACGGCTTCCTCTTTCATTTCTTAGCCCCAATCCATATTCACCTACTATGTTTCCTTCTCTCCCTTTTCTTACTGTCGAATTCCAGTCACCCATGACTATTAAATTTTCGTCTCCCTTCACTACCTGAATAATTTATTTTATCTCATCATACATTTCTTCAATTTCTTCGTCATCTGCAGAG
Organism: Schistocerca piceifrons; assembly: GCF_021461385.2. NCBI lineage: Eukaryota > Metazoa > Arthropoda > Insecta > Orthoptera > Acrididae > Schistocerca > Schistocerca piceifrons. The sequence continues at coordinate 22,593,204 of NC_060140.1, read as the reverse complement.
CTAGTGTGTATATAAACTTGTACTACTGTAGTGGGCATGGGCTTCGTGTCTATCTTGGCCACTATAATACGTTCACTACGCTGTTTGTAGTAGCTTACCCGCACTCCTATTTTTTAATTCATTATTAAACCTACTCCTGCATTACCCCTATTTGATTTTGTATTGATAACCCTGTATTCTCCTGACCAGAAGTCTTGTTCCTCCTGCCACCGAACTTCACTAATTCCCACTATATCTAACTTTAACCTATCCATTTCCCTTTTTAAATTTTCTAACCTACCTGCCTGATTAAGGGATCTGACATTCCACACTCCGATCCGTAGAATGCCAGTTTTCTTTCTCCTGATAACGACGTCCCCTTGAGTAGTCCCCGCCCGGAGATCCGAATGGGGGACTATTTTACCTCCGGAATATTTTACCCAAGAGGACGCAATCATCATTTAACCATATAGTAAAGGTGCATGCCCTCAGGAAAAATTACGGCTGTAGTTTCCCCTTGCTTTCAGCCGTTCGCAGTACCACAACAGTAAGGCCGTTTTGGTTAATGTTACAAGGGCAGATCAGTCAATCATCCAGACTGTTGCCCCTGCAACTACTGAAAAGGCTGCTGCCCCTCTTCAGGAACCACACGTTTGTCTGGCCTCTCAACAGATACCCCTCCGTTGTGGTTGCACCTACGATACGGCTATCTGTATCGTTGAGGCACGCAAGCCTCCCCACCAACGGCAAGGTTCATGGTTCAAATGAAACTAAAGACTTAGAAGTAAACAATTTTAAAAGAATTAAATATCTCCCATATCAATAAAAGGAAAAAACTTAGAAGTACATTTCACCTGTAAATATTTAAAACATAAAGAATCTTACTTTTTTCCACACAAAAGGAAAAAACTCAAATTTCAACCATAAAGATTTCAAAAAGTCTAATATTTTATATGTAAATAAAGTGAAAAAATGAACACATCAACAGATAATCTTAAATTACAAAACTTGAATAATTTTTGTGAAACAGATAGACTGGAAGGTTATTCATACTTAAATTTGAATAAACTCAGAACATTTATTAATAATTACACCAACAATGATTTAAGGTTTAAAACTAGAACAGAGCTCCAAGAAATCAGTAAAACGAAAAATTTAATAAATTATTCTAAACTTAATAAACAATAATTAATCAAAGGTACTGAAAAATTAGAGAATAATAACAATGAAGAGAAATAAAGTTTAAAAATCTTCAAGTAATTTGTAAATAGAGAAATTTAAAGAATTATTCTAAACTTAATAAACAAGAATTAATCGAACTTATCAAAAAACCAGGAGGTCAATATTAAGGATTAACTGAAAATCCAAGGACAGTATTAATAATAACAATAGTGGTCGAAATACTTAATCACTCCAGAACTTCTAGTGGGTAAATATCAAGAATTTAAAAAAAAAACACCTGTCAGAAAAATTATCCGGTTATAAGTTTTTAGATCTTTATGACAACGAACTGAAAACAAATCACTTTGGCTTTTCAATGCAGAACTTACGAAATTTATAATACCAATACTAATGTAAAGGCACAAGTATTTAAGAGCATTTAAATACAAAGAAGATGATTAAAGTTAATATGAAGCTTTTTGTAATTTCGAAAAACAGGACAAAACACAATAATTTAATTTTGAAACAAGCAATGAAATTTGATTAAAAACAATGGACTTAGAAGATTATTATCAAAGATCAACAAATAAACTATTAACAGAAATGGAACAAATGCAAATGGAAAAATCTGGTTGGTCTTTTTTATAGATAATTTATAATTAAATGTCAATCAAAGTAACCCAATTTTTGCTTCTTCACAAATGATTTACCAGAAGTTATTAAAAACAAAAGGCTGTAATTCATATTAAAAACAACGATCAAAAGTGTTTTGATTATTTAATAAAGTCAGCTTTACAGACAGCAGATCACAACACGGGAAAAGTTAGTAAATGTAAAACAATTGGTCTACAAATAGACGAGATTTTTGAAAAAGAAAACAATTTTTCCCATTAACATATTCCAAAATGCGAAATAAATATTGCCATTATGTTTAAGCTCAAGATGAAAAAAAATATTATGTACCCACATTACCACACAAAAAATAAAGAAGAAAAACATGTTAACCATCTCTTACTCTAACATGAAAATAATTCACATTACTGCTGGAGAAAAGATTAATATAGAGTAATCAGTTCTCAAAAAAATAAAAAAATTTGTACTTGCAAAGGAACTTTAAGATTTTTAATTCACAAGAAAAATTAGAGTCAAGAAAAAACGACTGTAATGAATATAATAAAGCATGAATAAATATGCCTAAAATAGATGAAAAAATTAAATTTAAGAATTGTCATAATTAGTTATGGCTGCATTTTGTAATTTGTCAATTTCAAATGTCTTTTATAAGATGTGAACAGTTGTTAACCAACCCCCGAAAAAGCTTATATTGTCATGTAGAAGAAGGTATAATTAGATGAATGACGAACACTAACTTCACTTAACAAAGGTTTATTCAGCACTTGCACATAGAAGAGCACAGAGTGACCTGCCTCCGGCCAGAACACGTATGATATATGTAGTTACAGAACATTCCAGTACAATGATTCTTGACATTTTTGGATACTACAAGAATGTACGTGAACCGAATATAGAAATTAAAATTTTACAGGCCAGGTGAGTTTTGAACTCACGACCCTCCATGCAATGGTCTAGTATCGTAACCTCTACACTACGGTGACTGTGCTACTCAGCTTCTTCTGCGACAGTATTAATTAATATCAAAACATATAACATTTTCATTAAGGTTTAATATCTAATATTCTAACACTGATTGTAACGTATACTGGTAAAGAAGCAGTGGAAAAATTCGCTGAGATATTAGTACAAGAAACTAGAGAAATTAAAAAAGTATATGAACGAAATTACCAAATGATACCGACTAAAGAAGACTGAATAAATAATAAAAATTCAAAAATTTGTTTCATTTGTGAAGAAAAATCTACTGAAAGGGGAAAGAAGTAAAATATCATTGTTGTTTAACTGGAAAATACTAACGAAGTACTCTAGAATCTTATAATCTTAATTGCTGTCATCCCTGTTTTATTTCAGTTTATATTCATTATTTAACCAATTAAGACGTTTATTTGTTTATCAAAGAACTGGCGGCCTAAATATTTGCTGTCCAGAGGGCGTTGGCAGTGTGTTACTTGCAGTGCATCTCTGGCCTCTCTCGTGATTGGCGTGCTTGATTCAGTCCCTACTAACGATCTTCTCCCTACATCTTTGCTGACAGGTGTGCTGGCGACAGCTTGTGCCAGTACAGTAACCACCTGTATGTTCCTACTTTTGAATTCGATGTTTTTGGAATATGATGTTAACTCCAAACTCTACTGCTTGTGTCAAATCTGTCATGAAGGAAGTGAAGGTCTTGTATGTAAGCATAAATTGTAAACAACTGTTACATTGTCATCTGTATAAGAGACACTTTTTAGCATTTACCACTGATCTTTGGTCATTTATTGACATAATCAAATGCATTTCGAAAGACTGTTTGTGAGTGAAGAGTATTGGAGTATACATCTTGGTCTGTCACCAGTGCATGATTTGTAAAAAAAGAGCTCCAGCACTGTCACATTCTGTGGGAACGAAAGGGGGGGGGGTGCTTTAGAAAGTGAGACTTCTTGAAATGTCATTTTAATGGTGTTCTGAGCATTTTAAAAATGGTGAATATAAGATTTGTACTGTTAAAAAATAAAATCCCCATGTGCACTCACAATATTTTATTACATGTTTTATTAATTATTGTTTCTCAACTTACAATTTGTTACAAAAACTCTTCACTTTGTCCTGTATATTCTATACAAAGAATAAAGGCTTTGAGGGCAAATAAGAATCCCCATCTGTCCTTGTACAAACCATGAATTGGCAAGAGCATTTCTTCTGTTTTGCCACATAGCCCTACATTCCTCCCACAGTACAGCCAGGGAAGTAAACATTATGGGGTTGCATCTCTCTGCATTCAAGGAATTCTTTCCTTCTGAAGAAGAGTGCTGGGGCCTTATGACCGCCAGTGGGAGGAAGCTTCATCCGCTTTGTACGCAAGTCATCCACTATGGTTGCTCTCCCCATGTTTGCCACTCAGCCTCATCAATGGCTACCTGGCCAGTACTCCACTGATTGGAGTCCCCATAACCAAACATACACCACATTGGGCAGTGTTGCCTGCACAGTCCGCTCTTGAAAAATTTGGAGAAGCTGTGGCAGATCAAACTCAACAATGGGGCCCACAGATTTATTAATGAAAAGGTAAAGGGAGCACTAGAAGTGAACTGGAAAACTACAGTTCTAAATCATGTACCAGGTCCAAGTAGGGTCTGTACCAGGTAGAACACTCGATGGAAAGCAGAGGGAGAAAAGGAATAGTGGAAGTATAGTCTTGCAACACAGAAGGATAGTAGTGCTGCAAAGACGGGGGCCCTGTGGAAGCCAAACATAGAAAAAGGTTGTTAACCCCCCTGGGGAGTTCGAATATTGCTGTGAACCGGTGTGAAATGGTGTTCTAGTGCAGTTCCGGGTTGTCGTGTACACAGACGGTTGTTTGTAATCTGGTAAGTAAACATGGTACGCAATTAACAAATGTTAGTTTCTCAAGAGGAAATTAAAATGTGTTCCTTTCAATATTTTATTCGTTATTTCTCTTCCGCATGTCCTTATAAAGATTTCCACAAAGTTTAACTGTCCTACGATCACTCGTTTCTCATGGAGGCCTTCTCTCAAGTAGCGAAAGTTTAATTTTAGCCACCCTGTATTTGAGAGAGCAAACAAAATGAAACACGTTGGATGAGGGTTGACAAAAATTATATCAAAAGGAGGAGAAACGAACTACAATTTGCACTGCTTGGGGAACATTCATTTAGGAAACCTAAACTTGCAAAACTTCACAAGGCTTGTAAACTTTGAAGCTTTAAGTACCATCAAACGCACGAAAGCCTCGTGACACTTTTTCGAAGCGACGACTACAGCTTCTTCCAATTTATCGTTGAAGGAGAGATGGAAGGGAAACGTGGGCGTCTACAGAGAAAAGTTATGTGGTAGCAGTACCTTCCAGATTGGCTCAACGTCCCAGACGCTGTAACACTGGTTACAGCAGCTAAGAAGAGAGCAAAATACTCCACGGTGATAAGAGGACGGCACACAAGGAAGACCATTTTTAAACATCTGTTCAATGGTAAAAGGATACCGGTAAGACAACTTGACAAAAGAAGAGAGAAACGGAGAACAAGGTCTAGACTAGAGGGTCGTACAACCCGTTGCAATTCGTTTACATAAATATGACGCGACTGCTCCAACACTGAAGACAACTGCGATAGCGGAGACTATTTACACTGTTTCGCAAACAAGTGGCCGGAGGCAGCTCTCGGGGCAGAGGAGAGAGAGAGAGAGAGAGAGAGAGAGAGAGAGAGAGAGTCGAAAGCCAGCGGCGCCCCACCGCTGCACACCGGCCGGCCAACTACGTAAACATTTTCTATAATTATCTGTTGGAAGCAGAGGCAAATATAACTGCTCCTCTCATCGCATGCTCTCCGTGATGCCCAGCCATTCACACTTCCGCGGCCGGCTTTCGAGATACACAGTGTCCAGCGGGGAAACATAAAACACGGAACGGACTGCTGCAGATTTCAGCACCCGAGTGTGCGCAGCTTACAGCCGTTTAGAGTCCAAACGGACTAACATGGTTTTGTGGATGTAGAAGTACGAACAGATCGTGTAACTGCATCAGATCAACCACCTGATAGTATAAATTACGATAATGTACACGCTACAGCCGTTTAGTGGCATCCAATAAAGCCTATACAGCACACTAATGTAATGGTTTTAACGATGGGTGTCGTCGGGAGACCTTCTACGCAAACTAACACAAACGTTTAATAGAAAAATCTAGGGTTAATAACTGTATCAGCTATATATAATTACCACAAAATTTGCATATTTTTCTTAGTTCAGGCGCAAGAGGAAATGATCTAACTACGGCGATTTCCAAATGGTTTGGAACGCAGTTTGATACGGCGAAGAAACTTGGGACACTAACAAAGAAAGGGGAGAAATATTTGGAAAGCTTTGCAATTTGGCTCTGGAGAAGACTAGAGAAAAGAGAATGTTTGTCACGATACGAGATAATGAAGCCTTCGAAAGAGTGACTGACATAAAAACTTTTCTGAAGCATATTGAAACGAGGAAATCCAACTGGGTCGAACATGTACTAAAGAAAAACTAGTTCAAAAAGCAACAACTTATCATTAACGGAACAATAGAATGAAACAGAAGAACGAATGCCCTACTGACTTATTTAAGGAAGGAACATGTTACCGAGACCAGAAGAAAGTATCAAGGAATAGGACATACTGGACGGCAAAGTTCGACCGAAAATTGTCGTTTGACAGTGGTTCATTTGTTATAATGATGTTGTTGTTGTTGTTGTTGTTGTTGTTGTTGATGATGATGATGATGATGGATAGTAGTGCAAAGCAAATATATGCCCTAGACATAGGTCTTCGTAGGCAAATGCAATGATGATATTTAACAAAAAAATGGTTCAAATGGCTCTGAGCACTATGGGACTTAACTTCTGAGGTCATCAGTCCCCTAGAACTTAGAACTAATTAAACCTAACTAACCTAAGGACATCACACACATCCATGCCCGAGGCAGAATTCGAAACTGCGACCGTAGCGGTCGCGCGGTTCTTGACTGTAGCGCCTAGAACCGCTCGGCCACTACGGCCGGCGGTGATATTTTCAAGTACTTTTGATATATTACTTTTGATATATATCCAACTTCAGTACTGAATCTCCCAATTCATGTCCAAAAATTGGCCGCTCATGATAAAAGGGCATCGAGGAACAGCGTTTAAGGGAAGTTACTCCTGGAGGAATGATAGGTGCTTCGAGTCCCACGAAAAGCACACTTTTTCCTAATTTTTACATTTTAATCTACATCTATATGGTTAGTCTACAAATCACACTTAAATGCCTGGCAGAGGTTTCAAACTAATTCTCTATTACTCCACTCTCGAACAGCACGCGGAAAAAACAAACACCAGTATCATTCCGTGAGAGCTCTGGTTTCCCTTATTTTATTATTATGATGGTTTCTCCCTATGTAGGCCGACGTCAACAAAATATTTTCACATTCGGAGGAGAAAATTGGTGATTGAAATTTCTTGACAAGATACCGTTGCAACTGAAAAGGTCTTTGTTTTAATGATTTCCACCCCAAACCCTGTATTTTGTGTGACACTCTCCTATTTCTCGATAATACACAACGTGCTGCCCTCCTTTGAACTTTCTCGATGTTCTCCGTCAGTCCTATCTGGTAAGGATCCCACACAGCGCAGCGGTACACCCTAGGAGGCGGACAAGCGAAATGCAGGCAGTCTAGTAGATCTGTTGCATCTCCTAAGTGTTCTGCCAATAAACCGCAATCTTTGATTCGCCTTCACTACAGCATTTTCTGTGTGTTCTTTCCAATTTAAGTTGTTCGAAATTGTAGTTCCTGGGTATTTAGTTGAATTTACGGCCTTTGGATTTGATTAATTCAGCGGGTAACCCAAGTTTAACGGAATTTTTTCTAGCAATCATGTGGATGACCTCACACTTTTCATTATTTACGGTCAGCTGCCAATTTTCGCATCATACAGATGCCTTCTCTAAATAGTTTTGCAACTGATTTTCATCTTCTGACGGCTTTTCTTGATGATAAACGACAGCATTATCTGCAAAAAACCTAAGACGGCTGCCCAGATTCTCTCCTAAATCGTTTACAGTAGAGCACCGGCAATTCGAGCTAATTGGGGCTGAGGCTGCCTCGAAACACAAAAAATTCAGATAATACGGAAATATCACTAAATCAATGGATAAATCATTAATAAATGTTTAATGACCACAATAATGATTAAAAAATAAAAAACAATGTAGTACATACCTGTGTTATAATTACATATATGAATACACATTACCATGTTGCAAAAATATAAGTTGCATTTTAATGAAACTATCCACTGTCCTTTGTTTTAAAACAGAACCCTTTTTTTAGCACCAGTGTCGCGCCATCAGCTAAGCAGCACGGTGTCACTTCCAGTAGCTTCCGCCTGCTGCTCGATATAACGCAATGCCGCATCTAGCGCTGCAAAACGCTCGGTGAGAGTGATCACTGGTACAATTTCTCCAGGCATTTCCTCGTCGTCACTGTCTTCAACGGGTTCAAAAAAATGGTTCAAATGGCTCTGAGCACTATGGGACTTAACTTCTGAGGTCATCAGTCCCCTAGAACTTAGAACTACTTAAACCTAACTAACCTAAAGACATCACACACATCCATGCCCGAGGCAGGATTCGTACCTGCGACCGTAGCGGTCGCGCGGTTCCAGACTGTAGCGCCTAGAACCGCTCGGCCACAACGGCCGGCTTAACGGGTTCACTAAACCATTCTAACAATTGCTAGATCGGTCACTTCAAACTGTTTATGCTGTTCAACCATTATGAAATATCACTAGCATTCGCCTTTTCACATTCAGCAAGCTTTTTCGTCAGTACTGCCAATGGTAGATCATCATCGTCGGTAGGTATCTGCTTCATTCCGTAAAATCTGGTTCCAAGGCTAAATGTCACTGCCCTTATTTTTTAGAAATTCTTCGATGGTTCCTTCACTTTCTGTTTGTAGAAGCGTCACTACTTTGGAAGGCAAAACCTTTTTCCTCAGGTATCTTATTGTCTCTGGACCAAAATCTTCGCCGTCCGAGGTGGCCGAGCGGTTCTAGGCGCTTCAGTCCGAAACCGCGCGGCCGCTACGGTCGCAGGTTCGAATCCTGCCTAGGGCATGGATGTGTGTGATGTCCTTAGGTTAGTTAGGTTTAATTAGTTCTAAGTTCTAGGGGACTGATGACCTCAGAAGTTAAGTCCCATAGTGCTCAGAACCAACGAAAATCTTCGAATAATCACTTCTTAAAAATATTTTTGTCCATCCAACCAGATTTTTGGTGGACATGTGTAATAGGCAGTGCAGGAGCAATGATATTTTTATAAAGCTCTAGGCTTAGCAGACTTACCTATTACCAGCAGTTTAAGTTTATGGTCTCCACTTGAATTCGATGCAGCAAGACCTGTTATGGATATTTCGTCGAGGGAGCGGTTGTTTACGATTTTTAAGTATGGTATTATTGCATCAGCATACTCTGAAAGGAACCTAATTGGTAAACAGTCTGGACAGGAGGACTTACTTTTATTAAGTGGTTTATGTTCCTTCACTACTTCGAGGATATCTATTTCTGGGTTACACATGTTGGCAGCTGTTCTTTATTCGATTTCTGGCATATTTACTTCTTCTTCTTTGGTGACGGAATGCTGTGTTTACTAATTCTGCTTTAGCAAGACTGTAATCGACAATATTTCTATTGCTGTCGTGCAGAGAAGGCAATGATTTTGTCTTGCCACTAGTATACCTTACATACGACCAGAATCTCTCTGAATTTCCTGCCAGATTGAGAGACAAAGTTTCTGTCTGGAAATTCTTACAATCATCTCGTACTGAAGTCCGTGCTAGATTCTGAGCTTCTGTAAAAGATCGCCAAACTTGGGGATCTTTCAGTCTTTTTGTTTCTGCAACCGTGTTATGACATGTTTTATGTTCCATCGAGGACCAGCTCCATCGTTTGTTATTTTATTTGGTACAAATGTCTCAACTGCTGTAGATACTATTTCTTTGAATTAAAGCCACATTTGGTCTACACTTTTATCGTTGATATGTAAGGAGAGGAAATTGTGTCTCAGGAAGGCATTTTTATCTGTTTTTACACTATATCAGTTGCGTAACACCGTGCGCGCGCATATATGCACTACTTTATTTTAACACAAAAGCTTGAGATTGTACGTCACAAGCTGCAAACGAAAATGGCGCAGAATCTGAGGGATGATATGTGAAAAGATTTGCAAAAAGTATACTGTTAACCGCTAGTAATATTAGGAAACATCTTACATTGTAGTGAACATCAATGCCATACGCCAGATGATATGCACACAGACAACTATGGGCACCTCGTTGTTGTCAGATCTAACTATTGGCGTGTAAAAGGTATTAAAGTTAGCCTCATTTTTGAGATCTGTAATACAACTAGTTTCCACGAGTTCGAAATATATTGGAGACCTTACGACTGTAGTTAACTAGTGTATAAACAATAGTTTATAACCTCCTTTGTATTGTCAGAATTAGCCAGCAAGCGAAGTTAAAACGAACGTAACATTTCTACGGAAACATATTTTAAATTTAATATTACATATACCTTTATCAAATCTTTGGTTAGTTTATCATAGAATATCGAAAAGTATTTCATTCTGTCATGTCAAGCAAAGCAGAACTGCCGCCTGTAACAAAATAACTTAGTACTAAATTACCACGAAAGTTAAAAGCCGAACAGAATCGTTCACGTAATATATTCTTCATGCTATACTGGTGACAGAACAATCGAGAACCGATGTAGACATAAAATTTGACCTGATCTTTGCTTCCGACCGTGTGACTAATTATGCATGTGTGGTAAAATTCTAGAAAAGCTTAAGTTATTTATTGATAACGAGGTGGTATTTCGCATCCAGCACACGACGTGGGACTAAGTGCAATGCCACTGACGGTGGCTGACTCGTCGACTTCCACCCACCACCTCTATCAACGTAACGTTCAAATCAATACTCATTTCAGTGAACAGCTCACTCTAACCACAAAAGACAGCAGGACCGCGTACAGTAAAAGCAAGCTATCTTGTTGGACTGAACATCACTGCTGGACGGTCCTATAGGAGGTGGGAATCAGTAGTAGTTTGTAACAGACACTACGAACATGTTGAGCTACAAGAACGTAACAAACTAACGTGAAACGAACTTGAAGATACCGTGTAATATAACTCCGCTATAAAGCTAAAGCACGTACCACGTTAACGCAAATTTAAACGAGAACAGGAATTCATACTGATCATCGTTGTTATGCAATTACAAGTGAGCTACTGCTGGAGCTTGTAGAAACATGCCGGGAATTACGCCTCGACGAGCGGGCGAAGTTGCAGGGATTGGATAACTCGGTACACGGGTGCCGCCTAATCCCTGGCGCGCTATCCGCGCTGTGGCAAAAATCAATGATCGGACTTCTCGTTCGCCTGAACTTTGGAGAGCTGTTTGCTGGCGAGCGGGTCGAGTCGAGTTGCCCTGCTAACGACTGGAGCCGCGCCGCCACAGCCACGCCACAGTCTTCCCAACACCAGCTGCGAAATCTTAGCAGAGGTAACCGAAGGTACATCGGAAGACCTCAAAAATCCAGATTTGCAGACCTCGACAATTTCGGAAAAGTAGTGGATGACTATCACAAAAGTTGGATTTTTATGTTTGTTAGGAAACGGACACGGAACGCGTATTCGAATTATTCTCCCTTTTCACTGTGGTTTTATATTACTTATAAAACACGATAAATATTATCTTCTATAGCGTTACAAGGAGCGGCTCATTCTAAGCTCATAACTATTAATGGCATTAACGAGAGGCATCGGTTACACGCTCAAAGAATATTCCAACATTAAGTTATCAAGATCGTGAAAAACTTTTTGAGTTCGCCTTTTGCATAATGTATTCTAGATGAACAAGTACAAAGTTCTGTACGTGAGGCCGACGATATTGTCACATGAGTTCATCTACATCTATATGACTACTGTGCAATTCACATTTAAATGCTTGGCAGAGGGTTCATCGAACCACAATCATACTATCTCTCTACCATTCCACTCCCGAACAGCGCGCGGGAAAAACGAACACCTAAACCTTTCTGTTCGAGCTCTGATTTCTCTTATTTTATTTTGATGATCATTCCTACCTATGTAGGTTGGGCTCAACAAAATATTTTCGCATTCGGAAGAGAAAGATGGTGACTGAAATTTCGTAAATAGATCTCGCAGCGACGAAAAACGTCTCTGCTTTAATGACTTCCATCCCAACTCGCGTATCATATCTGCCACACTCTCTCCCCTATTACGTGATAATACAAAACGAGCTGCCCTTTTTTGCACTCTTTCGATGTCCTCCGTCAGTCCCACCTGGTAAGGATCCCACACCGCGCAGCGATATTCTAACAGAGGACGAACGAGTGTAGTGTAAGCTGTCTCTTTAGTGGACTTGCATCTTCTAAGTGTCCTGCCAATGAAACGCAACCTTTGGCTCGCCTTCCCCAGAATATTACCTATGTGGTCTTTCCAACTGAAGTTGTTCGTAATTTTAACACCCAGGTACTCAGTTGAATTGACAGCCTTGAGAATTGTACTATTTATCGAGTAATCGAATTCCAACGGATTTCTTTTGGAACTCATGTGAATCACCTCACACTTTTCGTTATTTAGCGTCAACTGCCACCTGCCACACCATACAGCAATCTTTTCTAAATCGCTTTGCAACTGATACTGGTCTTCGGATGACCTTACTAGACGGTAAATTACAGCATCATCTGCGAACAACCTAAGAGAACTGCTCAGATTGTCACCCAGGTCATTTATATAGATCAGGAACAGCAGAGGTCCCAGGACGCTTCCCTGGGGAACACCTGATATCACTTCAGTTTTACTCGATGATTTGCCATCTATTACTACGAACTGCGACCTTCCTGACAGGAAATCACGAATCCAGTCGCACAACTGAGACGATACCCCATAGGCCCGCATCTTCATTAGAAGTCGATTGTGAGGAACGGAGTCAAAAGCTTTCCGGAAATCTAGAAATACTGAATCAACTTGAGATCCCTTGTCGATAGCGGCCATTACTTCGTGCGAATAAAGAGCTAGCTGCTTTGTACAAGAACGATGTTTTCTGAAACCATGCTGATTACGTATCAATAGATCGTTCCCTTCGAGGTGATTCATAATGTTTGAATACAGTATATGCTCCAAAACCCTACTGCAAACCGACGTCAATGATATAGGTCTGTAGTTCGATGGATTACTCCTACTACCCTTCTTAAACACTGGTGCGACCTGTGCAATTTTCCAATCTGTAGGTACAGATCTATCGGTGGGCGAGCAGTTGTATATGACTGTTAAGCAGGGAGCTATTGTATCAGCGCAATCTGAAAGGAACCTAATCGGTATACAACCTGGACCTGAAGACTTGCCCGTATCAAGCGATTTGAGTTGTTTCGCAACCCCTAAGGTATCTACTTCCAAGAAACTCTTGCTATCAGCTGTTCGTGTTTCAAATTCTGGAATATTCCATTCGTCTTCCCTGGTGAAGGAATTTCGGAAAACTGCGTCCAATAACTCCGCTTTAGTGGCACAGTCGTCGGTAACAGTACCATCGGCACTGCGCAGCGAAGGTATTGACTGCGTCTTGCCGCTTGTGTACTTTATATACGACCAGAATTTCTTCGGATTTTCTATCAAATTTCGAGACAATGTTTCGTTGTGGAACCTATTAAAGGCATCTCGCATTGAAGTCCGTGCCAAATTTCGCGCGTCTGTTAATTTTAGCCCATCTTCGGGATTTTGCATTCTTCTGAACTTCGCATGCTTTTTCCGTTGCCTCTGCAACAGCGTTCGGACCTGTTTTGTGTACCATGGGGTATCAGTTCCATCTCTTACCAATTTATGGGGTATGAATCTCTCAATTGCTGTTGCTACAATATCTTTGAATTTGAGCCACATCTCGTCTACATTTGCATAGTCAGATCGGAAGGAATGGAGATTGTCTCTTAGGAAGGCTTCTAGTGACACTTTATCCGCTTTTTTAAATAAAATTATTTTGCGTTTGTTTCTGGTGGATTTGGAAGAAACGGTATTGAGCCTAGCTACAACGACCTTGTGATCACTAATCCCTGTATCAGTCATGATGGTCTCAATTAGCTCTGGATTGTTTGTGGCTAAGAGGTCAAGTGTGTTTTCGCAACCATTTACAATTCGCGTGGGTTCGTCGACTAACTGCTCGAAATAATTTTCGCAGAAAGCATTTAGGACAATCTCGGAAGATGTTTTCTGCCTACCACCGGTTTTGAACAAGTATTTTTGCCAACATATCGAGGGAAGGTTGAAGTCCCCACCAACTATAACCGTATGAGTGGGGTATTTATTTGTTACGAGACTTCTGAACTGTTCAGCAACTATATCATCGGAGTCTGGGGGTCGGTAGAAGGAGCCAATTATTAACTTAGTTCGGCTGTTAACTATAACCTCCACCCATACCAATTCGCACGGAGTATCTACTTCGATTTCACTACAAGATAAACCACTACTGACAGACACAAACACTCCACCACCAATTCTGCCCAATCTATCTTTCCTGAACGCCGTCTGAGACTTCGTAAAAATTTCTGCAGAACTTATTTCAGGCTTTAGCCAGCTTTCTGTACCTATAACGATTTCAGCTTTTGTGCTTTCTATTAGCGATGGAAGCTCAGGGACTTTCCCAGCACAACTACAACAATTTACAACCACAATTCCGACTGTTCCTTGATCCAAGCACGTCCTGTATTTGCCATGCACCCTTTGAGATTGCAGCCCACCCCGTACTTTCCCGAGGACTTCTAACCTAAAAAACCGCCCAGTCCACGCCACACACCCTCCGCTACCCGTGTAGCCGCCAGCTGAGTGTAGTGAACTCCTGACCTATTCAGCGGAACCAGAAACCCCACCACCCTATGGCGTAAGTCAAGGAGTCTGCAGCCAACACGGTCGCAAAACCGTCTGAGCCTCTGATTCTGACCCTCCACCCGGCTCTGCACCAAAGGTCCGCAGTCGGTTCTGTCAACGATGCTGCAGATGGTGAGCTCTGCCTTCATCTCGTAAGCAAGACCGGCATCCTTCACCAAATCAGATGGCCGCTGGAATCCAGAGAGAATTCGCTTATTATATTATCAGTAATTGACAGAGAAGGTATTAAACATTATCAAACAGTGTAAGTAGGCTGTTTAGGTTTCTATGTTGGCAACGCCACGTAGCGCTCTGTATGAAAATCACTGGCTGTGCTGTGTGCAGTCTGTTGCTGGTTTGCATTGTCTGCCATTGTAGTGTTGGGCAGCTGGATGTGAACAGCGCGTAGCGTTGCTCAGTTGGAGGTGAGCCGCTAGAGCAATGGTGGATGTGGGGGGAGAGATGGCAGAATTTTGAGAGTGGACGATCTGGACGTGTGTGCATCAGGAAGAGTAAATTTGTAATATTGGATGTCATGAACTGCTTCATCAGGAAAGAGGGAAGGAGAGGGAAAGACAAAAGGATGTGGGTTTTAAGGGAGAGGGTAAGGAGTCATTCCAATCCCAGGAGCGGAAAGACTTACCTTAGGGGAAAAAAAGGACACACACACACACACACACACACACACATATCCATCCGCACATATACAGACACAGGCAGACATATGTAAATTCAAAGAGGTTGGGCAGAGATGTCAGTCGAGGTGGAAGTACAGAGGCAAAGATGTTGTTGAATGACAGGTGATGTACGAGGGGCGGCAACTTGAAATTAGCGGAGGTTGAGGCCTGGTGGGTAACAGGAAGAGAGAATATATTGAAGGGCAAGTTCCCATCTCCGGAGTTCTGATAGGTTGGTGTCAGTGGGAAGTATCCAGATAACCCTGACGGTGTAACACTGTGCCAAGATGTGCTGGCCGTGCACCAAGGCATGTTTGGCCATAGGGTGATCCTCTTTACCAACAAACACTGTCAGCCTGTGTCCGTTCATGCGAATGGACAGTTCGTTGCTGGTCATTCCCACATGGAAAGCTACACAGTGTAGGAATTCAACCTTTTAATCCTATACAGCTATTCTTTTAGCCTCAGGAGCAACCGTAACATGAACACATCATAATTTAATAGAATCTAACCACACTCAAGCATTACGAGGATTATTTTTTACAGTATTATTAGGATTATATTTCACAATATTTCAAGCTTACGAATATTGAGAAGCACCTTTCACTATTGCAGACGCAGTATATGGATCAACATTCTTTGTTGCAACAGGGTTACAAGGTCTCCACATAATTATTGGAACAATTTTCTTAACAATAAGTCTACTTCGACATTCAATAAATCATTTCTCACCAAGACACCACTTTGAATTTGAAGCAGCAGCATGATATTGACACTTCGTAGACATAGTATGATTATTCTTATACATTTCTATTTATTGATGAGGTGGATAATTGTTTTTCTAGTATAAATAGTACATTTGACTTCCAATCAGAAAGCTTAAGCTATCTACAAGAGTTTTTATTAAATTTATTATTCCAATAATTGTTATAATCCTCCCAACAACATTATCAAAAAAAACTAATCAATGATCGAGAAAAAAGATCACCATTTGAGTGTAGGTTTGATCCAAAAAGATCAGCACAAATACCAGAATGATAGTTGCTCCATTAATGGTGAAGCTCCGTCTTGAAGGGATAAATTTGATCTTGTTGCCATTAAATGTTTTTCTAATAAAAGGTCAAACTTTTATTTGTAGAGCTTAAATCTACTGCACTAATCTGCCACATTAAGAGTCTAGAGATTAATGGTAATTCTAAGTAACTTTGTTCTGCAGGTGGATTATTTTGTAGTCATTCTGTTGATCATCTTATATTAGCTCTGAATATAATTGCTCAGTTTGTAACCATTCTTTCTCATATGATTACAATGAATATAATAATTCCTACAATAGAAATTGTAGACCCAATTCTTGATACTACATTTCGTGATGTATATGCATGTGGGTAATCTGAATATTGTCGTGATATTCCTGCTAACCCTAAGACATGTTGAGGGAAGAATGTAAAGTTTACTCCAATAAATGTGAACTGGATTTTTAATCATGTATTATTTATAGTCAATCCTGTAAATAGTGGGTATCATTGAATAACACCTCCTATAATTGCGAATACTGCTCCTATAGATAGAACATAATGGAAGTGGGCTACTCCATAATATGTGTCATGTAATACAATATCAAGTGATGAGTTTGCTAGTATTAATCCTGTTCACCCACCAATTGTAAATAAGAAAATAGATCCTAGAGCTCATAGTAATGGTGGGTTAAACTCGAGTTTAGTTCCAGGTAATGTAGCTAGTCATCTGAATGCCTTAACTCTTGTAGGTACAGCAATAATTATTGTTGCTGATGTGAAGTATGCTCGTGTGTCAACATCCATTCCTACTGTAAATATATGATATGCTCATACAATAAATCCTATTAATCAAATCGATAACATGGCATAAATTATACCCAATGTTCCAAATGATTCAATTTTTCCTCTTTCTTGACATACAATGTGTAAAATAATACCAAATCCGAGTAGAATTAGAATGTAAACTTCTGGGTGTCCAAAGAATCAGAATAGGTGTTGATATAGAATTGGATCTCCTCCTCCCACAGGGTCAAAGAATGATGTATTTAGGTTTTGGTCTGTTAATAATATAGTAATAGCTCCTGCTAAAACTGGAAGTGAAAGAAGAAGAAGGAGAGCTGTAATAGCTACAGACCAAACAAATAAAGGTGTTTGGTCTAAAGTTATGCTTTCTGATCGTATATTAATTGCTGTTGTAACGACGTTTACTGCACCAAGAATTGATGATACACCTGCTAAGTGTGGTAGAAAAATGGCTAGATCTACAGATGTGCCCCCGTGTGCAATAGCTCCTGCTATAGGGGTAAACTGTTCATTCTGTAACAGCACCATTACCTACTATAGAAGATGTAAGAAGAAGGGTTAATGAAGGTGGTAGTAATCAAAAACTTATATTATTTATTCGTGGGAATGCTATATCTGGTGCACCAATTATTAATGGTACAAGTCAATTACCAAATCCACCAATTATAATAGGCATTACTGTGAAGAAAATTATTACAAATGCGTAGGCTGTAATAATAACATTATAAATGTGGTCATCTCCAATTGGAGATTCTGGTTGACCAAGTTCAGCACGAATAAGTATTCTTATTGATGTTCCTACTATTCCTGCTCATGCTCCAAACAGAAAGTATTAAGTACCAATGTCCTTATGGTTTGTTGAGAATAATCATTCTTGCAGTAAGATGGTTGAATTTTAGGTGGTAGACTGGAAATCTACTTGTGACATATTTTCTCTCTTACCATACTCTGGTCTTATATTCAGTTATGATTCTAGACTGCAATTCTAGAGGTGTAAAGTTTTACTAAGGCCTAAAAGATTATTCTTTTAATTATAACTTTGGAGGTTATTAGTTTAATTAACTGAAGTCCTTAGTACAATGACATTAAGGTTGATGTTGAAAGCAATCCCACTGTTGAAATTATTATGGTTATAGGAAGAATAATTAATGATTTTTGATTCCTTTTCTTTATAGATCATGAATTTTCGGTATATGACATAATTAAGGCTGAGAACCTAATATGTATGTAATAATAAAGTGTAATTATAGTTAATATGACTATAATAGTTATAATAGTTGTTATGTTGTTTCCTATTAATGATTGTATTACAATTCATTTTGGTAGGAATCCAAGAAATGGTGGCAAACCACCTAGAGATAGAAGCGATAAGAATATTATGAATTTAATTTCAGTTTTTATGTTTCTAGCTGAATAAATCTGGTTTATAACGAATAGATTTATTTGCTTGAATAATAAAACCATGATCAAATGGTTCAAATGTCTCTGAGCACTATGGGACTTAACTTCAGTGGTCATCAGTCCCTTAGAACTTAGACCTACTTAAACCTAACTAACCTAAGGACATCACACACATCCATGCCTGAGGCAGGATTCGAACCTGCAACCGTAGCGGTTGCGTGGTTCCAGACTGTAGCACCTAGAACCGCTCGGCCACACTGGCCAGCAAACCATGATCAGTCTTAGTAGTGAATAAATAATAAAGTATAGTTCTCTGACTGTTAGAGATTTAATTATTCACTGTAAGTGTCTAATTGAAGAATATGCTAGAAGCTGGCGTAGAGATGTTTGATTTAAGCCTCCTATTGCCCCAATAACGATTCTTAAAATGATAATGGTTCAAATAAAGGTTCTTAATTGAATACAATATGATAGTACTATCATTGGGGAATTTTTTGTCATATTATTAATGTTAAACAGTTATTTCATCTTGAAGCGCCTATTACTTCTGGAAATCAGTAATGAAAAGGTGCAGCTCCAATCTTTAATAATAATCTAGATCTAATTATTATTGAGGGGATAAATTCTGTTTCTATCCTATTGGGTACTTTATTTGAATCAACAAAATTGAAAATAATAGTATTGTCGATGCTATTGCCTGGACAATAAAATATTTAATTGATGATTCATTATCATTATATTTTTATTTCTCGTTAGAAGTGGAATAAATGAAAGTAAGTTGATCTCAAGTCCTATTCAAACTGCAAATCAGGAATTTGATGAAATGGACAGGATTGTTCCTATCATTAATGTTGATAGGAAGAGAAGTTTTGTAGAGTTGTTGGTCATTAAAAAGGAGAGGATTGATACCTCTATGAATGGGATATGAACCCATTAGCTTGATTAGCTTACCTTTTTACATTTCGGTGTATGATGCACGTTAGTTTTTGATACTAAAGGAGGTAGTTTAATTCTACCTTATGTAATTTGTTTAATGAAGGTAATTTTTATTTACTTAATTTACCCCATCCAGGTAACCCTTTAATTAGGCACTTCATTTATTTAATATATAAATTAAAAGTTTTTTTTGGAAATTAGGTTGTGTATCGTTTTGGTTATTTTGAATTTATTTGTTCCAATTTGGTTTTATATATAACACTATTAAGGTAAATACATTGTTTGTTCTGTATCAAAATCTCTCATTTGCTAACTATGCCCATCAGTAGTTATTGCCTTCAGTAGTTAGAATCTTTTATTTAGCTGGCAGTAGTGGCGCTCGCTGTACTGCAGTAGTTCGCGTAACGAAGATTTTTGTGATGTAAGTGATTCATTAAAGTTATAGGTTATTGTTAATCATGGCCAGTCTTTTGTAGGGATTGTTGACAGTCAGATTGCGTTGCACTAAACATATTGTGTGTCAGTTTAGTGTTGATCAGAATAAGTAAAGAGAGAAATGTCTGAGTACCTTCAGTTCTGCTCAGCTGTTTGGAAATCAGCACAGTAATTCATAAATTTTTCTAAGGGGACGTTTCAACAGTACAATCATCATCTTAACTGAAGACCAAATAACCGGGGCGCAGTTATTCGCCTCACCTCTTCAAAACGAACCTATTACACTTACGACCGTGAAAATAAACTTTTCCACTTATGTGCTGTCACTGCACATCCGAATTTTTCAAAACAAACCTAATGATGATGGTTTCTCTCTTTATGATACGCAGTGCAGGACTGGCAAGTATTTCATCAACAGAACTTAACGCAACCCACCCTCGATTCTACAGCAGAAAACTGCAGTTTGTAAGCGCTGCTACAGGAATGCAATTTCCGTTTTAAACCGCTAAGCCAGTATCGTCACTCTTGTCATTTGTCGCAACCCCAACATGAATGTGCTCTCCCTTACTAAAAGTGGTTTTATTTTCCGTGGGACACAAGGGTGAGACGCAGAGAAACAAACATAAATGTGTGTATCTTACAGAACTACCGAGTTTCCAAAACTGCGGTCAATCCTGGTTATTGAAAATGGGCTGAAAGCTTTTCAATTTTGCCTCCTCCTTCGCATTTTTTTTTTTCGTTAGAATCGGCATAAGCACTCAGCTACACATCAGTGAGCATCTTTGTAGTCACGTCCTGTAAATGAAGAGCAACGGTGTTCACAGATCTGGGGAGTCAGTACACCCAGGTCTCCCAACACCGTAACACCTGCACCACTAACACTATCACGTTCGACTGTGTTCCTGGGTGCATTAGGTGTTCCCACCTCACCATATGAGGGTACGTCCAGAACCACTACGGCAGGCGACGACACGACAGTCCTCGTTCGACCGTAGGTATACGGTCCTGTCACCGGCGCTAACGGTACGGCCCACGTGCGGCTGCCAACGGTAGTCAACGTACCGGTCGTCTGCCGAGTAGGCCCGTCCCATACAGTAAAAACTGAAACTGCATTCCTTGCAATTCTGTTAAATGTGGTTGTAATTGCACCCCTTTAACTGTAACATCGAGTATAGATTCAAGTGTCAGGAAGTCGTTTCTGAGAGTATTTGCATGGAGTGTGGCCGTGTATGGATGTGAAAAATGGACGATAAATAGTTCAGACAAGAAGAGAATAGAAGCTTTCGAAATGTTGTGCCACAGAAGAATGCTGAAGATTAGATGGGTAGACCACATAACTAATGAGGAGGTATTGAAAAGAATTGGGGAGAAGAGGAGTTTGTGGCACAACTTGGCAATAAGAAGGGACCGGTTGGTAGGACATGTTCTGAGGCATCAAGGGATCACAAATTTAGTATTGGAGGGAAGCGAGGAGGGTAAAAATCGTAGTGGGAGACCAAGAGATGAATACACTAAGCAGATTCAGAAGGATATAGGCTGCAGTAAGTACTGGGAGATAAATAAGCTTGCACAGGATAGTGTAGCATGGAGAGCTGCATCAAACCAGTATCAGGACTGAAGACCATAACAACAACAACAACAACAACAACAACAACCTGTAGCATAAAGTTGCGGTCATCTGCTGCTGCAGTTGATCGTGGCCGACCACTTCCACAAAGGAGGCTGCTTACAAATAACCTGCACTTTCCCTCCTAGCGTATCGTTGAAGTGTTTGGGGCCCATACCGAATAGGACTAACACGTGGATATTTAACATATACCACGAAGAGCTGCATGAATAGTCACAAGTTTGTTTGACTCACGAGAGAGCTTCCCGGAAATTGAAAAACCTGAATTGAGACACACTTCAAGTAGACAAATTACAAAATTTCAAGATCCAATGTTAAACAAAGAACGTAGACATATCCTTTATACACTCGTCGTTCTGGTACCGTCCTTCAAGACAAAATTAGACCTCGTACAACACGCACAGAGGCATTCGTCTGGAACTCCATACGCGACTGGAACGGGAAGAAACCCCAACATGTGGTACTAGAGTCAGTAACTTCACAGTGGTCTGACGGGTATATACGTAGATACAGATTCAAGCAGTCCATGCTATCAGCTCTTAGCAGAGTCCGCCTCCTGTAGCTGACTGGTCAGCGTGACAGAATGTCAGTTCTAAGGGCCCGGGTACGCTTCCCGTCTGGGTCCGAGATTTTCTCCGCTCACGGACTGGGTGTTGTGTTGTCCTAATCATCATCATTTCATCTCCATCGACGCGCAATTCGCCGAAGTGGCGTCAAATCGGAAGACTTGCACCTGGCGAACACATTAACAACGGCAGGTACTTTTACTGGGGAAGGAACATCTCCAATGGAGATAATACTCGCACTAAGTAGAAGCCGGCAGAGGCGGCCCTCAGACGCCTGTTCCCGTACAGGGAACTCCGTGGCTCCCCGGCAGGTGCATTTTACTAACGAAACTTCAGTGTGTTATCGGCGCAGATTCTTTTTCGTTTTGTAAAATATAGGTGGAGCAAAAAGCGTCCATATGGCGAGTACGGTTTTCTATTTTAATTGTATTAATTTCTAATACTAAATATTCTCTGTTTTACAGTCGCTGTTTTAGCACGTTAATTGAGGAGAGCAGTGTCTATACAGAACTTTAAACCCTCGATCGAACGTAACGTTCTCCCAAAGTGGCCGCAATTCACCTTTGACATTAAAAATTAAATTTTCGCTGAAGTTTATAACATTTGTGCTGCGATCAGTTAGACTAATTTACTCTAATTTCCTTTCCTATTGCCTTTTCGGAGTGGTAATATTTTTATTAGCAACGCCACTTGGAAAGCGTCATTTATACCCAGTAAGTAACTGTACGAACTAAGGACTTTTAAGCAACTGTAGCACAGTTAATTCTCAAAATAAGGTAGGCATCTTTATCTCCTTTTAAGGAAGGAGGACGTAATTTTGTGACAGTACGCATTTGATTCTTGTGGTAAACTGACTTTATTAAACTTTGTCAGTAATGTAATCATAATTTCTAACTTTCTGATTTCTAATCTACCATAAAAAGGTTCGTACGTAAGCTGTCTCGACGTATTTTGCCGCCCTGTAGGATCAATTCAGTGCCACCGCCCCGTAGAGCTACGTATGTTTTGGAAATTTCATTCGTTGTGTCACTGATACATGACTTGCTACTTTCTCATATTACACTGTCTGACACAAACGAATTTTTGATGCCACTGGCCTACGTCATTAATATCTGAATGAATATCCAAAACAAGTTCTTCTCCGTTTTATTTACATACCAACAGGCGTTGGAAAAGAACTGAGATGATTTTAGTGCGATTTCCGGCCCCCAATCGAGGAGAAATGACCTAATTTTACAGCGATTTATGGCTTTCATTCGAAGATAAATTCCGTAATTTTCGTACAATATTTACAGTTTGCTGTAGCACAGTAGCACATGATCACCAGCCACGACTGACGATAACCTCATAATGCAGCAGCGCATTCAGAGGAGAGGTGACTTCCGTGACAGACAATTAACAACAGAGAAACATTATGTTGCGCTTTTTCCCTGGTTGCTTATCATCTCCAGTATATCACCGATATTCTCATTGTTAAACGCAACCATATATGAAGGCAACGTCAGATAAAGCGAATCCTCGTTTCCCGAATAACTGGCTATACTATTTATTAATGTTCAAACAATACAGTAAGTACATTCCGTATTACATTAACATATATATGATTGGTTTCGTATTTAGATAGATTAATTCATTCCGCCTTACTGGCTTTGTTGCCAATTGTAATCTAAACTAATAAACTCTTCGCAAAAATTAAGAGACACTGCACAGCGTTATCGACCACGTTCTGAATTCAACAGTCACTGACACGCCGGGAAACAACCAGTGTGTCAGAAGTGGAAGGAAATATATATATATATATATATATATATATATATATATATATATATATTTTGGTCACCAGTCTACTGACTGGTTTGATGCGGCCCGCCACGAATTCCTTTCCTGTGCTAACCTCTTCATCTCAGAGTAGCACTTGCAACCTACGTCCTCAATTATTTGCTTGACGTACTCCAATCTCTGTCTTCCTCTACAGTTTTTGCCCTCTACAGCTCCCTCTAGTACCATGGAAGTCATTCCCTCATGTCTTAGCAGATGTCCTATCAACCTGTCCCTTCTCCTTATCAGTGTTTTCCACATATTCCTTTCTTCTCCGATTCTGCGTAGAACCTCCTCATTCCTTACCTTATCAGTCCACCTAATTTTCAACATTCGTCTATAGCACCACATCTCAAATGCTTCGATTCTCTTCTGTTCCGGTTTTCCCACAGTCCATGTTTCACTACCATACAATGCTGTACTCCAGACGTACATCCTCAGAAATTTCTTCCTCAAATTAAGGCCGGTATTTGATATTAGTAGACTTCTCTTGGCCAGAAATGCCTTTTTTGCCATAGCGAGTCTGCTTTTGATGTCCTCCTTTCTCCGTCCGTCATTGGTTATTTTACTGCCTAGGTAGCAGAATTCCTTAACTTCACTGACTTCATGACCATCAATCCTGATGTTAAGTTTCTCGCTGTTCTCATTTCTACTACCTCTCATTACCTTCGTCTTTCTCCGATTTACTCTCAACCATACTGTGTACTCATTAGACTGTTCATTCCGTTCAGCAGATCATTTAATTCTTCTTCACTTTCACTCAGGATAGCAATGTCATCAGCGAATCGTATCATTGATATCCTTTCACCTTGTATTTTAATTCCACTCCTGAACCTTTCTTTTATTTCCACCATTGCTTCCTCGATGTACAGATTGAAGAGTAGGGGCGAAAGGCTACAGCCTTGTCTTACACCCTTCTTAATACGAGCACTTCGTTCTTGATCGTCCACTCTTATTATTCCCTCTTGGTTGTTGTACATATTGTATATGACCCGTCTCTCCCTATAGCTTGCCCCTACTTTTTTCAGAATCTCGAACAGCTTGCACCATTCAATATTGTCGAACGCTTTTTCCAAGTCGACAAATCCTATGAAAGTGTCTTGATTTTTCTTTAGCCTTGCTTCCATTATTAGCCGTTACGTCAGAATTGCCTCTCTCGTCCATTTACTTTTCCTAAAGCCAAACTGATCGTCACCTAGCGCGTTCTCAATTTTCTTTTCCATTCTTCTGTATATTATTCTTGTAAGCAGCTTCGATGCATGAGCTGTTAAACTGATTGTGCGATACTTCTCGCACTTATCAGCTCTTGCCGTCTTCGGAATTGTGTGGATGATGCTTTTCCGAAAGTCAGATGGTATATCGCCGGACTCATATATTCTACACACCAACGTGAATAGTCGTTTTGTTGCCACTTCCCCCAATGATTATAGAAATTCTGATGGAATGTTATCTATCCCTTCTCCCTTATTTGACCGTAAGTCCTCCAAAGCTCTTTTAAATTCCGATTCTAATACTGAATCCCCTATCTCTTCTAAATCGACTCCTGTTTCTTCTTCAATCACAGCAGACAAATCTTCACGCTCATAGAGGCTTTCAATGTATTCTTTCCACCTATCTGCTCTCTCCTCTGCATTTAACAGTGAAATTCCCGTTGCACTCTTAATGTTACCACCGTTGCTTTTAATGTCACCAAAGGTTGTTTTGACTTTCCTGTATGCTGAGTCTGTCCTTCCGACAATCATATCTTTTTTGATGTCTTCACATTTTTCCTGCAGCCATTTCGTCTTAGCTTCCCTGCACTTCCTATTTATTTCATTCCTCAGCGACTTGTATTTCTGTATTCCTGATTTTCCCGGAACATGTTTGTACTTCCTCCTTTCATCAATCAACTGAAGTATTTCTTCTGTTACCCATGGTTTCTTCGCAGCTACCTTCTTTGTACCTATGTTTTCCTTCCCAACTTCTGTGATGGCCCTTTTTAGAGATGTCCATTCCTCTTCAACTGTACTGCCTACTGCGCTATTCCTTATTGCTGTATCTATAGTGTTAGAGAACTTCACACGTATCTCGTCATTCCTTAGTACTTCCGTATCCCACTTCTTTGCGTATTGATTCTTCCTGACTAATGTCTTGAACTTCAGCCTACTCTTCATCACTACTTTATTGTGATCTGAGTCTATATCTGCTCCTGGGTACGCCTTACAACCCAGTATCTGATTTCGGAATCTCTGTCTGACCATGATGTAATCTAATTGAAATCTTCCCGTATCTCCCGGCCTTTTCCAAGTATACCTCCTCCTCTTGTGATTCTTGAACAGAGTATTCGCTATTACTAGCTGAAGCTTGTTACAGAACTCAATTAGTCTTTCTCCTCTTTCATTCCTTGTCCCAAGCCCATATTCTCCTGTAACCTTTTCTTCTACTCCTTCCCCTACAACTGCATTCCAGTCGCCCATGACTATTAGATTTTCGTCCCCGTTTACATACTGCGTTACCCTTTCAATATCCTCATACACTTTCTCTATCTGTTCATCTTCAGCTTGCGACGTCGGCATGTATACCTGAGCTATCGTTGTCGGTGTTGGTCTGCTGTCGATTCTCATTAGAACAACCCGGTCACTGAGCTGTTCACAGTAACACACCCTCTGCCCTACCTTCCTATTCATAACGAATCCTACACCTGTTATACCATTTTCTGCTGCTGTTGATATTACCCGATACTCGTTGTTGTTGTTGTTGTTGTTGTGGTCTTCAGTCCTGAGACTGGTTTGATGCAGCTCTCCATGCTACTCTACCTGTGCAAGCTTTTTCATCTCCCAGTACCTACTGCAACCTACATCCTTCTGAATCTGCTTAGTGCATTCATGTCTTGGTCTCCCTCTACGATTTTTACCCTCCACGCTGCCCTCCAATACTAAACTGGTGATCCCTCGATGCCTCAGAACATGTCCTACCAACCGATCCCTTCTTCTGGTCAAGTTGTGCCACAAACTTCTCTTCTCCCCAAACCAATTCAATACTTCCTCATTAGTTATGTGATCTACCCATCTAATCTTTAGCATTCTTCTGTAGCACCACATTTCGAAAGCTTCTATTCTCTTCTTGTCCAAACTATTTATCGTCCATGTTTCACTTCCATACATGGCTACACTCCATACAAATACTTTCAGAAATGACTTCCTGACACTTAAATATATACTCGATGTTAATAAATTTCTCTTCTTCAGAAATGCTTCCTTGCCATTGCCAGTCTACATTTTATATCCTCTCTACTTCGACCATCATCAGTTATTTTGCTCCCCAAATAGCAAAACTCCTTTACTACTTTAAGTGTCTCATTTCCTAACCTAATTCCCTCAGCATCACCCGACTTAATTCGACTACATTCCATTATCCTTGTTTTGCTTTTGTTGATGTTCATCTTATATCCTCCTTTCAAGACACTGTCCATTCCATTGAACTGCTCTTCCAAGTCCTTTGCAGTCTCTGACAGAATTACAATGTCATCGGCGAACCTCGACGTTTTTATATCTTCTCCACGGATTTTAATACCTACTCCGAATTTTTCATTTGTTTCCTTCACTGCTTGCTCAATATACAGATTGAATAACATCGGGGAGAGGCTACAACCCTGTCTCACTCCCTTCCCAACCGCTGGTTCCCTTTCATGTCCCTCGACTCTTATAACGGCCATCTGGTTTCTTTGGGACTGGAATTATTATGTTCTTCTTGAAGTCTGAGGGTATTTCGCCTGTCTCATACATCTTGCTCACCAGATGGTAGAGTTTTGTCAGGACTGGCTCTCCCAAGGCCGTCAGTAGTTCCAATGGAATGTTGTCTACTCCGGGGGCCTTGTTTCGACTCAGGTCTTTCAGTGCTCTGTCAAACTCTTCACGCAGATAGGCCTCTACATCATTACATTTGTCCTCTAGCCACCCCTGCTTAGCCATTTTGCACTTCCTGACGATCTCATTTTTGAGACGATTGTATTCCTTTTTGCCTGCTTCATTTACTGCAGATTTATATTTTCTCCTTTCATCAATTAAATTCAATATTTCTTCTGTTACCCAAGGATTTCTACTAGCCTTCGTCTTTTTACCTACTTGATCCTCTGCTGCCTTCGCTACTTCATCCCTCAAAGCTACCCATTCTTCTTCTACTGTATTTATTTCCCCCATTCCTGTCAATTGCTCCCTTATGCTCTCCCTGAATCTCTGTACAACCTCTGGTTCTTTTAGTTTATCCAGGTCCCATCTCCTTACATTCCCACCTTTTTGCAGTTTCTTCAGTTTTAATCTACAGGTCATAACCAATAGATTGTGGTCAGAGTCCACATCTGCCCCTGCAAATGTCTTACAATTTAAAACCTGGTTCCTAAATCTCTGTCTTACCATTATATAATCTATCTGATACCTTTTAGTATCTCCAGGGTTCTTCCATGTATAAAACCTTCTTTCATGATTCTTAAACCAAGTGTTAGCTATGGTTATGTTCTGCTCTGTGCAAAATTCTACCAGGCGGCTTCCTCTTTCATTTCTTAGCCCCAATTCATATTCACCTACTATGTTTCCTTCTCTCCATTTTCCTACACTCGAATTCCAGTCACCCATGACTATTAAATTTTCGTCTCCCTTCACAATCTGAATAATTTCTTTTATTTCATCATAGATTTCTTCAATTTCTTCGTCATCTGCAGAGCTAGTTGGCATATAAACTTGTACTACTGTAGTAGGTGTGGGCTTCGTATCTATCTTGGCCACAATAATGCGTTCACTATGCTGTTTGTAGTAGCTTACCCGCATTCCTATTTTCCTATTCATTATTAAACCTACTCCTGCATTACCCCTATTTGATTTTGTGTTTATAACCCTGTAGTCACCTGACCAGAAGTCTTGTTCCTCCTGCCACCGAACTTCACTAATTCCCACTATATCTAACTTCAACCTATCCATTTCCCTTTTTAAATTTTCTAACCTACCTGCCCGATTAAGGGATCTGATATTCCACGCTTCGATCCATAGAACGCCGGTTTTCTTTGTCCTGATAACGACCTCTTCTTGAGTAGTCCCCACCCGGAGATCCGAATGGGGGACTATTTTAACTCCGGAATATTTTACCCAAGAGGACGCCATCATCATTTAATCATACAGTAAAGCTGCATGCCCTCGGGAAAAATTACGGCTGTAGTTTCCCCTTGCTTTCAGCCGTTCGCAGTACCAGCACAGCAAGGCCGTTTTGGTTATTGTTTAACAAGGCCAAATCAGTCAATCATCCAGACTGTTGCCCTTGCAACTACTGAAAAGGCTGCTGCCCCTCCTCAGGAACCACACGTTTGTCTGGCCTCTCAACAGATACCCCTCCATTGTGGTTGCACCTACGGTACGGCTATCTGTATCGCTGAGGCACGCAAGGCTCCCCACCAACGGCAAGGTCCATGGTTCATGGGACGGACCCGATACTCATCTGACCAGAAATCCTTGTCTTCCTTCCACTTCACTTCACTGACCCCTACTATATCTAAATTGAGCATTTGCATTTCCCTTTTCAGATTTTCTAGTTTCCCTACCACGTTCAAGCATCTGACATTCCACGCCCCGACTCGTAGAACGTTATCCTTTCGTTGATTATTCAATCTTTTTCTCATGGTAACCTCCCCCTTGGCAGTCCCCTCCCGGAGATCCGAATGGGGGACTATTCCGGAATCTCTTGCCAATGGAGAGATCATCATGACACTTCTTCAATTACAGGCCACATGTCCTGTGGATACACGTTACGTGTCTTTAATGCGGTGTTTTCCATTGCCTTCTGCATCCTCATGTCGTTGATCATTGCTGATTCTTCCGCCTTTAGGGGCAATTTCCCACCCCTAGGGCAAGAGAGTGCCCTGAACCTCTATCCGCTCCTCCGCCCTCTTTGACAAGGCCGTTGGCAGAATGAGGCTGACTTCTCATGCCGGAAGTCTTCGGCCGTCAATGCTGATTATTTATCAAAATTTAGGCAGTGGCGAGAATCGAACCCGGGACAGAAGACGTTTTGATTATGAATCAAAGACGCTACCCCTAGACCACGGGTACCATATATATACGCTCTAAAATGCCTACAGTAACACAAAATATTATAGAATAGAACAGTGAGCATTTCATTTGTTTGTAAATTTGTTCAACCAAGTACCAACAAACAATTTCATTAGTTTCACCCAAAAATTGTTTCAGGGATCACTGAAAAGAAAAAATAACCATCTGGGGCTCAGTTACGTAACCAGAAACGAGAGAAGGAAAGGCAAAAAGAAAAACTGGCAGGTTCTATTACAAAATTTTTCACCAGATCTGTAAGCGTCGGTCCAGAAACTCTTGCCTCTGCGACGTGCTGGATGTCTGTCCGGAAGCTAGTGAAGACAAGACATGTTGCACTCCTAGTCCCTCTGGTGGTCTCAACGAAACAATGACACGTGTGGTGATGCTGCTGAAGGATCTACAAGCAGTGCAGCAGCAGTTTGTGAGAGTTTGACACAGCGAAAACCCAGGGCTGTGGCCTCTTAATATTAGTAGTAATCTTCTTAATATTTAAACTAAACGTGATCCTGTTTAAGTACCGTACATAATCATACTTATCCAATTAACGACGAGGGAAGAAAGTTTGTTGACACTTAGTATTACAGAAATCTTGCTAACGGCGAAAAAGTTAAGAGAGACTGGCTTCTTTAGTCTTTATCAAAGGATTCAGTGTATTGTTTCTGATGTGAAATGTTTGGTACAAATGGATCAAATGGCTCTGAGCACTATGGGACTTAACTTCTGAGGTCATCAGTCCCCTAGGCAGGATTCGAACCTGCGACCGTTGCGGTCGCGCGGTTCCAGACTACAGCGCCTAGAACTGCTCGGCCACCCCGGCCGGCGATATGTTAGGTAAAAGTGTAAGTAGTCTGTCTGATACGAATGAATTCTCACAGATTGGCAGCATTTATCACTGACTTTGAAAAGTCACGAAACAAGTGAGTTCCACAGTGGAAATTTGAAGTCATTGGTCAATTGAATAATGTCACAGACAAAGAACACTGTAAGTCAGATGTAACTGAGACTAATAGAGAAGGGAAAAAAGCATTGGTGTGATGTATTAGAAAAGATTATTACTCTTGTTAAGTTCTTGTCGCGACAATGTCTGACTTTTCGCGATTCTTCCAAAAATATATGCGAACATGATAATGGATATTTTTTAAAAGCAGTAGAGACGCTGGCATCTTTTGATTCAGTTATGTGGGAACATATTCGCAGAATTGAATCAAAATCTGACCCAAGTCCGGTGAGTATGGCCCAATATTTAGGTCACATTCAAAATGAAATTATTGATTTACTAGGCACAATGACAAAAAACATATTTTGAAGAAAGTAAGAGATTTTAAATATGTTTCCATCATATTACACTGCATATCACATGCAAGCCATACAGAACAAATAACAGTAATATTTAGACATGTTTATCTAAACCACACAGACAAGAAAGTAGAGGTATGTGTACATTTCATTGGTTTCTTACCGACTATCGGTTCAACTGGCGAGGGTTTGTTAAATTTCGTTTTGAATTTATTTTCTTAATTGAAGCTGGACATTCAAACCTTGCGTGGACAGGGGTATGATAATGGCTCTAACACGCGTGGAAAACACAACGCCGGCCGGAGTGGCCGAGCGGTTCTAGGCGCTACAGTCTGAAGCCGCACGACCGCTACGATCGCAGGTTCGAATCCTGCCTCGGGCATGGATGCGTATGATGTCCTTAGTTTAGTTAGGTTTAAGTAGTTCTTAAGTTCTAGGGGACTGATGACCTCAGAAGTTAAGTCCCAAAGTGCTCAGAGCCATTTGAACCATTTTTTAAAACACAACGGACTACAGAAAACAATTTTGGAATCCAATAAGCGCGCATTTTACGTTCCATGCTCAGCTCATTGCTTGAACTTAGTGGTAAACGATACAGCAAAATTTCTCACGAGAACATAAATTTCTTCGACATTAATCAAGAAATTTACGTCTTCTTTTCAGCACCGACGGTCAGGTGGTCAATCATTTGCAAACATTTACCAGAGCTAAAGCTAAAAGCTTTAAGTTTTACGAGATGGTCTAGCAGAATTGAAGCAACCAAGCCCTTACGGTTCTACGCAGAAAACGTATTTGATGCTCTGTTGGAAATATCAGAAGCCTCTTCTAGTTGGGATTGCACCACCACTCTCAAAGCAAAGTCACTTGCTTTAAAAATTCAAAATTTCTTTCATTTGTTGTGTTGTAATTTGGTACGATGTTTTGAGAGAAGTTAATTCTTTAAGTACAATGATGTAAAAGCCGATGATTGATACTCAAATATGCATCAATTTGGTAAGGAGCTTGATTGACGAATTCACACAATATCGCACAGATGAAAACTTTGAAATAGCTTTCAAAGAAGCTACAAATGTGCAAACAAACTATACGCTGAAGCAAGTTTCCCTCCAGTAAATATACTTCGCCCAAGAAGAAAACCGACTCAGTTTCAACATCAACATCGTGACGAAGTTTTGTTAGAGCTCAAAACGAATTTCAGAGTAGAGTTTTTTTCCCGAATTCTAGACCAGGCATTAATTTCCTTAACAAACAGATCCGAAGAGTTAAAAAGTTTAGACGGCGTTTTTGGTTTTGTCAGTAGTGCATTATTTAGTTGCTCTAAAGAAGAACTGATGAAACGTTGTAAATATTTGCATATGAAACTTACAGACCATTCCAGAAATGAAATCGATTCCAGAAATGAACCCGACATTGACGGTACTGATTTTAAGGTTTCATTTCCTAGAAAATCAGTCTTGTGGTCCATATAACATTCTTCAATATCTTTAAAAAAATGATTTTATGAACGTTTCCCAACACAGCAATAGAGCTAAGAATATTTCTAACTCTGCCAGTCACAGTTGCATCCGGTGAAAGATCATTTTCGAAATTAAAAATTATAAGAAATTATCTAAGATCAGCAACGCATCAACAGAGGCTCACAAATTTGGCTATTATTGCAATAGAACACGAGGTCTTAGTTGAGGTACTAAACAGATAATAGAAGATTTCGCAATTATGAAAGCAAGAAAAGTTCAACATGTATGAGTATATTGTAAGTGTCGAAGAAACTATCACTCAAGTCAGCAAACAAGCTAGAATTAAAGTATTCTTCGACTTGCCAGCAGTGATTCTCATTTATATATAATAGCTAATGAATTAGTTTGTGGCACAACTTGACAAGAATAAGGGACCGGTTGGTAGGACATGTTCTGAGGCATGAAGGGATCACAAATTTAGCATTGGAGGGCAGCGCGGAGGGTAAAAATCGTAGAGGGAGACCAAGAGACGAATACACGAAGCAGATTCAGAAGGATGTAGGTTGCAGTAGGTACTGGGAGATGAAGAAGCTTGCACACGATAGAGTAGCATGGAGAGCTGCATCAAACCAGTCTCAGGACTGAGGACAACAACAACAACAACAACAACAACGAATTAGTATGTAAATGGATTTTCTTTTTTGTAAAAATTATTATTAAATGCATTCTATATCATGAATATGCCGATGACAAGTCTTTAATACGAGGGAAAAGAAAAAAGCTTTGTTATGGGGGAGGGGGGGGGGGGGGGCTGGCGGCAAATCTTGTTTGCAAGAGGGCGCTATGGGGGCAAGCAGCGGGCCCGATTACATGGCTTACTCACTAAGCACTCAGTAGGTAACAACGGTTCAAAAGCGATTTCTCTCGAGATTTTTGAGAATTGCGTCCTACTGCTTGACTTTCTGCTTGATGGGATTGATGTCCGGAGACTGATGTTCATATCTTGCATTTGTAAAGAATACGTAGCGGCGCTGGACGCAGCTTTCAAAATGGCGTCTGTAAAGGAGGTGCGTTCCAAGCAGAGGCCAGTAATTGAGTTTCTTTCGGCGGAAAACCAGAGCGTCGCAGATATTCACAGGTGCTTGCAGAGTGTATACGGAGACATGGCAGCGGTGAGTCGTTGGTCGAAACGCCTGTCGTCATCGCAACAAGGTCGCGCATACCTGCCCGATATCCCGCGTGCCGGCCGTGACTCCTGCAACGTTGGGACGTGCGGACACTCTCATTCGGGGCGATCGACGAATCACAAATCAAACACCTCGGCGTTCAACTGAACGTCTGTGTTTGTGGTGGTGACACACTCGTCCATCACTTGCGGTACTCAAAGGCGTGTGCCCGTTGTGTTCCTTGCTGCGTAACAGGAGACCATAAAGAACAACGAAGAACCGTCTGTGCGGAACTGCTTGAGCTTTACGACGCTGATTGTGGCAATTTTTGTCGAACATCTTCACAGGCGATGAAACACGTGTTCACCGATTCGAACCAGGTACAAAACGGCAGTCCGGCGCCACACCACCCCTCCTCTGGAAAAAAAGGGAGCTCGAAGTCGCACCCTCAGACAGTGAAGTCATGGTGACGGTCTTTTGGGACTGTATACGAGCTATTGCGTTCACAAAACTTACTCGATTGTTCTTCCTTATCTACCTCACAGCCTCCATATCGCACCTCCTGATTTCCATCTGTTTGGCCTAGAGAAAGATGCAGTCCGCGGAAGATGGGGAGGTTGCTGATACGGCAAGACGACGTCTCCAACGTCGACCAGTAGAGTGGTACCATGCAGGTGTACAGGGGCGTTAGGCCGTCGCATTGAACGGGCTTTATCTTGTAAAATAAGGCTTTCTAGCCAAAAGAATGAGAAATAAGACTGTGTGTAGGAATCCCGAGTAGAACCGGTTTGATTCCAGAAAAAAAGTGATGCCTCTCGTACGAGCAGGTCGGCGCTTCGCAATTCAACTGGCTCTGCAGCTAGCGGTGAGCATATGAAGCGCGCAAATGCAATGACTGACACTCTGGATACTCAAATGTGTTCTCGAGATGGGTTCTACGAATACTTGCAACAGACCGCAACTGAGACCCATACGACTTAGGGAAAGGCAGGATTCGGTGTGGACGGCGCCTTACTCAGTTACCGTTGGTTACTTTTTTTTTTTTTTTTTTTTAATCACGTACACTTTATTTGGAACCAATTGCAAATTAGGTTGACAATAAGGAACAATTATGAAATTTGACTGTTAAAACACAACGTCTAATAAAAAATTCCTAAGCAAGTTGCACTCACGGCTGAAGGCCTTGTTGAGCAGAAATTCAAATTATTTGTCAGCTGAACGCCCCAATAGTAATAACTCAAAAAACAATTTAACACCTGAAGGCCTGGATAATATATTCTTAAGAACAGTTAACTTCTCCAAGAGATACTAAAATATTTTTTTAAAACACACAATTATCACAATTTGATCAAACTAAGACAGAAGTGGGCCTCAAGCAGTGCTCGAAGGATCGACCTGGGAATGTCGCTCAACTTCATAACAGGTAGCCAAGAGTTGTATTCACTTAACCGGATGGCAACTCAAACTAGTGACAGTTTAAACACAGATCAATACTCTTGCAAAATCTACCTAACGTCTGGTAACCAACACAATGCTGGAATAACCCAGGCAAGGCAGAACCGGCGGACAGCACTGCGTCTTCAGAATCCGGTGTTTAGAACATCCAGAAGCAGAAGGAACCACTACAACCAAGGTAGTCCAGAAGAACAAAATATCCGAACCACAATCAAGGAGGCTGTCGAATTACACGCGTTACCGGACAGCAGTGGCAAGGCGAGGAAAGGCACACTGCCGCGAAAATACGCTAACCTCCAGGGCAGGTAACTGGGGCGTTAGCGGCCACTAGGTAGAAAAATACCGCTGATTGAACTTCATCAGTAGACACAAGGAATCCAATGATTAATAATAAGACGTGGAGGACGGCTAATAAATTTCGCCAACTCCAAACACTCCACTCGTTTCAGCGACCCTGCGAGCAGCAACGCGCGAACAAACGGCGGTATCTCACAATAGTGGAGGTCTCACTACTGGGTTAATGTTCACTCAACTCAAACGTGCTGGGTCCGGTGCTCAATGAGATTACGGCCCTCGCAACTACAGCCCCTCGATCCCGCAGTGCCAGCGTGCCACCAGCGGTTCCGGGACGTCCCCGCGCTGCCGGACTTCACTGCTGCTCTGTCCCAACCGAACTAACTGACACACTCCCTTCCCGGAAAACTCTCGACGTTGCTCCAAAGGTAGTACCACCGTACTAGATATCGATAATCGCTGCTGCTGCCACTCGCAGAGAGACAATGCTAGCAAACGTAGTGGCGGCGGTAAACACAAGAAGAAAACGAGACGCCACTATCCCTAACACACAATGCCACCATCGACCTACCAACGGCACCAACGCGAGCTCAGCAAAGTTTAAAGAAATCCTGTTACCTCTCGACTGTCAGAGCAGTTTGAGGCCAATGCAGACGCATTTCTGGATGTATCGCTACAGGTGACGAAACCTAGGTCACTTTGAGCCGGAAACAAAAATGTGGTCACTGAGAGTAGTACCGCCCGCAGTCATCAAAAAGGGAGGTATAGACACTCCCTTTGCTGGCCGAGTCTTACTGACTACGTTAGTGATGGTGTGTCCCCGAAATTGTCAACTGCCAATTCAGTGGCGTTCGTGAAAACTAAACTAACTCAACAATCGCTCCCAACGTGTTCGGTATGACAAGAATCCAAAAGAAATCCTGCACCAACGCGACAATGCACAGCATAATATAAGTCTCAAGATCAGCCAACACAACGACAATTTGAGTTGGGCATCATTGCCTCATCCATCCTAAAGCATACACGTAACAATGTCAAACTTTAATCTGATTGGAGCACTTTAGGATTCTCTACCTGGCACACGGTCTGAGCATGATGAGAACGTAATTCGGGGAATGAAAACGTGGCTACGATAAGAGGATAAGAACTTATACAACTCTGGCGTAACGTCACAGGAGGTGATGGCGACTATGTTGAAAAAGAATACGTGGAAAGTAATTGTTGACTGAAACTGTTGTAACAACAACTGTACATATAATAATTTTTTCTTCCGATTTTCGATAAATCAGTGTAAGCAATGTTTTGATTTCATTTTTTTTCTTTTCATGTCATTATGTTAAAGAAACTGTAAGCAACTTTCGATGTGAATATTAATATTTATATCAAATTTCAAGCAATGCTATAACAGAAGTGAAGTGTAACCCATGTTGAATCTATTGTAACATGTTTAAAGTTGTAATTATGCGCCTGGTCCATACGTAGGCAATGTATTAGGATATGTGGAGTGCAAAACCTTTGGTGAATACCCAGTCTGTAGGGGAGCGGTAAAAGGTGGATGGCAGGCGAGCGCGGGAACTTGTAACGTCTACGCTCGGGCATACGTTAACTCTTTAAAGCCTGTACTATGGTAAGTTGACGGGCTTCACCTTATAAGAAAGGATTTTAGTAAATATGTTGACCGCGTGTACCTGAATGGAGGCAAAGTCAGACTTACACCCACTCTGTAACAACAATGATACGTCAAGCAAGTCTAAAGTGCAACTACACGTTAGGACGGGCAAGAAAAAACACATCAGATGCTACCAAATTGTTAATAATACGGTCGCCAGCCTAATTAGGCATTAACTGAGTTTCTTCCTTGTACAAGCATAACAACACGTAGTAATACTGCATTATAGGGTAAATTTTAGAACCAGAAAAATCTACTGAACTAATATTTTCCCTTTCTGTACTAATTTGGACAAGCTATAAATACACAACATTACACTATAATGCAGTATTACTACGTGTTGTTATGCTTGTACGTACATCCATTTGTACAAGGAAGAAACTCAGTTAATGCCTAATTAGGCTGGCGACCGTATTATTAACAATTTGGTAGCATATGATGTGTTGTTTCTTGCCCGTCCTAACGTGTAGTTGCACTTTAGACTTGCTTGACGTATCATTGTTGTTACTGAGTGGGTGTAAGTCTGATTTTGCCTCCATTCAGGTACACGCGGTCAACATATTTACTAAAATCCTTTCTTATAAGGTGAAGCCCGTCAACTTACCATAGTACAGGCTTTAAAGAGTTAACGTACGCCCGAGCGTAGACGTTACAAGTGGCTTCCCGGTGACAGGACATCCAATTGTTATCGGTCACAAATTAATGTGAATACCGAGCAGTGGATGTTCAGTGGCACGAATTGCAATATTATTTAGTAAAATAAATAACAGTGAACGTCAAATACGATAGTGTAGTGCAATTTGCATTCAGTATGGACGGGAGAGTAGACAGAGTAGATGTGCCGAGCGTAATGGAAGAGGCGCATGGCAATAGCAGGAGTTTACGCGGCCAGATAACATATGGCGTTAGCGAAAGGCAATTGGCGTATATACAATATCACGAACATGTTAATGAACAGATTGAAATGTCGAGATTGCCTCGAACACAGCAAGAGATAAAACAAGAAGTAGGGGATGACTTTGTAGACGATAGTGAGTACGTGAATGAATCCACTGACATGTTTGATTCTCCACAGATAAAGAAAGAACCGAAAGAAACTTTTGAGGTAGGATCGGAACACACTGATTCCGTAGAACAAAACAGTACGAAAATTTTAAGCATGAACGATTTATTTGAACAATTAACCAAACAAATTGTAGGACACAGTGATCAGCTTCAAAAACAAGTCAGTAATCAGGTTAGTCAGCACAAAACACAGAATGATCAACTTAAAACACACGTTGCAGAGCAGCTCAAAACACAGAATGATCAGCTTAAAACGCAGGTTAGTCAGCTTAAAGCACACGTTGACGAGCAGCTTAAAACACAAAGTAATCAGATTAAATCACAGGTCGAAGAACAAAGAATTAAAATTAGTAAACAAATAGAACAGGTAGAACAAAAAGTGGGTAATTTAAGTTCTGTGGTAAATACTATGAAATTTGAAATTGACACAATTAACAAAAATATGGATACTATGCAGGGGGAAATTGACAACATTAACAGTAGGTTTGATGTTGAAATTCTCAACATCCAAGAGAAAGTAGAGCCTCTAGTTGAAACGAAAGTAGACGAAAAAGTTTTCGGTCTTAAAACTGAGATCGTAAACGAATGTCAACACGGAATATCACAGTTGAAAAAGGCAGTTTCAGACACTGAAAGAGAATTAGGCGAAAAGGTGACCGGATGTGTACTAAAGTGTGAACAAAATACATCGAAAATTTAAGGCAAAATTTTCAATCTTGAGAGTAAAATTAAAGATAGGCCTGGTGTTCTCTGTAATGGCACACCACTTACGAAGCTATTGGAAGGTGAGGAACGCTTCGATCCCGCCAAGAAACATAACGGATGGCATCCGTTAGATTTCATCAAAAATTGCGAGAGAATATTTCCTGAACACTTGTCTGATCAGGAAAAGATAAACGTAGTAATTAGCGCCTTAGCAGGTGACGCTAAGCGCTGGGGGATTAATTTGAATACCGAACGAATGACGTTCGAAGAATTTAAGCAAAATTTTACGGAAGAATATTGGTCCGAACAAAAACAGGATCATTTGTGGCGCGAGTTTATCATGGCCAAACTTCATGATAACAGGGGCAGGAATTCTTTAAAAGATTTCTGCGAATATTGGTACCGGAAGTTCACGCATTTAAGAGGAAGAAGATCCGATTCTGAAATAATATGGGAGTTATATAAAAAGCTTCCAGAAGATTCGAAGAGATACGTGGGAAGCAATCATCGTAGCTTCCAAGCGTTCCTCGAAAGGGTCGAAGACGAAGACCACTGGCGCGAAAGTCGTGCCAATTATCAAAATATTGGTAACAGGAATAATCGTAATAATGACGAGAGAAATGACGGCGAAGAGTTTCGCGTCAACGTGATACAGAGAGGAAGAGGAAGAGGAAGGGGAAGGGGAAGTTATCTAGGTCGCGGTAGAGGGTATACCGCGCAAGATAATAATGACGCGGGAAACTGATTTCCGCGAACGTTGCGGGCCAAACGGAAGCGGACAGTACATACCGGCCCCGATTTAAGAAATGTTACCGGACCGACAGTAAGCTTATGAGACAGGTTAGAGACAGGCGTGGGACGACGCAACGTGTTGTTGGGAAACAAACGTCAGGTGCGGGCATAAATGAGTCATCGTTGCCGCGCAGAGCGCTACATGTTAACAGGCGAGTGGAGCATCAGAGGGAAACGGTACAGCCTAGCAAAACAGCTGTTCAGAGAGAAACCGGTAGCAATGCGGCAGCATTAGATACGAGCACTGCCGTAAGTACTGGTGCATACATTACGAGTGGTAATTCCGTGGCGAAGGATGGAGGATGAAATACTAAGCATTGACGAGGAAGTAACTTCTGTTAACGATCCGCCAACAGTACGAGCTGCTACCGAAAAGCACCGTGAGGAAGGAGCAGGTAATTACCTGAAAGTAATTGAAGTCCACGAGGATTACACGAAATATGAATTAACAGTAGATGTGAGTAAAGCTGATAATGAGGACGTGTTGCCGAAAGAGGATACTGAGTTAAAATCTAAACCTGACGAAAACGCAGAGGAAGAACTTAGTGCCTGTCTCAGAAAAGCTTTTATGTTAGAACCTGAAAGCGATCCAGAATGGTCGGATTCGGACGATAGTTCAGATGACGTATATTTCGGTAATAGTGAAAATAATGGGGATACAGTTAATTGCGATATTGTACCTAATGATGACGAAGTTCCAAAACAAAATCCAGATGTTGAGACTGAACAAAGAAAGAAAGAGCCACCGGACGACTCAGTGTTTATTTTGCAACGAGTTCAAGTAAGTAAAGACTTTGAACTCCAGAAACCGAAAAAGCCGCCAGATATAAATGGTTCACAGGTCAGGAACGTATCTTGGGACGATGTCACAATCGACCAAGGTGCGTTGTGGCGAAAAACGAAGTAAGGGGCATTATGTAGAGCCTGGGGCAGATTTATATCGGATTTTGAGACTGTCATGAACACCTTACATCATGAATCTACTGGGTTCCCATCAGAAGAAATTTTGTTAGGCAGCAGAAGTAAAAGTTTAATTGAGGAAAAACTAGAGTTTCCACCTTGTACAAGTTTGGGATTGAGTCAAAAGAAAGAATTAGTCAGAAAAAGGGCAAAGCAAAAAGCTGAATCTAGATCTAAAAGACACGATAAAAATCTGAAAGTTTCAAAATTTAAAATAGGGGATTATGTTCTTCTAAAAACCCACGAAAAGTCTAGTGAACTGAACCATGAAATTTCCAAATTTAAATATATTTATAATGGACCGTATATAATACAGAACATTCCACACGATAATGCTTACTACCTGATCTACCCAAAATCCAAGAGACCTTTAGGTGGAAGAAATATTGTGGACCTGAAACTGTATGTTCCTAGAAGTGAGTGAACTAAGTACAATCAGAAAACAATTTACAGTAAATATGCTGTACATTATGCTGAAGCTAATTTATGCCAAATGTAACAAACCTTTGTAACTTAGGTAGACCAATATCAGTGTACTAATGTAATTATGTGAGTTTCAGATTACCAATTGTACTATAAATGTAAAGAGGTATGGAGAAAAAGGGCTGAAAAGAAAGGATAAATGCTATCAGCCAGATAAAAGATGGGACTGTCAAAAATGAAAATGGGCAGTGTATGAGCCATAATATAAAGGACTGCCAAACACCAAAGAGGGCAGATAAATAGTCAAAGGAGAATTGTAAGTGTGGTACAGGTGATGTGGTAAAATGATGCGAAATGGACTGCCCGAATCTGAATAATAGGCAACAAATATGTGTAGTAAATTTTCTGAATATTACTGTGTGTTTTTTTAGTAAGTAAGGAAATGGACTGCCATTCAATGCAAGCAGCAACAAATTGTCTTATAGTGTATATAGATATTTGCATTTGCTTTTGTAGTTAAATGTTTGTGTTCCAGATTTTGAAATTATTTCTTTGAGAAATTTAGTAAAAATGAGTAATTTGCTATTTAAATAATGTTGTGATAGGAGACTGGACTGTGCCAAAGGCACTTAAGTAGATGATAAGTAAATGCTCTTGATATGTTAAAAAGTGTAGACCTATATAATGTGAGTGAAAGGAAGCTTGTGGTAAAAATTTTTTTTGGATGGGAAATTCACATAAAGATTCAGAGCCACTGTATAAATGTAAAATTTAGTGTTCCCATCAAATTTGTACTTAGTAAAATTTACTGGAAACAGGGGCATGTGTAACAACAACTGTACATATAATAATCTTTTCTTCTGATTTTCGATAAATTAGTGTAAGCAATGTTTTGATTTCATTTCTTTTTCTTTTCATGTCATTATGTTAAAGAAACTGTAAGCGACTTTCGATGTGAATATTAATATTTATGTCAAATTTCAAGCAATGCTATAACAGAATTGAAGTGTAACCCATGTTGAATCTATTGTAACATGTTTAAAGTTGTAATTATGCGCCTGGTCCATACGTACGCAATGTATTAGGATATGTGGAGTGCAAAACCTTTGGTGAATACCCAGTCTGTAGGGGAGCGGTAAAAGGTGGATGGCAGGCGAGCGCAGGAAAATGCACACGGACGCGGCGCGGCATAAAGGGCTCAGCAGTAGTAGTCGGAGTTGGGCATCGGTCTGAGAAACACGCTCTGGATCGAGGAGGCTCTCCTGGAAAACGTGATTTCATTGAGCCTCGGATGTGCCGTTTCCGACGACTATACAGCATGGCTATATTCCATAGGCACTAAATGGAAAAGGATTGCGACGCTAAGAAGAAGCAAAGTGCCGATACATCAAGAGCCATAGCTGTGATTGTACGTGTGCTGTGCGCCTTGCCATCTCGCCGCCCGCCAACCGCCGCATCGACACGAACAGGTTGAAACATTTAGTACTGTATTCGTGTGGACCAGTGTTACTTTTGTTCCTGACTGTTCAATAACAACTTAACTTTTACCAGAATTGTCCTATCATTTAATTATCCTCATCACTAACCTAGACAGGACCTTTCCACATGTTGTGCAATCCGAGTGTCCCGAAATGAAGATTTAAAGTTTATGTTAATAAGAATTACCTGCAGACCTATCTATGCAAGAATGATGTTTAAGGAACTTTATTGTTAATGAATATACAAGTAAAGAACATAGGTCTGACAAAGTTGGAAGATATGTTGAAATTGGTTTAGTAATGAAGTATAATTAATTTGAGACAAAAATAAAAACCTTGAGTGCTTAATGAGTTCAGTAGTCAAAGAATTTCAATACAGTGACAATTACAGTTTCAGGGTCCCCCCCCCCCCCCAACCCCCTTTTTGTTTCCATTCATTTAAATTCTGAAGTGTACTGAACTGATTTGACCAGCAAAGTTATAGTCAATATAAAACCTAAATTTATCAGTGCTTTACCCTTCTTAAAATTGACATTGTATGTGTGTTTCAAAAGTGCTATTTCTAGAGTAACCTATGCCCGATTTCAGTCGGATCAATAGACAAAAAGCAGTTTGTAGTAATCATTATAGTGTAATGTTGTGTATTTATAGCTTGTCCAAATTAGTACAGAAAGGGAAAATGTTAGTTCAGTAGATTTTTCTGGTTGTAAAATTTACCATATAATGCAGTATTACTACGTGTTGTTATGCTTGTACGTACATCCACTTGTACAAGGAAGAAACTCAGTTAATGCCTAATTAGGCTGGCGACCGTATTATTAACAATTTGGCAGCATCTGATGAGTTTTTTCTTGCCCGTCCTAACGTGTAGTTGCACTTTAGACTTGCTTGACGTATCATTGTTGTTACTGAGTGGGTGTAAGTCTGACTTTGCCTCCACTCAGGTACACGCGGTCAACATATTTACTAAAATCCTTTCTTATAAGGTGAAGCCCGTCAACTTACCATAGTACAGGCTTTAAAGAGTTAACGTATGCCCGAGCGTAGACGTTACACTGTCACCAGATTCTAACTCTTAAAAATAAATATGTTCTGAGAAAATATGTGCGGCATTATTTATTAAACGAAGCTCGCACGTCTGTTTCGTCACGGAGCGAGCGAAACGCTGCACCTCTTGTGGCAGTGAGGTTTGCCTGCCTGCACGCGCAGCGCCTCGCGCCCGCGAGCTCCCGCTATTAATTTGAACGGAGCAGAAAAGAAAGCTCCGCCGCTCGCTGACGTCAGACGCGTGATTAATGCTCTCGGACCAGCATCCCTTCTCCACCCTTCTCACCTTCTATTCGGCATTCTCCGCTACCGGCATCATCCTAGCACTCCGTCACGCTATTCTGTTGTGACGTCCCTTCTGCACCCGCTTTCCCCTCATCCACCCCCCCCCCTCCTAGATAATGGTTTCTGGCTCAATGAGCAATTTCAGCACAAATGCGTCAATGATATACAGTGTTGTACCAAACAATATGTATCATTTCTGGAGCCTGGAACCACAAAATGTATTCCCTCGGCCGGCTGGAGTGGCCGAGCGGTTCTAGGCGCTGCAGTCTGGAACCGAGCGACCGCTGCGGTCGCAGGTTCGAATCCTGCCTCGGGCATGGATGTGTGTGATGTCCTTAGATTAGTTAGGTTTAATTAGTTCTAAGTCC
Organism: Schistocerca piceifrons; assembly: GCF_021461385.2. Taxonomy (NCBI): domain Eukaryota; kingdom Metazoa; phylum Arthropoda; class Insecta; order Orthoptera; family Acrididae; genus Schistocerca; species Schistocerca piceifrons. The sequence continues at coordinate 22,548,671 of NC_060140.1, read as the reverse complement.
TAGGCGACTGATGACCTCAGAAGTTAAGTCGCATAGTGCTCAGAGCCATTTGAACCATTTTGTATTCCCTCGCTTCAGGTCTCAGTTGCGCGAAGATGCAGTTAACTGACGCATGACACCATATAATGGAGTTACGGTATGGACAATAGACGGCACTTCGAGTATACATGTCGTTAGAAATTGTGCCAGCTGAATAGTCTTGTAGTCTGATTGCCTGCCGCCATAGAATATGGAGGGATTATCTCGTTTCAGTGCGCCAAAGCTCATATTTCCATTCTTTGTTTATTACGAAATTGTGCCAGCTGAATAGTCTCGTAGTCTGATTGCCTGCCGCCATAGAAAATGGAGGGGTTATCTCGTTTCAGCGCGCCAAAGCTCATATTTCCATTCTTTGTTTATTACCTTGGTGTAATGCAGATGTCTTCACAATCGCACTGGAAAACCTCTCAATAATAAACTATCACCAAACGGTTAAAACTTCATTTTAGTATCAATTATTGAAGAGCGACTCAGTGACGAGATAGAGCCGAATCACTTTTGTTATCGGCTGAGCGCCCAGCGAATTGGTTCGTGCTATCCAAGGGGCCAAACAGTACTGCCCTAATTGTCACTAGACGGGCCCCACAGCTCAGTCAGAAGGGTTTCAGTGGGCGCCTACAACAGCACCACTGAGAACAAATTTGACAGCAACTGAGCTTAGGGTGCGTAATTCGATTTCTGTAACAGTTAACACATGATCAGTTACTTCACGTGTGACGTCTGTAGGCATACGTTGTATCACACAATTCCTGTGATCTATTTTCAGCTTAGTCTGATAAAATGAGAAATAAAAAAGCCGATGGCATCCCAAAAAAGTTCCGGATTTTGATTTTAGTAGCAATTAGCCTTAGCCGATTTATTAGTAGTTCCGTTGCAGTCTCACAGAAAGAGAAGCGGACTCTCTATTTTAGTAGCAGTTAGCCTTAGCCGATTTATTAGTAGTTCCGTTGCAGTCTCACAGAAAGAGAAGCGGACTCTCTTTCTACGTGTTACCTCTGTGCTGACACGAAAACATCACTTGAGAACATCAGGCTGGTGGACATTTGCAGGATTCCAGTGTTTTAATTTGATGCGCCACGACAAAACTACACACGTCGCACGTCCTGCTACTGAGGTACAAAGGGAGACAGTTCGTGCCCTCTGCGGTATCATGGAGGAGGGATCCGCACTCTAATGACTGACTTACGTCATACTCAGTAGGGACGACTGCGCATAACATAAACACGCAAGCGTTTAGCGGAAGATGGCCGCAAACGCTTAGCAGACTGTAGAAGAAGGCAAAATCGTTATTTTTCAAAAATGATTTCCTCTCATGATTTGTCAGCTAGGAGGAGTGGACTTTCTAAATTGAACTTTTTTTCCTGAAGGAGGGAGAGACGAAAAACATTTTCGCACTGGACCTTAATGATGATGTTTTATACTTAATTCTGAGCATCAGCTTAATACGGAGCCAACGAGCGTAGTTTGTATGTCGTCTAATCGACGCTGAATTCCCCCCTCTGAGGAGAAAGAAGTCGTGCTGCTAGCTGCGCCGCCCCAATAACTGTTTTAGCGCACGTTTTCGTTAAAAATACTAAATCGTAGCACCGTGAAAGAAAACACAGTTTGTTAACAGCGCAGTGCTACTACTCGTCCGAATTACTCAGATTTTTGTCAATTCTGCAGCACGCAGATAGCACCCGTTTTCCACAACGGTGCGAACAAGAGGTGGCAGGCTACACTCTTCCCTGCATCATTTGGTCCCCCTTTTCCGCGGATGCCTCTGTGCACGGCGTAGCTCAGATTAGCTCTTTGTTACAGCCTTCCGTCGTTGCTCCACTTTGATATCGGGCTAGCTTCGAACGCCATTCCAACTGTTCGCAGCACTGTCAGCAGGAAGCCATGCTGTAAGCGCAAAGTGGAAACAGGTGGCGGTTCAAAATAATATGCTCCACAAGTCACACTGAGGACCATTAGGATAAACAGTAGGTAATTGTATGATCGCAGGAGAGGTATAAAATAAAATTGAACTGATACAGAACAAACTTCAACGAAGCGTATAACCCTGTTGCCCAATAACAACAAAGTCATAAAGCTGTGCGGGCTGAAACCCGCATCTAATTAGAAAAGATCATAAAGAACAGTAGCAAAGGAAATATTCACCTGTGCCATTAAATTAATTTATTCACAGCAGTACAAGTTTCAGAAGGTTAACTTTTACCGTTAAGTGTATTAAGGAGAACAATTAAACTATTCCTGTAACTGCATAACCAATACACAGGGTGAGCATAAAATCTTGCCCTGATTGTAACAATTTATCACAGAATAACCATTTGACACAATAATTTACATTTGATGCCGTTGCATAGGCTAGCGTTACTAGTTTTTTAAGACCACTTACGTTAGTAAACCTCAACATGTGCTCCCTTGGTAGCTCGGAGAATGTCGAGGCGATATTCCAGTTCCCGCCAGGTGTTTCGTAACATGTGTTTTGTCACAGTATCCACAGCAGCATGTATCCTAGCCTTCAGTTCGTCGACATCAGCAACTGGTTAGACGAAGACTCTGTTCTTGATTTAGCCGCAGAAAAAAAAGGCAAGGGGCGTTATGTCTGGAGAGCGGGGTGGCCAGGGTGTTGGATCCCCCCCCCCCCCCCCTCGATGAAACATTTCCGGATAGGTGGAATGAAAGGAACGGTCCAACACCCTGGCCACCCCGCTCTCCAGACATTACGCCCCTTGACTTTTTTTCTGGGGCTATATCAAGAACAGAGTCTTCGCCACACCAGTTGCTGGCGTCGACGAACTGAAGGCTAGGGGTACAAGCTGCTGTGGACAATGTGACAGAATACATGTTACGGAACACCTGGCGGGAACTGGAATACCGCCTCGACATTCTCCGAGCTACCAAGAGAGCACATGTTGAGGTTTACTAACGTAAGTGGTCTTTAAAAATAAAACTAGTAACACTAACCTATGTAGCGGCATCAAATGTAAATTACTATGTCAAACGGTTATTCTGTGATAAATTGTTATAATAAGGCAAGACTGTGCTCAGCCTCTACATCATCTATGGGAATAATTTAATTGTCCATGTTAACACGCCTAATGAATACAGCAGGTCGTCTGAAAAGTGTAGCGTGGGATCTAAATGCAGTTGCAGAGGCTGAAAATTAATTTTTTCACCGCTTTTGCCACAGTCGATGCCATCGCACCTATTTGTGATGGATAAGTTCATGGAGTCTTAGTAAGTTCGTATTTCGCTATATTATTTCTTTTCCAGTCGACCAGTCTTAGCATGACACAAAGAAGTAAAAGGTAAAACCATGCACAACCCGAAGGTTGGTTCGAACATACCAGAGTTTTACTAGGCGTCGGCGTACTCCAGGTGGCATGGCTCTGTTTTCTTCCAACCGTGAACAGACAACAAGTTATAGGTTGACCTAATACGGCGTGGACCCTGAACGACGGTGTAGCTTGGCATTTCTCACACTACCACAGCAGTGCCCCAGTGAAAGAAGAGACAAAAGCTCGGACCGACTAAACATTAGACCCTTTAGTCCACTCAGCCGCCAAGAATCATATCCTCTCGAACATTACCACTCGTCTCCTCGGACAAATTATTGCAACTGAAATCTGGCTCTCAACTATCTCAGAACTGTGCAATGTGAATGTGACGTATGCGAGAGAGTACCTCGACTAAAGGGTTTCGCTCTAGCGTAATAAAATCCTTTCATACTAATAGGACACGTGTTACTGCATCGGAGAGTAGCTACGATGATGCTAGAGAGCCACAATGGACAAAAAAATGGATGGAAATACAGAGATTAGAAGATTCTGCCTGACTTTTGACAGTGTACGGGAAATTAAACGATGCACAGATGATGATAAAGGGCATCGAAAAGTTACGTACCATTTTTCACGCTAACCAATATTTACTTATCCTTTATTGTCTAATAAGTATGCAAGGGTTTGTTGGAACCGCTTTCAATGAATGTCCAAACTTCACTGTAGTGCCAATTTATCCATTAATTTTGCACCCAGCCAATTATGAAGCTAAAACATATAGATCCCGCACGTGGCATATCCTGACGGGCCATGGTCCGTATCCAGAACACCTCTCATCCGAACACCCAGGTGACAGACACACAAACATACGACACCATAATGTGCATTTTTCTGCAGGGCAGGGTGGCGCAAAAACAACTGAGGTCACAAGCGCCAATTTTATAACCTGAGAACATTAATAAGGAAAAAAAGTTAAAAAGTGACTACAAGTTAAGGTAACCTGCCAGTGAATGGCTGGAAAAACAGTAATAATTTTCATAAAGTTTATGAGGGTCTAACTACATAATGTGAACTATGAATATAAAGAAATTTTAGGACAGTGAAAGTGTTTTGAGGATGAAGATTTTAGTATAACAACAATCAGAATAGCTTCGGTATAAACTTTATTATATAACCATTTATGTTGGTCAGTAATTTAAAATTGTTCCTGCCAGTCTATGTTTCAAGTCTATACACTTATTAACTAATTTTCCTAGATGCTTAAAACTTAGTGCACACAGTTATGACATTGTTATCTAAAAAGTTGACTACAATCACATGATTTTAATCAATAGTTTTTATACTATAAATACATAAACTGGACAATCAAAATTAAGGTAATTTTTTTCATAATTAATAAGGGTATATTTTTCCTCCTGGTGATAGTAAGCTGCTGTCTGTAGTCTGCGTTTCTCCAAACGGTAGCCTGAATTAACACAAGGGGTTTTAGACCTCTGGCTCAAGTAGTTTTTCTTTTTCTTTTTTTTTGCATAATATAAGCATGTCAGAAAATTTGATTTTCAGACCACTAGCTCAAATAGTTTTTTTTTCTTCATAATATAGGCATGTCAGAAGATTAGATTCTTGGGAAATTCAGTTTAGGAGTACATTTCGAATTTTCACCATGCAACTTGTCAGAAAGCATTTCGAATTTTCACCATCAGAATAGCTTCGCTTACTAGCTGTCCCGTTATAACGGGCAAACAAGTGACAGTGAGAGAAGCGCATAAACTAGACACATCGCGAACGCACAAATTACCCTAACTCCTCGCTGCCTTCACTTACAAGCTTCATACTTTGACACCGTCAAGCGACCACCGACCTTCGTACGTGATATCAATTTTTAACTTGATACAGGCTTACTTTCCCAGGGATAAACGCTCTCAAAGACGGAAATACAAACCGAAAAACGGATTAAAGGAACTCGGAGAATTTTTCGTCTTATGTAATTACAAATTAAACACTTTCCGTTACTTTCCTTCAGTTGTACTGTGACACCTTGTTTCTTTCCGCCTCTGGGGCTTCTAGGTCAACGCAAATAATAATGACGCCATTTGACACCCGACCGCAGCGGAAACACGGTAGTTGCCGCATAACAACATACATGTAAATTTGTTTTTTAAAGATAATCTCGATGTTCGAATCGATTCATTTAACTACCATTTTGTTCACAAAACTCTAAATATTGATTTGAGACGGAAAAAAATTGGAATTTTTGAAGCAGATTCACTAGCAAGTGACCTTAAGCCCAATCGATGTGCCGGCCGGAGTGGCCGAGCGGTTCTAGGCGCTTCAGTCTGGAACCGCGCGACGGCTACGGTCGCAGGTTCGAATCCTGCCTCGGCCATGGATGTGTGTGATATCCTGCCCGAGGCAGGATTCGAACCTAGGGGACTGATGACATCAGCTGTTAAGTTCCATAGTGCTCTCAGTGCCATTTTTTTGAACCCAATCGATGGAACGAAAGAAAGCTAAAAACAAGAACTTTCTCTTCGAGAAACGTGCACAAAATACGCCGTAAAACACAACAGAGGTCCAGAACTAAAGATTAAATGTCCTTGGCCACATTGCACCGACGGATAAAAAGGAAAATGCGATCGACAGCCCGCGCGTCGTTCGCTAAAACGGTCGATAACTCAGACGGAAAACACACGCTAGAAAGAAGCTGTTAAAAAAAAAAAAGGGCATTCAGTCAGAAAATGGAGAACCGTCCAAAGTTGACGACAATAAGCACAAGATGGTGGGGGATCACCACCTAAAAATAACGACGGTTAAAACGACAGTGCCCAATACGCAACCAAGCTAAAATGATCTTCTCGCGGCGAAGGGGCCGAGAGGTGGTCAGCCAGTCCGCTGGGAGAGGTTTAATTCCCCGGAGCTCGCTCTCGTGAAGATGCCGTTGTGACACCACCTGCCGCCACACGGCAGCACGCAGTTCACAAGAAGGAACAAAAGAGCTAGCTAGCATGCCGAGGCACGAGGACTACAGTCTTAGCAGCGACGCCAGCAGCTTCAATTTCCCGTCAGACCAAAGTGACCAGAAACCTACAACAACATCATGGTGGCTCCCTCAACAGCGAGCAAGTGGGAGATTTCTTGGACCCGTTGCACTAAGAGATGGACTGTGTACAGCACACATAGGCTCTGAAGGGTACTGAGAGAATCGGAGGATACGACACAGTTGGAAAGTCTGTGTCGCCGGATGTACTGGGTGGCCTGATAGAGGGTGACGGGCTATGCTGTAAATATTGAGCAGTGTTCTGTGAGCCGATAATGAAAATGGTGGGTGCCAATGGCGAAGACACACACGACACTACGATCAATCCGAGAGTCATCAGTTTACGTGAAAGTTCTACCGCTAAGTTGTGTGCAGAGGTCGAGAAACTTACAGCGATAGATCAAATCACGAGTAACGTCCTTGGAAAGCGAATGAAGCCCAAGATGAACACGGCTGACGAAGCCAAGGCAGTAAATTGTTCACACCCATAGGGATTGTGGAAAGTAGCGTGAAGTTAAGCTGCCAGAGCAGTAGCCCAAAGCGAAGTCCCGAGAGGTAACGGGGAAGAAGGGCGCGCCCCACAGTGTCGGTCAAGGGGATAATCGAAAAAGGAGGCACAGGATGGGTGGCCGGGCGTGGTAGGCAAACGGCATGTGAGGAGCACATTACGTCGGTATGATGGTGCTAGATCGGCAGCTTTTGCGTAGAGAATATCAACCGGGCTAGCGTAACAGTCGCCAATGGCCACAACTATTCCACATTGATCCAATACGCTTCCCAGGAAGTACCGCTGAGGACACGTAGGACATTAAGGGACCAGAAACAGCGTGTGGCCAGGCAAGACAGATGGGTGGATCAAGAAAGTTTCCTATCAAGCATGAACCCCAGAGATTTCGTTGTTTCAGTGAACGGAAGAGCAACAGGCCCAAGACGTAAAGACGGTGGAAGAAAATTATTGCGCCGCCAAAAATTCGAACAAACAGTTTTATCATAGAAAAAAGGAAAGCTACTGTCGATCCTCCACGGATAAAGACGATTGAGACATCGCTGAAGGCGCCAGTCGAGGAGGCAATTCCGTGGAGAACTGCAATATATCTCAAAATCGACGACGAAAATGGAGCCAGATGCCTGGCGGGAGATAGCCCGTAATAGGGTTAATAGCGATAGCTAAGAGGACGACGCTGAGGGCGGAGCCTTGAGCCATCCCATTCTCCTGGATAAAGGTGTCCAACAAGGCAGAACTCACATGCGCCTTGAATACTCTAAGTTCTAGGGGACGGATGACCTCAGACGTTAAGTCCCATAGTGCTCAGAGCCATTTGAACCATTTTTTTTGAACAGGAGATCCAAACGGCAATAGGGGTGCGTCCAGTCTGAAAGGAATGTGAGTGCTCGAGTGCTAAGGCAGATGAGGTAGGGGTGATTGAGAAGGTGAGCCAACAGGGCACCTCTAGGACAGGTTCCAGAAGAGCCACAAAGGGGATGGTGTACTTTAAAGTCACTGAGCAGCAGAAAGAGGTGAGGGAGTCGACCAATAAGCTGCAGCAAGTCGTCCCTGGTGACACCGAATAGCGGAGGGATGTAGACGTTACAAAGAAGAAACATGAAGTGAGGAAGGAAAACGTTGACTGCAACAGCTTGCTTGTTCAGTGAGATGGTTGACTACGAGCGTCATCCCAAGTGAGCAGCATGACTCCCCATGAGATGGAATGCCATCCTCAAGGAGAAGGTCAAAGCGAACCGGAAAGAAATGTGAGAGGTCAAAGATGTCGCGAGAACGCAATTTTGTTTCCTGAAGGCAGAAAACAAGTGGACGCTGGAAGTCCAAGTGTAGCCCATAATGCCTACTTGTGGAATCTAATGCCCTGAACATTCCACTGGAGGAGAGTCGTGATGAGAAAAGGGGAGGAGGGAGAAAAACGAAAGTTTGTCACCTCGGCGGCTGCCGAATGCCAGCCTTCGAAGATTCACAGCTACAGAGTCATCGGCATTCTCACTAGGTTGGCCTGTGGATTCCAGGAAAGAAAAACAGATGGCGGTGCACACAGACGAAGCGGAGGTCGGCCAGGTGAGTGTATCACACGGCGACGCCGTTGAAGAGAATCGCCGAGTCGGTGAAGGAGAAGACCGTTTGTCTTTGTTTGATTTCTTGAGTCTTTTCAGTTGGCAGAGGAAGACTTAGATGTTTGTTACCTGGAGGGACGTAAAAAGTCTTCATCGGAGTACTCCCTCTGTCGTTTCCGACCTGCAGGTTGTGAAGCCGGTGATTTCGCCAATGGAGGCGACGATGTGGTTGCTTGTTGCACAGCTGGAGGAAAAGGAGGTGGGGACGCTGCTGTTACACTGGGCGACTTAACAACCAGGGTGCCGAATTTGAGATCGCAAGTCTGTGTGGCTGTATCCTTTGTGGAGCGATGTGTAGTAAGGACAGTACTGTAAGTGCCAGATGGTAATACACAAGTCTTTCCCGTAGCCAACAACCAGGAAGTGACAGGATAAGGCACTTTTTGCTTCATCCCACTCATCGAGATACACAGGACATTCTCAGGATGAGGCTGCGTGGTCACCACTGCAATTGATACAGTGGGGAGAGGGAGTGGGGCAATTGGCCTCGTGACCATCCTTACCACAAGTAACACATTTGGTTGTGTTTCGACAGGAGATTACAGCGTGGTTGTAACATTGACACTGGTAGCAATGCACCGCGTTCGGAACGTACAGTTGAACTGAGATTAATTCATAGCCTGCTTTGATTTCTGATGGAAGTACTATCGTATCAAACGTGAGAAATAGAGAGCGCATAGGCACTAAAGCTGAATTCACCTTTTTTATTAACCGATGGACTGCAGTGGTGCCCTGATCAGAAGGGTACGACCATTGAGCAGCCTAGTGTAAATAACACCACGTGAATAATTCAGTGTTCGATAGGCCTCAACACAAACAGGATAGCTGTTGAGGAACAAAGCTGCAAGCTGTTGTTGGGCTTGAGAATCACAATTTGTCTCCAAAACCACAGTGTCATTAGATGAACAAGAGCAGGATTTCAGAGCCAGTAACTGCATCAACAGCTTCTGAATTATAAGTGGATTAATCGCAACAAAGGACCGACATTCTTCAGTCTGTGATAACACGAGGAACCGAAGAACAGCTGGGAGAGTCTTCGTATCTTGAACCTCATTCTATTTTGTGTTTGGTAGATGTGCACTACGAAGATGGTGACTCTTCCAACTGAGGGGGAGGAGGGGGGGGCCTCAGAGGGAGACCTCTCTAACTCCTGACAGAGGGACCAACTGGCACAACTCAGGTAATCACTCCTGTCTGGGCTTGGCCTGTACCAGGGGACACATGTGAACCCTACCTGTCGACCCGGGGCTGGGAATTACGCGTTACCCAGTCTCCTGTTACGCGGCAGAGTAGTGGTCCCGCCTGCAGGAGGAAGAAACAAAGAAGATCCACAAGTGCCACGCGAAGGAAGGATAGGAGATGGAGAACGAAGAAAGAAAGAAAGAGTGAGTGTTGGGACTGTTCTGAAGTCAGGGTACTGAAACTTCGGAACACACTCCCAAAACATGTTCCCCAACGGAGGGGAACAAGAATAGCTGAAGGACAGACATGCAGCATAGAAGGGAAAAGATGCTGCAAAGGCTGGGGCGCCGTGGTAGCCAAGCACGAACTCAATGAAGAGGGGAGAGCCCCCTGGGGGGGGGGGGGGGGGAGGCTCTCCAGATGCGACAGGTGCCTGGCTTCTTCGTTGCGATTGTACCTATGCTATGGCTATTTGTATCGTTGAGGGACGCAAGACACTTCACAACAGTTAGGTCGGGTCCAGGGTTCACAGAGGGCTCCACTGAGTGAATGATCTTTTGTTACCATTTTATCCCAGCCTTCCACACAACGTTCCCGCAAAGTAAACGGACGAGAGTGTAATACTAGTTCAGCCTGTCTAGCATTTGTGTGCTACTGGTCACTGACAAGAAGCCAGAGAGAGGAATTCCTGTTTCCTTTTCCTTGTTTATAATTAGATACCCCTCCTCCCTCTTTGAAGCTGAGAGAATAGATAGGAGATAGATAGACGTCGCCTACTCCATTTTGTTAAGGACGGGGTGCCCAAGTTCTGGCAATACAGTTAACAACTGAGAAGATCCGAATCGGAGAACCACAGCGGGTTGCAAGCCGGTCCTGCACGCTACCATTACAGCTGTCTTCAGTTGATCAAGAAGCAGAGGTTAGCAGACGGCCAGGTAACTTCTTACCATACCGAAGTTCCTGCATGGAATAATTCAGAACGTTAATGGTCGAATTTTGACCGCTTAGAATGTCATCATGTCTACCGACAGATTTGGCTGTTTGCTGAAACAACAGTCTGACGCATAGTTTTCATTGAGAGGGTCCTGAATATTTTAATGTTGCCTGTCGATGTATCGACTGCATTCCTGGCACTGGGTAGACCCTCACAAACGGCATGTGGCAGAGCCGATCAAAGACAGAATGACGGTGCGCTGTCTGCATGCGGTCCGAGGAGTCGTCCCGTGAGCTGATGACCTGGGGCGTGGCGCAACAATTAGGACGAGCACGTAACGATCGACGTCAGCCAACGCACCGCAAGGTTCCCTCCGTTTTAATTTTATTACACAAAATACGCACAACATTCTTGATTTTTTTATTGCTGCCGTTCCCAAATCTTGACAGACAACAACTAACGAAAAAAATGGTAGAAGCACACCGGAACTGCCTTTACTTAAACACACAACGGAAATGGGTAAAATTTAATTTAAGTGACGTTGACATTCTCGTTTGACGACCTGCACATCTAACTTAGAAAGAAGCGTCATTGGTAGACGACGACTCAAAAGCTGTATTACAGACACACGAAGTTATACGATTACCTCGAAGTAAAATTTAATATATATATATATATATATATATATATATCGTATTAGCTTCAAACATACATCCCTTCCCCTGACACACAGCGACGATTGCAGAGGATATGGAAAGCCTTTTGTGTGTGTGTGTGTGTGTGTGTGTGTGTGTGTGTGTGTGTGAAATCTTATGAGACTTAACTGCTAAGGTCATCAATCCCTAAGCTTACACACTACTTAACCTAAATTATCCTGAGGACAAACACACTCACCCATGCCCGAGGGAGGACTCGAACCTCCGCCGGGGCCAGCCGCACAGTCCATGACTGCAGCGCCCTATACCGCTCGGCTAATCCCCACGCGGCGGAAGCCCTTGGCAAAAGGTTCTACAGGAGTGCTATTCAGAACTGCCGTCACATTTCTTAAATCGATTCAAGAATTCCATCTTCAAGAAGTCCCGTCTTGAGGGTAGAGTTCAGTTAGGCTGACAGCACAAAGTTTGCCGCACATGGCAAATTCAATATGGAGGTACTCTGCTCTGTGATACACTACAGAACATAAGGTCACTCTTTTGTTTATGCAAGTACTAATAGCTCTTAAGTTGTATTACTTGACGGCGACAAAAGAAGAAAGAATAGAATTTAATAACTTGTCAAGGGAGAATTCATTATGAAACTGAGCAGTAGCTCAGTAGGACAAGAACAGAGAGCAAATTAATGCAGAACCACCCCGGCATTCAGCTGAAAACATTTCTGAAAATCTCATAAATAATGAATTTAGACTGACATATGCTGATATGAAATCCTTTCCCTCCGAATACGTGTCCATGGCGTCGGCAGTAATTCCATAATGGGGAACGCAATGTTTGTCTAATCACTACAAGAATCTTCCATTCCTCTGCCTCATAAAAGAGAAAAAAATATCATGCCTTTGATCGAACACTGAACACATTCTTCTCGAGAGACGAATCCTAATCACTAGGCTACATGAGTCCTAATGTACTGATACTGATTCTCAAATCACTGAAGCTGGAGACCTCACTGAAAAGAAAAAGTTACTGAATTGATAGTTTTCCCAGCATATGGATCAACTATCTCTGTTAGAGCAAGTCGGAGACAGTTGAAAATTCCTCCAGAAACACGGTTAGGCATTTAAAACACGGCGAGCGCTGTTTTCAATAGGCTGCGGGGAGTGACAATCTTTACTTGTAGAGATATGAGGTTCATTTCAAAAAATCCTGAACACTGTGCATGCGCGACCGTTACGCTAGCGTTATCAAGTTGAAATTCGTGTCAGCTGTGAGCGAGACTTTAGGCGTGACGGTCGCATATGTGCTTGCTGGTTCGCGCGGCCGCGTCGTTAACTCAGTTTTAAGATGGAAGTTGAAACCGAGTCAGGTCTGATTACATGTAGTGACCAGCATTCCTACATTAAAGTCAAATCACTACTTGAAACGAACCCAACGGAAATTTACACCGCTTTGAGAGAGGTGTGGGAGAATAGTGTAGTGGATCGTAGAACAGTAAGTATCACAGTGGTCTGTTCATTTCAGTGATGGTCGGATAAGCAGTGAGGGCAACCCGGGAAGTGAAGTCCATTAACTGCAACAGACTACACCTCTCGAGTTACTGTGAATTATATTTTGGGAGAGGATCGACGAAAAACACGAGAGGAAATTGTATATGAGGCCAGAATGTCTGTCGCTTCAGTTTATAGAATCGTAACTGAAAAGTTAAAGATGAGAAATATTGTTGCCAGACGGGTTCCGTATAATCTGAATTAAGACTAGAAAGCAGTTCACAAAAGAATCGCACAAGAATTGCTTCAACGACATCGAACAGAAGAAAACCAGTTTCTGAAAAGGACTGTTGCATTTGATGAAATCTGAATACGAGATTTTGAGCCAGGACTGAAGATTCAGTCATCACAATGGATAAGTTCCGACTTCCGCCAACAATCGAAGGTAAAACTGATGATCACTTCCGAGTATGACGTGAATGGGGTCGTAGTTACAGTTACAGTGCACCAGGGGACGTCAGTACCGGACGCGTATTACGAGCTGTGTCTGCAAAATGTTTTGCGTCTGGAAACTCGCCACTGAAGGCCTGACCTGCTTGCAGCTGAGTGTCCTCATTTTGCTAAGACCGCATATTGCCCTACCAGCGAGAAAAATGCTCGACAAATATAGATGGGAAATACTTCTCCACCCATCATACAGATCTGATACGAGTCCATCACACTTTGAATTGCATCCCATATTGAAGGAACAACTCCGTGGAAAATCTTTCGATAGATTTGATGAGGCGTCTAGTGAGGTGACCACAATAATCAAACAGCTCAACAATGAACGTGTCCTATCCGCACTACAGAAGTTGCCAAAACGTTGGGAAGCTGTTATAAGCAAGAATGGAGATTATATTGAATGCCTGCGAATGTATTTGGTAACAGGAATTATTTTCTTAAATTCTGACAGTGTGCAGAACTTTTGAAATGACACTCGAATATACCCTACGGGTATACATACTACATAAATATGTTGACGTTTTATTGTCTAATAAGGGAAATGTAAAACACTTCCTAAATAAGTGTCTTAAAACCATCCTTGTAGAGTAGATTTATTATGTAAAAACATGATCCGAAAGGCAATGTATTTCAAAATTAACTTGAGGTAAGCCTTTGGACATTATATCTGTATATGGTCCGTGTAGAAACAAAACTAAATGCTTGCTTGCTTGCTTCAGTTAGTACGAAATTATCTAATAGTTGCTTACGAATAAAGGTGAGTGCTGGAAAATTGGACTGCCTTGAGAATATTATGCAAAAATATTTAAGCCAGGCTTCTGACCGAGACGGTTGCTAGGAAAGCACGGCGACTAATACAACTACACGCAGCTTCACGCTTAGCTAGTGAAGCACATGAGAGAGAGAGAGAGAGAGAGAGAGAGAGAGAGAGAGACGATTGCTTCCTAACGGGACAATATCACAGAATTAAGGACTAATGCCCCTTAAATTGAGATCAGATTCTGTAACTTACAGTGGGTTTAACTCTGAAAGTCGACAGGCACCTTAAACATAACACGAATCTTTTTCTATACACACAGCTGAAAAGGCACGTGCAAAGAGGGCGGAAATTTAGGTACGTGCAATACTATTACATTATTTACCTTTATGAAAGACTGCAGTATTAAGCAGCCTACATACCTTCAGTTTATGTACAGTTATCCACCTACTTCAAAATGCACGAGGATATCTGAACTGAAAGAGTGTAAACCACATTTAGTTTGCCCCACAGCTCTTTCAGTTACCGCAGTTCTATCGTTCCGTAGGCAGCGTTCACGGCGATCACGCGACAACGGGTGACAAAAAGGAGAGCCGACTTTAATACGTGAAACTAAAGCATTTAATATGTTGTACGTAGGCACAGTGACAAAACCCGTATAAACATCGCACTCTTTCTCATTCCCTCCCTCCCTCTCCCCCCTTAACGTCATCAGATGTTGCTTCCTCCACACAGATGTGTTGAATATAACACGGTACAATATTTTTATCGTGATTCAAATGGCTTAAAAACGCCAAGGGGACGAAGTTACCTAATAGCTAAATTACAACATAAAGTCATTATTTCAAAAATTAATACAGCGTACGCAGGAAAATGACGTTCCTGAAGAAATTCATCGTGGCTATGTACCCATTTATACGAACTTCATGTATCTACTATGGAACTTTTCAACTGGTTTCAAATTACGCCAATAAACAGTATTTCTCTTAGCTATCGAAATTGGAAAGATATAACTAAATTGCTGCCCACGGCTAAAACAATCGAAGAGGCGGAACGTAGGACAGTCGACTCCAAAATCCCACGGTAGCGGGCGCGTTTTTGGAAGTGCTGGCTGGTTTGGGTGGATCTGCATTGCTTCTGGAAGGATCAGAGTCCACATGTTGCTGGATGCTGCGGAACCATCCCCAGTACGTAAGCCACAGCGCCCCAGCCCCAACAGTAGTCATCCAGTATTAATTTACATCAGGAACAAATACCAGCTGATTCAGTTGAAATGATCTTTGAAGTGTCTTGTTAATCTCTTGTTATGCAGATTTTCTTTTGTTAAGAGAACAGTAATAGACGATATCGCTTATTCATCATTTCTGACCTTAATATCAATACATCGAACTGAAGCTCATTCGTATTTGAACGGTTGCAGCCATCTTGCCAGTAGTGGGACAAGGTTCGTGTCAGTGCACTCTGCATTGTTGCCAAATTTATTCAAGATGGCGGCGATGACGTCATCCCAGATGGCGGCATGTAGACTTGGCGGCAGCGCATGACGCCATGCAAGATGGCGGATTTTGGCGGGAAAATAGGTCAATTGGGCTACATCCACTAACCTAACGCTCCAAAAAGTGGCGGCAAATTTGAATTTTGTCGGGGAAAAAAAGGCTAATATGGCTACGTCCACTAACCTAACCCTCCAGAAGAAACTGGTGGGATATTTAAATTCCAACACGATAATACCAGCAAAACCGTATTTGTCTTTATTATTATTCATTACTATTCATGATCATTTATTATCATTCATTAGCATTCATTATCATTTATTATTATTATTTATCATTGGCCTACCTCTACTAAAAAATTAGCGCCACATTCAAATTCCAAAACGATAATGACTGCAAAACCGTACTTGTCTTTATTATTATTCATTATTACCCATTATCATTCATCATTTATTATTATATATTATTTATTATTATTGGCCTACCTCCACTAACATAGAAAATCGCGCATTGTTAAAATCCACACGCCATAATTTCTGGAAAACCGTACTTCTATTTATTATTATTATTATCATTTACTATTATTTATTAGCATTTATTATCATTTATTATTATTTACTCAAGACGGTCGATTTTTGCGGCAAGAAAGCCAATTCCCTTACATCCATAACAAAAAATCTGTCACAAATTCCAATACGATAATCTGTCACACCAACGAAAAAAAGTGCCAATTGGGCCATATGCACACCTAAGTCCACCTCATCCTACGAACTTTGAAATTTTCGCGGTCACTTATTGTTTCACTCCTAAGCTATGAAAATCGCGTCAAATAATAATAAAGTGCACTTTTACTAACGTAAGTCATCTCCTGTGAATTCGTGGGAAAAGGACTGAAGTCTTTATTTCGAACAGTACCGTCATCACTTGTTCTCCACATCTTAGAGATCGCAGTCCAGTCGCCACGAGGTCCCCAGTCCAACTGAATTAGTTCATATGGTCGCCGCCGACCCGCGCCACCGGCAAGCGAGCGGTCGCCTCACGTGACGGTCGTCGGCTGCGATCCGCATGCGCTACCTGTCCAGCAGCCGCTCACGTCACAGCCTACTGACGCCGACTCGCTTCGCAGGCCCGCGCTCGTCCAGCGATGTGAACATGTCAAAGCTGTTCGCTGGACAGGTTGGAACCTGCCGATGGCAACTTCATAACGGTAGGTCGGTTGATCCAGCACCTGGTTGACAAAGAACGCCCTGCAGCACGTTTGGCGCCAAAGTTTGCTCTAGAGTGGAATCCGCCATGACGTCACAACAGGTGGTCCAGCACATGTGCTCGCCACAACGTCCCTCGCTAAGTTAATTGATCACCCGAGTCTCATTATTCAATCCACATTTTGAGCTTACCTAATCCGAGATCGTCGCGAAAACACACGTCCGTACACATGAGCCATCGCGCGCGCCTAGCTTAGTACCTCCGCAAGTGAATGTAACAAAGTTCACATGACTACTTAATTAAATTGATCAATTAATTAACCTCTCTGATGCGGAAAAGTGCCACGTCCACCTAGACTTGGAATCAATTTTCACCAGTGCCACACCCACCTGGACTTGGAATTAAGTCCCTACCGACCACCAAGGCCCCTTACCGATCCATGCTCGTTGGCTAACACGTACTAACGTTTACTGCTGTTTACTAACGTGCACACCCTCAGTACTCGCAATCTGCCCAAATAACGCATAGCAAAAAACTCAACAGACGTGCGCAATCAACCTGTCCCACACTATGTCACACGTCCGACAGCTATCAATTCGCTCATAGGTCTCTGTTCGCCCCCTCAAACATGACTTGATGACAGCCGCATTCACGCCTAACACCGGAGAAATTCGTATCACCTAGACGCCGAACATGACTATCCAAGCCAGGCCGCGCACGTCGTCTGTCACTGTCCTAACTTAGTGCTGTCCAACACACAGGTTAAGGCCGCATTCCATTGCTTGCCGGCCTATTTGCGACACGTCTGTTGTCATAATAGCCGAGAGCGAGTTCACACACAGACCGTCCGCATACATCCCAGCGCTGCCCTCCCCTCACAATCTAAAACGATCATCCAACTATGTAAAAAAAAAAAAAAAAAAAAAAAAAAAAAATAAGAGCCCAGTCAACCTCTCCGAAATTGTATAGTGTCCCAGAAATAGTTAACGCTCGCTTTCGTGTTTTCTCAGCTTATTTGAAAATTCAAATTCTTACCCTAACAGAACTTGTTCACGAAAATAATACTGAATGCACTCCTAACCACCTACCCTTGCAGCTCTCAACATACGCAAATGTTCTCAACCCTCCCACATCCCAGCACAACCGATTAATCATTCTTATTCCTTCTTATCGAATTTACCGGCCTAATTTCCTAAGGCCCCGTTATCAAAGTACAACCCTGCTTTTCTTTCTGAGGCTTTCTGTGCTTACTTTTACACCGATCGCTAAATTACCTCCACAGCCCCCTCATCTACACACACACACACACAACATGGTCATCCTATCTACTCATCCCATAACATACGCAATAGTAACGTTACAATCCATTATATACAAACCCTACACAATGTAAGCCACAGTAACTTTACAATACCGACTATATGCCCCAATGCTCACCATTCCTTAGGAAGCGCTGTGAACCTGCTCTTTCTTTCTACATACGCGACACTCAGCGGTAATCAGCTCTTCTACATCAACGGACAGAAGTCCCTCTCAGAACAGTTCCACAAATTCGGCGATCACTTCCCCTCAACACAAATGCGTTACTCTCTCTTCTTCATTGCCTGCTCGCTTTTTCTACAAACATATCCAGACTCATAGACTACAAGAACACACCAAAATTTTTCTAAGTACAGCATACTGTAAACCACTGACTAACTAGAAACAAACAGACCAAAAAATGATATTCACACTCTCGAATACCGAAGTCGTTGATATCATTATAATTACAGTTAAATGTTACGATCGTGGTCTCAATTGATTGGCATTTCACAATGAGCTAAGTATCGGATATACACACTCTTGACCGCTGTTACTTTGGAAATATCTCTACCGTCCTTACGACTTCCTCTCTACTCATCACATAACGTAAACAATAGTAACTTTACAATGAAATACATGCAAACGCTACACAATGTAAACCACAGTAACTTTACAATACAGTATACACACATTTGACACAAAACAGTGCACTTACACAGTATATCTCTACAGCATACGAAAAAAATATCCTATTCCTACAGCGTTACACCGCAATGCTTTCCAGTCCAAGGAAAGCACCGTCAACCTACTCTTTCTCTCTACAGACCCGACACTCAGAGCTAATCTTCCCTCTTACATCAGTGGACCTAAGTCACCCTCAGAACTCTTTTAACAAATTCGGTATCGTCTCCCCTCAGCACAAACGCCTTACTGTCTCTCCTTCCTTGTCTGTTCGATTTTCTACAAACATCCTCAGACTCATAGCCTACAAGAACACATGTACTTTCTCCAAAATATTACATCATTTTAGCTGTACTTCTCAATATCATCCACTAGGCTACACCCTACCGATCACTAGTTTATCATAATTCCCATTTAAATTAATTTTCTACAAACGCCGAACTTTATCTATGTGCAGCATCCTGCAAACCACTGACTAACTAGAAACAAACATACGGAAAACGATATTTTCACTCTCGAATACCGTTCTCAGTCATGTAACATATTTGAGATTTTCGCTATAATTTACATGTCAACTAAGGTCTGTCCCAGGTCTAGAGAACAGACAAGCGTGTATCCAACACACCACAATCGATCTTCACTCAATTAAATAAAGGCAGTAAATGAGCAGAAGTAGTCAGCCGAACAATCTACATCCCATCGAATAAATCAATCATCTTCTCAAATCCTGACTTGATCACCAAAGCCGCACAACACATACTATTACTTCGCTATTCGGTCGTCTAGAGGACAGCAAAGTTAACTCTTACAGATCGCTACACTCCAACAGGTCTCTGCATTCGGACAGCTGCTCCTATTATTTATTATCATTTATTATTATTTATTATAATTTATTATTTATTATTATTTATATCATGCGCATGTGTTCGCCACAAGGTCCGGAGTCCAACTGGTTAGTACACATCGCCACCAGCAGAGGGCGTCATTCAAGATGTCCTATTTTTGTGGAGAGTTTGAATTTTGGCGGAAGATCATACAATTCGTTTACCTAACAAAAATGGCTCCAAGTTCAACTGTGTTTAGCTCCTATCACAACCACCAGAGCGCTCTGTCATCACTTCAGTTGATTACGTAATTATCGTTATTCAAGATGGCTGCACCTAGTGCGAAACGTGTCACCTTTCCCGAACCTGCATGCTACAGTAAAATTCCAACTTGGCTTTAGTCAACCCTACACATTGTTCAGCTGATCCCATTTCCAGATCTTGGCGCATCTGATCTCTGCAATTTAAGTCAGAGAAAGATATCCATTATCTTCTGCAGCCTGCATAGAAACAGAACGACCTTAGTTACTGCAACAGAACCTTGCCATGACCATTCGCCGGAAATGCGCGCAATGTTGTACGTCCCAAATTAGATACAACAGATCCTCAACATCCTATCATCTTTATTCTCCACCATCAAACAGTGAAAAAAAAATTACCAACTATAAAAGCTCATCCTATTTACAAGTCACGAAGACACCAATGCGATCCACCTCCAGCGCGGACAAACGGAATTCACAATACTCCCACCGAATAACTCAGAGTGCAGCCATCCAAGAATTCCTAACAGCTCACGAAGTCCGACAACTCAAACTGCAGCTGCCTATGTGGACAAGATCATATTAAATATCCAGACGCTGCAGAGAACACTTTGAAGTTTGATCACCCATACTCTAAGCGAATGAGAAGCTACCTCTGACCCTTGTTCAGACACTGTTTTCTAACATGCTTTTGCACACTGCCGAACATTTCGTCTATCTGCCAGGACTTCGAAGTCTGTGTCTGATTCTAAACAGACATTAACACGGACTGATGCACGGCCTCTCACAGGAAACTATACCTTGCACCATGTAAATCATATTCTTACGATCGATAGCATAACACTGAATGATTTTAAATAAAGGACAGCTACAAGACAAGGAAACTAGAAGAGCCTGGCGGCGTTGTGGCGACTTTTCAAACTAGCCCCCCAAAGTGACTGACGGCCTCTACATTTAAACCCATATGTCACAGTGACCGAATAGTTAATACCTCTGCGTTCCATTTCTAGTGATTCCTCATTTTGCACACAAGTACCGGATCACCGTTTTCGGTGCTAGCAACCCCAGAAGTTGCGGTCCATCAACCAAAATTTGTTCCCTAACTCAAAGAAGCATTGTCACTCAATCATTATGTGGTACCCAATGCACGGATGGGATGGAGAAGACACCACCGATCTACTGAAATATTATACATCACAGCTGATATCGCGAAAAATTTTACAGTAAGTCCAACACTGGCCAATCATGTGACAGAATATTTTCCTAATTTGAGTATCATAGCTAAACCATACCCCCCCCCCTACTTTGCAAGTATCATTGCGAGCATTGATAGATGACTGCTCAGTACGCCCATTCGCACTTAATTCTAGAACACAAAAAACAACCAAAGTATACGAGACAACGCTAACGTATTTCTAAGACCACGCGCATAGTACTCGATCAATCTCTCTACGTATGGCGGTTACAGAGCAATCTCGTCGTCTTACGTTAAAAGACCATCCTCACCTGGGCATTGACCAACCTACCCTGCAACATAGCTACCCAATTAATCCTGAACTGAGCAGACGAATACAGCTACACTCCACCTCTCTTGACTGAATAGAGTTTTCCTAGCCCTAACCCCTCCAACTGCACCACATTTCTCGACATGTGACCAAGTCTTGGAGCTTAGCACACCATATCGATCTATATTAACAGATTTCAAAGTGCCTTAATGTAATAGCATACAGTTAAGAAGAACAAGAACCGAGTAATATTTATACGCAACGTAGTTCGACACATTTTTACGTAAATCATCCAATCTATCATGTGTAAATTATTGTTCTAGAGTCTAGGATCGGTGCGCCGAAGGTTCTGGTGAAAGAGAGAGAGAACATAAACACACGCCCTCCTAAGACTAGAATGTTCCGCACTTAAAAACGGGCGATAATCTTAGATCGCCTTCTTTTCCGTCCTGTCAGACATACATCCTTCTTCCCGGTTCCCCGACACTGAGCTACCTTCCCCCAATCGTAAAACATTTGCTTTGTATGATACGAGCGCAATACAGCCCTGCGGACAATTGTAGTGCCCACTGTTCACATCCGATCACAGACATACAGAAAACAGAGCAAGCGCTCTCCGAATGTGGAGGTGACTGGATACGCCTCTGTTACATTTACAGGCAATTTTAGAACACAGAACGCTAGGTTATGTCGCGGACGCATGGATGACATAAAATCGAAAGAAATGCGTGAACTGATTAGGGCATAGGTATAAACTAACCTAATATACATCGAAATGCGGTGAAAATGATGAAGTACTTGCTTATCTTCTGGCTCGCACGGAGCAATTTGCACATGGAGTCACTTTCTTCTCGAAGGGACAAGTCTACATGTGTGCAAATCAGAGATGGCCTACTGCCCAAAACCCAAGGGAAGAAATTCCCAATGTCTATCAAAGATCGACGAAGGCTAGATAAGGGATGAAAAAGAAGAAAGGTAGACACAGGAAGAAAGGCCGGTGTGGTGTCCCACATAGAGAGCAGCCGAAAGCACACATAAGCAGAGTGCAATGACGGGATGTATGTTCCTTACCCCCGCAACTCACCTGAGGTACCCCAATCAGAAATTGCCGAAGAAAGACTACCACCACCAACACAGCAAGAGAAGCCCAGATAGACAAAGGACGAACAAGTCGAACAGACCATACAAGAGGTGCGAGGAAGATTAAAAGAGCAGATGGGGTGAGGGCCGTACTGGACCACCAAGCCCATACATCCGCAGCCTGGTCTGGGGAGAGGAGGCAACAGACCTCAATGGGCCGATTGGTTAAGTATTCCTCCCTTAAAGAGAATGGTAAAAGTCGACTTCATGAATAAAACATGAAACTAAGTGAGCGGCTGAACCATCGCCTTCAAACTTCTGGGGTAGCGGGTCACGGTGATTGAGAGTCCGCCGCAGCACAGCTAGGTTGAGACAGTCCACAAAATGTGGACCACCGTCAAATGGGAACCACGACGGCAATGGGGCAGACGGAGGATCTGATCCTGAATCAGCTAAGTATGGCCGAAGTGGAGAAGGCAAATGGCGGTACAGTCCTTGCGAGATAGCTGCATGGAGGACCTCCACAGATTCCAAGTCTCCTTTATAACCCATAGTTAAAGAGTGAATCATTCCATATTCCATATCACTAAAACCTGAGGGCGTAATATTGATCAGAGGTCTGTTTCCGGAATACCCATCTCAAGAGTCAGCTTACTGGTATCCAGTTTGGCGAGACTATCAGCGAGTTCATTCCTCGGGATCACAATGTGACACACTGTGCAAGGGCGTACCGGGAATCCTGGGTAGACAAGACCGAGGGATACCGAGGGTAACACTGATGAAGAACTTTCAAACTGCTCAATGAGTCGCTGCAGATGAGAAAGGACTCACTGGTGCAGGGATGGATATGCTCAAGAGCACGAGAGATGGCTACCAACTACCCAGTAAAAACACTACAGCTATCGGCAAGGACTGCAGTTCATTATGTCCCGTGCGAGTATGGCCAGCAGCCAGCAATCCATCAGTATAGATTACTTCTGAACACCGGGATGCGCCAGAGATGGAGAAAAATTGGTGGCGGAGGGCCTCGGGAAGAACAGTGTCATTCGGACCTTGTGACAGGTCAAGATCAAGTTGTGGCCGAGGGATGCACCACGGAATTGTACATGAGTGGGTCCACAGGAGAGGTGGTAGAGGAATTGGCTCTGAGCACTATGGGACTTAACTTCTGAG
Source organism: Schistocerca piceifrons (assembly GCF_021461385.2). Taxonomy (NCBI): domain Eukaryota; kingdom Metazoa; phylum Arthropoda; class Insecta; order Orthoptera; family Acrididae; genus Schistocerca; species Schistocerca piceifrons. Next base: position 22,525,164 of record NC_060140.1, on the reverse strand, counting down.
GTCATCAGTCCCCTAGAACTTAGAAATACTTAAACCTAACTAACCTAAGGACATCATCACACACATCCATGCCCGAGGCAGGATTCGAAGGTAGAGGAACCTGCAGCAGACGGATGTCCACGTTGAGAAAGAGAAGACTGTAGCTCGGATGCTTAGAGGAGCTGCAAACATGTATAGCATAATTACAATACATTGTTGCACCTGAGTAATTGAGAAAGGGAGCACTTTGTATTTCTCGCCAACACCGCTAGCTCCCCCCCCCCCCAAAAAAAAATTATCACTAACTACAGTGTTCAACCCTCCCCCTTCCTCCCACCACATGAACCATGGACCTTGCCGTCGGTGGGCAGGCTTGCATGCTACAGCAATGCAGGGGTAACACCAACCAAAATGGCCTTGCTGCGCTGGTACTGCGAACGGCTGAAAGCAAGGTTAAACTACGAGCGTAATTTTTACCAAGGGCATGTAGCTCTACTGTATGGTTAAATGGTGATGGCATCCTCTTGGGTAGAATATTTCTGAGATAATATAGTCCCCATTTTGGGTCTCCGGGTGTGGACTACTCAGGAGGACTCCGTTAACAGGACAAGGAAAACTGGTGTTCCACAGAGCGGAGCGTGAAATGTCAGATCTCTTAATCGAGTAGTTAGGTTAGAAAATTTAAAAAGGGAAATGGATAGGTTAAAGTTAGATATAGTGGGAATTGGTGAAATGGCAGGAGGAGCAAGGCTTCTGGCCAGGTCAATACAGTGTTATAAATACAATATCAAATAAGGGTAATGCAGGGGTTGGTTTAATAATGAATAAAAAAAAGTGCGGAGAAGCTACTAAGAACAGCATCGTGAACGCATTGTTGTAGCCAAGATAGGCACGAAGTCCACAGTAGTACAAGTTTATATGCCAACTAACCCTGCAGATGACGAAGAGATTGATGAAATGTATGATGGGATAAAAGAAATTATTCAGATAGTGAAGGGAGACGAAAATTTAATAGTCATGGGGCACTGGAACTCAATAGCAGGAAAAGGAAGAGAAGGAAAAGTAGTAGGTGAATATGGAATGGGGGTAAGGAATGAAAGGTGAAGCCACCTGGTAGAATTTTGCACAGAGCATAACTTAATAATAGCTAACACCTGGTTCAAGAATCATGAAAGAAGGTTGTATACATGGAACAGGCCTGGAGATACTGGAAGGTTTCAGATGGATTATATAATAGTAAGACAGACGGAGATTTAGGAACCAGGTTTTAAATTGTAAGACACTTCCTGGGGCAGATGTGGAGTCAGACCACAATTTATTGGTTATGAACTGCAGAATAAAACCGAAGAAACTCCAAAAAGGTCGTAGTTTACGGAGATGGGACCTAGATGAACAGAAAGAACCAGAGGGTGTAGAAAAGTTTCAGAGAGAGCATTTGGGAACTATTGACAAGAACATGGGTAACAAATACAGCAGAAGAAGACAGGGTAGCTTTGAGAGATGAAATAGTGAAGGTAGAAGAGGATCAAGTAGGTAAAAAGGCGACAGCTAGTAGAAATCCTTGGGTAAGAGAAGAGATATTGACATCAGTTGATGAAAGGAGAAAATATAAAAATGCAGTAAATAAAGCAAGTGAAAAGGAATACAAATGTCTCAAAAATGAGATCGAGAGGAAGTGCAAAACTGGTAAACAGGGATGGCTGGAGGCCAAATGTAAGGGTTTAGAGGGATATATCACTAGGGTTAAGATAGATATTGCCTTCAGGAAAATTAAAGAGACCTTTGGAGAAAAGAGAACAACCTGTATGAATATCAAGAGCTCAGATGGAAAACCAGTCCTAAGCAAAGAAGGGAAAGCAGAAAGGAGTAGATAGAAGGTCTATACAAGGGTGATGTACTTGACGACAATATTATGGAAATGGAAGAGCATGTAGATGAAGATGAAATGGGAGATATGATACTGCATGAGGAGTTTGACAGAGCACTGAAAGATCTAAGTAGAAACAAGAGCCCGGGAGTAAACAGCATTCCACTAGCACTGCTTATAGCCTTGGGAGACAGAACTCTTCTATCTGGTGAGCAAGGTATATGACACAGGCGAAATACCCTCAGACGTCAAAAAGAATATAATAATTCAAATTTCTCAGAAAGCAGATGCTGACAGGTGTGAAAGTCACTGAACTACCAGTTTAGTAAGTCATGGCTGCAAAATACTAACACGAATCTTTTATAGAAGAATGGAAAAACTCGCAGTAGCCAACTTCGAGGAATACCAGTTTAGATTCCAGAGAAATGTAGGCACACGCGTGGCAATACCGACCCTACGACTTCTCATTGAAGATAGGGTAAGGAAAGGCGAACCTACGTTTCTGGCATTTGTACACTTACAGAAAGCCTTTGACAATGTTGACTGGAATACTCTCTTTCAAATTATAACGGTGGCAGGGGTCAAATACAGGGAGCGAAAGGCTATTTACAATTTGTACATAATCCAGATGGCATTTATAAGAGTTGAGGGGCATGAAAGGGAAGCAGTGGTTGGGAAGGGAGTGAGACAGGTTGTAGCCTATTCCCGATGTTATTCCATCTGTATAATGAGCAAGCAGTAAAGGAAACAAAAGAAAAATTTGGAGTATGAATTAAAGTCCAGTGAGTAGAAATAAAAATTTTGAGGCTTGGCAATGATGCAATTTTATAAGAGACAGCAAAGGACTTGGAAGAGCAGTTGAACGGAATGGACAGTTTCTTGAAAGGAGGATATAAGATGAACATCAACAAAAGTAAAACGAGGATAATGGAATGCAGTCGAATTAAACCAGGTGATGCTGAGCGAATTAGATTAGGGAATGAGACACTTAAAGTAGTAAATGAGTTTTGCTATCTGGGAAGCAAAATAACTGATGATGGTAGAAGTAGCGAGGATATAAAATGTAGATTGGCAATGGCAAAAAAAGCGTTTCTGCAGAAGAGAAATTTGTTAACATCGAGTATAGATTTAGTGTCAGGATGTTGTTCCTGAAAGTATTTATATGGAGTGCAGCCATGTATGGAAGTGAAACATGGACAATAAACAGTTTAGACAAGACGAGAATAGAAGCATTTGAAATTTGGAGCTACAGAAGAATGTTGAGGGTTAGATGGTGTAACACGCCAAGAAACCCGAAAACCCAAATACGAATGTCATGATAATTTAAAGTAGGAAACAGTGTTATCCTGACAGGTACGACAACTTTGAGAAAAAAATAACAGCTCAAAGTTTTTATGAACACCAATTTCAATAATTACTGAGTATGTCATGATATAAAGGTAGGAAGAAAGGAAGATTATTTTTAATTAGCTATCAAACATTTCAGTAATAACTGCAAATCAGTACGACGAAACGAAAGTCCAAAGTAATACGTCGGTCAAAGATAACATTTATTGTGGAAGAGAGTTGTAAACGCGGCGAAAAGGAAATTCAATGCACCTAAATAGCTCCATCATGGAAATGTTAGTCGCTTGCTAGCTTGCTTGCTATCAAGTCGTGAGAGAGCACCGTCTGTTATAGTACTACAAACGGAACGCAACGAGATTGTTTCTAATAAAAAAAAGTGCTATTGCTTGATAGAGATGCGCGGACTTTGTTCTAGGTTATTCTGACTTGAGAACTTGAACTGAAGTGATATTCTGATAGTGTAAGACGAGTTAATGAACTCTAATTATTGGAGGCATTGTTTTACTCAACCTTCATCAAAGTGAACAGTTACAACGAAGAAGGGGCATAGTATCGAAGACTGCAATACCTGATTAGCCTTGAGTAGGAAACATTAATACGAGCACACGAAGATAATATAAACACGCCGATTGTAAAAGTTGTAATTGTCACGATCACCGAACTGAAAAGTATCGTAATTGATCTGATCCATCGGTGCGCGTGTGGTGTGATGACTATAAAGTAACTGCTAAGAAGGAACAATAAAAAATGTTCGTCAGCAATGGAAATCTTAAGTGTTGGCTCCATCATTAATTGACCTGTGTGATAGTTGATGATCAAAATTAATTAACTGTGAACATTGTAATTGAAAGAGTGACTTGATGAACACTGAGCACTGAAAGGAGTGTTTTGCCGAAATAAAATTACGACGCACGAAAGCAAGATAGCATTATAGATTATCTCTGGATTTGCGTCGTGCCGTAGTGAGCTATTCTGCCTAGCAACGTAACAACTACTGATACTGAACTGCAAATGAATTTTTCCTCGCTTCAGTGGTGTGAAACGACGCCGGTGATGAGTGATTCACTCGATACTGCAATAACTAACTAGCGTGGCATAGCAAATCATCAGAAAACCATAACAGACAATTAAAATCAGATGTTCGCATAGCTGAGAAGACTGTGAGGACTCGCAAACGGACTTTCATACATTACGCGAGGAACAATTTTCTTTAGAGATTTTCAAGTGCTGTTCCACGTTATCCGGTGTGGTCAACCATCACTGCGCGTCGCGTCTCCATTCCACCGACCGAGCTGCAGCAGTAGCGGCTCAACATCAACAGCGACAACAAAAGGGGAGAGGGGACGTCACAATGGGTACATCACGTAACTAATGAGGAGGTACCGAACTAAATTGGGGAGAAGAGAAATTTGTGGTGCGACTTGACGAAAAGAAGGGATCGGTTGGTACGACACGTTCCGAAGCATCAAGGGATCACCAATTAGTGTTGGAGGGAAGCGTATGGGGTAAAAATCGTAGAGGGAGACCAAGAAATGAATACAGTAAGCAGATGAAGAGGGATGAAGGTTGCAATAGTTACTCGGAGATGAAGAGGCTCGCATAGTATAGGGTAGCTGCGCCAAGCCAGTCTTTGGACTGAAGAGCACAAGAACAACAGTCTTCAATGTTCTTGGAGAAAAACATTCACAGCGTTTTACTTTATTTCTTTACTACCAAGTCTATTCGCAACGCGCTTTGCAGACAGTGTCGACATATACCTCTGAATGTCCCAGCAAAATTGTATCACTGTTAAACGCATAGTTTATCAGATGTAACGTTAGAAACACTGAATTGCCTGAAAAAGCTCGTTTCTTAAAACGGAGCGTAGGTACCCCGACAATACATATCCAGTTTTTACATTCTTAACCGGAATCTGTAAAGTAGTAAGACGTCTGAAGCTGTTCGACTAATAGGGGGGGGGGGGGTTATTGATCACTGGAAGTAGCGTACAAAGAGATGGTAAATGTAAACAGGAAACATTGAGAAAATGGTTCACATGGCTTTGAGCACTATGGGACTTAACATATGAGGTCATCAGTCCCCTAGAACTTAGAACTACTTAAACCTAACTAACCTAAGGACATCACATACATCGATGCCCGAGGAAGGATTCGAACCTGTGACCGTAGCAGTCTCGAGGTTCCAGACTGAAGCGCCTAGAACCGCTCGGCCACAACGGCCGGCTAGACATTGAGACTGTCCATCTCCTAAGATGTTAACACGAAGATGGAGTGTTGCTCAAAATGAGTTTACCAATAAACGAGAAAAAAGTTTTTCCGAGAATATAGGGCATCATAAAGTCGGCCTTAAAACTTCTGATCGATGTTTTATCGCCGGAAGACACGACCCCATCGACCGTCCTTGAAATGTATTTTCCGTTGATTCCTATTTGACCATCAGATAAATGCAGGGACTCAGCTTTGTAACATGTCAGCGAACGATATCCAATCTTTTTGTATGATCAAAGGTGGATTATTCTCAATTCAGCAAAAGCCGATAGTAAAATAAGGTGATCCAGGTTTTCTTCTCGGACGATTCCCTTCAGAATTCTTGTTATTCTTGTTCTGCGGTGATACGAAATACGTCGTGTTGTAAGCGTAGTTTTATAAGTACGTTGTCAGTTTCCGGTCAGTAACGCGTATGTAATGCAGTGAGCTTTCAATCGCGCCTTTTTTATTTTTTTAAGGACACTAAGTTGTAGTTTCGGGTAAAATATGTATTTCCTTTTTGGTATCGTGTGAAGTGTTAGGTTCCATGGATCAGCTGGAGCTGACTGCAATTTCCTGCAGATTGCAGGACTGGTACATAGGGACCTGGCTCTAGCGTTTACCACGCCTGGCGCCTTCCTTACGCCGCTTTCACACTATACGGTTTTGACCGTACGGCAAAAAGCCGTACGAGTTTTAGCCGTGCCTGTGTTGCTTTCACATTACACGGCTTTTTGACGTGACCAGTTGTTGGTGTCTATTCAGTTTGCTTAATGTGTGTATCAAGATGAACCGTAAACGAGTTGTTGCTTTGTGGTTGCTTCATCGTCGCCGCAAAAGAAAAGGTCGTCTTTTGTGGGTACACCCCATTAACCAGAGAAGAGACGAAGTGGGTTTATTTTATACACTCTTTGAAGATTTGAGGAACGACGGAAATAAATTCTTTAACTATTTCCGAATGTCTATTACCTCGTTTGACGAATTACATAGAAAACTAAAGGATGTGTTACAACGACAAAACACACAATTCCGCAATTGCATCCAACCTGTTCAAATGCTGGCTATCACGTTAAGGTAATTTAATACATAAAAACTAGTTCTGTTTATTTACTTATTTATTTGTGTTTTACATTTTTATTACGCTCAGATTATGAAGTAGAAAAGTCAATATCAATATCAGCAGTTGAAACCAAAGAGTTTGTAGCAGGACTGACTGTACTGTCACTTTGTGGCGACAGGCTCTCTGCAAAAACGTTGTAGAACTGCGTTGTTGATGGTGGGCCTTCATGGCTACTTGTGGAAGGCGAAGGGTATGGTGGTGGCACTTTATTAATTCGTTGATAAGAACTGCGACCTTGAGAAGTCTGTAATGGTTGTTCGAGAAAAGTAGTTGGGTTTGGTGCAGCTGGAGGAGGACGAATCTGATGCGTATGGTAAGAGGATATTGGAGCAGCATTTTCCATAGGTGAATAAGAATAAGCTTGAAATCTATTATTATAGGGCATGGGAGGTGTGTAATGGGTAAATGGAGGAGGTTGAGCTGTCAATATATTTCTCCTTTCATATATATTTTCTATAACTTTGAGGACTCCCATCTGAAACTGAAGATAATCCTGTTCATCAAATTTTTCCAGATGAGGCTTCAGACTAAGTAAAAATGACATTTTGCTGCAAGGTTTGTCTTCTTCCAGAGCTCGTAATATTTTCATTTCGATTGCATCAGGTTTTCTATGTTTTCTGTTTGTATGGCACTCGCTTTTGGATGTTTGTTGTGTGGGTGCTGTATCAAATGGCCCAGAAACATTCTCAGTATTTTCGACGGAGCCCTGCGTTTCTATATCTTCTTCCAGTCTGGCGGTGCGTTCCGATTGAAAACTGTCCTCCGTCTCTCGAGCATCATACAGCTTTTTTAGAAACTGCAGCTGATCAGAATATACATACTTTTTCATTTTCTTTGCTGCTGAGCCACTTTTTTTCGCAGCTTGAATTTTTATGTTTGACTTCACAAAGGAGTCTCGTAGATTGGTCCACCTCCGTATTACTTCTATACCTACATCAAAAGAAAACAAAACTGTATGAAAACATTTTAATTTTGTATAGAAAAAAGCAAAACTGTAACAAAAAATGTCCACTGCAAACTAAATGTCACTGATTTTTTTTCGTTTTGTTCAGGTATCTGGCAAGCGGTTGTTCCTTCACTGACTTACATTTCCAGTACAGAATTGGGATTTCTACAGCAAGTAAAGTGGTTAATGATGTATGCACAGCAATTTGGTCATCACTGCGGGAAGAATGTATACAAAGACCGACCAAAGAGGTATGGGAATCAATAGCGGCTGGATTTGAACGTACTGCTAATTTCCCCCACTGCTTAGGAGCGGTGGATGGAAAACATATCCGTCTTACTGCCCCATTTAATAGCGGATCAATGTACTTCAATTACAAAGAATACTTTTCTGTGGTTCTGATGGCTGTAGCGGATTCCAACTACAGGTTCATTTATGTCGACGTAGGAAGTTATGGCAAAGACTGTGACTCTTCAGTGTTCAGACGGTCCAGTTTATGGAAGTCAATAGAAAGTAATTCCCTGGAATTTCCAGACGTCCAATGTCTGCCTGGTACGGAAGGTCCAAAAGTACCCTACTTCTTCGTGGGAGACGCAGCATTTGGCCTACACACGCATTTGCTCCGGCCTTTTGGGGGAACAAACTTGACAGTTGAGAAACGTGTATTTAATTACCGTTTGTGCAGAGCAAGGAGGTATGTGGAATGTGCTTTTGGCATCCTCACCAATAAGTGGCGGTTGTTTCACCGACCTTTAAATGTTCATCCAGATTTTGCAGTAAAAATGGTTAAAGCTTGCATTGTTTTACACAATTTTGTACGTCAGAGAGATGGATTTATAATTGAAGACACCACATCCTTCACTGGTTTGGAAGACTTAGCCCAAGATGCCAACATAAGAGGAGGACTGACAGCCAACGCCATAAGGAACACTCTTTGTAAATATTTTATGACAAATGCTGGAAGCGTGTCATGGCAGATGTCAAAGATATAAATTAACAAGCCTTTTCCTTTTTGTAGATTGTTTGTGAAAGCCTGCGACTGTATAGTAAATAGTTTTCTTTATAAATAAATTACTGCTACCACTCACGTTTTTAATCGTTTTGTTTATATTTTGTACGACGCGTTTCGGGAAATAATTCCGATCTTCAAGTGCGTTTTTTTCTCTAAGTTTTCATTATGTGTAGTGTTTTTTTATTTGTGAGGTCTTGTGCGTGTTTCTCTTATAAATTACAGTAAAGAAAACAGAATGCAAGACCTGACACATAAAAAGACACCACACATGATGAAAACTTAGAGAAAAACGCACTTAAGGATGGGAATTATTTCCCGAAACGCGTCGTGCAAAATATAAACAAAACAAAAAAAACGTGACTGGTAGCAGTAATTTACTTATAAACAAACGATTTACTTTTAGAATAAAATTTATAACGTTAAATAAAAACTGTTTAAAACGTATTAAATGTAATATTAATATATTAAATAAATACTTACCAAACGCATTTTTATCTTTGTCTTCCATCTCATCAAAATCTTGCTTCAGTGCTACGCAAACTTCCCGCCAAGCATTCTTTGTAGCAATACGATCTCTATACGCATCTAGAGTTTTGTCCCACAGAACAGGTCTTACTTCCACCAAGGTTATCAAAAGTTCAGTATCAATTTCATCCATTCTTCTACACTTTTCAGTAAACAAGAATAAACACAAATGAATAAAACGACACTACAACGAACTAGTCGACGCCGTACGGCTCAAAACCGTCCAGTGTGAAAGCATGCACTTAGTCACGTAGGCCACTGTTGTCGAACTTGCCGTACGGCGACCGTCTGTTGTAGTGGCAAGACACGGCTGCAGCACGGCACGGCAGCGGCATTTTGCCGTCGCCGTATAATGTGAAAGGCGCCATACATTTCTTCACACCTACAGCCGTACGGCTTTTTGCCGTACGGTCAAAACCGTATAGTGTGAAAGCGGCGTTACGCTACGACGGCTCCAAACGCCCAGCAGCTCGGCCACGGTGAACGAGTGCGCAACCGCGGCGCGCAGACCACGTGACGCCGCAATCAGCGGCCGCCTCTCCGGCCTAATGAGCAATACGCTGCGGGGCGTGTCGTTAGAATAATTAGCACGGCTCCTCCCCGCTCTACCCCCGTGACTCGACATCGCGCTCGGGTTGAAGCTGGAGAACACCTCCTCACTCACCCCATTCTTTACGATTACCCGCTGCTGCAATGCATTCAATCTGTGCAATTATCACGAAAGAACAAACAATGCGTGAATTCGTAAAACACATACAGTCAGGGAGAAAACTATCCATACACCGTTGTTCACGCTGAATATTTATTAGAACGAAAGATAAAAACCAGAAATGCTAGTTGCTAAACCAACAGAAGTGTTTTCCTTCCTAAGCTGCACTATAAACGCATTAACTAAATTAGCCTTCTGCAAACTGTAGGTAAAAATTATGTACCATCTGGCTTTATACAGCGTCGAAACAAGTATGCTTATAAACAAAGAAAATTACAGTGTACATAAAAATAATAACAGGAATGAACCAGTTTTTTGGTAGTCTCTGAGGAAACATATTGCCAATCTTGTTGTAGACATTGGTTCGGAGCAGTCTTACCTTGTATTTCATTTTTTCTGGTCATTCCTTCAAGCGTACTCCAAAGATGTTGATCTGGATTAAGGTCTGCGTTCTATGCTGCAAACTTGACAGCATGGGGAGTATGGTACAACAACGTCGGACTTACAGTTTCTGCTGTATGCGTAGGTCTTGTTCAAAGTAATAATCTATGCCTAAACCCAAGCTATCAACATTTTTTTTGCAGATTTTCCTTTTGGATATTTAAATATCCCAAATAAAATAAAATCTATCCATGTTACCTTCGAAAGGAACAAGATGCACAACGTCACATGTAGTCATGCATCTCCACACCATAATTCCCCCACCACCGTGCTTTACTGGGGGTTGAATGTGTTTGGGATCCAGTTCAGTATTTGGTCGTCTCCACACCAAAAGTCTGCCGTCGTTAACAAACATGCCTTCATCTGTGTTGTTCTTGCTTATATGCCCTCCAGCAAATTCAAGTCTCTATTTCTTGTTGTTCTCGCTGATATACGGTTTTCTTCTAGACGCCCTACCTCCATAACATGCCCTATTTAAAATACAGCGAACAGCCCTCGATGTGATCATTTTCATGCCCATACAGTACAGAAGCCGTCCATTTAGAATGTTTTCGGACCATCCTTATTGACATACTTCGGTCTATTTGCGTTAGCTTCTGTAGTCGATCTCTTCTTTCGCTTATTAATGCCAGTATTTCTTTCTCTAAACCGCGATATTATGGACTGCATAGTTGCCCGGCTTCTTCCAACATCAACTATTTCTGAAAATGATTTCCCTTTCCATACTAGGAGGCAGCCATTTGCCTTTCCTCTGCAGTTATTTCCTTCCCTTTGCGGTCCATTTTGATGTTGCACGACATTCAGCGCGTACCAGAACCAACATGCACGAGGTGCAGCTTACCACTGAAGCATTACTTGCTGCAAGCCATTCGTTAGTCGTTTCTGTGTTTACATTTCTCGTAGTGTTGTTTAGCCACCATGCGAAACCGACTGGTACAGAATTTTTATTTAGTTTTTGCAGAAGACTAATTTACTTAATCGTTTTATATGTACAGATTAGGAAGAAAACCCAATACCGATAGTTAACCAATAACATCTGGGGTTATGATCTTTAGTTCTAATAAATAGAGTTATTCTGCATGAACAACGGTGTATGAAGCATTTTTTGCCTGACGGTGCAAGAACAGGTTCTCTAGATAGCGTAGATGTACTCTGACGCTGGAAATGTTTATTGGGAAGTTCTCTAACACGGACGTGTTGTTAGAAACTCGAGTACCTTCATCAGAGATTAAACCCTTTTTATCCGCAAAGGTCCTGAACTGTAACTAAACGTAAAACGCAAATACGACTAAACTTTTGGTAGAGCACTTGCCCGCGAAAGGCAAAGGTCCCGAGTTCGAGTCTCGGTCCGGCACACAGTTTTAATCTGCAAGGAAATTTCATATCAGCGCACACTCCGCTGCAGAGTGAAAATCTCATTCACGACTAAAATTTGATTATTTATTCTTCTGTAAGTGCGAACCTCTCCGCAGAGTCTGCGGACCCCTCTGCAGTGACTCGACACGAGCAGGATACATGCCGGCATCGTCTACCTCCCCTCCCCTCAGACTTAGACTCACCATTCCTCCAACTAAAGGGGGCCAATGTACGTGGGCGAACAGGCTGCTGAACCCACGCCTTGGGGTCTCCTAGTCAATGCAAGGGCGCTGATGATCTCGCCGTTTAGTGCCCTCCGCCATAAATCATCATCATCTTAGTCAACGACTCCACACGATGATTCCACAGTTTCTATAATTGAAATTTCGGGACTATTATTAAAAAGTTATTGCTAAAAAGATTATCTTTGATGGAAAGACCATTTTCATTTAAAACTTCAAGGGCCAGCACGTATCACGGTTCTGCAACACGTTAGAACTTTGCGAACGAATTAAAATTTTATACAACTGATTTTATTCGTATTAAAACTTACAGAACTTAGCATTTAAAATATCAATAAACTATGTCTAGACCGTTGTTAATTTGAAGACCACGAATATTGTCCTTCGGTATGGAAGTCTACTGTTTCACCAGAAAAAGATACTAATGCTTATAATCCGGACCACATCAGAAAAGAAAAGTTTAATAGAATCTTCAGGATCAAGAAGAAACGTTATTCACAGTACAGTAGAACTGTATGATGGAGTTATCGTTAAAAGAGTGTGGAGGTTGTTTTCTCTCTCTCTCCCTCTCCCTCTCTCTCTCTCTCTCTCTCTCTTTCTCTCTCTCTCTCTCGCTCTCGATCAGTCCAGTATAACACAATTAATTTAATGAAACAGACGGTAGATCGTACCGTCTGTGTTATGCAGTCTTTTTCAAGACATTATTTCCTAATTTAAATGCTGCATATCAGTTAGCAAAACGTTAGTTTATTTGACCACTATTGCCTTTTTCGATTTTTAGCAATTTTCAAGTGGAGCCTTACGGAACTGGATATCGCCATCTTAACTTCTCCATTGAAGGAAAAGTTGGCACAGACCAACTCATTAAACATTCATCTGAAAACAGCTTAAAATTCGAAATTGGGCAGCAGTGGTTAAATAAGCTTAAGTAATGCTAACATACACAGTAGATACTTGTTCAGTCTTGGTGCAAGAAAATAATGAAATTCTTTAAAAAAAATTCGCAACAAGCAAAAATAAATGCAGTTTTCTTTCGGTGTAACGTACCAGACTGTCACTGCAGCTAAAATTACACAGAACGGTTCATGTAAACGGACAAAAATTTCATAGTCCCGTACATTTTACTGATCATCTCCTACGAGTAACATTTTAGCTCTTTTATGCACCAGTGGACACGGTCTTCACTGACGAATGGTTTAACCGGCGCGGCGTTTTGTACCTGATCGTCAGGCAACAAGATTGTTTTATGTCAGGCGAGAAAACCAACCAGAATGAAGTTTTCCGTTGATTCCCTACATAGCTGAACTCTAATGTCAGCATGCTTGCTCTGAAATGGAAATGTACACAGCCGATTTCGTTCTCCAACTGGAACTTCTGCTCCGCCTATAATGCCCTAGTCTTCAACAAGGCATTAAATCTTAATCGTCCTTTCTATCTTTTACCCTCAAATGCCTGCATTTAACAGACAGATTCTCAACCTGCCGGCAGCAACCTAACAGACAGATTTCTCATTTACAAGCCCTCCGACGTTGGAAAGACACTCTGGAGTTGTCAGGGGAGCAAACGTAAATGCGATGGGAACAAATGCTCGGAGATATGGCTGAATGACTCCCACAGTAGACTACTTGTTGTCCAACAGGGCCAAACAACGAGAACCGTTAAACTCACAGTACCACTTTAAGAGCACGCTACACTCCGCTCCTCATAAGAATAAGCTCACGTAAACGTCACATTATGTATTCTTCCGCGTTTGCTGAAACCTCGTTGAATTTTGTTCCACGGGGAGCGGACGCAAAGCTGTCTGGAGTACAGTAAAGTACGATCATGAGGATATACGTTTTATCCTGTGCTTTACGCATACATCGGATCAGCGATGATACTGGGCAGCCGCTTCACCGGTGCACTGAACTTTGACAGCAATGGCCAGTTAAGTAATCCAACCAACCTGCAGAGATGTGAACAGTTGCAGTAAAGAGGTAAAAAGAGACGAGCAGAGTGTATAGAAGGTCTATGCAAGGGTGATGTACTTGAGGGCAATATTATGGAAATTGAGAAGGACGTAGATGAAGATGAAATGGGAGATATGATATAGCGTGAAGAATTTGACATAGCACTGAAAGACCTAAGTCGAAACAAGGTGCCGGGAGTAGACGACATTCCATTAGGACTAATGATAGTCGCGGGAAAGCCAGCCGTGACAGAACTCTACCATCTGGTGAGCAAGATGTATGAGACAGGCGAAATACCCTCAGACTTCAAGAAGAATATAACAATTCTAATCCCAAAAAAAGCAGGTGTTGACAGGTGTGAAAATAACCGAACTATCAGTTTAGTAAGTCACGACTGCAAAATACTAACACGAATTCTTTACAGACGAATGGAAAAACTGGTAGAAGCAGACCTCGGGGAAGATTAGTTTGAATTCCGTAGAAATGTTGGTGATGTGAGGCAATACTAACCCTACGACTTATCTTAGAAGATAGATTAAGGAAAGGCAAACCTACGTTTCTAGCATTTACAGGCTTAGAGAAAGCTTTTGACAATGTTGACTGGAATACTCTCTTTCAATTCTGAAGGTGGCAGGTGTAAAATACAGGGAGCGAAAAGCTATTTACAATTTGTACAGAAACCAGATGGCAGTTATAAGAGTCGAGGGGCATGAAAGTGAAGCAGTGGTTGGGATGGGAGTGAGACATTGTAGCCTCTCCCCGATGTTATTCAATCTGTATATTGAGCAAGCAGTAAGGAAAACAAAAGAAAAATTCGGAGCAGGAATTAAAATCCATACGAAGAAATAAAAAGTTTGAGGATTGCTAATAATGTAATTCTGTCAGAGACAACAAAGGACCTGAAAGAGCAGTTGAACGGAATGGACAGTGTCGTAAAAGAAGGATACAAGATGAACATCAACAAAAGCAAAACGAGGATAATCGCATGTCGTCGAATTAAATCACGTGGTGCTGAGGGAATTAGATCAGGAAATGAGACACTTAAAGTAGTAAAGGACTTTTGCTATTTGGGCAGCAAAATAACTGATGATGGTCGAAGCAGAGAGGATATAAAACGTAGACTGCCACTGGCAAGGAAAGCGTTTATGAAAAAGAGAAATTTGTTAACATCGAGTATAGACTTAAGTATCAGGAAGTCTTTCCTGAAAGTATTTGTGTCGAGTGTAGCCATATATGCAAGTGAAACATGGACGATAAATAGTTTGGACAAGAAAAGAATAGAAGCTTTCGAAATGTGGTGATACAGAAGAATGCTGAAGATTAGATGGGTAGATCACATAACTAAACAGGAAGTATTGAAGAGAATTGGGGAGAAGAGAAATTTGTGGCACAACTTGACTAGAAGAAGTACCGGTTGGTAGGATATGTTCTGAGGCAGCAAGGGATCACCAATTTAGTATTGGAAGGCAGCATAGAGGGTAAAAATCGTAGAGGGAGACAAAGACACGAATAAACAAAGTAGATTCAGATGGATGTAGGTTGCAATATGTACTGGGAGATAAAGAATCTTGTACAGGATAGAGTAGCATGGAGAGCTGCTTCAAACCAGTCTCTGGACTGAAGACAACAAAAACAACAAAAAACAACAACAATAACATGTTCAGTATTTCAGAACGGCTCGCAATGGTATTATTTTACATCGCTGCATCATCATTCATCTCATCTCCATCGAGCGATTCGTTTCACTCCCTTGCACTTAATTCATTTCATATTTACAGGATGCACTGTAGTGCCAGAAGAAGTGTCTGTTTTCGATGCTGTGAGCTTGGTTAGTCCTTCCTACGAGTATTTGTAACTGGTACTAAAGTACAAACAATCGAGCATATAGTAAAGAACTGGTTTCAGCAATGTTTCAGTGGTTCGATGAAAATGCGAAATAAGTGAACGCTAGAGACACATACTTGAGACGAAGAAACGTTCGCTTGTAGTAGGCCGTTGCCCTCCATCGTTATTGTATTAAGTATATTTGTGTGTAAAACGTACGCTGAAACTAACTGCAAAGGTAAACTCACGAATAAGTAACTTGTACCAATCACTGGGATGGTCTTCATTCAAACTAACTTCAACAATTTTTTTTGTTATGTTGTACCAAATTACAAAATGTGCAATGAAGAACACAAAC
Source organism: Schistocerca piceifrons (assembly GCF_021461385.2). Lineage (NCBI taxonomy): Eukaryota > Metazoa > Arthropoda > Insecta > Orthoptera > Acrididae > Schistocerca > Schistocerca piceifrons. The sequence goes on along the minus strand of NC_060140.1, from coordinate 22,509,243 downwards.
TTCTTTTGTGAAAGCTAAAGCAGTGTCACAGTTACAACTCCGGAACACATGTAGGGATGACAGAGGTGATATCTAAATCCAGAGACAAAGGACACAAAGTTTCACGAACGCGTTTCTTCGTAACATTTTTTTACGAACAACCGCTTACCCAGTGTTGTTCAACAGGCGGAACTCTGCCACGCAATTCGCGACTGGCTTCGACCGGATTTTTCTGGTCCGAATACATTTGCGCATTAAACTAGTCTCCGGCGTAAAGAGAAATAACATCTTAAACTCTTATTTTCAGATTTTGCTTACGTAACTCCTCTCAACAAAAGTACAAGTTATGTAAACACGATAACCATTCATACCAAGTACAAATAAAGGCATAATATTTACGGAGATTTAAAATCATTTTCTCGGTATCCCTTAGCAGAATGGAGTAAGTAATGATGATACCAAAAATAAGACGTTGGTCACCATCCAAATGGCTCTAAGCACTATGGGACTTAGCATCTAGACTTAGAACTACTTAAACCTAACTAACCTAAGGACATCACACACACCCATGACCGAGGCAGGATTCGAACCTACGACCGCAGCTGCGCGGTTCCGGACTGAAGCGCCTTGAAACGCTCGGCCACAGCGGCCGGTAGTCATCATCCGATAAAAAGAAATAGATCATACAGCATTTCACGGTACTACCCCGAAGAACATTCATTGTGCCGTTGCTGTTGCTGACCTACTGGGGCAGTACGGAAAGTCATCTTCACCAATAGCGACTGGGCTAAAACACACATGACACGCTGGTGAAGACGAATTCTGCCCGGGAACTCTCTCTCTCTCTCTCTCTCTCTCTCTCTCTCTCGTGCGCGCTGTTTGCGGTTTGCACCTTGCCAAACCGGCTGCAACGAGTAGACGTAAAACTAGTGAAACTTTAGAAAAAGACATTAATTCAATTAAAATTGCACTCTTCGATTTCCACATTTATTCATCCGTACAATTACACTCAATCATCCAAAATTCAGAAATTTAACATGGTGTCCCGTTTTTACAACAGATAGGCTCACCAAGTTAAAGCTAAAATAACAACTCAGAAAAATGTGGCAGCCGGACCACTTTTTAAATAACCTGTGACCCAGACGATACATAATCCCCACCCCCCCTCCCTAATAATTTAGGAAGCACGCCAGACAAGAGTGATAATGCGACGCGGTAACTCTTTACGAATTTGGCATTTGTTTTATATGCATGGGACGAAAACTGATGTGTAAAATATAAACTGTTAAAAACTCAATTTGTTTGAAGCAAACTGAAATGAAAATTGAAAAAAAGGGTAAATGTCTTATTGTCTTTATGTAAATGCGTTTCTGGTGTACTACGTACTCATGGGGGAAACTTAAGACGATTGATTCAATACATGTTCCTGAAACAGCGAACCCCAGCCGGCTCTCAACAGACACGCCCGCGTCAGCTGCCGGCACCACCCACAGCATGGTGCACACGCTGACACGGAAAAAAATTCCCGGACTTTTTCCGGATTTCCCCGTTAAAAATACGCATTTTTCCCGGACGAAAATACACTTTTTCCGTGTTAAGTGACAGTATACAAGGTGCGTTCCGTAAGTAATGCAACCAAATTCATAAAAAAATAATTTATTCAATATATTCGTACAAATAATAAAAAAATTTCAAAATAGCACCCTCTAGCGTCGATACACTTCTGGAGGCGGTGTTTCCAGGCCTGGAAGGAATGCTGGAATGCCTTTTCGGGAATGTCCTATAGAGCTGATGTAACATGCGCCTGCATGCTTTCAATCGTGTCCCAATGTTTTCCTTTCATGACTCCTTTAAACCGAGGATACAAAAAAAATTCAGCAGGAGCCAGGTCAGGACTGTAGGGAGGCTGGGGAGCCAATGGGGTCTTGGTCCTGGCCAGGAAGTCGTTGACAATGAAGGCGCTGTGACTCGGCGCGTTGTCGTGGTGAACTTTTCACGTGTCCTTGATGTCGCTTCGGCAGCACGAGACCCTCCTTTTCAGTCTTTTGAGCACTTCCAAAAGTAGAAAGTTGAGTTTACTGTAGTCCCGGTAGGTACAAATTCGTGGCGGACAATGCCTCTGACGTCAAAGAAGACAATGAGCATTGTTTTGATCCAGGACTTGCTCATGCGCGCCTTCTTGGGACGAGGCGACGATGGGGTGTGCCACTCTGAACTCTGCCTCTTTGTCTCAGGGTCGTATTCAAAAATCCACTACTCATCACCAGTGATAGCTGAGTTTAAGAAATGAGGATCATTTTCACACATTTCTCTGCACCGAAGCACTCGCATGTGCTTGTGTTCGTCAGTCGATACTTTTGGGACGAGTTTGGCACACACCTTTCTCATGTTCAAATCTTCGGTCACAATGCGGAAAACGGTTGTTTTTGACATGTTTAGAGTTTGTGCTATCAACTGGAAGCTCAGCCGTCTGTCAGAATTCAAACAATTGAGCACACGCGTCACATTTTCGTCGACTCGTGCGGCTGATGGCCGTCCACTGCGAGGTTCGTCGGTGATATCCTCTCGGCCCTCCATGAACGACTTGTGCCATCGGAAAACTTGTGATTTGGACAGGCAATGAGTCCCAAAGGCATGCTGAAGTAATGGAAATGTTTCGCTGGCGGACTTCCCAAGTTTAACGCAAAATTTGATAGCGTACCGTTGCTCTACAGAATGATCCACTGTGCCGTGTTACATTAACTCAAAACGGCGTTGACGGAAACACACGTCCTGAGTCTCCGGCAGCTCGCAGCCGAATGAGACAAAGAGCGTTTTGAAGCTAACGTCCCCCTCCACTTAGCCCAGCCAGTTACAACACGCTGTGTTGTACCGTTGCGTCAGAAAAAAATTGGGCGCATTACTTATGGAACGCACTCTGTACTTTCCCTCGGAACTGTAAAACTTATCAATCCTTTGACTGGTTAATATTTTATATACCGACGTAGAACTTCCTGCACTTTACGAGATGAAACCAAGCATAAAAAAATCAAATAGAATAAAAAGAGTTTTGAAGTATAAACTCGAGTTCCACCAAACACAGCACGTCAGTTTCCGAAGTATTGGAAATTTGTGGTAAAATCTTATGGGACCAAACTGCTGAGGCCGTCGGTCCCTAAGCTTACTCACTACTTAAACTAAATTAAACTAACTTACGCTAAGGACAAAACACACACACACACACACACACACACACACACACACACACGCCCGAGGGAGGACTCGAACCTCTGACGGGGGAAGCCGCTCGCACCGTGGCAGGGCGCCTGAGACCGCACGTTTACCCTGCGCTGCCCGAAGTATTGAAATCGAGGTTGCGATGTCCTCTTGTAAGCCACTCACAGCTCACGTCATGTCATCTCGCCAGCCGATGACAAACCACAGGACAAGTGACGTAGTCAGCCAATAGCAACATTACTGTTCAGTAGCGCGAACACACAAATAAAAATTAATGGTTTAAATTACTATACAGAGTGTAGTTACAGGAAAAGCTAAGCTTTCACATATAATACTGCTTTCGAAGATTTGTAAGCTACAAGAAAAGCTAAGCTTTCACATGTAATATTGGTCTTTTTTGCGCGGTTACGCTTTAACATACAGCACACAAATGTGCCAGTATAATAATGACATAAATGTTTTGTCTTCTGGGCTCGAAATTCTTCTAAGTGGCTGTTCCTCAAAGTGTTACGTTTAAAAAAAAAAAAAAAAAGAGAGTCAAACATTGAGATTTAAGAAATTCACCGCACGTTCTCACACGTAACATAACCCATCTTGCGTAAAAGGAAATTTACTTTGAAAGTAACGCTTTTCAAACAACCATTCGCAATATTTTCCAGAGGCCTGTTAGAAATACGTTCATTCCAGGAGTTGCCTGAGAGAGCCAGAAAACAGGCGTTAATGAGCGTGCGCAGCTACGATGACGTACGAAGCACGTGTGTTCGTACGTATAAAGCATTAAGAGATCTTACACTAAATCGTAAAGGAAACAAGGCATCAGAAGATACTCCAAGGATATCGGAATTTCGTAAACCATACTAGACTGCATAATTCGGCTTGAAGTGCATAATGGTATGTCCATATTCACAATGACGTAGGTCCCAACCTGATATTAAGCTTTGCAGTGTGGTTTTCGGGATGCAAATTTTCTCGGTGTGCCAATACTGTACTATCTCATGCTTGGTTCTTTATTATGGCATAATGCCATACCTGCCCAGAAGATGAAAACGTGTACTTGAAATTCAGCAAACAGCTGGAACAGGCCAATAGTGTGAAACACTTCGTCTCAGATAAATCGACAGCCTCGGCGGAAGAGAGTAATAAAACCCAAATTTCTTTGGCAAACCGACAAAAATAGCTTCATTGTTCTGCAAGGCGAGTAATGCTTGACTGCCAAATATGTGAAAACAAAATAAAATCATGCAGCAAAGTAATAATATGTTTTAGCGTTCTGTAATATGTGAATGTACTCAAATTCACTTGACAGCTCCCATACAGAGAAATCAGTTTTGTTTTCATTTGATGTGGGAGCCGCAAACGGAGAGAAAACAGCAACATCACTAAAGATAAACACGATCACACGGAGGATACCCCCCTCCTCACTACAACTCGGACTGCTCTGCGCATGTGCGAATCCCGCAGTTTGGGCGCGCCAGGAAAGTTTTCCCAGTTAGCGCCTGGGTGCCTTGCTGCCACTGCCGGCACAGCTAAAAGCCACGCTTCAAGCAGCCAGAGGCGGGAGAAAGTACTGCTCATACGCGACTCAACTGCGCATGCCCATCAGCGCGCTGGCAACTGCTCAAACGAACCTAATGTAAACAGTTGTGACGTCACGCTCATAGCGAGAAGAGAGTTTCACACATCCAAAAGGTGAAGGTCACGGCGACGGAAAAAAAGGGAGCCTATTTTGACTTCCGCGTCGTAAATTGAAAACGTCGGTTGATACCGAGACGTCATTTAAAGAACTGTGAACAGAAAAGTGAAAATAAAAACGTAAGTTACTCCGCCGGCTATAGGGATCGCCGTTAAGTACGGTCTTTCGCTTACAGACTTAACAACGCAGATCATTTTACTGTATTTCCCTGTTAATACTTATTAGAATATTCTTTACCACTTCCTGCCACGGTTAATAAAACATTACAGCCGTACTATTTCTATGCCACACACATTATCACGGTAAGTAGGACAGTTCAGACCTCATTCATGTCTATGCAGAACTGTACTGTGGAGTTTATACATTCGAGGCAATTGTTTTTATTCCTTCTCTTGAGGGTTCCCTGTGCTTTTGGCGATCACATACATTTCTTAATCAGCAAGACGTTTTGCGCCGATTTGTGGCTGTTGATGAAACCTGGATCCATCACTACACACCAGAGTCAAAATGGCAGCCAAAACAATGGAAAAACGCTTTTGAAAGTGCACTGAAGACGGCGAAGACCTTTTTTTAAGCCGGTAATGCAATGGGCACTGTTTTTTGGGATACCCACGGAATAATGCTCATAGATTACTCGGAAAAAGGCAGAACCATAACTGGACCCTAGTTTGCTTCATTGTTTGGATGTTTGAAACTTGCATTGGCTAAAAACAGACCGTGGTCGACACGCAAAAGAGTGCTCTTTCAGCAGACTAGTGCACCATCCCACACACCAGCGATAACAATGGCGAAAGTGCACGGGTTGGGCTTTGACGTCGCTCCTCATCCACGCTATTCACCGGACAGCCCCGAGTGACTTCTTTCCGTTCCCCAACTTGAAATTCTGGGTCCCTGGGAAGGAATTTACATCAAATGAGGAACTGATAGTTGCAGCGAACGAGTATTTTTCAGAATTTGACAGAACATACTTCTCCGAAGGGGATGAAAAAACTGGAGAAACGCTGGGCCGAGTTTATATTCTTCAAATATGAGTGTCGAGAAGTAAGGAGAGTTGTTTACGAAAAGAATATCTTTCGTTCCTTTTTTTATCAGACTTACCAATGAAATTGTTCAACTAAGAAGTGACGAAAGACTCAGTTAAGATAACGATCCTTAAATCAGAAACTGCCACGGAGCTCAACAAGATCTGGCGCGCATAAAACAAGCAAGAATTTATCCTTAGTGAAGACGACACTTTACGAGAGGAAATAAACGTGAAGGAGACAAGTGGCTTGAGCTAGCGGCGGCGGTATTCGGCCTGACAGACCACCACTCTTGGCAACAAACGTGAGCGCGCGGAATAATCCGGCTGTGCTCGGCGAGTCGCATGCGATGCATTAGCGCACTTGGCGCTCCTATTCCGGAGAGGACCAGCTGTTTGCGGAGCGCCCGGCGATAATCTGTTTATCGAGTGACACCTGAACGCGGGGTTGCGACACCGCCACTTGCGCTTCGCAGCTCCCTGCCGAGGGCGGCCGCCTCACAACGCACTGGCCAAGTCTCCCAGTGCAGAGCAGCAGGGCTACTGCGAAATACAGTTCGTCTCGCGTACCTGCACCGACAACTGTCACGGACCCAAAGAGACGACCGTGACGACAATGATGTGAAGAGAGACTTTCAGTTGGAACTTCATAACAAGTCAAAAACTAGGGAAGATTGGCACTGTGCTTTCACTGTCCACAAATGTCAAATTGTACACAGCACAAAGCGCAAATATGTACCACAATATCAACGAGTCAGAATTGCAATCGGTCACGTCACACAAAAGCCTGACAACGGAATGGTTCATCAGACATGTCAAAATACATCCTGAAATTTTTTAAGCAGGAGGAATACAACGAAAAACTGCACAATTTTCGATGCTAAGAGGTACTACAAGTATTTTTTCTAAAATTGTTCAAGTTAATCGTTTTTCCGCACGAAGAACCACTTGCAAGGGCGATTTGTACAGCCCTTTCATGTCTGGTGTATAAGCAGACGCAGCTGCTGTGACCAGAGGACGTACCGCCAAGTCCAAAGTGCACACACGCGAATTTACAGCACTTAAACCAAAAAGTCTCGAATCATTGAATTTTTTGAAAACTCGGAGTTCATATTGACAGCTAAACTACTGCACATGCAATTGTTACACAAGTAACTAGCAGAGAAAAGGAAATTAAGGCAACGTTTTACGAGGGTCGTTAGTAAGTAACGCACCACTTTTTTTAATTTTTTTTTAAGCCATTAATATACATAGACAAACGTTCTTGATGGTGCTTCACATTTGATGTTTGTTCTGTGCGGCCGGCCGAAGTGGCCGAGCGGTTCTAGGCGCTTGTCTGGAACCGCGCGACCGCTACGGTCGCAGGTTCGAATCGTGCCTCGGGCATGGACGTGTGTGACGTCCTTAGATTAATTAGGTTTAGGCAGTTCTAAGTTCCAGGGGACTGATGACCTCAGAAATTAAGTCCCATAGTGCTCAGAGCCATCTGAACCATTTTTTGTTCTGTGCGACGATAAAGTTTCGAGCCGTTCTGCAGATGGCAGAGCCGTAGCACAACGTCAAAATGCCGTCTACATGCGACTCACGTTACAAGCAGCATGCTGTTATTGAATTCTTGTGTGCAGAAAAAGAAACCGTGGTGAACATCCATATAAGTTTGTGTCCAGTGTATGGCGATGCTGCAGTTGATAATACAGTTCGGCAATGGGAAAATAAAGTTATAGCCCCAGGAAATTCAGAAACATAGCTCCGTGGTTAGCCATGCCCGGGACGTCCTGCCACAGCCACTGGACATCATTGACTCATCCACCCTACAGTCCAGACCTGGCACCCTCGGACTTCCATCCCTTTGGGCTGCTGAAAGATTCTCTACGAGGAACACACTCTGAAGATGACGAGACTGTCAGTCATGCACTGAAAACATGGCTACACCAATAGGACAAGAGCTTTTACCAGCAACGAATACATGCTCTTCCACAACGTTGGTGTGCGGCGTTAGAACGTGATGGAGACTACGTAGGAAAATAAGACATGGACAAGACATGTTGGTGTATATTGTCAACAAATTCTGACTCTTAACAATAAATATGTCCTCAGAAAAAAAATGTTGGGCATTACTTACGGAACGACCCTTGTATGTTACATTACAGGCGACTTGCATCAGTAGCTAATATAATTTGTGAACATTAAATATTTTATAGCAGTTCCTGTAGCACAGTTCTTAAGACAATATTTCATTAACGTATATTTTTCCTGTAGTTGTCACAAAAGTGTGAAGTATGTATTGGATGACGAAAAGAAACATTTTGCTTACACCAGGCAAAAATGAAAAAAATTAATGCATTTAGATACTTCACACCAATAACTACTTTTACTCAGACCAAACACGGCTAGAGTACAAAATGACCCTGGACGTTATTCTGTATATTGTGCTGTGTACCAGGCAAACTTGATCAAATTCGCAAAAAGTGGTGACGCAAACTGGTAATGCACAAATGACTGAAGTTTAACAACGCTGTTCCGCTGATACACCGGAAATGACAAACAGCCATCGGAAGAAAAGTTGGATGACAATTTTCTGGAAAACGCTTTACACTGTTGAAAAATTTCATTATTTGTTCCTGATGATGTCCGAATTTCTTTTCGTCGTCCTTCTAAAGACAGAGGTCTCGTTATGTACAGACCAAGAGTCCAACAAAAGCAATGAAATATTTTCTGCAACTGGTAAGAAGACATTTTGCACGGAGGACATTTTCCATTTTCCAAATTTTACTACGTCGATTACTGGACTTTTGGCAATCAAAAACTCCTTTTTTAAGGCTTTCGCCTTAATTTACCTTGACGTTCCAGAAGATAGACATAATGCTGGCTTGTGCTTGAAACTTCACTCGAAATGATAAAACTGCGGTTTGCACACAGTTCTTGCACGAAAGCTGACTGACTGGCTTTATACGCAGCATTGTAAGGAAGAAAAAGAAGCTTCGTCTGTCAGCTTTAAATTTCTGTGTAGTATTACCACTAATGGCATATCCTGTACACAATTACTTGAGGTAAACATCGTAATTTTGCAACTTCCTTTTCCTGAATCAGTTTGAGCGGGTCGAAGAAGCATGGAAATCGGTAATATTCATCTCATTTACAATTCAGAGGGCCCAGTCCCGTAGATGTCCCTCGGTAACCGTACACCGACTCTCATGAAGAGTTCTAAATCTTTCGAATAGTTCTTCTTTCACACTTTTGCGAATTCCATTTTGGCGCATATTTCGTACTTAATTCCTCCTTTTACAGAGTTCACAGTCAGACTCTAGGAAACGAAACTGGTTTTGCACACTGCTTAAAGTTATAAGCATTTTCTCCCTGTTTCGTTTAACGAAAAAATTACAGCCTTTTCTTTGTCACTGAAAGCTAATACCGTACACGTGTTTTTTTCGATATGAATAGCGCAATAAACAATTCACGAAATCGTCAGAGTTATTTCTTGATTCTTCTTCCACAATTTCTGAAGAAATGTTGATATTATTCGAATGAATCTCAAAGAAATTAACTATTAAATAGCACATACGTAGGTCTTCAGGAGGAGTAGGTGATTTCTATTGCATGCCAAGTTCTTCACATTTTATTTTTGCATGGTTGGATAAATTAATTGGATTAAATATTACTGGATAACTCTGGAACTTGCACGAAGACAGACGCTATTATCAAGCATATAGATAATTGGCCGAGTTTTGTCACCATTGTTAACACTCAGCGATACCGCAAAGGCAATTGCAAATTATTATGGGTGTTAAATGAGTTGTAAATTCTAGCGTACAGTAACTGTGAACAATAATGCGCCAGAGAAACTATTAACGCACACTGAACTTCTCTGAACAAATTACGTTTGGGCAGCACCGACAACCAAAGCAGGTCGCGCGCCGTGTCGCAAGTGCGCTGTCTGCTGAAGCTACGGTACGTGTGTAGGCCTACATATCTCCAGCCGCCTCACGGGCTACGAATTTCGCAATTTTCAACATTTCTAGACAATACTCGCTGTGTGTCTGAGCAGCTAAAATCTTGTCTTTGTGTATCTTTCGGCAGATTTCGACGTGTCGGATTGGACCATTCCCTTCTAAGTTTCACGGTTATTATTTCACCAGTTCCTTTACGTTAACGTATTCCCCTCACTTCTTACATCTCTATATTTAACGTTGCTTCATTTTTAATCCCTTGTGTCATTCTGATCCGTAGCGAGCTTCAGACAGTCACAATACCGGGTGATCAAAAAGTCAGTATAAATTTGAAAACTTAATAAACCATGGAATAATGTAGATAGGGAGGTAAAAATTGACACACATGCTTGGAATGACATGAGGTTTTATGAGGGGAAAAAAACAACCAAAGTATTGCTAGACGCGTGAAAGATCTCTTGCGCGCCTCGTTTGGTGATGATCGTGTGCTCAGCCGCCACTTTCGTCATGCTTGGCCTCCTAGGTCCCAAGACCTCAGTCCGTGCGATTATTGGCTTTGGCGTTACCTGAAGTCGCAAGTATATCGTGATCGACCGACATATCTAGGGATGCTGAAAGACAACAACCGACGCCAGTGCCTCACCTTAACTCCGGACATACTTTACAGTGCTGTTCACAACATTATTCCTCGACTACAGTTATTGTTGAGGAATGATGGTGGACATATTGAGCATTTCCTATAAAGAACATCATCTTTGCTTTGTCTTACTTCGTAATGCCCCACTGTTCTTTTTTTTTAAGCCATTAATATACATAGACAAACGTCCTTCTTGGTGCTTCACATTTGATATTTTTTCTGTGCGCCGGTGAAGTTTCGAACGCTTCTGGCAGATGGCAGAGCCTTAGTACAGCGTCAAAATGCCGTCTATATGCGACTCGCATTACAAGCAGCGTGCTGTTATTGAATTCTTGTGTGCAGAACAAGAAACCGTGGTGAACATCCACAAAAGTTTGTGTCGAGTGTATGGCGATGCTGCAGCTGATAATACGTTTGGGCAATGGGTAAAGAAAGTAACAGCCCCAGGAAATGCAGAAACATAGCTCCATGATTAACCATGCCCGGGACATCCTGCCACAGCCATTGGACATAATTGCCTCATCCACCCTACAGTCCAGACCTGGCACCCTCGGACTTCCATCTGGCCGCTTAAAGATTCTGCTCTCCCACAACGTTGGCGAACGACCATAGAACGTGATGGAGACTACGTACAAGAATAGGACATGGACAAGACAAGTTGATGAATGTTGTCACCAAAGTCTGACTCTTAACAATAAACATGTTCTGAGACAGAGAATATGGGCATTACTTATTGAACGACCCTCGTAGTCCGGACAGTTAAGCTTCCCTTTCCTATTCACTTTCATCATAGTGGGTTCAGCATAAAAACATAATTTTCTGCTAGTTATTTCTAGAGGATGCATTTTATATGTCGCTGCCAGAAATAATGTCTTTAGCTCCTGACAGCGGAAATACAAGAGGCAAAGTGTATTTTAGTGTCATTTCTTCCACTGAGGGTAGAATCACCATCTCACTCGTAGGCTGCTGTTAACACAACACAAACCGTTGCGCATGGAGTGGTGCCGTGACCGGGAAGCACGAATTGCTGATGAATGGCGTATCTTTGTGTTCGGGGACAGCACTGCGGCGGATGACGACACCGGCGAGTACGACGGCGACCTGGTGTGAGTTCCCTCCTTCTAATGTTCTGGATAAGCACACCAGTGTTTACTCCGGACGTCACGGCGTGGAGAGCCATCGGGTATTGCACCAGGTCACAGTTGGCAGGGACTCAGGGAAATGTGACGGCGCGGGCCTCCTGTGTTACAACTCGTGCGACAGTATCGTGGGGCCAGCGCTCACCCACACGTGGGTCGGTTTTCTACGACGTGTCAGCGGTGTGCCGCTGCTGTGGCCGGCAAGGTGCCCCGATCAAACCGCAACAGAACACAGAACACGTGTGGGATCAGCTCGGACGTCGACCCTGTCCCAGTTCCAGTATATCGAGGAGCAATTTCAACAGCTGTGGGCCAACTTGACTCGGGAAACGATACAACGGCTCTGTAACGCTCATCCATACCGTATCCAGGTCCGACGGGGTGCAAAGTCGCTGTGATAAGTGAGCTCATACTGCCCAATTCTTTGTCAGTTTTACTCGATTTTGTAATCACTGCAATATCACCACATACTATCTCAAAAAAAAAAAAAAAAAAAAAAAAAAAGTCTCTGAGCACTATGGGACTTAACATCGGAGGTCATCAATCCCCTGGAACTTAGAACTACTTAAACCTAACTAACCTAAGGACATCACACACATCCATTCGCGAGGGAGGATTCGAACCTGCGACCGTAGTGGTCGAGCGGTTCCAGACTGTAGCGCCTAGAACCGCTCGCTCACCGCGGCCGGCATACTCTCTCAACCCGTGAATATACGTCTCACGTCCTCCTCCCTTTCTGACTGCTTCTTTTCTTTTTTCAGGCAGTGTAAATGAAATCGTACAAATTTAGAGTCGGGACACAGAAGCGGCTGATGGGTTTTTGTGTCACGACAACTGATGGACTGACTGAATGGACAACGAAATGAATAATAAAAAAAAAAGAGATACAGCTTGTAATGACGTTGCTAACGTAAAAGGATTTTCAAAGCTTAGGTTTCCATCGGACTGAAGACCGTAATTTACAAGTAATCATTACTACCAAATCTGACTTACAGAAATGAAATCACTCAAAAACTGAGGATGAGACAGTGAAGAATGGAGATATGTGTGTTGACACTTTCTAGCAGTGACACGAAAACAAACAAATGCGTCAGGGACCACACTGGAGTAGAAGACGCAATTCTGCCTGTAGTGGAAATGAAATGGGAGTAGAGGGGACCTGCAGCCAGGTGAAAATACAGTACGTGCACAAACTGAGTCCTTCGCGGGATTCCGAGAGATAAGCAGAGATCGATACGACGTCATAATTGTAAGATGGGTGGATAATGCTAGAAAGAACTCTGGCGCACTATTATATATAACAAATGGATGATGGTTATGATCAAATATGTTGAGGAGGAAGTCTGTAGTTCTACAGTTAAAATTCTTACAAGAGGTATTTTTTTCCCCCTCTGAGACTATTACACATCTTACCTTAAGTGTCCTTCGAACCTGTCCCTCTGTGGAAGGTTTCCTAAGACCTGAAAAACGCATTTCCAGCGATTACATTGCGCCCGAGTGACAAAATCAGCTGTTGAAGAGAGAGGGTGCCTTGTTCATCGAATCACACAAGACGACACAACGGAGGATTACATGACGGAAACAGTGTCCAGTGTAGCTGATATTGTCGCATCCTCTAGTTTACTAAACGCTAGGATGGCTTCTGAACACCTTTGCTGGCTTACCAAAGTGCCCACACGTTCTGCACACAACGTCTCTCACTCGCTCATGCACCGAACTGTTCAGTTACGAGCATAATGCTTGTGTCGAACGTAATGACAGTGGGAGCGCCAGCTAGTTCTCAAAACGGGACGGGACTACTTAAAAGTGTCTGCGGCTGATACGGATACTACGCTCTATCCCTACGTCGCACTGCCACTAAAGGTGCGCCGTTTAACTGCACCCCAAAACATTTACATAGACAATGGTGAAAGGGCTTTACAATTCTGGTATTCGACCGAATTTATGAAGAGAAACTAAGGGGTACCCAAGACTCTATGTCCAGTCCAATAAATGGAATTAGGTGCGTCAAAAATGTAAGTTCCATTTGGAAATAAAACGTAAACAGGTAACGTTACAGAAAAACTACAAGTCGTAAACCATCTTTCTACATTGTTGCCACCATTTTGTAGGCACTTGTCATATCGTAATCCAAGTTTTCCTCATAGAACGTTACCGTCTATATTGCCAACTATGTTGAACACGTTCTTTGGAGTATCGCTAGTAGAGAGATCGCGACTGTACGAAGGCTTCGGCCAGCGTCCTGTACCAGACGTATCTTGTTCGCAGTGTGAGTTTGAGCACTGTCAGGAATCAAAACGATACCGCTGATGAGCCTCCCGGGACGCTTGTTCCGCATTCCATGGAGCATTTTCGTAAGATTCTAACAGTACACATTTGCACTGTTTGTTTGATCTCGCGGTAAAAAAAAAATCCACCACTAGAATGCCGTGTCCATCCCAAAAGACTGCACGACTTTTCGAGGTGTAAAGATTTGCCTGACTTCAGTCTTTACTGGTGGTGCAGCGTGTCTCCATTCCACTGACTGTCGTTTACATCGAGCCAGGTCTCACCCCTGGTCACTTTCTAGCTCAGAAAATCAACATCTTTGATTTAAAGTGTCAAAAAGTTAAATCCACCTCCCACACGCTGGTTTTCGTGTTGCTCTCTATGACTTTTTGGCACCCAAAGAGCGCACAGTTTTCGAATTTATTTTTTCAGATACAATTTGATGAAGGAGTAAACTTGAAATATGCGGAAAGTCCTTAGAAAGACTGGATACTGTAATCTTACGGCTTTCTGTACGAAACAGTTCTTCATTAACCAAATTCGTCCGTCATCGTGCACAAGATCACGTCCTCCATTGAACTGTCCTGTCCATAACCTTACCACTGAACCACTCATCGCATTTCGTCCGTAAACATCACATACCTGTTGATAAATGGCGCCTGGTTTAGTGTTCTTCGATTACAAAAAATGTATTACTGATCTTATCTCGCAAGCGCCGCAATTTTCAATCAAGTTTGCAAATCCAAACAAGCACTGTACAGCTTAAACACCATCCGGAGAAATCAAGACGGTGTCGTCTCCTCCTCCTTGCCTTAAAGGAACTGCCGCGCATGCATCCAACTGTGAATGCAGGGCTGCCGCAGAAAGGAACAGAAACGGAACTTTACTTCCAGAAGGACTGTGTCTCGATGAGAGAGAAACCTCAAGCAGCTGGTTAACAAACAGGAACAGAGAGAACCAAGAGCTGGTGTTGATGCGCTGCAGCCCCGTCGCTAGTTACGAGCTGCGAAAAGCTTTAGCATCGTGGGGTATTTTCACACATTATGATGTTACAACATGTTTAACAATTCCGCAAGCTAACTAGAGCCTTTAGAGACACGTTCGCTGAATTTCTAACACCGCGTGAGCCCTGGAGTCTCAGAATTCACACGGCATCTGTTACACCAGGCCGGTTTTATCAGCGCTACTTAATGCACGAAAGGGAAAAAACAGCGGAGCACTGGCTGCTGACGTCGCATTTAATTATAATCCTTCCTTGTGGTTCAACAATATTCAAGACCCACTATTATCTGGACAAATCTCCACTTTAAGGTACTATGAAGTTCAGTATAAAACATCGGCAAAATACCTTTGTCTCGGTAGTAGATGTAATTCTGAATTCACTCCAGTTCCTCTTTCGTGCTCAGTTACGTGATCCCCTCATGTGCAACTGTCGTGCATATCTTAATACCTTCCTCTCTCATACATCTCGCGAAATGACTAAGATGAGCGCTAAATTAGAGCTACTGCAGAGGCTTACCGACATTCATTCTTCCCACACGACATTCGGAAGTGAAACGGGGAAGTGAGATCAGTTAGTGGTACCAGAAATGCCCTCCGCCACACACGCCATGTGCCTCGCGGAGTACTGACGTAAATGCAGAATAGCTTATGAGCAGAAACGTGGCCACGATTTGGGGCAGAACCAAATAACCTCGTCAGTTGCAACCTTCAATAGACTTATTTCACACGAAACTTCATTATTTTATTGACTGTTATACAGAAACGTACCAATGAGAAAACATTGCAATCTGTCAGAATTCCACGGAGTAAACATTTTTATTTTATCGAAATTAATTACCGAGAGATAAACAGTTCATCGCGGATTTTCCGTTGCCCAATAGAGCATATCATGCCGGTTTACGTTACCGCTGTTGGTGAATGACGCTACGTCCCTAACCAGAACGCGTACAAAAAAATCTGTCATCGTCCCGTAATTTCTCTTGTGCCCAGTGGCAGAACTGTACACGACGTTCAAAGTCGTCGCCATGCAATTCCTGGTGCATAGAAATATGGTACAGGTGCAATCGATGTTGATGTAGCATTCTCAACACCGACGTTTTTGAGGTTCCCGATTCTCGCGCAATTTGTCTGCTACTGATGTGCGGATTAGCCGCGACAGCAGCTAGAACACCTTCTCGGGCATCATCATTTGTTGCAGGTCGTGGTTGACGTTTCACATGTGGCTGAACACTTCCTGTTTCCTTAAATAACGTAACTATCCGGCGAACGGTCCGGAAACTTGGATGATGTCGTCCAGGATACCGAGCACACATTGCCGCTAGTAACCCAATCGCTTTACCAAATCTTAACTGACAAACACGGGGAATAATCAATAGTTGTTGTTGTTGTTGTGGTCTTCAGTCCAGAGACTGGTTTGATGCAGCTCTCCATGTTACTCTATCCTGTGCAAGCTTCTTCATCTCCCAGTACCTACTGCAACTTACATCCTTCTGAATCTGCTTAGTGTATTCATCTCTTGGTCTCCCTGTACGATTTTTACCCTCCACGGTGCCCTCCAATACTGAATTGGTGATCCCTTGATGCCTCAGAACATGTCCTACCAACCGATCCCTTCTCCTGGTCAAGTTGTGCCACAAACTTCTCTTCTCCCCAATCCTATTCAATACTTCCTCATTAGTTATGTGATCTACCCATCTAATTTTCAGCATTCTTCTGTAGCACCACATTTCGAAAGCTTCTATTCTCTTCTTGTCTAAACTATTTATCGTCCACGTCTCACTTCCATACATGGCTACAATCCATACAAATACTTTCAGAAACGTCTTCCTGACACTTAAATCTATACTCGATGTTAAGAAATTTCTCTTCATCAGAAACGCTTTCCTTGCCATTGCCAGTCTACATTTTATATCCTCTCTACTTTGACCATCATCAGTTATTTCGCTCCCCAAATAGCAAAACTCCTTTACTACTTTAAGTGTCTCATTTCCTAATCTAATTCCCTCAGCATCACCCGACTTACTTCGACTACATTCCATTATCCTCGTTTTGCTTTTGTTGATCTTCATCTTATATCCTCCTTTCAAGACACTGCCCATTCCAATCAACAGTAATAACGCACATATAACTAACAGAAGTGGCACCTTTACACCCGCGCTTTCTCCGCCGCAATACCTGCAATGTAAGCTCAGTAGCGGCGTCTTGCGTTGGATATTATAGCGGCGACACGAGTCACCATCCATACCAGGATACACCATCTGCAAACGAAATATGTAACACAGAAACCTTCAAATTTCATTTCTTGCGTAATAGTCATGTGCAAGTCCCAATGTTGTTATTTTTCGCCACCAGCTATGGGCTACATCATATTTCCAAACTTGGATTCTTATATCACAATATCTGGAAACATCGTTGCAACAAGGGCGGCCTCGCCACCGCCGCGGCGCCTGCGGTGGTCAGGGCTTCTGTGACAACGGTCGTAGGTTACAGTGCCACGAGGTCATTAAAGGCAGCGCTCTCTCTAGAATTAATGTTTCACTCTACAATGGAGCGAGCGTGTGAGCTGTTTTGAAACTTCTTGGGAGTTTAAAACTGTCTGATGGACCGCGACTCCCACCAGAAGGCCAGCTTTCTCCCGACTGAGCTATCCATGCACGACTCACGATCCGCTCTCATAACTTTACTTTAATCATTCCCTTTTCTCCTACCGCTCAAACTTCACAGAAGCTCTCTTCCATATCTTCTGGAAGCTTACTAACTTTAGAGGACACTAGTTAATTTTTCCTCTCTATAAATTCTACGGAAGTGTAATATTTATATACATTCATCAGTCGAAAACAAATCCATCTGTCAATACGGAGTTCTACACAGTAGTCAGAGTTACTCACCCTTGTTCGTCATAATTGTACGTCTTTAGCCGAAATCATCGTACGTACCTGCAACAAAACGATAACACAAAATTAAATACAAATGAAATTAAAGAATGTCCGAAGCATAGATGGAACATTAATATTTAATAACATTTCCAGAACGTCAATACACGTTTTACTGCCGGATGTTAACCTAAAATTACATCAAACTAGAATAATAACGCCATCAGCAACTAGTGTAAGAATTAATGGAGGAACCTTCAACTTGTCATGCATCTTAGCAGAAGAAATACAATATTTCCAATTGTAGAATCACAATTTCTGAAACAAGGCAACAGCACCAATATGGTTTTTCTGAAATAACGCAGAACAGGGATTTTTGAATTACTGCAACACTATAAACAATATGATATTTAAAAATATTAAGAAATTGATAGCAAAAAACTAGAAATCATAAAAACTGAATAGCAATGTGTTTCCTGTAATAACTTTGCTGCCTCCATTAGGGCTGCATACAGATCATACCTAAGAGGAATGAGAGGCTATAGATTTGTAGGAATTCGACTTGCCTCGGCTGAGCTTTTAATGTATTTGTAGGCCTACGGTACATGCTTTTGGAAGTTAAACCCGAGACAACATGATGTGGTTTTGCTGGGGTTGATTGGCAGGTGTCGAATGGGGGTTATATCACGCCGAAGTCTAATGCACAGTTAAGTGAAGAACGTAACATAAATACATCCTAAAGGAAAACCTGTTTCAGATAATTAAAAAAAACCACCAGTGTTCGACAAGCTTCTACTGTCACAACATCTGTAATGGTCCACTAATTTAGTGCCATAACAACTTCGTCGGTTACGACACATGAAAATATAATAGCATAGGGATCACAGTACAGCTTGAAAGCAATGGTATGCTACTGGCCGATCAGAAGTCAACTTTGTGTCGCGCACTGGAGTGTGTAGAGTTCAGAAAACCAGGAAGGCACAAATTTCTCTACCTGCTAATGGGAGCAGGTAAGACTGCATGCACTTGAATACCGGATAGGCCTATACTTCGGTTTAGTTTAGGACTGTGGTCTTGCAAGAAAAATACAAATTTATGGAATAATGGACGAACTTTGTGATCGGATTCACGACTTCCTAGCGTCGTTCTTGACGGGCGAAACTGACTTGCCTAAAACTTCCTTCCCGGGACTCCAAAGGAGTGTTATCCGGCCGTTGCTGTTCGCAGTATATATGAATGATGAGAGGTATAGCATCGGAAACTCTGTGAGGATGATGCTGTTGTGTACAGGAATAGTTCTAACGGCAGGTACCCAGCGAAGTGCAGAAAGACTTACAGGTGATCGATACTTTGGTTAGAGATAGGCAGTTGACTTCAATCGTACACGAGCGTTACGTATTCGAACAAACAGGTGAAATGACATATTACTGGCGTTCAATCGCATTAAATAATAAGAACTGATAGCTGGGGGTAATCTTCTGAAATAAGGACGACCAGATAAAACCAGTTGTAAGGGGAGCATAACCAGATACTTCAAGTGGAAGATTTCCTACGAAATGTCGTTCACCCACGGAAGACGTGGCTTACAAAAAATGACTCTGAGCACTATGGGACTAAACATCTACGGTCATCAGTCCCCTAGAACTTAGAACTACTTAAACCTAACTAACCTAAGGACATCACACACATCCATGCCCGAGGCAGAATTCGAACCTGCGACCTTAGCGGTCGCGCGGTTCCAGACTGAAGCGCCAAGAACCGCTCGGCCACCAGCGGCCGGTGTGGCTTACAGAACCATAGGTATAAATAATACTGGTACTAGAAGTACCTTCAGTAGCTTGCAGAGTATATTTTCCGGTATTCCTCGTCAGTCTGCGATCCGTACCTGGTAGGACGACTAGGGGAGATATCGGTACGATTCTTCACGGGTACGTTTACCAACAAGGAAATATCACCAACTTGACCTCATATTTTTAGGAGGAAAGAGCATATCAACAAGATAGCCTGAGCAATCGATCCCGAGCGAAAATCTGGGCCATAATTCTGACAGTACGGAGTTACGATCTTCTGAATGTACAGCTTTTGAATTTCTCACGCGTCGGCTGTTTTCACTCGCTCCGCCCACTGCATCCGCTTAACTCTGGCATACCAACGCATTTTCCGTAATGTGTAGTACCAAGGCGGGGGGAGAGGTGGTAGGGGGTTACTTTAACGCCAGCACAAAAAAACTAAATAAAATCAAATTCCGTTATTTGTCGTTAACTTTCCATACTTTTTAAACAGGCATTGATGTAAAAGTCTAGTCGAGAACCTAAAAATATCTTTGAGCACAATCTTAGGGATACCAACGCATTTTCTGTAATGTGTGCAGAGAAGTACTTTCAAAGCACGACAAGAAAGTTAAAAAAAATACAATTTCGTTTCATTCACAACACGCCTTTTAAAAATATATAGACCTGTAAGAAGGGTCCTGAATCTGAAAATATGAATATGACATTTGTTGCAAAAAGTCGTATTCACTAGCAAGACTTAAATTTTCGGGTTGAGTTTTACTGAAAAATTTAAAATAATTACGGAATCTGGCAAAAGAAATAATTAAAAACAATAAATATTTCTGTCAAAATTTTAAAATATAAATTACATGACTACATGACTTTCGTACTGCGGCGGTTAATGCTCCAATGCGAAGTACTGTATAGCGGAGAGAGTAAGAGGTTCGTATTCATGACAACGACGAAACAACAAGCGCTAGTGCTTTGTTCTGATCTATTACTGGTGCCGAAGATCTCTTTGCTTTGAACACTTTCATGTTGCGTTTCACAAATGTCGCTATTTAGTAATGGACATCGCTGTTGTGCGTTGTTTTCTTTGAACTGAAAAGTTGACGCTGTCAAAATCGAGGAGTCTTGTTAAAAATGGTTCAAATGGCTCTGAGCACTACGCGACTCAACTTCTGAGGTCATCAGTCGCCTAGAACTTAGAACTAATTAAACCTAACTAACCTAAGGACATCACACACATCCATGCCCGAGGCAGGATTCGAACCCGCGACCGCAGCGGTCGCTCGGCTTCAGACTGTAGCGCCCAGAACCGCATGGCCACTCCGGCCGGCGAGGAGTCTTGTTATTCTTCAACGTGTTTCGCATGATTACACTGTAAATCGAACATCATCAACTCCAATTCAAAGTAATTCTTCAGTTGCTAAGGTTTATTCATTTTCATTTTTAGATATAGTATTGAACATATATGTGCGTGACGTTGACATATTACGCACTCTTGTCGCGCAAAACAACGAAACAACGTTTTCTCGAGTAAAGTTTCAAAACACGTTCGACACACCGACAGACGTGTGTAGCCCCTCCCTCATCTTCCTTCGGGAGAAGGAAAGTTCCAATCTGCGTCCGGCCATCCAGATTTCGGTTTCCTGAAATTTTCCTAAATCGCTCCAGGCAGATGCCGGCCAGTTCGGTTCAAAAGGCACGGTCGATTTCCTTCTCCATTCTTGAAACATGGCGGAATTGTGCTGTCTCTAATGATCTCGGTACCGACGTGCCGTTAAACCCTGATCTCCCTTCCTTCCCTCATCTTTCCTCGCCTTGCCACTCCGGTGTACAGTATGTCGCGCTCGGGTACTAGGCGGCTGACAAACGACATGTGCGTGCCAAGTTTAAAAGGTCGTAACTGCTTACTATCAGAATTGAGACCCTAATTTTCGCTCGGGATCGATTGCTGGGGCTGTTATCTTACAAGCGAGCTCTTTCCCGTTAAAATACGAGGTCAAGTTGTTGAAGCTACCTTGCAGGTGCGAAAGAGTTATGCGGATGCTGATCCAACTCAAGCTATAGACGTTGCTGGAGGATCATTATGCAACGCGGGGAGATTTACAGGTAATCGGCAATTTTTTTTAATAAGACAACGAGTGGAAGGAGGGCGGATCGTAGTGAGTGCTGTGACAGCCAACTGCAGAGCCGGAGGAATAATTCATGAACCCTGTGTTCATCTCAATCGCGAACTCCGTGGCACCTCTAGACGTTTCTGCCTCGGCGGTTTACGCAATACATTCGCTCTCCTAGCTGCTATTTAGTATCTCCCGCGAAAAGAGAAATTCTCTCCCTCTTTCTGACTCCAATCTGCAATGGCCACAGCTTACTACTTGCAGCTCTGAAACAGCAGCTGTTTTATCCCAGGACAGCAATATCTGGAACCTGGTTTGCACCGGAACGAATAGCATCGAACATGAGCAAACAAACGAACGAGCATTCTCAGACAAATTGCCAGTGTTCGCCACCACCCGCTTGTCTCTGTGAACAAGCGTTTACACTAGAGGGAACAGAAGAGAACCCGAGCTACATGAATACTGCTCGTCAGTCTGGGATCCGCACCAGATAAGACTGATTGAGGAAACAGGGAAGATGAAACGAATATCAGCACGGTTCTTTACAGGTTCACTTAGCAAGCGAAAAAGCGTCAAAGAGATGCTCTGCCAACTCCAGTGGCAGAGGCTGCCTAACAGGCGTTCCGCTGTTGGGGTTGTTTGAGGGAGGAGACCAAACAGCGAGGTCATCGGTCTCATCGGATTAGGGAAGGATGGGAACGAAAGTCGGCCGTGCCCTTTCAAAGGAACCATCCCGGCATTTACCTGAAGCGATTTAGGGAAATCACGGAAAACCTAAATCAGGATGGCCGAACGCGGCATTGAACCGTCGTCCTCCTGAATGCGGCATCACGCTGTTGTTTACCGTAAAAAGTTCCGGGATCGTAAGTCTCCTCCTAAATACGTCTCGCGTAAAAACCACGAACATAAAATCAGAGAGATTCTGCCTGTCACGGAAACTCTGATTGTTCTCGAGAACCAAGAGCGATTGGAACAGAAAAAGGGAGATGTGAGATTGGTACACAAGGTACCCACTACCAAACACCGTGGGGCAGCTTGCGCAGATGTAGATGCAGATGCGAGCGCGCTGTCCTTGACGCAGTAAGCAAAACAGAATAGGAAACGAAGCATTTAGACGTCGTAGTTTCTACCTATACCTGAGATGCGTGGAGGTAATACGTATTACACAGAACTGCAGCTCCAGCATCGATTAGCGCTATTACAAAACATTGCACATATTCGTATTAAAGCTGATGTTTTTCGCTGGCTCTTCATTACGTATGAGGACGAAATTTAAAAGCAGAATACCAATTACCGATGACCAATATAACCTCAGAACGCTTGGCATTTACACTCTTTTTATTAGTAATCGGAGAAATTTAAGTTACTCGTTATTTCGAATAACAATAGCTGCTATATATCACATTTTTTTCAAGCCTGCATTGACATATGCGAAACACTTCGAAGATGTTATTAATCTACTTAGAAGAGTGATAATGTCAATATAGTACGATTAAATAATCGCAAAATACACTGTTCAAAAGACTTAGGGGAACAGTATGTTAAATCTATTTTGGTACAGGCGGTATCGGTTATCTTATTGCACGGCTCGAGATCTTCGCTTTCAATACAGACAAAAATTAAAATCATTCGCCACGTGTTGGCTGTGTTACTTCTTACATTAGCAGGTGACCCCTCACAAGGGAGTGGGTACCGGCGCCCCAGTGTTTTCAAGTGAGGTACATACACACCCGTTGTCATTTGCGGACGTTGTAGTCAACCAAGCACATCCAATGGGACATCTTAACGCAGCGCAAGTTGCAAGGGCGGTCCTTCGGTTGCGTTGCTGCAGATGTCAATGTCTCTCCATGTATCGTCCACAGGTTGTGGACAAGTCCCCGATGCGTTACAAATGCACGTGAAGACCGCTAATCGGGCATCTCTGTGCTGCGGCGTCGTAGGGATATCGCAAGAGCACTGCGAGTCTATATCAGAAGGTTCACGGGTGCCGCTGTGTCCGACCTGACTCTGATGAACGGGTTACCAGAAAGAACTTTACGACCCAGACATCCTGGTCCAGTACCCCGCTTGATACGACAACACCTTGCAGCTCGCCTTCACTTCTACCGTTCCCACGTCAACTGGCAACTTCGTCACATGCGAAAAGTGTTATCCATAGACGAGTTCAGATATACTCTAATGCCAGGGCCCGCACGGCGGACATCAGCAGGGATGTTTTGCGAAGCCTCGACACTGAAGTGGTGGAATGGCCGGCGGTGAGTCCTGACCTAAACCCCATAGTGAACACGTGGGACATGCTTGACAGACGTTTTCTTATCCGTCCCCAAGAACTCACGTGGGCTCTCACTGAAGGATGGGAACGGATAGCACAGGGTGACTTTCGTAGACTTATATGGATCGTGGCACCGTAGGTGTCAGCACAGTTAAACGCTCAAGGAGAACACATACGTTACTGAAGCTCTCAGAGGCCAATGTAAAGCACCCAGGGCGACGGGATGAATGATTGTTTCTACTTTGTTTTCGAAATCTGTCAGACATTTCAGTTCTTTTTATGTAAACGATCGAGGATGTAGTAATGTTTTGTATGTACGTAATTTGTGAAAGATGAAGGTATAATTTGGTAACATGATCAGTCTCTCATTACTGTTCAATGGAGTACGGAAGACGCCTAAATTCATCTGCCCCTGATTCTTTTGAGCAATGTATGCAGGTATATAAGACCAGTCACATAGGTCACTTGATAAAATCTGTTGTATAGTTAGTTGGAGGGCAGATACCGTTATCCCGAGAAAACAATTTTTATTTCTCATCATATGACACATCGGTCATGTGATTCCAGCTACCACGAACGTAAGTAACAAGAATGTTCAAGTCTTTCGTATATTTTTAATTGCAATCAGCATAATGGATAGATATCCGCACTTGTTCTGTTTGAAGGAGATTTACTGTCTTTTTCATTTTTAATAGAAATAATTACAAAGATTGCGCTTACTCACTTCGTTCCCAGCAGATGCAAGCCTGTAATGAATTTATCGCCATTCTGTCGCCTCTGAGTGCTCCGGGAATTTTGTAGCGTCACATTTCTTTTCCTTCGACATTTGTTCTTTTGATCTCTTGACTGCGAGAAGCAGCTATGATATCGACATTCTTTTAGCAACGACTTTACACACACTGCGTAGAACTTCACAGCTCACGCAACCGATATCAACGACAAAGTTAGACAAGATTGCGGACAAAAGCTTAGTGCACTGACTAAGAGCAAGCAGAGAAGACACGAACTTGCTTCGATAGTTTGCAGAACACGAGCGAGCAATCACGAATGCGAGCCGAACACTGCAAAATGCAGCTGCTCGCGCCCGCCTACCGTTTACGCTGGACACAATTCTCGACCGCGGATGCCCGCTGGTTTACGTCTGGCTCCGGTGTAAGACAGGTTCCGCAGACTGCACGCCCGCGGGTGGTACGTGTTCGCGCTGACGACGTAACGCGGGCTCTCCCGTTTGCCGTCTCTCTGCTTTCTCCACGCAGCAGAGAGCCGTGTTCCGTCAATGTCCACGGTGCTTCACGGCGAGATGTTACGTTGCTGCATGGGAACACGTCTACCAATCTGTTACAAATCCAGTACTACAATGAGTTCTGCACTCACCGGACAAAGTATCGGCCACCTATTAGCAGAGTATACAAGACAGCTTTAGATGGTGCATGTCTGGTACCATGCGGCTATATGTCTCTCCTAACCTGACGTACACCTGTCAGTGAAGCCGTGTCTATGCATAGGACCGGGTATTAAGAACAACATGGAGATGTGGGACGGTGGCAGAAAGGCGTTGTCGTGTCTGAACGTCCCCACGACCGCATCTTCAATGAACTTACCCGATTTGTAGCTCTATCGATTCCAATTGCCCAACGTGTCCGCAACGAAATATTTACCACTCGCAGGCGTGTAGAACGGCGTAAGCACAGTGGTGCTAAAAGGATCCTTATGGACAGTGACAGGAGACGTGTTATTCGCATTTCTAAAACAGACTGAAAATGCAGCTGCCAGTGGAGGCAGGACCACCTCAACCAGTTTCCGATCTAACAGTGTGAAGGGAACTGCCCGTAATGGGCATTTAGAGTCTGGTATCCCGAATGAGGTAAATACAGCCGCTTGGAGGCGCCTAGTGTCTTCGGACGAGACGCGACTTAGCCTCTCTCCAGATGGCGACTGCCCAGTGGGCTGCTTACCCAGCAGTATGTGGAGGGTGCAGTTGAGACCAGAGGTAGCTCTGCGATGTTTCGGATGTGTTTTTCGTGTCACCATGACGCAAGTCCACTTACATTACTGTACACTTCATCTACGATTATTCGTAGACAAAGTGTTATCCTTTCTTTTGCATCTTCATCATGAGTCTGCTGTACAAACACTCGTCTCCCAGAATGACGACACATGTTCCCCAAGGGCTGCACAAACACGTTCCTGGTTTGACGAAGACTGAGACAACCCATAGCACCTGAACTGACTCCCTAAATCACCCATCTTAATTCCTTAGGCAATGCGTGCGGATGAAACATAACCAACATCATCCTCGCAATTTGGAAGCCCAGCGAGATCGAGTCAACACAGAGTGCGCTCACTTGGATATGGGACTCTCTAAGAAACTTGCGGGCGCACTACTTCGATTAATTTGGACGATTACAAGGGCTAAAGCCAATGTTACACACTGAGTCACTGTGATACGAGCCAACAGCTACTAACTGAAACGACGTAACATCTTGCCCACTGTGAATGTTTTGTAAAAGACACTACGAGGTAAAAATTCCCAGACGCCAATACCTGTTTGTACAGCAACTTCACACACACAGATAGAACTGGAGGGCGGGGTTAGGGGAGGGGATTAGAGAAATTCTTACTGTGAAAATAGTTTCTGCATTGTCTTGGTCGTCAGGAATTGACAGCGACGGATTTTAGAGGTAAAGTAACATAGGGTAACATCTGGAGAAGATACTAAACCTGAATGGCCAACAGAAGGCGCTAAAATTATCTATACGACCGCTCCGCAGGGTATAATGAGCACTTAGACCGCTACCAAAGAAACATTTCTTCAGTAACTGATTCTTCAGTTCCGTTCAAGTAGGTTCTGAAAGAATACATGGCCATAACGTACCTGCAATCCTGCTAGTTTATATTATCAACTAGAAAAATAACAATGTAATGCCTTATTAAACTGCATTTTACGCAGAACAAAAATCTGTTCCCCCTCATGACAACGGCAACTTCAACGTACCCATCAGCTCTACCTGGAAGGTAAATATTGTACTGACAGTGCTTTATATTCACGTTAACAGCTAGCCGATTCTCGGCGATAAATGCTATAAAATCACCGTAGCCGTCAAGTTAATCCATTTGTTTCGTCCGCCCAGAACACTGCACTGCAGAAAAGTGAGTGCAACTTTACACCTCTGTCATTAGAAAGCCTTCGCACGGTTAGAATTACGTACATTGTTTACTGTATTCTTTCTATGAATCTTAGTGTCACCTGTTAATTGCTCAATATCCAACAGAACAACAGAACCACCGACAAAATTTATCGAGATTTATTCATTAATTAGAGTTCCTGCACGAATCGCAAAGTATGGATTTTGTGCAATCGAGGCGATAGGTCCGCTACACGAGAGAGGGGGGACGAGGCGACGGACAGAGAAAGAAGGGAAGAAAGAGGGGGAAGAAGAGGAGGAGGGAGAGAGGTGGAAGGAAAGGAGGATGGGGAGAGGGGGAGGAAGAGTACGACGAAATGGGGGGAGGAGGGGATGGACAAATAGTGTGGGATGAGGGGAGGTGGACAGAGAAAGGGGGAAAGGGGAGGTGGACAGAGAGATGGGGTAGGCAAAGGAGGAGATGGACAGTGAGAGAGAAGAGGAGGAGATGGTCAAAGTGAGGGAGGAGGCGAACGAGATGTTTGCATAAATGTGACATACACATGTAGGGCGAAGCTGTCGATAAACAGCTTGAATTAAGAAGTCACAGTACGGACCAATATCACAAAACCATACTTAAGAGCAATACACAGAGAAACAGGAAACTTTAAAGCAAAGACAGCTGACGTTCAAAATGGCGACCGAGTATCGTTAATGTAGTCTCTGAATTGCCGCTGCTGTACCGCTGAAGAACCTGAATTTATTAGAGTGCACAAATATGAAAACAACTTAGATAATAGTACACAAAGAACTCTAAATTGTCGATAAATTCTCACTGCAATTAGTTCTAAGTTCACTGAACTATGAAACGTGTAAATGTATAAGTTCATTAGACTTTGTCAAAGGGATCTTTAATGGTACCTTCAGGTTGTGCTTACTACCTGTCTGGTTCATTAATTTGTTAGATGAAGGAAAAACTTAACAGTGTATGCTACCATGTTTAATGACTTTGTATTCCCAAAACCGAAATTTACAAATATTAGTTTTGTGCAATGTACACTATAAGTTAAGCACAATTTAATTTTGCCTCGCTTCTGAATTTCGTACTTCGTTGTATTGGCCACTGCCACAAGCCACCTGAAATAACATGAAGACGAGGATCAGAGCCCAGCTATCCCGCACAAAACACGGCAACGTCCGAAATGATAATACAATGTGGTGTAAACGTATGAGGAAATATTGCAGTTTCAACGTAGCGACCCAGGCGGCTACTGCGGGCCTAAGGGAAGATAGTATTGGCCGTGGGTCGTCCTCGCAAAAACGACTGCCTATCTACATTACAGGTGAGACGCCACAACTTCCAACTGCTGACTGACTTCTTGAAACAGCAGACATCTGGCGTACGTGCGTCGTACGCTCTTGGGTGCAAGGCAATTGTGCGTTTGCGTGCAGGTGCTCGCAGACACGCTACGTGACAATCCGCTGCTGCTCTGCGCTGCTATTACACTCTGCAAGCTAGCCCACGATATGTAGTGGAAGGTATTTCGGGCAACACAAACTTCCCCTGTTCCACCTCAACAGTCATTTTCTCCGTGATGCAGAACGATTTTCTTTTAAGTTTGATATCTGAGTCATATGGGTCTTGCCGTTGGTGTCGGAGGCTTGCGTGCCTCAGCGATACAGATAGCCGTACCGTAGGTGCAACCACAACGGAGGGGTATCTGTTGAGAGGCCAGACAAATGTGTGCTTCCTGAAGAGGGGCAGCAGCCTTTCCAGTAGTTGCAGGGCCAACAGTATGGATGATTGACTGATCTGGTCTTTTAACACTAACCAAAACGGCCTTTCTGTGCTGGTACTGCGAACGGCTGAAACAAAGGGGAAACTACAGCCGTAATTTTTCCCGAGGGCATGCAGCTTTGCTGTATGGTTAAATGATGGCGGCGTCGCCTTGGATAAAATATTACGGACGTAAAATAGTCCCCCATTCGGATCCCCGGGCGGGGACTACTCAGGAGGACGTCGGTACCAGGAGAAGGAAAACTGGCGTTCTACGGATCGGAGCGTGGAATGTCAGATCCCTTAATCGGGCAGGTAGGTTAGAAAACTTAAAAAGGGAAACGGATAGGTTATAGTTAGATATGGTGAGAATTAGTGAAGTTCGGTGGCAGGAGGAACAAGACTTCTGATTAGGTGAATACAGGGTTATAAACACAAAATCAAATAGAGGTAATGCAGGAGTAGGTTTAATAATGAATAGGAAAATAGGAATTCGGGTAACCTACTACAAACAGCATAGTGAACATATTATTGTGGCCAAGATAGATACGAAGCCAACGCCTACCACAGTAGTACAAGTTTATATGCCAACTAGCTCCGCAGATGACGAAGAGATTGATGAAATGTATGATGAGATAAAAGAAATTATTCAGATAGTGAAAGGAGACGAAAATTTAATAATCATGGGCTACTGGACCTCAATAGCAGAAAAAGGAATAGAAGGAAAAGTAGTAGGTGAATATGGAATGGGGGTAAGGAATGAAAGAGGAAGCCGCCTGGTAGAATTTTGCACAGAGCATAACTTCGTAATAGCTAACACTTGGTTCAAGAATCATGAAAGAAGGTTGTATACATGGAAGAGGCCTGGAGATACTGGAAGGTTTCAGATAGACTATGTAATGGTAAGCCAGAGATTTAGGAACCAGGTTTTAAACCGTAAGACATTTCCAGGGGCAGAAGTGGATTCTGGACACAATCTATTGGTTATGAACTGTAGATTAAAACTGAAGAAACTGCAAAAATGTGGGAATATAAGGAGATGGGACCTGGATAAACTGACAGAACCAGACGTTGTAGAGAGTTTCAGAGAGAGCATTAGGGAACGATTGATACGAATGGGGGAAGAAATTCAGTAGAAGAAGAAAGGGTAGATTTGAGAGATGAAATAGCGAAGGCAGCAGAGGATCAAGTAGGTAAAAAGAGGAGGGCTAGTAGAATTTCTTGGGTAACGGAAGAAATATTGAATTTAATTGATGAAAGGTGAAAATATAAAAATTCTGTAGATGAAGCAGGTGAAAAGGAATACAAACGTCTCAAAAATGAAATCGACAGGAAGTGCAAAATGGCTAAGCAGGGATGGCAACAGGGCAAATGTAAGGATGTAGAGGCATATATCACTAGGGGGTAAGATAGATACTGCCGACAGAAAAATTAAAGAGACCTTTGGAGAAAAGAGAACGACTTGTATGAATATCAAGAGCTCAGAGGGAAACCCAGTTCTAAGCAAAGAAGGGGAAGCAGAGAGATGGAAAGAGTGTAGAGAGGGTCTATACAAGGGCGATGTACTTGACGACAATATTATGGATATGGAAAAGTATGTAGATGAAGATGAAATGGGAGATATGATACTGCGTGAAAAGTTTGACAGAGCACTGAAAGATCTAAGTCGAAACAAGGCCCCGGGAGTAGAAAACATTCCATTAGAAGTACTGATAACCTTGGGAGAAACGAGATGGCAGTTACAAGAGTTGAGGGGCATGAAAGGGAAGCAGTGGTTGGGAAAGGAGTGAAACAGGGTTGAAGCCAATCCCCGATGTTATTAAATCTGTATATTGAGCAAGCAGTAAAGGAAACAAAAGAAAAATTCGGAGTAATAATTAAAATCAATGGGAAAAAATAAAAACTCTGATGTTCGCCGATGACATTGTAATCGTATCAGACACAGCAAAGGACCTGGAAGAGCAGTTGAACGGAATGGACAGCGTCCTGAAAGGAGGATATAAGATGAACATCAACAAAAGAAAAAGGAGGATAATGGAATGAAGTCGAATTACGTCGGGTGATGCTGAGGGAATTAGATTAGGAAATGAGACACTTAAAGTAGTAGATGAGTTTTGCTATTTGGGGAGCAAAATAACTAATGATGGTCGAAATAGAGGGGATATAAAATGTAGACTGGCAATGGCAAGAAAAGCGCTTCTGAAGAAGAGTAATTTGTTAACATCGAGTATAGATTTAAGTGTGAGGAAGTCGTTTCTAAAAGTATTTGTGTGGAGTGTAGCCATGTATGAAAGTGAAACGTGGACGATGATAAATAGCTTAGACAAGAAGCGAATAGAATCTTTCGAAATGTGGTGCTACAAAAGAATGCTGAACATTAGATGGGAAGACCACATAACTAATGAGGAGGTATTGAATAGAATTGGGGAGAAGAGAAATTGGTGGCACAACTTGACTAGGAGAAGGGATTGGTTGGTAGGACATGTTCTGAGGCAGCAAGGGATCCCAATTTAGTATTGGAAGGCAGCATGGAGGGTAAAAATCGTGGAGGGAGACCAAGAGAGAATACACTAAGCAGATTCAGAAGGATTTGGGTTGCAATAGGTACTGGGAGATGAAGAAACTTGCACATGATAGAGTAGCATAGAGAGCTGCATCAAATCAGTCTCTGGACTGAAGACGACCACCACCACCACCACCACCACAACAACAACAACAACTGAGTCTGATGAAGATTTCTGTACTACTAGTTCAAGCGATTCTTCTTTCGTGTGTGAATTACCGCCCTTTACGACTTTTCCAGTGAATCTTATCCTGATGTCTGGTATTCCAGTTAGAAGTCATTCCACTTTAGGTCGCTCCCCAAAGATGCTGGCAGATGTTTTAAGGTTGGCACTGGTTCCATTTACATTTGTGAGTGAATTACCGTGCTTTTCGACTTCTCCAGTGAATCTTATCCCGACATCTGCTTTTCCAGTTTGAAGTCATTCCAATTTGGGTCGCTCCGCAAGGATACTCGCAGATGTTTTAAGACTGGTACTGTTTCCCTTATTTATGTGCTGTAAGCTGAGATTGTGTTTGGTAAGGTCTTTTAATGTCAAGACGTGAGCCCCTGCAGGCCGTCCTACATGTCACTGCACTTTTTTGGAGACGGCTCTCTTCTCAACACATCATCAGCCACGAACAAGGTCTCGGAGCCTCCGTCGGAGATACACGGTTCATTTAACATCTCGGTCTATGAACTTCAGCTTGACATAATTACTTTGCCAGCCTGAGTTTACTAGCACAAACCACTTTCGTCTGATCCGTTCCGCAGGCAGAACTCTGTATTATGTCGCAACTACATCTTCACTATGTTTATATTGTTTCCTATTTCTTCTGAAAGCAATTTATTCAGAAACGTAGAGAAATATTACTCAGCTCTTCTAAAGCATAACAACATTGGAATACATAAATTGATGATCGGCGAGCTCGTGAATTGCAGATTTTCCAAACAATCGATATTGTTTTCGTAATAATGGAAATGCTTTCAGAAATCTCTAACAGCCACAGTACTTTGTTAACTTGTTTATTTTTTTTAAACATTGCAACATGTTTCGGTGTATGACATCATTATACTAAAACGGCAATACAAATCATTTCATATGAACACATACACATTTTGATACACATATTACTTTTGTCTTGGCGTATGTTGCGTACCGTCTAAAACGGAAATATAGTATGTTAAACAAGTTTGCTGGTAACACGAAATGGTAAAGAACGACACATGTTGGTAATGATTATAACAACGTGTAGTAAGTGCACTTCACGAGTATACAAAAAAAATCCAGATGGAAGCAGGAGAATGCGCTACAGCAGGACAGCCATTTCTCACGAATACACTGATTAAGTAATGTTCGTATTAGCAATAGACCAGAAAAAAAGAAAAAAAACACGCTCTCCTACAAAATGTGGTTCATTTCTGTCTGCTGAAGAAGTACACTACTTGTGCCGAGTTAAGCGTCAATACATTCAGACAGTATGCACTCGAGTTAAATGTTTTAGTATTGTCATTTACGCCTGCTGCTGAATTCTTGTTTTGTACCATGTCGGAATAATCAAATAACTCAAGCAGGTTCACAAATAACCGGGGTAATATGGATGTAGGTGGCCGTGGCTCTTCCGTCACGTGCCTCTTTTGGCAATTACATTATCGCTGGTCGTAGACAACAGGGTAGCAGGACACGGTAGTCACAGAAAAACCTTGAGTCTAATGATTTCGTTCGGCGGAAGATACGACTTGACTGCTGTTGTTGCCGATATGGATAGAGCGGGATTGATTGTTTATAATCACAAAGACGTTTTGTTTCCGAATTTTTCTAAGATTTTGGTTGTGGCTGTTAGCACAGTTTAAATGATTGCGAATGGAATGAGCAGCATTGATATTTACGACCACTGTCATCACAAACGTTTCGCTGTTGCCTCGTGACACGTCGCCACTTTCACAAATTGCACTTAGAAAGGGAACCAATACCTTAGCTTCAATTGCTGTGAGTGGAACTTACAAGGGGAGGCCGCCAATTGTGAAATTCAGATTCAATTCATACTGCGCATGATAAAAGCTCATGGCCAGAGGTGTAATGTGGCAAAGCACCAAGATGCACTTCTCAGCCGTTGTCGAGAAAATCGACAGTTAAAATAAACCGTTGCGGTGAAATACTCTCAACGATTAATAATCATCGACAGCGTCGTGGCGCAGCGGTAAGAGCTCGGGTTCGTAATCCGAAGGTCGCCGGATCGAATCTCGCGCCATGCAATTTTTTTTTTTTTTTAGTATTTGTATTTTGTTATTCAAATGTGTCTACACACACACACACACACAATATATATATATATATATATATATATATATATATATATATATATATATATATATATATATATATATATATAATTCCCAGCAATCAGTTGCAACAATTATGCATATAATAAGTTGTTGAAGGTCGTTTGCCGTGAAAAAACTGGCGACTTCGAACATCATTATGTTTTCCGCAAACAAAGTTGTATTTCACAAATGTTATTAATTGTCTTCGTAATTTTAACCACGTATAGTTAACGGAAGACGTAGAAACGATATTCCGAAACGAATACGTATAGCGTAAGTCAAACGTTCGAATTAGCATAGAAACCCCACGAACACAAATTTGCTGTGGCAGGTATGAGATATAAGCTCCGTTACTCGCTCGTTACACTTGAAGGACAGATGTTGAATGGGCCGAAACGAGCCGCCGCATAAAAGCGTAGTTGCCTGCTAACTTCGAAAGAAGGTAGATGCGGTCCCTAGCGCAACTTATAACATCGTCGAAAATCAGTGCGGACGTGAGAGCTTTGGTACACTCTGTTAAACAAACGGAAAAATGGAGGCGGTACAGTTGGAGAGCGATCCGCCTTCACCAAAGTGCATAAGCAATTCATTAATAGTTTATTACAAAAAACTAATAATAAAAAAAATGTTGCATGGCGCGAGATTCGATCCGGCGACCGACCTTCCGATTACAAACCCGAGCGCTTACCGCTGCGCCACGACGCTGTATAAAACTATTAACCGTAGAGAGCATTTCACCGCAACGGTTTCTTTTAACTGTCGATTTTCTCGACAACGGCTGAGAAGTGCATCTTGGTGCTTTGCCACATTACACCTCTGGCCATGAGCTTTTATAATGCGCAGTATGAATCGAATCTGAATTTCACAATTGGCGGCCTCCCCTTGTTAGTAATACTGTATAAATATTTGGATGTTCCTTTTTCTGGGATAAATCGCGATTTTCGAAGTTGTGGTCAGAGTCAATACAGAGAGCACAATCTAAATTGAGCAGCAGATGTGTTTACTATCACGGAAGTTCCGCTGATTTCCGTAATTACTGAGATTTCGGTGTGGCAGTTTGGCTGCTTAAATTGCTGCGAGTGCAGTGTGATTGGACTGATTGGCTGCCCACACCCAACTCACGATTCGTCGTGTCTGGTTTCATTCATCACGCGGAACGTTATCAACGGTAGCACGCAACGGAAAAATTGGCGGACACAGCAAGTGCCCTTCAACCGGCTAGTTGCGTCTAAAAATACTGTTAATAATTTTTAACAAACCGTCGCGATGGAATAGCAGCCGATACAGGCTTGAACTGCGTATTCATAATGTTTAAGGTGAACTTTCACGGTTACGAGCACGGAGTCAACACTTACGCACACGGACAAGTCAGCTCCGCATTGCAGCACTGGATTCCTGCTATTCCAAGACTGCCGTATCGCTTTTCCACTTACAGCAGGCGTCGCGCCTGGAGGCGGGTTACACAGAGGACGATATGCAAGTGTCGGAGAGGAACGGGATTCAGTGAGGAGGCAAGAGGGGCGGTGGGGGTAAGAGCTATAAATAACTCTTTCCCTTTGTCGCCGCGGACAGGAATGAACGCTACTGTATCGCCGGTGAGGCGGCGTCTATGGGAACGGTTATCAGCTTCCGGAACGTTTCGCGGAAGGGCACTGGCAAGGAGGCTGCCGGCGGCTGATAACACTCAGAAGTGTTCAGAACCAGGCCGCCTCTGGACATGCGAACATTACTCACATAGGGGCCACCGCGTTCTCCGTCCTCTAGAAATAATTCTTAATGTTGGGATCATAATTGATTTTCTTGTAGTCTTTCAGTACTTCCGTACTAGCTATCTGCAAGACTGCCTCTGACGAATGAACAGTGTTATTTCAAAATGACGCATCCGATTTCACAAGACTCTGTCTTCTGCACAAACGACGACAGAAACTTGGACCGAGTTTTGAACGTACGCATGTACATCACTCAACTGCTAAACCCGCTCCCACTTGCACGTTTCCTATCTAACGGCATCCAGTAACAACAGAAGTTAGCTTTTCAGAATTTCATATAATTATCGACCAAATTGCTTTAATAATCTACACATATTGGGTATAATCGTTTAAAACAATAAGACTAGTATTAAAGTTATAAACTTTGTGTATATCTTGGGACTGTATAACTCACAGTGCGCAAATTGCTAGGACTATATTCATCCAGTATATGTAAATGACATCACTTACTGATTTCCAACGAACTTCACACCTAATTTCAAACCTTCTGGAAAAGTTGTTTTCGCTAACACTCAACCTCCCCCCCCCCCCCCCACAATAATGAAAGGAAAAAATGTTTATCGCTCACTACATTCTCGCTGTTCGTGCAGCATAACTTAAGCATCAGACACGAATACTTCTTCACTACTAACTCCATTCGCAACAAGTTTGGCAAAACGGATCCACAGATAACACTGTATCCACTTGCAAAATTACGTCACTGTACGGTCCTAAGTTCAGTAAACATGACGTCGTAAACATTGAGGTGTGATGTAAAACCAGATTTTTTTTAAAAACGGAGCGCAAACTATGCTGACTACACTCATCGAGCGTTTGATAATGACAGTACTAGCGTTTCTACATGAGAGCTCAATTCCTTAAAGAGTCTGAGGTGGGGGACTTAACTGGCAAAACTGGAAGTCATACGGTTGCCTGAAGGGGTCCCGCTTGTGGAGGTAGCTCGCTCGATCGTTCGTTCACCGAAAGCCGTTTCGCCTTCCCCGTTTCAACAGGAGCTGTTCAGCTACAACTGTGAGCTGTTGGCAGGCTTTTGCGTTTCTTTGATTCGTCAGACAGCAGTACTAGACTTTACGCGAGACAATGTTATTCCGCGATATGGTTCGAGCAGTTGGAACACAGCTCCAAGTTTTCAGAAGGCAAGAGATGTATGTCATGTCACAGTACGAGCAGTCTTCATACGCTTTTTTAAACAAAGTGAACATATACGAAAACTAGGACATGAAAACAAAAACAAATATCATCGAACATTTCAAACATAAGATACTGTTTAACTGCGCAAGTTGTATGCTACATGTTACGGAAATTCATCAGTATGTAAACAAATTGCGTAAAAACTTGGCATGAAAATAGTTTAAAACTGATGAAAATGGTCCAAATCTTTATGTGCTAAGCTGAAAATGGTGTGTACACAATAAACTACACAGGGTGTTACAAAAAGGTACGGCCAAACTTTCAGGAAACATTCCTCACACACAAAGAAAGAAAATATGTTATGTGCACATGTGTCCGGAAACGTTTACTTTCCATGTCAGAGCTCATTTTATTACTTCTCTTCAAATCACATTAATCATGGAATGGAAATACACAGCAACAGAACGTACCAGCGTGACTTCAAACACTTTGTTACAGGAAATGTTCAAAATGTCCTCCGTTAGCGAGGATACATGCATCCATTCTCCGTCGCATGGAATCACTAATGCGCTGATGCAGCCCTGGAGAATGGCGTATTGTATCACAGCCGTCCACAATACGAGCACGAAGACTCTCTACATTTGGTACCGGGGTTGCGTAGACAAGAGCTTTCAAATGCTCCCATAAATGAAAGTCAAGAGGGTTGAGGTCAGGAGAGCGTGGAGGCCATGGAATTGGTCCGCCTCTACCAAACTAAATTGACAATTTATATTGTATTGTAAATGTACTGTATTGAAATTTTTCAGTCGTTTAACTAACAGGTAGCACTGAACATGTTGCTCTTAGCGGGTTAAATTAACAGATGTAATCGTAATTACGACCTTCCGTCATAAGACAATGGCGGAATACTGAATTCAGTATTTCGTCACACACAAAATGCGGCCAGCTTGAAGTCGTGCTCGACATGAGGAAGGCATTCAGTTCTGTACTGTCGTTTAATGGCTGGATTTGAGAGTCCTAGAAATTTAATGCTCTGCTGAAAACGTTCCCACATTTGCAATAAATTTCATAGCGAATTCAGTGGCGCCTAGTAATCCCACAATCGCAACTACCTCACACATACGTTACGTCTTACATTTTTGCCCGTGTTAGTTTTCGCCATCAATCATTACACGCGCCGTATACAAATTTTGCATCTGGACGCCGCCGGTGCCCCAAGCGGTCGCTTCTGTCGCTTGGGTCTTCCACGGCAGTTTTCTGAATTTGGCAACACTGTGGACGTCGAGTCTGTCTACCTGTGCCGCTCAGTTAGTGCAGAGGGCAACGTTCTGCAATATAATACCGGAGTGCAAGAGTTCGATCCCGGGTCTACTTTTTCGCTAACACGTTTTTTACGACTAGCACGTCGCTTTCCTGTCTGCCTGTTACGTACAAATTTAGCAATTGATTTTAAACGAGCTTCCCGATGAGAAGACTTCAAACTCTCAACATAGCTCGGAACTGGACGACAATGCAATATTAACTCACTTTCGTGTGTGGTGCGTGGCTGAGGATACTTTGTATACCACTGCCGTTTCCCGCGGTAAGAACGATTGGCGATAAGCCTCCATGTGAGTTGGATTCTCACTAATATTTTACTTTCATGGTCTTTTCGCGAGGTATA
Organism: Schistocerca piceifrons; assembly: GCF_021461385.2. Classification (NCBI taxonomy): domain Eukaryota; kingdom Metazoa; phylum Arthropoda; class Insecta; order Orthoptera; family Acrididae; genus Schistocerca; species Schistocerca piceifrons. Next base: position 22,470,969 of record NC_060140.1, on the reverse strand, counting down.
CGTAGGAGGAAGCAATATATTGATTGACTCAGGTGAAGAGAAGCTGAAATAAACCTGAAATTTGCCACTTGTTTATGTTCTAAACTTTTCAAAAATTTTTACCTCGATTAAAAAATTCACACACACAAGACTAAAAAGTAAAAAACATTACTTAAGGAAAAACGTTTTATTATAACATGTTTTTAAAACTGACTAAAAAGTATAAAATAATTTTTTCTAGCCCCGTACAGATTCCTAGCCCTATAGATATAGCCTTGAAAATTTGGGCTTGTAAAATTTTAACAGCTATGAAAACATATGTAAGTTTTACAACGAAAAACGTGAGACGCATCCAATACGCAACAGTAAGGAGCGCAGAGAGTAGCTGTTGCGAAAAATTACAACAGTTCATATCGTTCGCTGCGCAATACAACTGTTACTGACTTCGGTGAAATGTCCATGCTTATCTACTGCAAGCGCTCCAAGTTTCCGTTTAAAGTTTTACAAGTGTTGTCATAGATAGTAAAAATCCAAAAGGCCAAATTTTCAAGGCTTGTCTGTATCGGGTTAGGAATGGTACTATAGGAAATTATTTTATCTTTCAGCCCGTTTTAGGAAATTGTTCTATTATTTTCCAATTTCGTTCTTCCCAATAAAGCTTTAGTATACACTGTTCTTTAAACCACCGTTTCTTTGAACGTTGAAGATATTAGTCAGACGTGTCAGAAATATTGATGAAGAGTAATGATCAGTTAAAAATAAATTATCTGTCATAGCGGAAAGCATAAACTTGAGACAATGTAATTTACATGATTACTGACGATCTGTTTAGAATAAAAGCAGCAATGAGGTGGAGTTCGTTTCTTTTTACTTTGGGGGAAGCAAAACGAAGCAACCAATGGACAGGGAAGCACGAAGAGCTGTTGGGCATGGAAGAGAAAAGAGGAAACGTTGTAAGTCAAAATATGTGTAAGGGCGGATTCGTCAATACGACTTTGCTCTTGATTCTGTATTTCGACAAAGGAATTTATCGACGCGACGAATGTTTGCTAGGTATATTTTCTTACTGTTAGCATACATGGAATTGCTGTGGTTTTCCAGTACGCGACTTTCGGTTCACTCTGTATGTATTTGATGGCCATGTGGATCATGCCACACGACTCAGGAGGTGTGATTAGCAGCTCATACCAGTTTATCTTCTTCGCAGAATGACTGACCTTCACTTACCGTTCATGAGCCATGCAGGACAAGCTTACACCCCCATCTGCCCAGCAACTTTCGTCTTTTAATGCTCGGTCAACACTACGTCAGATTCCCGTTTATTTTCTGCACATGTCGGCTTCTTTCTCCATCGCAAAAAGCGTTCTGAATACTGTTCTGGTTAGTTGTGGAGGGTCCTCTGGCAACGTAAAGAGTATGTTTTCACCTCACAGCTTCAGCATATCTTCATGAATCTAAATTTCTTTGCAGGTACATTCAAAAGCTCCGACTGGGGACGTCACCATTTCTGCCAGATGTTCCGTCTCCACAACATCGCCCTAGCCTTAGAGGTGAAGAACGGCAAGAATGAGATATATTTTCCAGTTGGCATATCAGTTTCGAAACTTTTCTCTATTTTCATCGTTTTCTTGGGGGGGAGAGAGAGAGAGAGAGAGAGAGAGAGAGAGAGAGAGAGAGAGAGAGAGAGAGAGAGAGAGAGAGAGACTGTGACTATTCTTTCATCCCGTTCCATACACCCAACAGCGTTATGTTGACCCCACAGTGTTATGTTGACCTAGCTGTCATAACCCACCGTTCTCCTGTCACAATATACTCGTTTCATGATTCCATGCTGGTTACGTCTTCGGTCTGAGCCGCTAGAAAGGGTAAACTTCCCGGTGATTGCATTCTTTGGATTACGTCATTCCCACTCTCTAACTGCCGTCTGCTAAACAAATGTAACACACAAAATTACGCGCCAAACGACTTTGCTTCAATTAGAGGTTCTCTTCAGATGGATCAGATTATTATGAAGCATGAAAAGAAAACAGTATACACTTATTTGGCTCTGAGCACTATGCGACTTAACTTCTGAGGTCATCAGTCGCCTAGAACTTAGAACTAATTAAACCTAACTAACCTAAGGACATCACACACATCCATGCCCGAGGCAGGATTCGACCGTAGCGGTCGTTCGGCTCCAGACTGCAGCGCCAAGAACCGCACGGCCACTCCGGCCGGCTATACTTATTTATTTCAAAGATGTTTAGCAAACAAGTGCGACATATAAGTTATCTTTAATAGTGAGAAAAAATGCGGTAGGTGCTCCTAAAACCCTGACTGACGTCAACTGACAATACCTTCCTGCATGTTTATTTTATGTACTTACTACCTAAACACGGGTGATGTTACTGTGTAGCCAGCCAGTGACAGTTAATTACATAAGCAACTGTAACCTTTGTCCCTTACAACGTGCGTGACGATGCGACTATCTTGCCACACGCGGGCCCGTGTGACCAGCGTTTTATGTAACATCTCGCTGTGGCGGCTACTTACCACAAAAGGACACAATGGTGTGGTTTCAGCTAACAACTGGCTTGCTTCTTACATCGCTCGGTGTGTTGATTAAATCAAATACCTTCAGTGTACAGCAATGTAAAACAGAATTTATTCACAGTGTGTTGGGTTGGGTTGTTTGGGGAAGGAGACCAGACAGCGAAGTCATCGGTCTCATCGGATTAGGGAAGGATGGGGAAGGAAGTCGGCCGTGCCCTTTCAAAGGAACCATCCCGGCATTTGCCTGGAGCGATTTAGGGAAATGACGGAAAACCTAAATCAGGATGGCCGGACGCGGGATTGAACCGTCGTCCTCCCGAATGCGAGTCCAGTGTGCTAACCACTGCGCCACCTCGCTCGGTCACAGAGTGTGTGTGTGTGTGTGTGTGTGTGTGTGTGTGTGGAGCGGGGGAGGGGGGTTGCCTAAAGTTAAAATTTCAATGTATGAAAATAATTTGCGCGTTAACGTTTTACGAAAGGCTTAAGTATAGTCATCGACAAAATGCGGTTTTGGGTCTACAAGCCTCTTTATTCCAGATTTCAGATGACGTGCACATTTGCACAGTCCAGTGAGGTACATGTATAGACACACCTAACTCCGACACGCTTATTGGCGTTGGAGCCACTCAATATCTCTCACCACACTGACCACCAAAATGAAGTGGAGGTATTTTATGTACTGTCACACTGCCAAGAAGGCGGCCTATACATATTTCCGAATTAAGTTACTGATTTCCTATGGTGGGTTGGATGCACTGGGTTTTGCCTCGTTTTTCACGAGCGCTATTCCTAGGTCATCACAAAGACAAAGGGTATAAATTAAACTCACATACATATTTAGCTGGTAGATTACTCCACATATGAACGAAACACAATGCGACACAAAATTCACTCCCTATACTTTTAGGATCTTAACGACGCACAAAAGAGTAGAATACGTCAGGTCAGCAGATACAGGAAATTGCCATGGAGATTTCATCAGTTTCATTAAATTTTCGGTACACAAGTTACATCAAATCTGTGTATCCAGTTCGGGCTATTTGTAATTAACTCTATTCGCGTCGTCTGGATGTTCAACGCGAAGAAAGAGATCCTATGATTTGTTATAAATAGAATTATCCAAAAAGTAGGGACATTTCAGTTGGTAGGCACGCATCAACAGGCCTGCAACCGGAGAGAATGGGACCTCTGCCTTCGTTTAGCAAACAACTATAGCGACGTCAGAGCAGGAGCACCTGTGATCACTGTACGTGGCACGATAATTTTCAGAATATTTCTTCCGACCGCATCCCATTCCTCGAGCTCAGCGACAACTAATTTCCTTCCTTCGCTTACACTGGAGTGGCAATTAGTATAGCGCTCAGCGACGAAGAGCAGTCTGCTAATTGCAGTCTTCTAGTACTCTCGACCAGTCGTACTCCATAATGGCCAAGTTCTAATCCGCACACAACCTTTTTTAGTGCTTTTTCTCTGTCGCTTCCAGTGGAACGGGAATGGTCGCAGCTCTTCATTACCTCGGTCAGAGCTTCGTCTCCAATGATCGCGACATCGAGTGGGCGTATAACTATACTCTCCTCTGCACAATAATATCTACGACGGTACCTCACTTTTCTAAAACAAATCCGTCCCAGACGTGTGTGAACGATACGGCTTGTCTTCTTGCCTTGGTGGAAGTGGTAATCAATAAAGAATAAGTATTGTTTGTTTAAAAACGTGTAATTGGAGCCCAACATAGTCATCTTTCTTGCTAGAAAATTTCTGTAATCATGATGTCTGTCCTTCGGCTATTTTAACTCACAAATTGCCTCCGTTGTAGTCCGTCGCACAATTGTGCATTCATGGTTTCTAGGATCTATTTCTCCGGGACAGATAATCGAAATAAGGCACACTGAAATAGAAAGTCGCGATCTGTCAGTAATTTGTACGTAAAAGTGTTTTATGGAAACTAACTTTTAAGTCATGGCAGGCGCAAGGGAATCGAAATCCTTCCCTAGTTCCGCAGCGCCTTCTGTAGGTAAATGGTTCGAATCCACGTGGAGTCGGCGATTTACCCCACACGAGAGTGAGTGAGTGGGTGGGTAGCACTACACCGAGCGCCAGAACTACCCTGATGTAGTGATGGTCCCCAAACCCTCACACACGCTGTTCGTCCGCTACAAACACCTTTCCGTAAACGTAATCTCTACGAAACTTCTTCCAGCCACCCTAAATTCTATTAGATGGGTAAGACCTGTCAAACAATGTGTATTTTATCGACTGAAATATGCAACGTAGCTCAAGCACTGCAGTGTGAAGACTGATTATTTTCCCAAATATGCATCATTTCTTAAAGATAAGTATTTCAACTTATAAGGCTTAAATTATTAAAGAAGAATGGAAAAGAAAATTGAGGATCTTTTGGATGATAATCAGTCTCGCTTTAGAAAAGGTAAAATAACCTGTTTTGACGATGCACTTCATAATGAAAGCAAGAAGAAAATTCGAGACAATTTCATAGGGTTTGTCAACCTACGGAAAGCGCTCCATAATGTAAAATAGTGCAAACATCCGAAATTCTGCGGAAAAAAGGTTTGAGCTATAGGGAAAGCCGGATGATATATTAAATGTACACGAACCGAGAAGAGAAAAAGAAGAATGGAAGGCCAATGACGAAGTTCTCGGAAATGAAACAAAACTTACGCCGTTTTTCACGAAAAGTGTTAAGTGGTTGAATACTACAAAGAAATCACCAGTATTGTCCTACTGATTCTAACTTTTTGAAACTCTGCTAAAAAATAATTTGGTAATCTAAGATCATATCACTTTTTGGGCATTATGAATACTGAGTGCTAAAGGGTGAAACCCGAGATCGAAGTACTCTATTTTTCATGTTAATTTGTCCGCTCTCAAAAGTTACAAGCATATTATGTAGACATAAGCGACAGATCAGCTACTTTTTTTATTGTAAACTGTGAATGAATTGTTAAGTTTTAAGTTTTTTCTCTTATGTGATGTCGCAAGTTTATTGTGGCTCGTGCCGTCCTTAATCTTTTAATCCAACGGGCATTGTACTCCACTCCACTGACACTGCATTTGGTGAAGTACTTCCACATCAGGGATAGTGCCACTCTGTAATACAACAATGTCCGACGACAACAGCGAGGAAGTGCCATACAGACCAGACATTCAACTGCCCACACTGCATGGCAGCAGGTACACTATTCTCTCAGCAACGCTGTACCAGTTCTTATGCCACGTGTTTGTTGCTCTTTTCTGTCGACATTGTTATTAAAATAGGACTGATCGCTGAGCCAGATCGCTGGTCGATCATCAGCGATCGGCTTGTTATCTTTGGCGCATCCCCGGGCATGAGCATCTTTGCGTTTTCGGCTGGGGCGCGCGGGATGGCGAGAGGCAGTCGGTTTGGGGCGGCCGGTGAGACTGGCGGAGTGCCTGTTTCTTTGGGACACTGCAGTTCAAACAGGAGTGGCGTAATGTTAATGAGTATTTGTTATTCGTCAAATGAAGTGTATTTAATGTCTTGCTGTTTTCTGGGGCACGCAGCTGTGTTATTGAACTCATTTTGAAGTGTTCTGTCGGGAGAATGACTGCTCCCCACTTCAGTGTATTCTTTTGAGTAGTATTGTAAGGCTTTTTGGATATTTGTCAGTGGGGTGTATTGATTCAATTTTGTTTTTCTCTTTCTTTTGAATTACGGTGAATTGTTTAGTTTATCTGGTTATTGGCTTAACTCGCGCTTCACGCACTAAATGAGCTGATATTGAATTTTTTTTTTTAGTCTTGTTTAATGTCAGACAGATTCAAATGTAACTTCATTTATGTTATTTGAAATAAATGTGTTGGATTGACAGTAATGAATTATGTGCAACTGAAATAAGGGACCCAGTCCTTCATTAGTGCTTAACAGTGCCGTGTGGTTCGGATTGTGACCCCTTGCTCGGACCAATCGCTGTTCCCATTTTCTATAATAACGCAATAGTTCAAAGCAATGGAGATCTTACGAATTCAAACGACTAAATCAAACAATGGAATATACAGTATGGAATGTAACAATATTATGAAAGGATAGCTGCTACTCATCATATAGCGGAGATGCAGCAAGGTACAACAAAAAGACTGTCAGAAAGTTAGCTTTCGGGCAACGGGGCCTCTGCCACACGTAGACAACATACACACACGCACACACTCACGCAAATGCAACACACTTACACACAACCACAGTCTTTGGCAGCTGGAGCCAAACTGCGAGCAGCAGGGCATACGAACGATTCCATTTTTAAAAGAGGTTTATTTGAAAACCAAAAATTTTAACACTGCCACCATGGCTAGTGGCTAATTGATATTTCTGTTTTCCATCCGGTTAAAATACCGAAAAATAGTTGCTGGTAACTGAAATACAGTTTTCGGTTTTAACCGGTCAGTCTTTCCCATCCCCACTGCAGATGGGCCTCATTCACAGTTAGCATGAGGCGTAGACAGAAGGAACGCCTCCGTAGCCGCACGGTTAGCGCCAAAGCATTTGGTGCTGCCAAAGGGCCGCTTTCGATTCCTGGTACCTCCCTAGAATTTGTCAGAGGTACCGGTGGACTCGAACGTGGTGCACTCAGCCTCTTGTGGCCAGACGAGGAGCTGCTGGAAAAAGAAGCAGCGCCACCATCAGGATTCATCTACCGGCAACGACCGCTCAAGGGACTGGCGAATGCTGATAGCATGAAGCGGAACAGGCCGAGGACTAATGCAGGGCGGGTGTTCACGTCGAGGCAGCAGGCACGAACCTCATCCCCGAGTGGTGTTTCCGTTTACGTCACGACAGCAAGAAGGAGCTTCATTAAGTCCTGCCACCGAGGTAATTTGTTCTAATACGGCATCACAGAAATAGGCACCGCACGATAAAACAAAAACGTTTCGTTGTTGTCCGTAAATTACTGCAAATGAATAGTAAAAGGGTTTTCTTCGCTATCTTTGTAGGCTCTGACCAAGTACCGCGCCTGCAAGCGAGAATACCTTACTTTTGTAAAGACAAGTAGTTTCGTCAAAGTAATTTTTCCCATATTTGCAAATTTTGCTGTAACCGATCTCGTTCGTAGAAAAAACGCTTGCGAATAATGAAACTGATGGATAGGAGGAAGAAATAAAAAACGCTAGCAAGGTATCAGAACAGTTAAGACATCTTGAGACACCCTTCTTTTTTTTGCATTGTCTGTAACGCGACGTCATCTGACGGCAATAATTGTGGGGCAAACGAGCTCCAGATCCAGGGCTACATTAGCTCGTCCCTTTGACGATCCGAGTGTTGCACACAAATCAAGACGCAGCGGATCTTGATTAGTGCCTCGTCGGCGGTTTATAACGATTCCAATTACGCAGGCGGGAGTCGTTACCCCGTAGAAGAAAGCCCGGAGTTAACAAAGTGGACGGAGGAGATCCACCTCCCTCGTCGCGGCACACAGAGGCCGCTGCCGTCACATCCGACCGCTAACAGCTCCTACTGTGCTTCTCCCTCTTCCTTTTTAAAGAAAAACAAAAAAGAAGCCGTTTTATCTCTCTGAGCTGCTCACAAGTTTAGCAAGATAAACTCCGTAATTGGCGAGCATACGAAGTTGAAATACTAGCTCTGTAATTAAAGAATGGCGAAACACAATTAAAACTAACTCTCTCTACGAGACACACAGGAAGAGGTATTCCTTTTGGAACTTGGGATTTAGGTGGTGCTGCTAATTCTGTTCCTGCCACAATCTCGCGACGGCAATTCGTAGACGTGCTGTTGGCAGGCTACGCATTTCTTTGGTTCGTCCGACAGCTACATTACGCTTTAAGTTACGCGCCCATATTGAGAATGGATGTCCCAGCACGAGTAATTTAAACCGCACATCGACTGTTTTAGCAACATAAAATGAACATACCACTACAGAGTGACAGACCTCGTTATTGGTTGCCCGTCACATTTAACATTATGAGATTGACAAGAAGTGCAAAATGGCTAAGCAGGAACGGCTAGAACACAAATGGAACGATTTAGAATGACATACCACTTTGGGGAAGATAGATACCGTCTACAGGAAAATTAAACTAGCCTTTGGAGAAACGAAAAGCAGCTGTATCAATAGCAATAGCTCAGATGAAAGACCACTCCTAAGCAATGACTGGAAAGCTGAAAGGTGGAAGGAGTATATACAGAATCGTTACAAGAGAGATGGACCTGAAGGCAATATTAGAGAAAGGAAAGAGGATATTTATGAAATACATGAATATATAATACTGCGAAAAGAATTTGACAGAGTACTGAAACACTCTAGTCGAAACTAGGTCCCTGGAGTAGACAACATTCCGTTAGAGCAAGTGCCAGCCATGACACCATCTGGTGTGCACGAAGTATGATACAGGCCTCACACTTCACAGAGAATGAAGTAATTCCAATTCCAAATAACACAGTTACTCACAGGAGTCAATATTACCGAACTATCAGTTTAATAAGGTGTGATGATGATGGTGACGATGTTTGATTTGTGAGATGCTCAACTGCGCGGTCATCAGCGCCCGTACAAAAACCCAATTTTTACACAGTCCATTTTATTTCCACAATCCAATCTAGTCGCTCTCACAAATGATGATAATCATGATGAAATGATGAGTACAACATTAATAACGTGTGTCTGCAAAATACTAACACAAATTCTTTACAGAAGAATGGACAATCTGACAGAAGCCGACAGCGGGGAACGTCAGTCTGAATTCCGGAAAAATTTAGTATCACACGAGGCAACACTGGGAAGGACAAACCTACCTTTATAGCATTTGTAGACTTAGAGAAAGCTTTCGATAATGTTGACTGGAATATACTCTCTGAAAGAAATACAGAGAGCGAAAGGCTATTTACACCTTGTTCAGAAAACAGAGGCAGTTACAAGAGTCAAAAATAGTTCAAATGGCTCTGAGCACTATGGGACTTAACAGCTATGGTCATCAGTCCCATAGAACTTAGAACTACATAAACCTAACTAACCTAAGGACATCACACAACACCCAGTCATCACGAGGCACAGAAAATCCCTGACCCCGCCGGGAATCGAACCCGGGAACTACAAGAGTCGAAGAGCATGAAACGGAATCAGTGTTAGAGAAGGGAGTGAGAGAGAGTTGTAGCATATTCCTGATGTCAATCTGTACACTGAGCAAGCAGTAAAGGAAATGAAAGAAAATGTTATAGTAGGAATTAACGTTCAAGGACAAGAAGCAAAAACAGAGAGGTTTGCTGATGATATTCTTATTCTGTCGGAGACAACACAGGACTCTGAAGAGCAGTTGACCGGAATGGATAGGGTCTTGAAAGGAGATATACGATGAAGACCAAAAACAGGAAAACAAGGTGAGTGGAATTAAATCAGGTGACGCTGAGGGAATTATATTAGAAAATGAGACACTAAAAGTAGTAGATGACTGATGCTACTTAGGCAGCAATATAACAGATGATATCGGAAGTACAGAGGATATAAAATGTAGACTGGGAATGGCAAGAAAAGCATTCCCAAAGAAGAGAAATGTTAATATTAAACATAGCTTTAACTGTTAGAAGTCTTTTTCTAAAGGCATTTGTATGGGGTGTAGCCACGTATGGAAGTGAAACATCGACGATGGACAGTTAGACAAGAAACTAATAGAAGTTTTTGAAATGTTGTGCTACAGAAGAGGGCTGAAGATCAGATTAGTGGATCGGGTAGCTAATGAGAATGTACTGAACAGAACTGGGGGAGGGGGGGAGGAGAAATTTGTGGCTTGACTACAAGAAGGGCTCGGTTGTTGAGACACATTCTACGACATCAAGGGATCGCCGACTTAGTACTGGGGGAAGAGTGGGGGGGGGGGGGGGGGGGTAAAAATCATGAGAGGTGACCATTAGATGAAAACAGAATGGAGATTCAGAAGGATTTAAGTTGCAGTTCTTACTCGAAGATGAAGAGTCTTTCATAGGGTAGAGTAGCGGCAACGAGAACAGCAACGTCGGTAAGATACGAACTGAGGAGGTATTGTGCAGAAGTGGAGAGGAACGGAACATACGGAGAATACTGACAAGACGAAGGGACAGGACGTGTATTAAGACACCCGGGAATAACTTCCATGGTACTATAGGGGATTATAGGAGGTAAAAACTGTGGGGGAAGACAGACGCTGGGATACATCCAACAAATAGCAGAGGACGTGGGTACAAGTGCTACTCGGTGGCACGAAGGAGAACGCCGTGGCGAGTTCCAGCAAAGTAGTCAGATGACTGATGGTCCATACAAAAAGTGAAGTCGGATTTACAGATCTTCGAACTGAAACATACATTTTTCCTGGTCAAGGTGATACAGAGGAAGATTCTAAACTGAAAATTTTCAGGCAAGGAAAAATTGAAGGAAGGCCTCGAAATCGCAATGCACGTGTGGCGCGTGTTTGAAAGACTGATTACCCTAACAGACAACTGTGTGATCCATCAATCATCGCACTACGTCAAAAAATAATCCGCGGTGCACGTACAATTTCCAGTGTCGAGAAACAACAGTGCGCCTATTGTCAATGAATGTCCCCAATTCGCGGCCCGCACCGTCGCCAGAATGATTTCTCATTCGTCTCTGCTTGTTTACTTCCCTTACCGCGCCGCGTACGTCGAACGTCACCTGGCGAGATCCAGTTCTGCGGTGGGCAGTGGACATAATGTTTTGGCTCACGAATGGTTCAAATGGCTCTGAGCACTATGGGACTTAACATCTGTGGTCATCAGTCCCCTAGAACTTAGAACTACTTAAACCTAACTAACCTAAGGACATCACACACATCCATCCCCGAGGCAGGATTCGAACCTGCGACCGTAGCGGTCACGCGGTTGCAGGCTGTAGCGCCTAGAACCGCACGGCCACACCGGCCCGAATGTAAGGTAAGAGATTTTGACATACAGAGAAGCCTTTTGACCCATTACGTAAGGGATGCTGCAGCACAAGGAATGACTTAAAATGGTGTAAGTACTCTCGACCGTGCTCTGTAACGTGGCTTGCAAAATGTGGATATTGCAAGTGTAGGCGCTGTAGTAATTCTGACGCTATTTGTGAGATTAAGCAACACTGCCGAAAGCTACTACAAGACGAACAGTGTTGTGCAGCTTATTGGCTATGTGATTACGCCACTCAGGGTGAAAATTTATCTACTCCCTAAGCCGGCTTTACACGGGCGATCTTATGGTCAAAGTCGACTACTCGAAGTGCGTGCGCCGTTCGTGACTACGAGTAAATCGTCAACTAACCACGTCGCGAATGTGTGTATGACGTCAATGATCTATAGTCTCAGCCGAGCATGCCGCACAGTGCGAGGAAAGTATGGCGGTGTCTGAGAACCGATTATCTGCTTTTGTCACTTCTTAATCTTTATTACGTTGTTGGCTCTGTTTTCCTGGCAACTGAAAAGTTACACAAGGTCCTGGTATTTTTTCCTACTAATGTTCCGCTGGTCTACGAGACGAAATATCTGAAAGCAAAAACTATTTACATTTTACATAAAAAAACCTACATTAACATAAATACGAGCGTAAATAGATAAACATAGAAGAAAAATTTTTGTCGTTATTTGGCAATCGGCGAAAAAACAAGATACTGCGTTCTACGTATTGTATGATGTGTTTGTAAGTATATACAGGGTGAGTCACCTAACATTACCGCTGGATATATTTCGTAAACCACATCAAATACTGACGAATCGATTCCACAGACCGAACGTGAGGAGAGGGGCTAGTGTAATTGTTTAATACAAACCATACAAAAATGCACGGAAGTATGTTTTTTAACACAAACCTACGTTTTTTTAAATGGAACCCCATTAGTTTTGTTAGCACATCTGAACATATAAACAAATACATAATCAGTGCCGTTTGTTGCATTGTAAAACGTTAATTACACCCGGAGATATTGTAACCTAAAGTTGACGCTTGAGTACCACTCCTCCGCCGTTCGATCGCGTGTATCGGAGAGCACCGAATTACGTAGGGATCCAAAGGGAACGGTGATGAACCTTAGGTAGAGAAGAGACTGGAACAGCACATTGCGTCCACATGCTAACATCTTTTTATTGGTCTTTTTCACTGACGCACATGTACATTACCATGAGGGGTGAGGTACACGTACACACGTGGTTTCCGTTTTCAATTACGGAGTGGAATAGAGTGTGTCCCGACATGTCAGGCCAATAGATTTTCAATGTGGTGGCCATCATTTGCTGCACACAATTGCAATCTCTGGCGTAATGAATGTCGTACACGCCGCAGTACATCTGGTGTAATATCGCCGCAGGCTGCCACAATACGTTGTTTCATATCCTCTGGGGTTGTAGGCACATCACGGTACACATTCTCCTTTAACGTACCCCACAGAAAGAAGTCCAGAGGTGTAAGATCAGGAGAACGGGCTGGCCAATTTATGCGTCCTCCACGTCCTATGAAACGCCCGTCGAACATCCTGTCAAGGGTCAGCCTAGTGTTAATTGCGGAATGTGCAGGTGCACCATCATGCTGATACCACATACGTCGACGCGTTTCCAGTGGCACATTTTCGAGCAACGTTGGCAGATCATTCTGTAGAAACGCGATGTATGTTGCAGCTGTTTGGGCCCCTGCAATGAAGTGAGGACCAATGAGGTGGTCGCTAATGATTCCGCACCATACATTTACAGTCCACGGTCGCTGTCGCTCTATCTGTCTGAGCCAGCGAGGATTGTCCACGGACCAGTAATGCATGTTCCGTAGATTCACCGCCCCGTGGTTTGTGAAACCCGCTTCATCGGTAAACAGGTAGAACTGCAATGCATTCTCTGTTAATGCCCATTGACAGAATTGCACTCGATGATTAAAGTCATCATCATGTAATTGCTGATGTAGCGACACATGAAACGGGTGAAAGCGGTGACGATGCAGTATGCGCATGACACTACTTTGACTCAGTCCACCGGCTCTCGCAATGTCCCGTGTACTCATGTGTGGGTTTACGGCAACAGCAGCTAACACACCAACTGCACCTGCTTCTCCTGTGACGAGCCTGTTACGGACCCGTTTGCGTGCTACGACCATGCCTGTTGCATACAGTTGGCGGTAGATGTTTAGCAATGTGCGGAACGTTGGATGCTCTCTGTCCGGGTACCGTTCTGCATACACCCTGCAGGCTTCAGCTGCATTTCGTCGACACTCGCCATAGATGAGTATCATCTCCGCCTTTTCAGAGTTCGAATACACCATGGTCACAGTTCCTACAACACTACACTATCACAGACGTCTGTTAACACGGTGTACTACAGTTGGTCTGCGTGCGGAGACGAATGCAGAATAACAATAGCAGCAAGCGCTACATGCGGACACTGCGACAGCTAGACCAAACCACAACAGTGCACTACAGCCACACTCGTAAACACGGTCGTCATCGTAAACATGTACCTGTAGATGCTGCTCGCCGACCGTGGCCCGTGTTTGTTACAACACGCAACTGAACGTCGGAGGTTTCAAGCGTCAACTTTAGGTTACAATATCTCCGGATGTAATTAACATTTTACAATGCAACAAACGGCACTGATTACGTATTTGTTTATATGTTCAGATGTGCTATCAAAACTAACGTGGTTCCATTTAAAAAACGTAGGTTTGTGTTAAAAAACATACTTCCGTGCATTTTTGTATGGTTTGTATTAATCAATTACACTAGCCCCTCTCCTCACGTTCGGTCTGTGGAATCGGTTCGTCAGTATTTGATGTGGTTTACGAAATATATCCAGCGGTAACGTTAGGTGACTCACCCTGTATATTGTCGAGCAGATAAAAATATGTACGTGTTCTGAAATTTATGGATGAACTTTTCCTATTCTTTCAGTCTTCAGGAGTGTGCCACGACATGTGACAAGAACTTGTACTATGAATTCTACTTCTGTCATTGCTTGTTCGTACATTTTGTTACTGTATTTCGAATTTTCCGTATAAAGGGTAGTCCCTCGTAATGTTATCGTTCATGACAACTCAAAACGAAGACTCCGTAGGGCAATAATCCGCCATGGCCGCTGCAGTAGACGCACTTGCCACGAGTGGTCGACTGCGACAAGAAAGTCTGTCGTGTAAAAGGGGCTTTACACCCTGGGGGACGAAACCCAGCCTGTCAGGCTTTCGGTTATCCTGCCGTCGGCGACGTGGAGTACACGCAGACTCGAGCCGTTCGCGCTGGTGGGTTGTAAGTCGTCCGCACGGCCGATCCAGAGGGGGCGGGGCGCGGGCAGCCGCCTTGTCCAAACAAGACAACGCTCCGCGCGGGATTCGGTCCGCCAACGCCGCCACGCGTAGTTGTTCTGTTCGCGCTTCGTGTAGGATAATCGCTTGTCTGAAACGACGCTGGGCAGCGAGGATGCCGGTGTTTGCTGACACGGAACTCGCGCCACCGCTGGGTAACTGAGTACACTCCGTTTCGAACCGTTTCACTCTCAGTGTAATGCATACAAAAAACTCTCTCTACATCTGCCGCAGGTCGGCGGTGCTGTGAACGGCCACGGTACGGCAAGGGCTGCAGAATACACACAAATGCGTATCTCACCTAACTCGTAAGCTACAGCTAGCGAGTCTACGAACGGGCGTATTAACGCGTTATGTCAGTGCGACTAATAATTCGACAAATATACGTGTTCAAAATCAAGAGCTTCTCACGTCTCATATAGGAAGGGCCCATCAAAGCAAAATAAGTCCAACTATGCACTGCCACAAGGAAGTCTCGTAAAACAAACAAGAGGGTAAACAGTGTAGCGAAGCAGAAACGTTGGTAACCACGATATAAAGAAAGCGGGGAAATATTTGTGTGTGTGTGTGTGTGTGTGTGTGTGTGTGTGTGTGTGTGTGTGTGTGTGTGTCAGCCTCCTGGCAACCCGTCCATAAATATTACCTAAACATAAAGGGTGTTTATCGATATAATGAAGACAGGGCAATAAGATGTCACGGCTGTTAAAAAGGTTTGAGGAATTAGAAACAATAATTAAAATAGGAAAATAATCTCCGACGGAAAGCCTCAGGCAACGATGCTGAACAGCACCTACTCTTTTTAAATACTATCTGAACCAAGTTCTTGAAGAATTGATGAGAGGGTCTGCAGAATGGATGAAGACGTTATTGCAATTACCCATCAACTATATATGTCGATTTTATTATTAACTGCAGCTTACAAAATTTGTTCAATATTACCACTGGAAAGGTCCTGAGACGCTGCACGCGTACAACGACGTATAAACAGTTGCTCACAGCAGCTCCGGTGAAATCTGAGCAAGTGTTCCTGTATTTTGGCCTTCAGTCCAGGCAGAGAGTGAACTTGTCCTTGGTAAACGCATTCTTTTAAATATCCCCAGAGCCCGCATCTCGTGGTCGTGCGGTAGCGTTCTCGCTTCCCACGCCCGGGTTCCCGGGTTCGATTCCCGGCGGGGTCAGGGATTTTCTCTGCCTCGTGATAGCTGGGTGTTGTGTGCTGTCCTTAGGTTAGTTAGGTTTAAGTAGTTCTAAGTTCTAGGGGACTGATGACCATAGCTGTTAAGTCCCATAGTGCTCAGAGCCATATCCCCAGAGCCGAAAGTCACACAGATTCAGATCAGGTGATATTGCAGGCCTCGCATCTGGAAAACCCCTGGAGCTAACACGTTCATGAAAAGTTGTGTTAAGCAGATCTTTCACTCGGCGAGCGACACGAGTTGTTGCCCGATCTTGCACGAAAACAGTTGTTTCCACGCAGCTGCGCTCTTCCAATGCAGGAATCACGTGCTGCAATAGGGTCTCGATCGTGTGCAGACGTCACAGTAACACCTGACAGGCCGTCTGCGTGTATTCTCTTCAGAGAAGAACGGACCGAGAGCACAGGTGCTTGTGAATCCACAACACACAGCCACACGTAGCGACTGCAGTGGCTCTTCGTGCACAGTTCGCGGTTTAGCACTAGCCCAAATCCGGCAGTTCTGTGTATCCACTGCACCTTGTATTGTACAATGTGCCTCGTCACTCCATAGAATATTGCCCGGGCACACGTACCAACTTCGATTCGTGTCAGAAACCGAAGAGTAATTTCAGAACTTTGCTGCGCATCATGCGGTTTCAGTTGCTGCAGCGTCTGGATCTTGTACGGGCGTAAATGTAATACACACCGCAAAATTTCCGTGCTGTTGGCCCTGGGGATGAACAGTTCTCGTGACACTGCACGAGCGCTAGCAGTACTCGGGACACGTGCCGCATGGTCAGATACAGCAAGAGCAACCTCGTCAATTACTTCCACCGGGATAGGAGAGGAGGCCTCCGCCATCCAGGAGTCATACCACGCTCAACCATGATTTCAAATTCATCATGACGTTCTTTAAGTAATGTAATGACATTGGGCCTCTGCTCCGACCTTCAGTCGCCGTTACTACCTCAATGTAGCACTGTAATTGCTGCTGTTCACATAAGACCGTGTCTCTAACCGCAAACGGTCTCTGTTCTCGATAGCTACACTGTTCACTCACGTTATCGCTTGTCAAATGACAGGGTGGATGATGTCATACAGACGGTGTACAGCGCTCGATTTGCAATTTGTGACTGAAACTGGAACTAATTAGTTTTCCAGCGCAAATCAGCTCCGCATTAACGCGTTAGTGTATCTCTCAAGTTTCCCTGCTATGCGGTAGTTACAGCCCTTACTGCAACTTCGTGAGTAGCTTCAGTTTACCTATAACCACCAGGTAGTATTAAAAAGCGATGCCAGGGATGCTCTGGTACAGTGTACCACCGTGAATGTAACGGAATCGGAATCCTGCAGTCCCTCAAACGACTGGCTCTTTCCGGGGAAGGCTCCGGACGGTGGGAACAGCGGCTGCGGTAGATAAAGAGCTGCGGCGGGCCGTCCTCAAATAGCACTGCGGGCACCGCCAAAGTGGCAGTCCGGGGAAAGGGGGCGATTCGCCGGCAGGTCGCGGGTCAGACACCGAGCATTGATTTTGGCGGCTGCGCCAACCGCGCTGACGTCTTGCGTTGCGTGCCGAGCCGCGCCGGGAATCGATGCGCGGACCGTGGCACGAGACTCACTTTCCTTCCTGCGTCACATCTTCCTTTCTTACGGCAGGTCAGAAATATCCGCGCACTGTGCAGTGCAAAAGTTGAAAACTTGATGCGCTTTGCAGTGCGAAGTGTCGAGCCCGGATTGCCGGATTGAAGGCCAGCTGAAGGACATCTATAGTGTGAAACCCAATTCGCTCTGTTCGTCTGCCCAAATCCATACAGCAGTAGATACCGGCGCGAACGTCCAAGCTGTCTTCCTCGACTTGCAGAAGCGTTCCGTACTATTCCGCAATGTCGTATAATGAACAAAATACAGAATACCAGATGAGCTATGGGGAGCTCTGGGGTTGTATCGAATGTAACAGAGCATGTCGTTCTCAGGAGAGAGTACTCTAAAAACTACTCCGGGCGTACCCCGAGGGAGTGTTAAGGATCATTACTAGTCTTTATGCGCTATCTGATCAAAGGGCATCCAGACATCTTCGTGTAATGTCGAGCTGACAGCTACGCGACACGAGAGGCAGGCTCGCAGGATAAGAATAGCGAGCGAGTGTTGTGTTGTCTGCCGAGAAGCAGCAACAGTAGAACTTGTGGATCAGAGCAGCTCAGAAACTTCGAGCACGGACTCCTCGTAGCATGCTGCCTCAGTAACAGATCCGGCAAGGACGATCCAGCCCTTCCAAACCTGCCGCGGTCATGTGTTGCCGATGTGACTCTGAAGTGGAAATGCGAAGGAATGACCAAAGCCAAACCGAGACCTGGCAGACCTTACGTGCTAATGGACAGGGGCCGTCAAGCATTGCAGAAGGTGATTGTATAAAATCACATGAAATCAGCGGAAGGAATCACTGGAGAGTTCAAATGTTCAAATGTGTGTGAAATCTTAAGGGATTTAACTGCTAAAGTCATCAGTCCCTAACATTACACACCATGTAACCTAAATTATCCTAAGGACAAACACACACACCCATGCCCGAGGGAGGACTCGAACCTCCGCCGGGACCAGCCGCCACTGGTGAGTTCCAAAGTGCTACAGCAGTCCAGCTAGTACAGCGACTGTGTGTAGGGAGTTGAAAAGAATGGGGTACAACGGTCGGAGCAACACATTTCTGTAGTTGACGCTAGGCGACGCTTCGAGGTGGTGCAAAAAGCTACGGCACTGCACAATGGACGGCTGGAAACGAGTGACTTGAGAGTGATAGAAATCGCTACACGTCGAGACAATTCGATGAAAGGGTTTGCGTTTGGCGAATGCAAGGAGGACGGTACCCACCACCACGTGCATTGCCAAC
This sequence comes from Schistocerca piceifrons, assembly GCF_021461385.2. Classification (NCBI taxonomy): domain Eukaryota; kingdom Metazoa; phylum Arthropoda; class Insecta; order Orthoptera; family Acrididae; genus Schistocerca; species Schistocerca piceifrons. The sequence goes on along the minus strand of NC_060140.1, from coordinate 22,452,111 downwards.
AGTGAGGCAAGGAGGAGGTTATGGCGTGGTTTGCCTCATTGCCCTTATGAGCACATTTTGGAGCATTGTGTACTGCGTACATCAGAGGAACTGTTCAGAGATGGTGATCAATTGTAGCAGCATGACACTACATCGCGTCATAAAAGCAGCGTCCGTAGGTCGATGGTCTGCGGGCGATAACATTCCCGAGGTGCTCTAGCCTGCCCAGAGTCTCTGCCTGAACCCACTGGGGCACTTTTGGGGTGAGTTAGAGCATCGAATACACTCCAGATTCCACCGTGTAACTTCAGTATGTTCTCTGGTTTCGACTCTCGAGGGAAAATGCCATGTCATATTTCCACGATATTCAAACACTCACTGAAAGTGTGCGCAGCAGAGTTCAAGAAGTCAATGTCGAATACAGCCATATCAATGTCCATGAATAGGTGTATGGAGAATTCTGATCAGGAATGCATCTTAAATAGTTTTCATAACCTCTTTCTGCTAACCTAGACGTTAACATATAGTTCACTTACAAGAATCCTAGGTGACCCTGTATCTGTTTCGTATAAAAGAGGTCAACTGGAAATTCGTTTCATCTTAGTGACGTACGCCTATCGTGCAGACATGGACGGAGCCTGGCTTGAGGGATCCATTCGGCGGTGTTTACACCTCAACAGACGATTCCAGGAGCCTCGTCTCAATTTTTGCATATTTTTCTGGCATTTTTTGCGAAAAGTGTCAACGCCCACATTAACGACTCTTATGTCACTGTAATTGTCTTTTCAGGAACTTTCGAAAGTCACTGAAAAGCATAGCACTACGTTTAGAATATGTCTAGAAATTAGAACTAGGAACAGGGAAGCTGCTGCGAAGACCCTGGCCATATTACCCCCAGAGGTAGAGGACAGTGGCTACTACTTAATATTTCATAAAAATGTATATAGTTGCCACACATTATTTTCTTTTCTACTAAAAAATATTCCGTGTAATACCCTATAATATGAAGATTCACAATGTGTAAATGGAAAGCTATCACGAAAATGAATACGGGCCGATTACCTTGGTTCGGTGAAAAATCATTTTTTCTTAGAGCGACTACTTGACCCCACTTCCTCTGCTGTCTGGAAAAAAAGATGTAGAAATATTCAATCAGATACTCGTAAGTTTCCAAGGTGGTGCAGAGACTGACAACATATTGTAAATGTTCAGAAATGTACTACTGTTCGCACCAGAAAACAAAAAAACCTAGGATCATATGCCTACAATAACAACTGTTCAAAATTACTATCAGTCAACTGCTACCAATATCTGAGTACAACGATTTGCTGGAATACGAAGTAGAACGATCACATAGACTCAGTCGTTGATAAGACAGGAAACCTCGGATCATTGGCAGGATCTGGGGAAGTGCAGGCAGTCTAGGAAGGACTTCGACCTCAAATCACTTGTGCCGACTTGTGTGTGAGTGGAGCCCATACGAAATGTGACTATATGGAGATGCCGAACATAAACGAGGAAGGGAGCCATGCGTGGTCACAGGTATGTCCGACTGGCTGGAGAGCGTCACGGCTACACTGAAAAACCTGAATTGGCAGACTCTCGAAGACAGGTGCCTTACAAAATTTCTTTTTGAGGGCGGGGAGGGCAGAGCGATCAGGGGTCGTAACCCGAGGCCTGGTCACGGTGTCCCCCTCACCCGTCAAGGAATCAGGGATGGTAAGGGGAAATCTTTTGTGGGAATTTTTTATTTATTTATTTTTATTTACCGTTTTTAATATATTCTTAATTTGGTTTTACTTTATACCACAACAAAAATAAATGTTCCTAGCACCGCATCGTGCTCTGAGTAAAGAAAACAATATCTCGGCACGTTCCTACACCGAGGTAATAATGTATATGGTGAAAACGAAAAAAAAAAAAAATGCTGCGTACGTTCTGCAGAAGAGTGTGTCGCTACTCTCCTTCCGCTTCATCATCCAGGTATGTCTTCACGTATGTCGTATGTTTTCCACCGACAATCGAACTTAGTCTTGTCAGCTCACTCAATGCATGTCTTCTCCTACCTGTTGATGATCCAGCTGCGTGGAGGGTCGCTTAGGGCACTCCCTAAGTAATTAGAAAAATACTGACTGTATTTTGGGTTCCGTACGATCTTGCAATGACGTTCTTGTAGGTAGTTTCAAAAGTCGAATACATCTTTAGGTCCATCGCGAAATAAGTAAGTGTACCGCATGCGCACGGATCCACGTGTCAGCGTTGGTCTTGGTGCGTGGGAAATACTGTTGATCTGGAAATAGTAGAAACCGAGGTGTAATGTGCTCCGGAGTCACTCTTAGAAAATACGACAAAATTTGCCGCACCAAGAGCCATACGTCTTCTCCCGCGCCACATGTGAGACGGTGTTCGTCCGTGTCTGGCGTCCCGCAGTCTACACATAGAGGCGATTCCGCCAAGTTTATCTTGTGGAGGCGTGATCGGGTGATCTGTTTACCATTGACTGTGATGTACCAAGTGGATCGGACGTCTGTGGCCAGTGTAACCGCATGCATCGTCTTCCACACCACCTTCCAATTAACCTGAGGGCTTTTGGTCTCCACGATGTTTGGCGGGCGCCTCTGCTGTACGACATGATATACACTCCTGGAAATTGAAATAAGAACACCGTGAATTCATTGTCCCAGGAAGGGGAAACTTTATTGACACATTCCTGGGGTCAGATACATCACATGATCACACTGACAGAACCACAGGCACATAGACACAGGCAACAGAGCATGCACAATGTCGGCACTAGTACAGTGTATATCCACCTTTCGCAGCAATGGAGGCTGCTATTCTCCCATGGAGACGATCGTAGAGATGCTGGATGTAGTCCTGTGGAACGGCTTGCCATGCCATTTCCACCTGGCGCCTCAGTTGGACCAGCGTTCGTGCTGGACGTGCAGACCGCGTGAGACGACGCTTCATCCAGTCCCAAACATGCTCAATGGGGGACAGATCCGGAGATCTTGCTGGCCAGGGTAGTTGACTTACACCTTCTAGAGCAAGTTGGGTGGCACGGGATACATGCGGACGTGCATTGTCCTGTTGGAACAGCAAGTTCCCCTGCCGGTCTAGGAATGGTAGAACGATGGGTTCGATGACGGTTTGGATGTACCGTGCACTATTCAGTGTCCCCTCGACGATCACCAGTGGTGTACGGCCAGTGTAGGAGATCGCTCCCCACACCATGATGCCGGGTGTTGGCCCTGTGTGCCTCGGTCGTATGCAGTCCTGATTGTGGCGCTCACCTGCACGGCGCCAAACACGCATACGACCATCATTGGCACCAAGGCAGAAGCGACTCTCATCGCTGAAGACGACACGTCTCCATTCGTCCCTCCATTCACGCCTGTCGCGACACCACTGGAGGCGGGCTGCACGATGTTGGGGCGTGAGCGGAAGACGGCCTAACGGTGTGCGAGACCGTAGCCCAGCTTCATGGAGACGGTTGCGAATGGTCCTCGCCTATACCCCAGGAGCAACAGTGTCCCTAATTTGCTGGGAAGTGGCGGTGCGGTCCCCTACGGCACTGCGTAGGATCCTACGGTCTTGGCGTGCATCCGTGCGTCGCTGCGGTCCGGTCCCAGGTCGACGGGCACGTGCACCTTCCGCCGACCACTGGCGACAACATCGATGTACTGTGGAGACCTCACGCCTCACGTGTTGAGCAATTCGGCGGTACGTCCACCCGGCCTCCCGCATGCCCACTATACGCCCTCGCTCAAAGTCCGTCAACTGCACATACGGTTCACGTCCACGCTGTCGCGGCATGCTACCAGTGTTAAAGACTGCGATGGAGCTCCGTATGCCACGGCAAACTGGCTGACACTGACGGCGGCGGTGCACAAATGCTGCGCAGCTAGCGCCATTCGACGGCCAACACCGCGGTTCCTGGTGTGTCCGCTGTGCCGTGCGTGTGATCATTGCTTGTACAGCCCTCTCGCAGTGTCCGGAGCAAGTATGGTGGGTCTGACACACCGGTGTCAATGTGTTCTTTTTTCCATTTCCAGGAGTGTATATCCCGCGCCGACGCCTGTTTCGTCGGTAGTACTGCGATACGGACATAGCTGTGTTCAATGTAAAAGTTCCCGAAGTAGTAGAAGGGTGGGGGTATGACTTGCGTCGTCAGTGGGGGCATAAGGGAGGGCGGAGCTAAGGACTCCAACAGCAAACGTGTCAAACTTTCCGGGTGGTGGCGCCGCAGCTAAAATTTCATTTTGTTCGTTTTCTTTAGTTGTATCTGATCGGGGCGGACGTCGTAAGACATCCTTTTAAGTTCGTTGTTGATCTATTAACTCAGTTTATTTTATTATAGAAGGCGGCTAACCCTCTGACCGCGCACGCTGAGCTACCGTGCCGGCATCCCTTAAGGACCCTGAAGAGAAATTACAGCACGCATGGAGCCTAACGTTTTTGCCGTGCTAATTACGTATGCTCTTTCATGCGCTTCACATTGCTTTGTGGGGAGCAGACGGCACCTTCCGGCCGAAGACGGCTCCTCGTGTACCGGAGTGCGGGGCCGCTGGTGGGGCGGGGGCGGGGGTGGGGGTGGGGGCGGGCAGGCCAGCCAGCCAGCAAGCTGGCCACGTGGCGTGCACAGCGTACCGTGCCGCTCGCAGTCGCAGCCGGCGCTGGCGCTATTCGAGGCGGCCGCGGGTCAATACGTCAACAGCGGCCGACACTCGATACCCTCCCCACCCACGCACTACCTGTGCGAGTGCGCCGCCGGGGTCAGGCAACGCACGCACCACATATTTACTTCAAACTTTGGAGACGTTTCGTTGGCCATTAAAAAAAACAACGTGCACGTAGTAAGGTGCACTTCTCTGGCAATTCCGAGAAAATTGCGAGACAAGTTGTGTCACGTAACTGACGGTTCTGTGAGGAAGCAGGCACGGTAGCTGAGCGTGTTCGGTCAGAGGGCTGGTTGGTCTCTGGAATAAAAAAAACGCAGTTAAGGGATCAACAACGAACTTCAACGGATGTCATGTGACGCCCTCTACGACCAAATACAACGAACAATAACGAACAAAATGCAAAAAGTGGTTAGCGTTCGAGCATTGTAAGACGGACGTGTTTGAAGCGACGGTTCGACTCCCACTCTTGCTTAACTTTTAATCTATTTTTTTTTCATCACTTGCCATACTATTTAATTTATATGGCACTTTAGGGCTAATATAATTTTTAAAAAACCACATCTATTTGCAAGAAGTTTAAGTGAATTTCAGGTTATTTGACAAATTACTGTTTTTAATTAAATTTAATTATCACAACAAACATATTATTTCTATCGACAGGTAAATGAATAGACGCACAGAGCTTTCCTGAAAATATACACCTGTCGTACAATATGGTAAGGTGCCCGGAACTACTCTGCACCTCGACGCTTCGAGCTGCAGACTCAAAGGCAGGCTCCATTTGGCAGTTACCCTGCGTAGCTGTCAGGCGTGGCTGATGTAGCAAGAACGAATAGCGTAGGTGCGAATTTTTTGAACATCACAGAATTTATACTTGTACCACAAAAACGGAGGTTTGGGCGAGAGTCGAACCGTCGCCTCATTACATTTTTGTCTTACATAGCTTACACACTAACCACCTGACCGCCACGATCTGTAACGTCCGGCACCTACACACACACAGATATGACACTTACATAATAGCCGCGTACAACTTCTCTCGCAATTTTCTCGTAATTGCCAGAGTACTGCACATTACTGCTTGCACATTATGTTGGTTTTAATGCGTGATCCCAACCTCGCGGCCTTCCCTCGTCAGGCGTGTTTGACATCTTACCGTGGCCACACTCATCTCAATGCACTCGTAACGAACGACTAAGACTGGGTCAATGTACGCTAGGGGCACTGATTGAAGGGCACAAGGTTGTTACGTAAATAAAGTACTTTTCGCTCGAGTGCTACTGCACCGATCGCTTTTATTCACTGGCGAGAAGCTGGAGAGGGAATTTCATTTGTTCACTCGCGTGATCGCCACAAACTATTTTTTATTCGATGGCCAATATTCTAAACAGACGGAATGGGTAGTACCTTGTCACCATAGAAGCTAATTTTCTTATGGGAGATTTCGAGGAGCCAGTCCGAGGAGTTAAAACCCACGTGCTTATGTAGATGAAACCTTTGTAATCTGGCTCCAGGGCACTACATCGCTGGATGTATTTCTACGGCATCTCAAATTCATTTCACCCTGACACCACGTTTATAAAGCAGACAGAGAAAAACGGCGTCCTGTCCTTCACTGCCGTGTTGGTGCTAAGAAAAGAGGAATGCACCTTGGGTCACATTGTTACCGTAAAGCAAGAAACACGCACTTGGACTTACAGGCCAGCAGCTATCAACATCCTTCGCAACGAAGTGGCTTACCTACGAAGTTGGTCGACAGTGCATATCGGATTCAGACAGCGTCGTCGTAACTTGTTTGCCTACCATGCAGCGCGCCAAGGTGGAGATTCTGTCCGCACGTGGACTGGGTTTTTTGTTGTCCTCGGCCTCATTTCATCATCACCGGCACGCAAGTCGCCCAATGTGGCGTTACCTGAAATAAGACTTGCAACTCGGCGGCCGAACTTCCTCGGATGGGACCTCATGGCCATCAATGTAACACCATTATTTCATTTTTTTGACACAACATATCCGAAGAGCTAAATCACTTCCGACCAACATTCTCGCGAACAGATATTCCGAACGGGAGATTGGCGTGCGTCACTCCTGGAGCGTTTTAAGCTATGTGAGGAGCTAGAAAAAAGTGAACAGCAAATACGAATGGTCGCCTTATACTCCAAAACAGGAATATTATTAAGGAAACAAAGTTAAATCAGTCTTCTGTCCTCCAACGAAATTCAAGGGCTAAGCTCCGTTAGGAACGACCACTAGCTGCGCGAAGTCACACAAGAGAAAGACTTGCCGCACTGTCAAAGACATGCGCCGAACTACGACGACACACCCGTCTGTCCCTCCCACATATGTCCGCCGTGACCGAGCACTGTCTCAACACAGGGCACAACACGGCAACACGATCGGTATAGCAATCGGATTCGACTTCTTCCAAAGGCATTATCTAATTACCTGAGAACGCTACGTGAAGATACAACCCAACAGGCCATAAGTGAATTTTGCTAAAATAATGTGATCTAAAAGAATTATTGAGCTCCCGGCGGAACACCAGCATGGTACGTGAAACTAATCATAGCTGTTCCAACAAAATGAATCAGTTTTTAAACTTCGTTAAACGTGTTCAGCTGGAGTCCAGCAGTGCGAAAAAATGACTTCTGAAGCGTCGGAAATGTACTATTAGAGGCTTCTTTGTTGAAAGAAAAAGTCTACTTTCTAGGAATTAGGAAGAAGGAGGGAGGGTTTTAACGCCTCTCGTCGACGATAGATTGTTGGAATCAGAGCTCGAGTTCGGGAAGGAAATCGGCCGTATTCTCTCCCAGGGCACCGTCTGGGAAGTTCACGTAACAGATTGAGGAAAGTCGCGGAAAATCTACATCCCTCCTGAATGCGAGTCTATATCTTGTCCCCTACACCGTATCTTGTTCTGGAATCTGCAGTGAAACTGCTGACGAAGTAACTGATGTGAACATAACAGTCGTCGGAAACTTTAAAGGGTGAACGAAATTAAGATAATTCTACAGAATCCGCCAGAAAAATGTGTACATTCTTTGTCAGGCTCTATTGAGATATCGATATTGTCGTTCGATTTGAGTTACGAGTGTGTTGTAATATGGTCTTTGGCTCAACAGGTGTTAGCACTTTCATTTCGGTACTGAGAAAACAAGATGGCTGGAGCACGCTTGACATTCGAGCAACGAAATTGTATTGTGAAGTGGTTTTTCAAGTTTGATAATGCGGTTGAAGTCCAATGTCAGTGGAGGCGGGAGCTTGAAACCGACCCGCCAACGCGTCTAGCAATAAAACGCATCATTGACAAGTTTGAATTGCATGGGACGATTTGTGATAGTCACAAAGGAAAAATCAGGAAGCTACAAGTCCTGCTTCGTCGGCTCCCGTGTTGGAAACGTTTGTGGATTCTCCACAGAAGTGTGCTATGCAATGTGCACATGAAGAGGGGGTTAGCAGCACAAATGTACGAAGAATTCTGAAAGCCACGATTACTGCAAGCGATTAATGATGACGATCCTGATCGCCGAATGCAATTTTGCGAATGGTATCAGCAAATGGTAAATGATGTCGAACAATGTCACGAAGGTAGTGTGGAGTGACGAGGCACAATTTAAACTTGATGGAACAGTGAATCGGCATAACACTGTGTACTGGGCACCGGAAAATCCACATGTCTATGTGGATAAATGTGAATCAACTAGGGGTTCATCTGTGGTGTGGACTGTCATCTAGGGGCTTAGTAGGACCCTTTGATGCTACTGTCACTGGAGAAGAGTACCTGCAAATGTTACGCACATCAATTTTGCCAGGTATACGTGCGCTTTATGGAGCTGATGAAGAGGACCAACAGGACGGGGCGCCATCACACTTCCACCTAGCCGTATGAGCTTTCCTGGTTGACAATTTTTCGGGGCATTGGACTGGACGAAGAGGGCCCATTGAGCTCCTCCCTCCACGGTCGCCAGATATAAAACCTATGGAATTTTATTTGTGGGGGACTGTGAAAGATAAAGTCTATTGACGTAAGCCACGCACGCTGGAGGAACACATTTTGAACGTTTAAACTGAAGGTTGTACAACATGTGTGATCAATTATTACATGTAAAATAAACACATAAGTAATACTTTTCCTTCCTTAAAGTGTGTATAAATTTTTCTGGCGGACTCTGTATTATATGGACAAAAGCGTCCAATAACTAACATTCTCTGTGACGGCCACTGCTGCTATAAACTGAGGGGTCAAACGGTGTTACTTCCAAAGTAAGAGCCTTTTCTGTATACGAATGTCGGTCAGAGGCCAAATGCTGTTGTCAAAGAGCGGAGCCCCTTGCAATGCCAAGCCCGTTGACACGGGAACATTGCCAAGTGTCAAACGATCTTGATGAAACTTGGCAGATGTGTAGAGGGGGACAATAGTGCAATACTTATTTTTTTGTTTGTGCCCAATTTCACTTTTAATGGGTAAAACGCGACCTGAAAGGTAATTCGGCATTTTAGGTTTACAGGGAGTATTTTCGAAACGATGTTACGTAAAAAATGTTCTCCGTATAAAAGTTGATATGTAATTAATGTTCTTAAAAACTGTGTAATCAACTTGTGTAATAATCTGAAATTTTGCGAAAGACCCCACGACCATTAATTTTGAAAAATGAAAACTTTTGTTGCAACATAAACTAAACAAGTCACATACATCACCGTGTAATAAGGCTGGTTTCTGAAATACCATTTTTGGAAAATAGGCTGTACACAAATGTGCTGTTTGAGTAATATTTTCAACATACATAATTAAAGTATCTAACAGTCATTTCACTACTATTCTAATCTTTTATTTTACTTATATTCGTTTTGCGTTTCAGACTTATTTTACGTTTTACATTCAACCTTTTTTTTTAGTTTACCGTTTCACTTAAGTGTATTTTCTTAATTGAAAATAATAAGTAATTCATTATTATGATAGAAAATAATTACAATAATGATAATCTGTAAAGAAATCCTTGAAACATAACCTTTTTACACCATGCACATAAATTGAAAGAAACGTAAAAGAGAATATAAAATAAAATTCAGCAGGATTTCAAATTGTCACAGGTCATCCTCCAAATATCCTGATTTGTGTCAGGCATATTTCAGTTCAATGGTAAACCTTGGCGAAGAGAACTGATTATGCACTAGCGACTGCAGCTTGATGGTATTGTTTCTCATGTGGAGGTTGACATCATAATCATTCAACAGAACCACATCTGAAAATCTCACATAGTTCTTACAAAATCGAAAGCTGTAAATGTTCCACGGCTGTACTTGTGCCGTCGAGCACTTTTTTATCACCATATTTTCCTTGTCTTCCAATAAGGCGCTCAAAACTGATTTTTTTTTCTTTCGCACTGACCACCCGCCTTTTCACAGTTTTAAAAGAAATTAAGGGTAAGTTTGACCAAGAACTTGAGATCTGTTTTTGAAGCCCACAATGTCCTTGTAACAGCTTAGATAACTCGTAAACAAATGTCTGAGCAGTTCAGAAGATACTTGAAAGATGTTTCCTTTCCCAGTGATGGAGAAATATCTGTATTGTTTTTGCGGTGGTCAGTGGGAATGAACCGCTTAGAGCATCGTACCTGAGGACAAGGGACTTGTTCATCTGGTGACCCCAAAGGGATGGACGTCACAGGCACAGCCGTGGGATGTATACAGCTTTCGATGTTGGAAAAACTTTGTTAGAAGACTTTCAGACACAGTTGTGGTGAATGTTGTGATGCTAACCTCCACTTGAGGAACAATATAATGAAGCAGCAGTTGTTAATACATAACAAATCCTCTTAGCCAAGGCTTAACAATGTACTGAATTATACCTAATACAAATAAGGATATCTGGAGGATCACCCGTCACAACTTCAAATCTTACTGAATTTCTGTCGTGTATATTAGTGAAGAAATGTCGTTCAATTTATCTGCATGGGGTCCAAAACGTTATCTTTTAAGTATTTTTTACAAGTTATCACTATTATAATTACTTTCTATCGTAATAATGAGTTGTTATTTTCTATTACAAAGTGAAACGGTAAACTAAGAAACAACCAATCATGAATGTAAAATAATTTAACACACAAAACAAATACAAGTAATATAAATAATTATAATAGTAATAAATGTTTAGGTATTTTAGTTAGGTATGTTGGAAATATTCCAATAGCACATTGTGTACAGCTTATTTTCGAAGAATGGTATTTCAAAAGTGAGCTTTATTATACATGGATGTGTGTGACTTGAAAGCTTCTTATAATTTATAACAAAAGTTTTCACTTATCAAAATTAGTTAATGGTGGTGGGGTGTTTACAAAATTTCTAATTATTACAAAATTTGTTTACACAGTTTTTCAAGAGCATTAAATATCATCTTTTATATGAAATTTTTTTTTATATAAAGCGAAATTGGAAAAACACGTTCTGCGCTATTTTGCCTCCTCTACACATCCGCCAAGCTTCATGAAGTTACCGACACTTGGAAATTATCCCTTGCGAGTCTTAACGGCACATTTATCCTGTGTGTGGAGCAGCGACCATCACCGCCCACCCTGACACTTCAACTGTGGCAGGCTACTTCAATGTCGCCCTTGCAACGTCGTTGTTAAGACACCTGCTCATGGTGTACGCGGTTTCTCGGACACCATGCAACTCCATCTAATCTGCATCTATATTCTTCAAGACACTGGCAAGTGTACCGCATTTCTCACTAAATACTTGTTATTGAAACTTTGTAATTAGCCCACTGCGAGGTAGTTTGCCTCATTCTACAAGTTCCTGTCAGGTCAGGTTTGCCTGCATTTGCATGACATTTCACCGTGGATTAAACACATTTGACCACACTGGTGGTGATGCCCTTCTCTGTATACACTCAATATCTCCTGACAGTCCTGGTTGGCAACGACATCCCCCCCCCCCCCCAAATACTTTAGTAATATACTAGGATGGGTCGCACGAATGTTTGACAAGAACCTCAGTTGCATTTCTCCAGTATCGTACGAATGAAACAATCGCGCCCCGAGAGTAAGGTTTGTTGTTAGATTACGTGAGAACTACAAGTGACGATTTTAAACAGGTACTTACTCCAGCCGTTTTTGGACGCAAAGCCATCTGGGACCAGAGGAATACAGATCATCGCAACCGCTTCTAACTGATAATATTAGGTGTAATAATTTTGGGAATTAGTTCCTCTAACGACATTTTTCTGATCCGACGACCTGGGGGATACAGATGTACTGATAACCGTTTCAGCGCCGTCCGCCTACAGATAGCGTAGTGACATACTCAGCAGAGCGTCATCTAAGTCTACCCTTTAATACGGAATGCTCACAGCCAGAAGGTTCAGTGTGGTGTGCGAATGTGTGAAGCAAGAGGTAACCATGCAACGGAGACGCACTCGTGCTTCCTACAGCCAACTGAGCGAGTTTGAAAGGGGTCCAATTGTAGACTTCCAAGTGGCGGAATGGTCCTTTCGGAGAATTGACACACAAGTTGGACGTGCTGCGTCAGTTGCGAGATTCGTCAACCAATAACTCTTTACAGAACTACGTAAACATGTCGAACAGGCGTGGCATAACGTCTCCCAGGACAGCATTCACCATCTGTACGATCGACTGGATGTCACCAATCTGCGCGATCGACTGATGGCAGAGTCAGCGGCTGCATTGCAACCAGTGAAGGCTACAAGAATCTTGAGTGAATTGGAAACCTCTATACGGCTGTACTCTTTTTTTTTTTTTTTCTTCGGCAGTGTATTTCGAGCAAGTCGCAACTCTCCCCAGCAGCACTCAATGTAACTCACCGGCGCAGCTTTCAACAATATCGCGTGGGTACTGAGACAAGCTGTTCCTGTGGTACGGAAGGCAGGTGGTTCGCAGGACGGGGTCACTGACGTACAACCGAAGCCCCGAGCAGACGCCGTTATTGGATTACAGGGGTGTTGCGCTCGACTTAGCGCTTCCGGTTCCGTGGCACTTGCTCACTTACCAGGCGATCACAGGGGCTGGAAAAACCGTATACCTCGTCTACAAGTCACGTCTGCTGCCAGTATATACATGTCGAATGACTCAAGACTACGAGAACGTTCACTTAGACGAATGGATGCAACAGTGTGCTAATAATGTCCCAGTTCGCGGACCTCTCTTTCACAGCAGGTCTATAGCAGATGATCAACACCACACAACTTTCGTCTACCAGAATGGCTGTGATAATAGCTTGTTGCCACATTCATGAAACACGGAGCAACCTGTGTCGTGATCACGCAGATGTGGTATTTATTCCTATTTGCCTCATCATTGTGCCTCCGCGCAGTGCTATGTTGCTGATATTATTCCCTATAGCTATTGTATTTTCGTGCCTATTTATTATTTACATTTCCATTCACTTTTTACATCCGCAAGCCATCTTGCGGTGTGTGGCGGAGGGCACTTTGTGTACTACTGTCACTTCCCCCTTTCGTGTTTCAGTCGCTCCGTGTAGGATCGAATCTCTCTAATTTTATCTTCACGGCCTTTTCGCGAGGTTTACGCAATATATCTATTGATTCACGTAAGAACACACGCTCTCGAAAGTTGAACAATAATCCACATTGCGATGCAGGAAGCGTCTCTTGTAATGTCTGCCACTGCAGTTGCTTGATCATCTCTGCGACGTTTTTCTGCTTACTAATTAAACATGTAACGAAACGCGCTGCTCTCCTTTGGATAGTCTCCATTTCCTCTAGCAATCGAAACAGGTACGGATCCGAGGTTGACGAGCAACATTTAGGTACTAGTCGAACGAATGTTTTGTAAGCTACTTCCTTGGTTGATGGGCTACATTTCCTGAAAATTCTTCCACTGAATCTCAATCGGGCATCTGCCTTACTCGCGATTAACTTTATGTCACCATTCGATTTCAAATCTCTCCGTACGTATACTCGTAGATACTTTATGGAAGTAACTGCTTCCGGTGACTGTTCTGCAATTGCGTAATCACACAATAAAGGTTCTTTCTGTCCATGCACTTGCAACGTGTTGCATTTGTTTATGTTGAGAGTGAACTGCCACTCCTTGCACCAAGTGTCGACCGTGTGTATGTCTTCCTGAATTTCGCTACAGTTTTCTAGCGTCCCGACTTCTCTGTATACAGCAGCATCATCTGCGAAAAGCCTCATGGTACTTGCGACGTTAGTAACTTTCGTGGCTCACGCCCGAAGTTTATTTTACGTCAGCAGACACCTCTCTGTTCGGAATGACATGCTGTGTTCTGTTGTTGTGTTAGATTTGTCTGTAATCATGGTATCCTTATTCCATTTTTATCGCCGACACAGCGAGATAAGAAATAATGTGTAAAGTTTGTTGGGAGTAGCTAAGTGCTCTCATTCTCAAATACTGGATGAATAAAATCCGGGCATTTGCGTGCCGGGAATTACATTGTCTCGAGACCAACATACAGAATGTAACTTTTAATACTTGTCTTATTGAATTAAGCTTTTAACGTAACATTCCACCTGAGAATGAGCAGATGATGATAGGAATCCAAATTTTGAAATTCTCTCAATAATTACGCGAAATATGGAAAATAAAAGTTTTGTTTCCTTCTGGAAGCTAGTTCGGCAACCTATATTCTCCAAGACACTGGCAAGTGTACCGCATTTCTCACGGTACCGACTCCCGGGTTCCGTTACATCCTTTTAGTAATATCTGTAAGCATGCGCTGCAACGAAAATGCAAGGTTAAGTGGCTGATAAAAAATATATACTATACAGCAACGGTTAACTCTGGGCAGGCGAAGACGGATAACGCAGCTAACTTGAAAAGCGCTCTCGAGATCAACCACGTACGTGTTGTGCTTAGCAGACCGAGAAACTGGCTTGTGCAGCCCCAGTACCACTCGTCACTGGCAGCATTTACTGTTACGAGAACAGTGACAGGGTACGCAGGTCGCTACACACAGTGAAGTGCTGCCACACGACGCCGTCTGTTCTGGCGCGTAGCCAGGAGCGAGGAGGGGAAACCGTTTGGCGGGTCGCACTGGGCAAGGGCGACGGACCAGAAGACCTTGTGGGGTCGGCGAGCAGCGTGCTCCGTGCCTTGCCGCCTGGACCCAGCGGCCTCTTCCCGCAGCCGGCGGCGGAGCGGCTTGGGACCGCGCCAGGCGCCTCCTGGGCCCTCCGTACCCACAGCCTGATTTTAATTACACACGCGTCCGCTTCTACGAAATTCAATTGCAAGCCCAGTGTGGTGCGACATTGTTCTTACGTTTCTCCGACGGAACCAAGACCTTGGGTACGAATAGCAAGAGGGGGAGGGGGGCAGGGCAATGGGGGAGGGGGGAGGGGGATGGGGGAGGGGGGAGGGGGGAGAGGGGTGGAGGGAGGAGGGAGCGGGAGAGGGAGGGAATTGAAACTGCAACAAAAGGATGTAAGATCACTGGATATTGCCACAGAAATGTTTCTCAAGGAGAGCAAAAGCACTAATTTCAATCAAAACGACGTCTAATTTTATTTTCGCTCTAGCAGTAGATACCCTTCAAACTGAAGGTGCGCAGGATGGAAAAAACTAGCAAAAACCGATCAGTTGGGGTCCCGCGGAAATACAGGAACAAGCCATGATACACTTACATTACGACTTATCATAGAAGTGGCTGAAGAAAAGCAACCCTACATTTATAGCATTTGTAGAATTTGACGATGTTGACTAGACTACACCCTTTGTGTTTCATACCTGCTACACTGAAAAGTTCAGAGAGGGAACAGTTACTCGTAATATATGCAGAAACCAGACAAGAGTCGAATGGCATGGGAGGGAAGCAGTGATCAGGAAGGCAGTAAGATAGCGTTGTACCTATCCCCGATATTATTCATTGTGTGCACTGACAAAATAGTAAAGGAAACAAGGGAGAAATCTGGAACGGAAATTAAAGTTCAGGGAGAATAAAAAAAAATTACATGCCGTTTGTTAATGACTTACTTCATCCTTTCAAGAACAGTTCAACGGAACAAACATTATCTTGAAAAGAGATTACACGACAAGCATCATTAAAAGTGACGCGAGCTTAATAGAATATACTCGAATTAAATAAGGAAATGCGGAGGGTAATAGATTACGAAGTGAAATACGAAAAGTAGTCGATGAGTTTTTCTATTTCGGCAGCGAAGTAACTGACGATGGCCGAAATCGAGAGAGTATAAAATGCAGAATGGCAATAACAGAAAAAGCACTTCTGGAAAAATAAATATTTGCTAACAGCTAAAATCAATTAGAGGATTAAGAAGTATTTGTCTGGAGCGCAGCCTTCTACGGAAGTGAAGCGTGAACGACAAGCAGTTCAGACAGTAAGAGATTAAAAGCTTTTGAAATGTGGCGCTACACGAGAACGTCAACGATTTGGACGGGTAGACTGAGTAATCAGAAGATACTGAATCGAATCGGGGAAAATATTTATCGTATAACTTCATTAAAGAAAAAGGTTCCGGTGATGCGAGACACCCTGAGACGTGAAGCAATCGTCAGTTTGGTAAAGAAGGAAGTGTGAGGAGATAACGTTGCAGAGGGACCCCAAGTTAGGAATACAGTGAGCAGGTCGTAGTAGTCATTCAGAGATGGAGAGGCTGGTACAGGGCAGAGAGCTGCGTCAAGGTAGTCTCCGGAGTAAACGCGACGGCAGACATAACGTCCACGGCTGACGTCGCGTTCATTGCAGTGCGCGATCCACAAGGAGGAGCAAAAATTACAGAGTAGCAAGCAGGCTCTGAGACGCCACAAGACGTGCAAGTTCTGAGCAAAGTCCTTTCAACTGTTGAAGTGCCACCTTATGCTAAGGAGACGGAATGCTCCCTCTGGAGAGTACCTAGATGTAATGTCGCAGCAGAACACACGCTCACATAATGTTACATTCACCGGTTTCAGGGTCCTTTCTTCGTTGCTTCAAAAGCCGTACATAACTTCTAAAGCCAAGCACTAAACAGTGAGTTCCGTTGTATGTAGATACACAGAAATCAGATGAAGCTGTGTCAAACACAGAATTTGTACCAGGCGGCCCGATTCAAATCTCGTTTGACAATTATTTTTCAGTGATACCTTCAAGAAGAATATAATAATTCCAATCCCAAAGAAAGCACGTGTTGACAGATGTGAAAATTACCGAACTATCAGTTAAATAAGTCACAGCTGCAATATACTAACGCGAATTCTTTACAGACGAATGGAAAAACTGGTAGAAGCCGCCCTCGGGGAAGATGAGTTTGCATTCCGTAGAAATGTTGCAACACGTGAGGCAATACTGACCCTGCGACTTATCTTAGAAGAAAGATTAAGGAAAGGCAAACCTACGATTCTAGCATTTGTAGACTTAGAGAAAGCTTTTGACAATGTTGACTGGAATAATCTTTCAAATTCTGAAGGTGGCAGGGGTAAAATACAGGGAGCGAAAGGCTATTTACAATTTGTACACAAAGCAGATGGTAGTTATAAGAATCGAGGGGCATGAAAGGGAAGCAGTGGTTGGGAAGCGAGTGAGACGGGATTGTAGCCTCTCCCCGATACTATTCAATCTGTATATTGAGCAAGCAGTGAGGGAAACGAAAGAAAAGTTCGGAGTAGGTATTAAAATCCATGCAGAAGAAATAAAAACTTTGAGATTCGCCGATGACATTGTAATTCTGTCAGAGACAGCAAACGACTTGGAAGAGCAGTTAAACGGAATGGACAGTGTCTTGAAAGGCGGATAAAAGATGAACATAAACAAAAGCAAAAAGAGGATAATGGAATGTAGTCGAATTAAGTCGGGTGATACTGAGGAAATCAGATTAGGAAATGAGACACTTAAAGTAGCAAATGAGTTTTGCTATTTGGGGAGCAAAATAACTGATGATGGTCGAAGTAGATAGGATATAAAATGTAGACTGGCAGTGGCAAGGAAAGCGTTTCTGAAGAAGAGAAATTTGTTAACATCGAGTATTGATTTAAGTGTCAGGAAGTCATTTCTGAAAGTATTTGTATGGAGTGTAGCTGTGTATGGAAGTGAAACATGGACGATAAATAGTTTGGACAAGAAGAGAATAGAAGCTTTCGAAATGTGGTGCTACAGAAGAATGCTGAAGATTAGATGGGTAGATCACATAACTAATGAGGAGGTATTGAATAGAATTGGCGAGAAGAGGAGTTTGTGGCACAACTTGACTAGAAGAAGGGATCGGTTGGTAGGACATGTTCTGAGACATCGAGGGATCACCAATTTAGTATTGGAGGGCAGCGTGGAGGGTAAAAATCGTAGAGGGAGACCAAGATATGAATACACTAAGCAGATTCAGAAGGATGCAGGTTGCAGTAAGTACTGGGAGATGAAGAAGCTTGCACAGGATAGAGTAGCATGGAGAGCTGCATCAAACCAGTCTCAGGACTGAAGACCACAACAACAACCCTAAAGGACTACGCAAATGCTGTGAAATATCTAAATGCAAAGGTACACTGAAAATGTAAGTAGCGTTGTAGTTTTACTTTTCAAAGACATCAGATCCATTCGAGAACTAGCTCTCAATATGCAGCGGTATCATTGGATCATGTCTAGACTGAATGCGGCAGTGGTTTCTGTTCGAGTATTCGGTTATAACACAGAAAGTTTATCGTAATATTCGCTATATGGAGACTGAAATGGATTCCGGAAAGGGAGAGATTACTCTTCAAAACTGAATAATAAGCGAACATCTACAATAATTTTACGACTGTTCTCCGTGGCTTCCTCCCCTTCCTCTTTAACCACGAGATCAAGAGTTAGGCCACCACAAAGCCCGGCCTGGTGCCCATTTCTTCCTCGGTGTTGATACGTCCGTTTCTCCTTTTGCAGCACAGTTCATAGTTGCTGCTGGTAATCCTTACCCAGAGGTGCTTTCCAGACGGTTTATTTTTGTTTTTATTTTACTCAAAAGTGGCTCGTTTCAAAAAATGGTTCAAATAGATCTGAGCACTATGGGACTTAACTTCTGAGGTCATTCTGAAGAACTCGACAACAGCATTTAGTTTTTAAACTAACACTGCGAGTGAACAGCAGCTACAGACATGGCGCATTGTAAGTGTGACGTTAACCCGTAGGGTCGAGGCCTCAGTTATGGTCACATTAAGGGCAATTCGAGATACACCACATTTTTAGTATAGGAAGAAAGTATACAAATTACTTCAAAAATCTTATCTATTGCTTCAAAGTCTACACATTACAACCATGTAAAAACAAATATTCTAAGTTATTTAACAAAAGCAGAAAAAAATATTGAAAAATAAATGGCGCATTTCCCCAGTTTTGGCCATGTTAACCCTACCTATGGCCAGTTGTTGTTTCCCCACTTATGGCCACTTCATATTATAATAAAACTATGGCTAAAATAATTGTCAATCCATGTGCCAGAAAGTAATTTGTGCTTTATACAAGTATATAAGACAACAGACAACAAACATACATCAATAGGTAAAAGGTACAGAAACTGAATGAACAGAAAAAAAAAATCGTTAGGCAAAGTATTGTCCCAGTAATTACTTAAATCAACTTCCACACAAGTTTATTTCTCACGAGTATCAATGGAACCAGGAAACTTTGTTTTTAATGAACGTCCTTCTTGCATCAAGACTGGATCTGGCAGTTTCCCTATAATATCATCACCCGTTATAGTCGAAACATTTTCAATGTATTCGAAACAAGTTTTCTGAACATTAGAACTTTTTAGGCACTGAATTTCATATTCAGAGTCAGAAAGCACTTTCTAAATTACAGATACATACTTAAAAATTGCAGGTCTTGTTCTTCTATTTCCTGTTAAACTAAATTTTACCAAAATACAGTCCCCTACTTTCAAATTCTCACTCGAAGATAGTTTCACATTTTCTGGTATTTCATCTTCATCTCCTACGTAGTCATCGAAACTGCTTCCATTGTCCGTCCATTCTCGTTCCTCGGAAGATGGCTCTGAGCACTATGGGACTTAACATCTATGGTCATCAGTCCCCTAGAACTTAGAACTACTTAAACCTAACTAACCTAGGGACATCACACAACACCCAGCCATCACGAGGCAGAGAAAATCCCTGACCCCGCCGGGAATCGAACCCGGGAACCCGGGCGTGGGAAGCGAGAACGCTACCGCACGACCACGAGATGCGGGCTCCTCGGAAGAACTTGTTGGCCTATCACTTAACTCTTGTCTGTTTCTTGTTTTCCACTTTTTTACATGAGATAATGCCAAGTGCTGCTCTTTGGACTTTAACTCCTTCATAGCTTTTCTTTTCCTTTTTTCCTGCTCCTTCTCCTGCTTCTCTTTTTCCTTCAGTTCATGATATTCCATCCACTTGTCACTAGTCACAACAGTGGGTGTATGTTCTTTCTTTCTCTTTTTGCCTCGTTGTTTGGGTTCTGGCCAAGTGATGACACTTTCAAAAACTGTTGCTAATGATTTTCGTGGTGTCACTTGGATACGCACTGAAGATGGACTATGGTTGGATATTGGAGTACCTGAATTATGTGAAATACTGTTGGGGGTTGTTGATATATCTGCAGGAATAAGACTGTTGGTGGGTGTTGAAAATATGTCAATATTATCAACATTTTGATTAAGTCTGTCTGTGTTTTGTGAAACATTCTCTGTTTATCTTCAGAGGGAGGCGCTATGCTATCTGTCAGAATGTCATCAGTGTTACCACTAGCACCATGCATTTCAACCTCATCAGCTATTTTTCTCCAGAACTTGAAAAGTAATAATGCTTCTTGATTTCCTTCCCACTCATGATTCCTTCTCTTGGTTGCTATGTATGAGAAATGTCTCGGAAGTTCCTCATTTGTCTGGACTGTAGTTGAGGCTGGTATACTATGAACAACTATCTTGCTGTAATCTACATTGTTCACATTAAATGGAAACAGACCAGTGTCCCTGAAACCAGCACGAATATTTGCCACCATTTTAGGTTCTGTAATAATTTGTAACAGAACAGAAGGTACATCAGATTTTGAAATTTCAGTGCCATTATTTTCAAAACGCCATTTCTGAACAATCTTCTTCCACTTTTTTTCATAGGTCCAAAGACAACTACTCTAATGGTTGCAAGATGTGTGTAGAATTGGGATGGAGAGCAACTAGAATGATCTGATTTTCCCTACAATATCTGCTCAAATGAAGTGTCAAATGAGAGCAGTGCCCATCTAAAAATATTACTACAGGCCGGGAAATTTCAGCTGCTTTCAAGAACGGATCAAATACATTTGTTATATACTCAAAAAAACTTTCACCTGTCATCCACCCATTTTCTGTTTTTCCAATGCCCCAGTTTGGGGGAGCTGCTTTCACCAATGACCGTCTTCTGGCTAATAATGGAAGCAAAGCTAAAGAAAAATCAAGACACTTTCATAGGATTTGTCGACCTGGAAAAAGCGTTCGACAATATAAAATGGTGCAAGCTGTTCGAGATTCTGAAAAAAGTAGGGGTAAGCTATAGGGAGAGACGGGTCATATACAATATGTACAACAACCAAGAGGGAATAATAAGAGTGGACGATCAAGAACGAAGTGCTCGTATTAAGAAGGGTGTAAGACAAGGCTGTAGCCTTTCACCCCTACTCTTCAATCTGTACATCGAGGAAGCAATGGTGGAAATAAAAGAAAGGTTCAGGAGTGGAATTAAAATACAAGGTGAAAGGATATCAATGATACGATTCGCTGATGACATTGCTATCCTGAGTGAAAGTGAAGAAGAATTAAATGATCTGCTGAACGGAATGAACAGTCTAATGAGTACACAGTATGGTCTGAGAGTAAATCGGAGAAAGACGAAGGTAATGAGAAGTAGTAGAAATGAGAACAGCGAGAAACTTAACATCAGGATTGATGGTCACAAAGTCAATGAAATTAAGGAATTCTGCTATCTAGGCAGTAAAATAACCAATGACGGACGGAGAAAGGAGGACATCAAAAGCAGACTCGCTATGGCAAAAAAGGCATTTCTGGCCAAGAGAAGTCTACTAATATCAAATACCGGCCTTAATTTGAGGAAGAAATTTCTGAGGATGTACGTCTGGAGTACAGCATTGTATGGCAGTGAAACATGGACTGTGGGAAAACCGGAACAGAAGAGAATCGAAGCATTTGAGATGTGGTGCTATAGACGAACGTTGAAAATTAGGTGGACTGATAAGGTGAGGAATGAGGAGGTTGTACGCAGAATCGGAGAGGAAAGGAATATGTGGAAAACACTGATAAGGAGAAGGGACAGGATGATATGACATCTGCTAAGACATGAGGGAATGACTTCCATGGTACTAGAGGGAGCTGTAGAGGACAAAAACTGTAGAGGAAGACAGAGAGTGAAATACGTCAAGCAAATAATTGAGGACGTAGGTTGCAAGTGCTACTCTGAGATGAAGAGATTAGCACAGGAAAGGAATTCGTGGCGGGCCGCATCAAACCAGTCAGTAGACAGATGAAAAAAAAAAAGAGTGTCCGGAAACGTAATTCTTGGCTGTAAAATGGGTTTGAAGGCATGATCACTTTCAAATTTCACTTTTCACGTTACGGCCACGAACTGATAAGACAGCTTCGTCGTAAGTCCTAGTTGTAATTATGACGTCACATACCGTTTACGTCGGACTACAACCTGCGAGAAAATGCAATTTCGCTACAAGGAGGTTTGACAGGCGCTCCACGGACGCGCCGCACGCCCGTAGTTTGAGGCGACGTTCTTCGCCACTTGCCCATTCTCACTTACTCATTCAGCCCAACTCAGTGTCGTTCTCTCTCTGTCACTCACTGCCAGTGTCCCACCTCTTTGCTCTCTCTTACTGCTAGTATCTCATTCATTCCTTCCCACTGCTGGGACCTCTCCTCACTGTCACCATCTCTCTCGTCCTCATCACTGTCATACACTGTGTCTCTCATTATCAATGCCTCTCAACCACTTCCACTTTATTCCTCTCACCTGTCTCCTCCACTCATTTCTCATCAATGTTCTGTAATTGTCAGCTATGTTCCACTGCCACCGTCTACTTCGCTCTTTCGACACCACAACCACTGTCTACTGTTTTCCAGTATTTATTACTTTTCCGTCTCTTTCCCGCTGCCTAAAGTCTCCTCCTCTCTCAGCATAAAACGGAGCGGATATGTTACCATGCCAGAATTTTTAAATACATGAAATGTATTCGTAATTGCGAATTGGGACAACCATCAGCTGTATGATGGAACGACGAATATGAAAATTTGTGCCGGACCGGGACTCGAACCTGGATTTCCCGCTTACTGTAAGCGCTCGCCTTACAATTAGGCCATCCGTGCACGCTTCACGGTTCGACCGAGGCTACCACACGAAATTACAGAGAAATCCAGACCTTCAGCTGCTCACAGGCGTTTATAAAAATCAACAGGGACAGTTGAAAATGTGTGCCCCGACCGGGACTCGAACCTGGGATCTGCTGCTTACATGGCAGACGCTCTATCCGTCTGAGCCATCGAGGACACAGAGTGCGACTGCAGGGACTTATCTGTGGCACGCTTCCAGTGAGACCCACATTTCCAACTTACTGTCCACACACTACATTTATACAGCCCATGCCCACTATACTCATTACTCGCGGCAGTCAATCTACCGGTTCCTGTAAGAATTTGAGCAATGTGAGTGCATCCGGACTGAAGAAGATCATTGGCCGGTAAGCTTTATATACATGAAGATGGCATCTGTTCTTTCGGACATGTGCGAAAGAACAGATACCATCTTCACATAGAGACTGCCACATGTCGTCTACCATGTGTCTACAACCTGCACCCCTACATCCGTTATGTATATTCCCGTACCGGGGACAAATTTTAATTGAATGTCGCTTGCTCGGTGTCGGCGGATAATCACGACATTGCTGGGCCTGTTCTTCAAGGTGCTGAGGAAGGCAGAGTGAGGCACCATGTACTCCACTTTTCGGTCAGAGTCTTTTAAACAGGAGCATATTCGCTCCGATACGACCATTTTTCCTCGGGTTCCCTTCTTTTCCCTACTGAAGCATGGCATGTTACTCATATGAAAAGAACTTTATGGGTCAGTAAAGTCTTGGTAGTTTACGGGTACCTCACACTGACATTGTTAGTTTCGGCAGATTTTAATTGCTATCTTCAGATCATCTACATACACTGACGGAAAAACAATACCAACACAAAGGATGAGTCGTGTGAGGTAAACGAAAGTTGGTAGGCGTGTTTCTGCATCGCATACGAGTGGCGCTACTAGCGCCTCTACAACGATGCAAATCAGGTTTGCTTTAAATGCGAGCTGCAACTGTCGTGAGCGTCACTCATCAATATCGGACGTCGTGAGTTGATGTTTGCCAAGAATGCTTTGAACACACGGAAGACGCCATTAGCAACAGCTCACTGAGTTTGAATGAGGTCGTGTAATACGGCTACGAGAAGCTTGATGTCCCTTCCTCC
Source organism: Schistocerca piceifrons (assembly GCF_021461385.2). Classification (NCBI taxonomy): domain Eukaryota; kingdom Metazoa; phylum Arthropoda; class Insecta; order Orthoptera; family Acrididae; genus Schistocerca; species Schistocerca piceifrons. The sequence goes on along the minus strand of NC_060140.1, from coordinate 22,428,006 downwards.
ACATTGCAGAACGACTTGGTAGGAATGTAGCCCCTGAGCATGATCGCTGCCAGCGGTGGTCGCAGGAATGTACGACCACGTGGCACTACCGAGAAGGTACACCATCGTGTTCGGCGTATGGATTTGGGTTGTTTGGGGGACGAGACCAGACAGCGAGGTCATCGGTCTCATCGGATTAGGGAAGGACGGGGAAGGAAGTCGGCCGTGCCCTTTCAAAGGAACCATACCGGAATTTTCCTGGAGCGATTTAGGAAAATCACGGAAAACCTAAATGCTAGCCACTGCGCCACCTCGCTCGGTTTCGCGTATGGCTCTGACGCATCTTAACAACAGGGTCTGCAGCAGCTGGCTCCACAGTGACAAGTGTTTGTTTAAAAAAAAAAAAAAATAAAAATCAAGGTACATTTCTAAGACATATATAGACCGTGCTACATCTACTTTATTACAGAATTACTGCAACTGTACAATGGATACTGGTATGCCTCTACATGTTACATTACATCTTTGCTGCATACTATTTCCGGCCTGCTTAGCCCTGGTTACTAATTAACCAGGTTACCGTCCCCAGGTGCGAGGAGCCGGGCCGGCTACTACTAGGCTAACCACTGCCTCGAGTTCATTTGTTATGGAGGATCAGAAGGCTGGGCATACAGTAACGACTGCAGGTTAACGCGCCTTTTTGAGCTACAGCCTGGCACGGTTATAGCTGGGGTAGGGGTACGCGAGAGCTTCATTTGTTCGGGGGTGACGTGCCCGGCACTGCGCCACTCCCTGCCAGCGTCCCAGACCGATCTACCCGCTGTGGCGAGAGCTGGGATGCGTTACGCAGCAGACTTCTGTCGGTGTGCTGTCTCCGCGGGAACCGGTTCTGCGCGCCTTGTCGTCGAGATCCGTGAGAAAGCCCCATCCGCAGCCGCGGTACACAAATTCTGTTGTGGCGAGCCAACAGCGTGTATTCGTTTCACTGTCCGACTCGATGCAGCGTCGCCGACATTTTGAGGCCACTGTGAGGCTAGAGCAGAGCAGCTGCAAGGGTAGTCACAGTGAACAAAAGCGCCTGGCACTTACGATTTACTTCGTCACGTTAAAAAGTCGCTCGACATTCTTTTACTCTCTGTCGTACAAACTGCACACACTGACCCTTCCAAACGTGGCGACGCAGCCGCGTGGTTGCAGAGCGGGGGTAGCGAGTTGCCGGCTCGGCAGGTTGTGCTGCATTCTTATCTTCACTCGTGGTCTGTCAGCGCTCTGTGACTGGTGAATAGGAGCATTTGGCAAATTCTGTTGTTCTTTTCTGCTGCAAAAGTGACATCCCTTTGTCCTCATTGTGGTCTTCAGTCCGAAGACTGGTTTGATGCAGCGCTCCACGACAGTCCTACTGCGCCTTACTTCCGAATAACTCTGCAAGCGCCTGCCATAAACCTGCTTACTATATCCATCCTTTGGTCTCCCTCTGCAATCTCTACACCACGCACTCCCCTCCACTATCAAACTGACAAGCCCTCGATGCCTCAGAACGTGTACTATCAGCAGATTCTTTCTTTTGGTCAGTCTGTGCCATAAATTTCTTTTATGCCTAGTTCAGTTCTATTCGGTACATCACTCGTCACTCGATCTACTTACCCAAATCTTCAACATTCTTGCATGGTACGACTTGTCAAAAGCCTCTATTCTCTCACTGTCTACACTGCTTATCGTCCACGTCTCAGGGTCATTTCACACTTATCCGGCGCTTTTCACATGGACACGGTTGCCGTGCAATCGCTGACAATACGCGACTGCAGCACGATTTGTGCACATATTCCTAAATACTGACAAACAGTTAGCAAATGGGTCGCAACAAATTACTGACTCGGGTGATCCAGTCAAAATGAAAAGAGAATATGTTGGAGGATTTTTATACTTTTAGGGAACTTAAGAAATGATGGTGACACTTTTTTCAACTGTTTGAGGATAAGTTTGCAAACTTTGGCGATCTACGGGTAAGAAAACAGGATTCAATACAACTCCGCAACATATCCTTCCGAGAATAAATCCAGCCTATACACACATGTTGACAGTCACAGATGAGTCGAAAATACGAAGCATTTTAAATTTGTTATTTCTGTTTCCAAGGACATTAATAATATTGTGTATTATAAGGAGATTAACAACGTAACAGAGAAAAACGTCAGTGGATCAGCTGATGAGATTTTGGAGTGATCTGAAACAACAGGCTACGCACAAAACGTCCCTGTGAAGTCCTGGTAGCGGATGTGTAGTATATAGTGCAGACTGTGCCGCGCTCAATGCTATCCACGTGATACGCTAGGACCACACTTTTTCCCTCCAGAAACGATTTGTAACACTGTAAACTGGAATTCCACTACGCAATATTAGAGGACGGAATTATTCGCCTGAGAAACGACTTGTGGCTTTCTGGCTTTTACACCCCGCTGCTACTTGTTAATAGTTCAACTGAGACTGATTCCCGTTTTTTTTATTATTAAAATTAGAACTTCCATGTCTGCTTCCATCATGATAAAACAGATTAGGACTGTTCAAACAACTGTAGTTTCACACCAAAGAAGACACAAGAAGTGAGGGGTACCACAACAAACGTCAAATACCGCCAGATGTGAACGCCAAGAATGCCCCATGGCCACCTCGCCACTGGTCGTCTTTGTTTGCTGTCGCCGGCAGCCGTCTGTGGCAGCGGCAGCTCGGCACCCATGTGCCGTTTATGTTCAAATGTGTGTGAAATCTTATGGGACTTAACTGCTAAGGTCATCAGCCCCTAAGCTTACACACTACGTAACCTAAATTATCCAAAGGACCCTTCACACACGCACTCACATGCCCGTGGGAGGACTCGAACCTCCGCTGGGACCAGCCGCACAGTCCATGACTGCAGCGCGTAAGACCGCTCGGCTAATCCCGCGCGGCCATGTGCCGTTTAATCGGCACCGGGCCAGTGTGAAACTTCCCATGCGGTGCATCTCGTGACAACCATGTACCGGCGCCGCTTAGATAGCAGCCGGACGCGAGTGTGCAAGGTTACACTCCAGACAAATACCTTGACAAAAGACTTACCAACACTTAAATTGATATTATATGGTAACAAATTCCCATTGTTCGTAAATGCTTTCCTTGCTATAGACTGTCTGCATTTTGTATCTTTTCTACACCGACCATCATCAACTGTAGTTTGCTATTTGGGCAGAAAAAGATAGTTGATGATGATCGTTTATCACTTGGCAGTTATCCTCTTCATATCAACATAACTGCTGTACCGCATATTACCGACGATCTGCCTTATGTACCTAAATCTACGCTTGTCCCTGTGATTCTTTCCGTCTAGAAGCCCTTCAGTTGCACTATTCAGCAACGACTCGTGCAGTAATCTGTCCCTAACCATTCTCTCTTCCCGTTTCATTAAGTTCATTAGTAGTCTATTTCTCGTTGACTTGTTCCAGAACATTATCATTTCAAACTCCATCAGTCTATCTGATATTAGATGCTCTCTGCTCTCCTATAACATTTGAAAGGCTTCTAGTCGTTTCAGTTTTGTCTTACTGTCTGTCCATATTTTGCACCTCTACAGTGCTGGGCTCTAAACACACTGTAAGCCAAAGAACAATTTAAGTACCACGAAAACAGGGTAGAATGTTAGTGTAACTTTGCACACCTACAGTACTGTAGCAATTCACTGTGACCTATAGATCCGCCGCCATGGGACATTAGTGTTGTCTGTGTTTACTTCTATTACCCGGTCTGGTAGTGCATGTATGATGGCCTGAGCGGCGTCAAATGCCGAAAGATCTCTGTGAAGCACACGAGATGCAGGGAACTCGTGTGACAAAGCGTTATCCGCACCTGACGTAGTCTGCAAGTAGCCTCATTCTGGTTCTCCATTTGGCCGGCTGGTGGAATCCAGATTTGTTGGGCATTCGGATATGACAGTGACCCAATCTCGGACTGCACGGGAACGAGCGGGCTGTGTTCTGGTAGAACACGTCTGGCCACTACAAGGGAGGATCGGCACAGTGTACCGGGCACCCTTTTACATCTGCGTCTGCCATCCGAGAATTAGTAGTGAACTGCCTGCAACATTCTGTGTCATTCAGCACCACTGGTCGGAGACTAGCAGCAGACGGCATAGGCTGCAGTTAACAGCACGGCTGGTAGTGGTCGACGGGACTCTGATGGTGCAGCTGTACGTGACGGACATTCTGCTTCCTCGTGTGTTACTTCTGATGCGACAGTATCCTGGTGACATTTTTCAACAGGACAATCCTCGCCCACACCAGTTTCTCTACGAACTGTGTGCGATGTTGACGTGCCCTCGTGGCAAGAAAATCGCCAGATCTGTCCTCGTTAGAACACGTGTGATACCAGCTGGGATGTCAACTCCGTCACTGCACCCAGTATCCGGGATATCGAGGATTACGTACGACAGCTGTGGCCAGCTCACCTCAGCAGACGATACAATGGTTTCATGGCACCCTTCCCAAACGCATCATCTGGGCCAGAGGGTGCAACGCCACACTGGTAAGTGGGCTTGTACTGCAGCGTTCTTTGTAAATCTGACTCTATACTGTAATCACTGCAATAACATCATATAATCTCCTCCTCCTCCTCCTCCAGGTGCTTAACTTTTTTTTAAGGCAATGCTTGTGTTTCATTAACCTCTTTCTGACCTCAAATTTCATATTTTTGGATGTGAGGAGGTGTTTCTCTTTATAGAAAGCCTCTTCTCCCAATCGTTGTACATCACGTCTTTTCGCATTTTATGTCTTGTTTCCTTCCTAGTCAGCAAAATTCCTCCATCTCTTAGATATTCTCTCCCCCCTCTTCAGCATTCAGCCACGCAGCACATCCGCCTGCTGCGCACACCGTCATCTCAAAGGTGTTCTTGTGTAGGTCCGTATTTTAGCTACCAGGCACTGCACGGGAGTCGTATTCGCAACTATGGCGGTTCAGACCCCATTCCTCCATGAAAGCTTTAGTGGTTTTAGGTCAATTACGGAAAACGTAAGTCAAACACCAGTATGGTGCTTCTGCAACAGCTTCACAAATTTCCTTCATTAACTCGAGCTCCTGTTCAGTCACTAATGACTTCGTGGTCGCCGGCCGCGGTGGTCTCGCGGTTCTAGGCGCGCAGTCCGGAACCGCGGCGACTGCTACGGTCGCAGGTTCGAATCCTGCCTCGGGCATGGATGTGTGTGATGTCCTTAGGTTAGTTAGGTTTAAGTAGTTCTAAGTTCTAGGGGACTGGTGACCACAGCTGTTAAGTCCCATAGTGCTCAGAGCCATTTGAACCATTTTTGAACTTCGTGGTCGACGGGCTTTTATATCCTTAATTTCATTTAACACGCGTTTGATTTCATTAATTTCTGACTGCTAATGTTTAATGTAGGTAACTGCAGTAGTCTAGGAAGCAGCTGAAATCCTATTCACATACAACAATAACAAGTAGAAATGGATAGTGAAGCATACACCGTCCATCAAAAAAGTTCTGAGAATGGCTCTGAGCACTATGGGGCTTAAAAAGTTCTCAGAATGATTTTACTCCTGGCATAAGCGACGTCATACCAGTAACCCCAGATTCAGCTTCAACTAACAATGGTAAATATCAGATGTGGATTCGACCAGTCCAATTGTAAGCAGGCAGTGTTAAGTAGTGGACTGCGACAATGGAGAACCACTGCGGGTTCTGTGCCAACAATTCCATACATTGTGCCAGCTACCAGAGGGCGGCCAGTCAATAGCTAACATGGCAAAACAAGAAAAAAAAATCAGTTTTAAGTGTGCGTTGCCATAAACCGCACGTTTCTACTTGTTCCCATTCCTAAAATATACATGATCAGACTTGTAAAGATCATTTTGGAACATAACGAATGCGTAAAGGAGAGCGTCTAAGCGTGCTTGCCGCTGCGTTTTTAATAGACTAAAACGAAGAAACTATCTAGGGTTCGGTCCTCCTTTAACGAATTTTAATCAAGGTTTATTACAATTTGTTTCCAGTCAATTGAGTTTCCACAGACACGAAAAAAGGTTTAGGTTTACGCCCGACAGTTGTGTAAAAATCCCTCCAGCACGCCTCTTAACGCCCTCAAAATTAGGACCAATCCGGGAAAATTTGGACTATTGCAGTCCTAATGGGAGATGCAAAGATAAGCACAACAAGAGTTGACAACTTTTTAAGAGAGAAAGTATCTTTTTTCAGGGAGATGTGAAGGAAAAGAATACTCCTAAAAATATATTCAAAATGTTTGCATTTACTTACTGAAATACGAATTTTCGTACTTGTGGCATTAAATATCAGTTTTTTTGTTGGTTTTTAAAATCTCATATATGGTGCTGCACTGTAGATTTATGTACATATGAATGAACAATCACTTTTTAACACCTTTTTATTAGGTAAGTTTCTTGTCTCTTTTTCGGTACCAATTTTGCAATTGATTTTTAACTAACTTCCCGATAAGCTAGAGTCTTGAAACTTTCAACTTAGCTCAGAACTGAGTACAATGCAATGTTAACTCGCCTTCTCTTCTGGTGTGTGCTGGAGAGCGGGCAGTTGGTGTACCGCTGCTATTTCCCTGTTTTCTTGTTCCAGCAGCGAATGTTTCGCATTAAAGAACGATTGCCGCTAAGCTTCCCTTTCAGCTCGATACTCTCTCATTTTTACATTCGCCAATGAGGAAGCAATATATTGGTTGACTCAGTTGAAGAGAAACTGAAATAAACCTGAGGTTTACCACATGTCTGTTGTAATCTCATCAAAATGTTTTAAATAAGTTGAAAAATTTCACACGCAAGACTAAAAACCAGAAAATAACTATTTAAATAGAGAAACTTATTAATATAAACCGGTTTTAAATCGCATTAATAAGTATTAAATAATCTCTCCTATCCCCATACAGATTCTTAACGTTATACAGATAGCCCTGAAAATTTGCGCTTGTCAATTGCGAATAGCCATAACACTACCTGTAAAACTGAAAACTTCGGGGGCACGTATGTAGTTGGCTACGTAATTTTCTGTACTGAAAAGCTGAAATATGTAAGTAAAATCACTCAAACGCGGCGAGTGAGTGAAAACATTCACCCAACGGCCACAACCGACGGAGACTTGTTTCAGTCGGTTGTCTCACACTGGATAAAACCACTCAAACGTAGTGAGTGAGTGAGCCACGGAGGTAGAAAAAGGAGGGAGTTGTCCTTAGGCCACAAACTTGAAGCCGCCGTCTGCCGTCTTAGTAGCCTAAAACATGAGGTTCACTGCAGTTATACCTCCAAAATTCACCACGGTGACGTCACTCTGGCATGCCCGTACCCAGTTTCAACCGTGTTGGGTGTTTTGACTGTGTGGAGACATAGTTGTTTTATCAAAAATGAATGACTGCGTTGTTTACTACTCGATTCGATCGTAACCTAAAGTTTACAAGAATCACACTTCATTCGTAAGAGTGGCAGTTCGTGCAAATATTTATTTTGTATACATGTTGTACCTTTTTTATTTTATTGTAGTGGTTTTATTTCTGTCATTTGACTTCAGATTTGCCTTGCTTTACTCAGCGTCTGTACATTCTCTTCTTTCCTGTTTCTTTCACTGCCTTCCAAATCGCAAACGCTCCAACATCCGAACCACACTGTGTTAACGGTCTCGTCGCGCACAACACACGGCTACGTAACTGGCAGATTGTTGGGGCAGCATCTCATCTCATGCCATGTCCGAAATTCCTCCCGCCGATACTTTTCATTAATCGGAGACAGTGGTGATGTGCGTGTTAGTTTTGTGTGCACGAGTGTCTGTGTGTTCTTTGTTTCCTTTCTGAAGAAGGCATTGGCTGAAAACTTTTGTGAACACACTTTTCGTCGCGCAGCCTACTGCTCGGCACGTGAGTTAGCAATCTAACCGCTTCACAGTATAATTATTTCATCATGAAGTTTGTTGTAAATAATCCACTCCACTTAAACAGTAACAATGTTGTACATAATTAATATACCAGAAGAAAAAAAGGACATTCATTGCTCCACAGTAAGGTTTTCTGTAGCACAAACACGGGTTAACAATGCTGCAACCGAAAGTTTTGATCACTTATGCATTGATATAAAATGCCTTACAGACAGCAAAGTACAATTTGAAACCAAACTGAAAACTTTTCTTTTGACAGCACCTCCAGTTCCGCAGAAGAATATCTATTATTGTAATGTGTAAATGGTGATGGGTAAGAACTACTGACTAACATATGTCTGTCTTTAATTAAAAAACGAAAAAAAACAATAAATGATCAGCACGGAGGCATATTTACAAAAAAAAGCCAGTATGCGATGATTCGTTCCACATCATTACGATTTATCGTGAAAATGATCCATAGGACAGCAAACTAACTAACTATTGGTATATCACAAAGCGTTGTATATTAGGCTTATATACTTCGAAAACTTCAAAATAAAATGCAAAAGCAAAAAGAAGCAGATGATCAAAGTAGATGTACATTCCAACTGTGTTATGTTTGGTTATTCCCGAAAAACTGACAGTTACTGGCGACATATATTCCGGGAAAATGAGGAAATAGGCTATCGTTGGAAAGGTATGCCTACGACTTACACGGATTAGGCTAGCATTTCAAAAAAAATTACTTATATACATGTTAAAGCGTTTGAGACCATTCCCATAATCACATTTAAGCATTCCACAATGCTGGAAGAAGTTTAAAAAATTATATCCTTTATTTCACCCGGTAAATTGCTGTTACTGGCCACAGACTGAATGGCGTATCATAGATAAGATTTCAAATTGAGAAGATGTGTAAATTACGGTGAGACTAATGCAGTGACAAGCTAATACAACAAGAACTCTATTCTGCTTGGAGGAATAACTCTATGTAGTTTTCCTTTTGCTTTTCAATAATCGCTTACTTTGCTGACATGCACAAGATATGATAGCATACGTTTCCTCATAGAACACGTTTATAGGCTAACAAAGAACACATAGGTAAGTTTTTTGCAAATGTGAACAATAAAAATGTTGAGCATAGGAGCTGAATGCTGAAAATATTACGAACAAGCAGCAGTACCAGCAAGCAAACAAGCATTGGTCTGTGAGTTCCAGCTTCATCGATACAAATATAGTAAAAGTAGAATGAAATGCATTTCGAAACCATCCTTTATTATCACATTCTTCTGTCCTTGGTTATTAGAAATGTATCGACAGAAAAAAGTTACATTAACGAGGCCAAATGTGTCTTATTACTAGAACAAATATGCATTCGGAACAGAGAAACGTTCGAAATTGTCTTCCTGACATATTCTTCTTGCAAGTATTGCAAGTTTTAGTATTTACAACAGTTTTTGGATCTACACGTGAGAAGTAATGAACAAGAAGCAATCGTAAACAGTAATCGGCTAATGCTTTGGGCTACTTAAAATGGCGATAGGCCCCGCCCACTCTAGCTTCACAACATACAGCGTATGTCCACAGTGTCACCTCCCTTCTTTTTTTAACACCATGGTGAAAACATTCATATTACTGACATGGCCGCAGGGACTAGTTCATTCGGTTGTTTCATTCGACTGAAAAATCGACTGAACGAAAAAGCAATCGACTGACCAATCGATTGTTAAAAAACAGTCGATTGTCCCATCACGAATTGCAACGAATGTTTTACGTAACGTTAACATTTAAGAAACAAGGCCCCGGGAGTAGACAACATTCCATTAGAACTACTGACGGCCTTGGGACAGCCAGTCCTGACAAAACTCTACCATCTGGTGAGCAAGATGTACGAGACAGGCGAAATACCCTCAGACTTCAAGAAGAATATAATTCCAATCCCAAAGGAAGCAGGTGTTGACAGATGTGAAAATTACCGAACTATCAGTTTAATAAGCCACAGCTGCAAAATACTAACGGGAATTCTTTACAGACGAATGGAAAAACTAGTAGAAGCCGACCTTGGGGTATTTGTAGACTTAGAGAAAGCTTTTGACAATGTTGACTGGAATACTCTCTTTCAAATTCTAAAGGTGGCAGGGGTAAAATACAGGGAGCGAAAGGCTATTTACAATTTGTATAGAAACCAGATGGCAGTTATAAGAGTCGAGGGGCATGAAAGGGAAGCAGTGGTTGGGAAGGGAGTGAGACAGGGTTGTAGCCTCTCCCCAATGTTATTCAATCTGTATATTGAGCAAGCAGTGAAGGAAACAAAAAGAAAAATTCGGAGTAGGTATTAAAATCCATGGAGAAGAAATAAAAACTTTGAGGATAATGGAATGTTGTCGAATTAAATCAGGTGATGCTGTGGGAATTAGGTTAGGAAATGAGAGGCTTAAAGTAGTAAAGGAGTTTTGCTATTTGGGGAGCAAAATATCTGATGGTGGTCGAAGTAGAGGGGATATAAAATGTAGACTGGCAATTGCAATGAAAGCGTTTCTGAAGAAGAGAAATTTCTTAACATCGAGTATAGATTTAAGTGTCAGGAAGTCGTTTCTGAAAGTATTTGTATGGAGTGTAGCCATGTATGGAAGTGAAACAGGGACGATAAATAGTGTGGACAAGAAGAGAATAGAAGCTTTCGAAATGTGGTGCTACAGAAGAATGCTGAAGATTAGATGGATGGATCACATAACTAATGAGGAGGTACTGAATAGAATTGGCGAGAAGAGGAGTTTGTGGCACAACTTGACAAGAAGAAGGGACCGGTTGGTAGGGCATGTTTTGAGGCATCAAGGGATCACAAATTTAGCATTGGAGGACAGCGTGGAGGGTAAAAATCATAGAGGGAAACCAAGAGATGAATACACTAAGCAGATTCAGAAGGATGTAGGTTGCAGTAAGTACTTCGAGATGATGAAGCTTGCACAAGATAGAGTGGCATGGAGAGCTGCATCAAACCAGTCTCAGGACTGAAGACCACAACAACAACAACTTTAAAAGATAGTTTTAAAACTGGATACTACTCTAAAGTATGCTTAGGATGAAAATTTACATTTTCAAAAGAACAGAAAGATGACGTAAATAAGCCTGTGCTTTTGTTAGCAAAGATATTTTATGGAATATCTTCTGTTGTGTTGAGGAGGTTCAAATGGCTCTAAGTACTATGGGACTTAACATCTGAGGTCATTAGGCCCCTAGACTTAGAACTACTTAAACCTAACTAACCTAAGGACATCATACACATCCATGCCCGAGGCAGGACTCGAACCTGCGACCGTAGCAGCAGCGCGGTTCCGGACTGAAGCGTCTATAACCGCTCGGCCACAGCGGCCGGCTGTTGAGAAGGTTAGTGAATGAATATGCCGAGGGAATCAGCATAATTTTAATAAATCGTCCAAAATAACTGAGAAGTACTGGCTCACGGGATTTCTTACAAATCCGTCAGTCAGCATTCGGAAACCTGCGGATCTCTGCTTTTAACACAAGTGAAGTTAAACTCTTTTTCTCTAACCTCATCGCTATACTCAAGCTGGGAGAGTGGGAGGACATTAAAACGTGTTGTGCATTGAGTACCTGTGGGACATATGTGCCTCCCATGTTTACTTTTCCTCGGCTTAGGATGACCCCTGCCCTACAGAGGTAGCCCATCAAATTCAATGTATCAATGTAGCAAGAATGGTTCGATGACCCAAGATCTCTTTGAAAATTGGCTGAAGCATTTTGGTAACTTTACCAAGGCATCTAAGAACCATACCATACCTGTAAGTTTTGCAAGGACAATGAAACAGAAGTGGTAACACTACGATCTCACTCCTCTCACAGGCTACAACCTATAGGTGTGGCCTTTTTTCAGCAGCTTGAAGGCTTCATTTTCAAGAATGTGACAATTTTATGAAGTCCACCAAAAATAACACCCTGCGACATTTGTCCTATCATTAGTAAAGCCTTCACGAGGATTGCAAATATTGCAGCGAAACAGTAATTTTCTGTCTATATCTTACCAAATTTAGTGACGACGACTTCATGCTTTTGCACCCAGAAGAAGAATCAGTTTTAAGACCACCAGCTGTTAAGGACGGCATCGCTAAAAATGATGAACGTTATGATACAGTTGTGCTTTGTTCTTCAAAGACAATGACTGGTGTCCCAGACGATGTAGACAAAGATTTCCAAGTTCAGCCTGCTGTTGAGTTACAATTCGAAGATATTTCTCCTGTACCAGGCCCTCTTAAATTGAAGGAAAGTGCCAGACCAAAAAATTCCTCAATTTTCACTTTGGGTCCTAACAGAGTAAGTTTAGAAAAAGCTGCTGATAGTAGAAACTCAAAATTAAGAAAAACAAAACAAAAGAAGGTGAATTCTCTTAAAGAAGGAGAATTATCTTTAGGAAAAACAAAGTTAAAGCCTAAGGGGGAAAAAGTAAGTTCAGAAAATTTGCATCACAATTAAGACCTCAGCAAACTGGCGAATTGAAATGTCGACGGAATATTTCTTTTGCGTCTTCATAAGATGATGATTTAGACATTGCACAAACTCGGTAGTGCCGACGAGATGGGTGGCACTCACGCTTTCGGAGGAACTCCTGTTACAAGGAACACTGGAACATTTACTGACAACGATTCTGTTTGCTCACTCTGTAGAGTGTTTGGGAAAAACAGGGAGTTGTGGTTTCGATGTATGATTTGCAGTGGATCAGGTCATTCAGAATGTAGTGGATGTTTGTATGTAGTATGTTTGTGACTACAGACGCTAAATATAAATAGAGAAAAGTTGAGTCAATTATGTTACAATGTTATTTTACTGGTAAGAGGATTTTTGATTTTTGCCCTCTTCCGGAACATTAATAAGTTGTTGAATTTACATTTTAGAATTGTAAACAAATTATAAAGTCAGAATTTTTTTAGTTGCTTTCTTTTTACAGAGTTTTTGCCATTTCATGTGCTACGATGCATGGTATTACCCAACCCCTTGGGATACTATCGTGCAACGTAATATTTTTGTAAATATACCAAATGTGGAACCATAAACGTGTGGGGAATTGATTGCTTGACAAGATGTTCATCAATTAAGCTTAGTTCGAAAAATAAGAAACATTTAAAAAATGGCATAAATGCACGGTATTTTCCCGCTCTCCCCTACATTGGCTATCTCGATATGACTATCCCCTATTTAACAGGAATATGTGCGTCCTTTTCCTGCAAGAAACGCAGTCAAGCTGCCGTAAAAGGCAGAAATGACGGGACTTGTAAATTGCAGTTCATTTATATTTACAACTATTTCACTGTTCGGGGCGCTGGAAATAGTACGCTAGTGGTATGTCCTCACATGTCTCCCGTACTGTACACGTGCTGCTCTTTTTGGGATCCTAACGTTACAGCAACAGCAACGCGAAAATATGCAGACAAAAAGATCGCGCCAGCAAAACATTCTCTTCGCACGTAAATGCTAGATTACTCGAGAGCGGGAGAGCTACTGCAAATAAAAAAACAAACAACGGTTTACACAATCTTGGCACACTAGTTTGTTGCAGCATGTTTCCTACAGGTAACTAACTTACTTTACCCGAGCTGTTAATCGGAGAGGCCCCAGGAGACGGAGATGGCGAAGGGGTAGCGGAGCGTGGCAACAAGGTGAGGTGGGGAGGGGGTCGCAAAGGAGCCAGCAGCGAGGGCGGCCAGGAAACGGGACAGGGATGGAAGAGCAGGGCACTCAGAAAACGATACAAGGAGTGAAGGTTGCTCAGGAATCGAGATAAAGAGTGGTGGCGCTCAGGAATCGAGACGGTAATGGGCGAAGGGAGGGTGGGGGGCTAATAAACGGAACGGAGAGAGGGGGCACAGGAATTGACAGCTATGAATGTTGGAGAAATGTGAGAAGGGAGACACGTAAGAGAAAAAGAAAGAAGGGAAAACGAGGAAAGAGGAAGGAACTCAATAATTAGAATATCATGGGCTTAGCAGAACAGGCTGACACATGACAGAAAAAATTTAATGACTGTACAGTTCTACAAATAACTGATGACAGAAGTCTTTAATGGCAACGAGACATGAAATCGCGAATATGTAGGATTTTCGCCGGCGATTCACAGAGGTGTCTGACACTGTCCCGCCAAATCACCCAACAGCAGGGAGGCGATCAACAACATACGTAGCATTAGCACAAACGGACCGCTCCTCGTGTGGAGCCGAGCGGGCAAGGCCTACGTCCAGTTTTGGTATAGAGGGGAGCAGAGCAGAGGGGAGGGGCCGCTCGCGCTCGCCCCTGCCGCCGTAGTGCTGCGCCTCTCTTACCTCGAGTGTGGAGTCCTACAGTTCTGGCCCAACGCCAGCCACGCCACCATTCCCCGGTACGGAGCTCAGGTGCTTCAGTCAGTTGGAGCTCGATTACCATGGCCCGCTACAGTCTGGCCTGCCGGCCGCAGTGGCCGAGCGGTTCTAGGCGCTGCGGTCTGGAATCGCGCGACCGCTACGGTCGCAGGTTCGAATCCTGCCTCGGGCATGGATATGTGTGATGTCCTTAGGTTAGTCAGGTTGAAGTAGTTCTAAGTTCTAGGGGACTGATGACCTCAGATGTTAAGTCCCATACTGCTCAGAGCCATTTGAACAGTCTGGCCGTGCGTGTGTGTGTGTGTGTGTGTGTGTGTGTGTGTGTGTGAGAGAGAGACTGGATGGTTTTCACCAGAAACCCCGACCCCCAAATAATTGTCACGTGCCAAGTGAGTGTGGGTACTAATTGCTACTTAATATCTCCTCGTCAGCGAGACCATTGAACTCAGAATACAGGTTGCTTTGAACAGGATTTGGCAAGCAGAATCACCCCAATATTAATCTAAACTTATTCTGAGAAAACTTGAAGTTTCATCGGCGTAGCTGGAGCAAGATTTAAGCAGTGTCCGTTGGAATGCCCATCCCTAGTAGTCCGCTATAATAGTCACGAGATCACAGCAGTCGTATTGCTAACTGCAAAATGAGAGCACCTAATCAGAATTTAATTACTAACGTTTTGAACGGTACAGTCCACTGCCTAGCCAACCACTGCGGGTGTTGGAAAAGTAATTTGCTAAAGTCAACGACAATACCGTTTATACAAAACGAGCGGTATAACCTGGCGCTTCTTTGTTTTTCCAGTAGTCATTTACGATACATATTTTTAAAGAAGCTCACTTGAAGGTACAGCGATCAGACCTAAACACGGTTTCTGTGTGAAAATTAGTCTTTCTCAAGTAATTCTCTTTCCTACTTATGTACTCTGCTTCTGATGTTTTTTGCCTGGCTTCTCCTCCTGTGTTTCGTTTGCCTTTCTGTACGGATTACTATCTGTCTGTATTTGCGATAAGCAGATATAATACATCGTATGCCGATGTAATGGGCGTTCATTTGCTTTATCTAGTGAAGCTTATGGAATGATGGGCTAAATAATGCAGGCAAGTCCAAAGTTTTGGATTAACTTACTTTGTTGATTTCTTCATAATTTCCTTACAAATGGTTCAAATGGCTCTGAGCACTACAGCACTTAACTTCTGAGGTCATCAGTCCCCTAGAACTTAGAACTAATTAAACCTAACTAACCTAAGGACATCACACACATCCATGCCCGAGGCAGGATTCGAACCTGCGACCGTAGCGGTCGCTCGGTTCCAGACTGTAGTGCCTAGAACCGCACGGCCACTCCGGCCGGCCATTCTACAAATAATGGACAAATTATTCTCATTGTTAGGAAGGCGCCTGACTTGTTCTTACTGTGAGGCCAACCATAATGAGATCATCGCTTTCCTCTCTCTCTTCTTTGATGACAAAACTGATGCGGCAGCAGAAGAGACACGCCTGCTCGAGCGAGCTCCTAATCGAGCGCAAAATACGACAAGTTGAAAAATCGAAACGCTAATTTTGAGAAACCAAATGGATACTTGGTCGTAGCCAGAGGATACATAACATCGCATCTGTAGAGATATAAAGCTACCGCTGAAACTGAGGACGTTCACATCGTTCGACGAATAGCTAAATACAGGCTCTAGATAGTGACTGGAATTTTATACAGTCTGCCTCTCTAGTACAATTGCGATTATGAGAAAGTGAGGGGCGAGAGGAAAAATGTAGTTTGGGGCCGGTCAAAATGTAGTACTACTTACACTGATGTACAGAGCAGCCGTCGTAACGAAAACAGCAGCAGCAAATAACGATCTTAACTCAGGAAGACTGTTTCCTTACTTAATGCCAACTTTTTAATTGAATACACTAAAATTAAGTGATAGGGACGATGAAATCAATAAGGTACAATGTCGCGAAATGATTTACTTAATTTCATTTCATTGAATCTTTCGTACACAACTACTAATATTACGATATACACATAATATAGTATTTTAGACAGTGCTGGAGGGGATACTACTGAACACACAAGTCAACAAGCACACGCAAATACTGCCTTGTGTGGCGGTGCGGTGTCATTCGAGACCCACCGCTGCCCTGCTCTTGGCATTAAATTAAATCACCACTGGGGATTTATCCTGTTCCAATCTCGCCATTTCATTGCATTTCTTTATTATGCCAGTTTAACAGCGCTTTGCTATCAGTCCACTAATGTCTGAGCCTGTCCTAGGCACTGCCTGCTTTTACGTGACACTTGACACTGTTCCACCTTTATGCCGAGCCGTACTCTTAAACTGGCGTCGTAAGCCACAGTTCCAGGAAAGCAGCAATTCCCCCGCTCTGAAACACCGAATGTAAACATGATTCAGCACAGGGTGCTGTGTGTAGAGACAATTCAAACTTATCTATTTGGTGGGGCATGATTCCGCATAGTGCGCTGCCTGCAGAGACAATACAAGCCCTTATCTATTTGGTGGGGCTCTTATCAGGCGGAAATAAGCAAACAACGTAGCATCGCAAACAAGTGTAGGACAGAAACCAAGTTAAACCAGTTTCTGAGCGCGTTGTTTCCTTTTCTGTGCAGCATCTATAACTATTTGAGAATGTATCTCATTTTGCATCCGATTCAAATATTATTTGCTACGATGACATTTTCAAGGACAGAATGTTTGTCGTAATTGCAGCGCTAACCTTACTCATTTCGTTACACAGCACAACAAAATGCGCATTCTTTGGTCTTAAGACCTCACATTTCAAGAAAATACACAGATAAATACCGAAGTTTAGATGGTTATTCGAGGGGAACAAAAAATATTGTGTTGTCGTCGCTGGGGACTGCAACAGGACACGATATAACTGAATGTTGTCCACACGAGATGCATGGCAACTAACTTCTAAGCTTGGACTGGCAGTTAGGAAGTAAGGAACTACTTCTGTATCATACTTGCGGAACGCTGTGATGTTTGCTCTACACTTGAAGACAAAAGATGTGGCAATTTCTTGGCCGCATGAAAATTCTCGAGATGGTGTTTGCCCTTTCCGTCGTAGTTCCCTTAACCGCAGATCCCCCATGCATACACCTCCATTGCGCTGAAAACCATTTCTTCTTCCACACACGTCAATAAAGAACACAGTAACTTACGAGTTGCGTCAGTTTGTGTAAAATGGTTATTTATAACGGAACAATATGGAAATCACTAAGCAATGTTCTCTAGGTCCACAGCAAAATACCTGCATTTATTCTGAAAGGATGACGAATAGACTAATGGAAATTCATCTCAACTTTACGCGACGTTCTGAAAAAGAGTGCACGAGAAGTGCAGGAGACGTCTTCCCTTCGCTCAAAATACTTGTGTTTCTGCGGCGCGAAGTACAAGCCAAAGACGAAGACACACACACACACACACACACACACACACACACACACACACACACACACACGCACTCACGCACGCGCACATTCAAAATCAGGGCCATAACAAACACACAAGACCAACGATGAACAATGAGCAACGACGATAACATGACACTTCTCACTGGGCCGGCCGAAGTGGCAGTGCGGTTCTAGGCGCTACAGTCTGGAGCCGAGCGACCGCTACGGTCGCAGGTTCGAATCCTGCCTCGGGCATGGATGTGTGTGATGTCCTTAGATTAGTTAGGTTTAATTAGTTCTAAGTTCTAGGCGACTGATGACCTCAGAAGTTAAGTCGCATAGTGCTCAGAGCCATTTTTGAACTTCTCACTTAGTGTGTTGTCAGAAGAGACTGCTCGGATCGCATGTTGCCATATTTTGTGTAAGTGCGTGTGAGGTGAAGTAGTGAGCGGAAATTTGTGAAAAACTGAGTGAAAGCAATGCTCTAAATAGCAGCTGATTGAGACACCAACCAGGGACACGAAACAGGACGGAAAATGTAAGTTCAGAGACGTACATAACCTCTACCCTCGGAACAGCTTTCCACAAATACGCAATCATTTTCTTCGTGGCTAGTTTGCAGATGACATGCTGTCAAGAAAACGACGAAAACGAGCACTAAAATCGACGTATAATAATACAGTTCAGGTTGCGATGTAATAAGATGAGTGTCTAAACAAAACGAAGCAAATTGCAAATATTATATTTCTTAGGCCTACAGCAGTTAAATTATTACAAATATGATATTGTACTTTACAGAAATAAAAATTTGACCCACAGAAGATAACACATTGGTGTCGAAACATGTCTGGGTAAATATAAAAATAAACTAATGTCTGGGTAAATATAAAAATAAACTAATTGTGTTTGCATAAGGCTGATTTCCAAAACAACCCATTTTGTACATCGCAAACACGGAAGAACGAAAAGAGGCGCTTCAAACCTTAGTAAAACGAATATCCAGTATTGTGTTTCCCACACAAACTCAAAGTCTAAAGTTCGTGGCTACACAGAAGAAATCTACTTGCATAGGTTTCATAAAATGCTTGCAAATTGTGATAACTTAATCACTTCGTACGGAAATTGTACGAAGAGTTCGTATTTGGTTTTTTTCTTGTATATACTAGCTGACAAACCCGACATTACTCGTGTGTTCATTTTGCCAATTTTCTATTAGATACGAAAACAAAAAACAAAAAATGAATAGTATTTGTAGCTTAATAGCGAAAAAAATTCATTTATATGTACCCGTGAAAACACCTTTGAAATTAGGAAAGAGTACTACAAAAATATCTTCATAGGGTAGAAATGTAAGTATAGCTGCTTTGCGTGTCTACAGCGTGATTTAGTAAACGCCTCTATGGCAACGCCTCCTCACAGCTTTATAGACCGCAATCGTTTTCGCCTGCAGCCGTTTGCGATTCGCAGTTGAAAGCTGTCAAAATCGCTATCAGATGTCTGGGATTTCCCCAAGATGACTCGACTGTAGGAGTGTCTTATCAGTAAAGAGTAAACGTATTAAAACTTCATACAAGATGCGGCATGTTTTCACGCATCTCAGTCTTCATGACCTATCTGCTGAACTGTCCGTGCAATGATATATCTGTGTAGGTACAATCACAGGTATATGTGGATATTACCTGCGAAACACACTCAGAATACAGATAGTAACAAAGAAGTAATAAATTTAAACGTCATGGATAATGCGGCAGCTTTTAACGCAACTGATTTTTTTACGACGTCGTTTGTCCTGAACTATGATAGGTAGGTCGTTATCACACCAACAGCGAGTGTTGCCTGACAGTAAGGGATATGTATACCAAGTTTGGTTAATATCGATCCAGTGGTTTCGGAGGCGATGTCACTCACACACACACACACACACACACACACACACACACACACACACACACACATACAATTTTCACTGTTTGTACTGGAAGTTAAAACGCTGAAATCCTAAATGACTGGACATGGGACTTTCCTTTGTATCTCGTATCACGTTCATGAATATATAAGTTTTTATTTATGTATTTATACCGTAGACAGAACAATGTGGCTAGCATATGGACAAGGGAGGCAATGTACGTTTGAACACAGCTGGTGTAACAATTTTACGCGCGTCCATTTCCGAAAAACAAACTCCTTGATTTCCAAGCCAGACACCGCTAGCGACAGCCGCTGGGGAGGAGCGCTGCGTTCGCATATCACGACGTGGAGCACGTTCCGTGAGATACACCAGCTCGTTCCTAAGCGTGCACCAACCACGATGGAAACCACGTCTGGCGATAACAAATGGTTCAAATGGCTCTGAGCACTATGGGACTTAACATCTGAGGTCACCAGTCCCGTAGAACTTAGAACTACTTAAACTTAACTAACCTAAGGACATCACACACATCCATGCCCGAGGCAGGATTCGAACCTGCGATCGTAGCAGTCGCTCGGTTCCAGACTGTAGCGCCTAGAACCGCGCGGCCACTCCGTCCGGCTGGCGATAACACACACGTCCCGTGTAACAGTAGTTTTTTTTCCCCAGCCACCTCGCCCGACATCGCTTTTCTGCTATGTTCTGCCTTGCATATAAGCGATACATAATATAGAGCACCGACTGAGCTCTGCGCAGGCGAGCAACAATACGGAAGGAATCACCTAGCGGACATGAGAATTCTTAAGCATCTAGTGTCTATACCTTCAAGCCGTTTTAAGTGATCTTCGTGAGGTGGAAGTCTGTGCGCTCATCAATACCGATTCCTACTAATTCTGTCGGTCCTCCCCCAGGACACAGGTATCGTTCGCTCTCAACAACTAAAGAGGGTTCCTTCCCCGGAGTTCCCATTCACTACGTTTTCCCGGCCATCTTCTTGAGACATTAGTGTGTCATGTTGGTATTTTGTCGCTTATAAAACTATGTATTTAAATGAAATAGCATTCCTGACAATGACGACGACGGCGGCGACGACTAGCTGCTGCTGCTGCTGCTGCTGCTGCTACTACTACTACTACTAATGGTGCGGATAGTTTGCCTGACTTTCTGCATCCCCGTACTGTGCGTTGTATGAACAACAGGATAGCTATAGCTACCATTCGATTCTGATGCTTTCGGTGCTCTGCATCCAGTCAGCGCCGGTCAGAGCTAATATGGTACTTCTCTAATTGCGCGGAGAATCCATACACGTATACAGGCAGCTGCAATGGCCACCAATGATTATGCGAGATACCAGCTCGACGGTTCGGATTGCTACAGCAGTGAGCGCTTGAGAATGAGGCTGCAACCCCGAAACTGGTCGCAAAGGATGAAATAAAAACAATCAACTGTAACAATGAAATTCCTAATTTTAAAATACATACTTCATTAGATACGGATTCGCAAATACGGGGGTAGCCTAAATGATTCATCGGGTTTGAAAGTACTGTATATTGACAAATATACGACACTCATCAAGTTCACAAAACCCGCGTCTTGGGTCGCTTGCACGCTACATGGCAGGGCTGTGACGGCGAGGCATTGATATTTAGCGACGAGGCGACATTCCGTTATCGGGAAACGTGAATCGTCACAATGCGAGAATGTGAGGTGAACTGCTGACAAAGGTGTACTGCCCCTTTTTCTTAATCGAGCAGACGGTGACAGCTTCCGTGTACCTGGACATGTTGCAGCTGTTCTTGCCGCAACTGACTGCCGATTACTCGACTTTCATCTTTCAACAGGACGGGGTCCACCTCACTGGAGCACAGTCGCCCGACAGAGAAGTGCCGCCCCACTGGTCTCAGTGAGGCTCCTCTGCTGCGGTGGCCCCCACGTCGCCCGATCTCACGCCACGTCACTTCCTACTCTGGGGTTAGATTTAAGTAACCCTGCCCCCCCCCCCCCTCTCCCCAGCAAATGGCAGCAACACAGCAAGAACTGCAGGAGGGCATGACTGCTCCCGTGACGGAAACGTGCTAGAGGACGTATGGGCGGAAACTGATTACCGTTTGAACGTGTGTCGGGTGACCAAAGACGCGCGGGCACACACTGAATATTTGTTGAATTTACGAGGTACTTGGTGAGTGTAGTTTTTCATGTAAAACCAGTCTTTCTACGTTGTTATAACAGGGCTTTGAAATCCGACGAATCATTTAGGCTAATCCTGTAGAATTCTCCTTTGAAAGTACTGGAGATCATGAATCACACTTTGTATCAGTGTCCAACGTTAAATCACAACTTCACTGCTGCCGTTTGTTCAGAGAAGCCAAGTGACACTTTCAAATAGTCCTGATATGCGATCAGGTCAAGTTCAGCGAGCTCTTTGTTACTATTCGCGAGTAGACTATCTACCCGTCCCGGGTTTCGCGCACCTTTTTCTCTTATCTCGTCATCATTACGAACACACACACACACACACACACACACACACACACACACACACACAATAGGCCAACATCCGCGCGGGGTTAGCCGAGCGGTCTCAGGCGCTGCAGTCATGGGCTGTGCGGCTGGTCCTGGCGGAGGTTCGAGTCCTCCCTCGGGCATGAGTGTGTGTGTTTGTCCTTAGGATAATTTAGGTTAAGTGGTGTGTAAGCTTAGGGACTGATGACCTTAAGAGTTAAGTCCCACAAGATCTCTCACACATCTGAACAATAGGCCATCTAATATGGTACTTCTATCATTGCGCGGAGAATCCATACAGGTATACAGGCAGCTGCAATGGCCGCCAATGATGATGCGAGATTCCAGCTCATTTGACCGCTCGGATTGCTCCAGCAGTGAACGCTTGAGAATGGGGCTGCAACCCCGAAACCGGTCGCAAAGAATGAAATAAAAACAATTAACTGTAACAATGGAGTTCCTATTTCTAAAATACATATCGAAATGGACACAAACAAGCATGGGATGGCTACCACTCCCCGTAGCTCCAGTATTTGAAAATACACCAGTATCAGTGAGATGTCCAGCAGTTGTGTGTACGCAAATGGTGCCAGTCGTCTGCTACAGTCATACTGAGCAGTTATACTCCAGACTGTATCACACAACTTTGTTTTTAGGATACACAGAGATGAAAAATTCGCGCACTCTGACAGCGGAATGCGATTCCTCACATCCTTACAATACAAAATTGTCTGTCACAAAATGTCGTCCTGTGTATATTTCCGGCAGTAATTGCACGTCAAAGATTGGCACTCTGGCTGGCAACACTGTAATTCACATGTACAGTAACTACCTCTGTCAGCATGTAGCTGTAGTTCGTGCAGTGGATAGCGTTTTGGGTTAGCATGCGAGAAGTCGAGGGTTCGATTGTCGATCGTGGCGAAGTTGTTTCCATTTGCTAAATGTAGTCTGCGTAGTACAGTATGTGACGTTTTAATCGTGATACAGCGATACAAAACGTTTCCACTAACGTACCACGAATACAGAAGTGGAAGTACAATCTTTTCCGTTGGTCTGCTTCTAAAGAAGCAATTTTGCACGTCGTGGACACGAATAGTTTCGCCTTCCCTTTCCCAAAGTTTCCATCGATTAGTTGGTGTTGTTGTTGTGGTCTTCAGTCTACAGACTGGTTTGATGCAGCTCTTCATGCTACTCTATCCTGTGCAAGCTTCTTCATCTCCCAGTACCTACTGCAAGCTACATCCTTCTGAAACTTGTATTCATCTCTTGGTCTCCCTCTACGATTTTTACCCTCCACACTGCACTCCAATACTAAATTGATGATTCCTTGATACCTCAGAATATGTACTACCAAGCGATCCCTTCTTCTAGTCAACTTGTCCCACCAATTTCTCTTCTCCCCAATTCTATTCAATACCTCCTCATTAGTTATGTAATCTACCCAACTAATCTTCACCATTCTTCTGTAGCACCACATTTCGAAAGCTTCTATTCTCTTCCTGTTCAAACTATTTATCATGAACGTTTCACTTCCATACATGGCTACACGCCATACAAATACTTTCAGAAACGACTTCCTGACACTTAAACCTACACTGGATGTTATCAAATTTCTCTTCTTCAGAAACGCTCTCCTTGCCATTGCCAGTCTACATTTTATATCCTCTCTACTTCGACCATCATCAGTTATTTTGCTCCCCAAATACCAAAACTCATTTACTACTTTCCTAATCTAATTCCCTCAGCATCACCTGATTTAATTCGACTACATTCCATTATCCTCGTTTTGCTTTTGTTGATGTTCATCTAATATCCTACTTTGAAGACACTGTCCATTCCGTTCAGCTGCTCACCCAGGACCTTTGCTGTCTCTGACAATTACAATGTCATCGGCGAACCTCAACATTTTCATTTCTTCTCCATGGGTTTTAATACCTACTCCGAATTTTTCTTTTGTTTCCTTCATTGCTTGCTCAATATACAGATTGAATAACATTGGGGTGAGACTACAACCCTGTCTCACTCCCTTCCCAACCACTGCTTCCCTTTCATGTCCCTCGACTTTTACAACTGCCATCTGGTTTCTGTTCAAATTGTAAATAGCCTTTCGCTCTCTGTATTTTACCCCTGCCACCTTCAGAATTTGAAAGAGAGTATTCCAATCAACATTGTCAAAAGCTTTCTCTAAGTCTACAAATGCTAGAAACGTAGGTTTTGCCTTTCCTTAATCTAGCTTCTAATATAAGTCGTAGGGTCAGTATTGCCTCGTGTTCCAATATTTCTACGGAATCCAAACTGATCTTCCCTGAGGCCGGCTTCTACCAGTTTTTCCATTCGTCTGTAAAGAATTCGTGTTAATATTTTGCAGCTGTGTCTTATTAAACTGACAGTTTAGTAATTTTCACATCTGTCAACACGTGCTTTCTTTGGAATTGGAATTATTATTTTCTTCTTAAGTCTGAGGGTATTTCGCCTGTCTCATACATCTTGATCACCAGATGGTAGAGTTTTGTCAGGACTGCCTCTCCCAAGGCCTTCAGTAGTTCTAATGACTTTCGACTTAGGTCTTTCAGTGCTCTGTTAAACTCTTCACGCAGTATCGTATCTCCCATTTCCTCTTCATCTACATCCCCTTCCATTTCCATAATATCGTCCTCAAGTACATCGCCCTTGTATAGACCCTCTATATACTCCTTCCACCTTTCTGCTCTCCCTTCTTTGCTCAGAACTGGGTTTCCATCTGAGCTCTTGATATTCGTACAAGTGGTTCTCTTTTCTCCAAAGGTCTCTTTAATTTTCCTGTAGGCTGTACCTACCTTACCCCTAGTGAGATAAGCCTCTACCTCCTTACATTTGTCCTCTAGCCATCCCTGCTCAGCCATTTTGCACTTCCTGTCGATCTCATTTTTGAGACGTTTGTATTCCTTTTTGCCTGCTTCATTTACTGCATTTTTATATTTTCTCCTTTCATCAATTGAATTCAATATTTCTTCTGTTATCCAAGGAGTTCTACTAGCCCTCGTCTTTTTACCTACTTGATCCTCTGCTGCCTTTACTACTTCATCCCTTCAAAGCTACCCATTCTTCTTCTACTGTATTTCTTTCCCCCATTCCTGTCAATTGTTCCCTTATGCTCTCCCTGAAACACTGTACAACCTCTGGTTTAGTCAGTTTATCCAGGTCCCATCTCCTTAAATTCCCACCTTTTTGCAGTTTCTTCAGTTTTAATCTACAGTTCATAACCAATAGATTGTGGTCAGAGTCCACATCTGCCCCTGGAAATGTCTTACAATTTAAAACCTGGTTCCTAAATCTCTGTCTTACCATTCTCTAATCTATCTGAAACCTGTCAGTATCTCCAGGCTTCCTCCATGCATACAGCCTTCTTTCATGATTCTTGAACCAAGTGTTAGCTATGATTAAGTTGTGCTCTGTGCATAATTCTGCCAGGCGGCTTCCTCTTTCATTTCTTAGCCCCAATCCATACTCACCTACTACGTTTCCTTCTCTCCCCTTTCCTACTACCGAATTCCAGTCACCCATGACTATTAAATTTTCGTCTCCCTTCACAATCTGAATAATTTCTTTGATTTCATCATACATTTCTTCAATTTCTTCGTCATCTGCAGAGCTAGTTGGCATATAAACTTGTACTACTGTACTAGGCGTGGGCTTCGTGTCTGTCTTGGCCACAATAATGCGTTCACAATGCTGTTTGTAGTAGCTTACCCGCACTCCTATTTTTTTATTCATGATTAAACCTACTCCTGCAATACCCCTATTCGATTTTGTATTTATAATCCTGTATTCGCCTGACCAAAAGTCTTGTACCTCCTGCCACCCAACTTCACTAATTCCAACTATACCTAACTATAACTTATCCATTATCCTTTTTAAATTTTTTAACCTAACTGTCCGATTAAGGGATATGACATTCTACGCTCCGACCCGTAGAACGCCAGTTTTCTTTCTCCTGATAGCAACATCCTCCTGAGTAGTCCCCGCCCAGATATCCGAATGGGGGACTATTTTACCTCCGTAATATTTTATCCAAGAGGACGCCATCGTTTAACCATACAGTAAAGCTGCATGCCCTCGGGAAAAATTACGGCTGTAGTTTCCACTTGCTTTCAGCCGTTCGCAGTAGCAGCACAGCAAGGCCGTTTTCGTTAGTGTTACAAGACCAGATCTGTGAATCATCCAGACTGTTGCCCCTGCAACTACTGAAAATGGCTGCTGCCCTCTTCAGGAACCACACGTTTGTCTGGCATCTCAACAGATACCCCTCCGTTGTGGTTGCATCTACGGTACGGCTATGTGTATCGCTGAAGCACGGAAGCCTCCCCACCAACGGCAAGGTCCATGGTTCGCTAGTACCAACCATTATTCTTGCCTCGTTCACGCACATAACATTTCATTAGGAATGTACTATGTAAATGTCGGATTCGTGTGATTTATGAAAAGGCGTATACTACGGTCCTATACGGCAGAATGAAATTGGCAAATAAAAACAAATACGCTTCGGCTTAGAATTGAACCCTCGACCTCCTGCATGCTAACCCAAAACGCTATTCGTTGCATCACCTGCAAAGCACTACACCTATCTGCCGACAGAGGTAGTTACCGTGCATGTGGATTACAGTGTTGCCAGAGTGCCAATCTTTAACGTCCACTTACTGCCGGAAATACGCGAATGACAAAATTTTTTTGTATGTGTTTGAGGATAAGCGCTGCGAAGGCCGAGTGAGAGAACTTTCCTTCATCCTGTACATGTAGCTAAATGTGTCCTTCAAAAAGATCTCGTCTGTCCTCATCGCACGAATTGAAAGGTGTGCAGAAAGACTCAGTGAATGACGTCAAGAAGACATTAACATAACGTCTAAATTTTCTACATTTCGCTGCTCCTGAATATAACTCGCTGACAGGCATTAATCTATACCTAAAATCAATATCAAATGTATGTATGTGTATTATGTTCCCCATGTCCTCAGGAAATGGGCAGGTAGAGAGAAGTGAGTATGAGAGAGTTGGTGGAAAGATAAGATGGACAGGTACAAGGGGGGAGGGGGAGGATGAGAAGGACAGAGAGACGGGGGAGGATGAGATGGAAAATAGGAGGAGGAGGAGGAGGAGGAGGAGGAGGAGGAGGAGGAGATAGACAGACAGAGAGAAGTGGGAGCTGTAGGAGGCAGGTGGAAGATGGAGAGGTGTATCGGGCATATGCAAAAGGAAGTGACTCTGAGGAGGCAAGTGCGAGAGGAAGAAGTGGGGAGTTTCAAATGGAACGTTACTTAATTTCGTGGAGCTGTTTGGGGCTCGCGAAGTCAAGGACTCGGCAACTGGGTGGGGTGTCGAAGTCGTGTAGCATCCCCGGGGTGGACCTGGACTTTTCGTTGTGTTTAAACGGAGATCTCAGAGTAAAGCGTAGAGACATTAGCTAGCTGAAGGGGGAGTGGGACTTGGCTAGGGTCAACAACACCAACACATTTCATTTGTTTCCGTGTGAATCTGAGAGTGATGTTTTTGTGTGACTGTTTCTCTATTGACTTTGTACTGTACCCCTTTTGCATTGCTGTCGTGGTGAATATCTGTAAGAGTTGCTAGAGGTCATCTGGAGATGGTGTACGATCCGTCAGCGCTCTACACATTCCAGTCCACTGGTCGGATCTTTCGATCTTTCCTGAAAGGGATTTCGTACCTTCAGAGCTTTCAGTTATTGTCGTTGGTGTACTGAGAACTTTAACCTTGTCTCGAGGGTCGAAGCGAGACTGACGTCCCTTGATTAGATATCTTTTGTAAGTGTAGCATGCAGAGAGTTTATCTGGCTGCGCCAATAAACCCGCAGAGCACTCCGTCGTATAATTTGTCTCGCATCCCGCACACCGCCAAGAGTCATGCACGGAAGAAGTGGCTTATAAAGCGCTTGTTCGCCCGATTCTTGAGTATTGTTCATCTACCTTGGGATCTCTATCAGGTAAGACTGGTAGAGGAGATGGAGAAGATCCAACGAAGAGCGGCGCGTTTCGTCACGGGACCGTTTAGCTGGCAAGAGAGCGTTACGGAGATGCTAAAAAAATGTTCAAGTGTGTGTGAATTCCTAAGGGACCAACCTGCTGAGGTCATCGGTCCTTAGACTTACACACTACTTAAACTAACTTACGCTAAGAACACCACACACACCCACGCTCGAGGGAGGACTCGAACCCCCGGCGGGAGGGGCCGCGCAATCAGTGACATGACGCCTCTCAACCGTGCGGCCACTACGACGGAGATGCTAAACGAACTCCATTTGCAGACGTTACAAGAGAGGCGTTGTGCATCAAGGAGAGATTTACTATTGAAATTTCGGGCCAATACGTTTCAGGAGGAATCGGACAACGTGCTACTTTCCCCTACATACATCTCGCGCATTGACCAGGAGGAGAAAATTCGAGAAATTAGAGCCAATTCAGAGGCTTACCGACAATCATTCTTCCCACGCACTAATCGCTAGTGGAACAGGTTGGAGGGATGAGACAGTGGTGCCGAAAGTACCCTCTGCCACACACCATTAGGTGGCTTGCGGAGTGTGATGTAGATGTAGACGAGTGTGCGGATTCTGGCAGCGACGCGGGAGACGACACGTAAGCTGCGAGGCGCGGGCAAAGGCAAAGTCTTTCCATTTTGCTGTTTGTAACAAAACATAATCTTTGTAATGCGTTGTTCTATTACACAACTACTCTGGTATTCCCTGTCTTACGATAGGTATCGACCGAATGATCTCCACTTTCCTCTGTCCTGTGCCCCTACCGCAACCTGCTGGTAACTTCGTCTATTTTGAACGTCACCCAGCCTTCCTATCTGTCTTCTTCCTCTCACTCTCTTCCCCACGAATTTTCCTTCCATGACTCTTCGTTACAGGCAGTTTCTTCGCGACGTTATGTCCCAGCCAAGATGTTTTTCTGGTCCTTTCTACAGGGTGGCGCACAAGAAACCGACCCCAGTACTACAGCCCTCATTGTCGCCCGCTAATTGTCATCTACTGTTTCGAAGCTGTTGCGATGTATATTCGCTGTCTTCCGACAGGTTGGCGACCATCTTTCATGCTTCCCGTGAGTGAGTCATTCACTTCCAAGAAATTCACAAAAGAAAGCCGGCCGTTGTGGCCGAGCGGTTCTAGGCGCTACAGTCTGGAACCGCGCGACCGCTCCGGTGTTCGGTCAGAGAGCTGGTTGGCCTCTGTAATAAAAAAACTCAGTGGAAAGAACAACAAATGAACTAGAACAGATGTCATGTGACGTCCGCAACGACAAAACACAACGAAAAAAAAGTAAAAAAAAACCACTTGTGGCTATTGTGTGGCAGTCTACAAAATATGGTTCAAATGGTTCTGAGCACTATGGGACTCAACTTCTGAGGTCATTAGTCCCCTAGAACTTAGAACTACTTAAATCTAACTAACCTAAGGACATCACACACAACCATGCCCGAGGCAGGATTCGAACCTGCGACCGTAGCGGTCTCGCGGTTCAAGACTGCAGCGCCTAGAACCGCACGGCCACTTCGGCCGGCGGCAGTCTACAGAGATAAATGTACGCAAATATCCCAACGACTTTAGAAGACTTTAAAAGACAATATTCGTAACGGAATTTTGAGAACTGGAGCGGCACAGTTGCGCAATGTATACATCAACATATTAGATCGCGGACTAAAGTTCGCTAGAGTACAATGACATTTTCAGCACATAATGTAATATAATGTGAAAGATAAGATTGAGTAAACACAGACCTTCGCATTAGGCTATTTGTTATTTCTTTATTATCTAATCGTTACATGTTTATCTACTTCTTGTTGTATCTGCTCACAGTGGGCAATTCGCGCATAATTGGTGAGCAGTCTGTACTCGGAGCCGGTTTTTAGTGCGTCACCGAGTAGTTACGCATGACACAACACGGGTTTCCACAGCGCAGCTGCGTAGTGCGAGGTCGTCCTAGGTAAGCCAGTCCCGGCTAAAAACACGCGCGCACGTTTACAACGAACGCTTTTTAGACGCTGCCGCACTCCAGAGCTCCTGGCGGGCGCTCCACGAAACAATGCGCCGCGCCAGCGGCTGCCTCGGCGGGTTGTGGCGGCTGACTACTTTCACTGAGTGCCCCAGCCTCCTCCTCCCTCCCCCTCTCCATCTCCGCAGCTTTCCAAGTGGCGAGCGTCTGCTACCCCGCCCTGCGTCATTCGCTTCTCAGAGGCCCCGAGTCCGGCTGCTGCACTGGAATCAGGAACACAGCCATGGCCAACATGTAAAATTATGGACACCTAGTTCGTGTGGCTCAACCCTGACAGGGTTTCTCGTGGCCTCAGGGTCGTTTCTTAATACGAAAACCATTCAGTGAGCACCCGCCTTTCAAGCTGGTGTTACCACCGTCTGCCGCAATATGTTAGACCGCAGTTCCTCAACTTTCCTTTTCCTTTGAGGCACACCAAAGTACGTTTCAAACTTTCGTGACACTCTTACATGTACGTTTTTCCTAGATGCAAAAAAGCAAACACAAAGTACATGCAACAGGTTTTTTTATGGATCGACTATGAGACACAAATGTTATAAATTTATTACTCCAAGAAACGATTCGGCACTAATCTTACCTGCGGAAGATTAATACCAAAGCGTCTTGACGCTCCACGGCACTGGAGCACGTGTTAGTTGCGATTTGCCGGTCAAGTCAGTAATGAGCCAGACTGCTGGTCGATCATCAGCGATCGGCTCGTTATCTTTGGCGCGTCCCCGGGCATGAGCATCTTTGCGTTTTCGGCTGGGGCGCGCGGGACGGCGAGAGGTAGTCGGTTTGGGGCGGCCGGTGAGGCTGGCGTTGTGTGGCTCGGGCGTAGGTACATGTGTGATGTCTGTTACGCTGGGTCTGTTTGCGAATCGTGGAATCTCCTGCGGCGGTTACGGGTTGCCTGGAAGGCATTTCGTATAAACTGTGCCAAGCCTCGCAGTGGGAGGAGAGTCCGGAGTTGGTGTTGGCCTAGATGTTTGTACAAATTGAGGTGCCTGTGTGAGAAGCACGGCGTGGGCCTGTCGGTCGCTTCGTCCTTCTGGCGGCCACCGCAAGCGGATGTTCGACCGGAATGTCTGCAGTTTATGGTGAGCATAGTGTGAACAAGTTCTCGTAGGGTGTGCTCCCAGCCTGACTCTCAGGGTGTGTTATTTGTGGGTGCCGACCCCTTGTCTGTTACTGCTTCCGGGTGTCCTGCAAGATTTCACAGCAAAACTGTGTTATTGTGGAATTGGATAGCTAAATGCGTAATCTGTCACGTTACATGTTAAAGCCTAGTTCGGAGACCATGGTTTTGACCGTGAGAAGTCTTCCTTTCCTGTGATAGTGACCTTAATGAATTATGTACAAGCAAAGTAAGGGACCCAGTCCTTCATTAGTGCTTAACAGTGGCGTGTGGTTCGGGTTGTGAGCCCCGTGCTCGGACCAAGTAAGCTATACTAGGCGTTTGCAACGACACAGAAAAAGTGCAGTATCGGCCGGCCATTCGGGCACTCAAGGGCGATATTATCACCGCCCTTACACGTATTACAAGGAAACAATATGGGCGACTCGCCTGTTCCGTTCAAAAAGGAAGAGGGGCGAGTGGCGTGGCGTGCGGACGTGTTCGACGAGCGCTCCGCTTGTTTTCGCGTTTGTGGTGGGAAAAAGTGGTCGGACTGCAGTGCAAGTTTCAGCGTCGATAGCTAAATGCGTAATCTGTCACGTTACGTACTAAAGGCTAGTTCGGAGACTATAGTTTTACCGTGAGAAGTCTTTCTTTTCTGTGATAGTGAATGTATTCTTGCGTGCCGTGTGGCAAGTTTCGTCGGCGGAACGGGAGGCTATTGTCTTCCCTGTGGGCTGCGACGCGTTGCGCTTTCTGCTGACGGCCAGAGTGCAGCGGGTTGCAGTGACGTCAGACGCAGACAGCACTGACAGCGCGGCCCACAGCTGTTCGTTGCGTCAGGCGTGCTAGACAGCAGCGGCCGGCTCACCGGACGCCGTCTACGGAAAGCTGCCTGCAGGTACTGTCAACTGGCGTGTGGCTCTTATTTCCTGGCGCTACCGAGTAACAGCGCGGCAAACTGTGGAACAAATCACAGTGCGTACTGCGCTTAACGGAACTGGTTGCACTCGGTTTAGAGACAAACAACATGCGCAACGGATCCAGAATTTGGGAATCGGCTGCCGTACAGCAAATTTCGTCCGGTGTGCGCTCTCTTTGCCTCACTCTGTGAAGCATTTGGGACGTGTCCCTCGGCTTTTAACTAAGTTAAGTTCCACGTCCGCGAGACAATGGAGCATACAACCTGGTCCAAGCTGGCGGCAGCCGCTGCTACTTTGGAAAATGCCGAACGCGCTCCCGGAATCAATGTGAGCTACGCATCAGTCGCAGGATGTCGAAACAGTGATGCGACTCCGACGGGCAGGAGCACGGGGGCAGCCGACCGGAGTGGCCGAGCGGATCTAGGCGCTTCAGTTCCAGACTGAAGCGCCTAGAACCGCAGGTTCGAATCCTGCCTCGGGCATGGACGTGTGTGATGCCCTTAGGTTAGTTAGGTTTAAGTAGTTCTAAGTTCTAGGGGACTGATGACCTGAGAAGTTGAGTCCCACAGTGCTCAGAGCCACTTGAACCAGCACGGGGGCAATAAGACGAGTGGTATCCAGCGTAGAGTCAATTCTCAAAAGAAAGAAAATGGAAACTAAATGATAAGCGCTGTAGATGAGATCTTAGCGGAGTTCCAGAATGAACTAAAAAGAAGACGTCAACCACAATTACTTCGCAGGTTACAGACAAAATTTGGGCACTTGCACTAGGTCAAACAAGGCTTTATGGACAAAATGAAGAGCTCAGAACTGAAAACGCCAGACTCAGATAAGAACTAGCGGTTGCAAACGCGCCAGATGCCCAGGAACGCATTCAGCGCCTGGAACAAGAAATAGCGGAACTCAAATCCGAAAGTCAGAGATTAAAGTCAGAAAATAAACACCTCTCGCTCTCATTTGCAGCGGTTGCGGCTGCCGGTCCGATTGCAGAACCTAAAAGCAAAGTACAGGAACGGATTCAACAAACAAAAGCTAAACAGTCTAGCACACTTTCATTTAAATCAGAAACCAACCAAGATGTGAGAACCACTAGAGAATCCATCACTAAAACAATTAACCCCAAGCAAGACAAAAATAAAATCAATCAGGTCAACAGCAAACACTACAATAATTGAA
This sequence comes from Schistocerca piceifrons, assembly GCF_021461385.2. Classification (NCBI taxonomy): domain Eukaryota; kingdom Metazoa; phylum Arthropoda; class Insecta; order Orthoptera; family Acrididae; genus Schistocerca; species Schistocerca piceifrons. The sequence continues at coordinate 22,394,693 of NC_060140.1, read as the reverse complement.
ACAGAATCACAAGTAGACAAGAAAACGATAATAGAAAAAGCGGCACAGCTTAAGGACATTAGGTGTGAAGAACCCAAGAAGTTCAGACCCCTGTTGGAAGTGCACCATGTCTCAACATATTTAACTAACCAGGAATTCTTGGAAGAGCTCTACGAAAAAGAAAGGGTTTTTATTCAATTTGAATCTTTGTACATCAACGACTTCGTTGCTGTAGAAAAATGTTTAAATTGTTGGGCCTTCGCTCACCCATCGAAGCGTTGCGACAAAGATCTAATATGTGGAAGATGCGTAAAACCGGGACACAAAAAGTCAGAATGCAGGCAGGAGAATCCTGTAGGCTGTATACCACGCAAACATAGAACATGCGATAAGGCAGGGGGGGGGGGGGGGGGGCAGACGGTCCTACATATAAACAGCTCTACGAAAGACAAATAGAACGCACCTAATACGATGTCCTGTACAACGTCCATTAATAAGGACTGCAACCATAACTGTCAGAAACCCACCCTCCTAACACACGCAAGAACAGACGTAACTAATAACACAAACAGGCAAACGTACAAATCGCCGTCGATTAGGATGAGAGACTGGCGGCAACACATGGGGATATTACAACCCCCAAGTGCAGATACCGAAACTAATGTAATGCCTCAGTTCTGGGAGACAATACAGTGTAGGTACTTCAGCATTACCGACTATATAGAAGATATGTCAATGCAGGGTGCAACTGAATATGAGGTTGCCAGTCACCTGAAACGTAACATGTTTGATTGGGCAATCTTCCAGGCTGGTCTCCTTTTACGAGTTGACGAACCGGAAGACGAAATACTGCGAGATAGTACAGAGAAATATAACGACGTCGTTGAACATCTTGAGAATGAGGATGTCGCTGAGTTCACAAAAAATCCAACACCACAGGCAAACACAAACAAAGACAATTGCACACTACCTGTGCAACAAATACAATATGATACAACCAAATGTAGACCCTATATTACACCAGTTCATTTTGTCTACGGTGGTAGTATACACACAGTCACTACAACAAACAAAACAGTAATGTTGTTGTTGTTGTTGTTATTGTTGTGGTCTTCAGTCCTGAGACTGGTTTGATGCAGCTCTCCATGCTACCCTATCCTGTGCAAGCTTCTTCATCTCCCAGCACTTACTGCAACCTACATCCTTCTGAATCTGCTTAGTGTATTCATCTCTTGGTCTCCCTCTACGATTTTTACTCTCCATGCTGCCCTCCAAAGCTAAATTTGTGATCCCTTGATGCCTCAGAACATGTCCTACCAACCGATCCCTTCTTTTTGTCAAGCTATGCCACAAACTCCTCTTCCCCCCAATTCTATTCAATACTTCATCATTAGTTATGTGATCTACCCATCTAATCTTCAGAATTCTTCTGTAGCACCACATTTCGAAAGCTTCTATTCTCTTCTTGTCCAAACTATTTATCGTCCATGTTTCACTTCCATACATGGCTACACTCCATACAAATACTTTCAGAAACGACTTCCTTACACTTAAATCTATACTCGATGTTAACAAATTTCTCTTCTTCAGAAACGCTTTCCTTGCCATTGCGAGTCTACATTTTACATCGTCTCTACTTCGACCATCATCAGTTATTTTGCTCCCCAAATAGCAAAACTCCTTTACTACTTTAAGTGTCTCATTTCCTAATCTAATTCCCTCAGCATCAGCCGACTTCATTCGACTACATTCCATTATCCTCGTTTTGCTTTTGTTGATGTTCATCTTATACCTCCCTTTCAAGACACTGTCCATTCCGTTCAACTGCTCTTCCAAATCGTTTGCTGTCTCTGACAGAATTACAATGTCATCAGCGAACCTCAACGTTTTTATTTCTTCTCCATTGATTTTAATACCTACTCCGAATTTTTCTTTTGTTTCCTTTACTGCTCGCTTAATATACAGATTGAATAACATCGGGGAGAGGCTACAACCCTGTCTCACTCCCTTCCCAACCACTGCTTCCCTTTCATGCCCCTCAACTCTTATAAATGCCATCTGGTTTCTGTACAAATTGTAAATAGCCTTTCGCTCCCTGTATTTTACCCCTGCCACCCTTAGAATTTGAAAGAGAATATTACAGTCAACATTGTCAAAAGCTTTCTCTAAGTCTACAAATGCTAGAAACGTAGGTTTGCCTTTCCTGAATCTTTCTTCTAAGATAGGTCGTAAGGTCAGTATTGCCTCACGTGTTCCAATATTTCTACGGAATCCAAACTGATCTTCCCCGAGGTCAGCTTATACCAGTTTTTCCATTCGTCTGTAAAGAATTCGTGTTAGTATTTTGCAGCTGTGACTTACTAAATTGATAGTTCGGTAATTTTCACATCTGTCAACGCCTGCTTTCTTTGGGATTGGAATTATTATATTCTTCTTAAGTCTGAGGGTATTTCGCCTGTCTCATACATCTTGCTCACCAGATGGTAGAGAGTTGTCAGGACTTGCTCTCCCAAGCCCATCAGTAGTTCTAATGGAATGTTGTCTATTCCCGGGGCCTTGTTTCGACTCAGGTCTTTCAGTGCTCTGTCAAACTCTTCACGCAGTATCATATCTCCCATTTCATCTTCATCTAAATCCTCTTCCATTTCCATAATATTGTCGTCAAGTACATCGCCCTTGTATAGACCCTCTACATACTCCTTCCACCTTTCTGCTTTCCCTTCTTTGCTTGTAACTGGGTTTCCATCTGAGCTCTTGATATTCATACAAGTGGTTCTCGTTTCTCCAAAGGTCTCTATAATTTTCCTGTAGGCAGTATCTATCTTACCCCTAGTGAGATAAGCCTCTACATCCTTACCATTTGTCCTCTAGCCATCCCTGCTTAGCCATTTTGCACTTCCTGCCGATCTCATTTTTTGAGACGTTTGGTAGCTGAACAGAAAGACACATACTGCACCGGCACAACACCAGACACAAACACCACAGAAACGGACATACAACAGTCACATTTTACGAACAAGTCCCCGGTAGAGATAAAAAACAAGCAGTCGTTATCAGGGGAAATGCTCGGCGAAAACACATCAAACTCCATACTACCAGAAACTATGAAGCAGGAAAGACGTGCTGCCCTAGAAAATTACTCGAAATCGTAGCAACAAACAAACAGTCAAGAACACCAACCAGACACAACCAAGGGCCCTAAGCTGAATACCGTTAATTAAGTAAACTACGAAAACTCAGAAGTTAGCCTAGGGCTTAGCAGATTAGAAAACACGTATATATTTCAAACAGCTCTTCGCTATGTAATACGAACTAAGCATGAAAACAGGGATAAAATTTGCTTTCCAACTACAGAACAAACTGACAGGATGATCCTAAGAGTTGAAAATCTGCCAACGAACCCCAAAGAGCCATGTAAGCTTTTAGCGGAGGCATGTGTGCGAAGGGGAGAGGGCCTAAACCTAGAGAAAGTATATAAGGGCTTCGTGAAAGCACATGGATGTGTGTTTCTGGATTTCTCCTTCACTAGATATCCCTTCTGTAGGTAAGACAACTGAATTGCCAGAGCAGTACCCTAGTAAACATAGAACTAGATAGACTCTTAGAAGAAACAAAAGCAGACATCGCCTGCGTTCAGGAACCTTTTCTGCGAGGCGGGAAAATTTCAGGGCTCCCCTCATATTACATCACAATAGCAGGAACACCAAACGCGAAAGCCGCAATAATACCAGCTAATAAAAACCTCATAGTACCACAGATCGCCCGGTTTTGCTCTGAACACATTGCCACAGCAGAACTAAGAGACGGACAGGATGTATGGCTCATGTCGTCTATTTACGCTCAGTACTCGTATATGATATAGAACCTTTCTAAGACAAAATAAAAGACATTGCATGACACTCAGAAAGGAAAAGGCTACTCGTTCTAACTGATATCAACGCAAAATCCCCCTTGTGGAACTCAGAACTGACGACAGAGGGCAACTAGTGCTTGACGTGGTAAATGAATGCAACCTCTTGATACTGAATAGGGAGGGTCAGCCACCTACCTACCACGGAGACGCCGGTGGTGTAAGTAACATAGACCTTTCCCTAGGGAACGCAAAATCTCTTCCACTAGTCAATACATGGAGGGTATTAGATAGAGCCACACACAGTGTCCACAATGCAATCGTCATAACCACGGACAAATATATCAATACACATAACATGGACCACGAACAGCAGCATTTACTCATAAGAAGAGCCAACTGGCAAAAAGTTCGAGATATTGTTGAAGCGCCGTCGCTGCACACTGATCAAGGCAGTATAAAATGGTTCCAATGGCTCTGAGCACTATGGGACTTAGCATCTGAGGTCATCAGTCCCCCAGAACTTAGAACTACTTAAGCCTAACTAACCTAAGGACATCACATACATCCATGCCTTAGGCAGGATTCGAACCTGCGACCGTAGCAGTCGCCAATGCAGTATAGATTACAAAACGCATGTACTGACAGAGATCCTACAAAGAGCACAGGAAGTAGCTACACCACGCGCAAAAGCTGGGTGGGGACAGAAACAACCGTGGTCGACAGAACTGGCAAGACAAAGGAAGGATTCACGGGTCAAAAGAAAGTACCACCAACAAGCAAAGACAGTCCCTATCTGTATCGTGACGCTAAACAGAAATGCCAAAAACAACTAAAGACAGCAAGGCAAGACTACTGGACCAATTTTGTAAAAACCCAGCTACAGAACGACATCTGGGGACAACCATTCAAGATAGAAACAAAACGAGTTAAGACACCGACATTTCTGTCAACACTAAAACAAGCTGACGGCACAATGACGAGAGGATGGAGAAGCATGGCTGAATACCTTCTGAACAGGCTCCTCCCAGGTGACGACCCCACAGAAGACGAGCGGCACCACGCTGACCTAAGAGAGAGCCATACATCAGTGACAGTGTAACCATGCCATTCGCACAGTAAGAAGTCGCGACGGCAATCAGCAGGCTTAAAAATCGACAAGCACCCGTCCCAGACAAGATACTTTCAGCAACATTAAAACAAACAGTAACATGTTCAACGAGGCACTACTAACAGGCAGAATTACAAACCTCTGGAAAATTGCTAATGTAGTAACAATAAGGAAATCACAAGACAACGAGCCTGCAGACCCCAAAACGTACCCACCGATCTGTCTCTTAAACACTCTCGGCAAGGTACAGGAAAGTCTCCCGTGTGACCGTTTACAATCGCACAGACGCCTCCTAGGCCTAACGCCCCATCAATTCGGCTTCAGGGAAGGTAGATCAATAGAAGACGCCGTCAACCAAGCACTGACAGTTACAAATAGCATCAGCGACAAAAACGCGTCCGCCATTCTAATCGACATAGCCGTGGCTTTTGACAACTTTTGGTGGCCATCCCTCTTCGCCAGGTTAAGGGAAATGAGGCTATCAGATTCCCTCTAAAATAGGCTCCTCGACTACTGCAGAGGCAGAGTGGCGGAGTGGAGGGCTGGTACACGGCGGGTTTGTCAAGGCTCGATTTGCCGACCAATATTCTGGCATATCGCAATCGAGCCCTTGCTGAACACCCTGTACAGTGACGGCAGGGTAAGAGGTGTGGTGGCTTACGCAGATGACCTGCTCGTAGAGGTGTCAGCGAACTCGAGAGCAGCACTAGAGACAAAAGGCACGCAACTGCTTCAGAAAATTAACAGTTGGTGCAAAGAAAATAAATTAAAAGTATCTCCCACCAAAACTGTATATTTTCTGCTTAGAGGGGCACTACAGAGGAATATAATTCCAAAATTAAACAATACAAGCGTACAGAGGAAGCAAGGCACGGACTGCATCTAGACGGAAAACAGACTTTCAACCATAATATAAAATTGACAATTGACAAAGCCTCCAAAATTATGCACAAACTAGCAAGACTAAACACAACTCAGTAGAAATTACCTATTAAGACGATAAGGACCTACCACTTGGCGATATTTCAATCCATCGCATGCTTCGCCTCAAGTGCTTGGGCTCACAGACTGAACATACAGACTAACAAGACAATTCAAAGACGAGGTCAACGCGGTGTACCCCCGAGAATGAGCGGAGCCTTCAACGTCACGTCACTAGAGGCACTTTGTGTTGTGATGGGGACCTGCCCTATAGACATAACAATACGTTACAGGGCTGCAGTTTACTGGCTTAATAAGAACAGGGTCGATAAAGTCACCGAAATTACAGGAACCAACATTATGAACAAAACACAAATGAAACAATGGAGGATTCAAACATGGCAGAGAGACTGGGCTGCATCCGATAAGGGTCGCCGAGTACACACTTTCTTTCCTGGTGTACACGAAAGACTGCAACTGAAACATGTCGAACCAAGCTGGGGGATGGTCCATTTCCGTATCCGGTACATTTAAACGGTATGGGACTAACTGACGATGAAGTATGCTTATGCGGAGAAACTGGGCGCCAGAACATGTCACACTGCTGTGCAACACGCTAGCACAAGTGAGACCTATACAGAACGACAATGATATCGCCAGAGTAATACGTAATCCAAATTACTGGAACACAATAAATAGCGTAGCCGATATTGTATCGAACACTCTGGACGAAGAATACAAGAGCCAAAACCCATATGGAAGGAGGCGTAGACAAGCACAAACAACACAACAAACCACATGGGAGGACACAAACGCAACTACAGATTCCGAAACCGAGGAAGGAACACTAAGTGAACATGACTCAGGAAGGCAACATATTCAAAGCTACAATCAATGAATTTTATATATCAGAAATGTATTAAGTTATTTAAGGAACAATGCATTCAGGTAGCAATGAACTATATTGTATTTCTACTAACAAGTTACAAACATAAGTGTATTTCTCATGTAAAGCTAAAATTCATGTATTCCATGTATGAAGTGCTCAGCATTTAATCTGTATAATCTGTGTAAGAATACATTAGCACAAACCATTTCAGATGAGAATACCTCAAGGTTGTACCGAGACCTTCTCATCTGAAATATGTAGAAATAGGCCATTGTTAACAAACATGCTACTTAGACTGTATTACAGATCCAAATAAAGCATATCACTTCCCTATACATACTACAAATTATTTTCACCACGCTCATTGTGTTACATTTTCTTTTTTTTTACTTTTCTTTGACATTTGCATTACATAAATTATATTATCATCAACTAGGTAGTAACAAATTATATGGAACCATTTTAACAATTGTTAAGCATTCAATTTTCTGTAACCTCAGAGAAATCTTTATCTATTATGTACTTTATATTATTTTTAAAAAAGCATTAACAACTGTATATCAATAAGATTGTAACAATGAGAAGTCTTTGCTATTAGATTCAGAAGCATCCGACCCACCTTACATTTCAAGGGAGTGGGTTACTCTGTACTGTTAATGAAAAAAAAAAGTTCCTTTCGTCTTCCAAAACCTTTTTGACCATTCCGTGTATGTGAGAAGACTTCTTATGGGGTGACTTGATAAAAGCAGAAATGGATCGTGTTTACGGAGGCCCATGGCCATCAGTGACAACAGTTATACAGAAATTATAATTATATATTAATACCTTCAGCTGTTGGCATTGATATATATCAAGGGGGACAGTTGAAAATGTGTGCCCCGACCGGGACTCGAGCCCGGGGTCTCCTGCTTACATGGCAGACGCTCTATCCATCTGAGCCACAGAGGGCACCTCGCCGATAGTGCGACTGCAGGGACAGTTATACAGGGCGTCTCAGGCGCGATTTCCCTCTGTTTCGGCAGACATTTACATTGTGGAGCTGGATTCACAACAAACAAATAGTGCTCATCAGGTCTTTCATGCGACACCCAGTGTCTTTTTCTTTTGTCTTTAAAACAAAATTGTTTTTATAAAACAGAAAAAACAGCGAAAGTCGCAAATTTCAGTTTTATTTACTTGACGTCTAGTTTCGGGCCGGGAATCACTTTCATATAATCCAAATCGTCAAAACGACATTCCCCAAAATATAACAACCATGTCAAGATAACAAACACGTGCGTGTAACAAAGTGCAAATGAACAGTTACAGAGCATACAAATAACTCATCTGTATGCTCTGTAACTGCTCATTTGCACTTTGTTATTCGTACGTGTTTGTTATCTTGACATGGCAGTTATATTTTAGGAAACATAGGTTTGACTATCTTGATGTTTTTAAAATGGTTCCCGACCCGAAACTAGTCATCGAGTTAAAAAAAAAAGTGAAATTTGCAGCTCTCGCCGTTTTTTTCGTTGCACTGATTAAGACAAGTTGCTGACTTGCAATTACTCCAGCATGCTGGAGGTTCGTAAAATTATTTAAAAAGTAAAATGTTTCGTGCTCATTCGGCAGAGTGGTCCCAAATTAGCCTTTTGTTATATTTGTTTCACATATTAATAAGTACAGTAAAACACGAAGAACAAACAGCAATCCAGCAGCAACTCAACAGTGCCGCGTGCTTGGCGGTGACAGCGCGGGCCAGGAGAGTGCTGCCGCTTCTGGAGTTATCTATCGTTATTCTGCGAGCTTTGCTGTCCTAGTTAATACATATAGACAACAGGAATATCGCATTAAACAAATCTGGGACCGCTCTATGCAATGGCCATATAAGATTCCCCTCTAAAAATCCTTTCCCTCTGCACTGGGCGTCGCATGAAAGATGTACGAGCACTGTGTGTTTGGACTGCCTCCAGCTACACGATGCAAAAACGAAATTGCAAATATCTGTTGAAGCACCAGAGAAAATACTTCAGACGACTCTTGGGAGAGAGACACCCTATATGTTGGTTCAATGAATTCCAGCCCGATCAGACGTTCCTTTTTGATGAGACTCGCCCTGGACGCCAAGCAGATGGGATCCCCGAAGAGACAGAGACCGCTGAGAAAGCCCACAACAGAATTCTCGCTGACAGTCGGATGAAAGAGCGAGTAGCAGCAGAAACCATAGGTATATCGACAGTAAACACAACGATTCAATTTCGAAGCTGCGTTCGCAGCAATTTAAGCGAGATCCAGAGCACTTTTTAACCCCATTTGTCACTGTCGATGAGAGACAGTGGCATTATTACACCCAGGGAAACCAAGCACCAATCAGAAAAGCGGGTTGCTTCCAGTGAACTGTTGTACAAAGTAGAAACCGTTCCCATCAGATGGAAAAAGTTGGGGGAGGCGAGTTTTTGGTATGAAAAGGGTGTCATACTCACAGAATAAGAAAACTTAAAACCAATACTGGGAAATACGACACTAATGTGTTTGATAGTTTCGACTAGAAATTGAAAGACACGCGACTCCATTTCGCGACGTAGAACATGTTGTTATACCACAATGCGGCAACAAATTCATCTGCAACAATTCTTAACTGCCGTCCCCCACACCTGTAATTGCCCAAGCTGGCTCCCTGCGACAGCTTCTTGTTCCCAAACGTGAAGGAATACAAATGAGGTCATCGTCGAGACAAGGCGTATTTCAAAATGCTCGACATTTCATATTATTTGGAAGGGTTAAAATGGCAAGCACTGTGCTAAAAAATGAATCATATGTGTTTGAAAGTACGAAAGCGTCTTCTTTCCTAACGCGGGTACTTGTTGAACTGCCCTCGTATATCATTACACCAGTATTCGCAGCGCGTCATGGAACAATAGGCTGGACTTCAGTACCTCGTCGGGCGATGAGGACGCAACGGACGGAGCCGAAGTTCCGATTGGACAAATATGGTGTGTAAATTTGAAAGCGGTGTTTCTAATTAATACACTTGACAATTAAACAAGAAAAATGTGTGTCTGGATACCCCGAGAGGCAACTTGCAGAAGCGTCCACGTCTGTGCGAGTTATGTCTCAACAACCACTAGTTACAAAAATGTGGATACCTCAAATACGAGGGTTGGAACTTAAATAGTGGCAACTATTTATTCACAACCGATACAAAAGAGTTACATGTTTGCACCTGTTACTCTCCTTCAAAGTAATCACCAGCGATGTGGATGGCGTAGTATACCGTTAGCAGAGCCTAAAAACTTTAAAAGAAATAACATTGATCATCCAAAAATGTGGCAAAGTGAGAAAATTCCGGTTGATAGGAAAAGTCCACTGATACACCACTACGTAAAAGGCAGACGAAGCTAATATCACTCATTGCAGAGGGATTTCCCTCTAAGCCCGTCCCAAACAAAATCCTTTCTCAATGTCTCCTCAACTGAGCACACCACCAGCTTCAATGCAAAACTACTGAACATCAAGCAGGTTTCAGAGAAAATATATTTTGCCGAATATAAATGTCAGTTCTGAAATTAATTCTCACGCATCAAAACACGCACTGTATAAGAATGTAGTTTGTACCCTTGTAGAATTTAAAAAGCATGGACTCAGTAAAAAATGTCGTGTGACTCAGTGACTCTGAAAGAATCATGTCTGGACCTCAAAACCACTGCTATTTTTAGTGAAACACTAAATGGTACGAAATCTAGAGAAATATTCAGGGGAGAAATTCCGGAGTGGGACAAGGTGATGGACCCTCTCCATTACTTTTCACCTGTCTTAGAACTGGAAACTAAAATCAGAGCGAAAAATTGACGAACGATTGAAATTATGATGAACCAATATTAGGCTGTTTGGTTTTACAGAAGACCTAGTGATTTTATGCCAGAGCACTGAAACAATGCAAAAACAAACGGAAATTCTGAAACAAACACCGTGACTGTCAATTGACACGTTTAGACGAAATCATTCACGAAACTGCTCTGGAAAGGAATGGTTATGTAATTCGTTCTCACAAAATTGAAACAGCTTCTAGGCTTACAAAAGACATCAATAATTAAAAAATGCATATCAAAATACACTGAACTGTGGCACTACAGCACAATCAAACCGTAGTGTCTTTATGAGACAAACACTCAGTTCAAACAGAAAGTGGGATACTAAAGAAATCGAAAAAGAAAGAACAGAAAGTAATCAGGAAAATATTACGTCCAAATTGCACTGGAGAAGGAACATGCAGACTGAGAGCAAATAAAGAAGCTGAAAACTATACCTACATTTTTTCCGATATGAAAGAAACACACGCTAAAATTCTATGAGCAGATTACAGGAACGGAAACAATTAACTAGAAACAATTAACTAGAATGCAGTAAAGCCAAAATTGAAACAATAAAATGGACCAGAGCAGTTAAGGAACACCTGAAAGACGCAGGGATAGGATTAAGACAATGTGATATACACGACAGGAAGATATTTAGGCACACAACTGACGGCTGACAAGTTGGCCAGACAGAAAAGCTCTTGAAGACTGGAGACGTGTGGTCTGATGAGCGGAAAAGGGCCCATTCTGAGAGAATTGAAGTACTGTGGGGGCAAAGAAATGGTAGAACAAAATCATGAAAATTTTGCTAGTTGCGTGTTCCAGTAGGGCCCAAACGAGAACGACGATAATACGAGGGTAATCGCAAAAGTAAGTTCTCCTATTTTTTTTTATAATTACATAGACCTGTTTATTTCTACAATGGTTTACATCAGTTTACTGCTTGAACATTTAGCTATTTGTCGACATAATCACCATTTCTGTCGATGCATTTTTGGAGACGCTGTGGCAATTTTTGCATGCCCATGTCGTACCACCTCACCGCCTTGCTGTTCAGAAAGTTATGAACCTCTTCCTTCACCTCGTCGTCGGAGCTGAATCGCTTTCCGGCCAGATGTTCTTTTAACCTAGGGAACAGGTGATAGTCACTGGGCGCCATGTCAGGACTATAGGGTGGGTGGGTGACTGTGTTCCACTGAAACAGTTGCAGGAGAGCAATGGTTTGCAGAGCGATGTGTGAGCGAGCGTTGTCATGGAGAATGTGTAGGCCCTTGCTCAACATTCCACTTCTCCCGTTCTGAATTGCCCGTTTGAGTTTTTTCAGGTTTCACAGTACCTGTCAGCGTTAATTGTGGTCCCAGTGATTCAGCTCCGATGACGAGGTGAAAGAAGAGGTTCATAACTTTCTGAACAGCGTGGCGGCGAGCTGGTATGACATGGGCATACAAAAACTACCACAACTTCTACAAAAATGAATCGACAGAAATGATGATTATGTCGAAAAGTAGCTAAATGTTCAAGCTGTAAACTGATGTAAACCACTGTGGAAATAAACAGGCTTATGTACTTATATATATAAAAAAAGGAGACCTTACTTTTGGGATTACCCTCGGATCTTAAAAACTGAGAAAAATTCTATTCAAAATACCAGGATCGTTTCAGTATTTAGGCCTTCGGACAACTTTCGGTAGGAGTCACTATAGCTGATCAGCGGATCGGATCAACCGACTAGACGGAGAGCGTCGCACAGCAGTGCGCTCCCTGCCACAGAAGACAGCGAGCCAGTCGCATCGAACACAGCGTCGGTCAGCGGATGCGGTACCTCAATCTTTTTCCTTCCTGATCTCTGGGCCAAAACGACCTTTTATTCCTGTACATTTCCAGATAGATCTAGACACTTCTTCCCATTAATCGAGCAAGCAGAAGTATTTCCTATGAAGCAGCACAATCCAATAAAACGAATTTTGAGTTTCTATTTCAATGGGCTAAAAAAAATTGGAATGGATTTCGAACACTTTTACAGTCTACACTTCTCTATTCCTTCTGAAGCTCACGTGCACGTATCGAGAATGTCGGCACGTTAGGTCTTCCTACTGTTATTTTTTTTTTTTTTTTGGGGGGGGGGGGGGGGGTCACAATTTTCTGCTGCTTCGACATAGGAGATACTATAGTAACTGTGAACTGCTCTTCTGAAGAATCGAAGGAAGTACAGTGAAACCAAAGGATGTGCATATCAGAGATAGCGTGACTTAGGACAATTTTCATTTAACGTACGCCGTTCGATAAGTATTTTGTGTCGTAACTTTATTAATCTGTGAATGTATTGACATCTATAACAATTTCTACGAGATGCATTCAAATTCTAAGGCCTCCGATTTTTTTTTCTAATTAACTACTCACCCGAAATCGATGAAACTGGCGTTACTTCTCGACGTAATCGCCCTGCAGACGTACACATTTTTCACAACGCTGACGCCATGATTCCATGGCAGCGGCAAAGGCTTCTTTAGGAGTCTGTTTTGACCACTGGAAAATCGCTGAGGCAATAGCAGCACGGCTGGTGAATGTGCGGCCACGGAGAGTGTCTTTCATTGTTGGAAGAAGCCAAAAGTCACTAGCAGCCAGGTCAGGTGAGTAGGGAGCATGAGGAATCACTTCAAAGTTGTTATCACGAAGAAACTGTTGCGTAACGTTAGCTCGATGTGCGGGTGCGTTGTCTTGTTGAAAACAGCACACGCGCAGTTCTTCCCGGACGTTTTTGTTGCAGTGCAGGAAGGAATTTGTTCTTCAAAACATTTTCGTAGGATGCACCTGTTACTGTAGTGCCCTTTGGAACGCAATGGGTAAGGATTACGCCCTCGCTGTCCCAGAACATGGACACAATCATTTTTTCAGCACTGGCGGTTACCCGAAATTTTTTTGGTGGCGGTGAAAGAAGCAGACATAATGTTGCAACATTACCCACAGTACTGGCCAAATATTACGACGGGAATTACGAGTTGGAAGCCACTGTGTGAAAGCCGCTAAGCCATCCATCAGCAGCAAAATCTCGTCACGCGCTGCAACACGTTGCTCACCACCACAAAAAGACTGGAGTATTTATTTCTGTGGTGAAGTTTAGTATATTCTATTTTTCGTAGTGACGGACATATCGTAAAAGTCATGATTCGTCGTCCTCTTGTACAAATTAATACAAGTTAAGTGCTTAAAAGCAACATGCTTTATTACAGTCCTGTTATTTCTGTAGATGTCATTTTCAAATACTGTGATATTTAATCAGCACCATTTTCAGATCATAAGCTGGATGTGCGTAGGCCTATATAAACTTCTTAAAATTATTATTGCCGTATTAAGCAAAGCAGCAGAGTGTGTACAAAGTACCAGCTATTTTATTACATTGACAAGCATAATAAAACCAGTTCCAGAAGAAGGCAACTAAAGGTATTGTGGACATTTTCATTGCCACAAAAAACAATTGTTACTGTGGTGTTCAGAGCATACGATTTTACTGATTCATGGCGTGTGACAGACTAAATTTATGATTCAACAAAAGTGCAGGAAAGTGTTTTTGTTACACTGCACTGAAGTACCGTCAGTTCGAAAATTCTTCACATTGAAAATTATCAGAAAACATGCGTGCAAAAATTCATTTTCAGTCAGTGGTCAGTTCTGTGTAAACATAATGTTAAAGAAAGATGTTTATTACTTATATAAATTTCAAATAACACCGCCGCAGTGCTTAGCAGGATATTTTCACTCAACATTTGTTATTTTACATAAAATTGTCTCAAGTTTAAAATAGATCAATTTGTACTGATAAAGTGTCTTTTGCTGCGGTAACGAAAGTAATATGTCTGTAGGATCCGTATTGTCCGTATGCAGTGTATGTCGCTATTTCAAAGGGTTTATAAGTTATATTGTGAGCACTCCTGCCACTTATTTCCTTGTCAAGTTACTATGTCGGTTCCAATTATTGAGAATTAAAGATTGTGTGGTAAGAGCTTGGTTCTGCAGTGCTTAGAGCGATTAGTGAAATCAACCCTGAGGTCTTACTGCACGCGGCTGTCCGCCCGTTATAATTGCGAGTCCGATCGCCAACCATGGTCATTGATAGGCGAAAACTAATCCAAATAAGGATAGAACTGGTGGGGTATCGCAGATTGTAGTGTAGTGGTGCCGTCACTGGGAATCGTAGCCCACTGATGGATGGCGTCGCATCGTATTCATCGTTGACTGTAACGGCGATCTGGGGAGGAGGTCCATTCTTCCTGTCTTCTGGAGAGCCAGAGCGGTGTTACTCCTGAGGAGCCATCGGGTATCAGTTCAGGTCACGCATGGTGGTGACTGACGTAACTCTGACGGCACAACAGTACGTTGCTGACGTCCTACCCCCTCACGTCTTAGTTATCATGTGACATTTTTCAACAGGACAATGTTTGTCCACACACACACACACGGCACGCGAAGTACTCCCGTGGCCAGAAAGACCTCCAGATCTGTCCCTGGCAGAGTAAACATGGGACCTGCTCTTACGTCAACTCCGTCCCAGAGCCAGTATCCAGGGCATACAGGACCATTTACAACAGCTGTGTGTCAGGAGAGGATCCAACGGCTTCACACCCTCCCCAACCGAATCAGTGCGTGCGTCCATGCAGAGGGGCTGCAACGCCACATTGGTAAGTGGACCCATACTACTAAGCTCTTCGTCAACTTGATTCGATTTTAGAAACACCGAAATAAGATCACATATCCTCTCAACCTGTGGCGTTTCATTCCTTTTCTTCCTCCTCTGCTAGGTGCTTCACTTTATTTTGTCAGGCATGTATCTTTGCCGACATCACGGATTACCAGGTGCAGAAGCGTGAAACCGGAATTTCCCTATAGATGGTGCTAGCCCGTTAAGACCTGCGTCTGCTGCGCCATCTGCTTCCTGTAACGGCTGACGACGAATGTCAACGCACAGACTTATGAAACACACCCTATTCGGCGGTGTAAGTTAGCGTCCCAGGTACGACGCCATGCAGCAATTCACTCTGGTGGGTCCTCGTTTGCAAGTAATCGACAAAAAAAATAGTTCTAGTGGGGCCTTGACAATAAGACTATATTTTAAAACGGCGCCATAGCGTAGCGGTTAGGTTATTTGGCTGGTATGCTAAGGTTCGCGGTTCAAGTCCTGTCAGATTAATCTATTTTTACATATTTATCTTAATGGCATTTTTATTTAATTAACCAATCTTTGTTCATGTAATTTAAATTATATTTCTTTATTTATCATAATATTAAAACACCGATCTCGAATACCTACCTATCGGTTACGAAACAAAATACGGCATAACGTATTTGTATTGGCTGTGTCCAAGATTTTTTTCTTTCTATATGTACGTTCTTTCGGATGATAATCGTCAAACAAACATTTAAAACAACGTTGTTCTGGCTAAATGGACAAACTAATACAGATGAACGTTCAAACAGAAAAAGATTTTATAATTGAAAAGAGATTCTGGCAAAACTGAGTAATACAAATAAAGATTAAAATAACATAAAAAATAAAAAAATGATGATAAGGAAGAAATTAAATCCAAGCAAATATATAAAAATAATTAAAATCACATGGACGAGGATTCAAGGTCAAAAAATAAACAAATAAAAGGAAGAAAAAATAGAGCAAATACAAAAGTCAACAAGATAATATGAGGCGGCAAGGGCTAGAAATGAAAAAAATATGGATAAACCAATTGAATAAAAACAGCGATCACAGAACCTACAACCTTCAGCAAGTCAGAAAAATAACTCATCGCTATGTTACAGTGCCGTTTTCTTACGACTGCTCTTTTTAAGGCTTTAGTGCGTCACACGGGAGCTTGATATTCTTTTTCTGTCGGTTACACGTAAACGATGCTACGCCACGGTGAATGGCTGCAGGTGCAGTGGTAGAGCGACTCTGGCGGAAGCCGCCTTGACATGGAGGCAGTAGGCCACGTGACTCCAGGACCCAACCCCAGCGCCGACATACCATATGTTCCAGCATCTTACAAAGAACGTTGATGAGGCTAATGGGCCGAAAGCTATCCACATCGAGCGGGTTTTTATCAGGTTTGAGCACTAGAATGATGGTGCTCTCCTGCCACTGCGATGGAAAGACGCCATCGCACCAGATCTGGTTGGAGATGACGAGGAGATGTCGCTTGTAGTCAGATGAGAGATGTTTAATCATCTGGCTGTGGATCTGATAAGGCCCAGGAGCTGTGTCGGGGCAATGTGCATGGGCACTGAGGAGCTCCCACACTGTAAATGGGGCGTTATAGGATTCACTGTGGCGTGTATTGACGTTCCCTTCCAGCCGCCATTTGATAGTGCAAAAGGCTTGGGGGGGGGGGGGGGGAGGGAGGGGGGTAATTCTCCGACGCAGAGGCTCGAGCTAAGTGCTCAGCAATCGCGATTGCGTCGGTAGATAACACGCCATTTATAGTAACACCGCGAATGCCTGTTGGGGTCTGGGACCAGAAAACACGTTTGATCTTTGCCCAGACTTGGGAAGGTGATGCATGGCACCCAACAGTCGAGAGGTATCCCTCCCAACACTCCTGCTTCCGTTGTTTGATAAGTTGGCGAACGTGGGCACGGAGCCATTTAAAGGCTATGAGGTACTCCAGGGAATGGTGCCGCTTATGCCGCTGTAGAGCTCGCCGACGCTCCTTAATTGCTTCAGCGACTTCCCGCGACCACCAAGGGACTGCCTTAAGCCTTGGGCACCCTAATGAGCGAGGAATCGCGTTTTCTGCCGCGGAAACGATAGTTGTAGTCACCTGCTCAACAATCACATCGATGTCACTGTGTGGAGGAGATTCAACGGTGGCAGCAGAGGTGAAAGTTTCCCAGTCTGCCTCGTTCAAAGCCCATCTGGGCAGGCGCCCGTGGGCCTGACGCTGGGGCAGTGACAGGAAGATGGGTGTTGTGTACATAGTTCCGCGTTGTCAGCGCGTACACAACTTTCCCACTAGAGCGCGCCCCGCTAAGCACAACAGCGCAGGCACAGCGCTCGTCCGTCTCCGCTCTACGAGATGGCGCTGCCATAAAGACGGACCAAATTCTGCTTCCGCCGATCCGCGTATTAATATGTAACGCGGCCAATGAGATTGCTGCTAACGTAGAACCTTTTCTCCTCGCGGATCACGAGGTATTATAACCAGTGTACAGACCTCCGATTAGTCAGTCTGCATTAGTCTGCGTTAGTCTGCATTAGTCTGTAGTCAAGTTTCAGTCTGCGCCTAATAAGATTATCATATTCCTGTACATAGCCATGAAAAGAAATGTATAGACACTTTGCAAGTATCAGAGATATGTGAGAATAAGATTAACATACCAAGAGCAAAGGAACTTCAGATTGTCAATTGTAAACAGCATCCAGAATCAAGTTACGTAATATCTATGATTTTTATGATTTTAATAAATGTGTGTGAAAATTAATCAAGTTCTGTTTAAAGTTGGTCACCGTCAATCTGCTACTCTAAGCGTGCAAGTGGCATTTCTATCGTCTGACCTAACGGCAGAAGATAAACACGCCACAATAAGACCACGAGACATATTGCTGACACTTGCCTACTTCGCTAGAGCGACAAGTCAAATAATCTGATGGTGTGTGTACCGAAGGTCTTACAGTACGCACGCCACAATGGGGAAGTGGTCACTACCATACAGGTCGTCATGTGTTCTCCAGTGGATAGATGTGAGAAGTCCTGGGCTGCAAACTGATAAATCAATGGCTGAGTAACTACCATGAGCCACACTGAAATGTGTGGCAGGACCATTATTTAAGAGGTTGAGGTCGAACTGAGACAGTAAAGTTTCGACATCCGTGCCTTGGCCAGTAAGCACAGTGCCACCCCACAGGGGCTATGGGTGTTAAAATCTCCCAAAAGTAGGAAAGGTTTAGGGAGTTGAACAATCAGTGCAGCTAATACATTCAGGGGTACTGCACCATCTGGAGGAAGATATACAATGCAGACAGTTATTTCCCGCATCATACTTATTCTGACACCCACAGCAGCAGGATGGCTATTGCCGTGAGTCCCGATGCTCCAAGAGGATGGGCACCTACCCCTTGGCATAAGTGAGGAGTTAACACTGGAGGCATCAGCAGAGCGATCCCCGTGTGGTCAGGGGGCTGCAACCAACAGGGTACATGATGGCGCCACCACAGCAGTCTGGCTATTGTGCTGGATATCAGGTGCAAAGAAGTCCATGGTCATCATCGATGCAGATAGCGACACTGCATAGTGCATGGTTGAAAACGCATCCAGGAAGGTTTCCTCGCCCAAGAGATGGAGATTGAGGGGGACAAATGTGACAACGAGAAAGTGGGCTAAAGATCTCAATGCTCGATGGACACGATGTACCATTTAAGGCGCCCTTACCCAACTGGTTCGCTCTTCGGAAAAATTTTGAAAAATGCAGGTCAAACGCTACAGGGGACCATCACATAAATGCCAAAACGTGGGACACTCCTTTCAGTCGCCTCTTACGACGGGCGGGGAATACGTCGGGCCTATTCTAACCCCCCCGGACCCAGAGGGGGGGGGGGGGGGGCGGCACTGTTGTGCGCTTGTCGAACTTTGAAGTCGTTATAGTAACTTTTTGTATTCGTGTGCGTCCTCATCAGCTGCTTTTACGCCCTTGGCCCAAATGAGCCAGTGGCCTCTTGCAAGCTAACGAAGACAGTTGGTAGTAATTTTCCAGATGAGGTGACAGCATACTGTGGAGTGTGCGAATCTGTCACCTTGTGCATTTCCTTTCGCTACACAAGAATCACCTTTGTTTCGCGTTCGGTCATAAGTTGACTGTCATTGACACCATAGAACAAACATTCACTAATTACATCATATGGTAAAATAGTATTGCAGTTGATGTAATGTATCAGGTACTTTTATGTGTAATACCTGTTTGATCGGTGTTAATAACAAAATACTTGTCGTTTTTTGGAATGAGGACTCAAATCTGCATTCGGAAACTTCCTGCTGCATCAAGGGGTTGCTTCCCTCTCGGATACAGATCTGGTGATTTTTCTCTGGCGAATCCAATGTCTTCGCTTGAAGAGCACGACACACACACACGAGTAAGAAGCTTCAAAATTATATCAGTAAATTGGCTAGCTGCAGCAACGGCCCATTGATGAAGATTTCTCGTCGTCACCTACTGGATACAGCCTACAGCTTCAATGAAACTATCACAAACCTACGAATCAATTTTTTTAACTTGATTATGCTTTGTACCACCCTGTTTTATACGTTCTTCGTATCTTTTCAAACTTTTCATGCTTTTGAGGCGTGAAGCTCCTCTTCCACTAAGAGTGGTAAAAATCCATCCTGGATGCTCTCTCGCTACACGACCATGATCTTGTGATACTGCGGAACATAATCGTTGTCCATTTTCGATGTCTTAGCGGGCAATTGTTCGTCCTGTATCAGAAGTTGTTTCTCGGCTAGAATTTCGAAAATTCTGCGAAATATTTCTTCAATTTCCAAGTGTTCCCGTGTTATTACAGCAGTAGGTTTGGAAACGATTAGACTGTTTTGGGGAAGAAACTGTTCACTGTACCCAAGTGTCCTTTTCAATCGTACTTTTGAAACTTCACTGTAAAGCTATTCGGCTTCACACTCAGGTTCGAGTACTCTTGCTGTCGAAAACCAAGCACGTCAGTCACCATAAAATGAGACAACTTGGAACGCTGACATGTAACTACCTCAGGCGCTAACATACGAATGTAGCATTCTTCGTGTTTGTAAACGCTGTTCCCTTTCTTCCTCCACCAACCGAAAGTCTGTTGTGCACAAGCAGCTGGGCATGGGCTCATGGTCAGTTGAAACGTTCCTGCAGGTTACAATGGTAAACTACTTTCAAAATGTTAGAGACAAACTTGAATACTCAAGGTGAAGTTATTTCAACAATAAATGATTCCTTAGATACTGATAATTTGTTCAGTCTTAATAAACCTGCTATTATAATTATGTGGGAACGAAGGGAAAAAAGTAACAGTACTGGGAACGACATTCGATCCACAGTCGTCCATCTTATGAAACCAAGAGCTCACTCGATCGTCTACCAACTCCTTGGCTGCTAGCGACCACATACGGATTAGCCAGAACTTTATGACCATCTACCTAATAGCTGGTATGTCCATCTTTGGCACAGATAACAGCAGAAACGCGTCATAATATGGAACATTGAGGCCTTGGTAGGTCCTGGTGGGAGTTGGCACCGTATCTACACACACATGTCACCTAATTCTCGTAAATTAACGGGAGGGGAGGCGACTAGCTCTGACGCCACATACAAGCATATTCTAGATGTGTCTGATAGGGTTCAGATCTGTTATGTTGGGAGGGGGGGGGGGGGGTAGCACATTAATTGGAACTCGCCACTGCGTTCCTCCAACCACTCCATCACACTCCTGGCCTTGTGACATGGCGCATTACCTAGTTGAAAAACGCCACTGCCATCGGGAAACATGATCGCCACGAAGCGGTGTACGTGGTCTGCAACTGGTGTACGATACTCCTTGGTCGTCATGGTGCAGAGCTGTTCCCCTGGAAGAGGAAGGATTCGCGCCCTCCCATCGGCATGATAAAGATGGTATTGGGATCCATCACACCGTGCAACACTCTGCCTACGGTCACGTGTCCATTTCAGTCGTAGTTGCCAATGGCGTGCTGTCAACATTGGCACTTGGTTGGGTCGTCGGCTGCGGAGGCCGATCGATAGGTGTGCGGTGCACTGTGCGCTCACACACACTTGTACTCTGCAAAACATTCAAGTATTTTGTTAGTTCCGCCACATTTCGTCTCCTGTCCTGTTTTACCAGATTGCCTGGCCAACGACGTTCGACATCCGTAATGAGGGGTGGCCGCCCAACCCCGCGACATATGGACGAGGTTTCATCTTGGTTTCGCCAAATGTTGAAGACACCACAGTACTCCTCGAACACCCAACAAGTAGTGCAGTTTCCGAAATGCTCGTGCCATACAGTCGGTCAAACTCAGGTAGATCGTGCGACTTCCCCATTCTACACAGGAACTTTATGCTCACTGATACTACATGCACCGTGCGTTTGTCTGACGAGCAGTCATGCCTCGCCAGGTGACCCTGCTATCGCCTGGACGGGTTTATATCGATAGTAGGTCGATCGTCGTAATGTTCTGGCTGATCAGTGTATATGCATGCCTAACATTTTCAAACTCAATTTTTTCGAAAACGGCTTGTGCCATCCTTTTTACATATGTTTAAGTCTTAGCCATGATCTAGACACCCTATCAATATGAATCAAATCGGCGACGGCAAGCACGTGCGGTCCCCTCGTCGGCACTCCGCCGCGCTGACCGCGCAGCTACTAAAAGGAATAGGTTGACAGGACACTAACTGGAAGACCAGGGCTAGTTAATTTGGCAGTGGGTAGCGAGTGAGTGAGTATGTGCGTGACGGGACAGGAGGGGGCAAAAATTATACGACGAGACCAAGTATCGATTACAATACGGTGGTTAAGATGTGTGCAGGTTTCAGTAGTTACGCAGAGTTGAAGAGGGATGCAGAGGATAACAGAAGAAGTGCTGCATCAAAACTAGTCGTTGGACTGAAGAGCACAACGACAACCATGACCATCATCGTGTAACAACAGACAGCTTTGTCGGCTGCTGACCTCACTTTGAAGTGAAGTGTACACAACTGGCAGCATGTTGGACCAGTAACAGCTGTCGTGTATGATAGCGTATCAGCAGTTCCCTCACTATATGCGTCTTCCACTTCTGACTATAGCTGCCCGCAGCTACACAATCAGTTTTTAATCGGCAAGAATTTGCAATACAGTTTTGGAAGACTCCAGATAACTTCAAATTTCGATGCAAATGAAAATTATGGGCGTCTAATGAGATGGTGAACAAAGTATTGCGCCAGAAACACAATGCTCTGTTACGAACGATGGAAACAACAGAAAATAATTTAATTCAGCTGTCGCAGTAGCACTATTTCAAAAAAGGCAAAAGCAATTCCGCCACAAGGAAATGTTTCAACTAAGTCGAAAGATCGACAAGACATGGTTTTTGAATGCGAGATTTACAGTTCGTAGACTTGATTGTCATGAACTGAATGTTGCCTGTTTTATTACAAGGCCAGTGTTAAGACGTATTAATCTCTATATAAAAAAAGGGAAGACGCACAACGAAGCTATATGCGGAAAATGTCTGCTCGAAATTATAGCGACGGAAAATGTCTGCTTGAAATTATAGCGACGGAAAATGCCTGCTTGAAATTATGGCGACACGTTAAACCTTCCAAAGTCCAGAGCTAGGATCTTTCATAGCGATAACGCTTTAACAGTTCATCTGAAATTTATACTGATCATCACTCGCAGTTGGCATCAAAGGTCTTCAGCTCCTACCCTATCGTCCAATCTTGCCCCATTTGACTTATCCCTTTTCTTATGAAAACACCATAATTTTCGATAGATGAAATCCCATATCCAGTTTGAGTCTGATACTGCGTAATACAGGCGGGGTTGAAGATCAGTCTCGGTCAACATAGTAACAATTTTTGCCAGCAGTAGCTAACTATAAATAAGAGCATTGTCTGTGTCCATTTTTAGTGTTTATCTGGAATATTGACAATCAGAGTTTATCTACACAAAACTGTGTATTCATTAAAATCTTAACTATTCCAGGATGATTCAGATCCATAAGACCACGATATTATGAGTGAAGCACAGCTGTGCATAATATATTGAACCCGCTCTAAATGTTCCAGTTGTACTGATATTTCATCTGACTCATCACGAGCGTAGACTCTATATATAAACTGTGCGTTCCAGCTGTTTACAGTTGCACTTTTCAGGACGCTCCAGCAGAAAGGTTCGAATTATGGTATAGCTACTAATCCGAGGATATTTTCACTTACTGTACTATTACTTTCTATTGACGAGTGTTTGTAGTACCATAATGAACCTGTCCACTACTGCAATTACACTCAGGTATACTTGACGCAAATTGATTAGCAACCTGAAGGCTGTGTATCACAGCGCTCTTTTTCGAGTCTTAAAGTAGCTCATCAGTCCAGTTTCATTTAATATAACAGTACAAATCCAAAGTTATCCACAGTGCCGCTTGGCATGTTCCGCGTACACAAAGTTTAACCATTTGACTTGCCTTGTCAGTCACGTCTGATCGCCACTAGTATTTTCCTGCTAGGTCGCAACAGGCCGTCGCTTGTGACAACTTTCGCCTTCTCTGTAGTTTTGGAAGTAGGTCCTCTTGAGGCACGTTGTTTTTATAATGAAACTTGCTGGCAGTAAAGACAGGACCACGTATGTGTGGATTTCACACTTTTTTAGCTTGTCACTTACACCTTATTTCACACCTGGTAATATTTGTTAATGTGAAAAATGCCGAGCTGTATCGTGTGTCGGATAGAACGTTAAACGGTACGCCCCCCCCCCCCCCCACACACACACAACAACAACATGGTTAAGTCAGATCTGAAGAAGGCAACGGCATTTCTCCTGCAATAGAACCAGGCGTAGTAAAGCATTGTGCTCAAGGCAACACTTGAGTCCATGAAAGTTGTTTTACCTTACATCACCATCATCGTCATCAAGCGTCTCCATCCCGGACGGTTGCCAGCTTCTCTTAGTGCCTGCTGAAGAGGTAGACTGGAGATGATCTTGATTTGACCTATCCATCTTCTCGCTGCTCTCCCTCTTGGTCTCGTGCGCTCGATCTTTCTTTGAAAGATTATTTTCTCTAGATTTTCTCCGTCTATTCTCACAATATGGCCAAAGAAATGGAGAATTGTTTCGGTGACTCGAAAAGAAAGGCGTCTGGAGATATCGAGTTGTTTAATAATTGATACATTTGTTGTTGTTTTTTTGTCCGTTTTATGCGCAGCATCCTACGGCAGCACCCAAGCTCAAACGCATCAATGCGCTGTGTGTCTCTGGCCTTGAGTGTCCATGTTTCGCAACCATAAAAGAAGACAGAAAACACGAGCGTTTCAACTAGCCGGATCTTGGTGCTATTTGTTATTACTCTGCTCTGCCAGATCTTGGTGAGCTTCTTCAAAGCCACTCGCCCTGTCATCATCCGTCTTCTTATTCGTCTTCACAACTTCCCGTGCTGCAGATGGTTGACCCAAGATAGATGAAGGAATGCACGACTTCCAGTTCCTTTAATCGACCTGTGAGCTGGATCCGTTCTTCTCGATCAATTATCAGGAGTTTGGACTTGCTGAGGTTGATGTCTAATCCATATGCTAGAATAAAGTCCTTTATTCTTGTTAGTAGTTCAGCAAGTTCATCTTCGCTGTTGGCTAAAAGAACAGTGTCATCAACAAAACGGAGGTTGTTGATAGTTCGCCCACCAATTGAGGTGCCTTTGGTCCAACCACCAAGAGCTGTCCTAATGACATGTTCTGCATAAATGTTGTACAGTTGTGGGAATAGGACACAACCCTGTCTCACACCTTTTGATACTCTGAACGAATCAGACGTACCAGCACTTGTCTTTACAACTGCGAAGTGATTATTGTATACACTTTGATCAATGCTATCAAGCCCAGTCAACACAATCAAAGGAAGCAGATGAAAATAGGAACACAGAGCTCTCGCGATTTTTCTATTGTTTGTCTCGTGTTGAGGATCTGTTCACGAGTTCCTTTCCCTCCAACAAAACCTGCTTGTTCTGTGGATATGCGAGGCTGAATGTACGGGTAAAAACGTTGATTCAGGATGTAGAGCAAAATTTTACTTGCGTGAGATATGAGGGCAATAGTTCGGTAGTTGGAGCAGTTTCTGATAGACCCTTTCTTGTGCAAGGGTATGAAGAGAGACTTTGACCAGTCATCTGGGCACTCCCCAGTTTACCTTCCTGTCCCATTTCTTTGAACATTTCTCCAGATATACCGTCTACACCAGGGGCCTTATAATTCTTCAGATGTTGAATCGTTTTCTCTATTTCACTGCGTAAAATTGTAGGTTCCAAAGTAAGTTCTCAACTGCTTGATTGTCCACAGTGTTGTTAATTCCAGAGTACAGCTTTTCATAGTACTATTTCCATCTCGCAACAACGTCTTCCTTGTCTCCGATAGGGTTAACCTTCTCGTCATCTATCACCCACGTACGAGGATTAAATTCACCGGTGATGCTGCTGATTTTCTTGAAGAGATCACGTACCTGATTGCAATTATGATGCTGTTCTATTTCATTCACTGTTCTTCATTCACTGTCTGTACCTCCCTCTGCCGAACGTTTTTAAATTTACTCCTTATCACCGAATGAGGAGTGCTTGCTGTGACAGCGGAACCGTTTTCAGAAAGATCGGAGTTCAGCTCACCTTTAAGACATTCGGGTTTACGTTTTCAACAACACCAAAACGACGAAGAAGAATGCAGGGATAGTTCGACCTAAAAGGAGAGACCAAATTCCTTCACCACTGTTGTCCAACCAGTGTGTGCTATCCATCTCATAATGGTCTCGTCATCTGCGGCAACTTAAACAGTCACCTTTCCTTTTTTTTTTTTTTTTTCTCCTCGTCACACGCCACCGAACTGTGTATGTAATACACGTTCTCCTTTACACTACAACCACTGATGCGCATCGCCTCGTTAGACGTAAATATTTTATTCGTTGCATTTATATTTTTACACTCTTATACCATCTCCAGTATGTGACAATGTTATTTACTAACAGTATCGTACACTGTCTTCTGCATCATCTGAGTCATAAATCCCGACGAGGAGTTTGTGACGTACTCGAACAAGACGGGGAGGTTTATTATTTCTCGTACAAACATGATTAAACTTCGAAAGAAGGAAGGTGCAAAAATAAGAAAGTAATTAGTTATTCTTACTTATTTGTTGCTTCTCATATCGTCTTTGTGATTCGGGTAGGACTATTAACAATGAGGCTGAAAAATCTTTTCAATCTACCTGAAAAGAGGCCTGTAATTATCCTAAGTTTTATATAACATTGTAGAACATTTCGCTCACCAGGGGAGCTGTTTCCTTTTGGCTTTTCGATAGTCGCTTCTAACGCTGCCTGTCGATAAACTCACAAAGTCCTAAAGCTGGATAGTTAAACGAACGATGATTCACAACTGTGGTTTGTATAGAAGTTAACTTCACGGATGAACTAAGTAGTTTACTTCACAATGAACTAAGACGTTTCACATTCCACCAAATCACCGTAATAACTTACAGCATAGCAACGACAGGCGCATCTTCAGTCCGAAGTATTTGAATTTACCCAGTTTAAGTCGAGAGCAAGACTTAAAAACGTTTTCAGTGTTAAGGATACGCAAAGAAAAATTCATTACGTTGACACTTTTTACGTCAACTGACACCGGGCCGCAAATAATATCCCAAACGCACGGGTAGTATTAAATATTGTGTTAAGGCATTAATGGATGCCGGGTGCTTGCTACTGTTCAGTTAAATTACAATCCGCATCATGAACAATTTTTCAACGTTCCTGCATCAAAAATCAACCAACTGCCGTCAACCTACCAGGCAATTCTGAATTCAGAAGTTTATGTATTGTGCATCAATGCATCGACTGTGGGCACGTGCAAATTCGTTGATATAATGCTGTAAAGTTAAACTTTTGACGAACCTTGAGTTTCGACGTTACGAAACAGTGACGTCTCCAGTCTCAAGTAGACGCTGACAAGATTGTACATCAAAGAACACACTAACAGTTTTGTAGGAGAAGTTTCCTCTTTCACATACACCGCAATTTTCAATTTTAGTGCATAAAAATTTACTCTTGCCTAGTCATTAATACGAACCCGTAACTTCGTATTTGCGTGAGTGTTTGTCAAGTCTATAGGTCGTGCTCACGACAATGCTGAGAATTTGTGCAATATAATGGATGAGTTTTGAACGTAAATAAAGGAGAGGTCGAAACGCAGTGCCTGCACACAGCCGATCCGTCTCTAATAGCAAAGAGGGGGCCGCCGAACGTGACGTTCCATTTCGGCAGATGAATGCTGGTCGAAAATGTCACATGCCTTCCCTCCGTGGAGCACTCCGCACGGTTTTAGTAGCACTACGCCTGATGATCAGCAAACTTTTTTGCACTACCTCCTTTCCCACTGCCGAGCAAACACTGTACGAAAATTATTTCAACGCGCTGGATTAGAACCGTGTGCTTTCCAACATATCGCAACTGCACTTGACTGTATTAATGGCTCCTGCTGAGAAGACGAGTAACAATTTCTGTTAGTATACTACAAACTTAAACCTCTCAGGGATGTAAGTCCTGATGATGTATCTCAGACTTTGAGATCGATGTTATTACGTCACAATACGATGGAAATGTGTCGGCACAGTCGTATTGCAGAAACAAAAACACACGTGTATCTGTCAGCAATAGTCGTGCAGAAAATTATCTTGCAATATTTTTATGCTGTACGCTTTTACATCCTATTTATGTACGAATTTTGAACCATTGGAAACATGATTCCGAAACTAGCAATTAGTCGAATCTGCTGCAAAGACAAGGGCTTTTTCTAATCGATGGCTCGGAGAGCAATCAACGACTTAACATTAATCAACTGAAGACAGAACTGACTTACACGCTTCCGACGAAGGATAAGTGGTCATCTGATTCTCTACACGGTCCTGTAATAGTTCCAATCAGGTCTTGCGTACCTTCCATCACTGACAATTATGCTACAACCTTCATACTTGCTATAGACAGCGGCCCAAACATTTTTGTTATTGTGAATCCTCATGTTCTGACGGCGTAAAAACTGACCCATAAAATTAGGGGAATTCTGTACTAAGCACAGTTTTGCCTGCTGCTATTGTTTTTTGGCTCCAAACCGTCCAGCCATCTTCAGAGCAAGCCTGACGGGCTGAAGATAAAGCTTACTGTACCGGCAGGGCAAGCCGAGTCCGTATGATTACGCGATGCTAGTACCGTGACCCCACTGTGGAGGATATTGTTTCACAAATTCTGGTCGACAGGGTGTGGGCGGGTGGCAGTATCGTTATGTACGTGAGTCCACGTTTTATCAAGGTTAAATATCACCGTCACGATCAATTTAACCATTCGTCAACCGTATTGATATAGTTTCCCTGAAAACTAAATCCCGGGAGAACGAAACAGATGCAAAAATCTGGAATTTCTCACTGTCCTTAGCAAGGCATCCCTGCAGACAGTGCTCTAACACGGCACAGTTACGAGACCGTAGATGGTGGGTAACCGACGTTACCTTCTTTGTTGTTGTCATAGCTAATTTTTCAAACCGCCGCAACACAGTTTCTCCTCTGCATAAAAAAAAAAGGCGTAAGGTGTGACGCAGGATTACGTCTTCGAGAGCGAAAAAAAATTTTAGACCTGGTTTGTAAGTGTAGCGGCACAGGTCGCCCCACTACTCATTAGCCGGAGCCGCCTGCTGCGAACATGTTACGTAAGGAACAAGCACCGAGCACTCAAGACTGCTGGCGTCCCACCTGTCGAGGGCCCCAGGGCTCGACAAACAGCTGTAAATCAACGCGGCGTATCATGTTTACGGTCGCTTCCCCTATATTCACTCTGTAACAACAAGTTCCGTTTGGTGTTCCGGTCTCCGTGGCACACCTTCGCCAATAGTACCTACAACTTTCTTGTACGAAAAGAACACACTTCATTTGCAAACTATTTTCTGTACCGTAACTTCAATCTCACAGCTTCCACGCTAACCGAGCCGAGCCTCGACGGCAGCGTGTGCTCTCAACGTGGGGTGACCAATATCCCCTAGACAGCCTCAGAACGCCGCGTCACGCTCCGCGCCGATGCTCGGACAGCGAGGTAGTAGATAGGTAGGTTGTAACCGACAACAAATTACGCGAGTCGAAACGGTCTTAGTAACACGTCCGAGAAAATCGTTGCTTCATTCAGCACTCCAGGCTGGTATGTGCATACCTTCTGTTCACAGAACTGTGCATAAACCACGCAGCAAGGTAGTGATCGACTAACCAACTCAGGCACTGTTGTTCTCTCAACGTCGGTACTGCAAAGGGCTTTTGCAGACGGCGCATGTTAATCTTCTCACGAGTAAAGAGCTTCTGCGTTAATCTTCTCATGAGTAAAGAGCTTCTGCAAGACGTAGAATGCGGTGTGCAGTTAGCGCTATATGAATTACTGGACCGATATTTTCCCACGAAACCGTAACTTCTGATAAATATATCAACATTTATTTGTTTACTTAAGTCCACTTCTTTGATAACAATCCACTGCGGAAAAGAGTTAAAGGATCACTTACTCTAAAACCTGTAATTGCCGCCAATCGCGGCGCTTTAAGTTTGAATTTTGCCTCAAAGCTGTGTACAATCTTCCTCTGTAACGGTGCAAAAGCGTGGCGCCCTGCGGGGATGACGACGCTTCAGACAACAAGGTGTCAAGACTGGCGAAAAAAAGGCCACAGCTCAGAATTTCACGTCACGTGTTACTTAGGTTAATGGTGCCAGATGGGCACCAAATATCACCACAATTCTGCCCAACGCCGCTGTGGACGTGAGTATTGGGAATACCTGCGTTCTACCCCAATGTACCGTTATCCAATATGGCGGCGATGCCGTCATCCAAGATGGCGGCCGTGACCACATCCAAGATGGCCGCATTGAGGTCTTCCAAGATGGCGTATATTGGTGGGAAGTTTGAATTTTGGCGGGAAGAAGGTTAACTGTGCTACGTCCACTAACATAACCACCCCCCCTCCCCAATGAAATGGCCTGAAGTTCAAATGGGTCACCCCAAGAACAATGGCGGGAAAAAGGGACTTGTCGTTATTATTTAACCAGTTTCGAGCATGTGTGTTCTCCACGAGCTCTAGAGTCCAACTGGCTTAGTTGATATCGTTGCCACCAGAGAGCGTCACTGTGATGTCATCCAAGATGGCGACCGTGACGTCAATCAAGATGGCTGCGCCCAGTGTATCCACCACGTGGCGTAAGATTGGACACTTGGCCTACCTCCACTAACCTAACCCCCTCCCCAATAAAAATCACGCGAAGTTCAAATTCCAACATGATAATGCGGCACACCTACGATAATGGCGGCAAAAACGACTTTTCTTTATTATTTAACCATTTTCTAGCAGCTGTGTTCTCCGCTCGGTCTCGACTCCAATTGGCTTAGTTCATATTGGTGCCGCCAGAGGGTGCTCTCCTCATGTCACATCATGACGCAAGTACCGTTCGTTATTCAAGATGGCTGCACCCTATGTATCCATCATGAGCTCCAGAGCTCAAGTGGTTTAGTTTACATCATGACCACCAGAGGACGCTACCGTGACGTCGCTTGATGACACAGAATCGTCTGCTCTCTCTCGCGCGCGCTTTATAACCGGACACGAGCCGCGCCACCGGCCCGCGGGCGTCCGACCACTTATGTCACAGACCCGCGAGCGGCTGAGCGCTCCCTCCATACACGCGCCACGCATAGTCTTCTGTAAATATGCTAACACACACATCGCGCATCTAACCTATCAATTACCTAAGTACTTAATTCGATTTCAATTTTAATCATATTCAATTTACAATTTCAATATTCAATGATCAAATGAGAAGTTCCACATTTTCCCACCATCAGTGCAGTGTTCATTCATGACCTAGCACCCCCACTCCTAGACTGCTGCACTCCCATTAGTCACGTGATTAGACTTCATGTAGGTAGGAAAAGTGTTCACTATA
The DNA here is from genome assembly GCF_021461385.2 of Schistocerca piceifrons. Lineage (NCBI taxonomy): Eukaryota > Metazoa > Arthropoda > Insecta > Orthoptera > Acrididae > Schistocerca > Schistocerca piceifrons. The sequence goes on along the minus strand of NC_060140.1, from coordinate 22,363,398 downwards.
CTTTCAACTACTTTTCAAAGTCCAGACCGCCACCTCTTCCTAGGAACTGGCGCCGAGTTTGAATTCTGGCAGTAAAGAAAGGTCACTCGTGCTTTCTCTACCAACCTATGAAAATTGTGGGAAAGAAAGGACACTTGTTCTAACCTCAGCCACCTCCGAATGTGGAGGTGACTGGATACAGTCGAGTGCAGTGCTATATTACACGTATCGATCAATGCATTTGGGCTAGGTGGTGGCAGCTGTGCTAAATTTACAGGCAATTTTAGAACACAGAACGAGATGTTATGTCATGATCGCATATATAGATCTGACCTCAAATCGAAAGAATTGCGAAAAGTGACGAGGGAATAGGTACATATTGACCGAATATAGAACGTGATGCGCTCAAATTGAGGAAGTACTTTGTTATCTTCTCGTTCGCACCGAACAATTTGTGAATTGGACCAAGTATGCTGCAAGAGGAAAAATCCTGGAAAAGTGGACATCGAAACGAAGGGAATAAGGGAGGCAGTAATTTTTTCCCCATTGAGGCTCCATTATACTGTATGTCTATTGAGGTACCAGTGATTCCGGATGCATCAGTCACGTGACAGTCTGCGTTCTACTAGTGTACAGCTACATGATCCATATGTGTTTTAAAGCACTGCCTCCTTGCAATCGTTAATGGTAAACCTGTCGGTCATCAGAGGACTTCCATCTCATGTGTGATGAAACTTGCACACTCCTCTAAAGGAGCTTTCATTTATGCGATCGCCCCTGTCGCATCTTGGGTGTAATATCGAGACTTCAGGGTCATAACTACCTTAGCGGTAAGAGGTTGTGATTCGGTGCAATCCCTGTGTACACATTTGCCCGACTGATGCGCTGTTTACAGAGTTAGTGACGGAATGACTTGTAATTTTCACATGTCGGATGCTGCTGCTTTACATTTATCTGTTTCCTTGTAGGATGTTTCCCCCGCTACTAACTATCATTTTATATAGGCCTTAAGCAGGCATCATATAATTTCTGAACTGTGTTCAGACGTGAACAGTGACCACTATACGTCTCCGCAAAGCTATATTGCGCTCGTATCATGGAAAGCAAATGTTTTACCGTTCGATAAGATATATCAGCGTAGAGAAAGTGTTAAGAAGGCTGTATGACTGATAGGCGGGAAAGGTATTCGATCTAATATTATAGCCCGTTTTTAATTGCAGAATGTTGTGGTCTTAGGAGTGTGTGTGTTTATGTTCTCTATCTCACCAACACCTTGCAGGTACAGATTCTAGACTCTAGAACAATAATTTAGAGCTGATAGATTCGTTGATTTGGGTAAAAATGTGTCCAACTCAATTCACCTCGAACTCCATCGTGTATAAAAATAAGTATTTTCTTGTTCTTCTTAACTGTATGCTATTACATTAACGCACTTTGAAATCTGTTACTATACATCGATAAGGAGTGCTAAGCTCTTCGACGTGCTCACATCTTGAGAAATCTCGTGCACTTGGATGGGTTGGGACATGGAGAGCTATATTCATTCACGAGACGTGGAGTGTAGCGCTCTTCTTCTGTTCGCTTGGAGATTAATTCTCTCTAATGGTGCTGCAGGGTGTGTTCGCCAATGACTGTGTGAGGTTGGTCTTTTACCTTAAGACAGGCAGAATGCTCTGTGACTCCCATACGCTGACAGATAGATCGTAAATTAAAGACTAAGCTCGAGGTGATAGATATATGTAGAGCACTGTCTCGTATACTTTGATCATGTATGTGTTCGATAATTAACAATGAAAGGATGTACTGCACAGTAATCTATCCACATTCGCAATCATAGTCCCAAAGTGATGTGAAAGTGTCGGTTTAGCTGCGATAGTGAAATTGGGGGCCATGCTGTCACATCAATGGTCAGTGTCGAAATTAGTGTAAAAGGGTTAAAATTGTTCACACTATCAACTATGATGCTTATTATTAGAGTATATCGGTCGAGTCTTTTCCATCCCACCCATCCGCAGACATGCTGTTGGTTATGAAATAATGATTGAGTGACAATGCTTGCTTGAGTTGGAGGGGGATTTTTGGCAGCTGGGCTATACTTTCTGGGGTGGTTAGCACCAGAACAGTGATTGCGTACATGTGTGCAAAATTACGAATGAGTCGAAACGGAACGTAGAGTTATCAGCTATTCCGTCAGTGTGAAAGATGAGTGTAAATGTAGATCTCGTGAATCACATTCGGTCTCTAATGTGGAGACTCTATACAATGCGAGAAAACTCTGCTGATTTCCTTATGTTGTAGCTGTCTTTTATTTAAAATAATCCGATGTGTGGTATGTTATAGTATCAGCACTAAGGACATGATTTACACAGTGGAACGTCTTAGTTTCCTGCGAAAGCCCGTGGATTGGAACTTCTTAATGTCAGTTTAGAACCTGGTGCGGGCCTCGAAGTCGTGGCAGAAAAAAAGAAATGGTTGCCAGTGTACAAAGTGTGTTAGAAAACAATTGTTTCAAACAACTAAACAGGACCACAAAGGGCGTTTCTTGCGATTTACAGAATAGTACGTGGGATACGATCATTCTCCTAGAGCAGAGGTGATGAAACATTAAACGACCCTCTGTAGTGTATCAATACCTGTGTACTTTAATGCATCTGTTCCACACAGGGAGTAGTAGCAGAAGCGGTTTGACAGGTAAATTCAATGAGGAGCGAAGTATGCCGTTAGGAATGCCTGAAGGGCTGCACCCTGTGCTATTCTGGAAAGCGCTGCGAAATCTCTCTCTCTCTCTCTCTCTCTCCGCGCTGGACCCCCAAAGCAGCTTTGCGTCATTGCGCGAATAATGGCGTCTATGTGAGCTTCTGTAGTTGTTAATTTTTGTCTGATGAGGGCTAGAGACTAACGATGATAGCATGTTGGGCTTATAGAATTGAATGGACGTGGATTTGTAGTACTTGTATGTAGTTTGGGGACGCGCCACAATGCGCGCATTTCCGCCCAATGGTCAAAACACGGTCCTGTCGCAGTAACTCAGTTCGCTCTGTTTCTAGACGGGCTGCAGAAGGTGGTGGATATGGCTTTGTCCGACTTCTGCTCAGTTCCGACTTAAAATGTCATGATCACATGCGCAAAGCTGTATAAATGGGAGCAGTTGGAAGATGTGTAGGGACTGACTAAGATCACGCTGGATTTTTACTGTAGCAGATAGGTTCAAGAAAGGTGACTCGTTTCGAGATATGATTCGCTTGTGGCTGTGATCCTTCTCAATGGGTCATCGTCTTTAACTCAGTGGATATATAACAGAACAACTGACATGGTATCGAGACAGAATACATTACACATACCGGATAAATATCTAGCGGCGTGAGGGAGTTGCAAATACCGGTCACATACTGCGTTCCTTAGCCAAATGACTTTCAAAATTTATCGGGCGGGTGTGTGATATGTCCACATTTGAGGATCAGGTTTATACAGTATGTCTGTTTGTGTAAAGGAAATGTCTATGTGCTGTGTGGATTTGACTTAGGGTACTGTGATAGTGAAGGGAAGAGTATGTCTAGCGCTAAGGAAGGTACAGGTATTTCCAGAGCCACAGCGTTCAACAGGGTGTATTTCCAATACTTCGCTCATTGGCGAATACCGTTCAGTTGAGACCTAGATCGTAAGATTTAATTGTAGATATAATGATAGAAGAAATATGTGAGACGTTTTCCAGAATGTGTTCGTGTATGCAAAGTCTGTGGTGGTATTGATTCACATTCCCTCATTAATGGTAGCGGTCTTCCGAAGTCACAGGCCTGTTGGAGTGTAGTAATGTGTATTGGTTAACTTTACCATGTTCTAGACGACCGAATAGCGAACTAAGTATGTGCTGGGCTGCTTTCATGATCAACTGTAACTTTGAGAAGATGGTGCGTTTGTGGTAGAGCGTTATTCCCTCCTATGTAAATTGTTCGGTCGACTGCTTCTGCACATTTGATGCCTTTATTTAGCTGAGGGAACATGGACTGTGGTGTGTTGGACACACGTTTGCCTGTTCTCTAGACGTGGGAAAGACTGTAGTTGGTTTGTAAACAATACTGATCACGTGGAATCTGTTAGATCACCGACTCCGGTATTCGAGAGAGTGAATACCTGTTTACTCTACTTGTTTCTAGTTAGTCAATGGTTTACAACACGCTGCGCCTCGCTAAAGTTTGGTGTTTGTGGAGAAATAATTTACAGTCTATATCTTGCGCATTATGTTGCGTCAGCGATCGGGTGGCTAGTGCTGTGTGCTTGATATCGAGAAGTACGGCGAAAATTGTATAATATTATAGCGAAAATACGATTGTTCTTGTAATCGACTAGTCTGGAGATGACTGTAGAAATGCAAGCAAGAAAGGAGAAAGAATAGAGCGTTTAGGCCAAGGGGAAGGAGTATTTCTTTGAACGTCAGTTCCGAGGGTGACTTCGGTTCACTGATGTAAAGGGGGTGATTTGGTATGGTTGGGGATATGAATTGCATGTTTACTAGATTATGACAGTACTCGGTGATATATTCCCTGGTTGGATATCGGTTTGATGCTCCGATCTTCTTGCTAGTATACTATGTATTTGATAACGTGTAGACAAATTTGCCGTGTTTAGCTGTTGGTGCAAAATGGTGATCAATTTAAAACAGTTTATTACCACTGAGTGTAGCATCTGTAGAAAGAATAAACAGGTTGGGGGTGTACAGATTGAGGGAACTGTCTGTGCAATTTAGCAATCTTTGCAAAATAACCGCTGGAGGTCCGAGAAAAAAAAAAAAAAAGGTGGATGGTGCATCAATACCTGCGGCATAAGTAATTCGACAGGTAAATTCGATAAGAGCAAATGAGAATGCTCGATTGACTGTGGTGGGATATAGGAGTGGTGAGAACATTCGCGTATGTTGAGAGCAGGAAGGCTACCAGGTTAAGTCCGGGAGGAAGCCTGGATTAGGCGATATTTTGGTAAACAGCTTCTGTCAGGGTGAGAATTTCAGAGCATACAAGCTGAGGCATGAAGAAAGCGGGCGTTAACTATTTCTGGGACACTATACAATTCCCGAGTGGTCGACTTGGCTCTTATTTATTTTTACAAAGAGACATGACGTAAGAATAAGATTGGGAAGGTTGTTAGATGAGTTTGTAATGTGCGTGCACTTGGTGGTGTTGCGTCGGTCATGCTGGGGGGGGGGCAGGTAAGTGCGGTTGAGCGCTTGTGTCAGCATGCTGTGTGCTGTTCTGCATGCAATGGTAAAGGCAAGTGGCGCCTGGAGATGCCTCGAATATGAGACTGTTGTTAACGCGCTTTGGAGTGCTATGACAGTATAATGGTGACTGTATAGAGGAATGCAACTTTCACCGGTGTTCGGTGGTGACTGCGGCGGAGCATGCGTCCCTGGCCGGTCGCGCCAGGAGCTGTGTCTAGGTGAACACGTATTTGGATAGGAATTTCACGGACGTGGAATACGAATGCGGCTGTCGCCGCCTCATGCTTGTGGAAGCCGAGCAGGGACCCGCGCGTGGTTTGAGGGCTGTCAGGCGTGTGACTTCGCGGGGGAGAGGGTGTGGTGGTGGATGCTTGTGCGTGTCTGTTGCGTTATCTTGCAAGTGGCCCTGTAGGCTGTGCCATGCATTATTTGGACAGTTTACGAGTACCAAGAGTGTTTGCAGATATGTGTACTGCATTATTTAGGATAAGTTTGCTATTGTGCACTGAAATTAGGAGTTTTTTGCGTGTCTGCAGACTGTGCATTGTGACGCCTAGCACATTAGGGTAGATGTTTTGTATCAGTGTGATGGATATATTCAATCACTAAAGAAAATGTTTGTAACTAAATAGAGTGAACTCCCCCTTTACTGCCCCCAGCAGCCCAGAGCAGGCTGAGTCGTTTTCCTTCACGATCTTGGTTTACGTCACGAAACGGACGACAGCATCGTAGACCTCGTAGAGAACACACTATTTACCGCCATCATGGATAACTGTACTTCCGTCATCAGCTGGTGTCACTGCGACGTCTTCTGATGGCGAGGAAATGTACTAAAGACAGTTGAGGTCTGGAGCTCAGGGTGAACACACTAGGTGGCGCCATCTTAGATTACGATACTTGGGTCACTACAGCGTCCTGTAGTGGCATCGATATGAATTAAGTCAGTTGGGCTATGGACTCAGTGGCGAATACACTTGGTGGTGGTGTTGCCTCTAATTGTTTAAATAAAGGCTGGTGTATGATTTCGACAGTCGACGATTAGCAAGCAAAGTCTTTTATATGGATTATTATTTTGACGATTTGGGAGTTGTTTGGCTATATCGATGTAAATGCTGTGCATTGTTTATGAGTGGTTCGCATGTCTGTAGCCTGTGCAATGTGTTATTTTAGACGGTTTTCAATTAGCAAGTGTGTGTGTAGAGCGTTACACATGAGTTATGTAGGAGTAGTTTGCAGGTCTGTATGCTGTGGGACATGTCAGAGCGTGTGTTCTGTAATAGATATACTCCATCGCTAAATAAATTGCTCCAAAATAAATAAAGTACAATGCTTCCTCTCTCCATCAGCCTAGTGCAGGCTGAGTCCTTTTACCACCCGCCCCTAGAAGGAGGTGGCGGCCTGGTGACTTAAGTCAGAGGTGGTGGTGAGCTTTGTTTGCAACAATTTTCTTACGTTGGTAGCAAAAGAATGAGTGACCTTTCTTTACTGCCAGAATTCAAACTCGGCGCCAGTTCCTAGGAAGAGATGGCTGTCTTGGACCTTGAAAAGTAGTTGAAAGTATAGTGAACACCTTTTCCTACCTACATGAAGTCTAATCACGTGACTAATGGGAGTGCAGCAGTCTAGGGGTGGGGGTGCTAGGTCATGAATGAACACCGCGCTGATAGTGGGAAAATGTGGAACTTCTCATTTGATCATTGACTATTGAAATTGTAAATTGAGTACTGAATATCATTGTGTGTGTTAGCATTTTTACAGAAGACTATGTGTGGAGGGAGCACTCAGCCGCTCGCGGATCTGTGACCCAAATGGTCGGACGCCCGCGGGCTGCTGGCGCGGCGCGGCGCGTGTCCGGTTATAAAGCGCGCACGAGAGAGAGAGAGAGAGAGAGAGAGAGAGAGCAGACAATCTTGTGTCATCACGCGACGTCACGGTGGCGTCCTCTGGTGGTCACGATATAAACTAAACCACATGAGCTTGTGATGGATACATAGGGTGCAGCCATCTTGAATAACGGTACTTGCGTCATGATGTGACATGAGGAGAGCACCCTCTGGCGGCACCAATATGAACTAAGCCAATTGGAGTCCAGGCCCAGTGGAGAACACAGCTGCTTGAAATTGGTTAAATAATGAAGACAACAGATCATGTCCAGAACAAATTTTAAACTTGAAATTGATTACAAGGATGAGACAAATGCGAAGGAAGCCTTTGTCGACTTTAAAAAGGCATATGATTCAATTCACAGACCCACACTATTTAAAATTCTTGAAGAACAAGGACTGGATAAGAAGACACGGAACATCATAGAGCAGACTTTAACAAATACAAAATGCAAGGTGAAATTCATGGGAAAACTTTCAAAATCATTTGAGATAAAAACTGGGGTTAGACAAGGTGATGGATTATCACCTCTGTTATTTAACTTAGTTCTGGATAGAGTCATGGCAGAATGGGAAAAAGAACTCAAAAAAGAAAAGTACTGGAAACCAATATCACTGGGAACCAAAAAAGATGACCTACAAATCCCCTACTTAGCCTACGCAGACGATCTTGCAATAATGGCAGATTCTAGTGAAATGGCAGTCAAACAGATAGAAACCTTAAAAGAGTGTGCAGGAAAAGTTGGCCTACAAATATCTTTTGAGAAAACGGTGTTTACAACAACAAATCTAGAAATTTCTAAGTTACAAACCAAATATGGAGAAATTAAGAGGGTACCATACTTTAAATATTTAGGAGAGATAATTTCTGAAAAATACTCACAACAAGAAAGAATATTAAAAGCTCGTAGGGGTCTAGGGCTGGTCCAAAACATTTACAATAAAAAATGTCTATCTATAAATACAAAAATTAAACATTATAAGTCGGTAATTAAACCAATAATGCTATATGCCAGCGAAACCTTGACACTTAAAAGGAAAACAGATATGGAAAACCTGAAGAAAGAGGAAAAGAAAATCATTAGGAAAATTCTGGGACCAAGATGGACCAAAGAGGGGTATAGATTACAGAAAAATTCTAAAATTGAAGAATATTCTAACATAGAGATAGACATGAGGAAGAGGCGTCTAAAATTCTATGGCCACATAATGAGACTTCCCGATCACAGACTTACAAAAAAAATAGTAAGATACGTAGCATACCTTGTTAATGGAGGAGAATGGATCAAAAATGTAAAGAAAGATCTGGAATTAGCCAACATTACTACTGAAGACATGAACAAAAGAAACAATTTCAAACTTAAAGTTGACAAATGGGAGGTCAAACCAGAGACAAAAGCGCCGAGAACTGGAACAAAATGGAGCGAAGAAAGAAAAGCTGAATTCTCGCAAAGAATGAAGACCTGGTGGGCAAACAAGAAGAATAAGAAGCCCCAGAAGTGAACCATCTTTACTTAGCGTCTTCCATGTTGGGAGCTTTACGACTAATAATAATAATAATAATAAAGACAAGTCGTTTTTGCCGCCATTATCGTAGGTGTGCCGCATTATCATGTTGGAATTTGAACTTCGCTTGATTTTTATTGGGGAGGGGGTTAGGTTAGTGGAGGTAGGCCAAGTGTCCAATCCTACACCACGTGGTGGATACTAGAGGTGGCAAAAAATAACGTAACTGATAGAAATAACCGGTTACTGAGAAGTAACGGTTACTGCGATAACCGTTCCTCTGATTCTGGCAGTTATTTCAATAACTGTTTAGTGTCAACAGTGCCTCGCGCCATCTGTTGACCGAAGATCGTACTGCGCATTTGGAGGCGTTCTATAGACCATGGGAATAACTGTGAGACTGCGCGTCATCTGTTGATAAGAACTGTGTACTATTTCGTGGGCCTTCGTTACTTTTAGCATAAACAATTAAATAAAGTTAATATCCGAGCCGTGGCTGATAGGAGCTGCAGGACAGGCATTAACAAGTACGGTCGTTCCCTTAAGCCACCGCCTTACGTGTTAATTTAGCTTGGACGGGTAGTACAAGGAAAGTTACTAAGGAATTCGAGCGACTATGGAAATAACTGTCAGAGCCGGTATTCTCCTCTGGCAGTTATCGTTATTGGCTCGTAGTTCTAGTTCTCTGGTAGTTATCGGGCTACCACCACAGATAACCTGGAAGCTGGTAACGGAATAACTGTGTGTCTAGACGTTCCTGACTCGGTGACTCCAGTTAAAGGTCGTAGTTCCAGGTGATATTTCCAGAGAGGATAGTAACTGGAGCGAGCAAATATTTTCGTACTGCTACGGAAATAGCCGCTGGCCATCACGAATGACAAATAACATGTCAGAAAGTATAACATAATACAGTGGAATATAATAATTATTATCCTCATCATTTGTCAGGAGATTGTCAAAATACGTGAATATATCACAGTAACGGCTAATATTTACAGAATTGGTACACTGACAGAATAAAACACAGTTACGTACTTTTAATAAATTTATCGTACACAGAATACCCGATCTTGACTGTTGCAACCAAGTGCTGTCAAAACTAAAATATAGCAGAATTTTTACCTAAGCTGGTCTATCAGTCTCTGTTACGATATTCATCTACAGAGTAGAAGGAGGGGTCACTGGAAGCGTCTGATTCCACCCGTCTGCTTCGACGTAAAGGTGTTGTGGTGTGTGAATGTCATTACGGCACGGTGTTTGAGTTCTTTTTTGTGTGTGTGTGTGTGTGTGTGGGGGGGGGGGGGGGGGGGCTGTCGATCAGTGCCGGAATTTGCTGGTGGTAATTAATTTTTTTTTTTTTTTCTAGCTGTGATGTTTTGTGTATTTATGAAGTATTGAATGTGATTTAATTTATGTAGGGATGATTGATTTGTGGACTTTTGGGATTGTGGTTTTATTTTTCGTAGTTGTAGGTGTTGGTTTTTTGGCATCAGTAGCTGTGGTGGACCTATATAGGTCACCGGATAATGACCGATTCCCATTTTCATAATTGTGTGTGTTGATGTTTTAGTATCGTCATCTGAGGTTGACCTATGTAGGTCAAGGGAAATGTCTGATTCCAATTTTCGTACTTTTAGTTGTGGGTATTGGTGTTTTGGTATGGTCACCTATAGTTGACCTATATTGTTCAAGGGAAGTGTCCGATTCCTGCAGATTTTTGTTGGTGTAGCAGAATGCTGTATTTTTTTTCTTTTTGTTCTTCATTTTGTGTTTTGGGATCATGGTGTGTTTTTTGTACTAGCTTGTCCTCACCCTAAAACCCCCAACTTCCCGCAGTTGTCCCATTGGTTTGATTGTATTTTTGGTGGGAAATGTTATTGTATTATTTATATGTATCTTCGTGTTTGTTGCCATGTGTATGTAGTGACGTCATAGACACACTTAAAACAGACATTTCCGGCATATTGATGATGGGTGGAATCAGACACTTATGTATCAAATAGTCATTCAAACACACTGTAAACCGTGCCTTATCTGAAACCAAGTTTTAATGGTTGCTGACTTGCTGGCAGCTTATTGAAAATGCATGTTCCTGAATATTGGACCCCTTTTGGACCAAGGTAAGTAATTTTAGGTCTTTATGTAGATTGCTGTTCCCATTTCTAGTACTGATATTATGTATTAAGCTATTGGTTGGAAATACTTGTAACAAATTTCATTAAGGAATAAATATACTAGGAAGCAGTGGTTAGAATACAAAGTTCCTTGAACAGGTTCCTACATGATGTTCTTGAATTGATACCACAAACGATTTTCATTACACGCTTTTAAATGCGAAAAACTTTTGCTACGTTTGATGAGTTACCACAGAATATGTTCCCTTATGAAATAATAGAATGAAAAAATGTGGTATGCCCTTCCCAACTGAATTTATTATCGAGTTGTAGTCCCAGAAATGTAACACTGTCAACCTTTTCGATCTGCATGTCTTCATATGTTATAAACATGCTGTCGCTGGAGAAATCGAGCAGTTTGCAAATCTGACATAAAACTTGGATTAGCGTACTCACACTTTCCCCAATAGGACTAGCTTTTACAGCACAGGAGTAAACGAATCTGTCACATTACGTATATTTTTTGTTGTATTACAAGGCTGTACACAAGAAATTAAGCTTCGAATTTAACCTACAGTACTCAGTTTACATATTACTTCATACTTAAAAACGCACGTTGTTAACATTTTACTTAAACAGTGCTTTGGCGAAGTTCCGCGTACTTTCTGTCGCAGCTGCGAAGATAATATTTCTAATAGCGACCGATAACCTACAAACATATAATCTGAAACACTAATAATCGTTCTAACATCAACTAAAATGTACCCGGAGTTAATAAGCTGAGGTTATGACACGATTCATACGACATTCCTGCTATTTCACACTACTCGCAGTTATACTGATAACTAAACTGATGGATTCCAACTATGTCGTTATTTAACTGTCGGAGTTATCGGTATTCGCTAGCGAAAAATAACTTGGCAGTTATTAATAACCGTTAACGATAACGGTTATCAAAGAATAACTGGAACTGTGATAACGGTTACTCCAGAATAACCGTTTGGCCCACCTCTAGTGGATACACTGGGCACAGCCATCTTGACTGACGTCACGGTCGCCATCTTGGATGACATCACAGTGATGCTCTCTGGTGGCAACGATATCAACCAAGCCAGTTGAGCTCTAGAGCTCGTGGAGAACACACATGCTTGAAACTCGTTAAATAGTAAAGACAAGTCCATTTTTCCCGCCATTATCCTGTTGGAATTTGAACTTCCCACCATTTTTCTGAGGGAGGGGGGCGTGGCACTTCCCAGCCAAAATACAAACTTCCCGCCAAAATCCGCCATCTTTGAAGACGTCACAGCCGCCATATTGGATGACGTCATCGCCGCCATATTGGATGACGGTACTTTGGGGGTGGAACGCAGGTAGTTCCAATACTGACGTGTCACAGGATGAGGCCGTCACACCCCAATTTCGCCCCTTCTTTTGACGCCTCTGCGATGGAAGTCAGAAACGCGACGCCCAGCGGTTTTCTTACGAGTGGCCGAGGAAAATATCACAACCGCACCGCCACTCAGAATCGGCATGAAAAGGCTGCATGAAGTGGCATAACGGGTGTCAATGAAACTATCACTTTCCTTGTAGCGTCGATTCCCACACATTTCGCGATCGAAAGCGACAGGTCGCAGTGCGATGGGCAACAGGAAGACGTGCTGGACAACATCTGACACTGCTGACACCCTCTGGCCTTTCAGCCCTTCTCTATGGATACTGTAGGGCAGCATCCCCAACGAACGTGATCGCACCAGCTTGGTGTGTAGCGCGATTGTAGTTTTTGCTCTCGGGTACGGGCTGAAACTTGTAGGGAACCATTCGACGAAATCTGAACGTGATGAAAAGCAACTACGTAATCACAGGGTGATGCGCCACCGACAAGTGTGAGATCAAAAGGGCAAAGGGTACCTCTGACACCCCCAGTTACGTGAAACCCCTGGCAGCACCCGCCCAACTTTATTGAGAATTTTAAAAATGTACATATACAAGCACAACATAGGCCTACTATCAGGCAGAAGAGCAGCAGCGTAGATCACCCGCAGGCGCCTGGTCCTGGGGATAAGGCGGACTGTGACGACCTTCCGATCGCATGACACGTACATGGCGGCACTGGGCACAAGTGTGCTGAAACTTGGTACCAATGTGACATCATTAACCCATCTCGCACTCATACCAATTTCTGAGCTGTGGCCTTTTCTTCGTACGTGTCGACACGTTGCTGTTTGAAGCTCAGGCTGACGTCAGAGGGCGATGTGATTTTGCACCACTGCACAGAAAGGTAGTATGCACATTTGAGCAAAATTTCAAACTTAAGCGCAGCAGTGGGTGGGAATTACGGGATTTCGAAAAAGTATCCATTTAATTCTTTTGTGCAGTGTATTTTTTTTCTTTTTTGAACTACAGGGTGTAAACGGTATAAGGGGTCAAAACAAACCTGTTAGTAGAACACAAGTAAATATTTCAAAACGTCTAGTAACATGTTTCTCCATTTCCTACGGTTGTCCTACAAAAAACATCAGTTCATCTCGGGACAATCTTTTTGGAAAAGTATACATTACCGCTGCGCGTACTGAAATCACGAGCGTGACTCGCAAACATGAAGGCTACAACGGCCGGCGTTGTTGAGTCACTGTAACACAAGTGTTTTTTATTCCAGTCATCGATCACAATATGAAGTCCATCGTCGATGACCGGTTTCAGTCAGTAATGAGCATCTTCTGATATACAATATAAAAAATATACAAATAATGGGCAGTCTAGCTTTCAAAACAATACACTATTTCCTATCACGATATACTCTGATACAAACTGGGAATGTGCTGATAAAATAAGGTGAAACGTACCTGTTCTACACCATGTCCTAATGTGATAAAGCCGTAATGGCACCGTCAAAACATATAAACACACTCATCAAGGCATCGTCACGCAGAACTGAACTATGGTGTAAAATAGGCCACATCGTCCACACGGTCATTTTGCAACTGGCGTTACTGTACAGTAGCTACCAGAAATACGTTTGGCTATACGCTTCACAGACATAGCTGCTGTGGGCTTAGATGTACTCTTCATTTACGTAAGGACCATAACACTATGAAAATACAGTAGGTAAAATACATATAGCAGACTTTTAAATTTTGATAATTACTATAGAAAACAACTGTAATAAAATAAAAGACGAATACGGTAACATATAAAATTATTTAAAGGAAATGTATAATAGTAATAGGTTTGACACTTTCTTGTTGAATTTACCGTAAAAATAAAAACGTAATACACTGCCTATAGCAACCTATAAATCACCTATGAAAGATAAAACGTCTATATAACAACATAACTGTATGGAAAAAAGACAGATCAATGAATGATCAGCACCTTCTGTTGGCTCGGCCGCCATGATGTTACGCAGGCTCGTAGTGATCGTAAGAACTTAAAAGCTATAGGGCTTTTCGTACATCGTGATACAACTTCCACAGAAAAGGTGTTTACAACATATTACCAGCCAATAAATAACATTATATAGTCTGCCCATACAGTCCACGAATAGATACAATATAATCAGTTACAGGGTTAGAGGGACGAAAGTATGACAGTGAGGCAAATGCATACTTTTCTCAACATAAATCAGCAACAAGACCAGATATAAATAAGTGAGGCATTAAGTAGTTATTGTAATATATTATCAAAGGAAACTAGGAGTTAGGCACAAAATAGCTCTGTCCATTGCGTACCCTTGTGGGCTCATGCTTTTAGGCCTTATAAATCTCCAACTCCTCTAACATATCGAGAGCACGACCATTCTCCGCCCTGTGCAGAACAGTCAATATTTCCTATAGTGTGGGCGCTTTCTGCCAAATGCATTCCCAATGCAGTTTTGTTACAGGCCTGCAAATGCTCCTTGAATCTTACTTTAAAAGAACGGCCAGTCTGACCGATATAAAATTTGTCACAACTGCTACAAACGATCTTGTAAGCCCCAGAACCATCAAATTTTTCAGAATTATTACACAAATTGTGTTCTGCACGGAGTTTCAGAGTGTTGTTAACCACATCTAACCTTAGATTTCCTAAAATGTTTTTCTATTAGTTGGGGCATTTTTCCGTAAAATTTCATTGCAATAGTTTTCAGTTTTTCTTTGCTGCTTCTTTCTTTCTGTGTAATTATGCGCCTGCCTACTATTTATTTTCTGTCTTTTTATCCTATTGGACGGGCGCATAACATCATTTGTAGAAAAGCCGTTGGCTACTGCAATTTGTTTTTATATACTAAGTTCTTGACGTATTTCATTGTTGGCCAATGCTAATCGAAAGAGTCGGTGGGTAATGGAGGTGACGAAGGCCCTTTTCTATCTCGGCGGGTGGCGTGAACTGGCACCGATAACAGTATTTGTACATGTAGGCTTTCTGAAAATCTAAAATTTGTATCTGTTATCAACTTTCTTAATAGTAAGGTCTAAATAGTTAATGGAGCCCGCTTCTTCTACTTCTGTAGTAAAAGCTATTTTTTGGTGCATGCTGCCTATGGCTTGAGCAAATGCAGTAAACTCATTCTCGCCCCCCTGTAACAGTAGCAAGATGTCATCGACATAACGTTTACCACATATAGTCTTGTCTTTTAGTTGTGGAGACATCGACATAACGTTTATAACATATAGTCTTGTCTTTTAGTTGTGGAGACTTAGCGAAGAACTTACATTCTAAATCGTTCGTAAAAATGTCTGCTAACGTACCAGCCAAACTGTTACCCATCCCAAGACCATCTTTTTGTTGATATATCTTACCATGCTTGATATATCTTAGAATGCTTTAAGCTTGTTGTTAAGAAACTTATTTAGTTTACAACATGCCAATGACAAATTGTTAACAATTGGACGGACTGTGTTTCCCTTCTTATGTATCTTAACCTGCGATCTTAGTGGGGGGAGTTTAGGATTCATCATTTTCAGCGATTTCTTTTCGTAATCGTTAAGCAGAAACTGGGGCTATCTTTTCCTATAGATCTATCTGGAACTTCTGCCTTGGGTCTTTGTGAACTTCTATTATCTCATTTTCAGAAAAAAATCCTCTCATGTGTGACGGTAGTAGAAGAGTTACACCGACTGGATAAAGATTTATTAACGGCTGTGTCCGCAACTTCTAGTTTCGTCATCTTAGCTGCTTCACACGCTATTTTAGTTTCAACTGTGACTCTTGTAATAATAATAATAGTAGTAGTAGTAGTAGTAGTAGTAGTAGCAGTAGTAGCTGTATTCATCCGTAGGTCTCTTTTTACAAGGATATAGGACATGTCAAAGTATTTACAAGTTTAGACCAATTTAAAATAAGCTAATTCGTATACACATACATTTACAGACTTCTAGTTAGAGACAATCATTAGATTTACTCCAGGTATACAATACTTTTTTTACAAATAACTTATTAAATAATTTAATGCCACACTGTTCACTCGTATCTCACTATCAGTCACCACACACACTATACGTACTTTGTTTCATAACACTTCACTCACTACACACACACACACACACACACACACACACACACACACACACACACTGGTGATCTCTGGGTCATTTTCTGTACCGCAGCTTCCCATTTGCTATCCTGAAAAACTGAGTCAGCACCCCTCCATAATGAGTGAGATGTTGAGCTCAGAAAGAGAAAGAGGTGTTAGTATTGTGCTATGCATAGCTTGGGGTAAGTATTTCTAAAAACGAAAAAAGAAAGAAAAAAACAAAGTGAAGGTGTTATGTGGAATGTTTTATAATCACTATTATTATTATTATTATTATTGTTGTTATTATTTATTTGTACAACATTTTTTTAATCAAACCCCTATTCTGCTTTATCTAAGTAGTCCTTTAACATATAAAATGTATTGCATACCAGGTACTTTTTGGCTTCGTTTTTAAACAAGTGTATTTTTGCAATTTTTTAAATCTCTTTTGGTAATTTATTGTACAGTTTTATTCATTGGTAGAAAATGCTGTTTTGAGTTTTATGTTTATTTTTTCTTGGTAAATGTAAGTTGAGTCTATCTTTTGATGCATGGTCAAGGACAGAGCTGTTTGTGCAGTAATGACCAATGCTATTTTTGACATGTACAACTGACTGGTAAATGTATTCACCTGGAGCAGTTAAAATTCCCATTGTTTTGAACAGATCTTTACATAATTATTCTTATGGCTCTTTTCTGGAGTTTGAAAATTGTGTTCATATTTTGTGCATTTGTTCCCCAAAAAAGAATGCCATTGCTTAGAATTGGGTGTACATATGAATAACATGTAAGTAAAAGACACTGCATCTTACACACTGATGATAGGATTCTACGGGCATAGCATGCTAATGACATTCTGTTTGCAAGTACCTTTGTGTGTTCACACCACTTCAACTGAGAATCAATATTCATTCCTAGAAGTTTTGCATTTGTTACACAGTCTATAGAGGTTCCATTATTCCTCTTCAAACTAAAATTCATGGCATTAGTTTTCTTTATGTTCAATGTCACTTTATTGCTTAGTGACCAATCAAACTTCCTTGAGAGTTTCATTTGCTTTCTCAGCAAGGAGTTCTCTTGTTTTCTCAGAGACTATAATATTGCTGTCATCAGCAAAGAGAATTTTTTCACTATGAGTAACACTACTGGGAGAGTCATTGATGTATATCAGGAATATTATTGGTCCTAATATGCTACCTTGTGGAACCCCTATATTAACCCTCCCATTACCAAGCTTTTTCACACCTCCATATTACCAAGAGTTTTGTGTTTTATTGTAATATTTGTTCTCAGTTTTCGTTATTTCCATTGAATGGGTTTATTTAGTATTGAGAAACAGCTTTTCAGGTCATTAGAAGTATTTAATCAGATCACAGATACAAAGTACAAAAGTTTTTTTTATATCTTTCACTAAATTCAGTACTCAACAAACAGAAAATAATCTATGTACCTCAACAGTCACTGCAGTAAAATAACACAAGACTTTTTTCAACTTTTCAGTCAAGTACAGTTTTGCACTGCATGCACTTCACAGTAACAGTTTCTTCTCTGTGTATATTACAAACAGGTTTCTTGCATGTTACACAACAGAATCTTGTTTTCCGATCTTTAGTTCTCTTGCGATCTTGACATCGTTGTGGCGTTGGTAACTTCGAACACTGGGTGTGGATCACTGCTGTAGGAATTGCAATGCCACAAGCTTTCAGTGCATCTTGTACAGCTTTATGAAGACCGCTGATATTTTTGGCTCTTTCTTCCATGTTGCCTTTGCTAAGTCAAAATGTCAGTTCAGTCGTGAAGAGTTTACGTCGGCTTTGGTTATTCTTCTGCCATTCAGGAAATCTTTGAGTGTACAGAATATATGCATTCAGTGCTGCAATATCTATCATTTCCATGAAGATTCTTTGTGGTCCCATCTCGTTCCTCTAACACAACTGTATTCTCTTGTCATTTTGTTCCCATCATTTACAGCACCTTTGGTTTTGTTGTAGTGCAGTATGATTTTGGGTTTGTGTTCACTTTCTTCACCACTCACTTGTCTCTCATTATGCTGAGTAGGGAGTAGTATTACTGACTTTCCCTTCTTTGGAACATAGGAAACTAGAGTCAAGTCATTTGTGAAGCCAAACATTGCAGAGTGAACTTCTCTTTTTCTGTTTGGCAAGAATTCGTTCAGACTCTCTTTCTTATTGGTACGCAAGGTACCAACCAATGTCGGGTTTCATTTTATTAGTTCAGCAGCCAATGGAAAACTGGTGAAAAATTATCAGTTGTTACACCATGAACCTTATTCAGAAATGGTTCCATCAGATCCATAACAACTCTCTGTCCTTGATTCACTTCCCGAGTATTGTCCACCATTCCTGTGTAAATTTGGACCCATAATAAGTAAGATGTCTTCACATCAGCACAAACACAAATTTTAATGCCATACTTGCCGGGTTTGCTCTTCATATAAACCCGAAAAGGGCAGTTTCCTCGGTACATTGCTAATCATTCATCAATTGGGGACATCAGAAGTGTATAGAATTACCACGATCTCTTCGCTAGAAAATCCTTTTGACATCCTTACTTGCAGATGAAATACTGACTCGTGTAATGTCAGTTCAACAGTGAACGTCAAATTAAACTCAACAATAGTAACCAGCAACAATAACAAACACTGGATCTATGGCAAAAGTTTCATACCAAGTGGGGTAGTCTCACAACCCCATCAATAAATGACTTGAATAACAATGATAAAGCAAAAAAAATTAGACAGTCTTGAGTGTGAATTCAACGTCAATCATTTTAGTACAAAGTCATGAAACCACAGGTGTATGGCCCTTCAGATAACATTATTATAGGGAAAAAAATCAACCTGGGGTAGTCAGAATACCCCACTTGGTAATGCGTGGGTTAATGTATTTTGGTTCTGATAAGTATTTCACTAAATGTTTAGATCTATTTGAAGTATGTGTTATCTCTACTCTTTGTACCCCATCTGCTAGGTATGATCGAAACCAGTCATTAGCTACTCCTCTTATCCCTAATGCTTCTAATTTAATAGAATCTTGTGGTCAACGGTATCAAACGCCTTAGAAAGATCCAAAAATATACCTGTGATAGACTTATCTTTATCAAGAGCATCAAGTACAACTTTTGTGAATTCTACAATGGCAGACTCCGTATTTTTGTCACTTTAGCAACCAAACTCTGATTCGCTTAAAAGATTGTATTTATTCAGTTAATTCATTAATCTGTCTTTCATAAATGCTTCTATTATTTATGAGAATGCTGACAGCAGGGAAATGGGCTGGTAATTTTCCATGTCTTCTGGTGTTACCTTTCTTAAGCAAAGGTACAACTCTAGCCTGTTTTAACTGCTCTGGAAATGTCCCTGATGTGAAGGATTTGTTTATTATATTTGTCAAGGGGGTTTGTGTAATCCCTTTGCATTGTTTCAGTACACACATTGGAAGCCTACTGAATTTTTATTTTTTTTTGGTTTTTGAACAGTTTTATTGACTTCATTCTCTGTGGTTGGAAGTAACAACATTGTATTTAGTGCAACATTATTTACAGATGTTATATTTGTTTTGGGGGAATATTTGCTGTAATTTCTCTGCAATACTTGAAAAATGCTCGTTTACATAGTTTGCTAAGTGTTGTGAATCATTTATTACCTTATCCCCATCCATTAGCAGTATGTTATTCTGCATTTGGTTGCCTCTCCCAGTTTCCTTTTTTATAACATCCCACACTGCTTTGCTTTTATTCTCTGCAATATATATTATTTATCAGTGTTTGCTAAAACCATTTAAAATGTCACTAATTTTTGCACCACCCTCATGACTTGCATAGCTGGTGGGAAATACAGGGTGTCTCAAAATGTCCACTGCAACTTCAATGTGTTATAGCATCCAAACTAATTAAAATATTCACACCATATCTGGCTTATGTGACAAGACAAATGTGTGAATCCTTAAGGGACCAAACTGCTCAGGTCATCTGTCCCTAGACTTACACACTACTTTAAGTAACTTAAACTAACTTATGCAAACACAAACACACATACCCATCCCCAAGGGAGGACTCGAACCTCTGACGGGAGGGGCCCCATGGTTATGTGACAGACAAATTAACCAAGTTTTGTTGTGAGCGTTTCAGGATGTCTTGAGTTAAACATAATGACAATGGTTCAAAAAATGTTCAGTATGTGGAATGGTTTATTCAGACAAATTGGACATGCGGGGTCAAAAGAACTTCCAAACACGGTATAGAAAGCAACCACCCTCACAGGTGTCGATACGATGATGGTGCACCACCACACTGGGATCAGACGGTGCGAGATGTTCAAGACCAGGTGTTTCCATTTCGCTAGATTGGCAGGTGTGGTCAAATTCCCTGGTCTCCTAGGTCACCTGATATTACACCAATGGACTTCATGCTACGGAGGTATGGCAAGGATAGCTACTAAACACCTGTCAATCACATCAATGACTTAAAGAACTGTATCGTTGCTGCCACTGCCTCAGTTGATACAGATATGATGCGCCGAGTGTGGATACACTTCGAATGCAGGCTGGATGTTGTGGGTGATAAAGGTGCACCTGTTAAATAAGACTGAATGGCACAACAAGTTTGTGGGACAGTGTGTCACGTAAGTCCAACATGTGAATATCTTAATCAGTTTGGATGCTATGATGCATTAAAGTTTTATTGTACATTTTGAGACACCTAGTATTATTGCAAAAAAAAAAGGGAAAAAAATGTGCACAGAGGATCAAACACGTGTCGAAGTCTGTTGGCACGAATGCTGGTCACTTTTCCCCTTGTCCACACTGAAGTTTGCTTAATAACACGGGCCTGTTCTGCGGTGAGTCCAGATGAAATTGAACACGTAATGCTGTCTGTCCTTAATCGCTTTATAGGATGTATCAGTGTTCTAGGTCAACATTTAGAGCACTGATGTCACAGTTATTATAGCCAACGTATGCTCCTTTCCAAGATACAAAATTTGCTTTATTTGGTACAGTAGGACACCTATTTGTAGGACCTCTTCTCTTGCTATAGGGACAGTGGTTTGTGGAACATTTATCTTGTTACTATTTCACCAGTTTCCACAGATGTTAAGCCGTTGAAATCCTCATCAAATGTCCTTGCCAATGCCACAGGCGAAGTACATATTCTCGTTCAATAATTAAAAGGACAAGAGTAGGTGTCATACTTCGGCCACTAAGGATGTTAATAATTACTTGTGTTCACCACCTATTATTTGAAATTCTCCATAAAAATGTTAGTTGCTACAGGTGACAAAGTTGAGTCCACAGCAACTTCGTCACAATGTTCATAAAACATTCATACTGAAAATAACTCTACTGCAAGCATAATTTCACCAGGTCACACATATTTGGTGCAATTATCTCCAATGTATCTGGTACTGGGATGTTAGTAAGTAAAGACTTGGCACCAAAGTTCACCAGTAGGCCAGTTGTGAATACTTTTGTTGTTCGCAATGGACGCCAAATTAAAGTGCAGGCATGTTGCGTACTGTCTGGTCGATTCAGCCTTCTCCGTTCTCTTCGGGGTACATACTAGCCATACTTTATGGGTAACAAACACAAGTTCGTGGTATTGACGACTCTCACGATCGGCACTTAATGTCCAAATGATCTTGCTGCAGGCAGCTTTCTTTGCTGACAAGCCTTTTTGTTGTAAAAGTCTCAATGTGTGCACAGTGTCATCTAGAAATGGACCTACAAGGCCTGTAACAGACCAAACATTGTATAAGTACAGTTCGCATTATTCTGTTCACAAGTGGCTATACAACGCACTCTACTGGAATCACAATGAGAACCCAGATTTACATTTAACTCCATTGTACAGGGTGTACATAAAGTCCGGAAACACTTTCAATTAGTTATTGCACAAGAACTAAGCATTATACAGATGTCATACATATTGCATTTTGAAGAGAAACTCGAAGTTGGTTTTTTTTTTTTTTTTTTTTTTTTTTTTTTTTTTTTTTTTTTTTTTTTTTTTTTTTTAAACAACCATTCCATATGTGAACCATGAGTGACCCGGCAGTCTTGCCATACCCGTCCCAGCATGGCATCGTCGACTGTGGCAGTCACTTCCTATATTCTCTCCCAGAGCTCTGCTACATCACGCGGTAGAAGCAGTACATACACCAGATGTTTTATGTGTCCTCACAGTAATAAGTCACGCGGAGTGAGATCTGGTGGTTGGGGAGGCCATTTCATGAAACAGCTGTCCCCTTCAGTAGCACAGCTGATCCATCGATGTTGCAGCTCCGTGTACGTGCTCAAGTTAATGGGATGCATGACACACAGATTTCTTTGGACTCCTCATGAATGTATCTCATATGCGCTCACACTGGGATGTCCGCTTCTCTTTGGAGGGCACAAGCAACCCGTCGTAATAAATTTGTTGTGCCAGTGGTAAATGGCCTTCCCTGTTGGGGGCTTCTTACTGTACTTGGTTCTAAACATCTGTTGAACAGCTGTAGCACTCTTGTTTTTGTCGAACTCCAACACACAGAAAGCTCCCTCCACACCTGAACTCGCCATGTTTGCAACTAGCACTGATATTGGCAAATTACCAAACTACGCTGTGGTGGTGGTTTCTCTTCAAAGTGACATATGTATGATATCTGTTCAACACTTGCTTCTTGTGCAATAAACAACTGAAAGTGTTCCCAGACTCTATGTACACCCTGTACACTATGTGATCAAAAGTATCCGGACAACGCCAAAAGCATAAGTTTTTCGTATTAGGTGCATTGTGCTGCCATCTACTACCAAATACATCATATCAGCGACCTCAGTAGTCATTAGACATTGTGAGATGGCAGAATGAGGTGCTCCGCGGAACTCACGGACTTCGAACATGGTCAGATGACTGGGTGTCCCTTGGGTCATATGTCTGTATGCGAGATTTCCACACTCCTAAACATCTCTATGCCCACTGTTTCCAATGTGATAGTTAAGTGGAAACGTGAAGGGACATGTACAGCACAAAAGCATACAGGCCGACTATTGTAACCGAGACCGGAAAAGTTGAGGGGTTGCCGAGAACGAAGCACTGCGGGACCAAACAGGAGCGGTCCCACAAACAAACGGGAAAGGATGGACATGGACAACGAGGGACGACTGAGCAAGACTTTATGAACAACAACACGCAAGAAGCAACGGGGTCACAAGTGACAACCTCAAGAATTCCACAATGTCCACTCGTACACAGAAACAAAGTAAACATGCTGTCTGTAGGTGATATGTCGATAGACTCAGATGAATATCAGACTGCCTCGATGAGCGAGGCAGGTGCTCAAATACAGTATAGGGGTCATCGCTATTGGCTGCTGGGACCACGTGCTCCACAGTGGCACCCTCACGTCTTACACGGGCCAGGAACGCGCGTAGTCACGGCCTATGGCACAACGGCTGCAGAGACTACAGCACAAAGGCTGCAGAGACCTCTAGTGGTAATCTAGGTCCATGCTGTCTGACGTGGATTCGAAACCCACGACACTCGGTACCAGACCGTCCTTGTCTGTTGACTGATAGAGACTGCCAATGGTTGAAGAGGGATCCAGACCATCACACAGGAATTCCAAACTGCATCAGGATCCACTGCAAGTACTATGACAGTTAGGCGGGAGATGAGAATATTTGGGTTTCATGGTCAAGCGGCTGCTCATAAGCCACACACCACGCCGGCAAATGCCAAACAACGCCTCACTTGGTGTAAGGAGCGTAAACATTGGACAATTGAACAGTGGAAAAACATTGTGTGGAGTGACGAATCATGGTACACAACGTGGAGATCCCATGGCAGGGAGTGGGTATGGTGAATTCCCGGTAGACGTCATCTGCCAAGGTGTGTAGTGCCAACAGCAAAATTCAGAGGCGGTGATGTTATGGTGTGGTCGTGTTTTTCGTAGAGGGGGCTTGCATGCCTTGTTGGTTTGCATGGCACTATCACAGCACAGGCCTACATTGATGCTTTAAGCAGCTACTTGCTTCCCACTGTTGGAGAGCAATTCAGAGACGGAGATTGCATCTTTCAAAACGATCGAGCACCTGTTCATATTGCACAGCCTGTGACGGAGTGGTTACGTGAAAATAAAATCCCTGTAATGGACTGGCCCTGAATCCTACAGAACAGCTTTGAGATGTTTTGGAATGCTGACTTCGTGCCAGGCCTCACCGACCGATATTGATACCTCTCCTCAGTGCAGCAGTGAAGAATGGGCTGCCATTCCCCAAGAAACCTTCCAGCACCTGTCTGTGAGATTGGAAGCTGTCATCAAGGCTACAGGTGGGCCAACAACATACTGAATTCCAGCATTACCGATTGAGGGCGCCACGAACTTTTAAGTCATTTTCAGCCAGGTGTCCGGATACTTTTGATCACATAGTGTATTTAGCTGTTCCCTGTGGTCAAATTAGTATTGAGAAAACACGAACACAGAAGTCAGGCTTACAATGGCCAGAATAGCCATTAGCAACAGTAATTTTTGGAGGAACGGGCACCGAAGTCTGTTCACCATTCAGAAAATAGTAACTTCTCCCCTTTCCCTTAAATTAATGCTGTCATAACTTACTTGAGGAAGTTCCCTGCGCAAGCCTTTGTTAAATGAGACTTCTTGAAGTTTAATTTGCTCAATAATGTATATTATTATTGTTGTCCGTTTTCTGATTTCCTTCTGACCAATTTTCCAATCCAAAATCTTTGGTCTGAATGTTTTTCTATCTGTAACGTCTGCCTGACTTATACTGGCAACTTTAAGAGCCTCCTTAATCACAGGGATCCATTTAATTGGCTCAGATTTGGCCTTACTTTTGTTTCTATTTGTTTTGTCAACTTAGTGGGTGTCATTCTTTTAATTCACCCATAAAATTTAAGTCTTCGTTTTCTCATGTCACCATGTATGTCTTTGTATTCTTCTGTTTCCTTATTACTTCTCAGCCTGTAAGTTCCTCCATCAATAATTTTGGGGCCTAATATTTTCCTCTTAATCTTTCTTTCTTTTGAATTTCTTCAATACCCCTTATCTATTTAAAATTAAATTTTCTGCTCCTTGAAAACATTCAGGTTTGATTGCAGCGTTGTGATGCATAAGTTTGCTGAATTTAGAAAGTGATTTTTTATAATAAATATTTTGTGTTAATCTGAATACAGTTGCCATTTTCTGACAGTGAACTTCGTTTGCAGCTTTTTCCAGACTTTTTTTGTATGATTTCCCCCAAGTATTTAAATTGAGAAACCCTTTTTATTTTTCCATATTTAGTGTTCAAAAACTTTGGTGTTTGCTTGTTGCAAGTCATACATTCAGTTTTTTCGAATGATATTTGTAATCCTACCTTTTCTGCAACTTTTCTAAGGATATAAATTTGTTTTTGAGCTGTGATAATACCCCTAGTTAAAACTGCCGGATCATTTGCAAAGGCGAGGCAGCCTAATCTAATATTACTTCTACCTAATTTGATCTATGTTTTGATTTGACTTTTGTTCTCACCATTCTGTAATTACCTTTTCCTAAATACAGTTACACAGTAATGGGAAGAGTCCATCTTCCTGTCTAACACCAGTCTTTATATTAAATGGTTCATAAATTTCTCCCATGAATTTAACTTCAGAGCTGGTTCCTGTTAACGTTTCCTTAGTTAGTGCTACGAGTTTTATTATCTAGCCCTCATTCCTTTAAAATTTGGGAAAGAGTTTCACAATCAACTGAGTCATACACCTTTTTAAAACCCGCAAATGTACACATAATATTGTTACTAGAAATCCTTTAGTTTTAAATTAAGAATTTGTTCCAGACAGGATCTGTTCAGTGTAAAGCCTGCTTGGTATTCGTCAACTTTAGGTTCTAACTGTTCTTAGCCTCGATGAAGTAAACATTGCAAGAGAATTTTGTATATGACTGGGAGAAGAGAGAGTCCTCGATAATTATTAACACAGGTTATATCTCCTTTTTTTTGCAGTGGGTGAAGTAGGGCAATTTTCCAGTCTCCAGGTATTTTCTTAGTTTTCCAGGTATGTCCTATTAGTTGAGTGATCTCTTTTATAGTGCTAGGGCCAACTGATTTTAGTAGTTCTGCAATTATACTGTCTTCTCCGGCTGCTTTATCGTTTTACAGCCTCTTAATTTGTTTCGCTATTTCAATTTCATGAGGTTCTTTAGAGTTAGCGTTGGTGTTATTAGTTTGGTATAGTTGGTATTTATTCACTGGTTCTGGACAGTTTATAGTTTTCCAAATTAATCAGCAAGTACATTACAATTTTCCTGGTTGTTAAGAGCCAAACTCCCATTTACATATCTTAAGTAAAGACTCTGAGGTTGGTAACTGATTAGTTTTGTTTTGAATGTTCTGTAAAAGTTTCTTGTATTGTTCTTTAGGAAGTTTTTTTCGATTTCTAAAAGTTGGGCACTTTTGTAGTTTCTTTTAGTCTGTTGGATTAATTTACGTGTTTCTTTTCTTACAGTTAGAAAGGTGGTGTATGTATTTTCAGTTTTGTTACTATTCCAATTCTTGAATGCCTCATCCCTAGACTTAACTGCTGTTTTACAATCCGCGTTCCACCAAGGGTAGTTTTGTTTCTTTCAAAGCGGAATTAAATTCTGTGCTATTTTGATGAACTTTTCTTTTAGGCTTTGCCAACTGTTGGAGTGTTTTTTTGTGAAGTTCGCTTGTTAGAGTTGGGGTTATTTTGGCAGTGTCAAATTTGGGATAAAATTTTTTGTTATGAAGAGTTTTTGAGGTTGAAGTTTTACATTTATTCACATTAAATAATGGTCAGAATCAATATTAGCCCTTTTCCTAACTCAGACATTTAAAAATTTTTTGTAGATAGGGTATGAAATTGCTACGTGATCAAATTTAAATTCCCCAATAAATGTATTGTGTGCCCACCAAGTATTTTTGTTTAGAAGGGTTCTTTTTAAAATATGTTGACAAGATTTGAAGGTTAAAATTTTTTCATGTTTCAACAAGTCTATGACCATTCTGGTTTGTCCATTTATGCGCAGGAAATCCACCCAAACGTTTTCTTACAGTTTTTCTCTTTACCTAATTGAGAATTAAAATCATCCATTAAATTCTTAACACGGTTTGAAGGAATTTTCTAGACTATGCTTTCTAACAATTCCCAAGCTTCATTAACTTCTTCAGGTTTTTTATGGTTATCCTCATTGACTGGCATATGGGCATTAAAAAAATTGTATGCTCTATTTGTGCTTTTAAGAGAAATTGTCATTAGTCAATTATTAATGGGTTTTACCTCCGTTATTGAACTTAAAATATTTTTGGAGACTGCAAAAACCACTCTCTAATGTGGTGTATTATTAAGTATTCTTTTATCAGTTTTACTTTTAAAAAGACGATAATTGCCGAAATCCATGGCGTTATTGTCTGCCATTTGTGTTTCTTGAAGTGCCAAAATTTGAATCTTCTGTTCTTTTAATGTAGCTCCCAATTAATGAAGTTTATTTGTCTGCAAAAATGTTTGTATGTTAAGTGTTGCATAAATGTTTTTCTTGGTTTTAAGTTGGCCAGAGGACTCCAACTGACTCTGTTGAATCACATTGCATTTTAACCAAGCCACTCCACAATACGAAAGACTAGTTGCGCCAGTAATACTGGCAGTGGATTGACCGTCTGGAATAATACTGTGGTTATCAAAATGCTCCATGATGATTGTACCTGAAATCAGGTGGGGCTGAGTGGACTTGCTGAGAGTGTTAAAACTGAAAGGATTACCTCCTGAATAGAAATTTCAGTTGCATCACTGGTGAACAGACACTGACCACTTTGCCGATACAACAATACTGATGCAAAGTGGATTTGGTTTAGTCTTGCCTTGGTCCAGGACTGCTTATTCTGTACTCGCAGCTGTCCACCATATCTGATGGGACACCTGTGACCCGTCCAATACCCTAGGCAAGCTCAGCTTCTTAAATCTTTAGTTACAAAGTCTTGAAGTGTGGCTATAAAAATTCAAGGCTGTGGCAACTGCTCTTGCAGAATGTAATCACTGAACCAATATCTGAATACGGTAACGACAGATTTTCTATTAATGCACATCCCCGTGGGTGATGTCAAATGATAGCTAATTTAGAAGCGAAACAATTGTGAATAAATTAGAAGTCAGAAGTTTGTGGGTGTTACAACAAGAACTTGGTGGTGACTTAGTCAGCAGGTGTATGGGGAAATAGAGAACCTACCCACATCCACCATCTGCTTCGAACAATATGTATCCAATGGCGAACACAAACCACTCACGGAAGTTTACCACACATAAAATATCTCATAACAGAATTACAGTTATTTTCTTAACATTGCATTCATCGACTTTGACAACACATGACACAACTGCGTACTTTAAACATGTCGTAGTTCTTACACCATGCTACAGATCTCCTGTCACCATAACCTGCAGTCTAAAAACTGATATAGAAGCAACATAAATATTGTTAGTGATTTATTCCATTCACATTTTGTGCACTTATGATGTCACACACAATACAACTGCACTCTGCATAAGTCAAAACTCATGTCCGGTGTTGGTAGCTTCAGCCAATCCGTGTCATGCCAGGTTCCAAATGCCTGAGGCTCAATCCCAAGTAACTCCAAGATTTTTTTTCCGTCCCATATCGCCTAGCATCCATTTGTTAATGTGGAAAACGCAACATGGTTTGGAGTCCACTGCAGGTCCCCTGATAACTGGCTGTGTAAATCAAGTTTAAAAGTCTGGCGAAGGTACAGGGAAACCACCTCTTAAAGGACCCTGATTAGTAAAAGCACTGAGGTGTTCAAATAAACCGTCACGTTAGTGACAACTTTATGTAAAGCTAAAGTTGTGCTTACAGAGCATCTCTTTTCCTTTTTTAGTACAGAGGATAAATTTAGAAAAAGTAATGAGCAGCCAACTTCAGTCATCATGCCAAAATTGCTCTCTAATTGCACTTATTCAATTTGTACATTACAGTATTACAAACAAAAATGGAAAGGCGTCATCAGCCCATAGACCGATCTGAACACTGGAGCTCTCTATTAGGCACAGTGTTATCAGAAGTCCTCAAAATTCACATTTCAAAGTTGGACATTCAGTTATTCTTACAAGGGAACCTCCCCATCGCACTCCCCTCAGATTTAGTTATAAGTTGGCACAGTGGATAGGCCTTGAAAAACACAGATCAATCGAGAAAACAGGAAGAAGTTGTGTGGAACTATGAAAAAAATAAGCAAAATATACAAACTGAGTAGTCCATGTGGAATATAGGCAACATCAAGGATAGTGTGAGCTCAGGAGCGCCATGGTCCCGTGATTAGCATGAGCAGCTGCGGAACGAGAAGTCTTTGGATCTAGTCTTCCCTCAAATGAAAAGTTTAATTTTTTTTATTTTCAGACAATTATTATCTGTTTGTCCATTATGTTTTCATCACTTTTTTGGAAGTGATTATCACATCCACAAGAAAACCTAATTCGGGCAAGATAGAAGAATCTTTTTACCCATTCGCCAAGTGTACAAGTTAGGTGTGTCGATAACATATTCCTGTCATGTGACGCACATGCTGTCACCAGTGTCGTATAAAATATATCAGATGTGTTCTCCTGTGGAGGAATCGGTTGACCTATGACCTTGCGATCAAATGTTTTCAGTTCCCATTGGAGAGGCACGTCCTTTCGTCTACTAATCATACAGTTTTGCGGTACGATCACAAAACACAGACACTAAACTTATTACAGTGAACAGAGACGCCAATGAACGAACGGACAGATCATAACTTTGCAAAAATAAAGAAAGTAAACTTTTCACTCGAGGGAAGACTTGAACCAAGGACCTCTCGTTCTGCAGCTGCTCACGCTAACCACGGGACCACGGCGCTCCTGAGCTCACACTATCCTTGATGTTGCCTATCTTCCGCATGGACTACTCAGTTTGTATATTTTGCTTTTTTTTTTCGTAGTTCCTCACAACTTCTTCCTGTTTTCTTGATTGATTTGTGTTCTGTTTTTCAAGACCTATCCACTGTGCCAACTTATAACTAAATCTGAGGGGGGGTGCGATGGGGGATGGGGAGGTTCCCTTGTTAGATTTTGTGTAATACTGCAATCTGTCATCAAAGTCTGAAGTATGTCATCAAATTACAACATACTGCAATTTATGACAGTTTTATTTACTTGTGTGTAGTTCCACACACACACACACACACACACAATACCAAACAGTGAAGGTTAGAGAACCATTTGATCAAATGCACAGAGAATACATGCATTCACAACAGTGAAATCATGTTTTCAAACAAAACATTGACTGCAGAACCAGTCACGTATAACAACACCACATACTCCAAACTATTGGAAAGTGTCAATTGATCACAGAAAAGCAATATTGCGACTATTACCAATGTTTGACAGCCGATCAGAATGTTCAGTACAATCAGTACATTGTAGTATAGTATTGTCATATAGGAAAAAGATCACACATATTACCCCCACACTAAAACAAAACACCTGTAGCATATAAACTATAGCAGAATTTAAAGATGTGAATCATTATACATGAATCTAGATGCTTTGTGTAGTTGATTGTTTCCATAAATTTCTACAGAAAATAGAAATATTTCTACAGAAAATAGAAATGGCAGACATATGGACTAGGGAAAATGGGAAACATACAACAGAATACAGGTCAGAGAGAAAGAACGAAATGCAACACTACTGAGCCTGAGGAATTCAGTAAGTCGTGTGAAAAATCAAGCACTTGGTGTTTACTATTATCCAAAGTGTGTAATATCTGATTAGTGCAGGCAACTTTTCTATAGCTAAGTATTTCCGTAAAGTTTTATGGGTGACATGCACATCACTAAAGAGATCTACCAGATGATCAACAAAATTCATCTACTCTGTTAACTATTTATTCATCACTTCAAGATACAGAGTCCATGCAATAATTATGATTTGCCATTTCGATTTTGCTTTGGTATTGGAGTTTACACAAACCAAGCTTCATCCGACAGAAAAGGGCTGGAGACCACATGTACTCTACCTTCCTCCCATAAGACTGGAAGTAATGCAAGTATGATATGTGTTTTCCACTTGTACTGAGCACAAAGAATTGATCAATCAATAACTGAAGTACAGATCACTTCTCTAAATAGGGATCTGAGAAACTTCTCATCGTGGAATAGAAAGTGCTTTGTAATACATTGTCATACAAAATAGTCACGCAAAACACAACAGCTAAAAATCATGTTTTGAGTCCTAGTATACTACAGTAAAAGTATTAAGCTGTCAACTCAAAAGTGGGTTTGAAAACCACAGTGCTTTACCAGGTGAAATACTTTTTGGGGTGTTATACCCTATCCTTTAACTTTCGAACTGACTAATCTAGGCAGATCCCTTGCTGGGATCAAATATTTGGTATTTTTCGTATCAACAGGTCATTCTCAGAGCTGAAAAAAATTATAGATGTAAGAAAAAATCTTAGGACCAACTAATGATTGAATCCCGGACTTTTGGCTTTCTTGTCCGACTTACCCACTGAGCCTCACATATCAAGATACATTTATATTATTTTATCCATACTCTATCTGAGACTGCCAATACATAATTAGTTGGTAGTTTCTTGTATCCTCCCAGTTTGTTACCAGCAAATCATAACACAAAGAAAAATTATAAGGATAATGAAGGTTTGATCTCCACCTGTACAATTTTCCGCCATTTACTTGTCAGTTTATTTATCTCCATACACTTCAGGCTATAATTTTGCAATTTATTGACCTGAGTTTGTTAAGTTATGATTATAATATACCATATATATAGTAGAATAAAAACTCACATTTAATTCCAACCATAACCGTTACACATTTCATGACACTTAGGTCCACGAGTTACCATTTTGGTATTATGTTCACAGAACTTTTGTCAATACATGAATCTCTTATCCTAGAAACCTCAGATCCAGACACCAATTACCTTATTCTTCTGTAATATCTATCCCATAAAATTCACAAGAGACAACAGAATACAAATCAGAGAGAAAGAATGAAATGCAACACTACTGAGCCTGAGGAAGTCATGTGAAAAATCAAGCATTTGGATGTGTACTTGTCTAACTGCTATAAAGATCTTTTGCGTATTCTCTCCTAGGCAGTTCATTGGCAGATTAAAAGCTCACTTCAATGAATTACAATGCTGGGCTCTCATGCACA
Source organism: Schistocerca piceifrons (assembly GCF_021461385.2). Lineage (NCBI taxonomy): Eukaryota > Metazoa > Arthropoda > Insecta > Orthoptera > Acrididae > Schistocerca > Schistocerca piceifrons. The sequence goes on along the minus strand of NC_060140.1, from coordinate 22,330,981 downwards.
GCAAAAGGATCAAGTGACATTATTCTGTACTGATTGTTCAAGTTCTGTAAACTAAATGAAATGAAAGTTAAGAAAAACAAAAGGCAAATAAAACTTATTCTATTGTTTTTGTGCTACAGAAATTAGTTTCTACAAATGCAGGGTCCACACAATCAAAACCTGAAACATTGTTACACTCACCAAGAAGCCTGTAATTCCCATAATTCTGTTCTTACGTTACTTAAGTTCTCACTGGCTTGGCTATACCTAATACCATTATTACAAAATACAGGCACACATATAAGGAGGCAATATTCTGTGCAGCAATGAACATTGTTTTTCAGGCAGTACTGACATCAAAAAGAGGACTATCAAAATAGTAAAAGAAATTTATGAGTATATTAGGGAAACAGGACATAGTTCTGCCGACAGATCCACATAATATACTGTTGCTCACAGTGAAACCAACACTGACAAGCTTCTCATCAACCAATCAAGACAATTCAACATCTCATGCAGGGGAACAAGAGAGGATTATATTGCAGTGTGGCTGAGACAGTTTGGATGGTGAATAGCCGATATGAACAACTATTATAAAACAAGATAATCTAAATATTAACATACCAATTTTAGTTATCGCAAAATTAAAACAATATGAATGCAATTTTCTATTTTTTTTTAATTTACGATAGTTAGGAGAGTTTTGATATTTTGTTATTTGCTACATACAAGTTCCGGTATGTACTTCGGAGATCGCAACAGTTTTCAGATAACTGTAATCGCACACGGGTGAAGGTGTTACTATTATACTGCTCACAACAAAAATCTGGAGTTTCAAGCAACGTTTATGCAGGGCAGCATAGTGGACGCTAATATAAGTCTGCGCCAAAATGGAACTTACCACAACAATGAATAAGTCGCTCTATTGTTGACAGCCTTTCTGGTAAATTATTTCTATGCAATGTTCTGCTGTAGAGTTTCATTAGCACAGCATCAATACCAGTAAGGATTCTGTCGGTAATTAATACAGAACTAAGGCAACTTTTCTTACTTCTGTTTCATGAGCTATGCTGCTTGAAACTATTTACTCACCGTTTAAGGGCCAGATATTCGACGGCAACGAATGAGCAGCGTAAACTCGACCAAGACTAATGTTGGCAGCCAAGGGACCAACCAGCACATGATCCTCGGGAGAACTGCTGTCAGTTTCAGGGGATTCAGATATGTCATAAGCGCCGACGCTTGCATTCGGTATTCCAATTGCTTCGTGACTTGAATGACTGTCAGGAACACTTGACAAGGATCTTGCTCTTTGTCTATCACTCGACACAGCACCTGGAATTGCTCTTAGAAGGCTAAATCCCGTACTCCCAGCAGCAACAACATCGGAACTGCTACTCGTAGAAAATGTTCTAGTTCGCGGACTTGATCCTCCACCGTTTGCCGTACTGGCTTTAGCACCCATTACACTTGATGCGGTATTAAATTCCTAGCAAACAAAAATTTTGTATGTTGTGAGGACTACGGATTCGAATACGACCGAAATCGACACAATCATATCACTGACCCTAAGACGATAACACGGCCACAACAACAAGCGGCCATAATGCTGCTGACTACCATAGCACACCCTAGCGCGCAAGAAAGAAAACAAAACATAGTGACGGCCAACTTCCTCGTATTGCTGCAAAATAATCTCTGGTGCTAAATAGTAGCGAAGCGAAAGGCTCTCTTTGGCGGTGGATTTGAAAGATCCATTTGTCAGCTACCATTTCTATACTGTGAGTAATTTTTAAACATCTGAATAAGTTTATTGTATTTAACGTATATTGTATTATAATAAGCTTCGTATCTGCAGTTCACAAACAAATGAGATAGGCAGGAAGACATCAGAAATCAATTTATAACACATAATAACAAATTGAAGTAGGGACAACAAGAGTTACAGTATACCATATCCATTATCTGAATGACGTTAGAGGCATACATAAGATAGTAAGTATGACAACGAATATCCACAGTCACATAGTTATTCTGAAAAACTATGCTATTCGTGAAAGGACAGTGACAAGCTATAAGCAGAACAACATAAAATTTTAATAACAGAACTCTAAAAATTAATCAGTACAAAGTGCACCTACATCTGCAATTTTGCGGTAAAAATACATATGTCAGACTCAATACAATAATCATCATTGTACTAATAATAATAATACATTATTCTAGTAAGTTTATTATAATGTTTCCCTCAGTACATCACACACAGTTAATTATTATGTTAATTTAGGATGAATAGAAACAACTGGTTACATCATATGTAAGTATCAGATGATTGAACAGGTCGTGTAACGTTGTCTGCAAAAATTTACTATTAACCTCTAGTCATGTAAATATGCCATTAATAAACTGCAGTTTGACATAAAAGAGCAACAGTTTTTCTGTGAGATACAATTTTTGTGCCCTACAATGATCTGGTCAATATGTGAGTTTATATTACATTTTACAGCAGTAATTGTTTTTATATTACTTTTCTTTCTTCATATTTATTTTAATTTTATTTAGTTTTATGACAAAGTGCTGAAAGTGCATTGAAATCCCCACACTATTTATTTTGTCAAAAAGAGCTAATTAATGATTGTTTCATGCAAATCATTTCATTATGAGTAACAAAATTCAAGAATACTTTGTCAGCTTTGATATAGTCTATGCAACAACTAAAATAATACATTTTATGTTCATAATTTACAAAATATATTCATGTATAAGGAGGAACAGACAAGGAAATGCCCTTGTACATGATGTTTGGTCACAATAAAACAAAATGTGTGTACATGGTGACAAAAGCATATTTTTTTAGTGACTGCTTGGATGGTATCATACCAAATAATCTATACAGCAACTATGAAATCATGACCACATGTAAGAAGAATAAAAAATGAATATACTTTCAGATTTGATTAGTTAACCATTCCAGTTTTTTTTGTTACTGGCAGTATCAGAAGTAGAACACATTATGCACAAGGCAACAGAAAATTACTCATGAACATACACAAAGGCACAACATTGTGTTGCATCAGCAAACAGAATATTACCAATTACAAATCAGCATCAAGTTCTTACCAAAGCAATAGCATAGGTTGTATAAGTTTCTTATCTATATTTTTACCGTTGCTTTGTTGTAATGAGCGACTCATTCATTCATTTGTACATTCATTCATTTGTCCATTCATTCATGCATCGCATTATGTAAATAGCATCATGAAGCAGAGCCTTCATTGGTCTGGAATCAGCCGAGTTATACATTTATAAGCAGTTACTGCAGGCTATTTCTGTACAGAGTACTAACAACAAACTGTGACTACCTCCAATAATAATACTGATGATTAGGGTAAATACTTTACATATGTGGAGGAACAACTAATTTGAAAAAATCTTATCATAATCAGCTGTTGTTGTCATTTAATAATGTTTTACTTAAAATTAAGGATTTATGTAACTTAACACAGACCACCTCCACCTATCTAGATTTTGAGGCAAAACTGAAGATTGTGGTACCACCCATTGACTTTTTTGCTCATGGTGTCATCAAGATGGTGGAGACCCTTATTTCAAACTTATATAACATGGTGTCCTTGATGTCACTCATTTCACATGTGAGCAAACACAAGTAATATGAAAAATATTTAATTACAAAAATAATATGTAAGTAATGGGACAACTGCAGAAATTAGCTTGTTTTGGGTGGGGACAAATTAAATAAACACCAATCCTAGTAATTAAGACAACCTAACGAAATACTCACACACAAATCAAGAAAAAACAGAAAGAAAGAAAACCTCAGCAATTAGAACCACAATAAAAAAAAGCTTAACCTGGTATCAGAAATTTCACTTGACCTCTATAGCTCAAATGCAGTTCATAATGTCACAAACACACACATAGATTTAAAACCTGGTACCATAAATTTCACTTGACACATACAGCTCAAAACAAGTCGACAATACTATACACCAACACACAGTTCCAAAACCTAGTATCAGAAATTTCACTCGACTTTTACATGAAACCCACAATACTTTGAAACTACACACAAAAAACCAGTACTTAAGACTTCACATGACCCAACAATGAAAAGGCCAGACTGTAATAACAACAATATGGAAATGAATTATTTCTACGCACCGCATAGAGTTAGGCAATGAGTCGCTAACAGACACAATGAAAATGCTTTCGTTGTGACAATCTTTTCATTGTGTCAGTCTGCGACTCAAAGACTTCACTTGCCCTATGTAGCTAAAACAAAATCTGCAGTATCACAAAACCTAACCTCAGCCATATAACTAATATCAAAAACCTATCCTCACCCTTGTAGGTAGAAAAAACTTCATGATACCTACCAATTACAATCCAACATCTAACAACACAATCCATAACTTTCTAAATAATTGCATTAACACTCATTCTGATGCACAAAAAACACACGCTTATGCATATAAATATTCCTGCTATACAAACTACAGTAAAAAAAAAATAAAATAAAATAAAATAAAATAAAAAAAAAAAAAAAAACGTACTTACCATCCAGTCATCCAACATATAAATCTAGCAGTCTAGTGATAGCAAAAGTAATGTCATCAATCCTCTCCGGGGGACACCACCTTGACGAAGCACTGTCAGTGCGGGTGGAGAGGCTTGTGCATCTGCGGGAAGCTGAGGGCTATGCCGAAGGTAGAAGACCTACCGCCGGAAAGGCCTCAGCCAATGGATCAGACTAAGAGTGTCCCACAATGTCCCTTCTCCCCTATCCACTTCTAGTCCTACCGTATTCCCTGACCCAACCCAAGGTGTAATACAATCTGTGCCGAGGGGTGCATGGCACACAGGAAGATGTGTCACAAATGGAGCCTCTGGGATACCGGGTGACCTCCCTGAGTAATTAGCCTTACACTGCGCGGGGTATTTCTGGTGTGGACCTTCTAGATCCCCAAATCTCATGGGACCAATATGGACACGATTATAGAAAATAAAGAAAAACAAACTGAGAGGCAAATTGAGACCTCAGATACCCAAACATCAGGGACAGAACTGATGGAAGGCATTCCCACTACTGAATCAGGGTCTAGATCTGGGACAGAAGTGGGAACTGTAACCGAGAAGCAAGACCAGATTAAGATCAGAGGCTTGTCTGGGGCCCAGAAGAGGAAACTACTCAGGGAACAGAGGAAAAAGGAAGGGAAAGAAAGGCTTCCTAAAAACAAGTGGAGGGAATTAAAGGGACTAAAACCTAAGACCTCCAGGAAGAAATTGTCTCAGGTTGAAGGGGACACGCAGACCCCCACAACATCAAGGACAGTTAGTAAGCGGATAAGGGAGGAATCAAAGACTCCCTCCTCCCTGGATAAGTGAGTCAAGAAAAAACCAAGGTAAGAAATGGGGAAACAGACCTATAGTACTGCAGTCTCGGTTTTTAGGATGGCAGTTATCCAGGAAGGTTATCCACTGGTGGCCATCACCTTGCAGCAGGAGGAACTGGTACAGATGGCCCTCTTTGAAAAGAATGAGATGGATGGTGGCCCAGGTCCCAACTTCAGGAGGGTCTATCTAGATCGTGGTGCACTCATTTTTGTCTGTAAGGGGGTGCACACAGTAGAATGGCTCAAGGACTAGGTGCCCATGATATCCCCGTGGGAAGATGCGAAGCTGCTGGTTAAGATGACACGGGAGCTTCTTAAGACCACAAAGATTTCATTATGGGTACCTAAGATTCTTAAGGAAGTCTCTCCCAAGACTCTGTTTGGGAAAATAGGGGCCCAGAACCCAAAAGTTTCAACAGAAGACTGGAGAGTGATTAACCAGAATGTTGCTCCAGAAGGACAAACCCTGGTGGTGGAGGTTGGTGAGAAGTCCCTGAAGGCGATGCTGGAGCAGGACCTGATATTGTTTTTAGGGTTCTCGCAGGTCACTGTCAGGGATCTCAAAGACCTCAAAGATGGCAGCAAGATGGAGCCTGGAGGTGCTGCAGATTTATCTGCAGCACAGTAAAGGGTCCTCTGCTGCCCTGAGCCGCTACCTGCGGAGACAGGAAATGGATGTGGCCCTGATACAAGAACCCCTATTTATACAAAGGGGGTGTACTGGGCCTTGGTTGCACTGGAGGTAAGCTGATCTATGATAGAAATCTAAGAAACTCGAGAACATGCATTTATGTAAGAAAAAATGGCATTTCTTTTACACCAATGATAGATTTTTGCTCTAGGGACTTAGTGATCATTAAAATGCAGCAATGTGAGGAAGGTATCACAAGGGAAATTATTTTGGCCTCAGCATTCCTTCCTCATGAAGACAGCTCTCCTCCTCCCTTGGAGGTGAGGAGACTGGTAGAGACTTGCCATCGGCAAGGTGATCAACTGCTGGTGGGATGCGACGCCAATGTCCACAACCTAGTGTGGGGAAGCAAGGACACCAACAGTAGAGGTGAGTAACTTCTTGAATTTCTTTTAGCTAACAACTTAGAGGTCTTGACTAGGGGCAATGAACCCACAAACAGGAATAGCAGAAAGGAAGAAGTAATTGCAATAACCTTTGGTTCCATGATGATGGGTAGCTATGTTGAACAATGGCATGTGGTGTTGGAGCCATCCTCATTGGACCACACGTACATCAAATTCAAGGTTGAAATGGGAATCACACAGACCATAACCTATAGGAATCCCAGGAAAACAGACTGGGAGACATATAGGAGGGACCTTGACTTAGGCTTATTGGAAACCTCGATAAGGAATCCAGTAGAATTTGAGGAAGTAGCAGAGGCTGTTACCTCTGCCATAGTGACCTCATATCAGGACAACTGCTCAATCATCAGGAAGTGCACAAATAGGAGAGTTCCTTGCTGGAATAACAAACTGGAAATGCAAAGAAAACAGGTATGGAGACTGTTCAATATTGGGAGACGTAAAGGACAATGGGCTAAATATCATGAGGCCCTTGTCAATTACAATCTTGCAATCAGACAAGCAAAGGAGGCATCCTGGAAGGCATTCTGTGAGGAAGTGAAAGGCACGGCTGCACAAGCCAGACTTCACAAGATTCTCACTAGAGTACCAACCAATCCAGGAGGTATGTTGACGAAGGAGGATGGGGAATATACAAAGGCAGCACATGAGACGCTGGAATTGCTCCTCAAAACTCACTTTCCTCAGTATGCTCTGCTGGACAACACAGACCAGTATGTGACCCCAGAGAGACAACAGCTCTCAGGCACTCAAAGAGAGGACTGGGAATTGGCCAAGGATTGTGTGAACTTCAACAAAATCGAGTAATCCAGTAGGCAGTGGGAACATTCCAACAATTCAAGTCACCTGGCCCAAATGGAATTTTTCCAGCTCTCCTGCAACAGGCAGGAGGAAAGCTCATAAGAGTCCTATGCAGGCTATTCAGGGTTAGCCTAGCAGTAGGAATCATTCCCAATGCTTGGAGGACAGTGAAGGTTGTCTTCATTCCAAAGCCAGGGAGAGTTGATCATACCAAGACCAAGGATATGAGACCAATCAGTCTGTCCTCCTTTATTCTCAAAACATCAGAAAAACTGGTTAATGTATATGTTGGGGAAAGGAGGCTAAGTAGGGTCCCTCTACACCCGAATCAACATGCATACCAACCAGGTAAATCATGTGAGACGGTTCTTCACCAACTCGTTGGGAAGGTGGAAAAAGCACTTCACTTCCAAGAAATAGCCCTCTGCATTGAGATGCTCGCTAAACCCGCTGGGCAGAACAGGTGATTAGGATTGTGGAAAGGGCCAAATAAGGTTGGGATCAGTTTCACCTCAAAATTGTAATTTATTGTACTTTAATAACACATTTACAACCAAAGTGGCACATAGCCGAACCTTCACAACTATGAGTTTCAGAATGCAATTCTTTCATGGCTGAAGGCCTCCAAACAAGAAATCTTAAAAATCAACAAGATGAAAAGTGCAGTTAAAAAGGTCAATAAAATAATTAATATCCTTGTAACCGCCCCCGATGCAAAACCTGTCCCATGCACCCTCCCACCACCACCTACTCCAGTCCTGTAACCCGGAAGGTGTACACGATCAAAGGCAGAGCCACGTGTGAAAGCACCCACGTGATTTACCAACTGACCTGCCTACACTGTGATGCATTCTATGTGGGAATGACCAGCAACAAACTGTCCATTCGCATGAATGGACACAGGCAGACAGTGTTTGTTGGTAATGAGGATCACCCTGTGGCTAAACATGCCTTGGTGCACAGCCAGCACATCTTGGCACAGTGTTACACCGTCCGGGTTATCTGGATACTTCCCACCAACACCAACCTATCCGAACTCCGGAGATGGGAACTTGCCCTTCAGTATATCCTCTCTTCTCGTCATCCGCCAGGCCTCAATCTCCGCTAATTTCAAGTTGCCGCCACTCATACCTCACCTGTCTTTCAACAACTTCTTTACCTCTACACTTCTGCCTCGACTGACATCTCTGCCCAAACTCTTTGTCTTTAAATATGTCTGCTTGTGTCTGTATGTGTGGATGGATATGTGCGTGTGTGCGAGTGTATACCTGTCCTTTTTTCCCCCTAAGGTAAGTCTTTCCGCTCCTGGGATTGGAATGACTCCTTACCCTCTCCCTTAAAACCCACTTCCTTTCGTCTTCCCCTCTCCTTCCCTCTTTCCTGATGAGGCAACAGTTTGTTGCGAAAGCTTGAATTTTGTGTGTATGTTTGTGTTTGTTTGTGTGTCTATCGACCTTCCAGCGCTTTTGTTCGGTAAGTCACCTCATCTTTGTTTTTATATATAATTTTTCCCACGTGGAATGTTTCCTTCTATTATATATATATATATATATATATATATATATATATATATATATATATATATATATATATATATATATATATATATATAAAAACAAAGATGAGGTGACTTACCGAACAAAAGCGCTGGCAGGTCGATAGACACACAAACAAACACAAACACACACACAAAATTCAAGCTTTCGCAACAAACTGTTGCCTCATCAGGAAAGAGGTAAGGAGAGGGGAAGACGAAAGGAAGTGGGTTTTAAAGGAGAGGGTAAGGAGTCATTCCAATCCCGGGAGCGGAAAGACTTACCTTAGGGGGAAAAAAGGACAGGTAAGGTAAGTCTTTCCGCTCCCGGGATTGGAATGACTCCTTACCCTCTCCTTTAAAACCCACTTCCTTTCGTCTTCCCCTCTCCTTACCTCTTTCCTGATGAGGCAACAGTTTGTTGCGAAAGCTTGAATTTTGTGTGTGTGTTTGTGTGTCTATCGACCTGCCAGCGCTTTTGTTCGGTAAGTCACCTCATCTTTGTTTTTATATATAATTTTTCCCACGTGGAATGTTTCCTTCCATTATATATATATATATATATATATATATATATAAACAAAGATGATGTGACTTACTGCTTGTGTCTGTATATGTGTGGATGGATATGTGTGTGTGTGCGAGTGTATACCCGTCCTTTTTTCCCCCTAAGGTAAGTCTTTCCGCTCCCGGGATTGGAATGACTCCTTACCCTCTCCGTCAAAACCCACATCCTTTCGTCTTTCCCTCTCCTTCCCTCTTTCCTGATGAGGCAACAGTTTGTTGTGAAAGCTTGAATTTTGTGTGTGTGTTTGTGGTTGTTTGTGTGTCTGTCGACCTGCCAGCACTTTCATTTGGTAAGTCACATCATCTTTGTTTTTAGATATATATTTCCTACGTGGAATGTTTCCCTCTATTATATATATATATATATATATATATATATATATATATATATATATATATATATAGAGAGAGAGAGAGAGAGAGAGAGAGAGAGAGAGGGGTGGGGGGGGGGGGGAAACATTCCACATGGGAAAAATATGTCTAAAAACAATAGAAGATGTGACTTACCAAACGAAAGCGCTGGCAGGTTGATAGACACACAAACAAACACGAACATACACACAAAATTCAAGCTTTCGCAACCAACGGTTGCTTCATCAGGAAAGAGGGAAGGAAAAGGGAAAGGCGAAAGGATGTGGATTTTGAGGGAGAGGGTAAGGAGTCATTCCAATCCCGGGAGTGGAAAGACTTACCTTAGGGGGAAAAAGGGACAGGTTTACACTCACACACACACACACACACACACACACACACACACACACACATATCTATCAGCACATACACAGACACAAGCAGACATTGTGTCTGTGTATGTGCGGATGGACATGTGTGTGTGTGTGTGTGTGTGTGTGTGTGTGTGTGTGTGTGTGTGTGTGTGTGTGTGTCCGAGTTACACGTCACCCGATGAGATGACTGAGCTTTCAGAGCCAACAATACGCCGACAACATTTAAAATAACTTGTCAATCAAAATCACACAAACTAAACACACAACCTGACAAACACTTGCACGAAAATCTGAATGATACCCAGCAGAAACTAAGCACGCATGAAGACAAATTGGGAGTCAATGTATACAAACAGCTGACTCATGAATGATCGGCGAGCCAAAATGCGTTGGCCTGTAGGACGACCGACCGATGATCCACCAAGACCATGGCCCGGCTCAAGTGATGTGTGGTGGCAATGGTTGGGCAAGTGATGTCGATGCAGACCTCACAGTTCCAACCCGACTGCACTAGTGCTGCATAGCAACTCCCCGACTGGCAGGTCCGAACTGTGCTGCAGACGCGTTCCAACTGACTGGCAGACCCGAAATTGCGACCTGAACTCCTTTACGACAGAGAGCAACTGGGAAGTAATAGCAGTTGAGCAAGATACTACGAATGGGGATATACTGATATGTGCTGCTAGCGCCGCTCATGGACAGGCAAAGCAGCAACTGAGTGACAATAGTAATTTAAATTAATGTAGTGAGGTGGAAGTACATGAAAAACAGGATGTAAAATACATGATGGCGGGAACATAAGCCACACACGGCTCATGCATCTTCCTGGATATTGAGGGGGCCTTCAGTAACACGAACTTCGATTCCATGGTAAGGGCAGAAGAGGTGCATGACCTGGGGACCACTATATGTAGGTGGACCAGGGCCATGCTTAGTGGAAGGAAGGTAGAGGCTACCATGATGAATGAAAAGATGGTAATTAAGACCACTAGAGGGTGCCCACAAGGAGGAGTTTTGTCTCCTCTATCGTGGGATCTAGTGGTGAACAAACTCATTGAGGAACTAAGTTCTAGACAATGCTTCTGCCAAGGATACACAGATGACCTTGTCATAGTAATACTTGGCAAATTCGCTGACACAGTCAGGAATATGGCACAAGGAGGATTGCTCATTGTGCAAAAATGGCACATTAAACAGGATCTGAGAGTTAATCCTAAGAAGACTGTTGTGGTGCCATTTACGAAGAGACATATTCAACAAGCAAGTTGGAAACTAAAGCTCTCCGATGAAACTCTACCTGTGAAGGGGATAGTGAAATATCTAGGGGTAACCTTGGATGAGAAGCTAACTTGGACCCCTCACATTAAGAGCATCTGCTCCAAGACAAAAAGGACTTTAGTGAGTACTAGGAGGGCTTGTGGCAAAAACTGGGGCCTAAGCCACAGGTGTATGCACTGGATATGCACCACAGTGGTTAGACCTAGGATTTCCCACGGGGCTGTAGTGTGGTGGAAGAAGTAGAACAGCGGGTTGCTGCTAAGGAGCTTGCTAAGGTGCAGAGATTGGCCTGCTTAGCCATAAGAGGCGGAATTAGCAGCACACCAACCACTGGAATGGAAGCCATGCTGAATATGCCTCCACTTCACATTTGGGTCAAGATGGAGGCAGCAGCTGGGGCACACAGACTTAAAAATGGCAAAACGTGGATCTCATTCAGATATCCAGAATCACACACTAACATAATGAATGAGGTAAATATAGGAATGGCTGGGGAAATGCCTGCCGACTATGCGATGACTCCCAACTGCTCCGACAAGCCTTACAACATAATAATTGGAAGTAGGGAACAGTGGGAAAAAACAGTTCAACACCGTACAGGGACATTGTTTGGTTCACCAATGGGTCGAAAACAGACCAAGGCATTGGGGCAGCGGTGTACAGAGTACAGCCAAGACTGGAGAGCATCATCTCTCTAGGGAAACTGGCCTCTGTATTCCAAGCTGAAATTACTACAATCAGGGCACGTGTGGAGGAGAATATGTGTAGGTGCTACAATGACCATAGCATCTACAGCTATTCAGACAGCCAGGCAGCCCTGAAGTCATTGGCGGCTCTGCAACAAGATCTAAGATTGTTGCAGATTGCCGCAGGGCTCTGGTGGAGCTAGGGGGAAGCAGCAGGGTAAACCTAGTGTGGGTCCCGGGCCACTAAGGGATCTGTGGCAATGAACAAGCTGATAGATTGGCTAGGATGGGGGCAACAACTCCGTGTATTGGATCCGAACCTGTCCTGACAATCACGAATCAAATTAGAATTACGGAACTGGCTTAGGAAACAGCACATAGGATATTGGACCAAGGTCCATAAACAAAAATATGGTAAGGTAATGATGCCCAAGCCATATTTTAAAAGAAGCTCTGTAATCCTGGGATTGAACAGGAAAGAGATCAAACTCATGACTGGACTGATGACCGGCCATGGGAATTTCAAAAAACACCTACACACAATGGGTATAACGGAAGAGGACCCTAAATGTAGGATCTGTGATGAGGGTGAAGAAACTGCATCACACCTAATCTTCAAATGCATGGCATTGGAGAGTAAAAGATACAGAATCTTTGGGACAACTCGACCTGAAGAAATTGTATCTAACAAAAAACTGGTAGAGGGAGTCCTTCACTATTTAAGGACACTGGTTGGCTTTAGTAGATATACAGGGAGCAATACCGCACAATAAACCTAGTTTTGGTGTGGGCAATGGTGGGTCAGACCTAAGCTGTTTTAGCTTCCCTGTTAAAATCAATCAATCAATGTCATCATCTGACCGAGAATCCCCTGGGACATATCACCATACCTTGTCCCACTGACAATGCCACATATACTAGCCCATGGTGTGAAGTGCAACAACTTTAGTCAATCCCATACCTTCTCCATGAGTGGAACACTTCACATACTTCTTGACACGAAAGGGAGTAACATATTTGTATGTAACAAACAAACAAACAAACAAAAAAGAATACACCCATCCTTAAAGAACACACCATGCTAATAATTCCAAACATGAAAATGAATCAATGGTCCATAACTACCAACATAAAAATAGCTCACAAACCAGCTGCCATAAACTCTTCCAATATTATTCTCACAAACAGTGCTTAAGAAGTTCAACTAATCACTAACAGCATTCACAAACAATTTAAAAACGTAAACATCCCACAGTAGATATGCCGCTACATACTCCAGCATGCCATCTGCAAACACAATCTGTTTCAAATATGCTATGCCACCATGGCGTCACACAACACAACACAGTTACATCCCAGTGCAAAGCAGGCAGGGAATACCTTAAACTTTGGTTGACCCCATGCTGGCAAAGTCAAGATCTGCTTCTATTAAATGTTAAATTTAGGTCAAATTAACACCCCAAGTCCAAATATTCTGACAAATTGTAGGAGTAGCTAATGAGGTATTCTTTTCTTTATTTTTGAATATTTAGGGATTTTCAATGTCTTGCCTGATATCTGTTAGTAATCTGTTAAATTATTGACACATAATGTAAAATTCTTTGCTGAAACATAGACACAGATTCATAGTCTACAAGGAATTTGTTTTTACTTCTATTTTGTAGTGGAAGAGAACTAGATGCGCATGGCAATTCCATCTGCTTGCCAAATACAGTGTACAGTACTTGAAATAGCTACGGAACACCACATCAGTCATGATAATGTTTGCTAGGCAAGGACTGTTCCACCATAGGAAAAGCTTTTTGATAGCTAGAGTAAAAGAGACACTCAAAATGACTTGTGAGACAGGGAAGGGAGCCTGTAGTAGCTGTGTGTGCATGTTGATGTATAACTTGACTTGCTTCTCTTATCTGAAGGACTTGATAACTTTTCTCTGTGATTCAATTTATGGAATACTATACATGAGTGAAAAGTTTGAAGATGAGGGGAAATGAAGATGAAGAGGCAGGTATACGATGGAGATTAGTAGGGGAAACAAATTTTCAAGGATGTTACATTTGGGCAGTTTGTAATAAATTAAATATGAACGTAAGGAAAATAGACATCAAGCACTTCAGCATTAAGTGGGACAAACTTGTAACACAATGCATAAATGATAAAGATATAAATCTACAGACTGTATAATAATCAAAGTTTTTAGGAATGAATATTGGTTGTCAGGTAACACAGAATGAACACTCAAAGATACTGGCAAAGAGAAAGTCATCAGAACGTTATGCTCTTAGTACTTTATCATGAATTTAACAACAGAATCAATCAGTATTTGGATAGATAAAAAATCTACTCAGCAGGTAGTGGCAGAAAACACACGCAAAAGATTGTTGTAATTAGGCAAGGTTTTGGAGCCAGTAGTTCCTCCTTCAGCTAGAGGGGTTGATGGGGAAGGAAGAGGAATGAAGGAAAAGGATGGGAGAGATGTAGGAAAAATGGTAGGTTTCAGGAAAGTCACCCAGAACCATGGGTCAGGGGAGATTTACCGACCGAAATCTCCAGAGCATGGAATGCTAGATCCCTTAATTGGGCAGGTATGTTAAAAAATTTAAAAAGGGAAATGTATAGGTTGAAGTTAGATATAATGGGAATTAGTGAAGTTCAATGACAGGAGAAACAGGCCTTCTGTTCAGGTGAATATAGGGGTATAAATACAAATCAAATAGGGGTATTGCAGGGGTGTTTTTAATAAAGTGTAAGAAAATAGGAATGTGGTTAAGCTACTATAAACAGCATAGTGAATGCATAATCATAGCCAAAATAGACATGAAGTCCACACCTACCACAGCAGTACAAGTTTATATGCCAACTAGCTCCACAGGTGATTAAAAGATCGAAGAAATGTGTGATAAGATAAAAGAAATTATTCAAGTAGTTAAGGGAGGCAAAAATTTAATTGTGATGGAGGACTGGAGTTCGACAGCAGGGAAAGGAAGAGAAGGAAAAATAGTAGGTGAATATGGACTGGGGGAAATGAATGAAAGAGGAAGCTGCCTGGTAGAATTCTGCCCAGAACATAATTTAATCTTCGCTAACACTTCATTTAAGAATCATGAAAGAAGAAGGAAGAGACCTGGAGACACAAAAGGTTCAAGATGTTTCCAGTGGCAGATGTGGACTTTGACCACAGTTTATTGGTTATGAACTGTAGATTAAAACTAGAGAAATTGCAAAAAGATAGAAAATTAAGGAGATGGGACTTGGAAAAGTTGAAAGATCCAGAGTTGTTGAGAGTTACAGAGGGAGCATTAGGAAACAGTTGACTAGAACACTGGAAAGAAATATAGTAGGAGATGAATGGTTAGTTTTAAAAGATGGAATGGTGAAGGCAGCAAAGGATCAAATAGAAAAAAAGACAATGCCTAGTAGAAATCCTTGGATAACATGGGAGATATTGAGTTTAATAAATGAAAGGATAAAATATAAAAGTACACTAAATGAAGCAGACAAAAGGGAGTACAAACATCTAAAAAATGATACTGACAGAAAGTGCAATATGGCTAAGCAGGAATGGCTAGAGGACAAATGTAAGGATTTAGAAGCATATTTCATTAGGGGAAAGATGGATACTATCTACAAGGAAATTAAAGAGACTTTTGGAGAAAATAGTAGCAGTCATTTGAATATCAAGAGCTCATGTGGATAACCAGTCCTAAGCAAAGAAGGGAAAGCTTCACCCTCCATTGCCAGTGGTGAACTGGAGCTGAGCTCGTGGCTGCAGACTATATGTACCCGGCACACCAAGGTCTGAGGGCTTCTCCACGGTCATTTCTGGTGCGGTTCTCCTCTTGCTACCTGTGATCGTTGTTCGCTGCTGTATGGGAAGCCGAAAATGACCGCAGAGAAGCCCTCGGATGTTGGCGCGCTAGGTACTTATAGTGTGCGCCTGTGAGCTCGGCTCCAGTTCACCACCGGCAGCGGAGGGTGAAGCTTTGGCAATGCCAGCCACTTGTGCTGGCAAAATCTCAGTAACATCATCAGATGAACGTCGGCTGAAGGACCTGAGACAGAAGCCAATAGGCACTTTGTCAACAAGTGGTGTCAACAAGTGGCCACAAAAGCCTTAACAATTTTGTAAGGAAGGGAAAGCTGAAAGGTGGAAGGAGTATATGGAGGGCCTGTAAAAGAGAGATGAACTTGGAAGGCAGTATTATTGAAATGCAAGAGGACATAGAGGAAGATGAAATGGGAGATATGCTACTGCGAGAAGAATTTGATAGGGCACTGTAAGACCGAAGTTGAAACAATGCCCTGGGAGTAGACGACATTACGTCAGAACTGCTGATAGCCTTGGGACGGGTAGCCATGACAAAACACTTCCATCTGATGTGAGACAGGCAAAATACCCTCAGACTCCAAGAAGAATGTAATAATTCCAATTCCAAAGAAAACAGTTGCTGACAGGTGCAAAAATTACTGAACTATCAGCCTAATAAGTCACAGTTGCGAAATACTAACATGAATTATCTACAGAAAAATGGAAAAATTGATAGAAGCCAACCTCGGGGAGGATCAATTTGGTTTCCAGAGAAATGTAGGCACACGCAAGAGAATACTGACCCTATGACTTATCTTAGAAGATAGGTTACGGAAAGGTAAACCTGTGTTTATAGCATTTATAGCCTAAGAGAAAGCTTTAAGGCAGTTTACAACATGTATAGAAACTAGACGGCAGTTGTAAGAGCTGAGGCTCATGATAGGGAAGCAGTGGTTGGGAATGGAGTGAAACAGGGTTGTAGTCTATCCCTGGTGATATTCAGTCTGTATGTTGTGCAAGCAGTAAAGGAAATCGAAGAAAAATATGGAGTAGGGATTAAAGTTCAGGGAAAGAAATAAAAACTTTGAGGTGCGTCGATCACCCTGTAATTCTGTCAGAGGCAGCAAAGGACTTGGAAGATCAGTTGAACAGAATGGACAGTGTCTTGAAAGAAAGATATAAGATGAACATCAACAAAAGAAAAACAAGGATAATGGAATGTAGTCTAATTAAATCAGATGATGCTAAGTGAATCAGATTAGAGAACAAGACACTTAAAGTAGTAGATGAGTTTTGCTATTTGGGCAGCAAAATTACTGATGATGGCCAAAGCAGAGAGTATATAAAATTTAGACTGGCAATGGCAAGGAAAGCATTTCTGAAGAAGAGAAATCTGTCAACATCGAGTATAGATTTAAGTGTCAGGAAGTCTTTTCTGAAAGTATTTGCATGGAGTGTAGCCATATATGGTAATGAAACATGGACAATAACTAGTTTAGACAGGAAGAGGGTAGAAGCTTTCGAAATGTGGTGCTATGGAAGAATGCTGAAGATTGGATGCGTCGATGACATAAATAATGAGGAAGTACTGAATAGAATTGCAGTGACAAGAAATCTGTGGTAAAACTGGATTAAAAGAAGGGATCGGTTGACAGGACACATTCTGAGACATCAAGGGATTGCCCGTTTAGATTGGAGGGAAGTGTGTGGGGTAAAAATCGTAGAGGGAGACCAAGAGATGAATACAGGAAGTAGATTCAAAAGGATGTAGGTTGCAGTAGCTATTCAGAGATAAAGAGACTTGCCCAAGATAGAGTAGCATGGCGAGCTGTACCAAACCAGTCTATGGACTGAAGACAACAACAACAATAAAACAACAACAAAAGAACAAAATGGGAGAACTACAATATCTTTTTATATTACAGTACATGATTATAATCTGATGTTTTTACAAATAAATAATGTGAGAATATCTGTAGTGCACAATAGTAGTAATGCTTATTCTCCTAAGCTCATCATCTCACTCGTCAAGGGTGGATGCTGATTCAGTTCTCCATATGCACTGAACGGTATAGTAGCATGTGTACAGGCCTGGAATCAGTTTTGCAAACAGACTGATGGAAATGCAAGGGGCACAGCATTGTGTGTGTGGTCCTGTAGTCTCCAGTGTATGTCCATAGTACATTAAGTGATGCAGTGCAGAACTATGTTTTATTAAAAACCGAAATAAACACTATTGATGTTCTACAGTAGTAATTATTTTATATTTTGTTGTGAACTGGCTTTTGGCTTTCTCAGCCATCTTCAGACAATATAAAACAAATATTATTGTTGTGGAACTTCAATACTGTGTATTTCAGTTTTCAGTATTTCTATGTTTCTTGAAGCACTGGTGGAATATGTGTTAAAAAACTATGTTTTGTACTAGAAGTTATCTAGTTATCTGGTGCAAACTGTGAATGATAAAAAAAAAACATTGTATTGTAGATACCAAATGAAAAGAAGCAGTGCAGTTTGTTAAGACACTGACCCCATATTCAGAAGTATGGCACTCATTCTGTCCAGCTACCCTGATTTAGGTTTTCCTAAATAATTTGAGGATAATGCCAAAATGGTATCTTCATCAAGGTCACAGCTGACCACATGACCTACCCTCATAAAAACATGCTTACTTACTTTTTGTGTGTGTATGCTTGAGCTATTTGTTTTCGTTGTCCTATAATGAGAAATACTATATCATTGAGAGGTGACACATGGTCGAATAAATGAATTTTTTGGAGCTCTGTGCCAATGTCAATTCAAAGCTGATATGAGAATGGAATGGGAAATGAGGGTATACAGTGGAGAAGAAATGACTAGTGAAATGAACAGAGCATTTGAAAACTGATATGAAGACAGGGGAAAAACAAAAAAGTGAAAGAGGGAGCAACTATTGAACAAGATAGAACAAAATATCAATATAATGAAAACCTGTATATATTACACAAATTTTGAGGAGAGGACACAAGGATACAAACTCCCCCACTCATGCTTTCAAATGAAAGATCAAACCTTAGCAATGTAAAATGAAGAAAACTATGAAATTGTTGCTGAATACTTTAAGTGGTGAAAAGCCAGTTCCTCCAATCAGAACTAATAAAGCAAGAGATCAAAATGGGTGGTCTCCTCCCCCAGACTGCAGTGATATCAAACACAATATCCACAAACTAAAAAAAATGAGGCTGCCAGAGAAGACTCCGTAATAGTAGAATTACATACATTTGTGTTTGAATAAGCAATAAATGTTTTACATAAAACCATAGAAAAGCAAATCAGAGAAAGAAGGACTACATGATGAGAGAAAGTTAACCTTAATTCATCCTCTGCATAATAAAGGAAATACTACAGAAGTGAATAATTGGTGTAGCATCTAATTACTCCCAGTAACATACAAGATCCCATCACTATTCATTTTAAACCACAGGTATCTTTTCCATAAATACCAGAATTCTCATTAAAACTCTGTCATAAACCTAGTGTGTCTCTTGGCATTTCAGTGTCTTATCCTCTCTGAGAGAAGTTAAATAGCTAAACTGGAAAGAAAAAAGAGAAGGATCATACAGGATATAATAGATCCACATTATAAAAATGGGACTTATGTAAGAAAATGAAAAAAAGAAATATATTATAAAACAGGGAAATTAAGGACACAATGCAGCAACAGGGTTTAGTTTTTGGCCATATAAGAAGAATGAATAATTTGAAATGGACAAAATGCATCTTAGCATATTTCTTATGTACTCGAAAATGAAAGTCTGCTCTGTACTGGAAATTTACATTTACTGTGGAATGGTACATAATTTAACAAGTTATTTGCTGCTGTCATCTGAAAATACAATCATATGGTCCACAGTAGCCAAAGAAACATTAGTACTTCATTGTGATATTACGGCAAAATTTTCATCTGAAATATCTGTTGGTAATGGGTTGAAGAAGAAAACTTAGTTTGGCTGAGACTATTTACTATACTGTTTTTTAATATCTTGTTATCACATCTCTTTTAGTGTATGGTAATACATTTAATAATCTGGATTAATGTCAGTAAAGTTGAGAAGTGTATGCAAATTTTTCCTTACATTTGACAATGTAAAATTACCAGTGCATTCACTGATATTATTGACTCCTGTTTTTCACTGGGGATTTCTTGTGCCTGGTCCATTATTTTGTTCTCAGTCAGGATTTGGTTGCCAAAATCTTTTTCATCTTTATTCAGCAGACCACGAAGATTCTCCATCATTGTAGCTCCAAATGCAGCCTGGAAATCTACATCTATGTATACACTGCAACATACTATGAAGCTTATCTTCTATTCCTTCAAGATGAAACTCTGTTTCTTTGACACACAAAAGGTTATTTCATGTTTTCTTATTGGTTGTAGCTCTGGGAAATCCAGCTGCCGGCCCAGTTGCAAATGACGCTCTTGATGTTATACACTTTCTGTTTTATTAAGACCTGTTCACTGCTACTGCTTTAGCATTGAAGCACACCATACATTCATCAAGTTGCTTGCATCTATAAAGGTGCTTACAAGTGAGGCTTACTCCTTGATCCATATGCTGGATCAGTGGAGTAATGTTTCAAAAGAGAAACATACAGTACACTTACTCAGTCCATCATCAATAGACAGACAAGGGGAATGAGCGGGGTCATTCTCCAAAATCAATAATACTTTCACATATTCATGTTTCAGTTACAACTTTTCAATTTGCAATTTTCAAACTTCTGGGGGGGAGATGTTCTTGAACTTACTGTGCAGAAATTCAAGCCTTTTTCAATGAAATTATATGGTTCCAGAGATCTTTTCAAGTCTCAAACATGTATGATGTATATATGCAGACTGAAGTGACATGAAAGTTTGTACCAAGGCCAGGATATATAGATCATACATGTTTGAGACTCGAAAAGGTCTTTGGAACCATATAGTTTCATTTGATTAAAGCACCTACGCCTGGGTTACAGGCAGGTATCGTTCGATGCTGAGGTGCTATTCCAATACAGCTGGAGAGCCTCTGCAATGTTGTTTGAGTTTATGGGCAATACCAAGTAGTCTGAGGTGCAAACGGAAATTTTGAATGGGAAGGGAGGCATGTTAGGGTAATCCATGCAGTTGTGTAAAGGCACTGTGCCAGTGCGATGTAGTGGTTAGCGCATTTGCCTAGTGAGCAGGAGACGCGTGTTTGGATTCCGGCCTTGAGCCTTTTTGTTAGCTTTATAGGTGACTAGGAGTGTTGCATAATATTTTTGATTGCCATAGGTATTAAAGATTTCCCAGCTACAAGTGATTTAAAATAGTGTCATTATCACAGAAAAGACTAGTGGTTTGTTCTTTGCTCATTTTATGTCAAGGTGTTGAAATGTCTTTCCTACTGCCATGTGTATTGTTGGGGAAAGATTTCCAAAACTAGCCAGTTTCCTCATGCTATAGAGAAATTTCCCTCCTATAAGATGAAATGGTTCAACACTTGCAACATTTGCACTTAAACATTCCGCACACAGTTTTTGGTAGACATTACAGAATCTGCCAGTGCTAGCCTTCAAACTTGTGTGGCCTA
Source organism: Schistocerca piceifrons (assembly GCF_021461385.2). NCBI lineage: Eukaryota > Metazoa > Arthropoda > Insecta > Orthoptera > Acrididae > Schistocerca > Schistocerca piceifrons. The sequence continues at coordinate 22,309,500 of NC_060140.1, read as the reverse complement.
ACTTATCTGAAAATGTTTCCTCTGCAGCCTAAAGTTGGACTTTTTATGGGGCCTCCAACAATGCATTATTGTTTGTACTGGGTGCACACATCATCATGGGCAGTGGTTAGTTTTGGTTCAGTTGTCTATTTTTGTTTTATCTGAAAATCTAAAGTTTTATTGTAATTTTTTCTCAATTGCTCAAAAGTTACCTTAACAATGCCTAACTCTGTCATAACACTCTGGCAAAAGCACCAGCTTCAATTTTATTACGCACTTTCCTTTTATTTTCTAAACTTAAGGAGAGTTTGTTTGCAGGCAAAAATTCAAAAATTTTCACATTTTACAAAACATGCCCTAGAATATTATGTACTCTTTCCTGTACAAAATAGTACATAAATTATCTGTGTGTGATGTTTAGAAGTATTTTATTTTTAATTTTGAAGTCTTACATGCGTATCTGCAAGATCACCAAATTTCAGACATGCTTCTGTTTATATGTGAATATCTCGGAAACTACATTTTATAGAAAGCTGTGATTTTCATATCTGACAGAAAACACATGGTGCTCGATGTTAGTCACACTGCTATTTCGCAGTTACTTGGCAATTGTTTGTTTGTTTTGAGTGAAACAGTGACTTTCGATGTAATCTGGTGCAGTTTGACATAATATAAACATGCCTAGAAGTGCTAGCCTATTCAAGAAATGTAAGTTTGGTGGGAACCAACACACTAGAAGTGTAAAACCATGTGTTATTCAAGAGTTGGAACCCACAAGCAGTGTAAAATCAAATAACCTTGATGTGCCACTGGAGAACAAGGGAGATGCGACCTCACCCAATGCAAGTAAAACTAAATTACATAAACAACTCGAGGAACTAGGATTATTGCAGGATAATTTAGAAAATAGTACTTCTGGTCAGGGATATATTTTGTGTGACATGAACATTTTAAAATGGTTCAAATGGCTCTGAGCACTATGGGACTCAACATATTAGGTCATAAGTCCCCTAGAACTTAGAACTACTTAAACCTAACTAACCTAAGGACATCACACACACCCATGCCCGAGGCAGGATTCGAACCTGCGACAGTAGCAGTACCGCGGTTCCGGACTGCAGCGCCAGAGCCGCTAGACCACCGCGGCCGGCATGTACATTTTAATTTAGGTGCTGTGTGATACGTTGTGCTGTAATATTTGTGGCAGAAAAGTAATTATTGAAGAAGATTTTTCTGCAAGAATAGGACTCACTATGACAATAGTAATTATTTGCACTGGCTCTGACAACAATAAGTCATTTGTAACATCAAATGAATGCAAGAATAATCTTTATGAGGTAAATGTAAGACTTTTCTATACCATGAGAGCCATTGGAAAAGGTCTTAGTGCAGCTCAGTGTTTCTGTTCGGTTATGAATCTACCATCATCACCTACAAAAATTCAGAGGTATACTGAAGTTATAGGAGAAGCTGTTGAATCTGTCGCTTCCCTGTCAATGAAGGCTGCAACAAATGAAGCTGTCGAAGTGAACGAAGGTAACATTGATATACCAGCTGTGTTTGATGGGACATGGCAAAAGCGTGGTCACACGTCGAAAAATTCAATTGCCACAATCACGAGTGTAGACACAGGCAAAGTAATTGACTTTGAGGCACTTGCAAAACATTGCTATAGCTCCTGTGACAAAAATGGAAAAAATGAACATGAAAACTGCCAGAAAAATTATGAAGGAACTAGCAGAGGAATGGGAGCTGATGCCGCGATGAAAATGTTTAGCAGATCACTGCAGGAAAGGGGTGTACGATACACCCAGTTCCTTGGGGATGGAGATTCTACGGCATATAAGGGTGTTGTAGAAGCAAATCCATATGAAAATATTGTGATAAAGAAACTGGAATGTGTTGAGCATGTGCAAAAGAGGATGGGCACACATCTCAGAAAATTAAAACAATCTCTTCCCACCACCACACTGTCTGATGACAAGCCACTTAGAGGTCAGCTGACTGATAAAACAATAGATCAGCTCAAGAAGTATTATGGAATGGCCATCAAAAATAACGGAAATGATTTAGAAAGTATGAGAAAAGCAGTCTGGGCCACATACTTTTCCACAAACATTCAACCGGCAGAAAACCGACACATGCACTCTGCCCACCTGGACCTGAATCGTGGTGTAAATTACAGAAGGCTGAAGTTTCAGGACTGTCTTTTGAACACAAGAACTCTATTCCTGAAGCTGTTATGGAAGCAATAAAACCAATTTATAGGGACCTAGCTCACCCAGACCTCCTCCGAAAGTGTCTACATGGGCAAACACAGAATCCTATCAATACACTAAAATGGGGCATTAGTGATGCTGTATTAACATTTAATGATGGAAATATGGGAAGAATAAGAGTTCTAAAACATCTTAACATCACTCCAGGCTCCCATACTGTAAAAGGCTTGAAGTTATTGGAGAAGATAAGGCTCGCCAAGGCACAGTGTGCAGCTCAGTTCACCACCAAAAAAGCAAGATCAATCAGAAGAAGAAGCTTTTGCAGAAGGAAGCTGGCAAAGATAGTGATGCTGACTATGCTGCTGGGTGTTTTTGAGACTTAATTTAAAATTACAAGTCAATTTTTATCATTTTATACTTTAAATATTATTTTCTCAAAATGACATTTTTATGCTTTATGTTCCTTTGTATCAAAACCGACTTGTGATAGCTATATGAGACTTTGGCACCAGTTTCATTATAATATATTGTATGTACTGAAGCAAAACCATAGCAATAACTTGAATAGAAGGCCATCTAAGGCATTATGTGTACAATTATTTCTAATAAAAAATATTATAATTGAAAATACATATATAGGCCTATCTCTCCTTCTTTTGTACCTCATCTCTTAATTCTGGTTCAGTAGACACAAATAACATCAATAAGACAGCTGAAAAAATTGTACAGTGTTATCTTCATTGGTTCCAGAGATAAAGGTACATGAAGTAGGCTAATTTAACATTGCCCACATAGGCACTGCAAACTCCCCTTACCAATCTATGTGTACTTCTAACACTCATCTCGATAACTGTATTGCACTGTACGACACTTTAATATACTTTCAAGTGATCACAAAGGTGGAATTTAAATGAACTTGTTATTTGGGATTCAGCAAGTGGACTGAGCAGACTCCAACTTTGTTGCACGCTTCTGATCAACAATAATACATTTGTTACTTGTTATTGGCCATGAGTGAAATGAGTAGGGAAGGAGGGGATGTGTTCAACATTTTATAGTGAAAGAGCTTGATGTGAATGACGCCTTTGCAATAAGAAGCCTGTCCAAAATTTGAAGAAACAGCTCTTCAGATGGCCAAGACAGAACCCAGTTGTTGGTTTTTGTATGTTGACAATGCATTTATTTTTTGGCTGTATGGAGAAAACAAAATATCATAATTTCTAAATGTTCTGAACGATGTTCGTACTGATATAAGGTTCACTATGGAAGAAAGAGATGGGAGGTCAAATTTTATTTTTGGATGTGCAGGTATTCAGAAAACTTGATCGTATTTTAAATACAAATTCTACAGATACCTTCACAAGAATTCCAGTTGCCATTCCAAGCAGGAAATAGGAGTGATTAAAACACTGGTCGATTAGGCTAAAGAAATTTGTGAGCCACAGAACATGGAGGAAGAGCTCAATCATTTAAGAATTATTTTCAGAAGAAATGGCTACTCTGACCTACAGATAAATAGGGCAACACATCCTAAAAGATCTGGATCTTCCAATGAAGCAGAACTAACTTATGGGAAAGTTTTGCTTCCATTCGTAAAAATTGTTGCTGGCTCCTTTATCGGGGCACTAAGAAGTTACCGTATTCATACATTGTTTAAACTGACAAGAAAGGTGTGTGAATATCTAGCCACTCCAAAGGACCTACACCTGCTTGTTGCTGCAGCAAAAGTATACAAAAATCCTGTGCACATGTGCTCAGGTGTACATAGAAACAACTAAAAGAACGAACAGCTAGCTCAAAGAACACAAGAGCAATTGCCATTCAGGCAACACTAAACTGGCAGTAGTGAACTAGGGAATCACCCAATTCATTTTTCGAGTATTATAGTTTTATCAAGGTCCAAGCATTATTATGCTAGGAAACACTATGGTGGAATGTAACAATATTATGAAAAGTATAGTTGCTACTCACCATATAGCAGAGATGCTGAGTCCAGGATAGGCACAACAAAAAGACTGTCAGAAAGTGAGCTTTCGGCCAAGGCCTTTGTCAAAAATAGACAAAACACACACACACACACACACACACACACACACACACACACACATATGACTAGCTTCAGTTGCCAGAGACTGTGGTTGTGGTTGTCAGTGTGCATATATGTGTGTGTGTGTGTGTGTGTGTGTGTGTGTGCAGTCTATGTCCAACAAAGGCTTTGTTGGCCAAAAGATAATTTCTGACAGTCTTTTTGTTGTGCCTATCTGCGAATCAGCATCTCCACTATATGGTGAGTAGCAAATATCCTTTTCATAATATTGTTACACTATTATGCTAGAATGTACACAAGCACCATAGAAAATTTAAAAAAAAACTATATTATAAAAGGAGGAGGATTAAAATTAGACAAGCTGTGGACCTTATTGCTAAATAAAGTAAGGAGCACCAACTTTCCCTCACTATACACCCTGTGGCAGGTGCTGGAGCAACTCTGTAATGCTAAATGAACTCCAGAAACACCTTGGGGAAGATGTGATTGCCACAGAAGAGGAGAGACATTTTACAACTGCCCCTAGGGAATCAGTCTATGGAACCAGCTGGATATAGGATGGGCAGGGAAGTTGAAAATGTTTAACAATGTCAATGTTTGGCTCTGTACTACACAAGCGGCTTGTAGTGAAATTGCGTGCTAATGGAATATCGTCTCAGTTATGTGACTGGATACGTGATTTCCTGTCAGAGAGGTCACAGTTTGTAGTAGTTGACAGAAAGTCATTGAATAAAACATGTGATTTCTGGCATTCCCCAGTGTAGTGTTGTAGCCCCTTTGCTGTTCCTTATCTATATAAACAATTTAAACAATTTAAGGGGGGGAGGGGGGTAGGACGTCAAACGGGACGACTTGGAGCAAAAGAGGCATTACAGGACATTTTAATTTCCACTGTCTATACTTTTACAAATAAATTTATAAAACTTTTGCAGCATGACCGGGAAGGATTCAGGATTAGCAATGGAAGTTCAAAAACTCAACAAAATATTTTTTTTATATCTGAAATTTCATCAGTTTTTCACTTCTTATTGGCTGCATTTGTTCCTATAGGTACACATTTCTTCATAACTACGAGAGATTCTTTGATGAATTTTGCACAGCATACAAACCATAGTTACAGGTGTATGAAACTGTGGAATTTTCCAAATCTATTAAAAACTGTGGTAAAAATTGAGATAATTGACTATAAAATTTGAGTTTGTTCTAAACATGAAGTTTAAAATGTAACAGCTTATTCATTTTTTCATAAATTAAAAAAAATGCTGTGCAAAATTCATTGAAGAGTCTGTCCTACTTACAAAATTCTGCCACCAGTGAACTGAAAAAATGATCAAATTTCACATGTAAAAAAAAAAATTATTTTGTCATGTTTGTGAACTTCCACTGCTATGAGTGTGAATACTGAATCCTTCCTGGTCATGCTGACAAAGTTTTATAAATTTGTTGGTAAAAGTATAGACAGTGGAAATTAAAATGTCCTGTGGTGACTCTCCTGCTCCAAGTCGTCCCGTTTGACGTCCTAACCCTCTTAAGAGATAATCTTAGCAGCCATCTTGCAGGTTGTTTGCAGATGATGCTGTTGTTTATCGACTAGTAAAGTCACCAGAAGATCAAAAAAATTGCAAAACAATTTGGAAAAGATATTTGTGTGGTGCAAAAATTGGCAATTGACCCTGAACAACGAAAAGTGTGAGGTCATCCAGATGAGCGCTAAAAGAAATCCGTTAAACTTTGGTTACATGATAAATCAGTCAAATCTAAAGGCAATAAATTCAACTAAATACCTAGGATTACAATTATAAACAACTGAAATTGGAAGGAGCACATAAAAAATGTTGTGGGGAAGGCTAACCAAAGACTGTTTTATTGGCAGTACACTTAGAAAATGTAACATATCTACTAAAGAGACTGCCTACACTATGCTTGCTCGTCCTCTTTTAGAATACTGCCGCACGGTGTGGGATCCTTAGCAGACAGAGCATGAAGGACATAGAAAAAGTTTAAAGAAGGGCAGCACTTTTTGGATTATCCTGAAATAGGGGGGAGAGTGTCACTGAAATGATACAGGATTTGGGGTGGACATCATTAATACAAAGGCGTTTTTTGATGCGGCAGAATCTTCTCATGAAGTTTCAATCACCAACTTTCTTCTCTGAATCTGAAGATATCTTGTTGATGCCGCCTTACATAAGGAGAAACGATACGGGAAGATATAGGTGCTCGTTTTTTCTGCGCACTATAGGTGATTGGAATAATAGAGAATTGTGAAGGTAGTTTGATGAACCCTCTGCCAGGCACTTAGATGTAATTTGCAGAGAATCCATGTAGATGTAGAACACATGAATGTGTATCTTATGCTACATGGACTGTAGGCAAAATAGTATCACCCATTTAATTTTCTTTGTGATGGATAACCACTAATTGGTAACAACTAAAGGAGTTAGCCATTTTTATCATGTTATCTTCACTAATATGCTACACATTAATGAACTGTTCACTGTAAGACACTCTTTGTCACATAACCATTTTGGTCTCAATATTCTGTAATTGTAGGTCAGTGATACGTCAGGACATGACTTTCTATTGCTCTCAGTTAGGTTTGGGTCATGTTATTATGGAATAAAAGTAATGAGAAACAGCTTTTATTTTTCCAGGAAAAATACTCCTAAGTATCAGCCATGATACATGATTAAATCACAAAATATTCAGTATAAGAAAATATATCTATTGACATGATACTTAATATCTTCTGGCCAATTGACATGTTGGTCCTCTGCTATTTTTTACTGATCTTGGCCTCTACACCATCCCACGTTCACTTTAATCAGTCAGTTTGGCATGTGAACTGTCCATAACTCAAAGCCGATCTTCTCTTATAATTCTGGCAAGATATTCTTCTTAAATCCAGTCAAGAGAGTCATTATACTTAGACCACAATTGTGAAAATGTTTTGCACCAGAGCTATGTAGTTGTAGGTTGAGTTGGAGACATTACACAATAGCCAGTTTATTTAAACAAATTGTGAGATTTTGTTAGAACTTTCAATATATCTTTGTGTTGGTCACATTTATCTGTCTGTTAAGCGAAAAACACATCGTGCAGGAATTTTGAGTCCCCTGCATTACAATAACAACAATCTAGAAAGAACATATTTCTACTCACCAAACAGAGGAGGCACTGTGTTGCAGATAGGCACAATGAAAAGAATATTGGTAATATTTAATCTTGCTGACAGAGTCCATCCTCAGAAACAGAACTTCCACACAGTCACTCAACAACAACAACTAATACACACATGGCTACAGTCTCCAGGTGCCTGGAGATAGTAGCCATGCACATGTAAGTTGTAGTTGTTTGAGTTTTCTACTTCTGAGGAAGGACTTTGTTCAAAAGCTTAAATATCTCTGGTATTCTTTTCTGTCTGTGGCTCAATGCCTCTTTTATGTGGTGAGTAGCAATCTACCCTTTCCATATTGTTGTTATTCCATCCTGGACTTTCCATTGTCTGTGATGGACACCTTGTAAACAATACCACTGAAGATCAGGGTTGTTTACACTGGAACAGGTTATTTTTACTGACAGCATTTACATCATCAGTGCTAACAGTGCCACTGAAGCTCCTCCAACTTTTTAACCTACTCTTCTCTGTACACTATTACAAATTTCTGAATGTTTGTCTGTTGATCACTGATGGCTACCCTGTCTCTTCTGCATGTGACAACCAAAAACATCTGCATTTCTAGAGCTCTTTGCATTTTACTCCTCACCCATTTTCTGTATTGAATAGTCCTCATCTAGTCAATTACAGGGTTTTTTTTTGGTAATGTGTCATTTCTATTATTGTTGTTCTTTTAAGTATTATTTTCATTCTGGAATTTTAAGAGATTTTCTTTTATCCTTTTCATTTCACTGTACATATTATGACTTCTCCATAGCCTTGTCTAATCTGTTCCTAATGAGTACGAATTATGAATCTTGTCTGCAGTGGTTGTGTTCTGTAGTTTCTGCTGTACACACTCACACACTTTCTTTTGTACTGTCCAACTTCACCTATATTTCTTCTATATTAAGGGAAAAATACTGTTTGTGAAAGCTTCAAACACAAGCTCAAGTTGCTAATGTTGGTATTCGCCAAATGACTGCTATAGAAGAAATATTGAAAAGGAAAATATTTACCATAAGACTGATGAGGGATTTACCCTTATTAATGAACATCACAGAAGATGTTGGAAATGGGCACCATTAATGTCAATGCTGCACTGTGCCTGATTTATCAAAATGAGACATGTGGTTAGCAGCTCAGCCTGAGTAATAGTAGCAATAGTGTTCTCAATGTTCTGCAGTAACTCTTCCAGCACGAGAGATTTATTTGAATACAATTTTCTCCACAGGTCAAAATCACACCGAGAAAGATCAGGTGATCATGAGATTGGACTACCTCTGCTGATTGTCCACACATCATACACTTGGGACAAAGCTCTCACGGTGACACGTGCTGTTGCTCTGTGCAGCTGAAAATATCCAAACACTCATTCATCTTCTATGAATTTATCCAAATATGGATTAAACAGTTTCTAGACAGACCAGTTAACATTAACAGTTTGATGCAACAATCGTACTATGATGTGGACACGAGTCATCGTGCACCTAATACCAATCTTGAGATGGGCTCTTCAAAGTACTGATGCAGGTTTTCTGATGCATAATGGTATATGTTCTGTGAGCGCATGTACCAAGACAGGCTGAACCAAGCCTCATCTGAAGAAATGAAAAACCGAGGATCCTGAAGTCCTGATTCTACTTCACTCAGAAACCACTGACAGAACACAACACATGAAATTTCACCCAGGTGCTTTGTAGGGATACAAATGAAGGTCTTTTTTTATATTGTTTCAATACGATGATCTGTTAATTCCCACTTGCACAGTTAAATGATTTCATGACTTTGTTCCAGGCTTTCCTTCACTTGAGCAATGTTTTCTGATGTTCTTCGGATAATTTTGGATTTTATACACTATAGAGCTTGTTTTGCACCATATCACCACTAAGTTTTGCGTTGCAGGCTATGCTGGAGGTTTCGCCACAACACTTCCAGTCTTACGCACTTGCACAAACAGTTCCATATACATGATTTATGGTTTGCTTGAACCTTAACAATGAACACATGCAGTTTTATTGTAAGTGCCATTTTATGTTGCACTCAACTGGTCTCTAAGTGTGTCAGCTCCTCTCACTCATTCAAATGTAATGACACAGCAAAGTTTTTGTTTTTGGGAGAGGAGCAAGAGCAATTTTATTTTGCCCATGCTGTGTGTGTGTGTGTGTGTGTGTGTGTGTGTGTGTGTGTGTGTGTGTGAACACCAGTGACAGTAAAAGTTTGAATCATTAGGCTTGTGGAACCACACTTTGACAGCTTAATGGTTAAGGCAACTGCTTGGAATAAATAGAATATCTGGAGTCCCAGTCCGGTAAAAATTTTTATTTGTCACTACTGATTCATTACCATGCAGGTTTAGGTTCAGCATATTTAAAGAGTTTGCACTAATATTATTTCATGTCATTGCATCTTAGCTAATTTCATTACCATCAATACATTTCAGTGCATTTAATTCATCTTGCAGACAAATACATAAGTTTCTCAGAAGAACCTTGAGAGACAGACAGGGAGAGGGAGAGGGAGAGGGAGAGGGAGAGGGAGAGGGAGAGGGGGTTGGGAGATGGGGATACGCACACATGTATGGAATGAACAGAACAATGTTATGTTTTTATACTCTATTTATTTACATTTTTTAAACAAAGAACTTTATAAAACAAGTGTTCATTTTTGCAAAGAAGAGAAATCAAAAAATATAAAAATTGTACTATCATTTTATGGAAACTAGTTTAAAACAGTTTTAAAATAATAGAATGCTTTGTCATTGATTATCTTTTGGTTCTGAACTCCATTCTGAAAACATAAAAACTGCAAACTCCAGCAACAAAACAATGTTTCATGAAGTTTACCATGGTCATTTTCACTCATGTGAAGTATTATTTCTATGTGTGCAACCAAAAGAGAAAACTCATCACAGTACTGTATTTTGTCTAGCAGCTTCTAGATAAATGCTGGTCAAGACAGAAAGAAAAGAAGAGACAGAGCAAAAGGAGAAGTAAGGAAGAAGACAATGGCAGTGAATGTTAAAGTCTTATCCATCTATTGAATTCTCAAACCCAGTGGTTAACAACATTACAGTTCACAGAATCTGCCTACAGCTCCCCTACTAGACACTTCTTTTTTGTTTAAATGGCACAGTGTTGGAGACAGAAGTAGCTAAAAATGAGTAAACTGCAAGTTACATTTAATGAACTGAATTTTCAACAAGTCACTGGAAAATCTGTATAAATATCTTTTGCATAATGTATGATAATGTGGCATACTGTAACCAAAGAAATCTCATGGTACTAAAAATGTAGGCTTCACAATACTACAGCAATGTGAAGGAATGGTTTTTGTATGCAGATTACATGAAATGCACCATATGGTACTAATCTTTGCCACAGTGCTCAGATACAGAACAAATCTCAAATAAGATAAAACATCGGTCCCTTAGTAGTACTGATGCATGACTATTCAAACATCTCAAAATATATATTGTATTTCTCATGAGGAGGCAACCATCTAAATCTTCCACTGCTATGATGAAATAGTAACACACAAGTTTTGTGTTACTAAAGGAATACTGCACATTTGTAGATAGCCAACTATTTTTTTTAATCAGTTTCCATGTATGTTCCTTAAAAACATGCACATGTACATGTACATAATCTATTGTGACATTATATGCACAAATTCTATTTAAATCTAATAATGTACATCTTTTCTTTACAGGGTAATTTTAAATTATAAACTTCTCCAAGAGCTAAACAAACATATCAAATATACAAAATTTTACATGACTATCTTTCTTAAAATAAAATTCATGAGGATTCTATGCTTTTGAGTCACCATGTTCCATGTGCCATTCAAGAGAAGGCTATCTAAAACAATTATGTTTAGTAATGGTTTTGTTATACACACGTAAAAAAATAATATGTTTACTTGAATGCCCATTTTGTACAATAATGCAAACATGGTGACTAACAAATAGGTCAATAACAGTGTAGTACTTCATTTTCCGAACACAGCTGTGACCTGCTAAAAGTTTAATACAATCACAGGACTCTTGAGATGTCAATGAAAAATGTCTTAATAAACGAAATATAAGAAAACAAAACACCTTCAGCAATGGCAAACAAAACATTTTATCCTTGAATATTAATCAGGAACTATTCGCTTTACTCCATCAAAGACCAAACCGTGCTGGGGTTCTTCTAGGTGTTGCAGGTGTACCAGGTTCTCGAAGGCCAGGTGTAACAATTTCACCACTGTAAAAATTTTAATTCTGGTATCACTGCATTGCAGTTATAACATATGTAAATAATATAAACAGTAATATCATGTACAATATGAAATAAGACATTACAGTAAAATGACACTGTGCAAGGTAATGTAACTAATTGGAAAAAGAATGCCAGGAACAACAGTAACAGAGTTATGTGAGTTTTTAATAACAATTTCATTATTTTTGATAATCTTGTATTAAAAAGATGTACTTTTGTTGTTGAAGCCTAACACTCTGGTTTACTTTTTGGATGTCACACACCAGCTGCCATTTAATATCATTGTGGTATGTATGAGAGGACATAAAATAATGTTTATCATATCAAAAGGAAAATTCAATTGAGAAAGTTGTTAAATTATAAAGAGACAGAATGGCTGGACAGTACCTTATTTCAGAATGCTACAATTCAAGTAATTTTGACAAAAACAGTTAAAAGTACTTAAAAACTATCCCTAGTATTTGGAACTCGTGTGTTCCTTCCTCATGAACAGGGTTAGGATTTCTAGATGTGAACCTTTTCTCTTAAGATAAATTGAAGCTCTTTGAAGCTCTGCAGAAAGATACCACAGTGCACAGTTTGGCTCTCATTGCAAAAAGATGTTTTTCATGCCCCATTCTGCCTTTTTTCCTTCAACTATGTCCATAAGCCCCTTTTTTTTCTTTTACTGTAGCTTTTCAGTAATATTCTTATGTGCATTTTATTATTTACAAGATAAATGACTTGTGAGTTTAATCCTACTTGTATATGGTTTCAAATCAATACAAAATATTTAACTTTCAATTAAAGTCTCCTCAGCTTGCAGTGAAGATGCGATTAGTGAGCCTGCCTCTTTCAGTAAATGTGAGAATGAAAGCACAGCTGCAACAATGGAATATAGCTGTCTGTGTGACAAATCCTCTTTGTCTCACTTTATCACCACAAATAGGCTGCAACAGTGCAAATAACAACGAGTGTATTTCATTCGATACTTTTAATTTCACCGGAATTAGCTTTACCATGCTGCTTTTCTGTTCTGGCTCAGGAAGTCAAGCAAGATTCCACAGAAACTGATGGAACAATTATGTGATGCACTATTTATGATTTAAGAATTTTCATCATCATCTTCGTTTCCCCTCTATCCAACATCTGGTCGGGTTGGGGTATCAATGGTACTTCGCCACTTGGTCTTCCCACCATTCTTCTTCTGCAATTTGGTTCCATAGCAGGTTTCTCCTCCTTAAACTCATATGTATTGTATCAATCCATCTTTTTCTCGGTCTTCCTCTTGGCCTCAATCTTGAACTCGATCATTCTTATTGGTATTCTTCCCTCTCCCATCCTCTTCACATGCCCAAACCATTTTAATCTATTCTTTCAAATTTTCTCAGTCAACTTCTCCACTCCAATGTCCTTCCTAACATTTTCATTTTTCACTCTGTCTTTCCTCGCCTTCCCTAGCATATTTCTCAGAATCTTTATTTCACTGGATTGTATCCTACTCTCCTATCTTCCAGTCATAGTCCAAGTGTCTGAGCTGTAAATTAGTATAGGTGTGAAGTAAGTCTTGTATAGCACCAGCTTGCACCTCATTGGCACTTACCTTCCCCACACCAAGCCCCTCACACACTGGTAAAATGTAGTACTCTGTTGTATTCTTTTGCTAATTTCTGTCTCCAAACGAGCATTTCCCATTAATATATTTCCCAAATAAGTTGTCCAAATTTTCAATATCCTGTCCCTTAATATGAATTTGTCTCTTGCCCTCTCTGTCCCCTCTGGTTACCACCACGGTCTTGCTTTACTCCACACTAAATTTCATTCCAATTTTTTGACCCTATCATTTAGGATGTCTATTTGCTTTTGTACCTCCTTACTGCTTGTTCCCCACACCACAATATCATCAGCAAATAGTAACAGCTTCATCCCCCTTCCTCTGTGGGCTTCCCTCTCTGACTTTCATCCATCACCATTATAAATAGCAGTGGTGATAACACACTTCCTTGTCTTAGTCCCATAACATTCTCAAAACCATTCAGTTCTTCCAACAGGTGTCTGCACACATTGCTTGGATGACTTCAGGTGTTTGCTTTCTAACTCCCTTTCTCTTCAAGGTTGCCCATACCTTTTCCCTGGGAACACTTTCATATGCTTTCACTAGGTCGAGAAATTTCATCACCAGATCTTTCCCATACTCCCAATGTCTTTCCATCAACTGTCTCATACTAAAAATTGGGTCCACTCTTGAGCTGCCATGATGATAGCCATACTGCTCCTCTTCTAAATGCCCTTCCACTTTTTCTCTCATTCTTCTTTCCAGTATTCTCTCCATTATTTTTGCTACTTGGGATATGAGTGTAAACCCTCGATAGTTGTCACGTACTTTCCTGACACCCTTCTTGAAAACTGGGATTATTATTAGCTTTCCCCATTCTTCAGGTACACATCCTTTTTGCCACTGTAGCCCAATTGGTCCAGCTGCCTTTATCATCTACACAGTAATTTCATCTATCCCAGGTGCCTTTCCTGTTTTCATTTTTCTCAGAGCTAGTTCCACTTCTAACATCATTATATCCGGCCCCTCTGCCATACTTCTATTCACTTTCCATTATCGTTCTTCACATTTAGTAACTTATCAAAGTACTCTTTCCGTATTTTCCTTAACTCCTCTGGTTGCATAAATAGCTCTCCACTTTCCCCTTTCACTAGCTTTGTGTATGTTTTTTCCTTCCTCATACTCTTTGTAATTCCATATATCATCCTCTTACCACTAGTAACATCTTTTGCCAACTCTCGCGTGAATTTCTCCCAGCTTTTGCTCTTTTCTTCTGCTACCATTTTCTTACATTTATTTAAGAATTTTATTAGATGAAAAACACCAGGGAAATCACATCAAACAACACACTTCTTGCTCTAAGCAGAATACCACTCTTCACACAAATAAATTACGGCAACCTCTATTATGAAATGCTTTTGAACAGGGTTCTTCAAAAAGCCAAAATGTGAAGAAATTCAACATCGATTTGTATGCAACTCTTACACAAGCAGGAATTCCACTCAGTAAGATGAACCATCCTGCTTTCAAGGGATTTTTTTCAAAAATGCACAAAGATATCAATGCCTATTGAGAGTATTTTAAGAAAAAACTATGTGGAGCCTGTTTACCAAGAAACCATACAAAGAATCAAGGAGGAAGTGTCTGACTGCAATGTGGGAATAATTTTGGATGAAACAATATACTCAGTGGGATGATATATTTTGAACACTTTAATTTTTCCCTTTGCAGGGAAGAAAGTTAAGTCCATACTGCACTGTTAAAAAATGTAAGAGCTGGAAAAAAAACCAATGGCAGTAAAGTAACGAAATCATGGATTTCTGTCAAAAACAGTGGCCTTGTGGTACTGAGTTTGAGAAAATTCTTCTGGTTGTTAAAGATAAGGTTCAGCACCTGGTTTCAGCTGTTAACTGAGACGTGAGCAAATGAATATGACATCACTAATCACTTCATCTCTGCTCTGAAGAAGATTGAAAAGAAAGCTCTGAGTCATATTGTTGCCTACAAGGAAATCACTGGCCTGCCCACAGCAAATTTCTTGGTAATTACCCACTGGGGTTCTTGGGTTGGGTGTGCTGCTATGTTGTGTGAGAATTTTCACAAGATTAAAGAGTTTGTGCTTTTTTTTGATCTAGCCAATACTTTCCACGGCACAGAAACTTCTGCTACTGGAGAAAATACATCATTTGCAGACAGAACTGTTGTGAATCCACAGTTACAAGTACCTCACAACAGCTATTAATGATGAAAAGAACAAGGTCTCATAGAGGAATAACAAAGGGATATTTTTACTTCACTTCCATTAGGGAGTAGTTAGAAGGCTTTGCCAAAGACAAACTTAAGTCTAGTCTACAGAAGAATCCAGGTATTGAGGTATTTGCCACATCTGTACAACTGCCATTCTGAGTGAACAAAAAGTTTTCCTACTGGTTTCTGTGGTTTTAGCATCCATAAAGACATTGTATCTTCTAGCATGAGCACATTTATTTTTAAAAATACAGGGAGGCTTATTGTCTTGAAGTACAGAGCTTCATTTTTGCCATTTCTACAGTGAATGATGATCTGATGTACTTGCTTGTAACTCAACAAACTAGAATAGGAGAATTTGTTGAATTAGTTGAGTAAATCAGGACCTTTTAGTCCCTTTTTTATCTATTTTTGCACCTGTTACCTTAATTTTTGATCTTTAATTTGCATTTAAAAATCCCAACCTTGCTCATAAAGTAAAGTGAGGTTTGTTAGGGAAGATTGGAATGGAGGAGCATGCTGAATGTGACATACCCATTGTGAGACTAGTCAACAAACAGCAGAAGCACTGAGTTGCCAACAGGTAAACACAAAGAAAGAAAGCAAACTTGCTAGCTTTTGGAATAAATCCTTTGACAAGGTACACCCCAGAAGGAAGTGTGCAGCCACACATGATGCCGCCCCCCCCCCCCCCCCCCACACATACACCTATGGCCCTAAATAGTGCTGGATGGACTCATTGCATGGTTTGACAAGGATGTCATGGACTTTTGAAGGGCTATGGAAGGTGCCAGTGAGTCATGTGGGAACAATATCAAGGAGGGATGGTCTGATCTGAGAGTTTGACTGGAGAAAATCTTAAGACTTGACAGAGTAATGTATTGTGCCATTTGAGGCTAGTGTAGTACTGGGTGACAAAGTGGGTGCTTCAGATTTAAATTTGTCATCATAGGATGAGATGAAGAGATTTGTATATGGACACAATCCATAGTGTAGTTGTGGGAGAACAAAATGAGGAATTTTCTGTAGGTGCAAATATGTTTGCATGGAGGCCTAGGTTGTAGGGAAGAGAGAGTTTCATGTGCTCATGAATACTGATGAGCAATGCAGTTGTGGTACTTGATAGTGAGAAACAGAAAATATAAAACTTCGAATGCTCTTAGAGTGTACAAGTAAACTACAAATATGAAGAACACCCAACATGAAAGAACAAACACTGCCTTATGACGGATGGTTCTGGCGAGATCCAAAACAGAATTTCGACATGCTAAAACGCACAGACCAGTGGAGCAGAAAGTAAAATAATTATTCGTCTTTCAGCCATACTGCTTCTTCATTTACTGCTTCAATTTATTCTCTCTTTCTAGGGCACATATTGTTCTCTGTACACTGTCACTGATCTCATTCTAGTTCTTCAAAAATTTGCCCTTTGGAACTTAATTTTTAACTCTTCATACCACGAATATTTCATTCATTAATCAAGCAATCCCATAAATATATGGGTGCACATCTGCTCTCAAATTGCTGATGGCATTTGATAAAGAACTCTCAAATTCAAAAGTCTATTGAGTCCAGTTAACTGTTAATGGTTCCACCTGGAAAATTACTGATGACTGGCAGTACCAAAAACAACGAGGAATCAAGTCAACTATGAATTTTCGCTATATGGTTAATTTAACTGATTCTGTTTAGCAAACCAATAAATCTACTGTGTTGGAGTGAGAATGGAGGACAGACGGAAGGAAGACTGGCACTTGGCACTCCATAAATGACAATATCATGAGAGATGGAGCACACAGTTGGACAGGAAAAATATATGGAATAAACTCGACTGTGTTCTTTTCAAATGAACCATACTGGCATTTACCTTGACTGATGCAGAAAAACCATGGAAAACCTAAATCTGGATGTCCAGATGGGGATTTGAAAACACTTCTCTCAATGGAAGGATAGATACATGGAGGCAAGAACAAGGGCAAATAATGACACAACATACATACCATAATATTGTATTATTGATAATGCAAGGTTTATTGTTTGAGTGTACTTGTGTTTCATTAATCAATTAAAATATTGTGAAAAGGTTAGATTGCTATTCACTGCATAGGTAACGAGTTGAGTTGCCGACAGGCCCAACATAAAGACTGTTACACATTTGAGTTTTCAGCCAAGCCCTTCTTCAGAAATGAAAACACACACACATTCACACATATACAGGCATGATTCACACACACATGACCACTACCTCCATCTGCTGCAGCCAGAATGCAACTTTGGCATTGAACAAACGCAGCAAACTGTAGTGGGGCGGGGAATGGAGAGGGACAGCAGGGTATGAGGTGGGGAGGGGGATGGGGGGAACTGCTGGCTAGTGTGTGTGCAGGGACTAAATACCAGCAAGAACAAGGCTGTCTGACACAGCACTGTAATCAATTAATCAATTAGTTGTTTGAGTTGGGAGGAAGCGTTTAGAATTTTTAGTTGGTCAGAATTAGTAGAGCAGTGTTACATGGAGAAGTAATTGATATAAAATGGAAGATTAATGTAGATGATGAGTGAGCACGGGAAATGTAATGAGATGATAAATATTAATTAGTGAAATGGTTGAAGAGATTATGATAAGGTGATACTATAGAAGCAGTGCTCTGATTAAGAGCAGCAGAAGTGGTTAACAGTTGCACTACTGAATGTATTGGGTTAAAATACTTGTCAAATAAACAGTGACTATATTTACATACATTGTTCATCCTGAATTGTTTAAAACACACAACTTTCATACTACTGACTATTTCAATTAAAATGAATAATAATGAAACTAAGACATGAGAGAGTTACAGACATTGGATGTGAGTGGGCACTGAAATCAATTGGGACTGGGATTCGAACCCTGGTCTCCTGCTTACAAGACAGATCCTCTAGCCACTAAGCCACATGGTCATGGTGGTCATAGTAACTGCACGGACTACCCTAGCATGCCTCCCATCAGACCCAAATTCAAAGACTACTAATGTAGTGCCCCTTGCCCATCATCTTCATTACTCGCACCATTTCACTGATTCCCGTTAAGAGTTCAAGCCTGGTGTGCATCTGCATTGAAGAGATCTTGCCCTAATTTTGAAGGAACAGACACCACATATGTAAATAATGGAACTGTTTTTAAATCAAAACAGGGACATGAGAGGGATACTAAGCACACAGTTAGAGCTCTTAACTTCCCCTTGTATACCTGTATGGGAGCTCTGTCCTTCAACTAAATAAAGTATGATTACCTTAATTAAATTTGTGATGGATAACGTCCTTGAAACATAGAACACAAGCATATGTGAAAATATGCAGTATGTAAAAAATCATTTACATTAAGTCATCATATCAAATAATTATGAATGAAATAATACATCTGCATCCTCAACATTTGATTTCTCTGTTCAGTGGTCACACTTACGCTTTTGAGGCTGCTTGCAATTTTCGTTCCTCTTCTTCCTTGCGCAGTCTGATCTCTTCCTGTGCAATTTTCATTTGACTTTCCATTTCTTGAAGATGCTCCAGAGCTTGTCGTCTCTTGGCTCTTCCTGAGCGACCTGTCTCCTTCACGGAAAAGAACATAGGGCCCAATTCTGCCAGCCAGTGGCCATCCACAGCAGTAACACACTGCATGTACTCCTATAGAGAAGGAAACGACAGATACATTAACAATGTCAGAGACAAATTCTCCAACCAGGATAAAAAGTGACAGACCACCATTTCCTTTTCAATAGTTGAACTGTTTGTTTATTGGTTTTGTTTATTTGCACACCAAGTTACTACATAAATCTTACAAATTTGCTGATAACAAAATTTATCACAAATGTCAATCTGGATAACAAACTAAAGTAATGAAACATAAAATTTCATGCTTAACAGATACTGAGTTAAGAACACACCAGTGTAAATAAAAGCTACAAAAAACAATCAATGCTGGAGGTAAATCATCCATAGGGCTGTATATATCTTTGGAGAGAAATACCACAAGAGGATAAGCAATGAACAATGAAGCTTCAACAAGCTCTATCACAAACATCCCTCACATTTGACTCGTAAGTGCTGCAGGAAGTTTCAAGTCAACATCTGACTTTTGTAGTCATATACAAAATGCTCACATGACAACTTAAGTGAAAAATGGAAAACAAAAGAGAAGGCACTGAGTTGCAGACAGGCACAATGAAAAAGGCTATTAAAATAATTAAGCTTTTGGACAAAGCTCTTCTTCCCCAACAGAAAACATACACACACACACACATATTCATATGAGCACAAGTCACACACTTACAGCAACTGTTCTGTGTGCTTTGGGTCCATCTGCAACTGTGTATAACATGAACAGGAAATTGCTGATGTGGGTGGTGGTGATAATGGGGAGACATGGGATACGAAAGGGAAGGGACACTGGGGCAGGAATGGGAGAGGATACTGTGCTGCCTGTGGAAGCGTGCAAGGATGTGACAGGGACATAAAGAGAGCTGCTACATGCGGTATTGATAGGCTGTGTTGGAGGACGGGGTGATCGTTTCCAAAGTGTTGATATTATTATTGTTATTATTACAGGGGTAATGCAGGATTAGGTTTAATAATGAATAAAAAAAAAATAGGAATGTGGGTAAGCTACTACAAACAGCATAGTGAACACATTACTGTGGCCAAGATAGATATGAAGCCCACGCCTACCACAGTAGTACAAGTTTATATGCCAACTAGCTCTGCAGATGACGAAGAGGTTGATGAAATGTATGATGAGATAACAGAAATTATTCAGATAGTGAAGGGAGACGAAAATTTAATAGTCATGGGTGACTGGAACTCGACAGCAGGAAAAGGAAGAGAAGGAAACGTAGTAGGTGAATATGGAATGGGAGTAAGGAATGAAAGAGGAAGGCGCCTGGTAGAATTTTACACAGAGCATAACTTAATAGTAGTTAACACTTGGTTCAAGAATCATGAAAGAAGTGTGTATACATGGAAGAAGCCTGGAGATACTGGAAGGTATCATATAGATTATATAATGGTAAGACAGAGATTCAGGAATCAGGTTTTAAATTGTAAGACATTTCCAGGGGCAGATGTGGACTCTGACCACAACCTATTGGTTATGAACTGTAGATTAAAACTGAAGAAACTGCAAGAAGGTGGTAAATTGAGGAGATGGGACCTGGATAAACTGAAAGAACCAGAGGTTGTAGAGAGCTTCAGGGAGAGCATTAGGGCACAATTGACAAGAACAGGAGAAAGAAATACAGTAGAAGAAGAATGGGTAGCTTTGAGAGAAGAAATAGTGAAGGTAGCAGAGGATCGACATCTACATTTACACTTCGCAAGCCACCCAATGGTGTGGCGGAGGAAACTTTACGTGCCACTGTCATTACCTCCCTTTCCGGTTCCAGTCGCATATGGTTCGCGGGAAGAACGACTGCCGGAAAGCCTCCCTGCATGCTCAAATCTCTCTAATTTTACATTCGTGATGTCCTTGGGAGGTATAAGTAGGGGGAAGCAATATATTCGATACCTCATCCAGAAATGCACCCTCTCCAAACCTGGACAGCAAGCTACACCGCGATGTAGAGAGCCTCTCTTGCAGAGTTTGCCACTTGAGTTTGCTAAACATCACCGTAATGCTATCAAGCTTACCAAATAACCCTGTGATGAAATGCGCCGCTCTCCTTTGGATCTTCTCTATCTCCTCTGTCAACCCGACCTGGTACGGATCCCACACTGATGAGCAATACTCAGGTATAGGTCGAACGAGTGTTTTGTAAGCCACCTCCTTTGTTGATGACTACATTTTCTAAGGACTCTCCCAATGAATCTCAACCTGGCACCCACCTTACCAACAATTCCACTTCAAATCGTTCCGCACGCATACTCCCACATATTTTACAGAAGTAACTGCTACCAGCGTTTGTTCTGCTGTCATAGAATCATACAATAAAGGATCCTTCTTTCTATGTATTCGCAATACATTACATTTGCCTATGTTAAGGGTCAGTTGCCACTCCCTGCACCAAGTGCCTATCCGTTGCAGATCTTCCTGCATTTCGCTGCATTTTTCTAATGCTGCAACTTCTCTGAATACAACAGCATCATCCACGAAAAGCCGCATGGAATTCTGACACTATCTACTAGGTCATTTATATATATTGTGAAAAGCAATGGTCCCATAACACTCCCCTGTGGCACACCAGAGGTTACTTTAATGTCTGTAGATGTCTCTCCATTGAGAACAACAAGCTGTGCTCTGTTTGCTAAAAACTCTTCAATCCAGCCACACAGCTGGTCTGATGTTCCGTAGGCTCTTACTTTGTTTATCAGGCGACAGTGCGAAACTGTATCGAACGCTTTCCGGAGGTCAATGAAAATGGCATCTACCTGGGAGCCTGTATCTAATATTTTCTGGGTCTCATGAACAAATAAAGCGAGTTGGGTCTCACATGATCACTGTTTCCGGAATCCATGTTGATTCCTACAAAGTAGATTCCGGGTTTCCAGAAATGACATAATACGTGAGCAAAAACCATGTTCTAAAATTCTACAACAGATCGATGTCAGAGATATACATCTATAGATTTGCGCATCTGCTCGACGACCCTTCTTGAAGACTGGGTCTACCTGTGCTCTTTCCGAATCATTTGGAACCTTCAGTTCCTCTAGAGACTTGCGGTACATGGCTCTAAGAAGGGGGACAAGTTCTTTCGCGTACTCTTTGTGTAGAATCGAATTGGTATCCCATCAGGTCCAGTGGACTTTCCTCTGTTGAGTGATTTCAGTTGCTTTTCTATTCCTTGGACACTTATTTCGATGTCAGCCATTTTTTCGTTTGTGTGAGGATTTAGAGAAGGAACTGCAGTGCGGTCTTCCTCTGTGAAACAGCTTTGGAAAAAGGTGTTTAGTATTTCAGCTTTACGCGTGTCATCCTCTGTTTCAATGCCATCATCATCCCAGAGTGTCTGGATATGCTGTTTCAAGCCACTTACTGATTTAACATAAGACCAGAACTTCCTAGGATTTTTTGTCAAGTCGGTACATAGAATTTTACTTTTGAATTCACTGAACGCTTCACGCATAGCCCTCCTTACACTAACTTTGGCATCGTTTAGCTTCTGTTTGTCTGAGAGGTTTTGGCTGCATTTAAACTTGCAGTGAAGCTACCTTTGCTTTCGCAGTAGTTCCCTAACTTTGTTGTTGAACCACGGTGGGTTTTTCCCGTCCCTCACAGTTTTACTCAGCATGTACCTGTATAAAACGCATTTTACGACTGCCTTGAACTTTTTCCATAAACACTCAACATTGTCAGTGTCGGAACATAAATTTTGTTTTAATCTGTTAGGCAGTCTGAAATCTGCCTTCTATTACTCTTGCTAAACAGATAAACCTTCCTCCCTTTTTTTTATATTCCTATTTACTTCCATATTCAGGGATGCTGCAACGGCCTTATGATCACCGATTCCCTGTTCTGCGCTTACAGAATCGAAAAGTTTGGGTTTGTTTGTTATCAGTAGGCCCAAGATGTTATCTCCATGAGTCATTCTCTGTTTAATTGCTTGAGGTAATTTTCGGATAGTGCACTCAGTATAATGTTACTCGATGCTCTGTCCCTACCACCCGTCCTAAACATCTGAGTGTCCCAGTCTATATCTGGTAAATTGAAATCTCCACCTAAGACTATAACATGCTGAGAAACTTTATGTGAAATGTATTCCAGATTTTCTCTCAGTAGTAGTAGTAGAGGGGCTTGTGGGCGCACGACAGCAAGGTCTTCAGCGCCCGTTCAGTATCATAGTGAAACGGGTGTCAAGAAAAAAAACTCAGAACATTGACATAAAACAGAACATAAAACACGGGGAACAATCATTGAAAAATATGTGCTCACCCACACCAAAGTGTGGGATGAAGCAGGGCGTCAGCAGTAAAACATGGACAACACAGGAAGAAAATGGTAGAGGGAGCTAAAACAATGTAGCAGATGGAAGTGGCTGGCTGACCACAAGGAAAAAAGGGAGGAGTCAGCCACTCTGCAACACACTAAAACCTCCAGCCTAAAAGTTTAGGCCAGAGTCCAGACACATCACAAAACTTAAAAACCCTAGACACACACGTCTCATCGTTAGCTAAAACACAAGGCAGATCCCCATCAACCTGTGCTTCTGCCCGTGCATCACGGTATAAAATGCAGTCTGTTAAAATGTGCTGGACAGAGATGTGCACACCACAAGCATCACAAAACGGAGGATCCTCCCACCGTAATAAATAGCTATGCGTCAGAGGACAGTGCCCGATCCGAAGACGTGTGAAGGCCACCTCTTCCCGCCTGAGCAACCGGCAGGAGGAATGCCACGGCCGAGTGGTTGACTTTACCAACCACAGTTTATTGGCCGTCACCGCCAGCCATTCGTCCTCCCACAACTCCATGCACTTCCTGTGGAGTGCAGCGATGACTGACTGCAAGGGGATAGGACACTGGACCACATCCTGCTCTCTGCAGGCCTCCTTGGCAGCCTGATCAGCCTGTTCATTGCCCCATATGCTGACATGACCAGGCACCCAGCAGAAGGATACCTCTTTACCCCACTGTTGGAGCAAGTACAGTTGGTCATGTATCAGCTGGACCATCTCCTCAGTCGGGTATAGGTTCTGCAGTGATTGTAAGGCACTAAGAGAATCTGAGCAGAGAAGAAATCGATCGCCCCGAACACGATGCATCTGCTCCAGTGCCTTCAGGATCGCGTGGAGCTCCGCTGCGAAAACGGTATATTCAGCAGGGAGGCGAATCCAGGTAACATGATCAGGGAACACCACAGAACAGCCAAGGAAAGTCTCCTGTTTGGAACCATCAGTATAAACGACAGTGAAACCGTAATGCACATCTAAAATGTTAAAAAACAGAGATTGGAACGTAAAATCTGGTGTGCCATCTTTCTTAAAATTAGTCAAATCTAAAATAAGTTTGGGTCTCCGGAGGAGCCAAGGTGGAGATCTGCTCCAACCGCGACGTAAAACACGAAGACCAGCCATAGACATCGCACCGAGGCAATCCTGTGCGCGAATCCCATAGGGCTGCGTCGCACGTTGCCGGTTATGAAACAATCGTGCCAGAGGAGGCTGAGCAATGGTATGGTATGCAGGTGTGTATGGTGTGGACAAAGTTTTATATGCCTGGCGCACTGTAAGTAGCCGTCGCCACATATGAAGTGGCGGTTCACCAGCCTCTGCACAGAGGCTTGGTATGAGGCTAGTTCGGAATGCCCCAGTGGCCAACCGAAGCCCTTCATGGTGCACAAAGTCCAACAACTTTAAGTAAGAAGGCCTTGCAGACCCATACACCATGCACCCATAATCAAGCCGAGATCGCACAAACGCCCTGTAAAACTGGAGCAGACAAGTCCTGTCAGCTCCCCATGTACTGTGGCTAAGACATTTTAAAATACTTAAAGCCTTAAGTGACCGCCATTTCAGGTCTTTAAGATGAGGTAACCACGTGAGCTTCCAGTCAAAAATGAGCCCCAGAAATCTCACCGTGTCTTTAAAAGTAAGAATAGTGTCCCTCATCCTCAACTCAGGAAAGGTTAAAATCGAACGAGAACGGTTAAAAAGAACACATACAGACTTCTCGGTGGAAAACTTAAAACCACTCTTCTGCGCCCAGTCATCCAAACGCCTGATCGTAAGTTGCAACTGACGAGTTGTCGTTGCAAGGCTTGAAGAAGAGCAAAACAAAGAGAAATCATCCACAAACAAAGAACACTGGACAGGACTTTTCACTATGGACGTAATGCTATTAATAGTGATGGCAAAGAGAGTCACACTTAAAACGCTACCCTGAGGGACACCGTTCTCCTGCGCAAAGCGATCAGACAGGACATCACCAATTCGGTATCTACAATATCGTGGCGAGAGGAAAGACTGAATAAAAAGAGGAAGACAACCACGAAAACCCCATTCGTGAAGCTGCTCCAGGATGAGACGCCTCCAAGTGGTATCGTAGGCCTTCTCGATGTCGAAAAATACACCTAGAAGATGATGACGGCGTAGGAAAGCTTGTTGTATTGCCGCCTCCAGGAGGGCAAGGTTATCGAAGGTGGAACGAAACAACCTGAACCCACACTGAAAGCGACTAAGGAGTTGCCGGGATTCCAACATCCAGACAAGGTGGCGGTTGACCATCCGCTCCAAGGTCTTCCCTATGCAACTAGTGAGGGCAACACTACGGTAGCTACTTGGGCTCGTGCGGTCTTTCCCAGGTTTTAAAAAAGGGATTAAAACTGCCTCACGCCACGTGTCAGGAAAGTGACTTGACGCCCAAATGGCATTAAAAAGTGCGAGGAGGATTTCTCTGTTGCGCATTGTGAGGTGCCATAGCATACTGTAATGGATTCTGTCGTGACCAGGGGATGTGTCACGAGCTCCAGACAATGCAGGAATCCAGCTCCCACAGAGAAAATGGGCAGTTGTAAATTTCATGAGAAGTGGACTGGAAGTCCAGACTACATCTCTCAGCAACGGCTCTATGGCGCTGGAGACCTGGATCCTGACTGGTTGTTGCAGTAACTGTGGCAAAATACGCTGCCATAGTCTGGGCAATGTCTCGCGGATCCGTGTGGGAGTGCCGTTATTCATTACAGCAGCTATGGGGCACCTCCCTCCTCTGCCAGAAATTCTCCTGATGGTCTCCCACACAATGGAACTGTTGGTGGAACGATTAATGGTGTTCAGGAACTGTTGCCATGACCTCTTCTTGCTCTCACGAATAATGCGGTGACATCTTGCCCTTGCCACCTGAAAGGCTGCAAGATTCTCAGCAGTCGGCCGACACTTGAACTGACGCAGAGCAGCACGCCTCATCCTGATTGCAGAGCGGCATTCGGCACTCCACCAAGGCACAGGTGGCCGCTTCCGGTGGCCTGTGGTCTGTGGAATGGATGCTGCAGCGGCGTGGTGGACCGTTTTGGTAATATGATCCACCCACACCTCAACATTCGCACAGTGTTTGAATTGGGCCAACTGTCTATAAAGTGTCCAGTCAGCTCCACTGAGCACCCATCGTGGTGGTCTCTTTTCGGGGCCCAGACCATCTGGCAGGTGAATCCAGATTGGGAAATGATCACTGCCGTGCAAGTCAGCGACCACTTCCCAGTGAGCACTGGGGGCAAGAGCTGGAGAGCAAAGCGAGATATCAATGGCAGAGAACGACCCAGTCGCTGTGCAGAAATGAGTACTCTGTCCTCCATTGAGCACGTAGGCACAGGATGACAGGAGAAGCCTCTCAACTGCTCTACCCCTGGGGCAGGTAATTGCAGAGCCCGAAAGCACATTGTGGGCATTAAAATCACCACAAATAATGAAAGGCTGGGGGAGCTGTGTAAGAAGGTCGGCCGCTTCATGTGGGGGCAAGTACAGGGAACAGACAGTCAATGGGTGACGCACGTGCACAGACACAGCGACGGCCTGTAAAGTCGTCGTAAGTGTGAGAGGCGAGGAGGGGTAGTCCGTCCTGACGAAAATACCTATGCCTCCTCTAGCTCTCTCTCCACGCAGGTCGTCCTTTTTGTGGAGTGTATAGCCTCATATCTCAGGGGAGTATGATGGATGGAAATAAGTCTCCTGGAGACAGAGACACAGTGGTCTACCCTGCGATAGTAGACGAAGTTCCTCCACATGCGTCCTGAACCCTTGCAAGTTCCACTGAAGTATGGGAGCCATCTATGATGGGGGTAGCATCTTCATTCTGGCTCTCCGACGGGGCGGGGAGACTGCAGCAGGTGGAAGGGCTGGCGTGGGGCGAGACGATTTCCCCACACATACATCGGATTCCATCAACTCTGGGGAAGAGTCAGAGGAAGCCTCATGGAAAACCACATCTGCATGGTCAGACAGTTTACTACGGGATTTGACCCACTGTTGCTGCTGTATGGGAGCTTTCTGCGGTTTGGTGGGCTTTGGGGGAGCTGATGTGGGAGTGGTAATGGCTGTACTGGGCTTCGGAACATCCTCAGCTGTTGGAGGCGCCACTGTACCTTTGTCTGCCATTCGAATAGGGGCTACTGGCTCTGAAACACTGGCTGCGTTGCAAGTGCACTGACAGCTGCATGTATTAGTGCCAACACTCACCACCTCTGTCTGCGTGGAGGCATCGACTTTTGGAGTAGGCTTCTGAACCAGGGAGGCAAAAGATGTAGCAAATGTGGGAGGTTGCATCGACTTAAAGATCTTCTTGGCCTCACCATAGGGGATACGCTTAGTTGTTTTTATTTCCTGGACTTTGCGTTCCTCTAAAAATATTCGGCAGTCCCTACTCCAAACAGGGTGGTTCCCAGAGCAATTGATACATTTGGCTGGAGAGGAGCAACCAACTCCCATCATGAGCAGCTTTACCACAGTTGCCACAAGTCGCATCGCCTTTGCATCCTAAGGTGGTATGCCCAACGCTGGCATTTGAGACAGCGCATTGGGGTCGGGAAATAAGGCCTCACACTAAGGCGAAGAAAGCCAGCTTTCACATGTTCAGGAAGTTTCGTGCTACTGAAGGTTAGAATAAAGGAGTCGGATTTGACAAGATTGGCATCAACCCTCCTCATGATATGTTGAACATCAACGATACCTACCGGAGCCCACTCACGTCGCAGTTCTTCCTTGGGAATGTCAACTAGATCCTGGCACGTCACAACACCTTTGCTGTAGTTCAATGTGCTGTGCAATTCAGTGTCTATGGCATACTCTACAAGGCATTTAGCAGACTGAAGTTTAGTCGCTTGCTGGTAAGTGGAAGTTTCCACAAGCAAGGTCCCATTACGTAAGCGCTTCACCGATTTTAAGGAGCCACAGATTCCCTCCAATCCCTTTTGTATATAGAAGGGCGAAACTTTCTCGAAACTACCCTCCTTCCGTTTCACAATGAGAAACACATTCGGATCACCAAAATGCATTCTGTTACCTAAGACTGGACTTGTCAAAGAAGTGCCGGAGTCAGGGGGACTGACTGCACGAGCCCTCTTAGGAGACAGGGTGTTAGAACCTTCCAGCGGCCCACCCTTTCCGCTGGGAGGAAGAAAAGAGGATTTCGAAGGATCCATCTCGGTCCCACGAGCAGCTAGGGAACTACAAGTCCACCTAGACAGAGCCCCGCGTGCCTAGGTAAGCCTTATACAACTGAGGTGCGGCAGGTTCCCCAGAGGTTGCCCACTAACGACTGTTCCACCTCAACAGCCATGCATCTCATCAGCGCGCAGCACACCTTGAGATTGAGGGGTTGTTTATAGAGGTTTATTCCATCCTCGCGATCCGGGCGGTCAAGCCAAGATTCCCACTCCCTGAGAAACACAACATTCCACCGCCGCACCGCACAGTGGTCGTTGAAGTATGCCCAGAGCTTACGGTGACAGAGGACAGGCGGCGTTTACCAGTCCCCAGCTCAGGAACCCCGGGGTCGCCAAGCTCGTACCCAGCAAATGAATGCTGAGCCCCTGGGGACAGATTTTCTCTCAGTTGTTCTACCACTAATGCTGCTGAGTCTGGAGGTCGGTAAAAGGAGCCAATTATTAACCTAGCTCGGTTGCTGAGTATAACCTCCACCCATAATAATTCACAGGAACTATCCACTTGTACTTCACTACAGGATAAACTACTACTAAAAGCGACAAACACACCACCACTGGTTGCATGCAAGCTATCCTTTCTAAACACCGTCTGTGCCTTTGTAAAAATTTCGGCAGAATTTATCTCTGGCTTCAGACAGCTTTCCGTACCTATAAAATTTCAGCTTCGGTGCTTTCTATCAGCGCTTGAAGTTCCGGTACTTTATCAACGCAGCTTTGACAGTTTACAATTACAATACCGATTGCTGCTTGGTCCCCGCATGTCCTGACTTTGCCCCACACCCTTTAAGGCTGTTGCCCTTTCTGTACTTGCCCGAGGCCATCTAACCTACAAAACAGCCCAGTCCACACCACACAACCCCTGCTACCTGTGTAGCCATCTGCTGTGTATAGTGGACTCCTGACCTATCCAGCAGAACCCGAAACCCCACCACCCTATGGCGCAAGTCAAGGAATCTGCAGCCCACATGGTCGCACAACCGTCTCCGTCTCTGATTCAAACCCTCCACTCGGCTCTGTACCACAGGTCCGCAGTCAGTCCTGTTGACGATGCTGCAGATGGTGAGCTCTGCTTTCATCCCGCTAGCAAGACTGGCAGTGTTTACCAAATCAGATAGCCGCCAGAAACCAGACAGGATTTCCTTCGATCCATAGCGACACACATCATTGGTGCCAACATGAGCGACCACCTGCAAATGGGTGCACCCTGTACTCTTCATGGCATCCGGAAGGACCCTTTCCACATCTGGAATGACTCCCCCCAGTATGCACACGGAGTGCACATTGGTTTTCTTCCCCTCTCTTGCTGCCATATCCCTAAGAGGCCCCATTACGCGCCTGACGTTGGAGCTCCCAACTACCAGTAAGCCCACCCTCTGCGACCGCCCAGATCTTGCAGACTGAGGGGCAACCTCTGGAACAGGACAAGCAGCCATGTCCAGCCGAAGATCAGTATCAGCCGGAGACAGAGCCTGAAACCGGTTCGTCAGACAAACTGGAGAGGCCTTCCGTTCAGCCCTCCCCCTGCCACACCTTGAGACATCCTCCCACTCTACCACGGGTGAGGGGTCAGCCTCAATGTGGGCAGTATCCCGGGCAGCCGTAGTCCGATCGGACGATGCGTGGGATGAGCTGGCTGTCCCCGACAAACCCCCATCCGGACCTCCACAGTGATGCCCACTGACAACAGCCTCAATCTGTGTGACCGATCAAGTAGATAAAAAGACGAGGGCTAATAGAAATCCTTGGGTAACAGAAAAGATTTTGAACTTAACTGATGAAAGGAGAAAATACAAAAATGCAGTAAATGAAGCAGGCAAAAAGCAATACAAACATCTCAAAAGTGAGATCGACAGGGAGTGCAAAATGGCTAAGCAGGGATGGTTAGAGGACAAATGTAAGGATGTAGAGGCACATATCACTAGGGGTAAGATAAATACTGCCTACAGGAAAATTAAAGAGATCTCTGAAGAAAAGAGAACCACTTGCATGAATATCAAGAGCTCAGATGGAAATCCAGTAATAAGCAAAGAAGGGAAAGCAGAAAGGTGGAAGGAGTATATAGAGAGTCTATACAAGGGCAATTTTCTTGAGGACAATATTATAGAAATGGAAGAGAATGTAGATGAAGAGGAAATAGGAGATAAGATACTGCGTGAAGAGTGTGACAGAGCACTGAAAGACCTAAGTCGAAACAAGGCCCCAGGAGTAGACAACATTCCATTAGAACTAATGACAGCCTTGGGAGAGCCAGGCCTAACAAAACTCTACCATCTAGTGAGCAAGATGTATGAGAAAGGCGAAATACCCTCAGACTTCAAGAAGAATATAATAATTCCAATCTCAAAGAAAGCAGGTGTTGACAGATGCGAAAATTATCGAACTATCAGTTTAATAAGCCATGGCTGCAAAATACTAACACGAATTCTTTACAGATGAATGGAAAAACTGGTAGAAGACGACCTCGGGAAAGATCAGTTTGGATTTCATAGAAATGTTGGAACATGTGAGGCAATACTGACCCTACAACGTATTTTACAAAATAGATTAATGAAAGGCAAACCTACATTTCTAGCGTTTGTAGACTTAGAGAAAGCTTTTGACAATGTTGACTGGAATACTCTCTTTCAAATTCTGAAGGTGGCAGGGGTAAAATACATGGAGTGAAAGGCTATTTACAATTTGTACAAAAACCAGATGGCTGTTATAAGAGTTGAGTTGCATGAAAGGGAATCAGTGGTTGGGAAGGGAGTGAGACAGGGTTGAAGCCTATCCCCGATGTTATTCAAACTGTATATTGGGCAAGCAGTAAAGGAAACAAAAGAAAAATTCGGAGTAGGTATCAAAATCAATGGAGAAGAAATAAAAACTTTGAGGTTTGCCGATGGCATTATAATTCTGTCAGAGACAGCAAGGCACCTGGAAGAGCAGCTGAATGAAATGGACAGTGTCTTAAAAGGCGGATGTACGATGAACATTAACAGAAGCAAAATGAGGATAATGGAATGTAGTAGAATTAAATCGGGTGATGCTGTGGGAATTAGATTAGGAAATGAGAGGCTTAAAGTAGTAAATGAGTTTTGCTATTTGGGGAGCAAAATAACTGATGATGGTCGAAGTAGAGAGGATATAAAATGTACACTGGCAATGGCACGGAAAGTGTTTCCGAAGAAGAGAAATTTGTTAACATCGAGTATAGATTTAAGTGTCAGGGAGTCATTTCTGAAAGTATTTGTATGGAGTGTAGCCATGTATGGAAGTGAAACATGGACGATAAATAGTTTGGACAACAAGAGAATAGAAGCTTTTGAAATGTGGTGCTACACAAGAATGCTGAAGATTAGATGGGTAGATCATATAACTAATGAGGAGGTATTGAATAGAATTGGAGAGAAGGGAAATTTGTGGCACAACTTGACTAGAAGAAGAGATCGCTTGGCAAGGCATAATCTGAGGCATCACGGGATCACCAATTTAGTATTGGAGTGCAGTGTGGAAGATAAAAATTGTAGAGGGAGACCAAGAGATGAATACACGAAACAGATTCAGAAGGATGTAGGTTACAGTAGGTACTGGGAGATGAAAAAGCTTGCACAGGATAGAGTAGCATGGAGAGCTGCATCAAACCAGTCTCTGGACTGAAGACCACAACAACAACATTATTATTATTATTATTCCACGGTAAACTTTCCACCGTTTGTAAAACAAGGTAAAGATGCAAAATTTTAAAAACAGAAATGAGTAACTTATGCCATCACTGATGTGCTGCAGAATATAGCCTGCTGCAAGACAGTTTATAATGGCATCTCTTGCGTCTTATGTAAATGCATGTTAAACACTCTGGCAGGAAAATGAATAATCTTATGAGATGATAAAGCTTATGAAGTATCAATTTCTGTGGATGACTGTTATTCTAAAAGCTGTGATGAGTGAAGGTTACAGGAAATGTGTCCAAGTACACCACTAATTTGTATAGTATGTTACACAGGTTATGTGTGCAGTGCATTGATGTTAAAAGTGACTGAATTTATTTCAGACTTACAATGACAAAATAATATCAATAGTGAGGAAGTTAGCTCTTGAAGGTAATGTTTCTTGGGGCTTGTGCATTATGATTTGTCAAGATTGGGAATGGGCAATGTAGTTTGACAATCAATGCACACAAATATAGGGAAATTCACTTGCTATCAAAATTCTGAAGATGAGGAAAAAATGCTAGTAAAAGAAAAGGTTATACAGACAAGAAATACTATCCACATTAATGAACAGCACACTGAGATGCATGGAAGAGAACTTCTTATTATAGTACACTTAACAATTGGCACAATGCAGTTATCAACATTTACTTCTTAATGAAAATGTGTGATCAAAGTTAAATAGGTTCAAAGTGAAGCAAAAGTGACCATACTGCTAGTTATTTATAAAATCATTAACATGTTAATATCATGTGACCAGATGGGTAAAAAATCTACTCAACCAAGCAGCAGCAGGAGAACACACACACACACACACACACACACACACACACACACACACACACACACATAAAGGTTCAGGGAATCCGCCAACTTTTGCAGCCAGTCGCACCTTCTTCTGGCAGAAGGGTTGAAGGGGAAGGGAGAGGATAAAGAAGAAGGGACTGGTGAGGTTTAGGAAATGGTAAATGCTATAACTATGTATGTAATAATAGGCTACACACTACAGTACCAGGGCACCAGCTACGCTCTGAATAATCTATCAATGGCATCTGTGCAAGCTGGCCACCAGAGCCTACCTGCGTTTGGCCACATGACTTGTGCATATGGTACAACATCTGCCTACCGGAGCCCTCGCCTTTATGAGCTCAGCGCAGCAGGCACTTGCTCTCATATTGTGTTCATACTAATTGTCAGCAAATGCTTCTATCAGTACCTAGATTGTTTCTGTGTTTATGTCTATGTTCTCAACTGCAGTTTTCTTGTATATGAAAGAAGAATAAACTCTGGTTCATTGTGGTTGTGGTGTTGTTTGTGTCTTGCAGTACAATACAACTAGTGATGCATGTAGTGTCCACTACCAGTTGTTCAGTCCATTTGGTTGTTGCTTCGCTTCTTCTGGCCAAGGAGGCAGTTCTCCAATCTCTCCTTGAGCAGCAGAAGGCTCTTACAGTTGCTACCTCGAACTTGCTGGCCACAATGCCTATAAAAGCCTCCACACTGTCAGTGTACCAGCCGCCCTTTCCGCCTTACAACAATGTGGCTGAAGACTGTGAAACTTATGAGAAGCAGCTCTGGCAACACTTCCTCACTTTTGGTGTCACTGATGCAAACATCTGCAAGGCTTTATTCCTTTCTTGCATTTCTCCCCAGATCTACCAGCCATTTTGCCAGTTAGCCTGCATCACTTTCGTTCAACAACCTGCATAGGTGGTTGTCGAATTATCACTATAAACACACACGTCATTGCAGTGCACACTGGTATCTACTGTAGTCGTAAACAGCCACACCAGCACTACCGGGCATGGGTGGCCGAATTCCATGCCCTCAGTCGCAAATGTCAGTTTCTTACTGATGCTCATCATGTTTCCTATGCTGATTCTATGGTCTGTGACACCATCATTCAGTTGGCTCCTGACAAGGAGGTGTGTCAACATGCAATACAGTACAAGAATCCATCTTTGGTTGAAGTGTTAAAAATTGCTCAATCTTCTGAGGTATCTCGTGCTGTTGGTGATGAGACTGAGGCTTACTGTGACATCACCACAGTGGCTCCTGTTCCTCGTTGTCAGGAATCAGCCAGTTTTCAGGGGGAGGATGATGTGGCAGCCACACAAACACGGCCCCTGCACTGCACTGGACAGCAATGTGCTAAACAACAACCACAGCAATGGCAGCACTCTCTACCCCATTTTGCCCACACTGTTTCGTGAAACAAGACAGGACCGCATGCCCTAAGCAATGGGCAACTTACAACAGTCGGAAAAAAGACATATAGTGTCTGTGCATCATTCCCAGCCCCCTCCAGTAGACTTTGACATTATGATGGAACTGACCAACAGAGCTTGTTTGGTTACATATAGTAATACACAATACTCACAGTAGTGGACCTCACAATATCTGAAGTATAAGACTTTGTGATACAGAATACATTTTTCTCAAAATAAGAAGACCATGTAAGAACGTGGATGTTAAGTGTGCGTTTCCATTGCTTACAGAACATAAACTGTTTACTAAAGTGAGAGTGATGGACAAAGTCCTCAGACTGCGAGGAGATGTGTGTGCAACCATGTATTTACTGGACACACAAACTCAGGTGGATTTGGCATATCCAGCCTTGTCTCCAGTCATTTGACCTTTGGTGAGCTACAACAAGCAGCATATTCCAGTTTTGTAGCAATTTATGGCTCCCACTACATATAGATCTGTGGTTCATTCCTTGACCTTTTTTGTAGTGGATGATGCTGACATTGCGAATTTGTTCTGTCTGGATTCTCTTAAGGCTTTTGGTTTTCCATTCTGGACATAGTCCACTTCATCTGTGACCAGGTCCTTTACCAGCTGTTACATTGTCTATTGTCTGAGTTCTAGTTCCTCTTCACGGATGGGTTAGTTTGTGCCACTAATTTAGTGGCCCATATTATCCACAAAGATACATCAAGACTGCATTTTTTCTATACATGCTTTATTCTAGAGCCTTTGTGTGAGCAAGTGAAATCAGAATTGAATAGGCTGACGTCATGGGAGTCACACAGTTTATCACATTAAGTGAGTTGTCTACCTTCCTTGTGACTATTAAAAAGCCAACTGGTCAGCTTTGTCTCTGTGGTGACTTTAAAGTTTCAGTTAATGCTCAGTCTATCATTGACACCTTCCAATTTGCCCTGTCCAGATGAGGTATTGGTTAAACATGGAGGGGGTCAGTTTTTCTCAAAAATGATTAACCTGAAGCGTTTCTACATGATCTGTTCAATGAGGATTCTAAACGGCTCCTTGTAATCAACACGACCTTTGGGGTGTAACCAATATCAGCACTCCCCGATCGGTATGGCTAGCGCTCTGTTGATTTTCCAGCATTTTTTTTTGGAACAGTTGGTGACACCTGTTTTGGGATGCATCAACTACCTCGATGATATTGTTGTGATGGGCACACCAAAGAAAGAGCATTTACATAACTTCTGCACCTTGTTCACAGTCTTACATACTGCGGGGTTGAAATGCAACTGGGCCAAGTCATACTTTTTTTCATCCATTCTTTGTGTATTTGGGGTTTGAAGTTTCTCAGAATGGTAACAGGCCTTTACGTCATCGTGTCGCCAAAGTCACAGCTCAGACTCACCCTACAAATTTCAAAGAACTCCAAGCACATTCAGGTAAAATTGCTTATTATCCCTGATGTGACTGCATTGGTCCATCCTGCTTTGGGTCATCCCCTGCAAGCATTGCTTCACAAGAACATTCCTCTTCAGTGGATATTGGCCTGTGAGTGTACAGTCACACTTTTGAAATCTAAATTACATTCTGCTGCTTGTTTGGCTACTTTCCATCCTGGTCACTACCTAGTTTTGGCTATGGACACCTCTCTGTATGGACTCAGGGCCATTCTCACACACTGATATGAGGATGGTTCCGAATGTCCGATAATGCAAGTACCAAAAATGCTCAACACCACTCAGCAGCACTACTCCTAAGTTGAAAAGCAAACACTTGCTATCGTCTACACCCTCAAAAATTTTCATGTGTTCTTGTATAGATCTAAGTTCCACCTCATTACAGACCAAAATTCCTTGGTTTCAGTGTTTAATCCTTCTGCTTCATTGCCTGACAAAGCAGCATATTATCTCCAACACTGGGCTTTCTTTCTGTCTCACTAAACCTTTGAAATACATTTTCAGCCTATTGTATGGCATGCCAATGCTGACCCACTGCCTCAGCTTCCATTGCGGCTACATATTTTGATCAGGATGAACTCCTTTGTTTCACTTAGATGTTGAAAGTGCAATGTACAGTGGAAGGGTTTGCTATCAAGGGCTGTTGGATGACAGTGGCTGTCATTGTTGATTTGGTTTTGTGTCAAGTTGTTCACTTTATTCAGCATGGTTGGCTGGCCACGCCTCTGGGTTTTTGGTACTTTGCATAACTATTTTGCCTTAAATCACTGCCTTTGAGTATCTGATGGAGTGCTCTTCATTATAGACGGGCTGTTACCTATGGTTGTGATCCCGGCTGCCCTACAGTGGGACGTACTTCAGCTCCCACATTAGAGACACTGGAGGTCTCGTGTACCAAGTTATAAGACCATTAGGCACCTGTTTTGGTCTGGCATCGGATGACATCATACAACTTGTCGCTGACTGCTCTCAGTGTGCTTCTCAACAGGTGACGTCATATGTAACACACTCTCTGTGGCCCGCTCTGCAGCATCCATGGGATTCATTGTTGATACTTTCTCTATGGTTCTATACATTATCCACAGTCCTTCAATGTCAGCCACAGCTATAATTCAGGCCCCCTCTGAAATTTTTTCTATTGAAGGAGTGCCTTATACACTTTTGACAGATAACGATCCACAGTTTGTGCCTCAGGCCTTCCACGATTTCTACGTCTGTCAAGACATTCGCCACGTGACTACTCCTCATTTTTACCCCCAATCTAACAGCAAAGCAGAACTCATAGAAAGACAATGCCTTGACATGCTTCTCGACTTCCTACAAATGTAGGCCACAGGGGGATTGCAGTCCAGTGGAGACACTCCTTGGTCACCAGGCACATATCCTGAATCTGCTCATGCCCCCACCAATGACTGTCGATGCGGGCTTGTTACGGTTCGCTCCAGGCTCCCCAGTCTACGCCTGGGAAGTCAACTGCCATCTGAAGTGGATCCTGGCAACAGACCACAAGCTGCTGAGGCTGCCGCATCTGTACGGTATGCACTGGTGTGTGGCTGCGTGACGGTGTGAGTCCTCATGCAAAAGCGTGAGACGTGGATCTGCAGCTCTCACATCCACCTCCTCCCTCAGTGCATGTCCTCCTATGGGGGTGGACTCACACTCTTTGTGGATATCACTGCCTCCCGCCTCTCCTCGCCTGTTGCTGAGTCTTCCCAAGATACTTCACTGCCATCTGTAATTCTGTCACTGGTTGGGCCAGCGCCTTTGAGTTCTTGAACACCAGTGTCCCCAGGGCCTCCAGACTGGGCAGCCTGAGCCTTCACTGTCGGCGCAGTTCCACCACATTGAGGAACTGGACAATGCGATGCAATCAGCACCGGTGGCAATGATCCTCTCTTATGGTACTTTGCAGGGGAGCAGCCACTGTGTGTGTACATGGCTGTGTCACTTGCCCCCTCTACTCAGTGTTTCCAACTCAGAATCTCCCTCCAATGCTGCCATCACCTGCCGTGTCCATCACAGAGACCACCAATGATTCAACAGTTACCCCAATGCCCACATGGGCGAAATGGCCTTTCCCAAAGGGGGTTGGGGTGTTATGACACTGTATATAAGACTTTGATAAGAGCTGCAGCATTATGCCATCGGCATGCTACATTTTGAATATTTTGCCACCAGCATCTATGCATTCCAGCCACCAGGGCCTGCCTGCAGTGTACCACATGAGTTGTGCACTCTGCACAGCTCTGCCGCACCATCTATCAGAGCCCTTGCCTTTATAAGCTCAGATCAGTGGCACTTGTTCTCATATTGTGTTCATACTTATTGTCCTGGCATTGTTTGTACATATTCTCAACTATTGTAGGCATGTATGTGGGAGAAGAATAAACTTTGGTTCATTGTGGTCATGAGTTGTTTTTGTCTTACAATACAAGGGAGTTTGGGAAAGTTGCTCAGTGTGTTGGGTCAGGGTAGGCTTACCAGCCGGGATGAGAAGGAAAAGATTTTCTTTCTCATCCTGTCCAGTGAGTCTCCCCTGACCTGGGGTTCTGGGTGGCTTTTCCGAGCTCTCTGCATTTCCTAAAACCTGCTAGTCCTTTTCTTCATCCCTCTCTCTTCCCCCTCGGCCTTTCTGCAAGGAGGAGGAGCCACTGGCTCAGCTTGCAAATTTCCTTAATCTGTACATGTGTGTGTTCTACTGCTGCTGCTTGGTGAGTAGATTGTTTATCTATCCAGTTACAATATATTTCAAAAATTGAAGATCCGTTATTTTCATTGATACATTAACATGTTAAGCTGTGTATACAGAAGACAAGAACAATTACATAACAGGTAAGATTATTTTTACTGAAATGACATACCTTTGCAGTCATAATAAGTTCATGGTAAACTACATAATCTGGTGTAAAACCCATTCCAAATAAGGCTGATGTTGGATGCAAATGGCAAGGCATTCCTGTACGACAATTTACATATTCACCAATGCCTTTAAGTCTTGCTGCCTGGTGGAAATATGCTGGAAATAAATTATTATAACATCTTACTTTCAAATAGAAAATGGAAATATCTAGCTTTCATGATTTTGTTCAACATATTTAATTACCTGAGCAAATGCATTTCCTTATTATATCCCAGTCTGTTCCACAAGAAACAACTTCAATTTTTTGTTGTTCTAATATATCTTTCAGTTGCTGACGAACTTCACGAACTTTACGCATGGCTTTAACGTGTATAAAGTGATCATTGCACCAAGCTGCTGAGTAACTATGAACAAATACAATCAATATTAGAATAACAGACCCAACATACAATTTCTCTTAAAAGTGATATGGTGGTTAACTTTGTATCAGAACAATGTAAAATGATTTAAAACAATCCCTTTGTACATCCACTGCAAATAATCTAAACAATAATTAAATATATTAACCAGAAATTACAATGTTATATGCAAGTATAAGATATGGATTTTTATCATGATATAAACTAACTAACAAAAACAATTTTCCTGGTTACACTTCCCACTTCCTGGTATCAGGATATTACAGTTTCCGTTGTCCTACCACTTCCACTAAATCACTGTACTTTATACTTTCAGTGCCAAGCCCACAGAATTTAAAAGTAATCAAAACTTGACACATCCTAAGAAACAATGGAATGCTGTGCTTAACTTTGAGTATTACCTTTTCCTGTGTTTTTGGCAGTCTTAGGCACTTATACGAACATCTTGCAGTCTTTGTTACAATTTGTGTTCACAGATGCATCAAGAAGACTTTGTATCTGACTCATTAAACAGTATTAAGTGAAGAATACAGGGATATACTCCAGTTCCCTGGGTATCGTGAAGACAAGTTGGACTAATTACTGCAAATATAGAAGCATTTAAGGAGCCACTCATCCTACATGTCATATGTGAATGGAATGAGGAAAAATGCCAATACACTGTGTGTGTGTGTGTGTGTGTGTGTGTGTGTGTGTGTGTGTGTGTGTGTGTGAGTATCTCACGAAATAAGCATCAAATGAAAAAATTACAAAGAACGAAACTCATCTAGCTTGAAGGGGGAAATCAGATGGCGCTATGGTTGGCCCGCTAGATGGTGCTGCCATAGGTCAAACGGATATCAACTGCGTTTTTTAAAATAGGAACCCCCATTTTTTATTACATATTCGTGTAGTACGTAAAGAAATATGATTGACAACACCCGACAACATGCGTCAGCGCATTGTCAATGCATGCGCGAACATTACAGAAGGCGAACTACTCGGTGTAGAGGGGAATGTCATTACACATACTGCCAAATGCATTGAGGTTGACGGACATCATTTTGAGCATTTATTGCATTAATGTGGTATTTACAGGTAATCACGCTGTAACAGTATGCATTCTCAGAAACGATAAGTTCACAAAGGTACATGTATCACTTTGGAACAACCGAAATAAAATGTTTAAAAGTACCTACGTTCTGTATTTTGATTTAAAAAATTTAAAATTGTGAGCCATATGTTTCTGACTATTACAGAGCCACCTATCACAAAGCGAAAAAAGTGGTCCAACTAAAACATTCATATTTCTTTACATACTACACGAATATGTAATAAAAAATGCGGGTTCCTATTTTTAAAAAACCAGTTGATATCCGTTTGACCTATGGCAGTGCCATCTAGAGGGCCAACCATAGCGCCATCTGGTTTCCCCCTTCAAGCTAGACAAGTTTCATTCTTTGTAGTTTTTTCGTTTTACGCTTATTTCATGAGATATTTGGCCTGGTCACGATCAATGGACCACCCTGTATATATCGGTAGTTGTGATTAACATGTATAGACGAACTAATTATTACAATATCAGAAAAATTGAATGATTGGTTCAAGACAAAGAACTTCACAAACTGAACAAGTCAGTAACAAGTTGGTCCACTTCTGGCCCTTATGGAAGCAGTTATTCAGCTTGGCACTGATTGATAGAGTTGTATGATCTCCTGGATGATCTCATGCCAAATTCCGTCCAATTGGCATGTTAGATTGTCAAAATCCCATGCTGGTTGGAGGGCCCTACCCATAATGCTCCAAATATTCTCAGTTGGGAAGATATCTGGCGACCTTGATGGCTGAGGTAGTGTTTGGCAAGCATGAAGACAAGTAGTAGAAACTCTTCCCATGTATGGGTGGGAATTATCTTGCTGAAATGTAAGCCCATGATGGCTTGCCATGAAGGACAACAAAACAAGGCGCAGAATATTATTACTGTACTACAGTGCTGTAAGGGGGGCATGGATGACAACCAATGGGGTTCTGCTGTGAAAAGAAATGGCACCTCAGACCTTTACTCTTTGTTCTCACAGAATGTGGCTGTGTCAGAAAGATTCATAGCACTTCCCAAGCAAATATTTGGCCTGGAATCTCACTGACTGGAGCAAAATTATCTTCAGTGATGAATCCTGCTTCAGACTGA
This sequence comes from Schistocerca piceifrons, assembly GCF_021461385.2. Lineage (NCBI taxonomy): Eukaryota > Metazoa > Arthropoda > Insecta > Orthoptera > Acrididae > Schistocerca > Schistocerca piceifrons. Next base: position 22,268,128 of record NC_060140.1, on the reverse strand, counting down.
GCCCCGATGTCCAGCTGAGGTGCGTCTTGAGACAGTGGTGGGAAACCAACCTGACTGTCACCTGATACACATCCTGACAATCAGGAGTGATGGTGTGGGATCACATTTCATTTCGCAGGACCCCCTGATTATTGGCGACACCTTTACAGCAGGTCCTATTTTGCTGCTCTTCATGGCAAGCTCTCCTGGACTTCATTTCAGTGAGATTATTCCTGTCTGCATATGTTGAGGTTTCTACTGCTTATCTTTGTGCTTGCTGACCGCTACCTTGGCCAGCAAGGTTGCACCAACTGAGAACATTTGGAGTATTATGGGCAGAGTGCTCCAATCAGCTTGGGATTTTGAGAATCTAATCATCAACTGGCACAATGTACCTCAGGAGAGGATCCAACAAATCTATCAGTCAATGCCAAGCTGAATAACTTCTTGCATATGGGCCAGATGAGGACCAATTCATTAGTGAGTTGTTCAATTTGTGAAGCTCTTTTTCTTGAATAAATCTTCCAATTTTTCTCACATAATAATTCCCCCCTTTCAATACTGGTACACCACATCGACCAATTTCCAACCTTTTCAGATAATTTCTTAGTGGTGCATCATCTTGTTTGTCTCAGAGTGTATGTGGTACGATTGGGAATATCTTGTGCTAGTCACTTAAAAGTGGTTTGCCAAGTACGTATGTACAAAACAGTGGATGATTTCTTAACTGCAGAGTACAAAATTCAGGGGTGTTTACTTGTGTTTTCACTACACTGCATGAGAATGGTGCAATACCCAGCAGCCATGTCTCATACAAATGGGCTAACGAACAGTGTGAGAATCAAGTTGAGGACATTATTCTGTTGGTAGGAAATAGTCCTTTAGTAAGTACACACCAAATTTCTACATGTCTCAGTGTTTCACTTACAACAATATGGCTGTATTATGTATGCACAGCCGCTACCCTTATCATTTACAATTGGCATTTGGACATTTGTCACTGGCTAATTGCAAATCACTGAGTAATCTCACTAATGCTGATGAAAACAATTTTACTCATGTTGATATCAATAAAACTCATAATTCACTTTGATGTCCAATGAAAACCCACGTGCCTTTGTGGAGACACATTTTCATGAATGTTTCCCTGTAAATGTGTGGTGTAGTATCATAAACAACCAGTTGATTAGGCCTGTCATTTCAATGTATCATCTTACAGGACCTCTTTATCTAGACTTCCTTGAAAGTGAGCTTCCACCATTACACAAACAGGTTCCTTTGGCTACAAGGATAGGTGTGTTCCTCCAGCACGAAGGGGACACAGAACATTCTCGTTATCAGATGACACTGCACCTAAACCAAACATTCCCCAGAATGTACATTGGCAGAACAATGAAAAATTAAACACCACAGATGAACTGATCATTCAGATTATGAATAGTGTTCCCTCATAAAAGAAAGTGAAGACGATCTTGGAAGAGTGAAAAGTGTTGTAAGCAGAATTTGAAGAGGGTGTATATGCGGCCAAGGAAAACTAATTCCCAATTTCCTGGTTCAAAATACACTTTCTCCCAGATGAAAATACACTTTCTCTGTGTTAAGTGACAGTATAATTTCCCTCGGAACTGTAAAACTTATCAATCCTTTGAAGGGTTAAGGTTTTATGAACCGGCTTGAACTTCCTGGCTCATTAGTACACGGGCATGAGAGGGAGGGGAGGGGAGGGGAGGGGAGGCAAAATAAAATATAAAAAAATTGATGTGCAGCAACAAGTATGCTGCATATTTTGATATTACAGTATTGTAAATTCGAACTCCACTAAACACAGCACGTTAGTTTTTGAAGTGTTGAAATCGAGATTGCGGTGTGCTTTTGTAAGTAAATCATAGATCATGTCACGTGATCTCGCCAGCCAATGAAAGCAGATATTCCGAGCATACAACAGGTGATGTAGTCAGTCAACACTGTTAAGTAGCACGAACACACAAGAAGGAAAAATTAATGGTTTAAATTAATATACACGTGTAGCTACAAGAAAAGCTACACTTTCACATATAATACTGGTCTCCAAGATCAATTAGCCACCAGAAAAGCTAAGCTTTCATGTATAAACTGGTCTTTTTTTATGTGTGTTATACTTTAAGAAACATCGCACAAATGTGCCAGTAAAATTTTTAAATAATGACATAAATGTCTGGTCTTCTGGCTCAAAATTCTTTTAAGTGGCTGGTCCTTAAAGTGTAAAGTTTTAAATGAGATTCAAACACTCTGTGATTTAAAAAATTCATCGCACATTCTCCTATGCAACATCATTCATCTTGCGTAAAAGGAAATATACATTGAAAGTGACACTTTTCAAACCACCATTCGCAATATTTTCCCGCGAGCCATTAGAAACAGGTTCATTTCAGCAGTTGCCATTGACCGCCAGAGAACAGTCATAACTGCCCATGTGCAGCTACGATGACGTAGGAAGCCTGTATGTTTGTTTGTTCAAAGCATTAAGAGATCTTATATTTACCAAATGAAAGTGCTGGCAGGTCGACAGACACACAAACAAACACAAACATACACACAAAATTCAAGCTTTTGCAACAAACTGTTGCCTCATCAGGAAAGAGGGAAGGAGAGGGAAAGACGAAAGGATGTGGATTTTAAGGGAGAGGGTAAGGAGTCATTCCAATCCCGGGAGCGGAAAGACTTACCTTAGGGGGAAAAGAGGATGGGTATACACTCGCACACACACACATATCCATCCACACATATACAGACACAAGCAGACATATTTAAAGACAAAGAGTTTTCTTTGTCTTTAAATATGTCTGCTTGTGTCTGTATATGTGTGGATGGATATGTGTGTGTGTGCGAGTGTATACCCGTCCTCTTTTCCCCCTAAGGTAAGTCTTTCTGCTCCCGGGATTGGAATGACTCCTTACCCTCTCCTTTAAAATCCACATCCTTTCGTCTTTCCCTCTCCTTCCCTCTTTCCTGATGAGGCAACAGTTTGTTGCGAAAGCTTGAATTTTGTGTGTATGTTTGTGTTTGTTTGTGTGTCTGTCGACCTGCCAGCACTTTCATTTGGTAAGTCACATCATCTTTGTTTTTAGATATATATTTCCTACGTGGAATCTTTCCCTCTATTATAACCATATCATTAAAGAGATCTTATATTACGTCATAAAAGAAACAGTACTTCAGATGATACCACAAGAGCATCAGAACTTCGTAAACCATACTAAAATACATCATTCCACTGAAAGTATAAATTTGTATTTCCAGATTCACAATGAAGTAGGCCCCAACCTGATATTAAGCTTTTCAGTGTGGTTTTCGGGATTTAAATCTTCTTGGAGTACCAGTACTGCATTACCTCATGTTTGGTTCTTTATTATGGCATAATGCCATACATGCCAGAAGATGAAAATGTGAGCTCGAAATCCAACAAACAATTGAAACTAGCCAATAGTCTGGAATGCACCACTTCGTTTCAAATAAATTGACTGCCTCGGTGGAAAGATTAATAACAGTCAAGTTTCTTTAGCAGACCGATGAAAATTACTTCATTGTTCTGCAAGGTGATTAATGCCTGACTGTTAAAAACCTAGAAACAAAAACTGAAACTAATAATGTATTTTAGCCTTCCATAATTATGTGAATGAATTTTAATTCATTTGCTGGCTCCAGGCCACAGAAATCCATATTGTTTTCATTTGACGTGAGAGCTGTAAATGAAGACAAAACAGCACAATCGCTAAATGTAAACACTGGGTGCCAGAAAAAAATTTTCCGGGTTGCACCTGTCTGTCTGCTACTGCTGATACAGACAACAGCCATACCTCTAGTAGCCAGAAGTAGGAGAATGTACTGTTCATACATGACTCAACTGTGCAGGCACATGAGCCCGCTGGCAACTGCTCTTATGAAAATAATGTAAACAACTGTGACGTCACACTCATCGCAAGCAGTTTGTTGTTATGAAGTGTTGCATAGTCTTTCACCCTAGTGCCTTTAACACATTTTGCTGCTGGCAGACGCTTGTGTGTGCAGTGTGTTTTGTTGTAAATGACGCATTTCCTTTGCAACTTAAAGTTTTACTTAATTTTTTCCTCTCGTTTATGTTTTATTGCTGCTGTATAATTCTGTTGTAGCGGGATAAAATAACATTCTTTGTTAGACTGTCAGTTGTAAGCAGTCAAAATTACAAAATTTAATTCAAAACTAAAACACTGAAAAATTCCCGGAATTCTAAAAAATAGCCGTGTTTCTCCTGGATGAAAAAATTCCAAGGTTTTTCCCAGATTTCCTGGGGCGTGTACACCTTGTTGAAAGTGTGCCGGAGTGAGAGGCGGAATTTATGAAAATCAGCTTCGAACTTCATCATTTGCCCTTGTTTAACATTTTTTGTGAGTGTTTAGGTTATACTCTTAACAGTTGTAGCTCTGTAACCAATAACAATTGGACAAATGTTACACGGAATGCTTTATTTGAATCAATTTGTACTACCACCTCTTAAAGTATTCATTATTTCTCCTGAAACAACCCGTATGTATTTCAGAAGGGAAACAACAACATACAGGGAGCTTTGACAAAGGGAAGGTTATTATGGTTCAGCACCTGAAAATGAGCATCTCTGAAACGGCAGAGCTAGTCAGTTGTTTGTGTACTAATGTTGTGAGCATCTACAGAAACTAGATGAAGGGTGATGAACCATTAGTGGGCAATAAGGTGTTGGATGTCCACACCTCTTCACGGAATAGGGAGTTTGGTGGCTTGTCCTATCTGTGAAGCAGGACAGACAGTGATCTGTGGCTGACAGTGTTGGTGCAGGCAAATGTGTTTGGAGTACACAGTTCAGCACACATCGTTGAGTGTGAAGCCCCACAGCAGATGACCACTGTATGATCCCATGTTGACTCAGTCACATTGTCAATTATGACTGCAGTGTGCACTACTGTTCAAGCAAATCACCTACTCAGGTATACACTGACAAAAAAAAAGTTGCAACTCGCAAAAAGTGTGTTACATCTGAAAGAAGATGTCTATTCACTATCCAAATTTCACATCAGTCTCATGAGAGTGGCAGTAGTAAAACTACTATGAGGATGCATATCAGCTATTAATAGCACCATTATGAGGAGCCCATCAGCCATTAGTACCACCACTAAGAGGATGCAAATCAGGTTTCCTTTAAATAAATTCTGCAAAGATTACGAGCATTAGTTATTTTTGAGATTGGATGTGGTGAGTTGATGTTGGTCAAGAAAGTCCTTAAGGTAACAACGATGCCATTATCAACATCTGACTGAGTTTGAATGAGGTCTTGTAATAGAGCTACAAGAAGCAGGCTATCCATTCTGTGATATTGCATAATGACTTGGCAGGAATGTAGCCACTGTACATGACTGTTTGCAGTGCTGGTCATGAGAATGGACAGTCACTAGATGCCTGGAGGCAGCCAAGTACCACTGACGAGCTGTGTTCAGTGTATGGCTCTGGCATATCATACTGCATCTGCAACAGTAATTTGAGCAGTGGTTGGCACAACAATGACACAGTGAACTGTTACAAATTGGTTACTTCAAGGACAGCTCTGAGTCGGACGCTCTGTAACATGCAACCCTAAACCAATGCCATTTGTGACGTCAGTGGTGTCCAGCGATAGCTCATTGGAGAGCAGGGTGAAGGTCTGTTGTTTTTCCTGATGAAAGCTAGTTCTATCTCAGTGCCAGTGATGAATGTGTGTTGGTTAGGAGTCCAGTTGAGGAGCTGCAATCAACCTTTCTCTGTGCTCCACACACTGGACCTACATGTGGAGTTATAATCTGGAGTGTTATTTCGTATGACAATTTGAGCACTCTTATGTTTATTCCACACACCTTGACTGCAAATCTGTTTGTCAATCTGGTGATTCAACTTGTTATGCTGCCATTCATGAACAGCACCCCAGGGAATGCTTTCCAATAGGATAATGCTCACCCTCATACCACTGCTGTAACCCAGCATGCTCTCCAGTGTGTCGATATGTTGCCTTGTCCTGTTCAATCACCAGATTTGTCTCCAATCACACACATATGTGACATCATTGGATGACAACTCAAGCATCATCCACAACCAGCATTAATTGTGTATTGACCAATGAAGTGCAACAGCTGCTGAACTGCATCCCACAACTGACATCTGGCACCTTACAACACAATGCATGCACATTTGCATGCTTGCATTCAATGTTTGGAAGGTTACAACCTTATTAACGTACCAGTATTTCACATCTGCACTCTCCTGCTTACACTGACCTGTGATCTTGCAATGTTAATTCTTACTTTTATTAACTAGAAAAAGGTATTCGCAAAATTTCATTACTCGACAGTAATTATTTTTTTATCTGATTTTTTTGCATCAGTGTATTTTTCTTCCTCCAGTGTAGATGAACCAGCTCTTGCCAATATCAACAAGCTATAGTGACAACTACTGTCAATGCATTATCCTAATTATCCTGGCGGGAAAGAGCAAACCAAGTTTCCCGAGTTTTTCAATAAAAAAGAAAAATATTTAAAGGTGTGTCCCTCCCATATAAACATATATATATCAGCCATTGGTTGATTAAACTTTTTAAAACATAAATGATTTCTTGTTCTTTCTGTATCTTTCCTTCAACTAAAGGCAAAAGTTGAAATTTTTACATACGATGTTAAAATAACACTCAACCAACTCCACCGATAAAGACAGCCCAAGAAAAATTCTCATGAACATCAATACCATGATTATGCTGCTGGAACACAATAATTTTTTTATCAGTGAAGCCATTAAAGAACAGAAAGCTTAAATAGAGAGATAGAGAGAGTGTGAGTGTGTGTGTGTGTGTGTGTGTGTGTGTGTGTGTGTGTGTGTGAGAGAGAGAGAGAGAGAGAGAGAGAGAGAGAGAGTAGTAACATGATGGGCGAAACAAGGAGGACACAAAAAGCAGACTAACACAGTCAAAGAGGGCATTCCTGGCCAAAAGAAGTTCATTAGTATCAAACATTGGTCTTAATTTGAGGAAGAAATGTATGAGAACGTCTGTTTGGAGCACAGCACTGTATTGTAGTGAAACACACACTGTGAGAAAACCAGAAAAGAAGAGAATCAAAGTGTCTGAGAAGTGGTGCTACAGGAGGATGTTGAAAAATTAAGTGAATTGGCAAGGAGAAAAATATGTGGAAAGCACTGTCTTGAAGAAGGGACAGGACAATTAAGGTATCAGTGGATAGCTTCCATGGTACTAGAGCAGCAGTCAGCAAGCCACGTGACACGAGCTGTATGCCTTTTCCTTGTGGCCCACAGATATTTTATGAATAAGAGTCTAATCATTTACAATTATTTTAATTTTGCATCAAAGCTGAATTTCAAGTATCAATGACGACAACTGCTGTCCGTGCACCACCAGTGCTGGTTGATAAAGCGAAATGAGTTAAAGTGAAACGAGTTATTGTGCATCCATGACACTGTAGGAAACTAACAATTATTTCGTTTTCAACAATGGAAACACCAGGATGGAACATAACACTATTATGAAAAGGATTGTTGCTACTCACCATATAGTGGAGATGCTGAGTCGCACGTAGACACAACAAAAAGACTGTCAGAAAATGAGCTTCTGGCCAACAAGGCCTTCATCAGATACAGAACACACACACACACACACACACACACACACACACACACACACACACAAATGTGACCTCAATCTCTGGCTACTGACGCTACATTGCAAGCAGGTTGCGCATGATGGGAGACACAAGTGGGTGGGGGGGGGGGGGGGCGATAAGGAGAAAGCTGGGGCAGGGAGGGGAAGGGATAACAGGGTAGGGGTGGGGGGATGGTGAGGTGCTGCTTGTGGGAGCACATAGGGGCAAGGAGGAGAGAGGAGAGGGTAGGGCAGTTAGGAGGTCAAATGAAAGGCAGTGGTGGAGGGGGGGGGGGGGAGGTTCGCAGAAAAGGACAGAGCATGCATTGATGTAATTGGAACAAGGAAGGGGCTAGAGGGTGAGGAAATGACTAACAAAGGCTGAGGCCAGGAGGATTATGGGAATGTAGGATATATTGCAGGGAAAGTTCTCACCTGCACAGTTCAGAAAAGCTGGCATTGGTGGGAATGATCCCGATGAAAAGGCGGTGAAGCAATCATTGACACAAAGAATGTCGTGTTGGGCGGTGCGCTCAGTAATGGGGATGGTCCAGCTGTTTCTACGCCACAGTTTGTAGAATGCCATTCATGTGGCCAGACAGCTTGTTGATCATCATGCCCACATAGCAGGAAGCACAGTAGTTGCAGTTTAGTTTGTAGATCACATGACTGGTTTCAAAGAAAGCCCTGCCTTCGATGGGATAAGTGATATTAGTGACCGGACTGGAGGTGATGGTGGGAGGATGTATGGGACAGGTCTTGCATCTAGCTCTACTACAGGGATATGAGCCAAGAGGCAAGAGGGTTGGGAGCAAGAGTTGTGTATGGATGGAAGATGATATTGTGTAGGTTTGGTGGGCTGCGGATTACCATTGCGGGAGGCGTGGTAATGATAGTGGGTAGGTCATTCTTCATTTGAGAGCATGATGAGAGGCACTAGAAACCCTGGTGGAGAATGAATTCAGTTGCTCCAGTCCTGGGTGGTACTGAGTCACAAGAGGAATGCTCATCTGTTGTCGGATGGCAGGACTTTGGGATATAGTGTGTGATTGGGAGGAGATAACAAAGGGAGATCTGTTTTTGTACAAGGTTGGGAGGATAATTATGGTCTCTGAATGCCTCAGTGTGACCCTTGGTGTATTCCATGAGAGAGCGCTTGTCACTACAGATGTGATGGCCACAGGTAGCTATGCTGTATGGAAAGAACTTCTTGGTAAGGAATGTGGATAGCTGTCAAAGTGGAGCTATTGCTGGTGTTTGGTAGGTTTGATATGGGCAGAGTTACTGATGTAGCTATCTATGAGGTGGAGGCCAACATCAAGGAAAGTGTGTTGAGTAGGACCCAGCGAAGCAAATGGGAGAGATGGTGCTGCTTTTCTGGAAGAATGTGGGATAGGATGTCCTCATCCTTGATCCAGATCATGAAGATGTCGTCAATGAATCTGAACCAGGTGAGGGATTTGGGATTATAGGTGTTTAGGAAGGATTTCTCTACATGGCCCAAGAATAGGTTGGCATAGGATGGTGTCATGCGAATGATATGGCCATACCCAAGATCTATATGAAGGTAATGCCTTCAAAGGAGAAGTAATTGTGGATGAGGATATAGTTGATCATGGTGATTAGGAAGGAGATTGTCGGTTTGGAATCTGTCCGATAAGATGGGAAAGGTAGTGTTCAACAACAGTACGGCCATGGCATTAGGGATGTCAGTGTCAAGGGAGATGGCATCAATAGTGATGAGCGGGACACCAAGTGGTAAAGGAACGGGAACTGTGGAGAGTAGGTAGAGGAAATGGTTGGTCTTTTATATAGGAGGGTAGGTTGCAGTTAATAGGCTGAAGGTGTTGGTCTACTAGAACAGAGATTCTCTTAGTGGGGGCACAGTAATGGGCCACAATGGTGTGTCCTGGGTGGTTGGGTTTATGAACTTTAGGAAGCATGTAGAAGATAGGAGTGTGAGGAGTGGTTGGGTGAAGAGAGAGATGGACTGTGGGGAGAGGTTTTCAAATGGGCCTAAGGATTTGTATGGGGACTGGAGATCCTGCTGGATTTATGGAACTGGGTCACTGTGGCAGGGTTTGTAGATGGATGAATCTGACAGCTGGCGGAGTCCTTCTGCCAGGTACTCCTTGCAGTTCAAAACAACAGTGGTGAAGCCTTTGTCAACAGGTAGGACTATAAGGTTACGATCAGTTTTTAGGTGGTGGATTGCAATTCTTTCTGCAGATGTAAAGCTAGTTTGCATGTTGATGGATTTGGGAAATGATGGTGAGCCAAGGTTTGAGGTTAAGAAATTCTGGAAAGTTAAAGGGGGTGGTTTGGGGGCAGTGGGGGTGGATCACGGTTGGATGAAGGAGTGAACTGAGTCAGGCAGGGTTCAACTTTGGTCTTTGGTTGAGTCTGATTGGTAGGGTTGGTTGGGAAAAAGTGTTTCCACTGTAGGGACCAGTAGAAGGAGAAAAGGTCTTTTAACAAGTCCTTCATGATTGAATTTGGGGGTGGTGGGAGGGGGGGGGGGGGAAGGGGGGGCAAAAGGCAGGGCCCTTGGAAAGGACTGATATTTCTGCGGGGCTAAGGGTTTTTGGAGGAAAGGTTCAGACTGTGTTTCGTGTCTGGTTAGGTTCTGGTTTCTGTATGGTGGAGAGAGGAGTTTTGGAGGATGAGGTAAATGTCGTAGGTCTGAGGCATGATTTGTTGTCTATGACGGAACGTGGGGGAGATTTGGAGGTTGTGGGAGGACAGGTGGCAGCCGGAGGTGGGTAACATGAGCCAAGCAACAACACAGGAACAGTATGTGGGAATGGTTCTGACTAGGGATAAGGAAACTTATCCGTATTGGTGAAGATGGAAGGAGTAAGGATACATGGTGGAGGATAAAAACACATGAAAATATGTAGCTAACATAGAAATATGTCCAAAAAATTCACAAAAATACACTAAAACATGTGGGGAAAATGCCACAAAGGATGAAACAGGTGGAGTAGGGGAAAACAAGATGACATCTGCGGTAGTAGGCCGATAGTTAAAGACAAGAACCAACTGAGATTGGCATGGAGACACAATGAGATCAAGGAAAAAATAAATAAAAATATTATAATGTGGGTTGTTGATGGATAAGTGTGAAGAAGGGGGACAGCAGATGTGACTAGTTAGGTGAAGTTAGTATGTGCAAACTGGAATAGAGTGGAGGGGGAGGGGGGGTGGAACAGGTTGGTAGGATGAGATACACGGTTGTGTGGCACAGGAAGGTATGGGAAATAACACACGAAATTATGCAGGTGTGCTGCAAGAAGAGTAATCAATTAGAAGGTATTGGATTTAGTGGGAGTAATGTGCGACATGAGATGCTGCACCAACAATCAGTGTGGTATTGTAGCTGTCTGCTGTGCAAGGCAGAGATGGTTGATACAGTGTGGTTAGAAAGTATAGGTTGCAGGGCGCTGCAGTTTGTAAGGCGACAAGAGAAACACAGGAAAGAAGAGAAAGAAGGACTGACACTGATTACAGTAATGCATTAGAAAATAGTAACACAGGAATACAGCACTGGGATATAAGAAAAGCCATCAGGCAAAATTCAACAATGGAAAATCCAGGATGGAATGTAACAATATTATGATAAGGATAGTTGCTACTCCCCATATAGCAGAGATGTTCAGTCGCAGACACGCAAACGAGAAAAAAGGTCATAAAATAAGCTTACGGCCATCAAGGCCTTCTTTGGAGGTACACACACACACACACACACACACACACACACACACACAAGTGCAACTCACATCTACATCACCACAGTCTCTGTGGCTGAGGCCACATTGCAAGCAGCATTGTATGATGGGAGACGCAACCGGGAGGTGGCAGTACAGTGGAGGCAGGGATGGGGAGGTGGAGGGATAGCAGGATAGGGATGGGGGATGGTGAAGTGCTGCTTGTGGGGGCATACAGAGGTGAGGTGGAGAGAGGGTAAGGCATCTAGGTGCAAGTCACAAGGATAGATAGATGGCAGGGAGAGAGGTTAGCTGAATGGGAATAGGGAAGGGGCAAGGGGGTAGGACAATTACTAATGAAGGTTGAGGCCAGGAGGGTTACAGCAACGTAGGCTGTATTGCAGGGACAGTTCCCACCTGCGCTATTCAGTAAAGGTGGTGATGGTGGGAATGATCCAGATGGCACAGGCTGTGAAGCAGTTGCTGAAAATGAAGAACATAGTGTTGGGTGGCGTGTTCAGCAATGGGATGCTTCAGCTGCATCTTGACCACAGTTCATAGGTTCATGCTGACAGGCAGCTTGTTGGTTGTCATGCACATGTAGAATGCAGCACAATGCAGCTTAGCTTGTACATCACGATTGGTTTTACAGCCCCATTATAGCAAGTCACTGTGTCCCCACTGTGAGAATCTCTGCTCTCATAGACCATATCTTCAACCCATTACCCACAATATATCCTCCCACACAAAATATACCAACCATTTCCACCACCAACTCCCCACAGTTCCAGTTCCTCTACCACGTGGTGCCCTGCTCGTCACTATTGATGCCACCTCCCTGTACATTAACATTCCTAATGCCCATTGTCTTCCCACTATTGAACACTACCTATCCCAATGCCCGATGGATTCCAAACCAATAACCTCCTTCCTAGTCACCATAACCAACTAGGCGCCATAACCAACTATATCCCCTCCCATAATTACTTCTGCTTTGATGGCATTACCTATTCATGGGACATCTAGAAGAATCCTTCCTAAACACCTAGAATCACAAACCCCTCAACTGGTTCAGATTCCATGACATCTTCATCATCTGGATCGAGGATGAGGACAGCCTATTCACATTCCTCCAGAATCTCAACACCTTCACCCCATTCGCTTCACGTGGTCCTACTCAACTCAACAAACCACTTATCTTGATGTTGGCCTCCATCTCAAAGATGACTACATCAGTATCTCCATCCATATCAAACCTACCAAGCATCAGCAATAATTCGACAGCTGCCACCCATTCCATACCAAGAAGTCCCATCCATACAGCCTACCCATCCACAACCATCGCATGTGCAGTGACAAGTGGCCACTCTCGAACAGAACAAGGATTTCACTGAGGCATTCACAGAGCATTATTACCCTCCCAATTTTGTACAAAAACAGATCTCCCGTGCCTTATCTCCCCAGTCACCCACCACATCCCAGAGTCCCACTGTCCAGCCACAGATGAGCATTCCCCTCCTGACTGAGTACCACCCAGGGGTGGAGCAGCTAAATCACAATCTCTGCCAGAGTTTCAGCTATCTCTCGTCATGCCCTGAAATGTTGAATGTCCTACGCACTATCCTTCCCATCGCTCCCACAATTTTACTCCACCACCTATTGATCCTACACAATATCGTTTGTGGAATTGATTACAACCTTAATGTTTTTGATAAGCTTTAATAGTTATGCTGTTTGAAACGAATGATTAAGGAGGAAGTTTTATTTCACCACCTAGAACAAGCATTTGCATCATATGAATGCATGGTTTTGCGATGATATATACAGATAAAATTCTCTCAAGCTTCCATCCGTGTCAAGTAGCTTAAAATCCACTTTTGAGTGGTGATCATCTTTGGTTGCTGCAACCAAAAGCAGCCAAAAGACGGTAACAAACTGACAAGGCTGATATGTACTGGGCAAAAGCTTGTGGATTTTAAATCACTTGATATGACTGGAAGCTCAGGAGAATTTTATGAATTCTTAGTGTCAATGCAATTACCATGGCTAAAACTGGTAAGTGTTACAACTGATGGAGGCAAAGCAATGAGTGAACAAAATAAGGGTCCGATGGGTAGAATGGAAACTAAACTGGCAGAATAAGTTGTGATATCCCATTATTTTTGCATCATGTTGTTCATTAAAAAGTGTTAGTCTACAGAGTTCTTGCACGGGCAGAAGTAATGGACAACTTGGTATCCACTGTACATTTAATAACAAAAAATGGATTGATACATTACTAGTTCCAACAGTTCCTGTCGGATATGGATGCACGTCACTGAGGTGTCCTGTATTATTCTGAAGTGAGGTGCTTAAGCAGAGGTGCAGCACTGAGAAGATTTTTTGACATCAGAAAAAACCAACACAGTTATAAAAGAAAAAGGCAAATGTATTCCAGAACTTACAGACCCTAAATGGTTAACAGACCTTCGAATTTTGACAGATTTAACAAAAGAGTTAAATATTTGAATATGACTCCTCAAGTACATGGTACACACACTAATGCAAAGGGATTCCATGCGAAAAACAAGCTCTCCATAAAACATATTATTGGGAAAAACCTGGAATATGTCCCAAATTGTACAAGAGCTGTCAAGGAAGTTGGAATGAATTTCCATTGGAAAAATAATAAACTGAAATGCAGTTTAACACAGCTACAAAATCAGTTCAATGAGAGAGTTAACTCTTTCTATGAAATCAGTGATCTTGTTAAATTTTATGGCAGTTTGCCATCTAGTTTTTAAGAAATAAAAATGTTTGTTTAGCAATTAAATACAATTTTTGGCAGCATTTACTCGTGTGAGCACACTTTTTAAATTCTCAATTACAGAAAAAATAAATAATCCCTCCCCCCTTTCACAGATGAGCATTTAAGTGGCAGTCTCCGAATTTCTATGACATAAATGAAAGCAAAGACTGCACATCCACAACTAGGTAGCCAAATGCAGCTCCAAACATTAATTTCAAGTCTGATTCAACTTGCATGTAGGCCTATAATTATTTCAAAATTCTCATTTAATTTGTCTGTTTTTTCCTTATTTTCCTTTCACCATTGTTCCTACTTCATAATAAAATGATGATGAATAAAATGTAAAAGCGAATATCTGTGTTTTTGGATTTTTAATATCATCATATAGTTACGGATACACAAAATTATTAATGGGTGCAGCTCGCCTTTATTTCATTTGATACTACATGGTTCTTGTCTGCTAAAAGGTTGTCGACCACTTCACTTGATGGGAGTGTGTAGACAGTAAAAATTGTGGAGGAAGACACAGACTGTAATATATGCAACAAATAATTAAAGCTGTTGGGTGCAAGTGATCCTCTGAAATGAAGAGGTTGTGCAAGATAGAAAGTCATAGCACGCCGCATCAAACCAGTCATATGAGCAGTGAGGAAAAAACAGTAAAACAAAGTAGCATTTTGGTGAATATTGCTAAAATTGTCCAGTTTTTAGAGCCCAGAACAGAGAGTAGGAATGGTAGTGAAAGAGTAAAAAAACAGATTTTTACCAAATGGACTGTAGTGTAAAAAGCTAGTTGTCAATGTACAGTCATGAACTCTGTATTGGTTAACATTACAGTATACCATACTTAAAAGTTATTTTGTGATGCCACTCCCTTTTTTGCTTATGGAGAGCTGCATCAAACCAGTATCAGGACTGAAGACCATAACTACTACAATTCACCCATCATTCATGAGAGGACATTTCCTAATATGATGCGATTTACATTTGAAAGATAATGTAAAATGTCTAGATACAATGGGAATGTGGTTATGGAGGATGATGGACAAAACAGTTTGGACAGAATGGAAGACAAATGAAGCAGTATTAAAAAGAATAAAAGTATATTGTATTGGACTGTACATAACCATGGTAATGGAAAGTGAAATAAGAGTTTGGCACACGAGACAGATGGGATTCGTTGGCACATAACTGGGTATTGTGATGCACCATTTTGCTTAACTACGCTAGCAACTGGAAGAAACAGTGAATATGATTTTTACTGTTTTCATTCTTTACCTAGATGTTTGGTTTGTATTCAATGAATCATACTGAGTTTAAAACCTATTAATTGCACTTATGTCACCACTCGAGGTGCGAACGTCTGAATTCAAACTTCTCTGAAAGCTTTTAACTGTGGGCATAATTTTTTTCTAGTAGACTGTAACAGACATTATAGATTACAGTTAATATTTTCTGACAATTAGGTGATCCAGTAATATTGTATTACTAATTTGATGATACTGCCCATTTATGAGAACTTTAAGGATGAGGAGGAGATTAGGTAGGGTTTAACATCCCATCAACAATGAGGTCATTAGAGACAGAGCACAAGCTCAGATTAGGTAAGGACAAAGAGGGAAGTCAGCTGTGCCCTTTCAAAGGACCCATCCTGACATTTGTCTTAAAGGATTTAGAGAACTCAAAGAAAATCTAAATCAGGTTTGAACCATCATTCTCCCGAATACAAGTCCAGTGGGCTAGCCACTATGCTACCTCACTTGGTAGGGATTTAATGACTGTAAGTAAGTGCTCAAGTACTTGTTACATTCTTGCTTGTTCACACTTCGTCCAAGTACTCTGCTGTCAATATATTGGGAAATTGTAACCACTACTTTAAACAGTTAGGGATACTAAGCATTATATGCAGCTGTACTAATTTGTAACATATGTAAGCTGAATTGGTAACAGTTTCATGCTCCGTTCTATCTTTTAAGACTAGCTTTCCAAATGTTGCTTTTGTGGCCGGTTATTTTCTCTGCCATAAGACACCACATCTTTCACAACTTTAGCTACTTGAAGAAAACTATATGAATTACTGTGGGCTGATATGCAGTAATGGCAGCTGTTTCATTTCTCTCACACTTGATGTCATAATCTGGGTAAACATTGTCCAAATCATCGCCATCTTTTTCTTTATAGTGAATTCGAACAAACAATTAAAAGAATGGAAAAATGTAGCTACGAACTCTCCACCTTCAGGTTACCATTCCACTCTTCTATCCATTACACCATGAGGAACAGATGTGAGCGTAGTCTCTCTGAACGTATGACTTGATTTTATCCATTACACCATAAGATAGAGATGAGTGAGTAATCTCTCTAAACTTGGCTCCATATGCTCGTAGAATGTATTTTTGTGGCTTTAATATTCATTCCAAACTGTGCAATGTTATAATTTCAAGTTACAAAAGACAAATATGAGTAGCTTTAGAAAATAAAAAACTTGCTGGTGAAATTGGTACTCCATTCTTAGTTACCCTGAATGGTTAATAGTGAGCCCTCATACACATATTCTTAGACATTTTACAGCCTCTGTGCCACATATTTATTGGCATATACGTGCTATTGTTGCAATTCAAACATTCACCAGGTTCATAATTTATGATGTAAAGAAAGCAATACTTAGAACATGGGACATAGGTGAATACAAAAAGAGTGTCGGATACCTCGAATTTACTGAATCAATGGCCCACTCCATCTGCCTGGCATTATACTCTGTCCTAGTTGTTCTGGTTTTTATACTGCTACTGCCAAATAGTCTAAGTTTCTGCCATTTTGTCTACAGTGGCCTTTTTTTTGCTGAGTGTATCTAAACTATGAAGAAATGAAGAAAAATGGGGACAAAATAACTGAATGGTTGCAGTGACAAGGCACAGCTTTCAGTAAATGAAGAATACTAAATTATTTGACCATCTGTAAAATATTTTTAACTTCTACAGACACTGCAGTACCGGCTATAGCTAGCAATATTGTACTGTTACTCTACTGATATTGTCATATTTCAGAGCTATTTCTAAAAAGTCAATGATTCAAGCCTGTAGTCAATAATTACTGGGCAGCCAGCTTTCAAGATGTCTACAAAATATTAACAACCTACTTGTTGCTTTTCCATTGATTGTAGACATTGAGATAGGTCAGGTGATCTGATTCTGGAACCTGGAATTTTTCTCTCACTGCATCAGCTTCTTCTTCGCGTCCTTTGGGGCGATAAAAAATTGATGGCACAGACAGCATGGAAACTGAAAAAAACATTCAAGATTAATCACTAACAGCAGAACAATAAAGTCTCAAGCCTATTAAAAATACAGGAATCTACCACAAAGGCAAAGGAAACAGATTAATCTAGGAAAGATTTGAATGTGAGAATTAATATATTTAAATACTGTTGCAAATATGATCATCCTGGCCACATAATACAGTTATTATTTTCTATGTTTTTAGTGTTCTTAGTCCATCTTTTCATGTTAAGCTACTTGTTCTGGAAAAAAAATCAATTCAGCTGTAACTAAAATAAAGAATAAATATATTGAAAAAAATAATGAATGAATTTTCCCAAGCGGATTTACAGTGGTCCATTAGAAGAGTAGACACTTGAAAATACTAGCTGATGAAAGAACATTTATCAAGGCCATTGAATATATGATTCTCTGTACAGATATAAAACAATAGTACTGTAGAAACTTGTCCTTATAACAAGCTTTTAAGAGTCACCTATGACAGAAACAGTACATTACAAGAAGAAAAGGCCACAAATCATAACTTGAGCCTAAATGTTACACATACGAGGGCTATCCACAAAGTACATTATGTTTTGGAATTAAAAATAAATAAAGTATTGGAAATTTTTTTTTATTATATACAGATGAAAGCCACACGTAAATACTAATTTTCTACATAGTTGCCATTTAAATTAAGGCACTTATCATAGGGATGGACGAGCTTGGAAATTCCTTCGTCATAAAATTCGGCCGCCTGTACCTTCAACCACGTGGTTACCTCTTCTTGAAGCTGTGCGTCATCATCAAAACGCTGCATAGCCAACCACTTCTACATTGCTGGGAATAAGTGGAAGTCGCTCGGTGCCAGGTCGGGACTGTACGGTGGATGAGGAAACAACTCCCACTTAAAAGATTCGAGAACTTCACGAGTGGTATTTGCCGTGTGGGCCTGGGCGTTGTCGTGAATCAGCAAGATCTTTGAGCCCAACTTTCCCCTGCGCTTGTTTTGTATTGTTCTTCTGAGGTTGTGCAGAGTTTGGCAATACCTTTGAGAGTTTATTGTAGTGCCTCTTTCCAGGAAATCCACAAAAATCACACCTTTTCTGTCCCAAAAGACAGTCATTACGTGGTTGAAGGCGCAGACAGCCGAATTTTACGATGAAGGAATTTCCAAGCTCGTCCATTGCTACGATAAGTGCATTAATTTAAATGGCAACTATGTAGAAAAGTAGTATTTAAGTGTGGCTTTCATCTGTATATAATAAAAAAATTTTCCAATACTTTATTTATTTTTAATTCCAAAACGTAATGTACTTTGTAGATAGCCCTCGTATGTTGATTTAGATTATGGTCACGAAATATTCAAAATGGAATCAAATTGACCACAGGGTAAAAGGCAAATAGGAAATGCCTACATTTTGAAACCTACGATTCTTAATAAGATGAAGAGGGAAGAGGGGAATTAAACAATTTATTAGCAAATAAATGTGAAAAGATAAGAAAAGTACGGCAAGCAGGAAAATTCACCTAAAGAAAGAGACAATACAGGTGTTGTCATTAGTCACAGTTGGTATTAAATGAATTACAAGCCATTACAGATTTTGGGGAGAGAAATTCCGCCTTATGCAAGACATCTTTATTCTATTTTCTTTCACCCAGACATGTTTCAGCACTTTTTGTGCTATCTTCAGTGGGTTATATTTTTATTTTCTAACTGTAAAATTGTTATTATATATTAACATTTAACAAAACTTTCACATTTGAGATATGTGTTGATGACCTGATGCACTATATATTGTTTATAACATAATGTCAAAGTTCTATACAGCTTAATTGGCAAAAAGAGTGGATGCATGCATTAGTTTACATACCCTACATGATACTATTGGACACTTATTTTGCTAACTATTCTGGTACACAATCTACAACTTCTCATCTGCAAACACCAAAATGTAATTTTTATTTTTCTGTGTATTATGCATTTACAAAGGGATATGGATATAAATACATTTTTCGTGTGTAACTTACAGTTTTGATATTGTGGTCCTTTCTCACATGTTGCTGGCAAAGTGAACAGGCAGATTTCGTGACCTATGGTCGCGACACTGCACTTTCTCCGATTTTTCAGAACATAGGGAGAGTTTTCACCGCCATTACGTGTTGTTGTGACTGTGTAGCATTCATTTGTTTCGTAGTGTGTTTAGCAGGGTGAGACATGCGAGTTGCATTGTGTTTGGTGTCTGTGGTGTGTGTGTGTGTGTGTGTGTGTGTGTGTGTGTGTTCGGGACTGGGGCAGAGAGAGAGAGGGCGGGGGGGGGGGGGGGGGGGGGAGGGAAAAAGACATTTTTTTCCACCCTCAATAGTAGTTTTGGTGTGAGTGTTATTTGTATAGTTCTTCTATTGTGGCGAAGAGAGTTTTATTGCACAGTGATGTGTATTCATTGAGTACTTTCTTTCGTCTTTCACTAAGATGTCATCATTAAGAAGTGATCCAACAAACCAATACTGAAGTAAGTTACAGAAAACCCTGAATAACATAGAAATCATTTTTACAGAAACACAGATTAAAAGAATGATACAGAAAATTCCCAAGGCCCCCACCCTAAAATCATTGCCTAAAGTTCACAAACCCAGAATACATATATGTCCATTGATAAACTTTACCAAAGCACCAACATACTACATAGCCAAACACACACACACACACACACACACACACACACACACACACACTGCCACAGACAGTATATAAATACACTGAAAACAGAAGTCTAAAGAACTCAAGAGACTTAATAGAAAAAATAAGGAATGAAAACATACCAAACACGGCATAATGATTTTATTTGACATAATTTCCATGTACACACACATCCCAACACAATAAACCATTAACATCATAGAAAGAAACCTCCAACTACATGGAAACATAGCCACAACAAACATACAAGAAATATCAGCCACACTCAGGATCATCACAGAGCAAAACTACTTCACATTCAACAACAGATTTTACTCTCAATAAGATGGACTACTCATGGGATTCCCACCACTGCCCTCCTAGCTGACATTTTCCTCATTCAGATAGAAAAACAAATCTTTGGCAAAATAGTAATACCAAAACAGTACAAAATAATTTAATGGTACAGATATGTGGATGACATATTTGCTTAATACATGAACCACTGCCTCGCATAAAAGAACTTCATGAAAACATAAACTCCATCCACCCACAAATATAGTTCACCATTGAAACACAAACAGATGAAAAACTTAATTTCTTAGATCTCACCATACACAAAAGAAACAAACAAACATGAATTCACAATCTAAAGAAAGCCCACAATCACCAGCACCATTATTCATAACCAATCCAATCACCCTATAACTCACAAAGAATCCAGCTTCAGATATTTACTACACAGACTGAACAAAATACCCATGAACAAACATGATTACACACAAGAATTGAACACAATAACACGACTTGCACAAAAGAATGGATATGATTAGAGGCACCTGTTTTCGCAAAATTCGAAACGGCCAAATTTTACACATTTTGGTGAAAACGCGAAACTATTTACTTTTAAGCCAAATCGCAAAATAATTGACGAAACTTTGCAAAATCTCATCATTTGAACTTAACTGCGGAATTTCGATTGGAGTTATGGTAATACAATCCGGATATCAATTGTACACCATTTCAATATATATAATATATCGAGTATTCCAAAGACATTCTACAATGTTCTGGACGTATATTCAGTATTGGGTGTTGGAAATCGTTGTGGATCGCCAGTGCATTGAGTGTGGTATTTTGTGTTTTGTTTTCGTGCTGCAGATGATTAATATGGTATTGACAGTTTTCGACCGAGAAAAGGAATTTTCGTCAAAAGGATTTTATGTTTTCGACAAAAGTAGGAAGATACTTATGTACAACTACTGCAATGTGCGTATTGAGTGGCAGAGGAAGGACACATGCCTGAAACACATTAATAACAGTTCTTCCCATAAGAACACGGAAAAGGCACTCACAACTACTGGTATAAAAAGACAAGCTATGTTCACGGAAGTCAATGCAGCGGCAAAATGAGTGAAAAATGATAAAGAAGAATTCATTTTATCGACTACTCGAGCTTTCATTGAGGCTAACATTCCGATGGAAAAAGTTGATCATCCGAAGCTGAGAGAATGGATCAACAAATACATACCAAGTTTGTGTAATAATTACTTTACCGTCTGCTAATTGCAGCAAAGATTAGGTAATCTCGATAGCCAGAATAGTCCCATATTAAAAATAATTTTTCCTCAAGCACCCTCTTAAAAAAGTCTTATAATTGGGTAATGTGGTAATTTAATTCGTTACATAGTACTCTAATAGCAGTTCTATTGACATTTTTAAGGTGCTGGAGACTTACCCTCAGCTGGAAGACTACTGGAGGGTTACATGCCTCGAATCATCAAAGAAGAAGAGGAAAGATTAAAAGGAGCCGTGAAATATGAAAGTGTTTCAATTCTTTGTGATGAAACGACAGACAGAAAAGGGCAGTGTGTGTTTGTGGTTCTGATAAAAGTACTTAGTTGTGGTGATGGTGCAGTTCAGAAATTATTTGTCAGGGGAGTGAAAGTTATTGCAAATGCAACTGCTACATAATGTTCACAAGCAATTATGAGTGTAATACAGAAACTTGGAATTCAGTACAGAAATGTAGTTTCTATAACTTCAGATTCAGCCCGTTATATGGGCAAGTGTATAAATGCAGTTAAGGTTTTAGTTTCAGAAGGGTTAGTACACACACAATGATGGGCTCATAAATTAAATTCGGTTGGCAATGTGTGGGCTGTGGAACTTTGTGATTTGAACCATTGTGTTTTGCAGACAAAACACATCTTCCTTAATACCCGAAAGAGAAAGCATGCATACATTCAGTTCTTAGCTCAGAAATATGTAGGTGTATCCACAAAAGCTAAACTTTTCCCTATTCCTGTCATCACCAGATGGAACTCGTGGTTTGAAAGTGCTGAGTACCTTGGAGAATATCTCTGTGATATAGTAGAATTTGTTGAAACTGTTGAAGATGAGAGTGTAGCTGTCAATTATTTTAAAGCTTTGACTTCAGTGCCTAGCTGTTTTTCTTGTCGAGCACTGCTCAAAATGTTGCAATTTGCTGCCGACATTAGAGGGCTCCAAGATACTGTTAATTCATCTTCTGCAGCCTAAGCTTGGTGACCTTGCAAAGAGCTTGAAGTTACTAGAGGACGCACTTAACTGAACCACTTGATGGAGTGTGATAGTGGAAAAATTGTCATTTCTTCTATAGGTAAATTGTTTGATCTGAGAAACATAATAAAAGGCAATTTAGACAGTGCTGAAATCTCTCAGCTGATAAAGAAAATCTCCATTCTACAAGAACTTCCAACATCACAATTTGTTGTACCATACACATTGTTTAGGGATTTAGTAGTTAGTTCTTGTAGAGAAGGAAAAGATGATGACGTGATTGGTATTCTTCTTTCCCTGAAAGCAGAGTATGGACTTTTTGTGGAAGCTGCAGTGAAGGCTTTGTGGATCCCAGTCAGTAATGTTGATAGTGAGAGATCATTTTCTAGATATTGCAATATAATGTCTGAGAGGAGAACAGCTAGAACAGCTCTGACTCCCAGTAATATGGAAGTCATGGTATCCTTGTCTTTCTCAGACAGACTAGTGTGTTGTGTACATACACTAGGACAGGATAAATGTTTACCAAACTTTCATGATTTGGTATTTGTGTTTTAATAAGATTTATAATTTTTATGCTTTTTCAATTTATCTAAAATAAAAAGATTTTTCACTGCAAATGTGCCATAAATGTATTTCCTTTACTTTTTACTGCTGAAAAGTGGAAATAAAATTTGGTGGAATTATTGACAAAATGGAAAAAAACTGGCAAAAAATATACTGAAATAACTTTTTAAAAATGACAAAATCGGGCAAAAATTTTCCACCACAAACAGGTGCCTCTGGATACGATGCAAAGATAGTAGACAAAATAAACCACAAAATACAAAAACAAACAACACATAACCATGAAACACACATACAAACAAACACAACACAACACACAATAAGCGACAAATGGCACATAATGACTAACAACAACAAGTCACACACAGGGTAGCTAATATACTAAACAAACAAGGACTCAACATAGCATACAGAACTAACTACTTAATAAAAAGCAGATTTGGAAGAAATACCACCAACACTGACAAATACAGCCAGTCCTGTATATACCAATTTACTTGCAACTGCTGTCAATCTGTATATGTGGGCCAAACATGCAGGAAATTCAGAACCAGGTATACAGAACACCTCAGTGCACTGAAAAGCAATAGCTCACACACAACATTTGCAGACAACCTGATGGCACACAATGACCACCCAACAAACATTGAAACTGACTTACACATCCTTAAAACTAGTAGCAGATTATACCAAGAATTAACTATAGAAGGAAACTGTCACATTCAAAAATCACTAGCCCAAGGAAAGAAAGTACTCAATGAATACACATCACTGTGCAATAAAACTCTCTTCGCCACAATATAAGAACTATACAAATAACACCCACACCAAAACTACTATTGAGGGAGGAAAAAAACTTCTTCCCCCCCCCCCCCCCTCTCTCTGCTCCAGTCCCGAAAACACACACACACACACACACACACACACACACACACACACAAAAAAACCAAACACCACAGACACCAAACACAATGCAAACTCGCATGCCTCATCCTACCAAACACACTACGAAACAAATGAATACTACACAGTCACAACAACATGTAATGGCGGTGAAAACTCTCCTATGTTCTGAAAAATCAGAGAAAGTGCAGTGTCAAGCGACCATAGGTCACTAAACGTGCCTATTCACTTTGCCAACAACATATGAGAAAGGATCACAATACCAAAACTGCAAGTTACACACAAAAAGCGTGATATATATGGATATTCATTTGTAAATGCCAATCGAGAGTGGGATGGTACAGAGGTAGTACGAAAATGGTTCAATGAACCCTTCGCCAGGCTCTTACGTGTGCATTGCAGAGTAACCATGTAGATGTAGATGCAGATAAACAGAAAAATAAAAATTACGTTTTGCTGTTTGCAGATGAGAAGTTGTAGATTGTGTACCAGAATAGCTACCAAAATATATGTACAGTAGTATCATGTAAGGTATGTAAACTAATGCATACATCCACTCTTTTCGCCAATTAAGCTATAAATAGAACTTTGACATAATGTTATAAACAACACATAGTGCATCAGGTCGTTAACACATATCTGAGCTGTGAACTATGAACATATGATGTATAATATTTTACAACAATTATTCATTCACAATTGTAAATATTATGTACCAAAAGTTTCGCTAAGTGTTAATATACAACAACAATTTTACAGTTAGAAAATAATAAATAACCCACTGAAGATAGCACACAAAGTGCTGAGACATGCCTAGGTGAAAGAAAACAGAAAAAAAGGTGTCTTGCATAAGGTGGAATTTCTCTTCCTATTTTGTAGCAAGCATAACAAGAACAACTGCAACACCACAAGTTGATTATTACAGATTTTAGTACAGCAATACTTAAATTCATTTTTTTATGTACATACATACACTATTACAAAATACATACCAATAATAAGTATATCAGCTGAGCAACCCATTTCACAAGATACAATGAGCATTTGACACTGAGGAGGATCGAGTGGAAATTCTGCCATTTGTCTTCCAAGAGGTGTAAGAGAACCAGTGTGATCTAGTGCTCCTAAAATCCACAGCTGGTACAATGAATTCAAAATGTTGTCCTGAAGAGATAACAATTTTTTTAAATTAAAAGATTGAAATAACTCACATAAAATGAAGTATGATCTTACTTAACAGGTAGTATAGATGACAAAAGCATCTATGTGACGTAGTATAACTATTATTTCCTTTACTATTTTTTATCTCATTGCTTTTTAACATTATCTTACAACAAAAGTAGGTCCATAGTTCTGGACCTCATTTGCACAAAAGAATGGATGAATTTAGTAGCCGATGTTTGGGACACATTACTATCTACCTCATATTATATATAATCTCTAATTTGGCTGCAGCACTATCAAAATATTGAATTATAAAATTCCAAACTGAAAATGATGATGACGAAGATGATAGTAGTAGTAGTAGTAATAATAATAATAATAATAATAATAATAATAATAAAATAAACATTCAGCACAAGAATTTACTTCATTTTACACATATTAATAACAGTTGAAGAATGGGAAATGTTAGATGAAAATCTTTTGCCATTTCACTGTTATGATTTGAGAAATTGATGGAAAATCCAAATCAGTATGTGATAAATGAATCACAGTTAAATTTTTGGCTGAATATTAGGTCTCATGTGTCTGTTTCGATAGTTCTGATGACCACGATATTGAAAAGCATGGGATCTGAAGTGATAAATGATTTGCAGCAGAAAAGCTAAGTCCTTATTTGACAACTCGCTTAGTCATATGAGCAGCTGCCTGAGAATATTTAGCTTTGTTTTCATCCTACAAAAAAAAAACCACCACAGTTTAACAAGAAACCTGAACCATGCTGCAACTTGATATTTTTCCCAGACATAAACCATTACCAAAGATAAAACATCTGCCAGAAAAATCCATGGTATGACTGGGACCATACTTCAGACCGTTTTGTATACCCTTGTCATCAAGCCACAGAAATAAGAAAGGATACATAAATACATATATGAGTCACTTTACTATTATGACCACCCATATATGACAAAGTCATAGGCTGTGGTCTGTAAGACGTCATACACTACTGTGGAGGATGTGTAACCCTGCCTACTACATCAACATATACCTTTTTACTATTGTGAGAAAAAGGAACAATTTAACAGAGTTATTACTGATTTGTTTTCTAGTTACTGCAGTATTTCTAAATTAGCACAGTCCTTGTTCTCTACTCGTGAAAATCAGCTGTAAATGAACAAATGTGATCAGTGTGAGTAACCAACATGCAAACTGTTTTCTGCACCATAGAAAACTGATGTTGCAGATGACTCAGTTCTTAGGATATATGGGGTTGACCAAGTGAGCATGCATTTAAATTTGCCAGGGATTTTCAAACTTCAACAAAACAGCTCAAAAATCTGTTGTGTACATGGCTCTGAAGCAAATTGATCATCACTATTCTCTATGACAATAAAGGTGAATAAATATGGGAAGTGATGTCGAAATTGGTTTCTGCTGTTGGTCAATGTCCTCAATGAGCCCCACTGTCCATAACATGGGTGCTGGTACGTAAGACAACACACACAACACAACACAACACAACACACACATCTCAGTAATTACTGAAAAGTGTATGTTAGCAGTGGTGGTGTAATGCTATGGTGATTGTTTTGTGATACTTTCAAGCACCATGCTTTCATGTAGCCATTACTGATAAGATTGTCACAATCATTTGTAGCCAAACATTCTCTAATAAACATTCCCAACACCATTTTAAATGTACAGCCTTCCATGCAATTACCTGAGGTGGTGGATCCATGAAATGAAACTGCAACAAATCTTGAACACCAAGAGATTTTAAAAGCAACACTGTATTTGCAAGGTTGGTCCTCTGGATCTCTGGGACAGTTGTAACAAGCAGTTCATCTTTATACTGCCTTTCTGTATATAACCTAAAACAACAAACATGCAATATAAATAATAAATAATAACGTAGCAAAAAATGAAATCAGTCAAAAGGTAATGCAATTTGCTAAAGAAAGTCATTCAATGAGAAACAAATGTGACAGTATTGCACTCAGCAGAAAAAGGAGCCACTATGCATATGTTAGAAGAAATACATGTACACACACACACACACACACACACACACACACACACACACACAGTTCCCCAGACTATACACTTAAAGAGCAGACTGAATTGGATAATACTCCTTTTCTGGAAAACTTCCAGAAATTACAGACTGGGTCATTAGTCAGTTGGTCAAAAACCTGCTCAGTGCAATAGCACTAAATAAATGAAAATACAGATTTATTATCAAGAAAGAAAAGCATATACAGTTCAATGAAACTACAGAAGATGCTCAAAGTGATTTCTATGCTGTTACAAGCAAACATTGCATCTTTTCAACACAATTTACAACTTTTGTCGCAAATCTTTTCGGATTGTACATTTTCAACTTATCATTGGATTCCTTCCTTCAAATGCTTAACATCACTAACCTTGATCGAATAAACCTCATTTTTAGTATACCCCAGACTGAAAAATCCATGATGTAATATGTGGGGATTGTGGAGGTCATTCAATACTATGCTCTCAGCCAATCCATTAGTCAGAAAGTCCTTCAGAATAACTCAACAATGCGGAGTTACTCTATCTTGTTGTCATATCAACTTTTCCTTAACTGGCTGCAGATATTTAAAAAAATTGGACTATTTTCCAGTTCTGACTACACTTTTTGATGGATATCTATGTAATTCATAGAATTGACACTATTGTTACAAAAGAAGGCTCTATTAGTTCACTCCTGAAAATCCCTGTCCATACATTCATGCCAGGAGAGTTCAATTTTGTCTCCATTACCAGATGGGGATTTGTAGGATCTCAGTAGGTACTGTTGTGTCTGTTCACTCTGCCATTTGCCTTCAAAGTCACTTTACCGCTCCACAGAATGCTTTCATAAAACTGTACGTCTTTCTATTCATTGTTTCTCTGGCAACAAAAAACAACTGTCAACTGAGTTACTGATACTGTGCACTAGTCAGGTTCACAACTCACTACCACTACACACAGAACAAAGTCTATGGTTTGCTAGTGACAATTAACTTATGGCCCACCCCGTACTATCCACAAGCCAATATAAACAATGTTTCTACACTTCCCTGAAGATCAAGTTACAAATCTTATAATATTGTACACATCTACTAAACTCAATAATTTTCATGTCACTAAATATGAATAAATTTTAATACACTGTCATCACAGTAACAGTAATCTACAGTTACATTTAGATATGTAGTCAGCAAGCCACTGTATGGTGCACGACAGAAGGTACCACTACAAGTCATTTTCTTTCCTGTTCAAACCATGAATAGAGTGAGGGAGAAACAGCTGTCTATAAGCCTCTGTACAAGTCCTATTCTCTCTCACCTTATCTTCGAGGTCCTTGCAAAAAATGTATGTCGATGGCAATAGAATCGATCTGCAATCGACTTCTAAAGCCAGTTCCATAAATTTCTGCAATAGTGCCTCATGAAGAGAGAATTGTCCCCTGTTCACAGATTGCCATTTGTGTTAATGAAGCATTTTAGTAATACTTAATCTACTGGAAATAAATCTAGCAGGCCGCCTCTGGATTGCTTCGATGTCTTCCTTTAATCTGTCCTAGTGGGGATCTCAAACACTTGTGCAGTACCCGATAATGAATTGCACTGGCATTTATGCCGTCTCCTTTCTAGATAAGCTACACTTTCCCAAAACTCTCCCAATAAAATGAAGTTGAGCATTCGCCTTCCTGACTACCAACCTGGTGTGTTCATTCCATTTCATATTGTTTTGCAATGTTATGCCTCGATATTTAAATGATGTGATGCTGTCACGCAACAAAATATTCAAACAATACAGAATTGTTTATCTATTCCTCTGCATTAACTTAAATTCTTCTAAGTTTACAGCAAGCTTTCATTCATCACGCCAACTAGAAATTCTGTGTGTCATCTTGTACCCTCTTAGTCTTTCAACAATGACACCATTCCATCCACCAAAGCATCGTCAGCAAACAGCCACCAACTGCTGTTCACCCTGTCTGCCAGGCCATTTTATATACAGAATAACAACAGTCCTATCACAATTTCCTGGACACTCTTGATGATACCCTTGCCTCTGACAAGCACTCGCCGTTGAGGACAACATACTGGGTTCTATTACTTAAAAAGTCTTCAAGTCATTCACGTATCAGGGAAGCTAATCCGTGGACTGTGGACTTTTGACAACAGTCTGCAGTGAGGCACCACGTCAAACTCTTTCCAGAAATCTGCGAATGGTTTGTAGGATGTCAGGTGAGAAAAGGCCAAGCTGAGATTTGCATGAGTGATGCTTTCCAAATCCTTGCTGATCTGTGGACAGGAGCTTATCTGTCTCAAGGAAATTTATTATATTTGGCTCAGAATGTGTTCAACAATTATGCAGCAAACTGATTTGAAGGATATTGGTCTGTAATTATGCGGGTCCATTCTTTTACCTTTCTTTTATACAGGAGTGACCCGCACTTTTTCCCAGTTGCTTGAGACTTCGCACTGGTTGAGACATTTGCAATAAATGGAAGCTAAGTAACAGATGAATGCTGCAGAGTAGTCTCAGAAAAACTGAATTCGAATTCTGGACATGTTGACTCATTTGGTTTTTAACTCTTTCACTTGCTCTTCTACACCAGGAATGCCCATTACTATGTCCCTCATGTGGGAGTCTGAATGGCAGTCAAACAATGTTATGTCTGTATGATCCTCCTGTGTGAATGATTTCTAAAACACGAAGTATAAAACTTCAGCTTTCCTTTTATTGCCACACCAGACTGGTTGAGAGTGACAGGATAAGTCTTCACTCTACTTAATCAAGAAAGAAAAATTCGGAGTAGGTATTAAAATTCATGGAGAAGAAATAAAAACTTTGAGGTTCGCCGATGACATTGTAATTCTGTCAGAGACAGCAAAGGACTTGGAAGAGCAGTTGAATGGAATGGACAGTGTCTTGAAAGGAGGATATAAGATGAACATCAACAAAAGCAAAACAAGGATAATGGAATGTAGTCTAATTAAGTCGGGTGATGCTGAGGGAATTAGATTAGGAAATGAGGCACTTAAAGTAGTAAAGGAGTTTTGCTATTTGGGGAGCAAAATAACTGATGATGGTCGAAGTAGAGAGGATATAAAATGTAGGCTGGCAATGGCAAGGAAAGCGTTTCTGAAGAAGAGAAATTTGTTAACATCCAATATTGATTTAAGTGTCAGGAAGTAATTTCTGAAAGTATTCGTATGGAGTGTAGCCATGTATGGAAGTGAAACATGGACGATAAATAGTTTGGACAAGAAGAGAATAGAAGCTTTCGAAATGTGGTGCTACAGAAGAATGCTGAAGATTAGATGGGTAGATCACATAACTAATGAGGAAGTATTGAATAGGATTGGGGAGAAGAGAAGTTTGTGGCACAACTTGACCAGAAGAAGGGATCGGTTGGTAGGACATGTTCTGAGGCATCAAGGGATCACCAATTTAGTATTGGAGGGCAGCGTGGAGGGTAAAAATTGTAGGGGGAGACCAAGAGATGAATACACTAAGCAGATTCAGAAGGATGTAGGTTGCAGTAGGTACTGGGAGATGAAAAAGCTTGCACAGGATAGAGTAGCATGGAGAGCTGCATCAAACCAGTCTCAGGACTGAAGACCACAACAACAACAACAACTACTTAATCACTTTCTACATCTACATCTACATTTATACTCCGCAAGCCACCCAAAGGAGTGTGGCAGAGGGCACTTTACGTGCCACTGTCATTGCCTCCCTTTCTTGTTCCAGTCGCGTATGGTTCGCGGGAAGAACGATTACCAGAAAGCCTCCGTGTGTGCTCGAATCTCTTTAATTTTACATTCGTGATCTCCTCTGGAGGTATAAGT
Organism: Schistocerca piceifrons; assembly: GCF_021461385.2. Taxonomy (NCBI): domain Eukaryota; kingdom Metazoa; phylum Arthropoda; class Insecta; order Orthoptera; family Acrididae; genus Schistocerca; species Schistocerca piceifrons. The sequence goes on along the minus strand of NC_060140.1, from coordinate 22,237,006 downwards.
AGGGGGAAGCAATATATTCAATACCTCATCCAGAAACGCAACCTCTCGAAACCTGAACAGCAAGCTACACTGTGATGCAGAGTGCCTCTCTGGCAGACTCTGCCACTTGAGTTTGCTAACCATCTCCGTAACGCTATCACACTTACCAAATGACCCTTTGACGAAATGCGCCGCTCTTCTTTGGATCTTCTCTATCTCCTCTGTCAATCCGACCTGGTATGGATAGCACACTGATGAGCAATACTCAAGTATAGGTCGAACGAGTGTTTTGTAAGCCACCTCCTTTGTTGATGGACTACATTTTCTAAAGACTCTCCCAATGAATCTCAACCTGGCACCCGCCTTCCCAACAATTCATTTTATATGATCATTCCACTTCAAATCGTTCCATACGCATACTCCCAGATATTTTACAGAAGTAACTGCTACCAGTGTTTATTCCGCTATCATATAATCATACAATAAAGGATCCTTCTTTCTATGTATTCAGCTGCCACTCCCTGCACCAAGTGCCTATCCGCTGCAGATCTCCCTGCATTTCGCTGCAATTTTCTAATGCTGCAACTTCTCTGTATACTACAGCATCATCCGCGAAAATCCGCATGGAACTTCCGACACTATCTACTAGGTCATTTATATATATATATTGTGAAAAGCAATGGTCCCATAACACTCCCCTGTGGCACACCAGAGGTTACTTTAACGTCTGTAGTCGTCTCTCCATTGAGAACAACATGCTGTGTTCTGATTGCTCAAAACTATTCAATCCAGCCACACAGCTGGTCTGATATTCCGTAGGCTCTTACTTCGTTTATCAGGCGACAGTGCGGAACTTTATCGAATGCCTTCCGGAGGTCAAGGAAAATGGCATCTACCTGGGAGCCTGTATCTAATATTTTCTGGGTCTCATGAACAAATAAAGCGAGTTGGGTCTCACACGATCACTGTTTCCGGAATCCATGTTGATTCCTACAGAGTAGATTCTGGGTTTCCAGAAGTGACGATATGCGAGCAGAAAACATGTTCTAAAATTCTACAATATATCGATGTCAGAGATATAGGTCTATAGTTTTGCGCATCTGTTCGATGACCCTTCTTGAAGACTGGGACTACCTGTGCTATTTTCCGATCATTTGGAACCTTCCGTTCCTCTAGAGACTTGCGGTACACGGCTGTTAGAAGGGGGGCAAGTTCTTTCTCGTACTCTGTGTAGAATCGAATTGGTATCCCATCAGGTCCAGTGGACTTTCCTCTGTTGAGTGATTTCAGTTGCTTTTCCATTCCTTGGACACTTATTTCGATGTCAGCCATTTTTTCGTTTGTGCGAGGATTTAGAGAAGGAACTGCAGTGCGGTCTTCCTCTGTGAAACAGCTTTGAAAGAAGGTGTTTAGTATTTCAGCTTTACGTGTGTCATCCTCTGTTTCAATGCCATTATCATCCCAGAGTGACTGCTTACATATGTGGCTTTGTGCCTAATGGAGTGGAACATGTCTGTTACAGGACTGGAAGAGGATGTGGTGACTGGATGCACAGGAGAGATGTAGCGCCTGTGTATTTTAAGCGATATAGTGCATATGGCAAGAGGTTGGGGTAGATTTTGCATAAGGATGGACAAGTTATTTTGTAGATGTGGTGAGTGCCAGAATTTTCCAGATTTTGGGCTGTTCTACAGTGCTATGCATGTTAAGAAAGGACTACCAGTAGTGACATTTTTTTCACGGCCTGTTCAAGACTGATGTGTATTTAATAGTTGCCATTCTGCCCTTAATTTTAGATATAACGCTTAAAAAAAAAGGCTCTGAGCACAATGGGACATAACTTCTGAGGTCATCAGTCCCCTAGAACTTAGTACTACTTAAACCTAACTAACCTAAGGACATCACACACACCCATGCCCAAAGCAGGATTCGAACCTGTGACCGCAGCGGTTGCGCGGTTCCAGACTGTAGCGCCTAGAACCGCTTGGCCACCCTGGCCGACAGAAATATAAGGCAGTAGAAGGTGAAGCTAAGGATACCTTTCCTTGATGAGAGTGATATTTACTAATAAACATAGATCAGAGGCTCCTTAAGTTACAGTGAAGATAGCATACTTATCGATATAAATATAATTGAGAATATACAGGTCACTATACAAGTCTGTAATATGATTTGATGAAATGACATACTGTTATATCATATGTAAATGAATTATTTCTCTGTATGTACTGCTGTTTCAATGTCATAAACATTATAGGTGGAACAAATATAAAAATAATTTTAAGTATACCCTTGAAATTAATGGGGCATGCTTGCAAGCCATGGCTTATCAATTATTAACTGTACTGACTGGTACAACTATTCTTTAATAACTGCTGGGTGCCTGCCAAATGAAACAAAATATCAATATCTCTCTGAAAATGATTACACTGTCTAATATTCTTCCTCCACATATAAATCTACATGACATTTTTGGTTGTCAGACAATAAGCTACAAAATATTTCAAACAGGTCTGTACAAGACAAAAAAAAAAAAAAAAAAACAGTGCACAGGATCAAACCAGTTAGCTATTTGGCAAATTGTTTGGTCAAGTAAAGAACAATCTCTTTAACCTGAACAACTTCATTTATGAACATTGATTGTTGTTGTTGTTGTTGTTGTTGTGGCGGTGGTGGTGGTGGTGACAGTCTTCAGTCCAGAGACTGGTTGGATGCAGCTCTCCATGTTACTCTATCCTGTGTAAGCTTCTTCATGTGTGAGTAACAACTGCAAACTACATCCTTCTGAATCTGCTTAGTGTATTCATCTCTTGGTCTCCCTCTACAATTTTTACCCTCCACGCTTCCATCCAGTATTAAATTGATGATCCCTTGATGCCTCAGAACGTGTCCTACCAAAAGATCTCTTCTTCTAGTCAAGTTGTGCCACAAACTCCTCTTTTCCCCAATTCTATTCAGTACCTCCTCATTAGTTACGTGATCTACCCATCCAATCTTCAGAATACTTCTGTAGCACCACATTTCAGAAGTTTCTATTCTCTTCTTGTCTGAACTATTTAGCATCCATGTTTCACTTCCATACAAATACCTTAAGAATGTTTTTCCTGATACTTAAATCTATACTTGACGTTAACAAATTTCTCTTCTTCAGAAATGCTTTCCTTGCCATAACCAGTCTACATTTTATATCGTCTCTACTTTGGCCACCATCAGTTATTTTGCTCCTCAAACAGCAAAACTCATCTACTACTTTAAGTGTCCCTTTCCCTAATCTAATTCCCTTGGCATTACCTGATTTCATTCAACTACATTCCATTATCCTCATTTTGCTTTTGTTGATGTTCATCTTATATCCTCCTATTAAGACACTGTCAATTCCGTTCAATTATTCTTCCCGGTTCTTTGCTGTATCTGACAGAATTACAATGTCATCGGTAAACCTCAAAGTTTTTTATTTCTTCTCCATGGATTTTAATTCCTACTTTGAATTTTTCTTTTGTTTCCTTTACTGCTTGCTCAATATACAGATTGAATAACATTGGGGATAGGCTATAACCCTGTCTCACTCCCTTCCCAATTACTGCTTCCCTTTCATGTCCCTCAACTCTTATAACTGCCATCTGGTTTCTGTACAAATTGTAAATAGCCTTTCGCTCCCTTCAGAATTTGAAAGAGAGTATTCCAGTCAACATTGTCAAAAACTTTCTCTGAGCCAACAAATGCTAGAAACATAGGTTTGCGTTTCCTTAATCTATCTTCTAAGATAAGTCATAGGGTCAGTATTGCCTCACGTGTTCCAACATTTCTACAGAATCCAAACTGATCTTCCCAAGGGCAGAATCTACCAGTTTCTCCATTTGTATGTAAAGAATTCATGCTAGTATTTTGTAGCCGTGACTTATTAAACTGACAGTTCAATAATTTTCACACCTGTCAACATCTGATTTCTTTGGGATTAGAATTATTATATTCTTCTTAAATTCTGAGGGTACTTTACCTGTCTCGCACACCCTGCTCACCAGATAGTAGAGTTTTGTCATGGCTGGCTCTCCTGAGGCTATCAGTAGTTCTAATGGAATGGTGTCTACTCCTGGGGCCTTGTTTCGACTCAGGTCTTTCAGTGCTCTGTAAAATTCTTCATGCAATATCATATCTTACATCTCATCTTCATCCACAGCCTCTTCTATTTCCATAATACTGCCCTCAAGCACACTGCCCTTGTATAGACCCTCTATATACACCTTCCACCTTTCTGCTTACCCTTCTTTGCTTAGGACTGGTTTTCCATCTGAGCTCTTGATATTCATACAAGTGGTTCTCTTTTCTCCACAGTTCTCTTCAATTTTCCTGTACGCAGTATCTATCTTACCCATATATGCCATATATGCCAGAACATCAATCGCGTTTGTCTTCTAGCCATCCCTGCTTAGCCATTTTGCACTTCTGTCAATCTCATTTTTGAGATGTTTGTATCCTTTTTGCCTGCTTCATTTTTATATTCTCTCCTTTCATCAATTAAGTTCAATATCTCGTCTGTTACCCAAAGATTTCTACTAGCTGTCGCCTTTTTCCGTACTTGATCTTCTGGTGCCTCCACTATTTCATCTCTCAAGGCTACCTATTCTTCATCTACAGTATTTCTTTCCCCTGTTCTTGTCAATTGTTCCCTAATGCTCTCTCTGAAACTCTCTATAACCTCTGGTTCTTTCAGTTTATCCAGATCCCATCTCCTTAAATTACTATCTTTTTGCAATTTCTTCAGGTTTAATCTACAGTTCATAACCAATAAACTGTGTCCTGAGTTCACATCTGCCCCTGGAAATGTCTTACAATTTAAAGTCTGGTTCCTCAATCTATTTTACCATTATATAATCTATCTGAAACCCAGTGTCTCCAGACCTCTTACATGTATACAACCTTCTTTCATGGATCTTAAACCAAGTGTTAGTTATGATTAGGTTATGCTCTGTGCAGAATTCTACTAGGGGGCTTCCTCTTTCATTCTTTACCCACCCATCCGTATTCTCCTACTACTTTTCCTTCTATCGAATTCCAGTCCCACATGACTATTTGATTTCTTTCTTCCTTAACTATCTAAATCATTTCTTTTATCACATAATACATCAATTTCTTCATCATCTGCGGAGCTAGTCGGCATATAAACTTGTACTACTGTGATAGGCATGGGCTTCGTGACTATCTTGGCTACAATAATACGTTCATTATGCTGTTCATAGTAGCTTATCCGTGTTCCTATTTTTTTTTATTCATTATTACACCAACTCCTGCATTACCACTATTTGATTTTGTATTTATAACCCTGTACTCACCTGACCAGAAGTCTTGTTCCTCCTACTACAGAACCTCACCAATTCCCACTATATATAACTTTAAGCTGTCCGTTTCCCTTTTTAAATTTTCTAACCTACCTGAGGTCTGACACTCCACCCACTGATCCGTAGAATGCCAGTTTTCTTTCTCCTGATAATGACGTACTCCTGACTAGTCCTTGCCCAGAGATCCAATTGGGGGACTATTTTACGTCCGGAATTGATTGTATCATAAGACAAAGGCAGTTGCAAATTACAGTACATAGTGAAGTGAAAATTATTATGTGATGTTTAATTCTCAAGATCAATAAACGTCTATCCAATTTAATAGTGACAACTTTAAAAAAATGACTGACACTTACTACAAAATAAGAATCATTAGTAGTTTTAACAATGGAAACTGCCACAGTTATCATGGAGGTTGTTTCCTCCACCCTCCTTTCTCACAAAAACGACTTGAGATGGAACGAACATAACAGAATCAAAGTAATGAGACAGCTTTTGACAGTAGCTTTTCCGCTTAATCACTGACATGCAATTCTGACTTTGCGGGTATTGTCCACTTCCCTACAAGACATTAAGCTGGTCTATATAGTGGATGTAGTAGAACAGTCCATCAAAAGTTTGCAATAAACTTCATGGCAGTGAGTGTGATCTGTAGCCCAGTAGAATTGTGCTGCGTGAGAAAAACTCTTCTCTCCTCAGTCTCAAAATTTCATCTTTTAGGTTAGTTAGCATAATTTTGTGGTGTCCTGGAATGGGTCCTCCAGGTTCTGCATTATCGAAAAGAATCACACCATTTTTTATGGACATCATCTAACTGCAGGTGGTTAAGTCATCAAAAACTGGTTAGTTGGTTGATTTGGTGGAGGGCACTAAACAGCAAGGTCATCAGTCCCATCATGTTGGGGAAGGATGGGGGAAGGAAGTCGGAAATGCCCTTTCAAAGGAACCAGTGTGCTAACCACTGCGCCACCTCGTTCGGTTGAGATCAAGAACAAACAAACTTTGGGATAAAAATGTCTTATGTAAAGCATTAAATCTGACATTCAGCAGGATGTAAAGATGCTTTTCACTGTAATATCTGATAGGCAATACCAGGAACATTGCTTTTTACATACATCCATTTCCTTAAAGTACTCACATCTGCTGTATCTTCTCGATACATCATGGGAAACGTTTGTGAATAACTATGTCTCGAGTTGTGTTTCTGTGAGGAATTCTGTGATCTACTTGCATTTTTTTTTATGGATTTGTACAACAGATGAAATTCTGAAACATCACAGCTACTACTAGTATTATGACAAAAACACTAATACAATATTAGCAGAAAGGTTCACCATCAGTTATAACACAATCAGCAACCAAGTCAACACGAAAAAACAAATAGGAGATTTTACTTTTAGAATGACCCGCATACACAATCATAATTGCGTATGAATGTCTGGTAGTAAGTTACCTGAAGCATTGGCCTGGGCCTGTTCTTCCCGCCCGGCCTGATCGCTGATTGGCATTGGCCTGGCTAATAGGATATATTTGTAGAGCATCCATACCAATACGGGGATTGTAGACTTTCAGTTTGCAGTAACCTGAATCTACCACATACATTATTCCATCCACTGCAAAACAAACAAAACATAAAAGTGAAGATGTGAAAACAAAAAAATCCTCATGCATAATAGGTACCTGGTTAAACGCAAAGAGACATGCCAGAATGCCAATATGGTGTGCTGCAGACTCTTCCCTGACAATTTTATTGTAAATGATTGCTTAATAAAATACTTATTGTATTCCAGAAACCAAATGGTTAGTAGACTCATGAAAATCAAATAATTTTCTTTATATTTTTCACAGTCAAGACTTAAAAACTTGATATGATCAATGTGGAAAGACGACTACGTAATCATTATTTACTACACTGGAGGTATATGTATTTATTATGTACTACATATTTTTATTTACTACTTCAATAACTCATAATTTGCCTGGAGCCTGAGTTCACTGTCAGGTGACTATTCACAGTGTGTCAACAGTTAGCAAGATTACAAGGATAATCAAAACTCCAAAGGAATGAGGTGGTTCCTCTTTCTGTGTACTGTTGAAGGCACTGTGGTGCAGGGTAGTTGGTAACATCAGCACACGGCTTTTAGAGAACAGATTAACGCTAAAATGCAAGGCATACGGTTTCTGACATGGAACGCTTGCAAAAGTAAAATTTTTGTGGCCCAAGATGGTCAAAAAGTCAGCCAAGATGGCTATTTTAAATTCTTAGGGCTGAGGGTAGGTGGAAAGCTTTAGTGGAAGCATCTAATTGAAGATATTGTGCATAATCTGAATGCTGATATATTCAATATAAGAATAGTCTGCACTATCTCTGATACTGAAACTCAAAGGCTTGTTTACTTTGCTTATTTTTAATCTTGTACCTGTATGGTGTAATATTTTGGAGTTAACTCTATGGAGTTACCAAGAACGAAAGGGCGGATGGGCTGAGTTGTGATGTTAATTCATGAACTTCAAGTAGGCTACTGTTCAAGTGTCTTACAATTCTGTGTCATGCCTGTACATATGTTCCATCATTGTTGTTGATGATACTGACTCGTTCTGAAGGAACAGCAACATTCATTCAGTAAACACTGGATGGAGAAATGGTATGCACTTGGATAAAACTTTCTTAAACATTGTACAAAAAGTTGTGCACTATTCAGCAAGTTTCATTTTCAACAGGCTTCCAGTGGAACTGAAAAAGTTGAGTGATAAATCACAAGTATTTAAACTGACACTGAAGGATTTCTTGTGTCACATTCCTCCCTCACATTAGTTCAGAACTTTTCTCTGTAACAAATTATTTACTCATTACTCTCCTTCAATTTTTTTCATGTTTTATTAATTCTTTTGTTTATACATCTTCTAATTCGCATTTGGCAAACTATGTATGGACTCGTTCCATGACTGAGCACTTCTGACTCACATGGTCCCACAGAACTTGATTAGTAAATAAATAAAAATAAAAAAAATAAAAAATTTTTATAGGTAGGTGGGCAAAACAGTGTCAACGACAAGCAGACAGGCTAAGCTAATTAATCTTAAGATTAGCAATGTATGAAAAAGATAGATTGCTATTCACCGCAGAGATGACATGTCGAGTTGCAGACAGGCACAACAAAGACACACTTACATATTAGCTTTTGGCCAAAGTCTTCTTCAGAAAAGGAAACATACACACACATTCATTCACACTCAGCTGCTGGAGACTGTAGTCGTGTGTGTGTGTGTGTGTGTGTGTGTGTGTGTGTGTGTGTGTGTGTGTGTGTGTGTGAGAGAGAGAGAGAGAGAGAGAGAGAGAGAGAGAGAGAGAGAGAAATTACTATACAAGGTTATGACAGTATCATTTAGAGCATATATGGATTAAACACATCAGAGGTGCAGCTCCTGAAATGGCTCTTAAAATGGCTAGAAAAAATTGCTGTTGCAGCAATCAAGATTATCAATAAATTTGGTAAATTAACATATAACTGGGCGGTTTTTTAGGTTAAAGGGTCTCGGAAAAACACAAGAAGGGCTTCAGTCATGAAGGATGCAGGCTAAACACAGGAAGAACGTAGATACAGGAATCAGTTGTAAATTGTCGTAGCTGTGTTGGGAAATTACCAGGGCTCAAAGTGCTAATAGAAAGCACTGATGCTCAAATCGTTATAGGCACTGAAAGCTGGTTAAAGCCGGATATAAGCTCAGCCGAAATTTTTGCAAAGAACCTAACCATGTTCCGAAAAGATAGGCTAAACACGGTTAGTGGTGGTGTGTTTGTTGCTGTCACAAGTAGTTTAACTTGTCGCAAAATTGAAGTAGATACTTCCTGTGAGTTAGTATGGGCAGAGGTCATTGTTGGCAACCAGAATAAAATAATAATTGGATCCTTTTACTGACCTCCCAGTTCAGATGATACAGTTGTTGAAAGGTTCAAAGAAAACTTGTGTCTGATTTCAAACACGTACCTGACTCATACGATAATAGTTGGTGGTGACTTTAATTTACCCTCCATATGTTGGCGAAAATACATGTTTAATTCTCGAGGTACGCATGAAATACCATCCGAAATTGTGCTAAAAGCATTCTCTGAAAATTGTTTTGAGCAGTTAGTTCATGAGGCCACGCGAATAGTAAACGGTTGTGAAAACACACTTGACCTGTTAGCAACAAATAATCCTGAGTTAATAACGAGCATCAAAACCAATATTGGGATTAGTGAACACAGGGTTGTCGAAGCGAGATTGAATATTGTAATCCCCAAATCCTTGGAAAATAAGCGAAAAATATACCTACTCAAAAAAAGCAGATAAAAATTCACTTGACGCCTTCCTGAGAGACAATCTCCACTCATTCCAAATTAATAATATAAGTGTAGACCAGATGTGGCTTAAATTCAAAGAAACAGTATTGGCAGCAATCGAGAGATTTATACCAAATAAATTAACAAACGACGGAGCTGATCCACCTTGGTTCACAAAACAAGTTAGAACACTGTTGAAGAAACAGCGAAACAAACATGCCAAATTTAAACAGACACAAAATCCCCAAGATTGGCGATCCTTTACAGAAGCTAGAAATTTAGGGCGGAGTTCAATACGAGACGCCTATAACAGTTTCCACAACGAAACTTTGTCTCGAAACCTGGCAGAAAATCCAAAGAGATTCTGGTTGTATGTGAAGTATGTTAACGGCAAGAAACAATCAATGCCTTCTCTGCATGATAGCAATGGAGATACTATCGAAGACAGTGCTGCCAAAGCAGAGTTACTAAACACAGCCTTCCGAAATGCCTTCACAAAAGAAGATGAAGTAAATATTTCAGAAGTTGAATCAATAACAGCTGCCAACATGAGTAATGTACAAGTAATTATCCTCAGAGTAGTGAAGCAACTCAAATCACTTAATAAAAGCGAGTCTTCTGGTCCAGACTGTATACCAATTAGGTTCCTTTCCGAGTATGCTGATGCAGTAGCTTCATACTTAACAATCACATACAACTGTTCGCTCGACGAAAGATGTCTACCCCAAGACTGGAAAGTTGCACAGGTCACACCAATATTTAAGAAAGGTAGTAGGAGTAATCCACTACATTACAGGCCCATGTCGTTAACGTCGATATGCAGCAGGATTTTAGAACATATATTGTGTTCGAACATTATGAATTACCTCAAAGGAAATGGTCTATTGACACACAGTCAACATGGGTTTAGAAAACATCGTTCCTGTGAAACACAACTAGCTCTTTATTCACATGAAGTGCTGAGTGCTATTGACAAGGGATTTCGTATCGATTCCGTATTCCTGAATTTCTGGAAAGCTTTTGACACTGTACCACACAAACAGCTCGTACTGAAATTGCGTGCATATGGAATATCGTCTCAGTTATGTGACTGGATTTGTGATTTCCTGTCAGAGAGGTTACAGTTTGTAGTAATTGACGGAAAGTCATCGAGTAAAACAGAATTGCAGATGACACTGTCATTTATCGACTAATAAAGTCATCAGAAGATCAAAACAAACTGTAAAATGATTAGAAAAAATATCTGAATGGTGCGAAAAGTGGCAGTTGACCCTAAATAATGAAAAGTGTGAGGTCATCCACATGAGTGCTAAAAGGAACTCGTTAAACTTCGGTTAGACTATAAATCAGTCTAATCTAAAAGCCGTAAATTCAACTAAATACCTAGGTATTACAATTACAAACAACTTACATTGGAATGAAGTAACAGACCTACTAAGGAGACTGCGTACACTACGCTTGTCCGTCCTCTTTTAGAATACTGCTGCGCGGTGTGGGATCCTTACCAGATAGGACTGATGGAGTACATTGAAAAAGTTCAAAGAAAGGCAGCAAGTTTTGTATTATCGTGAAATATGGGAGAGAGTGTCACAGAAATGATGCAGGATTTGGACTGGAAATCATTAAAAGAAAGGCATTTTTCGTTGCGAAGGAATCTTCTCATGAAATTCCAATCACCAACTTTCTCCTCTGAATGCGAAAATGTTTTGTTGACACCGACCTACATAGGGAGAAATGAACATCACGATAAAATAAGGGAAAATCAGAGGTCGTACAGAAAGATATAAGGGTTCATTCTTTCCGCGCGGTTTACGAGATTGGAATAATAGAGACTTGTGAAGGTGGTTCGATGAACCCTCTGCCAGGCACTTAAATGTGATTTGCAGAGTATCCATGTAGATGTAGATATATGAATTAAAAAAATAGCTTTTTTCTTTTAGTCGTACTTTACAAATATTTACTAGTGTCACACATTTTAGCATCATGATGGCATCATCTGGCACTTCACAGTTACATGTATGTTAATTTTTAATATTGTACATTCTTTTGAAGTGTTATGAGGTCAATTTTCTGGTTGTACCAGTGAGGAGTTATGTACAGAAAGATTAGTTTATTTCAGTGTGTACCTTATGTAAATTGTTCATTTAAATCACCTCATTTCAGTACATAATCTCACCACAACATCCGACAAACAGACTTCACCATGTTTCAGAAAAACCTTGAATTAAAAATTATTGTACACACAAATGTAAAGCACCTGATTATGCTGCCAAAACATGCCATGCTAATAAACACCAGTAAAAAGCGACTTAACCAAAAAAAAAAAATAATTTAAATTTTGTAATACAGTCACTGATCTCAAGACATTCCATAACACATGGATAAATTTAAGTTTAAAGTTATGAATAAGGATACAACATGATGAACTAATGTTCTAAATTGGCTACTACTTATTACAATAATTACAACACACAAAGGATAACATTGTGCATGTAATAGTGACTGTCACTAAGATGAAATACCATAGACAAGGGTTTAGAGTCATGACGCTATATCGACAAAATTGGTCATTTTGACTTATTTCCTTCACCACTGCCTTGGAAAACCAATCTACTGAACGTCAACACAGTGGAGGACCTGTCTTCAACAGTTCCACAGACAGTGTGTAATGTATCCACAAATTTACTTTAATACTCCATACACACACACACACACACACACACACACACACACACACACACACAGAGTCAACATAATACTTGCAATATTGTTAACGACAGTACTTGCCCATAGTTGTGCTATGTGGAATAAATCAAACAACTGTTACTTTTATCATTTAGGCTTTGCTGTTGTGCATTATACATGTTTTTCAGAGGAGGAGAAATCCATAATCTTTTCAATCAAAAGTGTACTACAGAAGGAAATTAAAGTTCATTTACCTTCCTCAATGCGCTTTAATCATCCGAAAGCAATACTTTTGCAGTCTGTGGTAAGTTATTTTTCATTACTCACAGTAAATAAGCCATTATCATATTAACTAAATTTAGATATTTATGCAGGATGTACACAATTGCAAGTTAAAACCATATGCTTGCATGTAACATTGCAATTTTATTGCAGAAAATGACACACGTATTATAGAAAGCAGTTCTATGACACGTGAAGATGCTAAAAAATTGTTGAACACTGCTGGTGTTTCAGATGTGGATCCGTAATCTGATGACTCCTTAAAGCATCCTAATTATCAGCCAGCAACAAAGGCTGATAGTGAACTCTCAATACATTCTGTAGTGTTTCACTGGTATCTTTACAGATACATACAATAATTATCTTTTGTTTCTCATATATTGTCTCATGTTGATTACTCTGTGTTGTTTTAAGTCAAATGGCAATATAATTATGAGCTATCTAATTTTTGGAAGCACTATAAAACATGTATAAATCTCTACAACAAACTGTTAAGAATTTTTAAAGGAGTAAGTATTCCATGTTACTGTTACTTCTACAACGTCAGATGTACTGCCCACAGCACCAAGGTGTCTAACGTATCCATAACTATGCCTATCTTTTTGTTATTTAGTACTTAATGCTGAAGTTGACAAAATTTTTGAATAAGCATAAAAACACACTAACAACCATGATGTATCACAATTATCAGTGCCATGAAGTTAGTAGTAACAATGATAGCATTTCCACGGTTGCAAAATTCCTTTTGCCTTTATCTCAAAACACACATTTTGCACATACATTGTTACGACTCTAAACCCACGAATATTTCACCGAATAGTGAAAACTTTCTATTACTTAGTGTCACAGCAGGTTCTAGTTTAAGTTAAGAATTCTGTTTATATATTTTATGATTAAAACAACAGTTTACTCAAGCCATGCTCAGATGGTGAGATCTGAAAATATTTCACATTAAGTTAGTAAACAGCATTAGGGAAACCTTAAAAAGTGAGAGCAAAATGGGTAACAAAAGGGCAAGAAAGTGAACTAATGAGAGCAGGAGAGTGAACTAAGAAGAGGTTTTCCATGTTTCTTTACCTGTCAGTGAAGTTTCTGCAATATTGGTTGCAACAACACACTTCCTGAGTCCTTCTGGTGATCTCTGGAAGATCTTTGCTTGCAGATCTGATGGCAGTTGTGAATAAATTGGAAGAACAGAAAGCTGAGGAGCATTATCTATTTCCCCAAGTCTCTCAGCAAGAACTTCACATGTTACCTCAATATCCTCCTGCCCAGGCATAAAAATGAGGATATCTCCTGTTAAAAAGTGAGAATGTGAAATATTTAGAATGGCCATTTAATGATTTTCAAACAATATACTTTTACAAGGTAACAATACATCAGATGAAGAATTAATACCTCCAATAATTTTTGTTTGATACTGATACCTTCGTTTGGCTGCAGATGAATCTGTAGAGCTTGCTTCACAGCAGCATCAACATAATCTTCCACTGGGTTTTTGCTGAAGAAAATTTCCACAGGAAATGTTCTTCCCGGAATCGTGAATGTTGGGACATTACCAAAAAATGTAGAAAATTTTGTAGCATCCATAGTAGCTGAGGTAACTATCAATTTTAGATCATGTCTCCTAGCAACAACCTGAAACAGACAAGTGAAGTTGTATGACCTGGCTTTCTTGCAAATACTCCATTACCACCATGTATAATTTGTGCTGGTCATTGCATGATACAGGAAGGAAGACATGAAGGAAGCAAGGAAGATTTGAGTTTAACATCCCCTCAACATCAAGGTCATTAGAGGCAGAGCACAAGCTCGGATGGTGTCAAGGGTGAGGAAGGAAATCGGCCGTGCCCTTTGAAAGGGACCATCCCAATATTTGCCAGGACTGATTTAGAGAAATCATGGAAAACCTAAATGTGGATGGCCAGACACAGGTTTGAACTGTCATTGAACTGAATTCGAATCCAGTGTTACACAGGGGTGCTTGCAAATACTCCACTACCTCCCAGTAATTTGTGCCAGTCTCATGTCAAACTGTGAATTTGGTGGTGTCTCTCTCTCTCTCTCTCTCTCTCTCTCTCTCTCTCTCTCTCTCTCTCTCTCTCTCTCTCTCTCTCTCTCTCTCCTCAAAAGCTATGAATATCCGGGGACAAAACTTAACCTACAATAAGATTTACAGAATACAAACGATATTGTTTTAGGAAAACTTATGCAAGACTCATCACTAAAAGATTTGTAAAAGACGCCAACTTTCCTAAGGAAGGAATACTAAGATTGAACATTGTCGTGAGTTGGAGGAAGGAAATTGGCTGTCTCCTTTTCCAAAGAATCATTCCAATATTTGCCCTAAGTGAAAACACAGAAAAGTTAAACCTGGATAACCAGATGGTGATGTGAACCACTGTCCTCATAAATGTTGTCAATTGTTCCAACAGCAGTGCCATCTCATTTAGTCCAAAATAGCTAAGAATGCCTTTTGACACTGAGAACTGCTCAAAATACAATTCCCATGGTCAAAGCAAAAACTGGAGATTGAACCTCTCATACAAACCTAGTGTGTCAAACTCGCTCAATCTCCAATCATGTATGCCCCCTCTTCTCTTTTGGCTTAGTGCAGCCCTGTACAAGGTGACACTGCCTCGCATCACCCAGCCTCAAGCATTTTCTTTGCTGGAAGTGCTTTTAGCATGACGGGTGAAGTGCAACACAAGGGTGTATACGTGGACAAGGATTTCCCTGTTAAAAATACACTTTCTCCCAGGTGACAGTATATTTTTCCTTATCAATCATTTGAATGGTTATGGTTTTATACACGGGTGTACAATTTCCCTGCACTTTAGAAAACGAAACTCAGGGAAAAAGACACGTTTTGGAAATATCTTTGATGTGCAGCAACATGTACGCTGCGTATTTTCGTATTACGAAAGTATACATTGAAATTCCACCAAACACCGCATGTTACTTTCCGAATCATTGAAATCGAGATTTCGATGCGCTTTTGTAAGCCGTTCGTAGCTCATATCACGTGATCTCGCTGGCCGATGACAGCGGATATTCAGAGCCTAGGACACGTGATGATTGATTGATGTAGTCAACCAACAGCAACATCACTGTTAAGTAGCACGAACACACAAACGGAAAGTTAATAGTTTATATTAATATACATAGTGTTGCTACAAGAAAAACAAAGCTTTCACATATAATAGTGTTCCCAAGCTACAAGAGAAGCTAAGTTTTCGCGTATACTGTTGATCGTTTTTGCGCGTGTTACTCTTTTAAGAAATATCACACAAATGTGCCAGTAAAATTTTTAATAATGACATAAATGTCTGATCTTCAGCGTTCGAAATTCTTCTAAATGGCTCGTCATCAAAGAGTTGATTTTTAAATGAGAGTCAAACGCTCTGTGATTTAATAAATTCATGGTACATTCTTGCTCATAGTTCAACTTACGTAAAAGGATATTTACTTTGAAAGTAACGCTTTTCAAACCACTATTCGCAATATTTTCCCGTTCGTTTCAGCAGTTGCCAGAGAGCGCAGATAACAGGCGACCCCGCGCCTGGGTAGCTATCGTGACGTAGGAAGCCCGTACGTACGTGCGTGTAAACATTTAAAGATCATACATTATATCATAAAAGAAACAAGAGATCAGAGGATACTGCAAGAGCATCGGAATTTATTAAAATGTGCACATTCATTATGTCCGGATTTCCAATGAAGTAGACCTCGGCCTGATATTAAGCGTTTCAGTGTGGTTTTCGGAATGTAAATTTTCTTGGAGCACCAGTACTGTATTATATCATGTTTGGTTCTTTATTATGGCATAATGCCAAACGTGCTAGAAAATGAAAACGTGCACTTGAAATGCAGCGAACAATTTAAACTAGCCAGTACTGTGAAATCAAACATTTCGTTTCAAATACTTGACTGCCTCGGCGGAAAAGGTTAACGAAAGTCAAATATCTTTAGCAAACAGACAAAAATAACGTCATTGTTCCTCAAGGCGATTAATGCTTGACTGTCAGAAAGGTGGAAATAAAATAAAATATGAAACTAATGACAATTTAGCCTTTCGTAATTATGTGAATGTGTTTTAATTCACTTGATAGCTCCCGGCCAGAGATATCCGTTTTGTTTTCATTTGACGTCAGAGTAAACGAAGGGAAAACAGCAAAATGTTAACACGGTTCACGTGGAGACTACCCACTATAACGCAGACTGCTCTGCGCAAGAGCCCCGGATCTATGACATTTGCGAACCGGGTCAACACTAAAAAAATCGGATTTTCAAAATAGACCCTATGTTCATCTTGTAGTGCACATCTTTCTGAAAAGTCTGAAACATAAAACTTCTGTATTCGCGGAAATGTAAGACATATTGTTTGGTCTTAAGTATGCCAAAGTGCAGTGCCACGCCTCTTCATAAAGCATTTTTCTACCGCACGTCCAAAATACACTCCTGGAAATTGAAATAAGAACACCGTGAATTCATTGTCCCAGGAAGGGGAAACTTTATTGACACATTCCTGTGGTCAGATACATCACATGATCACACTGACAGAACCACAGGCACATAGACACAGGCAACAGAGCATGCACAATGTCGGCACTAGTACAGTGTATATCCACCTTTCGCAGCAATGCAGGCTGCTATTCTCCCATGGAGACGATCGTAGAGACGCTGGATGTAGTCCTGTGGAACGGCTTGCCATGTCATTTCCACCTGGCGCCTCAGTTGGACCAGCGTTCGTGCTGGACGTGCAGACCGCGTGATACGACGCTTCATCCTGTCCCAAACATGCTCAATGGGGGACAGATCCGGAGATCTTGCTGGCCTGGGTAGTTGACTTACACTTTCTAGAGCACGTTGGGTGGCACGGGATACATGCGGACGTGCATTGTCCTGTTGGAACAGAAAGTTCCCTTGCCGGTCTAGGAATGGTAGAACGATGGGTTCGATGACGGTTTGGATGTACCGTGCACTATTCAGTGTCCCCTCGACGATCACCAGTGGTGTACGGCCAGTGTAGGAGATCGCTCCCCACACCATGATGCCGGGTGTTGGCCCTGTGTGCCTCGGTCGTATGCAGTCCTGATTGTGGCGCTCACCTGCACGGCGCCAAACACGCATACGACCATCATTGGCACCAAGGCAGAGGCGACTCTCATCGCTGAAGACGACACGTCTCCATTCGTCCCTTCATTCACGCCTGTCGCGACACCACTGGAGGCGGGCTGCACGATGTTGGGGCGTGAGCGGAAGACGGCCTAACGGTGTGCGGGACCGTAGCCCAGCTTCACGGAGACGGTTGCGAATGGTCCTCGCCGATACCCCAGGAGCAACAGTGTCCCTAATTTGCTGGGAAGTGGCGGTGCGGTCCCCTACGGCACTGCGTAGGATCCTACGGTCTTGGCGTGCATCCGTGCGTCGCTGCGGTCCGGTCCCAGGTCGACGGGCACGTGCACCTTCCGCCGACCACTGGCGACAACATCGATGTACTGTGGAGACCTCACGCCCCACGTGTTGAGCAATTCGGCGGTACGTCCACCCGGCCTCCCGCATGCCCACTATACGCCCTCGCTCAAAGTCCATCAACTGCACATACGGTTCATGTCCACGCTGTCGCGGCTTGCTACCAGTGTTAAAGACTGCGATGCAGCTCCGTATGCCACGGCAAACTGGCTGACACTGACGGCCGCGGTGCACAAATGCTGCGCAGCTAGCGCCATTCGACGGCCAACACCGCGGTTCCTGGTGTGTCCGCTGTGCCGTGCGTGTGATCATTGCTTGTACAGCCCTCTCGCAGTGTCCGGAGCAAGTATGGTGGGTCTGACACACCGGTGTCAATGTGTTCTTTTTTCCATTTCCAGGAGTGTATATTCAGGACAGTGGGAATTGAAATGTCCTTTGGTGCCTCTCTTGCTCCCAGTCGCCCGGTTTGACAGCCTGGCCCTCTTTAAAAAAAATCTCGCAATTAATAGCGGATGGGATTATTTGTAATCGAGAGAACTCTTCAGAAAATCTGAACTCTTCATTGCCTATTACTTAATAACTTGCTATTTTGTGTGACATAAAATTAAATATAGGATATATAAAACCACTACTGACAAGGGATAAGCTAGAAATTACACATTTCTTCAAAGCTCAACTCCTACCATTTTTCTCTCTAATCTTGCTACAGCTTTACATGGCGTGCCTTCCTTTCTGCTACAGAATCTATTACCTCATCAAAGTTCGTCAAACGATTTGCTACATGAAAAATCGAAATGTCGTTATCTAATATTGAAAAAGCTGTTAATACAAATAATACCCAAGACTGGTGTGGTTTCTCGATCCGATTACGTCTATTTTGTCACTGTCTGTTACATAAAACAAAATAGGCCTTTCTAATATGGCAGCAATTTTGTAACACACACCAAATAAACGAGACTGCTTTGGCACAAATGGCCATTTTTATAACACAACATAATATAATTCACGAAGTACCAATATCAAATGCCTATTAGGCCTACTACAAGCAAAAAGCTTTATGTTAGGAAATTGTTTCACATTTCATTCACAAGTACCAGTGTCTCAAGCACGAGATCGAAAAGAAGTACTACAAAATTTTTATATAAATTTGGAAGCGTCTTATTCTTCCATAATTTGTGTCATGTCCCCGTTTCTTCTCCTTCCCCGTTCTTACAAACAATCTTGTCATCACCACTTCTGTATCTATACCTGCCATTGTCAAAATTTGTTCGCCGATTAACTTCCCCAACCCTGCCAGAATCAAAGGTTTAGTTATCCCGCGATAATTTTGCGGTTAGGTGTTATTACGTGTTCGTACAACACATGTTCCTCATTACTTCCAAAACAGAACTTAGGCAGCTGCTAGCCGGAGACGGTACTACTGGTCCTTACTAGTGTAGCGATCTGGCAAAAAATTTTCTGTCAAAATTTCATTTTCTTGGATACACCGAGAAGATAATAAGTAATCTTTCTTACCTGTTATTCCTGTTAGTCGTTTATTTCCATTCTGGTAGTTTGAATCTATGGATTTCGCTAGTAATTATAAAAACAATGCTGATCATTCGCAAACCCAATCAACCACATAATCAGACAGCGATTGGCATTCATCCGTTCGGCTTTACTCCCTCAGTTCGTATAGCCCCGTCCCCTTTTGTCTGCGGAAAGCTTATTTCTAGATGCGACGAGGATTCTCCTTCAGAGACATCACGTACACTATGCATGCATCCAAAAGTCATCTTCAACTTTTATATTCCTGTCTTCCTCAGTTGCGTGTAATATTACGGTATATTAATAATTTTTACTTATGGACCGTCTGACAGCAACTGAATAAAACACAATTTTAGTGCCATACGCGTTTCGCCTATATTTTCTGCAAGGCATCATCAATAGCAGGTTGCGTGGACAATTTCCTGCTTTAAAACAAGCGTTCAGTGCATGGTGTTGTGGAATGGGGAAAAAAACCGCAAATTGGCGTTCATAAGAAGAAGAACAACACCAAAAATGCAACAGGCGCGTAATATATAGGAAATTGTCCACGCAACCTGCCACTGATGATGCCTTGCAGAAAATAAAGGCGAAATGCGTATGGCACTAAAATTGTGTTTTATTCAGTTGCTGTCAGACGGTCCATAAGTAAAAATTATTAATATACCGTAATATTCAAAAGTCAACTTATGATTCATTCAGAAATCAACTTAAAATGAGTTCAAAATCATGTGAATAATCGATAGACAAATGTGCGCTGGATGTTAGGCGCTTTGTGAAACAAGTTTTTTTTTTCCCTCAAGAATATGAATTTGGCGCCCCCTTTTCCCGGTAGCATCTAGCTGCTTGCTGCGACTGCTTGCACAGCCAACAGCCACATTCATGTAGCCAGAAGCGGGAGAATCTACTACTCAAACGTGACTCAACTGCGCATACGCATGAGCCCACGCGTAGTTGCTAAAACAAATCGAATGTAAACAGTAGCGACTTCACGCTCATTGGAGGCAATTTGTTGTCATGAAGCACTGTATAGTCTTCCTAAAGCCTTTGACACATTTTCAATTGGCAGACGCTTGCATGAGCACTGTTTGTCGTCGTTGTACATGGCGCATTTCCTTTGCAATTTAAGTTATTTTCGTTTTTTTCTCTCGTTTATGTTTTATTGTTGAAGTATTATTCTGCAGTAGCGGGATACAGTAATATCCTTTTTTAGGATATCGGTTCTTACCAGTCAAAATTACAAAAATTTAACTGAAAACTAAAACAATGAACAATTCCCGGAATTCTAAAAATATCCCGGGTTTTTCCCGGTTTTCTCCCGGATGAAAAAATTCCCGGGTTTTTCCCGGATCTCCCGGGTCGTATACACCCTGAACACCCTCAAAGGGTTGCTAGCAAGGATATCATGCTTCCATTACACCGTAAAGTAACAGTGATGACTACAGTGGCTTTTGTTTCTTATCCCTGCAATCGCTGTATTTCTAGAGTGGAAATGGCCTATACCCTGTGGACATATAAAGAGAAAATTGAAATTATGGAGGATTTAGTTATGACAATGGGTGCTAGCTTGAGATTTTATAATGAAATAGTCTGTGCAAAGGAAAGAACTGCTTGCAAATACTGTCCCAAAAAGTTTTGGCAATCATAATGCCATAGCTTGTGAATGAAGATATGAATAAAATCCATCACAAACATTTCTTGACACAGAAAGATTGTCTATTAGTTCTATTACAACATGGCCCTTTCTTAGTGCTTCCACCACAGCAATCTGTTTTGAGAACTAAAAGTTTTAATTATGAATGTTTAAAAACTATTGCTTCTTTTCTTGCAGCACAGGAATGGTGGGGAAAAAAAATCTGTCAAGTTATGGAGGTTACACAGGAGGCGAAAGATACTATGTTCTCCTATCTGGGTAAATTCCTGGGTGAGAGTGTTGGTGAGTTTCATGTTCCACAGATCATTCTGCACGATAAATTGTAATGATGTGGAACGAGTCATTTCACATTGAAACAGCAAATTAATTTGTAAAGTTTGTAAATATGGCTACATGTTGAATATTTATGAGATTTTATTTTTATTTTTTAAATATACAGATATGAGTTAGTAGTTCCAGAACACCACCTTTTACACATTACAATAGAGTACACATTACAATGGAATAGAAGGAGTTGACAAGGAGAAACTTCTCCAGTTCGTGTTCAAATTTTACTTTGTTGTCTGTCAGACATTTTATATCATTGGATACACGATCAAAAATTTTAGTTCTAGCTTTGTGCACTGCTTTTTGTGCTAAAGACAACCTTAATGAGGAGAAACGAATGTAACTTTTCCTTCTGGTATTGTAATTATGTATCATTCTTCCTTTTGAACTCTAGTGGACCATTGTCAACAAACTTCATGAGGGAATAGGTATGGTGAAGTAGTAGTCGGAATGTTCTACTTCTTAGACAGATGTCTACAAGACAATCACAGGTGGGCACCATATATTATTCTTACAGTGTGTTTTTAAGCAAATGATTGAACTATGTTGTTTTAGGAGTTCCAAAATCTGCTGCTTTCAATTTAAATTTTCATCAATATGGACACCTAAAAATTTTGAAGTTTCCACCCCTTTTATTAATTCTTCACCATGTCTTAACTTATAACTGGTGTAGTGCCCCTACATGTGCGGAGCTGAATATGCAGTGTCTTTTTAAAACAGAGGGCGAGACCATTCGCAGAAACCAGTCAACTGTAGTTTTAAGAACAATGATACCATTTCTTCTGTTGCTGTATGTATCCTTGAACTAATTGCAATACTAGTGTCATCTGCAAAAAGAACTAATTCTGCTTGTTGCATATTAGACAGATGATTTAAGTACTGGAACAGACTTGTTTTTACAATTAGCTTCTGTCTTTAACAATATGTTGCTTGTACAAATAAAACTGAAGTAACAAAAGCAATGTGTTTAAGATGTGTTTCTTCACAAAATTCTGAAAGAAACTAACACCAATGAAACTCTTTGTAAGGAAATCTTGTTCTTAAGGATATGAGATTTCTGATATAAGTAAAATGACAAATAAAACCTCATTCTAACAAGTTGCACCTGCTATGAAACCTATTTCTGTGACCACAGCGATAAAATTTACCTTGAAAAATACTGGCATCATTAAAAATATCTGATGTCATGTAAGTAAACTGCTGGCCATTAAAACTGCAACATAAGGAAGGAAGGCAAATAACAAAATTTTGAAAATTATATGTATGCAACATAGTAGGAAAGTAACATGAGTAAATTTGGGAGGGAGGGAGGGGGGGGGGGTTACAGGGTGTGTGAAATTTAGCACAACACACACACACACACACACACACAACGCTGTAACCTGGCTGGGCACTCATTTGGACTGAGCTGGGATTACACATAAGGGTGTGTCATTTCACACTGATCCACCTTTATGACAGAGTCCACAAATCAGCTGGTGAGTGACGATGTGTGAGTCTCTCAGGAACCTAAGAACAGATGTTTCAGATGGGTGTGTGACATGGAGAATGTGCCGGCCAGGCCAACAGTTGAACACTCTGTGCACCAAGACAGGCAAAGACAGCACAGGAACTGTGCAGTCTAGTGTTGTGTTAGACCCTTATGCATTAGTTCCCCTCAGAGCTTTCACACATGGTTATGTCACTCGAGAGGTTGTATGCAGAACGAAAACTTAAGTGTAAGGACTGTGTGGTCCCATTCCTGAGTACAATGTTGTTGTCGGGTGCAATACTTTCGGCAGATTTCTCTCTGCTGCCATACCAAAACAATGATCACCGCACTGACAGATTGTGGCGCTCCAGACACTGCTGCATTGTCAGTGTGGATACTTGTCTTGCTGCAAATGAGTCCAGTTCCTGACTCCAGGTAGGTGATGTGGCTTTATACCCCGCACTGTCTGGCAAACAATATAACTGTCCTATACGGCACTAGTTAGTGGTGACACTGAGATTCTGTCCGGCATTGAGTCTGGCCCTGCAGTACCCATCAACTCCATGACAATAGTGGAATCCCAACCGACACAGGCAGGAATATTGCAGAATGATAAACTGCAGTTTGACATCTGAATCCCATGTACAAACTCGTATCTAGCATAACTTGTAAGCTGCAACTAGTGAATATGTAAATGACTGTATTAACATGTTATGTCAGTATGAATAATAATTCGATCAACATAAATGTTCAAAGTCAATAGTTCTCAAGAGCCAAAAATGAAACAGTCATACAAAGGTTCAACCAAAGCAAAACAAAGTCCAAACACACACACTACCAGAGGGAAATTTCATAAAACAAAAGAGGGGGGAAAATTTAGTGTAATGGAAAATGTCACTTGCTATGATACTGAAAATGTGAAATGAAAAATATCTGTCCCACACAAATTATGGGGCAGTTGCATGACATCCTAGGTCAAAATTATTTAAATATACTTTTTTTTCCTCCTTCTTTGGCAACTTTCCTGAACTAGTGAAACCTTGGGAAGGACTTGTAGTCATGTTCCCCCAACCCTCTTTGTATTCTCTTTATCTCAATGAGATTTTTGCTCCCTCATTTGCACCTTCCAACATAAATTTGATGGCATTTCATACAATAACATATGTCAAGTTATAAAGATCTTTCCCAGCAACTAAGGTGTGGAGAACTCTTTAAATACACAGGTTGACAAGCAACAATCAACTGAGAAGGCCACCTCTTGGGAACAAAGAAATGGAATCGCTCAGCACTCAGGACAACAACGCATTACTGCACAAAGCTAAGGTGTTTGGTACGACCTCTAACTTCACCTACATGACGTTAACCCATATGCTGCACACCACATGTACCTGAAGATGAGATGTTAAATATTAAAATGAAATGGGCAGTATTAATAAACTAATATGTAATTGTTTATGGAAATTATTATTTGGAAATAATGAGATAGTCTATGCTGGATGGAAACAGGTACCTATTTATAATTTGACCAAACAAGAATAAGCCTTTTAAAATCAAGCAAAAACAAAGAAATCAAGTACCTTCCTATAAAAGATCTGAATTTTCTAACAGCCTGAGATTTTACATCTTTTTTAATCTGTTTCATGGTACTTGCTCTGGGTTTTGTTTTCTTACCAGATTCAAAGCAAGTACTTTAAAAAAACTTCATATTTGACTTTTATATTTTGGAAATAGAAAAAAAGTCTTTTCTGGTATACATAGTACACATGATATGTGATCTGTAACTGTTGGAACTTAGAAAGATTACCCTTATCTAAAAACAGTGATTAAGAGGTATGCACTAAATGATTTGCATAGAAGTTAATACTGTAAGTTCTTGGCTGTGCTGTACAAGCAACAACTGCATCACTTATGTAGAAGGAAAATGTGAGATATGAACAATGATTGATGCAACTGAATTAATTAACTGTCTGAATTTTAATTAGACAAAGAGACAAAAATGCATGTTATTTAGTAATCCAAAATACAATATAGAATATAATAAAAAATATAGATCTAAAAAGATTTTTCAAATTTTCCTTGAAATTATACAAATTAATGTTCAGTTTCTAGTTTTTAAATAATTTCAGAAAAGAACATATATACAGTTCTTATAATATGAGTTTAAGTGCAAGACCGCTATCACAAGACTAAGGTGATTATCCTGAAACACACAGAAGATATGACATACTTAAATTCCGCTTAGAAGGTACAGATTATAGAGTTAAGATAGCATCCTGTTATCTGATGCATGGCGGTTTATGATATCTCAGTTTTACTATCTGCTTAAATACACACCTTCATTGATAGAGCAGGTTTTGAGATGTGCAGCTGTATTAAGACAACTTGTCTTTAGCTTCAGTTTAATTGAAAACTTGTGTCTTGTGTTCATCCAGTAGCAATAAATTTATCGTTACATCACTACAGTTTATCAGTGGAACTAACCATGGACATATATATGTAAGTTACAACACTGTCAGAATGTTCTGAACTGGCTACATTTTTTTCTTGACTTCTGTGTAAAGTACTATGTAAGCTGTATCACCCCAAGAAAAACCAAGTAAACATTGGAAAAATTAATTGGATGAAATATAACAATTTTAGCAGTCTACAAATTCACAATGTAGGAAAGTGTTTCCAAAATACTGTCTAAGGAATAATATTGCACTTTTTCAAAAAGTTGTTTTTAATGGCAACATTAAATGAGGATACATAGAACTCTGTTAAATAATGTAATTTACAGCATGGACAACAAATATTCAGAAAATAGAATGCTAAGAGATATGTAGTTCTCATTCAGCTAGCAGCTTCGAAGGTAACAGATGTAGTGTTATGTTTGCCCTCTCTGTTAGAGTGTCTGAGTTAAGTGATGTTAACTAGGTTGAGTGGCAGAGAGAACTGCGACACATGACGGCTACCAGTTGTTTTCAGGACTGTTTGTGTACAGTACCTTATACATTTTTCTCTTGCAGGTTTGCCTTCACAGCACTGCCTCAGTCAAAAAAAGGAAGAACACAAAATAATATGGGAGGGAAAGGAAAACAAAAGACCACAAAAATGAATGGTGAGCTATTTTCATAAATACATAGCAACATTATTATAATCTACTACAGTAGCGGTGCTCTGTCTACAGTATATATATATATATATATATATATAATGGAGGCTGTTTTTTGTGAACACTGCAATGGCTAATTTTCTGGTAACTGTACATCACTGACAAATGTACGATAAAAAGGCTTCAGTTGCTCGATGCTTAATTAAAGAAAATACATTACAGCATCAAATAAAAAATGCAATGCTCTTGTTACACGATTATTGTTAAAGACACTAACATGACTACCAATACAATAAGCACACTCAGGACGAGGAAAAAGTGGCAAATGTATAACATTCTGTGTTTTGTAAAGTGGCAAATTATTACTGGAATGCTCGAAAACTATTTGCAGTTAGTAAAGTGTACATGGCTACAAAGTATGCAACCTATTCTTGTCAGTTAATTCCATGGATTATTAGCATTATAAATCACAATGATGCGATGGGAACAGACAACTGGGACAATTAAAATCCTTATAAATGAAGCAGCCAATTGTGTTTGCATACTTTAGAGCTTAAAATGATGTTTACTATGGCAAGACACATGTTCTTTTTCACATTAATTAAGTCGCAGTTTTCTTTGCTTTTAGATATAACGCAATATTGAGGTAATCTTGTGTTGTGTGGGTAAGAGATAAGATATACCACTTCCCTGATAACAGAGGCTTGTCAGCCGGTCCGAACCAATAGCCTGTCTTTTGTGATAGGTGTGTTAGAAGTCACAGTCCACTCTGAAATTTGATACATGACTTGTGCAGGTACCGGGAAAGTGTCAACCATGAAGTTCACAGTGAGGACTACATCTAAATGGCTATCAGGTGATGAAAAAAGGATCTTCTGCAATGTTATGGAAAGTGGTGACATTATAGAAGTGCAAAATGACACCTTACATATATGGGGTATTGGCATAAAAACAAGTAAGTGATATACATAATTTGGTTTTTGCACTTTTAGTATTATATTTAAGTGCTATCTTATAAAATTTTCATTTGACAGAGACCAAAGATGGAAACAAAATAGAAGTTGCATATTATAAGCCATCAAATGAACCAAATGTAATGGGTAAAATAGTACGGGAACCACTGGAAAACTTTTGGACTGAAGGTTCACAGATCAGAATAAACAACAGCAGTGACAAAACACATCAGCATCATAGTGAGGAAGAAGTTGTCCAACGAGTGGAACATGTAATATAAAACTGTTACAAAAAAATTGCTACAAATGATAGCAGGTTAAGAATAAATTTCTAATTTTATTTATTTTTACAGGCACTTCAACACAAAAGCAGAAAGTGGCATAATTCTGAACACTTTGCATTCTGGTGTCGACATGGAGAAAAACTGACAGACAAACGACAGGTATGAAATTTAATTTTAACTAAGTTCATTATTTGTGAGATGGAAAGCAAAAAGGACCTCATGTCAAAAATTTTGGGTTTTGAGCGTAATTTTTATGTTCAAGATTAAATTCGGAACATAAAAAAAAAGAGATCTCTACCTTTAAATCTGAGTGAGTTAAAAGAGGTTTAAAGTTTCACTTTATCGCCACTGATTAATTTGACATATTTATGAGACAAATTTTGCTTCTATATCACCCTAAAAATGTCCTCTGTCAAACAGTAAAGACTTATTTAAGTTAACATTAAGAGGTTAACCTCTTCAGACCAACAGCACATTGCAGTGTACAAAAATTTAAAACCAAATAAATGACTCCAAACTGAGAAAAATCAGTGTGCTCCACAAACTCCCCCCCCCCCCCCCCCCCCCCAGTATTGGAATTTTTACTCCACGTTATGAAATATATTCGATCAAATTTTGCTGCTAAAAGCCACCTAAAATTCACAAAACCCTCAAATATAAATTACTGGGGTCCCATATTATATAGTGGTCAAAGGATTTGATTTTTCACTTCTAAAATACCTGCGTCGGTAGATCGTCCACAAAGAGCATTTTTGCCTCTCCTTTTTGTCTTTTGTTCTAGAATATCTGGCTGGGCAGGTTCCTCCTCGAGATCCTCACTGTCACTGACTTGAGGTTCTGGTCCTGTATCTGCTTCTACTTCGGGACACTTTCTATTTCTCTTCACAACAGATCCTCTTTTTACAAAGACAGTATTTTCATTGTCTTGTCATCCCTGCTGGAATTACTGCCAAGAAACCAAACAAGCCCATTTTCGTTTGCAAAGATGCAGTGTACAAATTCATTTCCATCCATGAACATTTTGCAGTGTACACTACCTTTGTAACTAATGATGAACTCAAACTGAATATATTTACTAAATATATTCAATTTGAGTTCATCATTTGTATGTGAGGCACTTTGTTAGCAATATTATTCTTTAAGAGATTTAGTCAGTCAGATGTATTCACAGCAACTTCACCTTTTTTGCTCCTAGTAGCAACAGCAGAGTTAACATGTGTTGTAGGTGTGGGTTTTTGTTGCTACAGTAATGTTAACTGTCAGCTGGGATTTTAGGGCTGCAAACTGCAGATTGGTAACATCAGTAGGCGTTTGTAACTTTCATATAAAAAGGGGACCATTTGTCTTGTTTGGCATTATTGTATACATAATACATTCTTTTTTTATATACACAGATTCTCTGAGCCATTTAAAGTGCTGATAAAATTTAGAAAATACTGTTTTGTGAAATACTGTTTTGTGAACCACTGCATACACATCACTGAGCTTTCCAAAGGTGGTCTCTTGTTACTTCTCTGTAACAACAAGAGGCCTTTTCTCAAAAGACTGACATCAATTGCTTTTAATGATATAACTGACTTCTGTTGGATTCAAACAACTTTCAAATGATATAAGTGTATACGGAATGAAGTAAATTACAATAATATGCAAAAAAAAGAAAATAAAACAATGGAAAATCCAGGATGGAATAATGACAGTATTATGAAAAGGAAAGCTGCTATTTGCTTAGTGGAGATGCTGATTCACAGATAGGCCTATCTGTGACTCAGCATTCTGCTATGTAGTGAGTAGCAACTATCCTTTTCATAATATTGTTGAAAAAAGAAAATAGGCATTTTAGACAACCCTGAATGTTTTTGCTTGTACCGAAAATTTTACTTCTCTGACAAGAGGCCCTTTTTTCTTTCCATCTCGCATTTTTTGATGCTTTTTTTACTGAAACAAGTGCAGTGGGAAATGTTAACTTCATATGTTGTTATTCATGTAACAACAGGGTCTGCATATTTGCTACGGTTTTTTTGTAATACACAAGACTGTGATCTTCAAAGTTATTATCTCTGTCATTTTTAGATTTCTGAGAATTGCAGGTTCAGTGATGATAGGTCTTACAAGGGTGTACATGTTAGACAGCTTGAATAAAAGACAGCTGAGCACGTATTATTACACAAGTACTTGAAATGGATCAAAAATATAGAATAATTTACATTAAAATCATTTACCTAAAAAATGTACAGATTAAGAGAAAGTGTGGCTTTCTTTTGTTTATTGTTATCAGACCTGAACACCTTAAACAAGCAAGACTTGAATTTTGGCTGAACAAGTAAAAGGCAATAGTATTGTTTAAATTACATAAGAAAGGGGAAATATTAAATGAAACAACAAGTTTACTGTTACCAGTCACCATGACTGGTAACAGTAAACTTGTTGTTTCATTTAATGTCAGTAACAGTCACGGTAAAGCCTAACCTAAAAATGTTCGCATTTAAAGGGGAAATACTCTCTTTGAAACTAAATATGATGAATTATTATTAAACCTACAGTATAAATTAGCCTAACAAGTGAAAAATATATAAATTTAAAAGAAATTATGATAATGAAGCTGCACTCAATGAAAAGACAGGTTGAAACACCTTTGCACATTGCTATAGTTGTTCCTACTGGAGAATATGCCCTTGCTTTCTTCTATGCTGAGAGACAGACAGATACAGAAAGATGTACAATTTAATGTCAAATCCGGATCACAATACTACTTGATGTTTTTCACAGATGGAAAGTATTTTCAGAGGGGAATGTCACAGTACTGTCACCAAAAACTGTAGGACCAAACACATGCTGTATCCCAAAAACTTGTATCTGCAGCCTACTATCACTTAACTCTGAAACCACCAACAAACATATTTCAAAACAAAGGGAGTATTCAAATATTTTGTGATTAAGCAGTGTTTCTTGAACAATAAATGTGTACAACGTCATACTTAGTTCAAGTCTTTCTTCTTCAGTTTAATAATGACTTGTTAAATGAGGTAGTGCTTTACACACAAGAAACTCTGTATGTAACTTCACATCCTATTTCCCATTCCATTCTTCAACACTCCACAAGATCACATAAGTTCCTCATACTCCATAAATAAATATTTTTAAAAATTAACATTAAACAGTGTAACAATGTCTTTAGAAGGATTTGCTATTCTTGATGAGGACGATCCTTTTTGAAAAATGAGTTCTTTTCTATTTTTAGGTGTTACATCAAAGCTCAATGGGCTAAAGCATTGATGAGTTCAAAGTGTTGCAATGTTAATTAAAATTTATCCATAATCTAGGCTGAGCAATGTAAAAGAATATGTAACTCGATGTTTAGCTTATATTTTTAATTTCCATGTGCATGAACCACATATCTTCCACTTTAGGGATTGTTTATAACAGCTTCTGCACTTTTACGCAAGGTTTATGATGTAATAAGATACATCGCTTATAAAATTATGTATCATCAATAACTCTCTGTGCTGCTCCCACAAAGGAGTAACATCACTTTTGCAACATTATATTTATTTGAATTTTAACTCTGCTACTGTCTATGAACTGCTTCCTTGTTATTCTTTTTTAATTATCAAGTCCCACAAAATTTTGGAAAATTCACCGGCAAACTTAATACTGAAGCACAATGAGTGACATTTCATTAAATGTTATGCTTTTAGCATACTGTGTTGATTTACGTAAATGATATCAAAATGGGAAAGGTAACTATTGATGGCTGAACAAAGTTGCTCAGTAATGGTCAGTGTTTGGCATGAAGTCAAATGTCTGCATTGCATCATTTTTCGCTCTCTTCTTGACAGCTTGACATATGTGTAAGAAGTCACAAAAAAGGACAGATAGAACCTATTCCTCATTATTGCTAGTTAATACAAACTCGAAATTTCTTTCAAATATTGAAACACTATTCTCAGTTCAGGTAAATGTCAGATTTATTTTCAATTTTGAGCTTATAAATACTAGGTATTATCTCTGCTGAAACAGCGATGACTGACGATAAAAGAAACATACTAATAAAATAGAAAGAAACCTCTCTGGAATAAAAAGAGAAAAACAAGAAAAAGAAAACAAAACTGCTGTTCTAGGACATATGTGTGAAAAATTAAGAAACATGAGATGTTATGAAGCAAAAGAGATGTGCAAGTTTGCTTTTTGGAATAATATTTGTACATGGAATAATGAAATCCACTGAAATGATGCTGCCTAGTTAGAGTAAGTCCATCAAGGAATGTGCATGCAGTTCTTGCTCCTCCAGACTCATCATTAATTTTACATAATCTATATACAAGCAAGACAATTATTCTGCTTACAATGCCTGTAATATGAAACACTATGGCCTCAAAATGATTTGAACTAAATGAATTCCTACACAGTGCACAAACATATTAATTAATAAAAACTGCATCAATGTAAGTGTGGTTTTATAGCAAATTTTTAACATAAAATTATTTACTTGCAGATGTCTGATGTCGCAAAGTGGGGGAGTTTGTCTGCATCGGCTGGTGTGTGGATGTTTATGAGAAAGAGACACAACACACAATGAATGATGTGTAACAATATTTTTTTCATCTCTCATCTTATTTAATGTCATTTGCACATATCTGTATATCACCTGTATATAGTTTCTATCCAATTCAACTTTGTCTTAGGTGTATTTATTTTTTATTTTTTTTACTACTGCAGATGAATCAATAAATTGTACATATGAACAGATTAATTGTTTTCATTTTACAAATTTCTATAACAAACACAATGTAGCTGGAGATAATTTAAACATGAAGAAATTTGTTGATTTGGCATATTTCCATTCACTAATAAGCAAAGGAATCCTTTGTAATGAAAATAATATCTTTAGAGCATCTATAAAAAAATTCAGTATTTTGACAACTATTTGAAACTATATATACATAATGTCCTTTGCTAACAAACTAGCTTGCAATTATCAATATTTCTCTTTTATCAAAAAAGATGCATAACATGAATCTAATATAAAAAGACCAGTCCATAAAGATTTCAAGGTCTTAACATTAGTACAGAAGGTAGTAAGATTCATGGCTACATTTGTATTTAATGCACTTCCGCAGTGTATTAAATGTCTTTTTAGTAATATAGTGGAATTTAGTGTGAGGTAAGACTTTCAGTTGGGCAGTCTGTTTTATTACAATGAAGAGTATCTTCACATGGACTCTTCAAATGAATGTATTACATTATAGTGTAATTCATATTAATATTATAATAAAGCTCGTGACGCATGATAGTGATCTCCTTAACAGAGCACGCTGGCCACTTTGTCACACTGCAGATATCGTAGAACTGATACCAGTCGGTCATGTGACCCTCCACTGGTGACGCAAGTCATGGCAGTGAAATGCCAGCTGATTGTATGGAATTTAGTACTGTAAGATGTTCGTAGAATGCACTCCTTCAACAAGCAAATTTCTAAACATACCCGTGTCCTGCATACCAGAATATGGTGGACATCATGTACAGATGACCTCAATCCCTATCATTTACAGCAGATGCAACATCTTCGAGAAGGAGCTGAGGAAAGATGATTGGAATTTTTTCGAACCTAATTGCAAATCCAATTGTTACGGAATCAATGACACTCATAACTCACATTGGTGGTCTGACGAAATCACACATGCTTCTGTGGAGACATGTTTTCAAAAACACTTCCCTGTAAATATGAGATGCGGTATGTGCACATTCTAGTCATTAGGTGACCCATCGTCTAAACAACACCCTCGGGAGATGGATTGGCATAAACTGTCACATTTCTTGACCACCTACGTCCCTGGTCCTACCTCTTCAAATTTTTGCCTGTGGGGATGGTAGAAAGGTGAAGTGTACAAAGAAAAAGTAAATACAAAGAGATGAGTTTGTTGTTCACATTATGAACTTTGCTGTCCTCGTAAAAGAAAGTGAAGATAACCTCACAAGAGTTACATATAGCGCTGCAAAGAGAATTCGAATGTGTAGTCAAATCATAGTTGGAATTAACGAAAATCAATTTTGGACTTCATCATTTGTCGGTGTCTAACACATTCCGTGAATATTTGCTTAGGTTACAATGTAACAGCTGTAGCTCTGTAACGAATGAAAATTGCACAAATGTTATACAGAATGTTTTATTCAAATTAGTCAGTACTACCACCTCCTAAAATATTCACTATTCTTCCTGAAACACACTGTAGTACAGAAACACTGTTTTCAATTTTAGTGGTTTGGAAGGACTAGAATAATTCCTAATTAAGTATTTACACTGGGAAAGGTTTCTGTCCTGTGTACAGAAACTTTCAGTTTATATGATATGAAACACTACAAAAAGAAAAACAGCTAACGAAACTGTTTATGACTTACATGAGGCTGCTCTGCCCTCTTTGATTTTCTTCATAATTAAAGGATTTGAAGGTCAGTGACCAGACATACATTTTCTAATGCAGTACGAAGCAATTCTTAAAGGCGCATGTAAAAATCACCTTTGAAAAATAGAAAATATTTGACAGCTATTAACACAATCACCCTTGTGATGAGTTGTAGGTTGCAGGATATGACTACATAATTTAAACTGGATGACATGCTCAGCTTGGCAACGCAAGCTTCACTATATGAATGCATGGGGTCCAATTTCTAACTAACAGATAACTCTCAAAAGTATTCTAAAATGAAGCACGGCCACAAATATAACGTGGCAGATGATCGCACCAAACAACCAACATAGTGAAGCGATTAGTTAGTGGTGGTGATGAGGAGGGTTTGCAAAGGCTTGCTGATACTCTTTTCAACAGTGATAATGAAGTATGTGATTTGCCTTTTAGTGATACAGGTATGAAGAACCACAAGCACTAGTTCAATGTAAATATATTTATGTATAAATACAAAGATGAGGTGACTTACCGAACAAAAACGCTGGCAGGTCGATAGACCACAAACAAACACAAACATACACACAAAATTCAAGCTTTCGCAACAAATTGTTGCCTCATCAGGAAAGAGGGAAGGAGAGGGGAAGACGAAAGGAAGTGGGTTTTAAAGGAGAGGGTAAGGAGTCATTCCAATCCCGGGAGCGGAAAGACTTACCTTAGGGGGAAAAAAGGACAGGTATACACTCGCACACACGCACATATCCATCCACACATACAGACACAAGCAGACATATTTAAAGACCTTTGAAAAAAAAAAAAAAGTCCAACATAGCCCAGCTGTAACCAACACCTTTTCGCCTTTTTTCATTCCAGATCTCCTGTTTCTTTCCGGTTCACCTTTATCTCTCCCCATATATTTTTATTTTCATTTTCATTTCACCTCATGTTAACACTTTCCACCTTCTAATACCATGTCACCCTCACAACACCCCCACAATGACCCCATTAAGTTTTATTTACATTCCCTCCGCAAACATGCCTTCGCCCTAGCCAGATTACACTCCCATATTCTATTTTCTCAGGCTTGTCTGACATTTGGCATCACCCCCAAAGGCCTTACACTTAAAGTTCCCATCTCTGGCTGCAACCCTTCCTTCCATCAGTCCCTATACCAGTTCCAAACTGAACAATCCATTGCCCTCACCCACCTAATCCTTCACCTACACATCAACTCAGCCAATGAACACACCCGTCAACTCCTATCCTTAATAAAAGTCCTTAATCTTTCCTCTCCCACATCCACACCGGCTGTCCAGAGCATCCTCCTACAGGCCAACCGTAAATTAGAACAGCATGCCACCCTCCACCTCAAAAAACTATCCAATCTCCTGGTTTCCCACCTCCGGAAAGGCAACTCACTCACCCTTCACAACCTTTCCAGCAAACCTCAACCTCCTCTCATTGCACACAAACCCAGTCTCTCCCATCTACTCAATCTCCCACTTCCAGCTCCACTCCCTCCAAAACCTCAAAATTCCGATCAACACAATCTGGAACCACAACACCCTAATTCAGTAGTTAACCTTTCCTCCAAACCTCTCTAGGTCTTTAAATATGTCTGCTTGTGTCTGTATGTGTGGATGGATATGTGCGTGTGTGCGAGTGTATACCTGTCCTTTTTTCCCCCTAAGGTAAGTCTTTCCGCTCCCGGGATTGGAATGACTCCTTACCCTCTCCTTTAAAACCCACTTCCTTTCGTCTTCCCCTCTCCTTCCCTCTTTCCTGATGAGGCAACAATTTGTTGCGAAAGCTTGAATTTTGTGTGTATGTTTGTGTTTGTTTGTGGTCTATCGACCTGCCAGCGTTTTTGTTCGGTAAGTCACCTCATCTTTGTATTTATATATAATTTTTCCCACGTGGAATGTTTCCTTCCATTATATAAATATATTTATGAACGTATTGATGAAAGTGATGATAATGATGAGTGTGCACTGGCCTCTTCAACACATGTTCATAGTATGACACAGACTAAACAAAGTGAATGGGACTGGAAAAAAAACTGATAATAACCCTGTTATCCTTTTACATTCTATGTCTGAAGTGGGGCTTGCGAAAATTTGTTTAATAAATGTACATGCAGCATGTGAACTATACATTTTTAGAATATATGGATGGGGCAATTGTTCAAACAGATTTTTGATGAGACTAATGTCTATGCGAGGAAACAACTGAACAATAAAGGCGGCACAAAAATTGCTTATATGAGAAAACAACTGAACAACAAACACAGAAAAAGAAGCTGAAAAGGTGATAAATTGTTTGAAATTATGCTGGATGAGATTAGGACATATTTTGCATTACTTATCCTGATATCACAATTGCAAAAATCTGGAACGAAATTGTACTGGCACAAAAATAGGACTTTGGAGACAGCTATTTGTCATGACACAATGAGTAGAGAGGGATTCAATATTATTTTGTATCATGGCTGAAGAGAAAGCAGACTGAAGTGATACACAGAAAAAAGTAGGGCCCATCATTTAGTATTTTCTTTTAAAATTTTTGAATTATACTTTCCTTACCAGGACACAGCTGTAGAAGAAAGTCTAATGAACTTCAGAGGCTGCCTTTCTTATGTTGAACGCAATATCCATACACGGGCAACATATCATGTACAGTTCTAAAAAATTGTGAATCTAGTTCTGGTTACTGCCTCTCTTTCAAAATTTATACCGGTGATGACGTGACAGGTCCTACCTTTCTGGGCAGTACAAATATAGTGCTAAAATGTGTAAACCATAGTTGGATAAAGGTTGCACATTACTTATGGATAACTGGCATTCTTCCCTTGACTTATTTACAAGACCGACAAACAACTAGGCAAATTATGGATGTCCATCCTACTGCATGGGCGAGGGACTTCAGCTGATGATATGTGTGAGAGAAAATGCCACCATGGCTGTACCTTGAGAATGTCCTCATTGTCTCACACGACCAGTTTCGGCGGCACAATACCACCATCCTCAGGCCCCACCACTGCCAAAAGAGTATCAAATTTCCTTGGTGCATTTATTTTGGGGTCATTGTTACTAGTATACGTAGGCTAGCTTTCGACAGGAGTCTCTACTTGACACCATGTTGTCTCTCAAACAACACAGTGTTGAGCAGAGATTCCTGAGGAAAGCTAGCCCACGTATACTAGTAACAATGACCCCACAATAAATGCGCCAAGGAGAAATTTGATACTCTTTTGGCAGTGGTGGGGCCTGAGGATGGCGGTATTGTGCTGCCGAAACTGGTCGTGTGAGACAATGAGGACATTCTCAAGGTACAGCTGTGGCGGTACTTTTTCTCACACACCAAGACAAATGTTGTAGGCACTTAAGACAAAACAGAATAGAACATGTCTCAGGACATCCCCTTTGGAGGGGGGGGGGGGGGAAGAGGAGCCATAGACAACACGAGAGGTTGTCCTCTTACATATATTGCATGTGAAGTGGCACTGTAAAGATGTCTGGTTTTTGTATGTTAAACATGAATCTGTATACATGATGGGAAAAGACAAACCAAGAAGACAGAAAAGTCAGACACCATGAGACAAGGCAATAAAACTAAATTACCACTGAACATCAGAATCGAGTAGGACACACAAACCTTCAAGAAAGCTCTCTTTCCAGTCACGTGATGTACAGTGAAGGGATACACATTGGAGGCTGCTACTGTGGTTGCTAACTGTGGTGGGGTGCACACAAGGATTTTTTAGATTAGGCAACTCTCTAACCAATCTAGATAACGATAGCTGTATGAAACCCAGAAGTATCAGTGTAAGATCAAAAGAAATGCCTTCCACAGGTGAAAATATTAAAATCCTAATGGTTAACTACTGAAGCATTTGCAACGAAGTGCCAGAGTTTGAGGCGCTCCTGAAAAAACAGTGAAGTTCGCATAATACTAGGTACAGAAAGCTGGTTGAAGCCTGAATTTCATAGCAGTGAGATTTTTGGGGACAAATTAAGTGTGTATCAAAAGAATAGGCAAATGGAAAATGAAGATGGTGTATTTTTCACAATAGACGGGAAACTCAAATCAGATCGTTGGGGCAAGACCCACTATCAGTAATGGGCATAAAATAATAATTGGATCCTTCTATCACCCACAAACTCATCTCCCGATGTAACTGAAAACTTTAGAGAAAACCTCAGTTCACTTGTACACAAGTTCCCTGTTATCACTGGAGGAGATGTTAATCATCCAACGATGAATTGGGATAGTTACAGTTTTGTTAGTGGTGGGTGTGACAAGACATACTGTGAAATGTCACTAAATACTTTCTCTGAAAACTACCTAGAACTGATAACTCGAAACCCCACTCATGATAGAAGTATACGGGATCTAATGGCAACACACAAACCTGACCTCTTTCAGGACGTCCGCACTGAAACTGGTATCAGTGAACATGATGCAGTTGAGGCAACAGTGATTACCAAAGAACAAAGGACAGCTAAAAGAAGCAGAAAGATATTATATTCAGTAAAATAGATAAAAAATCAGTAGTGTCATATCTCAATGAGGAACTTGAAACTTTCAGTGCAGAGCAGAAGTATTTTGAGGAGCTATGGCTCAAGTTTAAAAGAATGGTTGACCATGCACTGGAAAAATATGTACCTAGTAGAACAGCTCATAACTGGAGGGACCCTCAATGGTACACAGTCACTGTAAGGAAACTTCTAAGGAAATAGAGATCACTGCATAATAGATGAAAAACAAAGCATACATGAAAAACAAAAGCATAGATGAAAAACAAAAGCATAGAACTATAGACAGAGAGATGCTGAATAAAATGTGCTTGGCTGTCAAGACAGCAATGTGTTAAGCCTTCAATAACTAACGTAGCAGAATACTGTCAAATGATTGTTCACAAAACTCAAAGAAATTATGGTCAAAACCCAAGGAAATTATGGTCAATGTAAAGCCTGTTAGTGGCACCAAAGTTAGTGTCCAGTCCATAGTGAATGAGACAAGAACTGAAATTGAGGGCAGCAAAGCAAAAGCTGAAATGCTTTATTCTGCTTTCAAAAGCTCCTTTACAAAGGAAAACCCAGCCGAATTGTCTCAATTTAATCCTCCTACCACTGAAAAGATGAGTGAAATAAGTGTTATGATTAGCATTGTTGAGAAACAGCTGTAATTATTAAAACTGATCACACCTCCAAGGCCTGGTGGAATCTCTAACAGATTCTATACTGAATCTGTGGCTAAGTTAGCCCTTGTTCTAACAATAACCTATTGTAGATCCCTTGAACAAAAAGCCTTGCCCAGTTCTTGGAAA
The DNA here is from genome assembly GCF_021461385.2 of Schistocerca piceifrons. NCBI lineage: Eukaryota > Metazoa > Arthropoda > Insecta > Orthoptera > Acrididae > Schistocerca > Schistocerca piceifrons. Next base: position 22,197,888 of record NC_060140.1, on the reverse strand, counting down.
AAAGCACAGGTCACACCCGTCTACAAGAACGGTAGTAGAAGTGATCCACAAAAATACTGTCCAATATCCTTGACTTCGATTTGTTATAAAATCTCAGAACATGTTCTGAGTGCCAACATAATGAGGTATAATGAGGTATCGCGAACAGAACAACCTCGTATATGCCAACCAGCATTGATTCAAAATATATCAAACACATGAAACACAACTTACACTTTTCTCACATGGCACACTGAAAGCTTTGGATCAATAGAGTCAGGTAGATGCAGTATTTCTTGATTTTCAAAAAGTGTCTGATTCAGTGCTACACCTACGCTTATTGTCGTAAGTATGATTACATGGAGTCTCAAGTGAAATTTGTGACTGGATTGAGGACTTTTTGGTAGGGAGGATGCAGCATTTTTTCTTGGATGGAGAGTCATTGTCAATCGTAGAAGTACTTCAGATGGGCACAGGGAAGTGTGTTGTGATCCTTGTTGTTTATGTTGCAGATTGTCGACCTTGCAGACAATGTTAATAGTAACCGCCGGCTTTTAGCAGACAATTCAGTTATCTATAATGAAATATTGTCTGATAGAAGCTGCATAAATATTCAGTCAGTTTTTAACATTTCAAAGTGGTGCGGAATCGGCCAACCCGTACAAATACCCGATTATAGCACTTTGTGGATATACGAAATGGACTGATCACATAGGCTCAGTCATGAGTAAAGAAAGTGCTAGACTTTAGTTTATTGGTAGAATACTGGGGAAGTGCAATCAGTCTACAAAGGGGATTGCTTACAAATCATTTGTGTGATTGGTTCTAGAATATTGCCCACATGTGTCCTACCAGTACCAAACAGGACTAACAGGGGATATTGAACATATACAGAGAGTGTTTGTTTGATCCATGGGAGAGTGTAAAGAGATACTGAAGAAAATGAACTGGCAGACTCTTGAAGATATAAGCTACCCCGAGAAAATCTTTTCAAGAAACGGCTTTAAATGATGACTCTAGGAATATACTACAACACCCTGCATATTGCTCACATAGGGATTATGAGGGTAAGCTTAGAACATTTACAGCACAAACAGAGGCATTCAAACAATCATTCTTTCCACAGTCCCTATATGAAGAAATGGGAAACAACCCTAGTAAGGGTACAGTGGGATGCATCGTCTATCATGCTCTTCAGAGTGGTTTGCAGAGTATAAATGTAGATGTAGATCCCAGCCTCAAACTAAGCCCACCAGTTTCCACCCCCTCTCTCTTATCACCTCATCCCTATTCACATCCCCTCACCCTCATTTTGTGCCACCCTCACCCAACAAACCCACCCATCTTTTCCTTTCCCTGCTCCTCTCATTTTCCACTCCCCCACAATAGACTCCCAATACTGTACCTAGTGGCAGTCTTATGGTGCCTCCATCTAGTCCCTGATTGCTCAATGCTCTACCAGACATCTTCTCTTCCCCCCTCCATATCCTGCTACCCCATCATATGGTGAAGAGCAATTAATCTTTTTCTTTATATTGTTGATATTCAAACTTGGAATTTTCACTGTTTAATTTATAGTGCATTTTTTGTCAAATTTAAACAACCTTTACTAGAATATAACTGATTATGAATTTAAATTTGGACTGTGCAATATACAAGAAGTCATAATTTTCTATATACCTGTGTAGGTTACAGACACTGTGATAGCAATAGCTCCAAAAAACAACTTCTTCCTCCATGCACAAAATTCTGTATAAACATAAATTTAGATAAACAGTGTCTGTGGTATGAAGTGCATAATATAAAATGAATAGTTCAGCCCATAATTGAGAACAGTATTCAGATAATTTTGTGTTCTTCTAATAATTTCCGGGTATGCAGCCGGATCCCGTCGACATTCTGCCACGATATTTCGGCCCAGAGACGTCCGGCCATCATCAGGTGAGTACACAACTACTGAAGAGCCCAGGTGCAGTCGCGGTATTTATGCTGAATCTCGCGCATGTGAAATGTACTGGCATCCTACAGTGCATGCGTCAGGTGTTGACATGCGCAGCATAGCCGAGTTCTACGTGCTGCCCTCGGTGGTGGAAAAAAAGGTTCATCTAGTCGAATGACACTGTCGATTCCGCTGTGATTGTATAATTTTAATAGCAGGATTCCAATTTTTATCCAGCTGAAAGCCGTTGTCACGATTTATAAGATTATTGGCAAGACGTATTTCCACTGATTCCTTGATTACGGAATCCCAAAAACCGGAAACCGGGGATAAAATTTTTGTTACATTGTATTCCATTGCTGGTGAACGGAAGATAACCTTGATTTTATTTTTCTTCAGTAATCGGCCTATTTTCGACGACACATTCCCGGCGTATGGAAGGAACGTAGTTGATTTAAAGTCATCATCTGCGTCCTCAGTGCGTTGCTTCTTGTTATGATAGTTACGCATGGCCTTCCTTATTTGGCGAGAAGTGTAGCCATTCTCTTTGAAAACCTTCTCCAAGTGTTCTAATTCTGCGTGGAGGTTTTCATCATCCGATATTATATGCGCTCGATGTATTAACGTACTGAGAACACCGGCTGTTTGTGCTGGGTGATGGCAGCTTGATGCCTGGAGATACAGATCTGTGTGAGTCGCTTTCCTGTACACAGTATGTCCTCAAGACCCATCATTTTTACGGCGTACTAGCACTTCTAGAAATGGTAAAGTGCTCTCTTTTTCAATCTCCATCGTAAATTTGATGTTCTCATGTAATGAGTTTAAGTGATGAAGGAATTTCTCCAGTTCCTGTCTGCCATGAGGCCATACAGCAAAAGTATCATCTATGTACCGCCAGAAGACCGTAGGCTTTAAAACAGCAGACTCAAGTGCTTTCTCCTCAAAGTCCTCCATAAAGAGATTAGCTACCACAGGCGACAAAGGGCTCCCCATAGCGACACCGTCTGTTTATTCAAAGAATTCGTCATTGAATAAAAAGTACATTGAGGAGAGTATATGTTCAAACAAGGCCGTCATTTCTGCACTGAATAAGTTACCAATAAGATGTAATGATTCCATTAAAGGCACTTTGGTAAAAAGTGAGACCACATCAAAGCTGACTAATAAATCCATACGCCGGGAATGTGTCGTCGAAAATAGGCCGATTACTGAAGAAAAATAAAATCAAGGTTATCTTCCGTCCACCAGCAAAGAACCGGGCCCTGGTTGGATCTGTTAAAGACGATTTACAACTGAAGAAGGCAGGTGTCTACAAAATTCCCTGTGAATGTGGCGCTGCATATATTGGCCAGACGACAAGAACTGTCCATGAACGATGTATAGAACATGAAAGATACACCCGTCTGCGGCAACCGTCAAAATCGGCAGTAGCAGAGCACTGTATTTCTTTGGGACATTCAATGGAATACAATGTAACAAAAATTTTATCCCCGGTTTCCGGTTTTTGGGATTCCGTAATCAAGGAATCAGTGGAAATACGTCTCGCCAATAATCTTATAAATCGTGACAACGGCTTTCAGCTGGATAAAAATTGGAATCCTGTTATTAAAATTATACAATCACAGCGGAATCGACAGTGTCATTTGATACTCAATGACTAGATGAACCTTTATTTCCACCACCGACGGCAGCACGTACAACTCGGCTATGCTGCGCATGTCAACACCTGACGCATGCGCTGTAGGATGCCAGTACATTTCACATGCGCGAGATTCGGCATAAATACCGCGACTGCACCTGGGCTCTTCAGTAGTTGTGTACTCACCTGATGATGGCCGGACGTCTCTGGGCCGAAATATCGTGGCAGAATGTCGACGGGATCCGGCTGCATACCCAGAAATTATTAGAAGAAGAAATACGCCGGGAAAATTTCAGAAGTCACATCAAATTTTGTGTTAGTTGTACAAGAGAACAAGAATTACTTAATAAATAATAATAATAATAATAATAATAATAATAATAATAATAATAACAATAAGTTACTTAAGAAATAGGAATCTTCAGCTCTCAGGAGTTTTTAATTTGAATCAAAGAATTTACAAGAAATTAGACAGTCGCCTTCAAGATTCATGCGGTATTACCATCTAGTACACATGCATGGATTCGTGCATGGAATCATGCCTAGACTATACGGCAAAAAATAAAATTATCCATTTGGGTTTTGGTTGTGTTAGTTGATTCAGTTTAGTTTGGTATTGTCTGGTACTATTTCACTTGCAACCTGTACCTTGTGTCACAATGTTCTGCTGAAGGATTACCTATTATTTGATGAATATGGCTTGTATGTGATTCTAGTCGCCATGTAGAATTTTGTGCCTTACATGTGCGGACTTCTCTGAAGTGTCTTCTCTGCTACAGAAAATTGCTAAAGCTTTCTGACTATCGATCTGTATCAAATTATCAAATGTCAACTTAATAAGTCACAATAGGCACACACGCACACACACACACACACTCATGCAAAAACAACTCGCACACATGTCTGCAGTCTCAGGCAACTGAAACCACACTGCCTGGACTGCAGATGTGTGTGCGAGTTGCATTTGAGCTCGTGTGTGCGCGCGCTTGTGTGTGTGTGTGTGTGTGTGTGTGTGTGTGTGTGTTGACAAAGGCCTTAATGGCTGATAGCTAAAATTGTGTGAATCTTTTTGTTGTGCCTATCACGACTTAGCATCTCCGCTATATGATGAGCACCTATTTTCCTTCTCTAATATTGTTACATTCCATTCTGGATTTTCCATTGTTTCATTATTTAAGAGCTTGTTATCCTGTAAAGAGACTACCCGTAAGTTTGTGCTGGATATTTCAAGCTGTACGTTGTTGAACTGCAGATGCGACGACTATGGGTGGCTAGGCTGTATGGAAGGGACTTCTCAGTGTGGAATGGGTGGCAGCTGTCGAAGTGGAGGTACTGCTGGTGGTTAGTAGGTTTGATATGGTCAGAAGTACTGATGTAGCATCTTTGAGATGGAGCTCAACATCTAGAAGGTGGCTTGTTGGGCTGAGAATGACCAGGCGAAGAAAATGGGGGAGAAGTTGCTGAGGTCCTGGAGGAATGTGGATAGAGTATCCTCACCCTCGATCTAGATTGCAAAGATGTCATCAATGAATCTGAACCAGGTGAGGGGTTTAGCATTCTGGTTTTTTTTAGGAAGGATTCATCTAGATGGCTGACGAATAGGTTGGCATACGATGGTGCCATGCAGGTGCCCATAGCCGTACCCCGGATTTGTTTGTAGGTAATGCCTTCTAAGGAGAAATAACTGTGGGTGAGGATATGGTTGGTCATGGTGACTAGGAAGGAAGTTGTTGGTTTGAAATCTGTTGGGTGCTAGGAAAGGATCTTCAGTCACTACTCAAATCCTTAGACCCATCCCAGAACCTCTGCCTTAAGTCCATCTCTCAACTCACCTCTACCACTCCCCATACTCCTACCTTCTACATGCTTCCTAAAGTCCATAAACCTAAGCACCCAGGGTGCCCCATTGTGGCCACTTACTGTGCCCCCACAGAGACAATCTCTGCTCTTGAAGACCAACACCTTCAACTTATTGCTCGGAACCTACCCTTCAACATAAAAGACACCAAATATTACCTCCACTGCCTCTCCACAGTTCTTGTCCCTTTATCACATGATGTCCAGGTCATCACTATTGATGGCACCTCCCTTTACGTTAACATTCCTGATGCCCATGGCCTTACCACTATCTATATTCCAACAACCTCCTTTCTAGTTGCCGTGACCAACTATATATAATAGTAGAAGCGAAATAAAGTCAAATAAAAATAACCAGATTAAGTCTCAAGTGTTTGTACGTCGAAGTAACCCGACAACAACGGACTAACAGGACTGCCCTTAGGCGGGAATACGAAAGTATGAAGCTGTATAATGTGACTGACTCCTACTCTCATGACACAAAGGGCATGGACAAATGACAACTTAGTCACGTCACGTTTTCGAGGGAAATAAAGGATACATCAATGAAATAATCTGTGATGCATCAAATGACCCACATAAATTATAATAAAAGAACATGGTAGATTAAAATAGGAAGTATTATCAATGCACATCGAAAACACTTGCGTGAGAGAAATACAAATGAAAATAGTTATTGATACTGCACGGCAAGAATAGGGAACAGGACAAATAATACATAGAGAGAGAAGAAAGTGGGTAAAATTTGAGGAAAAGTATTAAAGAACCTCTTCGTTCCTGGTCAATAAAGCAGTTAAATTTGCTGAGCAGTATTGTCTGACAAAAATAAGGTGTACAAATAATGTGAACTCGTGAAGGATTGGATATTATGTGGGTAGACAGAGATTGGAGTGACTGATCTGTACCGCAGCAATGTAAGGTCCAATTGCAAGAGAAATGGTCTGTACCACTTTTATGAAATAGTTGATGCAGGGTCACTTTCAAGTACAAATGAAAGTAAGTTGTGCAGTGCTTACCCAAAAATGGAGAGGTTCAGCTATGATGCAATGAAAAAGAATTTAAATAGGAGTTAGTGGGGATGTCGTGCATAAATAGAAAAGATACTTAAGGAGATTTATATTTATTATATAAGAAAATGATAAAGTGACGTCTTCTGCATGAGTGCGGGGATATGTAGTGTAACAGGACATTGTTGGTTAGGTCCTGTTCTGCTGTACAAAAACTGTAGTGTCAGCTACAGATGATCACGATGATTACGGGGTCAAATATTGATAGACCTAGTGTGCATACCATCTTTTTTCCTATGAGGGCATAAGAGGAAATATGTAGCCACAGTACGTGGAAGCCAGGAAGATGCTGACTACTTGCTGAGCATCCGGAATGTAGTTCATGGACCCAGAAGATGTGCACAGAATAAACAGGATTATGGTATCTCTTAGCAGAAAAACAAATGACGTTTCTGGACTGTAATGTAAGAAAGCTTTTGTATTACTGTTAGATTGGCAGTGCTCTTGTTTGAGTTCTCATAGAGAAAGAGTGTATCAGTGCCACATTAATGGACTGAATTGTAAATGCCGTTATGCAATAAACATCTGGGAACAGATGCTTGAAAGTGAAAACACTTATTAAGTTGCCATTGATGATTTGGTACAAGTCAGAAAGTGTTGCAAGTGAAATAGTACTGGGCAATACCAAACTAAACTGAACCAACTAACACAACCAAAACCCAAATGGATAATTTTATTTTTTGCCATATAGTCTAGGCACGAATCCATGCTTGCGTACTAGATGGTAATACCGCATGAATCTTGAAGGAGACTGTCTAATTTCTTGTACATTCTTTGACTCAAATTAAAAATTCCTGAGAGCTGGAGATTCCTATTTGTTAAGTAACTGTTTTTATTTTTTGATATTATTATTATTGTTATTATTATTAATTACGTAATTCCTGTTCTCTTGTATAACTAACACAAAATTATTTGAATTCTGTTCTCAATTATGGGCTGAACTCTTCATTTTATATTATGACACTTCGTATCACAGTCACTGTTTATCTAAATTTACGTTTATACAGAATTTTGTGCGTGGAGGAAGAAGGTGCTTTCTGGAGCTATTGCCATCATAATGTCTGTAACCCTTAGGATTAGGGCACAATAATGATGAAGAAAAGCCAGATGATGTTGGTTTCAAGCCTGGTTGGCAAGATGCAATGAAGGTAATTGCATATATTCCCTACTAGTGAAGGAACTGAGGACTGAAGGTCAGTAGGAACTTCGGAAAGTCATGATAATGGATGTAGCTTATTTTGACATGCTGCTGTTGATGATGAAGGAAGGAATTCACTCAAGTGACGCAGTTTCACCTAGGTGGAAGTAAGAATTGAACTATTTGTTTTATTTACTTTGTGATTGGACTCTCTCACCAACTATCACCAGTTTCTCCTTCCTAGCATGCTGACATAAAACAAAAGTTACAATCAAATCAAACATTAACTTTCACCAATTACAGCATTACCCATACAAGTCAAAAATTACACATATAAAATTATGAGCAGATTTACTCATAAATACCAGGTGTAGAAGTATGAAACCAGAATTTGATTGTAGTAATTACACGGCTGTTCTTTGAAACTGATAATAATATTTTATTTAAAATAATCTCCATTGCTATTTATACATTTCTCCCACATCTCCGGAAGGCTATGAATGCCACGTCAAAAAAACTGTTCTTTTTTTGAAGTGAACTAGTCAGCGAGGCATTTTTGTACATTATCATATACACTGAATCATTGTTCAGCGATGCAAACAAATGATAATCAGATGGAACCAAGGCTGGAGAATAAGCCGCATCCCTAGTATTTACCAACTGAATGTCTCGATCGTTTCCCTGACCCATTTTACTGTGTGTGATGGGGCATTATCATGGGGCCTTTTTCCATATTCTGGTAATTTGCATGTAATGCTCAATTTAAATCGATCATTTGGTGTTGGTAGTGATCAGTGGTAATGGTTTCATCAGGTATTAGCAGCTCATAATAGATGGCACCCTTCTGATCCCACCAAACACAGAGCATTGTCTTCTTTCCAAAGCGATTTGGTCTTGCCCTGGATGTCGATGGTTTGCCTGGATTCACCCATGATTTAAGATGGTTAGGATTCTCAAAATATATCCAATGTTCATCACCTGTATTATTCAATGGAGAAGCAACTTTCTTTTGTATCTGGCGAGCAGCATTTCACAAGTGGTCTTTTGATCTGCATGATGTCTTTCATTTGGTTCATGCGGAACACATTTTCCCACTTTCTGAACCTTTACCATAGCTTTAAACCAAAGAGAAATGGCTTTATGCATCACATTCAATTGTTCTGTGAGTTCCGTTGAGTCTGAGTATCGTGTTCATCCAATAAAGCCTGCAGTTCATTGTCTTTGAACTTTTTTGGTGGTTTCCTGCACTCGTCGTTTTTCACATCAAAATCACCACTTTTGAATTTTTTGGGCCACTCAAAACATTGCGTTTTAGCAAGAGCATGTTCACCGAAAGCTTCAACAAGCATTCAATGCGATTCTGCAGCAGTTTTCTTCAAACGATAACAGAAAACCAATGCTGTCTGCAAATCATAATTTGTAGGCACAAAACTCAACATGTTTACAGGTTTGAAACAGATACAGATGTATGGAGCTTGGGTTACTGTGTTTTGACATTCGTTGTCAGCTGTTACAAGGAGCAGATGGCACTGCAGATGTGGTCTCACGAGCCCTACGCTGACAGCTAGCACCACCTAGAGGGAAATTTCGTTTTCAGACTTCTACACCTGATAAACAATTCCTGATGTGACTTATTATGACATAGTGGATTGTGATAATAATACAGACACCTTTCTTTACTATATACCTGAACCAGGATGCTTATTGCTTCTCTGGCTCATTCTATTTCTAGAATATGAATCAATCAGTACAAAGATTCCTTTTCGCAAACAACTAGTATAATAAAAAAAGTTTGTTGGTAAAAAGTACTGCTTTTGTTTATGAATCTATGAAAATTTAATGACTGAAAAATTCACAAAATCTCCAATATGAAAATCTGAAGTTAGCTGCTGGCCTCAGATTCCAACAACAACAATAAACCATAAACAATACCAAGCAGAAAGCATATTTGGAGTATCCCCTTCTGCATAGTGAAAGTTATTCCTGCCTAGTGTGCCTGTGTGGATTACTGGGAGTTTAGAATGTCTTTCTATTTCTGAATGCATTTCTGAAGCATTTATGTTTTGGTTGCTCTGAGACAATGAATTTCTTTTGTGGATTAGTATTTGGTGACCACTTTTTCCAGATATCTTCAACAAGAACAGAAAGGCATAATCCCTCATAGTAACTGGTGGACACTGCCCTGTTTTCTTCAAGTGTGATACTGGTAATGCGTCCTCTTGCAACAATGAAGACAACATTATCCATTTGCTCACATTACTTCCTCCAGTTCTGGTAGATAAACATTACCGGGAAGGTAATGATAGATAACTACTACCTATTTACTTCTTGGTCAGAATGGGATACAGTTGCGAATTCAATCCCAAATACAGTGTACTGTTAGGTACAGCTGGAAGCTTGTTCAGTCAATCTATAAACACAAAATGTTTTATTCAGTGGTGGCTGTTGCTGGTCACACTCTCAAATTTTCTTCAAAATAATTTTCTTTGAGTCTGAGAGTTAGGGGTGTGCAATATTCAACATAATTATCAAAATAATAATGTTTCTGTAAATATTTATGAAACAATAATATGTTCCAAGCACATCCTATTAAAATTTTAACAGGCTGGGACTCACCATCAATACGTGATTTACTACCACTCGTCTTTGTTTTGGATAGTCATAAAAAAACTAATTTGTTTCTGTTACTTTTTCTTTTAAAATGTCAGTAATTTGAAACAAATTGATACTATTTGTGCCTTGTCGCTGTAAGAAACAGCTTCAGAGTTCAAAATTACATGCACAGACAGCTCCATGCGTTCAGGGTGTTATTTATACAACGTATATGTTCTATCAGAGGCAGTTACCTCGGTGACTGCCGACTGCTATCCTTTGAAGTCTCACTGCTACAGGGTGCAGATGCTGGAGTATCCTGTTCCTTGAGATTTACAGAGTAATCGGCATTCTCTCTGGGTGGGCCAGCTCACTCCAGGGCATAAAAATGGCGAAACGGAGGTCACCCGTATGAGGTTATTATGTGGCAGTGCCGTTGAATATGATCTCTGAGTTGGCGAAGGAGAAGACTGTTTCTCTTTGTTTGATTTTTTAAGCCTCTGTGACCAGCAGATGAAGATTCAGATGTTTGTTGGCTGGAGGGACGTAAGAAGTCTTCGTGGGAGTGTTCCTTTTGTTCTTTCTGGCCTGCTGGTTATGAAGCATGGGATTTCACCACCGTGGGTAAAGATTTTATGGCTTAGTGCACTTCTGGAAGAGGAGGAGATGAGATGTTACCATTATACTGGGCGATTTGATAACTGCAGTGCTGAATTTGAGGTTGCAAGTCTGCATGGCCATGTCTTTCACAGAGCACAGTGTAGTAAGAATGGTACTGTAAGTGCCAGATGGTCAAACACAGGGCTTTCGACTAGCCAACATCTTGCGAGCGACAGCGTAAGCTACTTTTTCCTTCACCCCAATCTCCTGGAGAGCCCACCTATCGAGATACACGGGACAGTCTCGAGATGAGGCAGCATAGTCTCCATTACAATTGATACAGCAGGGAGCAGGAGGAGGTGGGCAATAGCCTCGTAAGCATCCCTACCACAAGTAACACATTTGGAGTGTTTCTACAGGACATTTGAGTGCTGTTGTAACACCGACACTGGTAGCAACACGTTGGGTTTCTAATGTACGGTCGCATGGTGTTGATTTCACAGCCTGCTTTGATGTTTGATGGAAGCACTACTCGATTAAAGTTGAGAAAAAGAGTGCGCATAAGAACTAAGATGGCATCAACCTTTTTCATTACTCGATGCACTGCAGTATGCCCTGATCAGAGGTAAGTCTGGATTTCTCCCTTGGTCAGAACATCAAGCAGCTAAGTGTAAATAACACCAGGCGTAGAATTCAGCACTTGATGTGCCTTAACACGAGCAGGATAGCCAAGGAGGAGAGAAACAGTAGGCAGTTATTAGGCTTCAAAATCAGTATTAGTTTCCAGAAGGAAAGTTCCATTACATAGATAAGGGCAAGACCTCACAGGGCCAGCAATTGCTTCAATACCTTTCTGAATAATAAATGGAGTAACCATAGCAAAGGACTGGTCGTCTTCAGTATGTGACACAATGAGGAACTGAGGTGTGACAGAGAGAGTCTTTGAATCCTTAGCCTCATTCCGTTTGCATTTAGTAGACAGAGAGTGAGATGAAGGTGACTGGTTCATTGGGAGGGGGGGGGGGGGGGAACAAAAAACACCATGATTGTCAGTGGCGTACTCCTTCCAACTGGGGGACCACTTGGAGGGGGCTCACCCACCTTAGGTGATTGTTCACACCTCCTGAACTTCTGACAGAAGGACCAACTGGCAATTTGAGAAGGTCACAACTCAGGTTAACACTCCTCCCTAGGCCTAGCCTGTACAAGGATACATGCAAACTGCCTGTTCAGCCGGGGCTGGGAATTACACGCTACCCAGGCACCTGTTATGCATCAAATGTGTGGGCTGGCCTTCAGGAGCACACAGGGAGCAAGAAGAAACATAGAAGAACCTCAAACACCAAAGCAGAGGAAGGGTATGAGATGGAAAACGAAGAAAGAAAGAGAAGACAGATGAGGGGCTGTTCTGATGTCAGGCTATTAAAACCTCAGAACACATTCTCAAAAATATCCCATACAGGGTCTCCAATGGAGGGGAAAAGGACAGCAGAAGAATAGAGAGGCAGCACAGATAGGAAACTGGTGCTGCAAAGGCTGGAACACCAAGGTAGCCAAGCACGAATTCACCAAAGAGTGGTGAGGCCCCTAGGGGGTCAGCAGGGCAGTGTGTTAGATCCGCTGCTGTTCAAGATATACACCAATGAGTAGATAACACATGTCAATAACTGGCAGTTTATGTGTGCTAATGACATGGCTGTAGTTGTCCAAGGGGAGCCCCTTCTAGGAAGTGGAGGAGAAATTAACTAGCAGCTGTGAAATACTGGGTGATTATCATCAACAAAACCATCTGAAACCAAACCAATCAAAGATGAAAGTTTGGAGTTTCCACCTGAGAAACAAGGAAGCTGAAGAAAAATTATATATGCGCTGGAAAGGGCAAGAGTTAGAGCACTGCTACACTCCCAAATACTTAGGCATGTATTTGGACAGAACACTGACATTTAAACAGTACTGTTCAGACACTAAGCAAAAGTTCAGTGGTAGGAACAGTATCATTTGTGACCTTATCAACAAAAACTGGGGTGCTGACTCCACAAGTGCTTCGATAAACAAATCAGTCATCCTGCATCATATCAGGATGTTTGATGCCCATACCAAATGCTCTCATAGGCACAGCTCCCCCCAGTATACGGAGGCAAGTAGCTGCCGAGGTGGAGAGGGAGAGAAATTTGACAGATAATCGTCACTCTCTACACAGGCACTGACAACAGTCCAGGCAGTTTCACTCAAGAAATAGCTTTTATCAGAAATTAGAGCCAATCAACGTCACCGACAAAGACAGGAGACTTCAGCTATCCTATGCTGCAACTGAAGGAAGAACTTGTGGATGGAAGTAACAAATCCATCACAACCAGGAAGGCTCTCAACAGGCTGAGGAATAGGACTGCCCAACAGACTGCCCAATAGGACTACTTCGATGGAGAAACACTATGTGACTGTGGGAATGCATGCACGGATGACCACCAACTGGTGTGCCCAAACCTCATCACGAGCTGTATGCGACTAGATTTACAGGTAGCTAATGATAAGGTGATCTGTGTATCTGATTATTGGGCAAAATATAAAACGTAAATTTTATCACTGTTGGCTTATACTAGATTTTAATGTATGGTAATCTGGACACAGAAACTATGATATTATAAACATTTTTGCTGCAAAAAAGCTCAGAAAGTGAAATCGTAAATCTATTATTTGAATAATGAATAATTATTTTTTATTTGTTTGTATTTTTAAACTGTTTGTTGATTTGTTTTGCAACTGACCTTAACTCAATCAATAAAATAAGTCAATGTTATGAGATGGTGATATTTATTTCACAACACATTACCTAAATTACTGTAATAAAACTTTATTTTTATGGGTGGGGATTATAGAAAGATTGGAAAATTTAAGCTTGCCCACCTTGGCAAAAATCCTAGTTCCAGACCTGCATTTTGCCATCCTTTTCTGTCTATCGCTATTCCTCCTGCTTCAGTTCAGCAACATTTTCGAATAATTTTTGTTTTGGCGTTATTCTCATCATACAACTGCTCCAAATTCTATATCAAATATGAACTAATCACTCTAACTACTGGAACAAACATGGCATTTTGTAACACACTTATCAGATTCAATGAGAGTTACTTTACTCAAATTATTGCTAACCTAATTTAAATTTACAATACCTTCTCTCTAATTTTGTATGGAATAGATTGGAAAGGTCACCATGGAGTCATTATGTACCAACACATGATATATACCGATCTCAGGATGAAAGTGTATAAACTGGTAAGTTCAGAAATGAAAATGTTGCGCACTTACCTCACGTAAGAGACCAAATAACACATCTGTGCTGAGAGAGCGTTCATGTGCTTCATCCATTATAATTGCACTGTAGTTGTCTAGATCTGACTCCCGGAGAGACTCTCGCAACAGTATACCGTCTGTCATGTATTTTATAATAGTTTTCTGGAACAACAAAAAACAAATTTATGAAGCCACAAATATGAAATTTAATATTTTTTTTCATTGTATAGTAAATATTGCTATCTACATATGAAGCAAAAATGCAATCTCACTCCATGAATCAAGCTGTAGCAGTCAAAGCTGCACTGATAATGATTAATTCATACACGTAGCTAATTGCAGATAGGTGAGCTTTAGCTGCAAAAAGGGAGCAGCAGTTAACTGTATGGATATACCGGTGAATTGGCCAATAGAGCAATTGTACATCACTAATTTATTTCAATACATATTCAGGAGCAACTGAATTAGAGATATGTACCTAACAGAGTGAAGCACCACCCACTTTTAACCTTAATGATAGTGCTATCGGCTGGATTCTATTCAAGACATCAAAAGTACTGGAGAGCCTTGGTAATTAATGATTACTCAATCACCACTCACAACTCAGAAAATTCACTGTCACTGGGTCCTAAGTGCACTTCATCTTATTCAGTGGCATCACAGATGTGCTAAATAAGATTGAGGTGAGGTGACTTAGGGGTCAGACATGCACTCTCATGCCTACTACATATCATTCAAACCATTCTGATGAAATTTTGAAGTCACTGACTGGTACACTGTCGTGCTGAAGGTTCAGTCCACTGAAGGATATTGCAGCCAAACAACTGGATACCCATAATGCAAGCAGGATGTTGAACCTCATATGGTTTTCAACATACTCACATGCAATTACTGTCAGCCACTGTAATGCGTATCCATCTCTTAAAATGACCATTTTCCAGACAGTGGAAAATCAAGCATTGAATACCGATAAACTAATGAAAAGGGTAAATTGCTACTCACCATATAGATGAGATGTTGAGTCACCAAAAGGCACGACAAAAAGACTGATATACATTTAAGCTTTCAGCCAACAGGTTTTCTTTTAAGCATAACTCACACACAACACATGACCACTGTCTCTGGTCACCAAGGCCAGATTCATTTTTTGTTATCTGCACCTTCAATAGCAGTGTTCTTGTGCACGTAATTGTCTGTGCCATAAGTAATGGCACACACATGTGGAACAGTATCTTATACTACAGTACTTACAGAATGGATGTAATTATTGGTGGTGCAGCTGTCCATAATTTTTATTGTCTTGTATTAAACTACTGAATGATTTGCTGCATTATGACTCATGCATATGAATAGTCGTCAACAACAACAATCATTTACACACTGTCACCGATAGCACCATATTTGTATAGTTGCAGTTTTCCTTGAACTGAGGCACAAACACAGTCTGATGATATCCCAGTCATATGAAACACACTGAACAGTTCATCTCAGACTCAGGGGCCTCTTTCTTCAACAGATCAGCTATCTCTGACTCTGCAGCTCATGAGTGTAGGCATGATCTGTGCTATAAACAACTTTCTATCATTGTTGGCTGCATTTGAATCAATGTGTACTGATTACACACACACACACACATTAAAGTTCTGTTTACAGAAATTCTCAAAATAGTTTCAGTGGAATGGTTTGACAAAATGCAGTGGTTCTTTTTGAAACATTTAAAATTATTTTAAAATCTTTTGTCTGCAACTTTAAAATTTAGAGTATGAGAATTCAAATATATTTGAATCAACAAAAAATTCAAGTAATAATAGTCCGACTGAAGCTACTCATATTGAGAAAATGGGAGGAGCCATCTATATTTAACTTCAAAAAACCTTTTATAACCATGATCGCATTAATTTATATTTTTTACAGATGACCGGTTTCATCAGTTGAAACTGTCATCTTATGATCTTCAATAAACATGATTTATAACCAAGAATTTTTTAAAGATCAGATGATGACAGTTTTGACTGTCGAAACTGATTGTCAAAAACAAATATTAATTAATAACATTCTGAACACAAATGAAATATCTGTACCTTTTTCAATCATTTCAAAGATTAATAAATCCCCAATGAAAATTGAACTTAACATTTCAAATCAAAGCAAAGAATGGACAAATAATGTTTAATAACAAGACCATTGATAAGCAGATACTATTGTGTTTATTCTCCCACTGGAACTTCCTCCTGAAAAGTGCCTTCTTATTTATGTTCCTCCTCCTTCCACCAGTTAAGTGCAATGACAGGTATACAGATTCTGTTACATAAAGACTTTGTGCTATGAAGCATTGATTATAAAGAACAATGCCCTTCTTGTTTACAGGGGTGGGGGGTGTTCTTCATAGTTAAAATACCATTACTTCTAGACTGATCTGAGGTCACATTTATTGAGTTTGGAGCATGTGTAAAGGCGGCTACAGGCCAGCTTTATGGAAGCAAGTTGAACTGTACCACATGACTTTCAACCAGTCACTTTCTTCTTTTTGTTCTGTGCACATCCTGTTGTGTTCTTAATGTTTACGGTTCATTTCAGTTATAGTGGTCAGTGCATACAGATTATTTTTTTTCTCATAGTGTTTGCCATGAGTGATAAGAAGCAATCACACCAAGTACCATACAAACAAGCTAGAGGAATAATGATCTGTGTGGACCAGTGTTTTAAAACAATAGTTTTCTGGCAAATCAGTGATGGCACAAGGTGTGTGTCATGCAGCTGCCAAGGATCAGCTGCACATGGAAGAAGACTGTGGGTCTGGTCTAAGGACTTAACTGGGAATATCCAGTGAACAGAATGTATCTACTCAAAACTGCATCTCACCTGCTTTAAAGCCATGAGGCAAGTACCAAAACTGGAAAACGATGTGTGTTATATCGACAATTTCACAAACAACGTTTTGTAGTGCATAATATGTATGCCAAAGGTGAATATCTTACAGCAGAAAAATCAGTTTTGCACATGAAAGAGGCTATAAAATGAGTGTGGGAATGGTAAACACAATGTTCTGGTTGCCAAAAGTAATAAGCCTTACAGAGCTTCATGTCAGAGCAGCAGAAACTGGCATTACTCCACACTGTAAGCAAATTTTTAAAGTGTCAAAGACTAATAATTCTGAATATTACTATTCTGACGTGCTGTACAGTGTCTTTAACAGTGGTTTAGACAACAAATGTTGTCTTGTGTTATTATTATGGACAAAGCTGGCATCCCCTATGTGCAAGTTAACAAACCTCTAATTATGAATACTGAAAAGGCAGATAATATTGTGTGGTTAGCCTCTAACGGAATACATCAGAGTTTGGCACAGACCATAGCAGAATTGGTGATTCTTGTCAATGCACACAAGCCTGCCTACTGAATTTATGGGACAGACGAATTTGCCAAGAAAAACAGTACATTCAGAATTGCCGATGCTGAGAGATTTAAAAATGAGGCAATACAAAGGATCTCAACACTTGTACGAGCTGCTTGCATAAGACATAGAGAATAAGCTCATATTTTTTACAGTCAGAAAATGCCTTAAATATACTTTATCATTGTGAATACCCAATGTAAGCAATGCAAACAATCATATGATTGATGAAGAGGATCACTATTGCTACAAAGATGAAACATTATATATTTCCAGTATTTAAAGAAAGAAGCTGCATTATTATTATTATTATTGACAATATAGTTGCGTGTACATCTTACTCTCTCACTAAACAATCACATTACAGAGAATGGACTTCACTGTGGAAAACTGTGTATGCCACCACATATTCAGCTATCAGATTGCATGAACTGACAGAAACAAATCAGCAATGTTGGGTCTTATTTTCTGTCTCTCTGCACAGAATATGCTCTTCACCCACCTTTGTAGATTCTCCAGGCTCTTTAGGATGCTCACACACACACACACACACACACACACACACACACACACACACAGAGCTTCTCGCACACACATGACCACAGCCTCAAAAAAAGGCCTTGTTGGCCAAAAGCTCATTTTGTGACAGTCTTTTTGTTGTGCCTATCTGTGACTCAGCTATATGGTGAGTAGCAACTATCCTTTTCATAATATTGTTACATTCCGTCCAGGATTTCCCACTGTTTGATACTCTCAGTAAATGATTCTATGAATTTCTGTAGACACAGTGGTGGGAGGGACTCCAGAAACGTTTTCTGTTTTATGGTTGACTTGCGCCTGAAGATGGGAACAGAGCAAGCTTTATTCATGGACTACCAATTTGCTGGACCTATCAAGATCACAGGAGATGCTCAAGTTTTATTTCACTATAATTTACCATCCCTTTTACGGACAAAATATTTCTTCATGCATAAGAAATGTCTAACACAATACGGACTTTTCTCTGAATCGGCAGCTGCAGCGAATCATACAATCTGCTCTCTCATTTTCCCCATCAAGGAGCAACCGCAATGTCGAAATTATACATCATACAGCCCCCAAAATCTATTTGTCCACTGAATTGGCACATGACTGCCAAAACATGAATCGCTTGGCACTTAGTCCCTTGTTAATCAAGTCATCCTATCAGGGCGTAAAAAAGTGAACTAATCTTCACCCTAGTTTATAATTTTTCTACCCTCTTTAAAATATTTACACTACCCAAGCTGAACCATGGACCTTGCTGTTGGTGGGGAGGCTTGCGGCCTCAGCGTTACAGATGGCCGTACCGTAGGTGCAACCACAACGGAGAGGTATCTGTTGAGAGGCCTGACAAACGTGTGGTTCCTGGAGAGGGGCAGCAGCCTTTGCAGTAGTTGCAGGGGCAACAGTCTGGATGATTGACTGATCTGGCCTTGTAACACTAATCAAAATGGCCTTGCTGTGCTGGTACTGCGAACGGCTGAAAGCAAAGGGAAACTACAGCCGTAATTTTTCCCGAGGGCATGCAGTTTTACTGTATGATTAAATGATGATGGCATCCTCTTGGGTAAAATATTCCGGAGGTAAAATAGTCTCCCATTCGGATCTCCGGGCAGGGACTACTCAATAGGACGTTATCAGGAGAAAGAAAACTGGTGTTCTACGGATCAGAGTGTCGAACGTCAGATCCCTTAATCGGGCAGTTAGGTTAGAAAATTTAAAAAGGGAAATGGATAGGTTAAAGTTAGATATAGAGGAAATTAGTGAAGTTCGGTGGCAGGAGAAACAACACTTCTGGTCAAGTGAATACAGGGTTATAAATACAAAATTAAATAGGGGTAATGCAGGAGTTGGTTTAATAATGAATTAAAAAAAAAAAAAAATAGGAATGTGAGTAAGCTATTACAAACAGCATAGTGAATGCATTATTGTGGCCAAGATAAACACAAAGCCCACACCTACTACAGTAGTACAAGTTTATATGCCAACTAGCTCTGCAGATGATGAAGAAATTGATGAAATGTATGATGAGATAAAAGAAATTATTTAGGTAGTGAAGGGAGACAAAATTTTAATAATCATAGGTGACTGGAATTCGACAGTAGAAAAGGGAGAGAAGGACACATAGTAGGTGAATATGGATTGGAGGTAAGAAATGAAAGCGGAAGCCACCTGGTAGAATTTTGCACAAAGCATAACTTAATCATAGCTAACACTTGGTTCAAAAATCATAAAAGAAGGTTGTATACATGGTAGAAGCCTGGAGATACTAGAAGGTCTCAGATAGATTATATAATGGTAAGACAGAGATTTAGGAACCAGGTTTCAAATCGTAAGACATTTCCAGGGCCAGATGTAGACTCTGACCACAATCAATTGGTTATAAACTGTAGATTAAAACTGAAGAAACTGCAAAAAGGTGGGAAATTGAGGAGATGGGATCTGGATAAACTGAAAGAACCAGAGGTTGTAGAGAGCTTCAGGGAGAGCATTAGTGAACAATTGACAAGAATGGGGGAAAGAAATACAGTAGAAGAAGAATGGGTAGCTTTGAGAGATGAAATAGTGAAGGTAGCAGAGGAATAAGTACGTAAAAAGACGAGGGCTAATAGAAATTCTTGGGTAACAGAAGAGATACTGAATTTCATTGATGAAAGGATAAAATACAAAAATGCAGTACATGAAGTATGCAAAAAGGAATACAAATGTCTCAAAAATGAGATCGACAGGAAGTGCAAAATGGCTAAGCAGGGATGGCTAGAGGACAAATGTAAGGATGTAGAGGCACATATCACTAAGGGTACGATAGATACTGGCTACAGGAAAATTAAAGAGACCTTTGGAGAAAAGTGGACGACTTGCATGAATATCAAGAACACAGATGGAAACCCAGTACTAAGCAAAGAAGGGAAAGTAGAAAGCAGAAAGGTGGGTCTATACAAGGATAATGTTCTTGAGGACAAGGAAGAGGATGTAGATGAAGATGAAATGGGAGATATGATACTGCGTGAAGAGTTTGACAGAGCACTGTAAGACCTGATTTGAATCAAGGCCCCAGGAGTAGACACCATTCCATTAGAACTACTGATAGCCTCAGGAGAGCCAGCCATGACAAAACTCTACCATCTGGTGAGCAAGATGTATGAGACAGGTGAAATACCTTCAGACTTCAAGAAGAATATAATAATTCCAATCCCAAAGACAACAGGCGTTGACAGATGTGAAAATACCGAACTATCAGTTTAATAAGTCACAGCTGTAAAATACTAACACGAATTCTTTACAGACGAATGGAAAAACTGGTAGAAGCTGACCTCAGGGAAGATCAGTTTGGATTCCATAGAAATGTTGGAACACGCGAGGCAATACTGACTCTGCGACTTATCTTAGAAAATAGAATAAGGAAAGGCAAACCTACATTTCTAGCATTTGTAGACTTAGAGAAAGTTTTTGACAATGTTGACTGGAATACTCTCTTTCAAATTCTACAGGTGACAGGGGTCAAATACAGAGAGTGAAAGGCTATTTACAGTTTGTACAGAAACCAGATGGCAGTTATGAGTTGAGGGGAATCAAAGGGAAGCAGTGGTTGGGAAGGGAGTGAGACAGGGTTGTAGCCTCTCCCAGATGTTATTCAATCTGTATATTGAACAAGCAGTAAAGGAAATAAAAGAAAAATTCGGAGTAGGTATTAAAATCCATGGAGAAGAAATAAAAACATTGAGGTTTGCTGATAACATTGTAATTCTGTCAGAGACAGCAAAGGACTTGGAAGAGCAGTTGAACGGAATGGACAGTGTCTTGAAAGGAGGATATAAGATGAACATCAACTAAAGGAAAATGAGAATAATGGAATGTAATTGAATTAAGTCGGGTGATGCTCAGGGAATTAGATTAGGAAATGAGGCACTTGGGGGGCAAAATAACTGATGATGGTAGAAGTAGAGAGGATATAAAATGTAGACTGGCAATGGCAAGGATAGCGGTTCTGAAGAAGAGGAATTTGTTAACATCGAGCACAGTACAGATTTAAGTGTCAGGAAGTCGTTTCTGAAAGTATTTGTATGGAGTGTAGCCATGTGTGGAAGTGAAACATGGACGGTAAATAGTTTGGACAAGAAGAGAATAGAAACTTTCGAAATGTGGTACTACAGAAGAATGCTGAAGATTAGATGGGTAGATCACATAACTAATGAGGAGGTTGGTAGGACATGTTCTGAGGCATCAAGGGATCACCAGTTTAGTATTGGAGGGCAGTGTGGAGGGTAAAAACCATAGAGAGAGACCAAGGGATGAATATACTAAGCAGGTTCAGAATGCTGTAGGTTGCAGTAGGTACTGGGAGATGAAGAAGCTTGCACAGGATAGAGTAGCATGGAAAGCTGCATCAAACCAGTCTCAGGACTGAAGACCACAACAACAAGCTGAAGTTAGGCTTTGTTTGCATGTCGAAAGATTACACACACAGTGTCACGTGCGTAAACAATGATAACATCAAAATTTACTACACACACTTCACTTCAAAAATATTATCTAGTCAAGTGAACAGTCTGTACACTTAAATCACTGTGTACAGCTACAGAGCATCACATTAGAGAAGATAGATACAAAATGTTTTGATGAAATGTTATTAAGTGTAAAAACATGTACTACCTCTGATGTGCAATCCTCAAAACGGATTGCATATCCCACTTCTTCTCCAAGGTGCGTGCCCATTTCATCCGAGACTCTCTTGGCTACAGACATTGCTGCAACTCGACGAGGCTGCGTGCAGCCAATCATTCCATATTTACTGTAGCCATCCTCATGAAGATACTGAGTTAATTGAGTTGTTTTCCCACTGCCAGTTTCACCAATAATTATCACTACATTATTCTCTCGGATTACATTAAGTAGCTGAAAATTAAACAGAAAAATTGCATTAGTGATAAAAATGTAACTTTTAACAATAAAGGAGAAATATAAAGGTAATGGTACATAGGGCATGTAGCCTAATTTATAGAGACAAGGGCTCCCAAACTAAAAAAAAAATAGATACAAAAATAAACATTCAGTATCAACAATAAGGGATGGAAAAAATGCAGTTCAAAGAAACAGAACTAACTCTTATAAGAGCATAACTAAAGGGATCAAACACTGAAATACAAACAAGAACTCTGATCAATGGAGCATGACAGACCTAAGAATTTCTGCAATCATGGAATGACTGCAGCATACACAGGGCTGGTTTAAGGCCCAAGTGACACAAGCTGCCACTCAGGGTGCCACACTGGGAGGGACACCAGAGGTGCCACAACTGTAAGATTTCTATACAGGATGTTATCACAATTCATAGCAGCCTCGTGGGGCACTGGGCTGACAAGGGGACCACATGAAGTTCCCCTTGCTGCATCGTTCTGAAAGCACAGTCCACCCAAGAACTTCAGTTTCGCGAAGAGACAGTAGTCTGAGGGTGCCAGGTCACGGGAGTAGTGTGGGTGAGTCACTGCGCCCCATCCAGGCGACACAATAAAGTTGTGAGTATGCCAGGCGGTATGGGGGTCCGGCGTCGTCATGGAGGAGTGGCACACCACGAGTCAACATTCGTCTCGTTTTGTCTTTTATTTTTTCTAAACTTCTGTAGGATCTCTCAGTATGCAGGAGCACTGATGGTGGTCCCTTTGGGCACGAAATCCACCGACAAGAGCCCTCTCCAGTCCCAAAACAAAGACACTGTAATTTTCCTCTCTGAAGGTTGAACTTCAAATTGTTTGGGGAGGATGGAGAATGGATATGGTGCCAATGCAGAGGCAGTCTTTTTGACACCCATGTTTCATCCCCAGTCACAAGTGAGTCAAGAAAGAATTTATTCTCAGTTTGAAAACACTTAATAAATTTGTGTGCAGCCAACACGTGATTTTCGCAGTGTTCCGAAGTGAACATTTTTTGTACCCACCTTGCATTTCTTAAATCTAAGTCCTTCTGACATGATTTCATCCAGGAGACTTCATGAAATGTGCGTAAAACTTACTTTAAGGGAGTCAAGAATCACACAGTGATTAATGTGAACTTTTCCTTCAACCCATTGTACAAACTCTTCTGGAACGAAAGACAGTCTCCCACTTTTTTCTTCATTGTAGATGTCGGTACAGCCTTACTTAAATAATCTAACACACTTGGTAACATGCCAACAGTTCATTACCTTGGAACCATAGGTTTCCACAAGCTGGCAATGGATACTGGCCACCATTTCGTTGTACAAAATCAGGAACCGAATGACTGAATGAATCTCACACTTGCTGTCAGTGGAGCAAGAGGAGGATGCACTGGATCAATGTGTTATGTTGCTCTGATGACATTCTGTAATTGACTGAGGTGCTCAACAGCCCTCTATTTAAACTGGAAGACACAACTCTCAACCAGTTTCGAGAAAGTCAAGTTTAAAATTTTAGATGTGCTTCTATACTATTTACAGTCACTTGTATTCATAGACTCCATACCTGTGGGATTAATTGCTTAGTCTTAGAAGCGCAAGCTCTCTGGATCAAATCTCGTCGCCTGTATTCTTTCTGTTTCTCTTTGCCCCCTCTTTCCCACCCCATTTTCCATGTAATTCTGACAATGGATATGTGTGATATGCCACAATACTGCGTGGTATGGAAGAATCATTTATGAATGTAAATCATGTTTGTTTTGAATAGTGACTGAAAAAACAACACACATGCAAAAATTCAGCGTTCATTACATGTGCTATATGTTGCCAAAATTATTATTTTCCAAGTTTCTATGATCAGTACCATATGCAGAGCTCATAGGTTACACATTATACTTCTTACTACGGAGTCATTCCACGTCAAATCATGCAGGTCATGTCACTCATCACCTCAAATTTTCATGAAACTTTGCATGTTTGCCTATACTTATAACATAAGAACTTGCGCACAATCTTTATGCTCTAGGACAAAAACTTTTTTCTGTATCTATTTTAAATGTAGAATATTCTGATAACTGGGCTCTGAAAGACTGTCAGTTCAAAATGGTACTTACCTACATAAATGCCCATAACTCAGGTGTTTATGAACCTTTTGATTTGGATTTTTTTTTTAATAAGAGAAGCATATACTTAACAGATACCTAATTATTTCAGCAGTAAAGTTACAAAGAACAATACAAAAAAAATTAATGTATGTCACTTTCCAATTTCCAGAAAAAACTAAAGACACATTGATAAATGCTTATATCACATTCTTCAACCTGGTGGGAACTTATAATTGGTCTTAAATAACTCCCAAGACAGTACACATTGTAACAAAACAAAATCATTAATGGGTTTTCTACAAATACACACACAAATAAATCTGAAATCACAATACTTTGTCGTGTGGTGGAAATAAATACTGCTTCAGATTTTCACGGAGCTTTTTCTTCTTGTTACTTCATGCATGGCAATAGCCAATGCAAAATTTCTCCATATACTTCATGTACTTTGAGTGGAAAAAATGGAATTTTTTTACAAATGTAAATGCTGCAACTGAAGTTTGTCATTTGGATTGCATTGCTTCAGACAATAATAACAATAATAATAATAATAATAATAATAAGAAAAATAACAAACTATCATATTTTCAACACATTATTGTCATATTTTCCCAGATGTCACACAAGGGATGTATCTTTATTGGGAAAAAAAATTAATAACTATTCTTGACTTGTGGGAATATAGAAAATTAACTTTAGCTGTTGTGGTCCAAACAATGATTTTTAAATATGTAAAAAACTTCTGACAGCTGATACCAGATTTATTTTTATCAAAACTCTGATAATATTTTTTAAAAAAGTATAAAGAAGCAGCACCCTAGGTTTTGATAGATATTGGATGTTCATTAAACATGTATCACACCATTGTTCAGAAGATCATTCAAATCAGATTATGTAAACTGATAACCTGTAGGCAGGCTGCCTCATGAAAGTACAGAGCCGAAAGTTATACATTTAACTGAAACATTTTCATTGCACGGGTAAACTTTATTTAAACTGTCGAACTAGCATCTTTAACCAACAATTATTCTAGCCACACTAATGTTAATTTAAAATGTAAATGTTCAGCAATGAAGATCTCTGAAACTATCAATGACACTTCTTAAGAGAATGTCTGTTTTTAATCCACCGTAACAAATTATATTGTTTACTTCATATTTTTTCCATTAAAGTAATACATTCTGCCTAATGATGTTGACTTACATACACCAACTGCACATAAAATGTTTTCCAAAGGCAACTAACAAGTCTTACTTCTCAGGCCAAAAGAATGACACTGCTGGTCCAGGTAGGTGGAAAAAATATAGTTCATCATAGACATTTGTGACGACAGCAAAGTACCACCTGTCATTATATACAATTTGTAGTGCGTTGAGAATTTCGGGGTAAATTCTAGAGACACTCATATTTCACCCTTGAACACATGATATTTTAAGGATGAGTGTGTGAGTATGGAAATGCATCTACTGCACTATGGTTTATGTGTGTGCAGGATGGGCGTGTGTTACGAGAAGACTAAAGTTGTGTCGGTCTATCGGTGTTGACAAGTGGTGGCCGCGCATGCCTTGGAAGCCGTATGTCCAGTACAAGGAGTAATCCAGGGCTACTCTTTGACAGTGAAGTAGTAGTGACTGTTGACAACAATCGAAATATGCTTTATCTAGAGTCTCTTATATTCTGTTGTTTGACTTGCTAGGAGCAAGAACTGTTTTGACAAGGGTTATTAAAACCAATGTAATGATATATGTTAAGTACTAAGCTCTTCCAGATGGGGTTGATTTGTGAGACTTGAAAGCACATGTGAAACTTGTGTAGTTGTTTTAGTGTGAAGAAGAAAATATAGCAAAGTTGATATGAAAGTATTCTGAGAGTAAGAAATCATTTCAAAAGTAGAAAAGTAGTTCCGTATCATTTCCCTAACCAGCATGAAATCTTTGGAGAAGAAGCACTGTGAAGATCAACGCAGCCATCTGTCCTGAGAAGAAGATCGGCTCCACACAATATGTAAATCACCTGTGAGAGATGTGCGAGTCTTGCACCCCAGTGCTACACGGTCTACGGTCATCAGGAAAACGTTAGAAACTGCTACAAAAGAATTTTTTTGAGGACGAGTGCATGTCCATTGTGGGGCATTTTCATTCAATGAAATAATCAAGGAAGGCTTTTCAGAAGAAGTTACTCTTCTAATCTCTAAAGAATCACAAGAAAGTGGTTTGCAATGGTTAAAATTCCTAGTACCAGGTATTTTGTGGGTTGTCGAAAATCTCTTACCGAGGTTCCTGTAAAGGAAATCTACACTGACTTTTTCTAAGAAGTGACA
Source organism: Schistocerca piceifrons (assembly GCF_021461385.2). NCBI lineage: Eukaryota > Metazoa > Arthropoda > Insecta > Orthoptera > Acrididae > Schistocerca > Schistocerca piceifrons. The sequence continues at coordinate 22,171,037 of NC_060140.1, read as the reverse complement.
AGAACGTTGTCAATATTAGCTTTGCGGAAATCCTAAATGCCAGATGTAGTTGTTATTTGTGTATCATCTGCTAGTTGACGACTAGCTCTTCTCAATTTACGTTTTACAGTTCCTCCCAAACCATCACACACAGATTTACTGTGGCTACTAGCGAAAAAGGAATGCACAGTTTCAACAGAAATATTGTTTTTGTGCTCACACAAGTTTTTAAAGCTTTTTCTATTCTTATATTGAGCAGCACATCCAGCAGTGAAATAATGCACTTTCTTCACTTGTGGGTAATGCTCCAGCTACTTAACCAGTTCCTTCTGGAAAGCATTTACAAATCCTACATCATGTTCCATTGAGTGGTACTTAAGATAAGTAAATAAATTAGTGAAAGCAAAGTGAAGTAGAAATTAGAAAATAAATGAAGAACTTGGTTTAGTTTGAGAGTTACATACTGACAAACAGCGGGCAGAGCAGAAGAGACAATGACCGTGAAGTCAGCAAGTTAAGGTGAAGCCATTGCCCTCCCCACATAAGCGGACGCTGTCGATTCAGCCGTCAGGGCATCGCCCGACCGGCTCACGTGTTTCTCAGTTGTCACATGTGAGCCTACATTCCGAGAGCCAATGACCGACGTTAAGAAGATTCTTCGAGAAGCTTTTCAACGTGACAGAAGAGGCAATGACCATGAAGTCGTTCACCTCCAGTGAACTGAAGTGAATAAATACGCGAGACGCAGTAGGCCCGACAAGGAGAGAAGAGTAGCAGTAGTTTTCAGTCAGTTTCGGTGCTGAAGACCGTCACGCAAGAAGAGACTACATCATACACAGACGCACCACGTCCACCGCTGTAATGGAACAGCAAGCAGCAGCCTCAGTGCCAGAAGACAGAAGTTAAAAGGTATTTGAAGACTGATTTTTACATACCCGGGTGACTCGTGAGGACGGGAAGGAGACGGCCTCACATCAGCAGTCACCTGTGAGCTGAGATGAAGATCTGACAGCCGAAGACTGGCAAGTGGGAGTCCGTTGTTCGAGTCCGGGACACTGGCCTTCCCCCGCCACGCCGCTCCGCTGGCCGACGCACAACACACACGGCCGCTTAGAGAAGAGAAACACTGGGATGCCACATCCAAGGTATCACTACCCGATGCGCGACTTTGCTCTCAATAATTAAACGGGCCACTGCACAAGGTGCGTCTCCAGTCAACTGGGCGAGACGGCGACACGAGATACACACCACCAGGCGTAATCAGACGCTGCCGCAGCAGAAGGCCTCGCAAACAACACAGCTGCCGCTCTCCGAGCCAGAACATCCAGTAAGATACAGTTGTACAAAACTTTCAATAAAAGTTATCTTATGTAAAAATGCTGTTTCATTCTACCTCATCCCTGAGCCAAGGAAGAACCCACCCTGCCCACATGTTGTTAAGAGAGAAAAAGTAATTTTACGGTATGTTGATGATTTTCACTTATGGACCGTCTGACAGCAACTGAATAAAACACAATTTTAGTGCCATACGCGTTTCGCCTTTATTTTCTGCAAGGCATCATCAGTGGCCTGTAATATGTACATATGTTAGCTATTTTATTTACATTTTTGCCACTGTGCCTATAGGTTATAAACAGTTCTGGTGCTTGGTATTTCCTATTAAGTAGTAATGTTTTGAACTGTACTTACAGGTTGCGTAGACAGTTTCTTACATATTACGCTCCTGTTGCATTTTTGGTCTTGTTCTTCTTCCTATGAGCGCCAATTTGCTGTTTTTTCTGCATTCCACAGCACTATGCACTGAACGCTTTTTTTAATGCAATGTTTTGGTTTCTGTTGCCGACTGTCAAATGTTTTTGCCAAAGATCGAATATTACTGCCAAACTTATGAGTGTAACTATCGAAGTACCTGTGGTCTGTTCGTGTATGCATTTGTGTGTGCGCTTGTGTGTGTGTGTGTGTGTGTGTGTGTGTGTGTGTGTGTGTGTGAGTGAGTGTTTTTTGGTGTCATATTATTTTATTTTATTTTATTGTATTTAATTATTTATTTTTGTTTATGTCCTGTGTATGTGTGTGTGTGGGTGTTTTGGTGTGATATATATATATATATATATATTTTTGTGCTGTGTGTGTGTCTGTCTGTATTTTGGTGTTATGCATTATTTTTTTTTTTTTTTTTTTTTTTTTTTGGAGGGGTGGGGCTGTGTGTGTGTGTGTGTGTGTGTGTGTGTGTGTGTGTGTGTGTGTATTTTGGTGTTATATACTTTTTTTATGTTATCATTTCCTTTATTAAGTGTAGTAAGGAGCCTGTGCTGATGTGTGTTTGTTCATTTATCACATGTTTGTTTTCTGCTATGGCTTTCTGGATGTGGAAGTTTTCTTGCATTTGTATAAGATGTTTGTCATGGTTCTTATTCTCATTATCTTCATTTCTTGTTCCATGTTTGTAGGATGATGGTTGTAGTGTTTTAAATGTTCTGCAAATGTGGAATGGTTTGTTTCATACTTCCAACATCTGATATGTTCTTTGTATCTTGTTTCAAAATTCCTGCATGTCATGCCTATGTATACTGCATCACAACTTTGACATTCAAGTTTATATATTCCTGATTGTTGGAATTTGTCCCTCTTGGTAGCTGGCTGGCTTAGGTGTGATTGAAGGGTTTGCCCAGGCTTATATGCTATTTTGAAGCCCTGTCTCTTTAGGATGTTTGCAACTCTGTGTGTTAGTTTGTGTGTGTAGGTCATGGTGTACCATCTGGTTCTTTTCTGTGTGGTGTTGTCATTGTGTGTGTTTGTTGAGTGTGTTTGTAAGTTTTCAGCTTGTGAGTTCTTTTGTATTGTGGAAATGTTGTGTTTGTTTTTTTATTTGTGTTTTTATTTTTTGATTGAGCCTGTGTACCACATGTGTGTCATAACCGTTGTTCCTAGCTATTTGTATGATCGTGTTCATTTCTTGTTCATAGTTTCTCTTACTGAGTGGGATTCTGTTTAATCTATGTAACATGTGTCTTAGTGCTGCAAATTTCTGGCTTTGGGGGTGGTTGGATGTGGAATGTATTATTGTGTCCATGGCTGTTGGTTTTCTAAAGATGTTAAATGTATGTTTTCCATTTTCTTTTTTAATTGTAATGTCAAGAAAATTTATTTGATTTTCTTTTTCTTTTTCAAGTGTGAATTTTATGTTCTTATGAGCTTTGTTTATTTCTGAATGGAGTTCATCTATTTTTTCACTTGGCTCGTCTACCAAACAAATAATGTCATCCACGTATCTGTACCGATATATGATTTTGAAACTTTCATTTGTGGTTATCTTATCAAATATCTGATTTTCAAGGTGACTGATGAAAATGTTTGCTAGTGTTCCTGATATTGGGGATCCCATGGGCAGTCCATCAGTTTGTAGATAATATTCTTCCTCAAACTGAAAGTAGTTTTGTTCAGTTGTCAGTCTGAGCATATCTGTTATTTCTTTTATTGCGTCTGTGGTGAGGTTGCTGTGGGATGAGAGATTTTGTTCTATGATTTCTATTGTTTCTGTGATAGGGATGGAGGTATACATATTTTCTATATCGAATGAAATCAGTGATGCTGTGTGTGGTACCTGTATGTTCTGTATATTCTCTATATGTGTGCATGTGTGCGAGTGTATACCTGTCCTTTTTTCCCCCTAAGGTAAGTCTTTCCGCTCCCGGGATTGGAATGACTCCTTACCCTCTCCCTTAAAACCCACTTCCTTTCGTCTTCCCCTCTCCTTCCCTCTTTCCTGATGAGGCAACAGTTTGTTGCGAAAGCTTGAATTTTGTGTGTATGTTTGTGTTTGTTTGTGTGTCTATCGACCTGCCAGCGCTTTCGTTCGGTAAGTCACCTCATCTTTGTTTTTATATATAATTTTTCCCACGTGGAATGTTTCCTTCTATTAAAATAAATAATTAAATACAATAAAATAAAATAAAATAATATGACACCAAAAAACACACACACACACACACACACACACACACACACACACACACAAGCGCACACACAAATGCATACACGAACAGACCACAGATACTTCGATAGTTACACTCATAAGTTTGGCAGTAATATTCGATCTTTGGCAAAAACATTTGACAGTCGGCAACAGAAATCAAAACATTGCATTAAAAAAAGCGTTCAGTGCATAGTGCTGTGGAATGCAGAAAAAACAGCAAATTGGCGCTCATAGGAAGAAGAACAAGACCAAAAATGCAACAGGAGCGTAATATGTAAGAAACTGTCTACTCAACCTGTAAGTACAGTTCAAAACATTACTACTTAATAGGAAATACCAAGCACCAGAACTGTTTATAACCTACAGGCACAGTGACAAAAATGTAAATAAAATAGCTAACATATGTACATATTACAGGCCACTGATGATGCCTTGCAGAAAATAAAGGCGAAACGCGTATGGCACTAAAATTGTGTTTTATTCAGTTGCTGTCAGACGGTCCATAAGTGCAAATCATCAACATACCGTAGTATTACGCGCAACTGAGGAGGACAGGACCAAAAAATTGAAGATGTCAAAAAGTAATTTATTTAGTATTTTCACTCTGATATAATGCTTTAGAATCAAATGCCCTTTGCAGAAATGCTCATCCTGACATTTGACTAGCATCAAAAGAGAAAATCCAGTTACATTTAGTGACAGAATTGTTACACTTATAAAGCAATGGTTCACTATTACCAATTTACTTTCTTCATTTACCACATTAACACACACAGGATGGATTGTACAGCTGCTTCTGGTCCAGTAATAACTCTGAATTTCATTCTAAATTACAAAACTGTAGTTTTCAGCAAAGTCAATTAACAGAATTGCTTTTTCTGGGGTTAGATTTTCTTTCAATTTTTTCAATGATTTTGACTAACACTTAGATATAAATGAGTGTGGTTTAAGTGCCTGTAATTTTATTACCAACAAGTTGATGTATTCACCAACAGTTGCAGGCTGTTTTACCAGTTCTGCCTGATGATCTCTGTCTATCTACTGGATGAGCTCAATTTCATCATCAGCATCTTTGTAAGTTAATTTATGTTTTAATTATTCATTAATTTCTGTTTGTTATCACTGAGACAATTATCACAGTGATTAAGCATGCAGTAGTTTTCAGAGTCATATATAAGAAATTTTATAAGTTCTTTGTATGTTTCTTCAATGTGTTCTGCACCCAAAAGCAATTTTACATTTTGGTGGATAAACACACACACACACACACACACACACACACACACACACACACAGTGAATGAGTGCCGGCAGCACCAGCCAAAATACACCACTTCAGTCTCAGTGAACAGAATTTAGAAATACCAATGTTAATGTTCGTATTCTCTCATTTAAAACAAGAGCACAGTTCTCTTAAGTTGCAAAGGATGAGTCTGTTACGCATATACACATTCTTCTGAATGCTAACTTCGTCTTTTGATCCTTTTAACATTTGAGTATGTTTATCATTTTGGTAGAAATCAGTGACAATCTTTACTACTTCACGGGCAATAACTTTCCCCCTGTTTGGTTTAGGAACTGATAAAATACCCTTATCTGTTTTCAGCTTCCTTGCTTGTCGAACCACGTACTCACTAACACTGAATTTTGACATTATGTTTTATTTTGATCAAGAGGGTGGAGCTAAAGTTAAAATTTCAATTCCTTAAGCTACTCTTACACTAACCACATTTTCTTTCATTAACAATATCATGGCATCAAAATCGTTGGCTTTCTTAACAATTTCACCATCAAATTTTTCTTCTCTACGGTCAGGATCTTCAATACTGCAATCTAGTGCCTGTCCCACTTTTCTATCCATATCATGCTTCACTTTTTCTAGCTTCTTTTTGCCATATGATGCCTTGCTGTGATTTGGAATGGAGTGAACTTTTAAGGAAGAGCATCCTCAATACTTTGACTTTTTAGTAATGATTCATGAGATGTCACCTCCGGATCATTTGCATCACTTTCATTTCTTTCACTGATGTAAGTTTTCTGTTCACAAATCTTACGACATGTTGTGCACAGTTTTTGGCCTGGTTTTAGCACTTAATGTTTTAGACAAAGACTGGCCTCAAAGATTTTTTAACTATTTGTCTGTGTTTTTTAAAAGGATCACAAGTTCTTTGATGACTTTCAAAAACTTTCAAGTAATAGTATTTGTGATGTTTCAAAACAGTATCTGTGATGTCCACACATAGCAGCGCTTTCTTGATCTTGTGGAATGCTTATATTGGATAGCAGCAATATGAAATCTCATTGGGCTTCACTCAACTCTTCTATTTTGTGTAGAGTTTTTACTAAGGTACAGGTTGCCAAATGACATGGTGCTTTTAGCAATTTTCCAACAGTGCATCAACTCACATTTTCCAATGCAATTAACTGAGTACTACTTCACTTAAAACATACTATGTACAAGTGGAATGACAGATCTGCGCCACAAACAGGTAAGACCTATCACACAGAAAGACAATGAGCAACTGAGGCCAGATAGATTAAGTGTTGCATGCCAGTTATTCTCAACAATGAATTTAAGAAATTGTTTCCTTCCTTTCATGCCAATAAAGGTTTCAAAAACAAGTTACTGCTGTCTAAGAACTCTTTTGAGCAGGTGATTGACTGAACACATAAATAATATATAGTATAGTCTTTAAAAATTACTGATATGAGTGTGTGCGAGTGTATACCTGTCCTTTTTTCCCCCTAAGGTAAGTCTTTCCGCTCCCGGGATTGGAATGACTCCTTACCCTCTCCCTTAAAACCCATATCCTTTTGTCTTTCCTTCTCCTTCCCTCTTTCCTGACGAGGCAACCATTGGTTGCGAAAGCTAGAATTTTGTGTGTATGTTTGTGTTTGTTTGTGTGTCTATCGACCTGCCAGCGCTTTTGTTTGGTAAGTTTCATCATCTTTCTTTTTAAAAATTACTGAATTAGTCAAGTGAAAGGAAATAAATTTTCTCATTTAAAGTTAACTTGCCTGCCTAGAATGAGTTATACTTAAATATGCTAATTTGCTATTCTTGCATCTGAGGCAGGGAGTGGATGAACTAACTTAAAATGACACTTTTCCATCACAGCAAAAATTATTCTGATTTCAGATATGTGTGTGTCAATTATCAGAGGACCAAATAAAATTTTTATTTTATTAGAAAGCTTACAATCTACGGGATTATTTAGGGCCAAAATCAGGTTCCCAGCAGGTTGGAAAAATGCGATACAAGCATTTTTCCACATCCTCGTAATTTTTCTGAAATTGAAAATTGACATACATTAATATTGTTTAAAAATTTTCTTTGGAACTTTACTGCTTCAATAACTGGATATCTGTCAACTAAATGCCTTGCTCAACTTCTGAAAAAATAAAGGAAAAAAAAAAATCCAAATCAAAAGCTTCATAAACACTTGGCATCTGAGTTATGGGCACTTATGTAGATAAGTATCATTTTGCATTGACATTCTTGCAGAGCCCAGTTATCAGAATATCACTACATGTAAGGTTCAATATAAAATATAGTTGTAGTCTGAGACCCCTATGCTATAAGCAAATATGCTAAGTTTTGTGAAAATCTGAGATTGAGGATTACAAATGCTTGAATTATCGGGTGTTTTGATGTATAATGACCCTAATGTAGATACAATAATATAAATAAAATGATTATACTGATTTGACTAAGTTATTTTGCATCCTTTTTTCCCCCCAACCTCCTACAAAAATCTTTTTTTCTCCTTTTCTCGGGGTAAAGGACGCAAAGATAATAAATGAATCATTGAATATCGAATAATTTGCAGTCATAATAAATCTGGTGTTAGAATTAAGTAAAGTATCAGCAGTGAGATTTGATACAGAGATCTCGCACTTGTTCTCTTGTCTGCCAACTCCTTGAATACTAAAGACTGGGCAAAATATTGGCTCGGAGCATAAGTGCGTAATGTTTTTTTTCCATTAGTTAAAAAAAAAAAAAAACATAACAGTCATCAATAATAATTTCTCCTTCACTATTTAAAATAGTCTCCCGGCACGGGTAACTTTTTGATTCTGCGACTGGAGAAATTGTGTAGCTTTGAGGCAAAGAACTCATCGAGCCACGTTCAGAGTGCATTCTCATCTGGAACGGTAGTTCCTCGAAGGCTGTTCGGCACAAAGAGGGAAAGGTGAAAATGTGATGAAGCAAGACCAGGTGACTGAGGTTGATGCGGAAAGACTTTCCAATCTAACTCCTGTGCAGTGTTTGCTGTCAGCCTAGCAGAACCCAGGCAGATGTTACTGTGGAGTGACATCACTTCACACAGTCTTCCTGGTCTTCATCCTCGGATTGCATCTGCAAGACGTCTCGGTTGTTGTCAATACATGTCAGCAGTGAATGTTACACCTCAGAGAAGCAACTCATAATATACCACAGCGTCACTCTTCCATCAGATATATAACATTATATTTTCTGGATGCACACAGTCTTTGTACGGGTGTTGCTGCTCTGTTTGGGCTCGAACATTCCTTCCTTTTCCTTATATTAGCATAAAGACGACATTTCTCGTCACCAGTAATGATCGGGATAGGAATGGTCGGTGTTTTTCATAAACCAATTAATGACGAGCAAGCAGAGATGCACATACGGTCACCTGATGATTTTTGTGATTTTGGCTTAGGGCATGCAGCATTCCATACGCCAATTTCTGTAGCCCACAACGTGCAAATGTTGCACAATGGTGGAATGATCGCAGTTCGTCACATTTATCAGTTGTCAAATACAGTGATGTGGATCATTGTGGATTAATGCATTTAAACAATTTTCATCTATCCCTGAAGATTTCCCCGAACGTGTAAAGTCACTATTGTCAAAAAGATCTTCCTCGAAATGAGAAAACCGTATTCTAGTCGTGCTCTGTCAAATGGGCTCTGTCAAATGGCATTATCCCCACACACAGCTTTGCACCTCTATTGAACTCAAACAGAAGATTATGTCATTCTCCACTTGGCATTCCATTTTCTGGCATTCACAGCTCCACTCAGTATCTACAAAAGACTATACGTAAATTTAAATGGCAACATTGACCTATGAGGGTAATTCCAAAAGTAAGGTCTCCTATTTTTTTATAAGTACATAGTCATGTTTATTTCTACAATGGTTTACGTCACTTTACAGCTTGAACATTTAGCTATTTTTCGACATAATCACCGTTTCTGTCGATGCATTTTTGTAGACATTGTGGCAGTTTTTGTAGGCCCACGTCATACCAGCTCACCGCCATGCTTTTCAGAAAGTTATGAATCTCTTCTTTCACCTCGTCATTGGAGCTGAATCGGTTTCCGGCCAAATGTTCCTTTAACCTAGGAACAGGTGAAAGTCACTGGGAGCCAAATGAGGACTATAGGGTGGGTGGGTGATTGTGTTCCACTGAAACTGTTGCAGGAGAGCAATGGTTTGCAGAGTGATGTGTGGGCGAGCGTTGTCGTGGAGAATGTGTACGCCCTTTCTGAAGAGAATGGTGGTGAGCTGGTACGCCATGGGCATACAAAAACTGCCACAGCATCTACAAAAATGCATCAACAGAAACGGTGATTATGTCGAAAAATAGCTAAATGTTCAAGCTGTAAACTGATGTAAACCATTGTAGAAATAAACAGGTCTATGTACTTATAAAAAAATAGGAGACCTTACTTTTGGGATTATCCTCGTACAAATAAAAAATGACAATCGATACATAAACCCTTAGCAACCAGAGTGTCAAGTGTTCTCGAAAGATGGCATCTTCCTCTTCATCCATGTTGCAGTCCTAGTTGTGCTCCATACAGCTGTAAATATGAATGACATTGGTAAAGAGAAGTTCTTACAGTCTCCTCTTGAGAGAGCCACTGGGAGCACCCAAGTGCAATTTTTGTATACAGTGCATATCACAATTACTGACACAGATGAAAGTGTATGAGGGAAAAAAGGTGGAAGTGCCAAACGGGGAGGGGTTGGGTGCCAAATGATAAATTGCTTGTGTGGAAAAACATTTTTGAACCAGCCCTGAGTATATACAGGGTGGGCAAAGTATAACTGGCCTATTCAATATTTATAAGACCCCACACGTAACTGACCCTTGTTAACCAATTGCCCATCACAGATAATGCAGAAAACCGGGATTTTGATACACTAATCAGCTGCTGTCACAAGTCTGCGGATGCACATCTAACGCATGCGCTGTTAAAAGTGCTTCACTGTGTCATGATGTTTGAGTGAGTGAGATGAGCAGATATATTTAGTTACCAGTTGAATGCAACAGAAAATGGTGCTCACAATATAAGTGTGTGTTCATTGTCAAGTGCTATGCAAAGGACTAATATGCAACTCTCTACTTTTACAAGTGCCTGTCTACTGCACAATGACACCCCCCCCCCCTTTTTTGTCTGTTCTCGTGTCCCTGAGGGGGCGACATTTTGCGCCAGTTTTGGTAATGTTAGTGGTAGTTAGTAGCTGGATGCCACTTCTTGATGCATCACTTCCCTACGGGACAGGATCTGTAAACCCGAAATGTCTGCATCTAATGTTAATCTCACATTCAAGTCTGAGAACATATACGTGTACCAGTCTGGTATTTACCTAGTTGGATGCAAGAAAATTACTGAAAACCACAAACCCTACAGGAACACAATGGCTTTAACTCTGTCTTGATTTGCATTATTTGGAAATACAGAAATTATCCAGAGTAGAGGTTACCTGTAATTGTTATTACTGTTGCATACACTCTTCCAATCAAAAAAGAGATATCTATGCAGATACTGTATATGACTGGAGTAATAAAAAATGGATTAACTGGAACTACAGTGAAGAAATAAAAGCTGTATGTTTCCAAATTGTTTACAAAACAATCTTATCCCCTTCAAAATATTCTCCATTACAACTAATACATTTGTCCCACCGGTGCTTCCACTGTTCAAAACCTTTCCTGTAGTCATCTTTAGAAATGGCTGACAGCTCATCCATCTTTTTTTTCTTGACTTCTTCAATAATGTTGTCAAATCAGTGTTCTTTCATGTGCAAAAATAAGAAAAAGTTGCATGGAGCCAGTTTACGTGAGTAAGGTGCTTGGGGGCAAGGTAACCATGCCATTTTTAGCCCAAAACTGTCTTACAGAGCTGGCTGTGTATGCAGGTGTGTTGTTGTGGTGCGAGAACCAGTCTCCTGTCTGCCACAAATCAGGTCTTTTCTGGTGAACACTGTTGCCCAATCTTCTTGAAACTTACAAAGAAAAGGTTTGATGGATGGTCTGACCTGGGGGAACAAACTCTGAATGAACTACGCTCTTGGCATCAAAAAAGCAAATCAGCATTGTTTTGATGTTTAATTTAACTTGAGGGCATTTTTATGGACACAGTGATGACGATGTCTTCCATTGTCTTGGCTTTTGCTTAGTTTCTGTGTCATAAACATAGTACCATGACTCAAAACCAATAATGGCCTTTGACAGAAAATCTGGATCAGTTTCAAACTGTTGTTTCAAAGCACGACATGTTCCAACTCCACTTCGTCTTGATTGTCAGTTAGAACCCGAGGGACAAGCTTGGCAACAACCCTTTTCATTCCTAAATCTTCCATTAAAACTCACTGAACTGAGCCCCAATATAAACCACTAACTTCTGACAATTGATCAATTGTCTGTCGACAGTCTGTGAGCAACAGCTCTCAAATTTTCATTGATTCAGGCAGTTGATGGTCATCCAGAACAAGAACAAGAACAGGACATGTCGCCATTTTTATATCAAGTAAACCACCTGTACACTTTGAGTTCTACCATAGTGTCATCTTGGTAAGCTGTTTTCGACATTAAAACAGTTTCAGCCACATTTTTACTGAGTAGAAAGCAAAATTTCACAGCTGCACATTGTTCGCTAAGCTTGCCATAATAAAAAACGGAACAAGAACAAAACAGCACTATCAAAAACAATCACTGCAGTGGAACACAACAAGCCAGGTTGACAACACAGGTGGCACTGAGTTGTGCTATACATACCTAGTGACAGAAATGTGTACTACACAAGCTCCACCCACAGCAATGTTATTACACCCCCCCCCCCCCCCCCCCCCCCCCGGGTACCCCCTTGCATATCAGTGTGCAACCTGGAAGGCTGGGGTAATAAGTCTAGCAATGAGCAACCTGGTTCGTATCACTTGGCATATTGTTTTTACACGCACAATCCTGTGATCCATTGAGACTGTGTACCAAACAGGCTACACCACGAGACATGGGCTGGGCAGGCTAATAGTGGCAGCGTGCACGACTCTGCCCGGTATTAATGGTATACTATGTAATGTAGCAAAAAGACCACACATCATTTGGCTAAAAATCATTTCAAAGAGTCAGGTTCAAGGCAACTACTGGAGGATAGTAGGGGATGGAGGAAGATACTGTAGTGGTAGATCAGAGACGTGCGGAGACAAGATAGTGGGCTGCTAGGTGCAGACTAAGTGAACACAGATATGTTGCAGGCAGTGTTCCTAGCTTCTCTTTGTGTTGTTTTTACTGTTGTTATTTGGTGCAGCTCTCCATGCCACTCTATCCTGTGCAAGCCTCTTGATCTCTGTGTAACTACTGCAACCTATGCTCTTGTGAATCTGTTCAGAGTATTCATATCTTGGTCTCCCTTTATGATTCTTATCACCCCCCCCCCCCCCACTACTAAACTGGTGATTCCTTGATGCCTCAGAATGTGTCCTACCAATCGATCCCTTCTTCTAGTCAGGCTGTGCCACAAATTTCTCTTCTCTCCAATTCTATTCAGTACCTCCTCGTAAGTTACGTGATTCACCCATCAATAATTTCAGAAAAGACTTAAATCTATACTCAATTTTAACAAATTTATCTTCTTCAGAAATGCTTTTCTTGCCATTCCCAGTCTACATTTTATATCCTCTCTACTTCAACCACCATCAGTTATTTAAAATTCATCTACTACTTTAAGTGTCTCATTTCTTACTCTAATTCCCTCGGCATAACCTGATTTCATTAGACTACATTATATTATCCTTGTTTTGCTTTTTTTGGTGTTCATCTTATATCCTCCTTTCAAGACACTGTGCATACTGTTCAACAGTTCTTCCAAGTCCTTTGCTGTCTCTGACAAAATTACAATGTCATTGGCAAACCTCTAAGTTTTTATTTCTTCTTCCTGGTCCTTAATTCCTGCTCCAAATTTTTCTTTTGTTTCCTTCATTGCTTGCTCAATATACAGATTGAATAACATCGGGGATAGGCTAAAACCCTGTCTCACTCCCTTTTCAACCATTGCTTCCCTTCTGTTCTCATCAACTCTTATAACTGCTCTCTCTCAGTTTACAAATGCTATAAATGTAGGTTTGCCTTTCCTTAACCTGTCTTGTGAAGGAAGTCATAGGGGTCATTATTGCTTCGCACGTTCCTACATTTCTCCAGAATCCAAACTGATTTTTCCTGAGGTCGTCTTCTGTCAATTTTTCCATTCTTCTGTAATGAATTCGTGTCAGTATTTTGCAACCATGATTTATTAAACTGATGTTTGGTAATTTTCACACCTGTCAGCGCTTGTTTTCTTTGGAATTGGAATTATTACATTCTTCTTTAAGACTGGGGATATTTTGTCTATCCCATACATCTTGCGCACCAGATGGTACAGTTTTGTCATGGTTGGCTCTCCTAAGGCTGTTAGCAGTTCTAACAGGATGTTCTCTACTCCTGGGGCCTTGGTTTTACTTGGGTCTTTCAGTGCTCTGTCAAATTCTTCATGCAGTTTCATATCTCCCACCTCATCTCCATGTATGCCCCCTTCCATTTCCACAATATTGCCTCTAGTACATCTCCCTTGTATAGACCCTTTGCATGCTCCTTCCACCTTTCTGCTTTCCCTTCCTCACTTAGGACTGGTTTCCATCTGAGCTATTGATATTTATAAAGGTGGTTCTTCTCTGTTAAAGATTATTTCTACAACAACAACAATGAAGACAACAACAATAAGTTGTCAAGATTATTGAATTACAGATAACCGATTGGTACAAAATATAATTAAGCAAATTTAAATGTGAAAGAGATATAACGGCATCTAATAAAGTGTACCTCTTGTCGCACTGCAAAAACAGGTAAGTATCGTCTCTGCTGGAGTATAGATTTTTTCTTCGCAAATTCGCTTGTTGCCTGAGTAGCATTTTGCATGTGTTCTGCAAACTTTTGATCAGTTTTATAATCCGTTTCATCATTTTCATTTTGTCGTATGTCCTGTAACACAAACATAAAACACAAGAATAAAATAAAACAATCTTTTGTAGCTGCCAGTATGTCAAAATGGTAGCAAAACACTACGCAGTTGCAAGCAATTTAAAACAGATTTAAAGTGATATTGTTAAAGTGTTTACAGAAGGTCAGTAGTATGGTAAACTGTTAATTGTTGCTACTACTTCAATCTAAAAGTCATCTTGTGTACATATACATATTTTAACATTTCGCGTCATGATAATGTTTCTAAAGGGCACCTAGATTTGAACACCCTTATATTTCTTCAGATTCTTATTCAGATGTCACACGTATCTTGTTCTTCATCTCTGTTCCTGTAACTGATAAGATTTTGAGCACTGTAATGTCTCGGAGGCTGAACATATAATCTACCTTCTTAAAAAAGACCGTGCTTTGTACTCCATCAGACAGTGCATACTGCACATTACAAAGAGAAATATTTCAAGAAAACTAAATGATCTTGGTATAGATTCAAGGGAAATGGAAACAAGCTTATGATACATGCTTTTTATCAGTAATGTTTGAAATGATGGGTTATGCTAGAATAAGAGAAGAATAGAGCAACTCTAAAATGATAAAGTGCTTCTGACATATTGACTGAAATCTGCATGTGAAGTTCTTATTCTGCAATGATTCTCAGCTATGTAGCAGCAGCTGCTAAGCTGCAGTCGCACCTTCCATCATTTTGATTCCCTTCAAATACAGTAGTTGTCCAAAACAACTGCATGTATGCAACAGTGGCAACTTTTGTTTTTACGTGGAACTACTCTTGCCAATGAGAGTTCCATACTTCTGTCCTCCTGTCGATGTCTTCCTTTCTGAAGTTTATTTTCTACTGTTGCCACTCTGGTCATCATTCTGATGTACTTGTTCTTCTATGTTTCTTTGTTATCTGGCACATCCTCCTCAAATTTTAGTCTCTGTATTTTCATCAATTGTAGTCTCTTAACTTGTGACTAAGACACTGGCAATGTTTCAGTACATCACAAATGGCTTTACGATAACTTCATGAATTTTTACCTTTAACATAAATGTTACCAGTCTACTGGTAGGAGCCTCACAAGTATGATGATGCACAACATACTACATCCAAACTTAGACCAAAATTCATTCCATGGGCTACTGAATACGACAATCCATTAAAAACTGGTATAGCTGCAGATATATTTAAGTTTGTTTCCACTGTAACGTACTTTATTGTCATGATATTGAAGAGTATATGAAACACAGTTTTGTTCACAGTCTTACAGAACTTGGTGTGCATTCCTAGAGCTGACCTTACAATATGGATTTATAATAGTGCAACGATAGTTCAGGTATACATGCCGATGTCACAAGATGGAGATGAAGAGATAGAGAAAGTATATGAGGATACTGAAAGGGTAATACAATACGTAAAGGGAGATGCAAATCTAATGGTCATGGGGGACTGGAATGCAGTTGTAGGGGAAGGAGTAGAAGAAAAGGTTACAGGAGAATATGGGCTTGGGCAAGGAATGAAAGAGGAGAAAGACTAATTGACTTTTGTAATAAAGTTCAGCTTTTAATAGCGAATACTTTGTTCAAGAATCACAAGAGGGGGAGGTATACTTGGAAAAGGCCGAGTGATACGGGAAGATTTCAGTTAGATTACATCATGGTCACACAGAGATTCCAAAATCAGATGCTGGATTAAGGGCAATCACATAAGTTGGAAAGAAAAACACAAGTACAAAGATTGTACCTGCGAAGAACCATGGATAACAGAAGAAATACTTCAGCTGATTGATGAAAGAAGGAAGTATAAAAATGTTCATGCAAATTCAGGAATACAGAAATACAAGTCAGTGGGGAAGGAAATAAAAAGGAAGAGCAGGGAAGCTAAGGTGAAATGGCTGCAAGAAAAACGTGAAGAAATTGAAAAAGAAATGACTGTTGGAAGGACTTAATCAGCATATGGGAAAGTCAAAATAACCTTTGATTAAATTAAAAGCAGGGGAGTGGGGTAATGGTGTACAGTAAGGGGGGGGGGTGAGGGCAGGTGTGGGTAACATTCAAAGTGCAATAGGAATTCCACTGTTAAATGCTGAGAAGAGAGCAGATGGGTGGAAAGTGTACACTGAAAGCCTCTATGAGGGAGAAGATATGTCCAATGTCATAGAAGAAGAAATGGGAGTCAATTTAGAACAGAGAGGAGATCTAGTAGTAGCATCAGAATTTAAAAGAGCTCTGGAGGACTTATGATCAATAAGGCATAAGGGGTAGACAACATTCCATCAGAATTTCTAAAATCATTGGGGGAAGTGGCAACAAAATGACTATTCACATTCTTGTATGGAATGTATGAATCTGGCAACATACCATCCGACTTCCACAAAAATATCATCCGCACAATTCCGAAGACTGCAAGAGCTGACAAGAGAGAATGATTGCATAATCAGCTTAACATCTCATGCATCCAAATTGCTAACAAGAATAATATAGAGAAGAATGGAAAAGAAAACTGAGGATGTGTCAGATGATGATCAGTCTGGCTTTAGGAAAGGTAAAGGCACCAGAGAGACAATTCTGACATTGTAGTTGATAATAAAAGCAAGATTAAAGAAAAAACTAGACACGCTCATAGGATTTGTCAAGCTGAAAAAAGTGTTCAATAATGTAAAATGGTGCAAGATGTTCGGGATTCTGAGAAAAATAGAAGTAAACTTTAGGGAAAGATTGGTAATATACAAGATATACAAGTGCCAACATGGAATAATAAGAGTGGATGACCAAGAACGAAGTGCTCTTATTAAAAAGGGTGTAAGACAGGTGTGTAGTCTATTGCCCATACTCATCAATCTGTACATCGAAGAAGCAGTGATGGAAATAAAAGAAAGGTTCAGGAGTAGGACTAAAATTCAAGGTGAAAGGATATCAATGATACGATTTGCTGATGACATTGCTATACCGAGTGAAAGTTGAAAAGAATTACGTGATATGCTGAATGGAATGAACAGTCTAATGAGTACAGAGTATGGACTGAGAGTAAATCGAAGAACGACAAAAGTAATGAGAAGTAGCAGAAATGAGAATAATGAGAAAGTTAACATCACTGGTGGTGATCAAGAAGTAGATGAAGTTAAGGAATTCTACTACCTAGGCAGCAGAATAACCAATGCTCAACGGAGAAAGGAGGACATAAAAAGTAAACTAGCAATGGCAAAAAGGACATTCCTGGGCAATAGAAGTATACTAGTATCAAACATAGCCCTTAATTTGAGGAAGAAATTTCTGTGAATGTACGTTTGGAGCACAGCATAGTATGGTAGTGCAACGTGGACTGTGGGAAAACCAGAACAAGAGAATCGAAGCATCTGAGATGTGGTTCTACAGACGAATGTCGGAAATTAGGTGGACCGATAAGGTAAGGAATGAGGAGGTTCTACGCAGAATCGGAGAGGAAAGGAATATGTGGGAAACACTGACCAGGAGAAGGGACAGGATGATAGGATATCTGTTAAGACATCAGGGAATAACTTCCATGGTACTAGAGGGAGCTGTAGAGGACAAAAACTGCAGTGGAAGACAGATATGGGAATACATCCAGCAAATAATGGAGGACATAGGTTGCAAGTGCTACTTTGAGATGAAGAGGTTGGCATTGGAGAGGAATATATGGCGGGCGGCATCAAACCAGTCACAAGACCGATGACTCAAGAAAACACACAGCACAAAAGCTAAAACGTCAAGTTAACCACTCCGTGTAGTAGTGGCACTGGGTGGTCAACAAGCACATGTGCAAGAAGGTGGTCAGTCTTCTTCTCCCCCCCCCCCCCCCCTCTCAAGATGAATATGAAAAACAATGTTGACCAAAATCTCAAGAACGTTTCCAGTATTGTTTATGTGCCTATCATCCACTCAATGTCTGAGTTATATGGAAATTCTGTTACTGCTTCCATTAATTGTGTTACACCAAGGGTTTTGCAATGTCATATGAGAAATGAAGAGACACAAATAATGTGACAGATATATGTTGTAAAGTAAAAACAGCTGGATGTAGACTTGGAGTTCACATGAAACATAATCTTCTGTAAAGAGTTAACTTTACAGTGACAGGTGCAACTGGTGCAGTGAACACATGCAACTACTAGTTTTTTTTCCAAGATAGAAAACAAGTGTATTAGTATTGAAATATTCTTAATTCCACTCATACACTCCAACCAAGTCGCACAACCTTAATAATCTCTACAAATACTTTTTAATTCTGCTGATAATGTTAATTACAAATGCTATATACAGTTCCAACAATGTTTTGCAGCACTGCTCAATCTTCATGAAGTATGGCGTTACCTCAGTGATTAATTTTCAAGGCAGGTTAAACCAGCCCCACTGGATGAGCACTTTATTTGTAACACCTTATACCTCAATTTGGCTAAGTCTAGATCACAGCCAGCGGCAGTCAAGGTGGTGTTTCTCTACTGATCATAGGTTGGCAACAGCTGTTTTGCTTAGTCAATGGGATGTTCTTCTAGGTAACCAATGACAGGCGAAAAAAAGGGAATAAACTTCTAGCATTGAAACAGTAACCATTCTCTTCTTTGCTGTTGTCACTGCTACGAACAAAACATAATTTACAATCTTGATTATCACAATTATTCATTTTTTTAATACATCACAATTTCAAAGGGTGCAGTTATGCTGGGACACAAGAGCAAAGATTAAATTCATATTATTTGTTGTAAAGAGTATTTAACTAAAGCAGACAATAGGGAGTCCAGGTTAGAATATCAACAATATTATGAAAATGACAGATTGTTACTCATTGTAAAAATGATACTTTGTGAGTTGCATACAGGCACAATAACAAAGCTGTTACACATTGAGCTTCCAGCCAAAGACTTCTTCAGAAAGGAAACACACACACACTTTCACACAAGCAAGCACAGCTCACACATACAATTTCTACCTGTGGCCAGAATGCAACTGTCTTGAATGGAAGTGGGGGAGGGGGAAGGGGATGGTTAGTAGTGCACAGATGGAAGGACCGTTCAGGGACTAGATGATGGTGGGACAGCACTGCCAACTGATAGGTGAAGTGTCAGGTAACTCTGGATGGGGAAGGGGGAAGGGGGAAAGGGGAGGGAAGAAGCAGAAAGTGGAAAAGGGGCGTAGCAGAGAAGGGAAAGGCCTGGTGGGTGCATTGGCATGTTGTGCCACAGGGCGGTCCACTCCATCAGAGGCCACACCACCTGTGAAAGCAGTCATCCAGCTGTCCACCAAGATGAACAGATACTGAAGAGCTGTGGACAAAAGCAAAGTGGACCACACTGTGGCACAACATGCACCTGAACATGACAATGCTTGATTTCAATGGCTGCTTTCTCAACCTAGGCAATCTTGATCCTCCCCTGCACCACCAGATTTTCTGAACTGTACAGATGGGAGTTATTACAACACATTCTCCACTCCCAAAATTACCATGGCCTCAATCTATGGTTACCTACTTTCCGCACACCCTCCCTCCAACAGTTTCTGACCCTTCTGTCCTGTCACCTCCTCCAAATTCAAGTCCCCCCACCCTCACTGTGTGCCACTCTCTGCCTACGCACCCACCGCACTTTTCCCCTTCTCTGCTCCTCTCCTCCTCTGCTCCCCACCCTCCCACTTCACTCCCCCACAGCCTCCTGACACTGTGTCCGGCAGCCTTGTCCTGCCAGTCTACTCCCTGCATGCTCCACCAGGCAGCACTCAGTCCACTGCCCACACCGGTACTCTGCTGTCTCAGGATTGCTGCTTCTGTTCAATGCAGGTGCATTCTGGCTGGAGTGGCCAGAGATAGCAGTCATGTGTGGGTGAGGTGTGCTTCCTGGTGTGCGTCTATGTTTCCAGTATGTTTCCTTTATGAAGGAAGCTTTTGCTGAAAGTTCAATGTGTAACAATCTTCTTGTTGTGCCTGTCTGCAACTCAATGTGTCATCTTTGTGATGAGTAGTAGTTTACCCTTCACAAATATTTGACAGTTTTTTCTGAGTACATCATAAATTATGAGATTGTGGTTAGGTTGCAATGTTTGTTGGGAGTTAGCAAAGCCACAAAAACGTGATTGTGATGAGGCGGATCTGTAACTTAGCCTAAGTTTAGAATGAGTTAGAATGTGATGGCTTGGTTATGAGTTGGTGAAGCCAACAAATGTGGAAGCTAAAAAGTGGTGTATACACAAACAAGATGTTTCTGTGGAAAAGTCAGTTACATGTGAAAGTGTTCAAGAACTCACCTTTGGCCACTGTTCTCGAGTAATTTGTAATCTAAGAAAGAACTAAAATATATGTGAAAAACTTAGTGTTTTGTCAGTGTGTGTTACCGTTATCACATATGCCAGTCAAATTTTAAATAATGGTATGGCAGGTATTCTGGGCCCGAACGTTTTCTAAGATTTGAATGAGACCCAAACGCGCTGTGATTTAAGAAATTCACTGCACATTCTCACACATAACATAATTCATCTTGTACAAAAGGAAATTTACTGTGAAAGCAATGCTTCTCAAACCACCATTTGCAGTATTTTCCTGCGACCTGTTAGAAATGTAAACAGTTGTGATGTCATTCTCATTAAAAGCAGTTTGTTGTTATGAAGTATTGCACACAGCCAGTACATATGTACCAACTTATCGGCCGACTGACTGAACAATTTTATAGCAGCCTACAAGTCCCTACCGACCGCACTCAAGAGATTACAGCACTGCCAAGTTGTTGGGATTTGTTTATCTTGGGTTCATACTGTTTACATTACATGAGATGCCACTTGGTTTTACATAGGAACAAAAATGGGAATTTGCCTTGATTGTTTTAGGGGTAACAAGCACAAAAAGGTCAAGAGAAAGGTATGGACAAAGAATTGGTTCATATAACAAAAGAAATTCACCCACATTCTGTTACTTAAGTGGCTGGGATCCAATGATTTTCGTAATTACCTAAGACTGGATGAATCGTGCATTACAGAGCTGCTGAACATCATCAAACCTTTCTTAACGTGGATAACTGTTAGCTACATTACGATTTCTAGTGTGTGTGTGTGTGTGTGTGTGTGTGTGTGTGTGTGTAGCGCCCTACAGGTCTCGTCCTGTAGTTGACACATTTTGTTGTCGGTAGACGATTGTGTGTGTGTGCTGTGTTTTGTTGTTGCAAATGGCACATTTTCTTTGCTACTAAAGTTTTATTTTGGTGTTATTCTCTTATTTATATTTTATTGTTGCGGTATTACTCTATAGTAGTGGTCTAAAGTAAAATTCTTTGTTAGAGTATCAGTTCTTACCACTCAAAATTACAAAAATTTTACTGAAAACTAAAACAAAAGAAAATTTCCAGAATTTCAAAAAATTCGGGGGTTTTTTCCCAGATTTTTCTTGAGTGAAAAAATTCTTGTGTTTTTTCTGAATTTCCTGTGCGTCCTGTGGTGTAAATACCCTTTAAAACACCTCTTTGTCATGACAGACTAACTTGTAGCTTAGCCAGAGGTCTTGGGTAGGTTGGAATAAGACAGCTTTACTTGCAAAAGTTAAATTAATAATCTTTGTTGTCATATATATTTGGTTCTTCTGAATATGATACTTATTATGAGGTTGTGGTTAGGAATGGACTTAACAGCACAGATTAAATTAAATTAATAATTTTGCTGTCAAAGTATTTGCCTTGTTTCGCGGAATGTGCAAAGATTTCAGAGGTGGTGATTCATTGATTTGAGCAGTCACAATATTGCTTCACAACATGATGTCTGTCTGCTGTCCTTTCACTGACTGCATACACCTAGCAGCTGACAGCAGCTGACACACACACTATGTACTTCCCATCGTACCTCACTGAGAGTGCTGAGAATGTTGCTGCACGAAACACATAAGTATGCCACTGGCCCTGATCTAGACTTTTACCCTTCAACTTTTATTTCTGGAAAATTATCTTGTTAAAAAAAGAAGGATGACAATGATGATGAGGAGGAGGAGGAGGAGGAGAGGATGGATGTATACTGCATTACCAATGGACGCCACACAAAACCTTAACAAAATCCAAAAGTTAAAAACTTGACACATTATGGAAAAGAGTGATCCAGTACCACTTCTCTGAATTGTCACAATAACTTTACACACAACCGCAGAGAGTTAAAGCCCTTACTGAGGAACCCAATACATGCACAATACACCACACTTCTTAGATTTCGTACAGCATCAAATGAGGATAATCTGTAGTTTATATTCCAAATCATAACAATGATTTTGACATGCTAGTGATGCTATCTGCTGTATAATTAACTTAGGTCACTTTGATATCTGTGACAAATATATAGAATAACATGTTTAAATTTTGGAAGAATTAGAGGTAGGCTCTACCTGCAACATTACTGCATACAGAGCTGCGACATCATTCTGACTATTCACTACAATTTCAAAACCAGGAAACAAAATTGTTTAGTTAGTTTAAATTGCTGCTGGTGGATAGGAACGAAAAGACTCACAAATGAAAATTTAGATCCACTGCAACACAAGCTAAACAAGTGCCAAACTCAATAATTATCACCTTACCTTTTCATCTGTCTTCTGAACACCCATGATGTTTCCTATTGTTGTTCCTGCAAGCTCCCAATGCTTCTTCTGTGCTTTTCGTCTTTCTTTTTGTTCTCTAAAAATTTTAACTAAATTTGAACCTTTCCTTGCTACCATTGCCATATCTGATGTGGGGTCCTGCAAACAATAATGGATAGATTAAATTTCTGTAAAATTTTCTAAGAATTTTATTTTATTTGATTTGATCCATTATAAATGGATTTTGAAAGCCTGCGACTGTGAAAACACAATAGGTTTGTTTATAAATAAATCTTCTGCTACCAGTCACGATTTTTCTTTATTTTACTTTTCGCACGACACGTTTCGGGAAATGATTCCCATTTTTAAGTGGTGTTTTTTTTTTTTTTTGTGGGTATTAAGCCATTTCTATTGATGTTGTCAATGTGTGAGAGTCTGCTTCATTTTGTTGACTTTTACTTCAATGTATAAGGAACACGTGATTTTTTAGATGGGTATCGATTCTTTTGGTGAAGTTAGTGGCGAAATTTAGAAGAATTTGTACTTACAGTTTCCTTATAGTCCATTTGTGCAGAGTTTCACACACACTAAACATCACACACAACTTGTTGTTCACTTTACACATCGAAAATATCTTATATAAACAAAAGAGATACAAAGATCTTCTTACAGGTAGTCCACAGAGATAACATTGTGTGTGTTCCACACACCTTTTGTACAGAGGTTATTTAACTTACCAATTTGGCTCATAAATTGCTTTATCAATTTTACAATTGTTCTTATTTCTATGTTTTACTATTTTTATTTAAGTATACTATCAAAACATCTGAAGAAATTCATTGATTCACTTTCAAGTTTTTCGTTTAATATTATATCTCCAGTTCTTCTAGCAAATCCATTTTATCTCTTTTATTTAGCCGGTGGAGTACTCTGACAATTTGCTCTATTTTTCCAAAAGGGTGTCCTGTATTATGTTTCTATGTTGTATTGCTGACGTAGTGTGTTTGTTGTGTGTGTAGGCTTTAATTTGCTCTGTGTACCTGGTGTTGAAATTTTGGCCTGTTTGTTCTAGGTAGAACATGGAGCATTCCTGGCATGTTACCTTGTATATTCCAGAGTCTGAATATGGATCCTGAGTACATTTTATATTATGTATTAGTTTTTGTTGTTGTTTATTAGATGTAGAAAACTCACTTTTTACTTTGTGATTTTTGAAAATATTTGCAATCTTCTGTGATACATTGCCTATGTATGGAATGCAAGATATACATTTGTTTTTCTCTTTTTCTTCTGTGGTGCAGTTTGCGCCTGGGCCTTTCTTCACTTTGACTAGGATTGTGTCAACCATGGGAACTTTGTAACCATTCGCAACTACAATCTTTTTCACTGTGTTTATTTCTTGTTGCATATTTTCTTGGTTCAATGGTATTTTTGTTGCCCTATGCAGCATTGACCCATATGTTGCCTGTTTATGGATATTTGGGTGACATGAGGTTGCAGGGATTGTGGTGTCAGTCATTGGGTTTTTCCTATAAATTTTGAATGTGCATGTGTTGTTATGCCTTGTAATATTTAGGTCCAGAAAGTTGATGCTTTTATTTTGCTCATGTTCCACTGTAAATTTGATTTTCTCACGTAGATTATTGAAATAATTTAAAATGTCTGTGATGTCTTTGGTATCCCCTTTCACTAACAGTAGTGTGTCATCTACATATCTCCTAAAAATTCTATTTTCTTTAGGCAATGTTCTTGGCTGTCAAATAATTTTTGTTATAAATGATTTATGCATATGTCAGCTATGGTACCATTGCTAGGCCATCTGGGTGTTTATAAATGTTGTTACTAAAGGTAAAGTAGTTGTAACTTAGGGTTAGCTGAAGGAGTTCCATAAATTCGACAATCTCTGTGTATGAAAGTTTCTTGTGTTGCATAAGGTTCTTTTGTATTACCTTTAGAGCTTGTTGTATGGGTATGTTTGAGTAAAGGTTGGTGATGTCACGTGATATAAACTGCACTTCTTGGGGGAGCTTTCTGATACTTAGATCTTTAGCTAGTATCATGCTGTTTTTTATGGAATATGTTGTTTCATTTGTATAATTCTTCATCAGTATGTTATTCAGTTTTTGTGACAGTTTGTATGCTGGGCCATTTATAGAGTTGACCACGGGACATATTGGATTTCAATCTTTGTGTATTTTTGGCTATGCTCTTAGGTGTGGTGCTTCTGGATTCATGTATGTAAGGTATTTCGTTTCAGTTTCTGTCAATAGGAAATATGTGTTCTTTAATTGTTCCTTAATTTAATTTGAAATTGTTTGATTGGGTCTTTTTCAATGTGCTGAATATTATTAGCAGCAAAAAATTCATTGTATTGTTTATGTATTTTTTTTTTCTTTCATCACAACTAATGTATTGCTTTTATCTGACTTCACAACTATGGATTGGTTGTTTTTCAGTTTGTTATTTATAGATTTTAGTGTTTTTGCATCATTTATTGTATATTTAGATCTAAACTTATCTTTATTCATTTCTTTCTCACGAAGCTTGCTTACTTTGTGACCTATTGCTGCAAAATTAAATTCAAATACAAAAGCAGCAATAGGTCACACTGAGAAATGCATAGAAGAGGGTGGAATCTGTGCAGGATATGGTGGCTGATGCGCAGTGACCATCTTTCATCCAATGCGCTGGGCAAGTTCATTCATTTGTTCGGAAAGCGAGGCCAACAAGTGTTTACCAGCTTTCAGCCAGTCAGCGATGGTAAAATCACGGCGCACGCCCTGCAATCTTTCTCAAACAATTTTACAGAAACTATTTGGTAAAAAAATTTCATTTCTGCTTTACTTATAACTTTATACGTCAGGTTCACTATGATGTGCTCATAATTTCATTAATGGTCACAGTTATTGTGATATTTACATGTAAGTAAGGCACTGCATGAAATTCGGAAAAGTTTGCAGTGAAAAATAGAGGTCACTATGATTTTGCATTTGTGGCATATTACATAATATGCTGCTGCATACAAAATTAAGCTAACATATTGAATTTTTTTTAAGGTTTGGGTAGAGGTGTCTGTCACTAATCTTGAGAAAAATCATCTCACATAGCACTCTCATTATCTATCATGTTATTCAACTAACTACAGACTTTTTTGATGAAAGAATGTAATTTTTAAGGGCCATCAACAGCTGAGGAAATGGGAAATGCTATGGGGTTTGGAACAACATAAGTGGAGACATTACATGTTTTTTAGTACTGAGGACGTGCTTTTTCATAAGCTACTGGCCTTATTTCTCCCCAGTTCCTAATTTAATAAACTTAATAAATAACTGCTTCAGAATTCCCTCACAACTGTGTCTGCACAATATGTTAGTGAGGTAAGGCTGTGCAAACTCCACTGTATTTTGGCAAAAACAAGCAAATTTTAACACAGTAACCACAGAAACTTGTAGGTTTTATTCAAAATTTGTCACTTATGATGCGTCTCTGAAAGTTAAAAAGGGTTAACAAGTCAGGCAAAAATAAATCACTGCATTTTCAGCAGAATTCTGTTTCAAAGCTAACCAAAGCAGAGATAACAGATCTTTCTACCATTAAAATGTGGGTGTGGAGTGCGTCCACTTAATATTTACAAAAGATGTGATGTAGGCTTCTGTTTAGAATGGTGCTTCCCCTCAGTGTTCCGCATTTACACTGTATCACCTGCAACCCCCACCACTATCACTATCCCCAAGCGTGCCCTGCTGTCTGTGCACCTACTGGCCACAATGTTCTGCATGGACTTTACTGCTGAGCAGTCAGCATATTAATGGCAGAAGAATAACCTACAGAAAAAGTGCTGGGTGCGTGACTGAACAATTTTTGCAACAAAAAATGATGGTAGTTCAACAAACAAATCTGCAAATACAGCGTACCAGGGGATGAGGAAATATTTAATTCCACTGGTACAATGATGAATGACGGCTAAAGTGTAGGCATCCCAACATAAGTCCTACATTCACTCAATGTTCTCTGTATCCAGTCAAAAAAGGTGCTAAACAACAGAAGAACAGTGGAAGTATTAATTAGAAAAGATAATGGCAATACCATGAACTACATTCATTTCAACCAACTTACCACTCAACTTAAAAAGCTGTAACTCCTGGCAAGATTAGTGTAAAGTAGGACTATCAATAAAGCACAAGGGTAAACATCCAGTGTTGCTGACTGAATGTAAGTCAGGTTTCTGGAATGGATAACTATATTTATCATGTTTGCACATTGGACTACAATAAAACTCATTTGTCTTTGCACCCGTTAGCAAAACACAAAATGTAGTTTATAAGAACATACAATGAATAGGTTAGATGCTAAAGAAATGAGATGATTAACTCCAAATAATGGAAAGTCCAGGTTGGAATATCAACAATATTATGATTGGTTGGTTGGATGATTAAAGGGACCAAACTACTGTGTAATCAGTCCTATTTCCCTCGAACAGACAGGTCTACAAGACTGTAGATCAGAGATAGCCTACTGCACAAAACCCAGGAGAAGAAAACCCCAAGGTCTATGAAAGGTCAACGAAGGCGAGAGAGGGGACAAAAAGAAGAAAAGGAGAGAGAGGAAGAAAGGCAGGCTATGTGCCCCATCTAGAGAGCAGCCGGAAACCCCTGAAAGCAGAGTGCAATTAGGGGACATACATCCCCCCCACCCCTGCCACTTAACAGAGGTACATCACTCATCAGTTGCCCAGGAAAGATTAGCTATATGAACAGGGCAAGAGAATCACCGAGAGACAAGAGATAAACGCAAGAGGGGAGGGGAGAAGGGGAGGGGGGGTGGAAGAAGAGGAAAAGAGCAGGTAGGGTGAGGACAGGACTGGACTGGACCACTAAGCCCAGACAGCTGCAGTACAGTCTGGGCAGAGAGGCAACAGAGTATTTTGCCAACCCGTTAATGGACTTATAAGATTAAGTGACCCTTCATTAATTAGAGTAGTAAAAGCCCCATTCAAGAATAAAATGTTAAATGAAGTCAGCTGCTGAGGCATTGTCTCCTGACACCACGTTGAGACATTCCAGCAAAACATGGACCACCATCAAACGGTGACCACAATGATAGTGGAGTCGGTCCTTGTGACAGAGGAGATGATCATGAATCAGCCATGTATGGCCGATGCAGAGCCAGCAAAGGATGGTAGAATCCTTGTGGGAGGCCTGTGTGGAGGACCTTCATAGATTCATTGTCTCCTTTATCATCCACAGTTTATTTGGTGAAGTCAGAGTGAGCCATTCCGTATTCAGATTCCTAAAAATTGATGGTGTAATAAAGATCGGAGGTCTTTTTCTGGAATACTGATCTCAAGAACTGGTTTACAGGTAGCCAGTTTTGCCAGGCTATCCTTATCCTGGGATCTCGATGCAGCCCAGGGTCGAGATAACAGCCACTGAGCTTCCCCATTGTTCAAGGGCATACTGGATAGCAATGAACAAGAAATGGCGAGGTTAACACCGGTGGAGAGCTTGCAAACAGCTCAGGGAATAACTGTAGATGAGAAAGAACCCACCAGTGCAGGAACGGATATATTCAGGAGCACAAGAGATGGCTACCATCTCTGTAGTGAAAACACTACTGCCATAAAACAAGGAGCACAGCAGTGTGTCCCACATGAGTATAAGCAAAGCCTACATGACCAGCAGCCAGTATAGATTACTTCTGAATGCAGGGATGCATCACAGATGGATAAGAATTGGTAGGGGAGGGCTTCAAGAGGAACCTATTCTTTCGGATCTTGTGATAGATCAAGACAAAGCTGTGGCTGAGGGATGCACCATGGAGGTGTACGTGACTGGGTCTGGAGGAGAGATGGAAGAGGAACGGATTGGATTGTAATCTCTGATCTGGGCCACTATTGCGAGATTGATTCCCATGTTTGGAAAGAAGACGGTAGCTCAGATGCTTAGGAGAGATGTGAACATGGGTAGCATAGCTGACAAGCTGCTGTTGGCACTTGATCTGTGAGGAGGGACTGCAGCCTCCATGAGTAAGCTGTTCACAGGGCTAGATCAAAAGGCTCCTGTCGCAAGTTCAACCCTGCAGTGGTTTATCGGATCCAGTATCCATAATACTGAGGGCAACGCTGAA
Source organism: Schistocerca piceifrons (assembly GCF_021461385.2). Classification (NCBI taxonomy): domain Eukaryota; kingdom Metazoa; phylum Arthropoda; class Insecta; order Orthoptera; family Acrididae; genus Schistocerca; species Schistocerca piceifrons. The sequence goes on along the minus strand of NC_060140.1, from coordinate 22,142,141 downwards.
CCGTATGCCAGACTCCCACAATCAAGGTGGAATTATATCAGGGATTTGTACAGCAACAGAAGGGTAGTGCAATCTACACCCCAGTTGGTGTTACTCAGGCAGCAAAATATACTAAGCACTTTCGCTTAAGCTTGAGAAGACTGGGAATTCACATCAACCAAGAATCAAAAACCAGTCCTAAAAAGCGCTATGTCTCTGCCATACTGAGTAGCTGGTTGTCGAGGTAAAGCTCTGGTTGTGGGTGAACGGTAGGACATCACCAGAAGTGCATGGCATGAGTCTTGGCAGCTGAAAACAGAAAGCCATGGGTGAGAGGCCATGCCTGCACCTCTTGTACAGCACTTTGCAGTCGAAGTTCAGTTTCACCCAGAAGTCATCTGTTGTGACAGGGCCACGACATTTAACAGTGCCACCACGACAGTACGTGCAAACGGCGATAGAGGCACTCCGCAACTCGGCTGAGCGTGGGAGCGCCACCTAGCTGCGAACGGCACCGGCCGCATGTCACGGCACGGCAGTCGAATAAGAGATACTGAGTTGTTATCATGTAACCAGCTATTGTTTCTAAGTGAGTGTGGTTGAATATCCACGCAATTATTGGTGATTAAAGGTTATAACACTTTTTGGCGACGAGGTCGGATATTTTCACTGTGTTGTGGATTTGTGTGTTCGTGACGGGGCAGACATGGAACAGCTTATGCAAGCGCTCATTGAACAACAAACACAGCTGACGGCTGCTATTCAGGCACAACAAACACAGCTGATGGCTGCTATTCAGGCGTTGTCGACGTCGCTTACTCATCGTCTGTCTTCCTCTTCTCCGCCTCCATTCCTTCCTTACGACGAGGCCGCTGAAGACTGGGAGGATTATGAGAAGCATTTGTGGCAACATTTCTTGGCTTTTGATGTGGTCGACGCTCCTATGTGTAAGTCGTTATTTCTATCTTGGATTTCCCCACGGATCTATCAGCTGCTATCTCAGTTAGCCCCTCTGTGGGAACCTGCCTCTCTGTCCTTCCAAGAAATGTGTTACTTATTGTCTAACTATTACCGAAAAAACACCCACGTCGTTGCCGCCCACGTGGCGTTCTACTGGTGTCGTAAACAGCCCCATCAATCTTACCGGGCTTGGGCGGCGGAACTACATGGTCTGAGCAGGAAATGTCAGTTTGTCACGGACACTCATCATGAGTCTTATGCTGATTCAATGGTTAGGGACGCTATTCTATGGCTTGCTCCTGATAAAGAAGTTCCGCAACGTGCCCTACAACTGCCAAACCCATCGCTGTCAGAAGTTCTAAGCATCGCTCAGTCCTTTGCAGTGTCTCACGCTGCTGGTGCGCTAATAGACGCGTGGTGTGATGTAGGCACTGTACAGTCAACTTTCTGTGGCGGCGGTTCACTCGCGTAAACAACGCTCGCAGCGAAAAAAGCAACCACAGAAGCAGGTTCGTTCCGCACTTCCTTCTTGTCCACGTTGTTTCGTACAGCATGACAGGGCCGCGTGTCCAAAACGTTGGGCCACGTGTAATTCATGTAGGAAAAAAGTCCACATTGCTTCTGTGTGTGAGTCCCCTAAAGTTCCTGTCGACAAGGACGAGGCATCGGACATGGATGTTAACTGTGTGCTTTCTCAGACAAATAAGTTGTTTGTTACTGTTTGTGTTCTGGATAAAGACATTTGCATACAAGAGGACACTGGCTCTGCAGTAACTCTAATTAATTCTCGCATGTATTTGGAGCTGGGCTCCCCTCCCTTGTCTCCAGTTACGCGAAATCTGAGAACTTATAATAAACAGAAAATTCCTATCATTGGTCAGTTTGATGCTTCCACTGCCTACAAGTCTGTTGTTAGGCCCCTCGCGTTTTATGTGGTGGATCATGCGGGCACTGAAAACCTGTTCGGTTATGATGCTTTCCAGTTGTTCGGGTTCTCCATTGATGATGATGTGCACCTCATATCTGAGGATATTCCCTATCAACAGCTGGATGGATTGTGTTCTGAATTCTCGTCCGTGTTCTCTGCTGGTCTGGGTTGTGCCAAGGATTTTGAAGCCCACATTACTCTTAAGCCTACAGCTCGCCCTAAGTTTTTCCGGGCACGCCCTATTCCAGTGGCGTTGCGTGCACCTGTCAAGGCTGAGGTAGACTGGTTAACAGCTTCAGGGATTCTCCTTCCTGTTACCTCCAGCGAATGGGCATTGCCAATCGTGGTGGTTTCTAAACCAAAGGGGAGTCTGCGATTGTGTGGTGATTTTAAAGCCACTGTCAACGCTCAGAGCCTCATTGACACTTATCCTCTTCCCCGTCCTGAGGAGTTATTTACCAAGCTCGCTGCGGGCCAATTCTTTTCCAAACTTGACTTATCGGAGGCATACCATCAGTTGCCATTGGATGCTTCTTCCAAGGAATTTCTTGTCATCAACACTCCTTGTGGGTTGTATCAGTACCAGTGGTTACCTTTTGGCGTCACTAGCGCACCGGCCATTTTTCAGCGGTTTTTGGAACAGCTCACGGCTTCCGTTCCCGGCTGCATCAACTACCTGGATGACATTGTCGTCATGGGGGCCTCCACTGAGGAGCACCTTCGCAACTTGCGTTCACTGTTTCGGGTTTTGCATTCGGCTGGGTTGAGGTGCAATCTGGACAAGTCACAGTTCTTCCAACCCTCCATTGTGTATCTTGGTTTCCACTTGTCCCGTGAGGGTATACGTCCTCTACGTCAGCACGTTGCGGCCATTAACGCTCTACCCCGGCCGTCTACGGTCAAAGAACTTCAGGCATTTCTAGGCAAGATTGCTTATTATCACAAATTCATTCCATCCGCGGCGGCGGTAGCTCATCCTCTGCATCAGCTGTTACGCAAAAACGGCCCTTTCTGTTGGTCCGACGAGTGTGAGCAGGCTTTTGTCCGCCTAAAGGCTCATTTGCAGTCGGCGCCTTGTCTTGCCACATTCCGTCCGGGCCAGCACTTGGTTCTGGCGACTGACGTGTCACAGTATGGCCTAGGGGCTGTTCTCGCCCATCGGTATGAGGATGGGTCGGAACGACCCATCGCCTATGCTTCCAAGACCCTCAACGATGCGCAACGGCGTCACTCTCAAATCGAAAAGGAGGCGCTCGCTATCATTTATCCTCTAAAAAAGTTCAGCGTTTTTTGTATGGTTCTAAGTTTCACCTCATCACCGACCACAAGCCGCTGGTCTCTCTGTTCAGCCATCGGCGTTGCTTCCGGATAAGGCAGCTCAACGCCTGCAACGTTGGGCCTTATACTTGTCTCGTTTTCACTATGAGATTCACTATCGCCCCACGGCCCAGCACGCCAATGCTGACGCATTGTCGCGATTGCCGATGGGCACCGACCTGGTTTTCGATCGTGATGAACTGCTCTGTTTCCACATTGGTGAGTAAGAACGTTGTGCGGTCGAGGGTTTTCCACTTACAGGTTCGCAGGTCGCGTCCACTACTGCGCAGGACCCGGTCCTGCGTCAGGTGATTGGTTTTGTTCAACGGGGTTGGCTGGACAGGACCAATGGCTGGGCATCGGATCCCCTTCGCAACTACCATGCCTTGTGCCTTCGTCTGTCCGTTCGTGATGGTGCTGTTCTTCTGGCCACAGATGGCACATCTCCACGGGTCGTGGTGCCAGCCTCTCTTCGCAAAGATGTTCTCAAACTGTTGCATGAAGGCCATTGGGGTATTTCTCGGACTAAGTCCCTGGCCCGCAGGCACGTTTATTGGCCCGGTATTGATTCGGACATCGCCCACATGGTTGCTGCGTGTGGTCAGTGTGCTCAACAACTGGCTGCACCTTGTACAATGCCCTCTCCGAGGCCTGATCCGGCGCAGCCATGGGAACGGGTGCACGCTGACTTTGCCGGCCCCTTCCTCGGTACTTATTGGCTACTGTTGATTGACGCCGTCTCGAAGTTTCCATTTGTTGTTCGATGTCCGTCGCCCAACACTGCGGCAACGACGCTGGCTTTGTCCAAAATCTTTGCGCTAGAAGGTCTTCCATCCACGATCGTCACGGACAATGGCCCTCAGTTCTCTTCGCAGGCCTTCCGTGATTTTTGTACTGGACAAGGGATTCATCATGTTACAGCACCGCCCTTCCATCCGCAATCGAATGGGGAGGTCGAGCGCCTTGTCTGCACTTTCAAAACCCGGATGAAAAAATTCTTTAGTGTTTTTTCCACAGATTACGCTCTGCTGCAATTTCTGAGTTCTTATCGCTTCACGCCTCTGAGTGATCGCAGCCCTGCTGAACTCTTGCATGGCCGCCAACCGCGCACTCTACTGCACCTGCTTCACCCTGTCAGGCCTTGTGCTGTGTCCCCTAGTGCAGGAAAATACTCGGTGGGCGCCGACGTGTGGGCACGAGGGTATGGATCTCGCCCTAAATGGATTCCAGGGGCAGTCAAGGCTCTTCGCGGCCGCCGGCTTTGTGAAATATGTACGGACGATGGCATGGTTGTTCGCCATTATGACCAGATGCACCCACGAGTGGTGGCCACACCGGTGCCACCGCACCTTCCTTCGCCTCCACCAGCCCGAGAAGCCAGTCCTGTTGCTGCTGCCGATCTACCGTACGTGTTGATGCAGCCGACGTCGCTACCGCTTCCGAGTACGCCGGAACCAGCCCCAGTCGCGACGCCGCCTTCTCCGGGACCCATCTTGCTGGAGCACAGCCCCAGGTCCACGACATCTATGGATGCTGCTCTCCGGAGTTTTCACCCATCATCTCGTCCAGGAGGCACATTCCACGCACGAGCTTCCGTCCTGGACATTTTCGACCATACTCTCGTGTCTCTCCGCAGGATCTTCTCGGGGCCTCACAAGAGGCCATGGATGTCTCCGCACTGTCCATGTCTCCAACAAGGAAGTGTGTGTGTGGGTTGTTTTTTTTTTTTTTTTTTTTTTTTTTTTTTCCAAGGGGGAAAAGTGTTGTGACAGTGCCACGACATTTAACAGTGCCGCCACGACAGTACACGCAAACGGCGATAGAGGTGCTCCGCATCTCGGCTGAGCACGGGAGCGCCACCTAGCTACGAACGGCGCCGGCCGCATGTCATGGCACGGCAGTCGAATAAGAGATACTGAGTTGTTATCATGTAACCAGCTATTGTTTCTAAGTGAGTGTGGTTGAATATCCACGCAATTATTGGTGATTAAAGGTTATAACATCATCAGTATACAAGGAGGGGTGATACGAGGACCCCACAGCTGCTACTAGCCAATTGAATTGCTACCAGTAAGAGAGAGACATTCAGTATGAGCCCTGTAGGACCCCATTCTCTTGGATATGGGGGGTACTGAGCACCAACTAGAACCCAGAAAGTGAAGTACAACAGGAAGTTCTGCATAAAAATTGAGAGCAGATCCCAGAGACCCAATTTGTGCAAGATAGCAAGGATGTGTGTTGCCATGTGGTGTAATAATCCTTTTGCATGTCGAAGAAGATGGCTACAAGGTGTTGACATCGAGCAAAAGTTGTTTGGATGGCAGACTTAAGGTAAACCAGGTTATCAGTAGTGGAATGGCCTTGGTGAAACCATCGCCCTCAGACAGAGCCGGAAGACCCAGAGACTCAAGGAGCCAACACAACAGACGGTTTACCATCCATTCGAGCAATGCACAGAGAACAATGGTGAGACTAGCTGGGTGATAACTGTCCATCCCTAGAGAGTGCTTACTTGCTTTCAGTACTGGGATGATGATGCTTCCTTGCCACTGCAATGGGAACTGGCCCTCGCTCCAGATGCTGTTAAAGATGGCAAGGATATGAAACTGACAATTCACTGACTTCTGCTTGATCATTTGGTTGTTGATATGATCTGGCCCTGGGCTGAATCAGTACAGAGGACTAGGACACTGAGAAATTCCCACTTGCTGAATGGAGCGTTATATGGCTCCAGATGGTGTATAGTTACAAACAGCTACTTTTGCTCCCCACGCTATTTTAGGACACAAAAGGCAAGTTGATAATTCACAGACACAGAGGCTCGAGCATAATGCAGAGCAAAATATTCGGCGATGATGTCCGAGTCAGTGTAGATAGTACCATCTTTGTCCTAACCCGTGAATGGGAGGTACGTGGCCTGACGGCTGAAACATACCATTACCAACATTCTTCTTTCTGTCATTTTACTATGTGGCGGACCCGTGTCTGGAGCCATTTAAACACAGTGAGGTACTCCATTGATGGGTGCCACTTACGGCGCTGGAGAGCCCACCTACAATCTCTAATGGCCTCTGCGATTGATGACAACCACCCAGGTAATGTCTTTCATCAGGGAGGGCCCGAGGAACAGGGGATAGCCAAATCAGCTACTGAAAAAATGGCTTTTGCTGTATTCTGGACTGCCTCATTGATGTCTCCGTGTTCTGAGGAGTCAAGGGTGAGAGCAGAGGCTAAAGCACCCCAGTCAACACTGTTGAGAGCACGTCTGGGTAGGCATCCACAGGAATGATGCTGAGGGAGGGACACAGGTGATCGTGAACTCTCCAATGGGTGGTTGGGAGAACACAATGTCTGCAAATGGAAAGGTCAATCACTGAGAAAGCTCCATGTGCCACACTATAGTGTGTGGGGTTACCCGTATTCAAGAGGCCCGTCCTTGCCCCACAGCCTGGCACCCTTGTCTTGCCCCACCTAGTCCCTGCATGCTCAGCTAGGCAGCACTCACTTCTCTTCCCACATCCATACTCTGCTATCTCTCTGCTACTACAGATTGCTGCTTCTGTTCAACGCAGTTGTATTCTGGCTGGAGCTGATGAAGATAGTGGTCATATGTGTGTGAGGTGTGTTTCCAGTATGTTACCTTTCTGAAGGAGGCTTTAGCTGAAAGCTCAATGTACAACAGTCTTTTCGTTGAACCTGTCTGCAACTCAATGTGTCATCTTTGTGGTGAGTAGCAGTTTATCCTTCACAAATATTTCACTGTTTTTTTCCTGAGCATGTCATGAATTATGAGGATGTGGTTAGGTTGTAATGTGATAGTCTGGTTTTCAGTTGACAAAGCCAACAAATGTGAAACCTAAAAAACAGGGTTTTGTGGATCACTTCTGCTACCCTTCTTGTAGATGTGTGTGGCCTGTGCCTTCTTCCAATCACTCGGCACTCTTTTTTGTTTAAATGATCTACAGTTTACAGTCCTGAACTGTTTTATTCTCCCTGGACCTTCTTTTGGTTATGCTTTAACCACGCTGTCAGGCTGCCTATCTAGATAACTTTTATCAGCTACTGTGTATCCTACTTTTCATTGTTATTTGCAATTGCAAGGTTTTCTTAAATATACGTTTTACAACCAACTGTGTAAATCATGAGTACTACGAAAGATATACTGTTGTGCTGAAACATTATGACTGCTGCTTGTCACGAGACTGGATGGCACGTAACGTGGAAAGGAAAATATGTAAGCAGAGCAGAGACAAATGGAGAATCATTCTAGTGATGATACAGCTGCAAATGGGGAAATCCACTAACGTAAGTGATTTTGACACAGGGCACATTGTTTTGGCCTGGCATCTGGGAATAAGCATCTCAGAAACAGTGAAGCTGAGTGGTTGTTTGTGTGCTACTGTCATGAGAATGTATGGAAAGTGGTTAAAGGACATCAAGCACAGATCACAGGTGTTAGTAGCTTGCCCAATCTGTTAAGTACAATAGGTGGCAATCTGTGGTAAATCCGATGACATAGTACAATACTGGTGCAGCCACAACTGTTTTGGAGAACACCATTCGGCACACGCTTTTGAACATGGGACTCTGCAGCAGTAGGTGTTACCATGTTGATCCAACGAGTTACAAATGCAATGGAGCTCATACCTGAGCTCAGACTCTGATCAATGGAAACACATCACTGGATCCAATAAATCACATTTCTCGTCACGTCAGGTCGATGATTGTGTCCTGATACACAGGCGAATGGCTCCCTAAGATATGCAGTTTGCCACAGATGGAGTCTGGTTGGTGTAATATTATGCTACAAGGGACATTTACCTGGGCTTTGTGTGACCTGCGGTAGTAATAAAATGGACAATGACGCATGCAGGCTACGGGAACACTACTACAGACCACCTGCATACCTTCATGTCTCTGTCAAAAAGCAATAATTGGGCTATTGTGGTTTGAGGATCGTCCACAGTGTGCTCATGTTATTGGCCTAGCCTCTCAATCTGCCTGATTGAACACATATGGGGTGCTACCTAGTGCCAGCTCTGCACCCACAGACCACTGGCCTCTAATTTATGGAAAGTGTGTGACCTGTGAATAGACATCTAGTGCCACATACCTCTGAAAACCTGCCAAGGACTTGTTGAAGCCTAGCCACACAGGACTGTTCCCGTACTGCATTCCAATATTAGACCAACATGCTATTAATCAGTTGGTCGCAACGTTTTGACTTCTTATTGTATTTGTGGAGGGATCAACCAGTCCAGGACAAAACAGTTGGACTGATGAATTGTCAATTTATATTGTGACAGGAAAGAACCATGACAAGTCATGCCAACCTTTAAATAGACAAAAATATTTGTTGACAAGATATTTGATAGGGCAGGGAACAATCACAAACGTTTCATAGTTTAATTAAAGGAAACTTATATCTGCACTTCATGCACGATCTGTAATAGTTTAATAATTTCAAAAAATCTGGCTCCAAAATTAATGGTGTCTGAATAAATTTGGAAATCATGTCAGATTTTTACAAGAAATTTACATATGTATGTATGTATGTATACTGCTTGGTTTTCTGGGCTGTTATCCTTGACACTATTATCTTCCACATAATACTTTAATTTTTCATAATAATAGGGAGTAGCCGAAGTCATTTTTTAAATATCATTCAATTTACTATTAATAAATGACACTAAAAAAAAAGTTACCTGCTTTATTCAACACCCATACACACCGGTTATTACAGTACTGTGTTCTATTTACTTACCTTCACTGGAACTACTGGCTCTGGTTGTTTTGTAAAAACAATACGGCCATCAAGGAATGGAGGTACAATGTTGTGCACCAGTAAATGAACTCGGTCTATGTTTTCTTCATCAAAATCTTCGTCCACGTCAACAGACTGTACAACACCACTTGTTAGCATTCGATTTCTTTCCCAGAGTTCATTGTCCTGTAAACGTAAGAAACAGTAGCTGAAAATACAGATCTACGAAGGACCACATAAATTCACAAGGAATTGACAGAAAATTCCAGAAAAAGTAGTTTGAGGTACAAGCAAATGAAAACTACAACATTGAATAAAGTACCACAATATGTTTTTTTTTTTTTTTTTTTTTTTTTTTTTTTTTTTTTTTTTTTTCAAATAATGAAGTGTTACTTTTTAACTTTTCAATTACTTTCTGTTAAAATATTATTCCCTATTGGGCATGGGAGGCTACAGGAAACCTCTTGGGAAAAAATACTATGGATAAAAGAAACAAAAGAAAATAAATAAGAGGACTGTTAAGGTGCACACAAATAAAATAAAAAATAATATTTAGTGACGGAAGAAAATGATTGGGGGAAAAAATAGTGTTTAACATCTCACCAATGACGAGGCTGATAGAGCAGGGTCTAAGACAGAAGAACTATGAGGAAGGAAACTGGTCATATCTTTTATCAGAAGAAGCCAGCTAGCATTCTACTAAAGTGATTTACGTAAACCACCCCTAGTCTACATCTGCATGGTCAGACAGGGATTTGAATTCTGGTACTCCAAAATGTTAGTATAGTGTTTTAATAACTGCACCCCTTGCTTGAATATAATGGTGCACAAAATTGGGAAATATGCTGTCAATGGGAAAATTAAAAGGTTAAGATTATTATTACATCTCTTTTAACAGTGTACAAATCAAATCAAGTCTACAGTGCAAATAATGGTGAATAACAATTATATGAATTTTCTCAATCAGAATTAGAATCAAAGAAAATATAGGTTCTGTAACTTCTTATGTGCTGGAATGAACAGAAAATTTGATGGCAATAATAACCATATATTTGAGTAATAACCACAAGGTCTCAAGTGTCTGTAGAAAATGATACCTAGAGATAAATGTGATTAAAATGAGTAAATATTTTAAATATACCATAAAATATACAATGAAATGATGGAATCTTCTGTGGCACAAAAAACACACACACACACACACACACACACAGGGGGGACAGGGGGGGGGGGGGAGAGAAAGGGAGGGGGGAGAGATGGAAGAGGAGGAAGAGGGGAAAGATGGAGAAGATGGGGGAGGGAGTGAGGGAGATTATAGTTCAAGACAATGAAAATAATCTTGTCCGTAAACTATACGACAAACATTAGAAACAGGACGAATCATCATAACAGTCACTCACATTGCACATATTACATTCTTGTCATAAGAATTCACACTTTACAAGAATATTTCTTAAAAACCAGAAAAAATCTCATTTCACTCTCAGAGCATACTGCTTTATAAGTTTCTAAGTTTGGCAACTAAAATACTATGCCAGATGTATGCTGTTGACTGATCACTGCACTAAAAACTGATGCCCCAACAACAACATAGAACACCTAAACTACATATATTCAGTGTGTACCATATGCCTCTCCCACTGTCTGCCAAAATGGGAGTGTAATTTACAGCTGCCATCTTGTCAATAAAATGCACTCTTTTCATTCCTCGAAGGTCAATGGCTTGCAAGAAATGGATCAAAGTGCTCCATTTCTTCTCAGTGCCTGGGCAGAGGAATGACACCGTCAAAGAGAAAAGTTGTTTTAAAGTGGTGGGAAGTGAAGGAGGAGGAGACTGACTGCAAATTCATTGATAATCACTCTTTCTCTGGTTAACTCATGAACTTTCAACCACAACAGTGACATTACAGTCAAAGGAGTAATAATACTTTGAGAAATTCTGCAAACCTTGTAAGTTTTATTGTCTGCTAGCTCAATCAGATTATTTCCTTCAGTAACGATGATCCCTGGTAGGTACACAGCAGCATCTTTCATAGCACCAAAGACAAGTATTTACATTCTCTACAACATTCTGTCTGCCGGGTACATTTGGCAAACCACATGGAGGATCCAAAAGCAATTGGAGCCCATGAGAAATGTCTTTATTCACCCCCATTCATCTTTAGCATGCCTTTCAGACCACAAAAATTTTTCACAACGAAATGTAAATTTTTCTGGAATTAATGTTTGAAGTTATGATCAGGTAAATCATCTGATCAATCAAGGGTATTATTACATTTTCGACCCATCAACATACACAATACTTAAAAATATACTTCTATTAACAAGATATAGATTACATTCTTTGCAAAATTTTATGAAATTTAAAGTAATTCTGCTCCTTATACGAAGGAAAGGGTCATTCATATTGTATAAACATTAATATTTACTACAGCTACTCGCATTGACCCTCTCATGGCTACTGCATTGATCGTCCCACCTTTCTGCCTGCCTGACTAGCTAACAGTGGCAAACATATTGTTCGCCTGGCTGGCACGTGACTGATTCAGATGAGGACCACAGCAGGATACTGCCACTGTAGACTGATCCCAAGTTCCAGCTGCGTGCAGAACCACTCTTCAATAACACTATTCTTAAAATCAGTAACACACTGTATGGTCACAGTGGTTGCAGCTGATGATAAGCACGAAAGAGAGCTTCAGAACTGATCCTAGCTTTCTGTTATAAGTTTATTATGGACTGATAAAATATTAATTTTGAAAAATGATAAGAATTTTTTTTATCTGTGATTGCAAAATTCTGTAACTTGAGATTTACACTACTAATATATGTGCCTAAAACCTACTAAAATTCCATTAACACTGGACAAATGTGTTTCAAGATACACAATGTAATCAAAAGTATCCGGACACCTGGCTGAAAATGGCTTCCAAGTTTGTGGCGCCTTCCATTGGTAATGCTGGAACTCAATACGGTGTTGGCCACCCTTAGCCTTGATGACAGCTTCCACTCTCGCAGGCTTACATTCAATCAGGTGCTGGAAGGTTTCTCGGGGAATTGCAGCCCAATCTTCAAGGAGTGCTGCACTGAGCAGAGATATTGATGTTGATAGGCGAGGCCTGGCAAGATGTTGGCGTACCAAAACATTCCAAAGGTGTTCTATAGGATTAAGGTCAGGGCTCTGTGCAGACCAGTCCATTACAGGGATGTTATTGTCATGTAACCACTCCGCCACAGGCTGTGCATTATGAACAGGTGCTCAATCATGTTGAAAGATGCAATCGCCATCCCCAAAGTGCTCTTCAACAGTGGGAAGCAAGAGGGTGCTTCAAACATCAATGTGGGCCTGTGCTGTGATAGTGCCATGCTAAACAACAAGGGGTGCAAGCCCCCTCCATGAAAAACACGACCACACCACAACAACACCACCTCCAAATTTCACTAGTGGCTCTACACACGCTGGCAGATGATGTTCACTGGGCTTTCGCCATACCCACACCCTGCCATCGGATCGCCACATTGTGTACCTTGATTCGTCACTCCACACAATGTTTTTTCACTGTTCAATCTCCAACGATTAGGCTCCTTACACCAAACGAGGCATTGTTTTTTCACCAAACGAGGCATTGTTTGGCATTTACCGGTGTGGTGTGTAGCTTATGAGCAGCCGTTTGACCATGAAATCCAAGTTTTCTCACCTCCCGCCTAACTGTCATAGAATTTGCAGTGGATCCTGATGCAGTTTGGAATTCCTGGGTGATGGTCTGGACAGATGTCTGTGTATTACACATTAAGACCCTTTTCAACTGTCGGTCAACAGACGATGTCGGCCTGTACGCTTTTGTGCTGTACATGTCCCTTCATGTTTCCACTTCACTATCACATCAGAAACAGTAGCCCTAGGGATGTTTAGGAATGTGGAAATCTCGCATACAGACATACGACACAAGTGACACCCAATCACCTGACCACGTTTGAAGTTCTTGAGTTCCACAGAGCGCCCTATTCTGCTCTCTCACAATGTCTAATGACTACTGAGGTCGCTGATATGGAGTACATGGCAGTAGGTGGCAGCACAATGCACCTAATATGAAAATCGTATGTTTTGGGGGGGGGGGGGGGGTGTCCGGATACTTTGGATCACATGGTTTATATACTTTTAAAGTGGCCAGTTCCTAGAGAAGGTGTCTGAAGCTTGGACATCTTGTGTTCCACTTGGCAGTGAGTGTTGCTGAGAAACTGCACATATTTCGTTGAACTGTTCACCTTTTGAAACATCTGATACATCAGTTCTCCACAACAATTCATGCTCTTTTGTAGATTACAAAAGGGAATTTAATTTGTTTGAGCGTGCATTCTGTTTACTGTTCCACATGGCAGCAAGTATTGCTGTGAAACTACACTAGTCTGTTACAATGTTTTCCTTTTTTCCATGGGTAAAAGGCTGGTAGTGCAATGGATGCACCAGCCTCCCACTCGTAATACCACAGTGAGAAGAGCCTGTACTCAATCTCTTGTTTGGGCAACAGCACGGTCATGGACTTGCATCACATTGTTCTTGTAGGAGAATGGTACTGACCTTTTGGCTAAACCAATATCCAGCATTTGTTTCATTCTTTAAAACGTACTGACACAGCAATGCATGCAACAGTATTTGGACTGAATCGGAAGTAGTAGGAGAGACATTACTAGACTGACACTTTATATTACACAGTGAAACGTATTTTTATGGCTCAGTGTTGCATAGAAAAGGCAAACACCTAGGTTTGCGTCCCCACACTACCTTTACCTTCTATGAAGTTTCATTAGTGAACACAAGCAATAGTATGAAGTTTCATTTGGCAATTCTGAGGTGAATCCTTTCTTCCAGATGTGTTGGTGAAGTAACATATGCAGAACTTTTGTGAAAGTATTGGAGAGAGGCACCAGTGAACTTCAGCTTGCAATGAGACCGTCAGATGTGTTTAGGTGCTTCAGTCGGTAAGAGCACTGCCTGTAAGTCAAAAGGGTTGGGTTTGAGTCCCAGTATGGCATGAAGATTAAATTTTTCAAGAAGTATCTTCCTTCAAGGTTAAGGATTATTTTCTGGTTGTTATCCATTACTCTTGTGACATACGATGTGAAGATAACCAGGGGTGTATACATGGACAAGGAAAAAAAAAAAATCCCGGATTTCTCGGTTGAAAATACACTTTTTCCCCCGTGTTATGTGAGAGTATACTTTTCCTCGGCACTGTAAAACATATCAGTCTTTTGAATGTTTATGGTTTTATACGTCAACGTAGAATTACCCGGCACGTTAGAAAACGAAACTCAGGGTGGATGAAAGAAAAACGTTTTGGAAAGATCTTTGATGTCACAAAAGAAACAAGACATCAGAGGACATTTCAACTTCATCGGAATTTCCTGAACCACACTAAAATGCATAATCAGGCTTAAAGTGCACATCTGTATGTCCAGATTCGGATGTAAATTTTCTTGAGTACCAGTACTATATTATCTCATGTTTGGTTCTTTATTATGGCATAATGCCATGCAAGCTAGAAGATGGAAAACGGGCACTTGAAATGCAGCGAACAGTTGAAACTAGCCAACAGTGTGAAATTAAACACTTTGTTTCAAATAAATTGACTGCCTCAGCGCAAAAGATTAGCAAAACGACAAAAATAACTTCATTGTTCTGCAAGGTGATTAAAGCTTGACTGTCAGAAAGGTGGAAATAAAACCTGAAAATAATAACATATTTTAACCTTCCGTAATTATGTGAACATATTTTAATTCATTTCAAGCTCCCGGCCACAGAAATCCACTTTGTTTTCATTTGATGTGAGTGTAATAAATGAAGAGGAAACAGCAAAATCATTAAACGTAAACACAGGTCATGTGGAGACTACCTACCTCCCCACCACAACACAGACTGCTCTGTGCATCAGCCCAGGATCTACGATATTTCTGAACCGGGGCAATACTGGATAGTGGCGCCCAGCCACACATCCGTAGCCAGATGCAGGAGAAGGTACTACCCATACGTGACTCAACTGTGCATGCAAAAGAGCCTGCCCGCAGCTGCTCAAACGAATCTAATGTCGACAGCTGTCACGTCACGCTCATCGGGGGCAATTTGTCGTTATGAATCATTGCGTAGTCTTTCTAAAACCTTTGACACACTTTGCTGTCGGCAGCCGCTTGTATGAGCACTATGTTTTGTTGTTGTATTTGGCCTATTTCCTTTGCAACTTAAGTTTTTTTTTAGTTTTTTCTTCCTCTTGTTAATGTTTTGTTGCTGCAGTATTATCCTGCAGATGCGGGACACAGTAATATTCTTTTGTTGGAGCATTGGTTCTTAAGAGTCAAAATCACAAAAATTTAAATGAAAACTAAAACAACGAAACATTCCCAGAATTATAAAAAATTCCCGGGTTTTTCCCGGTTTCTCCCGGCTGTCCCAGGTCGTATACGCCCTGATAACATCCCATGTTCTTGAAAACGTACATCCTTCCATTTTTGTGTCCAATTCTAGTTGTTGAAATGCCTCCACATAATACAATAATGAGGGAACTGGTACCAATAATCACTCCCTCAGCTTCAGGATCTCGGTCATCAAATTTGAACCCAGACTGCACAGGTTATATGGTTCATAGTAAGTTCAGCATATAACATCATCCTGGGTTTTGCGTGGTTTATGGAATAGCAAGCACCGCCCCAAACACATAAAGAAGACAACAAATGAAACAGATGGACCATATGTTAATTTTCTCCAGCAGGTATGGCTCCTTACTAATGTGGTAATTGTAATCATTGTAGTACAGACAAAATCCTCCACAGTGCTGCGTCATCACATGACAAGCTAGAGTTTAATAGCATGATAAGGACACTAGCAGGACAAAATATTTTTAAGCAGGACAAATTAATGACTTGAATGAACAGCCTGAAGGAAAAAACAATAAAGAAATAGATACGATATGCAAGTACAGACAATATAGACTGACAATAGCCACACATAAAATACCTTATTAATCTGCCGTTGTTGAGCAGACAACCGCTTTTTTTTTCTTTGTTCAAGTTGCTCCTCTTTCTTTTTGGTGTAATCTTCACTGAGATTTGAGAAAGGATTGTGTTCTTCATCATAGCCATCATCCAATGAGTACCACTCTCTATCCAATCTTTTCTGTTCTTCTTCCCACAATTCTCGTTCCTCTGCCGAGGACCACTGTACATCATTTTCTATTAAAAAAGGAAGACAGATTTAGAAAAAGTAGTTAAGTATGTTACTAACATATTATAATCCCCTTATTTTGCTAATGGGATGGATATGAGTATCACACTACCAACTAGAGATTTCCCATAGCCAAGTTGAAGAGTGCAACATTTGTACAGACAATAAACAAGAATGAATCTTTCTGATACAAACATTAAATTTCTCTTTAAATTATTCTTCCGATAGTCCTTTGCAGATAGGATTCTTATAACCTCGGCACTATTGATACTCAACTCAAATAGCACAGTACATGTTGTTTTCTACTTTAAATGCCCCTCTATCTGGTGACAAAACAACCAAATACATTCTCTCCTTGGCATGAATATATCACAGTTGAGTCATGTCCACTGATTCCCTGCTTACAATGTCGATGAATGCATCTAATGAAATTGTGTGGAAGGAGAACCAACAGTCACTCATTAGAATTAACAGTATGCCAAAATGCTGCTTAAGTTTGAAGTATGCTGCTTCATTTAATGATCAAATAACCTAACGGAATGCAGCCGGGTGACGTCATCAACAACTGCCAATATTTCGACAGGACCACACCCTGCCATTTTCAAGATATAACCGCAGCAAGTAATTGCTCTGCAAGGGAATTTAAAACCTCGGTTGTCAGAGAAACTATGGGCAGATAACACACACACACACACACACACACACACACACACACACACACACACACACTAGCACCATCACAAACCAAAGATGACCAGTGTCAGAAGTTGTTGATAGTGAAATTGATAATCAGTGGGTGGAGTAGCGTAAACTCTGTCACTCTGTTTTTCGACAAGGAAAAGATCAGAATTCCATGCAGAATTTAAACAAAAACCACTTTTTCTACTTGTGAGGTTTCTTGCTAGTTTAATTTCAACAGCTTCCTTAATAACGCTACCCCAATAGCTGGAAGTGCATGCCAGAATCTATTTGTTGTTATATTCCAATATTAGAGAAAGAAAGTTGCTACTCACCATATGGCAGAGAATCTAAGTTGTGACAGGCACAACAAGAAGATTCACACAGTTATAGCTTTTGGCCAGTAAGGCCTTTGTCAGCAACAGAAACACTTACACATCTGGAGTCTCAGACAACTGAAACCAGGTGGTTTCAGTTGTCTGAGACTGCAGACGTGTGTGCAAGTTGCGTTTGCATGTGTGTGTGTGTGTGTGTGTGTGTGTGTGTGTGTGTGTGTGTGTGTGTTTCTATTGCTGACAAAGGCCTTAATGGCTGAAAGCTATAACTGTGTGAATCTTCTTCTTGTGCCTATCGCAACTTAGCATCTCCGCCATATGGTGAGTAGCAACTTTCCTTCTCTAATATTGTTACATTACATCCTGGATTTTCCATTGTATGATTGTTGTTATATTCCATAGGATGACTGGTGCCAGGGCAATGTTCTGCAATCGCAGATTCACTCGGCTGTTGTAGTATGAGTGTCACTTATGCTCAGCACATTGGTCCTCCAAAGTCCTGACAGTCTGACTGATACATGACATGACAAAACTGCAAGGAAAACAGTAGACATCTTAAGTAAAGTAGATCATTCTTTATGGAACTCAAAAGTACCCCGATCTTAGATGTTGGTAAAAAAATACACTTCACATCATATGTTCACAAAATGGACCACTCCTGTTCAAAATGCTCCCTGTGTAAAGCAAAACGTCATAGACTTTGGTGCCACCTCAGTATTATCATCACTCACTTGGTGCACAGTTGGTCAATAGTGCAAATCATATCTAATCTGTCTTTCGCTATAACCATTCTGAAGAAAAGTGACTTCAAGATGGGTGAACTCAGTTGACAAACTCTCAGGGTTCAAGATGAGGTGGGCCCTGTGAACCAAAGTATGCACAACCACTTCATGTGGAGCTGGACCTTCTTTGCTTAGGACTGGTTTTCCCTCTGAGCTCTTGATATTCTTTTGATATGGTTCTCTTTTCTCCAAAGGTCTCTTTAAATTTTCCTGTAGACAGTACCTATCTTACCCCTAGTGATACATTCCTCTAAATCCTTACATTTGTCCTCTAACCATCCCTGCTAAGCCATGTTGCACTTCTTGTCGATCTCATTTTTTGAGACATTTCTATCCCTTTTCGCCTGCTTCATTTGCTGCATTCTTATATTTTCTCCTTTCATCAATTACATTTAATATCCCTTCTGATACTGATGGATTTCTACAGCCTTCATCTTGTTACCAGCACGATCCTCTGTTGTCTTCACAATTTCATCTCACAAAGCTACCTATTCTTCCTCTACTGCCCTATTTTCCCAGTTCTTGTCAATCGTTCCCTAACGTTCTCTCTGAAACTCTCTGTAGCCTCTGGTTCTTTCAGTTTACCCAGGTGCCATCTCCTTAAATTCCTACCTTTGTGCAGTTTCTTCAGTTTTTGTCTATAGTTCATAAACAATAAATTGTGCATCTGTCCTTGGAAATATATTACAATTAATAACCTGGTTCCTAAATCTCTGTCTTACCATCATATAATCTATCTGAAACCTGGTGTCTCCAGGCTGCTTCCACATATACAACCTTCTTTCATGATTCTTAAACCAAGTGTTAGCTATGATTCTACCAGGCAGCTTCCTCTTCCATTCCTTAACCCGAATCCATATCCACCTACTACTTTTCCTCCTCTCCCCTTCCTACTATCGAATTCCAGTCCCCCATGATTATTAAATTTTCGTCTCCCTTAACTACCTGAATAATTTCTTTTATTGCATCATACATTTCTTCAATCTCTCATCATCTGCGGAGCTAGTTGGCATTTAAACTTGTACTACTGTGGTAGGCATGGGCTTCATGTCTATCTTGGCTACAATGGTGCATTCACTATGCTTATCCTTGTTCTTATATTTTGTTCATTATTAAACCTACTCCTGTATTAACGTTATTTGAATTTGTATTTATAACCCTGTATTCACCAGACCAGAAGTCTTGTTCCTCCTGCCACTGAACTTCGCTAATTCCCACTGTATCTATACATTTCCCTCTCTAAATTTTGTAACTTTACTGCCAGATTAAGTGATCTGACATTCCATGCCCCAATCCGTAGAACGCCAGTTTTGTTTCTGCTGATAATGACATCCACCTGAGCAGTCCCCACCCAGATATCCAAATGGGGAACTATTTTACCTCCGGAATATTTTACCCTAGAGGAAGCCATCATCATTCAACCATACAGTACAGCTGCATGTCCTTGGGACAAATTATGGCTATAATTTCCCCTTGCTTTCAGCCGATGTACCAGCACAGCAAGGCCGTTTTGGCTGATGTTTATTACAAGATCAGTTCCAGACTGTGGCCCCTGAAACTACTGAAAAGGCTGCTGACCCACTTCAGGAACTGTCTGGCCTCTTAACAGATACCCCTCCGTTGTGGTTGCACCTATGGTATGGCTATCTGCATTGCTGAGGCACGCAAGCCTCCACACCAATGGCAAGGTCCATGGGGGTGGGGAGGGGGTCAGTGTGAATAGGCTTCCTATAAACGGCACATCCCAAAAAATCGAGGAAGGGAAGACAGCCATATTTTTCCACCTCCATCATGAAACAAATATTCTGGAGGATTGAATTCAGGTATTCTAAAAAGTCTTTCAAATTCTCACTTATCTACGTGTCTGAAAAACAAACACACACACACACACACACACACAGCGAGAGAGAGAGAGAGAGAGAGAGAGAGAGAGAGAGAGAGAGAGATTCCAAGGCATGTTCCTTGACATCTTCCATAAACCAATTGGCAATAAGCGCTAACAACGAACTCCCCATTGCAACTGCATGTGTCTGCTTGTAGTACTTGTCATTAAATAAAAAGCAAGTGGGAGTCAACACACAGTGGAATAGGTTTGTTAATTCAGCAACAAACCTAATCTCAATCAACCATAACAAATCAGACAGAGGGACATGCGTGGAGAGTGAGACCACATCAAAACTTACTAGAATATCAGAGTCATTAAAACACGTTCCCTCTAATCTAAATAAATCTACTGAGTTCTAAATGTGGGACTCACACTGACCTACAGGGTTCAACAGAGTAGCAAGGTGTTTTGCTACACAATATGCTGGAGCACCTATGTAACTCACAACTGGATGAAGAGGGACCCCTTCTTTGAGGAATTTAAGGATGTCATATAATCTAGATGGAACAGCATAATAAGAATTAGGGCTTTTAGTCACCTGTGACAATGCTGCAAAATATCACAATAATCATCAATAAGGAATTTCTTACTGCTTTGCCACACAAATTCATGGCAATATCAAGCAGGAGGCATTTATCTACAACATGAACATTCATATGCGTTAACAGATACAGATTTATTATGGAGAAGGCCTAGGAATATCGTTAGAGTGTCTGCTTCGATCACAATGAAATGATGCATAAATGAATACTTAAATAAAAATAAAATAAAGTTGGTTAACCAAATTATCTGCAAAGATAAGTTTTATGAAGGACATGACTGAAACTGTCACCATCTTGATATTCTGTGTAAAATGGGCTGAGATGAAGGCACTGTTAGTGCAATGAATAAAGTGTAATTACTTACAAGGGAACCTCCCCATCACACCCCCCTCAGATTTAGTTATAAGTTGGCACAGTGGATAGGCCTTGAAAAACTGAACACAGATCAATTGAGAAAACAGGAAGAAGTTGTGTGGAACTGTGAAAAAATAAGCAAAATATACAAACTGCGTAGTTCATGGGAACATAGGCAATATCAAGGATATAGGGATCGCAGGAACGCCGTGGTCTTGTGGTAAGGTGAGCAGCTGCGGAACGAAAGGTCCTTGGTTCAAATCTTCCATCGAGTGAAAAGTTTAATTTTTTATTTTCAGTTTATGTGACGAACTCTTATGTTTTCATCACTTTTTTGGGAGTGATCACATCCACAAGAAAACCTAAATCTGGCAAGGTAGAAGAATCTTTTTACCCATTCGCCAAGTGTACAAGTTAGGTGGGTCGACAACATATTCCCGTCATGTGACGTACATGCCTTCACCAGTGTCGTATATTAGATGTGTTTTCCTGTGGAGGAATCGGTTGACGTATGACCTTGCGATCAAATGTTTTCGGTTCCCATTGGAGAGGCACGTCCTTTCGTCTACTAATCGCACGGTTTTGCGATACGGTCGCAAAACACAGACACTAAACTTATTACAGTGAACAGAGATGTCAATGAACGAACGGACAGATAATAACTATCCAAAAATAAAGAAAGTAAAATATTCACTCGAGGGAAGACTTGAACCAAGGACCTCTCGTTCCGCAGCAGCTCACGCTACCACGGGACCACTCCGCTCCTGTGCTCAGATTGTCCAATATGTTGCCTATGTGGCCCATGGACTACTCAGTTTGTATATTTTGCTTATTTTTTCACAGTTCCACACAACTTCTTCCTGTTTTCTCAATTGATCTGTGTTCAGTTTATCAAGGTCTATCCACTGTGCCAACTTATAACTAAATCTGAGGGGGGTGCAATGGGGAGGTTCCCTTGTTAGCCGTGTACTGTTATTGATAGTCAAGTTGAATGTCCACTGCTGTCCATGTCCCTCTCTTTCTACACTTGTTTGTTTCGTCAGCAGTAAGTTTTTAATACATTCAATCCCTTAATATTTATTTTCAGACTTTGGTGAAGCCAACACCTGGAGGTATCTTAATAAATTTGGAGTGCATCTGAAGATTTGGACATACTGAATACTAACTCACAGTCCTTCATCCATTAATGGAATAAGTAACAGTGTATTTTAGAGAAAAATCTGATCACAGAGAACTATACAAAAGCACATTTCATAACGACCTCAGCCAATTACAGAGTATAAATATTTTTATGGCACCCACGTTTATCTTATTAGTGAGTGAGCTTAACAATGTTAACACATTTTTGTGGCCCTGGCAATGGAAGGAAATGGTATGTGTGTGTACTTACAATGAAACTGGAAGTCAGAACAGAAATAGGAAATGCAGTCCTTTCCAGGTCTAAGGCAACTTGTGGTCTGCAGTGAAATATACCATGTTTTTACTGATAATGGTTTACTTGGTGTTGTTTCCACACACTATTTGAACAATTGATAAATAATTATCTTCAACTAGAATCACAAAGGGATCACAAATTTAGCATTGGAGGGCAGCGTGGAGGGTAAAAATCGTAGAGGGAGACCAAGAGATGAATACACTAAGCAGATTCAGAAGGATGTAGGTTGCAGTAAGTACTGGGAGATGAAGAAGCTTGTACAGGATAGAGTAGCATGGAGAGCTGCATCAAACCAGTCTCAGGACTGATGACCATGACCATGACCACAACAACAACAACAACAACATAGAATAATCACTCTAGTCTGAGCAATGAATAAATCTGTCATAAGTGTGATCACATAAAAGGACCCTGTAAAGAACATGACTATATCAATGAAGGTCAAACACTACCAATAAACAAGGCCACATATGTGTGGTGTCACCGCCAGACACCACACTTGCTAGGTGGTAGCTTTAAATCGGCCGCGGTCCATTAGTACATGTCGGACCCGCGTGTCGCCACTTTCAGTGATCGCAGACCGAGCGCCACCACACGGCAGGTCTCGAGAGACGTACTAGCACTCGCCCCAGTTGTACGGACGACGTAGCTAGCGATGCACACTGACGAAGCCTCGCTCATTTGCAGAGTAGATAGTTAGAATAGCCTTCAGCTAAGTCAATGGCTACGACCTAGCAAGGCGCCATTAGCATTATATTGCATGTATCTAAAGAGCCTAACTTGTATCGCCAAGAGCGATATACAAATGATGGATTAAAGTTAAGTATTCGAGAAGCTACGTACTTTTCTTTATAGCATTCATAACGTATCCTGTTTCAGTCATCATTCCATCCTTCGTGAGTTAGCGCGTGCATCTTAGCCGCCTCTTTCAATTAGTGTGCGTAGTGTTGGCAAGTCTGCCGACACTACAATATGATTTGCCTCTCAACTGCAAGGCTATTTATGGCAGTATTTCTAAAGTGTCATTAAATTCTAATAGAAAAGAGGTATTATGTGGCCAGTTTACTAAATTATTGTGTCCTGCACTCACTTTACCTTCAATGCATGACTACATTGACATATGACAATAATTTAGTCTTCTCTAAGAGAACTGACTGCCAGAGGTCAACATAGTTATTTTCGGCAGAAGTTTTTCATGTGTGACCTATTATGTAGCAAAGCATAATGTATTACCTTTTCCTGGCAGAGGTGTAGCACCAGTTCTCTTCCTGTCACGGGCCCAGCTATTGAATCTGTGGGCAGGGGTAGGTCTTGGAGTTTCATCTTTCCGTAGGCGCTTTTCTGTTCCTTTTCTGATTGACCAGTCACTGTCTGGTTCTCTTGTCTGTGGTGTTGGGAGATCCCAACTGGAATACTTTGATGGTGTTGGATCGTCGTCATCCCAGCTTGTTCTGCAAGCATACAGCAGAGTATTTTTATAATGTAAAATAATGGTTTTAAATGTAAAGCACAAACAGCTGGACAACAAGAGGCATATGTACAATAACGACTAGCCTATCTGATTACTCATCTACTGTCTTCTTAGAATCTTAAGCTGCAATACAATTTTCTATGTTTTCCCTTAATGTATTATATAACCTGTATCTCTGTAATTTTCTAAACAAACAAGAAGAACAAGAAAGGTTTCCCAACTAATTTACTAACTTCCTACTAATATGTAGACTGTCTATGAAATTAAGTCATCAAACAAATCTGTAGGAGACTTTTTACTAAATAATCCTTCCATACCACATATCCAAGGGAACATGGAATGCCACCTATGTGATATTATAAGACATAATTCTTACTTGGATGTGGGATCCTTTATCTTTATGACTGGTGTGAGAGGCTCATCTCGAAAACGAGGTGTTTCAATCCAGCTGTGAGCAGAACGGGAAGATCCCCGCTCAGATCTTTTATCAACATCTCGTTCACGGCTCCTCCTTTCATTGTGATGACTTCTTTTATCACGATCTCTTTCTGCATAACAGTAATTTAGGGGAAATTGTCTTACTAAGACCTCAGCAAACAGAAAAAGATACCAAAAGACAGACTTTCTAAGTAATAAGTAATTTTTAAAAATATAAACAATTATGTTCACTTGCAATGTGAGCTGTACAAGTGCTTCACTTTATCTCTTTGAAATATGAAATAAAATTTGATACACATAAGTATTCTATTGGTTACCTTTATAATGGTGATGAGAATGTTTATGCCTGTCATCATGTGCTCGTTTCTCTCTATGTTTATCTTTTGTAGATGCGTGGACACCTCTCTCTTTGTTTTTCTGTAGTCTTTCAACTAATCTCTGGCGAGCTTCATCGGATATTCCTCCTGTGTATGTTGGAGTTTCTTCTTGAACATGGCGATAGTGCCTTTAAAATATTAAAGTAAGTCTTAATACCATAGCTAAAAAAAGAGATGTGAAATTTTAAATGTTAACTGTGGTTCCAATGTGTTTCTGAAACACAACATTTAAGTGAAACCACATTTACCATGAAAGTGCAACAGTAAAACAATTGGAAACCATTACAATCATGAAACTTCTAACAAGCTGCACATGACAATCACACCACAATGAAGGAAAGGGCGTGGAAGGGGGAAAGGGAGGGAGAGAGAGAGGGAAGGAGGGGTGGAAGGGGTGGCTGAAGACTTACACAATTTGTCTGGAAATTAATGTCATTGGCTAAATAGCACTTATGATGTTGGCATATCATTGGTGTTGGTCATAGCCAACTGGGTGATAGCATACAGTAGCCAATGAGAATCGCTAAATCTAATGATTTCTTTCAGCAGAAAATATGAATTGATTATAATTATGTTTGATTTCATATCGAGAGTGGCACAATACCTTTTACTGATCTGGTTATTACAAATTTTAAGTGTAGTTAGTGATTTTTGTATATCTTTGATAATTGGAAATAACCTAAATGTGCTGTCAGACTGACCTGTAATTTTAATGTGACAACTAGCTTGTGTGTTGGCAAATCCAACAAATGTAAACACAAAAATATGATAGCTATAATAGACTGAATTGCAGAGTAACCTCAGATACACATTTGCCATTGCAATAACATACTTTTACGTATTATTTCCAGTTTTGCTGGAAATTCGGAAGATGTGGTTAAACTCTAACCTAATAGAACATAAAACTCTAACCTAATAGAACAGAGTATTAGCCAAATTTATTTAAGAACTGTAGGAAATTATGAAT
The DNA here is from genome assembly GCF_021461385.2 of Schistocerca piceifrons. Lineage (NCBI taxonomy): Eukaryota > Metazoa > Arthropoda > Insecta > Orthoptera > Acrididae > Schistocerca > Schistocerca piceifrons. Next base: position 22,116,713 of record NC_060140.1, on the reverse strand, counting down.
GAGCGTTATGACTGCTATCGACACGCGATTCATGATTCATCCTACTCAGTTCTCATAGTTCACCACGTGAACTGTTACCAGTGTAGGCATGCAAGAAACAGCCATGGACATCATAACTGCACTTTTACCTACATCACCAGTTCTGTTGCGATGCCCCTATTGCTCAGAACTGCCCACCCAAGCTAACAGGTGAGGATTGTCAGCTTCCCAGTGCGACCAATCCCAATTTCATCTGAGCTTCTGGTGAGTCAGGACAAGTCCCTACATGAAACTTGTCAATGGTCTGTTTCCAGCCGTGATGCGCCAGTCACTTGAAGAATGGTACACAATCAAATTCTACATGAAACTTGAAAAGCCCACTGCCACAACATTTCCAACGATTGGGCAGGTATTTGGGAGTGAATGGCTGTCAAAAGAGCATGTGTTTCAGTGGCACAAGGTGTTTCTGCGAAGCCGGGATGACGTCAATGACAAAAATATCTCTAGGTGCCCGTAAATGTCGAAAGTTGAAGACAGTGTGACTCGTGTATACAGTCGGTAGAATGAATGTTCATCTGGTAGCTCAGACACTGAATATTCATAAAACTGTTGTCCATGAAATTATAACTGAACAATTGAAGATAAAGCAAAACTGGTACTAAAAAATTTGATTGACGACCACACGTCCAACGGAATGCTAATTTGTGAAGAACTTCTGGAATTTTTTTAAAACAAGCCTACCTTTTTTGGAAAATGTTACAATGGGAGATGAGACATGGGCTTTCAGATGCCATCCTGAGATGAAGAGACAGAGCCCTGAGTGGCCACACCACGTAATTACAAAAAAAGAGAAGGAACGCTCACTGTCTTTTTCAATGATTATACACAGTGAAGAAGCAATGACAGAAATAAAAGAAAGGGTCAAGAGCGAGGTTAAAATTCAAAGTGAAAGGACATCACTGATAACCTTTGACAACAGCATTATCATCCTCAGTGAGAATGAAGAAGAATTACATGATCCATTGAATGGAATAAGCAGTCTAATGAGTACAGAATATGGATTGAGCATAAATCAAAGAAAGATGAAAGTAATGGGAGACAGCAGAAATGAAAACAGTGAGAAACTTAATATTAGGATTGCTGGTTACAAAGTAGATAAAGTTACTAAATTCTGTTACCTATAAAAAAAATAGGCAGCAATATAACCCATGATCGATGGAGCAATGGCGAGAAAAAAACCAGAATAGCACTGGCAAGAAGGCATTCCTGGCCAAGAGAAGTCTACTAGTATCAAACAGACCTTGATTTGAGGAAGAAATTTCTTAGAATGTACATTTGAGCACAGCATGGTACGGTAGTGAAACATGGACTGTGGAAAAAATGGAACAGAAGAGGATCAAAGCTTTTGTAATGTGGTACTATGAATGAATGTTGAAAATAAGGTGGACTGATAAGGTAAGTACACAAGCAGACTGAAGTGACGAATGAAAATTTACACCAAGGCTGGGGTTCAAACCCAGGTCTCCTGTTGACTAGACAGATATGCTAACTACAACTCCACCCTGGCCAACTGCATGGACAACCCCAGCACGGCTCCCTCCATAATCTAAATTACAGATACATCACAGATGTATGACTTTGGAACTGCACAGTTTCATATGATACGGTACACTCCTTAAGGAATGAGGTTCTCTGAAGAATCGGCAAAGAATGGGTTATGGAAAACACAAGAAGAACGGACAGATGATAGCTCGTCTGTTAAGACACCAGGAAATAGCTTCCATGGTACTAGAGGGAGCTGTACAGGGTAAAAACTGCAAAAGAAGACAAAGATTGGAATACATCCAGCAAATAATTGAGGATGTAGGTTGCAATTGCTACTCTGAGATGAAGAGGTTGGCACAGGGGAGGAATTCGTGGCAGGCTGTATCAAACAAGTCAGAAGACTGATGAAAAACAAGTGTAAGTGTTCAAAAAGCTGAAAACGAGGTCACGGGCATCAACCCACACACTGGAGGTTCGTGAATGCTTCACCAAGACAATGCACTGAGTCCTGGCCTTGTTTTATTTCTGTGCTACAAGACACTCTTGAAAGAATGCCATTTCAAGAACATTGACAACGTGACAGCTACTATTCGCATACCCTAAAGGACATTCAAACTCAGGCCTTCCAGGATGCTTACAGCACATCAAATTCTCATCTAGAAAGAATGTATTAATGCAAGAGCATCTTATTTCGAAGAATTTATGGTCAATAAATTAATTTTTATGGGCTTAGTGACACTTCTTTCCCGTCAAACCATTCTACACTACACAAATACTAAACTAGTGGACTACTTTAATTTCTAAGGAGGTAATTACTGATGTTGCTTCTCAGCATAAATTTACACTGAAAATAAAGAGCAAACAGTAATAAGTAAAGCCATAAAATATAAGCTATTTGGACCTTAGGTTTTCAGCAACTGAAAACACAAAATGGAAAATTAGGATATATTTTCAGTGCCTCACGCAATGAACTGCTCATTGCCTCAAATTAAATTTGTTATTACATTCAAACAAAAGTGCAAAACAATTTTATCTTAGCACAATTTGTCCAACAAGACTGCATATGGATGCAGCAGTTATTCCTAATTTAAAATGAATCTGGCTGATGAGTTCTCAAAGTCATTCTCTCTTACCTTAGTTGCTACTTATATAATTTCAATTGTCTGTAGCTTCTACGAACTCCTCTGAAAATGTACACGACACACACAGCAGATTAAAGTGCAAAATCTGATGCAATATAAAAGTCTGCACTCCCCCTTCATATTCCACCCACAGATAGTTTATAGGAAGAGATGTCGCTGGTAATGTTGTGCATATTCTCAGATTTCTCTAATTTTGTAATATATAATTTGGGGGAAGTAATATGTTTCTAGACTTTTACTGAAATGTACTAACAGCAAACTGCTTTTCTGTTTTGGAAAATATATACACAATAGGCTCTAATAAAACTATCAAAACAAAAGTTTCAGACAGACTGGAATTAAGTAAATTAAGATACTAAATGTTTTTGGGCATGCACTTGTTACAACATGAAACGCAAACCAAAGATTACACATCATCTTACATAATAATTAATGAAAAGCACAAGATTGTGTATGTTCTATAAAATTAATTTATTTTGTTAAGCCGTGTTTGGTTTACAAGGCCATCATCAGACTTCAACTGGCTATTGCTGTCAAATAAGATGATGTTACACATTGAGAGTGATGTACAAACACGGATCAAATGTCATTAGCGGTAGTGGAGTAGTAAAGTAATTAAAAAGTGTTAAAAGTTAAATAGTAAATAAATATCATGGGAATAAATCAGTAAAACGTCAAAACTAAACATTTGGAAAAAATAACTATACAATAATTTCATTTAAATTAAATTAAGAATGAGAATAAAATAAAATTAGGCTAATACAAAAGTACAGACAAATAGCTTGAAGAGGTATTACACACTGAAGGTGATGCAGAAACAGAGTGAAAGACAGGACTGACAATTGTAATGGAAAATACATATGCTAAAATATATATCAGTGGTATGAATAATCTCTCTTACTGTGGGGAAGGTGTACATATCACAAAACAATAGAATATATGGAGTAAATGCTGTAGCTCAGCAACTTAAGCAGATTCTTGAAACGAAAATATCAGAAAGTTAGGCCTACTCTACTTCATATATTTATATTTGTTTCTGTCAAATGATATAAAAATCTGAGAACATTCTACACACATACATAAGGATGTAGTACTCATAGCCTGTAGTCTGCATTAGGTTGAATGCCTATAGCCTGGTTATAAATTTGGGAAAACCGACAAATGTATAATCACAAGAATGTATTACTTTCTACACATTGCACATTCTGTAACGGTATTTTCTTGTCTGCTGAGAACCATTTTCCCAACAATGTTTCCAAGTTTTTAAGATATGTGAAGGAGTTAACTGCAAGCTCTTCTCCAATCAAATCTTTCATTTATTGTGGCACCCCGATACTGTTTGAGTTAAAATATCTATGATTGTATGTCAGTCAGCACAGTGGTTATGTAGTGATAACAAACTACGTTGACAGCTAGCACCATTGGGTCAGGCCAAGCTGATAGGTTGTACCGCATTCTTCATTACTTTCAACACAAAATACCCAATGTTCAAAAAATGTTGAAAACACAATGTAAGCTCACACTCTTGGAACTGTGGTACACAACTATTCAGTCTAAATCACAATATTCATTGCTTAAATGTTATTCTGTCTCAGAATGGAGCACATTATGCGATAATTAGAACAATTGGCAGACAGGTGAAGCCAGTATTAGCCAACCAATTTTAAAAATTATATTGTGAATAGGATAGATTACTACACCATCTAACAGGGATGGTAAGCCACAAACAGGCACAACAATAAGACTGTCAAACGAGTAGGTTTTCGGTGAAAAAGGCTGTTTGTAACACAGCAGTGAGTAATAATGGTAATATGCAGTGCCTAATCTACAGCTTCTTCTAGACGGTCTTTTAAACTACTGGTTATGCTGACAAAAGCCTCAATAAATTTATTCACTTCTCAACAATCAATTACAGTTCAAAAACAACAGTTAACTTTCATAAATACAGAAGGAGATCTGGCTTACATTCTTCCTTACCCAGCTTTTCTGTGGTATTCAGTCGGAAAATATCTTTGACCACCAACCCGGTGATTTAAAGAATTTACTAGATAGTACAATGAACTCCATATACAAACTGAAATCATATCTGCTTGACAACTCCTCCTAATTCAGAGAAAATATTTGAATTGTAAACCCTTTTCAGGTTAACAGAAACATCTGATTCCACCCGTCTGCTTTGACCAAAGATGTCACCAATATGGCGGAAACGACCATTCACAACAATTAGCATATTGCGACTATGACGTCATTATATAAACATGACAACAAACACAAAAATATATCGAAAACCCATCCTACACATATTCCCCAAAAATATAATGAAACTAACGGGACAAGTGGGGGAAACTGGGGCTTTTGGGTGGGGACAAACAAAAAATAAACACACCACTAGAGAGAACCACCGACCGCAACAATACGCCACCTATAAGCACGCCACAAACACAAACTAAACCAAAAACATCACTTAACACACAACACATAAACATACCACAAGAGAGCACCACCGATCACATCAAAACAACACCTACAAACACGCCACTCCCACAAACTAAATTCCGCACCTTCGTGACACCACACACCACAACAGCCTTACGTCGCGGCTCAAAGCCGATGGGTGGAATCGGACGCTTCCGTTGACCCGGTTTTTCTATGTGTGGTTTTATTTTAGGGAGGGAGAGCAGGGGGGTGGGGATGGGGGGGGGAGGAATATGTAATTGAACTAGTAAAGTATAAATCACTGTTTTTAGAAAAAAAAAACACACACAAATAAAAATTAGCTTAACACAATTCTGTCAATGGTCAGCTTGCTGTCATATTTTTTTCAATGGGAAAGCACATTATAATAGGCTAATACTTTTTCCGCATCATAGTGTGAGGTCGCAATTACAACACGTGGAACTTGTAAACAGTTTAATTAATTACAAGATACTCATGTTAATGGTTAGCATGAACCATCTACACTGAAACACTATATAATTTTTATAAATTAACTGGCATGAGGCACATAACTGCAAGATACTATGTGCACATTCCTTGTTCAAGGAATGTGCAAATCATTAAGTTCAATAATAATATTAAAAACAAAAAGTGAATTAAATAAAGAGAAATATTCTATTAAGCAAACAGCAACAGACACAGAAAAGAACAAATAGAGATTTTTCATGGACTGTATCCTGTCCAGCTGTATCTCCAAAGATAATGGTGATTTTCCCCATATACTCACTGAAGAGATCTACTCGCTTCAAATCTTTGGTTTCTTTTGCTGATGGGAAGAATACTTACTGCTTCCAAAGTTAGCATCTGTGTCTGATTTTGCTCATTTCTATGTCTGTTGCCATACCTTTCGTAAACATTTTATTTAGGGAGCAAAATACCTCATATCAAAAATTATGGTATATTATGAAGATTCTTTGGATTAAGTATTTTGATAATAAGCCCAGGTAAACATGCATCTCACCTGTCTTTAGATTTTCGTTTGTGCTTTCTGTGACCATTATCATCCACTCTTTTTTCATCACCTTCAGATTTGTCAGACAGATGCTTAACCTTCTTTGCATCATTTTGCTCTGCCTCTTGTTTCTCCTTTCTGCGTATTGCTGGAAGTATTTAAATACGTTTACCATTAGGGGCTGTGGGAGTATTTCTCAAAAGTCTTCAATCACATTAATTATTTCTCTTTGGGAAAGATGTATAATCCAAATGTTGTGTGAAACAAGGCTTCTGGTATGTTAGAACTGCCTGAAAACAACATTCTTCACAGATCACACGTTTAAACTGGAAACTTAGGTAAACTGTTTACATATGTGAAAAAATACCAGATCAAGGGCACAACCTCAACACTTTATCTGGTGTGCAGTGTGTCACATTAATGAACTTACCACAAAGCCGGACGCAACTCTTAATCTTGAGTTGTACAACGTAAAATAAATTATACAAGCATATGGACAATTATGTCGTCCGTCTGATTTTATGGATAACTGCTGAAGCAGTTGCGTTCACTGGTTGCTCCAACAACTTATTAATCACGGAATACACAAAAATGTGCTTATTGTAAATTTTACATCCTTAATTGTCCAAGTAACCAAATTCTATACCAAAATTTATATTCCAAGCAATTTGTCAGCACCGGCAGAAAACTGTACATTTTTTCCTTTGTGTACGGCTCCATATATCACGAATTACTCAAATCAGTTTGGAATCGTACACAGCAACGACTGTCGTATAGTACAACAAGTAAAAGACCTTACTGGACGCTACGGCTATCATACCATAACTTCCAACTGTGTATTTTACCGATCTATGACTTCAACATTTATTATACTGGAAGATAACAAGTTATTACATCTAACTCTGGAACAAACAATCAGAAAAATTGTAACTTTTACCTGCTAACTTATCCAATCCAAGAAGTGACTTCTTCGGAGCTGGTGTTTTAAATACGCCGTCATCATTAACCGGTTTCTTCTTTACAACTAAACCACCTACTTCTTCAGTGATCCCTTCCAATCTATAAACACCTTCTTCGTCTCCTTCCATTACAATGTTTCTGAGTGCCTAAGTTTTTCTGAAGTCTGGTACGTGACACTGCATGTTATTTCCAGAAATTGTAGTGGCAGATTGGAATTTTCATATCGGAAAAAATTCTACAGAAAATTGTAAACACAAACACAGAAAAGAACGCTTATCATCATATTATTGTCATGCCATCACAAAAGATATATTGCACTTTCGACTGACTTAAGTTTTCACACTTGTAAACATTGAACAAACCAAAGATCTTCAAGAAAAGTATTGTGCATAATCGTAGATCATGTTAAATGTGATCTATGAACACAACATTAGTGCCAAAGACTACTAAGAACTTATTCTTGCAACACAATACGTAAACTGGAATAGTTGCAGCAGCTTATTCTTGGTCGGGAATGTAAATCATAATTTCTAAATATCGCGAGCACATAGAGTAATAGCTAACAGAGCATGATGAACTTTTGAAAATCGTAGTCCATCAATAAATAATTAGATTGATGTCTTTTTTTCAGACATGATCCTCAACCCTTTTCTGAGAAAGACAGGAAATTGTTGCTAGACCACAGCGAGAGAACTCAATCAAACATGTTTCTCAATCAGACATGTTCCTCAACTATTTTCTGCGGAATACAAGAAATTGTTGCTAGACCATAGCGAGAGAACTCAATCAAATTAGACACAAAGTTTAAATATTCCTAGAAAGAAACCAACTGATACATGTTAAATACCGATTACCGGTGAGCCACAATAATAGCTCCCGCGTGAGTTACAGTGCGAACAGAACTTTTAGTACTGATTTGTTGCTGAAAACATGAGGCCTAGTGTATGACAAACCTTCAGAGTTGTGTATTGTAAATGTATGTTGTTTTTAACAACTTTTTAAACTAAATGAGAGGTCGGTATCTGAACACTCTGGAGTGGGGTTTTAATTCCCCATTCGAGAATGCACATTTAGACTTTCCATGGTTCCCGTGAATCATTTTTGGCGGAAGCCAGTGTAGGACTTTCAGCGCTGGTACTGCTGACTCCTTTCCACGCCCCACCATCCGAATTAGCGTCCTGCCCACAGGGTCGGATGAAGGCCCAGGAGACACAAGTTGCCTCTTGGGGAGGCAAGCTGAGAGGGGCACCCGAGTGCAGGATTTCTATACAGTATCACAATTGGCAGCAAAAATTGATGTTGGTGAAAGAGTACGAAGGAAAAAGGGTGGAGGGGGATGGGCAGGCAAATGAAAAGTCGCTCATGTGGAAAAATGTTTCTCAAACTGGCCCTGTCTGCCACAGTGTCCTTGTTGATGATGAGTTGTTAAAGTTTTTACGTTCCTTTCCTCTAGTCTTCTTGTAAAGTGATAGATTTGACGAGCAGCTTTATGCCTTCTCTCTCTTATCAGATTTGTTATAACATACTTTGTTATCATCGTTAACATGCTTTTGGCTTTAAATAACAGCTGACTTTAGAGGTGATCAGCAGAAACTACACATTTCTCTTCTTCAGACAACCACAACTGTTATTAATTGTCAATGGTAAAATCCGCTACAGTTGTAAAAAAAAAAAGTATTTCTATAAAGCAAATCACTACACAGTTTCAGGATGTATGTCCCATCTTCAGGTTCATATCAAAATGTGAGTCCACTAGGATGCATAACTAAGATGAAAATAGGTCAAAATATGTTAAAATAGTGTACGCCTGGTACATGACATGCAAGGATGGACTATTTCAACATTTTTTTGCCCATTTTAACCTTAGTTATGCATCCTTGTGGACCCACATATTAATATGCTCCTGAATGTGGTACATACGTCCTGAAACTGGGTACGGCTTTCCTTTTAAGAAATAAGTAGTTTTTACAACCGTTGAGGATTTTAACATTGACAGTCAGCAGGTGCACTGATTCTTTACTTCCAAAAAGCATTTGACCGCGTATCTCACCAATGCTGATTAACGAAAATCGATTATATGTAGTATTAAACGAAATTTGTGACTGGACTGAGGTTACGTTCTTTAGGGAGCACAGTGTGTTAAATTTGATCGATAGTCATCAGCAGACGCAGAAGTAATTTCAAGTGTGCCCAGAGAAGCGTGTTGAGACCCTTGCTTTCCACATTTTAAATCAGTGACCTCACAGACAATATTAATAGTCAGCTCAAACATTCGGCAGATGATGCAGTTATCTGTAATGAAGTACCATCTGGAAGGAAAGCTGTACAAATATTCAGTCAAGTCTTGATGAATTTTAAAAGTGATACAAGGACTGGTAACTTGATTTAAAAGTTCAAAAACGTAAAACTGTTCACTTCAAAGAGGCGTAATATCGTATGACTAGAATATCAATGATGTCAATGAGTCGCAATTCGTATCAGTCAACTCATATAAATAGGTTAAGAATCTGTTGAAAGTAACTGCAGCGACTCACACTAGAAAATTGCTCAATTGCGTAGGCCCTAAACCAAACAAGAGAAACATGGGTATTGAGCCTATTTTTCACAATAATGTTGAAGAACCTGGACTGGTAGGTGTCTGAACACAGACGTCACTCATACCATGAGAGCTTTCTTCCATTGTTTCAAGGATCAGTATTAAGTGAGGAACCCCTTTCGTATGTCATCCATAGGGACTGCGAAGACAGGACTAGACAGATTATAGTGCGCATGAAGGCATTTAAGCAATCATTCTTCCCACACTGCGTAAGCGACTGAAATGAGAATAAATCCAACTGTGTGAGGTAAAGGGAAGTACCCTTTGCTGTGCGCCTCACAGTCCTTTGCAGAGAGTGGATGTAGGGGTAAAGCTATTTTTGAAAGATGCAGACGACACAAGTAATGAAGGTAGTCTAACAAATTTGACTAGTTTCATTATTTGGAGAATTACTGGCTACGAAAAAGATTCTTACAACTTGGACGTAAAAGATTTTATTTCAATGAAAGAATAGAAGGGAAATCACTTGCATGCAATTCGAAAATACGATTATTGCTGATTAACATTCGCATTTGTGATGTAGACGAAATTTAGCAGATGGGGAGATGTTTGGGACGAAATGAATTATTAACAGGAACTAACAGAAAATGTAGTCAGATAATGGTTCAATAGTTAATAAACTTAGCTGAAATTTTTTGTCTACAATTACGGTTATTGGGTCAAGACACAGAGAATAATGGAAAATTAATTTCTCCTGTTCCTAGAACTGGATTTCTTAGTTCTTGGCAGCTTGTATTCCAGTTTTCTTAATTTTAGCCACGGGTTATGATCTAGAGGATATTCAGTTTTTATAGCGTTGTAATAAAACCTTTCTGGCAGATAAAACTCTGTTGGATAAAGAACTGTGAGGGCAGGTTGTGAGTCGCACACTGACAGTTCAATCGTACTCGCTTAGGCAGTGTACACGCTGTCTGATCATTTGACTATTTTCAGCATCTTGACCGGAGTAAGTCGCGATCCTTTTGTTTTGAGCAGGGCGGAAGATCTAAATCAGAGGCTCAGATGAGTCTGCGATGATAGCGGATGCGAATTTCTCGACCTCCGCTATCGGGTGAAGAATTGTAGGGTTCCCCTCAATAGGTGAGGCTTGCACCACATGCAGGAAGCGGCTACTATAGTTGAATTCTTTTATCTTGGCGGCTCGCGCATGCCCGCCCAGGCGCGAGAGATTGCTGCGTTGCCAGTTGCACACGACGCACGCGCCAACAGAAGCAGCGCCATAGTATAGCATGGTTCGCAAGCTTACGTTTAGGGGGGAGCGCGCAGTTCATGAAGTAAAGCCACCACGGCCGCATTAACCCTTTCGCTGCTACAAAGACGTGCTCCCTGCATTCCGCGCTGTGCGCGATTTTGTCACTGCACTGCTCGCCTGTGCAGACACATCGTGTCCCGACTGCTTTGACACTCTTATCATTCGATTCCACAAAAATTATTCGGCCCAAAAATTAGATTTCTACACATCTTCTTGACTGATACCTTCCCCCATAAATGACTTAATTTTGTTTCGATGTTCAACGCAGATATTATGCAGCATTAAATATAGTAAACCATTGCACGAAATTTTGAAGAGTTTGCAGAGGTAAAAGTCCATAGAGTATACTTTCCGTATGGTCGATTTTAGTTGCCACAATGTTGAGAATGAAATGTGGACAAGATACCTAAATTTCATATAAAATTTACTGTATAACAATATCTCATTTAAGTACCACATAGGTGTCGTATGTAATATTGAGAAATATTCCGTCTTTCGCGACTATAACAAAAGTTTTATTTACACTGAGCACGTTTGGCTTTATTTTAAAGCACTTCAATCAATCAAAAGGAAGTAGACAAAATACATTAAACAAAACTGTGGACTTACAAAAACATTATGACTTGAATATACCGTCTATCAGTGAAGTTGGTTGGGTGGTTGGTTGGTTGGTTTGGGGGAAGAGACCAAACAGCGAGGTCATCGGTCTCATCGGATGAGGGAAGGACGGAGAAGGAAGTTGGCCGTGCCCTTTCAAAGGAACCATCCCGGCATTTGCCTGGAGTGATTTAGGGAAATCACGGAAAACCTAAATCAGGATGGCCGGACGCGGAATTGAACCGTCGTCCTCCCGAATGCGAGTCCAGTGTGCTAGCCACTGCGCCACCTTGCTCGGTATCAGTTAAGTGCTCTGAGCTATGTCAAATATAATTTTTGTGTGTGGCACACACAAACTTCATTTATTTGCTAAAACACTGATCAGCCAACACAAACGTTGAATACTGTGTTACCGCAGCACAAAACTACGAAAGGTGACTTGGCAATGGAGGAGACAAAATACTGTCACTGAAGATGCTTCAAAAGAGAAAAACGCGTCTGATCTAAATAAGTCGCTTATTACAGTTACAGAAGAGGAATATATTTCAGTACCATTGGTAAAACTGCGACAGTGGAACAAAAACAAGAAAGAGAACATGAGTACCATTATGTATGTGCCATACCTTTCATTGATTGAAGTGCTTTAAAATAAAGCCAAACGCGTCCAGTGTAAATAAAACTTTTATTACAGTCGCGAAAGACGGAATATTTCTCAATATTACATACGACACCTATGTGGTACTTAAATTAAATGAGATATTGTTATACAGTAAATTTTATATGAAATTTAGGTATCTTGTCCACATTTCACTCTCAACATTGTGACAACTACAATCTACCATACGGAAAGTATACGCTATGGACTTCTTCCTCTGCAAACTCTTCAAAATTTCGTGCAATGGTTTACTACATTTAATGCTGCATAATAACTGCGTTGAACATCGAAACAAAATTAAGTCATTTATGGGGGGGAAGGTTATCAGTCAAGAAGCCATGTAAAAATCAAATTTTTGGGCGAATGATAAGCGTGTCAAAGCAGTGGGAACACCATGTGTCTGCACAGGCGAGCAGTGCAGTGATGACAAAATCGCCCACAGCGCGGAATGCGGGGAGCACGTGTCTGCAGCAGCGAAAGGGTTAATGAAGAGACAAAGCACTAGAAATTTCAAAAAATTGCATTCAAACGAATATAATTCGTGAAGTAAGGCACTTCGATATTGTTTTTAAATAATGAAAATATTAAGCACCACACATAGAAGCCAAACACCTTAACCGTTACGCTGTCGTGGTTTGTCAGCTTACAGCATGCAATGAGGACTCTAACATGTCACGCAAAATACTGACAAACACTGTTGGTATAACTATGAATTACTCACGCTTTGTCGAAATACAATAGGAAATAAACAATTACCGCTGTTCTTTATTGCGAAAAAGCAGTATAAAAGAAAGTCTGCTATCAAGACATTGCTTTTGTTCTATTACTTTATTTATGACTGAACGTTTCTAAAACTGAAGACACTCGTCCATGCTCTGCACTGCAGTCGAGGTCTGGCAACGTCGTTCTCTGTTCATTGGCTGACTGTGTTTTGTGACGTTAGATGCACAGAACGAACCTAAACTCGGCTGCCAACAAAAATGACGCGCACTTTAGGGTAGCGGAACACGTGTGGTTTACATATGGGGCTTTTTCAGGTTAGAGAAACCCCTTACCCCAGTAGGGAACAGAGACGAATTGCCTGCCAAAATCGAAGATACATCAGCCACAATGTACTCAGAGAATGTTCGTGCTCACAGATCGGATATAGAAAAGTTAATATGATATTACAGTGCAGGAGCATCCAAGGAAAGATACCAGAATTTGTATCGCTTATTCAAGGTTATATTGTATAACTGAACTTAATGAAGGGATCAGTTAATAAGACACATTCTGAGACGTCAGGGGATCTCCAGTTTAGGGCTGGAGGTTAGTGTGTGTGGGGGGGGGGGGTAAAAATCGTAGAGGGAGACTAAGAGGTGGATACCGTAAGCAGATTCAGAAGGACGTTAAGTTGCAGTAGTTGTTTCGAAACGAAGATACTTGTATAGGATAACTTGTATAGGAGAGCTGCACCAAGTCAGTCCTTGGACTGAACCACAACACACACACACACACACACACACACACATTGCACATATAGTATTAGGAACAGAAAGTTGATTGAAGCAACGAAATCCTAGGTTCAGGTTGTAAGGATATTTTCTCCAGTAAAGAGATGCTTTAAATAGTTTCGATAACGAAATTCAGTCTCGAAACAGAGCAGAAGCCCAAAGAGATTCTGGTCATATGTAAATTACACCAACAGCAAAACGCAATCAATACCTTTAGTATGTGATAACAATGGTGATGTCACTGATGACAGTCCCACTAAAGATGAGTTACTAAACTCGGTTTTCCGAAACTCATTCACTGGATAAGACAGATCCGCCAGGTTAGCCGAGAGCGCTAATGCACTGCTTCCTGGACTTGGGTAGGCGCGCCAGCCCCGTTTCGAATCCGCCCAGCGGATTAACGACGAGGGCCGGTGTGCTGGCCAGCCTGGATGTGGTTTTAGGCGGTTTTCCACATCCCCCTAGGTGAATACCGGGCTGGTCCCCACTTCCCGCCTCAGTTACACGACTCGCAGACATTTGAAGCACGTTCGCGCTATTTCACGGTTTACACTAGATGCATACAGATGGGGTACACTGATTCCATCCCAGGGGGTATGGGATGGTGACAGGAAGGGCATCTGGCCACCCCTTCAATTAATCATGCCAAACCCGATCGTAACCATGTCGACCCTGCGAAAACTGCGGGACAAAGGCATAAGAAAAAGAAGAAAAGAAGATTCACCAGAGAAGATGGAGTTAATATTGCAGAATTCGAATCTAGGACAACTGCCAACATGAGTAACTCAGAGGCAGATATCCTCAGTGCAGTGCAGCCACTTAAATCACTTAATAAAGGCGACACCTCCGGTGCAAATCGTGTACCAGTCAGGTTTCTTTCAGAGGATGCTGATACAATAGCTTCATTACTTTGCAATCACATACAACTGCTCGCTCATCGAAGATTTTGTACCTAAATACTGGAAAGTTGCGCAAGTTACACCAATACCCAAGAAACGAAATACGAGTAATCCGCTGAACTACAGACATATATTACCACATCGATTTGCAGTAGGACTTTGTAACATAGATCATATTTGAACATTATGAATTATCTCGAAGAGAACGACCTACTAACAAGCAGCAGGGATTCAGAAAATATCAGTCCTGTGAAATGATGCAGGATTTGGGATGGACATCAAGGAGGAATCTTCTCACGAAATTCCAATCACCAGCTTTCTGTTGCGAGTGCGAAATTATTTTGTTGACGCCGACCTTCATAGGGAGAAACGACCACCATGATAAAATAAGGGAAATCAGAGCTCGTACGGAAAGATATAGGTGTTCGTTCTTTCTGCGCGTTATCGAGATTGGAATAATAGAGAACTGTAAAGGTGGTTCGATGAACCCTCTGCCAGTCACTTGAATGTTATTTGTACAGTATCCATGTAGATGTAGATGTAGAAGAGGGCGTAAGTGATCGCTACGGGAGAAGGTACTAAGGGTTTGAGGCTTTGATGCTGACATGTCCGCAGTGTTTTGTGCTCTGGTCACGGGGGTGTACGGATAGAATCCGTGCACGGTAGATAGAGACGACGGTTCGACTCGGCGTTGCATCACGGTTGCATTGTGAAAGGGTGCTGACGACCCCGTGTTCTTGAAGGGCCAGCACTTGTGCAGCGTACAGCATGGTGCATCACTGCCAGACTCGTAGTGAGCATAATTCGCAGCAACGGCAGAGTAGTTCAATCCGATTTCCCCCTTGTGGAGTCCAAGACGATGGCTTGTCTCAAGTTCATCACACGCGTATGAATGTGTGGAGTTAGAGATAGTCAACTTACTATAGCCACGGTTTCAATCAAGAATTTGCACGGTTATGTACAGTGGAATTGTCGTTGTACTTTACCTGAGTGTAACTTCATGAGTGGACAACTAGTAATTTTGTAGACGAGTGAGTAGAACTACTATCCACATAAACTTACGCGTGAGCTTGGAAACAGAATTATCACGATTTTCACACCAGTCCAGAACGATACGGCAGAGAGGGACGTGAAGAACACGTCAGCCAATTGCACGCTGACCGACCCCTCTCCATCACGACAACACAGCGGCCTCTATGCGAAGAAAACATAATAGCCGCGCCCGACCGGCCACGGTCCAGTTCTACAATAGCTTCAAGACTAGTCATTTCGCTTGTCCTATGAAGCATTGTCTATCCTGAAGATACTTGCTTATTTTGTCTGTCGCTCTTTGCTTGCGACATAACTATGTACGTCTCAAAGATAAGTTCTGCCACGTACTTTTCGTAATAAAACTCATTAATACTATTTGCTTGAATTGTTGTCTAGCGATCCGAGAAACCATATTCACTAGATCAAGCTACATGCAATTAACCACTGTTGAGGGAAATACTTCCAATTATAGTAAATCATATGCAAATAAATTATTCCAATCGTTTAGCGTCAATAGAATTGATATTTATCCAAATTCATCATTTTAGGATCTGTGTCGAGGGATGTAATTTCGTGTTATCCACTTAACTTTGTTTACAGTTGAAAAGGTAGTTCATAAGAGAGTGGCCTGCATTGTAAATCGATACTGAAATTTTGGAGGGGAAATATTAGATTGAGGATTGTTAATGTAAATTGGGATAAGCTCATTCCTCTTTCTTTAAAACTGTGAGATTGATATGCTGATTTATGTGTCAGACAATTAGTTAAAAGTTAAATCTTAACGGGGAGCAGGGCGCACCCCCAATTACTTCAGAATAGTGTTGAATTTGACAGTATTACGGACCTGCATGAGACTGTGGGTTCTGATCAGTCACTAGAGGAAGAGGCAATTTATTCCAGAGAGCAATCAAGCCCAACAGGTGACGAAAATGACGGTAACATTTCGAATAACATGCAATTTGGGAATAATGTCAATTAAATGAGTGGCAGTACTCGAGAGGAAACGGCAAAGGTTAGACAAGAAAATGTTCAGGCAGTGGTAGTCACAGGTAATTCGAAGGAGAGACGAGAGTAGTAGAGCAAACTGCATGTGGCCCCACTTTGCATTGTTTCCAAATTTATTCAAGACAGCCGATCCAAAATGGCGGCCTTAAATGAGGCAAAGTCGCAGTGACGTCATGTAGGGAAGCTCAAATTTTGACAGGGCAATAGGTCTCCAGTAACCTAACCCCACTTCTGCACTCTTCTGCCCCTCCCCTCCCATCCCCCACTTGGAATTTGGCGGGAAAAGGACTCAGTCAGTGTTAGGCTGCTGGGTAGGATGGACATAAATACGCATTGTTTATTTAAACAATTTGAGAAGTCATAGAAAATAGCTCCCTTCGGTGCGTTCACCATGAGGTCTGGAGTCCAACTGGCCTAGATCACAACACCACCACCAGAAGGCGGTATCGGCCCTCTCCTTCCTTCTCCCATGACGTAATCCAAGATGGCGGTCTGGGGAAAAACGGCGGGAAAAGGACTCAGTCTGTGTCTAGCTGTTGGACTGGGAGGACCGACGTAATTGTTTATTGTGTTTAGTTGTTGAGATGTCTGTGCTGGAGAAGCATCTGAGAACTGTGTTGATAGTAAAGATATTTGTTGAAGATGAATACGCTTCATGAAATAATGAAAATGGGGCTAAGTTATGCTTTGCAACTCATGTTTATAAATGTATGTGCTGTAACCATAGATCATTCGATAAAAGTCCAGTCAGTCAGTCTTCCAAAGTGCAAGAGCCAACACGTGCACTCCAGAGTACACACTCTGCTCGAAGACAGGACACGCACCGGGCTTCCTGTCTCCCCCCCCCCCCCCCCCCGCCCCACATCCCCCACCCCGAAAGGGTCACCGGGCCACGTCCCCTCCAGCCGGAGGTTGGAGTCCTCCCTCGGGCATGGATGTGTCTGGTAAGTCTAGGGACCGAAGACCTCAGCAGTTTGGTCTCTTAGAAATTCACACACATTTGAACATTTTTGTCTCCAGGCCGGCTTATGGCACGGCCACACGGTAGCCACAGGGCCACATGCTAAGCACTTCACGTCGCGTTGGAAATACCCACAGCCTTTCTCCTTCTCGTCCCCAGAGCACAGATACCCCTTATTGTTGAACATGAACTGCTTCAGGAGTTATTACATCTGGAGTCGCAGAATATTGTCTTATACATAACTTGAAGATATCACAGGAACTAACTGGACTGCATCAGGAGTTAATAAATCCAACTGAATATGTCTCTAAATATACCTTCAAAGAAAGATCACTGCACAGTAGTTTGCCTCAATTTTTCGATGTATACCGCTACACTCGAACATGGTTTTGTGGCGGCGTCCGTAGCGACAAACAATTCGCTGTAGAAACGGCTTACGAAGTCACCGCCACACTTTTAATAGCGGGCCGACCGGTCCGCTGGAACAGTGAACAGAAAGATGAATACCAAAACACTCTGATTAAATAAAAGTCGGTACTTATCTTTATTAACGAAGATACAGAAACAGTAGTGAACTCCGTGTCTACAGAAATCTGTCTAGTTCGAGTCGGAGCGGCTAGGTCAGCGTCGGCTGACGACAAACAACAACTCTGCTGCGATGAACACACAACTGACTAGCAAGTACACAATTCGGTGGCGAGTATACAACTGAGCGGCGAATACAGAACTGTCCTAGCGCTCACGACTCCAGCGCTTAAGAAACCAGAAGCCAGCGGTGGCGCGCGCAGACTTGCGGCGATTTGCTGTCTCGCTGGCGCTGCTTATGCGGACGGCGTCCGGACTTTGATGCTGCCAACCTTTTGGCAGCGGGCTCGGGTGGCATTACTGGCTAGGATATAACACTCCTCCCCCCCCCCCCCCCAAATCGCCGCACCGTCGTTGAATAATGACGTGGCGAGCGTCGACGGCGGGGGAGGGGTCTGGCCGCAGGCGTAGCGGACGAGACCGGGGCGGAGACTGTTGTCGGTGGCAGTCCCCGGTCCGTACCCCAGCATTGGCTGCGCGGGGCCTCGGGCAACACCGACTGAAAACCGAGGTCAGGGTGCACGCCTGTGACCACGGGCGCAGCTTCTGGTACTGGACGCGACGGGGCGTCGGGACCCACGAAGAGAGGCAGCGTCTCCTGACGCTGCGTCGACGGCGGCTGAGTGGGCGCCGGACAAGGCGCTGCGGTGTCAGACTCCTTGGGGGTGCCCAAGGAAAGCGGCTGCAGGACAGGCTGCACAGCCACCGCTTGGGAAGGCGGCCCGGTAGCGGGGTCGACGTCCATCAGCTCGGAAGGCGGTGGCGACTGAAGAGGGACCGCAGGCGCCGGAGCGACCACCGGGGGCGCTCCCGGATGAAGCTGCGCGGGAGGCATCAACGGGACGGGCTGTCGGCGTGGTAGCGGCGACGGCTGCTGCTGCTGCCCTGGGGGCGGCAGCGAAGTCGGAAGGCGCGGCTGGAACCCGCCGCGGACCAAATCTGTGGACAAAGAACGAGCGGCAGAATCCGGGCGGCCAGCGCGGCGCAACTGGTTCTGATGCCTCCTGTGCACCCCAGTAGCACCTTGAACAGTATAAAAACCGCGACCCTGGACACTTATCACGGTGCCACGTTCCCAACGAAAAAACGGCGTCGTTGCGCTGAAAACGCGTGCGATGCTCAGAAGCGGCGGGTCGATCCGGGGGGTGCAACAACCGTAGTAGGGTGCGATGACGACGGCCGTGGAGAAGCTCCGCAGGCGAAGGGCCGTCGCGTGGCGTGGTCCGGTACGACGACAGGAACGTGATGAGGGCCTGCTGACGAGAGTGCGTAGCACGAAGGCGGTCCATATGATCCTTGAATGTGCGTACAAAACGTTCCGCTGCACCATTCGATTGAGGGTGGAACGGCGGAGTAAGAACATGGCGAATGCCATTGGCAGAACAAAAACTTTCAAATTCAGCAGAGGTAAATTGTGGACCATTGTCAGACACTAAAACTTCTGGAAGACCCTCAATAGAAAAAATTGAAGTCAACGCCTGTATAGTTTGTGCAGACGTTGTAGACTGCATGGGCACAACAAACGGAAAATTACTGAATGCATCTATCACGATGAGCCAACGAGAATTCCAATATGGACCAGCGAAATCAATATGTACTCGCTGCCAGGGACCGGCAGGGCGTGCCCATTCAAAATAGCGTTGAGGCGGAGCAGCTTGGTTTTCGGCACACGTCGAACAATCTGTAGACATCTGCGTAATCTGCTTATCAATGCCGATCCATGTACAATGACGGCGGGCAAGCTGCTTGGTGCGGACCACTCCCCAATGACCTTGATGCAACAAGTCGAGGACCTTGGATTGGAGCACTTGGGGAACCACTACACGAAGCTGGTCATTCTCGGTGCGTAACAGCAAAACTCCGTGCGAAACAGACAACAGATGACGTTGCGGATAATAGCGACGAACCACAGGATCCGATATGTCCTTTGCCTTGGACGGCCAACCACGTTGAACAAAACGTAATAGTAAACTCAGATGAGGATCCGTAGCTGTCTCACGTGCCACCTGACGATAATCAATCGGAAAATCCCGGAGGGATTGATGCTCATCGGCGTCAATCTGATGGCAAGAGTCGTCAGAGGAATCGAAGACGTCATCCGCAGCAATCGGCAATCTAGAAAGCGCGTCAGCGTTTGCATGCTGAGCTGTAGGGCGATACAGTATCTCATACTGGTATTGTGATAACAAAAGAGCCCAACGTTGTAGTCTCTGAGCTGTCCGCTGAGAAACAGGTTTAGACGGATGAAACAGTGACGTCAGGGGCTTGTGATCTGTTACTAAATAGAATGGTCTACCATAGAGGTAGTGATGGAATTTTGTGACACCGAACACAATAGCCAACGCTTCCTTGTCCAATTGGCTATAATTACACTGAGCTTTGTTTAGCAATTTAGATGCGAACGCAATAGGACGTTCGGTGTTACCGACTCGGTGAGACAACACAGCACCGAGGCCGAAAGAAGAGGCATCACAAGCTAACACCAGAGGCTTGTTAGGGTCGTAATGGACCAGACAACGATCATTCAATAAAGCCTCTTTAAGCTGCTGAAAGGCTGATTGGCAATCAGCTGACCACACAAACGGAACATTCTTACGGCGGAGACGATGCAACGGTGCAGCAATCTGTGATGCATTAGGTATAAACCTAATATAATACGTCAATTTGCCAAGAACTGCTTGCAATTCATGCAGATTTCGAGGGGCGGGCAAATCACGAATAGCTGCTAAATGTGACTGGGAGGGATGAATGCCTTGAGCATTAATAACATGTCCCAGATACTCCATCTCCGTAAGGAAAAGTGAACATTTATCGATGTTGCAACGTAGGCCTGCCTGAGACAACACTTTAAACAAACACTCCAAATTACGGAAATGTTCAGCAGGCGTCCGACCGGACACAACAATATCGTCTAAATAGTTGCAACACGATGGCACATTAGCCAGAAGTTGTGACAAAAAACGCTGAAAAACAGCTGGAGCTGACGCACAACCAAAAGGCAAACGCAGAAAACGGAACAACCCCAACGACGTGTTTATGACAAAATACTGTTGTGATTGCTCGTCGAGGGGCAATTGCAAATATGCTTCACGGAGATCAATTTTGGAAAAGAAACGAGCTTCCCCTAACTTATCCATCAGCTCGTCCGGTCTAGGCAAAGGAAAAGAATCAATGACAGTCTGAGGATTAACTGTCGACTTAAAATCAGCACACAAACGTAACTTGCCAGACGGTTTCTTTATAATAACTAAGGGAGAAGCCCACTGGCTCGCTGAAACGGGTTGAATAACACCGTTGTTTTGCCAACGACGAAGTTCATCTTCTACAGGTGCCCGGAGGGCGTGAGGCACTGGACGAGCACGACAAAATCGAGGCTGAGCATTATCTTTTAGCGTAATATGAGCGGCAAAGTTCGCAGCACAACCTAGTTCGTCTTTAAATATGTCACTGTATTGTTTACACAAATCGGTTATGCTGTCTTGAGGAACAACAACAGAATTAATTTGCAACACATTGTCTTGGATAGACAGGTCAAACAAGTCAAAACAGTCTAATCCGAAAATGTTTACACTGTCTGTAGCGCGGAGCACTGTGAATGAAACTGTTTTTGTATTGCCACGGAATGTGGCTGGCACGCTACATACACCTAACACAGGAATTTGTTCTCCACTATAAGTAGCCAAAGAATGTTTTGCCGCTGAAAGTTTAGGGCGGCCGATAGCCGCATACGTAGCACTATTTATGAGAGTCACAGACGCACCAGTGTCTAATTGAAAATTGAAGGTCTTATCCTGGATGCGTAGCTTCACAAATAGTTTATGACACTGTCTCTGGATCGGTGCAGTGGAGGCGGAAGACACAAAATCAGCGCGTTTAGCGCGTGTTCGCTGCTTACGACAACTCGTGGGTTGGGCGGGTGGAACAACTCCCGCTTCACTTGCAGTCTGTACATTACTTTTTACAGCGTTTGAATTACGCTTGGGTCGCATAGCAGAGGGCTGGGTGGGTGGCTTATTGCGAACAAGTTTATTACCCACACGAACCGTGGAAGAGTCTTTAAACGCGACCTTCTGGGCGGGCTGGCTTTGAAGAACATGAATATCCATGGGCTGGGCAGCACTAGAATTGTTCTTGCGTTTACGCAAACAAACAGTCTGGATGTGTCCTTTCCTTTGACAAAAGTGACAAACCGCGTTTCGTAACGGGCAACGTTCACGAGGATGAGCAAGAACACACTTAGGGCAAGACTTAACTCTATCATTTTGCACACGCGGCTGACGAATGTGTTTAACATGACGCGGCCGGCTAGTGTTTACAGTCTGACTCTGCCGGTGGGGCCGCGGGCGTGACATAACTTGCTTAGCACAGGCAATTTGAGAAATACATGGCTGATCTAACTCACACTCAGCATAGTCAAAAGTATCTTGGCCTTCAATGATGTTCATCACAGTCTCTAATGACGGGTCAGGCAACTTTAAGATAGCAGCAGGAATACGAGAATCTGCAATGTTTTGAGTAATAGCGTCTCGTAACATGACATCACTGTAGGAAGCTCCACACACACAATTAAATCGGCACTGACGGGTGAGGCCCCGTAAATCTGTTAACCACTGTTTATTAGATTGATGTGGCAGTTTCTTTAATCGGAAGAACTTGAATCTGGCTGCTGCCACATGAACTCGCGACTCGAAATACTCAGCAAGCTTGTTAACAACAACGTCATAGTCTAAAGCTTCTGGCTTGGATTCCGGGAACAACTTACAAAGTAGTCGATAGACTTCCACGCCTGTAGTGGAAATTAAATAAAGCTGCCGCTCAGTACCTGTGATTTTGTAGACTGTCATGTGCGCCTGCAACTGCGCGAAATATTCTCTCCATTCTTCTCGTGATGCATCAAAAGCACGGAAAGGTGGTGCTGCCTGTGCTTGTTCCTTTTGTGTTGGAGGATTAGCCGCTTGTTTGGCGATTGCTTCCACCAGACTTTGTATTTGCTGACTCTGTAACAAGATCAACTGTTGTAATTCGGCAGACATAGTGAACACAAATTAAACCAGCCCCCAAAATTTTATCGCTATAATTAGTATAACCAGAAACAAGTTGAACCAGCCCTGCACACGAGTTCGGAAGTCCTCGTCGCCAGTTTTGTGGCGGCGTTCGTAGCGACAAACAATTCGCTGTAGAAACGGCTTACGAAGTCACCGCCACACTTTTAATAGCGGGCCGACCGGTCCGCTGGAACAGTGAACAGAAAGATGAAAACCCAAACACTCTGATTAAATAAAAGTCGGTACTTATCTTTATTAACGAAGATACAGAAACAGTAGTGAACTCCGTGTCTACAGAAATCTGTCTAGTTCGAGTCGGAGCGGCTAGGTCAGCGTCGGCTGACGACAAACAACAACTCTGCTGCGATGAACACACAACTGACTAGCAAGTACATGTTATGTCCTAGCCAGTAATGCCAACCGAGCCCGCTGCCAAAAGGTTGGCAGCATCAAAGTCCGGACGCAGTCCGCATAAGCAGCGCCAGCGAGACAGCAAATCGCCGCAAGTCTGCGCGCGCCACCGCTGGCTTCTGGCTTCTTAAGCGCTGGAGTCGCGAGCGCTAGGACAGTTCTGTATTCGCCGCTCAGTTGTATACTCGCCACCAAATTGTGTACTTGCTAGTCAGTTGTGTGTTCATCGCGGCAGAGTTGTTGTTTGTCGTCAGCCGACGCTGACCTAGCCGCTCCGACTCGAACTAGACAGATTTCTGTAGACACCGAGTTCACTACTGTGTTACTGTATCTTCATTAATAAAAGATAAGTACCGACTTTTATTTAATATGAGTGTTTGGGCTTTCATCTTTCTGTTCACTGTTCCAGGGGACCGGTCGGCCCGCTATTAAAAGTGTGGCGGTGACTTCGTAAGCCATTTCCACAGCCAAGTGTTTGTCGCTACGAACACCGCCACAAAAGTACACAATTCGGGGGCGAGTATACAACTGAGCGGCGAATACAGAACTGTCCTAGCGCTCGCGACTCCAGCGCTTAAGAAACCAGAAGCCAGCGGTGGCGCGCGCAGACTTGCGGCGATTTCCTGTCTCGCTGGCGCTGCTTATGCGGACGGCGTCCGGACTTTGATGCTGCCAACCTTTTGGCAGCGGGCTCGGGTGGCATTACTGGCTAGGATATAACACATGGACTCTAAAAAAAGATCGCTGCTCGCTTGTGAAACCTCCCTGAGACACTTCACACGCTTTTGTGGGAAACAGATCCCGAAACCTATTTTTTTTTGGTCATCAGTCTACTGACTGGTTTGATGCGGCCTGCCACGAATTCCTTTCCTGTGCTAACCTCTTCATCTCAGAGTAGCACTTGCAACCTACGTCCTCAATTATTTGCTTGACGTATTCCAATCTCTGTCTTCCTCTACAGTTTTTGCCCTCTACAGCTCCCTCTAGTACCATGGAAGTCATTCCCTCATGTCTTAGCAGATGTCCTATCATCCTGTCCCTTCTCTTTGTCAGTGTTTTCCACATATTCCTTTCCTCTCCGATTCTGCGTAGAACCTCCTCATTCCTTACCTTATCAGTGCACCTAATTTTCAACATTCGTCTATAGCACCTCAAATGCTTCGATTCTCTTCTGTTCCGGTTTTCCCACAGTCCATGTTTCACTACCATACATCCTCAGTAATTTCTTCCTCAAATTAAGGCCGGTATTTGATATTAGTAGACTTCTCTTGGCCAGAAATGCCTTTTTTGCCATAGCGACTCTGCTTTTGATGTCCTCCTTGCTCCGTCCGTCATTGGTTATTTTACTGCCTAGGTAGCAGAATTCCTTAACATCATTGACTTCGTGACTATCAATCCTAATGTTAAGTTTCTCGCTGTTCTCATTTCTACTACTTCTCATGACCTTCGTCTTTCTCCGATTTACTCTCAAACCATACTGTGTACTCATTAGACTGTTCATTCCATTCAGCAGATCATTTAATTCTTCTTCACTTTCACTCAAGATAGCAATGTCATCAGCGAATCGTATCATTGATATCCTTTCACCTTGTATTTTAATTCGACTCCTGAACCTTTCTTTTATTTCCATCATTGCTTCCTCGATGTACAGATTGAAGAGTAGGGGCGAAAGGCTACAGCCTTGTCTTACACCCTTCTTAATACGAGCACTTCGTTCTTGATCGTTCACTCTTATTATTCCCTCTTGGTTGTTGTACATATTGTATATGACCCGTCTCTCCCTATAGCTTACCCCCACTTTTTTCAGAATCTCGAACAGCTTGCACCATTTTATATTGTCGAACGCTTTTTCCAGGTCGACAAATCCTATGAAAGTGTCTTGATTTTTCTTTAGCCTTGCTTCCATTATTAGCCGTAACGTCAGAATTGCCTCTCTCGTCCCTGTACTTTTCCTAAAGCCAAACTGATCGTCACCTAGCGCATTCTCAATTTTCTTTTCCATTCTTCTGTATATTATTCTTGTAAGCAGCTACGATGCATGAGCTGTTAAGCTGATTGTGCGATGATTCTCGCACTTGTCAGCTCTTGCCGTCTTCGGAATTGTGTGGATGATGCTTTTCCGAAAGTCAGATGGTATATCGCCAGACTCATATATTCTACACACCAACGTGAATAGTCGTTTTGTTGCCACTTCCCCCAATGATTTTAGAAATTCTGATGGAATGTTATCTATCCCTTCTGCCTTATTTGACCGTAAGTCCACCAAAGCTCTTTAAAATTCCGATTCTAATACTGGATCCCCTATCTCTTCTAAATCGACTCCTATTTCTTCTTCTATCACATCAGACAAATCTTCACCCTCATAGAGGCTTTCAATGTATTCTTTCCACCTATCTGCTCTCTCCTCTGCATTTAACAGTGGAATTCCCGTTGCACTCTTAATGTTACCACCGTTGCTTTTAATGTCACCAAAGGTTGTTTTGACTTTCCTGTATGCTGAGTCTGTCCTTCCGACAATAATATCTTTTCTGATGTCTTCACATTTTTCCTGTAGCCATTTCGTCTTAGCTTCCCTGCACTTCCTATTTATTTCATTCCTCAGCGACTTGTATTTCTGTATTCCTGATTCTCGCGGAACATGTTTGTACTTCCTGCTTTTATCAATCAACTGAAGTATTTCTTCTGTTACCCATGGTTTCTTCGTAGCTACCTTCTTTGTACCTATGTTTTCCTTCTCTACTTCTGTGATGGCCCTTTTTAGAGATGTCCATTCCTCTTCAACTGTACTGCCTACTGCGCTATTCCTTATTGCTGTATCTATAGCGTTAGAGAACTTCAAACGTATCTCGTCATTCCTTAGTACTTCCGTATCCCACTTCTTTGCGTATTGATTCTTCCTGACTAATGTCTTGAACTTCAGCCTACTCTTCATCACTACTATATTGTGATCTGAGTCTATATCTGCTCCTGGGTACGCCTTACAATCCAGTGTCTGATTTCGGAATCATGTCTGACCATGATGTAACCTAATTGAAATCTGCCCGTATCTCCCGGCCTTTTCCAAGTATACCTCCTCCTCTTGTGATTCTTGAACAGGTTATTCGCTATTACTAGCTGAAACTTGTTACAGAACTCAATTAGTCTTTCTCCTCTTTCATTCCTTGTCCCAAGCCCATATTCTCCTGTAACCTTTTCTTCTACTCCTTGCCCTACAACTGCATTCCAGTCGCTCATGACTATTAGATTTTCGTCCCCCTTTACATACTGCATTACCCTTTCAATATCCTCATACACTTTCTCTAGCAGTTCATCTTCAGCTTGCGACGTCGGCATGTATACCTGAACTATCGTTGTCGGTGTTGGTCTGCTGTCGATTCTGATTAAAACGACCCGGTCACTGAACGGTTCACAGTAACACACCCTCTGCCCTACCTTCCTATTCGTAACGAATCCTACACCTGTTATACCATTTTCTGCTGCTGCTGATATTACCCGATACTCATCTGACCAGAAATCCTTGTCTTCCTTCCACTTCACTTCACTGACCCCTACTATATCTAGACTGAGCCTTTGCATTTCCCTTTTCAGATTTTCTAGTTTCCCTACCACGTTCAAGCTTCTGGCATTCCACGCCCCGACTCGTAGAACGTTACCCTTTCGTTGATTATTCAATCTTTTTCTCATGGTAACCTCCCCCTTGGCAGTCCCCTCCCGGAGATCCGAATGGGGGACTATTCCGGAATCTTTTACCAATGGAGAGATCATCATGACACTTCTTCAATTACAGGCCACATGTCCTGTGGATACACGTTACGTGTCTTCAATGCAGTGGTTTCCATTGCCTTCTGCATCCTCATGTCGTTGATCATTGCTGATTCTTCCGCCTTCAGAGGCAATTTCCCACCCCTAGGACAAGAGAGTGCCCTGAACCTCTATCCGCTCCTCCGCCCTCTTTGACAAGGCCGTTGGCAGAATGAGGCTGACTTCTTATGCCGGAAGTCTTCGGCCACCAATGCTGATTATTTATCAAAATTTAGGCAGTGGCGGGGATCGAACCCAGAACCGAAGACGCTTTGATTATGAATCAAAGACGCCATCCCTAAACCACGGGTACTATCCGAAACCTATATCAGCTGCAACATCTACTTTTATACACCAAAACGATGATATTTGGAAGTCGAAATAAATATCGCTGTAACTCTAAAAACTGGACGCTCGCCTCTTTTCGAGTTTTAGCTGCATATTTGAAGGCACTGCCAGAGACAGAGAAAAATTTCTGAGTCCTGCAGCTGTTGTGGTGTTCATCACTTTCATGAAACGGTGAGTGGGCTTAGTTTTATATTTGCTGCTGATGGAGTCAGGTGCGTTATTTTCCTCACTTCTCTAAGCACATACTGGTGACGAAGCACAGACAGGAAAATCAGAACAATTACACAAACAGAATTCAAAGCACTGTTCTACAGCCGAGAAAAATGGCTGGAAATTTGACGTATTGTAGATACGCCTCTTAACATAGCTCTGCATACAACGCGCAGCAGATCCACCTTGAAGCCCTATAACGGATGTGGTACATTGTGGATCCATCGCACATACCCAGAGCGTTGTTGAAGACACATATCCATAATACGAGATTTGGGATAGAGTTTGAAGGTGGATCTGCCGCGCTTTATTCGCAGAGCGATGTTCAGAGGAGGATCCACAAGAAGCGGATTTGCGCTAGGTGTTGGCAACTGGACTACGTTTGCAATCAATTTTAGAATATGGAGCGAGAAGTGATGTCATGATCGCATGGATAGAATCGATAAAATTACGGAAAATGACGGAAAATACGTATAAATTAAGGAAAAATAGGCCAAAATGCGGGGATATTGAGGGAGAACTTGCTTGTTTTCTGCTTGGAGCAGGGACATTCTTGTACATGGGAACGAGTATGCGACAGCAAGAGAAACACGAGCAAATGTTGACATGGAAGCACCGGGAACCATGGAAACAGTCATTCTTCGTCGATAGCGATAAGACGGTTGGAATAGACTGCTTAACGTGGATGGCCACCAAAGGTAGAGTAATAAATTTATATATGTCGGATCACAATCCCAGGTGTGATCCCAAAGTTATTGGCGATCGCCTTATAAACCTTTATAAAGTATCCTTAGCTAGAGAGCGTTTTATTACCCGCTGGGGTGACTGCAGTATACAGCTACAGAATGGATTGCGTGTTTGAGCCTGTACAGGTCTATTTAGGTGTTTTAGACGCTAACAGACATTATTTACAATTTGCTTCTCTGCACTCTCTGCCAATAATAACCTTGCGACGTCAGCTAACAAACAGTTGCTGTTTCACACATGCTTTCCTACGGCTACAGGGTTCCGCTCTTAAAACATGTTATAACGCTAGAGCGGTGCTCCTTCCGACCCATTAATCGCGTGAAATGCAACGCTGTTAATAACCCAATGTAAGAAATGCTGTTGTCTATTGAGGTAATAGTGATACATGCAAGTCGATTGCTGTCTTCGACGCTTTCTTGGAAAAGAGAGCCATCTGCCTCCAAACGTACATGGATGTGCGTTAAAGGACGATAGGAAGTAGATGCAGTGATCGGTTGAGAAGAAGAGAGGGAGATGTTGCTAGTGGTACTTTATCACATATTTAATAATGTTTTTTCGTTGTTCTCTCGGGATGCATGAGTTTTGTGGTATAACCTGCGATCGACTGGTTTACAATAGTGTTTTCTGTGTGCATTATCTACCTGCGATCGTTAACAGCTAACCTCTCAAAACCACAGTCATCAGATTACTTTCAATTCATGTGTGATGAAACGCGTCTGACGATGGAAAACCTGTTTTAGTGGCCTCGTCTAGACGAAAGAAGATGTATGTAAAGTAGCCGGTTTCTCTGCCACATCTTGGACGTAACCGAGTCTTCAGTTTCACATGTACGAAACGACTGTTACTATACCTTTCATGTTCGTCCTATCCTAAATGCATGCGAGTGGATCATCGGGAGAGGGCTAGTCATGCACCTCTGGAAACGTATGTAGTGTTTGTGTTACAAAGATTCGATGTTTTCTTTGGTGTGCACTTTACAGTTTGTCGCCATAGTTTATCGCAGTGAAACTTCCGTGGAGAATGCATGTCATGCGCTGGGAATATATTTCTTACATTGGATTATTAACAGCATTGCATTTCACGCGATTAATGGGTCGGAAGCAGCACCGCTCTAGCGTTATAACATGTTTTAAGAGCAGAACCCTGTAGCCGTAGGAAAGCATGTGTTTATGTTCTCTCTTACCAATATCTTCTTGGTACTGACCGCAGAACAATACTTCTGAATTGACAGCGCAGTAGATTTACTTAAAATACTTCAAACTAGATCCGTCTGGAGATCCATCACGCATAAACGACATGTTTCTTCATTCATAACTGTCTGTTATATCATCACAACACTTTCACATCTGCTACACACCGATAAGGGATGCTAACCCCCTTGACATACACGCATCGGGAGTGATCTTGTGCATTTGGATGGATGCCGTGAGGAAGACTGGTGCGGGACAACATACAGACTTGGCTCGCTCTGCTCTTTCACGAGACATGGAATTTAGTGGTCTACTTCTGGTAAGCTGCAAAATAAATCGACGACTGTCCTAAGAATGTGAGAAGACTCTGTGGCTCCCACCCACATAGGGAAAGATGGACACTATGATGGATGTGCTAGAAATACGTAGATCGTTGTCTGGTATACTTTGGTATATATATAAGTTTGGGAATCAACAATGAATGGACGTACTGCACAGTAATATGCCTACATTCGCAATCTAGTTTGCTCGCAAAGTAGTGGAGGGGTGGTTTAGCGATGATACAGAAACTGTTTTTCAGTGGCCGGTGTTGAAAAACTCGAAAATTGCTAAAATTGATCGCACTATCAACTGTGATGCTCATTGCAGTACATCGACGGTGTCTTTTCCACCCCATCCACCCACTGGTATGCTGTTAATTACCCTATATGATTGAGTGACATCGCTTGTTTGAGATGGAAAAACAGTTTTGGTGGGACCAACACCTTCTGAGGATGGCCAGCATCAAAACAGTGATTGTGTACATGACTGCAATATGAGGGTCCGCAGCTCGCGGTCGTGCGGTAGCGTTCTCGCTTCCCGCGCCCGGGTTCCTGGGTTCGATTCCCAGCGGGGTCAGGGATTTTCTCTGCCTCGTGATAACTGGGTGTTGTGTGATGTCCTTAGGTTAGTTAAGTTTAAGTAGTTCTAAGTTCTAGGGGACTGATGGCAATAGATGTTAAGTCCCATAGTGCTCAGAGCCATTTGAAGCATTTTTTTTTTTTTTTTTTTTTTTTTTGCTATATGAGGAATCAGCCGAAACGAAACACCGAGTCATCTGCCTCCCTGTCACTGTGAAAGATTGGTTTAAATGCAGAGGTCATCAGTCACCTTTGGACAACTGTTTGGAAATGTTCCACATTGCCAGAAAACTCTTCCAGTTTTCTTATGCTGTGACTGTTTTTTATTTCAACCATCCAGCATGTGTGTTGTGGGAGCAGCAACAACGTGATTTATACTGTGCGATGTCCAGTTCTTTGTGAGATCTGATGGATCGAAACATGTTAATGTCAGTTTAGAACCTGACACAGACTTTGAAGTTGTGGTGGAAGAAAGACAAAATGTATGGCTGTGTTCAAAGCTGTAGTAATACAGTGCTTGGATATGTTACAGCAGAAAAAACAATGTATCAGACAACAAAACAGGGACCCTCTCTTGCGACTGATAGTCTGTAGGATACAGCCCTCCTACAGCACATGTGACGAAATTTTACACTGGTCTGTGCAGGAGACTTCGATCACTGTGTGGATCAATACCTCTGTATTTAATGGGGGTTAGCGCATATGCTCAGTGCCACCAGACAGTATTTGGTTTCGATATATACATCAGAAGACAGGTATGCAATAAAATCTTATCGAGTTCTCTGTCGGAGGGCGTTAGCAGAGCTTTTATAGTTCGTAGCTTTTCTCTGTTGGATGGTACAAAATAACGATGATTGAGAGGACGTTTGGGTGACAGACGTGAATTCACCCTCAGGGGCGCAGATCTCGTTCAGAGTGCAGTACCTGTAAGTAGTTTGGAGATGCACAGCAATGCAGTAGCAAAATCCTTGTCCTTCTTCCAGTTGCCGTAATGTCTCTTATAATACCTCGTGTAGCAGGAGAAAGCTACGTTTTGGCGCTCACCTTACGTATAGTACACCGTTAACAGTTGTTGTTGTGGTCTTCAGTCCTCAGAGTGGATTGATGCAGTTCTCCGTGCTACTCTATCCTGTGCAAGCTTCTTAATCTCCCAATACTTACTGCAACCTACAGCCTTCTGAATCTTCTTAGTGTATTCATCTCTTGGTCTACGATTTTTACCATCCACGCTGCCCTCCAGTAATAAATTGGTGATCCCTTGATGCCTCAGAACATGTCCTACCAACCGATCCCTTCTTCTAGTCAAGTCGTGCCACAAATTTCTCTTCTCCCCAATTCTATTCAACACCTCCTCATTAGTTATGTAATCTACCCATCTAATCTTCAGCATTCTTCTGTAGCACCACATTTCGAAAGCTTCTATTCTCTTGTTGTCCAAACTATTTATCGTCCATGTTTCACTTCCATACATGGCTACACTCCATACAAATACTTTCAGAAACGACTTCCTGACACTTAAATCTATACTCGATGTTAACAAATTTCTCTCCTTCAGAAACGCTTTCCTTGCCATTGCCAGTCTACATTTTATATCCCCTCTACTTCGACCATCAGTTATTTTGCTCCCCAAATAGCAAAACTCCTTTACGACTTTAAGTGTCTCATTTCCTAATCTAATTCCCTCAGCATCACCAGACTCAATTCGACTACATTCCATTATCCTCGTTTTGCTTTTGTTGATGTTCATCTTATATCCTCCTTTCAAGATACTGTCCATTCCGTTCAACCGCTCTTCCAGATCCTTTGCTGTCTCTGACAGAATTACAATGTCATCGGCGAACCTCAAAATTTTTATTTCTTCTCCATGGATTTTAATACCTACTCCGAATTTTTCTTTTGTTTCCTTTACTGCTTGCTCAATATACAGATTGAATAACGTCGGGAATAGGCTACAGCCCTGTCTCACTCCCTTCCCAACCATTGCTCCCCTTTCATGCCACTCAACTCTTATAACTGCCATCTGGTTTCTGTACAATTTGTAAATAGCCTTTCGCTCCCTGTATTTTACCAATGCCACCTTTAGAATTTGAAAGAGAGTATTCCAGTCAACATTGTCAAAAGCTTTCTCTAAGTTTACAAATGCAAGAAACGTAGGTTTGCCTTTCCTTTATCTTTCTTCTAAGATAACTCGTAAAGTCAGTATTGCCTCACGTGTTCCAACATTTCTACGGAGTCCAAACTGATCTTCTCCGAGGTCGACTTCTAACTGTTAACAGAGCTACGCAAAATGCCCCCATTTCCACTGAGTGGTCAAAAAAGATGGTCCTGTCACATTAAATCAGCTCAACTTGTTTCTCCATGGGGTACAGACGGTGGTATATGTAGCGCTCTCCGACTTGCGTTCGGTTCCGACTTAAACTGGAATGACCACATGCACAAATCTGCAGGCACTGAGGAACGGTTACAAGATCCAGAGGGACTGTCTAATGGAAAGTGGTGTTTTGCTGTAGCAGTTAGGTTCGGAAAAGGTGACTCGTTTTGGGATATGAGAGTGGTACAAATATGATTCACCAGTGGCTGTAATCATTAAAAGAGATCTCCATATAATCTAGTGCAAGCATGTTGCTGAATGGAGAGACTTGATTCCAAATTGAGGACAGCATTTCTACCAAAAGCGTAACACTACAGATCTGAAAAGCCAGTGTACATTTCTTACGACCTCAATCTAGCACTGCTTCTTTAAGTGATCCGTCACATAGCACACCATCTACTGTATGTGATCGTTCTCAATCAGCCATCGGCTATAGCACAATGTATATATTGCAGAACCTGTGACATGGCATCGGGATAGAATGCGTTGCAAATACTAGAGAAATATCTAGCTGCGGCGCGAGGGAGTTGCAAATACCAGCTTCGTATCACGTTCCTTAGGCGAATCACTTTCTAAGTTCTTTGATTTTATTACGAGCTTCCATCACTGGCGACGTGCACCTGCACTTTCGGTCTGTTAATACACATCCCGCGATTGCCACCTATATTCAATGTCGCGGTATTTGTGTGGAAAGCCACTTCATTTGGAACCGATACGAATACTTCGATTTATAAAGCTTGTGTAGTTAAACATGGATACCGTTAGCGTACTTTTTTGCGCCTGTAGAACAAAGACCGCTTGTGACAGTAACATAGCTCGCTGTTGCCATCGTGGTTTCTTCATAGCTGGTCGTTGTTTGTAAGACGATTACGAAGGCTTTTGACTGTGTTGACCACAAAATATTACTGCAGAAGTTGGACCATTATGGAGTAAGGGGAGTAGCTTACAATTGGCTCGCCTCTTACTTTAAGAACAGAAAGCAGAAGGTAATTCTCCGCAATATTGAGAGTGGTAGTGATGTTCCGTCTCAATGGGGCACTGTTAAGTGGGGCGTTCCCCAAGGGTCGACGCTGGGGCCACTGCGGTTTCTTATTTATATAAATGATATGCCCTCTAGTATTACAGGTGATTCAAAAATATTACTGTTTGCTGATGACACCAGCTTGGTAGTGAAGGATCTTGTGTGTAATACTGAAACATTATCAAATGATGTAGTTCATGAAATAAGTTCGTGGCTCGTGGCTTGTGGAAAATAATTTGATGCTAAATCACAGTAAGACTCAGTTTTTACAGTTTATAACTCACAATTCAACAAGAACTGATATTTTGATCAGACAGAATGGGCATATTATAAGTGAGACAGAACAGTTCAAGTTCCTAGGTGTTCGGATAGATAGTAAGCTGTTGTGGAAAGGCCATGTTCAGGATCTTGTTCAGAAACTAAATGCTGCTTTATTTATCGTTGGAACAGTATCTGAAATAAGTGACAGTTCAACACGGAAAGCAGTCTACTTCGTATATTTTTTGGGGTAATTCTGATTCAAAAAGGGTATTTTTGGCTCAAAAACGGGCTGTTCGAGCTGTATGTGGTGTAAGTTCGAGAACCTCTTGTCGACCCCTATTCAATAGTCGGGGAATTCTGACATTGCCCTCACAGTATATATTTTCTTTAATGTCGTTTGTTGTTAGCAATATTAGCTTATTCCCAAGAGTTAGCAGCTTTCACTCAGTTAATACTAGGCAGAAATCTAATCTGTATGTGGAATGCACTTCCTTGACTCTTGTGCAGAAAGGAGTGCAGTATTCTACTGCATCCATTTTCAATAAGCTACTACAAGAACTCAAAAATCTTAGCAGCAGCCCAAACGCTTTTAAGTCTAAACTGAAGAATTTCCTCATGGCTCACTCCTTCTATTTTGTCGAGGAGCTCCTGGAAGAGCTGAAAAATTAAACAAATTCCAGTGTTACATTGTTGATTTTCTTTATTTAAACTTACGAATTGTCGCCTGAATACGTTTCTTGTATTTCATTTTATCTGTTTCTACTATCATGTTATAATTTCATGTATTGACTCGTTCCATGACCATGGAGCTTCTCCTTAATTTGGTTCCACGGAACAATAAATAAATAAATAAAAATAAATAAAATTACGTCTCTCTTCCTAAGGCATACTGGTGCCACTCGCAAGAAAAAACAAATGAAACATATCCATCCATCGCGGATTTTCGCTCTGTATTGTTTGGCTTCGCCAGCATTCAGTTATTGGCGAAGTATTATACTTAGTAGTAGGAGATGAATATTAGATTCGCCATGATTACCTGCTTATAAAGTATGTGTCTGTTGCGAGATGTGCAAAGAAAATGACTACGTCTTGTCATAAGGGAAGAATGGATTTGACGTGGAAAACTGTGATAGCCACAAGGGGAATGAAAGATTCTTTTGTATGGAAAATTAAGTGCAGTCATACGAACGGTACAGGCATTTATACTTCCAGAGCCACAGTTGTCAAGAGGGGTATTTCCGATTCTTCAGTCTTTGTCAAATGTCGTGAGACTGAGATTGCAATTGCAATATTTAATTGTAAGTACAGCGGTCAAATTTATATGTGGCCAGTTTCCCAGGACGATTCTGGGTGGTGTGCGAGGCACGTGGCGACGGTAGTCTGT
Organism: Schistocerca piceifrons; assembly: GCF_021461385.2. Lineage (NCBI taxonomy): Eukaryota > Metazoa > Arthropoda > Insecta > Orthoptera > Acrididae > Schistocerca > Schistocerca piceifrons. The sequence continues at coordinate 22,080,876 of NC_060140.1, read as the reverse complement.
GGCCAGAACGACTGACGTTCCCGGTTTACGGCAGGAGCCATCTGGACTGGAGAAGCTGCCTGGGGTACAGGAATGTAGCTAACCCAACGGTGTTGCCCTCTAGGAAGCTGAATAGCCAACTAATACTCAGTGTGTGTTGGGCGGCCTTCATGGATGCATATGTTCCCTGTGGAAATCTCATGAGAAGATACAGTATGGGCATGCGGACCTGTCGGCAACTGACAGCACGTAATCAGGAGTCGTGGTCACTATCTTCCAGAACATTGAGAAGAATGGAGCGACCACAAAAAATCCGGTAGCTTTTGGTAGCAGAGTGCTGACGAAAATCGACAAGAATTAGTCAGTGACCGAACTCAACACTATAGTAGTGGTTTGCGGATTCAGAAGAATTGCTATACTTATTTTTGGGTGGAAGGTGCAGGTATACACCTACCACCTACCATTAGAATTTCTACTGACAGCTAAATTAACCCACGACACTCTAACATGTTGGTTACCCTACTTGCAAGGCTTCACTTCTCCATTACGTACATACGTGGGACAACGAATATCATTGCCAATTCACTATCATGCTCGTCATTAGGGAAGACTACCACTTTAGCCTGTACTGCCTGGTAAATGTGGCCTTCGAAAGTTGTGAAATGGTAATACTACTGGACATCACCAGAGGACAGGATAAGGAACCAATTCTCTGACAACAGAAGGAAACACGGCAAAATAGGGAAGAAACACCAACCCAGCGTTTCTACCTGGTCTGGAGGGGAATCTTGTTTCACTGGAGGGGTGTTACAGCTTCACTGTGGGCACTTTGCATCCCAGAAGAGCTCAGAAACAAAATAATATGATACAACCATCTCAGCTATGCACGTTTCGGTCTGAGAAAATGTTTTTTAAAGTTAAAAAACGTTAAGCCATTTCAACAACACGGAGGGCAAGATAAGGAAAGTCCTTTCTGTCTGTAAGGATTGTGAGAAGGCTAAACCAAGCACCCAGGCAATGCAGGTACCGCTTTACCCCACAGTACCATCGAAGTTACACCTAGCCTCAACTGATTTAGTGGAACCATTACCTGTAGCAAGGACATCGATACATCTTGGTTGTTATGGAGCTAACATCTAAATTCGTGATTCTTACGCTATTACACATGGCTATTGCACTCACTGTGTCTAAGGCACTATGCAACGATTTTGTGTCACAAGTAGGATGTGTAGATAGCATTATATCTGTGAATGTAGGCTTTCCCGGTGTATACTGCTGATGAAATCTTCTCGGGCTTCCATCCGGGTAGCTGTGTCGAAAATCCGCGACGTTTCCCTGAATGTAATTCTCATCATCTTCGCCAGAACATGATGAGAAAGACATATCCAGCTAGATATTTCATCGAAACGTCGCGGATTTTCGACGCAGCTGCACGCATGGAAGTCCGAGAATATTTCATCAGCATTATATCTGCATCAAACCAGTCTCAGGACTGAAGACAACAACAACAACATATCTGACAAGGGGCCACAGCTCAAACCAGATAGTTGGAAGGCCAAACTGCGCTGATATAGAATGTAATTTTGTACATATCAGCGCACTACCCAAGTTCAAAGTCTGCCGAACAGATGATGAGGGAACTCAGGAACTAATGTCGCATATAGTGCCACAAGCAGTAAGGAACACAGGATGCTTAACTCAGGCAATTTCAGGACACGCTTAATGACATGCCACAGACCTCTACACTGTTTCAAGAAACTGAAGGTTTCCTGCGCAGATTCGAGAGCTGGTTAACTTCCCGCCATGTAGAGTCGTGGACAAAACGAGCGAGACCCCCCTCCTTTTCGTTTGCTGACCCGCACAGCTTTAAAGTCTGCTACACGGCATAACTGGCAAGGCGACGAAGTGCTACCAACATACTCTGCACAGGCGTGAAATTGAAAATCTTTCCGAACTTTGTCAGACTGTTTTCAATCATGTGTAAGACAATACTAATGCTGATTAGTGTGTTAAACACAACATGTAAATATAGGATGTAAATGAAAGAAGAAACGCTAATTAGTATGCACTGTACTAATAAAAATGGATTTCAGCTTATCGAAATAACATAACTGCTTTAATAAGACGAACTACCCCAGATTGTTACGAATTAGCAACATATTATGCGCATTCGGCCGCGAAACGGTCTCAACATTCAGACCAGTCATACTGGATTACCGTTACTGACCTACCATGAAAGTGTGCAAATTTAGCAAAGCGTGATGATTCATAACGGATTCATAACGGATTTCAGTTAAAAATCGTTCAGTGCCACATTGAAGTCAATTCAGATATTGACAGAAGCGGAAAAAGCAGGCACTAATAAGTATGAAATTCTACAAGAGCTTCATATTGACACCCACAGGGCGCCGGTACAGAATAAAGGTAGCAATAAAACGTATTGGGGGCGGGAGAATTTCTTAACATTGTTTTACTGATAGTCTATCTGCTTCCATCGAGATTAGAACCTAAAACAAACCACACCTCCCTTGCAGTAGCAAACACCTTTCACTACGCTGCTAGCAGACAACCCAGGCAAACAGCGCCCTATTATTACCCCAGACATGAATATGCCGGCAATTTCGCAATTAAAATGGCAAAATGAACTGCAGTTTCTGTTGCATAGAGCTTTCTGTACTCAAAAACATGAATTGTCTACTTTTATGTCACCGCTTATGTGAAATCATTCGGAATGTTTATCGAAATAACAAAACGCTGTTATTAGCGAGTAAATTTAGTAGGATAATTTTGCACAACTGCAGGAAATAAACGTCGACATAGGTGCCAAACGTATTCTACAATGTTTCGAATTCTCCGTTAGGCTCGCTACAGCCAGAAAACATTTATTAGCCGCACTTCTAAAACGCGGTGGCATTAATACTGGGAGGTGAATTACCACGTGTGTAGGCAAATGGATTTTATTTGCATTCCTGTAAACGTGATTTGGATCGAAAGCGTAGCTACGATTAATATGCTGATGTATCGACTGGAACTAGAACATTTTGAATAAAGATTATGGGAAATTATTTATGCAGCCCTCATCTTCAGTAGCTGTCGTGGCTAATTTCGTTGTTAGGATTTCGTCACCTAAATCGGTAAAAATGGAACCCTCCTAGTTTCACTTCTTGACCGTCTATCTGTCTACCCAACCCATAAAACCCGTTTACTTTGAGTACGGGTAGACACAATAAGCGGAAATGTATCGCATTTCCTGCAGTATACGGTCTCTTAGTGGTGTAAACAAGTGAGCTTCTATGTCAACGTAAGCTAAGGATACGGCCGTTTATGTAAAGAAAATTTACGCGAAAGGTCAAAAAATGGCTGTAAGAACTATACGACCAAACTGCTTAGGTCATCAGTCCCCTGGAGCTAGAACTACTTAAACCTACCCAACCTAACACACATCCATGCCCGGGAGAGGATTCGAACTGACGGCGCAAGCAGCGGCGTGATCCGCGACGTGATGCCGTTGAACGCACAGCTAACCCGCGCAGGCAAGATGTTAATATCATCTGGTGTTGCTAAAAAGTTATTCACTTCTGGTGAATGATTTTCTGCGCAGTTCATTTAATACAGAATAACTAAAATATATTTGATGTTACGAAAGAGGAAACGCCTCATTCATTTCCCCTAGTCTTTATTTATGATGTTAGATTCGCAATCTGAGCATACGTACTATCCATAACCACATTTTAGCGCCAAGTCATAGTCACAGATATGCGAATACAACACATTGGCTTATACTTGAGGTATTTTGTTCCCACGAAGTGGTGGCAGACGATGCTGTGGCGTCTTCGATCCGCGAGCTTCGGCAGTGTTAGCTATCTCAGCACATTAGCTGAGCGAACGTTTTCTTCCTGCTCCTAATCCAATGGACAATGGCAACACCGTAGTATACGTTTGACAAATATATGACAATCGATTTACGTTCTTGAGCGGTTCATAATTATGTTAGTAAATCCACTCAATATTTTATGTCCTTTAAATTACATTTGCTACATGTTTCGGAATGAAGACGTTGTTGTTGTTGTTGTTGTGGTCTTCAGTCCTGAGACTGGTTTGATGCAGCTCTCCACGCCACTCTATCCTGTGCAAGCTTCTTCATCTCCCAGTACCTACTGCAACCTACATCCTTCTGAATCTGCTTGGTGTATTGATCTCTTGGTCTCTCCTCTACGATTTTTACCCTCCACGCTGCCCTCCAATGCTAAATTTGTGATCCCTTGATGCCTCAAAACATGTCCTACCAACCAATCCCTTCTTCTAATCAAGTTGTGCCACAAACTTCTCTTCTCCCCAATTCTATTCAATACCTCCTCATTAGTTACGTGATCTACCCACCTTATCTTCAGCATTCTTCTGTAGCACCACATTTCGAAAGCTTCTATTCTCTACTTGTCCAAACTGGTTATCGTCCATGTTTCACTTCCATACATGGCTACACTCCATACAAATACTTTCAGAAACGACTTCCTGACACTTAAATCCATACTCGAAGACGTAGGAAACGTATATTATTTGGTCCAGAAATCACATTCCAACAGAAATTGCTGCTTACATTGACATTTATATTGCGAATTAGTCGTCTAATCCATCACATGGACGAAAAGGACGCTCTGTTTTGCAACAGTTGTTTCATAGCTTAGTGGTATTGTGCGTTTGTGGCGTTGTCAGTTTACATACTGCGCATGTAACACACAATAAAAGTGTTGGATGCCTACAGTGATCAGTCTACTTGAAAAACGTTTGTTGTCATCGTAATTTATGTAACTTGCTCTTCGACTTCCAATTTGACAGCTCGTGGAAAAATGTTTTATCTTGCTAGTCCTAGTTTCAAACATTGTCTGACTGAGAAAAGGTAGGCAAAAAGGAGTCAGTGAAAGCAATTATTAGCAATTACAGCAAACTTTTGAATCCACTGGACACTTGAATTCTCTAAATTGATTCTGTGAGTTTTGTTATTCCTCTCGTTATTTACTGTCTCAATGTCATCCGTGAGAATAAAATTAAAGGCAGTGGGATTGGGTTCCTAATCTATAAACTGTGTATTAATATTCTGCGCTGCTACATATATTTTATAGGTTATGTATTCTTTACGTAAAACAGAGTATCGGTTTCAGTCCTAGGATCGACGATAAACTTCAGAAATGCAATTACAGACTAGTGGCATATCGATTATGGCTCCTCACCATCAACAATGGTTGTTACCCATAGTTTTTTATTTGCTATTTGACCGTCGTCACCCTTTAGAGACAAACCTGAACTATCCACAATGCCATTTTTGACTTGCTTCGTAATATGTCCTATAACTACAGATTTGATGGAGATATGAATTGTTAAATGCGCTATTCACACAAATTAAAAACTTCCAGTTATTCTTTATATCTTGAAACTTACTACCGTTGACGTTCACATACATAATAATAAAATGAAATCATACATTACAATCTCAAAGCATACTGTGAATGGTCAAAATGAAATGAACTAAAAATCATCTTCTTGTCTAAAACACGTTACTGTTCCGGAGAAATTCGGCACCTCTCAAAATTTTGTACACCTCTGGTGTTTATCCACATGTGTACAAATGGTGGGTCTCATGAAGTAGCAATGTTTAGCCGTCACAAAATAAAGCCCAACCTTCGCTCTCCAGTTACGCCTTCATCGGCGAGTTTCTCATTATAATTCATTCGTGCTGAATTGCTGTTTACCCTTCTTGCATATACACGTGTGTCATGTATTTTTTAGAGACTGCCTGAATATATAACGTGAGTATTTCTTCTCATAGCAAACTACTAAATATTACATATCTTGTTGTGAATTAATTTGTTTGTGTAGATTCCACTTACTGTGTTTCCGTAAAATTATATACAATATACGCCTGTAAAAAGAAATAACTTGAAACATCTGTAGCAGATGATTGGTTAAGGGCTGAAAAAAAAAACACCTCTGCTGATGCTGATTAGTATCGCGTATAGCCTCCTTCAGCTTCCACAACAGCTCGAAGTCTGTTGGGCATTGAGCCCACAACTCTAGCCACATAACTAGAAGATTCAAGTAAATCATTCCAAGCGTCATGAATCACGTTGTCGGCGAGTCGACGGTGACTGTCTCTTTTCCCGTATTACTCTGACCATTTCTGCCCAAGTATTCTCAATGGTTTTCATGTCAGCTCCTTTAGGTGGCCATTACATTACAGTAATATTACTATGATCGTCGAACCACCTCTTAACCACACGTGCGATATGAACAGGCGAGCGATCTTGTTGGAACATGATCTTATCATCACCAAATCTTGCTGGCACAGAAGGCAACATCACGTTCTCCAAAACTGATATGTAACTGCGAGCATCGAGTCTTCTTTTCTCTTCCCACAGGAGCCCACACCCTTCGGCCGATATCCATGCCCATGCCGTTACAGACTCCCTGTCACTCTGTAATTGTAAATATATTTTTGATTATACCTAGCACCTTTTGGCCGGCAAACAAATACTTGTCCGGCTGATGCCGTAGAGAAAACTTTTTCGTCCGTGAAAATCACTCGCCTCCAAAACTGGAGAAGTTTGTCGACATTTTCAGCAGCAAAAGCCAGGCGGACTTCTCTGTGGGAAACAGTCAATGTCTCTTTCACAGCAGCGCTTCTTGCTCTCTGTCCACCTTCCCTTGGACGACGAGTGATGGTCTTACTACTAACATTGAGACCCAAAGTCTTAAAATCGGCTGAATTCGTCGTGCGTTGACAAATGGGTGGTTCTCACTGACACGGCGTATCTGCCGATCCTGAGCTGCTGTTGTTTTGCGGCGACGGCCATGAGGCCTTCCACTCAGGTTACCACCCTCTTCCTTTCGTCTAATCCACCAGGCTACCGTCGACTTGTGAAGACCCATAGTTCTTGCTATATAGCCATTTGAAAATCCCTCTGCATGGAGTGCTACTATAGCGCCCTTGTCTGTATGTGTAACACGGAAATCGATGGCATAAACGAGAGATCGCAAGCCCGTACCCGTGTCATTACATAGTGGAGCAACCTAGAATCCGTAATTTTTCTCAGAAGGGATTGGTCTGCGCATGTCATGTCTTATCCTGATAAATTTTATATGAAATGAAATGTTTACGTTTTGCATATACGGCAGGCGTAACGCAAGAAACATTTCTGAAGTATCTGAGGCAACCTGAAGCACACTCGTGAATTTTAGCTGTAGAGGGTTGCCTTATAAGAAGGAAAACGTGTTTATGGCTGGTTCAAATGGCTCTGAGCACTATGGGACTTAACATCTGAGGTCATCAGTCCCCTAGAACTTAGAACTACTTAAACCTAACTAACCTGTCGACATCACACACATCCATGCCCGAGGCAGGATTCGAACCTGCGACCGTAGCGGTCTCGTGGTTCCAGACTGTAGCGCCTAGAACCGCTCGGTCACTCCGGCCAGCAAAACGTGTGTGTTCTCGCTCGCCGTGTTTCCAAGCAGCGCAGTTGACTCTGAGGCATACGTAGTTCTCGTCGGGCGTAAGGAGCAATTCGACTAACGAGGGGAACTCGCCAGGTGGCATACAGTGATTGCCTGGAAGCATTGCTCAGTGAAGGAGAGGACAAAATAAGCGAACATGTGTTTCGGCTTATCTGCAGACACGACCGTTTCCGAGAAAACCACGGTCAAAGTTATCAACGCGCAGTTGCTATAGTGTAGATAACTTTTGAGTGCGAGAATGCAATTGAAGCGGTGGCTCAGTGGCTACCGTCGTTCCTTCTTAACTTTGATTCCCGAGTTCGAGATCATATTGGTTTTTATATTGTTTTTTCTCCTCCCCCTCTATCAGAATTATCTAAGAATGTTTTTTCCAATTTATATTGAAATAATGTTGTCGTTATTCGTCAATTAACTTTCTGTATAATTAATGAATTAAAAAAATAATAAACGAATGAGAAAATAATGAGAAATATTTTTGAACCTCCTTACAATCTGTAAGGTTGCAAGGACATTCTCAGTCTGGAACGGCGCGACCGGTACGGTCGAGGTTCGAATCCTGCCTCGGGCATGGATGTGTATGATGTCCTTATGTTAGTTAGGTTTAAGTAGTTCTAAGTTCTAGGGGACTGATGACCTCAGATGTTAAGTCTCATAGTGCTCAGAGCCATTTGTACCATTTTGCAAGGACATTCACAAATATGTCACATCATTTTCTCATTCGTTTATTTTTTTTAACTTCTTTCATTACACGAATAACGACAGCATTGTTTCAACGTAAGTTGGAATAAACATTCGTAAATAATTCAGAGAGTGGAGGGGGAGAAGAGAGGAACAACCGGGTTTCGAACTCGCACGCAAAGCTCTGACGTCGCGACGGTAGCCGCTGAGCCACCGCTTGAATTTAATCGTTACACGCTAAAAGGTGTCTACACTATAGCAACAGCTCATTGAAAACTTGGACTGTCGTTTTCTCAGAAGGTGCCGAGTGTATGCAGATGAGCCGAGACACGTGTTCGATCATTTTGTCCTCTCTTTCACTGAGCGAAGTTTCAGCAAGATTGGGGTACGACACATGGCGGGTCCACTTTCCTCGACTGGTCAGTGACATGTTTGGAAACTTTCGTTCTTGTAGTGGCAGTTTGCATTATGAGGGCTGGTTTTCCTGATAACGATCTACTGATGGTCTTTGCTCCTAATTTACGTTACTGTAAAATAGACCTACTGCAACGACTTGAACCGGAAATGTTTGTTTATTTGTATAGTCCGCTTCTTAGTTGCCATATTTCGCTATAATATTTTCCTTTGTTTCAAAACGGGAAGTTTAGTTGACCACTGCAACTTGGTAACATCAGTAACAATTTAATACTTTGAAACAGTTATATGTGCTGTAGGAGGAGTGTACTCTGTTGAATGAGAAATACAGGGTGATTCAAAAAGAATACCACAACTTTAAAAATGTGTATTTAATGAAAGAAACATAATATAACCTTCTGTTATACATCATTACAAAGAGTGTTTAAAAAGGTTTTTTTTCATTCAAAAACAAGTTCAGAGATGTTCAATATGGCCCCCTCCAGACACACGAGCAATATCAACCCGATACTCCAACTCGTTCCACACTCTCTGTAGCATATCAGGCGTAACAGTTTGGATAGCTGCTGTTATTTCTCGTTTCAAATCATCAATGGTGGCTGGGAGAGGTGGCCGAAACACCATATCCTTAACATACCCCTATAAGAAAAAATCGCAGGGGGTAAGATCAGGGCTTCTTGGAGGCCAGTGATGAAGTGCTCTGTCACGGGCTGCCTGGCGGTCGATCCATCGCCTCGGGTAGTTGACGTTCAGGTAGTTACAGACAGATAAGTGCCAATGTGGTGGCGCTCCATCCTACTGAAATATGAATTGTTGTGCTTCTTGTTTGAGCTGAAGGAACAGCCAATTCTCTAACATCTCCAGATACTGTAGTCCAGTTACAGTAGCACCTTCGAAGAAAAAGGAACCAAAAACTTTATTGGCTGAAATGGCACAGAAAACGTTCACCTTAGGCGAGTCATGTTCATACTGAGTTGTTTCCCGGGGATTCTCAGTGCCCCATATACAGACATTGTGACGATTGACTTTCCCGTTAGTGTGGAAAGTTGCTTCATCACTAAACACAATCTTTGAAACGAAAGATTCATCTGTTTCTGTTTGAGCAAGGATAAAACCACAGAAATCGATTCTTTTAATCTTATCAGCTGCAGACAGTGCTTGAACCAATTTCAGACGATAAGGTTTCATAACTAAACTTTTTCGTAGGACTCTCCATACAGTTGATTGTGGAATTTGCAGCTCTCTGCTAGCTCTGTGAGTCGATTTTCCTGCGCTGCGAACAAATGCTTGCTGGATGCATGCTACATTTTCATCACTCGTTCTGGGCCGTCCAGAACTTTTCCCTTTGCACAAACACCCATTCTCTGTAAACTGTTTATACCAACGTTTAATACACCACCTATCAGGAAGTTTAACACCATACTTCGTTCGAAATGCACGCTGAACAACTGTCGACGATTCACTTCTGCCGTACTCAATAACACAAAAAGCTTTCTGTTGAGCGGTCGCCATCTTAGCATCAATTGACTCTGACGCCTAGTCAACAGCGCCTCAAGCGAACAAATGTACAACTAAATGAAACTTTATAGCTCCCTTAATTCGCCGACAGATAGTGCTTAGCTCTGCCTTTTGTCGTTGCAGAGTTTTAAATTCCTAAAGTTGTGGTATTCTTTTTGAATCACCCTGTACATTAAACACGAAAGCTGCGTCCAGTAACAATAATTAACTTTCGGTTACATGACAAAATACAAGTTGAAATACTGTCAATTCATCTCAGTACCCAGTAAAACTTCAACTGGAACGATCGCAAACATACTTTTGTGGGGAAGGCAAACGAAAGACTGCGTTTTATTGGCCGCACACTACGAATACGCAACAGGTCTACTGAAAACACTGCCTACACTACGTTTGTCCGTCCTCTGATATACTATTTCTGAGCGGTATGTGATCTTTAACAGACATGATTGATGGTGCACGCCAAAATCGTCCAAGGAACGGTAGCACGATTTGTAATGTCACGAAATAGGGGAGAGAGAGTCACAGATTTGATAAGCGAGTTGGGGTGACATTAATGAAAACAAAAGCGTTTTTCATTGCCGCTAGATCCTTGCACGAAATTTCAATCACCAAAATCTGTTCTGAATGCCAAAACATTATTTCCTCGGGAACTTACACGGGAAGAAACGACCATAGTAATAATGTAATTCAGGGCTCGTAAAAAAAGATTTAAGTGGTCCTTTTTCCAGCACGCTTTTAAGTGTGGGAAGGTAGAGAAACAGTCCGAAGGTGGTTCAATGAACCCTCTGCCAGGCACTTAATTCTGGATTGCAAAGTAATCCTGTAGATGTAGTCATGTAGATGTAACAACGAAATTATGTTGTAATTGCGACATGTGAGTTACATTTGATTTGAACATCGAAGTTGTTTGCTGTTTATTTATTTTTTGTTCATTATTTGTGTTATTGTGGTAAGGCCTTATGAGACCAAACTGCTGAGGTCGTCGGTCCCTAAGCTTACACACTATTTAATGTAACTTAAGCTACCTTCAGATAAGGACGACACACACCCATGCCCGAGAGAGGACTCGAAACCTCCGACGGGGGAAGCCGCGCGGACCGTGACAAGACGCTCAGACCGCACGCCTACCTCGCGCGGCTTCATTATTTTCAGCCATAGACAAACACCTAGGTGCGTTAAATTGATACTGAAGTAACTACTCGTTATGGTACTGCAGTATCTGTCAGCGTCTTCAGAAGTGGATATCGCATACGACGTTCCTAAGGTGTTTATAAGTGGATATTGCAGACGACTTCGAAGAAAATCTGAATGCAGCTTCGTAAAAGTTCCGTCATCAAACGATCTGAGTTACTAGCGAATAGAGTTTATCCTTAGACAGTATATATTATCATTAAACATCAGGTGAAAAGGGTATCGCCGTGTGCGGTGGCCGAGCGTTCTAGGCGCTTCAGTTACGAACCGCACGGCTGCTTCAGTAGCAGGGTGGAATCCTACCTCGGGCATGGATGTGTGTGATGTCCTTAGGTTAGGTAGGTTTAAGTAGTTCTAGGTCTAGGGGACTGATGACCTAAGCAGTTTGGTCGCATAGTTCTTAGAGCCATTTTTTGACCTTTCGCGTAAATTTTCTTTACATAAACGGCCGTATCTTTAGATTACGTTGACATAGCTCACTTTTTTACACCACCAAGAGACTGTATACTACAGGAAATGTGATACATTTCCGCTTGCTGTGTCTACCCGTACTCGACGTAAACGGGTTTTCAGGGTTGGGTAGACAGATAGACAGTCAAGAAAGTGAGACTAGGAGGGTTCCATTTTTAGCGATTTAGGTGACGAAATCCTAACAACGAAAATAGCTACGACAGCTACTGAAGATGAGGGCTGCATAAATAATTTCCCATAATCTTTATTCAAAATGTTCTAGTTCCAGCCGATACATCAGCATATTAATCGTAGCTACGCTTTCGATCCAAATCACGTTTACAGGAACGCAAATGAAATCCATTTGCCTATGTTGTTGTTATGGTCTTCAGTCCTGAGACTGGTTTGATGCAGCTCTCCATGCTACTCTATCCTGTGCAAGCTTCTTCATCTTCGAGTACCTACTGCAGCCTACATCCTTCTGAATCTGCTTAGTGTACTCATCTCTTGGTATCCCTCTGCGATTTTTACCCTCCATGCTGCCCTCCAGTACTAAATTGGTGATCCCTTGATGCCTCAGAACATGTACTACCAATCTATCTCTTCTTCTGGTCAAGTTGTGCCACAAACACCTTTTCTCCCCAATTCTATTCAATACTTCCTCATTAGTTATGTGATCTACCCATCTAATCTTCAGCATTCTTCTGTAGCACCACATTTCGAAAGCTTCTATTCTCTTCTTGTCTAACTATTTATCGTCCATGTTTCACTTCCATACATGGCTACACTCCATACAAATACTTTCGGAAACGACTTCCTGACACTTAAATCAATACTCGATGTTAACAAATTTCACTTCTTCAGAAACGCTTTCCTTGCCATTGACAGTCTACATTTTATATCCTCTCTACTTCGATCATCATGTTATTTTGCTCCCCAAATAACAAAACTCCTTTACGACTTTAAGTGTCTCATTTCCTAATCTAATTCCCTCAGCATCACCAGACTCAATTCGACTACATTCCATTATTCTCGTTTTGCTTTTGTTGATGTTCATCTTATACCCTCCTTTCAAGACACTGACCATTCCGTTCAACTGGTATTCCAAGTCCTTTGCTGTCTCCGACAGAATTACAATGTCATCGGCGAACCTCAAAATTTTTATTTCTTCTCCATGGATTTTAATACCTACTCCGAATTTTTCGTTTGCTTCCTTTACTGCTTGGTCAATATACAGATTGAATAGCATAGGGGATAGGCTACAATCCTGTGTCACTCCCTTCCCAACCATTGCTTCCCTTTCATGCCCCTCAACTGTTATAACTGCCATTTGCTTCCTGTACAAATTGTAAATAGCCTTTCGCTCCCTGTACCCCTGCCACCTTTAGAATTTGAAAGAGAGTATTCCAGTCAACATTGTCAAAAGCTTTCTCTAAGTCTACAAATGCAAGAAACGTAGGTTTGCCTTTCCTTAATCTTTCTTCTAAGATAAGTCGTAGGGTCAGTATTGCCTCCCGTGTTCGAACATTTCTACGTAATCCAAACTGGTCTTCCCCGAGGCCGGGTTCTACCAGTTTTTCCATTCGTCTGTAAAGAATTCGCGTTAGTATTTTGCAGCTGTGACTTATTAAACTGATAGTTCGGTAATTTTCACACCTGTCAACACCTACTTTCTTTGGGATTGGAATCATTAAATTCTTCTTGAAGTCTGAGGGAATTTCGCCTGTCTCATACATCTTGCTCACCAGATGGTAGAGTTTTGTCAGGACTGGCTCTCCCAAGGCTGTCAGTAGTTCTAATGGAATGTTGTCTACTCCCGGGGCCTTGTTTCGACTTAGGTCTTTCACGGGTCTGTCAAACTCTTCACGCAGTATCATATCTCCGATTTCATCTTCATCTACATCCTCTTCCATTTCCATTTGCATTTTAGAAGTGCGAAAATTCCCATTGCCAGCTAGCTTAAGAATCGCTTCGGCTAATGAACGGCTTCTGGCTGTGGCGAGTCTAATGGAGAATTCGAAACATTGTAGAATACGTCTCGAATGGAAAACAGCCCACAGATAAACTAAGTTATGTTTATTTTAAACCTTGACCATGTTTTCTGCTATAATAATATAGCCTTCTTCAGATGTCATACACACAAATAAATAAAAATGAATTGGCCCAACAGCTGCGTCAAGACCAATAAAATAAGTTTAACAGAGGTAGTGGCGTAGGACATACGGTGCCACATGTAATTTTACTTACGTTCGTAACAGGCTTATGTCTGTTAAAGTTTTTTTTTATTTTATTGGTCTTGACGCAGCAGCTGGACCGAGACATTTTTCATATACTAGTATGTGACTTCTGAAGAACGCTATATTATTATAGCAGAAACCATGGTCAAGGTTTAAAATAAACATAATTTAGTTTTTCATTCGAGACAATTTCGAAACGGTTGTTGTTTTCGCCGCCACGATAAAATAATGAAATTGTAGAATACGTTTGGCAGCAATGTCGCCGTTTATTCCCTGGGGTGGTGCAGAATTATCCTACTAAATTTACTCGCTACTAACAGTATTTTGTTATTTCGATAAACATTCCGAATGATTGTAACATAAGCGGGGACATAGTGGTAGAAAATTCATGTTTTTGAGTACAGAAAGCTCTATGCAACAGAAACTGCAGTTCATTTTGTCATTTTAATTGCGAAATTGCCGGCATATTCATGTCTGGGGTAATAAAAGAGCGCTGTTTGCCTGGGTTGTCTGCTAGCAGCGTAGTGAAAGGTGTTTGCTACTGCAAGGCAGGTCTGGTTTGTTTTAGGTTCTAATCTCGGTAGAAGCAGGTAGACTATCAGTAAAACAATGTTAAGAAATTCTCCCGCCCCCAATACGTTTCATTGCTACCTTTACTCTGTACCGGCGCTCTGTGGATGTCAGTATGAAACTCATGTAGAATTTCATACTTATTAGGGCCTACTTTTCCGCTTCTCTCAATAACTTAATTGACTTAAGTGTGGCACTGAAGGATTTTTAGCTGAATTTCGTTAGGAGTCTTCAATAATTGCTAAATTTGCATACTTTCATGGTAGGTCAGTAACGGTAATCCAGTATGACTGGTCTGAATGTTGAGACCGTTTCGCGGCCGAATGCGCATAATATGTTGCTATATCGTAAAAATATGTGGTACTTTGTCTTACTAAAAGAGTTATGTTATCTCGATAAGCTGAAATTCATTTTTATTAGTACAGTTCATACTAATTATCATTTCTTCATTTATATCTTATATTCGCATGTTGTGTTTAACACACTAATCAGCATTAAGACAGTCTTAGACATGATTGAAAACAGTCTGACAAGGTTTGGATAGTTTTTCAATTTCATGCCTGTGCATAGTATGTTGGTAGCACTTCGTCGCCTTGCCTGTATTGCTGCGTAGCAATCTTTAATGTTGTGCGGGTCAGCATAACGAAAAGGCGAGGGGTCTCGCTCGTTTTGTCCACGACTGTACATGGGTACAGCATCAGACAATCAACGAGCAAGTTCTGGACAGGATCTGTGAGGCTGGAAGAAAGAGGAAGGAGAGGGTGGAAATGAAGGCCTGAGTGAGGAAATACCGTGTAGGTCAGAAACTTTGGCTCAAATCTTTCCGTCTGTCGAATAAACAGAAGAAACTGTGCTACAAGTTATTTTTCTGTCTATAGGTGTCGTTTGCATATATTCAGACTCGCATATGCAAATACATATGAACTGGGGCCACGTAATCCAAAAGTTGGTCGGTGTGCATCATATCTACCATATCGAAACCTTCCTTGAACAAGTAGGCAAGATCGTTGCAACAAAAGCGATGAAAGATGGGGTAGGTTGCTGTAGACTGGAAGACCTCGTAACATGATCAATGCGTGCTACACAAGAAGTTCTTCTTATAAAACATCAACAAAAAGCATGCAAAAGAGAGTCTGTAGGAACTGGCAAATGGTGAAAGTAGTTGCGACAAACACACAGACAAACAGTATTGTATATTACAGAAGAAGTGGCCAGTCGCAAAATACGATATACATCTGGAGTTGACAATGTAAGATGGCTGTTGTATAGGATTAAATATGGGAATTGATCCTCTTGTGATCCACACATTGTCTCGTTATCAATTCGTTGTCAGGGAATTTGTGATAGGTATTTTGATTTTGTTTATTCTGTTGATACAGACCCACATCATAGACGATGGTTATTTGATTTATTATTATTATTATCCTCGCCAGTGATGCGAATGGACGTATTTGAGAAGATTCGTGAACTACACTCCTGGAAATTGAAATAAGAACACCGTGAATTCATTGTCCCAGGAAGGGGAAACTTCATTGACACATTCCTGGGGTCAGATACATCACATGATCACACTAACAGAACCACAGGCACATAGACACAGGCAACAGAGCATGCACAATGTCGGCACTAGTACAGTGTATATCCACCTTTCGCAGCAATGCAGGCTGCTATTCTCCCATGGAGACGATCGTAGAGATGCTGGATGTAGTCCTGTGGAACGGCTTGCCATGCCATTTCCACCTGGCGCCTCAGTTGGACCAGCGTTCGTGCTGGACGTGCAGACCGCGTGAGACGATGCTTCATCCAGTCCCAAACATGCTCAATGGGGGACAGATCCGGAGATCTTGCTGGCCAGGGTAGTTGACTTACACCTTCTAGAGCACGTTGGGTGGCACGGGATACATGCGGACGTGCATTGTCCTGTTGGAACAGCAAGTTCCCTTGCCGGTCTAGGAATGGTAGAACGATGGGTTCGATGACGGTTTGGATGTACCGTGCACTATTCAGTGTCCCCTCGACGATCACCAGTGGTGTACGGCCAGTGTAGGAGATCGCTCCCCACACCATGATGCCGGGTGTTGGCCCTGTGTGCCTCGGTCGTATGCAGTCCTGATTGTGGCGCTCACCTGCACGGCGCCAAACACGCATACGACCATCATTGGCACCAAGGCAGAAGCGACTCTCATCGCTGAAGACGACACGTCTCCATTCGTCCCTCCATTCACGCCTGTCGCGACACCACTGGAGGCGGGCTGCACGATGTTGGGGCGTGAGCGGAAGACGGCCTAACGGTGTGCGGGACCGTAGCCCAGCTTCATGGAGACGGTTGCGAATGGTCCTCGCCGATACCCCAGGAGCAACAGTGTCCCTAATTTGCTGGGAAGTGGCGGTGCGGTCCCCTACGGCACTGCGTAGGATCCTACGGTCTTGGCGTGCATCCGTGCGTCGCTGCGGTCCGGTCCCAGGTCGACGGGCACGTGCACCTTCCGCCGACCACTGGCGACAACATCGATGTACTGTGGAGACCTCACGCCCCACGTGTTGAGCAATTCGGCGGTACGTCCACCCGGCCTCCCGCATGCCCACTATACGCCCTCGCTCAAAGTCCGTCAACTGCACATACGGTTCACGTCCACGCTGTCGCGGCATGCTATCAGTGTTAAAGACTGCGATGGAGCTCCGTATGCCACGGCAAACTGGCTGCCACTGACGGCGGCGGTGCACAAATGCTGCGCAGCTAGCGCCATTCGACGGCCAACACCGCGGTTCCCGGTGTGTCCGCTGTGCCGTGCGTGTGATCATTGCTTGTACAGCCCTCTCGCAGTGTCCGGGGCAAGTATGGTGGGTCTGACACACCGGTGTCAATGTGTTCTTTTTTCCATTTCCAGGAGTGTATACTGCTCTGATGTCAGAGAACGTCTTTATGTAGCATATGTTCGAAATGGAAAATGTTTTTGTATTTAGTAGGAGCATGTGGCTCCATGTTGGAATGACAAAGGGGTTGTTACTCAATTGAAGGATAAGATGGACGAGAATGATGATAGGAAGACACTGTGCAGTGCAGAATTTCCAAATGGTGACCAGTCAACAACTATTCCTTAGCCAGTGACAGCATTTGATAATGTATAAGTTTAACAATTCTTAATTCATATTATCTGTTAATAGCATTCAGGAGAATAGGTTACGTACCGGGTGATCAAAAAATCAGTATAAATTTGAAAACTTAATAAACCATGGAATAATGTAGATAGAGAGGTAAAAATTGATACACATGCTTGGAATGATATGAGGTTTTATTAGGAAAAAAAAAACAACCAAAGTATTGCTAGACTCGTGAAAGATCTCTTGCGCGCCTCGTTTGGTGATGATCGTGTGCTCAGCCGCCACTTTCGTCATGCTTGGCCTGCCAGGTCCCCAGACCTCAGTCCGTGCGATTATTGGCTTTGGGGTTACCTGAAGTCGCAAGTGTATCGTGATCGACCGACATCTCTAGGGATGCTGAAAGACAACATCCGACGCCAATGCCTCACCATAACTCCGGACATGCTTTACATTGCTGTTCACAACATTATTCCTCGACTACAGCTATTGCTGAGGAAGGATGGGGGACATTTCGTGCAAAGAACATCATCTTTGCTTTGTCTTACTTTGTTATGCTAATTACTGCTATTCTGATCAGATGACGCGTCATCTGTCGGACATTTTTTGAACGTTTGTATTTTTTTTGTTCTAATAAAACCCCATGTCATTCCAAGTATGTGTGTCAATTTGTACCTCTCTGTCTACATTATTCCGTGATTTATTCAGTTTTCAAATTTATACTGACTTTTTGATCACCCAGTATATCAATGGACAACCAATGAGGGGGTGAAGTATTGAATAATAACTGAGGAAGATATTCCAGCAGTAAAGGAAGAGGCTAATGGAAAACCGTAGGTACAATGGTATGAAAGTGCGACGGACCGAAGGTAACTATGGCATCTACCCTCAGCTTCGAGTAATTGCTCAAAGTAAAAAAAACTCAATGTGAGTATACTAAAAGGTAATAGGTAGTTGTGTGGGATATTTTTTTCTGCCTACAGGAGATAGAGAACTTAATGACGGAGAGAGCCTTGGTCGAAAGGTCGACCAAGACTTATGGGTACGAGAGATCTTGGAAAACGCTTATGTGTTGAGTTGTGCATAAAATTCAGAGAACAACGTTACGTAAGTGGATATAATCACATTTATATAACTGAAATATTTTATGCAAAGCACGCCAGGAAAGTTCTCAGGAGACATGAATGTTATCTGTTCCCTGCAGTAATCAGCCGATACATTATGACCACTGCTCGGCGCGACGTTGGCGTTGCGGTCACGTGACGCGGTAGCAAAAGTGTGTGAGCGCAGCAGACACGGACGGCGGACCACCACAGCGGAGATGTGGGCTGCAGGTGGGGAAATTCATTGAGATAAGCCGCTCTGACAAGGAGCAGATTATTACTACACAGAGGGTGTGAACGAGTGTTTCGTAAATGGCGAAGCTAGTCGAATGTTCACGCGCTACTGTCGTGAGCGTCTACGGAAAAGGCAGAAGAACAGTGAAACTACCACTAGGTGCTAAATGATTGGACGTCCTCGACTCTTCACAGCGTTATAGTGAACTCACATTGATGTCTCGGCGACCAAATTCGCCTGGTGTAAATCCTATGGAACCCATCTGGGTCGCTATCGGGCGCCATCACTGCGTTCGCAAATCAGCGGCCTGTTATTTACACGACCTGCGTGTAGACATCTAATGTCACAAACCTCCCTAAGCCTACCAACAGACTGTCGGATACCTGATAAGCAGAATCAGTGATGTGCTTCGTTCCAAAGATGGACAAACAATCTGTTAAGCAGGTGGTCACAACGCTTTGGCTCATCAGTGTACGTCAAGTGGTGTTAGGAGTGACATCTCTTGGAATGACGAGATCACGTCACGATTTAATTAGCATGGTTAGAACGAATGTAAATAACCTATGGTTGTATGTGGTTGTGATTGAATATGTCTTTCAATTTGTATCATATCTTAAACCGGAGGTTGACTGAATGGATCATACCTGAAGGCCATATGTAAAATGGAAGATAAAAGAAAAGAAAAAAAATTCGCCAGCTGTAGATGTGTAGCCCGTGACAGCAGTCCAGTCGCAAACCGAAGTAAACATTGATTCATTGTTCAGGCTCTGTGCCTCAAATCTTTGCCGCGAACTCACTGTGAAATACCTTTCTCACCCTGCCGCGCAGGTAGTGGTGTCCACGTAAGGTTGGATCGAAGAGAATCAGAAAACTGAATATTGTGCCGCGTGCTGTACTGCGAGACGAAGCAAAGAGGCATCCCTTACTGAAGTACTTCTTTGCAAAACGTTTCACTTCTTGCATAAAAAATGAAGAACTACAGCTTTTGGATTTGGAAGATTTTTCGCTGTGGAACTATTCTCCAACGATTCTATTCGGTATAAATATTTGATTCTTCCGCACTTGTCTCACATCGCAGCACAATGATGAAGTGGTTATCACTACGATACTTCGAAGTTAAGTAACGCTCTGCCCGCTGTTCGAAGAATTTGCAGTAGAAATAATATGTGAATTGGGATTGCTGATCCGAATGAAGCAGAAACTGGAGGTCCAGAACTGTCATCTTTTTTTCGAAATGTGTCCCCAACCACCTGTAGAAGACTTTCAAAATCTTCAGTAGTCATCGGCAGGAAACTTCTACATCTCATTCCATGTTGTTGTTGTGGTCTTCAGTCAACAGACTGGTTTGATGCATCTCCCCTGCTACTCTGTCCTGTGCAAGCCTCTTCGTCTCTGAGTAACTACTGCAACACATAGCCTTCTGAATCTCCCTAGGTCTCCCTCTACGATTTTTACCCTCCACGTTTCCCTCCAATACTAAATTGGTGATCCCTTGATGCCTCCGAATGTGTCCTATCAACCGATCCCTTCTTCTAGTCAAGTTTTGCCACAAATTCCTCTTCTCCCCAATTCTATTCAGTACCTCCTCGTTAGTTACGTGATCTACCCATCTAATCTTCAGCATTCTTCTGTAGCATTACATTTCGAAAACTTCTAGTCTCATCTTATCTAAGCTATTGATCGTCCGTGTTTCACTTCCATACATGGCTACACTCCAGACAAATACTTTCAGAAAAGGCTTCCTATACTCGATGTTAACAAATTTCTCTTCTTCAGAAACGCTTTCCTTGCCATCGCCAGTGCATTTTATATCCTCTCTACTTCGACATCATCACTTATTTTGCTGCCCAAATAGCAAAACTTATTTGCTACTTCAAGTGTCTCTCCCGTACAAGTGTCTCTCTATTCCATATACTATCTTTAAGGTGCCAACAAGATTATGTCTGATTACTTCTTGAAGAAACGCACGAATATATATATATATATATATATATATATATATATATATATATATATATATATATATATATATATATACTCGCGGTGACAAGGTGGCCGAACTGGAGAGTCGCCAAAAGCCGGCCTGGACCGGTACAAGTGAACCACGTCGTCGTCACCCCTGTTACGCATGGTGTCCATAATGTTCTGTTATCATTACAACAAGTCGTAACTTTAATACTGTTAGAGAGAGGGCATCGTCGTCCGTTGTAAAATGTTTGGCAGCTCTCAAAGGTTTTTCTCTTATGGCAGAATTACACCCGTCTGTCGAAGAACTTCAACACGAGTTCTGGTCGTGTGTATGAGAGCCAGCACCGGCAATGCGGCGCCAACCGTTCTGATTGCTTCGTTTGATTTGTGCCCAGAGGGCGGCAACGTGACTGGCTGGTGTTTGGTAGACGTGGTCCCTGAAGGAAGCCACAGAAAGGAGCTCGGTGGCGTATTGTTCGTCTGTATGGGTCCCTTACCAGTTGGGTCTGATTCAAGAGATATAGAAGGTCCAAAGAAGAGCGGCAAGATTCGTGACTGGTACATTCAGCCATCGCGAGAGCGTTACAAATCTCATACAAAGTTTGAAGTGGGACACACTTGCAGATAGACGGCGCGCTAAACAGAAGGGGGTGCTCACTAAATTCCTCTTCACCGAGGATGTAGAACATATATTATCACCACCAACTTTCAAATCGCGCAATGATCACGATTCAAAGATAAGGGAAATAAGAGAGCTCGTACTGAGGTGTTCAGTCGTTTCTCCCTCGCGCGATCCGCGAGTGGAACAGAGGGGGGGGGGGGAATATAACTTTGGCGCGAATTGTGCCCTCCGCCACACACTACTTGGTGGCTAGCGCAGTATATATGTAGATGTAGATGTAGACGTCGCGGGAGCCGTGCTGTCAGTCCGGCGCTACCCGTCAACCTCACAGGAAATTTGTCACTCTGCGCGTCTAGCACGTTCGTACATGTGCGGGGTGCAAGATAGCGGGCGGCTGCAGCTCTTCGATCAGTGGTAGCAGGAGCTGGTCTAGTTAAACATTACCCAGTATAGTCTTCTCTCTGAAGGGAAATGGGCCACTAACCCTGTAGCGCATCAGGCTGTAACAGCCATTAAGCTTCTGGCTATCACGAATGCGTTCACAAGGGCTGTGTTATGTTTCGCAGGACCAAATTTTAATGTTGCGGCGAGTCAGATGTCCGCTTCCACTGAAAACTGGCGCTTTTTCAGGAAGTCATTGCGGGCCTCTGTGGAGACCAGCGTGGAGCGTGCGAGTGCACGACGCAGAGGCGGCCGCGCTGTGGCAGTGACAGGACAGGGCCGTTTGCACTTCGATTTGTGAATAAAAAATGCCTTTTCTTGCTGCAACTTATTTTATTTGTTCCAGACGCGTTTCGCCTTTTGCTTAAAGCCATATTCAGTGGAATCTACAACGATAGAGTTCTGTTCAAGTCACGTTTTTTACGTAAATAATTCATTATTTACAGTTCTTCGCGTTTTGGTTGGCATCTGCGTTTTCTCTCATCTGGTCACATCCTGGAGGTCGCGCTGTAACTTCACTTACGAAACATAAGCACGTTTTCAGGTTACGAACTTATTTCTTCACAAATTCACTTTGTTTGCTCTTATTTCTGTGGATCGCTATTATTCTCCTGATACTAGTTGTAGATACACTACTGGCCATTAAAATTGCTACACCAAGAAGAAACGCAGGTGATACACAGGTATTCATTGGACAAATACATTATACTAGAACTGACATTTGATTACATTTTCACGCAATTTGGGTGCATAGATCCTGAGAAATCAGTACCCAGAACAACCACCTCTGGCCGTAATAACGGCCTCGATACGCCTCGATACGGCATTGAGTCAAACAGAGCTTGGGTGGCGTATACAGGCACAGCTGCCCATGCAGCTTCAACACGATACCACAGTTCATCAAGAGTAGTGACTGGCGTATTGTGACGAGCCAGTTGCTCGGCCACCATTTACCAGACGTTTTCAATTGGTGAGAGATCTGGAGAATGTGCTGGCCACGGCAGCAGTCGAACATTTTCCGTATCCAGAAAGGCCCGTACAGGACCTGGAACACGCGGTCGTGCATTATCCTGCTGAAATGTAGGGTATCGCAGGGATCGAATGAAGGGTAGAGCCACGGGTCGTAACACATCTGAAATGTAACGTCCACTGTTCAAAGTGCCATCAATGCGAGCAAGAGGTGACCGAGACGTGTAACCAATGGTTCCCCATACCATCACGCCGTGTGATAGGCCAGTATGGCGATGACGAATACACGCTTCCAATGTGTGCTCACCGCGATGTCGCCAAACACGGATGCGACCATCATGATGCTGTAAACAGAACCTGGATTTATCCGAAAAAATGACGTTTTGCCATTCGCGCACCTAGGTTCGTCGTTGAGTACACCATCGCAGGCGCTCCTGTCTGTGATGCAGCGTCAAGTGTAACCGCAACCATGGTCTCCGAGCTGATAGTCCATGCCACTGCAAACGTCGTCGAACTGTTCGTGCAGATGGTTGTTGTCTTGCAAACGTCCCCATCTGTTGACTCAGGGATCGGGACGTAGCTGCACGATCCGTTACAGCCATGTGGATAAGATGCCTGTCATCTCGACTGCTAGTGATACGAGGCCGTTGGGATCCAGCACGGCGTTCCGTATTACCCTCCTGAACCCACCGATTCCATATTCTGCTAACAGTCATTGGATCTCGACCAACGCGAGCAGCAATGTCGCGATACGATAAACCGCAATCGCGATAGGCTACAATCCGACCTTTGTCAAAGTCGGAAACGTGATGGTACGTATTTCTTCTCCTTACACTAGGCATCACAACAACGTTTCACCAGGCAACGCCGGTCAACTGCTGTTTGTGTATGAGAAATCGATTGGAAACTTCCCTCATGTCAGCACGTTGTAGGTGTCGCCACAGGCGCCAACCTTGTGTGAATGCTCTGAAAAGCTAATCATTTGCATATCACAGCATCTTCTTCCTATCGGTTAAATTTCGCATCTGTAGCAAGTCATCTTCGTGGTGCAGCAATTTTAATGGCCACTTGTGTATTTTACCGAAAACTGTGATTTAAAGTCGTAACTGCTGTGTGTTCGCTTATTGTATGTCTCGTCCTGTTTGGGTTGTTTACATACATGTTGCCAATCTAACATACTATGTTCTGAAAACTAACGTCTATTAATTTGTGTAATGCTTATTTCTGTGTGTGTGTGTGTGTGTGTGTGTGTGTTTGTGGCTAGCTATTCAGGGTAAACTGTAGAAAGTTGAATATGAATGTAATAGCTGTCAGAGTGGTTCAGATTTTCGGTGTTCAGCTGATGTGAGTTTCGATTTAAATGTTTTGTGGAAAGGCTCATGGGCAAGTGAGTGGAAAGGTGTTGGGTGGTATTATTATTATGACAATAATTCTCAGTTGAAGTGTTACTCTGTTATTATATCTATTAGGGTAAACCATGAGTTATTTATCATGCTTACTTGACCATTCAGTTGGGTTTTCTTTTCTCCTTTGGTTTTCTGTATGTAGTAGTATTCTTGTAGGGTTCAGAGGTGGTTTTAATAGTAAGATGTGACAGTAAGTGAACGCAATGCATTACGACTTTGAATGGCAGTTTTCGGTAAAATATCTACAATTAGTGACAGAAGACCAACAGTACTCCACAGGCATAAGAGCAAAATTGTGAAGAAAAAAGTTCGTAGCAAGAAAAACTGCTCATGTTTCGTAAGTGAAGTTATAGTGCGACCTCCACGATGTGACCAGATGAGATGCAACGGAGATGCTAGCCAAAAACGCAATCACTTATTTGGGCAAAAAACGAGACGTGAACTGTTTTATGATCTACCAATATCGCGTAGAGAAAGCAAAACCGTATCATTCTAAATTCAGCTGAAGATGCCTTAAAGTAAAAGGCGAAACGCGGGTGGAAGAAATAAAATACATTGCAGCAAGAAAATGCGGATTTTATTTACAAAACGAATATTTTGCGGTTGATGTCTATGCACAGAAACTTGTCATTTGCACTTCTTACGCATAACGGCGTAACCGCTTATGAAACACTTCGTGGACAGTTGGTGTTGCTTCCTGCAATTCGTGAGATACACGACGAACTGACTTCTGGGAGGTGCGCTGAAACGCAGCTTGCACTCTGTGCTCGAGACCCAGGAAGATACCGTCTTTGAGGAAGGTCTTTCACATCTTTAAAGTTTCTGAATCGCTTCATTATGCTTGTGTCCGCCGGTGATGCCCTCCCTTATGGGCGTCGATATTTCCGCAGAACCGTTGTCAAAGACAAAGATTCGGATTGCGCTACAATAAACCACGATTCTACACTGAAGAGCCAAAGAAACTGGTGCACCTGCGTAATACGGTGTAGCCCCCCCCCCCCCCCCCCCCCCCACCGCGAGCACGCATAAGTGCCGCAACCCGACGTGGCATGGACTTGACTAATGTCTGAAGTAGTGCTGGACGAAATTGAGACTATGAATCCTGCAGGGCTGTCCATAAATCCGTAGGAGTATCTTCTGAACAGCACGTTGCAAGGCATGCCAGATTTGCACAATAGTGTTCATGACTGAGGAGTCTGGTGGCCAGCGGAAGTGTTTACACTCAGAAAACTGTTTCTGGAGCCACTCTGTAGCAATTTTGGACGTGTGGGGTGTCGCATTGTCCTGCTGGAATTGCCCATATCCGACGGAATGCACAATGGCCACAAATGGATGCAGGTGATCAGACAGGATGCTTACGTACGTGTCACCTGTCAGGGTCGTATCTACACGTATCAGGCGCCCCATATCATTCCAACTGCTCACGGCCCACACGTTTACAGAGCCTCCACCCGCTTGAACAGCATGCAGGGTCCATGGATCCGTGAGGCTGTCTCCATACCCGTACACGTCCATCCGCTCGATGCAATTTGAAACGAGACTCTTCCGAGCAGGCAACATGTTTCCAGTCATCAACAGTCTAATGTTGGTGTTGACGGGCTTAGGCGAGGCGTAAAGCTTTGTGTCGTGCAGTCATCAGGGGTACACGCGTGGGCTTTCGGCTCCGAAAGCCCATATCGATGATGTTTCGTTGAAAGGTTAGCACGCTGACACCTGTTGATGGCCCAGCACTGAAAGCTGCAGCAATTGGCGGAAAAATTGCACATCTGTCATGTTCAACGATTCTCTTCAGCCGTCGTTGGTCCCGTTTTTGCAGGGCTTTTTCCCCGGCTGCGGCGATGTCGGAGATTTGATGTTTTACCGGATTCCTGATATTCACGATACAGTCGTGAAATGGTCGTACGGGAAAATCCCCACGTCATCGCTGTCTCGGAGATGCTGTGTCTCGTCGCTCGTGCGCCGACTATAACTCCACGTTCAGACTCACTTAAATCTTGATAACCTGCCATTGTAACAGCAGTAACCGATCTAACAACTGCGCCAGACAATTGTTGCCCTACATAGGCGTTGCCGACCGCAGCGCCGTATTCTGCCAGTTTACATACCTCTGTCTTCGAATACGCGTGCGTACACCAGTTTCTTTGGTACTTTCCAAGTTACGAATTTTTGAAACGGTGCCGCGACTTTATGGACAACGTGTGACGTCAACAGGTGCTAACAAGGGAACCTCCCCATCGCGACCCCCTCAGATTTAGTTATAAGTTGGCACAGTGGATAGGCCTTGAAAAACTGAACACAGATCAATCGCGAAAACAGGAAGAAGCTGTGTGGAGCTATGAAAAAAAGAAGCAAAATATACAAATTGAGTAGTCCATGTGCAAGATAGGCAACATCAACGATAGTGTGAGCTCAGGAGCGCCATGGTCCTGTGGTTAGCGTGAGCAGCTGCGGAGCTACAGGTCCTTGGTTCAAGTCTTCCCTCGAGTGGAAAGTTTGATTTTTTATTTTCAGACAATTATTATCTGTGCGTCCGTTATGCTTTCATCACTTTTTTGGGAGTGATTACCACATCCAGAAGACAACCTAAATCGGGCAAGGTAGAAGAATCTTTTTACCCATTCGCCAAGTGTACAAGTTAGGTGGGTCGACAAGATATTCCTGTCATGTGGCGCACATGCCGTCACCAGTGTCGTATAGAATATATCAGACGTGTTTTCCTGTGGAGGAATCGGTTGACCTATGGCCTTGCGATCAAATGGTTTCGGTTCCCTTTGGAGAGGCACGTCCTTTCGTCTGCTAATCGCACGGTTTTGCGGTGCGGTCGCAAAACACAGACAATAAACTTATTACAGTGAACAGAGACGTCAATGAACGAACGGACAGATCATAACTTTGCAAAAATAAAGAAAATAAACTTTTCACTCGAGGGAAGACTTGTATCAAGAACCTCTCGCTCCGCAGCTGCTCACGCTAACCACGGGACCACGGCGCTCCCGGGCTCAGATTATCCTTGATGTTGCCTATTTGCGCATGAACTACTCAGTTTGTATATTTTGCTTATTTTTTTCATAGTTCCACACTAGAGATGGACAAACTGAAACACGTAACTGTTTCGAAACAGATGAAACAGTACAATGTAATGTTTCGATACGATGTTTCGAAACAGTGAAACAGTTTTTTTTTTGTAATCTAATAAACCTACACATTTTATCATCATGAATGTCTAGTGTATAAGTATGTCCATATAAACACAAATGAGGTGCGAGAGCGCTAATCATATCGCAGAAAGTATGAAACTATCACTTAGGCGTCTTGGCAGTTTCGTATTTCCTGCAGCAAATGCGCTGCTTTCGTGTCGTGTGACTTTCATACTTTTCAATTGGCTGAGGACAGCCATAGCTGAAGATAGAAGAACCACCACGAACGGAACTGGAGATGGGAGCGAACTGCAGAAACAACGGATATGCTACTGGGATTCCCACATTCCGTTATTGTGGGTAATATTCCCATCCTGCTAATTTCCATGCACACAAAGGGAATCATTGTGGATAATAGGCACAGTGACTATAGACTCACAAATAACGCCAAATAATTCGAACAAATAACAAAATATAACAGAAAAAATTTTTGTCTTTCAAGGTATTTCGAACTGTTACTACAAATTCACCATACTTCCCAGCCCTTTCCGTTCACCATGTCAAACAGATTGCTTGCAATTATACCAACATAAAATTTATGTATATGTCTAATAACTGTCACTCTACGCCTTTTTTTTATCCAAAATGTTGTAGGCTTACTTGCGTTTCTTAATATGATTACTGTACATGAACCGAGAAGCGTATGTTATAAAAAAAACTGTAATTTAACTGAATGATTTTCAGATATTTATTACTTTGAATGTGAATAGTATGCGTTGTTTTACTGTTTGGTTAGTGTTTATAAAGCAGATGTTACGCCATTTCGGAATAGGACAGTCAGCTGGAAACGAAGCTTTATTTTCGGATATCTTAAGCTTCATGCTATTGCTTGTCAAAAAGATTTCGACACTCTTGAAAGTGTTTCATGAAATTGTATGTTGTGTTTCAGTACCTGTGCCGAGCCCGAATCTCGCCCGACACAGGGCGGAATGAAACATCACTGTTTCGATACAATTAGTCCGTTCCAAGCACAGGTGGACTGAAACAGCCTTATTTTGAAACAACGATACAGTTTCTGTGTCTGGCTCGAGATCGAATCGGGTCCGGCTACCCGAGAAAGGGGCGGAATGAAACACCACTATTTCGAAACAGTGAACCACAGCCGTTCCGAAACACTGAAACAGTTCCACGTATCGATACACTGTATCGAAACATAGAAAAAGTGGCCAAGTCTATTCCACACAACTCGTTCCTGTTTTCTCGATTGATCTGTGTTCAGTTTTTCAAGGCCTATCCAGCGTGCCAACTTATAACTGAATCTGGGGGTGGAGGGATGGGGAGGTTCTCTTGTAAGGGCTGTAAATTGGATCGAGAGCTCGGAGAACAGCTCTGTGGCGGAATGCTGGCTGGTGCGGAGCGGCCCGCGCCACGTGGGAACGCGAGGCGGCCCCGCCCACCACGTGGTGGCTAATTAGCGCGCGTCCCGCTGACGGATGGCCGTCCGTTCGTCTCGCCACGCCCACCGCTTTAGGCCGCCTCCGTCCGCTGACGGGGCGGGACGGGTTAATCCCCGCCGCGCCGGATCGCTCACACCCTGCCCCGGTTGACGAATGTGAGGCTGCAGCGCGGTCCCCACCGACGCGTTACGATTTGCGACGCGGTACGCGGTGGGACTGGCTGTTCGACGCTGGAGCAACCTGCATCGATGCAGCGCCAAGAAGCACACAGTAGAGCGCCTATTAATTGCCGGCCGGGGTGGCGCAACGGTTCTAGGCGCTGCAGTCTGGAACCGCGCGACCGCTACGTCGCAGGTTCGAATCCTGCCTCGGGCACCGCGCGGCTGCTACGGTCGCAGGTTCGAATCCTGCCTCGGGCATGGATGTGTGTGATGTCCTTAGGTTAGTTAGGTTTAAGTAGTTCTAAGTTCTAGGGGACTGATGACCACAGATGTTAAGTCCCATAGTGCTCGGAGCCATTTGAACCAACCTGCCTCGGGCATTGTGGGGTGCGTACTGTAAGACCTTCTGTACACACACCATCAGATTATTTGACTTGTCGCTCTAACGAAGTAGGCGAGTGTCAGCAATATGTCTCGTGGTCTTATCGTGGCGTGTTTATCTTCTGCCGTTAGGTCAGACGATAGAAATGCCACTTGCACACTTAAAGTGGCAGATTGACGGTAACCAACTTTAAACAGAACTTGATTAATTTTCACACACATTTATTAAAATAATAACAATCATAAACCTTACTTAACTAGATTCTGGATGCTGTTTACAATTGACAATCTGAAGCTCCTTTGGTCTTGGTACTGTAGCGTTGTTCTTGGGGGACGAAAATAAAAAGAACTGTTACTTTGTTTTTTAATGTCGAAAAAGTGAATAATTTTGGTGGGCCACTTGGCAACAGGATCAGGGATTTATTACGCTATTATAATAACATACGTTGACCATTAAATACCTGAATAAGAGCAGCATATTGATATATATATATATATATATATATATATATATATATATATATATATATATTTGAGATCGCTCGGAAGAAACATTATCATTTCTGTGCATTTTTATAGTCGCGATGTAGTCATACCCGGATCAACACTAAGGGACCAGAAGATTTATAGACTTTAAAAGAAATGCAACACTACACGAAAAAGTTGGTTCAGAAATAATAGGAAAACGATAATGTTCCTTCTGCCTCATGCTGCGTTCGGCCCATCAGCGTGATCGTAATTTCTGATGAAGTAACACAAAAATAATTATCATTCAGTTAAATCAGGAGATGGAATCATCAAGGTTAATTTACGAAAATAAGCACACTTATCTTGAACACACGTTTTTTTTTATGCTACGTACCTTTTCATATTAAATTACAATAGATGGCCATTGTGGTTAAATACTTTATACATAACAGTGAAAATGTCCTGTTGATGCTGTCTGTTCGATATCAGTTACAAGAAACTACATCTTTTCTGATTAAAAAAAAAATAACAATTAGCATATTCACTCAATATTTTCACATCAAATATAAAATACAGTTGTGGAACGCAGCAAGTCCGCGTCCGCCTCTCATGGAATACAAACAGTAAAAGGCGAGGCGCCAAAAGCCTCATTTGTCTTGAAACAACAGAATTCTTTTTTACACCATTAATCGATACATGTACATAGAGATTTACTGGCACCGCGCAAGAACGGTAAAGATAAAGAATAATAGTTTCTGTCGATGCTATGCGATGGTTCATTTCTTTTACTTTACAATTGTTCGATAACTTTAGGCCATCAGGCGTTTACTATTGAGCGTATATTAATGTTTGTGAGGCGAAAATTACTAATATTACAGTACGTTAATCTTATTCTCACATATCTCTGATACTTGACAAAGTGTCTATTCATTTATCGTCATGGCTATATACAGGAATACGGTAATCTTATTAGGCGCAGACTGAACTTGACTATAGTCTGGTACAGACTAATGCAGACTGATACAGACTAATGCAGATAAATGCAGACTGACTAATCGGAGGTCTGTACACTCGTTATAATACCTCGCGCGTTCAGGTATCACTGCGCGAGTGTGATCCGCGAGGAGAAAAGGTTCTACGTTAGCAGCAATCTCATTGGCTGCATTACATATTAATACGCGGATCGGCGGAAGCAGAATTTGGTCCGTCTCTAAGACAGCGCCATCTCGTAGTGCGGAAACGGACGAGCGCTGCGCCTGCGCTGTTGTGCTTAGCGGGGCGCGCTCTAGTGGGAAAGTTGTGTACGCGCTGACTACGCGGAACTATGTACACAACAGGCATGGATGTGTGTGATGTTCTTAGGTTAGTTGGGTTTAAGTAGTTCTAAGTTGTAGGGGACCTCAGAAGTCAAGTCCCATAGTCCTCAGAGCCATTTGAACCAATTAATTGGAACAACGCGATTAAACTTTAACTGTACGTATTTATTGCTACGCAGGGTGTACATTAACAAAACCGACAAACTGCAGGGCCAGATCCCTGACTAGAAATGGCGGAAAAAAAGTCGTAACAGCATCGGTCAGGAAATGCATCGTTGCCACCGTAGATGGCGCTGACGAATGACAAATCCTCTCACTACGTCTCGTACTTTCCTTGTGTGCCGCACGCTTTGTGACTGACGCACCGTGCTGTAAGCAGGAGAATGGTCCGGCATTCATGTCGGGAACAAGCCTTGATGATGTTTGTGTTGCATCCGTAATTGGAGAAACAACAAATAACGGTTGGCGCGAGTTCGAAATTCTGTTTATTGCCAACAGTTCCACAATACTAACACAACTTGGTGCTCGATCAAGAGCCGCGGCTGGGCTGCAGAGTCCAAGTCCGGTATGGTAAACAGTGGTAGCACAGTGTACCGTCGTTCCTGGGTGCGACGTCGACGCAGCACGTAGGTAGCCCGACACGAGACTGCCAGGCGTGGCGGCGTATGCGGCTATATAGGGCGAGTGGCGGAGGAATACGCCCGCCGTACCCGAGTCCGCTGTCGCGACCTGTTACGATTGGCGGCGCGGCCTCACGCAACTATCCCTCGGGAAGACGTCGGCCGAAGTTGCCCTGACAGTGCGGGGGCACTCACAAGGGAACCTCCCCATCGCACCCCCCTCAGATTCAGTTATAAGTTGGCACAGTGGACAGGCCTTGAAAAACTGAACACAGATCAATCGAGAAAACAGGAAGAAGTTGTGTGGAACTATGAAAAAAATAAGAAAAATATACAAACTGAGTGGTCCATGTGCAACATATGCAACAGCAAGGGTAATGTCAGTTCAGGAGCGGCGTGGTCCCGTGGTTAGCGTGAGCAACTGCGGAACGAGAGGTCCTTGGTTCAAGTCTTCCCTCGCGTGAAAATTATGCTTTATTTATTTTCGCAAAGTTATGATCTGTCCGTTCGTTCATTGACGTCTCTGTTCACTGTAATAAGCTTACTGTCTGTGTTCTGCGACCGCACCGCAAAACCGTGCGATTAGTAGATGAAAGGACGAGCCTCTCCAATGGTAACCGAAAACATTTGATCGCAAGGTCATAGGTCAACCGATTCCTCCACAGGAAAACACGTCTGATATATTCTATACAACACTGGTGACGGCATGTGCGCCACATGACAGGAATATGTTGTCGACCCACCTAACTTGTACATTTGGCGAATGGGTAAAAAGATTCTTCTACCTTGCCCGATTTAGGTTTTCTTGTGGATGCCATAATCACTCCCAAAAAAGTCATGAAAAATAAGAGTTTGTCACATAAACTGCAACAAATGAATGCAACAGTTTCACAGTCGCACAGTTTTCCCTGTGCTCTGTCAAAACGTATGTTTTTAACGTTTTCCAATTTTTTCTGCGTGTAGACCGTCAAATCCTGCATATGTCCAAGCAAATCTGAACATGTCCTGGCATTTTGGAGAGCGAAGTTGATTACGTGTGAGTGCCTGAACTTTGATAATTGGCACACGTCAATTGTCTGAAAATAAAAAGTTAAACTTTTTACTCGGGGGGAAGACTTGAACCAAGGACCTCTCGTTCCGCAGTCGCTCACACTCACCACGGGACCACAGCGCTCCTGAACTGACATTATCCTTGATGTTGGATATGTTGCACATGGACTACTCAGTTTGTATATTTTGCTTATTTTTTTCATAGTTCCACACAACTTCTTCCTGTTTTCTCGATTGATCTGTGTTCAACTTTTCAAAGCCTATCCACTGTGCCAACTTATAACTGAATCTGAGGGGGGTGCGATGGGGAGGTTCCCTTGTCAGTGTGAGGCCCGCGCCTGCGCTGTACAGCTGTGCAGAGCTGCGCAGCCGTTGGCTGTATGACGTGAAGACAGCGGCCACGCGGCTGCAGGCGCCACGGTGTGGGCAATGACTATACCACAGTTTTTGTACGGCCGAGCATTTGGAAACGGTCGGGAGGGAGCACGGCTATACCAAAACAAGTACCCTCACAGACAAAAGCCACTTCACACAACGTTTCTAGCCGTTTTTCGGCGTTTGTGTGATCGTGGGTCCTTTCAGACAGACGAACGTGCAGGGAGGCGGCGGCGAACTGTGCTTACATCGGATATGGAGGATCACGTTCTACATGATATTGAGGCGGAGCTCCAGGCAAGTGCTCTGACAACATGATGTAACCCAAAAATACGATTACGTGTATTCCGCATGACAACCGCTTCTATACCTATCACCTGCAACGAGTACAACGATAATCAGCAAGCCGGCCGGAGTGGCCGAGCTGTTCTAGGCGCTTCAGTCTGGAACCGAGCGACCGCTACGGTCGCATGTTCGAATCCTGCCTCGGGCATGGATGTGTGTGATGTCCTTGGCTTAGTTAGGTTTAAGTAGTTCTAAGTTCTAGGGGACTGATGACCTCAGATGTTGTCCCATAGTGTTCAGAGCCATTTGAACCATTTAATTATCAGCAGCAGTTTCCCTCTACGGGAAGGATTCTGTCTATAGTTTTTGCACCAGACCATCACAATTATGGGATTCCTGACATCAGTCCTCTTAAAAAAAATGGCTCTGAGCACTATGCGACTTAACTTCTGAGGTCATCAGTCCCCTAGAACTTAGAACTACGTAAACCTAACTAACCTAAGGGCATCACACACATCCATGCCCGAAGCAGGATTCGAACCAGCGACCGTAGCGGTCGCTCGGTTCCAGACTGTAGCGCCCAGAACTGCACGGCCACTTCGGCCGGCAGTCCTCTTAACCGGCGAAGCAGTCTTTACCAGAACTGGCACCACCAATCTGCGTAATCGTCATCTGTGGGCTACAGACATACCTCGGGGAATGGTTGAGGCGTCTCATCAGCATCGGTTCAGCATCAGTGTGTGGGCAGGGATTCTCGGCGACCACGTACATGAACCAGTTATTATTGCACAACGCCTCGACAGAGGAACGTACCCTGACTTCCCGCACAGTACTCTGCCTGCGCTGCTCGAGAATGCGCCTTCGGCAATACGACAGATTATGTAGTTTCTGCACGACGGAACACCGCCGCACTTCCGCGTTACAGTTCGCCGATATCTCAACAGCGTCTTCCCCGAACGATGGATAGGATACGGAGGCCCTGTAGAATGGCCTGCTAGGTCACTGGAGTTGTACCTCTGGGGGCCTCTGAAAAGTTTCTGACGTGCAGACCCTTCGACAGCGTGTTCACCACGCCTGTGGCGCTATTCAGTGAGGGACCGTAACGTGCGGAAGCGTGTGGCAGACCACGGCACGACGTGTGGACAAGTGCGCTGCACCGCCTGGAGGCCGAGGCGTGTGTTGCGACGCGGATGCGACGCAGCCGTGTACTGTGTTCTGGGACAATTTTTTGTCGTTGCACGCTCACCGTCAATTTCCCGACACATGTCCGTAAGACTTTTTTTCCTCCATTCCCAGTCAGGAATCTGTTCATGCAGTTTGTCGGTTTTATTATGTTCACACTGTATGCATAATGCAGTTAGGAGCTTACCGAATAATGATAACTAATGTGCCCTCCTTCGGCTTTAATGAGCTTCTGAACATGTACCATAAATTCGACCAGGTTAGACCAAATGTTTCGTAGTTCGTCGTCATGAAACCTCACTTTTACCACATTTACTTTCACGCGCTCTTTCGTTGAGCAGTCCAGTTTGCCAAGACGCCTTTTCGCAGTGCTCCACAAACTCTCGGTGCGATTTAAGGCAGGTGAATTACCAGGATACTGAAGCACATTAATGCAGTTTTCTTCCATGGACGTCTTGAGTCCTTCCGAAGCGTGACGCGAGGCCGGATCGTGCTGGAATGTTCCTCCACCGTCTGCCAAGGTCTGTAGGAATGCACAATCCTGCACCTAACGATCTCTATGTATATACTTGAACTAATCGTGCCGCTAACGGAAACTAATTAATATCCCAGGGCCACCTGCAATGAAAAAGCTCCAAAAATATTTATGTGAAGGTATTTCAAGATACTCAGCTCTTACAGCTTCATGCGTGCGTCGCTTCACAGCTCTTTCCTTTTGTCCTCGAAAATTCCACGTTTCGAGTCATCGGAGGTCCAAGATTTATGTAGTTTTTTCTACAAGGCGGACGTTGACAACTGCTTTCTTTATTGTCTATCGTGCCATCGCCCACTATCAAGAAGCCCTCGCCGAACCGTTGAAGAGTCAGTACCCAATAAATCTCCCTGAACATACTAACTTGTCTTGTGAGGATGAATCCTACTGTTTCTAAGAAGGGTTTTGTCAGTTCTAGGGGGGAGGGGGGGGGGGCGTTTCCGTCCACATTTGCCTTTTCTCTTTAGAGACAGTGAGGCAGTACTGCTATATGCCCTAATAAGCCTTGAAACACTAGATTTTCTCACGCCAACAACAGAGGCAATGTCTCTTACAGCCATAGATGTGTGTTAATGAAGAGCACACAATTGTTAATGAGATACTTCAAACACAGGGCACATTTTGAAAAGTTTACTGCGAAAAATGTTGCCACTGGCCGGTTTACGTCTGCTGCGTTTTATGGCATACATTGCTCCGTGCGAAATATAGCTAACATATGGAAAGTCTTTTAACGGTGGAAGGAATCCCACCTCTTTCCGTTCTCGAGAAAATACGTCCGCGACGAGGTTGGCAGCCACGTGCCCCACGCGCGACTCTTGTCGCCTGCTGC
This sequence comes from Schistocerca piceifrons, assembly GCF_021461385.2. Classification (NCBI taxonomy): domain Eukaryota; kingdom Metazoa; phylum Arthropoda; class Insecta; order Orthoptera; family Acrididae; genus Schistocerca; species Schistocerca piceifrons. Next base: position 22,044,694 of record NC_060140.1, on the reverse strand, counting down.
TGCCTCTTGTTTACCTTTTTCGTATGCTACCGGTACAGACGGCAGCTGGGAATGAAATGAATATACAAGTCACCAGCTGATGATGCTGTCGGTATTTTTTTTTAGTCGTGCTCCCTGGTTTCAGGCAACTTTCTGACATCCATAAAAGTGGTGTGAAATCTAGAATCCTGTTACTTCTGGACAAAGACGGGAAGGACTCGTAGGGATTTTCCTCATCACCATCCATTTCTTCAAACACACTGTCTATCCCGATGCAGACTTCACTACACGCTGCTAAACCATCGACGATGAGTTACCTATCTTTAAATCCAAGGAGAAGAAATAAAAACTTTGAAGTTCGTCGATGACATTGTAATTCTGTCAGAGACAGCAAAGGACTTGGAAGAGCAGTTGAACGGAATGGATAGTGTCTTGAAAGGAGGGTATAAGATGAACATCAACAAAAGCAAAACGAGGATAATGGAATGTAGTCGAATTAAGTCGGGTGATGCTGAGGGAATTAGATTAGGAAATGAGACACTTAAAGTAGTAAATGAGTTTTGCTATTTGGGGAGCAAAAAACTGATGATGGTCCAAGTAGAGAGAATTTAAAATGTAGACTGGCAATGGCAAGGAAAGCGTTTCTGAAGAAGAGAAATTTGTTAGCATCGAGTATAGATTTAAGTGTCAGGAAGTCGTTTCTGAAAGTATTTGTATGGAGTGTAGCCATGTATGGAAGTGAAACATGGACGATAACCAGTTTGGACAAGAAGAGAATAGAAGCTTTCGAAATGTGGTGCTACAGAAGAATGCTGAAGATAAGGTGGGTAGATCACGTAACTAATGAGGAGGTATTGAATAGGATTGGGGAGAAGAGAAGTTTGTGGCACAACTTCACAAGAAAAAGGGACCGGTTGGTAGGACATGTTCTGAGGCATCAAGGGATCACCAATTTAGTATTGGAGGGCAGCGTGGAGGGTAAAAATCGTAGAGGGAGACCAAGAGATGAATACACTAAGCAGATTCAGAAGGATGTAGGCTGCAGTAGGTACTGGGAGATGAAGAAGCTTGCACAGGATAGTGAAGCATGGAGAGCTGCATCAAACCAGTCTCAGGACTGAAGACCACAACAACAACAACAAATCGCGCAATGTTTCTTCTCAGTACTCCTCAAGCTCCGCGAAAATGAACAGCTGTAGAAATACTATAGTAACACTCTGTATTGTAGCAGCTGCCTGTACACGTACTCCCTCGAATAAAGTACCATACTAGGTGGTCTTATTAAAAACAAACTTTTCAGAGCTGCATTTTTAACGTCACCTTAATGTGACAGTAGTTTCTTAGCAGGAGATGTAGCAAGTCCAAAGTTTGCATCCTGCTTTATCAGGGTAGATGATATCAGCTGTTTGAATTAAGAGAAACCAACGACGTAGCAGCATTAGGGCTTTGAATTGAATCGAAAGACGGCAGGTGAAAATTTGTGCCGAACTGGGGTTCGAACCCGGATTTCCCACTTAACGCGGGTGATCGCCTCGACTGCTTTCTTTTCTTCTGCTTACCTCTAGACGTCTTCCAGTTCGGGCGTTGGCCCGTAACACCCATACTACTCCCAAAACTTATCTAACCTACAAAGGAAAACAATATGTAATGCCACCGCCACTTTCACCCTAAAAGGTAACTAGGACGGATCTAGCCCACCACTTCACGCTCCACCCACTAGCAAAAATGAAACACTACCCCGATCGTTTTGCAAAAAAGGAGGGAGAAAGAGAAGAGTACAACGCTTTTTTAAAAAACGTATTGTATTTTATCATCTTTTCTTCTTCCCGGGGTGTCCACAGTGTAATGGTACTTCAATTACGTAACCATTACGGCAGCTCACCTGAACCTCTCGATACCAGCAGTATTCTACTGTGTTTCTGTAAAGTAGTTGACATATTCCTGAGACAACATTCAGATTTGATTTCATTAATGTAGAAGTACTTTGAGTCATCGATATGTTTATATTGCAATGATATTATTTTTATGTGTATTCTTTCTTTTGTCACAATGATCTTTGACGTACTTGTAACTCTGATTTTTGGGCGCGTAAGCGATTATTAGAGAGTTCGTAGTTAGAGAGTCGGACTTTGAGAAAGTCAAGTCTTGGACGTCGTGTTGGAAAGACGGGTATTGTAGTCAGCTTATAAAATGTGAACTTTAACAGTGAGGAAGATGTTTTCAAGTATGTTTTGTATTGTGAAGTGATGTTTTGTGTGTTACGTGATATTGCAACAAAAGCAATAAAAAGGAAGTGTATCTTAAATTCTGAGTGCTGATTATTTTTTTTACATCACCATTTTGCTAACTTTGATAGGTTCGATCTTCAAGAATGGTTTGTGAAGCGCATCTACAAAACTTTTGAATACAGCAGAATAAAACCTAGGCCTCTTTGCATCCGAGCTTGGAATCATCACCACCTAGATTTTCGACGATTTTACAACGAGACCAGCGTGGGAAATACGAAAAGATGAGTGCCTAGTTTATTTATTATTACGTGAAATGACTTTATTAACTGTGCTCTAATGACACCTGTCACATAATAACTTTGTTGTTGCCAGAAAATGCAGTATTTAGCAGCGTGAGCAACACCACAATCGTTATTAAATGTTGACCTTTGTTGTGGTAGGGTTGCTAGAACAGCAACCGGACAGTGGGGTTTCCTGACCGTCTCGTCATTCACTGATAGTTAAACACCCTATAAACCACCATTAATGTCTCTCATCAGTCCATCCTGCGCTATATGTTCAATCTCTTCTCACACAATGTACACTCAATGCTCTGGAGGGTACGTAAACAAAGAACCCAAGTAATTGGGTCTTTACGACGTCTTCCGCCGTTAAGTGTGTGTAGCTGCTCGTTAAATAGTGTCAAACAACTCTGCAACACTCTCACTCAAAAAGGCCGGCCGTGGTGGTCTAGCGGTTCTAGGCGCTCAGTCCGGAACCGCGCGACTGCTACGGTCGCAGGTCCGAATCCTGCCTCGGGCATGGATGTGTGTGTTGTCCTTAGGTTAGTTAGGTTTAAGTAGTTCTAAGTTCTAGGGGACTGATGACCACAGATGTTAAGTCCCATAGTGCTCAGAGCCCTTTGAGCCCCTCACTCAAAAGGTATGAAAACGCCAGACCTTTAAACCAAAGCGTGGCATCATGCCGAGCAGCGAGGTGGGAAGTGACGTCAGGCAGTATCAGTTCGGTGGGCTCTACGGACTGAAGCGTCCGACACAGCAACAACGCCAACATGCGGCGTGTTAGGAGCCGACGGTCGGCAGCCGCACAACAAACGAAACGTTGCCTGTCGGTGTCGACAGCGGCGCATCTGGGGCCGAGAGGGTCCTCGGCAAGATGAACACAAACATGTCGGGTGGGGACTTTTTCATTTGTACCACGTACCACAGTGCCCGTGCCTGACCTCTCCAGACACGCGTACCATCCCATCCAGAGTTCCATCCTGTCGCACGCGAGTAGCGTCCCCGTCGATTCCCCTTCTGTTGGCAGCTCACCCTCATTGCAGTAGGAGTTCGGAGGTGATGTGCATCCGCACTGAAATAACCGTAAGAGCCGTCGCGCTCATAGACACGAAGATACACACAAGATACACATGCGTGCTGTCTGTTATGTCGGACATATCCCGACAGAGCAGACACCAAGCATTTAAGAGCGTAACTGGATTCCCTTCAGAGACTTTGAGGACATGTTCCTCACACCAGAACAAGAAAAAATGACCAGCAAACATGGGCCATAACGTACATACTATCAGAGATGCGAGTACTTGTTGATTTTCGTGGGTGTGAAGTCATCTCTTCTACTGCAAGCTCTTTGCTTTTCATATTTTGGGAGGAGGTAGTGTAATAATAAAGATAAAAACATCCTGTAAACAGGGACTCTAAAGTGCATACTTTAAGAACTATGAACACTTACTCATCTCTGCTACTGTCAAACGTACTTCTTCTGTTGAACAACCGGGGTCAGGGATTTTCTCTGCCTCGTGATGACTGGGTGTTGTGTGCTGTCCTTAGGTGAGTTAGGTTTAAGTAGTTCTAAGTTCTAGGGGACTGATGACCATAGATGTTAAGTCCCATAGTGCTCAGAGCCATTTTTTGTTGTTGAACAAGTCCTCATGGCTCTTGAGACATGCGGTTTAGAGCCCATGTTTACTGGACATTTATTTTTCTTGTTTTGGTCCATACGACCTCGTCCCAAAATATGGACAGCAAAAATCTTGCAGCAAAAGACATGTGTTTCACAGTATGGAGGCTGAACTGCACATAGCTCTTAAGGTATGCATTTTACAGCCATGTTTACAGACTTTTTTTTCATGTTTTGGTGCAAGGAACCCATCCTCAAAGTCTGTGAAAGGAATTTACCTACTCCCTGTGTATGTGTGTATATCTTGTGTGTGTGTGTGTGTGTGTGTGTGTGTATCTTCACGATACTGGTTACTCCAAAAGAGGAAACGGTCTGGACTCATTCTGTAGAATTCCTGGAGTTTGTGTTCGTGTTGGAAGAACTGACAAGAAACCACAGCCGAACTATCTTTGACGTTATAGCCATGTCCGGGTACACTCAGTACTTCCATTTCTTTTCCAGTTTCTTGAGCTTTATACAATGACAGGCCAGAAAAACGCACTCTTCGGAAGAGCTGACGACTGCAATAGAAACAGAAACGTGATTCGTGCTGTCTTGTTACTTGTACGGCAAATCATTTCGCGAGTCGTATGGTGCACTGTATCGCCCAGGTGGCAACATGGGTGCAGCCGTGAATGCAATTTGTCTAAAGAATTTTTAAATTGGATATTGTCTTAACAGTCAAAATAGATAAGTTGTGGTGTCACCGCCAGACACCACACTTGCCAGGTGGTAGCCTTTAAATCGGCCGCGGTCCGTTAGTATACGTCGGACCCGCGAGTCGCCACTGTCAGTGATTGCAGACCGAGCGCCACCACACGGCAGGTCTAGAGAGACGTCCTAGCACTCGCCCCAGTTGTACAGACGACTTTGCTAGCGATGCTACACATCTACGCTCTCATTTGCCGAGACGATAGTTAGCATAGCCTTCAGCTACGTCATTTGCTACGACCTAGCAAGGCGCCATTATCAATAGATATTTAACTTGTGATGCCTGTACCGTCAGACCGATGTTCACCAATTATGGATTAAAGTTAAGTATTACATCAATTACGTACATCATTTGCTACTAAAAATTCCCTTAACTGTTCCAGACCTCACGCCAGTCTGCGTGAGCTTAACGCGTGCCTTTCGGCTACCAGTCATAGTGGATTGGCTGTCGAGCCAGTCCACTACATAAGTGTTCCTTATTGTGTACGTGATTAAAAAAAAAAAAACTGAGCAACCAACGGTAACCGAGTAAGGCCCCGTCCCCACCGAAATCTGCCTTTTCCTAAGTACCACGCCTCAAGTGTACTGAAGTAAGACGAAACTAATTAGGTTTAGGGGAAACGAGATTAGTGAGAAACTTAAGATCAAAACTGGGGCGTACGAACTAGACAACGTGAAGGAACTCTGCTGTCTTGAAAGTGAAATAACTCATGACGGAAGATACAAGGAGGACGTAGAAAGCATACAGGCACAGGAAAAGCGGGAATTACTGACCAAAAGAAGATAACTAATTTCAAACATCTACCTTTATTTGAGGAAGATATTTCTGACAATGTACACTAGACAGCAAAAACAGTGGGCTGCTGTTGAATGCAACCAACGTAACGTAGCTTCGTCGTAGGTCCTCTAGGCGCCGCAAGCCTGTGGGGTACAGTCATTTGGCTATGCACAATGGTTACCACCCTGCTCATTATGACAATCAATCCAGATCTAAACTAGTGCCCTGATACAACGAATGTTAGAAAACACGTTATTGTAAATTAAACCTCATTACAATAAGTGACACTTCAGAAGTCGTATCACATCCGTTAAATGACATGACGAGTTTTTGTTCACGATCTAAATTTGAACCCACTGTTCACCAAACAAACCTTACGCGTCTGATCGAGACGCGATTAGGCATAAAGAGACGTAAAATATCGTAGTTTTCACCAGTATCGATTTACAAGGCCGAATGTCCAAACCTGCAAATAAATGCCGATACGTTTAACACTGCATCGGAAACCCCATAAGCTTACATTGCTCCTGAGAAGTAAACACGAAAGGTATCTAATAAAGTGCAAAGCACAAGTGTGAAACGCCATAAAGTAAAGTTGTGGTGATGGACCGAGAGTAGAACATGGTACCTATATGAACTATTAACTAAGCACAATCAGATGTCAGATATTAAATATGTTCACCAACCGCGTGATACTGGAACCTGAAACGACGATATGAGCGATTTTTGGCTGGCTTGTTTCTTCACCAGTAGCAAGATGTGCAAATGTTCGTGTAGATATAATGCAATCAATAGTTCTGTGCCGCTAGGGACTCCAACCCTACGCATATCGTTGTTGTTGACTCCCTTTCACTAGTTGTTAGAGCCACGCCGTTTGTAGAGACCTGGAGGAGTTTGGCATCCTGAGGAAACAACAAAATGATGGCACAGTGTCATCTCTAAGGGTTCAAATCCAGAGAAAAATTGGAATCTGAGCTCGAATTCCAGTCGAGTGCCAACATTTTCAAAATCTCAAGGTCACTCAAAATAAGAAATGAAGGTCTTATGACCTTGCTGACGACTGGTTCGTGAACTAAAATAACGTTCTTAGCACAAAAAAGCTTACTAGAGACAGATTTTCTGCAAGCAGCGACTTACACTAATCCAGCTGTGTTTCAGTCAGTAGCGAATGGACATTTTTCATGTTGATCTGGAACCACTGCAAAGCCCCACGTTCTTTATTTGACGTTACTGGGGGTGCAGACGGTATGTTGGTGGCTATTAACAACTGGTATCCGAGCTGGAATCGAACCCCAAGCTAGTCTCCGTCCAACCAACCACCGAATTTCACATGTGTTAGGAGCATATTTTTGTCATAATGTGGTAAGCAGCACACGGTACGAGAAGTGTAGACTGCCATTTGAGCTGTTATTGTGAATAAGCTACTCGTGGTCTAGTAGTCAAACCCGTCCTTTTCCTTTCTTTTTTAGGACGTATTCCTTCTATCTGCTAAGAGCATCAGTCTTACACAATGTCAGAGACACTTCTGTTCATTTTCTAACCTCGCGGAAACGTGTTTGGGAAAGGGTTTATGGGTGACTGTCATGGTAATACCAATTTCGGCGCCATTAGCCAGTAGCCGCTTGATACAGACCGTCGTCCCACATGAGACTGCGACGTTTCGGGCATAGACACTATGATCTACAGATAACTTTTTTGCGCTCGAATTAGGAAATATAACATTACGTAAAGCTGCGTATGGTATAATAATATGTTTCAGCATGCCCCGTAGCGATTTTGTTTGGCATCTTGCTTTCAGCGTATTTAACTGTTCAAGTTTGTGGTATAGCTCCTGGCACGACAACTTGAATACTTCCCATTTTTGGCATTATGAAGAGCGTAGTTTACGCATTAGAAAACGGAGTAAAGGGTAGCGTATGTGACATTGTGTTCTGTTTCGTTCCGTTTGTGTTTAATAAAAGGTTAAAGCAGTCGAGGCAATTCGAAACACTTGTGCCCTGTACGTAGTGAGTGCTATCGAGAAAGCCGTGTAGTTTCAAGTACGATTGTTCTGAGATAAATTAATCACCACGTTCAGAAAGACAAACATGGAATGATTATGGACTTTTCTCCGATTTTCTACTGTGGTCAATGATAGTGCTTCCGATAACGTATGAGTGCGATGACCAATTAATCTTGATGCGACCTTTGCTTTCAGTAGTCGTATTGAGATTAAAAGAAAGGAAGAGGATTACGGTACAACGTCTCATCAAAAAGAGATTAGATGCGAAGCAGAACATAGAACTGGGAAGGATGTGAAAGGAAGTTGTCTGTGCCCTTTCAAAGAATAAGTCCTGGCATTTTCCGTAATAGATTGAAGGAGGTCACTATAAACCTAAATCGGTGCTGTCTGACGGCGATTTGAAGCTCTGAATGGTAACTTCATATGGAGAAAATAGTGGGCAAGCCATAACAAAACATCTCAAACGATGGCCTGTGTATATCCACAAGTTACATTGCTATTGATACACATCTGGTGGTACAAAGAAGGTGTACTGTGCTATGTACTGCTTCTCAGGGATGTGTCTTCCGCAGTTGACATTTGTTGCCAACAAATGAGATGCGTTGCAGGCGCAGAGTATACCATGCGACCTGGAAGACAGTACCAGGGAGATAGGTTGACAAACATGCTTACCGCACGTCGTCCAATATGACACCTGCATGAGTTCACCTTTCTCATCCCTTATCGATAAACGGCCAAGAATCTTTTTTGTTTGTTTTGCTTTCGCGATTGCGCTTTAAACGTGGCATAACTCAGAAACACCAGGTCGTTACATGCGTCGGAATGGAAAATTATCTGCACATCATGAGACGGTTTTCGTTAAGGAGGTGCGATTTATTGTTGACCGTTTCTCTGATATTCGTGTCTCTTTTGTTCAATAACCTAATGGGAAACGACATTAATGGTTCAAATGGCTCTGAGCACTATGGGACTCAACTGCTGTGGTCATCAGTCCCCTAGAACTTAGAACTACTTAAACCTAAATAACCTAAGGACATCACACACATCCATGCCCGAGGCAGGATTCGAACCTGCGACCGTAGCAGTCGCACGGTTCCGGACTGCGCGCCTAGAACCGCAAGACCACCGCGGCCGGCACGACATTAATATGCACTACACTAATACACAGGTGTCTCGTCATAATAGCAATTGAACGTGAAGTCTTTTGTCATACTCGGGTAGCTTTACCGGACTACAACGTAAATACGACAATGTGGGTGAATGAAACACAGTTAACAAAGCGATCAGTGATGCGATTTCATTAACAGATTTGTGTATCATCAGTAGCAGTTCCGCAGTATTGTGTGTTTCTTAGCTCTAGATCTACTAGTTACTGAACCTAGCGAGACATCTTATGATGACAAAATTTCTAAAGATGTCGTTCTCAGTTTAGTATAGCTCTGTCACAGAAGAGGTAAAATGTTACTCTCGCCACAGGTTGGAACTGAGTGCGTCGACGTTTTAATCGCCTCCTCATTGCTATTGTGTTGGCTGCTACAGATAATTAGCAATGTAGACAACGGCGTTAGTCCTAGGTGTTGTGTGAAAGTAATCTGCCCTGTTTGAAAATATACATTTGTGTCGATGACACACCAAACTGGAATTGGTTCAGAATCTTTGATTGATATACCACGAATAGAGCAAATGAATCTTGGAAGGTAGTTCTCTGTGATTACAGGAAGTAGCAATACTGTGACAGCTGTCACCAGACATTTTCCAGTACATTGTCATGGCCCTACCTTAGTGGTAGCAACATGATTATATTTGACAGGAAATGTCTTTCTTGGGGGGTAACAATTTAGGAGTGCATCTTGTGGATCAATGATGCAGTGGCTTAATTACTTTTCCTACGCACAACTGAGTATACTGGTATTCTAGCATTTAAGATGACGGAGAAGAATGAAAAATTGCACAGACCGCTGCATACATACGAAAGAAAATAACCGTAATCCACTGAGTTGCAGATCCATTTCATTGACATCGACAGTGGCAGGACGTGTGAACAAATACTTTGTTCCAAAGTTATGGAATACCCTGAAATTTATTGCCTATTGACATCAAACGACCGTGGATTTTGAAAACCTCGCTCTTGTGAATCACAGATGGCACTTTATTCACACGACGTACTGAGTCCAGGGGTTCTCAAATTGATTCGGTATTTATAGAGTTCCAAAAAGGCTTTCCATATCACTACTCACAAGCAGCTTGCAACCACATTGCTTTCCTATGGGCTATCGTCTGAGTTGTGCGACTGGATTCGTAATTTCCTGCCTGAAAGTTTACAGTTCGCAGTAACTGACGGGACATCACCTAGTGAAACGGAAGTGTTGAGTGGGACTGTATACTTAAAGTGATGTATACCTTCTGCTATTTGTAATATACACAAACTATTGCCGCGCGGTCTTAGCCGAGCGGTCTAAGTCGCTACAGTCATGGACTGTGCGGCAGGTCCCGGCGGAGGTTCGAGTCCTCCCTCGGGCATGGGTGTGTGTGTTTGTCCCTAGGATAATTTACGTTAAGTAGTGTGTAAGCTTAGGGTCTGATGACCTTAGCAGTTAAGTCCCATAAGATTTCACACACATCTGAACATCACAAACTATTTAGCAAACAATCAGTTCTCTAAGATTTATGGCAGGTAATGCTAGAAAACTTTGCAGAAGAGCGAAGTCAATGGCAAAATGATGTTGAAAATATGTCATCAGGATGGAAGACGTGAAAATTGACCCTAAACAATTAAATCTTTTTGACGAGACGCTGTACCATAATCCACTTCCTTTCTTTTAATCCTACTACTACTACTGAAAGCAAATGTCGCATCAAGGTTAATTGGTCATCATACTTACAAGTTATCGGATGCACTATCATTGACCAAATACGTAAATCGCATGAAAGTCCTTGATCAGTGCCTGTTTGTCATCTTGAATGTGGTGATCAATTTAGCTCAGAACGGTCGTACGTCAAACGATACAACTTGACTTTCTCTGTAGCACTCACTACATACAGAGCACAGGTGTTTTCAGTTGCCTCCAAACCTTTCATCCTTTTATTAAACGCAAACAGAACTGTGGTGTCACCGCCAGACACCACACTTGCTAGGTGGTAGCCTTTAAATCGGCCGCGGCCCGTTAGTGTACGTCGGACCCGCGTGTCGCCACTATCAGTGATTGCAGACCGAGCGCCGCCACACGGCAGGTCTAGTCTAGAGAGACTCCCTAGCACTCGCCCCAGTTGCACAGCCGACTTTGCTAGCGATGGTTCACTGTCTACATACGCTCTCATTTGCAGAGACGACAGTTTAGCGTAGCCTTCAGCTACATTTGCTACGACCTAGCAAGGCGCCATATTCAGTTACTATAATTACTATCTTCAAGAATGTATTCTGAACAGATAATATTGTGAATCATGTACCGTCAAGAGCGACGTTCATCATTAATGGATTAAAGTTAAGTATCAAACTAATTACGTCCGCTTTCTGAATTCTCATTCCTTATCATGTTGCAGACCTCACGTCAGTATAGTTCTTCCCTCCTCACGCCAGCCTGCGTGAGCTAAAACGCGTGCATTTCGGCCCTCACTCGTAACACGGTGTTGGCTCTTCTGCTAACACGAAAGAACACAATGTCACAATTGTTAGACTTTATACTCCGTTTTAGATTCTGTTCTCTAATGTGAAAAGGACGTTCCTTCTGCTAATATTTTAGTCCACTAACCAGTCGTCATGTAAGGTCATAAAACTTACATTTATTAAGTGACCATGAGATTTTGAAAACAATTCATATAGGTACCATGTTCTACTCTCGGTCCATCACACTTGTGGTTTGCACTTATTACATACGTTTCGTGTTTACTTCTCACGAGCAGTATAAGCTTCATGGGGTTTCCAGTGCAGTGCTAAACGTGTCGTCATTTATTTCCAGGTTCGGACATTCGGCCCTGTAAACTGATACTGGTGAAAACTTCGGTATTTTACGTCTCTTTATGCCCAGTCGCGTCTCGTTCAGACACGCAAGGTTTGTTTGATGAACAGTGGGTTCAAATTCAGGTCACGAACAAAACTTATGTCATTTAATGGGTATGGTAAGACTTCTGAAGTGTCACTTGCTGTAATGAAGTTTAATTTACAAGCATTAAGACTATCTCATCTCTAATATTTGTTGTATGACGGTATATCTGGACTGACTGCCGTAGTGCTCAAACTATTGTACTGCGTTTTACATAAGAAATGTGCAAATTTACCTAGTGCACTTAATCTGCTGTTCTGCTCCATGTCACCCAATCACACACTCCCTCCCCTTTACTATTGTACCGCTAACACCACACTGATATAAAAAATTTATGGAAATTAATTAAATAGATATTCTTCATATGTACAGCATAGCTTATTTTAATTCACAACATCCTATGGGTCAGTCAAATCGATGGAATATAGTTTAGCCAAAAGATTGCTAGTAAAAAAACGGCTCCAGTATGTGCATGCACCGCCCTCTGCCCCTGTCCACTAGACCACACAGGACACTACTGCACACTCTCCCAGAAGTCGAGATGCACCAGCAGCCCCCACAAAGCTGTGACACGACCGTCAGCTGCCAAGCCATGCACAGGTGCCCATTCGGGCCCCGCAGCCAGACTTGACACCAGAGAAATTCTTCCCGAAATACGTGATCACCTAGGCACCGTTGGTGACACGACCAGATGGGAACAAAGACCTATTTGCAGAGCGCAGACGCTCCAAAAGTGCACATGCTTTGACGCCGTCACAAGCCACCACCGGAAGCAAGCCAATGCGAGCCATTACTCTCCCACCACTGCTGTCAACAGCAAGCAGGTGAAAGTTGAGTCTGTTTTCGGGTATACAGTTAGAGTTCTTCGAGTGTTATACTGACATCAAAGAACTCCAAGGCGTACTCACACCAGCCCCATATGTGAGATGCCACTGGGCAGTATGTGTGTTTACCGTTTGTGGTGTGATCCCTCTCTCTACCTGCGGTCCAGGGAAGACTTAATTGTCGAGCGACGCACCCTCGCAGACGTTTGCAGAAATCCATTGAACAATTGTGCATTGTTCCTAGCAGTCCTAATTGGATATGCGAGCTGTGTGTAGCCGAGCACACGTACCCAGCGTGGCTGTCACATCGCGCGAATTGTCCGTCCTGCTACCAATCTCAGAAACGTCAAATGTTCTCACCGCTAAAAGCCTGTGTACACTCGCGAAAACACTGTTAATCATAAAAGCATTCTTGTTGTTATCCTACAACTACAGGACTGGAGATGTCCTAATGCCACAGTGGCGGATGAGTGACGGCATCCCCGCCAGAGACAGATGGTTTGCATCACCTTGTCTTTGAGCACATGGTTTCTCAGAACTTTCCATACATACCTTGCCTCCATCTTGTTCGAATCAGTTTGTAGACATTCCTACATCCCAACATAAAGGATTTATTCTGAATGAATAGGGCATTATGATTGGCTCTTATCAAATTTACCCTCCAAATTACTGATGCCACTGATGTGGAAGCACAGTTCGCCTTTTCTTTCTTTCTGCAGATGAAACTTTCAGCGGCAAAAAACTATTTTACACAGTTCGCCATATTGCACCGACGATTAAACCCTGCAAAGTTCCTCAACATTTCGTCAAATACGGAAAGGCTCTTACTCGATTACACTGCTCTCTCACTGAGGACAGGAGCTCGAATATTAGAGCGTGAAACCAATCTCCAACCCAGCAATATATCTCCGTGTACCGTGTCATTGTAGTAAACATTCAATTGGTATCCTGTGTCATACTAAATCGCCCCTTTTACATCATTTGTACATATACTGTGAAAACAGACAGCACCGTATATACCTCCTGCAGCACTAGATATTTTCTCGAAGCCGACAGTCACACATCGTCCACTCCCGATGCGTGATCAGAGTGGCCTCAGCAGACCGAAGTCACTCTCAGAACTATTCTACAAATTCGGTCTCGTTCCCCCTCGGCACAAACGCATTACTGTTTCTGGTCCGGACGTGCTTGCTTGCTTGCTTTTCTACACTCCTCTCCAGACTCTGGGATTACAAGAACACATGTATTTTTGGATGGTCTGCCATAATATTATACCATTTTCGCGGTACTTTTCCATATCAAGCACACAGCAGTATCCTACCGATCACTCGGGCAACGTCATTCTGAAGATACAGACTGGAAATTATTTCTCTAGATACCCGAAACTTTAGCTAGGTGGAGCGTGCTGTAAACCACTGACTAACTAGAAACTTGTCACATCTGCAAAGACATTAATGTGGAAACTCGACAGAAATATAGAAAACTTATATTTCCACTCACGAATACCGATGTCCCTATAATTTACAAGGTCAACTAAGGTGTTTCTCATGTCTAGAGAACCGGCAAACGTGTCTTCGACATGCTAGATGCACACACCGCAATCAATCTTCTCTCAACTAAGGTGCAAAATGTGCAGAAGCAGTCAATCAAACAATTTACATGGGAGGGAATAACGGTCCAGTGCAGACACGCTTCCATATTCAATCTTTTCAAATTTCCACGCAATCAAAAAAGCTATACAACACATACTAAGTATTAGTTCGTTATTCGTTCGTCTAGAGGCACAACACGATTAAGTCATCTACATTCTTACACTCCAACAGGCCTCTCCATTCGGACAGCACCTACCGTTTATGGGAAACGTGAATCATCCCCACACAGGTCACCGGCACTGCACGCCAAGCACACACTGGTAGAATCATCATCCTAAGAAATCAGTCACATATATATTTTATCCCTGTACTTACAATTAAATGTTACGATTTTGGTCTCAGTTGAATGACATTCGACAATGAGCGAAGTATCAGAAATAAACCCTGTTGACGGGTGTGGCTCTACAAATAGAAATATCCGATCCCTTCTTATGACTTGACATACTCTTCCGTTTGCTATCACAGTACTCGATGTCAAATCCATACATTCCTTATGAATGGACATATTCATTTCCTTTGCACATGCCAGAACACAAACACATACTTTATAAGCATGATGCTAAAGTCGATCCTATTACACACCCCCTACTGCTAAGTATAATACTTCGTCGATAATTGATCGCTGGCGATACGAAATAATACTGACCAAAAATAATAGTGGGTGGACATGTCTCATAAGTTTTTCTTGCGAGTGCTACCACTGTGCCTTAGAAAGACAGGTTTAATTGTCTTACAAACTGCCACATGTTAAGAAACCTGATCCCAACAACTAATGTATGTTACTGTCACAAGCGGTCTTGGTTCTACATGTGCACACAAGTATCCATGTTAAAAACTGTATCCGCTTTATAAATCCATGTATGGCATTACCTACAAATCACGTGGTTTTTCCAGACAAATACCGAGACGATGATTGTAGGAGTGTATATTATCAGACCAGCAGTCTGGTTACACATAGCCCATGACGCAACCTTGTCGTAAAATCGCTGAATTTTGAGACTGATTCGGCTACGGAACGTGGCATGACACCGCTATTTGCAACTCCTTCACGCCACCACCTCTAGATATTTCTCCAGTATTTGTAGCGTATTCTGTCTCGATACCATGTCAGAGGTTCTGCGATATATCCAGTGGGCTATAGGCAATGGTTGATTGAGAAGGATCACAGACAGTGGTAGATGGTATGCTGATTCAGGTCAAAAGAAATGTACACTAGCTTTTCAGATCTCTAGTGCTACGCTATCCGCTAGAAATGCTGTCTGGGATTTCGAATCAAGTCCCCCCATTCAAGCACATACCTGCATTGGATCCTATGGAGAAGTCTTTTAATACGAGTAATTACAGCCACTAGTGAATCATATTTCTGGCACTGTCGAATCTCGAAACGAGTCATCTTTCTCGAACCTATCTGCTACAGTAAAATTCCCGCCACGCTTTAGGTAGCCCCTATGCATCCTGCAACTGCCCCCTCAGATTCTGCGCTACCATCCCTGCAGCTTTGCGCATGTGATCGTTCTAATGTAAGTCGTAACTCAGTAGGAGTCAGAGGAAACTATATCTACCACTTCCTGCAAGCCGTGTAGAAACAGGCGAAGCTGAGTTACTGCAACAGAACTGTGTTTTGATCATTCGATGGAAACGAAGCCTGCTCTTGCAGCACAAGGCAGTATATAGTACAAGAACTGGGGTAAGGACGTGGATTTTGCTACTGCACTGTGGTGCAACTACAAGCATGTACTGTAGATCCATGTCCCTCAGGGTCCATTCACGTCTATCACCCTAACATTCCATCATCGTTGTTCTATTCCATCTAACAGAGAAAAAATTACGAACTATAAAAGCTCCACTAACTTCACCCGATAGAGAACTCGTTAAGATTTTTACCACATCTCTCTCCTCCCATATATCATAAACAAATACCACATGCGTGCTGGCATCAAGCACATGTGACGATCCTATTAAATATACAGGTGTTGATCCCCTGCACAGACCAGTTTAAAGTTTCATCACATGTACTGTAGGAGGATGACCATATCCTACATACCATACTAAGTCGCAGGAGACACACCATGTGACCCTGTGTCGTTGTTTGAAACATTGTTTTTTTCTGCTGTAACACTCTTTGTACACTGCCATAAATTTTGTTTTTCCGCCACGACTTCGAGGTCTATGTCAGGTTCTAAACTGACCTTAATACGTTCTGAGCCATTGCCTCTCACAGAAAATTAGACGTCGCACGGTGTAAATCATCTAATTACTCTGGTTACCATAACGTGCCACACATTCTGGACGATTTTAAATAAAAGACAGTTACAACATAAGGAAACTGGAAGAGTTTGGTGGCATTGTGGAGAGTTTCCAAACTGCTGTCTGAAAGCGATTGACGACCCCTATATTTAAAGTCATCTATCACAGTGACAGAATAGCTGATGGCTTTGCATTCCATTTTGACTGATTCCTCACATTGCAGTCATTTACGCGATCTCTGTTTCGGTGCTACCCTTCCCCAGAAAGTGTTGTCCCTCCGCCAAAACTCTTTCTCCAACTCAAACGAACGATGTCAGTCAATCATTACATGGTTGCCAACAGCGTACCAGTGGACAGATGGGGTGGAAAAGACACCACCAGTGTACTCTAATAATAAACATCACAGTTGATAGTGCAAGCAATTTTAGCAATTTTACAGTAATTTCAACACTGAGCAATGCTGCTACAGCATGTTTCCCAATCCCAGTATCATAGCTAAACCGCCCTCCTCTCTACATTGCGTGTATCATTGCTGATGTAGATAGATGACTGTGCAGTACGTCCATTCATTGTTAATTGTCGAATACATACATCATCAAAGTATACCAGACAGTGCTCTACATATTTCTAACACCTCAAGTGTAGTGCTTAATTTACGATCTATCTCAATGCTTATGGAGGTCACAGAACATTCTCACAGTCTTAGGGTGAAATTAGAGACTGAAAGACCCCTCCCACTGTCATTGACCAACCCGCCCTGCAGCACCGCTGCCAATTTAATATGCAACCGACCAGAAATAGACGGTTACATACCACGTCTCGATAATGAATGGAGCTGGCCAAGTCATCACTCATGTAAGTACACAAGATTTCTCTAGATGTCCCCATGTCGAGGAGGTTAGCACTCCTTATCAGTGTATAGTAATAGATTTGAAAGTATTGTGATGTAATAGCAGATGGTTAAGAAGAACAAGAAACGTATGATTTTTATGCATGATGGAACTTCAGACGGATAGAGTTCTAAAGTATTGTTCTAGAGTCTAGGATCAGTACCTGGAAGGTACTGGTAAGAGAGAACATAAACACATACACTCCTAAGGCTACAACATTCTGCACTTAAAAGAGGCTATAATGTTAGATCACTTGAGTTTCCGACCTATCAGTTGTGTGGAATGCAGTGCTGTTAAATATTCCAATGTAAGAAATATATTTCCAGCGCATGACATACATCATTCTCGCAGGTTTCTCTGCAATAAGGTATGGGATCGAACTGTAAAAGGATAAAAGTTCTTCCTTAAAAAAATGGCTCTGTGTGATACATGCACAATATAGCTTTCCAGAGATGTATGGCGTCCACTGTCCACATCCGATCGTGGTTCATAAATTATACTATGCCCTCATCAGTCCTATACAAAATGATCGTTAATAACGGAGCATACCTTTTACAAGGAAACAGATAGGAGCGGCGTCCGACATGTGAAATTACAAGTAATGTCGCTACTAACTTTGTAAACAGCACATCTGTCAAGCTGATGTATACATAGGGGATTGTAGTGTCTCACAAACATCTATCGCTAACTTAGTTATGAAACTGAAGTATCAATTTTACACTTAAGGTGAGACAGGGGAATGGAGTACATTGCATAAATCTTCGTTCATTTAGGGGAATGTGTCACGTTTCATCACACATGAGATGGAAGTCCTCTGATGACCGAGAGGTTTACTGTTAACGATCGCAGATAGACACTGCTCTAAGACCCACACAGAACAAGCGGTTGTATACGAGTCGAACCAGGTTACGTCACACATCTGATGCATCCTAACAACATCAGTAAAGAAATGGTCAAATGACCTGCAGCAACATCCTCCACCCTGTCTTTCTAGAATGCATCATCAGTCTACCATTAAATCGCACCTCGTTCCAACTCCATCTCAACCGACCAATCCATCCACTCTATGTCGTTCTTTAACGCAGATGCAAGTGAGTTTAGAGGCAGCTGGTTCTCTGTCTTCCTGAAAAGCGTCAAATACAGTAGTTAACTCACGTGTATCACTGTTACCTCAATAGGCATGCAGTATAATGCTGCCTCGATGGAGGAAAAGTGACTGTCTCCCTGGTCCCTTCAGTTCCATGTCGATGTTTTCTCAGATACCTCTTGCTGTCGCATGCTTGATCCCATGTACAAATAATTCTGCACCAAACAGAAGACGTGCAAGTACTTTCTCAATTTCCCCCTCATTTTGGTGTACATTTGGTCAATTTATACCCATCCTCCTGTCATTTTTCGTAATTCTATCGATTTTATGTCAGTTCCACCCATGCGATCATGACATAATCTCTCGTTCTGTGTTCTAAAATTGCTTGCAGATGTAGTACATCTGCCAACACCTAGCCCAGATGCACTCATCAGGGGTTGTAGTATAGCGCTGTACTCGACTGTATCCAGTTGGCTACACATTTGGTGAGCGTCTGCTCTGTTTTCCTTATATCTGTGTACATGCATGTGTTGTGGATGGCGCCCAGGACCAGGTCCTCTCGCTGGTGGACCAGACTTCTCACATCAGGCATGTGTTCGGATGTAATGCTTGAGTGGCCCACCTGCAAGCCCTGTCCCAGACGTGACGTGTGGTGGACCCGCCTCAAACATCAGTCTGGAGATATATCGTGGGCGGCACATCCACACTCAAATGCTCACTCGAATGTGGTATATTGTGGATCTGCATCCCAACACCGTTCTGTACACATCCACACTCGAATGCTAACTCGGGTCTATTGCAGGTCCGGATTTATGATTAATGGTGTTTTTGGGACTGTGCACAAGCTTTTAGCGGTGAGAACGTTTAACATTTCTGAGACATATATTGATAGCAGGACGAACATTTAGCGCAATGCGTCAGGCCATGCTGGGTACACATGCATGGCTAGACGCAGCTCGCATGTCCTGTTAGGATCGCTAGAAACAATGCACCCTGTGCTATTCTGGAATGGCTTTCTACAGCGCCTGCAAGGGTGAGTCGCTCAGCAATTAGGTCTTCACTGGACCGCAGGTAGAGAGAGGGATCACACCAGCAATGGTAAACACATGTGCCGCCCAGAGGCGTCTCGCGTATGGGGCTGGTGTGAGGACGCCTAGGAGTTCTTTGACGTCAGTATAACACTCGAAGAACTCTAACTGTATACCCAAAAACAGACCCAACTTCCATCTGCTCACTGTTGGCAGCAGTGGTGTGAGAATGATGGCTCGTGCTGGCTCGCTTCCATTGGTGGTTTGTGGTGGCGTCAAAGCATGCGCACCCTTCGAGCGTCTGCACTCTGCAAATAGGTCTTCACTCCCATCTGGTCACATCGGCAGTGGCACCTAGATAATCACACATTTCGAGAGGAATTTCTCAGGTGTCAAATATGAAAGGGATAACACCACCTCATGCCTGCGGGGCCCAAATGGGCACCCGTGCATGTCTTGGCACCTGACAGCCACGTCGTAGCTTCGTTGGGGCTGCTGGTGCATCCCAACTTCTGGGAGTGTGTGAGGTAGCGTCCTGTGCAGTCCATTGGATCGACCCATAGGATGCTGTGAATTAAAAAAGCTATCCTGTACATATGAAGAATATCTATTTAATTAACTTGCATAAATTTTTTATATCAACATGGTGTTAGTGGCACAATAGTTAAGGGGAGGGTGTGTGTGAGTGGATGACATGAAGTAGAACAGCAGATTAAGTTCATAACACTAAGTAAATTTGCATAATTTTTACGTAGAATGCAGTACAATAGTTTAAGGAGTGGGTGACAAAGAAGAATGCGCCAGAAATGGCGTCCAAAAGCTTGTGAAATTCGAAAAGTGTAAACATTAGGTTAAGACACCCAGAGTACAGTGCTGAACATTAGGTTATGCAAAATATTTGGCCCATGTAATTACTTCTTACAAGAACTACCTGTTTCCAAACAGCAGAGAATGATGAGTAAGAGAAATCCAACCCAACAAACTGATTTTTTTATAAATAAACAATATAACCTTGAAATTCCTGTTATGAGATCCATCCTCTGCACCAGCATCATCTTGGATTATGTCACAGAATGGACAACAGTGCCCTCTGGTGTCAGCACTGTACTAGGTCAGTTGGATTCCGGACTATGGGGTGAACATATTTGATGGCGTTACTGTCTCTAATAGTTTAAATAAAGACTGAAAATAAAGACTTATGTCCAGTGCAGGCTGAGTCCTTTTCCAGCCACTTCCTAGGAAGACGTGGCGGTAAGATGACTTAGGTTAGTGGAGTCAACCCAAGTGCCCTTTTTTCCCGTGATTTTCTTAAGTTAGTGGAGGTAGCCATGGTATTTTGCATTGTCCTGATGGAATTTGAACTTCCCACCATTTTCTTGGAGGGAGGGTGGAAGGGAGCGGATTACCAGAGGAGGAGAGATTAATTAATTGATCAGTTTAATTAAGTAGTCAATCAAATTGATAAGAGTGAGAGGGGGGCCTATTCCATTAACTCAGACCTGAAAGTGTACATGTAGCAGCCAGGAGGGAGGGGGTTTGGGGAGAGGGAAGTGGCGAGAGGGACAATAGGTTAAGTGGCTGTCAATCAAAAGGAAGGATCCTTTTAGCAGAACAATAGGTTAAGTACCTGTCAATCAAAGGAGAACAATAGGTATCTGTAAATCAAAGGAGATCAATAGGTTTGCCCCTGAGTGCATATCTGCCCTTGATGTAGGCAACCCACACTAACAAAATGGACTGACGCTCTCCTAGCGCCACTACTGACGGGAGGGTTACTGGTGCAGCTCCGAGGTCGACCAGTTGAATGGAACCACTCGAGGGTACAGACCCTCCTGGCAATGTGACTGAACAGAGATTATGTTGAAAAATTGTGTTTTGTAGCCAAAATTGTGAGAGCGAAATAGAATTACATGATATGATGAATGGAATAAGCAGGCTAATGAGTACAGAATGCAGCTTGAGAGTGAATCGAAGAAAGACGAAAGTGATGAGGAGCAGCAGAAATGAGAACAGCGAGAAGCTTAACATGAGGATTGACGGTCAGGAAGTAGATGAAGTTAAGGAATTCTGCTAGCTAGGCAGCTAGATAAGCAATGATGGGCAGCGCAAGAAGGACATCAAAAGCAGACTAACGCTGGCGGAAATGGCGTTTCTGGCCAAGAGAAGTCTACTGGTATCAAACATGGGACGTAATTTGAAGAAGAAATTTCTGAGAATGTATGTCTGCAGCACAGCATTGTATGGTATTGATACATGGACTGTGGGAAAACTGGAACAGAAGAGAATCGAAGGATTTGAGATGTGGTGCTACAGGCGAATGTTAAAAATTAGGTGGACTGATAAGGTAAGGAATGAGGAGGTTCTGTGCAGAATTGGAGGGGAAAGGAATTGTGGAAAACACCGACAAGAAGAAGGGACATCTGTTAAGACATCAGGAAATAACTTCGAGGGTACTAGAGGGAGCAGAAGAGGGCAAAACCCATAGAGGAAAACTGAGATTGGAATAAATCCAGGAAGTAATTGAGGATGTAGGTTGCAAGTGCTACTCTGAGATGAAGAGGTTGACACGGGAGAGGAATTCGTGGAGGGCCGCATCAAACCAGTCAGAAGACTAATGACGCCTCCAAAAAAAGTTGGGAATAATATGATGTATTGACACCTTGAATAAAACGAACCTGCTTTAACAAAAAACCTTCCTCGTACATGTTGTTGAGAGTGAGAGGTCCTGGCAGTACACGCCCACATTGGCCACTGCTCCACCTCCCCACACCTGCTGCCACCCTGGCCAAGGACCTTGCGGAAGACACACACATTGGCAACCACGCAACCTCCTCGCGCCACATTACTACAAATTTCTGGTGTAGAATAACATATGTTCTCGCACACGATCTCATAACACGCTCGGCAAATGTATCTTGCGAATGTGAGGGCTCTGGTTGTCACTCTGATGTACAATACTTCGGGATCAGATATTAGGCGGCAGCAGTGGGGCAGAGCCATTGATAAAGAATCGGTACGTGCGAAATCTCGAAGCTGTACGTTCAGATGGTCATAACTGAGTAGGATCAGAATTATGGCCCACGCTTTGGGACGGAATCGATTGCTGGGGCTGATATCTAGCAAGACCACTTTTTCCTCCTTAAAATATGAGATCGAGTTCGCGGAAAGACCACGAAGGTAACATTAGAGAGATTCGAACTGACACAGAGGTTTATGAAATTTTCGTGCCACCTTTGCGACTGGAGGAGGTAATGGGTACGGTGGTAGTGAGACTTCCCTCCGCCACACTACGTAAGGTGAAGGTGTGAAACTGCGACACGGGTAACGAGACCCGGCAGCCGGTGGTGACCCGCTGGGCCGTCAGAGGGTGAGCGTGTAGGCGGCAGGCCGCCCCCGCTGCCACTGCCGCCCCCGCTGCCACTGCCGCCCCCGCCCCCGCCCCCGCCCCCACTATCGACGCGCCACCTCTAGCGCTGCTGACGTACGCACGCGGGGGTCGGGCCGCGACTCCTCCCACGCCGCTCACTGTCTGTTCGCCGCCCGTCCTCCTCTCAGGCAGAAACGCGCCGGAACCAACCCGGGGCGTCAGCTATCACCGCGAGGGCCCAGAGAGCTGCGGTCACACGGCCCGCCCTAACGGCGGTTCCGGTTTCATTCCCGGCTCTCGTGAGCCCGAACGCCAGAACCGTTCGCTAAACTGTATCCCCCAAAACACTGGGAACTTTTCGTTACATCCTACAAAGGGTCTACCAAATATCAGGGCCAGTGCGTAAGTTCGTAGCGTTTTTGTTTTGCATATTGACTATGACTTTATTTGTTGTTGCTGTTGTGGTCTTCAGTCCTGAGACTGGTTTGATGCAGTTCTCCATGCTACTCTATCCTGTGCAAGCTTCTTCATCTCCCAGTACTTACTGCAACCTACATCTTTCTGAATCTGTTTAGTGTATTCATCTCTTGGTCTCCCTCTACGATTTTTACCGTCTACACTGCCCTCCAATGCCAAATTTGTGATCACTTGATGCCTCAGAAGATACCCTACCAACCAGTCCCTTCTTCTTGTCAAGTTGTGCCACAAACTGCTCTTCTCCCCAATTCTATTCAATACCTCCTCACTAGTTGTGTGATCTACCCATCTAATCTTCAGCATTCTTCTGTAGCACCACATTTCGAAAGCTTCTATTCTCTTCTTGTCCAAACCAGTTATCGTCCATGTTTCACTTCCATACATGGCTACACTCCATCATCTTATATCCTCTTTTCAAGACACTATCCATTCCGTTCAACTGCTCTTCCAAGTCCTTTGCTGTCTCTGACAGAATTACAATGTCATCGGCGAAGCTCAAAGTTTTTATTTCTTCCCCATGGATTTTAATACCTACTCCGAATTCTTCTTTTGCTTCCTTCACTGCTTGCTCAATATACAGATTGAATAACATCGGGGAGAGGCTACAACCCCGTCTCACTCCCTTCCCAATCACCGCTTCCCTATCATGCCCCTCGACTCCATCTGGTTTCTGTACAAATTGTAAATAGCCTTTCGCTCCCTGTATTTTACCCCTGCCATCTTTAGAATTTGAAAGAGAGTATTCCAGTCAACATCGTCAAAAGCTTTCTCTGAGTCTACAAATGCAAGAAACGTAGGTTTGCCTTTCCTTAATCTACATTCTAAGATAAGTCGTAAGGTCAGTATTGCCTCACGTGTTCCAACATTTCTACGGAATCCAAACTGATCTTCCCCGAGGTCGGCTTCTACTAGTTTTTCCATTCGTCTGTAAAGAATTCGCGTTAGTATTTTGCAGCCGTGACTTATTAAACTGATAGTTCGGTAATTTTCACATCTGTCAACACCTGCTTTCTTTGGGATTGGAATTATTATATTCTTCTTAAAGTCTGAGGGTATGACTTTATTTATCGAGGGTAATTTTTTATTTGTAGTTCACTGCTGCTATTTGAGTCTACACGTGGTCATTTTGTCGTTTGGAGATACTGACTGTAGCTGTGGACGCCAGAAAGTTGTGTGTCAAGTGGACACATTTGAACATTTCGGACACGTCCTTGTTTTAGTTCAAGAGACGGGTGACAGCAGTGGACGCAGCCAGGAACATTTCCGCGGTGTACTGAATAGAATTGAGGAGAAGAGGAATTTCTGGCACAACCTGGCTAGATGAAGGGATAGGCTGGTAATACTTGTTCTGAGGCATCAAGGGAATACCAATTTAGCACTGGAGGGCAGCATGGACGGTAAAAATCGTAGAGGGAGACGAAGAGATGAATACACAAAGCAGATTCAGAAGGATGTAGGCTGCAGTAGTTACTTGCAGATGAAGAATCTTGCACATGATAGAGTAGCATGGGGAGCTGCACCTAACCAGTCTCTGGACTGAAGACCACATCAACAACAAACTACCTGCGCAGAATCGAAAAGTTACTCCAGTGTTCGCAGAATGTTGTAAATAGTGAAGGACCATGTACTAGTGATGGCTAAAGTCTGTGTTATGTGTATCTGTTGTGTTTAATAAATTTATGGAAAACCGCTACCAACTTGTGCACCAAGTCACTTAGTACTTACTTAAGTTTCCGTGCCTGGGCGAGAACATCTAAACTCTCTTCTTCCAAAACGCGGTAGCTTTAATGGCCTTGTCATTGTAAGGACGTAGATATTCCGCCGCGTAAACAAGCTTCATCCGTACGCACACTGGCAGATGTTCAGTATCTGCCTTCTTCCACATTCACAGTGGTCATCTTCAGAGGAGCCCCACTTAACCATGTTTAATTTTCATTTAGCGTTTTCTGTTATTAATCTGTTCTGTGTCCTCCATATACTTTAAGTAGTTGCTGCCATTGTTTGATTTCCTTTTTGACGTGCAAGTTTGTTTTTTGCAGAGAATCCAACCGTTAAGATGGGCGGCCGGTCCCAGCACAGACTTACAGCAGTACTGTCGGTTGGATAAAGCTCTTTCTTGACTTAAGACCAGCTGGAACTGTTTGGTGGTTATACACTAAGTGTAATGCGCCGATTTGCTGAATTTTCCTCTCTGTTTCACTGGCTACTTTGCATCTGATACTTGTTGCTGCTATAGCCGCAAGTGGGTAAATTTTGTGGACAAGTGTAAGCTTCAGGCACCCGGTGACAATCCTGAGAGTCACATTCAAAGCGACGCCTCCCACACTAGTGCCTCATATTCTCCTGTTGCAAAATTGGAGTCCCATAAGCGATGATCGAAGAGCTTCTGGTTGAGCTCCCCACGATGAACTAGTCACTCCACGTATTTTTCCTTTTAGATCAGTACAGCGTTTTTTAAATGACAGTGTACTGTCTAGGCAATAAATGAAGCAGGCAAAAAGGACTACAAACGTCTCAAAAATGAGATCGACAGGAAGTGCAAAATGGCTAAGCAGGGATGGCTAGAGGACAACTGTAAGGATGTAGAGGCGCATATCACTAGGGGTAAGATAGATATTGCCTACAGGAAAATTAAAGAGACCTTTGGAAAAATGGGAACCACTTGCATGAATATCAAGAGCACAGATGTAAACCCAGTTCTAAGCAAAGAAGGGAAAGCAGAAAGGTGGAAGGAGTATATAGAGGGTCTATACAAGGGCGATGTACTGGAGGACAATATTATAGAAATGGAAGAGAATGTAGATGAAAATGAAATGGGAGATACGATACTGCGTGAAGAGTTTGACAGAGCACTGAAAGACCTGAGTCGAAACAAGGCCCCGGGAGTAGACAACATTCCATTAGAACTACTGACGGCCTTGGGAGAGCCAGTGCTGGCAAAACTCTACCATCTGGTGAGCACGATGTATGAGACAGGCGAAATACCATCAGACTTCAAGAAGAATATAATAATTCCAATCCCAAAGAAAGCAGGTGTTGACAGATGTGAAAATTACCGAACTATCAGTTTAATAAGTCACGGCTGCAAAATACTAACGCGAATTCTTTACAGACGAATGGAAAAACTAGTAGAAGCCGACCTCGGGGAAGATCAGTTTGGATTCCGTAGAAATGTTGGAACACGTGAGGCAATACTGACCTTACGACTTATCTTAGAAAGTAGATTAAGGAAAGGCAAACCTACGTTTCTTGCATTTGTAGACTCAGAGAAAGCTTTTGACGATGTTGACTGGAATACTCTCTTTCAAATTCTAAAGATGGCAGGGGTAAAATACAGGGAGCGAAAGGCTATTTACAATTTGTACAGAAACCAGATGGAGTCGAGGGGCATGATAGGGAAGCGGTGATTGGGAAGGGAGTGAGACAGGGTTGTAGCCTCTCCCCGATGTTATTCAATCTGTATATTGAGCAAGCAGTAAAGGAAACAAAAGAAAAATTTGGAGTAGGTATTAAAATCCATGGAGAAGAAATAAAAACCTTGAGGTTTGCCGATGACATCGTAATTCTGTCAGAGACAGCAAAGGACTTGGAAGAGCAGTTGAACGAAATGGACAGTGTCTTGAAAGGAGGATATAAGATGAACATCAACAAAAGCAAAACGAGGATAATGGAATGTAGTCGAATTAAGTCGGGTGATGCTGAGGGAATTAGATTAGGAAAAGAGGCACTTAAAGTAGTAAAGGAGTTTTGCTATTTGGGGAGCAAAATAACTGATGATGGTCGAAGTAGAGAAGATATGAAATGTAGACTGGCAATGGCAAGGAAAGCGTTTCTGAAGAAGATAAATTTGTTAACATCGAGTATAGATTTAAATGTCAGGAAGTCGTTTCTGAAAGCATTTGTATGGAGTGTACCCATGTATGGAAGCGAAACATGGACCATAACTAGTTTGGACAAGAAGAGAATAGAAGCTTTCGAAATGTGGTGCTACAGAAGAATGCTGAAGATTAGATGGGTAGATCACACAACTAGTGAGAAGGTATTGAATAGAATTGGGGAGAAGAGGAGTTTGTGGCACAACTTGACAAGAAGAAGGGACCGGTTGCTAGGTCATGGTCTGAGGTATCAAGGGGTCACACATTTAGCATTGGAGGACAGCGTGGACGGTAAAAATCGTAGAGGGAGACCAAGAGATGAATACACTAAACAGATTCAGAAGGATGTAGGCTGCAGTAAGTACTGGGAGAGGAAGAAGCTTGCACAGGATAGAGTAGCATGGAGAGCTGCATCAAACCAGTCTCAGGACTGAAGACAACAACAACAACAACAACAACAACAACTGTCTAGGCTGACCCCGAAGCATTTAGGTTTGGTGCAGTGTTTAGTTTAACCTCTCTCCATACTGCTTCCAACGTCTTGAGGTTTCTCTGTTACCCAGGTGGAATGCGCATACTTAGTCTTTTTCTTGGTTAACTACAGCTGATTTCCTTCATAGTAGTTCCCCAAGGTATGCAAAGTCTCAGTAAGTTTTCTTTCAACCTCTTCAAGCGTTCTACATTGACCACTAGTGACAGTGTCTTCTGCAAATATCAATCCCTTACTTTCCGGCTGGTGTGCTGATCTTTTGTGTACATATTGTACAGAACGGGAGAAAGAGCACTCCCTTGTGGCTATCCACTCCATGTACTTTTCTTTCACTGGAGTCTTAGGTTCTGCAACATGCCTCTCACCATATAAGTCGAAAGTCCTTAGTTATTTCCTAGACTTTCATGAGCAGTTGCTGGCGCTTTATTGTGTCACACGCAGCAGAAAGGTCAATAAAGCGAGCAGAAATGGTTCATTTTCTTTCGAAACCATTTTCAATGTGTTGAGTCAGATTTATTGTTTGTCTAGAACATGCTTTCCCCGGTCTCAGTCCAGCTATTCTTGAGAGAATCATTCTTTCAAATAATGCAGGCGTCAGGCTAAGGAAACAGGACGGAATTTTTTTGGCGCAGTCGTCTCTTCTCTAGGCTTTAGTTGTAACTATTACTCCACAGTTCGGCAACCTGAAATGCTTCATCATGCTCACCAGGTGTCCATTAGTCCATTGTTCTGTTCGTATGTGATCAGGGCCTGCTGCTTTATTTTCTTTAGTTTGCGCACTGCTCCTTCCCACTTCTTCCGGTGAGAATGGAGTTTCAAGAGATTCGCTCTCCCCTGCTATGTTTCACTTGAGATTAAACGTAGCCTCCTTCTGTCTTGTCTTGTCAATCAGTGGTAGTTGCTGAGCGATCTGGTCCGAAGTGACGTTTCTGCTCAACGGCGAACTTGTAGCACCATTGCTAAGATTTCTTGTCAGCTACCACGCGCGTCGACTCCTGCGTTTCCCGTCCATGTGGAATAGTAACTTAGCCCGTCGTTTCCTCCTTTATTCAGCTGTGTCTCGGAATAGTTCTTCTCCCCTTTCCGTTGTATCTGCTGAGAAAGGCTCTGTGTTAGTCGCTCAAGAGGTCTTGTGAAATCGACACGTATAAATTGGGTCCGACATTCAAGTGGAATTTGCGTCTTCACATTTTATTTACAAGTTGGACAAAGTCGTTGTGGTTTTATGGGTCTGCTACTATGTTTTAAACTCCAAGTTCTTGAAGTTAAAACGGCGTTTGAAGGATACAATTCCTTTTCGGTCAACTCCATAAATAATACAAGAAACAGGCCAGAGTTGTGTCCTGGGGAAAAGCTTGTTCTGCTGCTTTGGTAACACGATGAACAATGTTCTCAACAACGAAGATGTTTTCAGACTTATACACATTCTGACATTTGTTGCTATTAAGTGATAGTTAGGGTAAAAATAAGCTTCAGTCCCTCTCTTTCTGGTCAGATTTCTAGTTCTTCCCCATATTTATCAGTTGAGTTATATCTCCAGTTGACGCTTTGACAGTTAAAATCTCCCAATACAATCTCGATGTTTTGGTTGTGAAAATTGTCTAGGTCATGAAAAGTAAAAACAATATTAGGTGGTTTGTACACCGATGTAATATTACACGACTGTAGTTCACTTGTTAAAGTTTCGATGTTGTTTCTATTCGTAATACTTGTGGCCTTAATCTCTGTATCTGGTCCTGCTAAGACAGTACTACCGTGTCGTTCACGTGGGCGTTGTAATACTGCCTTTATCCCTTTAATTTTTGGTCTTCGCTCGTTAGCCGTCTGTTTTGTACTTGCAGTGCTAAAATGTCCCATGAATGTCGTTCGCACTTTTACGATAGTAAGACTCTCATGACAGTCCTTCACTATTTAATGAAGTCGTCACAATTTTTGGTCTTGAAAAGGTCCAGTTTTGTTTGTTTACCATTTTTCTCCAGAAGTTTGCAACGCCGTTTGTAAATGAACAATGCCACGGCACATGAATAAATGTAAACATCTGAATATAGTTTTACAGGCGTCTGAAATGTCATCTTGGGAAAATAACGACTATAAAAGAGACTCATTTGCTACTTGTTCATTACAAAATACCTTCAGTTTGTACAGTTGCAGTGTTGTAATATATCCACAACGGACAAGAATTGCATACCAACGTTAATACGAGAAAGGACAGAAGAACATAACAGGCCGGTCGACAAACAATTAGGAGTAGATTAAAACTGTGTGCCCGACCGAGACTCGAACTCGGGACCTTTGCCTTTCGCGGGCAAGTGCTCTACCATCTGAGCTACCGAAGCACGACTCACGCCCGGTACTCACAGCTTTACATCTGCCAGTATCTCGTCTCCTACCTTCCAAACTTTACAGAAGCTCTCCTGCGAAACTTGCAGAACTAGCACTCCTGAAAGAAAGGATATAGCGGAGACATGGCTTAGCCACAGCCTGGGGGATGTTTCCAGAATGCGATTTTCACTCTGCAGCGGAGTGTGCGCTGGTAGAGCACTTGCCCGCGAAAGGCAAAGGTCCCGAGTTCGAGTCTCGGTCGGGCACACAGTTTTAATCTCCCAGGAAGTTTCATATCAGCGCACACTCCGCTGCAGAGTGAAAATCTCATTCTGGAATTAGGAGTAACTTGGTAGATTTCTTCCGCTGGCCGGATTGAAACAAATCGCAGACCGGATCAAGCCCGCGGCCTCTGGTTGTCTATCCGTTCTCTAGTCCATCTGTTGGAAGTTATCACTGCATTCGACCTGCAGCAACCAGCATCAATCTGAACCTGTTTAATTATTTTAACTTTGGTCTTCCTCTACAGTTTATTCGTCACAGTTCCACGCCCCCCCCCCCCCCCCTTCCTCGCAAAATAGGGAAAAAATTATGATCTTCGAAAACATAACTCTCCTTCCGCTCTGGTACACGTGCAACAGGTCGCTTGCTTTATCACAAGTATATGTCCAAGTGATGATAAATGTTATTGCCTTTTCATATAGAAAAGTATTATCTCCTGAACAATCTTCAAATCGTGAGATACACCCTTAATTTTTATATGTGAAATTAGTGAGTTTACTCGTGGCACTTTGGTTGTGTCTGTCTGCAGAAACTTTCACAACTGAAATTGATCATCAGATTTACTAATTTAGTACGATTGCGTTCTGAATTGCTGGTGTATCCATGTATCGGATGAATAATATAAAAACCGTGAATGGCTGGGGGAATGTGAATGAGAACAGTGGCATATTTAAGTTTACAAAAATAATGAGGTTTTATTCATCCTTTTGTAACTGATAAATCTTACAAAATAATGACAAACATAAGTCAGGAAAGGAGTGGTGCTGGACTAGCGAAGGTTGGGATGGAAACTGTACGTTGTGCCCTGAATTAATCCCGTTTACAATGCAATCAGACTTTGTTTACACGAATCCACTATGAGAGCAAATTATATTCAAATGGAATCACCTACGACCAGGTACACCACAAACTATGGTTCACGGAGAACAAGGGGCTGTAAATACATTTAACAGCCCCACGCCGGTGCAGCAGAGCCCTTTCACCTCGATTCAGGCGGCGGCGGCTGTAATGTCCTGACGCGTCCACGGAAACGTGCAAACTGTGTGGACTGGCCTGATTATGAGAACGTGAGTGAACGGTGAATTTACATTCAAAACTTTTTCTTAAGAATTTACTTTATTTATTAGCGATTCATCAAGAACATTAACACATTTAATCACACTACGTGAGCGTGGAAGTAGTTGCCAGGGAGTAACTGATGAAATCAAAATGAAATTGCTTTTAATAAATGGGAATTTTATTCCTAAAAGCTTTTTTTTTAAGAAACAGATTTAAAATTATAAGCAGAAAGCACCCTCTAAATATCAAGTTGCAATTTATTCAGAGGCAGAAAGAAACAAATTTTTGGGTGTATGAGCTTTCGGGCTGAGAACCATGCCGCTGCCTTTGGTTCAAATGGCTCTGAGCACTATGGGACTCAACTGCTGAGGTCATTAGTCCCCTAGAACTTAGAACTAGTTAAACCTAACTAACCTAAGGACATCACAAACATCCATGCCCGAGGCAGGATTCGAACCTGCGACCGTAGCGATCTTGCGGTTCCAGACTGCAGCGCCTTTAACCGCACGGCCACTTCGGCCGGCGCCGCTGCCTTTCAACACGGCCGTAGTCACGACCGCTCACAACAACCTCTGAAAGACTACACTGGTGCAAATCTGCAACACACCAGATTACCTTAAAGTAAAAGTTTTAACAATTCACACAAGCACACAAACTATGCATCCCGTAGGAGGGATGGAAATGGTACAAAACCCTAACATTAAAAGATTAACTTGCCACCGTAGGTGCAACTTGATTTTAACTTCTAAGAAAAGGTCTTACGGTGGGAGGGTGGTAATGTTATATACTAAAATGACCGTTTAAATAAAACCCCATAAAATGAAATCTTACATAAAATTATACAAGGTTGGCCAAACATGGTCTACAGAACACATATACCGCCTCTCAAGATGGTAGGCAAGATAAAAACATATTTCAGGAATTAGGCCGTTACACTTCAAGCAATAAATTCGTTATCACAGCGAATCCGACAAATATGACACAGGCAGCTATTAACGTACGGCAGATTGATAGGGAGATTACCGAACAACCCGAACCGCAGGTTGCTCTAACCCACCCCTACGCCACAAGGGAAAAACGGACCACCCAATTCATAAATAACCGCCTTCCCGCGGATGGGGAAACGGAGAAGAATGGTGGGAGGATCCCAAAACAAAGCGGCTGGTGACGTCACTAAGAAAACAAGTACAATTTAATAAGTAAATGAAACAACATATCACCAATCACTTAACTTCTAATAAACTGCGATTTCTCGAGAAAACCTGGCGCAGCACCCCCAAATCGCTCTCCCGAACCGTCCGCTGCCAGCCGCTTCAACGGACGCAGGAAGGCGCGCCGATCTCCCGTCTCACGGAGTCGCAGCTCACACCGGCCAGACCGATGTCGTGGTTTGACTCCTGTTGTTCTCGTGTCGACCGCGAAGCCACTACCTCTTTCTATACGGCGCGGCCCACTGGACTAACGTGGCGACCTCACATGCGCCGACGCTCTAGGCGGATAAGTCATCTTGTGTCTCAGTGCGCGACCGACCAACCGATCGATCCAACCACCAATGACCTTTGCCTGAGCAACTCGAGCAGACTGGCGGCCTAACGCGCAGACTCAAATGCAGGAACTAAGCCCCCGACCGGGCGACCACTCGTTGAGTTCTCTCACTGCGCCACAAATTCGGACGAGAGACAGACTAGCAAGCTGGGGACGAGTGACCCCAGACTGACTCCAGACTAACCCAGACTGACTCCGACTGGCCAACTGGCGAGCTCATAGCGCCCCTTAAATGCACGAGAACAGGCAACTTTTCCCATTTCCCACCAGAGGGAGACACCAAAGCTGCGATTGCCACAGCGGCGCCACCGCCAGAAACGGAGGGCGACTGCTTCACACAATGCGCTGCGGCGCGCTCTTCAAAACAGCAGTTTTTACCACGGCTCAGTGAGAAACTCCCCTATCAGAGCCCTGAAGTCGAGGCAGATTTCAATATGAGATACACCCGTTCGCTGGTCCGGTCAAACCAATTTGACTCACAGGCACGACGGTGTGTGCTGGAATTGTCAAACTTCAGACGACCGACTCAGGACGAATAAGTTCATCCTTGTGACACACAGTGTGTCCGAGATGATACGCAGTTTCACTGCAGGTACAATTGTAAACTGCCCTTGTTTCTTAGTCCACCACGAGTTGCATACCACAAGTCTCATCCACTAGAGAAAGACCTGAGATTCTCTACCAGAGTAGGACCAGAAGACGAAGAAAGCAAAGAATCACAAACACTTTCCTCCAGGCCCTGTATAGGAGCCAAATTAGCATTTGTACAAACCAGTTGAATTATCTCCATCGTATCTCCCCTCTTGACTGTTCTGCTGGCCTGGTAGCCAATCCAGACACAACACCGGGGTTCCAACACTGGAGGAGCAAGCCTCTGCTTTCCATGTCCTGAAGGGATCCAATCAGCGACTAAAAATCTCTCTTGTCTGAAAAAAAAAAAGATTTTAGACTAGGGGGGAGGGGGCGTCGTTCTCACGGTAAGCAAGGCCATATTTCGGGAAAAAACTGTAAGTAGGCTGTTTAGGTTTTTATGTTGGTAACGCCACGTAGCGCTCTGTATGAAAATCACTGGCTGTGCTATGTGCAGTCTGTGGCTGGTTTGTATTGTTGGAATGTTTGCTATTTAAGTGTTGGGCAGTTGGATGTGAACAGCGCGTAGCGTTGCGCACTTGGAGGTGAGCCGCCAGCAGTGGTGAATGTGGGGAGAGAGATGGCTGAATTTTGAGAGCGGACGATCTGGACGTGTGTCCATCAGAAAGAGTAAACTTGTAATACTAGATATCATGAACTGATATATATATATATATATATATATATATATATATATATATATATATATATGATGACTTTTGAATATTATTAAGGTAAATACATTGTTTGTTCTCTATCAAAATCTTTTATTTGCTAACTATGCCAATCAGTAGCTAGTGCCTTCAGTAGTTAGAAACTTTTATTTAGCTGCCTGTATTGGCACTCGCTCTATAGCAGTAGTTTGAGTAACGAATTTTTGTGAGCTAAGTGATTCATGAAAGGTATTGGTTATTGTTAGTCAGGGCCATTCTTTTGTAGGGATTATTGAAAGTCAGATTGCGTTGCGCTAAAAATATTGTGTGTCAGTTTAGTGAATGTTCGAGTACGTTCAGTTTTGCTGAGCTGTTTCAAAATCAAATAACGTACAGGTTTTACGGCACTGTCATTTATAAAATTTTTCTATGGGGATGTTTCAAAACGTCTAACCAGATAGGACCACAGTCCCTCATTTACGAAGGGACATAATCTTTCCAGGCCGACCATTTTCAATTTCTGAAAGAAGGGTGTTAAATTTCCCAGACAGTTCTGCCTGTGAAATATATGTTTTTTTTTTTTCACTCGCCAAAAGAACCTGGCGTCAGGGGAGTTACAGTCACGCCTCCACTAAACAGGTGCACCAGCCACTCTGGCAGTCTGTCTTAAATAGCTTCCTGCGCCCACTTTCCGCCACCTGGTCGCCTTCGCCTGCTACGAACCTAAGTGGGGAGAGTGGAGTGCAACAGCCCGAGGTCCGTCAGCAAGTATAATTCACACAGCCCTGCTTCTCCAAATTGTTCGCACAGCCAGGTAGCTGGACACAGCATTTATGGCCCACAATCCATCATTCTCCCTGACCTCCGCCACTTCCACTACGGTCCCTAGGGTACAAGTTCTCTACAGGCTACACATGCAGTTATAAGGACAGTATGCTCACAATTTCCTCACGTAAAAAAAGTCATAAAGCACACATGCCAAATGCAGTTTTGGGGAACACAGAGATCATGACCTAAAATATGAATATTATATTTAATTGACAGAGTAATTGAAGTGATATTGGCTTGCCACTTTTCACACAGACCATTGTACCAGTGTCGAAAAATTAAAGAAAAGCAGAACACGGTTACTGACTGATCGCAAGGGCTATTTGCTGTCAAATCTCTGAACTGCTTCACCGTTTCGCACTCTTCTCCTTGCAACGAGAAGTGGCAGATGGCTTGCAGCACCACCATGCCTTTATTTCGCTATGTTCTTTATGTAACTACATGACAGAATCTACTAAGAACGCGAGAACACGAAATATTCGCATTATCTGAAAATTACTGGCCTGATAACAAAATAATGGGTACAAATCACACGATAACCTTACTCTCTAAATCATGCAGTGTGTTTCACAATTCCTATTACAGGCTAATCGGAATTGTAGATGACTTGATATGCAACTCGTACAGGGAAATGTATCAGATCGCTTTAAAATCTAACTATTGATGTTCTGCACACAGTGAAGACGAAGAGATCGGAACTGGTGTCGGGTTCTCTTCTACGTGATGAAGAACGTCTTCTTCAAAGTCGAGAGTGCAGTGCGGACCTCATTTTGCCTGGTGTAGTGCAGCAACGCGACGTGGCATCGACTTAAAAATTCGTTGGGAATCCACTGCAGAATATAAGCCATGCTGCCTCTATAGCCGGCCATAATTGCGAAAGTGTTGCCGGTTCGAGCTTTTGTGCACGAACTGACCTCTCAGTTATGTCCCATGCAATTCATGTCAGGTGATCTGCGTGGTCAAATCATTTGCTCGAACTGTCTAGAATATTCTTTGGACCAATCGTTGTCAACTGTGGCCCATTCACGTGGCGTCCTACCACCCACAAAAATTTCGTCGTTGTTTGGAAGACATCACCAGCCACCATCAGCTTGCACAATGTCTTGTTGTCAACTTGGGTCGATGGCTTCGTGAGGTCTGCGCCACACTCGAATCCTACCATCAGTTATTACCAACTGAAAGCCGGAGTCATCTGATCAGGCAACGGATTTCCAGTAGCCTGAGGTCCAACCAATTCGGTCACAAGCGCAGAAGGAAAACTACAGGAGATGTCGTGCTGCTAGCAAAGGCAATTGCATCGGTCGTCTGCTGCCATAGCCCACTAACGCCAAGGATACGTTCGTCGTACGCCCCACATTGATTTCTCCGATCATTTCACGTTATCTTGCTTGTCTGTTAGCACTGACAACTTTACGCAACTGATTCTGCTCTCGGTTGTTAAGTGAAGCCCGCCGAACACAGCGTCGTCCGTGGTGAGAGGTAATGCCTGAAATTTTTTTTCGGCTTCCTCTTCATAGCGGAAAATTGAATTCCGTAACGATGTCAGAAGTGGAATGTCCCACGCATATAGGTCCAAATACCATTGCGCGTCTGTGTCAACACCTGTCGTGTGGTAATAATCACATCGAAAACCTTTCCACATGTTTCACATGAGTCCAAATTACAGCTCCACCAATGCACTGCCCGCTTACAACTTGCGTGCGCAATACTATTGCCATATGTATATGTGCGTATCTCTATACTCTGACTTTCGTCACTTCAGTGTATAAAGTCGTAGGGTTCGTATGTTTAGAGGTTAATAAATACATTTTTTCGACGGTTCTGATGTTTTAAAATGGTTCAAATAGCTCTGAGCACTATGGGACTTAACTTCTGAAGTCATCAGTCCCCTAGAACTTAGAACTACTTAAACCTAACTAACCTAAGGACATCACACACATCCATGCCCGAGGCAGGATTCGAACCTGCGATCATAGTGATCACGTGGTTTCAGACTATAGCACCTAGAATCTGATGTTTTACTTTACAAGAGATTTTGCCTAGTCCACTCCTTCCCTTTATTTGATATAATCATGAGTTGCTTCCTCACACTGCGCAGCACTCATTTTATGGTCTCGAACTTCTTCTCTAGATTACGAAAGAGGACAAGTTACTCTCTCACCTATTTTTCGCGTACAGAAAATTATTAAAGATTTTGTTACAACCTGACACACCTTGAGCGGGACTGTAGAAAGTTAACAGGCTGAGCAGATGTTGATGTAGCCTGGTAGGGCACTAAAAGCATGAGGTATTTTTATGATTCTTTGCTCGTAGACACAGATTGTTGGGAGTTGAAATCAATTGGCGGCGAGCCCATCCCTTTGCAAATCTTGCCAGACAGGCCTACAGTCATACAGGGCAGACAGGGCAGCCCCTCGTCGAGAAGGGCTCTAGCAGAACAATGCGATGATACCTGGCGCAGCGCCAGCAGAAGCCTGGGCAGGGGCGACGGTCTAAAGGAACACGTCTATCCAGTGGAGTCGTAAACCGGGCATTGCGTGCAGAGCAACGTGTGATGAAAATTCACATGTTTTCGTGTTCGCCAATAGTGCAAGTAGGCCAATGAACCACTTCCCTGGGCTGCCTCTGTTGTATAAGAAAAATCCAGCACCTGAGAAACGTTTAGAGATTTTTTTTTTCAGAGACTCATGTTTCTTAATTCTTGCCCTGGTTCGACATACGTTTGTTGTGCTGTCGCGTCGGAGGGGAGATTTAGCGCTTCTAGAGTCTTGTGATTGGCTCAAGATGGGGTGAAGGCGGTGTCGTTCCTGCACTTTGCGGGAAAACGGAATTTGTTTCTGGAGAGGTGCGAAGCACTGGGGTGAGAGACTTTGGTCTGGTAAGTGGACTTCTGGTCGAAGCTCTGGCATGTGTGGTTGGTACTTGGGACCGGTCCTGAAACTGACTTCACTTGCGAGTATTCTAGACTGGGGAGCCTATGGTGAAGTTCTTACTGTACCGACAATGTGACTTCAAACGTCTCAGACTACTCGTTTGCCTATGGGACACTTATTCGTTTTTGGTTTACCAGTCTTGACATTTGGTATCCTTGTGGGCTCTGTCGTATAAGTGAGCCAAATTGGTCCTTGGTACGACCAGCGAACGGGTGTGTCAGACACTGAAATCTACTGTGATTTCAGGGCTCTTGGGGAGAGTA
The DNA here is from genome assembly GCF_021461385.2 of Schistocerca piceifrons. NCBI lineage: Eukaryota > Metazoa > Arthropoda > Insecta > Orthoptera > Acrididae > Schistocerca > Schistocerca piceifrons. Next base: position 22,006,566 of record NC_060140.1, on the reverse strand, counting down.
GTTTGCGATCAGTCAGCTTGATCGCTAGACTGCGAGATTTTTGCATTTCTTTCGTGGCTGCGATCGGTTCACAGGTGGCGCCTCCGCGTCTCACCTCCTCCGCCGCACACATCTCGACAGCTGCAAGTCACGTCGCCACACGAAGTAAACAGGGAAACGTACTGCCGCACCGGAATTGTCAGGGCGTACAGATCTCAATCGCCACTTGCGCTCAGCTGCACCTATGTAGAGAAACTTCAGCAGATTTGAAGTCTGCTCAGTGTCAGATCAATTCAGCTTGCGTTATCCACATTTTTAGGGCCAGAGTACTTGACTCACTGATCATCTAGTTAAACTGTCTTTGCCAACCAGGATCCACCAAGTGGAGTATTAAATCACCTGTTAGTTGATTAGGGTATTCAATCTATAACTTGCTTAGTATAATTTATCTCTCGTTTGGCAAAAAAAGTGTTGTTAGTACACTAATTTTTGCCAACATTCTCAATCACTTAAATAGTCCAAACAAGTTACCTTTCAACTACATTTGAAAAGTTTATCCAACTGGTGACACTGTTAATGGTTCACGTTTGTCCGTTTGTCATGTATGCCTACACTCGAAACAAATAATACTTTTAGGAAAGACTCCCTAATATATTACATCTTAATGTATATCATTTTAACATATTCCTCGTTTTGAGAAAATCCTAAACTCAGTATGTTGAGATAAGGAAGAAATAGCTGTAAATAAACATGTCAGGTAATACAAGCTCTTATTGAGCATTGAATGGAGGCAGGTATTTCTGTACTGCTGATGTTTCTGCTACATGTTGGTGGTGCTCCATGGAGCAGCAGCAGGCAACCGATTGGCATGCGTCCCAGGTGGATATCTTGTTGTGCATTTACATGAAGTCCTTGTCTTATGAAGAGTCAGAGCAAACTTAAGAGGTATTCTTTGCTACAGTGTTATCCCCAGCGCTATTTCACAACTAAGAACACGGGTATTTGATAAAGTTTGGCAGAATTTTATGCACCATTGCACTGAAGTGCCAAAGAAACGGTATAGGCACGCATATTCAAATACAGTGAAATGTTAACAGCCAGAATACGGCGCCGCGGTCAGCGACGCCTACACACGGTGTTACAAAAAGGTACGGCCAAACTTTCAGGAAACATTCCTCACACACAAATAAGGAAAATATGTTATGTGGACATGTGTCCTGAAACGCTTAATTTCCATGCTAGAGCTCATTTTAGTTTCGTCAGTAAGTACTGTACTTCCTCGATTCACCGCCAGTTGGCCCAACTGAAGGAAGGTAATGTTGACTTCGGTGCTTGTGTTGACATGCGACTCATTGAGCTACAGTACTGGCATCAAGCACATCAGTACGTAGCATCAACAGGTTAGTGTTCATCACGAACGTGGTCTTGCAGTCAGTGCAATGTTTACAAATCCGGAGTTGGCAGATGCCCATTTGATGTATGGATTAGCACGGTGCAATAGCCGTGGCGCGGTACGTTTGTATCGAGACAGATTTCCAGAACGAAGGTGTCCCGACAGGAAGGCGTTCGAAGCAGTTGATCGGCGTCTTAGGGAGCACGGAACATTCCAGCCTATGACTCGCGACTGGGGAAGACCTAGAACGACGAGGACACCTGCAATGGACGAGGCAATTCTTCGTGGAGTTGACGATAACCCTAATGTCAGCGTCAGAGAAATTGCTGCTGTACAAGGTAACGTTGACCACGTCACTGTATGGACAGTGCTACGGGAGAACCAGTTGTTTCCGTACCATGTACAGCGTGTGCAGGCACTATCAGCAGCTGATTGGCCTCCACGGGTACACTTCTGCGAATGATTCATCCAACAATGTGTCAATCCTAATTTCAGTGCAAATGTTCTCTTTACGGATGAGGCTTCATTCCAACGTGATCAGATTATAAATTTTCACAATCAACACGTGTGGGCTGACGAGAATCCACACGCAATTGTGCAATCACGTCATCAACACAGATTTTCTGTGAACGTTTGGGCAGGCATTGTTGGTGATGTCTTGATTGGGCCCCATGATCTTCCACCTACGCTCAATGGAGCACGTCATCAGGATTTCATACTGGATACTCTACCTGTGCTGCTAGAAGATGTGCCTTTACAAGTACGACACAACATGTGGTTCATGCACGATGGAGCTCCTGCACATTTCAGTCGAAGTGTTCGTACGCTTCTCAACAACAGATTCGGTGACCGACGGATTGGTAGAGGCGGACCAATTCCGTGGCCTCCACGCTCTCCTGACCTCAACTCTCTTGACTTTCATGTATGGGGGCATTTGAAAGCTCTTGTCTACGCAACCGCGGTACCAAATGCAGAGACTCTTCGTGCTCGTATTGTGGACGCCTGTGATACAATACGCCATTCTCCAGGGCTGCATCAGCGCATCAGGGATTCCATGCGACAGAGGGTGGATGCATGTATCCTCACTAACAGAGGACATTTTGAACATTTCCTGTAACAAAGTGTTTGAAGTCACGCTGGTACGTTCTGTTACTGTGTGTTTCCATTCCATGATTAATGTGATTTGAAGAGAAGTAATAAAATGAGCTCTAACATGGAAAGTAAGCGTTTCCGGACACATGTCCACATAACGTATTTTCTTTGTTTGTCAGGAATGTTTCCTGAAAGTGTGGCCGTACCTTTTTGTAACACCGTGTATGAGACTACAAGTGTCTGGCGCAGTTGTTAGATCGGTTACTGTTGCTATAATAGCAGGTTATCACGATTTAAGCGAGTTTGAACGTGGTGTTACAGTCGGCACACGAACGATGGGACACAGGATCTCCGAGGTAGTGATGAAGTGGGGATTTTCCCTTACGGCTATTTCTCGAGTGTACCGTGAATATCAGGAATCCGATAAAACATCAAATCTCCGACATCGTCGCGGCCGGAAAAAGATGCTACGAGAACAGGACCAACGACTAGTGAAGAGAATCGTTCAGCGTGACAAAAGTGCAACCCTTCCGCAAATTGCTGCAGATTTCAGTGCTCGGCCATTTACAAGTGTCAGCATGCGAACCGCTCAACGAAAATTCAGCGATATGGGCTTTCGGAGACGAAGGTCCTCTCGTGTACCCTTGGTGACTGCACGGCACAGAACTTTACCCCTCGTTTGCGCCCGTCAACACCGATATTGGACTGTTGATGACTGGGAACATGTTGCGTAGTAGGACGAGTTGCTCTGAACCGCCGATCCTGTCGCAGCAACTCAGCAACGATGTCTGCAGCAGGGGAAAGAAAGGCAATCTGCAAACCAACAGCCTAACCGTGTCCCCTATATCGACGGTCCGCCGCAGATCAAATTATAAGTTCTTTTCCCGGTTACTTGAAAAATCCATAAAGAAAAACATTAAGCTGTAGCAGATTCAACCTAGAAGATAAGGATAGACGCAGCAAAATTCACCAGTCCCTGTTGTAGACTAGTTGTATCGTAAAAAATTTTTTTCACAGTTCAACAAAGTCACAGAGTTTCTATATATTGATTGTGCGGCCTGACACTCCTAGAATCAATCCTGTTCTCATTCAACGAAATATTCCAATTTAAAACCGATCCGCCCGACCACAATCGCCGATAAAGTTTCAAATCCTAACACACTTCACAGTATCGATTATTTTCAAAATATCAATACGTGTCGACCTCTGACCAATAAAACTTCAAACCAGTCAACCATTGAAGATCGTCCACACTCTCGACAAAACCCTGCCAGAACCTCTTCAAGAAGTCTGAATTTTAATAAAACTTGCCAATCTCACACATAAGTAATATTTACAATGCATGTCGTAACAAGTCAACTGACTGTTCCAACTTCCAACTCGAAGTTTATTTAACAATTGACAACCAACTGACATCCAATTACAAACTTTAGCCTTCCCCATCAACATTGAACTCCTTTTCATTTTATAAAAAAAAACAACATAAAACACATTTTAATAATGGTCAGCACGATGTTTCAACGGTTCTTCCAGCCGACGACCGTCGACCACGATGCAGTAGTGGTTTGCTCTCGTCGTCCGCCGCGTCTGGAGTCCCCACTGGATCATCTTGCTGCCACGCTCGACATGAAAGAAAAGAAACAAAATCTGATTAAATAACAAGTCTCCACTTAACATACTACAAATAAATAAATAAATAAATAAATAAATAAATATATATATATATATATATATATATATATATATATATATATGTATATTAACATTTCTTACCTGGCGTCGCTCAAGCGGTAAAGAAACGCGATGTTTCCTGATTAGACTTTTGAAAGATCACAGAGTTTCGTTTCAAATTTTATTGAACGGACACGTACGTAAGCATACTGTCTGATCACCTGCATCCATTCATGTCCATTGTGCATTCCGACGGCCTTGGACAATACCAGCAGGACAATGCGACACCCCACACATCCAGAATTGCTACAGAGTGGCTCAAGGAGCACTCTTCTGAGTTTAAACACTTCCATTGGCCACCAAACTCCCCAGACATGAACATTATTGAGCATACCTGGGATGCCCTCTAACGTGCTTTTCAGAAGAGATCTCCACCCCCTCGAACTCTTACGGATTCATGGACAGTCCTGCAGGATTCATGGTGTGATTCCCTCCAGCACTACTTCAGACATTAATCGAGTCTACGCCACATCGTGCTGTGGCACTTCTGAGTGGTCGTGGGGGCCCTGGACGATGTTAGGCAGGTGTACCAGTTCCTGTATCTAAAAAAGGCATTTGACAATGTGGTTTGGGACAAGCTGGCGACTATAATGAGGGAAAAGAGAGTGGACTGGAAAACCAGAAGATTTATAAACTCATTATATCTTAATCAAAAAGTTTCAGTTAAAGTGAGAGGAGAAAGTGCAAAATGGATCAAACTAGGAAAAGAAGTAAGACAAGGATGCTCTCTATCACCTACTCTTTTCAACCTCTACTTGAAAAATATGATTGATCAATGCTCATTAGATGACAAAGGAGTAGAAATTGGAGGAAGAAGAGTAGGGTGTTTGAGGTTTGCTGATGACATGGTCCTTCTAGCCACAGGGGAAAAAGAATTACAGGATTTGGTGGACACCATTGCAACTAACGGAAAAAATATGGAATGAAAATTAACACAAATAAAACAAAAGTATTGGCACTAGGAGGAAATAAGGAAATGAAAATTATGGTGCATGGAGAAATACTAGAACAGGTGCAAAATTTTAAGTATCTTGGAAGCAGGATAGACCCCGACTAGAAGTGCACCACAGAAATTAAAACGAGAATAGCAATGGCAAAGAGGCGTTTTATAAGAAAAGGAGAATTTTCTGCAGCGCTCTGGACAAAGAACTCAGAAAGAGACTTGTATGGAGTGTTCTTCTATATGGCGCTGAAACATGGACTATGAGGAAAAAAGACAGAGAAAGGCTGGAGGCTTTTGACATCTGGACATGGCGGAAGATGGAAAGAATAAGTTGGATGGACAGAGTAAAAAATGAAGAGGTACTGAGAAGAGTGGGAAAGAAAAGACAGTTACTAGATGTAATAAAGAGAAGAAAAAGAAATTGGATTGGGCATATATTAAGAAAGAATGCGGACTGATAAAAACAGTGTTAGAAGGTTATGTAGAAGGGAAAAGGAAGCGAGGAAGGAAGAGATTCCAGATACTGGATGACATGATGGACGGTACAACATACAGCAGCCTTAAGAAGGAAGCAATGGATCGCAGAAAATGGAGAGGCAAAGGACCTGCTAATATAGCAGATAACTGGTGATGATGACCAGTTCCTGTGGCTCTCCAGTGTGTGATGCATGAATTGAGACTGTGAACAATAGTTATGGTAAGGGAGTGAAACTATAGCAGAACTTGGAGCAGAAGACGGAGCCGGAGCTATAATCGGGCGGCAGCCAGAGTCGGCGGCGCCAGCCACAGAACTGCACCACCGGCGGAAGCTGCCACCCCGCTGCCGTGAGGCCTCGTCGTGCCGATGGCAGAACCGCCTCCAGGCAGTCTTCACAGGCAGTCCCGCTGCTGATTACGACAAACAGTCGTTGCCTCTGTTCTAGATGCTTCGGCGTGACATACAAACGGAGACGCTACCGCAAAGTCAACGAGCAGTTATGTAAGGTAGCAGTATTTTGCACCTTACTGTAATATAATAATTGTTGCAAAGACGAGTTAGATATCGGTTATTATGTTATTTATCAGGCAATCAGCCTATTGAAATTAATATAGGGAGTATCAGACGGCATAAGACGCGTATTAACTTTAAGAAATTCGCATGTTGCATGAAGTCGGGTTTCAGGTGATATTTTCCCGGAGTTTTGCTGGAGCGGAGGAGCGGTACTGCTCAAAGGCAGGGCAGAAGGATGCGGAAGTTTACAACCGACCATTAGGAGTCGGCATACGAAAGCGTCCCACTGGGGGACACGCGCCGCCGGAGCAGGTAGGCACCCATTGCGCGGACAACAGAGGCAGGCCTTCGAGGGACGGCGCCTCGTTGGCGCTGGGCGTTACGCCGACGCCACTGTGTCGAGATGAACTGGCGCCTAAGGGAGCCTTCCCACGAGTCTTAACGTTTTCTGGGGCTTTCTAAGAAACGCGGTTAAGCTAGTGCAATGACCTTTTCCCGCGCGAGGGCGAACAGAGAGACACGATGGGTGGGTTACATTTTGAACAGAGTTTCAGTTTGTTCCAGAACATTCTAGGCGCAGTAAGGCGCAGAATGTTTTAATTGTCTGGAAGAAGCCAGGAAATAATAGTGGGAGCGAACTGTGCTGGTCTAGAGCCACGGGATTGGCCAGCTCGAAAAATAGCGTGGGGGTGCTGATGTTTGCAGAGGGAAGCTTTTGGAGCTGTCTTAGCTCCTGTAGCGAGCGGACGTCGTGCTTTCGGCTCTGCTGTAGGAGAGTAAATTCTTTCCAGTGTGCTGTGCAGAACTTTGAATAAATCTGCCAGCTGCAACTGAAACTAGTATTCACTTAGGAGAACGGTCATGTTTTACTGTTAGGCTGTTTCCGCTAATTACGGTTGGGAATACTGTCTCACAGGAAGCAGACAGGAGCAGAGCAATTTCCTTGAGCCACACTTTATTAAAGACGTAACTGGATTCCGCCTTTGGGCTGGTCAGGCCCGTCTTAACGAGTGCGAGACGATTGGGAAGAAAGCAGAATTAGCTTTTGAATAGGAGTTTACGGACAGGAACCCTGTTCGCGAAAATAAATTCATTTTTGTTACAACTGAGGCTCCTCGACGACGCAGACGCCATCGGCAGCTTGCTGAACTGTCCACGACGCTGCATTTGGTAACGAGATGCTCAGCTTCGGCATTTAATCCGATAACACGCACGCCTGTGATTAGCAGAGCTTAGTTTTCCAGACACGCTCTTATTGAGAATTTGGTACTTGAAGTAGGTTCGTTTGACATAGTTTATGCCGTCTGACAAGGGGAGAGAGTAGAAAATAACAAGTACAGATGCGTTATCCGACCTTACGAGTTAGTTTAGGAATTTAAGGGCCATTGCCTTTACTAGCTTGATTTTATCACTTATAAATGTATGTCATTGTTCAGTTTGATGTTAGGAAGATTATTGTTCAATAAATGTGTTCAATGCTATCCTTGTTTGTTTAGTAGTGATCAGTTTCCTGAACACTATTTAGTTATCAAATATTAATCAAAATTAGTAAAGGGGCAGTTTTAATTAACAGGTTGGGTCTCATAACAGGCCTTCAGCCAGAGCCAGCGACCCGTTCCAGTAGGGAAAGTGAACAAGTAAAAGCAATCTTGTTAAAACCCCCCGACATTTGGCGGACCCGCCTAGGATCCCTACATTTCATTGATTGAAATAAACCCCTTCCAGTTAAAACTCGACTTGGTGACGGACAGGGCGCGCCAGAGCTGCAACCGCACCTAGCACTGCCGGTCCATCGCGTGAGCGCCTGCACTCTGGGGCCACTCGACGCTCGCCCGCCGTCCCGGCCTTGCGAAGCGGGTTCCCAGCCATCCCTCCAAAAGCAGGACTGGCGCAGTCTGGGACACAGGACATCGCCCGCCATCGTCACTTCCAGTTTCCAAGTCCCACGGCCGTACACAATAAGGAAGTTCCTCTGTCTGCGGACTGTCTTCGCGTGTTATATTTGCCTCCATCTAATTGCAGAGAACCGCCGCCCTCATCCAGCCATCCTGCAACCCTCTTAGAGTATGAATTTAATTTGTTGGTGTAACGTAAAATTTGTTCGTGTCAATAAAATACACTGAAGAGCCAAAGAAACTGGTACACATGTGAGTACGAGGTGGTGGACATCTCTTCTGGACAGCACGTTGCAAGGCATCCCAGATATCCTCACGTCTGGGGAATTTGGTGACCAGCGGAAGTGTTTAAACTCAGAAGAGTGTTCCTGGAGCAACCCTGTAGCAATGCTGAACGTGTTGGGTGTCGCATTGTACTGCTGGAATTACTGAAGTCCGACGGAATACACAATGGGCGTGAATGGATGCAGGTGATCAGACACTTACGTACGTGTCACTTATCAGAGTCGTATCTAGACGTATCGGGAGTCACATATCACTCCAACTGCACATGCCCTACACCATTACAGAGCCTCCATCAGCTTGAACAGTCTCCTGCTGATATGTAGGGTCCATGGCATCATGATGTTGTCTCCATACCTGTACACTTCCGTCCCCTCGATACAATTTGAAACGAGACTCGTCCGACCGGGTAACGTATTTCCAGTCATCTAGAGTCCAATATCGATGCTGACGGGCCCACGCGACGCGTAAAGCTTTGTGTCGTGCAGTCACCAAGGGTACACGAGTGGGCCTTTAGCTGCGAAAGCCCATATCGATGATGTTTAGTTGAATAATTTGCACGGTGACACTTGTTGATGCCCCACCACTGAAATATGCAACAATTTGCTGAAGGGTTGCACTTCTGTCACATCGAACGACTCTCTTCAGTCGTCATTGGTCCCGTTCTTGCAGGATCTTTTTCCGGTCGCAGCGATATCGGAGATTTGATGTTTCACCGGATTCCTGATATTCACAGTACATTCGTAAAATGGTCGTACGGGAAAATCGCCACTTCATCGCTACCTCGGAGATAATGTATCCCAAGGCTCGTGCGGCCACTACAAGACCACGTTCAAACTCACTTAAACCTTGATTACCTGCGATTGTAGCAGCAGTAACCGAACTTAGAGGTGCGTCAGACACTTGTCTTGTATACGCGTTGCCCACAGCAGCGCCGTATTCTGCCTGTTTACTTATCCCTGTAATTGGATGCACTTGCGTATACCAGTTTCTTTGACGCTTCAGTGTGGTAATTATTCGTTTCCAACTGTTAACTGCACATCTCAAAGTATCATTTCCAGCTTGCATTATTTTCACTCTAAGGATTTTGGACAGTCTGCGTTAAGCTTTGCTCTTCAAAATGTTCAAATGTGTGTGAAATCTTATGGGACTTAACTGCTGAGGTCATCAGTCCCTAAGCTTACACACTACTTAACCTAAATTATTCTAAGGACAAACACACATACCCATGTCCGAGGGAGGACTCGAACCTCCGCCGGGACCAGCCGCACCGTCCATGACTGCGGCGCCTAAGACCGCGCGGCTAATCCCACGCGTCTAAGGTTTGCTCTTGCCCCATTCACGAATGAAGGTTGGAAAGAATTGACGCTAGTGTGCATCTGTGAGAACAGATACTAACATTAAATCATCTCCACAACCCAGACTAAATGAAACGAGCGTATGGCATCGTTGGCCGCCAAGTGCAAGTTTTATTGCAGTCGACGCCGCATTGGGCGACTTGGGCGCTGGTGATGAGTATGAAATGATGATGACAACAACACCCAGTCCCCGACTGGAGAAAACCTCCAACACGGCCGGGAACCGAACCCGGGCCCGCTGCATGGGTGTTGAGCACGCTACCACCCAGGTAAGCAGGCGGACCAGTCCAGACGAAGGGGCTGATAAACCATCTTACATTCTGATCTCAAAGCCGATGTTAGAATTTTTATGAGGAGATAGGTGTCTGGGATTTGATATTTTGCAACATTTCATGTACAAGAGATGTATTTGAAATGCGAATACGATTAGACATCAGCTGCACAACTTATTACTGCCACATGAAAATTTATGCCGGACCAGTGCTGGGACCAGGATTTCCTGCTTATCGCGTGTGGCCGCCTTAACCACTCCGGCTACCCACACACACCTGCCGGACTGATCCAAACCTCTATGTCACCATGCGTAAACGACTTGTTCTCACTCATACTGTGATTCCCATACAGGGAGAGACTTTTCTTATTGTCGTCGGATTCTCTCTCGGCATGCCTGAAGGACATTGCATAGTACCATACGGACACTAAAATACAGACACTGCAGAACTGTGTTTCTAGTGTACTCTATGTACCGTGAAACAAGGCTGTAGGCATTCTCTCTGCCTGTCTTCATTTACAGACTGCGATCAGTTCTAGAATAGTGATCAAGCGTTTCGAGTCCTTATCAGGAAGGCATAACAATAGATATCGAACTAATTCAGACAGTCGAGTCTAGGGTTGTAACAGGTCAATGTTTCTCATACGAAAGTGTGACGCAAATGATTTGGGGAGGAAATGGTATCCATGACAGAAAGGTGATATTGTTCTCGCGTAAACCCAATGAAAAAACTTAGGAAACTGGTTGTTGAGCAACGCTGTGCCATAATTCTGCTCTCGCCATCAAATTTCTCACACAGCAATAATGGCTAAAATGTAAGTGATACTCGGGCGCGTGCTGAAGCACATAGACACAAAGGCAATGGAAACACTTTTGTCACATGGTAACTGGTCGCAGTAATACATAAACGCTTGACATGGTCCACCGTGCACAGCTATCTGAAACGTCTGTTCTGCACATGAACGCTGACACACCACGAAAGAACTGCATTGCATTGTTCTTTTATAAAAAAAAGCCTATGCTTTTTCATTGCCTCAACTGAAATAATATTTACACTCAATTTAGAGATATTTTCAATGACCAGAAATAACCGCTGCATAAATAAATACGAATGCAAATGTTCGTTTGTTGGAATCGTATACATCCGAAAGTGCTTCACCGATTGCTTTTAAATAAGACCAATACTGCATTCTAATACACCCGTGTTTTTATGTTCCTACTAGAATTCCATCTGTTGTATCTATCTGTAAATAAATAAATAAAATATAATGTGTAATTCGTAAACATTTAATGCAAGAAACCTAAAAAGTTCTTGACCGAATAACTTGAAATTTATGGACAATATTCTAATTTTTAAGCAATAATGTACAGGTATTCTGTGTTAAAACCAACTGCAAGAAAGAAGATGCTGTGCTGTGTACAATCAATTGTTACAACAGGTTTATGCAGTCATTCTAAGCGACATCAGTTCCCAATCAAGATTTAGTTTCCCGTAACAGTAAACGAGGGTCAATATGAGAGGGAGGGAGGAAGAAGAAATGGTCAGAGGGGGGAGGGGGTGGTTGGACATAGGGATGGGGAGAAGGACGAAATGGGCAGACAGGGGAAGATTAGGGGATTGAGGGAGAGTGTGTAAGAGGTGATGGACAGTGAGAGGGTTAGGAGGTAACAGGATGGGGGAGGAGATCGATACAGAGAAGGGAGAGAAGGAAATGGACAGAGGACAAGGGAGCGTCGCCAAATTATGTACCAAGCACTTCACATCTACACTTGCCTACTGGGAACCGGCAGTGGACTCCCTGCGTTTGCGGTGGTGCCGTGACTGAAGAGTGAGGACTGGTGGTGAATGGTGTCGCATAATGGTCAACAATGAACAACAGATGACCACCGTTGGCGAGCGTGGGGGGGGGGGGGGGGGACCTGAGAGAGGTCCCATTCTTTCAATTTTTTGGAAAGGCACAGCAGTGTTACTCTTGGCCTGTTGTTATGAGGAGCTATCGGGTATTACTACTGGTAGCAGCTGGTAGTGACTGAGGGAACTCTGACACACAGCAGTATGTAACGAACACCCTGTGTTCTCACGTGTCACATCTCAAGTGACAGTGCAATTTTTCACCAGGAGTGCTGGGCCACACACGACACCTGTGTCTGTGCACTGTCTGCCCGATGCTGCAGTAGTCCTGTGACCAGCAACATCCCCACACCTGTCCCTGACAGAGCACGTCTGGGACCAGTCCGGATGTCAGCTCTGCGCCAGTGTCAGTATTTAGGTATCGAGGATCTGTTACGACAATTGTGGGAAAGCTTGCCTCAGGATAGAATAGAATGGTTTTATGATGTTCTTCTTCACCGTATCAGTGCACGCATCCAGACCACAGTGGGTGCGATGTCATACTGACAAGTGGGCTCGTACTGGAAAATTCTTTGAAAATGTGAGTTAACTTTTTAATTGTTGAAATAATATGACATGTCATCTCACTGCATGAAGTTTCGTTTTCTCTCCACATGCTTCAAGTTTTTTGTCTGACTTCCTGACACTTCAATTTATATTAGACTAGCTGTTCACTTCCACTCATTGCTGTGGCTCAGTTTGGTTAAATGGAAAAGAAAGAAAAGGGGAAGCGCACTTCTCTAATATGCATGGGAATTGGATGTACATCCTAATTTCTTTCTCTCCCCTGTCTCAGTGCATCCACTCCTCCCCCTCTCTTTGTCCATCTCCTCCTCCTTCCCCTTTCTCCGTTCATCACCTCCTCCCACCTGTCACTGTGCATTTCCTGCTTCCCATATCTCTGTCCATCTCCTCCTTTCCTTTCTCTACACCATTTCCTCCCACCCCTATATTCACCTCCACTCCCCCCCCCCCATATCTGCTCTTGAGCCTTCTTTTTTTTTTTTTTTTTTTTTTTTTTTTTACAATCGTATTGACCAACTAGGATCACATTAACAATTTCAGTTCCTCTTCTTCCTTTGTTGTTGTTTCCTATTTTTCCAGTATTCCCTCATTTTCTCCCCATGAAGTTCTTCCTTTCTTCTGTCCATGTTGTTTCCGATTTTTTATTTCTTCTGCTTTGAAAGCCTTCCAAATTTAATATTTTGTTTTTAAAACGGTTTCTTTCTGCTACTTCTGATTCTTTGATGTTGTTTCTTTCAAGATCTTTTCTTACTTCTGTAATCCATGCTATTGTCGATTTCTTCTTCCAGAAATATAGGAGTATTTGTTTTGTTAGTCTATTTCCATCCATTTGGTAGAGATGTCCAAAAAAGGTTAATCTTCGTTTGGCCATTACTTCAGATATTTTCTCTATATTTTTGTAGATCACCTCATTACTTCTTATTTTCCAACCATCTGCAGTTTTCATTGCACCCATTATTTTTCTAATAATCCTTCTTTCCAGTAACTCTAATTTTTCCATCTTATAGTTCATCATTAGACATTCAGATCCATACAAACATTCTGGTCGAACCACTGTGGTGTAGTGTTTTAGTTTTGTTTTTCTAGATATACATTTCTTATTGTAAATATTTTTGGTCAAACCATATGCTCTTTCCATTTTGTTAATTCTTACGTCTATTGCAGATTTTTCTATTCCATTTTGTTGTATAGTTTCTCCAAGATATTTAAATTTATTTACTCACTCTATTTTACCTATTTGTGTTGCTATGTATTTTGGTGCATTTTTTATATTTGTCATGAATTTTGTTTTTTCAGCTGAAATTTTGAGACCAGTTCTGTTCGCTAAAATTTCCAGAATGTTTATTTGAGTAACTGCTTCTGTCAGGTTTTCTGAAAGTATTGCAAAATCATCTGCAAAAGCCATGCAGTTTACCTTAATTCCATTTATTTTCCTTCCCAGAGTTATTGGTTCAATTTTGTGATTTTTTAGCTCTGAATTCCAGATCCTTACAATTTTTTCTAAAACACAGTTAAATAGTAAAGGTGATAAACCGTCACTTTGTCTAACATCAGTTTTACTTCAAAAACCTTCTTTACTATTAATGAAAACTTACATTCTGGTGGAGTATTCTCATCGTAAGACTAGTAGTGGAATAAAGCCGAAGTGATGCCAGTCTGCATTGTTGCCAAATTTATTCAATATGGCGGCTTTTCCTGATGCCATCTCCCTGGATTGAAGATGTGGCAACGTCGCGTTGTTGTTGTCACTACTCCCACTTCTCCCCCCTCCCTCACTTCTCCTTCCCTCTCCCACATCCCTCCCTCCCCTCCCCCACTTTCCCTCCCCTCCAGCACTGGTGAATTGGTGAGAGAAAGACTCAATCTGTGCTGAGGAAGGACATAAGGTACTCTCTTGGGAACTGTGCTCATTATTTATATGCCTAGTATCCTGCTGGAAGAATTTTCTATGTTTTGGTGGGAAAACTGAACTGCCAATTCAGCTATAGCCTCGCTGCTTGAAATTCAGATTACCACAACTGTTCGAAATTGGTGGGATAGTAGAGAAACACTCATCTGAAAAAAAACTGTCCACAGATAGAAAAACGCTCAGAAATTGATAACTGAAACAAAACCATAATCTTGGCGACACATCGGAAAACGATTTGTAACTCACGGCATATCGCAGAAAACTTCGAATTGCTCTCAGAAAAACATCTGGAAAACTTTGATGAAAAAAAAAAACACCTTTTCTAATGCTACATTGCTTAATACAGGTATGGGAACTTCGTCTGCACAGTTATAGAAATGCACATAGAAAAATCAACTCGAAATATTGGCCCAGCTCTTAATGCACTACGTAGTGTTAAAAAGAAAATTAAATATCAGAAATGTTGCCCTCTTTTTCTAAACGCACGCATAGAAAATCGTACTTATCACGATACGCAGTACTAAAGACCCAAAAACACATTTAAATTCGCCCACAGATCACGTAAAAACACGCAAACATACTGCAGAAAATCGCAATGCACGTGCGAGCTGTTGGGCTCCCCCTCCACGTGGTGGCTGATGCGCCGTGCTGCAACCTGGTGGCCAGGGAAAAAACCGCTGCATAGGACTCTTGTATTTGTCCATCCTGTCTTCAACGTGGTACCTGCTCGAGCCTTTTGTCTCTCTACCTGCTAGCGGCCCACAATGTCCCTGCTTGTGTGTGTGTGTGTGTGTGTGTGTGTGTGTGTGTGTGTGTGTTTGTGTGTTTTCGTCCCTTGCCTCCTCTGCCGTGTATGACTGCCTTTCACAAATTATCCAAAACATGCCTCATGTCTCTTGACGACCTAACTGGACTCCTAATTGGAAACAAGTGTACAGTATCTCCCAGAACGGCCAGGGGGTGCCTTAACAATACACAGTGGCACTTGTGGACATGTCTTCGAGCATACCTAGAAAACTTAGACCCATAGCTTTGTGTGGAACAGAACAAACTATTTTACTATCAGGGATGATACTGATCTATTTTCTAAGAAGGACAATGGAACCAGAACCACCCAGAAGAAGCTGACGGGTCTTCTATGCTGGAGGAACTCATAACTTTGTCTGAAACACTGCAATTTATCTCATTGCCAGAGGCGATAGTGATCTACCAGATCCTTCTAAGAAGACATATGCTCTCAACAGTTTCCAGACCACCCACTAGAAGTCTGCAGGTCTCTCTATGCCAGGAAAACTGAGGCTGTAGCTTTGTCTGAAACATAACAAAATATTCCACTGTTGAAGACGATACCGACTCCTTCCAGGGAGAAGATATTTCCCTGCTTACAAAGAAGACTCGACCTACCCAGGAACTGAAGCAGGCATTTGCTTCCTCTATGGGAACTTGCAGTTTTGTCTGAAGTATGGCAATTTATCTCGACAGCAATCTACCGGCACTTCTAAGAAGGGGACCACCCAGTAGAAGCCACAGCTTCAAAGACAATTGCTCAGAGTTCCTGCAATCGTATTGGCTGCCGCCAAAACTGGGGGAGGAGCTTGATGTTACATAAGCCCCACCCCTTCCGCAGTCACCTTCATTCTGCCTTGCCTTGGTCTGCAGCTGTGATTGTTTGCCTCTCTGTAATCGTCATGAAGCATTCTTCACCCACCGGCAGTGCCAGCGGCAAATTCCCGAGACTGGACGTAGAAGAACTGCCTTATAAGTATATATTTTCGTCTTAAACTAATAGCTGATGTGTTTTTTCGTTAAAACCGGTTTCATAGCAGTTATGAGGACCAAGTAGCTCTATATAGTTTCCTAATTTCAGATCGAATTTCGTATCTGTGTGCTTGTTTATTTGTAAGCTTTTTTTTTATTTCCGTAGCTCGAAAATTTCGTTAAAACGACTACTGTACGTGTGAACGAGTGCTGTTTTGTAATTTAATAACAGATGGCTCACATTTAGTGGCTCTCAGATATTTAGTTGCTGCTTGTGTTTTTTGCGTCGCTGTTCATTAAAACGAGTTTTGCACCAAGCGCGTACCAGGAACTGAGCTCAAGTAGCTCTTTGTATTTTCATTAAAACAACTGTAGCGCTTAGAGACTTTACACAGAAGCGGGGAACAAAGTGGAATAGGCACGTGTATTCAAATACAGAGATATGTAAACAGAATACGGCGCTGCGTTCGGCAATGCCTATATAGGACAAAAAGTGTCTGGCACAGTTGTTAGATCCGTTACCGCTGCTGCAATGGCAGGTTATCAAGATTTAAGTGAGTTTGGACGTGGTGTTATAGACGGCGCACGAGCGATAGGACACAGCATCTCGGAGGTAGCGATGAAGTGGGGGTTTTTCTGTACGACCATTTCACGAGTGTACCGTGAATATCAGGAATCCGGTAAAACATCAAATCTCCGACATCGCTGCGGCCGGAAAAAGATCCTTCAAGAACGGGACCAATGACGACTGAAGAGAATCGTTTAACGTGACAGAAGTGCAGCTCTTCCGCAAACTGATGCAGATTTCAATGCTGGGCCATCAACGAGTATCAGCGTGAGAGCTTTTGGAGCCGAAGGCCCACTCGTGTACCCTTGATGATTGCACGAGACAAAGCTTTATGCCTCGCCTGGGCCCATCAACACAGACGTTGGGCTGTTGATGACTGGAAACATGTTGCCAGGTCGGACGAGTTTCAAATTGTATCGAGCGAATGGATGTGTACACATATGGAGATAACCTCATGAATCCATGGGCCCTGCATGTCAGCAGGGGACTGTTCAAGTTGATGGAGTGTCTGTAATGGAGTGGGACGTGTGCAATTGGAGTGATATGGGACCCCTGATACGTCTAGATACAACTCTGACAGGTGACGCGTACGTAAGCATCCTGTCTGATCACCTGCATCCATTTGTGGCCATTGTACATTCTGACGGACTTGGGCAGTTCCAGGAGGACAATGCGACAACCCACACGTCCAAAATTGCTAGAGAGTGGCTTCTGAATTTAACTACTTCCGCTGGCCACCAAACTCCCAAACATAAACATTATTGAACATATCTAGGATGTCTTGCAGCATGCTGTTCAGAAGAGAGCTCCACCCCCGCGTACTCTTTCGGATTTATGGCCAGCCCTGCAGGATTCATGGTGTCAATTCCCTCCACCACCACTTTCAACATTAGTAGAGTCCATGTCACGTCGTGTCACTTCTACTTGCTCGTGGGAGCCCTACACGATATTACGCAGGTGTACCAGTTTCTTTGGCTCTTCAGTGTAGTAGCATTTTGTGCACGTTTTCTTAAAACTACTACTGTGCGTTCGGGTCGGTGTATTCTCGTTCGTTATTTGTAATTTAGCATCACATAGCTCTATATATTTTCGTCACTGCATTGTCGTTAACGAGTTCGGTTTTCCGTTAAAACGGGTACTGTCAATGTAAACGACTGGTATTTCCTAATTTGATGATGAGGAAGCTTTATTTATCTTCATTAAAACGAGAGCAGTGTGTGTGTGTTTGTGTGTGTGTGTGTGTGTGTGTGTGTGTGTGTGTGTGTGTTTAATCGAGTGTTATTAGCAGTCTGTGTTTTCCAATTCTTTTTTTCTTTTTGTTACAGCATTCATTAACGAAAAATTGGATGAGCTAATTCGGGAACTGGAGGCTGAATGAGGGTCGGTTGTTGGGGGCTACGCAGTCCCTTTACATCATGGAATAGCCTCGAGGTGCGATTCCATGGTACAACAGCCATGTAAGTACATGGTATAGTGTCCAAATTTCGTCGTATAATCTAATGACACAAAATGGTTCAAATGGCTCTGAGCACTATGCGACTTAACTTCTGAGGTCATCAGTCGCCTAGAACTAATTAAACCTAACTAACCTAAGGACATCACATATATCCATGCCCGAGGCAGGATTCGAACCTGCGACCGTAGCGGTCGCTCGGTTCCAGACTGCAGCGCCCAGAACCGCACGGCCACTTCGGCCGGCTAATGACACAAAAAGCTTACAATTCTTTTTCTAGATGATCTCGATGCGAATGATGTGATGTTGAAGAGCGAACAGTCTCCTTTGCTGTCCTATAGGTCTAAATACATAAAAACGAGGTTTTGTAGAAAATTTAGATAAAGTTTCCAAATCTTATTTTCTGTTGTTCTTGTTACAGTGTCCATAGATCAACCACAGTATGAGGATGGTGAGATGGAGCTCCCTGAACCCCAGTCTCCCATAACTTAATGGGTGGTTGAGATGGGACGTGAGCAGGAGTATTGCGAACCCCATTCTCCTCTAATGCCTGGCCTGGAACACCAAGTCCCAGGCGATACAAGCATCTGGGGCGAAGTGTCGTCTTGGGGAACTTGGGAAGTAAGTAATTATTATTATTATTGTTATTATACACTGAAGGAACAAAGTAACTTCTGATCAGACAGAATAGGCATATTATAAGCGAGACAGAACAGTTCAAGTTCCTAGGCGTTCGGATAGATAGTAAGCTGTTGTGGAAAGCCCATGTCCAGGATCTAGTTCAGAAGCTAAATGCTGCTTTATTTACCATTAGAACAGTATCTGAAATAAGTGACACTTCAACACGAAAAGTAGTCTACTTCGCATATTTTCATACGCTTATGTCGTATGGTATTATTTTTTGGGGTAATTCTTCTGATTCAAAAAGGATATTTTTGGCTCAAAAACGGGCTGTTCGGGCTATATGTGGTGTAAGTTCGAGAACCTCTTGTCGACCCTTACTCAAAAATCTGGGAATTCTGACATTGCCCCCACAGTATATATTTTCTTTAATGTCGTTTGTTGTTAGCAATATTAGCCTATTCCCAAGAGTTAGCAGCTTTCACTCAGTTAATACTAGGCAGAAATCAAATCTGCATGTAGAATGCACTTCCTTGACTCTTGTGCAGAAAGGAGTGCAGTATTCTGCTGCATCCATTTTCAATAAGCTACCACAAGAACTAAAAAATCTTAGCAGTAGCCCAAACTCTTTTAAGTCTAAACTGAAGAGTTTCCTGATGGCTTACTCCTTCTATTCTGTCGAGGAGCTCCTGGAAGAGCTAAAAAATTAAGCAAAGTCCAGTGTTACATTGTCGATTTTCTTCATTTAAACTTACGACTTGTCACCTGAATATGTTTTTTTTATATTTCATTTTATCTGTTTCTAATATCGTGTTATAATTTCATGTATTGACTCGTTCCATAACCATGGAGACTTCTCCTTAATTTGGTCCCACGGAACAATAAATAAATAAATAAATAAAAATAAATAAATACCTGAGTAATATCATGCAGCGCCCCGCGAGTATGTAGAAGTGTCGCTACACAACGTGGCATGGACACGACTAATGCCTGAAGTAGTGCTGGAGGGAACTGACACCATGAATACTGCAGGACTGCCTGTAAATCCGCGAGAGTACGAGGGGGTGGAGATTTCTCCTGAACAGCATGTTGCACGGCATCCCAGATATGCTCAATAAGTTTATGTTTGGGAGTTTGGTGGCCAGCGGATGTGTTTAAACCCAGAACGTTCCTGGAGCCATTCTATAGCAATTCTGGATTTATGGGGTGTCATACTGTCCTGCTGGAACTGCCGAAGTCTGTCGGAATGCACAATGGACATGAATGCATGCAGGTGATGAGACAGGTATGTGTCACCTGTCAGAGTTATATCTAGAGGCATCAGGGGTCCTATATCACTCAAACTGCGCATTCCCCATACCATTACAGAGCGTCCCCTGTTGGAATTCAGGGTCCATGGCTTCATGAGGTTGTCTCCATACCCGTGCACTTACATCCACTCGATACAACTTGACTCGTCTGACCAGGCAGCATGTTTCCAATCATCAACAGTCCAATGTCGACGTTGACGGGCCCAGGCGACACGTAAAGCTTTGTATCGTGCAATCAAGGATACACGAGTGGGCCTCCAGCTCAGAAAGCCCATATCGATGATGTTTCATTGAATGATTCACACGTTGACACTTGTTGATGCCTCAGCATTTGAAATCTGCAGCAATTTGCGGAAGGGTTGCACTTCTGTCCTGTTGAACGATTCTCGTCAGTCGTCGTTGGTCCCGCTCTTGCAGGATCTCTTCCCGGCCGCAGCGATGTGGGAGATTTGTTGTTTTACCGTATTCCTGATATTCATGGTAAACTTGTGAAATGGTCATACGGGAAAATCCCCTCTTCATCGCTACCTCGGAGATACTATGTCCCTTAGCTGGTGCGCCGACCATAACACCAGGTTAAAACTCACTTAAATCTTTATAACCTGCCATGGTAGCAGCAGTAACCGATCTAACAACTGCACAAGACACTTCTTGTCTTATATAGGCGTTGCCGACCGCAGCGGCGTATTTTTCCTGTTTACATCTCTGTATTTGAATATGCATGCCTGTAGCAGTGTGTTTTGCACTTCAGGGTATATAATCAGTGTGTATAACTAGCAGTAGTAGAAGCATGTGAATATACTAACTTATTGGTTCCCTCTTCACAGTTACAACATCACAGTTTGCTGTGGCTCGGATGCCTAGGCAGGTGGATACACCAGCAAAACAGTCCCTTCCAGCATGGCCCACCCTGCAGGACGAGGCTTGCAGCTGCACAGGCCACTGCCACTGCCTCCGCTGCCGCAGCCCCCACCACCGCAGCTCCTGCTGCCCCTGCCACCACCCCCACCCTGCTCTGGCGTCCGTGGGAGACGTTACCGCCGGTTGGTGGACACCACCACCTCCACCTCCACCTCAACTGTCCAGAGGAGGGACAGGCGCTACTGCTGATACATCCCATCAGACCGCATCGCCCCAGTCCAGTTGCTCCCACTTCAGAAGAGTGTTTCTCTACCATCCCACCAATTTCCACCAGTTGTGGTTATCTGAATTTCAAGCAGCGAGCCTATAGCTTAATTGGCGGCTTACTTTTCCCACCAAAATATAGGAAATTATTCCAGCAGGATACTAGGCATATAAACAACGAGCACAGTTCCCAAGAGAGTACCTTATGTCCTTCCTTAGCACAGATTGAGTCTTTCTCTCACCAATTCACCAGCGGTGGAGGGGAGGGAAAGTGGGGGAGGGGAGGGAGGGATGTGGGAGAGGGAAGGAGAAGTGAGGGAGGGGGGAGAAGTGGGAGTAGTGGAAACAACAACGCGACGTTGCCACATCTTCAATCCAGGGAGATGGGGTCAGGGAAAGCCCCCATATTGAATAAATTTGGCAACAGCGCAGCTGGCATCACTTTGGCTTTATTCCACTACTAGTCTTACGATGAGAAAATTCCTACAGAACGTGAATTTTCAACTAGGACCGTCAGCAGCGTCCTACCCAACAGATAACCAGTCATAGTGTTTCTGTGGTCGGCAGCAGCTCCTTCTCCCATCGGAATAGTGATCAACACGAGTTTGGTAACGTCATGCCAGAGTTAAACTACGTGATTATTGAGGAAGCTCTTGACCAGTGAATCGCATTAGCGCGAATTGAGAAATCAGCAGAAGGGACCAAAGACCCAGTAGGGTTTCTGAGAGCGCGCCTTCCCCAGCTGGAGAGGGAGCTCACTCGCGTTATAAATGATCCGCGGTACCCCTCCATTGAGTGCAGTGCAGCGCTGTGCTGCGAGCTCACCCTGTATTCATCCTATTGCCGATGTACATTTTTATACAGTTAGAATTTGAAATTCAGGTTAACTCTGGCATTAGTTAACCTGCAATTGTCAAACTTGATGGAATCATTTGCCATATTCCCTTTTCTATTGGTCTGAAATGCAAGTACGATGAATGTGGACCTCTTCAGTTGGATAGAGGTTTTTAATAGCCTGCATCTATCGCCTTGTAGTCGGAAGAGCTGAGTGCTCGAAAAGCTGCCGTAAAAAGGAAAGTTGATGGTTCAAGTACCGTGTGTAACATGCACGAGATAAATTTTAGCTACAGTGAAACGAGAGGAAATTATACCTCTAACAGTTATAAACATTATCTATTCGACATACGAAAAAACAGTGAAATAAATGATGATAAATATTAATTATTTATATAATATTTTATGATGTAATTGGACTTATCGATGTGTATCACACAAAGATAATGATAATTGCAAGTTCCTTTTATGATCTGCGTTTGTCTTCCTTTGTTTTTACCTTTTGTTGGTTGGCTTTTGTACGTTGCGGACGCAAGACGCATATCAAACTGAGGTCTGTTAAGAAATTGTAATTATTTGTTAATTATTATTTGAGAATAGAATTCATTATTATTATAAATATCAGTGAATAATTATTTGTAACTTTAATTCCTCTCTCGAGAAGCATTATCTGTGTTAATTATTTCTTTCCACTGCAAGGAGCGCAGCCATTGATGGCAGTGATTTGTATCGCGTTTTTATCTGTGTTTCTTACGAAAGTATCAAAGGTTTGCTTGATGAAAATTAGTCTAAATAGTGCACAATATGAAAGCAAAGTTTAATAAGCCTTTCAAATACTTATCCTGTTAAAAGGAAATTTGCTCTAACAATAGAAAGTCTCTATCAATTGTCCGCCGCCATCTCAACAATTATCTCAGCGGCAAATTCAAATTACGCAACTCTGCAGACATAAATGCCGAAAGTAATAAAAATGTGTAAAAATAAATGTGCGCCGGTGGTCCCGAACTCATTTTAATGAAAATAATTCGAATCAGATTGGTTGTTTTAAAAAACAGTGCTCATAGCACGATCCATATAACAAGCTTTCTTGCTGATGTATGGAGCCGAAATTAATTACGCACGAGTTGCGAAGAATATTGTTTCAGGTAATATACGTCAGTATTGTGCGCGGCTGATATTCGGTGGTTTTAATGATCATTTTGCTGAAGATAACTGTTTCCATCACAATCAATAGTTGTATAGAATGTGTTGTATGAACTGTGATTTAGTCACACTTCCACCACTTACAGACAACACTTTAACACAACGTTAACTTGGAGTTCTTTAGCAACTTGACCAAATCTTTAGCCGGGAGAAAAATTATTTAGTGATTACTCACTGTAATAAACTAAGATTATCATTTTCATTTACAAATTAGTTAAATACCAAACCACTGAACAACGCAGCGAACGCCACACGTGGCATTCAGAACTTCTAAAAGCTTCAAACGCTCCTCATCTGATACAGCGATTTGTGGGGTTTTCCATGTTATTTTATCGATGGCGATCCATTCGCCCTTTGAGCTCCTTGAATGTATGAGTTTGTTTGTATCAGAATAAATTCCTGTTTAGCATTCGTCATATGTGTTCAAAGTGTCCCATAAGCACTTTTAGAGGTATACATGCTGTAAATCTCCTGTACTCTACCACCGTTCTACACAGTGGCTCGTCTATAAACCATCCAGCATTTTCTAAACCATTCAAATCCGGAGAAGAAGCTGAGACATACGTTTCAAGATTTGATGCTGTACCTACACGGCGGGTGTGGTCAATCTCGACCTCGTTAAGTTCATATCGTGTCTCATGAAACAGAAACGTAAGAGCATTACGTACAGGGTTCGATGCCACTGCAGCAAAACCATACCTTTTCCTAAATAATCCATCAAGATATACGAAACTCTGCACAGGAGGATTAAAGCGTCTTGTTGTTGGATGACAATCTTAATTTCATCATTCTTGTTAAACAAGGTTGAGGTATAAGGTTTATGCAAGAAGTATGCCTTACGTATAATATGCTCATCATATTCTATCGGGTTAGTTATATCAAATGAGGTCATTGTGAGTTTTCAAACCTACTGTTTTAAGAAACTTGTAATTCGCACATATTATCACCGTGATGCTCGCTTGTGAAGCGCAGCGCTCTGAGTTGTGTGCAGCGGTTTTACACCTTATGCCCATCCTGTCTTAGTTGGCAATTCGTGGTCGCTGGGAATCTGGAGGCTGCTTCAAGTCCTGATGGGTTGAAAGTCGCCACCACTGCCGGTCCCCGGCGGGTTCCAGCAGGTTGAAGGTCTGCACGTCAGAGATCATTAAGAGGCCCCACTTTAGATGTAATTGAACGATGAATTCGTCACCGTCAAAGTCGACAATATGATTATCCCGATCCACAATACACAGCTCCAGATAGTCCTATGTCTGAACTGTTACCAGAAAATATATAACCTTGGTAGGGATCTCAACTATGTTATATCCAGTTCCAGTTGATAGAAGGAATCCGTAAATTGTATGAATCAATCCAGTGTTCAGATACAAGTTTGTTGCAATGTTACATTCGACACAGATTGTATTGACAGGAAATATGCCACAGACTAACCAGATCTGTAAAATTTATTAGGATCCTTCTTCAAAACGTGTCCTTTTGTGAAACCCTGTAGCTGCCCTATTGAGCCCTCTGTTTGGAATCAATCGTTTCATTCAGTATATTTAGTTCGGATTTAAGTGTATTGATGTTTCCACGTAGCACAATTCCTATTCCAGACTGTTTTAAAATGCCATTTAAATCATCAGTGTCGTATGCACAAGATACTATTTCCACAATTTCCTTTCTACCAATAATTTCCAGGTGATGTTTATTGTTAGCCTCTGTGACATTCGGAATGCTGTTGTGAGTCTCCAGTCCAATTAGCACTGCACTCCACTCCCCTTGCTTAAATCAATCGGAGGGAAGTAATTCACACGTAATAGGTACTGACGATCATTCTATTAAAATCAGAATATACCACATTGCATCTGAACCTCAACTGACCAGTGGATGCTTAATGCATCTCTTTATAAATGCTTCTCCATAAACGTTAAGAGGACCATGATGCACAGATGCCCACACAGGTAAGTATTAAAGTCATGGAAGCGATGAAAATTGTAGAACACACGGAATAGTAGACGTTATTTGTATTTTTACAAACATACGCCACCCAGTGGATTCCTGGTCCCCCAGAGATATCTGAATTCACATTCTCTACATTTCCACATAGTTTTTGATAATTTATCCCACTTAAACACACCATGGAATCTTGGAATGCTGAATTTTTTCCCAACAAACTTGAGGAGTTAGCTAGAAGTAATTTGTTTTTAAGTTATATAGAGACCTAGTCCTTTCTTGTATGGGTTCAGGCATGGTCCTTTTCTGATGACTGCTGTTTCCATCATGCGGTCATGTTTTCCCGTTTCTTGTAGCTGCTCCTGGGAGTTGTGTGCTTTCTTCACTGCTGCAGCAGCACCAGCTGTTGAAGCCTTCGCCGAGAAACCTGCGAGTTCACGAATGAGGAAGGGATAGATCCACCTGATGTCTTGGGTATCATCTGAACCTGTGGTGCTTTAACGGCTCCTTTCTGCTTCAGAGGGCTGTTAGCTGTTTACGTCGCTGTCAGGATACAGTTTTTTAAACACTCCTGCCCTGGCTTTTTCTTCTTCATCGTTGTCTTCTTCTTATTCCTCAGTGCACGATGTGTGGCATTCCTGACTTGCTAGAAATTTATGTCCAAGCTCAACTTAATGTTACCATGCTTGGTTTTATCAACTAGAAATTCTGCAATGCGCTGCCCTATACTAATATCCGTTCTCGCATTGGCTTTAACAGCTAACTTTCGATCTCCAGCGTGACATCCTTTGGTCTTTATGATTCGCACTTGCAGTCTCACGTTCTAAACACGCGCCATCAAGCAAGTTTTCGCATTGGCTTTAACAGCTAACTTTCGATTTCCAGCGTGACATCCTTTGGTCTTTATGATTCGCACTTGCAGTCTCACGTTCTACACACGCGCCATCAAGCAAGTTTTCGCATTGGCTTTAACAGCTAACTTTCGATCTCCAGCGTGACATCCTTTGGTCTTCATGATTCGCACTTGCAGTCTCACGTTCTACACACGCGCCATCAAGCAAGCTAACTTTCGATCTCCAGCGTGACATCCTTTGGTCTTCATGATTCGCACTTGCAGTCTCACGTTCTACACACGCGCCATCAAGCAAGTTTATCCCCTCACCATTACCAGCCATACGGTTTTCGTGCTTTGCTCCAGGTCTACAATAGTTATACCCCAGAATGTGCAATTCAACTGTAAGTTTGTCAAGCGTACCACCACCACCTCCTATAATGTGTCTTGTGTCATGTGTGTTATGCTACTGTGCTGGTTGCGCCCTGTTCACCCTATTATGTAGCAAATCGTCAGCATCAGTCCAGCTGTTTTGTGTTGCAGGTAAACCAAGCCATTTATTAGTGCCCTATTCCCTTGATGTCTTATGACACACTCTATGAGAAACGCATGTAGTTCTGAGCTCTTCTGAAGTTCGTCTGTGTAAAATTTTAGTGCCATTGCTATCCTTTAGGATGCAAGTACTACGATTTGTTCTCTGCAATTAGGAAACTGTGAATTATCTTACTCGACCAGTTTGGGAGGTATAACTTCTCAAATGCTATCTCATGTTTTGAGACACTTACCGAGTCACTTACATTAAATGTCTGTTTACATGGATGTTACTACAATATAGTCCATGAGTCCATTAACACAAACATCGATTGATCTCATTATTATTGTGCTATATTTCGCTTGATTGGACTGTGGAATATGTTCATTTGTATGAAATGTGAAGATTAAATTTACATCCACATTTGACGTTTTATTTCTATGTTTAGGCCTTCAGGTGGGAGAATGCTGAATAGTGATGTACTTCACACCGTTGCATTACGGTCTTCATTTACCTATTGTAAAACTATACGCTGTGGTCGGTTTGAAGGTTGTTATTGTGTGCAACAATCCCTTCCTGTTTTAACAGATAATGCCCAACCGAATTTAGAGTGTGTATCAATATCCATTAAAATACATTTGAATCCATTATTCGCATGCGAATATTCCCTCATGTCTACAGGATCTGCCTATCATAAGTTATCCAAACATTTGATTATGGGATGTTTATGAGGGTACGTTTTACGTGCTAGTTTGTGCAGTTATCGAACTACTATCTTTATTCTTAGTCGGCTACATGTATCCCTCTAAGCACGTGAAACAATCTCGTTTGAATGAGCAATATTAGCAGCAGCAGCTGGTGCCATGAGCAGTCATAGTCGGTCTGTTGGCTCATTGAGATCGTAGGTCGTTGAAGTATATTCACTCTGGGGGTCGACTGCTGATTTTTTTGGTGTTGGATGGCATTACCATCGCCAATGCTCTATTGAGTATCTAATACAGGTCTTATAATCGTTTTGTATTTCTCTCTGCATCGGTTTCCCGCTTTCCTTTGTGCACCAGTCATTTGCAGTATTTCACCATACGTTTTCAGACTTTTGGGAGAATACGTTACGTACTTTAGGGGATTTAGGAAAATGAGTTTCAATAGACATGACGTTCTTTGAAATTCTCTGTCGTCTATCTGTATTGTTTTTTTCATTTAAAATTATAGGCTACGTGCGTTAGATGTATGGTTTTTCACCGCTGCACTGAATATCTTGTCTAACATAGTATTGCTCTTCTGGTTAATGAAATCGGCAACTTCGTCATCATTCTGTAATTTCGCTGAGTGTTCATCGAAAGACTCAACATTTGGTTTAAAAGTCAGTGTCTGCACTCGATCTAAATGTCCTAGTCTTAGCAACCATAACCTCTCTCAAACTGCCTTTTGTGCACTGGTGACTTTATACGTAGCTGACATATTTTTATATTCTAAGCACGCTGTTCCACAGGCTGATTCTCACATCTTTCCAATTCCATCAACCATTATAGTTAAACCGTTTACATTCTTTTCAAGTGGAGTAACCCTAGTATCTGCTCACTGATCAGTCTCCGAAAGGTCTGGATATACATCTCTAGATGCTTCACTTTACATTTGAGGGGAAGAAATTTTTGATCTACGTATAGACGACTTCCGTGCGTACGCATACGCATCCTCTTGGATGGAGTGCCAGGCATGTGAGCATATTTGCCTAATTTGCCTATGTATACTATCGTACCCACCTCTCCCATATCGATATATATACTCCTGGAAATTGCGCCTATGCGCCTATGCTTAAATTTGCCTATGTATACTATCGTACCCACCTCTCTCATATCGATATATATACTCCTGGAAATTGCGCCTATGAGCCTATGCTTACTATCATTCATTTTGCTTGTTTTATCAACAACAAGAAACCAATACTGTGTGTAATTCCAGCAACCTCAGTCGAATAGTTTTCTGGAATATTGGTAACGACCTTTGTATATTAGATGAGTATTTATACGTTATATATGTTAAAAATACATAGCCCTTGTCTGTCCGAATGTTCGTTAGAGTATTTTATAAAATATACTGACGGAAAAAAATCGCAACATCAAGAATGAGTCGTGCGACATAAACGAAAGTAGGTAGACGTGTTTCTACATACGAAAGATGTTGTCTATTCAGATTTCATGACAGTCGCATAAGTAGAACCACTAAGAGGATGCGAATCAGGTTTGCTTCAAATACACGCAGTAACGACCGTGAGCGTTACTTACCTGTGAGATTGGTCGTGGTAAGTTCATGTTAGTCAAGAATGTGTTTAAGGCGACAAAGGTGCCTTTATCAACAGCTGACTGAGTTTGAACGGGATCGTGTAACAGAGCCACAAGAAGATGGATGTTCCTTCTGCAATACTCCAGAAAGACTTGCCAGGAATGTAGCAGCGGTCACAACAAGGCACAGTCGCAAGAAGACTTGGCTTCAGACGGCCTCGTGCCACTACCCAGAGGATGGACCATCGAGCTCGGCGTACGGCTTTGGCTTCGTACTGGATCTGTAGCAGCAACCTGAGCATTAGTTCGCACCGCAGCGACGGGGTTACCTGTTACAAATTGGTTACTTCAAGGACAACTTCATGTCACACGCCCTGTAGGGTTCTTTCCACTGACCCCGAACATCCGCCATTTGCGACTTCAATGGTGCCAAGCGAGAGCTCATGGGAGGGCAAAGAAGAGGTCAGCTGCGTTTTATGACGAAATGTGGTTCTGCCCCGGTGTCAGTGATGGTTGTGTGTTGGTTAGGCCAGCTGAGGATCTGCAACCGAATGTCTGAGCTCTGAGCGCACTGGACTTACATCTGAAGTTATGGTTCTGGGGTGCGCAGGAGCACTCTCGTGATTATACCACTGACCCCGACTGCACATTTGTTTGGTAATCTTGTGATTCGATCTGTTGTGCTGCTGTCCATGAACACCATTCCAGGAGTTGTTTTCCAACAGGATAACGTTCCCCCACATACCGCTCTACGGACTATCGACATCTTGCCTTCGCCTGTTCGATCACCAGATCTGTCTCCGGTCGAGCACATATAGGACTTCATCGAACGACGACTCCAGCTGAAGAATACTCAGTATTGTAGAACACTCAGTATAATGACGTTTATTGAAACTGAACTACACTTCTCGAACGATCACTATATACACACAAAGAAAACAAATAACATGTAGACGACTATTCATCAAGAGCGTCGGTGAAGTCCGTCGGAGCTGGTCCTAGCTCGGCGAGGAACTGGCTGTACTGCTGCTGCGCTGGCCTTACAAAGCCGGCGGAGGTCGGCAGCGTACTCCAACTTTCCCTGTGTCTGTGAGGCGACCTCTGTAGAAAAAGGTTCTCATTAGTCTCTAGCAAGTTCTGTTTATTTTGAAGAACTGTTTTCCTCTTGGTTGCGCCTGCAAGTGCTTGTGTATGTTATATGGTACACAGGGATGTCTTGAGTGTACTCTGCCTGGCAGGGGCCGTCTGTGGCAGACGTAACACCAGCGTCATCCAGAAACAGCATAAAGCGTCTCTGTATTGTACGGCCGAATGCAACAGACACGGAACTCATCCCACAGACTGACATCCGGCACCTGTACGACCTTCAACATCCTGGCGGCCACACCCGTTATTAATGTACCAACATCTCAGATTTGCAATGGCTTATCTCGTGCTCACGTTAACCTGTGATCTTGTAATGTTAATCGTTAAATATGTTACCTACACAAATGTATTCCCAAAATTATATTACTCTTCATTAATTATATTTTGGTGATGCGATTTTTTCCTGTCAGTGTATGAAGCAAACTGATCAAGAACTTTTCGAGATTTTTGGTAATAACATTTCCTCATTATATATATCATGTTTCTTTATATATTAATTATACTTAAGAAAGTAGGTATATACAAACAGGCGTATCTGAATGCAGCGTTGTGTCAAAATTTCGAAGAATTTGGCGTAGAACTTCCGGAGATTTAAGATTCTAACAAATCAAAATTTGCTTTCTTTATACAGATTTCCTATATAATTATTACATATACACACCATGTGATCAAAAGTATCCGGACACCGCCAAAAACATACGGTTTTCATATTAGTTGCATTGTGCTGCCACCTACTGCCAGGTACTCCATATCAGCGACCTCGGTAGCCATTAGACATCGTGAGAGAGCAGAATAGGCCCCCTTTCAGGTGATTGGGTGTCACTTGTGTCATACGTCTATACGCAAGATTTCCACAGTCCTAAACATCCCTAGGTCCATTCTTTCCGATGAGATAGTGAACGGAAACGCGAAGGGACACGTACAACACAAAAGCGTACAGGCCATCATCTGTTGACTAACAGGGACCGCCGACAGTTGAAGAGGGTCGTAATGTGTAATAGGCAGACATCTATCCAGACCATCACACAGAAATCCCAAACTGCATCAGGATCCACTGCAAGCACTATGACAGTTAGACGGGAGGTGCGAAAACTTGGATTTCATGGTCGAGCGGCTGCTGATAAGCCACACATCGCACCGGTAAATACCTAACGACGTCTCGCTTGGTGTAAGAAGCGTAAATATTGGACGATTGAACAGTGGAAAAACGTTGTGTGGAGTGACGAATCACGGTACACAAGGTAGCGATGGCACGGTGTGGGTATGGTGGATGCCCGGTGAACGTCATCTGCCAGCGTGTGTAGTGCCAACAGTAAACTTCGGAGGCGGTGGTGTTATGGTGTGGTCGTGTTTTTCATGGAGGGGACTTGCACCCCTTGTTGTTTTGCGTGGCACTATCACAGCACAGGCCTACACTGATATTTTAAGCATCTTCTTACTTCCCACTGTGAGCAATTCGGGGATGGGGACAGCATTTTTCAACACGATCGAGCACCTGGTCATAATGCACGGGCTGTGGCGGAGTGGTTACACGACAATATCATCCCTGTAATGGACTGGCCTGCACAGACTCCTCACCTGAATTCTATAGAACACCTCTGGGATGTTTTGGAACGCCGACTTCGCGCCAGGCCTCACCGACCGACATCGATATGTGTCTTCAGTGCAAAACTCCGTGAAGAATGGGCTACCATTCCCCAAGAAGCCTTCCAGCATCTGATTGAACGTATGCCTGCGAGAGTGGAAGCTGTCATCGAGACTAAGGGTGGGCCAACACCATATTGAATTCAAGCATTACGGATGGTGGGCGCCACGAACTTGTAAGTCATTTTCAGTCGGGTGTCCGGATACTTTTGATCACATAGTGTATTTGTATACTACATGTAGCACTCCAGCAGGTATATAAAAGCGCGTGTATTCGAATGCAACGTTCTCTGAAATTTTCAAAGAAATCGGTGAAGAGCTTCCGGAGATATACGATTTTGAGCGAACGAGCATTTTCATTTTTATTTACGTACGAGGGGCGTTCAACAAGTAATGCCTAACACTTTTTCCTGGGCCAGTTTAGGGCGACAAAATGCGGAATTTGTTGTAGGACGTCGTGGAGTATTCCCGGTTCAGCCACGTTAGTTTCATGAAGTTACGACAGGCTGGCAGCGCTACACGTGTCATTCGAAACGGCGTCTGTAACGGAGGTACGTTGCAAGCAGAGACCTGTCACTGAGCTGCTTTCGACGGAGAACAAGAGTATCGCAGTTATTCATAGGCCAGCAGTGAACAAAAGCACAGCGAATCTTTGGGCACGGCATCTGTCATCATCGCAATAAGGTCGCGCAAGCCTGCCTTCAATCGTTCGCGCGCTAGCCGGCCGCACACAGCTAAGATTCCCGCAATGTTGAAACGCGCGGACACTCTCATTAGAGGTCATGGGCGGATCACAGTCAAACGCCTCGCTGCTCAAGCGCACGTCTCCGTTCGTAGTGCTGATACACTCGTCTACCTGTTGGGGTACTCAGAGATGTGCGGCCACCGTGTTCTTCGATGCCTAACGTAAAACCATAAAGAGCAGTTGCCCAATAAAAGATACACTCCGCGGGAAGTAGTACGTGGATGTTGGGACGTTACTAATACAGCAAGACGGCGACCAGTAGAGTGGTACCATGCGGGCTTACAGGCCTCCCCTGTAATGTGGCGTAAGGCCGTCGCACTGAACGGAGCTTATGTTCAAAAATTAGGTTTTGTAGCCAAAAGGCTGGAAAATAATGTAATGTATTGAAATCCTGTATAAAACCGACCTTCTCTCAGAAAAAAAGCATGTTGCATTACTTCTTGAATGCCCGATGTAAAATTAAAGTATTTAATGTTTTCATGTATACTTTTCTTACTTTTTGCCAGTCTGTGATTTCACGTATTTGTCTACTTTTGTCACTGTCCGTTGTCCTGTTGTCCTCACAGCAAAGCTCGTCCACTACATTTAGTGTCTGATATCGTAATCTACGCTGTTGACCATTAAAACTGCGACACCATGAAAGCGGCATCCAACAAATGCCACATCAGAGGATACGCAAAAGCCTTCCATTTCAAAGCTACCGCAGTGAGTAGGTAGGAACGACGCCATCTACATTCTGAATACAAGGATACATTACGAAGCGGATTTTTCATTCAGAAATCGAATTTGAATCGTGGTTGTGCGTCTCGCGTGAGAAAGAAAACGCCTACTGGCACGTGACAGATATGGCAGTGGCAGCATCGTGATCTATCGAGGCTGTGTTTAGTCGTTCCGCCATGTATTCACATCGTTCGAGATCCCACGACTACCACCCTGATACGGAATCGACGCCATGCAGGATAAAAATGGCCCCACGCGACTAGCCCCCGAAAGGACAGACTTATTTGTACACTCGGCTGTGCAGGATCGAACAGCTGCATCACTTGCCTCATGTCAGGAAAATGGTTTATTCGCGAGGTGATGAGAATCGACAGACACACTGTGATGGCTTGTGGAGCACCGTAGACTATCCGCACAGTGGTCCTGTTTACAGCATCACAGCGGGTGTATCCACGTTTGGACGCTCCGATGAGAACAAACGTCACGAAGTTTCATTCGTCATTGTCATATGGAACTGGCATCAGGTGTTATGGTATGGAATTCCGTTGGGTACACAGCATATCGTCTGCTCCGAACAGTCAGTAATTTGGACAGCGTCTGTTAAATTTCTGACGTGTTAGGCCCGAACGCTAAACCCTATCTTTCAGTTCTCTGTGGCGTCGTCTTTCAACAAGATAACACAACACTACATGCCACCAGTGCTGACGTGTTAGGATCGGATGCTTATGCAGTGTCTCCATGACGTCGCCTTTCTAGTAAGACAACACAACATCCCATGTCACTCATGTTGTCCCGACCTGACTCGATTCAGAGCGTGTCGCATTGTTGCCCTGGCCAGCTGATCGGAAAGGCCATTAAAAAGCTATGTAAAAAATCATGGACACTAGAGAAATTAAAGTATCTTGTAATAGGAAAAGAAAGTTTGTTGACAAGAACAAGTAGAGATCATACGGTAGTTATGTAATATCTCTTTATATTCGATGAATTATTCTGATACAATTCTACCCTTGAATGATGTTTACAAATTTTCTATCTTCATACTCGCAGAATCCATGCGAAAAGTAGTTCATACAATAGCTATGCCATGAGCGCATAGTATTCTTTGTAGTACTCTCTCTGGTGGTTGTTAGAAAAAAAAGAAAGGGAGCATGGGAGATTGTCTTCGTGCCGACTAGCCTGAGCTTGGTTTGGAAGAACTGTAATCTGATTATTGAGATTTATAACAGAAGATAACTGATACGAACTGTACGATTAAAAAGGAAATATATATATAGATAGCTCCTTCATACAAAGGTGTGTATTTGACAATTGAGAATTAATCATATTTATCGATATATTGCGTGGTTGTTAATCAGAAGGGACTTCCGAAAGACTGGATACGAACCTGCATTTAATAATCCAAGAGCTCCATTACTTCTTCGGAAGGTTAAACTTCATCAAAGCCAAATATCCGCTTGATCTGAGGTTTCCCGACTGATTATACAACGCTCCCAAAATTACGAGGCATTTTATTTGTACAGATTAGCAGACTGCCGCAAAGCACGAGCCTGCAGAGAAGAAGAATAATCGCCTGATTTCTTTCTAACAAGTAAAATTTCAGAATCATTTTGAGTGACTGAGCTATGACTGTGTTTCCTATCATGAATGATTGATTGCTCGAACGAATTGAGAGCTACAGAATTACGTAGATAGGAGGAAAAATTACAGTGGCGCCAGTGTGACAGGACTCTCTTGGATTTAAATATATGTATTTTTTGTTTCATGAAAACCAACGAGAACGAGAGGTAACTAATCTGAAGAGAGATTCGGTGCCCATAGTAAAAGATTGCTGATACAAAGAAACGATTTCAACTATTGGACAACACCGAGACTACAGAACAAGGCCAGAGAAATCTAATTTTTTTATCCTGTAGTTAAAATAGTTTGTAATCAATTTAGAAAGAACTTTTTTCCAGATAGTAGTTAGATTGTAGAACTGTATATTGTGTAATTTTCGTATCTGGACATTGAACTTTATACCATCTGTGAAGTAATTTGAAAGTTAAGTGTGTCTACGACAGTAAATTTGAAGCTGTATTTAGTGACTGGAACCTGATATTGACAGTTATTTAATGGTATTGACTAGAGCGGCATTTAAAATGTCATTGAATCAGCAACGAGACGTGCAACAGCCGTCAGCTGTTTGCGCAGAAGCAGAGGCCACGGATAGCAATTCTGACTGTTGTGGCTAGTGGTAGCAATATAAATAATCCCGCTGGTTCAGAAAACATTCATACAACAGCTGATCAGAGGGTTGTTGACACATTAGTTGTTATTACGCAACAGTTGTCTCTATTAGCCGAAGGCCAAGCGGAGGTAAAACGAGACTTATCCGTTATACAAAATGAACTCCAAAATCAATTAGCCGAAAATCAAAAAGAATTACAAAATCAGTTAAGAGCAACCTTTACCGAGAGATTAAATACCCAGACACAGGAAATAAAAGAACAGGCAGAAAGGACCGAACAGAATCTTATTGCTCAAATTGAGCAGGTCCGCCAACAATCCCAAGAAAACAATAGTAAATTAAAAGCGGAACTAACCGAATATGTATCCGTCAAAATTGACACGATACAAAAACAAGTAGAACTGTTTCCTCAAGTAATACAAGCTCAAGAGGACATACAGTGTTCCGTAGCTATGATACCAGAAATTATAAAATCCCAAATAATCTAAAGAAGCAGTTTGACGAAGTGAAGGAAAAACAGACGACAGTGGAACATAGAATGAATGTACTTGCGGGAAAGTTTTCAGAAACGACATTAGAGCGGCAAAATTTTCCTTCGGAAACGATAGAAGAAACTGTGAAAGTAGCTTTACAGTCAATTTCTGAGAGTTCCGAGGAGAATTTTTTCATCAGAGGGTTAAAGGAAGTTCGAGAGAACAACTTGGCGAAGAATTCTCGCGTTGGAAAGAAAATATCGAAAGATCACTAAATCTCTCGCAGGAGGATTTAGAAACAGCGAGAAGTAGGAAACAACATTCTCAATCTGCGCGTGAAATTCCGTCCATGTCAAGATCCGATGTAGACAGAACTGGAACGTCACAAGTTAGATTCGATATAACGGATAGCCACAGGGAAAAGTACGAACGGGATGATTTTTGGAATCGTAGTACCGTTGAGGAGAAGATGATTAAACAGAGACAATTTAAAATCTTTAACCCTGACAAAAGGAATGTTCATCCTGTAGTCTTTATTCGAAGTTTCAGAGGTATATTTCCACGATCTTGGACAGAATGGCAAAAGATTAGTTTTGTATCTGGATATATACAAGGATCAGGAGCATTGTGGGCATCCGAACAAACATCTTCATGTAAATGTTACAAAGAATTTGAGCAGGCTTTTCTAGCAAAATATTGGTCTGCTGGAATACAAGAAAGACTTAGGCAGGAAGTATTATATCCTGAGCCTTTCTCATTTTCTAGAGGATCTCTAAAGAGATATTTTGAGAAATAGATTAATAAATCTTTGTATTGGGATGTACCGATTCCTTTGCCGGATATACTTAGAATACTCAAGTCCAGACTACCCACCAGTATAAGGAATCAGCTGTTATATATAATGATGAGGATATAGACTCATTTATGACTACGCTTGATCGTATTGATATAACTGAGGAGGACAATAAAAGGGCAAGAGAAATGTCATATCAAAGAAGAGCAATAGAAGCGAATCCGAGCTGCAACTCGAGTGGGAATGGCAGTAATGCTAGCAGTAACAATAATCATAACCAACTACACTCTCCGAGGAGACTTAGCAATGGACAAAATGCAAACAATAATTATTACCATAATGGAAACTTTAGTAATGGTGCAGCGAGGGGCTATTTTAGGAACAGTAGGAATTTTAATCGATATAATCCAATGTATGGCAACACAGGACAGTTCTACCAACCAGAACGACAACAATAATTACACGAATCAAGCAAGACAACATAGACAGAATTCACCACAACAACCGATAATCACTGAAGTAGCTGAAGAGACAAATACCAATCGGACTAGCAATCAGTCAAACTAAACATGACCGCATCGTGCCCCGGAGGAGCGGTCAGGGGATCTGTTAGGGGCGAAACAGTAAAATTACAATTGTTAAGATATAATGATGGTGAGCTGTTGACTGAAGAGTTAACAAAGGATTTAATAACTTGTCATAATGACAGATCGAGTGTTCCGGTATCGGAAGTATTTGTTGAAATAGAGGAACTTCCAGCGAATGGGATATTAGACACCGCCGCTTCCGCCAATGTCACCTCAGGCGCTCTTTTTCGGAGAATTATTAGGAAGAAGAAGGTACCAATTTTGCCAGTACAGAACTGCAAAATCATCGGAGCTGTTGGAGCACGCTCTCCCAATGTCAAAATACAAACACAATTAGGGATGAAAATGGGAAATGCAGCAATAAAATGCACGTTCCTTGTAGTGGAGAAGTTATTAGTGGACTGTATTCTTGGTATTGGGAGTATGCAGGAGTACGATTGTCAGATTGATTTTTTGGAAGGAATAGTTAAATTTAGATTAAATGGAGAAGAGATAGCACTGGATTTAAATAGAAAGGAAACGGTGCATGATAAATATTGTCGCGGTGCCATAATTCAATTAATTGACACTACAAACGGTCGTTGGAAGGAGCTTTCAAAGGATCTGATACAACAGGAGGACTCAAACCAAACAACAATGATAAAAGCTAGTGAATCAAATCAGCTTACTGGAGAACAAAGGCAGCAGCTTCATTATTTGTTAGAGGCATATGAAGAGATTTTTGATGAGAAACCAGGAATTATTAAAGGGTATATTTGTCACCTACAAATGAAGCCACATCAGACTTACTGTTACACGCACTATCCGATCCCCTGGCGTTTAAAACAATCCGTTCAAAGGGAGATAAATAGAATGTTAGAATGGAACTTGATTGAGCCATCAACTAGTCCATATTGTTCTCCGCTCTTAGTCGTCCCAAAACCTGGAGGTAACTTTAGATTAGTTCTGGATGCGAGAGAGATTAATAAAATAATAGTACCTGTAAGAACTCATCCGGAAAATATAGATGAATTAATTCAAAATTTCCAGGATGTTTCGTACTTAACTAGTGTTGATTTGAGAAGTTCGTACTGGCAGGTCCAAATGGATGAAGAATCTAGGAAATATACCGCATTTATCTATGCTGGGAGAAGTTTCAATTTAGTGTTGTCCCGTTCGGACTTAATATTAGTGCCGGAATATTTATTTCAGCGTTGGATTATGTTCTTGGACCAGAGTTGCGTAGTCGTATAACTGTGTTTGTTGACGACTTATTAATAGCCACGAAAACATGGGAAGAGCATTTGCATATTTTGGAAAGGATTTTTGCTGTTTTCAAGAAAACCGGAATTACAGTAAACTTACAAAAGTCTCATTTTGCTTTACCACAAATTAAGTTCTTAGGACATATGATAGATGCGAAAGGTATCCTGCCTACCGAGAAGAAGACAAGTGCAATTCGAAATTTTCCATCACCACGGAATAAAAGACAGCTGAAGGGATTTATAGGTATGGCACCGTTCTTCCGTCGTTTCATAAAGACTCAAGCCATGAATTCTGAGGCATTAAACCGGCTTCTACGGAAGGGTGTGCCATGGCAATGGACTGAAGAATGTGAACTAGCTTTTCGAGACATTAAAGACCAACTCGTTAACGCATCCTTATTATATCACCCTGATATGAATTGTGAGTTCTGTCTGTCCACGGATTCATCGGATGTTGGATTAGGTGCTTGTCTCTTCCAAATAAGGAAAATAAAAGGGGTACCAACATTCTGTCCGATAGCATTTGCTAGTCGAGTGTTATCGCCCTGTGAAAGAGCCTATACGACCACAGAACTTGAAGCACTTGCGGTTATCTGGGCATTCAAGAAATTTTAATTATTATTTATATGGTTCGAAAACGATTGTGTATTGTGACCATCAATCACTAACCTTTTTGCAGACATGTAAATTATTACATCGTAGACTGTCACGTTGGACAATGACACTACAACAGTACCAATTTAAAATTATTCATGTGTCTGGCAAAGAAAATATTATTGCGGATGCACTGTCAAGATCCCCAGAAGGTTTAACGTCGGAAATAGAATCAGTAAATACTTCGGATTTTCCAGTATTACTGTTGCAGGACAATATCTACAAGACTTATTATGTACATCTTTGTAGAGATATGGGAAATTTACAACGAAAAGACCCTCGATGGAAGAAGATAATTCAGCTAAAGGAACAACAAAATTTAAGGGCTAGTTTAGATCATTATAAATTAGTAAATGGAGTATTATTCTTCAGATGTGGGAAGGACAACAATCAACGGTGGTGTGTATTATCCCAAGGAATATGAGGAAAAATTAATTTGGTTTACCCACTTATCATGGGGACATTTTGGTGTAATTAAATGTGCCAATAAAATAGGAGCATACTGTTATTTTCCGAATATTCTGAGAAAAGTGCACCAAACAATACAAAACTGTTTACTCTGTCAAAAGGCAAAACCGGATAATAGAGGTAGTAAGCATGTTCTGCATTCAATTATTCCACGAGAGCTAAGGGCGTTAATTTCGTGTGATATCTGCGGCCCTCTCCCACGATCAAGAGGAGGAGTCAAATTCATTGTTGGATTCTTTGACGTGTTTACAAAATATGTAAAACTAGATCCATTAAAGTGCGCTACTGCCAGAGCTGTTGTAGTGAGATTGGTGCGTGACTATCTTCCGCATGTAGGTTTACCGAAATTCGTAATTACAGATAATGCCAGAATTTTTACTGGATTTAAATGGAAGCAAACATTAACACAACTTGGTATTCGACAAATTTTGACGTCATGTTACCATCCACAAGGTAGTCCAATAGAACGAGTTTTCCGAGAATTAAACCGATTTATGCGTACATACTGTCACAGTAAACAAACATCATGGGCTGATTATTTGTCAGAATTTGAAGAAATATTTAATAATATGACACATACTTCAAATAACTTTACTCCAACAGAGCTTATGTTTAATCAGATTGAAAAGAACTTGTGGATAAACCATCTGCCAAAGTATGAAGACCAGAATTTAAAATGGGAGGAAAAGATTCGACTCGCACTTGTCAATTTAACTAAAAAGGCAATACAACGGAAATTGACATATGATAAACGGATTCACCGGATTCAGACGTTTCATCTTGGAGAAAAGGTTTTATTGAGGCGACACATCCATTCCTCGAAACTGATGAAGAACATAAAGAAATGGAATCTTATTTATACCGGAACATATGTTATTGTAAATATACCAAATCCTGGATCATACTTGTTGGCATATCCCGAATCGAAAAGAATAAAGCGATTATTCCTGCATAATGATATTAAGAAATTTTTTGAAGGATCGTACATCTGTGATACCAAATATGGAGAAGAATTTAGAGTGGAATTTGACTATGAGTCGAATGCGTATATAAGTATCAAGAAGTTTATGTTGTCTAGAGGTTAAGAGACAGTGAGATTACTCCTGCGGTAGGTTAAGAGACAGTGAGATTACTCCTGTGATAGTTTAGCACAAAAATTTTAAGATAGGTAGAAGAATTTGTTAATTACTAGTGTTTGTAAGTGTGGACTATGAGCAGAAGCCACAGTGATATACAATGAAAGTGCATCTACATTTCCTCAAGACACGGCACTTATGTGAGAATTGCGTGTGAAACTTGAACAGTGTGGGATATGTAGGTAAATACGCTGTGTGTATCATGTGCGCTGTTCGCGCGAGAAAACAAATGAACTGTGAAATGAAGCAACAGTCGATAATGTCACTGCTGCAAACAATTGAAGAAACTCTCTGGTTGCGTGAGAGAAAATTATTATAATTTTTAGTTTTTTCATTATGCCTTCTTTACCAGGAGAATTAATTTAAGAATTTTAATTAACATTTTAAGAATAGCAGTTTGTGTATTTCATATTATGGACACAATTGTTGAAATATATTTCCATAAATGTTCATGAGAGGATGAAGAAGATTCTGCGAGTGGATGATTTGTTAAATGAACATAAGTCATCATTAATGATATTTATTTGCAAGTGGATCTATAAATCAATTAATTATAAGAATAATGAAAATTTTTCAAATTATTCCTTTTGTGGAGTCAGTGTCATATGCCTATGTTTAAAATTTTTCATCAAGTGTAAACTTAAATTTTATCCATAATTTCGTAATTGAAAGCATACCTCGGACAGATTCAATGCTCTACTTCCACCTGCACTATAACAAAACGAAGATTAGATTAAAGAAAAAAAATTTGAGAGGAATACATTCGATATGAGCTACAACAAAATTTAAATGCCCACAGTCTATTTGGCAATATTTTGGACAATCAGCAGTTGTAATTGGTATTGAGGACTACAAAAAAAAATTCGCGATTGTCAGGACTGATGGATGTTCCAGTCTAGTACAGATGGAAGAATATAATAATCCACTCCGATTTTGAGTTCAACGATGAAATATGGACTTCGTTGCCTTAATCCACTCTCTTCCAGGGATTTATTCAGTCAGAACTTTTTCTTATTCCACTTTAAACCTGTTTCATGTTCACGTCCCTGACCATCTGTTCCTGAGATCATCTTCCTATTTCTATGGCACATTACCAGCTTCTGTCCTGTACCATAAGCCATCG
This sequence comes from Schistocerca piceifrons, assembly GCF_021461385.2. Classification (NCBI taxonomy): domain Eukaryota; kingdom Metazoa; phylum Arthropoda; class Insecta; order Orthoptera; family Acrididae; genus Schistocerca; species Schistocerca piceifrons. Next base: position 21,964,896 of record NC_060140.1, on the reverse strand, counting down.
CCTGTCCTCCGTGCCGCCTCCACCAAACGCTGTACGTCGCCTACCCGGTGTCCGTACCCAGTGTTCCTGTTCCATCGACTTCACAACGAGATCGCCTGCTACATCGTCGAAAGAAGAATTTTGAAAATCTTTTTTGAGCAATATTGTAAAATTTTTTTTGGCTATGAGGCACTTTTCCGTCGATCTAATCTATATATTTCAAGATTACTGGATTTAGGCTTTCCTATCTTCTTTAATACCTGAGCTGGGGTCTGTTCTTCCGGGTTTTCCAGGATTTCCCTGTGAAGGCCAGTTCCCAAATGGGTAGACCTTTTTCGTAATTACACCAATCTACATCTTCCCTGGTTATGTACTCGGGATGCGGGTATACCCTGGTACATGTAAAAGCTACAGCTTAGGTATTCCCGTAAATTATTGTCTTAACATGTTACCCATACTCTCTACAGTAAAATTCTACTAATTCAAAATATTCCTCTTTTGAATAAACTACCCAACAAATTTTTTCTGTTAGCTCGCAAAATCCCTTTATATTCGATGAATTATTCTGATACAATTCTACCCTTGAATGACGTTTACAAATTTTCTATCTTCATACTCGCAGAATCCATGCGAAAAGTAGTTCATACAATAGCTATGCCATGAGCGCATAAGTATTCTTTGTAGTACTCTCTCTGGTGGTTGTTAGAAAAAAAAGAAAGGGAGCATGGGAGATTGTCTTCGTGCCGATTAGCCTGAGCTTGGTTTGGAAGAACTGTAGTCTGATTATTGAGATTTATAACAGAAGACAACTGATACGAACTGTACGATTAAAAAGGAAATATATATATAGATTGCTCCTTCATACAAAGGTGTGTATTTGAAAATTGAGAATTAATCATATTTATCGATATATTGCGTGGTTGTTAATCAGAAGGGACTTCCGAAAGACTGGATACGAACCTGCATTTAATAATCCAAGAGCTCCATTACTTCTTCGGAAGGTTAAACTTCATCAAAGCCAAATATCCGCTTGATCTGAGGTTTCCCGACTGATTATACAACGCTCCCAAAATTACGAGGCATTTTATTTGTACGGATTAGCAGACTGCCGCAAAGCACGAGCCTGCAGAGAAGAAGAATAATCGCCTGATTTCATTCTAACAAGTAAAATTTCAGAATCATTTTGAGTGACTGAGCTATGACTGTGTTTCCTATCATGAATGATTGATTGCTCGAACGAATTGAGAGCTACAGAATTACGTAGATAGGAGGAAAAATTACAGTTACTACAAAAACTACCCACGATTACTTAGAAAAGTTATTAAAATCAAGGAAGATGCACATTATCCCACAACTCAGTAACTATCACAACAGTCTTAATTGTAAATGATATGTAGTGAAAAGATACACAGGACAACAAGCCACAGAGTAGAATAACGTTACAACCGATTTAAATGAAAGGGCTGTAAGTCAAGCGCCGGCACACCAGTCGGGAACGACAAAGAAGAGAAGGCTCTGAAAAGAAGTTAGCCAATCGCTCGCTGACTGGACCTCTTTTCAGGACGACAACGTGACAGCAGCGGCCTCTATGTGACAGCTCAATAGCAGCTTCAACGTTAGTCACTTCGCTTGTACTCCCTATGTAGCACAGACTTGGAATTGTGTATACTGAAGAAGATTGATTACTTTGTATGTCACCCTTTGCCTGCGACACATCTGTGCAGTTGCCAAAGTTAAGTGCTGTAAATTTCTTTTTGTAATAAACTCATTAATACAGCTGGTTTGAATGTTTGTCTAGAGATCCGAATATGCAGGCTTCCAAGACACTACATATTTTGACGACGGCGGTGGGATAACATTTGACGACGAGGAGAACGAGTACCACATCGACAACCCAGAGCCTGGACGCCACAATTTTGTTGTGTCGTGGGCTCACACATTACTTAGTCGAACTTAAACTAACTTGCGCTATGGACAACACACACACACGCATGCCCGAGGGAGGACTCTTAAACCTCCGACGGGGGGAGGGGGAGCCGCGTGGACCGTGACAAGACACCCCAGCTCTTGTTTTTTTAAGACATATGTAATAAAATCAACAGCTTCGTATTTCAGACTAGTGATTTTGGCAGATATACCCACGTATCTGTTATAACTGGATCGTCTGCAACAGCACTGATTTAATGATATTGTTCTAAACGTTCCAGTGAAATCGTGTGTCACAGTATTGAAAGCTTGATATCGGGAATGAATTTGACGTCGGTGCTCGGGCGAGTGCCCTGCGTCCTGTGTGGCACTTCGTTTCCTGTTACCTTGTGGGTCGGTTCTTACTTCTGTCAAGGCGACAAGTCACAGCTCAGTGAGTTTGATAAAGGTCGTATCCTTGCGCTTTATGGAGACGGGTACTGTATTAGTGCCATTTCCCGTGTTCTGGGATACAGCAAATCCACTGTTCATCTCTGGGTGAAGAGGATGGAAGATGAAGGCCACGTAAACCGTCGTCGTCGCTCTGGACGCCCACGGACTACCACAGAGGATGAAGACAAGAGTATACTCCACTGCAGTGTTGAGGACCCTTTCAGGAGCAGCAGAGAAATTAAAAACATCCTGCAGCTAACAGTGAGCAGCTCGACCATACGTCGTCGGCTCAACGAGGAAGGAAGGTATGGACGGAAATCAGCTGTTAAGGAAATACTGAAAGAGCAACGTAGGGCTGCCAGGTTAAAGTTCGCACTGGCCTACAGAAGGAAGCCGCTTTCGTACTGGCACCGAGTTATATTTACCGACGAGAAGGTCCATGTGTATCGACCAAGTGAAACGAGATACGACGGTAAATACGTCCAGCAGAGGCAAAGTTGTGGCCGGACGTCTGTCACGGTTTGGGGCTGGATATCAGCAAATGGTTGCGGCGTGCTGTGGGAACTTGAGCGTCCGCTTTGTAGTGCTTATTACTGCGAAACGATGGAAGAAGTCATGCTTCCTTCTGTTCCTCAGCCATTTCCTGCAGGTAGAATCATCTTCCAACATGACCGTTCCCCAATCCATACAGCCAATCGTGTAAGACACTGGTTTCAGATGAAAGGAGACAATGAGCTGTTGGACTGGCCTTCAAAAACTGCTGACCTCAATCCCACAGAGCACATGTGGGCAGAGATGGTAAAAATTATTAGGAGCAAGTGACCTGCACCATCACCCAACGTAGCGTTGTCGGAAGCAGTTCACGCTGCGTGGGAAGAGATGTCACAGAGTGGCAGATTCATCAGAAAGCTTGTTGCCTCTGTTCCTCGGCGATTAAATGCAGTTGTAGAAGAGGACGGGAACTGGACGCGGTACTGAGTATACTGTGTTAACAGGAAGAAGACTTTGTTTAAAGCACAAATTGTTTAACTTCAGCTTAACTTCTCTTCAGCGATTAAGATGCTGTGAACAATGGGAAAACTTCTCCTATTTTAATTTTGTTAATAAAATTTTAATGTAAAATACATCGCAGATATTTGCATAACAAGACGAATATGTTTATCTAAATGAAGAGTACGTTTTTTCTCATAAGACGCATAACGGCAATGAAGATTGAGGTATCAAAGAGAGACAATTTATGTTGTTTAATTTTTCTCCTTTTCTGTTTATGCCAACTTGAAGGCACTAGATTCAATTCAGTTCACTTTGCTTTGGTGCAGGGACACGCAAGTGCCAAAGCAGGCACAAACGAGAGATCCTTAATTTTAATGCCAAGCAGAAACCACAGTGGTGGCTACATGTTGGCAAAGTGCTAAAGAGCAATACTACAAATACAAAGGTCTCGGGTTCGATTCCCGGTCAGTCTCACGATTTTCATGTGCCATTTTACACTTATTTCACCCTCGGGCAGTGTTTGTTGATGTAAAAAATGCCGAGTTGCACTGTGGTCCGAAAGCCACGTCAAACTGTAGGTTCCCCTATTAACTGGTTAGGTAAGTCAACTCAAAAGTCAGAGGAAAGCAACGGCATACCTCCTCCAACAAAACCGTGACTATTAAAGCGCTGTGGTGTTCAAACCAATCTTCCGACTCATGACAGCTTTACTTTACTATTGGTTCCAAAGTTAATGATCTTCGGGTTATTAGCAGTTTTGTGTTTTCATGCTGTTGCTTTGATTCCAGTAAACATAAGTAACCGGCCGAGCACTGTCACCGCCCGAGTTGTCAAGCTTGTAGACGACGATACTGTCGACCCCGGTTACAATCTTGGTCATGGCTATGTTTCGTCGAATACCTCTATGTGCCTTTCTGTGTATTTCAAGATATACTTTTATACACTTGGTACGCATCCACATTGATATCTGATAGAGCTGTATTTATCAACACAAACCAGATACATTTTCCGAGCAATATATCGGACAACACGTCAGTGCAGCGAGATTTCGTTTGTGTGTTGCTCACTGTGCAAGAAATATTTATGATTTGCTTGCTTCTGTGATAGGTTTCACCCCACTGAATGCGGGCTAGCTCACGAACAGACTGTCAATAATTGGAATTACGCAATAATACACTTAAAAGATGTATTTTTGCATTATATCTCGAGATGACAATAACTGTAAACAGATTATATGGCTATTTGCTTATTACTCGCGCTTCTCGATGCTTTCCTCAAAAAATAAAAATAAAAAGAGAGAGAGAGAGACAGAGAGAGAAAACAGAAATGTATTTCAGATATCAGCCTGGTGATGCCATGTTCGTCTCGTGATGTAAAGCAAGGACAGTTGATAGGTAATATCTCGTTGTACTAGCGATATGTATGGCTACAGGGTTCTTTCTTTTCTCTCTGCAAACAACCGGAACAGAATTCAGTAACAAAGTGGTAAGAACAACTATGCAGTGAGCCAATTAAACACTCAGCCTTTCTTGGTTATTTTGTTAATCGTTAACAATTGTCTATAATGCAGTAAACATCCTTGATTACTGATTTGTCATTACTACCATTGTTATTGTTATTCATCACCTCACAACAGCTTTCGTATCACTCATTGCTGCCGATGCACGTAACGAATGGATCAGGATGAATGGAATGTGGGATGTTTCGTCACGGAGAATATACACATTTATCTCGGCGTCTTGTGTTCAGGGTATTATGAAAGTCTCAATAAGAGAAGACGACAGCGGGATGCTGGTGATGCAGGCAATAACACCCAACTATTTCTGTCGACTTAACACCATGCCGACAGATAAATTGGCGTCTCAGTGTATTTTGATTATAATTCGTTAGCTTTCTTGCGACCTCGTTCAAATACCTCGTGGAGGCAGGCATAATATTTTGCTTTTTGAACACCGAGCAATAAAAAACAAAGATAATAGATGGAAGGATACAAAGAAACAATCAGACTCATGGGTGCGGATCCTATTTATCATTAGAACACTAAACAAGAGGGAAATATTACGGAAGCAATGAATGCTCTGGTTAGTATACATTATTTGTACAGATCTGAAGATCAAAAGTGCAGATCTGCACAGTGCCCACACCCGCACTTTAGTTTCTGTCTTAATGGGCATAATTATTAGTTTCTTCTCTTCTGAATTTTCAAATGAATTGATTATTACGTGCCACAGAATACTTAGTTAACTATGTTTCTTATAACTTCCATTCGCACCAACATTTTTCTACGTTCTCGTGCACTTCATGAAATTCTACTTGAATGATCACAAAATTGCACATCAATGCAATCGATTTCAAGGTGCAAAGTGTTTGTTATCTTACTTTTCGTGACAGGTGGGCAAAGTTGATTTCCAGAGACTTTTTGTTGCACTGAAATAATCTTTTGTCACAAAGTAAGAAGGTAAGTGTTTTATTCGTATATATTTTGTGGAAAACTGTGATCGTGGTGGAAGTCTATACACCTGAATGTTTGACACAACTGGTAGGAGAAAACACTGCATATTAACCAAACCTCGCGCCTCCTCTCCGTATCCTCCTATGACACGAGCACGTGAATCGCCTCCTAAAACGCTACAGAGCTGTTCCTAGCACAGCTGAGAACTGGCAACATCGTCACAAACATTTGGCAACACTGTGACAGTGCAATCACTTCCGCGAATGATACTGTATTGACTCTAAATTCACTTGATATTCCCTTTCCATTTGAATGACTCGTGCTACATAATCCTCATGTAAACTAAGACACTGAGACAAAAAATTCAATTTTTTGGCTAAAGAATTGTTATTCTTCACATAACTGACAACTTTTATTATCTTTCACGATGTGTTGTGAGGCTGAGCGACCAATACCATGATGAGAGCGGCGTGCTGGCAGCAGTCTGTCCGTAGCCCCGTGGTACCACCTGTGTCTCGTTTTGCAATGGCTCAATGAGTCGTCAGTTCTAACCGTGCTAGGGGCCAGCGTGTGCGAGCTTTTTCTTTCTGATTTATATTATGGAGCTGCGAATTTCCAGAAAAAGTACTGTAACGAAATCGGAAGAAAACCTTTACACATTAAGTACTCTTGGCAGCTCGACTCAGTAAGTTGTGTTAATGGTCATAGATCTCGGCTTCCTGACTGCCAAGCTGCTTCACAATATAAGCGTCTCTGAAGAAATTCGAATCGACCATCAATGATACGAAATTCAATATTGTTCTTCACTTAAGACTCACATGCCAGAGTGATAAGTATGAAGGAAATGAACCTCTTGATTGCTATAGGGCCTCTATGCTAAATTTCCACAGCCGCAATTAGGAACTCCCTGCAGACATTTGCTAACAGCGGCTCTAGCAGCTTACTTTTTCTCTGGGTAGCTTCAAATATGGGCAATTTTGTCGTCTTAAATCCAGTCGAATATTTAAATATCAAATTTGAACAGCTTACAATTCTCCATTAATTAATGTATGGAACTCAAAACAAGCAATTTACCTTAGAAGGTATAGAGCAGGTTCTGAAAGGTATTGACACAATGTTTTGCATACATTTACCATAGGGAATCAAAGAAAGAAACCAGACACATTACATTGCATTTACTCTCTGTGCCTTGACTAACACACGAATCTATGACAAAAATAAATTATTTGAAGAACCTCCTGTGAAAGGAAAAAGAACAGGATGTGACGCTTTAATTATAGCACACTGGATCAGAAACAACGAAATTAATTCTGTACCACATTGATGTATTGCATACTAGTGTAATTAAATACTCATCAAACAAAAACAGTTTTGTACCCCTGTTGCTATCCAGTGTGAAACACAAATCATAGACACATTTTATGGGTCACCACTCAACATCATTAAAGCCTTTTACACTGTTGAGATTGAGGATTGGAGCAGACGTTGTCGGCAGAAGGTTAGGCAGCGCAGTGCCTCAGCCCCCGCCAGTAGGCAGCAAACGGGTCCCAGAGAACTCAAGACGTGTGCGGTGTTCAGAGGCAGATGGTCGGCCAAGAAATTTTTTGCTAAAATATTGTGTAACCAAACTGTTGTTACCAATGTGACAGAAAGTGAAATATATTGAAGATTCGCTTGAATTACACTCATAGCTTCAGAACTAAGAGGAAAGGGGCGATAAAAATTTTGTTGATGTGTGCTTTCGGTTGCCAGACGTCGTAGTAGCTAGCCTCGCGTTTCACTTCAAGACTATGGACGTAGTCAAGAGTGATGTACTCAGACTGCAGTCAAGACTCCCTCCGACAGCTGCAGTCTACAATGTTGCCAGATCGAGCATATTGCTGGACATAGAATTCTGATGGGAGCACGACTGTATTGACCACCTTACGTGAACGACTCGGCGGTCAATTTTTTTGTCTAAGACTGTATCTATAACACATATTGCAAACTGAAGACCCTGCAGAATTAAAAAAAAATAGTTTATGAGAGCAATGTTACCTATAGCGTTCGAAAAATTCATAGTATACTACACGCGTGCGTAAACACCTTCCAATGCCCACTCAAAGAAGCCATGGATCCACAGTCTAGCTTCAATATTATAAATATGCCTCAGTTTATGGATGAACTCAAACTTAGGTTGATAATCATTTTCAATATTTAGCAGTACTGTACCCTTTGGTGTTAAACTCGATTTCAACCAATGATTTCCACAGATACAGGAACACTACTTGTGATACCTCTTAGACAAAATATTTACGCAGTGCTATCAGACGAAAAGATCAACCTGACACAAACTGTGGGAAATTTGTTCTACAACCTTCTTACCTGGATAAACAGCTTTTCCTATTTGAGATATCTGTGAACTTTGCAGCATAAGACAATTTAATAAGAAACTAAATTCCTTCAGCTACGACAATGTTTAAAGAAATCGTCTTAACGGCACTAAAAAGTGATTTGGGAATCTTTTACCAGCCGTATTCTGCCGCATTTCGCTGGTTGGAAGGCAAAAACCTTGCTGACAAAGTTCACAGAAGGAATAGGGGCACGAAATATCTACCACTGGAAGGTCATGTTTTATTTAGATGATTACAAAATCAGGTAAAACGAACAGTGAGGTTGTCAGCACATTACTGTTGTCAGTATGATGTTGCACTTCCCAGGGCCTGTAATGATAAAGGGCCCGTTTAGGTCAGGCATATTGTACACAGGAAGTGGAAGAGAGACCACCAGTATATTCTACAATCCGTATGCATTGCATACACACAGAAATTACAGTGTACTTATGGAGCCAAATGAGTGAATCGCGTATTTTCTGGTGAGAAAGAGGACTGGCAAACAGTCTTCGCTACATTAGGTTACTTAAACTGGTGTAACTCTGGGCTAGAATTTATGGTCAGAGACTAAGTGTAATGTCAACGAGTCGGATGCGGGTTTTGCAACTGTGAAATACTTTCCTACATTATAGAAGCGAATATTAAATTTGAACTAATATTGCGAAAATTTTGAACTTGGATAGCTTAGAATGAAAATCTTTCTGTTTATTACAAAGGAAAACAATTGATTTTCTAAAACATACTTTGTCATACACAATTTGGAACAGGTCACGTCGACCAAATCATATGAAAGAATTGACAGTGACGTATCTCGGAAGGCAGTAAGATCCCTTGGCTTTTGGTATGGCAGTATTCGACAGCCATTTCTAGGCGCAAGTAAGTGAAGAAAGGCGGCGCGTTTTTGTTATCAAGTAACGTCTTCTTCAGTTACATAAGTTTTAATGTAATCTACGAGTAATTGCTGATGTTTGATATTAACATGAAAAAGATTCCGTAGACAGGGAAAGAACCTGTTCATAGGCAACTACTTTTATAATGACCAAATGACATTAAATGATCTTCAAGCACATGTGTTCCAGCAGCGGTATGAAGAAAATGATAGTAATAATGACGGTAATAATCGAATTATCCGGAAACTTCACACTTCACAGTGGCTTTCCTCGAACTAAGAAATTTGCTGGATTAGTAAAACTTTCAAAATGGCTTCACATCGAGGCAGTGATGTCTAGAAGAGTTTTTACATCTTGCTGACATGAGAACAGCATAATCTCCGTGTCAGAAGCTTGCTTCTACTGAACCATTTAATAGACTCGCATTTTCCCACCGTGACTGATTTTGTAAGCTAAGTACATCATCCGTTACAGCAAACTCCTGGGGCTGGAAAATGTGGCCACAATGGCCTGGTGGAACAAACTATCACAGGTGCAATGCGTGGGTTCAGGCATTTCCTTTTAAGAGGTACAAACAGATTTATTTTACCGATGGTAACCTCAAAAGAAAGACGTTATAATCCAGAATCGGCATTAAACATCACGTTCCTTTATTACCAACGGGGCAGAGCCGGCTTACGTTGGGAAATGACATAGGCGGAAGTCATGATAAACAGAAATACTGTCACCTGTAAACTTACATCAGAAAATTTTATTTTATTTGATGAACTGATAGCCATTTAAAGGAACAGGGCTCTTATTTCACTTGTACTTGATTGAACTAGAGACGTTGACAAATTTGGGGCTGGACTATGATTCGAATTCGTATCTCCTCTTTCGAGGATCTGAATCTCTCGGAACAGTATTGTTCAATCATTTTGTTCCTTTTCCCGAGACTACAGTCTTCTCTAGGTCTCCTCCAAGGGTAAGTACGTGGGTCCGAATCTTGATCCAGTACAAAAATATTCATGATTTCGTTTCAAGCCCTATCACGTGCACACCGACCTGCTAGTGAAAACTAAAGTGCATTTTTGATGTCAGTTCATGTGTTGCCAACAATCGCAACAGGTCTCGTTATTTCTCGCGAAACACACACACATCGTATTGTTGGTGAGTAAGCAATTGATACTTAAAATATATTCGTGGATGATAAAGAAAGACGGTAGGTGTGCGGTTCGATTGTCGCTCATGCACAAAAATTTGTATCCTTATTTTAGATTCAAACACCTAGCAGCCGGTGAGAAAAACCGATACGAAACATTTGATTTTACTTATTAACAATCCAATTACATGTTGGGTTCGTATCTCCATCACAGAATTTCACATCATGCGCTTCATCTTTAAATGAATGAACACTTTGTTACTTCTGAATGGAGGTATATCAGACACCTTGCGTAGTTAGTTAACAGGAACGAAAGGGTCTTGATAGGAGTCCTGGATTATTACAAAATCAGTCGTCTTTTATTTTCAAGTTCAGATTTGGTTACTGATATTGGCGAAAATTTCGGTAATTCATGACTCTTCGTAACTAGTCAGCAATATGATATGATCAGATTAGATTAGATTAATACTTGTTTGATAGATCATGAATACGACAATTTGTAATGATGCGGAACTTGTCATTTTAATGAAAGATTTCTTTACATACCATGATTCAATTTGTTTACAACAGTTTTTTACTCTCTCTCTCATTCCCACACACACACACACACACATTCTTTTTTTTTTATTTGTTTGTTGTGCTCGACTATCGGCGAGGCACGAAAATGTCGCTGAAAGAGTTTCTTAGTTTTGAGTACACTTACGAAAGGAATATAAAAACAACTATGAGAGTTACTGATTTATGAAGCGTCGTTTGCAGTCAGTTCTGAGTATTGTTAGTAACTACGCTCCAATTCCTAAACCTTGTTACAGAAATGCGTATCAAATGCATTACGTATTCCAGGCCATAGCTGCCGCGTCTTTGAGACTCCAGCTATGGCCACTTCCCAGCCTGCTGTAGGATCACTTCGGTTCGTCTTCTTTTTTTTTTTTTTTTTTTTTGTGGTTTTAGGGCGCACAACTTCAATGGTCATTAGCGCCCTGACTACTCTAAGAATGCACCGCGAGGCACAAGTTGACAACAACAACTAAAAGGGAAAACACGATAAAAGACAGACTGACAGGCATAGGAGTAAAAAACAACATCATCAAATGTCCGTAGCGAGGTTTGTCAAATTGATAAAACAAAGAACACGAGCAGCTGCTCGTGGGTCATCCGCTAAAATTGCATCGAAAGTATTAGGCAGGTTAAGATCGAGGCGCAGTGTGTGAAGATCTGGACAGGACATTAAAATGTGTCTAACCGTCAGCAAGTGCCCACATGGGCAGAACGGCGGCGGCGCAGCCGTCAGCAGATGGCGATGGCTGAACCGGCAGTGTCCAATTCTTAACCGGGCCAAAACGACCTCCTCCCGCCGAGAAGGGCGTGAGGAGGACGTCCAAGCCACGGGAAGAGGTTTTAAGGCCCGAAGCTTGTTGTCGGTAAGTGCAGCCCAATCGGCATGCCACAGCGACACAATGCGCCGACAAATGACCCTGCTAAAATCGGACGAAGGGACACAACAAGAAGCTGTCCGAGCCTGGAGGACCGCAGCCTTGGCCGCGGCATCTGCAGCTTCGTTCCCAGGGATACCGACATGGCCAGGAACCCACATAAAGCTAACCGGAGAACCGACATCCACCAGCTGCTGAAGAGAGCGTTGGATCCGGTGTACGAAAGGGTGAACCGGGTACGGATCACTGAGGCTCTGGATGGCGCTCAGGGAATCTGAGCAGATGACATAAGCAGAATGTCGGTGGCGGCAGATGTAAAGAACAGCCTGGTAGAGGGCAAAGAGCTCAGCTGTGAAGACCGAACAATGGCCATGGAGCCGGTATTTGAAACTTTGTGCCCCGACAATAAAGGAACACCCGACCCCGTCATTGGTCTTAGAGCCATCTGTATAAATGAAAGTCATGTTGATGAACTTCGAACGAAGTTCCAAAAAACGGGAGTGGTAGACCGAACCGGGGGTGACCTCTTTTGGGAGCGAGCTGAGGTCAAGGTGAACGCGGACCTGAGCCTGGAGCCAAGGTGGCGTGCGGCTCTCGCCCACTCGAAAGGTTGCAGGGAGTGAAAAATTAAGGTGTTGAAGGAGGCGACGAAAGCGAACTCCAGGGGGTAGCAGGGCAGAGACATACAACCCGTATTGACGGTCAAGAGAGTCGTCAAAAAAGGAACGATAAGACGGATGGTCGGGCACTGACAGTAGCCGACAGGCATACCGACAAAGCAGTATATCGCGCCGGTAGGAGAGTGGCAATTCGCCAGCGTCAGCATGAAGACTCTCTACGGGACTGGTATAAAACGCTCCGATCGCAAGTCGTAAACCCCGATGTTGTATGGAGTTGAGGCGGCGTAAGATGGATGGCCGTGCAGAGGAGTATACGAAGCTCCCATAATCCAGCTTGGAGCGGACGATCGACCGATATAGACGAAGTAGGACGGTTCGATCCGCTCCCCACGACATACCACTGAGAACACGGAGGACATTTAAAGAACGGGTACAACGGGCGGACAAATATGACACATGTGGAGACCAGCTAAGTTTCCTGTCAAATGTAAGGCCTAAAAATTTTGTTGTCTCCACGAATGGGAGAGCAACGGGACCGAGTCGTAAGGACGGTGGGAGAAACTCTTTGTAGCGCCAGAAGTTAATACAGACCGTCTTCTCGGGAGAAAAACGGAAGCCATTGGCGACACTCCAGGAGTAAAGACGGTCAAGAGAACGCTGAAGACAGCGCTCCAGGACACGTGTACACTGCGCGCTGCAATAGATGGTAAAATCGTCCACAAAAAGGGAGCCTGATACATCAGCTGGGAGGCAATCCATTATTGGATTGATCGCGATGGCGAAGAGAGCGACGCTCAAAACCGAGCCCTGTGGCACCCCATTCTCCTGGCGAAAGGTGTCGGACAGGACAGAACCTACACGTACCCTGAACTGTCGATCCATTAAAAAGGAACGAATAAAAAGAGGGAGGCGACCGCGAAGGCCCCATGTATGCATGGTGCGGAGAATGCCCGCCCTCCAACAGGTGTCGTAAGCCTTCTCCAAATCAAAGAACACAGCCGCGGTCGGGCGCTTCCGCAAGAAGTTATTCATAATGAAGGTCGACAAGGTAACCAGATGGTCAACAGCAGAGCGGCGCCTACGAAATCCACATTGTACATTGGTAAGTAGGCGTCGAGACTCGAGCAGCCAAACCAATCGAGAGTTAACCATTCGCTCAATCACTTTACAGACACAGCTGGTAAGCGAGATAGGTCGATAACTGGAAGGCAAGTGCTTGTCCTTCCCCGGCTTAGGAATCGGGACAACAATAGACTCGCGCCAGCATGCGGTAACATGTCCCTCAATCCAGATGCGATTGTATGTACGAAGAAGAAAACCTTTACCCGCAGGAGAAAGGTTCTTCAGCATCTGAATATGAATAGAATCAGGCCCTGGAGCGGAGGACCGTGATCGGCCAAGTGCGGTTTCGAGTTCCCGCATGGTGAATGGGGCATTATAACGTTCACAATTCGAGGAGCGGAAGTCAGGTGGCCTAGCCTCCTCTGCCTGTTTGCGGGGGAGGAAGGCAGGGTGGTAATGAGCGGAGCTCGAAACCTCTGCGAAAAAGCGGCCGAAGGCATTGGAGACAGCCTCAGGGGCCACAAGGACTTCATTCGCGACCTTCAAGCCAGAAACTGGGGAGTGGACCTTAGTGCCAGATAGCCGGCGCAGGCTACCCCAGACAACAGAAGAAGGAGTAAAACTGTTGAAGGTGCTTGTGAAAGCAGCCCAGCTGGCTTTTTTGCTTTCTTTAATAATACGACGACACTGAGCACGTAATCGTTTATAATTAATACAATTCGCCACTGTAGGGTGGCGTTTAAAGGTGCGTAAAGCACGTCGACGAGCACGTAAAGCGTCTCTACATGCTGCGGTCCACCAGGGGACCGGTACGCGACGTGGAGAAGAAGTAGGGTGAGGGATGGAATATTCAGCAGCAGCGAGAATGACTTCCGTGAGGTGTGCGACCTGACGATCGCAGCTTGGGAAGGTTTGATCCTGAAAGGTCGCCCTGGAAGAGAAGAGCCCCCAGTCTGCCTTGGAGATGGTCCAACTAGAGGAGCACGGAGAGGGAGTATGCTGCAGGAGATGGATAACACACGGGAAGTGGTCGCTCGAATATGTATCAGCAAGTGCATACCACTCAAACCGGCGTGCAAGTTGGGGAGTACATATAGAGAGGTCTAAATGGGAATAGGTGTGAGATGTGTCCGAAAGAAAAGTAGGGGCGCCAGTATTGAGGCAGACAAGATTGAGCTGGTTGAAAAGGTCTGCTAACAAGGAGCCCCTCGGGCAGGATGCTGGAGGGCCCCAAAGGGGATGGTGGGCATTGAAGTCTCCAGTTAACAAAAATGGTGCAGGTAGCTGAGCAATAAGTTGCATCATGTCCGCTCTGGTAACGGCAGATGACGACGGAGTGTAAACGGTACAAAAGGAAAACGTAAAAGTGGGGAGAGTAATGCGGATGGCAACTGCCTGCAGGCCAGTGTGCAACATGATGGGATCGTAGTAAACATCATTCCGGACCAGCAACATAACCCCTCCATGAGCTGGGATACCTACCACAGGGGGTAGGTCAAAACGCACAGAGGTGTAGTGTGCCAAGGCAATTTGATCGCATGGGCGGAGCTTCGTTTCCTGGAGGGCTACGACGAGCGGACGATGCAAGCGGAGCAGCAACTTCAAGTCCTCTCGGTTGGAGCGAATGCTGCGAATATTCCAGTGAATAAGTGCCATCGTAAGAAAAGGAAGATGAGAGAAGGGGTCACCTCGAAGGCCGCTTAGGGCCTGGCTTCGAGCGAGCACTGCCGCCGCTATCAGAAGGCGGACAGTCATCGTCCATGGGGTCTAGAGGGTCATCGGCCATCTCAGGAGGATGGCCGGGAGGGGGAGCTTCCTCGCCGGTGAACGGCCAGATGTACGGCTACCAGCGGTGCGGCCAGGCGAAACGGATGACGGCCTGGGGCGGCAACCGCTGGGTGGCGCAGGAGAAGAAATGCGCCGTGGCGGAGGAGGAGAACTGTGCTTCCTATGCGCCTTTTTGGAAGGACGTTTGGTGGAAGTACCGGTCGAAGGCTGGGAGGTCGAGGGACGGAGGAAGTCTGCACGGGATGGTTCCTTCTTGAAGGCCCGTGCATCTGACTTCGGGGTCTTTGACTTAGCAGAAGCTGAGGAAGGGGCTGGTGTCTGTGGGGTGATGGGAGGAAGAGGAGACGTCGAACGCGCGATCTTAGCACTGGCCGAACGGACGACCGTGGTGCTGAAGGTCAGATCGCATGTCTGGGTTGCTACCTCCCGGGTAGTCCGAGGAGAGGCGAGGACAGTACTGTATTTCCCCGCTGGGAGCAGCGTGGGCTTCCTACTAGCCAATAGCTTGCGAGCAGCCGAGGTGGACACTTTCTCTTTGACCCGAATTTCTTGGATACAGCGTTCTTCCTTATAGACAGGACAGTCGCGGGAGGATGCGGCGTGGTCACCCTGACAGTTCACACAACGAGGAGACGGAGGTGGACAGTCACCCTCATGGGCATCCCTGCCACAAGTGACACATTTAGCCGCATTGGTGCAAGACTGTCGAGTGTGATTGAAACGCTGACACTGGTAGCAGCGCGTAGGTGTCGGGACATAGGGGCGAACAGAAATAACCTTGTAGCCCGCCTTGATGCGCGATGGCAGCTTAACACTATCGAAGGTCAAGAAAAGTGTCCGGGTCGGTACAAGGTCATTGTTGACCTTTTTCATGACCCGATGGACAGCCGTCACGCCCTGTTCAGCGAGGAAAGATTGAAGCTCCTCGTCAGTCAATCCGTCGAGGGAGCTAGTATAGACTACACCACGAGACGAATTCAAAGTTCGGTGGGCCTCCACCCGGACAGGGAACGTGTACAGGAGTGTGGCACGAAGCAGTTTCTGTGCCTGAAAGGTACTCTCAGTTTCTAGTAATAAGGTACCGTTATGCAACCTGGTACAAGATTTGACAGATCCGGCTATGGCATCTACGCCCTTCTGAATAACGAAAGGGTTGACAGAGGAAAAATCCTTTCCGTCCTCAGATCGAGAAACTACGAGGATCTGTGGGGCAGGCAGTAGTACTTTTGTCACTGTTGGCTGGTCACGTTTCCGTTTTTGGGTCGAAGTCGAGAGAGATGGAGTAGAATCCATTGTGGAGGAATCCCCCATGATTGCCAGCGTCTCCGATGGCGCGCTCCTTCCTTGTGGGGACCCTCTCAGAGGGCACTCCCGCCTTAGGTGAATGTTTACACCTCAGGTCACACCTCCCGAGAAACAGACGGAGGGACCAATCGGCATGGTCAGAAGGTACCAGCTCAGGCAATCACCCCTCCCCGGGCCTGGCCTTTACCAGGGTTTACGCGCGTGCCTTACATGTCTACCCAGGGCAGGGACTTACGCGTTACCCCGTCACCGGCTACGCGTGCGAACGCGTGGGTCGGTCTTCAGGCACGCACAGGGAGGAAGGAAGAATAGGAAAAAGAAGAGAGAGAGGGAGAAAGAGGACAGACTGTCTCAAACGCCAAGGCGGAGACCAGAGAAGGCAAGGAGAAGAAGGCAATGAGAAGGCAGGGAGAAGAAGGCAATGAGAAGGCAAGGAGAAAAAGGCAATGAGAAGGCAAGGAGAAAAAGGCAATGAGAAGGCAAGGAGAAAAAGGCAATGAGAAGGCAAGGAGAAAAAGGCAATGAGAAGGCAAGGAGAAAAAGGCAATGAGAAGGCAAGGAGAAAAAGGCAATGAGAAGGCAAGGAGAAAAAGGCAATGAGAAGGCAAGGAGAAGTCAAGGGAAAGAGTAAGGAAGACAGTGAGGTGGAGAAGAGCAAAGAAAGGAACCAACAAAAGGAAGGAAGAAACGAGAAGTGAAAAACCAAAAAGACCACGATTATAGGTCGTGGAACCGTCCGTCTCCGGACGCAGGCGCTAACTACCCCCGTGAGGGGGATGGACTCCTTTTAGTCGCCTCTTACGACAGGCAGGAATACCGCGGGCCTATTCTAACCCCCGAACCCGCAGGGGGTGGTTCGTCTTCTTCCTGCTGGTAATGTAACTGAGATTTGGCAACAAGGCAAGGTATGTTTGGCAACTCAGTGATCGACGAGTTACTTCTTGGTGCGCACGGAATTAAGCCTCAAAGTCCACTTGATTTTTCCTGTCATTTCCATTGCATAATCTGAGTTATTATCGATTGAGATGTAACAAATAATTGTGAATTTACGGTTTTCAGCCCAGGAAAGTCGTTGCACGTGGAAATCGTAACTACTCTCGTCCTGTAAATAGCAGTTTACAAGTTCTAGCCACTATTGCCTTCGTAAGATCTTCGATATCTCTGTGGTAATGTGCTGAGGTGTGAAAAAGCGTCTGTTATGGTTCGCAATTCCCATCTCGCTCACTGTTACTTTTTTATCCATTCTCTAAAAGAGCTACAAGCAGTCAGATCAAAAATCGATAAGGAAATCGGAAGAAAATACTTTCGGCTCATAGTGCAATGGTGAAAAACTTACAGTGCTGCACGACAAGTAACGCCTGTTTCCGCTGCTGACAAGCGAATTTTGGGTTTCTAGGTATATATAAAATGCCACATTTGCATACCTCTTGAGTATGACACAGCATACCAATTAAGCACAGGTCCAATCGAAATCTAAGTGAGTAGTATTTTACTAATTTGTGCCGATAGGGGCGCGCTAGTTTACAGATACTCAGTTTTAATAAAACAGACTCATCGTAAGGTTATTGTGGGTAGTTTTATTTCATTCCTTATAATAAAGTGCACAATTTTCGTAAGGTTTCTTTTAGTGTTGTTAAAACAATAGTAAACATGAGAGAGAAATTTGTCATCAACGACATATGCGAATTCTCTGATGTTTTCTATAACAGTCCAACAATGCACATGCAGTTTATTGATTATATGCATGTAGAAAACTTGTTCTGAGTTAAAGCTGTCTAACAAGGTATGAAGAAGAATAAAATGCCACTACCACACAACAGCTAATGTAAAAAATACTTTTCTGACGTATTTTGACACGATGCGCTCTCCCCATACATAATACAAAAGTTTCGAAATGCATCTGCTGCCTAAACCTGAAAAGAACAACCGGCCAGAGTGGCCGTGCGGTTCTGGGCGCTACAGTCTGGAACCGAGCGACCGCTATGGCCGCAGGTTCGAATCCTGCCTCAGGCATGGATGTGTGTGATGTCCTTAGGTTAGTTAGGTTTAATTAGTTCTAAGTTCTAGGCGACTGATGACTTCAGAAGTTAAGTCGCATAGTGCTCAGAGCCATTTGAACCATTTTTGAAAAGAACAAAATGTCGCAGAAGTTAGCCCATTTTCCACATGCAACTATTTTGGGTAGAGAAGTGAAGGGAATTGTTCTCAAAGTTCCATTAGATTGATAACTTCAGCAGACAGCAGAATTCCATTTTAAGAAATGTTACAGTGAATGCACTCGAACTCGCAACATCTTATCTATGGTGCGCAACACTTACCGTTATGCTGCTAGATGACACGTAGCTACAGGAGCTCCAGAAGTCAACAACAGTTCCTGCAGAACTTCCTCATTCCACAGTGCTGTGAGATAATGCATATGGCCGGATCTAGACTTCTGAGAGACACACAGTTACAGCTTTTGTTTTGCACTGCACGACGTTTTCAACAAACAGATAGCACAACAGAGTAACTCAAGTGGAAAGGAACACTTCCTATTTAAATTTCTGCATCCTACACTGTTGGCAGTTCTGTGTAGGTGGCAGTTACGTGATTTTATTTCGGTGATTACAAAATAGAGTCGAATGTATGCACTGGGTAGCCAAGGCAGGTAGTTCGTGGCGATTGGGTCAACCAAGTAAATGAACGTACTAAACATGCTGCAAACCACTACAGGGAGCCTGTGTGTCAGAATTCTCATCCAGAGTCACAGAGAAGAGGATTTGGTGGTCTGTTGGATTGATGATAGGTTCATATACTTATGGTCTGGATTCGATTCCAACTTCTGCCACGATCTTTGATAGGGAGAGACAGATTCTATTCTCTTCTGGCTACGCCAAGTGAAGAAGGTATCATGGAATTGTGGTCTGAAATTCAAATTAAACATGATATTCCTTCTCTACCAAGTAGACGTTAGGTTGAACCACAATAAAGTCAGGAGTGGTGACATGTAGAAACTATCATCAGTAACCTTTCTTATACTAGTTATTTATTTCTAGTGACGAAACAAACGCTATGTAGGGTCACAGGACACTTATTCCATCTTTTATTTGAGCTTCTGTATGTCCATAAGATTGGTTCTGAACTGGGAATGCAATTCAGACCGCCCTTAACACGGAATTTGATACCTTCGTGACAATACAGCTCGACTAAAATTTGTTGTTTGTTCAAAACTGCAGATTCCTCAACATCTCCACATATTGCCCGTGAATGGGTTCGAATACTAGCCCGGCACTGAAGTTTTCATTATGTATTATCAAGCTATAGCATGAGAACACCTGTCTGCTGGTGGATAATAATTTTGATTTTAAATGTATTTTCATTCGTTGTCAGTACTAACGATATCTGATGTTTTTGACTCCCAGAACTATTTGCGAGATGTTCAGGGATGTTATTCCGAGCTGCTAGTGGAGAAGAATTCGATAGCTGATGTCTCTTTGTGTGTGTAGTCGTTATATGTGTGGCGCTGCAGTCATGGACTGTGCGGCTGGTCCCGGCGGAGGTTCGAGTTCTCCCTTGGGCGTGCGTGTGTGTGTGTGTGTGTGTGTGTGTGTGTGTGTGTGTGTGTGTTTGTGTGTGTGTGTGTGTTTGTCCTTAGGATAATTTAGATTTTGTAGTGTGTAAGCTTAGGGACCGATGACCTTACCAGTTAAGTCCAATAAGACTTAACACACATTTTGAACATTTGATATGTGTATGGTTCGATTCCCAGTCAGCACTGAACTCTTCGGCATATTATTTCCAGTTCAAACAGGCTTACATGTCACTGCTGGTGTGACTAACCCATATTTAACGTTCGTTTTCTCTAGAATATAACAGTGATAGGTGCCGGTTTGGAGTCCTGGAACCGACCGGAGTGGCCGTGCGGTTCTAGGTGCTACAGTCTGGTGCCGAGCGGCCGCTGCGGTCGCAGGTTATAATCCTGCCTCGGGCATGGATGTGTGTGGTGTCCTTAGGTTAGTTAGGTTTAATTAGTTCTAAGTTCTAGGCGACTGATGACCTCAGAAGTTAAGTCGCATAGTGCTCAGAGCCATTTGAACCAGTTTTTTTTTTTTTTTTTTTTTTTTTTTTTTTTTTTTTTTTTTTTTAGTTCTGGGAAGGGAAAAATTAATGTTTCCTCTCGTCATTTCAGTTAAAACATCTTACTGCCGAGATAATCCGATGTGTCACAGTTGATTGCGCTTCAATATCAATCCGATTAGGTGCTCGGTTCGAGTCCCTGTCGCACACAAAGCTTTACCTCACGGCATTTCAAGTACATTACTTGTGAAGAAGCAATATTTGACACCTCTCGTAGATCGGTAACAGGGACAATAGATGCTGGGTAGGAATTCCCGTCCATTGAAAATGTTTACGTTATGGTAATTTAAAGTTGATATTAGCTAACTGATACTGTGTGAAATAGAGGTATATCACTCTCTGTATGCTTAGTCAGGAATGTTAGTTTCCGTCAGTCCCGAAATCTTTGCTTAGTCTGCATGACCTGGGTTTGAATCCATATGCAGAGACGAGACGGTTCGTCGCGTCATTTAAAGTTTATACATATTCTCATCTAGCTGCTCGTGAATAACTTAAATTTTTAATGTCATTTTGCGTTAAATTGTAAGTACGGTATGTTACTTTGAAGAGGAAATCATGTGGCCGAGCTGTTCTAGGCGCTGCAGTCTGGAACCGCGCGACCGCTACGGTCGCAGGTTCGAATCCTGCCTCAGGCATGGATGTGTGTGATGTCCTTAGGTTAGTTAGGTTTAACTAGTTCTAAGTTCTAGGGGACTGATGACCTCAGTTGTCAAGTCCCATCTGGAAATAAATAAAGAAACAAATGCCTCAAACATTTTATTTAAAAAGTAAGTATTTGTTTAAGACAAGAAATCTATATTCACCTTGCAGTAAGGAATCATCATCTAGACAGCTGTGACACCGAGAATGGAGATGGAAAGGCGATAAATTAGGATAAGTAGAACAACTCGTCATTTATCCAAATGAGGAAACGTATCTGTGCTAACCATACTTAATGAGTGAAACAATCCTTTTATTGCACAGAGACAATCTTGTGACAACTGCAGGCTGATTTGGAACATGCAGGGGTTAAGAATCGCGATACTTCCTAATGCAGCTATTAGGACACGTTGATGCAAGGATAAGGGGGCGTTCAAATGAAACCGAGATACACGGAAAAGTAAGCAAATTGTTCGTTACGTCCAAAAAAAAATCGTAATAACCGTTAATACATCTGTCCAACTGTCAGACAAGTAGGCCAGTGTCTTCATGGAAAATCTTTTGCGGTTTCCATCGGAGGCATGACTGCGTGCACCTCTTCGTGCAAAGCAAATTGGACACTACGAATGTCTTTCTCCAAACATATGGAAGTCGCATGGGGAGAGATCGGGACTGTACGTAGAATGTATAAGGGCTTCCCAGCAAGACTTCTGCAGACTACTGGAAAGAACCTTGGAAACATGTCGTCCCGCCCACATCCTGCATAGTTCTCTCAGCGGGCGTTTGCATATTTTTGGTGCCCTGGAGAAACATTCGTGATCATCGGTTTGCTTCGTACGAAGAGATGGACGTCAGATAGGATCATGGTTCCGCAGACAACCGCAGACTTATTTTCCTTGAAGGCATTGACTGTCCTGCCTCACAGTTGGCAAAGTGTGTTAACACTTATAGCGATTTCTTTTCAAATAATAAACAGTTCCATCGGTGTCGTTTTCCTAATGGTAATAAGAGGTCCAGTGTGGCTTGTAATTTCCATTTGACAGTGAAATTTGAGAGATATTGGAATGCGTTAATATGAAACGATTTACGCTGGAAAACGAATTAGTTTCAATTTTGGCCTCCCGAGTACAGAGTTTCAGGGAGAGCATAAGGGAACAATTGACAGGAATGGGGGAAAGAAATACAGTAGAAGGAAAATGGGTTGCTCTGAGGGATGAAGTAGTGAAGGCAGCAGAGGATCAAATAGGTAAAAAGACGAGGGCTAATAGAAATCCTTGGGTAACAGAAGGAATATTGAATTTAATTGATGAAAGGAGAAAATGTAAAAATGAAGCAGGCAAAAAGGAAGACAAACGTTTCAAATATGAGATCGACAGGAAGTGCAAAATGGCTAAGCGGGGATGGCCAGAGGACAAATGTAAGGATGTAGAGGCTTATCTCACTAGGGGTAAGATAGATACTGCCTACAGGAAAATTAAAGAGACCTTTGGAGAAAACAGAACTACTTGTATGAATATCAAGAGCACAGATGGAAACCCAGTTCTAAGCAAAGAAGGGAAAGCAGAAAGGTGGAAGGAGTATATAGAGGGTATATACAAGGGCGATGCACTTGAGGACAATATTATGGAAATGGAAGAGGATGTAGATGAATATGAAAGGGGAGATACGATACTGCGTGAAGAGTTTAACAGCGCACCGAAAGACCTGAGTCGAAACAAGGCCCCCGGAGTAGACAACATTCCATTAGAACTACTGACGGCCTTGGGAGAGCCAGTCCTGACAAACCTCTACCATCTGGTGAGCAAGATGTATGAGACAGGCGAAATACCCTCAGACTTCAAGAAGAATATAATAATTCCAATCCCAAATAAAGCAGGTGTTGACAGATGTGAAAATTACCGAACTATCAGTTCAATAAGTCACAGCAGCAAAATACTAACACGAATTCTTTACAGACGAATGGAAAAACTGTTGGGAGCCGACCTCGGGGAAGATCAGTTTGGATTCCGTAGAAATGTTGGAACACGTGAGGCAATACTGACCTTACGACTTATCTTAGAAGAAAGATTAAGGAAAGGCAAACCTACGTTTGTAGCATTTGTAGACTTAGAGAAAGCTTTTGACAATGTTGACTGGAATACTCTCTTTCAAATTCTAAAGGTGGCAGCGGTAAAATACAGGGAGCGAAAGGCTATTTTCAATTTGTACAGAAACCAGATGGCAGTTATAAGAGTCGAGGGGTATGAAAGGGAAGCAGCGGTTGGGAAGGGAGTGAGACAGGGTTATAGCCTCTCCCCGATGTTATTCAATCTGTATATTGAGCAAGCAGTAGAGGAAACAAAAGAAAAATTCGGAGTTGGTATTAAAATCCATGGAGAAGAAATAAAAACTTTGAGGTTCGTCGATGACATTGTAATTCTGTCAGAGACAGCAAAGGACTTGGAAGAGCAGTTGAACGGAATGGACAGTGTCTTGAAAGGAGGATATATGATGAACATCAACAAAAGCAAAACGAGGATAATGGAATGGTTTGTAGGACATGTTCTGAGGCATCATTGGATCACAAATTTAACATTGGAGGGCAGCGTGGAGGGTAAAAATCGTAGAGGGAAACCAAGAGATGAATACACTAAGCAGATTCAGAAAGATGTAGGTTGCAATAAGGACTGGGAGATGAAGAAGCCTGCACAGGATAAAGTAGGTACTCGTCTCCCCAGAACCTAAACTGACTTGGATTCAGGATCTTGCAGGCCATGCATGTGGAAAACGTCCTAATTAGAGCCACTTGGAATGCAGCAAATGGTGCAGTATATGCTATTGTGCTGAAGCCAGTCAGTCTAGCAGCATATGTGGGTGTTATTTGTAACTAGATGTGTGTGTGCTCCAGCTGTAAGTGTGTGGCCGTGCCTGGTAGGAGGGAGCGTGACAGAGTGGGAGGGGCCGATACCAGAGACAGGCAGAGCAGCAGAGTAACCCTCGTCTCGCCCTACTCCACGCGCCCGTGATGGCATTTTGACGTCACGCGTAGTACCGACGACAGCAGGAACTGCTGTCGACTGTCCTTAATCTTCGATATGGACCTCTCACAAGCCTTCACGCACGCGTGATCGGAGATTTACAAGAACGCGTTATTCTTTGAAGGATGTATTATAATTATTGCTACACTAAACGTCACATAATGATATATTGATTGTTAATGTGTTCATATTAGAGCGCTCTCTCACAAGTTAGCTGCTCTCGTAAAATAATTTACAAATTAAGCATGAAAAAACATAGTTATATTGTGATTTACATTATGCCATTTCAAGGCAACGGAGCACAGAAAATTTATCAGAAACAGAGCTGGCCTAAGATGTCGCCAGCACACCAGGTGACAAAGGGGTTACGAGAGGATCGATAGTACGCAGATGCAGCGCCCCTATCAGCAGAGAGGCCAAAAATAGACTTCAGGCAACGCGCCGCCAACGCCCCCTCGACCGCCAGTATTTACATCACCGCCGCAGACGAAAGGACCCAGTCAGTGATCGAGTGAGTCAACGAGTCGGGTCATCAGTCACAGCCCAGTGGGAGTCGCAGTCGCAGTCAGCTCAGAGTCAGTCAGTATCTAGCCACCAGAGCAGTGTACATAGCGGGACTTGTACTTCACCAGCAGTGAGGCTAACTTCAACTATTACAGAAGAGCTTGTACTGCTACACCTGAACTATCTTAAGTAATGTCTTATTCTTATGAATAAATAACCCTGTTACTACATGCATGCAGAAGTTTTACAGAAAGAAGATACCGGACACCAAACAACATCCTCTCCTTGGTACAAGGCTACAGGGACAACGAGATGACACAAAACAGACACGTGTCCTCGGAGTCTTTCGTTATGTCATACATGAATAAAACGTTCTCTGTTTTCCAGCCACGTCAATTCGAATAAAATCCTCGAGCTTTTGATGACCATCTCCGCCATTGTCGTCAGGAGTTCACTGATGCCGGGGCTGTTTTTTCTTTTTCCTTCATTGTATTTCAATTCCCCATCGGGGTGGGCTGGCAGCAGCATATGCGCTGCTCTTCAGCCAAAAGACATAGAACAAACAATAGAAGAGATTTAAAAATAACAACATATATACACACATATAAAAAAGGGGGAACATTATGGAAGACAATAGACAAAAAGGGGCGACTGTAAAATGGAGATAAAAACTGTAAAACAAGTAGCTCACACAAAAAACCACACACTGGGACAATTAAAAGAACACAAGGCACAATATGACCAGAGCATAAAAGTATCGACGGATGCCATAGCACATAACAAACACTGACAGTAACACTAAGTACAAGGCCAGCACACAAAATCACACCTCTCAATGCACAGGAGAAATAGCACTAAACTGACGTGGCACACTGACATCAAAATGGAGGATCTGCCAGACGCAAGAGGATGAGGGAGAACGGAAGAAGGGAGGGAGCGAAAGAGAGGGGGGAGATGGGTGGGCGGCGCGCCAATGAGGGCCAGGTAGGGAGGGATGTGGAAAGAAGCAAGGATTGGGTGCAGGGTCTCGGGGGGGGGGGGGGGGGGGAAGGAGGAAAATCCGCTCTGGGAGAAGGAGGGGAGAGGAAAAAGGGGGCCCTGGAGAGCGGGGGAACAAGGCCAGGTTACCAGGTTATAGTTGGAAGGAAGGGTATACGTCACGGCGAAGATCATCATCCGGGAGGGGGAGGCACTGGAAATTGCCCTGATGAAGGAAATAGAGGGTGTGGAGGTGGAGAGAGGGAGGGATACAGTGATAGAGGTGCAGCAACAGGCAGGGGGTGGAGAGGAAGGAGAAAACCAGAGTGTGGGGGGGGATCAAGCCTGCAGACAATGTAAAGGATACAGAGATGTTGGAGGAATAGGAGGAGGTGGGGGAAGGGGATGATTTCATACAGGAGCCATGTGGGGGAAGGAAGGCGGATACAGAAGGCAAGGTGGAGTGCATGGCGTTCGAGGATTTGGAGGGCGTTGTAAAAGCGGGTGGGTGCAGAGATCCAGGCAATGCTGGCATAACAGAGGATAGGACGGATTTGTTGGTGTGATGGAAGGATCCAATCCCCATGTCTGGCCAGATAGGAGTTTCAGGAGGCAGAGGTGGGAATGGGCTTTCTGCTGGATGGTCTAGAGGGGGGGGGGGGGGTCCAGGTGAGGTGACAGTCAAGGGTGAGGCCAAGGTATCTCAGCATGGGGATGAGCTGGATGGGATGACCATAAAGGGTGAGGTAGAAATCATGGAGACGAAAGGAGCAGGTGGTGCAGCCTATGATGATTGCCTGTGTTTTGGAGGGGTTGAGACGGAGGAACCACTGGTTACACCAAGTGGTGAACTGGTTAAGGTGGGTTTGGAGGGTGTGTTGGGACCGTTGAAGGGTAGGATAGAGAGCCAGGAAGGCGGTGTCATCAGCATACTTGAGAAGGTGGACAGGTGGTGGTGGCTTGGGCATATAAGCCGTATACAAGAGAAAGGAGAGGGGAGAGGACAGAGCCCTGGGGGACGCCAGCAGTGGGATAAAAGGTACTGGTGGTGTTGAGGAGGGTGACATAGGAAGGACGGCGTGAGAGGAAGGAAGCGACCAGACGGATAAAATTGATAGGCAGGGTGTATGTTTGGAGTTTAAAGGGGAGACCGGGATGTCATACACAGTCATAGGCATTTTGGAGGTCAAGGGAAACAAAAATGGCGGAGTGACAGGAGTAGAGCTGGAGGTTGAGAAGGTGAACAAGGTTAAGGAGTTGGTCTTCAGCGGAGAAGGAGGGTCGGAAGCTGCACTGGGTAAGGGGGAGGAGGTGGTGTTGATTAAGGTGCCAGTGGATACGAAAGGAGAGGATGGACTCTAAGACCTTACTGAAGATGGAGGTGAGGCAGATGGGACGATAGGAAGAGGTGGCAGAAGGGGGTTTGTTGGGTTTGAGGAATAAGAGGACGTGAGTTTTCCACAGGTCAGGGACAGTAGAGAGATGGGCGAGGACAGTCACAAGGGAATAGGGGCTGTGGTGTCACCGCCAGACACCTCACTTGCTAGGTGGTAGCTTAAATCGGCCGCGGTCCATTTAGTACATGTCGGACCCGCGTGTCGCCACTGTGTGATCGCGCACCGAGCGCCACCACAAGGCAGGTCTCGAGATACGGGCTAGCACTCGCCCCACTTGTACGACGACTTTGCTAGCGACTACACTGACGAAGCCTTCACTCATTTGCCGAGAGACAGTTAGAATAGCCTTCAGCTAAGTCCATGGCTACGACCTAGCAAGGCGCCATTAGCCTTACATAGTTTGAAAGTTATCGTATGAAATGTCTCAACAAGAAGAACGATGTATACAACAAGGATAAATAAAAGTTAAGTATTCGAGGAGCTGCATACTTTTCTTATTAGCTTTCAATACTTATCCTGTTCCAGAATTCACGCCCGTCTGCGTTAGATAGCTTCCATTTCGGCCTCCTCTATCTACAAGGTGTTGGCACATTTACCAACACATCAGGGGCTTTCTCTAAGGTGGCGGTAGGTGACAGTCATGACCAGGGGCCATGTTGCATTTGGACTGGAGGGTATGTTTAATGTCTTGTGCTGTGATTGGAGTGTTGCCCCAAGTACTAGAGCCAAGGACAAGTGGAGTGACTGAGGTATCAGCACATTCTATGACGGTGGGGAAAAGAGAATAATCAAAGTGGGGATCATCTGCGATGGAGAAGACCTCTGAAAGGGGGGTTGGCCTTACTGAGGTTGTCAGGAAGGAGGCGATCGTTATGGAGAAGGGGGTAGTGGGCAGCAGAATGGGAACCAGTAAGGCGATGGAAGGTGGATCAGTACTTGGAGGAGTTGATAGGGAGGGTGGTGTTGAGTTGTGTGCAGGTCTGGCGCCAGTCTCCGCATTTCGTTGCTGTAATAAGGTTCCATATGTGTCGCTGCATTTGCCGGTGGCGTTGGAGTGCATCCCCATCACGAGTGCACAGGAAGGAGCGATAGAGGCGGCGGGATTCACAGAGGAGGAGGACAGCCCGCGGAGGGAGAGTGGGACAGTGGGGGTGGATGGTTTTAGTAGGAACATGGGCCTCCACGGCGGCAGTAATTACCTTCTGAAGGAAGGACGAGGCGTGGATGATGTCGTCAGGACTTTTTTTTGTGGTTTTAGGGCGCACAACTTCAATGGTCATTAGCGCCCTTACTTCGTTAAGAATGCACCGTGAGGCACAAGTTTAAAACAACAACTAAAAGGGAAAACACGATAAACGACAGACTGATAGGCAGAGGATTAAAAAACAGCATCATCAAATGTCCTTAGAGAGGTGTGTCAAATTGATAAAACGAAGGACACGAGCAGCTGCTCGTGGGTCATCTGCTAAAATGGCATCTAAAGTACATGGCAGGTTAAGATCGAGGCGCAGTGTGTTGAAATCCGGACAGGACATTAAAATGTGGCGGACCGTCAGCAATTGCCCACATGGGCAGAACGGCGCCGGCGCAGCCGTCAGCAGATGGCGATGGCTGAACCGGCAGTGTCCAATGCGTAACCGTGCCAAAACGACCTCCTCCCGCCGAGAAGGGCGGGAGGAGGACGTCCAAGCTGCGGGAAGAGGTTTCAAGGCCCGAAGCTTGTTGTCTGTAAGTGCAGCCCAATCGGCATGCCACAGCGACACAATGCGCCGACAAATGACCCTGCTACAGTCTGAGGAAGGGACACAACAAGAAGCTGTCCGAGGCTGGAGGACCGCAGCCTTGGCCGCGGCATCTGCAGCTTTGTTCCCAGGGATACCGACATGGCCAGGGACCCACATAAAGCTAACCGGAGAACCGACGTCCACCAGCTGCTGAAGAGAGCGTTGGATCCGGTGCACAAAAGGGTGAACCGGATACGGATCACTGAGGCTCTGGATGGCGCTCAGGGAATCGGAGCAAATGACATCAGCAGAATGTCGGTGGCGGCAGATGTAAAGAACAGCCTGGTAGAGGGCAAAGAGCTCAGCTGTGAAGGCCGAACAATGGCCATGGAGCCGGTATTTGAAACTTTGTGCTCCGACAATAAAAAAACACCCGACCCCGCCATTGGTCTTTGAGCCATCTGTATAAATGAAGGTCGTATTGATGAACTTTGAACGAAGTTCAACAAAACGGGAGTGGTAGACCGAACCGGGGGTAACCTCTTTTGGGAGCGAGCTGAGGTCAAGGTGAATGCGGACCTGAGCCTGGAGCCAAGGTGGCGTGTGGCTCTCGCCCACTCGAAAGGTTGCAGGGAGTGAAAAATTAAGGTGTTGAAGGAGGCGACGAAAGCGAACTCCAGGGGGCAGCAGGGCAGAGACATACAACCCGTATTGACGGTCGAGACAGTCGTCAAAAAAGGAGCGATAAGACGGGTGGTCGGGCATTGACAAAGCAGTATATCGCGCCGGTAGGTGAGTGGCAATTCGCCAGCGTCAGCATGAAGACTCTCTACGGGACTAGTATAAAACGCTCCGATCGCAAGTCGTAAACCCCGATGTTGTATGGAGTTGAGGCGGCGTAAGATGGATGGCCGTGCAGAGGAGTATACGAAGCTCCCATAATCCAGCTTGGAGCGGACGATCGACCGATATAGACGAAGCAGGACGGTTCGATCCCCTCCCCACGACATACCACTGAGAACACGGAGGACATTTAAAGAACGGGTACAACGGGCAGCCAAATATGACACATGTGGAGACCAGCTAAGTTTCCTGTCAAATGTAAGACCTAAAAATTTTGTTGTCTCCACGAATGGGAGAGCAACGGGACCGAGTCGTAAGGACAGTGGGAGAAACTCTTTGTAGCGCCAGAAGTTAATACAGACCGTCTTCTCGGGAGAAAAACGGAAGCCATTGGCGACACTCCAGGAGTAAAGACAGTCAAGAGAACGCTGAAGACAGCGCTCCAGGAAACACGTACGCTGTGCGCTGCAATAGATGGTAAAATCGTCCACGAAAAGGGAGCCTGATACGTCAGCTGGGAGGCAATCCATTATTGGATTGATCGCGATGGCGAAGAGAGCGACGCTCAAAACCGAGCCCTGTGGCACCCCATTCTCCTGGTGAAAGGTGTCGGACAGGACAGAACCCACACGTACCCTGAACCGTCGATCCATTAAAAAAGAACGAATAAAAAGAGGGAGCGACCGCGAAGGCCCCATGTATGCATGGTGCGGAGAATGCCCGCCCTCCAACAGGTGTCGTAAGCCTTCTCCAAATCAAAGAACACAGCCGCGGTCGGGCGCTTCCGCAAGAAGTTATTCATAATGAAGGTCGACAAGGTAACCAGATGGTCAACAGCAGAGCGGCGCCTACGAAATCCACATTGTACATTGGTAAGTAGGCGTCGAGAGTCGAGCAGCCAAACCAATACAGAGTTAACCATTCGCTCCATCACTTTACAGACACAGCTGGTAAGCGAGATGGGTCGATAACTGGAAGGCAAGTGCTTGTCCTTCCCCGGCTTAGGAATCGGGACAACAATAGACTCGCGCCAACATGCGGGAACATGTCCCTCAATCCAGATGCGATTGTATGTACGAAGAAGAAAACCTTTACCCGCAGGAGAAAGGTTCTTCAGCATCTGAATATGAATAGAATCAGGCCCTGGAGCGGAGGACCGTGATCGGCCAAGTGCATTTTCGAGTTCCCGCATGGTGAATGGGGCATTATAACTTTCACGATTCAAGGAGCGGAAGTTAGGTGGCCTAGCCTCCTCTGTCTGTTTGCGGGGGAGGAAGGCAGGGTGGTAATGAGCGGAGCTCGAAACCTCGGCGAAAAAGCGGCCGAAGGCATTGGAGACATCCTCAGGGGCCACAAGGACGTCAATCGCGACTGTCAAGCCAGAAACTGGTGAGTGGACCTTAGTGCCAGATAGCCGGCGCAGGCCACCCCAGACAACAGAAGGAGGAGTAAAACTGTTGAAGGTGCTTGTGAAAGCAGCCCAGCTGGCTTTCTTGCTTTCTTTAATAATACGACGACACTGAGCACGTAAACGTTTATAATTGATACAATTCGCCACTGTAGGGTGGCGTATAAAGGTGCGTAAAGCACGTCGACGAGCACGTAAAGCGTCTCTACATGCTGCAGTCCACCAGGGGACCGGTACGCGACGTGGAGAAGAAGTAGGGTGAGGGATGGAACATTCAGCAGCAGCGAGGATGACTTCCGTGAGGTGTGCGACCTGACGATCGCAGCTTGTGAAGGTTTGATCCTGAAAGGTCGCCCTGGAAGAGAAGAGTCCCCAGTCTGGCTTGGAGATGGTCCAACTAGAGGAGCATGGAGAGGGGGTATGCTGCAGGAGATGGATAACACACGGGAAGTGGTCGCTCGAATATGTATCAGAAAGTGCATACCACTCAAACCGGCGTGCAAGTTGGGGAGTACATATAGAGAGGTCTAAATGGGAATAGGTGTGAGATGTGTCCGAAAGAAAAGTAGGGGCGCCAGTATTGAGGCAGACAAGGTTGAACTGGTTGAAAAGGTCTGCTAACAGGGAGCCCCTCGGGCAGGATGCTGGAGAGCCCCAAAGGGGATGGTGGGCATTGAAGTCTCCAGTTAACAAAAATGGTGCAGGTAGCTGAGCAATAAGTTGCATCATGTCTGCCCCGGTAACGGCAGATGACGATGGAGTGTAAACGGTACAAATGGAAAGTGTAAAAGTGGGGAGAGTAATGCGGAGGGCAACTGCCTGCAGGCCGGTGTGCAACGTGATGGGGTCATAGTAAATATCATCCCGGACCAGCAACATAACCCCTCCATGAGCCGGTATACCTACCACAGAGGGTAGGTCAAAACGCACAGAGGTGTAGTGTGCCAAGACAATTTGATCGCATGGGCGTAGCTTCGTTTCCTGGAGGGCTACGACGAGCGGACGGTGCAAGCGGAGCAGCAACTTCAAGTCCTCTCGATTGGAGCGAATGCTGCGAATATTCCAGTGAATAAGTGCCATCGTAAGAAAAGGAAGATAAAAGAAGAGGTCACCTGGAAGGCCGCTGAGGGCCTGGCTTCGAGCGAGCACTGCCGCCGCTATCAGTAGGCGGACAGTCTTCGTCCATTGGGTCTATAGGTTCATCGGCCATCTTGGGAAGATGGCCGGGAGGGGGAGCTTCCTCCGCCGGTGAACGTCCAGATGTTCGGCTACCAGCGGTGCGGCCAGGCGAAACGGAGGACTGCCTGGGGCGGCAACCGCTGGGTGGCGCAGGAGAAGAAATGCGCCGTGGCGGAGAAGGAGAACTGTGCTTCCTAGGAGCCTTCTTGGAAGGACGTTTGGTGGAAGTACCGGTCGAAGGCTGGGAGGTCGAGGTACGTAGGAAGTCTGCACGGGACGGTTCCTTCTTAAATGCCCATGCATCTGACTTCTGGGTCTTCGTCTTGGCAGAAGCTGATGAAGGTGCTTGTGTCTGAGGGGTGAGGGGTATAAGAGGAGACATCGACCTGGCGATCTTAGCACTGGCCGAACGGACGACCGTGGTGCTGGAGGTCAGATCGCATGTCTGGGTTGCCACCTCCCTGGTAGTCCGAGGACAGCCGTCACGCCCTGCTCAGC
The DNA here is from genome assembly GCF_021461385.2 of Schistocerca piceifrons. NCBI lineage: Eukaryota > Metazoa > Arthropoda > Insecta > Orthoptera > Acrididae > Schistocerca > Schistocerca piceifrons. Next base: position 21,932,200 of record NC_060140.1, on the reverse strand, counting down.
GAGGAATGATTGAATCTCCTCGTCAGTCAATCCGTCGAGGGATCTAGTATAGACCACACCACGAGACGAATTCAAAGTTCGGTGTGCCTCCACCCGCACAGGGAACGTGTACAGGAGTGTGGCCCGAAGCAGTTTTTGTGCCTGAAAGGCGCTCTCAGTTTCTAGTAATAAGGTACCGTTACGCAACCTGGTACAAGATTTGACAGATCCAGCTATGGCATCTACACCATTCTGGATAACGAAAGGGTTGACAGAGGAAAAATCCTTTCCGTCCTCAGATCGAGAAACGACGAGGAACTGTGGGGCAGGCAGTAGTACTTTTGTCACTGATGGCTGGTCACGTTTCCGTTTTTGGGCTGAAGTCGAGACAGATGGAGTGAAATCCATTGCGGAGGAATCCCCCATGATTGCCAGCGGCTCCGATGGCGCGCTCCTTCCTTGTGGGGACCCTCTCAGAGGGCACTCCCGCCTTAGGTGAATGTTTACACCTCAGGTCACACCTCCCGAGAAACAGACGGAGGGACCAATCGGCATGGTCAGAAGGTATCAGCTCAGGCAATCGCCCCTCCCCGGGCCTGGCCTTGACCAGGGGGTACGCGCGTGCCTTACATGTCTACCCAGGGCGGGGAATTACGCGTTACCCCGTCACCGGCTACGCGTGTGAACGCGTGGGTCGGCCTTCAGGCACGCACAGGGAGGAAGGAAGAAGAGGAAAAAGAAAGAGAGGGAGAGAGAGAGGACAGACTGTCTCAAACGCCGAGGCGTAGACCAGAGAAGGCAAGGAGAAGAAGGTAATCAGAAGGCAAGGAGAAGAAGGCAATGAGAAGGCAAGGAGAAGAAGGCAAGGAGAAGAAGGCAATGAGAAGAAGGCAATGAGAAGAAGGCAATGAGAAGAAGGCAATGAGAAGAAGGCAATGAGAAGAAGGCAATGAGAAGAAGGCAATGAGAAGAAGACAATGAGAAGAAGGCATGGAGAAGGCAAGGAGAAGAAAGCAATGAGAAGGCAAGGAGAAGAAAGCAATGAGAAGGCAAGGAGAAGAAAGCAATGAGAAGGCAAGGAGAAGAAAGCAATGAGAAGGCAAGGAGAAGAAAGCAATGAGAAGGCAAGGAGAAGAAGACAAGGGAAAGAGTAAGAAAGACAGTGAGGAAGACAGTGAGGTGGAAAAGAGCAAAGAAAGGAACCAACCATAGGAAGGAAGAAACGAGAAGTGAAAAAGCAAAATGACCGCAAATAGAGGTCGTGGAACCGTCCGTCTCCGGACGCAGGCGCTAACGACCCCCTTGAGGGGGTGGGACTCCTTTTAGTCGCCTCTTACGACAGGCAGGAATACCTCGGGCCTATTCTAATCCCCGGACCCGCAGGGGGGGTTGTCAGGATGGTGACAGGTAAGAGGGTGGCTTTCAACCTGGGTAAGCACCCCAGTTGGCACAGTGGTAGTCATGGACGACCTTGGGAGGGGTTGCAGGGTGGGGAGCCGGGCGGGGGGGGGGGTGGTGAGCAGACGTTATGGTGAGAAGGATGGGGAGGTCATCACTACCTGTGGGGTCAAGGATGGCGATGGCAATACGCCCAAGGAGGTTGGTGGAGGCAATGACAACATCTGGGAAGGTGTCACTTTCGGATCGGGTGTGCTGGGGAAGGGGAACAAGGTGACCTTGGATCATGGAGAGGAACTGATGCCACTGCTGAAGGGCGGCAGGAGAGTGGCTATGGATGTTGAGGTCGGCGGCAATCACATAGGTGGAGAAGGTGTGGTCAATGTCTGAGATGAAGTCATAAGGAAGAGGAGCAGTGGAGTGGACATAGATGGTGGAACAGGTAATGGTGAGGGAGGGAAAGAAGACACTGAGGATAAGGTGTTCTGTGGGGTCATTGAGGAGAGGTTGTGGCCAGACAGGGATATGCTTAAGGTGGCCAATCGCGTCTCCACTCTGTGCACAAGGATCAGGGGCGTCAGTGCAGTGGGGGATATAGGGAGAGGTGCGGATAGAATGGTGGGGCTGGAGAAAGGTTTCGTTCAAGAGGAAGGTGTCGACCTGGTGGCTGGAGAGGGTGTGCATGAGTAGATATTTGTTGGAGCAGAAGGAGCGAATGTTCTGGAAGATGCGATAGTCATGCCGTGCCATGGTGGGAAGAGAGGGGGGGAAGAGAGGGAAGGAAAGAGGCTTAAACTAGGGTGTTGAGGTGGGTGAAGGTGAAGTGGGCTTGGTTGTGGGAGTAAGTGGCAAAGGTGTTCAGGTGGAAAATGGAGCGGGCAGCAAGGGAGATTTGTTGGAAGGTGTGTGGGCACTGAAAAGGGTGAATGTTTTGGAGTACAACGGTAAGGAACCGGATGATGTCTTCAGCCATGGGGAGTGGAAGGAGGGAATTGTTGGGGTGGACAGGGGGATCAATAGGACGGACAGGGACTGTAAGCTCAGGGGTGGCTGGAGGGGATTTGGCTTTACACTTGTGGGAGTAGGTGGGATGGGGGCCATTGCAAGTGTTACAGGAAGGAGGAGCAGCGAGGTTGGGGCAGTTTTTAAGAAAGTGGGTGGCCTTGCAATGGGGACAGGTGGGCGGGTTTTTGCAGTTGGGGGTCAGGTGGTCATCGTACATGAGGCATCGCTGGCAGTGGTAGAATTGGGGAGGGGATTTGGAGGATTCAACAGGGTGGCGACAGTGGTAAATCAGGGCACCCTGGGTGAGGGGATGGTCAGTGGAGGGGACAGACTCCGAGAAGACCCACATGAGGTAGGTGGGACCATAGGCATTGTGGATATGGCAGGCAGAGCAGATTTCCAGGTCTGGGTGGGAGTTAAGTTCCGCCAACACTTCATCTTTGGTGATCACTGGGCTGAGCTCGGTAATCACAACAGTGTAGGTGGGGGGGGGGGGGGGCATGGTGAGGCTGGGGCTGACGAGGAGTGGAAGAGGAAAGGAAGCATGTCAGAGATGCATGGGGGCCAAACATAATTCGTGGGCGTTTACAGAGGAGGTCTGTGTGAAAAGAGGGGGACGGGGACTCGATAAGGACTGAGTCCCTGTGGGGGATGAGTTGGGAGCACCAGGTAAATACTTCCGTATCTCCATGGTGAGGGTACGGGCATCAAGGAACTTAGGATCGGGATTTGACAGGACGAAGGTGTGGAGGGTGGGGGCTGGGGTATGGGTGGCTGGAGGAGGGGTGGTGGCCATGGAGACAACAGGAGGAGGGGGAGGTGGTGTTGACGTTTCGTGGGAAGTGGCGGGAGCAGAGTCGGTAATGACGCGCTTTTCGGTTTTTTTGGAGACTTTAGGCTGGGAGGAGGGGAGAGGGATGGGGAGGAGATGGAGGTGGCGGGTGGCAGAGCCCTGTGGCGTAGTGGAGGCGCTGGGAGAAGCAGCCGGTTCGGTGGTGGCGACGGTGGCTCGGTGTGATGTGATGCGTGCGGAGTATGCAGATGACGAAGTGATGGGGTGGGCGAGAGAGGGGAAGTTGACCACCTGGGGGGTGGCAGCGGAGGCGGAAACAGAGGTGTATGTGAGGGTGGGGGTAGTAGTGGGAGCTGTTGAGGGTGTGGAGGCCGGAGGAAGGGTGTAGAGTTGGGGGTACACGGTACACAGCAGGGGTGGAGATAGGGGAATGAGTAAGTGGGAGTTCTTTGGCATTTTTACAACGCTACCGGCACAAGGAGGCAATTCCTCGCTTTGCAGTAGTCAAGCACCACATTCGAACTGCTGCAGTGGACAGAATTTTGAAAAGGACTAGTCTCGTCATAGAGAGTCAGCGGATACGACAGACAAGGTACGAACTTGATCATAATGCCAGGAACCTACTTGAGTGTCATCTGTCTTTGTCATCAACATTGTCACCATTCGATTGGGAGTTGGTGGATGTAGCGACGGCAGCGCAATATCGAAGCAATGTCAACTTGGAGAAGTAGCTTCCGCAAGCTAGTGTAAACGGTTCTCCGTAGCTTGCTGCAATTACTTGCTGGGCGTCCCAGTTGCGGGAAGTTTTCTCAGAATTTGCAGAAGGGTATACAGTACAAATTGCTAGTCTTGAAGTTCGTGTGGACAAGTGAAAAAATACAACGTCTTATTCAGTGAAAGGAGTGTTTTCCCGTCTTGTGGACTTTAAAAATCGGTTAAAAAAACAAGACGCATTGCAAATTATTGTGTCAGAATTCGACATTAAAGAGCCAGAAATGGGGAAAAAATACTCAATTTGCGTACGCAGTAAAATCAAGAACTAAATAAATCGAAGAAAAGAGAAAGTGGACAAAGTTCAGACGACTTATATAAAGGTAAATGGGAATTCTTTGATTCCGTGAAATTTATGTTTCGTCCCTACACACCAAAAGATACCGAAGATAATATGGTAAGTGAAACAAATTTAATATTCTATATATACTAACTATTACTTTTATTACAGATGTATTTATGTTTACGCTCTCATCACAAATCAATTCAAATTTAAAGGCGTCTGTATTGCCTGGTGAAACAAAGAAGTCTGTGAATTCATTTCTGACTTCCTTGGTCATCTGTGGCCAATTGTGAAGTTTTATTGGTGCCAGCAGCATATTCGTTTCTGTCTATATGTAAATGTCGTGTGACTAGGGCCTCCCGCCAGCCGCTGTGGCCGAGCGGTTCTAGACGCTTCAGTCCGGAACCGCGCGACTGCTGCGGTAGCAGGTTCGAATCCTGCCTCGGGCATGGATGTGTGTGATGTCCTTAGGTTAGTTAGGTTTAAGTTCTAGGGGACTGATGACCTCGGATGTTAAGTCCCATAGTGCTCAGAGCCATTTGAACCATTTTTGAACTAGGGCCTCCCGTCGGGTAGACCGTTCGCCGGGTGCAGGTCTTTCGATTTGACGCCACTTCGGCGACTTGCACGTCGATGGGGATGAAATGATGTTTAAGACAACACAACAACCAGTCCCTGATCGGAGAAAATCTCCGAACCAGCCGGGATCGAACCCGGGCCCTTAGGACTGACGTTCTGTCACGCTGACCACTTTTTTTTCCTCATTTTGTTCGATGCTGTTAGTTGCATTTGTTCGGTGCGGATGTCTCATGACAGCCGTTCAAGTTCAGTGTTGAGCCGTTGACTGTTTTTTATTGCAGAGGGCAGTTAACTCTGACCGAACACGCTGAGCTACCGTGTCGGCAATGATGATGAAATGATGATGAAAGACACACAACACCCAGTCATCACGAGGCAGAGGAAATCCCTGACCCCGCCGGGAATCGAACCCGGGACCCCGTGCGCGGGTAGCGAGAACGCTATCGCAATACCACGAGCTGCCGACATGACTCAGCTACCCAGGGCGGACTCTGTCCATATGTCTTTGCGCCATTCTCTCAGCGTCTGTAAGTGTGCCAGGTGGGGCATAAACGGAATTTCTTCTCCTTTCTGTGAGTAAAAAGTTGTGAAGAGCACAAATCACTTTGACAATTTGCCTCGATTTCTTTGGGTTTCGAAGAATTTGCGTTCGTAATACTCGAAAACGTGTGCACATAAGCGCAAAAAAGTTTTCAGACATTTCTTGTCCGCAGCTCGTGGTCATGCGGTAGCGTTTTCGCTTCCCACGCCCGGGTTCCCGGGTTCGATTCCCGGCGGCGTCAGGGATTTTCTCTGCCTCGTGATGACTGGGTGTTGTGTGACGCCCTTAGGTTAGTTAGGTTTAAGTAGTTCTAGGGGACTGATGACCATAGATGTTAAGTCCCATAGTGCTCACAGCCATTTGAGCCATTTGATCACATTTCTTGCTCTAGAGAGCCGATAGTTAAACACATGATTTTGCACTGGTTGGCCTCTAAAATGGTAGGGCTTCATAATATAATTTTTTAGAGCAAATACATCATCAGCAACAATGACGTAAGGTACCAGCATAGTTCTACAAGGTAAATTTCGAGGAACTGGTACATTCAAAGAATTAGACTCAAGACATTCTGACAGTCTACAATTATTAAATCTCCACCATCAGATATTCTACCATTACTGTCCACATCGAAGTATATAACTCTGCAGTCAGGTACAATCAGTACCAATAGCACAATACTGTGATTCGCTTTATAATTAAAGTACACACTGCCTTCTTTCTTGGGAGCCTGTATGACTATATGTTTTCCATCCATAGCACCAATACGGTTTGGAAAATCCCATCTATTCTCAAATCCAGTAGTGATTTGTAACCATTCTTCTTCTGTTGAAGGTACCTAAAATTATATAAAACAAAATTATATCTGAACTTTATCCCTTTGAAGATAAATATTACATTATAGTGTTTATTTTAGGGATAAGAAAACGCCAGGGAAGATAATGAGTGTGAAACAGATACAGGCTGGAAAAAGCGCAGGAAAAAAAAAATTCAGACACTGTTATAAACAAGGCAATAGAAGCGATGCACAAACCTTTTGATGAACATCAGGTGTTTAGAGACTATGTGGCATCGGAATTAAGGTTATTAAAACAAATGTCAAGTCGAAAAAAATTAAGGAGGATAATGCAAAAGGCAATACTCTAAGCATCTGAGGTAGATGAAACTATAAGTAATTCTTGGATGACAGGTGAAAGCAATTTCACGTGCACACCATCAGAGAAAGTAATTATTATTTCTGATACTGCCCAAGTTCATAATCCACAAGGTAACTGTTTCGTAAACTTTCTGCTTAAGCGAATTATTTGTGTGAGTTTTGAAATATCAAAATACTAACCTTCAAATATTCTCTTTTCAAACATTCATGTGCAGGGTGGTACAAAAAGGTACGGCCAAACTTTCAGGAAACATTCCTCACACACAAAGAAAGAAAATATGTTATGTGGACATGTGTCCAGAAACGCTTACTTTCCATGTTAGAGCTCATTTTATTACTTCTCTTCAAATCACATTAATCATGGAATGGAAACACGCAGCAACAGAACGTACCAGCGTGACTTCAAACACTTTGTTACAGGAAATGTTCAAAATGTCCTCCCTTAGCGAGGATACATGCATCCACCCTCCGTCGCATGGAATCCCTGATGCACTGATGCAGCTCTGGAGAATGGCGTATTGTATCACAGCCGTCCACAATACGAGCACGAAGAGTCTCTACATTTGGTACCGGGATTGCGTAGACAAGAGCTTTCAAATGCCCCCATAAATGAAAGTCAAGAGGGTTGAGGTCAGGAGAGCGTGGCGGCCATGGAATTGGTCCGCCTCTACCAATCCATCGGTCACCGAATCTGTTGTTGAGAAGCGTGCGAACACTTCGACTGAAATGTGCAGGAGCTCCATCGTGCATGAACCACATGTTGTGTCGTACTTGTAAAGGCACATGTTCTAGCAGCACAGGTAGAGTATCCCGTATGAAATCATGATAACGTGTTCCATTGAGCGTAGGTGGAAGAACATGGGGCCCAATCAAGACATCACCAACAATGCCTGCCCAAACGTTCACAGAAAATCTGTGTTGATGACGTGATTGCACAATTGCGTGCGGATTCTCGTCAGCTCACACATGTTGATTGTGAAAAGGAAGTACAGTACATACTGACGAAACTAAAATGAGCTCTAACATGGAAATTAAGCGTTTCCGGACACATGTCCACATAACATCTTTTCTTTATTTGTGTGTGAGGAATGTTTCATGAAAGTTTGGCCGTACCTTTTTGTAACTCCCTGTAGATCCACTCAGCAGTCCGTAACAATTCGAGAGATTGTGCAAACGCGTACTCGGAAAAGGTACATCAAAGAGTGAAAAGTATCGCCTAAAAATTAGAAAAAAGTAATTCAGTGAAATAAATGTAAATGTACGACTATTGACAATAAATATTTATTTGATATTTACGTATTTCCTTCTCTTGCATGTGGCTACAAATCGAAGAGTAATTAAAAGACGATCTCTCGGTGATATAGCTTGCAGCATATTTGTATCCTGTTTCTGAATATTTGATTCTACAATTGACAAGACGTGTTCGAAACTTGCAAAAAACATTCTCAGAAAGTTTGTAATCTGAGCAAAGTCCTCCGATTTCAGTTCGTTCGGTAGTGTTTCTTGGAAACTTACTCATTAACGCCACTGTATCCATTTCTTTAACCAAACACTTCTCTTTTTCTTAACTTTTCGTTTTTCGTCACGCTTTTTCTTTAACAATAACAATACAACAACACTGGCGGCTACTCTGGTTTGTGCACACGACATTGTAATTTACAACTTGGCTGACTCACATGGGGAACTGTAGTGGATACACTTCCGCAAGACTTGCAGCAAGTTCGTGAAATTAACTTGCCCATGCGACGCGCAGAAGTCAACTTGCGCAAGTTAATGTACTAATGTAACCATCTGAGCAAGTACTTGCATTAAGTTACGTGTGGAAGTCACTTGCTAGTGGACGCGCGCCGTAAGAAGGCAGCTGAAACTGCTGTGAGTGACTCGAGGAGCAGTGACATTCATATTGTTGACTGACGTCAAGTCTTAGCCCCGCAGCGGGCGCCTGCCGGCGTGTCACGTGACGTGGCCGTGCTGCGCGCTGCCTTGCTGCCGCCGCCGGCCAGGTGGACGTCGTCCGCTACTTCCGGCAGCGCCGACAGCACAGGGGGGGGGGGGGGGGGGCGGAGGCGCGTGCCGTGCCGTCGCCATCCGTCACCGGCTCCCAGCATCGCACTGTGCCCGCCGCTACTGCCCCCACACCCCACCCCTTGCGGTGTTCGCACGCCTCCGAGATCTCAGGGCCCCCAAATGTCCGTATAACAGCTTCGCAATTTGTTGTAGTGGACGTAGCGTCCAGTGGCTGGCTGGTCAGGGCGAGGTAACCAAAAAGGCTACCGAGGTCTTTTTTAAAGGCTCCGTAAGTGGCCCACTAATGTGGGATCTTAGTACTGACCCCTACTGCATCTGTTAGACGGGCAGATGCAATAAAAGACGTAGAAAAATTTCCCCTACCACTCGCAGTACAAGATTATTTATTCGTCACAGACCGGTTTCTGGCTTGTTTCGATCCTTACTGTTTATACATTCGTGTACATTTTTATATTGCTGTCATTTTCGTAAATTGTAATAGCACTCAGCAACTTCACACATATAGCATCATTGTACTTCCTAGATCTAAGTTCTATCACAAAAATGTGGATCAACAATTTCGCAATTTATAATAGCTTTTTTTTAGGTTTCAATGAATGCATCATCCTTGCACTTACTACGTTTAAGTTCTTAACAATAACTTACATCTTTTTGTATGAGCAACATCTTCGCACCTCCTATACAAGTTCTTTGACCACAGCCTACATGTTTGAATGGAAACACAGTGTGTATCACGAGTTCAAGACATAGTAGTGAAATACGCAGCTAAATTTTAAAAAACTGAAACACAGACCTGAAAATGGTAACAAACGTGCAGCTGAGTGGAAAAACTGTCACCACAGCATAATTGTAATAAGGATACAACATCTATATGTAAGTACTGATATGTCTTCGACAAATGCTGCCTTGCCACTTACAATCATTCCACTTGTATCTGTTTAGTCACCAGTTCTTTGTATTCAAGCAGTGATCTTCAGCAATATAATCATGAATGTATAAACACCTGAGGATAGATACAAGCCCGAAACCGGTCGTGTGACGAATAAATAATCGTCCATTGTGCCAGGTAGCGGAAATTTTTCTACCCCCTGTAAAGAAACAGAAACGGAGTTCAGTAGCATCCATTATGCATAAAATTCGCTGTTTTAGATGTTGTTGCATAAGCGGACGACGTCCTAGTAGTTTTGTCTGCAGACTCCAGGGCGAGACTTGACGAAAAGGCGAACAATGTGCTTGCTCAGATGCAGCATTGTAGCAAGAACAATAGAGTGACTACACCCGTTCACAAAACCACATACGTATTTCCGAAGATAACACTTTCTCTTGCCACCAGTACCTCCCTGAGACTTCACGGAGTCCCTGTAAAACGCGGGACTATTTGTAGATATTTAGCAATTGCTCTAGACGAGGAACGAAAGCGGCCAAAACTTTGCGTAAGATTGCGTGTGCTGGCACTACTGAAGATAAATTACTGTTGCATGCGATGCGGCAATATCACGAAGCGATCTTCATTGTATCATTGTCCGTCCAGCCATCCTGATTTAGGTTTTCCGTGATTTCCCTAAATCGCTTCAGGCAAATGTCGGGATGGTTCCTTCGAAAGGGCACGGCCGACTTCCTTTCCCATCCTTCCCTACTCCGATGGGACCGATGACCTCGCTCTTTGGTTCCCTTCCCCCAAATCAACCACCCAACCAACCAAGCCACTGTGGGCTTCGCTCCCAGCGTCTGGGCGTATTGCCCAGGCAGCTGCAAAACAATACTGCGACAAATTCAGTGGAGCGTACTTCCGAGGCTCTCCGTGCCCTTCGCACTACACCTGTAGAAGGCTGACTTGTGATTCTCGCCATGTCCGATGGATGTCGGGGTACGTTACAGGGCAGCTCTGTATTGGTTGGGGCGTCAACAATATCATCGTGTGTACGAGATCATAGGAACCCACATTACTGATAAAAAACTTTTACGAGCCTGGAAGTTTGATGAATGGCAGTCTGACTGGGACGCCAGGTGTTTACAGCATATTCCCAAGCACCAGGAACAGGATAAAACTGCGTCACATTGCCCCTACTCCAAGTATGGTGCACCAATTGACAGGCCACGATCCATACTCCAAAAATTTGCATCGAGCGGGATGTAGTAGCACACCAGTCTGTGAATGTGGAGAGAAAGGTTCCGCTCATAAAGTAGACTGCTATCTGCAAACAGTAGTAAGTGACCAAATATTGTGCGCTACAGTCAATATGACAACACATAGAACGTCTAAAAGGCAACTGCTTAAGTTTCAGTCTGTAAGATCAAATGAATGCTCTGACTATCAAAATAATGTCAACAGGTGACAATAAGAGCTTCCTCAATTATAGGTAATGACAGGCACATACAAATTTAATTAAAAGAAGACAATAGGTTTAGAAGTCAGTTTAGTTGTAGTTGGTTAGCAAACTGAGTTCTTCCGGGGCTGCCATTAGCATACAGTATGTGATCAAAAGTATCCCCCCAAAAACATATGTTTTTCATATTACGTGCATTGTGCTGTCACCTACTGGCAGGTACTCCATATCAGCGACCTCAGTAGCCATTAGACATCGTGAGAGAGCAAAATGGGGCGCTCCGCGTAACTCACAGACTTCGAACGTGGTCACGTGATTGGGTGTCACTTGTGTCATACGTCGGTACGCGAGATTTCCACACTCCGAAACATCCCTAGGACCACTGTTTCCGTTGTGGTAGTGAAGCAGAAACATGAGGGGATATGTACAGCACAAAAGCGTACAGGCCGAACTCGTCTGTTGACTGACAAAGACCGCCGATAGTTGAAGAGGATCGCCATGTGTAATACGTAGACATCTATCCACACCGTCACACAGGAATTCCGAAGTGCATCAGAATCCACTGCAAGTAATATGTAAGTTACGCAGGAGGTGAGAAAACTTGGATTGCATGGTCGAGCGGCTGCTGATAAGCCACACATCACGCCGGTAAATACCAAACGACGCCTCGCTTGGTGTAAGAAGCGCAAACATTGGACGACTGAACAGTGGAAAAACGTCGAATCACGGTTCACCACATGGCGATCCCATGGCAGGGTGTGGATATGGCGAATGCCCGGTGAACATCATCTGCCCGCTTGTGTAGTGGCAACAGTAAAATTCGTAGGCTATGGTGTTATGACATGGTCGTGTTTTTCATGCAGGGGGCTTTCATCCCTAGTTGTTTTGTGTGGCACTATCACAGAACAGACCTATATTGATGTTTTAAGCACCTTCTTACTTCCCACTCTTGAAGAGCAATTCGGAGATAGCGATTTTATCTTTCAACACGATCGAGCACCTGGTCATAATGCACGGCCTGTGACGGAGTGGTTACATGACAATAACATCCCTGTAATGGACTGACCTGCGCATGGTCCTGACCAAAATCCTATATAACACCTTTGGGATGTTATGGGACGCTGACTTCGTGCCAGGGATCACCGAACGAAAAAATGGTTCAAGTGGCTCTGAGGTCATCAGTCCCCTATAACTTGGTGCTACTTAAACCTAACTAACCTAAGGACATCACACACATACATGCCCGACGCAGGATTCGAACCTGCGAGCGTAGCAGTCGCGCGGATCCGGACTGAAGCGCATAGAACCAATCGGCCACCGCGGCCGGCTCACCGACCGAAATCGATACCTCTCGTCAGTACAGCACTCTGTGAAGAATGAGCTGCCATTCCCCAAGAAGCCTTCCAGCACCTGTGAGACCTGAGTTTCTGTGGTGTCACCGCCAGACACCACACTTGCTAGCTGGTAGCCTTTAAATCGGCCGCGGTCCGTTAGTATACGTCGGCCCCTCGTGTCGCCACTATCGGTGATTGCAGACCGAGCGCCGCCACACGGCAGGTCTAGAGAGACTTCCTAGCACTCGCCCCAGTTGTACAGCCGACTTTGCTAGCGATGGTTCACTGACAAAATACGCTCTCATTTGCCGAGACGACAGTTAGCATAGCCTTCAGCTACGTCATTTGCAAGGCGCCATTATCAGTTGCTATTGATATTGTAAAGAATGTACAGACAAGAGCTACGTTCAACATTAACGGATTAAAGTTAAGTATTCCACCAAGTACCACCTTTTTTCTGAAGTCTAAATTCCTTGTCCTGTTCCAGACCTCAAGTCAGCCTGCGTGAGCTTAAACGCGTGCATTTCGGCTTCCTCCACACTCCGTGGGTTGGCTCCTGCCAATCCACAACAGTTTCTCCTGGCGTATACAACTTTCAAATAACTTCCGAGAATTCGCCCAGGTAACACTTTCAGCGACCGCCGATATTTCGGCGGGAGAACACCCCGCCATTTGCAAGGCAAACTGCAACGGACAGGCGAAGTACATGCAAATTTGAAACCTCGGTTCTCGGACTGAAGCAGGAAAGATAACACACACACTGAACACTAGTGCCACCAAAGATGACCAAAGTCAGAGCTATCGATAGTGAGACTTTGAATTCGCAGGTGAGGTAGCATTGACTCTGTCCCTCTGTTTTTTGACAAGGGAGAGAGCCGGATTCCAAACAGAGTTTAAACAGAAACCTCCATCCCTGTTAACGAGGTTGCTCGCTAATTTAATCTCAACTGCCTCCCTAATAACACTGTCTCAATAGCTGGACGTGCATGCCAATATCTCGGTGTTATTATATAACATGGGGTGACCAGTATCCAAGCAATGTTCGGCAGTAGCAGATCTACTTCGCTGCTGTAATCGGGTGTGCCGTTTATGCTCAGTACATCGGTTCTCCACGGTCCTGATAGTTTGACCAATATATGCCATGCCGCAGCTACAAGGAATACGATATACACCCGCCTTACAAAGTCCAAGATCATCCTTAACGGAACTCAAAAGTGCTCTAATTTTAGATGGTCGGAAAACACATTTGACATCGTATTTCCGTAAAATACTACCGATCTTATTGGACGTGTTTCCTACGTAAGGCAAAAAGGCAGTAGACTTAGGTGTTGACTCAGATTTATCATCAATCAGCCGATGTACAGTTGGTCGATAGCGCAACGCACGTTCAATCGGTCTATCACTATAACCATTTTGACGAAATGTAACTTCAAGCTGGGACAGCTCAGCTGGCAAAGTCTCAGCGTTAGAAACGACATGTGCCCTGTGTACCAAAGTACGAAGTACCCCTTCACGCTGAGCCGGATGGTGGCAGCTATTAGGCTGTAAGTAGAAGTCGGTGTGAGTACGTTTCTGTAGACTGCATGTCCCAATGATCCATCATCCTTCCTCCTAACTAACACGTCAAGAAGGGGAAGGCATCCATCCTCTTCCACCTCCATCGTAAAACGAATGTTCGGGTGGATCGAGTTCAGATGTTGTAGAAAGACATTCAAATTCTCGCTACGATGAGGCCAAACAACGAAGGTATCGTCAACGTATCTAAAGAAACAGGCGGGTTTCAAAGGCGCCGACTCCAATGCACGTTCCTCGAAGTCTCCCATAAAAAAATTTGCGATCACAGGAGACAACGGACTACCCATCGCAACTCCATCTGTCTGCTCGTAATACTGGTAATTAAATAAGAAGTAAGTGGATGTCAACACATGCCGAAAGAGATTAGTTAATACAGCACCAAACCTGGCCTCAATTAACCGCAACGAATCAGACAGAGGAACACGAGTGAAGAGAGAGACCACATCGAAACTCACTAAAATATCAGAGTCATTCAACCGCAGTCCCACCAAACGACATGCAGTATACAGGAAACGTACTCACACCGACTTCTACTTACAGGCTAATAGCTGCCACCATCCGGCTCAGCGTGAAGGGGTACTTCGTACTTTGGTACACAGGGCACATGTCGTTTCTAACGCTGAGACTTTGCCAGCTGAGCTGTCCCAGCTTGAAGTTACATTTCGTCAAAATGGTTATAGTGATAGACAGATTGAACGTGCGTTGCGCTATCGACCAACTGTACATCGGCTGATTGATGATAAATCTGAGTCAACACCTAAGTCTACTGCCTTTTTGCCTTACGTAGGAAACACGTCCAATAAGATCGGTAGTATTTTACGGAAATACGATGTGAAATGTGTTTTCCGACCTCCATCTAAATTTAGAGCACTTTTGAGTTCCGTTAAGGATGATCTTGGACTTTGTACGGCGGGTGTATATCGTATTCCTTGTAGCTGCGGCATGGCATATATTGGTCAAACTATCAGGACCGTGGAGGACCGATGTACTGAGCATAAACGGCACACCCGATTACAGCAGCGAAGTAGATCTGCTACTGCCGAACATTGCTTGGATACTGGTCACCCCATGTTATACAATAACACCTAGATATTGGCATGCACGTCCAGCTATTGAGACAGTGTTATTAGGCAGGCAGTTGAGATTAAATTAGCGAGCAACCTCGTTAACAGGGATGGAGGTTTCTGTTTAAACTCTGTTTGGAATCCGGCTCTCTCCCTTGTCAAAAAACAGAGGGACAGAGTCAATGCTACCTCACCTGCGAATTCAAAGTCTCACTATCGATAGCTCTGACTTTGGTCATCTTTGGTGGCACTAGTGTTCAGTGTGTGTTACCTTTCCTGCTTCAGTCCGAGAACAGAGGTTTCAAATTTGCATGTACGCCGCCTGTCCGTTGCAGTTTGCCTTTTAAAATGGCGGGGTGTTCTACCGCCGAAATATCGGCGGTCGCTGAAAGTGTTACCTGGCTGAATTCCCGGAAGTTATTTGAAACTTCCAGCACCTAATTGAACGTATGCCTGCGAGAGTGGAAGCTGTCATCAAGACTAAGGGTGGGCTAACACCATATTGAATTCCAGCGTTACCGATGAAGGCGCCACGAACAAATGATGCAAATGGCTCTGAGCACTATGGGACTCAACTGCTGTGGTCATAAGTCCCCTAGAACTTAGAACTACTTAAACCTAACTAACCTAAGGACATCACACACATCCATGCCCGAGGCAGAATTCGAACCTGCGACCGTAGCGGTCGTGCGGTTCCAGACTGTAGCGCCTTTAACCGCTCGGCCACTCCGGCCGGCGCGCCACGAACATATTCATTTTCAGCCAGGTGTCCGGATACTTTTGATCACATAGTGTATATAGCAATGTAAGATGGAAGTTATTTACTTAGAACTTTTGATCACATAGTGTATACAGCAATGTAAGATGGAAGTTATTTACTTAGAACTTGAGTAGAAGCCTTTTATTTTATGTTGCTGTTTTTATTTTTAATTTTTTAAATTGATTCTTATTTTTAAATGCTCTGTTTTATTTGTACATTAATATTACCAAAGGTTCCTGTTAACATGATTTACTACTACGTACATAATATAAAACATTGTATGTCACCACGACTATTGAACAGGTACGACCTGTTTAGAGTTTCCCGATAAGAGGTCTAAAATTCGTAACAATAAATGGAACAGAACTGAAAAAATTCCCGCAACTGAGGTCGGGGCATCTAACTAAGCTCCGAACTGCCAGTCTCGAATTTATTGTTCTGCAGACCTGTACAATTCTTGCATGCATTTCTTTTGAGCTGCATTTTGGAAGTCTGATAGGTGCTGTACTCAATGACACCGCCAAATTACTACATCAGCACATCTTTGAAGCGCCAGTTGCTGTTAAACATTCTTGAGGAAAGAACGTGATTACGGTTTTGTTCAAACTTTTGAGTGTCACCATGAACAGGTAGGGAAATTTAAGAAATGTATATTATTCTTATTTCTCATTATTGTCAATGACCTGAGTTACGCTGCCGACAAAAAAAAAAAAAACAACTTATATAATGTTACAGATCCCTTACTATCCAAATGTTCGTACAGATATGGAAGGTAAATATCCTACGTTGAATTAAAAATTCTAGTGTTGTCAACGTTTATATAACTTCATAGGTGCAGGAGCGTTATATTAGCAGATAAATGTTACTTATCTTGCTACGGCTGTATCGTTGTCTAGGTTATCGGATGATTATGTTTTTCATTTAATGTGTCCAAGATTTTTTGCTTCAATAAAAAATCGCTGGAATATTGTTGCTTTTTACATCATCAGTATTTACCCATAAATTCGTGACACTTTGTAACAACACCACTTGTTAAACAAATTCATTATGCAACATTCCAACACAACACGCAGAACTTGATAATTACACTGACCAATCTCAAGAACAACAGAAACTATTATGGCGCGTCTGTCCTCTACTATTTCTATAAGTCTTAGGTACATAGCTTCCAGATCCTTCTAGAGCAGGATGTAGTTCAAATGATTTTTATTACGACTGTGTTAATTGAAATTACTTTTCAGGTACAATTTACATAATGTTTTCTGGAAACAATTACTTATATAAAAATCTATACGCCTAACAATTGATAATGAAGGTTGCAAATTTTGTCACTTTAAAACTATCAGCTTCCTGTCTTTGTATAATTGTAGATTGACTTATCGATAGTAAAAGTAGAAAAATTGGAAATGAAAACAGAAATTACGTTTACATGAAAAACAAAGCATAATAATATTAGTTTCCCTGTGCAGTGATTTTTTATTCATTTAAGTTAACAATAGAGATTACTAATTTTCATGGTTGCTGAATGGATCGATGTGAAAAATAAAATTATATTATCAGCAAAATAGTGTGTTGGTGATCAAATTTAACTAAAATTATCTTCAGATGTGGAATACATAAGTATTGAAATTGAAACGCTTGGTTAAATCCGCTGGACAAAACAGGTAGTTGGAATTGTGGAAATGGGCCAAAAATAAGCGGCTGTCAGTTACACTTGAACACATATAACTTTATTTAGTTGCCCAAACATTACAGCGCAAATTTCCGAGCTTAACTATCGACTGAATATGTCACACAATCGTATGGCCTAAGGGCACAACCTCTTTAATTTTTAAAACGGCTAAAGGCCCATGATTTAAAAGACAACTACAATAAATTTTACAAGGCGGAAAGCCCAAGGCTTTATCCTTAAATAATTTTTTTTAAATGAAGCTGAAGGCCCAAACAATGAAAGATTTAACAAGTAAGGAATTTAAATTTTAAGACTTCTGAAGGCCCTTCATTGAAGAAGACAACTACAGTGAATTTTCAAAAGGCAGAAGGCCCAAAGCTTTATCAAAAAAAAAAAAAAAATTTAAATTAGGCTCAAACAATGCAAGACTTGAGAAGTAAGGAACTTTCAATTTTAAAACTGTTGATGGCCCATTATTTAAAACCCAACTAAAAGCATACAAATTCAAACCGTCGGCTATGAGCCATTAAAATGCACAATTAAACACCAATAAGAAAATACAGTACAGCCAGCGCCGCTCAGAAGTTTCCGGGGGTCGGTCTGCACTTGAAATATTAACGTTCGCTTACGGGAGACAGGTAGTCGGCCAAACTATATGCGATCTGCCGGAAACCCAACCAAGAGACAGCCAACGGACACCCGCCGACAAGGCGACTTGCTTTCCACCTGACAAGTACACAAGGAACTCCAATGCCAAAACGTAAAAGGTGTAGCCGCCCACAACCAAGTATGCATAAGCTGTCAAAACTACACACAGTTGTTGGACAGCGACAACACGGTGAGGAAAGGATACTGCCTGAATTTTACGTCAGCGACCAGGGCAGGTAACCGGAACGCTAACGGCCACAAGGCAGAAAATTCCGCTGGTGCACTTGCACTTCAAATAACGAAAATACAGTTAAACTCCACCGGATGGTGGCCAAACTTTCGCCAACTCGAACACCCGCTGTTGCTCGCGGGAATACCCCCCCCCCCCCCCCCCCCAACAGCCAACCATGAAAACCAACGGCACCGTGCGAACAGACTGGCTTCGGTAATTGAATCACCACTCAATCTTGATGTCCCGGGTCGGTGAGCCACGAACCCCGTAGCAATCGGAACAGCTCCCACACACTCCGACACTTCGTGGAGACCGCCAGCGGGCCCGGCCCACTGCGCCGCGCGGAGATTTCCTGGCTAACCCGCACCAGCCGACCGACTGCCACACACCAGCGTGAAGACAGCACTAAAACTGAGCAGTCGACATCACAAGCTACACACAGTTTCACGAACACTTGCACGAAGGGCTAGACAATACTAAGGCCAGCGACTGTGCAATAACAAGGACGAATCACCTGTTGGCACAAGCAGGCAACCCATAAGCGATCACCGACCAACATACACGTCGTCCGTCAAGACGACGGACCGACGATCAATCAAGGTGGTCCGCACTCAAGTGGTATGTGTCGGCAACCGTCGGGCGAGTCATGGCTGTCCGTACCTCACTGCAGCCGCGCCCCGACTGAACTTCTGCCGCGTCCTAAGTCAAACACTGCCAGGTCCGAACTGCACTGCTAGCGCCTTCCAACTCACTGGCAGATCCGAACTAACTCAACACCGACCAAAGGAAGGCCTCGGCGCTTGTTTGTGACGTCACGTCAGCTAGGCACGATGAACGCCAGGTGTGTTGCAGGCATACTCATAATGGTGGTGTCCCCCTCTCTGATACAGGAAAATGTGAAACTATTCGCGGTAGTTGACCAGCACACATTGTTCTGAGACATTTCTGCAATCAATTAATTGTGCAATTCATTACACTTCTTAACAAATAGTGTACTCCTGAACTTGTTTTGAGGATTGATATACAAAAACAACTTTATGGTACAGCAGCAACAGAATTCGTGCTTCTTTACCTCATTTGTAAATCTGAGGAAGTCACGTTTGTACTGGGTTGCTTTTACAAGAAACTGTGAACATATTGGTGCTCTTCTTTAGGTATCTTGGTTGACTATCGGGTGAGGAGCACTGAATGTTAATGAAATATCTAGCGATTGTACACGTTGGGGGAGGGGGTGGGGGACAGAAGAAGAGGCAAAAGAGAGATACTTGTTTTATCAAATAAATTTTTGTTATCTTATAAAGTTTCTCCTTTGAGTTGCAAGAGGGGAATATTTATCTTTTCTAATGTGCATGTTTAAAAAAGTTTAAGCTCAGCAGTATTTTCGATGTATGAAGCTATTCTGTTTCCTGTTTAGAATTCCTTTCGTTGAAAACGACTGTAATTTAATGACTGGCAACAGTTGGATATTTACACATGTAAATTAGTTCACATTCCAGTGACGATGTCAAACGAAAATAAATAAATAAATAAAAGAAACGAGTTCATTGTATGGGGGTAAGTTTCGATAACAAAATGGACAAGTAAATATAGTTACTTGAATGTAAAATTTCCGAAGCTTGCAATGGGGCAAAGCATCTTCTCATATTGATCTACGTTTGTTTCGACAGGATTGAGTGATACAGAACTATGATCTACATTTGTAGCTTTACGATAGTACGAAAATCTTGCATCTAAATAGAACTACAGAATCGAAAACAATACCAAACATTTTGTCCAAAAATAAGAGATTTATAGTGATAAGCACCCGACGGGGTCAGGGATTTTCTCTGCCTCGTGATGACTGGGTGTTGTGTGATGTCCTTAGTTTAGTTAGGTTTAAGTAGCTCTAAGTTCTAGGGGACTGATGACCATAGCTGTTAAGTCCCATAGTGCTCAGAGCCATTTGAACCATTTGATAAGCACGCCCAGGCCTTTCTGCCTGCAACAGACCTAGCGTTCACCGTGCCTGGCTGACGTGACGTCACCAACAAGCGCCGAGGCCTTCAGCCATCTTGTTCTTGAGTGAGATAGAAGAACATGATGATTGACTCCATCGTGTAAGCAGAACTCTTTCTAATTCTCTGTCCTTACCGTGTATATTGAAAAATTATGAAATATTTTCATGACGATTATTTCCGTCAGTTAAGTCTGCAGCAACACTTGATATACACTGAAGTGCGAAAGAAACTGGAATATGCATGCGTATTCAGAAACAGAGATATGTAAACAGGCAGAATACTGCGCTGCGGTCGGCAACACCTGTATAAGACAACAAGCATCTGGTGGAGTTGTTAGATCGGTTACCGTTGCTACAATGGCAGGTTAGCAAGATTTAAGTGAGTTTGAACGTGGTGTTATAGTCGGTGCACGAGCGATGGGATACAGCAACTCCGAGGTAGCGATGGAGATTTTCCCGTACTACCATTTCACGAAAGTACCGTGAATATCAGGAATCCGTTAAAACATCAAACCTCCGACACCGCTGCCGCTGGAAAAAGATTGTGCAAGAATGGGACCAAGACGACTGAAGAGAATCGTTCAACGTGACGGAAGTGCAAACCTTCCGCAAATTGCTGAAGATTTCAATGCTGGGCCATCAAAAAGTGTCATCGTGCGAACTATTCAACGAAACATCATCGATATGGACTTTCAGAGCCGAAGCTCCACTCGTGTACCCTTGATGACTGCACGACACAAAGCTTTACGCCTCGCTTGGGCCCGTCAGCACCGACATTGGACCGTTGATGACTGGAAACACGTTGTCTGGTCGAACTAGTCTCGTTTCGAATTGTATCGAGAGGATGGATGTATACGGATATGGAGACATCCTCATGAATCCATGGACCCTGTATGTTAGCAGAAGACTGTTCAAGCTGGTGGAGGCTCTGTCATGGTGTGGGACGTGTACAGTTGGAGTGATAGGTGACCCCTGATACGTCTAGATACTACTCTGACAGGTGACACGTACCTAAGCATACTGTCTGATCACCTGCATCCATTCATGTCCATTGTGCATTCCGACAATTCCAGCAGGACAATGCGACACCCCACACGTCCAGAATTCATACAGAGTGGCTCCAGGAACACTCTTCTGAGTTTAAACATTTCCGCTGACCACCAAACTCCGCAGACCTGAATACTATTGAGCATATCGGGATGCCTTACAACGTGCTGTTCAGAAAATATCTCCACCCCATCGTACTCTTGCAGATTTATGGGCAGCCCTGCAGGATTCATGGTGTCGGTTCCCTCCAGCACTACTTCAGACATTACTCGAGTCCATGCCACGCTATGTTGCTACACTTCTGCGTGCTCGCGGGGATTCTACACTATATTGGGTAGGTGTTTCCGATTTTTGGCTTTTCTGAGCAGTATTGTCGAGAATATGGGCAGAGCATCCAATTCCTTGTATATTTTTTCCTAGTTCTTTAATTTGCTGGAACGAATTCCGCTTGTCATGTTAATGAAAAGCTCCGAAGTTGGTATTCAAATGGCTCTGAGCACTATGGGACTTAACATCTGTTGTCATCAGTCCACTAGAACTTAGAACTACCTAAATCTAACTAACCTAAGGACATCACAGACATCCATGCCCGAGGCAGGATTCGAACCTGCGACCGTAGCGGTTCCAGACTGAAGCGCCTAGAACCGCACGGCCACACTGGCCGGCAAGTTGGTGTTGATACTGTTTCCACAAAAAGGGATTAATTTGTCTAATGGAATCAAAGTTCAATATCTTCTGTTGGATTCCACCAGTTTCAGTAAAGTACTGAAACGTCCCCTTAGAAAAATTTATGAATGGCTGTGCTGATAAACTTCTTACATCATTTGCTTTTCAAACAGCTGAGCAAAACTGGGCGTACTCAGACATTACTCTCTCTACTTATTCTGATCAACACTAAACTGACACACAATATTTTTAGCGCAACGCAATCTGACTTTTAATAATCCCTACAAAAGAATGGCCCTGACTAACAATAACCTATACATTTCATGACTCACTTACCTCACAAAAATCTTCGTTAATCAAACTACTGCAATACAGCTAGCGCCAATACTGCCAGCTAAATAAAAGATTCTAACTACTGAAGTCACTAACTACTGATAGGCGTAGTTAGCAAATGAAAGATTTTGATAGAGAACAAACAATGTATTTACCTTAATAGTGTTCAAAAGTCATAATTCTAAGTTCCTGACATCCAGTCTTACAAATTTACTCTCTGTGATGGACGCAAGTCCAGATCATCCGCTCTCGAAACTCCGCCATCTGACTCCCCACATCCGCCACTGCTGGCGGCTCACCTCCAACTGCGCAACGCTACGTGCTGTTAACAGCCAACTGCCCAACACTGCAATAGCAAATTCCAACAATGCAAACCAGTCACAGACTGCACACAGCACAGCCAGTGATTTTCATGCAGAGCGCTACTTGGCGTTACCAATGTAAAATCCTAAACAGCCTATTTACAGTATTGAACAGCTAAAGGAAAAATAGAAACACGTCTTTTCGGCGTTGTGGTTCAATGCGTCAGTGCCTGTGTCGTAGAATGAAACTTATTTCAGTTGTTTTATGCATTCGGACACAGAGTGCGGTGCGAGGTTTGTAACAATCGCTGTAGCTTTGGTCCTGTCTGTAGACTGCTGCCGGCTGGGGTGGCCGAGCGGTTCTAGGCGCTACAGTCTGGAGCCGCGTGACCGCTACGGTCGCAGGTTCGAATCCTGCCTCGGGCATGGGTGTGTGTGATGTCCTTAGGTTAGTTAGGTTTACGTAATTCTAAGTTCTAGCGGACTGATGACGTCAGAAGTTAAGTCCCATAGTGCTCAGAGCCATTTGAACCATTTTTTTGTATTTGTAGGCTGCTATGCGGCGACTTTGGAGTCAAGATACATTGCGGAAGTCAGTTTTGCGGTACAGTCGAGAGAGCTGATGGATTGATGCTTGACAACGTTATAAGCTGTTGTTAGTTCTGCAGCAGCAACGAGAAATTCTTCCTGCGTATCTTCTCTAATCATGAATGTAGAAAATGTAGAAATATACCTTGACGTCGAATCTATTTGTATGATTCTTGGTAGAAATGTGATGCCTCACATCTGCCTTACCTCCACGAGTTACTGAAACGAAACAGCTACATATCATACTCAACGCTTCCTGATCCGCACGTCCTTCGTTGACAAAAGACCACTCTTTTGTGTAATCATCCGTAAAGTGGCACTTTCTGTTTCCATCCTAAAGCATTTTCGTAAGCTGTGATAAGTTCATTAGACAGTAACCAGTCGGCAATAACACTTTAGTCATAGATGTGCACATTATTGTTCACTTCACGCAGTAAATACTTCAAACATTACTAACTTGCACTCGTTCGTATTACGTTTAGAAAGAACCGTCTTATCAGATTGCTATTCATACGAGAACTGCCCGATTCTTTCGCGTGGCGCTGCTTAAATAGTTCCAGCCACGTACCACTGGAGAAATATGGTATTTTCTCGAACAGTGGCACTAGATGTAGAAGGTGCCTGCATCGTCGATACCGGACACGCAACATGCAACGCCATGTGTGAGACGATCTTGTCAAAATAAACGTGTTGACTTTTACTAATTGAGGCTGCATTTACATGTTGCGCCAACAGATGGCGTTACTCCAGAACTTAAGGCAAGCTGGTAACAGCATTTTGCAAATCTGGGGACAGAATTAGGTCCTGTCTGGATGTCGGGACAAGAAGGTCCATGACGGTGACGGTCCCGATATATCGAGTGGGATGGCAACCCTATTTCTACTGCTGTAACTCGTTACGGCTGTACAAGGAAACGACAGGGATAATATCGGGTCCTTAATTTTGGCAATGTTCCGTAGAGTTTCGCGTGCCCCAAGGTTGAAAAATAAACCTACGGCACAAAAAACAGAATAATTTCCCATTAACAAAGTGACAACCAAACACTCCGGTGATTTGCTACAGCCAGAGTACTTCCTCTTGGATTCAGCAACACTAGAATTAGTGACAATCATTTCTAGAAATACATGAGAATTCCGAAAATAATAAAAAGCCTACATTCCATTGTAGGAGGGGATAAGAACTCCTCTTGCTGAGCCTATGAGGACAGTGATTAATGGTACATGATTTGTGAAGAAGTTACTTTTCAACTCAAAGTAAAAAAACCAGTTTGGTTAGTACACCAAATAGTGGTTCTATACTCGCACTTGAAACAACGTGGGAAGAGGATTAATATGAACAGCCTAACTATAAATCGCATAGATGTGTTTTTTATCCGCAGGAAAGTTGTGAACTGTCTGAATGGGTATGGGTAAAAGTGGCTCTGAGCACTATGGGACGCAACATCCGCAAGCGCCTAGAACCTCTCGGCTACACCGGCCGGCCTATATGTTTAGGGAAGCTGTGATGTAATATTTTACGACGACACATCTGCTCAACTATCTTGTACTATGATTCCAGTCTGCAGGCACGTTCAGTCGAATACTTGTATTGTGTCAACGAGTTGTGAATACAGTTATTGTGATTCTTCATTTCTCTAGGTGTATTTTATGACGAAATAAATCTCGGGTGAACAGCCTGGTATGAGTGTGCATAGGACACAATATTTCGGCAATCGACCACGTTGCCATCATCAGGTGCGCTGATGTACTGACCGGCGGTGGGCCGGCGCCATATACATATATGTTGTTGTTGTTGTGGTCTTCTGTCCTGAGACTGGTTTGATGCAGCTCTCCATGCTACTCTATCCTGTGCAAGCTTATTCATCTCCCAGTACCTACTGCAACCTACAGCATTCTGAACCTGCTTAGTGTATTCATCTCTTGGCCTCCCTCTACGATTTTTACCCTCCACGCTGCCCTCCAGCACCAAATTGGTGATCCCTTGATGCCTCAGAACATGTCCTACCAACCGATCCCTTCTTCTAGCCAAGTTGTGCCACAAACTCCTCTCCGATTCTGTTCAATACTTTCTCATTAGTTACGTGATCTACCCATCTAATCTTCAGCATTCTTTTGTAGCACCACATTTCGAAAGCTTCTATTCTCTTCTTGTCTGAACTATTTATCGTCCATGTTTCACTTCCATACATGGCTACACTCCATATAAATACTTTCAGAAACGCTTTCCTTGCCATTGCCAGTCTACATTTTATATCCTCTCTACTTCGACCATCATCAGTTATTTTGCTCCCCAAATAGAAAAACTCCTTTACTACTTTAAGTGTCTCATTTCCTAATCTAATTCCCTCAGCAACACCCGATTTAATTCGATTACATTCCATTACCCTCGTTTTGCTTTTGTTGATGTTCATCTTATACCCTCCTTTCAAGACACTGTCCATTCCGTTCAACTGCTCTTCCAAGTCCTTTGGTGTCTCTGACAGAATTACAATGTAATCGGCGAACCTCAAAGTTTTTATTTCTTCTCCATGGATTTTAATACCTACTCCGAATTTTTCTTTTGTTTCCTTTACTTCTTGCTCAATATACAGATAGAATAGCATCGGGGAGAGGCTACAACCCTGTCTCACTCCCTTCCCAACCACTGCTTCCCTTTCATGCCCCTCAACTCTTATAACCGCCATCTGGTTTCTGTACAAATTGTAAATAGCCTTTCGCTCCCTGTATTTTACCCCTGCCACCTTCACAATTTGAAACAGAGTATTCCAGTCAACATTTTCAAAAGCTTTCTCTAAGCCTACAAATGCTAGAAACGTAGGTTTGCCTTTCCTTAATCTTTCTTCTCAGGTAAGTCGTAGGGTCAGTATTGCCTCACGTGTTCCAACATTTCTACGGAATCCAAACTGATCTTCCCCGAGGTCAGCTTATACCAGTTTTTCCATTCGTCTGTAAAGAATTCGCGTTAGTATTTTGCAGCTGTGACTTATTAAACTGATAGTTCGGTAATTTTCACATCTGTCAACACCTGCTTTCTTTGGGATGGAATTATTATATTCTTCTTGAAGTCTGAGGGTATTTCGTTTGTTTCATACATCTTGCTTACCAGATTGTAGAGTTTTGTCAGGAATGGCTCTCCCAAGGCCATCAGTAGTTCCAATGGAATGTTGTCTACTCCCGGGGCCTTGTTTCGACTCAGGTCTTTCAGTGCTCTGTCAAAGTCTTCACGCAGTATCGTATCTCCCATTTCATCTTCATCTACATCCTCTTCCATTTCCATAATATTCTTCCCAAGTACATCGCCCTTGTATAGACCCTCTATATACTCCTTCCACCTTTCTGCTTTCCCTTCTTTGCTTAGAACTGGGTTTCCATCTGAGCTCTTGATGTTCATACAAGGGGTTCTCTTATCTCCAAAGGTCTCTTTAATTTTCCTGTAGGCAGTATCTATCTTACCCCTAGTGAGGTAAGCCTCTACATCGTTACATTTGTCCTCTAGCCATCCCTGCTTAGCCATTTTGCAATTCCTGTCGATCTCACTTTTGAGACGTTTGTATTCCCTTTTGCCTGCTTCACCTACTGCATTATTGTATTTTCTCCTTTAATCAATTAAATTCAGTATCTCTTCTGTTACCCAAGGATTTCTACTAGCCCTCGTCTTTTTACCTACTTAATCCTCTGCTTCCTTCGCTATTTCATCCCTCAAAGCTACCCATTCTTCTTCTACTGTATTTCTTTCCCCCATTCCTGTCAACTGTTCCCTTATGCTCTCCCTGAAACTCTGTGCAACCTCTGGTTCTTTCAGTTTATCCAGGTCCCATCTCCTTAAATTCCTACCTTTTTGCAGTTTCTTCAGTTTTAATCTACAGTTCATAACCAACAGATTGTGGTCAGAGTCCACATCTGTCCCTGGAAATGTCTTACAATTTAAAATCTGGTTCCTAAATCTCTGTCTTACCTTTATATAATCTATCTGAAACCTTTTAGTATCTCCAGGGTTCTTCCATGTATATAACCTTCTTTCACGATTCTTGAACCAAGTGTTAGCTATGATTCAGTTATGCTCTGTGCAAAATTCTACCAGGCGGCTCCCTCTTTCATTTCTTAGCCCCAGTCCATATTCACCTACTACGTTTCCTTCTCTTCCTTTTCCTACTGTCGAATTCCAGTCACCCATGACTATTAAATTTTCGTCTCCCTTCACTACCTGAATAATTTCTTTTATCTCATCATACATTTCATCAATTTCTTTGTCATCTGCAGAGCTAGTTGGCATATAAACTTGTACTCCTGTAGTAGGCGTGGACTTCGTGTCTATCTTGGCCACAATAATGCGTTTACCATGCTGTTTGTAGTAGCTTACCCACACTCCTATTTTTTATTCATTATTAAACCTACTCCTGCATTACCCCTGTTTGATTTTGTATTTATAACCCTGCATTCACCTGACCAAAAGTCTTGTTCCTCCTGCCACCGTACTTCACTAATTCCCACTATATCTAACTTTAACCTATCCATTTTCCTTTTTAAATTTTCTAGCCTACCTGCCGGATTAAGGGATCTGACATTCCACGCTCCGATCCGCAGAACGCCAGTTTTCTTTCTCTTGATAACGACGTCCTCTTGAGTAGTCCCCGTCCGGAGATCCGAATGGGAGACTATTTTCCTCCGGAATATTTTACCCAAGAGGACGCCATCATCATTTAATCATACAGTAAAGCTGCATGTCCTCGGAAAAATTACAGCTGTAGTTTCCCCTTGCTTTCAGCCGTTCGCAGTACGAGCACAGCAAGGCCGTTTTGGTTAGTGTTACAGGACCAGATCAGTCAATCATCCAGACTGTTGCCCCTGCAACTACTGTAAAGGCTGCTGCCCCTCTTCAGGAACCACACTTTTGTCTGGCCTCTCAACAGATACCCCTCCGCTGTGGTTGCACCTACGGTACGGCCATCTGTATCGTTGAGGCGCGCAAGCCTCCCCACCAACGGCAAGATCCATGGTTCATCGGGGGCATATATATATATATATATATATATATATATATATATATATATATATATATATATAGGATGTGCCAACTATCTTGTCCACCCAAAATATCTCTGGAACAATAACAGCTATCGGAAAACGACTTTCACCGGTATCAATGTAGGCCTGGGGCCCATGAATCCACATATTTGGAAACATTCTAAAACGAAAGCATATGTGTTTTTTAACACAAACTTATGTTTTTTTAATGGACCTCCTATAATTTTTCTTTAGCAATCCATAGAATGACAATGCACATACACAATGGCGTTGATTGCATCGCAATATTCCCATTACATCCCGAGATATTGAGACGCGAAGTTGACGCTTGAAACACCCGACATGCGCTGCTAGCGCACGTCCTGAGGCTCAGGCGTGAACCCCATGCTGCCCGTAATCGCGATGTGATTGACATGTGTAATCACACCTCCATACTTATCAAGAGGTCCGAAACGAATAATACGGTCTGCTACCATCAACTCTCATAAGCACATAATGGTTTCTCACTTGCACGTTTTACGTATCTACGTACTTAATATGAACCAGTACCGATCGGTGTACACCCGTCAGGTTGTCTTATTTATCCTGCACACCCAAAATAAGGTTTATCTAATGCGTTATATGACCCATTGTGCCTGTCGCGCAGGGCCTGGCTCTACCTAGTCAAGTGTCCAACGTAGTTCCCACTACTGCCACAGTTACCACTTCGCCTTGTTTATGATTTGCGACCCATGCAAACTCCTGTACTCCACCACCCTCCGAGCATCCCATTTGTTGTTGCTTTGGCGTGCGGTACACCGCTTGCCAGTGTAGTCGTGCATCAGAGTAATCTAGTGACGGCACGGAGGTAGTACACATTGTGAATAAACGTTGTGTTGTGGAGCTTATACTGTACAGTATAATGTACACACATGAAGATATGTCTGAACTATGGAGAATGTACGTTGACTCGAAATACGTTATGAGATTGCTTGTTTGTTGATAGTACTGTTAGCGAACATTATGATTATTAAGTTAATATGTCTGTTTTCTACCCTACTCTACATACCTGTACTGTACCCTGTTGTAGGCGGACGAAACGCTGTTCAGGCAGAACGACTGTACAGAAGGCGATTCCCTGACAAACCATCGCCTTCGCGCCGGATGTTTGGTCGTCTCACATCTCGTCTACGTGAAACGGGAAGCTTAAATCCAAGACCTCGACATCGTCCTAGAACACGCACAGATGAACGTGCTGAAGTTGCTGTGCTCGCTACCATAGCTGTGAATCCTCAAATCAGCACACGTCAAATTGAACGTGAAGTTGGTGTGTCGAAAACAAGTGCACAGCGTATTCTTATACGTCATAAATTTCATCCTTACCATGTTCATTTACGCCAGGATCTTCATGGAAATGACTTCCGCAATAGGGTAACATTTTGTCGGTGGGCTCAGCAAAAACTTCTAATCCAAATTTTTTTGCAGGTGTTCTTTTTACCGACGAGGCATCAATCTCCAACAAAGGAATTGTCAATATGAGGAATATGCATTATTGGTCCGCAGACAATCCAAAATGGCTCCGTCAGGTGGAGCACCAACGTCCGTGGAAAGTTAATGTTTGGTGTGGGATTATTGGAGATACCATTATCGGACCTTTCTTTATAAATGGCATCCAAAATGGCAGACAATACTCCAGATTTATACGACAATCTTCCTGTTCTCTTGGACACCGTACCTCTGAACCGGAGAATGGTCATGTGGTATCAGCATGACGGATGCCCTGCACATAACGCCTTACGAGCACGACGACTTCTGAACCGTAAGTTCCCTGGTAGGTGGATTGGACGAGGTGGCCCAGTTAGGTGGCCTGCCCGATCTCCGGACCTTACACCGCTGGATTATTTTCTTTGGGGACCAGTGAAGGATGCTGTTTACCAACATGCACCAACAACACCAGAGGACATGAAGCAACGCATTATTGATGCTTGTACAGCCATCAAAGAGGAAACAGTAGCACGAAGTAGGGCATCCTTCATCCACAGAGTGACCCTATGTATGCAAGCCACGGGCATCACTTTGAGCATGAGATGTGAACGCTATGTTTAGTATGTAGTGCTGGTATCACAGTGGAAGTTTCTACAAAGGACCATTTTACCCAGTGATGTTAAGAAACATTTGTTTGCAACAATTTGTCATTTAACGCATTAGATAAACATAACATTGATAATTATGTGATAATAAAACTAATTGATTAAACATGTTTACATTCATCTTATATATCCTACCTGAACTTCCCAAATCAAAACATTTTTACCTAAACAACGGTAAAACTTTTAGTCCACTTGCTTGTTTCACTAAAACCATCAACACGAATTTTACTATTACGAGTGTCACATGCGCTAGATCTACAGTACAGTAAAGTTTTAACTTGAATGGCATTACCTTTTTAGTAATGGATTAACGATAAGCGAAGTTAACTTTGCGACTAACGTTGCGGTTCAAAGATATGTTACAGAACCGCATCACCCCTAGCCTATGGGATAAATACCTGCTGGAATGTACGACGTTAATGCAGCATGGCAGCAGACCGTATTATTCGTTTCGGACCTCTTGATAAGTATGGAAGTGTGATTACGCATGTCAATCACATCGCGATTACGGGCAGCATGGGGTTCACGTCTCAGCCTCAGGACGTGCGCTAGCAGCGCATGTCTGGTGTTTCAAGCGTCAACTTCGCGTCTTAATAACTCGGGATGTAATGGGAATATTGCGATGCAATCAACGCCATTGTGTATGTGCTTTGTCATGCTATGGATTGCTGAAGAAAAAATATAGGAGGTCCATTTAAAAAAACATAAGTTTGTGTTAAAAAACACATATGCTTTCGTTTTAGAATGTTTCCAAATATGTGGATTCATGGGCCCCAGGCCTACATTGATACCGGTGAAAGTCGTTTTCCAATAGCTGTTATTGTTCCAGAGATATTTTGGGTGGACAAGATAGTTGGGACACCCTGTATATATATAGGACAGTCCCCCTCCCGCTCCTCCCTCAGGCGCTTCCCATGAGTCGGTGCGGTCCGAACCCCGCACGCGGACCAGGTACAGCGTTCGTTCTCCCGCCGTCTGGGCGCTGCGTCCTAGGTCTTCTCGTCCAGGAGGGTCTGGCGGCACCGCTCTCGTTATTCTTCCCTCCTCCCCCGAAGTCGGTACATTCTGGGAAATATCCTTTTTCTTCTTAAACCGAGTGATCGCGGGTTCCCACGTCTTGCTAAGGATGTAACCGCTGTCACGATTTACTTGTGGCTCTCTTACTCTGATCTCTATGGCTTCTTAGATGACACAATCCCAGTATTTGGAAGTCTTTGGCAGGACTTTGGTTTGGTCATAATCCATGCTGTGGACTTCCGACAGGCAATGCTCAGCGATTGCCGACTTACTGGGCTGTTGCAGTCTAGTGTGCCGTTGATGTTCTCGGCATCGGGCCTCAATCAGGTACGAATGGTTTGCCCTATGTATACACTACCGCATTGGCAAGGTATCTGATAAACCCCTGATTTACGTAGACCAAGGTTGTCCTTGACACGTCCGAGAAGGCTCTTGGTTTTGCTTGGAGAACGGAAGATGGTTTTCACTTGGTTTTTACGTAAACTGCGTCCAATTATTCCGGATAAGGCCCCACAAAACGGAATAATAGCCAGGGCCGCTTCCTCCTGATGTTCATAGTTTCCGCCGCTGCTGCAGGTGTGGGATGTAGAGCCTTCCGAATTTGCCCTTCCTTGTAACCGTTCCTCCCCAACACGGTCTTCAGATGGTCCAATTCTTGTTGGAGACTGTCCCTGTCGGAGATGGTGTACAAGAGTTTTGAGCACGCCATTCTTTTGTGCGGGGTGGTGGCAGCTATCCGCATGTAGGTACAAAACGATGTGCATCTTCTTAGATAGATGAGGGAGACATAGCTGCTCTAGGGCAAATTGAAGGCAAACTCATAACCGGGGGTGACTTCAATGCCAAACTCCCTGATTGGAATTCTAGAGTAACCTCCAGAGCAGGCGCCAAACTGCAACAACTAGCGCGCATCCACCACTTCGAAACATGGGGTCCAGTGAGCCCACA
Organism: Schistocerca piceifrons; assembly: GCF_021461385.2. NCBI lineage: Eukaryota > Metazoa > Arthropoda > Insecta > Orthoptera > Acrididae > Schistocerca > Schistocerca piceifrons. The sequence continues at coordinate 21,900,008 of NC_060140.1, read as the reverse complement.
CATTTTTCAAAAAATGGAGGCAGGCCCGGCGTGTTAGACGTAGCTCTCACTAGGAGGATTGCAGGGTTTGTGGCCGCAAGGACAATCAACGGAATGTCCTCCGACCAAAACCCAGTGATTCTAGAGGTCAACGTGGGAGAATGGGAAGCGCTCCCTCGGTACCAGACGTCTTACAAACGTACAGACTGGGAGCGATACTGAGAAACTGTCGCCTCTGATATCGCTTGCGCTCCGTCACCTACTGCCGAAACAGTAGAACTGGCGCTACAAGACTTGACGGGCACCATCTTGCAGGCAGCGGAAGAGGCCACCCCCTCCACAAAGGGATGGCCCACCGCCGCAAACACAGCTCCCGGAACACTTGCTAGCTCAAATTCGACATAAGAACAGAGTGGCAAAAGAGTGGAAGATCACCAGAAATCAGGCCACCAGGATGCCGCTCAATCGTCTACAGAGAGAACTGAAGGTAGCACTCAGTGAGCACAGAAACCAACAATGGCTAAACCGCCTCAAAGTTCTCAAAGTAGAAGATCATACACTATGGCAAGCAACCATATAGTTCACAAAAACGCGCTAGGAAGCCGCCACTGCACCTCGAGCGGGGTCTGGTCTACAGTCATACTGAGATGGCCAACACCCTCGCCGACTCCTTCGAGAAGCAGTTTCAAGCGGCAGAACCCCAGGATGAAGAGCATGAAGAGGTGGTCCGTCGTCAACTGGCCGTCTTCCTCAATGCTGAGGAGGACCCAGAGGACGAACCCACACTTTTTGCCTCCGAGGACGTGGCAAGAGTAATTAGGTCTCTCCCCACAAAAACGTACCAGGACACGACAGTGTCACCAATCAGTTAGTCAGAAATCTCCCACCCACGGCGATCACACACCTCGCGAACGCCTCAACGAGATTACTCGATCCCGCGAGTTCCCAGCTTGCTGGAAACATGCGGAAATGGTCGCGATACACAAACCAGGGAAAGACCCTCTATTCCCGCAGCACTGCAGGACGATTAGCCTCTTTCCAACTCTCAGCAAGATCTATGAGCGCCTCCTGCTAAGACCCATACAGGAACATATTACCAGAGAGCAACTTCTGCCGGATTTCCAATTCGGATTCCGGCAGAACCACTCTGCCCCACAACAGGTCATGAGAATGGTTGAAGCAGCCACAGAGGGCTTCAACCACAGAGGCTACTGCGGGATAGTGCTACTAGACGTAGCCAAAGCCTTTGACTCAGTATGGCATAGAGGGTTACTCTACAAGTTGTACACACAAGGGTTTCCCGGGAGCATTGTTAAGCTGATCAAAAGCTATTTCACGAATAGAACTTTCTCCATCAAAGTAGAAACTGTCACCTCCACAAAAAGGCGTATTCGTGCTGGGGTGCCACAGGGATCTGTCCTGGGGCCCGTTTTGTACAGTCTGTACACTGCAGACACACCAACGGCCTCCCTGGTGCACACTGCACACTACGCAGACGACACAGTCTTCTACACGAGAAATGCGAACAAGGACCTGGTCATCCGTAGCCTACAAAGAGTTTTAGATGACACAGAAACTTGGGCCCGTCGCTGGCGCATCACCATCAACTCTGAAAAGACGCAGGCTATGCTGATTACCCGCAGGTTCGGAAGGCGCGAACCTCGTCAACGCCCCCCTCCCTCCATCTTCACCTAAACGGAACCCAATTCCCCTGGCGCAGAACCGCCAAGTATCTTGGCGTAACCTTGGACTCTGGTCTTACGTGGAAACCTCACATAGACGAGGTCCACAGGAAGGTCTGCGACAGAATGTCCATCCTATACCCAATCCTGGACTCAACCAGCTCCCTTCCCTGCCCAGTAGGAGTAAATGTGTACCAGGCTCTGATCCGGCCAGTAATGGAATATGCGTGCCCCGTCTGGGCAGCACCTGGACAAACTCCAGAAGCCCTCAGGAGGGCGCTGCACCTACCCCTTGGATTCCCCACTGATGATCTGCACGCCGCTGCCGGAATCCCACTCCTCAAAGAAAGATTCCAAGATCAGGCAAGGGCTTTCTACGAGAGCTCTTCCAGATCTGGAAATAACCTCATCCACTCCTTAGTATGACACGTCCCGCGACAAGCACAAACGCTCTATGACGATCTTCGACTACTAAGTCGAAGAGAAAATCCCTATATCCAAATCCTAATCCTCTTCCCACCCCAAAAATAACAATCATCTCGCCAACCCCAGGCAAGGACCAGTAACATACAGAACATTCATCACATTTCACAGACACCAAAAAATCGCAGATAAATTCACACACACAAGTACATAGAGGAGTAAAAGCCGCAAGGCTACAAACTCCCCCACACGCTTCCCCAAAGAGGGGAAAGTATTAGATGAGAGCAGCCAGACCGCCGGTCAGTACATCAGCGCACCTAATGATGGCAACGTGGTCGATTGCCGAAATATTGTGTCCTATGCACACTCAAACCAGGCTGTTCACCCGAGATTTATTTCGTAATGCAGTTATTAGTAGAGAAATAATAAATTAGAACGTCATGCATGTTACTCCCCGAACAGTGAAAACGTAGTAACTGATACACCTTTTTTTCCTTTCTTTACTTAGAGGGAATTTTCGGTGAGAAAAAAGTATCGGAGTCGTTCGAAATTATGAGAAAAGTCTGTTGGAAGTCGCAAAGCGCTCTGATTCTGAACCACTGTATGAGGGTAGCCTGGGTGATTCGCATGCTTTGAGTTACGCTGTCTTAGTTTAATTCTTCAGTTGTGCTAAACCTGTTACGTAAGATCACATCTCTTACTGAGATCATTACAACAGCAATTTAAACACAGTCTATAACTATGTGAAATGCTGAAAATCAAATTTTTTTTGGTAAGACGCTAAATTGGGGTCCTGCTACTGGAATTTATTGTCAGTTTTATGAGATTTTTCAGACCAGGGATACAATGGAGAGACGTGGCGTAGAATGCCAACGCCCCTCTCGCCTTTTGAAACCCATGAAGTATGCTATCCCTCAGCACTGTATGGCCACCATGCATTCAATGGAATGCTATGAAAGCAGAATTTCGAATTTGGGACTACGTTATCAAAGTATCCTTGGAGATACGTGTGACATAAATTCTTACTAGCCTGGAGAGTGGACGTCAGTTCGATGGCACAGTGGATGGAATGATAATATTACGGCTTTACACTGCTCTTCACTAGACGATAGGGGAGTCTGTGTTAAGACCGTGGCCTGCTCCTTCCGCCGTGGTACTGTGGATATGCTTTGATGCTCCAACACGACATAAAAGTTCGACACGGAAGGAATGAACGGCTGCTATTACACCAATTGAGGTAAGATGGTTCTGCTAATGTCAACTCTATACTAAGTTGCTTATCCTCGGGATTGCTCTGCTCCCCTCTGTTTCTATGCATGAACTTAAATCAGTGTCACAATCAGACATTAAAGGGCTATTGACCGCTTATCAAGAATTTCCTGATTAAGTCATCAGTAAAAGCCGGTATCAATTACAGGTTGTTTAACAGACATGTCGTCATTTTCGGAATTTTACGTAATTATTAACCGACTTCTAAAATTCAAAATGCTATCCTCATGTACTGTGGATATAATCTTACGTTAAAGGTTCAGCATAATTTCTCAAGTACGAGAGTTGGAAAGTGTGTATACGTTTTGAGCCACCGAAATCACCCAAACTATATTAATCTTGTATTTGACAATGAGAGCACTTTGAGACTTCCAACAAACTCATAATTTCAAAACGTACGTGAAACTTATTCTCCCTTTGGCCCTTCATAAAGCAGGAAAAAAAGTCTCTCATGTATTAAAGCTTTAGGATCCGGTTTTTTGTTGTTGCAGTCTTCTGTCCGAAGCTCTCCATGCTACTCTCCCCTATGCGAGCTTCTTCATCTCCGAATAACTACTACAACCTACATCTTTCTGAATCTGCTTAGTGTATTCATCAGTTGGTCTCCCTCTACGATTTTTAGCCTCTACAGTTCCCTTCCAATACTAAATTGGTGATCCCTTGATGTCCCAGAAAGTGTCCTATCAATCATTCCCTTCTGTTAGTCAAATTATGCCACAAATTTCTTTTCTCTCCAATTCTGCTCGGTACCTCCTCTTCAGCTACGTGATCTACCCATCTAATCTTCAGCATACTTCCGTAGCACAACATTTCAAAAGCTTTTATTCTCTTCTTGTTTAAACTGTTTGTAATCCATGTTTCACTTCCATACTTTGCTACACTCCAGACAAACAACTTCAGAAAACACTTCCTAACACTTAAGTCTATATTGGATGTTAGTAAATTTCTCTGCTTCACTAACGCTTTTTTTGCCATTGCCAGTATACATTTTATATCTTCTCTAATTCGACCATAATCAGGTATTTTGCTGCATAGATAAAAAAAACTGATCCACTACTTGCAGTCTCGTTTTCCTAATCTATTTCCATCAGTATCACATCATTAGCTGAGTGGTCAGCGCGACAGAATGTCGTCCCCAACGGCCCGGGTTCGGTTCCCGTCTCGGTCGGAGATTTTTTTCCACTCAGGGACTGGGTGTTGTGTGGCCTTTACCATCATCATTTCATCCCCATCGACAAGTAAGTCGCCGAAGTGGCGTCACCTCGAAAGACTTCCACCAGGCGAGCGGTCTACCCGACGGGAGGCCCTAGCCACACGTCATTTCCATTTTCCATCCATCTAAATTCCATTATCCTTTCTTTGTTTTCGTTAATGTTCATCTTATATCTTCCTTTCAAGACACTGTCCATTAAGTTCAACGGAACCTTTGCTGTCTCTGACGGAATTACAACGTCATCCGCAAACCTCGAAGTTTTTATTTCTTCTCCCTGGACTTTAAGCCCTTCTCCCAATTTTTCTTTGGTTTCATTTACTGCTTGCTCAATGTACAGATTGAGTAACTTAGGGAACAGACTACAATATTCGGGACAAAAAATAAAAACACCTACAGCCGTCCTTATGATTTTAATTTATTTTGTCGCTACCAGTTTCAACGCTTCATTGCGTCACCTTCAGGCTGTCTTTGATGCCGTACAAAATAAGTTAAAATCAGAAGGACGGCTGTAGGTGGTTTTTTTTTTTTTTTTTTTTTTTTTTTTTTTTTTTTTTTTTTTTTTTTGTCACGATAGTAAACGGCCGTCGTCCCAGAGACCTCCTGCTAAAAGGATGAACATACAAAAGGCTACAATCTTGTCTCACTCCCTTCTCAACCACTCTTCCCTTTCATGCCCCTCAACTATTAAAACTGCAGTCTGGTTTCTATACAAGTTGTAAATAGCCCTCCACTGACTGTATTTTATCCCTGCTACCTTCAGAATTTCGAAGAGAATATTCCAGTCGACACTGTCAAAAGCTTTCCCTAAGTATACAGATGCTATAAACGTAGGTTTGCCTTTCCTTGAACTATATTCTAAAATACGTCATAGGGTCAGTATTGCCTTATGTGTATCTACATTTCTCCGAAATCGAAACTCATCTTTCCCGAGTTGGTCTTCTACCAGATTTTTCATTCTTCTGTAAAAATTCGTGTTAGTATTTTGTAACCATGATCAGTTATGACAATTTAATTCATTATTTATTTACTACTGACTCTATTCGCAACATATTTTGCAGGCACTATCCACACATATACCACTACACGGACCTGCAACAGCATATCGTTGTACGACCCATAGTTCAAGTGATATGACGTATGACGTCATATACATTGAGATGGGTGGACAACTAGCTTAACATATTAACTGATTTGTAAAGCAGTCAGACGTTTCAAGCTGTTACACATAAGGGAGTTCGATCCCGTGGCGAATCTGGAGTTGGATTGAGGGAGGGGGGATGGGAGGGGTTACTGACAATTTTAAAATAACCACGTGTTGGGTAAAACGGCGCACTAAAAGCATCGTTTGCACTTTTACACTGCACGTAAGTATGCACACAACTAAATAACTGCCTTTTACCACTCATGTAGACTCTTCCACTTCACGACTCGTTCTGCAAGGGAGGCAGGTTGGGTGAAACAGGCGGTGAAGGGTTTTATGGAAATATTTCATTGTGAAAGCACTTTTGAAGCTAAATCTATGAAAACTGGTATGTGGCGTTTTGTTTGGAAATAAAAGAAAAAACGTGTTTCACTGTTTTTGGAAAACCAGCCCCTAAGGGCGGTGAAATAGGGCCAGACTGAGATTTTCTCTCTACAGTGGCGTGTGCGCTGCTATGAAACTTCCTGGCAGATTAAAACTGTGTGCCGGACCGAGACTCGAACTCGGTACCTTTGCCTTTCGCGGGCAAGTGCTCTACAAGTTCAGCAAGGCTCTCAGGAGAGCTTATGTGAAGTTTGGAATGTAGGAGACGAGGTACTGGCGGAATTAAGGTTGTGGGGATGGGTCGTGTGTCGCGCTTGGGTAGCTCAGTTGGCGCCAGCACGGTAGCTGAGTACGCTCCGTCAGAGGGCTAACCACCCTCTGTAATGAAAAAACTGAGTGAACGGATCAACGAAGAACCTGAACAGGTGTCATTGGACGTCCGCCCCGAACAAATTCAGAGAACTATACAGAACAAACTGAGATCTGGTGTGACGTCATAAGCGAGTGGCTGTGTGTGAGATCGCTCTCGAAGTTTTTATATATTTTTAGGTTTCAGATAGATATTTTAACGGTTTTTGTGATAATATTTACTATATAAGTGACTTATTAGTGGTTTCTTCATTCACCTCTGCCTTTCTTGTGTTGTGACCTGGTATTTGTGAGTGTTTCGTATCGAGCAACGTAACCTCTTACCTGCGTTTACATTCCGCGCTGACCAGTTGCTGCTGTAGCGGCGCATCGAAAGCTAAGTACTAATTAATTGTTTGTGTATAGTGGTTTATTTAGGAACTTTAGTAGTCTTCAACCGGTGTTTTTTGTGTTTTCTGGTGAAATAATTTCAGAAGAACCTTTTGGGAACTGTTTTCAGCTTCGTTACTGTGTCATTAGACGTTTGATTCTCTTTCTGTATTAGTCTTTTGTTATATTCACATTTGTTGTTTATTAATACTGTTAATAATAGTAGTTACTTCCCTTGTAGAGTAAATTTGTGTAGTCAGGTTTTTAACATCTTCTTATTGTAGTAGCGCAACTTAGAAAAAGTAAAATTTTACCATGAGTGAGAAGTGTGGGCTTCGCTGTAGGATCGTGAGTAGTGGATTCCGGTGTGAGACTTGTTCGAAGTATTTTCACTGGGGGGAATGCAGTGGGGAAGCCAGTGGTCATTCTGGTGAGATCCTCTCCTGGAATTGCAGGTTATGTAGCAAGAGTAAGTTGATAGAGGAGCAGGAGCGTAAGATCTGTGCCCTTCAGGTGCAGTTGAAAAACGCACAGGAGGAGCTATATAGAATGAGGAGGGAGAAGGGGGTTGGGGAATGGGAGCTGGCTGTTGGCAAGAGATCTGCTACAAGAAGAAGATTTTCAGATAGTTTTACTATTGGTGTTTACAATAGATATGACCAACTGTCAGAGTCTAGTGGAGAGGAATCTCTAGCAGCTGTAGATGTAGGGAGTATGCAGCAGACCTCAGTAGTTACGGTGGCTAGAACAGTTGCAAAGTCGAAGAGGAAGAAGAAGGTTCTGCTGTTAGGTAGTTCTCATGGCAGAGGTGTCGGCCAGCAGTTGCAGGAAGTGCTGGGGAGTGAGTGCCAGGTCACCAGCATTGTGAAGCCTAATGCAGGATTGGCTCAGGTGACTGTTAACATAGGGGGGTTATGTAGGGATTTCACTAAAGAGGATCAGGTAGTGATTGTGGGTGTGGCTGGTAATAGTATTGATAGGGATGGGGAGTATGACATAGATGGTGACCTCGAAAAGATAGCCACTCAGACTGGCAACACGAATGTGCATTTCGTGGAACTGTTTCAGCGTCACGAGCGGCCTCATATTAATACAGCCGTCAGGCGTAATAACATGAGACTTGGGGGTGCGCTGATGACAGAAAGCATGGGTCACATTTCAGTGGTGTCGGTGGAGTCTATCAGCACGGGTTTCACTAGACATGGCCTGCACCTCAACAGGTATGGGAAGGGGAGGTTGGCAAAGCTTATAGGTGACAGCATAGGTGGGGCTGGTGGGATCACTCATGGGAAAATTCCTGCAGTAGTGGGTGTTAGAGATGCACCTTTTTTAGATTGAAGTCAGCTGATAGGTATTCCTGCTTAAGGGAAGTCTCTCTAACAAAGGAACCACTTTTGACAAAGCTTAGGTATCCGAGTAATGAGGGAATTAGTATATTTCATCAAAATATACAAGGTATTAGAGATAAAGTTAGTGAAATGCTTATAGATGTTGACTCTGAAATTATTGGTATATCTGTTCTTAAATAAGGAGATAATTCAGAGGCTTCCTTTACCAGGATACAGGTTAGCTGGCAGCTTTTCGAGGAGCTCTTTGCGGTGTGGGGGAGTAGCCATGTATGTGAAAAACGGCATCCCATTTCAGTCAATTGATGTTTCAAAGTACTGCACTGAAAAGGTGTTTGAATGTTGTGCAGATGTGGTTAAATTTAATGGAGCTAAACTTCTAACTGTTGTTATTTATAGATTCCCAGACTCCGATTTCACAACATGTTTGCTAAAGCTGGAGGAGGTTTTTGGTTCACTTTATAGGAAATACAAAAAGTTAGTCATATGTGGTGACTTCAATATTAATTCTATAAGTGATTGTGCAAGGTAGAGGATGCTGGTAGACCTCCTTAATTCATATAATCTTATGCAAACCGTATTCTTTCCAACGAGAGTGCAAGGGAACAGTAGAACAACCATAGACAACATTTTTGTTCATTCCTCATTACTAGAAGGGCGTTCTGTTAGCAAAAAGGTGAATGGCCTTTAAGATCATGATGCACAAATTTTAACTCTAAAAGATTTTTGTGCTGCAACACGTGTTAAACATAGTCATCAGCTGTTTAGGAAAGCTGATCCAGTTGCTGTAGAGACCTTTGTAAACCTTATCAAGGAACAAGAGTTGCAAGACGTTTATAGCGCTGATACAGTAGACGATAAATATAATGCTTTTCTCAAGACTTTTCTCATGCTCTGTGAAAGTTGTTTTCCGTTAGAACGTTCAAAACAGGGTACTAGCACAAACAGGCAGCCTGGGTGGTTGACTAGAGGGATAAGAATATCTTGTAGAACAAAGTGGCAATTACATCAAAACGTTAGAAACAGTCAGAATCTAAATGCAACAGCCCATTACAAACAGTATTGTAAGGTGCTTAAAAATGTTATTAGGAAGGCAAAAAGTATGTGGTATGCAGACAGAATAGCTAAGTCTCAGGATAAAATTAAAACCATATGGTCAGTCGTAAAGGAAGTGGCTGGTCTGCAGAGACAGGTTGAGGATATAGAATCAGTGCGTAGTGGGAATGTCCGTGTTACTGATAAATCGCATATATGTACAGTATTTAATAATCACTTTCTGAATATAGCAGGCGAACTAAATAGAAACCTAGTCCCAACAGGGAATCATATAGCGCTCTTAGAAAAAAGTGTTCCGAGACTGTTACCTGAAATGCTCCTCCATGATACTGACAAGAGGGAGATTGAGTTAATAATTAAATCACTAAAGACCAAGAACTCTCATGGATATGACGGGGTATCTAGCAGAATAGTGAAGTATTGTTCTATGAATGTTAGCCCAGTACTTAGCCATATCTGTAACTTTTCCTTTAGGAGTGGTCGGTTTCCTGACCGATTAAAGTACTCGGTAGTGAAGCCACTTTATAAAAAGGGAGACATTGATAATGTTGACAATTTTAGACCTATTTCTATGCCATCGGTGTTTGCTAATGTTATCGAGAAGGTTGTATATACAAGGTTACTGGAGCATTTAAATACACATAATTTGCTGTCAAATGTTCAGTTTGGTTTTAGAAATGGTTTAACAACTGAAAATGCTATATTCTCTTTTCTCTGTGAGGTTTTGGACGAATTAAATAAAAGGTTGCGAACGCTAGGTGTTTTCTTTGATTTAACGAGGGCTTTTGACTGTATTGACCACAAAATATTACTGCAGAAGTTGGACCATTATGGAGTAAGGGGAGTAGCTTACAATTGGTTCGCCTCTTACTTTAATAACGGAAAGCAGAAAGTAATTCTCCGCAATATTGAGAGTGGTAGTGATGTTCAGTCACAATGGGGCAGTGTTAAGTGGGGCGTTCCCCAAGGATCGGTGCTGGGGCCACTGCTGTTTCTTATTTATATAAATGATATGCCTTCTAGTATTACAGGTGATTCAAAAATATTTCTGTTTGCTGATGACACCAGCTTGGTAGTGAAGGATCTTGTGTGTAATATTGAAACATTATCAAATAATGTAGTTCAGGAAATAAGTACGTGGCTTGTGGAAAATAATTTGATGCTAAATCACAGTAAGACTCAGTTTTTACAGTTTCTAACTCACAATTCAACAAGAACCGATATTTTGATCAGACAGAATGGGCATATTATAAGCGAGACGGAACAGTTCAAGTTCCTAGGCGTTCGGATAGATAGTAACCTGTTGTGGAAAGCCCATGTCCAGGATCTTGTTCAGAAACTAAATGCTGCTTTGTTTACCATTAGAACAGTATCTGAAATAAGTGACACTTCAACACGAAAAGTAGTCTACTTCGCATATTTTCATACGCTTATGTCGTATGGTATTATTTTTTGGGGTAATTCTTCTGATTCAAAAAGGGTGTTTTTGGTTCAAAAACGGGCGGTTCGAGCTATATGTGGTGTAAGTTCGAGAACCTCTTGTCGACCCCTATTCAATAGTCTGGGAATACTGACATTGCCCTCACACTATATATTTTCTTTAATGTCGTTTGTTGTTAGCAATATTAGCCTATTCCCAAGAGTTAGCAGCTTTCAATCAGTTAATACTAGCAGAAATCAAATCTGCATATGGAATGCACTTCCTTGACTCTTGTGCAGAAAGGAGTGCAGTATTCTGCTGCATCCATTTTCAATAAGCTACCACAAGAACTCAAAAATCTTAGCAGTAGCCCAAACTCTTTTAAGTCTAAACTGAAGAGTTTCCTTATGGCTCACTCCTTCTATCCTGTAGAGGAGCTCCTGGAAGAGCTAAAAAATTAAACAAATTCCAGTGTTACATTGTTAATTTTCTTTCTTTAAACTTACGACTTGTCACCTGAATATGTTTTCTTATATTTAACTTTATCTGTTTCTAATATCGTGTTATAACTTCATGTATTGACTCGTCCCATGACCATGGAGACTTCTCCTTAATTTGGTGCCACGGAACAATAAATAAATAAATAAATAAAAAGTTGGTAAAGCACTTGCCCGCGAAAGCAAAGGTCCCGAGATCGAATCTCGGTCCGGCACACAGTTTTATTCTGCCAGGAGGGTTCAGGACCAGACTGATTCACTGACTCATCATCGCCCAGCCGAAACCGCTATGGATAGAAACTTGAAATTTGGAAAGGGTGTGAATCTTGTACTGTAGATATCGTTTAAGTAGGGATTGTTCAAAATTGAAGACAGAAAAGGGGTGAAATAGGGGACGGAAGGCTTTCTCAAAATATGTCGCAATTAAGGCAGTTCTGAAGCTAGAACTATGAAAATTGGTATTTGGTTTCTCAGTTAGAAGTAAAAAAATACACGTTTCAGCAATTTTGGAAATACAACCACTAAGTGGGGAAAATAGTGAGTGAACGTTTTTTGGAAATAATTCATTATCACTTTTTAAAAACAGTACTAGGCTGCACAATATTCATTATTAAAGAACAACTCACGCATTTTAAAGCTAAATCTATGAAAATGGATGTTAATTTAAAAAGAAATGTTTCACTGTTTTTGGAAATTCAGTGCCTTAAGAGAGTGAAATAGGGGCTAAAAGGTTTTATAAAATTATTTCATTATGGAAACTTTTTCAAAACTAAGTCTTTGGAAATTAGTACTTGGCTTCTCTGTTAGAAATAAAAAAAATATGTGTTTACTCTTTACAGAAGATCAATCCTTTAGGGCGCAAAATTGTTAGGAAAATATTTCGTTACATTAAAAAAAATTAAAGCTTATCCTACGAAATTGGTACGAGTATTTCACTTCTAGGTTAGATATGAAGTAAATGTTTAAATGGAAATATCATCACAAGAACGCAAACGGCATGATTAACAAAAATGGTTCAAATGGCTTTGAGCACTATGCGACTTAACTTCTGAGGTCATCAGTCGCCTAGAACTTAGAACTAACTAACCTAAGGACATCACACACGTCCATGCCCGAGGCTGGTAGGATTCGAACCTGCGACCGTATCGGTCGCTCGGTTGCAGACTGTAGCGCCAAGAACCGCACGGCCACTCCGGCCGGCATGATTAACAGAATCCTTGAACTACAGCTACCAAAATTGCTTTTTGGTCAGAATTACATTCGAAAAAGACCATGCATCTATGGCCTCAATTAGCGTGAAAAGTTTAGAAGGTGTTGCAATTTGTGAACAATATAAAAATTTGATTAAAGAAAAACAAAAAAAAAAAAATCTTTGCAGACGATACAGACTACGCGTGAAAAGTATCGGGTGGTAAGGTAAGTATGTGATACAGATGGGACTGCGGTTCGTGATACAAACACGTGGTGTCACAGAGAGTAAAATCTGCTAAACCCGAACGTTGAAGGGGCTTGCTCAATTTTACAAAAGAATAAATACCGTTCGCACACTTGCGTTGAACGTAACGTTGAACTAACTTTACCGAATTGTCTGTGCAGTCGAGGATATAGCTCTTGGGGTAATATTGTATAAGATTCTTGTAAATTCCTGTAGTGGACTAAGAGGTCATATCAGCTCAAGTGGGAGGTACTGAGGAGGTACATCAACAGTTACAACCATGAACGATCTGAGAAATAAATCGAAATCAGTATTCGACGTGCAAAGTCTTGACATTTGTTTGAGAACTCGTGACGAAATTTTTCAATTACTGAAACGAAGGTAATCATGTCTGGTCGAGAAATGACTGCCTTGAGCTTTGAGAAATGTTCCATGTGATGAACTAGAAGCTGATTTTTCCACAGGATTAACTTCTGTTTTATAGCATCAATATAGTCGGCCATATATGTAAATCATTCTCCCCTTGCATTAAAAAACTTGATGAAATCAACAACTGGTGACGTCGACCATTAAAGATTGTGTCACTGCTCTATTTTTCCTTTAACTCTTCTTTGCCTAATCAAGTCGTCTTTGTGCTTGGTGGTGTAACGACATTCCAATGAACGTTTTTCGCAGATCATAATAGTGCGACGGTGTATAAACAGTTTGCATGCTGTTCAAAGAGCAATTCCCATTTAGCACTGAATGATGTGACTTCTCCACTTTTTCTTTCAAGTGCGTAGACGCAGTGGTGTTCCTAATTCAGGACGTAAATCTAATGTAGCACAGCCGGTGTCGTCGGCAAACTGTGATGAGGTGACTAGCGGTGAACGGCTGCTGACTCGCTTTGCATTTCCTGTTCCTGTTCCCCCTCGTTCGCCGGAGCGCTGTTTGGCCAGATCGGCTCTAAACATAACCAACTCGCTTTTCTTAAAATATATAGAATTCTATCAATATCTTTCTTCAGTTTGGTGCGAAAATTGCTTTTTAAAATAATGTTAACGTTTCCGCCGTCTTACTAGAAATTATGAAAGAGATGTATGAAATGTTCTCAAATGCAGTTTTACACATGAGCTGTTAACATATATACTAGGTGTCGAAAATTTTCCCACACCAAACGCTGACTGGAAATATCTTGTACGATGAGGGGCCCCATAATCTGCAGGTTGACAGAAACTGTTCCGTCAGTGGCGGCGCGTCTATTTGGTAAAGCATCCACACCTTCACCTCCGTACGACTCATCGCCTGCCTCGGGTGGGTCCTGCACCTGTCCTAAAGTGGGGAGGCGTGTTGCAGCCCGAATCAATGGAGCGCTCTGTTAGTTCAGAGGCAGGTCTCCGTGCCGGCGCTGACGTACGGCGTGGTAGGAGGTCCACAAAACCTCAGGTGTTGGTGGGGATGTTTTGCGCTTTTCCAGAGAATGGGGGGAGGGAGGCGTGCGTGCGTCGGTTACTCCTACCCGCACGACATCCCGACAAGGAAATTCATAGCTCTGCCCGTCTAAACGCCAAACACATCCAGTTTGTCGCTCGGTCGGTTGGTACGTGTGTAGGGCGTTTTGAAAAGTTGCGAGCTGCGGCCGTATTGGCTACACAGCTCTTGTGACGTCACATCCCCGAATCACGTGTTCGCGGCGCCTCAGTTAGCGGGTTGTATTCAGCGAGTGCGGTTCGAAACTTCTAATCTGCACAATTCCGGTTTCCTCACTTCTAATTTATCCAGCCGGGTTGCTGTTTAGACTTCCAGCGAAAGGTAAACCTCCCTACGATGTAACAGTTACGTGTTGTATACTTTTCTTACGATATCTCTTACAGAAATAGAATTATTACGATATCTCTTACAGAAATAGAATTACTCATGTTTCCGTGGTGGTTCAGTAGCTCGTTACTTGCAGGACGGTCTCTGGAATTGATAGGCCGACTAGAAAGATTGCCAGCTGTGTATAGGTTAGCTTTCGTTAACAAAGTTTCCTTTTTGGGCTCAATGGAACACGGTGAATGACCGACAATTTATGGTACACTTGCGAGAATTTGCGACGTACACGCACTGAATATGAGGTGGTGTTACATCATAGGACTTTTTGTATTTGGTTATTTCGACAACATACATTATTTTCAGGGTACATAAAGAAGTGCTTTGGCTCGTAATAGTCATGCTGCCTGGTAATAGCGGGATGCTCTTGCTAACTGAATAACATATTTGCATCATATCGTACACTGCAGATTGGTACTATGTGACACTATTGTTCCTTGTAGGTAATGCAACCAAAAAGCACCAAAGAAAAGACAGTGTTACACTAGATACACATGATCTTGCAAAAAACAGTTTTGTGGTGGTATTTTAGTGCATCGGTATTACTTTGTGCACCCAGAGAACTTTGAGCTATTTGCCTAAAGTCAAAGCCATTTTTTTTTCATGTTCATGTCAAGTATACTTAATCCAAAGCATTCTACCTTTACTAGAATGTAACAAATAAAATATTTCATTCTGCAGCTGACGATGCTATTCTTGCGTTATTATATCTACGCAGTATTTTACAGCTATTTAATGGTCACGAATAACCAGTTTTTTAAGCAAGTCGTTTACGTTGCTGGGCTGGATAATTGTCATCGATTTAACAGTCCTTCGCACTTTAGCTTTATATGCTGCAGTCTAACTTTTCTATAGTTAGGTTTAATCTTGCAATCTTTAATCTTGCGTGCCATTACAACTTTTCGTGGGCATATGTTCTTTATATCTAGCTGAGAGGGCTCTCCCTGTTTGGCCGATGTAATAACTCTGGCAATCACTACAGGTTATTTTGTACACCCCAGAACGAGATATTTTGTCATTGGTATTCTTTAACGAGTGGACGAAGTTGTTTTTGAGGCTGTTATTCGAAAAGTGGTGAGGGCACGCGTGGATCGACTTTTGTCGACCACCTTGTTCAATTGGCCCGTGCTCCCAATCCACCAAATAACACAGAGCTATTAAATTGCGAGGCTAAAGGCACTAGGCTTCACATCCTTCATGAGTTGCAAATCTTTAAACACCTGTTGCTTGATAAAGAAAACCTACTTAATGACCAGCTGCAGTTGAGAAATAAGAACTTTGTAGAAGGTTTTCAACCATTGCTTCACCGGTCCTGATGTTACGTTCCTTTGCAGTCGCCGACGCCTGACTCCACTTTCTTTAGTCGAATACCGAGGTAAACATTGGTTTCTATTTGCAACTGAGGCTGACGTGTGTTTAATTATCACAGTTGCTGACGGGGCTGCACGATGTTAAAAATTCTTAGCAATTTTCGTCAAGAGAGACCTTCCTGCTAAATCCGAAAAGTTTTCGCGCAGGAAAACACCGTAAAGGTGGCAAAGAAGAGGTGGCAGGCTAAAGTAACCGACAGTCCACCCTGAACTGAGCAGGTGAGGAGAAGCCTGCGCAATCGCCCGCTTCCTTCGAATCTCGACGAGGCTTTAAACGACTAACGACTACCCCCTCCCCCCCTCAAGACATAGAGCAGTGGGAATCAGTATATAGCCGTAGATATTTGCAGGAAAATTGACATTATTGGCTGGAACAGCTATTCACAGTGTGTATGCAATAGTATGAGACGCAGTATACCGAAAAATGCAATCAGGTGGTATCGCATTTGATGTCGGTAGCATAGTATATTACATCAATGATTCAGGTGGTAGTGGGTGGAATTCGGTATAAAGGCAGTCGGCTCTGTGAGGTGTTTTGTGTCAGTATGTGCCTCTACTGCAGATAGGAAAGACACACCACTAGTGACGGCGCGTTGTGTACATAAACCACGGTATTGACGGTACCACGCGGAAAACATAATATGAGAAAACCAGAATGAGATTTTCACTCTGCAGCGGAGTGTGCGCTGATATGAAACTTCTTGGCAGATTAAAACTGTGTGCTGGACCGAGACTCGAACTCGGGACCTTTGCCTTTCGCGGGCAAGTGCTCTACCAACTGAGCTACCCAAGCTCAGGAAGTTTCATTATATGAGAAAGCTAATATCGGTGCGTACAAGGAAATAGGACTCTCAGACAGTCAAATCGCCAACAAGTTCAACAGTTTAAGAATAGTGGTTGATAATTTCGTTTGATAGGGCGCAGGTTATAACACTACCACTGCTCTTTATTTATGTTCTAAAACTAGTTTTGTTAACCAATTATGGTATAAAGCAACATAGCAGTGTTACTCTCTGAAAGGAATTTTGTTGTGTTGACCGTGATGAGGTGGCTTATCGGAAGTGAAAGTCAGAATTACTTAAACAGTAACAAACAATAATTTACCTATCCACACTGTTAAAAGAATAAAGAAAACGGTCGCCAGCCTAATTAGGCATGAGAATGGTTGACATTCTTGTTCAAGAAAATAGATATGAGTGACTTTAATGGACAGACACAGCCTATACTTTATCACACGAGGGTGCAATGAACTCTATCTCTAGCAGATGTTGACGTTAAAGAAAGTGCTAACAGTTGTGGAAGAACAACAGATAATGAAATACTTTTTCCTTCAACGCTTGGATAAACTGAATGGTTTCAATAATATTACTATTAAAGTTCACTTTAGAATCATAAATTGAACATAGATTTAGTATCACTTTTCAAACACTTTCCTGACATGAGATGTAAATAAAGTTCACTGCAAAATTATAAACTGGGCATAGGTTTAGTCTTTCTTTTGCCGGCCGGAGTGGCCGAGCGGTTCTAGGCGCTTCAGTCTGGAACAGCGCGACCGCTACGGTCGCAGGTTCGAATCCTGCCTCGGGCATGGATGTGTGTGATGTCCTTAGGTTAGTTAGGTTTAAGTAGTTCTAAGTTCTAGGGGACTGATGACCTCAGATGTTAAGTCCCATAGTGCTCAGAGCAATTTGAACCATTTAGTCTTTCTTTTACCAATTACTTTTCTAATTGACATGGGAATGAAAAGAGACCTCTAGCAAACTATTCCTTACTGTCCTCTGAATAAAGGAAGATAGTGGTCTTTCTGTTGAAGTTTATCTATCATGAGCAGAATGTACAAACTGTGGATCCTGTTACACGATTAATATGCACTTTCAATACACAATAGAAACAAGCACCTAGCAAGCATGACTATATAACTTTCCACAATTGCAGTTCTCAACCTTTACTGCAGTGAGACCCAAAATTGATATATTTGTAAGATACTGACTCACTTTTTGCAATTTACAACAGGCAGCACTATGATCACTAAGCATAACTTTATAAGCCTCTGTTTTAAGAACTTACACTTTTTAAAAGTAACAGCAAATTGTTTTAATGCCTGTTTCAACTACTCTACTGCTTTATATTCTGTTATTTACTGTAGTCTTTCGAAAGCGGTTCTGATTGCAAGATTACTTTCAACAAACATCATTTACTTTAGCACACTCTTTTGCCACATTAACTTTAACTTTCTTTTTACAATATTCAAGATGCATTACTCAGTAAAACACTGGGCTTTAATATTTTTTCAATACTCGGTAATCACTTTAGCATGGGAAGGATCCTAAGTGGATATGTGACAGAGGATAAATCAAGATAATTTTTCATAGATAATCTGTTTTTTGCCTTGTAACTGTAAACAAATCATCCACATGAGTTGATCCTTCACGGTACATTTCTACGATTCTTCTATTCCGTTATACTGAATGCTCAATATGGTGGCGAGTGCATGGTGGTAGTTGGATTTGCAGGTAGAAATGCTGGACTCTGTCATTCCTCGCTGGCGATGATACATATAAATTCCAGAATAGTTCCAGCTATTTATCCATCCATCCGAGGCTTTGGCACGTTGGAAAACGGCACGAAAAGCCTCTCTCAGCACCAGCACAATACACAACTTTTACATGAGCAAATGGCGGGTAGGTAGCTCGTCCCAGACTAACTTTTTTTTTATTGGCTCTCGGTTCGCCCCCATAGGGGGCGGGCTGCCAGCAGCTTAGTACGCCGCTTTTCAGCCTGCAGAATTTTTTAAACATAGTAAGATAAGAAACAAAAAAACAGGTGATAAAACGGCGATGTAAAATGTAAAACGGTGGAAAATTGTGGAAAGTTAATACATAAAACAAATGGTGGGCGATGATAATAAAATACACAGGGAGCAGACAGGGAAAATAGTAGACAGACAATTAAAAAAACACGGCGACAGTCTGGATTTTGTTCGCAAGAGATATAAAAATCACACCCTGCGACAGCATGATGTCCGTTTGCAACACTTCAGAAAAGACGCACAACACTTAACAATCACTGGGAACACTGCACTAAAAAGTTGGCACGAAGATGACACACCACAGGCAAGGGCAGATGGGAGGTGGGACCTGGGCAGATTAAGTGGAGAAAAAAGGGGGGAGGAGATGAAAAACGAAAGGCGGGGAGGGGACTCAGAAGGGGGAGGCAGGGCAGGCGCGAGAGAGAATGGAGAAAGACTGAGGAAGGAAATGCAAAAGGACTCGGGGGAGAGAAGGGAGGGAGAGAGAGGGTAGGTGGGGAAAAACAGGATGGAGGGGGGGGGGAAGAGGGAGCCTGGGAAAAGGGCAAAGGAAAGGAGGGGGGTGAGGATCAGAGTTGATAGGAGCGATAAATGGAGGGAGAGAGGGCATCATCCGGGAGGGGGAGTTGACGGAAGCCACCATGGGAAAGGAGATGAAGGGTGTATAGATGGAGGGCAGGGGGCACAACGGTGAAGGTGCAGCAGAGGGCAGGGGTTGGAGAGGAGAGGAGCAACCAGGGGATGAGGGGGATCAAGGTGGCGGGAGGTGTAGTGTATGTGGATATATTCGAGGAATAGGAGCAGATGGGGGAAAGGACTCAAGTCATAGAGGATCCGCGTGGGGGACGGGAGGCGGATACGGAAGGCAAGGCGGAGTGCATGGCACTTGAGGATCTGGAGGGACTTACAGAATTTGGGCGGGGCAGATATCCAAGTGGGACTGGCCTAACAGAGGATGGGACGTATTAAGGATTTGAAGGTGTGAAGTATGGTAGAGGGGCTCAACCCCCATGTCCGGCCAGAGTCGCAGACTGACTCTTCCATCCAGCTTCCTATCCATGCCAACCACATTTTGCGCTCGTTACAAAGTTCCGTCCTGGAGAGGAACCACACCATATTTTATATCATACAATACTTAAAAGCCCTCAGTGAAGGACAATAATTTACATACCAGAAAACAGTCACTTTAAATAAAATAGATCAGTTACACATTTTGGTATTTCTACATAAAATTATTGACACAGAAATTACAATTATACACAGTAAGTTTTGTCTCCTCCAAATGAGGCAAAAAATTTAAATAACAGAGACACTACATCGTATAGGAATAAACTGTGACATCAAAGTTTTTAGAAAGGAAAGAGCGGACAATGTTGTGGTATCAATACAATCAAACAATATTTACAATATCTCAATGACAGAAGGTAGAACAGACAGAAAGAAAAGTTTATGTCAGTAGAGAGAGCTGTGGAGTTCTGGTGTTACAAGGTTACGGACAGAACGGAAAATATGGGCTAAGTAGAAAATTATTGCAGTCAATGAAATTGTTCCTTTTGCGTAGGGAAAGGTCCACAAACCGTTATTCTTATCAACCTGTTGCTGATTTACAGCTTTCAGTAACTGCCAGACATATACGACAGATGTCAAATAAGAAACATCATGCATTCAAGAAACGACTGCAGAAACTGCTGTAACACCCAAATATTAACAGGCTAGATTGGAGTTTGCTGAGAGACATACGTCACGGTCTACAGAATGGGATAAAGTGATCTTCAGTGATGGGAAGAAGTTTAATATATATGGGCCAGATGGAATCTGAGAACAGAGCTCCAGGTGAGAACAGGGAGAAATTTTAGTAGTGCAAGTATTATGATTTGGACAGCATTCTGCACTTACGGTAATTCTTGCCTTGCTTGGCCGAACGCGAGATGGGATGGGAGTATAACGTGAGCCTGTGTTCCGATTACTTCAGATGAAACTGAACGTGGCGTGCGTTTTGTCCAGAATCGCTTGTACAAGGAGCACGTATCAGTGGCGAAGCTCATAACTTTCAGCGCTTGGTATGACAGTCGTCATAACAAACATAGGAACCATAACTGAGTCACCTGTTCCTTTATATCTGGTACAGTAGAGCAGAAATTTGTGGGATCTCTACTACTGACCGCTCTGTTATCTTCCTATTATTCGTGGAAGTTCTGCAGATGTTGTCTCGTTAAAGACCACTTTTATGGTTCTTTTCAGTGTCTCTTCTGATGGGCTGCCCCCTTTTAGCCCCCTTGCGGCAGTCCTTTAATTTACCAGCTGCACTTCCTTTAATTCTAGGTGACGATGCCTCCGTAGCTGACTCAGTTTTACGTTTTATCCGTGCAGCTGGGTTTTATCACTCGCTCTAGTGTGGGTGCTCTCGCATGATTTCTCAGGCTACACCCATTCCAGCGACTTTTAATTGTGACATGGATACCAAAATAGTGTCGTTTATGGTAACAAGTTGTGTTGGTACCTGTATCAACGCTTTCCAGCTGGAGGTTCATCATTTGTAGTTGAGAGGTTGACCTTTTACCTGATCCATCAACCACTGTAGTCTGTTTTACTCTAGTCAACTATTTGCTCTGCTCCTTTAAAGTGTCCTCTATTTTGTGTTACTGCAGTGTTCATTTTAGCTCTGTACCCCTTGGTGTTCCCTCCCTCCGGGTGCAGAGGCTACGCTTTTACTGCATAGGCCTTTTACAAGTATGTCTGTCTGGAACTGGGGACTGATGACCTTGATGTTTAGCCCCCATCAAACCACAAAACCAACCAACCAATCTTTTCAATGTCACAGCAAAACAAATTATGTACTTTCATAAAATTCGCTCTCATAATTCTGCAGTTATACTCGTTAGAAAATAACTTGCAGAAACAAGAATAGCCAAATGGTATTTGCGGTATACACTATCAAATGCAACCCCTACCACCAAAAATGAAATTTCAAATTATTGAAATACACTGTGTGACAAAAAAAGGAGTACCGAATAGGGGAGCTGGAAAGAAAGTGCAAATTCACAGACTGAGACAGTATCTGACGTTACTGAAGCGACTACAAACTCGAGTCACAAATACAGTGAACCTGACAGAATGAGCCTACTTATCAGCACGATAAAGCACCACCTCTGGGCTGCATGCATGCACTGATCCGGTTACAAACGTTATCATTACCATGTGGTATCCTGACGTGGGATAAAGGTGGCCAACAAATATTGTAAATTAAGTACTAAAATGGCATACCTACAGTCATCCTTACTATGTTACTATATGGTTCGAGTTTTCCGTGCTTCAGTACCCCATCTACAGGCCTTAACTGATGCTGACGAGGTTAACACTTTCCATATACACGACTTGTCAGTGACCAATATCTATAATTGGTAATTGCATACTACCTGTACCAACGATGTTCTCTCTCCAACTATCAACCTGGCGTGAGCTACAAAACCCTATTTTTCAATATAATCTCCGTTCAGTGCGACAGCATTACGCTACCTTACCGGGAGGTCCTCTATGCCTGCATGGTATCACTCTACTGGCCGATGTTGGATCCAAAATCTTACTTCATTAATAACCTCCCCATCATCCACATACGGCTTCCCGCGGTGTGCTTCATTCGTTGGACCAAACAGATGAGACTCGGAACGTGCGAGAACCGGGCAGTATGGTGGATGAGGAAGAACAGTCCCATAAAGTTTTGTGACGATGTTGAAGAAATATTATCACGTGTAGGCGTCCCGGTGGTCCCGGTCGCCTACGGTGGACTGGAAGCCGAGCGGTGACCTCTCCAGTTGTCAGGATGCTAGGAAATGACTGAGGACGCGTCAGAAATGCCAAAGAAACATTATTAATTCTTGACACCTTTATTCCTGCCGAGTACAATGTGGCCCGCGTAACACAGGCTGGCTGAGCTTGGTGATATCAACGACCTTCCCCGAGTCCTCGCTGACTCAGAGCGATGAGTCCAGCTCCGGGCTGCACCAGTCTTGCTAGCACAGGACCGCGTGCTGTGACGTAGCGGTGGAATGCCCTTACTTCGGCCGCGCATGACTGGAGGCGCCCGGCTGGCCGGCCGGCTCGGCGGCAGACAGCAGGCCGCTGCGCATAGGAGGCTCCGGGTTGGAGTCCCGGCGCTGTCGGCACGAGAGGCGTTCTCGTAGTGTGGAGTGTACTCTATCCCACCCCGTCTTCATCCCTGCTCCTCCTGGTGGCTCGTCTGCGGTGGACGGGCGGAACGGGCTACAGTCCCCCAGCGTCGTCCGCTCACCCGGTTGTGATGGCGGATGCACAGGGCTCTGCATGATCTTGATGATGGCTCACTGATGTGGTCAGCACTGGCGGCGAGTGAGTCTGCCGTGATGTCTGCTAATCCTGGGTTGATGATTGACAACGGCAGCGGAGAGGACCAGAGCTGGTTCTGTCCCCTCACGTCTGCTGCTGGATGGGCCGCCCTTACTGCAACATCTCCTTAATAAAGATTACCATGTCGATCACCGGGCTGAGCGCTACGCAGCGACCCAGTACACATCTAACTGCAAGCCTAACTGCGAGTGCCTTGTTGCTATCAAAGCTGGCGTATTTAAAAGAAGCACGAGCGACGTCCTGACGTCATGCTCGTTTGTAATGAACGCATTGGTTCCACTTATACTGCTGATTTATCTGTCGTACTCGCCACTTAGGTGTCCTCGTGACAGAGTTACGCGCTGTTACGGCAGACTTACGCGAAGTTACGAAATGCAGTACAACTGACGCTATACCTCTGACTTACTCTCTACGAAAGTCTCCGTCTGACACAAACCTGTGTGCTAAGCAATTATCTCTCGCCTGTTGTGCGTAACCAGGCCACTGCCCCTACGTGACGACACATTCTGATACATGTGCAATCCTCTTACCTCTTGGCTAACCTACTGTCTCTGGCTTTCGACATAGGCAATAAAACTTCGACAATATTCCACGTTTCCAACTCTTCACTATTCCGCGATCAACTTCATAGCGCTCAAGCAATTTGGTACAGATGATCCTTCGTTGCTCCTTATGGACTTCTATTAGGCGGCAAGGTGCGCATTGAACTCGCATCTTTGAGTAGCCCAAATGGTGGACGAATGTGTCAGCATGACCAACAGAAACATCTATTTGCGCAATGGGGTGTCTGTGATCTGTGGAGCACCTCAAATGAGTCTATGAAGATAGTATCTCTTCTTTCGGACAGGGGCACTACGAATGTAGTGTGTGGACATTAATTTGGGAATGTGGGTCACACGGGGAGCGTGCAAGGGATAAGTCTCTGCAGTCGGACTATCCTCTGTGCCCCCGGTGGCTCAGATGGATAG
This sequence comes from Schistocerca piceifrons, assembly GCF_021461385.2. Taxonomy (NCBI): domain Eukaryota; kingdom Metazoa; phylum Arthropoda; class Insecta; order Orthoptera; family Acrididae; genus Schistocerca; species Schistocerca piceifrons. The sequence goes on along the minus strand of NC_060140.1, from coordinate 21,876,044 downwards.
AGCGTCTGCCATCTAAGGACGAGATCCCGAGTTCAAGTCCCGGTTGAGGCACACATTTTCAACTGTCCCCGTTTATGTATGTCAATATGCCTGTCGGCAGCGTAGGGTCTTGATTTAATTATCATTTCAAATGAGAGTGTCCGCACGTTTCAACATTGCAGGAGCCATAGCTGTGTGCGGCCGACCGGCACACTGGAAATTGGACAGGTTTGCGTGATCTTGTTGCGATGATGTCAGACATCTCGGCCAATGACACACCATGCTTTTGTACATTGACAGGTCTCCGTAAACAATCTGCAAGCGCCAACGAATATCTGCGATGCTTTGGTTTTCCGCCAAAAGAAACTCCATGACAGCTCTCTGATTGCAACGTACAAGATAGGTATAGCGCCGCCACCTATCGGAACTTGATGAAACTATAAAGACTGAAGCGGGAATATTCCATGGCGACCCACACAAAAAAAAAAAAAAAAAAAAATTCAAATGGGCGCCCAACAACAATGTCCACATTTCTCACCGTATACTGGCTGAGGAAAAACAGTGTTGCATAGATATTCAGTTTTATCTAAATGAGATTCCATAGTGCTGGAAAGCTTAAAATTTTAGAACTGAAAACTTCACAAAAGGAAAGAACATAGCATCCTATGTCTGTAATAACGATGAGTCCCAACTGAAATCTGTCAACGCGTGCAAATAGCTGCGTGTAGCACTTTGTAAGGATACGAAATGGAACGATCCCATGGGATCAGTCGTAGTTAAAGCAGGTGAGAGACTTCGGTTTATTGCCAGCATACTAGAAAAGAATATAATAATTCCAGTTCTAAAGAAAACAGTTGCTAGCAGCTGTAAAAATTACCCAAAATTGGTAGGAGCTGACCTCGGGGAAGATCAGTTTGGCTTCTGGAGAAATGTAGTAGCACGCAAGGCAATACTGACCCTGCGACTTCTTAAAGAAGATAGGATGGAGCAAACCTACATTTATAGCAACTGTTGACTTCAAGCTTTCCACAATGTTGACTGGAGTACGCTCTTTGCAGCTTTAAAGGTAGCAGGGGCAAAAAACAGGGAGCCAAATGCTGTGTACGACTTGTACAGAGACTAGAGTCCAGGAGCATGAAAGGGTAGCAGTAGTTGAGAAAGCAGTGAGGCGGAATTGTAGCAAGCAGTAAAGGAAACCTAAGAAAAATTTGGAGTAGGAATTAAAGCTCAAGGAGAAGAAATAAAGAATCTGGGATTTTCCGATGACACAATAATTCTGTCGGACAGCAAAGGACTTGGAAAAGCAGTTAAGCGGTATGGACAATATCCTGAAAGATAATGGAACGTAGTGGGATTAAATGAAGTGATGCTGAGGGAACTAGACTTCGAAACGAGACACTTAAAGAAGTAGATGTGTTTTGCTATTTAGGCAGCAAAATAACTGATGATGGCCGAAGTTGAGAGTATATAAAATGTAGACTGGCAACGGCAAGACAAGCATTTTTGAAGAAGAGAAACTTGTTGTCATCGAAGATAGATTTAAGTGTGAATTGGTCTGGAGTGAAGCCATGTATGAAAGTGAAACACGGACGATAAACAGTTTAGAAAAAAAGAATAGAAGGTTTTGAAATGTGGTGCTACAGAAGAATACTGAAGATTAGATGGGTAGATCGCATAACTAATGAGGAGGTACTGAAGAGAAATGGGGAGGCAAGACAGAAGGTATCGGTTGATACTGCAACTTTCTCTTTCGAATGCAAAATATTTTGTTGAAACCCACCTACGTAGGAGGAAATGATCATTATAATAAAATAAGAGAAATCAGAGCTCGAACGGAAAGTTTATTACAAAATCTGTCGTCTTTTATTTTCAAGTTCAGATTTGGTTACTGATATTGGCGAGAATATCGGTAATTCATGACTCTTCATGGCTACTCAGCAATATGATTAGATTAGATTAATACTTGTTCCATATATCAGGAATACGTCAATTTGTAACGATGTAGAACGTGTCATTTTAATGAAAGATTTCTTTACAAACCGTGATTCGATTTATTTACAACACTTTTTTACTCTCTCATTCTTTTTTATTCTTAATTCTCTCTCTCTCTCTCTCTCTCTCTCTCTCTCTCTCTCTCTCTCTCTCTCTCTCCCTCACACACACACACACACACACACACACACACACACACACACACACACACACACACACACACACATTCTTTTTTTTTTTAATTTGTTTGTTGTGCTCGACTATCGGCGAAGTACGAAAATGTCCATGAATGAGTTTCTTAGTTTTGAGTACACTTACGAATGGAATATAAAAACAACTATGAGAGTTACTGATTTATGAAGCTTAGTTTGCAGTCAGTTCTGAGTATTATTAGTAACTACGCTCCAGTGCCTAAACCTAGTTACAGAAATGCGAATCAGACGCATTACGTATTCCAGGCCGTAGCAGCCGTGTCTTTCAGACGCCAGCTATGGTCACTAGCCAGCCCGCTGTAGGATCACTTCGTTTCGTCTTCTTCATGCTAGTAATGTAACTGAGATTTGGCAACAAGGCAAGGTGTGTTACGCAGCTCAGTGATCTACGAGTTACTTCCTGGTGTGCACGGAATTAAGCCTCAAAGTTTGCTTGAATTTTCCTGTCATTTCCATTGAATAATCTGAGTTATTATCGATTGAGGTGTAACAAAAAATTGTAAATTTACGGATTTCAGCCCAGGAAAGTCGTTGCACGTGGAAATCGCAACTACTCTCGTCCTATAAATAGCAGTTTACAAGTTGTAGCCACTATTACCTTCGTAAGCGGTAGTCAAGACGTATACCTCTTCGATATCTCTGTGGTAATGTGATGAGCTGTGAAAAAGCGTCTGTTATGGTTCGCAGTTCCAGTCTCGCTGACTGTTACTTTTTTATCCCTTCTGTAAAAGAGCTACAAGCAGTCAGATCAAAAATCGATAAGGAAATCGGAAGAAAATACTTTCGGCTCATAGTGCAATGGTAAAAAACTTAGTGTTGCACAACAGGTAACGCCTGTTTCCGCTGCTGACAAGCAAATTTTGGGTTTCTAGGAATACATAACTTTATTTATGAAATGCCACATTTGCATACCTCTTGAGATGACACAGCATACCAATTAATCCCAGATTCAATCAAAATCTTAGTAAGTAGTATTTTACTAATTCGTGCCGATAGAGGCAAGCTTGTGTACAGATACTCAGTTTTAATAAAACAGACTTTCATCGTAAGGTTATCGTGGGTAGTTTTATTTCATTTCTTATAATAAGAAATACAATTTTCGTAAGGTTTCTTTTAGCGTTGTTAAATCAATAGTAAACATGAGAGAGAAATTAATCATCAACGATATATGCGAATTCTCCGATGCTATCTATAACAGTGAGACAGTGCACATGCAGTTTATTGATTATAGTTTATTGATTATAGAAAACTTGCTGAGTTAAAGCTGTGAAACAAGGTATGAAGCAGAATAAAGTGCTACTACCACACACCAGCAATTATAAAAAATACTTTTCTGATGTATTTTGGCACGATGCGCTCTCCCCATATATAATACAAAAGTTTCGAGGTGCATCTCCTGCCTGGACGTCTATTAAACCTGAAAAGCACAAAATGTCGCAGAAGTTAGCCCATTTTCTACATGCAACTATTTTGGGTTGAGAACTGAAGGGAATTATGTTCAAAGTTCCATTAGATTGATAACTTCAGCTTACAGCAGAATTGCGTTTTAAGAAATGTAACAGTGAACGCACTCGAACTCGCGACATCTTATCTTGTTTTGCACTGCACGATGTTTTCAACATACAGGTAGCGCAATACAGTAGCTCAAGTGGGATGGAACACTTCCTATTTAAATTTCTGCATCCTACACAGTTGGCAGGCTGTGTAGGCGGCAGTTATGTGATTTTATTTCGGTGATTACAAAAATAGAGTCGAATGTATGCGCTGGATACCCAAGGCAGCTAGTTCATGGCGATTCCGTGATCCAAGTAAATGAACGTACTGAACATGCTGCAAACAACTACCGGGAGCCTGTGTGTCAGAATTCTCATCCATAGTCACAGAGAAGAGGATTTGGTGGTCTGTTGGGTTGATGATAGCTTCATATACTTATGGTCTGGGTTCGATTCCAACTTCTGCCACGATCTTTGACAGGGAGAGACAGATTCTATTCTCTTCTGGCTACGCCAAGTGAAGAAGGTATAGTGGCATTGTGGTCTGACAATACAGCTCGACTAAAATTTGTTGTTTGTTCAAAATTGCAGATTCCTCAACACCTCCACATATTGGCCGTGAATGGGTTCGAATCCTGGCCCGGCACTAAAGATTTAATTATGTATTATCAAGCTCTAGCATGAGAGCACCCGTCTGCTGGTGGATAATAATTTTGATTTTTAATGTATTTTCATTCGTTGTCAATTAACGATATCTGACGTTTTTGACTCCCAGTGACAGACAGAACTATTTGCGAGATGTTCAAGCATGTTATTCCGAGCTGCTGGTGGAGAAAAATTCGGTAGCTGACGTCTCTTTGTGTGAAGTCAACAACGATGTGTGTGGGGTTCGATTCCCAGTCAGCACTGAACTCTTCGCCATATTATTTCTAGTTCAAACATGCTCGCATGTCGCTGCTGGTGTAACTAACCCATATTTAACGTTCGTTTTCTCTAGAATTAACAGCGATAGGTGCCGGGTTGGAGTCCTGGGAAGGAAAAAATTGTTTCATCGCGTCATTTCAGTTAAAACATCTAGCTACTGCCGAGGAAATCCGATATGTCAGAGTTGATTGTGCTTAGAGATAAATCCGATTAGGTTCTCGGTTCGAGTCCCTGTCGAACACAAAGCTTTACCTCACGGCATTTCAGGTAAGTTACTTCTGAAGAAGCAATATTTTACAGGGACAATAGATTCTGGGTAGGAATTCCCGTCCATTAAAAATGTTTACGTTATGTAATTTAAAGTTGATATTTGCTAACTGATACTGTCTAAAATCGAGGTATATGATTCTCTGTATGCCTAGTCAGGAATGACTGTTAGTTTCCGTTAGTCACGAAATCTTTGCTTAGTCTGCATGATCTGGGTTTGAATCCATATGCAGAGACGAGACAGTTCGTCGTGTCATTTGAAGTTCATACATATTCTGAACTAGCTGCTCGTGAATAACTTATATTTTTAATCTCATTTTGTGTTAAATAATAAGTACGATATGTTACTTTGAAGAGGAAATCATGAATACGGCTAACTTACTACGTGCATTACCTATCTGACGTAATAATGAGAGTGGTAACATTTCAGGTACGTCATTTATTGCAATAAATGTGAGCTTACAAGCCTTAAGGACAGTCTTATCTGTGATAAGGTGTTCCCAGATATTTGTAGTATCGTAGTGTTACTTTACATCTTGAGTTATTGCGATACGGAGCAGTGTTTTCTAGTGGTGACTTGTTGGAACCATTTTCGATAGTCAAACGACTGTACCAAGGACCGAATAGAGGACCTGCTAGACAGCTGCGTTATGTGGGTTGCATGCGAATCAGGCGAAATGCAATTCAGGTTGTTCGGATACTTTTGAGCACCACTGTATATGTGGCTCGAATTAATGATCTACTAATAACTGATACAAATTGACACTTGACAATATCGTCTTCTACGTGAAAGTAAATGCAACACAACGCCCAGCTTCATTACAGTATCCAGATTCCAGTCCAATCATTCAAATTTAGACAAAAAAAGAGAACATTCAATTTGCTTCTCTCAATTCTAGGAGTAGGTTTTCTTTTGAAGTGCCGAGAAGAATGTGTGGTACCGAATTTTGCTAAGGTCAAGCATCACATCGACTCAGCGGCGGGCAGAAGAATCAAGAAACGTGCCAGCCTAGTCTTGATAGGAGAGAGAGTTCGCTTCACGCGGTGGCGCTTGGACACTACCGACAAAGAACTCTAACAGTTACATCTACAACTGACCAACCGGTTCAACCCCTGGACGTCGGATTGGGTTGATGGTGTCACATGGGCCACAGCGGGCTCAACCCAGAGGAAGTCAGCCGAACGACAGGCATGCAAGTTTGAACGTATATCGGAGAAACAACCTTCTGATGGCAGCGGAAAGACCATCATCAATCTCACTAACAAGGAACTGGATGATGATGCTATTTTGGTTCCTAAGAGAAGATTGAATTTCGCTCCGACTCCTAAAGATGTACCCATTGCTGACATCATTAGCACAGTGGAACAAACAGTTGCTCGACTTCCTCCTGAAGCTGCTAAAGAAGTTCGTCGCGAAACCTGCAGAGCTCTAACCAAAACAAAGCTGATGAAACCGAACATTTCGTACAGGGAGAGGGCCGCCACACGGGAGCTAAGAGAAGATCAGACATAGTAATATTACCTGCAGACAAGGGCAACGCAACAGTGATCCTGTCCCGACGGGATTATGCTGAGAAGATGGGGGGCCTACTTGGTGAGAGCGCATACCAAGAGTGTCGAGAGGACGACTGTGGCGCTTCTCAAGGATTACGGCTTCCCTGACGAGATTACCAAGAAGCTACGCCCGAGGTCTGCTGTTGCTTCTAGACATTACGGACTGCCGAAGGTGCACAAGGAATCTATTCCGTTACGTCCCATTGTCAGCAATATTGGTGCCCCAACGTACCTTCTCGCCAAGCACCTCAAACAACTGCTTAGCCCTTACGTTGGGAGATGTACACACCACGTCCGTAACTCCGTAGATTTCCTGGGACGCATCAACAACCTTGTGCTTAAGGAATCTGACATACTCGTGAGCTTCGACGTGGTATCTCTATTCACTAAAGTTCCGTTACAAGAATCCTTGGAAATCATCAACCAGAATTTTGACGAAGAGACCACCAGCCTTTTCAGACATGTTCTGATATCAACTTACTTCTTATTTGACGGTGAATACTACGAGCAGACAGAAGGAGTAGCCGTGGCTGTAGATATGTGGATGAATCCTTCGTTATCTGGCCACATGGAAGAGAGAAACTGGCAGACTTCCTCACACATCTCAACTCCAGACACAAGAATATTAAGTTCACCATGGAGATCGAAACGGATGGGATGCTCCCTTTCCTAGATGTTTTGATTAGAAGACGAGCTGACGGCACTTTGGGCTACAGCGTGTATAGGAAGAAGACGCACACCGATTTATACCTACATGCGGATAGCTGCCACCACCCGGCACAAAGGAATGGTGTGCTCAAAACTCTTGTACACAGAGGGACAGTCTCCAACAAGAATTGGACCATCTGAAGATCGTGTTGCGGAGGAACGGTTACAAGGAAGGGCAAATTCGGAAGGCTCTACATCCCACACCTGCAGCACCGGCGGAAACTGAGGATGAACCTCAGGAGGCGGCCTTGGCTATTATTCCGTTTTGTGGGGCCTTATCCGGAATAATTGGACGCATTTTACGCAAACACCAAGTGAAAACCGTCTCCCGTCCTCCAAGCAAAACCAAGAGCCTTTCTTGGTAGTGCGAAGGACTGCCATGGTCTACTTAAATCAGGGGTTTATCATATACGTTGCCAATGCGATAGTGTATACATAGGTCAAACCATTCGTACCATTGAGGACCGATGCCGAGAACATCAACGGCACACTAGATTGCAACAGCGCAGTAAGTCGGCAATCGCCGAACATTGCCTGTCGAAACTCCACAGCATGGATTATGACCAAACCAAAGTCCTGACACAGACTACGAAATACTGGGACTGTGTCATCAAAGAAGCCATAGAGATCAGAGTAAGGGGGCCACAACTAAATCGTGACAGCGGTTACATCCTTAGCAAGACGTGGGAACCCGCGTTCACCCGGATTAAGAAGAAAAAGGATATTTCCCAGCTTCTACCGACTTCGGGGGAGGAGGGAAGAATAAAGAGAGCGGTGCCGTTAGACCCTCCTGAACGAGAAGACCTAGGACGCAGCGCCCAGACGGTGGGAGAACGGACGCTGCACCTGGACCGCACCGACCCATAGGAAGTGCCTGAGGGAGGAGCGGGAGGGGGATTGTCCTATATATATATATATATATATATATATATATATATATATATATATATATATATATATATATGGCGCCGGCCCACCGCCGCTCACTACATCAACGCACCTGATGATGGCAACGTGGTCGATTGCCGAAATATTGTGTCCTATGCACACTCATAGCAGGCTGTTTACCCGAGATTTATTTCGTCACAAAATACGCCTGGAGAAATTGAAGAATCACAATTCAGATATTAACTTATTCTACATCTACCATCGAACAGTAAAGATAATGCATAACCTTGTTGCTGCAGTTGCAGTGTCAGTTGCTAACAGTAGGTTCGAATGCAGAAATTTATACAGATACAAAAGACTTGTAAATCTGTCACTCTTCAATACATGCTCTGTTCGTAAGATGCCCAGCTGCGGCCACTGTGAAAGTCTGTAAATGTTGTTCGACGGGCAAACACACAAAATGTGCTCAGTTCACGAATGCTCGATTCTCAAGTAGACCCGGCGTTGGAGCTCCGGAGAGGGGATGCGTGCACCTCTATGGCAGTGATGTAGTTGTTCGTGGCAGGCGGCGCCCTCCAGCCGCCGTGGCGGCTGTAGGAAACGCGGAGGAGTAAGTGGCGGCGCGCGTGTTGAAAGTGCGGCCGACCAGTCAGCGGCCGACACCGCACTTTACTGCACATTTGTCACCATCGAGGTAATAAAACCGAGAACCACACAATGCGGAGCCCGCTCTCGAGTACTATCTAGTGGCTGTCGATCGGTTTAGGTAGATCGAGAAGACTGGAGTGGAAATTAGCTGCCATCTTACTTGCAACGTGTACTGGACTCCGTTACTTTGAAATCAGACGTGTACAGCAAACACACGAGAGGCGTCCGACCGCATCTTACGAATATGCACGCCCTGGTGGCGGTCGCGGTAACGACAAGCGCTCGCATCCACCCCTTTCTACCAGCAGTCCACGCACTGCCCGAAACGCCCCACGTGCCAAGCAACGCGCTGACACGCCCACCGCTACGTTTCTCGTCTCCATTGCTCTCAAGCATCTCTAACTGTGTGTTATTCCCTTCGTTATGATTTTCTCTCAACACCTGGACTAATATTCCCTAGGGGCTGAAACGAACTCTCACCGTCATTTCCTTTTGTAATATACACTGAAGACCCAAAGAAACTGGTACACCTGCCTCATGTCGTGTAGGACCCCCACGGGCACGCAGAAGTGCTGCAACACGACGTGTCATAGATTCGAATAATGTCTGAAGCTGTGCTGGACGGAATTGACACCACGAATCCTACAGGGTTGACCATAAATCCGTAGGAGTACGACCGGGTCCAAAATTTCTTCTGAAGAGCACGTTGCAAGGCATCTCAGATATGCTCAATAATACTCATGTATGGGGAGCTTGGTGGCCAGCGGAAGTGCTTAAACTCAGAAAAGTGTTCCTGGAGCCACTCTCTAGCCATTCTGGACGTGTCGAACTGCCCAAGTCCGGCGGAATGCACAATGGACAAGAATGGATGCAGCTGATCAGACATCATTCTTACGTACGCGTCAGCTGTCAGAGCCGTATCAAGACATACCAAGAGTCCCATATCACTCCACTGCACACGCCCCACACCATTACAGAACCTCCACCAGTTTGAACATGCAGGACCCACGGAGTCACGAAATTTTCTCCATACCCGTAAAGCTTTCTTTTGTGCAGTCGTTAAGGGCACACGAGTGTGCCTTCGGCTCTGAAAGCCCATATCGATGATGTTTCGTTAAAACACTTGTTGATGGGGGAGCACTGAAATCTGCAGCAATCTGCAGAAGGGCTGTACTTCTGTCACGGTGAACGATTCTCTTCAGTCGTCATTGGTCCCGTTCTTACAGAGTCTTTTTATGGCCGCAGCGATGTCGGAGATTTGATGTTTTACCGAATTCCTGATATTCACGGGCACTCGTGAAACGGTCGTAAGGAAAAATCGCCACTTCATCACTACCTCGGAGATGCTCTGTCCCAGCCAGCCGGAGTGGCCAAGCGGTTCTAGGCGCTAAAGTCTGCAACCGCGCGACCGCTACGGTCGTAGGTTCGAATACTGCCTCGGGCATGGATGTGAGTGATGTCCTTAGGTTAGTTAGGTTTAAGTAGTTGTAAGTTCTAGGCGACTGATGACCTGAGAAGTTAAGTCCCATAGTGCTCAGAGCCATTTGAACCATTCTGCTCTGTCCCATCGCTCGTGCGCCGACTATAAGATCAAGCTCACTTAAATCTTGATAACCTGCCATTGTAGCAGCAGTAGCCGATCTAACATCTGTGCCAGACACTTTTTGTCTTGTATAGACACTGCCGACCGCAGCGCCGTACTCTGTCTGTTTTGAGTTTGAATAGGCATGCCTATACCACTGGCGAAGAGTTCTCGGGCTTCCAGCCGGGTGGCGGTGTCTTCAAACTGGTACATTTCGACGAGTGACATACCCATCATCTTTTGGCGAAGTGCCGAGACTTTGCGGATGCAGGTCCCTTTATACCTGCGGTGTGCCCCCCACCACCTGGCCGCGGGAGGCTGGGTCCAGAGGAGCCGGCGGGCGGGGTGGAGGGGGAAGCGGGTGCGCCGTTCGTGTCTCCGTCAGAGCATTCTGATCGCGTCCCGTGAGCTGGACGGTTCTTGTTGCGTTCCTGGCGTATTGCGGCTAATGCTGGATTCCAGGCCACGCTCAGTTGATAGCCTGCGTCCCTGTTCACAAGATTCTCGTGGAACCGTATTTCTATTGATTCTTTAATGACGCTATCCCAATAGCTCCCGACTTGGACAGATAGAGAAATCTGCTATAGCTGAACATAGCATCAAGGAAAACCACACCTTTGATTTCGAAAACACCAGAGTGCTGTGCCGAGCCGGGAGCTATTGGGATAGCGTCATTAAAGAATCAATAGAAATACGGGTCCACGAGAATCTTGTGAACAGGGACGAAGGCTATCAACTGAGCGTGGCCTGGAATCCAGCATTAGCCGCAATACGCCAGGAACGCAACAAGAACCATCCAGCTCACGAAACGCGATCAGAATGCTCTGACGGAGACACGAACGGCGCACCCGCTTCCCCCTCCACCCCGCCCGCCGGCTCCTCTGGACCCAGCCTCCCGCGGCCAGGTGGTGGGGGGCACACCGCAGGTATAAAGGGACCGGCATCCGCAAAGTCTCGGCACTTCGCCAGAAGATGATGAGTGTGTCACTCGTCGAAACGTCCCAGTTTGAAGACACCGCCACCCGGCTGGAAGCGCGAGAACTCTTCGCCAGCTGTATACGCCGGGAAAGCATACATTCACATTTATGCCTATACCAGTTTCTTTGGCGTTTCAGTGTATATATATTCTTTTCCTGTGGATAGATTGCTAGTGCCATTACTATTACAGAATTGTGGATTCATAGCTTTTGCCCCATTCTGAAGGCTGCCTTGATTCCCCCTCCCCCCCATTGTCACTTAAGAGCAATGCGAAACTGCTGAAAACCTCATGGTTTTCATTTAATTAGTCTTGTAAAGTGGTCATGATTCAACAAAGTAATTTCCTCCAGGGCTTCCCACCCCGGTTCAAGTCATCTCAGATCCGTCTATGATAGCTGTGCGACGCATTTATGATGATAGAAACCGAACTGACGATGCGTGCCCTGGGACTGTCCTTTCGCCGGCTGATATTTCTCCGGAAAAACTTGGAGTGTATTAAACTTGCTGGAAGTGCGTTAGGAATGTGCAGTGCGTCAATGAAGGATGTCTCGCGGGAGACGCCGTTGCATCAGTTCCAGAGCACTGTGCCAGTGTTTGAAGGCCTACCAGGCAGGCTGCTGGTATCGTAACAGGAGCAACAGCCCGTACTAAAGTGCAACACCCCCCTACGGGTTCGAGGGTAAGTAAAGGCCCGTAGTATTCCTGCCTGTCGTAAGAGGCAACTAAAAGGAGTCTCCAACGTTTCGACCTTAATGTGATGGTCCCCTAAGGGGTTTGACCACTACATTTCAAAATTTTCTGTTAGTGAGTACCATTTGGGGAAGGACGCCTTACGTGGTGCATTATATATCCATCTTGCCCTAAGATCAGGCACATTCGTTATTGTCATGGAATTACACCGAGCTTCCGGCCACATCGGCTGCGGTGTGCTCCGGTTAACATACATTCCCTCCATTGAGTACTTCCATCTTCGCCCTCGTTTATTTACTTATTTAATCGTGTCCAAGCCATAGACAACCCACATATTACATATACACACAAATACAAATACACATATGTAAAAATAGAACAAACCCAAAATGGGGAGTCACATTACAATATGAAGACAAACATAGTATATATATCATATCACGTCCCGCCAAAATTCAGCGCATTTAACTGCCACTGCCGTAGCGTTTGCCAGGTCTTCTTTCCTGCACACTTCCCCCATGTTGCTGCATTCCAGGAGGTGGTCCATTGTTTGGGTCTGTCCGCACTGGCACGTGTCCGTCCCGTCTCGGTATCCCCATTTACACATGTTTACGTTGCATCTGCCCACCCCAGTTCGTAGGCGGTTGAGGGTTCTCCATAATGGCCATTTTAGTTCATTTCCAGAGGCCAATTGTTCGTTGGGTGAGATTAGAGGTGCCTGGTCTCCCAGTGTTGCTTTCCATTTTGTCAATCTGGCCTTTTGTTTTGAGGTTTCGAGCGGTTGAACTGAGGTGAGGAAACTCCGTCTTGATTTTAGACGTGTGTGTGGAGGGTTTTGTCCGAAGAGAGGATGTCGCTGGTCGCGCAGCTGCTTGAGGCGCTCTGCTTCGCTTGCTATAGCTCGTCTGATGTTGGGTGGAGCTATGCCACTAAGCAAATAAAGTTGGCTAACCGGGATGGGTCTTAGGCATCCTGTGATTACGCGACAGGCATCGTTCAGCAGGGGACCCACTCGTTTAGCATGAGCTGATCTTTCCCAAACTGGGGCAGCGTATTCAGCAACCGAGTAGCAGAATGCAAGTGCCGACGTACGTAAAGTATGTGGGTCGGCACCCCATTTTGTGGAGGTGAGCTTACTCAGGAGATTGTTTCTTGTTGATAATTTGCCCCTGACCTTGTCTACATGATGTCTGTAAGTAAGTGTGCGATCAAGGGTGACGCCTAAATAACAAGGAGTGCTGCTGAACGCGATCCGTTGGTTGTTCCACGTGATGTTTAGGGTAAGTTTGGCATCTCGGTTTCGAAGATGGAATAGGCAGGATAATGTTTTTGCTGCGTTCGGGCGTAGGCAGTTGGCTTCGTAGTATGGCGTTAGACCGTTGAGGTTATTCGTAAAGCTAATTTCTATGTCGTTAAAGTTCCGACCCTGCACGGCTATTGCAAGATCGTGCGCGTAAGCAAAGCTCCTAGTCCCTGGTGCAACTGGTTGATCATTCACATATATGTTGAAAAGAGTGGGTGCGAGGACACTGCCTTGGGGTAGTCCATTTTTCTGGATACGCCATCGGCTTCGCTTCCCTCCTAGGTTTACGATGAACCGTCTCTTGCTGAGAAGAGTTGATATAATTTGTATCAGCCCGAAATCATTAGTCATAGCGTATATTTTAGTGAGCAGCAGTTTGTGATTAACAGTGACGAGTGCGGATGAGAGGTCGACAAGTACGGCTCCAGTAATTAGGCGGTTCTCGTACCCATGCTCTATGAACTGGGTAAGATTCAAGACCTGTCCAGTGCAAGTTTTCCCAGGGCGAAACCCCGCCTGTTCCGAAATTATCTGGTGATAAATATTAGGCACAAGTCGATTCAGCAGCATGCGCTCGAACACCCTGTACAAGCAGCAAAGCAATGTTACCGGTCTGAAATATTTTGGCTCGTCCAGTGGTTTGCCGGGTTTTGGAATGGCTATGACCTTGCCCTTTCTCCAGGTTTTCGGGATGTTGTTTAGCCGGATACAGGTATTGAAAAGTAAGAGCAGCCAGTTTTTCGTGTACTCGCCAAATTTAAGGATCTGTTCATTCCTAAGGTCGTCTAGCCCTGCTGCTTTGCCAGGTTTCAGAGATTTAAATGCGGACTCTAGCTCTTCGATGGTAAATGGACGGCTGTAGTAGTTCGTGTCACTTTCGCCACTTCTTATTGGGACGGTTTTTGCTGGAGTCTTCGTTTTCCCATTAAGAACGAGTTGGTGCGCTACTTGGTTGGCTGTTACTCTTGGTGCTTCCGTTTGCTGCTTAGGGTCATTATTTAGTTTCTTAATTGTCTTCCAGGCAATCCGGCTAGAATGTTTCATGTCTACACTTTCAATTAGATGTTGCCATTCTTTTCGGCGCTTCTCGATTAGCTGGTCGGTAAGTGCATTTGCAAGTTCGAGTTTCTTCAGAGAATGGGTTCTCCTCATACTTTCCCTTATATGCATCGTATAGTTGCCGGCTGTCTTTCGTTAGGCCCGGTACAAACTCCGTTCTGCAGCCCCTAGGGATAGACTTTCTTGATACGTTCTGGACGATTTCTATGAACTTATCGTAGTTGCTGGGTGTTGGTTCTAGAGTTCGCAGCTTTTCGTCGATCCCAATTGCGAAACCTTCCCAGTTTGCCCTCTTGAAATTAAATCTTCGTCGAAATGGAATCCGCACTGGCACCACTGCTGAAGTAACTGTGAGTTTGATGGGTCTATGTTTGGAGTGTGGAATAGGACCCAGGACATCTTTCACGCTCTCAGTTACCAAGTTCTGGCTGACGAAGACGAGGTCAGGGTTGTATCCCCTTTGCCACCTGCCGCTGTTAAAAGATGGGGGGAGTTTGGCGTCCTGTATGAGACAGAGTGATTCAGCATCTGCCCATGTCTCCACCTTGAGTCCGTCTTCATTAGATTCATTGTATCCCCAGCGTGTATGGTGACTGTTGAAATCACCCATTACAATACTGCCCGTGGGAAGGGGATTATTGCGCGGCAGGTCATATTCGAATGGCGTATTTGGAGGCTTGTGTATTGATGTTATTGTCATATGATTAGTCTCAACTCTGAGAAGTTCAATGTTGTTTTTGTCTGAAAGTTGAAACCCGTCGTAGGCTAGTCCCTCTCGTATGAAAATTGCACTTCCGTATTGATCGTCAGGCCGTTCGATTGCCAGTTTCATGCCCCCAATTTTAGGTCTATTGCTGTTTGGGCCTCGGTGCGTTTCCTGTAGGCATAGGACGTGACATTCGTTCGATCTGCACAAATCAGCCAGTATATCCTGTATCCCTCCGCATTTATGGAGATGATAGTCAAACGTTGTCTTAAGAAGGACCGATTATGAGAATCGTCACGCATTTTGTTCTTTCTTGTAATGGCTTGGTGGTAGCAGAATCAGCAGGACTAGAAGTAGCCCTCCCAGAGCCACGACGTGGACGCTTCTGCTGTCGCCCTCGTGATATACATGGATATTCGACACCCGACATCCAGCACAGTAGCCAGTCCGTTGTGGTGGGGTCGTCATGTACCTTCTTGGTGGTAGCCCCCTGACTACACAGGGATCGCACTGCTGGTACCTGAGCTGCTACCTTCCCACCTATGACGAGGAGTAGATGCCTATCCCTCTGGGGCATCAAGACTCCTGGCAAAGGGCATCCTGGCAGGTGGTCTTTGCTGTGGCTGGGTGGCGCCCGTGGGAAGAGCCCCTGGTCGGAGTGGGTGGCATCAGGGCGGATGACCCGCAATGAAGCATGGTACATCATCTCTCGCTGGTGGGCCTCCACCAGCAGTCTCTAAGCGATCGAGGTCTAACCTCAATGGCAAGAAATACGATACAAGATCATTTCCCTCCCTGGCCACTCCATGGGAGGAATGTATGGCTATAGAAGGCAGTGGAGATTATTCACCGCGGTACCTGGTCTGTACGCGAGTTGATGGTGAATCATTTGTGTTGACGAAACCTCAGTTTCTTGTGGAGCATATAGAGGACAAGTTCGGGGAGGTGGAGGGCTTATCCAAAATGCGCTCTGGTTCAGTTCTCATCAAAACAGCATCCTCTGCCCAGTCACGGAGGTTGCTTGCTTGTGACAAGTTGGGGGATGTTTCAGTTAGCATCACGCCCCATAAGAGTCTAAACATGGTCCAGGGTATTATCTTCCACAGGGATCTTGTTCTGCAGTCCGACAATGAACTAAGCGCCAACCTAGAACGACGAGATGTTCACTTCGTCTGGCGCGTCCATCGGGGTACGAGGGATAATCAGGTAGCCACCGGTGCCTTCGAGGGTGATGTCTTACCCAAAAAGGTTAAGGTGATGGTTTACCGTTGTGGTGTGAAGCCATATATCCCTTCTCCGATGAGGTGTTTTAAATGCTGGAAGTTCGGGCACAAGTCATCCCGCTGTATTTCTGGCATCACGTGTCGAGATTGTGGACGTCCTTCTCATCCCAATACTCTATGTGCGCCGCCTCCTATCTGTGTTAACTGCGAAGAACACCATTCCCCCTGCTCGCCAGACTGCCAGGTCTTCCAGAAAGAACGGGAGATAATGAAATATAAGACCCTGGACTGCCTGACCTACACCGAGGCTAAGCGGAAATATGAGAGGCTCCATCCTGTGCCAATGATGTCGACCTACACTGCTGCTGCAACAATGGTTCTCCCATCTCCCATGTTGTCACGTACGGTTGACTCTATGATATGTCAGAATCCACCGGCCCACTTGATTGTGGGGGGAACTTCACTCCCTGTTGCTCCTGCTCCATCTACTTCAGGAACAACACCCCCCAGCCACTGGGGACATCTGTTCCCCCTTCCTAGCCAGAGAAGCGTCTGACTTCTTCAGCTCCTCTCGCCAGGAAGGGTCCCCTTGGGGACCTCCCTTCACAAGTTCAGACCAGCGGAAAAGCGAATACCTGCAAGTGGCTGAAACAACCACCGGTCGCTGGTTGTAGGGACTCACGGTCGTCGCCGTCCCTGAGACTGACACAGGGAAGCCCTCCCAGCCTGAACCACCGAAGGCAGAGCGAGAGAAACATAAGAAGAAAAGGTTCCCAAGAATCCTGACATTGCGGTGGCACCCGTCACACCATTTCCTACAAGCTCAGCCTCTGAGGATGAGGTGGAGATTCTGGCGTCTGCTGAAGACCTGAATCTCGCTGTACCCTCAGACGCAATGGATGTCATTTGCGCGGGGACTGAATCGGTGGCAGCAAGTGACCCAGTGGCGTATGCTGCCTCCCCAGTCCCTTCACGCCTTTCCCAGCCATGGACAATACCAACCTTCAGTGGCACTGCAGCAGTTTTTTCCGTCATCTAGCTGAGCTCCGACAACTTCTCAGCCTTCACCCTTTCGTCTGTATTGCTCTACAAGAAACTTGGTTTGCGGTAATGCGAACCCCCGCTCTCCATGGCTATCGGGGTTATTATAGGTACCGGGCAGCTTATGAAGGGACATCTAGTGTCATCTGCATCTATATCCTTCACTCCCTTCACAGCGAGTCTGTCCCTCTGCGAACACCTTTAGAGGCTGTCGCTGTCAGGTGTGGACGCCACAGGCTGTTACCGTCTGCAGACTTTATCTTCCATCACATGGTGCTGTCCCGCAGCATGTCCTGCCTGTGCTGATAGCCCAATTGCCGCCGCCTTTCCTGTTACTGGGCGACTTCAACGCGCATAACCCTCTGTGGGGTGGGTTAGTGGCAGCAGGTCGAGGCACCACCGTTGAGAATGTATTGACACAGCTCGACCTTTCCATTTTAAATGATGGTGCCTTCAGCCATTTCAGTGTGGCGCATGGCACGTACTGCGCCATCGAGCTTTCGATCTGCAGCCCTGGCTTCTTACCCTCTGTCCAATGGTGTGCGCATGACGACCAGTGAGGTAGTGACCACTTTCCGATCTTTCTGTCACTGCCACGGCGTCACTCTTCTGGGCGCCCTTGCAGATGGGTTATGAGTAAGGCTGACTGGGACTTGTTCTCCCCAATGGCCGCTATTGCGCCTCTTTCTAATGAAGCCGTTGATGCGGTGGTTCACTCAGTCACCACCAGCATCGCTACTGCCGCAGAATCTGGCATTCCCCGTTCTTCTGGGTCCCCTCGGCGGAGGGCTGTGCCTTGGTGGTCGCCTGCGATCGCTGAGACGATTAAACATCGCCGGTGGGCACTCCAGCGTCACAAGCGACATCCCTTCACAGAACACCTCATCGCCTTCAAACGGTTGCGTGAGCGGGCCCGCCGCCTTATCCGCCAACGCAAGCAGGAGTGCTGGGAGCGGTATGTGTCCACCATTGGCCTCCATGTCTCTCCATCGCAGGTCTGGGCCAAGATTAGGCGCCTCTATGGCTATCGGACCCCTGTCAGCGTCCCTGCGCTGTCACTGAATAGGGCAATTTGTACTGACTCCGACATAATTGCAAACCGCTTGGCGGACCATTTTGCTCTCAGTTCCACATCTGTGAATTACCCACTGGCTTTCTGCTCCCTTAAAGAGCGGTTGGAACATCGACGACTTTCGTCTCACACGCGCCATCCTGAATCCTACAATGTCCCATTCACTGAGTGGGAATTCCACAGTGCCCTAGCCGCTTCCCCTGATACAGCTCCCGGGCCAGATCGCATCCACTGTCAGATGCTGAAACACCTCTCAGTGGACTGCCAGCGACGCCTCCTAGACCTTTACAACCGTATCTGGGTCGATGGTGGGTTTCTGTCGCAATGGCGGGAAAGCATTGATTGTTATCCCCGTCTTGAAACCTGGTAAGAACCCATTGGAGGTGGACAGCTATCGCCCCATTAGCCTCACCAACGTTCTTTGCAAGTTGCTCGAACGCATGGTGAGCCGGAGGTTGAGCTGGGTACTGGAGTCTCGGGGCCTTCTGGCTCCTTCTCAGGGTGGGTTCCATAAAGGCCGCTCTGCCGCCGACAATCTGGTGAGCCTGGAGTCAGCCATCTGTACGGCCTTTGCCCGCCGTCAGCACCTCGTCGCTGTCTTTTTCGACATGCGGAAGGCGCTCGATACGACATGGCGCCATTACATCCTCTCTACGCTTCATGGTTGGGGTCTTCGGGGTCCACTGCCGATTTTCCTACGCAATTTTCTGTCGCATCGTACCTTCCGCGTGCAAGTCGCGGCCTCCCATAGTTCCTCCCGAGTTCAGGAGAACGGGGTACCACAGGGATCTGTTTTAAGTGTCTGCCTGTTTTTAATTGCAATTAAAGGGCTCGCTGCGGCGGTGGGAACGTCTGTCTCCGCTTCCCTGTATGCTGACGACTTCTGCCTCTACTATAGCTCTATTGGCATTGCGGCCGCTGAACGTCAGCTGCAGGGCGCTTTCCATAAGGCGCAGTCTTGGGCTGTAGCGCATGGCTTCCAGTTTTCGGCAGCCAAGACCTGTGTTATGCATTTCTGCCGGCGACGAACAGTTCACCCTGAGCCGCAGCTTTATCTTGCCCTCGAATTTCTTGCTGTAGTGGAGACACATCTCTTTTTGGGTGTGGTTTTTGATGTCTGGTTGACTTGGCTCCCACATATTCGGCGGTTTAAGCAGATGTGTTGGCGGCATCTTAATGCTCTGCGATGCTTGAGCCACACCAGCTGGGGCGCCAACCGCTCTACCCTCTAACGGCTCTACCAGGCGTTACTCCAGTTCCGTCTGGATTATGGGAGCCTGGCTTGTGGTTCAGCATCCCCATCTGCGTTGCGGGTGCTGGACCCAATTCTTCACAGCGGGATACGCCTTGTTTCTGGTGCTTTCCGGACCAGCCCTGTGAACAGCTTACTTGTGGAGGCAGGTGTCCCTCCACTGCGGTTACGGTGCCAACGTTTACTGGCCGCTTATGCTGCACATGTTTTTAGCTTGCCCGGGCATCCTAATTATCGTCTTCTGTTCCCACAGTCGGTCGTCCATCTCTGGGAACGTCGGCCCCGGTCGGGTTGTACGATCGCGGTCCGCGTCAAAGAGCTTCTCTCCGGGCTTAGGGTTTTCATTGTTCCACCTCCTTTTCGGGCCACTTTGCGTACACCCCCATGGTGTGTTCCTCGCCCTTGCCTTCGGCTCGACTTGACACAGGGCCCGAAGGACTGAGTCCCTGCGGAGGAGTTCCGCCGCCGCTTTCTTTCCATCCTTGCCACGTATCAGGGCTCTGGCGTTGTTTACACTGACTGGTCGTGTCGGTTATGCTCTCACTCTAGGGGACCACTACGAACAACATTCATTGCCGACTGGCTGCAGCGTTTTCACTGCTGAGCTGGTCGGCATCCTTCGTGCCATAGAGTATATCCGCTCCTGCTCAGGTGAGTCCTTCGTGATCTGTAGTGACTCCCTGAGCGGTTTACGAGCTATCGACCAGCGTTTCCCTCGCTCTCGTCTGGTGATGGCTATCCAACAGTCCCTGCATACTATTGGTCGTTGCGGCCGCTCTGTGTTCTTTGTGTGGACCTCAGGCCATGTTGGGATACCCGGAAATGAAAATGTTGACCGGCTGGCGAAACAGGCCACCAGTAAACCATCTCTGGACATTGGCCTCCCGGCGCCTGATTTGCGAGCACTCTTACGCCGCAAAGTTTTTGAACTTTGGGACACTGACTGGCACAACCTGACCGCACCAAACAAACTCCGTCCTATCAAGGAGACGACGGATGTGTGGCGGTCATCCCTGCGAGCCACTCGCAGGGACTCAGTAGTCCTTTGCCGGCGCCGCTTTGGCCACACCCGCTTGGCACACAGCTTTATACTGCGGCATGAGGATCCGCCTCTGTGTCGATGCGGGTCGGCTTTGACGGTGGCCCACATTTTATTGGACTGTCCACTTTTAAGTGTGCTCAGGCAGACGTTTGGCGCTGCCTGATACGCTCCCTGCCCTTTTAACTGATGACTCTGCTATGGCGGGCTTAGTTTTGCGTTTTATTCGGGCAGGGGGCTTTTATCGCTTAATGTAAGTGTTTGTCTTTTTGTGTTGATTCTGGCCTATGGCCTACGATTTTAGTCTAATTTTTTAGTGTTTTTCTAGGTGGTTGGCTTTTCCTTTTTTGTCTCTATGGTCGGCGAACCACTGTCACACTCTGAGAGATTTTAATTCCTTTTGTCTGGTCTCTAAGTCTTTCTTGTCCTGTGTCGTCTGTCGTCTTTTCCATTGTTCCTTTTTATTCTGTGTGGGTGTTTGAAATTTTGGAACAAGGGACCGATGATCGTAGCAGTCTGGTCCCTTTAATCCCCCAAACCAACCAACCAACCAACCAACCAAAGTGCAACACAGATGCTCAGTGTACTGAAATGGGAAGAAAGACGAAGTAGTTCTCGTGAAAACGTGTTGGTCATAAATAATGTAAGCTGTAGTCTGCCTTTTGGGGCCGTAATAAAAGCCTTATTTAGAACACAGGCGTTTAGATTTATTTCAAACCATTTTCAGTGGTCACTGTAACGTTAGGGTTCGCCTACAAATCTGCTTGCCATAATTGGAAAGACTTACCATATTTCAAATTAGTACTATTAAACAGCATTAAGTTGTTATTATTACTCACGTTTTCTTCTTTCTTTTTTCATTCGTAACGTTCTTGTATACATTTTTGTACAATGAATTTGAATGACATACAGTTTATTTTCATTTTCACACGGTGCACTTCGTTTCGATATCGCGAGATGGGATAGTCTTTTTTGTTTTGTTTTTGTGGTTGTAGAAGCGTCTGCCATTGCTCTGTGCAAGTGTGTGCGTTTTTCGACTAGTATGTGTATATCTGGGGGGGGGGGGGGGGGAGGCAGGCGGTATGTCTTAACTTGTGTGTGCGTCCTGTGTAAGGGCGACGATCTGTCCTAACTCATGTGTGTGTTAGAAGGTATGATACATCTTTTGAGTTCTGTGTCCGCGTATTATTAATTTGTTAATGCTGTTTTATTATACTACTTGGGTGGGTGATAATGAGTGAATATGTTGCTTCGTTTATATGGTACTGTTTTCTTGAAGGCTAGAGGGGTTGTTACTTGTCTAACATTGGGCTGTTAATGGTTGACCTAAAAACAAAAAAGTCAACTGTTGTGTAAATTTGCAGAATCTGTATTTAGGGAAGACTGTGTCACAAATTTGCTGTCACTGCAATGTATCTCTCATTGCGATGGTCAGAATAAGGTTAGAGAGATTGGGGCAGGTACAGACTCATGGAGACAGTAATTTTCCATCGCTCAATACGCTAGTGGAACAGCAAAGAAAATCTGTAATATCGATACGACTTCCCCTTCGACATGTACGCCACATTTGTGTGCGCATTATACATGTAGATGTATCACAACATTTTTTTCCCCTCGAGTAGACTGCAGAAAGAATGGAGGGATTAGAGCACTGAGCAGTAGGTTCCTCCATAGGTAAGACACGACGGAGTCGCCGCGTCACAAATGGCTCCGGCCCGTCCATCAGCGAAGAGCTTCGAAAGTGGTTGTTAAAGCGAAGTGGGGGTGGAAGACGGGAAGACGCGTAGGAGCGGCGTGTGTAATATCAGCCGGCAGGAAGCTCCCTCGCGCTGGAAAAATATCCGGTCTTCCCGCGCCTCGCCGCGCCGCATCGGCGGCTCCCGCTAGGAGGGGCTGCCTGTCTCTGAGTTTGGACCTGCGCCTGAGCTGACCTGGCGCTTCCCACACAGCGTGACTTTCCTAACAACGACCTTTTCTGTCATCGGTCGTGTGATAACTCTCATGCAGCCCGTCACAGTATTTTCTCCTGCACTAACCAACTCTTTCTCTCTAGAACTTATCCCTTTTATGGCTGCCTCTACATCTACATCTACTTACATACTCCACAATCCACCATACGGTGCTTGGCGGAGGGTACCTCGTACGACAACTAGCATCTTCTCTCTCTGTTCCACTCCCAAACAGAACGAGGGAAAAATGACTGCCTATATGCCTCTGTACGAGCCCTAATCTCTCTTATCTTATCGCCGGCCGGAGTGGCCGTGCGGTTCTAGGCGCTACAGTCTGGAGCCGAGCGACCGCTACGTTCTCAGGTTCGAATCCTGCCTCGGACATGGAGGTGTGTGCTGTCCTTACGTTAGTTAGGTTTAATTAGTTCTAAGTTCTAGGCGACTTATGACCTCAGAAGTTAAGTCGCATAGTGCTCAGAGCCATTTCTTATCTTATCTTTGTGGTCTTTCCGCGAAATATAAGTTGGCAGCAGTAAAATTGTACTGCAGTCAGCCTCAAATGCTGGTTCTCTAAATTTCCTCAGTAGCGATTCACGAAAAGAACGCCTCCTTTCCTCCAGAGACTCCCACTCGCGTGATGATCAAACCTACCAGTAACAAATCTAGCAGCCCGCCTCTGAATTGCTTCTATGTCCTGCCTCAATTCGTCCTGATAGGGATCCCAAACGGTCGAGCAGTACTCAAGAATAGGTCGTATTAGTGTTTTATAAGCGGTCTCCTTTACAGATGACCCATCTTCCCAAAATTCTACCAATGAACCGAAGACGACTATCCGCCTTCCCCACAACTGCCATTACATTCTTGTCCCACTTCATATCGCTGTGCAATGTTACGCCCAAGTATTTAATCGACGTGGCTGGTTCAAATGGTTCAAATGGCTCTGAGCACTATGGGACTTAACATCTGTGGTCATCAATTCCCTAGAACTTAGAACTACTTAAACCTAACTAACCTTAGGATATCACTCACATCAATGCCCGAGGCAGGATTCGAACCTGCGACCGTAGCAGTCACGCGGTTCCAGACTGAAGCGCCTAGAACCGCACGGCCACACCGGCCGGCCGACGTGACTGTGTCAAGCGCTACACTACTAATGGAGTATTCAAACATTACGGGATTCTTTTTCCTATTCATCTGCGTTAATTTACATTTATCTATATTTAGAGTTAGCTGCCATTCTTTACACCAATAACAAATCCTGTCCAAGTCACCTTGTATCTTTCTACAGTCACTCAACGACGACACCTTCACATACACCACAGCATCATCAGCAAACAGCCGCACATTGCTATCCACCCTATCCAAAAGATCATTTATGTAGATAGAAAACAACAGAGGACCTACCACTCTTCTCTGTGGCACTCCAGATGATACCCTCACCTCTGAAGAACGCTCACCATCGAGGACAACGTACTGGGTTCTATTACTTAAGAAGTCTTCGAGCCACTCACATATTCGGGAACCATTCCCATATGCTCGTACCTTAGACAGGAGTCTGCAGTGGGGCACCGAGTCAAACGCTTTCCGGAAGTCAAGGAATATGACATCCGTCTGATACCCTTCATCCATGGTTCGCAAGATATCATGTGAAAAAAGGGCGAGTTGCGTTTCGCAGGAGCGATGCTTTCTAAAGCCGTGCTGATGCATGGACAGCATCTTCTCTGTCTCAAGGAAATTCATTATATTCGAACTGAGAATATGTTCGAGAATCCTGCAACAAACCGATGTTAAGGACATTGGTCTGTAATTTTGAGGATCGGTCCTTCTACCCTTCTTACATACAGGCGTCACCTGCGCTTTTTTCCAGTCGCTGGGGACTTTTCGTTGGGCAAGAGATTCGCGATACATGCAAGCTAAGTAAGGAGCCAATGCAGTAGAGTACCCTCCGTAAACCCGAATTGGAATCCCATCAGGACGTAGAACGGTGGACGTTCCCTGACGCTTGTCCCTTCTTCTAGTTACAGTTCTCCAAAAAACCCTCTTTCTCACCCATTCTGAGTAGCACCACTTCATTCCTTACCTTTTTCATACTCGTACATATATACAGGGTGGAGCGCGGTCAATTACTGATTTAGGAATGGAATAAAAAAATTTTGAACACTTAGAAACTTACATTTTTATTTTTCTCGTATTGGTCAACAATGAAAGTTTCTAATTTCATGGTTTAAGCAGTATATCTGGCAAATGTCTACCTCCACAATCCACACACTGCCGCAGTTGTTGTCTGAAATTCTCGTGCACTCTTTCAGGGATGTCTCCTGGTATTCTGGCAGTTTGAGCCTAAATATTGACAGATGTGAAAATTACCGAACTATCAGTTTAATAAGTCACAGCTGCAAAATACTAACGCGAATTCTTTACAGACGAATGGAAAAACTGGTAGAAGCCGACCTCGGAGAAGATCAGTGTGGATTCCGTGGAAATATTGGAACACGTGAGGCAATACTGACTCTACGACTTATCTTAGAAGAAAGATTAAGGAAAGGCAAACCTACGTTTCTAGTATTTGTAGACTTAGAGAAAGCTTTTGACAATGTTGACTGGAATACTCTCTTTCAAATTCTTAAGGCGGCAGGGGTAAAATACAGGGAGCGAAAGGCTATTTACAATCTGTACAGAAACCAGATGGCAGTTATAAGAGTCGAGCAGCGGTTGGGAAGGGAGTGAGACAGGGTTGTAGCCTCTCCCCGATGTTATTCAATCCTTATATAGAGCAAGCAGTAAAGGAAGTAAAAGAAAAATTCAGAGTAAGTATTAAATTCATGGAGAAGAAATAAAAATTTTGAGGTTCGCCGATGACATTGTAATTCTGTCAGACAGCACAGGACTTGGAAGAGCAGTTGAATGGAATGGGCAGTGTCTTGAAAGGAGGGAATAAGATGAACGTCAACAAAAGAAAAACGAGGATAATGGAATGTAGTTGAATTAAATCGGGTGATGCTGAGGGAATTAGATTAGGAAATGAGCCAGTTAGTAGTAGTAAAGGAGTTTCGCTATTTGGGGGGCAAAATAACTGATGATGGTAGAAGTAGAGAGGATATAAAACGTAGACTGGCAATGGTAAGGAAAGCGCTTCTGAAGAAGAGAAATTCGTTTACATCGAGTATAGATTTAAGTGTCAGGAAGTCGTTTCTGAAAGTATTTGTATGGAGTGCAGCAATGTATGGAAGTGAAAGATGGACGATAAATAGTTTGGACAAGAAGAGAATAGAAGCTTTCGAAATGTGGTGCTACAGAAGAATGGTGAAGATTAGATTGGTAGATCACGTAACTAATGAGGAGGTATTGAATAGAATTGGGGAGAAGAGGAGTTTGTGGCACAACTTGACAAGAAGAAGGGACCGGTTGGTACGACATGTTATGAGGCATCAAGGGATCACAAATTTAGCGTTGGAGGGCAGCGTGGAGGGTAAAAATCGTAGATGGAGACCAAGAGATGAATACACTAAGCAGATTCAGAAGGATGTAGGTTGCAGTAGGTACTGGGTGATGAAGAAGCTTGCACAGGATAGAGTAGCATCGAGAGCTTCATCAAACCAGTCTCATGACTGAAGACCACAACAACAACAACAAACAGTATATCTGGCAAATGTCTACCTTCACAATCCACACACTGCCGCAGTCGTTTTCTGAAATTCTCGTGCACTCTTTCAAGCATGCCTTCTGGTATTCTAGCAGTTTCAGCCTCAATATTGTTGGGACGGTTGCAATACACCTTCGACTTTAGATAACCTCAAAGAGAAAAATCGTGTGGTGATCGTGCGGGACATTTAAGATCCCGCGTCCAAGAGATAAGCCTTCCAGAAAACGTTTGTCTCAAAAAATTCATGGTAATGCCCGCTGTGTGTGCAGTGGAATTGTGTTGTTGAAACCAGATCCTGTAATTGGGTTACCTCGAAAGCCGACTGGAAAAAAAATTTGCAGCATAATTAAATAATGATCCGGACGATTTTACTGGGAAAAGTAAGGGCCAATGGTGCCTACTCGTGATGTGGTACACCACACAGTGAGGTGGTCCGAGTGCAGTCTCTGGTGAATTACCCTGGGGATAGTGCCGCTCCAGTGCTTCAAATGGCTCTCAGCACTATGGGACTCAACTGCTGTGGTCATCAGTCCCCTAGAACTTAGAACTACTTAAACCTAACTAACCTAAGGACATCACACACATCCATGCCCGAGGTGGGATTCGAACCTGCGACCGTAGCAGTCGCGCGGTTCCAGAGTGTAGCATCTAGAACCGCCCGGTCACCCTGGCCGGCCCAGTAGTGCATATTATGTTTGTTTACACACCCACTGAGGTGAAAATGCGCATCAGAAAAGAACACATTTCCATCACGGGGTACGGTTGGAAACATGTCTTCACAAGACGTTCTTCCTGTTACATAATCCGGTGTTGACAATTGCTGGACCGCGCACACTTTATACGGCTGAAAATTCAGTTCATTATGAAGAATCCAGTGGAGTGAACGTCTTGAAATGCCAAGCGCAGGTGCGTGTTTCCGACCTGAGCGTTTCGCACAGTACTGCTGTTCTAACTCGTTCGACATTTTGTGGTGTTGTAACACTTCTCTCAGGTCCTCTTCATACAGATGACACGTCCCCTGTTGCTCTGAATGATTAAAATTGATTGCCATCCAGGAACACGACCGCGTGGGGCTACTGCAAAACGAAAAGCACGCTGCGCTGCAATGATCGAGTGCGAATTCGAGAAATACACTTCAACACAAAATGAGCGCTCCTCACGTGTTCACTGCACTATCGCATCTGAACAACAATTAAATACAAACTTCCCGTCGGTCACTATAAACCACGTCCACTCTCCCCTCTATTCGACCAAAAGTGTCGCCAGCCACAACGTGAATTCTAAAAAAAAGTGCCACCTTCAGATTTGATGCATCGAAATACAACCAATCATCTTAATTAACGATAAGCAAACTAATGTGCCTCTCAAAATTCTTCACAATTTTTTAAACGTTAACCCACGGTGCAAAATACATTATACGTTCAAACATTAAGATACTATTTACAGAATTTTCCACATCATTCTCTTTCATTCTTACTGTCTCAAATATTCAGATTACTCATATACAGATTTATGTGTCCATTCGAGGTTGCTATCGATATTCCTGAAGTCACCGTCTTTTCTTATGAATATCATCCCACTTTCATCATCACGAAAACAAAATTCTTTCTTACTGCACCATTACGTCTTTTACTTCAAATATCTGGTTACTCCGTCGAATTCTCGTCATCATGGGTTCTCATAACATCTCCCATTAGTTCACAGTATAATTCCCGCATTTCGTCCACCAATAGATTCTATTTACATGTCGCTTCTCATCCCACTCACATTCGTTAATACTTACTCACTACCTCAAGACCCACTACTTTTCCAGCTCAAAACAGTACACCTCTCTACATCAATTAATCTCATTCCATATTTATTGTTTAATCTTCAATAACTTATTTTCCATAAAAATCCATTAATATTTACTTCCAGTGTTTACACATCCTTCCAACTTCCCGTCGACCTATCTCCGATAGCGAAGAATGTTAAAGACGATGGATACAGTTCAGAATGACAGATGAGGAAGGTTGACAAGAAAGTAAAGTAGTATTGTTAATGATTTAAGACCTGGTGATTGT
The DNA here is from genome assembly GCF_021461385.2 of Schistocerca piceifrons. Taxonomy (NCBI): domain Eukaryota; kingdom Metazoa; phylum Arthropoda; class Insecta; order Orthoptera; family Acrididae; genus Schistocerca; species Schistocerca piceifrons. Next base: position 21,847,779 of record NC_060140.1, on the reverse strand, counting down.
CAATCATCTAGCACTACAAAGAGTGCAGTGCCCTCTGAGCTCTTTTACACCCCCCCCCCCCCTTCCCAGCCGTCTCTGGACCTATCATATCCATGAATTCCCTTCACGTCATACGTCATCCGCTCCGCTCTTGTATTCTGGACTACCAGTAATACCTGTGGATTCATTTCTTTACCATATTCCTTACATACCTCAACCTCTTCCTTTTTTCTTCAGTATCTTATGAGGCTATTAGCAATTTATTTTTTGCCTGAAAATGATACATTTGCTTTCTTCACATTTAGTTCCAAAACCACAGGAGCCTCATTAAAATCCAGTTTTCATGAACTTTTATCGAAAAAAATCTACACCCATGAACATGTAAACGCTCAAATCCAGAATTATCAGAAAATTGTGATACAACTAGATAGTATTCATTTTTATTGCTGACATTCTTCATATTTAGCAGAGTCATGTACTTTTCCTGTTGCAATAATTATTTGAATACAAGCAGCAATTGCTGATACCAATGCTTCCCTCTCAGATAAATTATCTAACCACTTCTAACAGAACAAAGATCGTTGCCACTGCTAGCTGAACAGTGCGTTTCACACTCTACTAACAAATTAATCACCAACTGTCCAGTTTTTTCCCACTATTATTAACTTCAGACTCTTCCAGTAGATCGAGCACAATTTCTCTTCTCTCAAAACCTTCGCCGTATCTAGAGATTACACATATATTTGTAGGACTGCTTTCGCTGTTCTTCTCTTCATATTAGTCAATCTGGCAACTAATGAAAAATCAACATATGTCACTAAATCCGACATGTCCCTCTAAACCTTCACATATTCGCCTTCAGCCTAATTCTTATCCACATTTACACATAATAGCTCATTTCCGTTATAGTCATCATCTGGCACACTTTTCTCTGCTACAAATAAATTCTCCTTAACTACCTTCCTCATCTCTTCCAGTTTCTTCTCCTCTAGATCCTGCAATCCTTCATTATCTGTACTTTCCCCTTCTTCCTGACGAAATTCCTCACCCGTTTAGCTGTGCACACTTTCGAGTTTATCTGATTCTTTATTATTATCCAAACAACCATTTAACCAGTTACATGTACTGCAGTGTGTGTTTCGCCAATTTCTGTTAACAAATTCCTCTAAGCCACCATTAAACATACATGTCCTAATTTTACTATTTTCATTCAGTTATTTCCAAATTCCGTTCGTTTGTTATTATTACTCTTGAAACATGTAGCTAGTCGATTCAAATTTCTGTTCCCTATTCTACAAACACTAGCAGCTTCAGAGACGAGATCTAGTTTCCTGTATTCTGTGGTTCTGCTCGGATCCCACCTTATACCCACACCTGCTGTATAGTATGTAAAACGTTAGCGTGAAGCACTGGTGAACGCATATCTCCCATGTGATCATCTCTCCTGTCTCTATTACCTATTGTCTGAGTCATTTCGTGCATTTCTGTAAACGTGTCCTTGCTCTGTATTATTTTGTCTAATTAGTGAAGCATTGCGACAGCTTCTTGTGCCCCTAGCACAGTTGTTTCGAAGACATCCGTTCCGTTTAAATTATAATTGGCCTGTTTTCTGCATTGCATTGGGGCCTAAAATTCCTGTTTCCTTGCTGCCTCCTCCTGCATTAAGATTCCCAGCCTTTAAATGTAATTAATAAATTTACTAATGTCATTTCTGGGAGCGGGAATAATTCTATTTTCCCAGTTCATAGGCAACTTTACGTCCAAAACATGTTTCCCCTCCAATTTGTTCGTTAAAACAAATTGTAGCCCATTCCGGAACAAACATCTTTATACTTTCTAGGATTAAACTTTTCTCCAGCCCATAAACTATTTTTCAGTGCATTTTGCTGCTGTCTCCTTCAACATTCTCGTAAAAAAGCGTCCTTAACTTTTTCTGAGGTAACGTACTATTCAGTGGCAGTTATACCCCATGTACTAGCATGTCCGAAAAATCTTGACGCAATAAAACGGAATTCTATCAGTCCATAATCTACATAAGAACACTGGGTCGCAATAAGGAGATGCACCACAAAGGGGGAGGAGGAAATGAAATGAAATTTCACTGTGTGAGAGGATGTGTGAAGTTATCTGAGTGATTACAAAATCGAGTCAAATTTGCAAAGGACTTGGCAATGAACCCACTTAACAGTGTGGCGTTATACCAGCTCTGGTGTGGATGCTTGCCTAGTATGGTCAAGAGGGGTGTCAAAAAGCTGCTGTATCCTCTCACGAGGCAAACAGTCCTACAACTGCTGTGACTGGTCCTCGATATCCTGGAAACTGCCGCTGGCCCGGAGGTGACTTCCTGGCTCGCCTCACACGTCCTCTGTCGGGGACACATTTGTAGATCTTACTGGCCACGGGAGTGTCTCAGCATCGTGCAGACAATTCACAGAAACACTTGTCAAGTGTAGATGAGTGTTGTCCTGCCGAAAAGTGCCACCAAGATACCGTCGAAAGAGAACTAATACAAGAAAACACACGACGCCTGTGATGTACCGTTGTGTCGACAGTGCTCTCTCAGTGACTACCTGCTGTGACTTGAGTCGTATCCATGGCTCCCCACACCAGGACGCCACTGTGCCTCTCCAAAACGTTGGAAGAATGGGACCTCTTCCGATGTCGTCGCGATACTCTCTGACGATGACCATCCAGTGCAGAACGGCGATTCATCAAAGAACACAATGAGGCGCCATTCGTCAGACGTCTATACCTCCTTGTCACGCCACGACCCCATTCGTGCCTGTAGACACCTACCTACTCCGTCACTGACTATAGTACGGTGTGACGCAGAATGTGGCTGGGAGTGCATTGCTTGTTCTCAGGTGGAGGATAGCAGGCGCAGGCATGAAGGGGCTCACATGTGGTCGGTACACGATGCCGTGATCCCCCTTATGGTAGTCACATGTTGTCGTCCAGAAACTTGACAACGTGTATGCGTGCCCTCGCGTTCCCATTGAGTCCAGCATCAGACCACTCTCACATGCGAATGCCCAACAAACCTACATGCCAGTGGTAACACAGATTCCCTGTCGCGCTAGACTAGCACTCGGATAGGTGACCTTTCAGTCTGCCGGGCGCTGTTGGCAGGCAGGTTGCACTCAGCCCTTGTGAGGCAAACAGGTGCTACCTGATGGAGAAGTAGCGGCTCCGGTCTCGTAAAATGACATACGACCGGTATGATCACATGCCCGTCCATATCCGCATCCAGTGATGCCTGCGGGCTAAGGATGACACGGCGGTTGGTCGGTACCGTTGGGCCTTCATGATCTGTTCGGACGGAGTTTAGGCCAACCTGCATATTACACAACTGGATCAAACGACCAAATGGAGGCCCACTGTGAGGCTTATTTTAAACTTTGCCAGGTGCTGCTAACGTTGCCTCGCAGAAGTGCACGACAGGCCTGCGTTGTTCGCGGCTGTTCACACGTCTTACCCACACGCCCCCTGACAACGCTATACACGAACAACACTAATCACCCTAGTGGTCGTGCTCACCTGTCGCAGATAATTGCAAGTCTAATGATTTACACACCGCCGACAGGGCTTTAATTGGAAAATTATAACTTCCGGCACTAATTTAACCCTTCAAAATTTCCCCGACAGGCTCGAAGGGATATTGCTCTCCAGTCATTTTTTCTTTTACGACAGAATACTTACTATGTTGATCACCTCCCAATGCGAACCAGGATTTCACACATGACAGTCGGTCGGATTCTGAAAGAGGAGGCCCGATTAAACTGACGAACGTGCTAAATGAGCGTTCACACTGAGCTGTCGATATAGCAATAATGTCTGAAGCACGAAGTAGCGACTGAAACGTCCGCTAAACCCGCTGGGGAGAACAGGTGACTAGGATTGTGGAAAGGACCAAATAAGGCTGGCGTCAGTCTCACCTTAAAATTGTAATTTATTGTATTTTAATAATACAACCAAAGCGGCACATAGCCGAACTTTTACAACTACGAGATCCAAACTCCAAATCTTTCACGGCTGAAGGCCTCCAAACAAGAAATTTTAAAAATAAACAAGATAAATTTCAAGTGACTGAAAACACGCTGCTACAATTACAAATAAAATAATTAAAATATATAAATATCACAGCTAGGCTGAAAGCCTGAAGGCAAGACTGGATAGACAAACATAAAGAAGATGCAATACAAACGGCTGAGGACCCACAATAAAATTTTAAAGATTTTAAAGTAAATTACGATAACCTTTCAAAGGCAGAAGGCCGCAATGTTTAAGCTTGAAAGGTAATTTTAAGAATGAGGTTCCAAGCTGCAATGTTTAAGCTTGAAAGGTAATTTTAAGAATAAGGTTCCAAGGCTGAAGGCCCACAATTAAATTTCCAAAATTAAAATATATATATATATAACCATAAGCCTTAAGTTTTAAGTAGCTGAAACCTGACTAAAAGAAAAGACAACACAACGGCAATAACCTCTCAGCAAATATCCACTTGCCGGAGTTCAGACTTACTTACATAAAACACACTAAAACCAAGAATTTTTTATCATTGGCTATGATAGATTATAAACAGAGAAACACCGACGAGAAAGACGATACAGACAACAGCACTCAGAAGCCTCAAGGGGGTCGGTCTGCCCTCATTCACTCAAGTGAGACAGGTGGTGATCCCAACTACACATGATCCGTCGGAATCCAACCAAGGGACAGTCACAGACCAACCGACAAACGACCTGCTTGCCACCAGTCGGTACATGAGAACTCAAACACCAAAATGTTACGGGCGTGATTATCCACAATCAAATATGTATATATATTAAGCTGTCAAAACTACATACCGTGTTGGACAACGACGACAGGTGAGGAAAGGACACTGACTGAAATTACGTTAGTGGCCAGGGCAGGTAACCGGAACACTAACGGCCACAAGGCAGAAAATTCCTCTAGTGCACTTGAATTGTAGCCAGACAATGTAGTTAATTCCACCTCATGGCGGCTAAATTTCGGAAATGCAAACACTCGGTGTTGGTCATAGGAAAACCTCCCCAACGACTGCGCCGCACGGAGATATCCTTCCTGATCCGCACCAACCGACCCTCTCAGAATGCCGACAAAATAGTCGTCAGTGGAAATAACGCCAACTACACACACACAACCTGATAAACACTTGCACGAAGACCTGAACGATTCCCAATAGTAACTAAGCAAGCACGAAGACAAATCGGGAGTCGATGCGCGCACACACACACACACACACACACAGCCGACTCAGGAACGATCGGTGAGCCAAAACAAGTCGTCCAGTAGGACGATCCACGAAGACCGTGACCCGGCTCAAGTGTTGGATGCGTGGCGACAATGGTCGGGCGAGCCATGTCGACGCAGACCTCACAGCTCCAACCGGACTGCACTAGTGCCGCACTGCAACTCCCCGACTGGCAGGTCCGGACTGCGCTCCAGACGCGTTCCAACTGACTGGCAGACCCGAACTCGCGACCCCAACTCCCCTACGACAGACAACGAACGGGAAGTAACAGCAGTCGAGCAAAGATACTACGAGAGGGGATATATCGATACGCGCTGCTAGCGCCGATCACGGTCAGCCAAAGCAGGAACTCAGTGACGGTAGTAATTTAAATTAACGCAGTGAGGTGGAAGTACGTAGAAAACAGGGTGTAAAATACACGATGGCGGGAACACGAGCCACGCACGGCTCAGTGACAGTTGATTACGTGGCTTCCTTTCAATATTTCCGTATTCCTTGTCTTCACCGAAACTTGTTTGCAGACATAAACTGTAATTTGTTTTCCATACACTATATCTAGTTTCTCGGGCCATTCACAGGAACTTAACACTGTTAGATGACGGAGGAGATCATTGTAGCTACTACTATTTTACAAATATTGATTCATTCCAGTATAAGAGGACTGAGTATTTAAGTCTTGATTCTAAATTGGCAGCAAGGCACCTGTAAAAGTGTCCTGCATGAATGATCTGCATTTTATTGGATTTTGCAGAGGTACAGATTTGAATGTACTTAATTCAGCACCACCGTTAGCTAGTTTGTCGTAATAGCCGGGATTTTGCTGCAATGACTGAAATATTCTAACAGTTCTTCTTATCACTTTACCTGCTGTTGGCAGCGTCATTTTCCTCTTTTGAAGATCAGCTAATTCTATCAAACCATCAAGAACTATTCCTAAATTTTCTACAAATTCCGCACTTCCTGAATATTTCTGTAAATCAGAATAATTGTCTCTTTCTTTCTGATTTCCTGTAACGTCTGTCTAAGCCATCTCGAAATGGAGATATGAACCGTCAGACGTTCCCCATACATTTTGTAGAGTTATTTTAGATGATGAAACCCACCAAATTGCGAACATTTTACTTATATGTAACACTGGTTGCCGGAAAGCTTTTGTACAACCGTTTAGTGCCCATTCATTCCTAGGATATTGACTATATAGGGCATAGACTTATACTACAAATATCTGCAAGTAATTTATTCCACGGACTTCTCTGATGGAACCTCCTCAAACTCTGTTGTTGAGGTTTTTTACCACTTCCATAGCAATTTACTTTTCTCTGCAGTCATTCCCGCAAAATGTCAAGTCCCTAAAGCTTGCCAGGAATAAAATTTGCTTCTGAACATATCTCACATCCTAAGTTGCCTTTCAGCACTAAAGTAATTCCATTGATCTGAGGCCCACCAAGGAGTCAAAGCAGTGGTGTCATTGAGTGAATCCGTTCACAATTTATTGCAGAGCTTCCAGAGGTACTTGGTGCAGTTTCCACTGCGGCGGGACTCTTCACTGGACTTTCGGCTTTCGATCGGCTTAACAGTAACGACTACTACGGCGACTCTGTTTGTTGAGATCACCTGGCATATCAAGCGAACACCAAAACTGTTAATAAAGTAGATCATTTCGCACAATATTATTTAGAAAAAAATAAAAAGTACATTTTCAACGACGAGTTCCGAAGGTCACCTTGCCCTCGCTAAGTGCGTGTGCGTGCTTTAGATTAGATTAGTTTTTCGTTCTATAGATCCGTGCTGAGGAGATCCTCGTGGATGTGGAACATGTCAATTTCTTTTAAGCTGAAATGACAATACTAATAATATGAATATATACAGTACGTCATTTGTTTCTATTAAAAAATTCGTCAATGGAGTAGGAGTTGGCCACTAGTAAGTCTTTCAGGCTCCTTTTAAACTGATCTTTATTTGTAACTAAATTTTGTATGTTTGCTGGCAAATTATTGAAGATGAGTGTTCCTGAGTAGTGGACCACTTTTTGAACTAAAGTAAGTGCTTTTAAGTCCTTGTGCAGATCATTTTTGTGATGTCACCGCCAGACACCACACTTGCTAGGTGGTAGCCTTTAAATCGGCCGCGGTCCATTAGTATACGTCGGACCCGCGTGTCGCCACTGTCAGTGATAGCAGACCGAGCGCCACCACACGGCAGGTCTAGAGAGACGTACTAGCACTCGCCCCAGTTGTACAGCCGACGTTCATAGCAATGGTTCACTGACAAATACGCTCTCATTTGCCGAGACGATAGTTAGCATAGCCTTCAGCTACATTTGCTACGACCTAGCAAGGTGCCGTATTCAATTGATAATTAATATTATGAAGCATGTACCGTAACGAGAGATGTTCTACAATTGTGGATTAAAGTTAAGTATTACATCATCTACGTACTTTATTTGCAATTCTCAAGATATTGTCCTGTTCCAGACCTCACGCCAGTCAGCGTGTAATTAAACGCGTGCATTTCGGCCTCCTCTAGAAAAACAGTGTTGGCTCTTCTGCCAACACTACAATTTTTGTTCCTGGTATTTATGAACTGAGCTGTTTGTTGGAAAAAGAGATATATTATTTAGGACAATATTCATTAAGGAGAAAATATACTGAGAGGCAGTAGTTAGTATACCCAGTTCTTTGAAGAGGTTTCTACAGGACGTCCGTGAAATTACTCCACAAATAATACGTATTACACGCTTTTGGACTCTGAAAACTTTTGTTTGACTTCAAGAGTTACCCCTAAATATTATACCGTATGACATTATGGAATGAAAGTAGGCGAAGTATGCAAGCTTTTTCATTTTTATGTCGCCTATGTCTGCTAACACTCGAATTGCAAATACAGATTTGTTAAGGCGTTTCTGCAGTTCTGTGGTGTGCTCTTCCCAACTGAATTTATTATCAAGTTGTAATCTCAGGAATTTAAGACCGTCAACCTCTGCTATTTGCTCTTCTTCATACTTTATGCATATGCTGGGTGGAAACCTCTTACAGGTTCTGAATTGCGTATAGTGAGTTTTTTCGAAGTTTAATGTCAGTGAGTTGGCTTTAAACCATTTATTAATATCCATGAAAATATCATTAGCAGATCTTTCTAGATCTGCACTCGACATACTATTTATTGCAACACTTGGGTCATCTGCAAACAAAACGAACTCTGCTTCTCTCAGCGTAACTGATGAGAGATCATTAATGTACACAAGAAAAAGCAATGGCCCTAAGATGGATCCTTGTGGGACACCACATGTAATTTCTTCCCATTCTGATGATGACTGATGACTTAATTCACTAGTCCCTTGCACTGACACCCTTTGTTTCCTGTTAGCGAGGTATGACTTGAACCATTTTGCAGCACTGCCCGTGACACCATAGAATTCTAATTTATTTAAAAGGATGTTATGGTTCACACAATCGAAGCTATTTGTAAAAGCTAGTTTCAGATATTTAAGGGCATTATTTACTGATCCTGACAGTCCCATTCTATCAGTAACGGATATAAAGTATTTGTTAAATAGATTTGCCACACTATGCCCATCGGTTACTAATGTGTCATCTACCCTTAGTGCTATTTGCTCCTGTTCCTTTCTGGTTCTCCTCTTTCACTATATCCCATATCGTGTTCATGTATGTGTTTGTGTATCTTTAGCGAGTGTTGGGTTGTATTTCTGTGTATCGGTGTCAGACAGATTTTAAGGACAAGTCCTGACACGATGAACGATCTACTAGAGTCGCATCCGATCCTTAGGTACTTGCTTTGAACTCGAATGCTGAGAGAAATTTTAATCGAAGGTATTTGATCACAAGAATTTAACTAACAAGGGGAGAGGAGGTGGCAGCGTTCATTACGTGGGACCGGTCTCGGCGCCAGGGTCCTGGGTCACTTTCCAAATAATTCCGAAGTGTTTCAAGAAATGCGGCCGCGTCACATCGGGATGATCCGCCCTGCAGATGACGCTAGTCTCAGTGCCCCCCCCCCCCCCCGCCCCCCCTCCCCCCAGTGATGCGAGGAGTACGTAGTGTGCCTGCATCGCGTTCCATCCTCTTCTCTTCCATAATTCTTTGCAACACAGTATTCAGGTGCTGAATAATGGCTAGATGTGGACACGAAAATGCAGGATGAGTCAAACACAAACAACAGATTTCCATTCTTCATTACAAACAAACTATGAACACACTCCACATGTAACTGGATATACCGGGTGATCAAAAAGTCAGTATAAATTTCAAAACTGAATAAATCACGGAAAATGTAGATAGAGAGGTACAAAATGACACACATGCTTGGAATGACATGGGGTTTCATTAGAACCAAAAAATACAAAAGTTCAAAAAATGTCCAACAGATGGCGCTTCATCTGATCAGAATAGCGATAATCAGCATAACAATGTAAGACGAAGCAAAGATGATGTTCTTTTACAGGAAATGCTCAATATGTCCACCATCATTCCTCAACAACAGCTGTAGTCGAGGAATAGTGTTGTGAACAGCACTGTAAAGCATGTCCGGAGTTATGGTGAGGCATTGGCGTCGGATGTTGTCTTTCAGCATCCCTAGAGATGTCGGTCGATCACTATACACATGCAACTTCAGGTAACCCTAAAGCCAATAATCGCACGGACTGAGGTATGGGGACCTGGGAGGCCAAGCATGACGGAAGTGGCGGCTGACCACACGATCATCACCAAACAACACGCGTTAGAGACCTTTCACGCGTCTAGCAATATGGGGTGGAGCGCCATCCTGCATAAACATCGTACGTTCCAGCAGGTGTTTATCAGCCAGGCTTGGGATGATGCGTTTCTGTAACATATCGGCGTACCTCTCACCCGTCACGGTAGCAGTTACAAAACCAGAATCACGCGTTTCCTCGAAGAAAAAAGGCCCGATAACGGTAGATGTGGTAAATCCAACCCATACCGCGACTTTCTCGTCGTGCAATGGAGTTTCCACGACAGTTCTAGGAGTTTCGGTAGCCCATATTCTGCAGTTGTCGGCGTTGACAGACCATCGGAGCGTGAAATGAGCTTCGTCGGTCCACAACAAGTTACTCAACCAATCGTCATCTTCCGCCATCTTTTGAAACGCCCACAACGCAAATGCCCTCCGCTTCACTAAATCGCCAGGTAACAGTTCATGATGCCGATGGATTTTGTACGAATAGCATCGGAGGGTACGCCTAAGTGCCAACCAAACAGCAGTGTATGGAATGCCGGTGTGACGTGCGACTGCACGAGCGCTGGCTTCCCCGTGCATAGACGAACCCGCTACAGTCTCCATTTCTTCCTGAACTGTCTCAGCAGCATTACGCCTTGTGCTCGGTCGGCCACTACGGGGTCTATCGTCTAAACAACCCGTGGCTTCGAACTTGGAAATCATTCTCGCCACAGCAGCATTTGTCAACGGACCTTTACCTGTTCGAATCCCCTTCCTATGGCGATAGGATCGTAACTCTGAACTAGCACATTCCCCATTCTGATAATACAGCTTCACTAAAAGCGCCTTTTCAGGTAACGTCAACACGCTGCAACTGCTGGCGCATCTGATTCTCTCTCTCATTACAGCTCTTTTTATACACGATTGGCATGCGCATTTTCTGACGTTTTGCCGTCCAGCGCCATCTGTCGGAACTTTGTTGTTTCTTTTTTGTTCTAATAAATCCCCATGTCATTCCAAGCATGTGTGTCAATTTTTACCTCTATATCTACATTATTCCGTGGTTTATAAAGTTTTCAAATTTATACTGACTTTTTGATCACCCAGTATACCATATACTCAACATGAGCACCATGCGTTGCTCGAGAAAAATGGAAAGGGTAGTCATATTAGTTCCAAACATGAATCAAGAGGTCCCTGTTTTTTAAATCGACAGCTTCAATAATTGGATTTCTCAACTCCTGAAGAGTAACTGCAAAGGGCTCTCATACCAGCGGCCCAGGGGACGTGGGCTAGCTCCAAAGTAAACGAAAAAAAGTGTGGTCAGGTGTTTTTCTTTCGAGAAAATTATTTAGAAGTCGGTATTACGCGCGTTCTTAACAGAATAAAAACTGGAACTTTTTTATGTCTACTTACAAGACGCCGTTCGGCTTCCAGAAGATTAAAAATTGTGCAGCAGCCCATGTCTAACCCCATCTCCCCCATCAACGCCCCCCCCCCCCCCCCCCCCCCAATGTTGCGAACCATGGATGAAGGGTATCAGACGGATATCATATTCCTTGACTTCCGGAAAGTGTTTGACTCAGTGCCCCACTGCAAACTCCTAACTGAGGTACGAGCATATGGGAATAGTTCCCAAGTATGTGAGTGGCTCGAAGACTTCTTAAGTAATAGAACCCAGCACGTTGTCCTCGATGGTGAGTGTTCATCGGAGGTGAGGGTATCATCTGGAGTGCCCCAGGGAAGTGTGGTATGTCCGCTGTTGTTTTCTATCTACATGAATGATCTTTTGGATAGGGTGGATAACAACGTGCGGCTGTTTGCTGATGATCCTGTGGTGTACGGAAAGGTGTCGTCGTTGAGTGACTGTAGGAGGATACAAGATGACTTGGACAGGATTTGTGATTGGTGTAAAGACTGGCAGCTACTCTAAATATAGATAAATGTAAATTAATGCAGATGAATAGGAAAAAGAATCCTGTAACATTTGAGTACTCCATTAGTAGTACAGCGCTTGACACAGTCACGTCAATTAAATATTTGGGCGTAACATTGCAGAGCGATATGAAGTGGGACAAGCATGTAATGGCAGTTGTGGGGAAGGCGGATAGTCGTCTTAGGTTCATTGGTAGAATTTTGGGAAGATGTGGTTCATCTGTAAAGGAGACCGCTTATAGAACGCTGGTGCGACCTATTCTTGAGTACTGCTCGAGCGTTTGGGATCCCTATCAGGTCGGATTGAGGGAGGACATAGAAGCAATTCAGAGGCGTGCTGCTGATTTGTTACTGGTGTTACGGAAATGCTTCAGGAACTCGGGTGGGAGTCTCTAGAGGAAAGGGGGCGTTCTTTTCGTCAATCGCTACGGAGGAAATTTAGAGAACCAGCATTTGGGGCTGACTGCAGTACAATTCTACTGTCGCCAACTTTCGCAGAAAGACCCCAAAGATAAGATAAGAGATTAGGGCTCGTCCAGAGGCATATAGGCAGTCATTTTTCCCTCGTTCTGTTTGGGAGTGGAACAGGGAAAGATGCTAGTTGTGGTACGAGGTACCCTCCGCCACTCACCGTATGGTGGATTGTGGAGTATAGAACCCCCACAAACCATCGTATTAAACAGTCCCCAACAGGTCTTGGTAGCTGCCATAGGTGGGACAAAGACTCTGTCTTTACGTACCGCCCCAGAAAAAAATCACAAGGTATGAGGTCTTTTGTGACCCCCAAATTATAACATTACAGCGGTTTACTTTACCCGATAGAGCAAACGTCGATTCGTGCAAAAAGATGAGTCGTTCGGAGGAAAGAGTCCTCTGCCATATCCTGGACAACTGAAACGCAAAATTCGTACCTTGTGTTATGGTCGTCGGAATGGAATTATTGCAGTAACTGCAACTTCTAAGGCTTCATATGTAAGCGTCGTTTCAGAACACCGCTAAAGCCTGCCCGTGTTGTGGACTTCCTAGGGTTAGGGTACCGTGTGAAAGCTTCTCGGAGACGCTCGACTTTTGCATCAGACATGCGTGTCCGACCAGTGCTTTTCCCTTTGCGTGTGCAACCGACGTCCAAGAATTTTGAGCGCCAGTCATGCATCTGTTTGTGCAGAGGCGGCTTCTTGCTGAATGACCTACGGGCTGCACATTGTACTTCAACAATGGACTTACCTCGCGCAAATTCGAACACACAGAATGATTCTCTTGTGGTATAGTTGCCACTTTGCTACAAACAAAAGCGCAGCTGTGTCTAAACTTTGAATCTTCCTCTACTCAGTGACATGCGCAATGTGTTCCAAGCTCTTATACAGGGTGAAAAATATTTAAACCGACAAACTCTGGGAGGTTGTAGGGGACATCAAAACAAATATTTTTCCCTAATGTCATTTTTTCGTATGAGGAGTTTTTAAACCAGTAGAGGAAGATTTCTCTGGCGGCAAATTAATTAAAGCAACAAACATTTTTCCATTTTTTATGACCAAGAGACAGCACACTAACACAACCCAATTTCAATTACAGTAGATTTTCAAAAATGCGACCATTGACACGTAAACAAAGGTTACACCGTCGGATCATGTACTGTCCGACACGGGCAAAAACCCCCAGGAGTATCCTGAATTGTTCCTGCTGCTGCTACTATCCGGGGAAACCAGATCCTTTTCCGATGCAACAGGAGTTGCGCAAACAAGGTTGCGCATCTCTCCCCACACAAAAAAGTCCAGAGGGGACATATCTGGGGATCGAGCAGGGCATGGTACAGGACCACCTCTGCCAATCCACGTTTATGGGAACCGTCGGTTCAGGAATCGACACACACGACGACTGAAATGTGCCGGCGCCCCGTCATGTTGGAACCACATGTGTTGTCTTGTAGGGAGCGAGTCGTCTTCCAGCAATTCTGGCAATGCTCCGGCGAGAAAATTGTAATAGTGCCTGCCATTTAATGGACTAGGTAGCAGATACGGCCCAATTAAACAGTCCCCAACAGCAGCGACCCACACATTAACGAAGAACCGCACTTAAGTGCTAGTAACTGTGGCATGTGGGTTAGCCTCACTCCAAACAAGTGAAATGTACATGTTGAAGACTCCATCACGCCCGAACGTTGCTTCATCGCTAAACAACACAGAGGATGGAAATATAGCATACATTTCACACTGTTCCAGGTACCACTGCGAAAACTGCGCTCTGGGTGGAGAATCAACTGGTTCCAGGTTGTGGACACGCTGTAAGTGAAATGGACGTAACAATTGCTCTCGAAGAACTGTTCTTACATTCGTCTGATTCGTCCCCATCTTACGTGTAATTGCGCGATTGCTGATTGAAGGATCGCGCTCCACATTCTGCAAGACAGCTTCCTCAAATTGCAGCGTTCTTACCGTGCGACGGCGTCCCTGTCCAGGTAATCTGCAAAATGACCCGGTCTCACGCATACGTTGGTACACAGCAGCAAAGGTCGTATGATGCGGGATACGGCGATTAGGATATTGTTGTTGATAAGCCCGCTGTGCAGCTCGTCCGTTGTGGTGCGCTAAGTAGTACGCACCAACCATATCAGTGTACTCACTCCAGGTGTATCGCTCCATTAGTAAACAGAGACAATGCACTACTGCACTGGTGGACAGCAGTTGCCTACAACTGAAGAGCGTAATACGCCCTCTAACAACTGAAGATGCGGCGTCCACCGGTTTAAATAATCCTCATAGGAAAAAATGACATTAGGAAAAAATATTTGTTTTGATGTCCCCTACAATCTCCCAGAGTTCGTCGGTTTAAATACTTTTCGCTCTGCAGTTTGTCTGTAATAAACAACTGATCACCCGGTATGAAGCACGAACAGTGACGAGCACTTGGTCATTTCGCTATTAATCACCCAAGCATTACGGCCACTGTCCACCGCCAGACAAGAGTATAACGCTGGTGCAGACACCAGTGTTTCGGAACAGACTGTTCGGCGCACACTGCTGAACGTGTGGGTCGGCAGTAGACGATCTCTACGTGTGTCCACGGTGACCCAACGGTTTCGTCAACTACCAATGCTGTGAGCACGGGGTTATCCAGACTGGACCGCGAATCAATACAGGCGTGCCGCCTGATCTGATAAATTACGTTTCTCGTTACAGCAGGTACATCTTCATCCAGGCAAACGGTTGCTCGGAAAATGCACCGCGCCACGGACGACAGAGTATGAGGGCAGCATTACGCTACGGCCGACGTTTAACTGGGCTCGTAAAGAGCTCGTGATAACGATAAAAGGCGCGGTGTCAGCTGCGGACTACGTGATCATTATTGCAAACCACCTGCGTTTCACGCTCGATGTCGCCCCTGACAGCGATGGCCTCTTGCAGTGAGATACAGTACCCGGACAGAAATGTGGAGACATCGCGAGAAAGACACGCATGAAGACAGGTGCAGGTGGTAGCCGAGACTGCAGACTGCGTAGCTGTAGCTGACCACGGGCGGCACCAGCGCAGCGTCCTCGGTACCAGTGCAGGTGTCCCTCGTGGTCAGGGCAGCGTAGAGCGCCTGTGTAGGAAGAGAGTGGCCAACCGGACGATACGGCGGCCATTTTTCTGCCAAACTGCGGGCGAGACTTTTGAATGGCCAGTAGAGGAGTACACACTCACCGAATCAAATGCACAAGACAATATGGCGAAATCATTCGTTAAATGCCTTTCTTTACAGCTATAATATACTCATAGTAGCCTACTGCGTACAGCACAGGAAAATTTGATACAGTGGCTGTGAAAATTATTCGTTACTTGCATTTATCTCCCTTAAAATTCGTTTACTAGACATAATGCAATGAAAGTAACGTAAATAAAAAAATATGGTGTATAGCATTTGTTTTGTATCGGAAGTGCATAACGTTAAAGATTTAACGTACCTCTATTACGCCTGATGAATGAAACTAATACCTCTCGTAGATAACAAACGAAAAAGATTACAAAATTCAGGTAATGTTAAATATAGGCTACTGTAATAACGACCAAATATAACAAGAAAACTACCGTATCCCTTCTATCCCACAGTAAGTAGGCCCATTAAAAACCGTCTTCAAGAGTACCTACAATTATTTACTATGGATAATGTTTCAGCAACCACGAAAACTGCGGAAAACGTGCTTACAACTTGCTTGCGTCAACAGTCAGGCAATAATACTGAAACCAAAATAATGCCTACTGTTCTGATTCGGAACGAAATAAAGTTTGACGCTATAAAGTCGAATGAGCATGGCACAAGAATTACGGGAACTTTCCGTTTCCAGCAAGGACTGTCAGATATTGGCTTCAGAAAAGCTTGTGATGCTACCAGTATGCACGAACTGTTAAAGAAAAAAGAGCTTAAAAATACAGTAAATTGTAATAGGCCCACCTGTTTTGCCTGACTAAAAATATTTAAAAAAACTGCCCACGGCATTCGTCTTCCTTCATTGCGTGGAAATGCTAACATGTGAAATCCGCTTTCACCTCTATTGGAACAACCAAGTGCAGCACAACCTGGCATCGTTTACGAACGAATTACAGATGTCAAAAAAATACTGTTCAATTACTAACGTGTTTACTTCAAACATGAAGGCCTACCGACTTCATCAGAAAACACTTCATAATTTCGACTCGCATTTAAGATCGCAAACGCTAATTACGTACTAAAAACGATATACAACTAAATCGAACATGCATGTACAACGCATAACAAGTCTCTCAATAATTCAAATACCTTTTAATCGTTTCCAAAAGCCCTCTGAGCTTCAATTCAGCTCAAAAGCACGGCGAACATAGGAAGCGTGAGAGACGTTTGGCAGAAAAATGGCGCCAAAGCTAATCAACCAATCGCGCGCAACTTCACCTATGGCCACTCTCTCTGTATACAGGCTCTCTAGGGCAGCGTCCTGCCGGAGCCAAGTGAACAAACTGTTATGTGCTTCTGTAAGGAAGGTAGCGTAACCGCTTACTGTTTCAAGAGGCATCGTGTTGGAGATTTACACCGCGTGAAGGTATTTGTCTGGAATGTACATCTACATCTATATGGATACTCTGCAGTCACACTTAAGTGCCTGGCAGAGTGGTCATCGAATCACCTTCACAATGATTCTCTATTATTCCAATCTCGTACAGCGTGCGCCAAAAATTAACACCAGTACCTTTCTGTGCGAGCTCTGATCTGCCATATTTTATCATGATGTTCTTTTCTCCCTATGAAGGTCGGCATCAACAAAATATTTTCGCATTCGGAACAGAAAACTGGTGATTGAAATTTCGTGACAAGATTCTGCAGCAACGAAAAATGCCTTTCTTTCAATGAAGCCCAGCCCAAATCCTGTATCATTTCAGTGACACTCTCTCCCCTATTTCGCCATAGTACAAAACGTGCTGCCCTTCTTTGAACTTTCTCGATGTATTCCGTCAATCCTCTCTGGAAAGGATTCCACATCGCGCATCACTATTCTAAAAGCGGAAGGACACGCATAGTGTATGCACTCTCTTTAGTATATCTGCTACATTTCCTAAGTGCACCTGCCAATAAAACGCAGTCTTTGGCTAGCCTTCCCCACAACTTTTTCTGTGTGTTCCTTCAATTTAAGTTGTTCGTGACTGTAATACCTAGGCATTAACTTGAATTTACGGGCTTTGGATTTGACTGATTTATCATGTAACCTAAGTTTAACGGATTCCTTTTAGCAGCATGTGGAAGACCTCACTCTTTTCGTTATCTAGGGTCAATTGCCAATTTTTGCACCATGTTTTCTAAATCGTTTTCGAATTTGTTTTGATCTTCTGATGACTTTACTAGTCGATAAAGGACAGCATCTTCTGCAAACATACTAAGACGTCTGTTCAGGTTGTCTCCTAAATAGTTTATATAGATAAGGAAAAGCAAAGGGCATATGACAGTATCCTGGGGAGCGTCAGAAGTCACATCTGTTTTACTCCATGACTTTCCGTCAATTACTACGAACTGTGACTTGTCTGACACCAAATCACGAACCAGTCACATAACTGAG
Organism: Schistocerca piceifrons; assembly: GCF_021461385.2. Lineage (NCBI taxonomy): Eukaryota > Metazoa > Arthropoda > Insecta > Orthoptera > Acrididae > Schistocerca > Schistocerca piceifrons. Next base: position 21,829,837 of record NC_060140.1, on the reverse strand, counting down.
ACCATATTCCATAAGCGCGCAATTTCACCAGAAGCCCCTTGTGTGGTACAGTGTCAAAAGCCTTCTGGAAATCTAGAAATACGAATTCATTTTGAAATCCCTTGTCAATAGGGCTGAGCACTACATCTGAGTAAAGAGCTAGTTGTGTTTCAAAGAACGATGTTTTCTAAATCCGTGTTGACTGTGTTTTAACAGACCTTTCTCTTCAAGGTACTTCATAATGTTCGAACACAATATATGTTCAAAAATCTTGGTGCTTATCGGCGTTAATAATATAATAATATGGGCCTGTAATTTACTGGATTACTCCTATTATCTTTCTTGAATATTGGTGTGACTTGTGCAACTTTCCAGTGTTTGGGTAGGTATATTTGGGTAAGGGAACGGTTGTATATGATTGATAAGTGAGGAGCTATTGTATGAATATATTCTGAAAGGAACCTTACTCGTATACGGTCATGGTCCGAGGTTTTTCTGCTTCTACGTTACTCATATTGGCAGCTGTTCTTCATTCGAACTCTGCAATATTTACTTCGTCTTCTTTGGTAAAGGAATTTCTGAACGTTGTGTTCAGCAACTCTGCTTTGGCAGTAGAGTCGTCTATACAGGTAGCATTTCCACTGCTATCGCGCGGAGAAGGCATCGATTGTATCATGCCACTAACATATTTCACATGCGACCAGAATCTCTTTGGATTTTCTGCCAGGTTTCGAGACAAAGTTCCGTTGTGGAAAGTATTATAAGCATCTCGCATTGAAGTCCGCGCTAAATTTCGAGCTTCTGTAAAAGACCGCCAATCTTGGAGATTTTGTGTCCGTTTAAATTTGGTATGCATTTTTCGTTATTTCTGCGACAGTGTTCTGACACGTTTTGTGTACCAAGGAGGATCAGCCTCTTTGTTTGTTAAATTATTCGGTATAAATCTCTCAATTGCTGCCGATACTGTTTCTTTGAATTCAAGCCACATCGGGTCTAAACTGTTCATCCTCCATGTTTCACTTCCATACATGGCGACATGTAAGTGTAGACCAGAAGAGATTAGAAGCTTCTGATGCTGAAGATTGGATGGGTAGAGCACGCAACTGATGAGGAGGTACTGTATGAAATTGGGGATAAAAGAAGTTTGTGGAACAACTCGACTAATATAAAGGATCGATTGTTAGGTCATATTCTGAGGCATCAAAGAATCACCAACTTAGTATTGGAGGGACGTGTGGCGGGAAAAAATCTCAGAGGGACTCTTAAGAGAGTAACTACAGTAAGCAGATTCAGAAGGAAGTGGATTGCAGTAGTTATTTGGAAATAGAGTAGCATCGGGAGCCGAGCCAAACCAGTCTTCGGACTGAAGATCACAATAACAACAACAACATGAAAAGCTGAAAACCATCACTCAATAAGTCACAATGCTAGCGAAAGTGTGCAACCAGTTTTCGTCGTTCAAGGGGACTGTGACGACAGCTACAAAAGTCACTGCAGAACTGAATGTCGTGCTCGTGAGTCCTGCCAGCACCGAAACAGCACGAAGGGAGCTCCATCAGGTGGAACGTGCGGGCGAGCTGGGATCCCAAAACTACTCGTGCCTGATACGAAAGCCCGTAACAGGGAAACGTGGCCAAACCATGAGACCTGGACTACGGAGCAACGAGAGGAAGTCACTTGGTCGGATCAGTCTTGCTTCACACCGTTCCCAACTTATGGCCGACTTTACGGCACATGGGTGAAACATGGAGGAGGTTCGGTGATGATCTGTGTAGCCATATCGCGCTATTCCGTGGTTCCCATGGTTACTCTGGAAAGACGTATTGTTGCCAATTATGCAATCACCTTGGCCGATAAGGTTCATCCCCAGTGGTGATGCTGTGTTCCAAGGTGACAGGCTCCCTGTTCACGCAGCTGCCTTCCTCCAGGATCGGATATGTGAGCACGAGGATGATTGTCCATTTCCCCTGGTCACAATGTTATTGAGCCTTTGTGGTCTACCTTGAAGAGAGGGCTATGTGATCGCTATCCACCTCCATCGTCGTTGCCCGACTAGCCACTATTCTGCAGGAAGGATGGTATAAGATTTCACTGAAAACCGTCCAGGATCTGTATTTATGACTTCAGAAACGAATGGGAGCTGTGTTGAATGCCAATGGGTTCCCTACGCCGTGTTAGGTATGGTAACGTCTTCTGTTTGTGGTGTTTCCGTATTTTTGTGCAGCCCCTGCAACTGTCAGTCTCACAGAACCAGAATAGGGCAGCAGCGGTTTGAGGAGCGTGATATTGGACTCACTTCAACGTCTTGGGCACCTCCGCCCGATCTGAGCCCGACAGAACACACCTGGAAGGCGTGATCTGCGCCTAGACACCTCGTGCCACGTAGCAACAAGTCGTCGGATCCACGCCACGCAGAGTGTCTGCTGTACTGCGTTCCAGAGGGGGACCAGCGCGCTATTAACGCTTTGAGTCCCAACAACAGAAAAGCATTCTAGTTTTAATATTTTCACAAAATTAATCTCTGTAATCCAACTAATCGACTAATACAAAAAGAAACAGGCTCAAAGTAAACACTCAGTAATTTTAAAGTTGTGGTTTCACTTTGGAACTACTGCGGCAGACAGTTTTCAATCATTCATCATTTCGTGAGATATACAGTATTTGAAAGCAATTGCTCATTTTCCTTCACACACTGAAACGTCCCCTTAGAAAAATTTATGAATGACTGTGCTTATAAACCCCTTACGTTAGTTGATTTTCAAACAGCTGAGCTAAACTGAACGTGCTCAGACATTTCTCTCTTTACTTATTCTGATCATCACTAAACTGACACAATATTTTTAGCGCAACGTAATCTGACTTTCAAAAATCCCCACAAAAGAATGGCCCTGACTAACAATAACCTATACCTTTCATGAATGACTTACCTCACAAAAATCTTCATTACTCGAAATACTGCAATACAGCGAGTGCCACTACTGCCAGCTAAATAAAATATACTAACTACTGAAGTCACTAACTACAGATAGGCATAGTTAGCAAATGAAAGATTTTGATAAAGAACAAACAATGTATTTACCTTAATATTGTTCAAGAGTCATAATATATGTATCAGTTCATGACATCCAGTCTTACAAATTTATTCTCTCTGATGGACACACGTCCAGATCATCCGCTCTCAAAACTCCGCCATCTCTCTCCCCACATCCACCACTGCTGGCGGCTCACCTCCAACTGCACAACGCTACGCGCTGTTAACAGCCAACTGCCCAACACTACAATAGCAACTATTTCAACAATGCCCACCAGCCACAGACTGCACACAGTACATCCAGTGATTTTCATACAGAGCGCTAGGTGACGTTACCAACATAAAAACCTAAGCAGCCTACTTACAACACAATCGCACATATCGAAAGTTACGTGAACTGATAATGCCTAAAACAAATTATTATCCTAAATGAAAGCGAAAATGGACCAGATTTAATAAATTTAATCGAAAGTGCATTTCGCTCCAGTGGTTTCCGAACCGCTCATAAAAGCAGTAGCACAAACTCAAATTCTCGTTACATTAACTTTAGGTATAGTTACTTTCACTGTCAGTGATCTCTTCAATGTGATCACTATAAAAAACCACATGTCACTATCTCCTACAATCACGTAGCACAATCTCCGCGCCGATTGTCCCTTTGAACGCTGTAAACGGTTGCTACGATGTGTTACACCCGTAGAAGCATTTCATTGTTTTGCAACATCATCGGTGGTTTCATGTGATAGGTGGTGCTACTCAAAAACAAAAATAAATAATAATAAAATTGTGGTTTCAGGCCACTGGTACTCCAAGAGATAAGCCGGTGCTGATGATGTACTAGCTGACCGTGAAAATTGGTCAAAGAAAGTTTTGCTTGACCTGAATAATTGAGAATGTGTGTGGGTTAGGTGTGCAAGGAAGTAACAGAACAAATATTATGAAACTACAAGAATAACTGTAACGTGAAAGAAAAGCAAACCAATACCTAGTGTGGTGTGGGTACTGTAAGACCTTCGGTACACACACCATCAGATTATTTGACTTGTCGCTCTAACGAAGTAGGCGAGTGTCAGCAATATGTCTCGTGGTCGTATCGTGGCATGTTTATCTTCTGCCGTTAGGTCAGACGATAGAAATGCCACTTGAACGCTTAGAGTAGCACATAGACGGTGACCAACTTTAAATAGAACTTGATTAATTTTCACGCACATTTATTAAAATAATAATAATCATAGACATTATGTAACTTGATTCTGGATGCTGTTTACAATTGACAATCTGAAGTTGCTTTGGTCTTGGTACGTTAATCTTATTCTCACACATCTCTGATACTTGACAAAGTTTCTATACATTTCTCTGCATGGCTATGTACAGGAATATGGTAATCTTATTAGGTGCAGACTGAAACTTGACTACAGACTAATGCAGACTGACTAATCGGAGGTCTGTACACTGGTTATAATACCTCGCGCGTTCAGGTATCACTGCGCGAGTGTGATCCGCGAGGAGAAAAGGTTCTACGTTAGCAGCAATCTCATTGGCTGCGTTACATATTAATACGCGGATCGGCGGAAGCAGAATTTGGTCCGTCTCTAAGACAGCGCCATCTCGTAGTGCGGAGACGGACGAGCGCTGCGCCTGCGCTGTTGTGCTCTAGTGGGAAAGTTGTGTACGCGCTGACTACGCGGAACTATGTACAAAACGTAGTATGAAGGCTTTCACAACCGGATGACATATCTTCTGGTAAACCTTCCGGGATGTAAGGTCGTGGTCCATGAAACTCTTCAGCTCCTAAAGTTTCGTCCAGAGCTGCGCAGGACATCTTCAGAGGGGTGTTTCTCCTCCGGTGAGTCTTGCAAGACTCAAGCAGAAGATATGTACACAACACCTAGAAACAATTGTTTGAAATCACAGTCGTGCGCTGGGTAATATTTTAGACCGTGGAGCTCCACCGCACGCACTGCGACATGTTTGGCTCCCCCTCGGTGCGGCGTCCACGATGTGGTCTCAACCTTGTTGCTCAAGCCCATCCGTGCCACTCTTCCGCAGCGGGCCTGCTGAGGTCGGCGCAGTGTTTAAAGAGTGCGACTGCGACGACGCACTCCGTGTTTCCACTGGTCCCGAGCGTGCGAAACCGGACTCCTGCCATCGGCTACTGCAGATGACGCCGCACCGTCGACTGCTGCGCCCTGACACGAGATCTTCACGAGGTTGGTACTGTGTGCTGGTACATTGTCGTGCTGAAAGAAGAATCCATCGCCAAAGAGTAGGGTTGGAAGACAGGTTGGAGCCTCTTGTTTCAGTACTGCACGGCTCTCAAATAACCCTCGGCAACTGATTCGTCTGTCTTTCATATCTTTGATACATGATTACAGTCCAAAACATTACTGAAGCATCCCCCTCCTGAACCGATGCTGCTCCATACCGGAGAGGTGACTGGTTTCTAGCCTCCACCACACTCTTCTGCAGCGACCGTCTAGCGTCAGATGAATGCTGCACGTAATACTACAGTACCGGCTTTCATGGTGAGGAGAGACTTTTTCTGTTCGACGCTTTGCCTTGTCCTCTCCCTTCGTGCACACGCTGCTACGGCTGAAACGTATCTGTTATCGGCGCGGGGCGGGGGGAGGGCGGTGTTTGATGGGGGTTTCAGGGTCAGTAGGTACGTAAATTTCTGTTACTGTGGTAGTCGGTACCAATGTTTAACTTATATCTCAGTTATACGATACACTTCATTTACCATGTTACTTTTGAATACATTATCGGAGTGAACAGTGGTCAATGTGTTACAAATATTTACTATCAAAAACAGTCATGATCACTATTTATTACGGTGACCGGTTTCGACCACTACTGTGATCATCTTCAGACCAACAAGTCGTATACAACGCTTTAATTAGAGGGCTACATACATTAAAGAAAATACATAAAGTAATAAAGCTATAAAACGATGAATTACCAAAGAGTTAGAACCTCCTTCTGCTGGAGAATCACTACTGGAGAAACCAGTGCACGTCTTAGTATACATAATGGAGGTTCCGCCCACTTCTGACGGAATGATGTCATTACTAACCAATGGGTTATAGGTCGAATGACACTTTAAAATTTCTTAGTTAAAAGAACATGGCCAAGAAAGAAAATAAACACACACTAAACTTAATTTATTTGACAGCTATTGTCAATTAAAAAGCGTTAAAAATATTTAAATATGTAGGATAAACTCAGACTTCAAGAAGAATATAATAATTCCAATCCCAAAGAAAGCAGGTGTTGACAGATGTGAAAAATACCGAACTATCAGTTTAATAACCCCCGGCTGAAAAATACTAACGCGAATTCTTGACAGACGAATGGAAAAACTAGTAGAAGCCGACCTTGCGGAAGATCAGTTTGGATTCGGTAGAAATATTGGAACACGTGATGCAATACTGACCCTACGACTTACCTTAGAAAACAGATTAAGGAAAGGCAAACCTACGTTCCTAGCATTTGTAGACTTAGAGAAAGCTTTTGACAATGTTGACTGGAATACCCTCTTTCAAATTCTGGAGGTGGCAAGGATAACATATATAGGGAGCGAAAGGCTATTTACAATTTGTACAGAAACTAAATGGCAGTTATAAGAGTCGAGGGACATGAAAGGGTAGCAGTGATTGGGAAGGGAGTGAGACAGGGTTGTAGCCCTTCCCCGATGTTATTCAATCTGTATATTGAGCAAGCAAGGAAACAAAAAACAAAAATCGGAGTAGGTATTAAGATCCATGGAGAAGAAGTAAAAACTTTGAGGTTCGCCGATGACATTGCAATTCTGTCAGAGACAGCAAAGGACTTGGAAGAGCAGTTTAACGCAATGGACAGTGTCTTGAAAGGAGGATATAAGATGAACATCAACAAAAGCAAAACGAGGATAATGGAAAGTAGTCGAGTTAACTCGTGTGATGCTGAGGGAATTAGATTAGGAAATGAAAGGCTTAAAGTAGTAAAGGAGTTTTGCTATTTGGGGAGCAAAATAACTGATGATGGTCGAAGTAGGATATAAAATGTAGACTGGCAATGGGAAAGAAATAGTTTCTGAAGAAGAGAAATTTTGTTAACATCGAGTATAGATTTAAGAGTCAGGAAGTCGTTTCTGAAAGTATTTGTATGGAGTGTAGCCATGTATGGAAGTGAAACATGGACGATAAATAGTTTGGACAAGAAGAGAATAGAAGCTTTCGAAATGTGGTGCTACAGAAGAATGGTGAAGATTAGATGGGTAGATCACGTAACTAATGAGGAGGTATTGAATAGAATTGGGGAGAAGAGGAGTTTGTGGCACAACTTGACTAGAAGAAGGGATCGGTTGGTAGGACATGTTCTGAGGCATTTAAGGGATCACCAATTTAGTATTGGAGGGCAGCGTGGAGGGTAAAAGTCGTAGAGGGAGACCAAGAGATGAATACACCAAGCAGATTCAAAAGGATGTCGGCTGCAGTAGGTACTGAGAGATGAAGAATCTTGCACAGGATAGAGTAGCATGGAGAGCTGCATCAAACCAGTCTCAGGACTGAAGACCACAACAACAACAATTCCCTTATACAACTCCAGGAAGCCTGAAATACAAATTATGCGACACCCTGTACAATAAAAGAACATTTTTTCCCCTCGTATCATCCGCAGGTATAGTGAAGAGCGAAAGAAACTGGTACACCTGCCTAATAACTTGTAGTGTCCCCCAGGAGCACGCAGAAGTGGCGCAACATGATGTGGCATGGACTCGACTAACGTCTGAAGTAGCGTCGGAGGGAACCGACACCACGAATCCCGCCGGGCTCTCCATAAATCAACGAGAGTACGAAGGGGTGGAGAGCTCTTCTGAACAGCACGTTCCAAGACATCTATTCGGGAGGACGACGGTTCAATCCCGTCTCCGGCCATCCTGATTTAGGTTTTCCGTGATTTCCCTAAATCGCTTCAGGCAAATGCCGGGATGGTTCCTTTGAAAGGGCACGGCCGATTTCCTTCCCCATCCTTCCCTCACCCGAGCTTGCGCTCCGTCTCTAATGACCTCGTTGTCGACGGGACGTTAAACACTAATCTCCTCCTCCTCCTTCTCCAAGACATCTCAGATATGTTCAATAATGTTCATGTCTGGGGAGTTTGGTGGTCAGCGGAAGTGTTTAAACGTATTCCTGGAGCTACTCTGTAGCAATTCAAGACATGTGCGGTGTCACACTGTCCTGCTGAAATTGCCCAAGTTCGTCGGAATGCACAATGCACGTGAATGGATGCAGGTGACCAGACAGGATTCTTACCTACTTATCACCTGTCAGAGTCGCACCCAGACGTATCACGGGTCCCACATCACTCCAACTTCATACGCCCCACATCATTACAGAACCTCCACAGCGTGAAGAATCCACTGCTGACATGCAGGGTCCACGGATTCATGAGGTTGTCTCCTTACTCGTACACGTCCATCTGCTCGTTACAACTTGAAACGAGACTCATCCGACCAGGCAATATATTTCCAGTCTTCAACAGTCCAATGTCGGTGTTGACGGGCCCAAGCGAGGCGTAAAGCTTTGTGTCGTGCAGTCATCAGTGGTACACGAGTGGGCCTTCGGCTCCGAAAGCCCAAATCGATGATGAAACTTCCTGGAAGATTAAAACTGTGTGCCGGACCGAGACTCGAACTCGGGACCTTTGCCTTTCGCGGGCAAGTGTTCTACCATCTGAGCTACCCAGAAGACGAGGTACTGGCAGAAGTAAAGCTGTGAGGACGGAGCGTGAGTCGTGCCTGGGTAGCTCCGTTGGTAGAGCACTTGCGCGCGAAAGGCAAAGGTCCCGAGTTCGAGTCTCGGTCCAGCACACAGTTTTAATCTGCCAGGAAGTTTCATATCAGCGCACACTCCGCTGCAGAGTGAAAATCTCATTCTGGAAACATCCCCCAGGCTGTGGCTAAGCCATGTCTCCGCTATATTCTTTCTTTCAGGAGTGCTAGTTCTGCAAGGATCGCAGGAGAGCTTCTGTAAAGTTTGGAAGGTAGGAGACGAGGTACTGGCAGAAGTAAAGCTATGAGGACCGGGCGTGAGTCGTGCTTCGGTAGCTCAGATGGTAGAGGACTTGCCGCGAAAGGCAGAGGTCCCGAGTTCGAGCCTCGGTCCGGCACACAGTTTTAATCTGGCAGGAAGTTTCATATCAGCGCACACTCCGCTGCAGAGTGAAAACCTCATTCTGCATATCGATGGTGTTCGTTGAATGGTTCGCACGCTGAAACTTGTTGATGGCGCAGCACTGAATAATGCAGCAATTTGCGGAAGGGTTGCACTTCTGTCACGTCGAACGATTGTCTTCAGTCGTCGTTGGCCCCTTTCGTGCAGGGCCTTTTTCCGGCCGCGGCGATGTCGGAGATTTGATGTTTTACCGGATTACTGACATTCACGATACAGTCGTGAAATGGTCGTACGTGAAAATCCCCACCTCATCGCTGCTTCGGAGATGCTGTGTCCCGTCGCTCGTGCTGCGACTATAACTCCACGTTCAAACTCACTTAAATCGTGATAACCTGCCATTGTAGCAGCAGCAACCAATCTAACAACTGCGCCAGACACTTGTCTTATATAGGCGTTGCTGGCCGCAGCACCGTGTTCTGCCTGTTTACCTATTTCTGTATTTGTTTACGTATGCCTATACCAGTTGCTTTGGCGCTTCAGTGTAGAACAGTAATGGGCAGCTAGAAAGTGGTTGTGGTACTCCACGAACCGCTCGCCAGACGTCGCAGAGTACAGCTGTAGAGAAATGTGGTGAGTGCGTGTAGAGAGTAGTGCCTTCTTCTTTGCCTTTGGTGACAGCGATAGTGAAAGCAGAAGGCGAAAGCAGGTTCTAATGCGTAGCCTACTCATTTCGAACAGTACCGATGGGCCTGTAAGCAGTGGAAGCCTGCCGTGAGCCTGTACGTGGAAGCCCAAATTTATTTTCGGTGCATTCTTCCCCGAGGCGGCTTCTGTGAGGCGCGCGCGAGCAGTCCGCGCGTTCGTCGAGCCTGGCGCTCATCTTTTTCCAAAGCTGTTTCACAGAGGAAGACCGCACTGCGGTTCCTTCTCTAAATCCTCGCACAAACGACAAAATGGCTGACATCGAAATAAGTGTCCAAGGAATAGAAAAGCAACTGAAATCACTTAACAGAGGAAAGTCCACTGGACCTGACGGGATACCAGTTCGATTCTACACAGAGTACGCGAAAGAAGTTGCCCCCGTTCTAACAGCCGTGTACCGCAAGTCTCTAGAGGAACGGAAGGTTCCAAATGATTGTAAAAGAGCACAGGTAGTCCCAGTCTTCAAGAAGGGTCGTCGAGCAAAAAATGGTTCAAATGGCTCTGAGCACTATGGGACTTAACATCTTAGGTCATCAGTCCCCTAGAACTTAGAGCTACCTAAACCTAACTAACCTAAAGACATTACACACATCCATGCCCGAGGCAGGATTCGAACCTGCGACCGTAGCAGTCCCGCGGTTCCGGACTGCAGCGCCTAGAACCGCATGCCCACCGCGGCCGGCGGTCGTCGAGCAGATGCGCAAAACTATAGACCTATATGTAGGACATCGATGTGTTGTAGAATTTTAGGACATGTTTTCTGCTCAGTTATCATGTCATTTATGGAAACCCAGAGTCTACTCTGTAGGAATCAACATGGATTCCGGAAACGGCAATCGTGTGAGACACAACTCGCTTTATTTGTTCATGAGACCCAGAAAATATTAGATACAGGCTCCCAGATAGATGCCATTTTCCTTGACTTCCGGAAGGCGTTCGATACAGTTCCGCTCTGTCGTCTGATAAACAAAGTAAGAGCCTGCGGAATATCAGACCAGCTGTGTGGCTGGATTGAAGAGTTTTTAGCAAACAGAACATAGCATGTTGTTCTCAATGGAGAGACGTCTACAGACGTTAAAGCAACCTCTGGCGTGCCACAGGGGAGTGTTATGGGACCATTGCTTTTCACAATATATATAAATGACCTAGTAGATAGTGTCGGAAGTTCCATGCGGCTTTTCGCCGATGATGCTGTAGTATACAGAGAAGTTCCAGCATTAGAAAATTGCAGCGAAATGCAGGAAGCTCTGCAGCGGATAGGCACTTGGTGCAGGGAGTGGCAACTGACCCTTAACATAATGGAATGTATTGCGAATACATAGAAAGAAGGATCCTTTATTGTATAATTCTATGATAGCGGAACAAACACTGGTAGCAGTTACTTCTGTAAAATATCTGGGAGTATGCTTACGGAACGATTTGAAGTGGAATGATCATATAAAATGAATTGTTGGTAAGGTGCGTGCCAGATTGAGATTCATTGGGAGAGTCGTTAGAAAATGTAGTCCATCAACAAAGGAGGTGGCTTACAAAACACTCGTTTGGCCTATACTTGAGTATTGCTCATCAGTGTGGGATCCGTACCAGGTCGGGTTGACAGAGGAGATAGAGAAGATCCCAAGAAGAGCGGCGCGTTTCGTCACAGGGTTATTTGGTAAGCCTGATAGCGTTACGGAGATGTTTAGCAAACTCAAGTGGCTCTGCATCGCGGTGTAGCTTGCTCGCCAGGTTTCGAGAGGGTGCGTTTCTGGATGAGGCATCGAATATATTGCTTCCCCCTACTTATACCTCTCGAGGAGATCACGAATGTAAAAGTAGAGAGGTTCGAGCGCCCACGGTGGCTTGCAGACAGTCGTTCTTCCCGCGAACCATACTCGAGTGGAACAGGATAGGGAGGTAATGACAGTGGCACGTAAAGTGCCCTCCGCCACACACCGTTGGGTTGCTTGCGGAGGATAAATGTAGGTGTAGATGTAGATCTTTGCTCGGTTACGTGTTCCCTCTGGAGCTGAGTGGCAGGGAGTGGTGTACGGGACCCGCAGCTGGACGGGTGTTCCTCAGTTCTCGGCGTCGTGGCGATTGCAGCCAGTTGAAACGGTCGACCGTTGCGCCATGGTAGGCCGCGTTTTCCTGCAGCGTTGACCGTTGCTGCCGGCGAGTTTAGCGGGCAAGGAGCGGCTCTCGCCGCATGAAACCTGGTTACGAAACGCGTCAGTTAATTGTGGTGTGCTAAATACGCCGAAATGTACTGAGCAACACCACGAGCAGCAGGACATCATTACCCGGTTCCTACTAGGAGTCCTGAAGCTGTTGGCTCCTTGGCATTTCTATGACATTATGTGTGAAAACTGTTCAGTAATTACTGTACTTAGAGACTGTTAATTCTGCCCCTGTACGAGCGGGGCAAAAATGCGGCTCCTTTATGGCTTTCAGTGACCACTTTTGCGGTTGTGTGTGTCAATCTGGAGCTTTCTCTAGTCGCCAAACTAATATTTTGCAATGTTAATCGGGTACTTGAAATTATTGTTTGTTGTCATTGACTATTTGATATTACTGATTGTAATTTCTGAGGTGAGTTATTGGATTGGACCTGTAACTAAAGAACTAAAGTTGTGCGCGCTCATCCTAGAGATACGTGTGTGTATGTGCGCGTGCGCGTGCGTGCTTGTTTACATTCGCACACACTCTCATACTCCTTGTTGAGGCCCCACTCCCCGGCGTGTAGGTGTACTGTTTAACCGGCCATCTGCTGTTTGGTGCGTATCCCAATTGCATTGTCTCTTAGCCCCTAAGAGACCAGAGTAAAGGTATATCTTGATTTTTTAAATCTTGTTTGAATTATTGTCTAATTATTCTTTTAAATGACTTTCTACATTGCTTCTTGCTACTGCTAGGAAGATTGACGTGCAATATTTATGGGCGAAACGCTTCTTTACTGAAGTTTTAATTGTTGGTTTCCTCGGAAATAATCTTCAATTGCCCGTTTAAGTGTTTATGTGTAGCCGTACCAGACTTGTTTTGCTATTTGGTATTAGAAGACAGCCCTGTATCGGCAGCGGTTGTCGCGTTGCTGTTCTGCTGGCCTGGGGCAGTGTCGCGTCCCGTTTTCCTTCTGCTTCGGCGGCTTTGCTGTCATCGCACGAGGCGAAGGCGTTGGCGAATCAAACGCGCTTATGCGAATCTTCCGTTCAGCCACAAGCTGAGTAGTTTCGTGCTGCGGCCAGGGTGTCACTGTATTGGGAGTTCGCTTTGGTTGTTTTGGGGGAATAATTTACTCAGTGCAAGGTCCTTGTGGGCGTGTGATGAAAGCCTTTTTCAAAACAAATGGTTCAAATGGCTCTGAGCACTACTTAACTTCTGAGGTCATCAGTCTCCTAGAACTTAGAACTACTGAAACCTAACTAACGCCGGCCGAAGTGGCCGTGCGGTTAAAGGCGCTGCAGTCTGGAACCCCAAGACAGCTACGGTCGCAGGTTCGAATCCTGCCTCGGGCATGGATGTTTGTGATGTCCTTAGGTTAGTTAGGTTTAACTAGTTCTAAGTTCTAGGGGACTAATGACCTCAGCAGTTGAGTCCCATAGTGCTCAGAGCCATTTGAACCAAAGCCAACCTAACTAACCTAAGGACATCACACACATCCATGCCCGAGGCAGGATTCGAACCTGCGACTGTAGCGCCTAGAACCGCTCGGCCACTTCGGTCGGCTCTTCAAAACAATAATGGTGTGATTGTCATTATCATTTTAATAGTGTTTTAGGTCCGCGGTAGTTTATTTATGTCCTTAACTTGATTTATGTGTAACAGCCTTGTTGCCAGTAAGTGAAGTGTTACTGTTGGCTTCTGTTTTTACACGTCGGTGGTGTCTGGCCAGCTTGACAGTGTCTCGTCCATTTGGAGGGGGAGGAGGAGATTAATGGCTAACGTCCCGTCGACAGCGAGGTCATCAGAGACGGATTAGGGAAGGATTGGGAAGTAAATCGGTCGAGCCCTTTCAAAGGAACCATCCCGGCATTTGCTGAAAGGATTTAGGGAAATCACGAAAAACCTAAATCAGGAAGGCCGGAGACGGGTTTAAACCGTCGTCCTCCCGAATGCGAGTCCAGTGTGCCAACCACTGCGCCACCCCGCTCGGTGTTATCCGTGTGGGAGCAGAAGAACATTGCCTTACGACGTCAATATGTCGTCGGTTGCTTTACGCTCCCTAGTATTGTTAGTAACAGGAAAGTTTAGTGATTGTGTACCTCGTAGTGGTGAGGTGACTAATGGACTAAATACCAATATTATATGTACTTGCGTCTAAATTCTAGCCATGGAGTAGGCATGGCACTGTTGCAGTGGAAACGTATGCATCTGAATGTCTTTTGAGAACTTTTAACATTGGAACTCGTCAGCAATCGTGAATAATTTAACGATTATAAAGAATCCGCCTCGTTTACAAATAGAAACCGAATGTTGACCTCTGTCGGTCAATAGATACTAAGGGCGATGAAAGCGATGTTGCATGTCCTTTCATGCATGTATATTAAGCCCGTTACATTATTTGACCTTTCACGTCAATAGCTATTAAAACATAAAGGTAGTCTGTTCCACGCTACATGCGTTTACAGACCTCACTTGACTTCAGTACCTCAAGTACCTGATTTTAAGAAACAAGTTTAGCTTTAGGCTCTTTTTACACTATTTTGGTACATATCCGATAGCACTGTTCGAAATGACCTCTGTCGGTCATTAGATATTAAGGGCGATGAAGGCGACGTTGTACGTACGTCCTTTCACGGAATTACATTAAGCTTATCATACTAATTTGAGCCTTTTCTGGTCATTAGTGCTTAGAATTTAATATAGTAACTTTACACGCTTATCCAAGCATAGTCATCAAGTACTATCCGGCGATAGATTGAAAAATGAGTTATTCATCCCCCATATTTCTAGCCTGCTCCTAGCTGATGGTATTTTGTCTATCCTGCGTGTATGCATTTAGTCCATCCGTGGAATTTGCTATCCCACATATATAGTTTCAGCCTATCCACGTTCTATAGTTCTATAAAAGCGTCCTCGAGCTTATACATTATACATACACACGCATTAACTTCCTGTGCGTTTGACCCGGTCGTCTGATCACTCTCGTGACACATTTTATGCCAGTCACATGGAAGAAGACGATTTCTCAATTTTCGCATGCGCGTTCCTTTTTGCCATTCTCACGGCCTAGCTGCTGGCGCCACCTCAGCTTACCTGAGAGCCCGCGGCCCACCCAACGTTGGCTGGTGTGAGGAAGCACGCTTCTGACGTTTGAGCTAAGTACAGCTATTGACATGGTACACACGTACCGTTTATTTTACATTTTATCCGAGTCTTTTGACCTTTTGGGCGTTCTGTCTTAATATTAGACCATGCCACTTTAGGCAGTTTTAGTGTGTTCCGAAGAAGGCGTGGTTATCCGCGCCGAAACCTAGGTCAACATCCGGTTTCTATTTGCAATCGAGGCCGATTCTTTATAATCATTCAATGTCTTTTATTTAACATTTGTTGAACTTGTATCCGAGTCCTGCCGTGGGATTGGCCTACGGTTGTCAAGCCAGTCGCGCAGACGGAGTGCCGCCGCAGGTTTAATTAATGAATTAAGTCTCTGTAGTCCGGCCACCATTTTATTGCGCTGTTGACTTGTTCTGCGAGTAACAATTTTAATTCTATGTATAACGCAAATGTCCTTGTGCTTTGTAATATTAATTTAAAAACCTTAACTATTCGTATTAATTTGACAAGAATCTTGGTAACTGTTAATTGCTTATGATAGATTTGTTATTACATAAAAATATTTATTTGGGAATGGTAAATGACGCATCAAGTTGGGTCACCATTCCACGTGTTTTCCTTAAATTAATCCCGATCCTTATCCTGGGTCTCACATTCGGCTTCTGACTTTTTAAAACTGGTCGTTCGGAAATATGATGAAGGTTGTGCAGGAACCCTATGTACAGCAACTTCTCCTAACGTACACCTCAACAACCGTCTTCTGCGTCAGAAAAATGACTCCTACAGCCACTGTCTTATAAGTTCTGCAATACTTCTGTTTCGGACAACACGCTTTTACATTTAAGGTAACTTCTCCTATCTTAACAACATGTCTTTATTTGGACTTGAGAACCCTGCTGCAGTTTCCATATTTACTCTCAAAATTAGAAAGTATTAGTCGACAAGACACACCGTAGGCGCGGCCGTGGTTGGAAATGTCTAGGTTAGATTGCCTGTATACAGTCAAACACCAGTTCAAATTTCTTTTTGGTCATCAGTCTACTGACTGGTTTGATGCGGCCCGCTACGAATTCCGTTCCTGTGCTAACCTCTTCATCTCAGAGTAGCACTTGCAACCTACGTCCACAATTATTTGCTTGACGTATTCCAATCTCTGTCTTCCTCTACAGTTTTTGCCCTCTACAGCTCCCAAATGCTTCGATTCTCTTCTGTTCCGGTTTTCTCACAGTCCATGTTTCACTACCATACAATGCTATACTCCAGATGTACATCCTCAGGAATTTCTTCCTCAAATTAAGGCCGGTATTTGATATTAGTAGACTTCTCTTGGCCAGAAATGCATTTCTTGCCATAGCGAGTCTGCTTTCGATGTCCTCCTTGCTCCGTCCGTCATTGGTTATTTTACTGCCTAGGTAGCAGAATTCCTTAACTTCATTGACTTTGTGACCGTCAATCCTGATGTTAAGTTTCTCGCTGTTCTCATTTCTACTACTTCTCATTACCTTCGTCTTTCTCCGATTTACTCTCAAACCATACTGTGTACTCATTAGACTGTTCATTCCGTTCAGCAGATCATTTAATTCTTCTTCACTTTCACTCAGGATAGCAATGTCATCAGCGAATCGTATCATTGATATCCTTTCACCTTGTATTTTAATTCCACTCTTGAACCTTTCTTTTATTTGCATCATTGCTTACTCGATGTACATATTGAAGAGTAGGGGCGAAAGGCTACAGCCTTGTCTTACACACTTCTTAATACGAGCACTTCGTTCTTGATCGTCCAGTCTTATTATTCCCTCTTGGTTGTTGTACATATTGTATATGACCTGTCTCTCCCTATAGCTTACCCCAACTTTTTTCAGAATCTCGAACAGCTTGCACCATATTATATTGTCGAACGCTTTTTCGAGGTCGACAAATCCTATGAAAGTGTCTTGATTTTTCTTTAGCCTTGCTTCCATTATTAGCCGTAACGTCAGAATTGCCTCTCTCGTCCCTTTACTTTTCCTAAAGCCAAACTGGTCGTCATATAGCGCATTCTCAATTTTCTTTTCCATTCTTCTGTATATTATTCTTGTAAGCAGCTTCGATGCATGAGCTGTTAAGCTGATTGTGCGATAATTCTCGCACTTGTCAGCTCTTGCCGTCTTCGGAATTGTGTGGATGATGCTTTTCCGAAAGTCATATGGTATATCGCCAGACTCATATATTCTACACACCAACGTGAATAGTCGTTTTGTTGCCACTTCCCCAATGATTTTAGAAATTCTGATGGAATGTTATCTATCCCTTCTGCCTTATTTGACCGTAAGTCCTCCAAAGCTCTTTTAAATTCCGATTCTAATACTGGATCCACTATATCTTCTAAATCGACTCCTGTTTCTTCTTCTATCACATCAGACAAATCTTCACCCTCGTAGAGGCTTTCAATGTATTCTTTCCACCTATCTGCTCTCTCCTCTGCATTTAACAGTGGAATTCCCGTTGCACTCTTAATGTTACCACCGTTGCTTTTAATGTCACCAAAGGTTGTTTTGACTTTCCTGTATGCTGAGTCTGTCCTTTCGACAATCATATCTTTTTCGATGTCTTCACATTTTTCCTGCAGCCATTTCGTCTTAACTTCCCTGCACTTCCTATTTATTTCATTCCTCAGCGACTTGTATTTCTGTATTCCTGATTTTCCCGGAACATGTTTGTACTTCCTCCTTTCATCAATCAACTGAAGTATTTCTTCTGTTACCCATGGTTTATTCGCAGCTACCTTCTTTGTACCTATGTTTTCCTTCCCAACTTCTGTGATGGCCGTTTTTAGAGATGTCCATTCTTCTGCAACTGTACTGCCTGCTGCGCTATTCCTTATTGCTGTATCTATAGCGTTAGAGAACTTCAAACGTTTCTCGTCATTCCTTAGTACTTCCGTATCCCACTTTTTTGCGTATTGATTCTTCCTGACTAATGTCTTGAACTTCAGCCTACTCTTCATCACTACTATATTGTGATCTGAGTCTATATCTGCTCCTGGGTACGCCTTACAATCCAGTATCTGATTTCGGAATCTCTGTCTGACCATGATGTAATCTAATTGAAATCTTCCCGTACCTCCGGCCTTTTCCAAGTATACCTCCTCCTCTTGTGATTCTTGAACAGGGTATTCGCTATTATTGTTATAGAACTCAATTAGTCTTTCTCCTCTTTCATTCCTTGTCCCAAGCCCATATTCTCCTGTAACCTTTTCTTCTACTCCTTCCCCTACAACTGCATTCCAGTCGCCCATGACTATTAGATTTTCGTCCCCCTTTACATACTGCTTTACCCTTTCAATATCCTCATACACTTTCTCTATCTAAGTACTAAGCTGAATTACCTCACAAAGTAAGCCCGACCGGTCTGCCGTGCGGTCTAAGGCACTGCTTCCCGGGCGGGAAGAAGTGCCGGTCCCTGGCACGAATCCGCCCCGCAGATTAGCGTCGAGGTGCGGTGTGCCGGCCAGCCTGTGGATGATTTTTAAGGCCGTTTAACGTCTGCCTCTGCGAATGCATGTCGGTTCCCCTTACTCCGCTTCAGTTACACTGTGCAGGCGACTGCTGCGCAAACACTTTCTGCACGTACGCGTACACCCCAATTTACTCTACCACGCAAAGATTGGGGTTACACTCGTCTGGTGTGAGTCGTTCCCGGGGAGTCCACTGGGGGCCAAACCGCACAATAACCCTGGGTTCGGTGTAGGGAGGCGGTAGGGTGAGTGGACTGCTGTAGCCTGTTGTGGGGTTGTGTACCACTGCGGGCTACGGCGGGGACGAAGCCTCTCCGTCGTTTCTAGGTCCCCAGTTCCATACAATACAATAGCTCACGAAGTAGGCACAGAAAAATAACTACGGGAAGCCGCAACGCAACTGCTCGATACACGTTGAACGTCAGATCCTCTATCAATCATCCTTTACATTGGAAATTACCTCTGTTACTAAATCTGATACAGACTAAGTCATACTGGTCGAAGAAACGCAAACCCCTACAACCAACACCGTATAGTGAAAGGCGGCAGTCAATCATCCTTTCGCATAATTTCGTCATTTTATCAAGTTTCGCACTCTGCCCGAGTTTTCTTATATTTTTACCATGACAGGTAGACAGCTGACGGTGACCACCAATCTGTGTCGTATTTCCATTTTATTATGATTGAAATTCAGCAGTCTATGTTCCTTTACCCACGTTTCCTAAACATGCGTGATTGCTAGATTTTTATGAATGTGGGTGCATGCACTTTGGTGGATGTAGGTGGACTCTTTTGTTTCAGCTTTGTAGCAGAGGACTGGGACGTCGAGTTTAACTCTCGAAGCTGGTTGGATAAGCCGGCCTTGTGGGCCCAGGCTTCCTTAAGGTACGGCTTCGCGACTGGTTGCTCCACATGCATGGACAAGGCGCTCGTCGTTGAAATCATTCCTGCTAAACCGATGGTAAATTTTGAGCTAGGGAAAAAGGTGTTCTTACTCCTATCGCCCCCCCCCCCCCCCCATGAACCATGGACCTTGCCGTTGGTGGGGAGGCTTGCGTGCCTCAGCGATACAGATGGCCGTACCGTAGGTGCAACCACAACGGAGGGGTATCTGTTGAGAGGCCAGACAAACGTGTGGTTCCTGAAGAGGGGCAGCAGCCTTTTCAGTAGTTGCAGGGGCAACAGTCTGGATGATTGACTCATCTGGCCTTGTAACATTAACCAAAACCGCCTTGCTGTGCTCATACTGCGAACGGCTGAAAGAAAGGGGAAACTACAGCCGTAATTTTTCCCGAGGATATGCAGCTTTACTGTATGATTAAATGATGATGGCGTCCTCTTGGGTAAAATATCCCGGAGGTAAAAGAGTCCCCCATTCGGATCTCCGGGTGGGGACTACTCAAGAAGACGGGGTTATAAATACAAGATCAAATAGGAGTAATGCAGGAGTCGGTTTAATAATGAATAAAAAAATAGGAGTGCGGGTAAGTTACTATAAACAGCATAGTGAACGCATTATTGTGGCCAAGATAGACACGAAGCCCACACCTACTACGGTAGTACAAGTTTATATGCCAACTAGCTCTGCAGATGACGAAGAAATTGAAGAAATGTATGATGAAATATAAGAAATTATTCAGATAGTGAAGAGAGATGAAAATTTAATAGTCATGGGTGACTGGAATTCGGTAGTAGGAAAAGGAAGAGAAGGAAACGTAGTAGGTGAATATGGATTGGGGCTAAGAAATGAAAGAGGAAGCCGCCTGATAGAATTTTGCACAGAGCACAACTTAATCATAGCTAACACTTGGTTCAAGAATCATGAAAGAAAGTTGTATACATGGAAGAAGCCTGGAGATACTGACAGATTTCAGATAGATTACATAATGGTAAGACAGAGATTTAGGAACCAGGTTTTAAATTGTAAGACATTTCCAGGGGCAGATGTGGGCTCTGACCACAATCTATTGGTTATGAACTGTAGATTAAAACTGAAGAAACTGCAAAAAGGTGGGAATTTAAGGAGATGGGACCTGGATAAACGGACTAAACCAGAGGTTGTACAGAGTTTCACGGTGAGCATAAGGGAACAATTGACAGGAATGGGGGAAAGAAATACAGCAGAAGAAGAATGGGTAGCTCTCAGGGATGAAGTAGTGGAGGCAGCAGAGGATCAAGTAGGTAAAAATACGAGGGCTAGTAGAAATCCTTGGGTAACACAAGAAATATTGAATTTAATTGATGAAAGGAGAAAATATAAAAATGCAGTAAATGAAGCAGGCAAAAAGGAATACAAACGTCTGAAAAATGAGATCGACAGGAAGTACGAAATGGCTAAGCAGGGATGGCTAGAGGACAAATGTAAGGATGTTGAGGCTTATCTCACTAGTGGTAAGATAGGTACTGCCTACAGGAAAATTAAAGAGACCTTTGGAGAAAAGAGAACCACTTGTATGAACATTAATAGCTCAGATGGAAACTCAGTTCTAAGCAAACAAGGGAAAGCAGAAAGGTGGAGGGAGTATATAGAGGGTCTATACAAGGGCAATGTACTTGAGGACAATATTATGGAAATGGAAGAGGATGTAGATGAAGATCAAATGGGAGATACGATACTGCGTGAAGAGTTTGTCAGAGCACTGAAAGACCTGAGTCGAAACAAGGCCCCGGGAGTAGACAATATTGCATTAGAACTACTGATGGCCTTGGGAGAGCCAGTCATGACTAAACTCTACCATCTGGTGAGCAAGATGTATGAGACAGGCGAAATACCCTCAGACTTCAAGAAGAATATAATAATTCCAATCCCAAAGAAAGCAGGTGCTAACAGATGTGAAAATTACCGAACTATCAGTTTAATAAATCACGACTGCAAAATACTAACGCGAATTCTTTACAGACGAATGGAAAACCTGGTACAAGCCGACCTCGGGGAAGACCAGTTTGGATTCCGTAGAAATACTGGAAGACGTGAGGCAATACTGACCCTACGACTTATCTTAGAAGATAGATTATGGAAAGGCAAACCTACATTTCTAGCATTTGTAGACTTAGAGAAAGCTTTTGACAATGTTGACTGGAATACTCTCTTTCAAATTCTGAAATTGGCAGGGGTAAAATACAGGGAGCGAAAGGCTATTTACAATTTGTACAGAAATCAGACGGCAGTTACACGAGTCGAGGGACATGAAAGGGAGGCAGTGGTTGGGAAGGGAGTGAGACAGGGTTGTAGCCCTTCCCCGATGTTATTCAATCTGTATATTGAGCAAGCAGTGAAGGAAACAAAAGAAAAATTCGGAGTAGGTATTAAAATCCATGGAGAAGAAATAAAAACTTTAAGGTTCGCCGATGACATTGTAATTCTGTCAGAGACAGCAAAGGACTTGGAAGAGCAGATGAGCGGAATGGACAGTGTCATGAAAGGAGGGTATAAGATGAACATCAACAAAAGCAAAACGAGGATAATGGAATGTAGTCGAATTGAGTCGGGTGATGCTGAGGGAATTAGATTAGGAAATGAGATTCTTAAAGGGTTAAAGGAGTTTTGCTATTTGGGGAGCAAAATAACTGATGATGGTCGAGGTAGAGAAGATATAAAATGTAGACTGGCAATGGCAAGGAAAGTGCTTCTGAAGAAGAGAAATTTATTAACATCGAGTATAGATTTAAGTGTCAGGAAGTCGTTTCTGAAAGTATTTGTATGGAGCGTAGCCATGTATGGAAGTGAAATATGGACGATAACTAGTTTGGACAAGAAGAGAATAGAAGCTTTCGAAATATGGTGCTACAGAAGAATGCTGAAGATTAGATGGGTAGATCATATAACTAATGAGGAGGCATTGAATAGGATTGGGGAGAAGAGACGTTTGTGGCACAACTTGACCAGAAGAAGGGATCGGTTGGTAGGACATGTTCTGAGGCATCAAGGGATCACCAATTTAGTATTGGAGGGCAGCGTGGAGGGTAAAAATCGTAGAGGGAGATCAAGGGATGAATACACTAAACAGATTCAGAAGGATGTAGGTTGCAGTAGGTACTGGGAGATGAAGAAGCTTGCACAGGATAGAGTAGCATGGAGAGCTGCACCAAACCAGTCTCGGGACTGAAGACTACAACAACAACAACAACTGTTATGATGTTACACGTGTATGGTGTCAACTGAAGTTAAGGACTGCGCTTCATTTTATGAATAAATGTCCCATTCAGAATCAACTTAGTTCGTTAAGTTCTTCTCCAAGCTACACACAAGCACGCTATGCCATTTGCTGTCGTCTTTAACCTCACGCACCCTGTCGGAGAAAGATTCTTGGAAGCGTTTAATAAAGTTCTATCCCTGGCCGGTCGATCTGAAGTTGTGTAGTTAGATACCCGTTGCGCGTTTTTTTTGGTGATAATACCTGCGGCTAAACTCAGTTAATATTTCTCGAACTTCAGACGCCTTGGCATCCAGAGGAAGTCAGAGAATGATAAGCGCAGTTTTGTTCAGTAGGCAGCTCGCGGCTAGGAAAATGTGCGTATTACATTGCAAAAGTACATTCCACGAAAGAACCTATTACCGTTTTCGCAAAGTAATAAACAGGGAGCGCCTTTTAATAGCATGGCCACATTCTGGAACATCTGACAGCACACTGTTAACATCAGTTTTGCAGAGGGCATGGGGTGTCAATTAAACGATACTCTTCAAAAACTCACTTTGCTGTATATGTTTATCATATAACTTAAGTACCCGTACACCCGAGTGACCTGAGAGCCTCTTTGCCATCAAAATCGGAAAATAACTGACATGAATGATACAAACTGTTCACGGATGGTTCCAGACTGTATGGCTCTGCCAGAACCGCATTTTTTGATGACCAACCAGGGTGAGGACGACCCTCCTTGATGCCAACAGAAGCGTGGATATTAACAGCGGGGGTGTGTGTCATTAATCATGCTATTCTTTACACAGTCGACAAAATTCTAATATGCACTCACTCGACAAGTGCTCTGCACATACGCAGCCGAAGGGAAACCTGTATATTCCTTGGAAGACGATGTTCCGAGATGTCTCCGTCAAGCAGAGGAACTGCGTCAGCTGTCTCATCTACAACGGATCCCAAGAAATGTTGGTATTGCGGGGAACGAACCTGCAGACCAGCTAGTGGAATTGGTGCAGCATCTACGTCCCACCGATAAACCCCTACCATACTGTGATTTTCGTAGTAGATTCTCCAGCCAAGCAAAGACAGAATTGACAGTATTAATAGACACACACTCTAACATCAAAGGCACATATTATTGGCCACTTAGTTTCTCAACTCGGCGCTTACACGAATATAAATTCTTACTATTGACAGACTAAGAGCGGATGACATAAATACAAACAAAATGTGGCATTTTTTAAAAACAGTTCTCTCTCCAAGCTGTGGTTTCTGCCTCACTGAAGATTATTTATCTCTTATAGTAACTGTTTGTAGTTCCATGAACAGGTTTATTGCCAAATGTATTTGCCATATTATGAACGTTTCTGAAGGATAGCGTTAAATTTGAGGATGGTTTATCGTGCTCTCTATATATACATACTATGTGATCAAAAGTATCCGGACACCTGTTTGAAAAGGACTTACAAGTTTGTGGCGCCCTCCATCGGTAATGCTGGACTTTAGTGTGGTACTGGCCCACCCTTAGCCCTGATGACAGCTTCCACTCTCGCAGGTATACATTCAGTCAGGTGCTGGAAGGTTTCTTGGGGAATGGCAGCCCATGCTTCACGGAGTGCTGCAGTGAGGAGAGATGTCGATGTCGGTCGGTGAGACATGGCACGAAGTTGGCGTTCCAAAACATCCAAACTTTTTCCATAGGATTCAGGTCAGGACTCTACAAAGGCCAGTCCATTACAGGGATGTTATTGTCATGTAGCCACTCCGCTACAGGCTGTGCATTATGGACACGTGCTCGATCGTTTTGAAAGATGCAATCGCCATCTCCGAACTGCTCTTAAACAGTGGGAAGCAAGAAAAAGCTTAAAACATCAATGTAGGCCTGTGCTGTGATAGTGCCACGGGAAACACCAAGGGGTGCAAGCCTCCACCATGAAAAACCCGATGATCACACCATAAACACCACCGCCTTCGAATTCTACTGTAGCACTACACACGCTGGCAGATGACGTTCACCTGGCATTCTCCATAGCCACACCCTGCCATCGTATCGCCACATCGTCTACCGTTATTCGTCACTCCCCACAACGTTTTTCCACTGTTCAGTCGTCCAATGTTTACGTTCCTTACGCAATGCGAGGCGTCCTTTGGCATTTAACGGTTTAACGTGTGGCTTATGAGCAACCGCCCGACCGCGAAATCCAAGTTTTCTCATCTCCCACCTAAATATCATAGAACTTGCAGTGGATCCTGATGCAGTTCGGAATTCCTGTGTGATGGTCTGGATAGATGTCTGCCTATTACACATCACGACCCTCTTCAACTGTCGGCGGTCTCTGTAAGTCAACAGACGAGGTCGGTGAAATGCCTGGGCGAGCAGGACAGAGCGGATTAGGTTGTGGAAAGGGGCCAAAATGAGTTCCTGTCAGTTGCACTCAACACACAAATTTTATTTATCAACACACAGTATTACAACAAGGATGCAAAACACTCAAAACTTTAATCGATCTCCTTTGATTAACTTTCGATCGGCTGAAGGCCACATTCACAATCCAAGACAAAAGGCTTAAGCAAAACTGAAATACAAGGTTCTTCTGGAGGTTTCACCCAAGAATATTTTCTAAATCTTCAATATAATCGGCTGAAGGGCTTAGCAATTTAATTTTAATGGAACTAGACTGGAGCTCGCATATTAAGCAATAAGAGCGGTTTCAGTCAAATGGCAGAGCGGCTCTAGCCCGACTTGCTGCTCCACGCCAACCGACCGACTGGACTGCTGGTCCGTCCGCAACTGCTGCTCCGTCGCGACTGCACTGCTGCTGCGTCTCCCACTCACAGACTACCCGACACACGACGACCTGGAAATACTGTCGGTAGCTCCAGAGATAGTACCACAGTGCGCTTATCGATACGCGCTGCTGCTGCCACTCATGGGCAAGTAAGGCAGGAAATTAGTGACGCCAGTAAATGGAATAAGAAAACGAGGCGGCAGTACCGTAATAAAAGATGACAAACAATAAATGGCATAAATACGTGTCGTGCACGGCTCAACCTCCCCCTTCAAACATCAGCCCGGGGGTGACATAGTAAAATGAAATTGACCGGCAGCTCCTCAACGAAAGCAAAAAACAATGGCCATGAGAAAGCCGCAAGCGAGATGCTCGCTCGCACCCGTCCATGCAGAGGAAACACGCCCACTGGCAAACGACATCCGTGCACCAGGAACAGACCGACCTAAATCCCGCAAGATGACTAATTCAGGTCTCATTGCTAGGCCAAAGGCGAAAGCGAGACACCCGCTCGAAACCAACCGGGCAGAGGAAACACATGCCGACACGCAACCCGACATCCCTGCACTGGAGAAGGTGCCGAGAAAAGTCTCAGAAGACGACAAGTTAAAGAACTATTCGTAGTTGAGAACGAAAAGAGCTATAGGAAGTAATGCATTAACTATGCCCGCAAGCTGACTGCCCCTATTTCGACAGTCTTCCAAACACAAAAAGTGTCCTCAAGGCCTCTAACAGCCTTAAACAAAATTTCAATGGCCGCGCCTGTCTCACCCACCATCGCTGGCATGACGTCAAAGGGATGAAGAACGGCAGCGCTGGACGTGTCCCTTCACTTTTCCACTTGATTATCACATCGGAAACAATGGGTCTAGGCATGTTTAAGAGTGTGTAAATCGCGCGTACAGATGTATGAGACAAGTGACCCCCAATCACCTGGTCACGTTCGAAGTCCGTGATTCTGCAGAGCGGCCCATTCTGTTCTCTCACGGTGTCTAATGACTACTGTGGTCGCTGATATGGAGCTCCTGGCTGTAGGTGGCAGCACAATACACCTAATATGAAAATCGTATATTTTTGGCGGTGTTCGGAAACTTTTTATCACATAGGGTGAGTCACTAACTATTGCCACGTATAATAACTACGAAAGTATGATTGTAGGTGACACGTTTGTCAGATAAATGTTGCAGTGGACAACGGAGGCCCTAATATGACGTTGGTTTTTTGTTGCTAGGTAGGGTCGCGTCAGAGATGTGATTTTTTAAATCGGATGCTATAGTTTGGTTCTTATTCTCTGATAGCGGCTATCGAGACTAGTCCAATGATGTCCAATTGAAGGTCAATGAAGGCCATAAAGGTGGCATGAACGTCCATTTACAGAAGGTGTTCGAAGTGATGACCATTAGTATCAATGCAGTGCTGCAATCTTCTTATCATGGATTGAGTAGTAAAGTGGTATTCCTTATCACTTGGGCACTTATCGAATCATATATATAATTAGATGTTATGTTAAAATTTTGTGCCTTCTATCGAAATGCCGCAGTCAGACTAACGTAGTTTGTAGACCAAACAGCACATTCAAATATATTTTATTTTAGCTGCCAAACCCGGCATTGTCTGGGTGTTCATTTCGCCAGTTTCCTATTACAAACGAGACCTCGTATGCACTCCTGCGGCAGAGTCGGTGATAGATGATTCCGAACAATTTCTGTGCGCTGAGCGCAGCTGCTTCGCGTGCCTACAATACGATTTAGTAAACGCCTGTGTGGCAGCACCTCTTCCTAGCCCTATAGACGGGACGGCTGCTGTTTTCGCCTACAGCCGTTAGCGCTTCGCAGCTGAAAGCCATCAAAAGCGCGGCCCGGGTCGAGGATTTCTTTAAGCTGATTGGACTGTAGAAATGTCTCAGTACTAAAGAAGAAATGCACTAAAACTTCATGCAGGATGTGGCATTTTTTCGCGTATCTCAGTGTTATGAAGTCTCTCGGTCTTTGTGTCAGACAGTGATTTAATTTTGTAGGTACATTCTGCGGCATATATGGAAACTGTCTGCAAAATGTGTTGTGAATAGAGCTGGTATCACAGAAGTAATCACGTAACGCGGCAGATTTTGACGCATTTCATTGTTTACGATGTCATATCTTCTAGGTACGATAGGTATGTGTTTCTTACCCACTCAGCGATTTTTGTCGGAGAGTGAGAGATGTGTGTACCAAACACCGTTGAAATCAGTCCAGTGATTTTGGAGATGTGGAACGTACATACGCGCACGTATTTGCACATATACATACATCCATTTTTACAATACATTAACGGAAAAAATCACAATACAAAAATATAATGTTACTTTGACTTTACATGTGGCAAGGGCCTTATCGACCATACGCCTGCTCTATGGGCCTCTTTCACTTCTGCCTGTCCAATGCGCTGTTTGTCCAGTTGCTGTTGCCGTTCATCCTAGTTGTGTCCTCTCGAATGTTATCCCGCCATCTGATTCTGGGTCTCCCTCTTCCTCTCGTCCATCTATTGTTCTGCTGAATGCCATTCTAGGTAGTCTATTCTCTGTCATTCTTGCTATATGGCCTGCCCAATTCAACCTCCTTCTCTTGAGCACTTCGACGATGTTACGGTGTTTGTACAGCCCTCTTAATTGTTCATTTCTGATTATTCTCCATTCCATGTTATTTTCGTCGTATACAGGTTCAATATTTTCCTTAGTACTTTTCTTTCAAATATTAACAGTTTTTCCTCATCTTTCTTTCTGAATATTAGTGTTTCATATCCACACATCATCACAGGTATAATGGTCGATTTATATAAGCAGATTTTGAAGTTACTGCCAAGTGATCTTTTTCTTAGAATTTTGATGAAACTAAAAAGTGTCCGTTTGCTGTTGATAAACAGGGATCTATTTCTATATCTGTTCTGTTGTTATTACTGAAAAGACTTCCTAGATACTTGAAGTGGTCAACGGTCCTGTCTTGTTTCCGAGGCTGGCGTTGAGTATCCTGACTGTTTCGTATTTTTACACGAGTGGGTTGGTAGGTCTCTGCACAGTCCCCAACCTGGAGGACCAGGAGTCTTGATTTTGGGGTACTCTACCCCTAGGAGGGTTGCCTTCACCGCGGCTGAGCGAGTCTCTCTTGCCCGTGCTAGTTTTGGTCCACCCCGGGTATTTTATTTCCCCGGTACCCTTTATATCTAGAGAGCATTCCGCTACCCGCCACCTGGAGAGGCGCCCATGGAGGACTAGCAAACCCCACATGGGAAAAAAATAATCCATATGTGCTGGATTGGAGAGAGATGTGGTGACCGAGCAGACCACCTCTGCCAGCAGTCATGTACAGTGACTACATTCCTGCCTGTACTCCGTTCATCATAAGAACAAACCTCGTACACTCGTGTTGTTCCGCCCTTGGAAGTAGATCCAACTTATGTATCAGAAATCTTATTACTACGTCACTGTGTATGAAACGTTAATATATTCTGATGTATTAACAGCCATCAAGGTTTTTGAATCGTACTTTAGCTACGTAATTTTTATTTCAAAAATATTGTACAGTCACAGTCTCAGTAATGGACTTATACGCTGCTTGTGCTGTAATTGTCTCGCTGTTCATACGGACCCATATTTTTTTTTGTTCCGTTTGAATACCTAAATCATTTAAATACGAAATTCATCAAATATACGGTAATTTATATTTAACCATCGTTTATCAAGGAAAATGCGCGTCTTCCAGTTTCCAGCAACATATCACACGCGAAATTCTGGTTTTTATTGAAAATACAAATTATTAATTATCAATCTCTTATGAAAGATTGTTGAAGTTAAGAAATCATTATAAAAATAAATTGTTTGGAGAAGAATGAAAAATCAGTCTTTGTGTGAACGTGCCCATCGTTTTGTAGCTCAGGCGTGATCTCACGCGTGCCACAGTGATAAGCATCGTACAAACATAGAAAACTAATTTTCGCGGCGTCGAGCACGTTGTGCACATGCTGCATTTTTACAGTTGCCAGCTTAACCCTGCTGTCTGAAGCCAACAGAACTGATCTGGAGCCAAGTTAAGGGATTTGTCGCCAAACGTGCTGGAGCTAATGCACAAGGCTTTGCGACACGTCACTGACGAACGATGGCGAAATGCAGAAATGGAGAGAAGTCTTCCGAAGTAAGAGTGATTTCAGGTGTGTCCCAGGGGAGTGTCGTAGGACCGTTGCTATTCACAATATACATAAATGACCTTGAGGATGACATCGGAAGTTCTCTGAGGCTTTTTGCGGATGATGCTGTGGTATATCGAGAGGTTGTAACAATGGAAAATTGTACTGAAATACAGGAGGATCTGCAGCGAATTGACGCATGGTGCAGGGAATGGCAAGTGTAATGTGCTGCGAATACATACAAAGAAAGATCCCTTATCATTTAGCTACAATATACCAGGTCAGCAACTGGAAGCAGTTAATTCCATAAATTATCTGGGAGTACGCATTAGGAGTGATTTAAAATGGAATGATCATATAAAGTAGATCGTCGGTAAGGCAGATGCCAGACTGACATTCATTGGAAGAACCCTAAGGAAATGAAATCCGAAAACAAAGGAAGTAGGTTACAGTACACTTCTTCGCCCACTGCTTGAATATTGCTCACCAGTGTGGGATTCGTACCAAATAGGGTTGATAGATAGAGAAGATCCGACGGAGAGCAGCGCGCTTCGTTACGGGATCATTTAGTAATCGCGAAAGCGTTACGGAGATGATAGATAAACTCCAGCGGAAGACTTTGCAGGAGAGACGCTGAGTACCTCGGTACGGGCATTTGTTGAAGTTTCGAGAACATACCTTCACCGAGGAGTTAAGCAGTGCTCCCTCCTACGTATATTTCGCGAACAGACCATGAGCTTAAAATCAGAGAGATTAGAGCCCACACACAGGCATACCGGCAATCTTCCTTTCCACGGACAATACGAGAGTGGAATAGAAGGGAGAACCGACAGAAGTACTCAAAGTACCCTCCGCCACACACCGTCAGGTGGCTAGCGGAGTATGGATGTAGATGTAGATGTAGCCCGTCATAAAAGAAGGGAGGAAATGTGGACTTTTTGGTGGCTTTGGTTTCTGTTACTGATTGCCTCACTATCAACGTCGTTGTTGTTGTTGTTGTTGTTGTTGTTGTGGTCTTCAGTCCTGAGACTGGTTTGATGCAGCTCTCCATGCTACTCTATCCTGTGCAAGCTTCTTCATCTCCCAGTACCTACTGCAACCTACATCCTTCTGAATCTGCTTAGTGTATTAATCTCTTGGTCTCCCCCTACGATTTTTATCCTCCACGCTGCCCTCCAATACTAAATTGGTGATCCCTTGATGCCTCAGAACATGTCCTACCAACCGATCCCTTCTTCTGGTCAAGTTGTGCCACAAACTCCTCTTCTCCCCAATTATATTCAGTACCTCCTCATTAGATATGTGATCTACCCATCTAATCTTCAGCATTCTTCTGTAGCACCACATTTCGAAAGCTTCTATTCTCTTCTTGTCCAAACTATTTACCGTCCATGTTTCACTTCCATACATGGCTACACTCCATACAAATACTTTTAGAAATGACTTCCTGACACTTAAATCTATTCTCGATGTTAACAAATTTCTCTTCTTCAGAAACGCTTTCCTTGCCATTGCCAGTCTACATTTTATATCCTCTCTACTTCGACCATCATCAGTTATTTTGCTCCCCAAATAGCAAAACTCCTTTACTACTTCAAGTGTCTCATTTCCTAATCTAATACCCTCAACATCACCCGACTTAATTCGACTACATTCCATTATCCTCGTTTTGCTTTTGTTGATGTTCATCTTCTATCCTCCCTTCAAGACACCATCCATTCCGTTCAACTGCTCTTCCAAGTCCTTTGCTGTCTCTGACAGAATTACAATGCCATCGGCGAACCTCAAAGTTTTTATTTCTTCTCCATGGATTTTAATACCTACTGCGAATTTTTCTTTTGTTTACTTTACTGCTTGCTCAATATACAGATTGAATAACATCGGGGAGAGGCTACAACCCTGTCTTACTCCCTTCCCAACCACTGCTTCCCTTTCATGTCCCTCTTATAACTGCCATCTGGTTTGTGTACAAATTGTAAATAGCCTTTCGCTCCCTGTATTTTACCCCTGCCACCTTTAGAATTTGAAAGAGAGTATTCCAGTCAACATTGTCAAAAGCTTTCTCTAAGTCTACAAATGCTAGAAACGTAGGTTTGCCTTTCCTTAATCTTTCTTCTAAGATAAGTCGTAAGGTCAGTATTGCCTCACGTGTTCCAGTATTTCTACGGAATCCAAACTGATCTTTCCCGAGGTCGGCTTCTACTAGTTTTTCCATTCGTCTGTAAAGAATAGCAGTACTGAAATGTATTTTTCGGAGTCCTGTATGGAAGGAGTTCAGAGATTACCACACTGTTGTGGGTTGGCAGGAGAGCCAACACCAGGTTACAAGAGGAAGCCGAAAGGCACGCGTTTTAGCTCACGCAGGCTGGCGTGAGGTCTGGAACAGGACAAGGAAATTAGAATTTAGAAAAACGGACGTAGCTGGTGGAATACTTAACTTTAATCCATTAATGGTGAATGCCGGTCTGACGGTACATGAATGACAAGATCAATAGCCTAGCCTTGCTAGGTCGTAGCAAATGACGTAGCTGAAGGCTATGCTAACTATCGTCTCGGCAAATGAGAGCGTAATTTGTCAGTGAACCATCGCTAGCAAAGTAGGCTGTCTAACTGGGGCGAGTGCTAGTAAGTCTCTCTAGACCTGCCGTGTGGCGGCGCTCGGTCTGCAATCACTGATAGTGGCGACACGCGGGTCCGACGTATACTAACAGACCGCGGCCGATTGAAAGGCTACCACCTAGCAAGTGTGGTGTCCGGCAGTGACACCGCACACACGACTCACTGTAATACCTTCAGTGGCTTCAATATGTAACAACGTGGTAAAATCCTATCAGTGCGCTTTTGAGTCACACAGAGCTCGTGCAGAAAAAATACCATCGTTAAAGCCAGGAATTATCAGTCTTGTTTTTGATTACAATACTATGTTAGCTAAGATCGAGAGCGTGTTGTTTTCCGTGAGATCGCCTAAGAAGCGTATCGCCTAAGTTTTGCCATATATTATGTCCTCCTGTTTCAAAATTAAATGACTTTTGCGTCTTTACTGCGACTGTTCACATCACTGCAGGTAAGTTGGATCACTTGCCTGTGCAAGTTAAATACGCCGGTAAAGCTGTTGCCCCGTATTATCGCCGAGTCGCTGTGCGCGCATCGCAGCTTGGCTTCTGCTCCACGTGAAGAGAAATCCAATGAGGTTCCAGCAAACGCGTAATGTCACATCAGGTTTTTTCTTATGATTTTTCCGTAGTGTCCAGCTTCTCGTCGCCCTGTTACACGATCTCGTTCAAACACAGTGAGGTGCTGTGCTGATAATGGCGCCTTTATCGCCTTAAAAGCATTCTGACATCAACCAACCGTCTAGAACCTGTTATAAGGGGCCACAGCAGAAGATGGCCACGGAAAGGTACGTCTTAGCAGAGGCAGCAAGCTTAATACTTGCTCCTGAGAACAGCAACTTCTGTAGGTTGGAGTGCTGTTACAGCAGTCTCCAGGGCTGAGGGTGGGTCCAAATGACGTAAAACACGGTTGTTGCTGGCCATAATAGGAGTGGCTGCAACGTTTAGCTTTCAACAAACTTGGAGTTTGTCAATGTAAAATCCGGAGGCATCCCTGCCTACCGAGGAGGAGTGGGGGAGGAATCTAATTATGGTTCGCTAGAGGCTTCGACTGGTCGAAGCTTGTTAAGTGACAGAAATACTGTGCCACCACGATTCTTTAAAAGCCCATGGTTTTGTGCTGCTCTCAAGTTTGCTGCTAATGTTCGCTACTTCTGTTAGTACCTAACCTCATGGCTACACACACTGACTTCTGTTGTGCGACCAATTGCCTCCTTTGCTTTTTTTAATGTTTAGAATTAGCCTTGAGTGTAGCACTTTGTCTGACCGCATATAAATAGTGTTAATCAGACCTCTGAATTTCACGAGTGTCGCGCTGCAAGCATGCTGGCGTGTCCCAGAATCCGCATCTCTCGCAGGTGCCCTGTGACAGAGTGTCTGGCGCTGATGCGTGTCATCAGCCTGCCTTCCCTGGGAATCTGTCATTATGCATTTTCTGACCACCGCTCATAAATCGCAGACTGACCCCAAACCTCCTGTCCTTCTTTCCACTGTGCTGTATCAGTACGCTACAGGGTGTAGAATCAGACAAGTCGCTGGTCAATGTTTGTTTTTCTCAGTAGAGAATGGAGGCATAGACGTTATAAGGAGTGTGCCTGAACTCTCCATTACATTGATTGAATTTACACTGAGTATCGAAAACAATGTAGCCAACTTAAGGCTATTATTTGCATTGTGTAAGATTCCTCGTTTCTCTATGAAAATGAATAAGCACTCAGTATCGATAGTAACAATCTGAGGGCGAAAAGCGAGAGCGCGATTCTAACCGTTGTGAGACGAGGTCTGTCCGCGAGAATAAAATTTCAGTAGTGCTGGCAGAAAGCTCGGAGACGGAAAACGTGTCACGCTGCCCTCACGTCGGTGATGGCAGATCTGCCACGGTCAAGGCCTGATTTCATTTATATGGCCAGGAGGGATTTAAATGGCTTCGATGCGCTTGAAGATGGAATTCAAGGTAAAATTCGCAATCATAGGGCAAAGCACAATTGCAGCGTTAGGCTCGTGATTTGCAGTCCGAATTTTCAATAATTCCGTATTTTGATTGTCGGTTAAAGAAGCCTCCTTATCCCCCAAATAATAACAATTATTCTCCACATCTAATTCATAAATATGCTGTTATGAAATCCCTTCTTACAAATTATTTCGTAGTTAACAGGATCAAAGCAAACTACTTTTTATTAATTTCATTCTTATTAAACAATAAGCTTTAGCCGCTGCTGCCTCATGCTGCTGCGAATTGCTGTAAACCGCTTGGAAAAATGCAGTCATATTAAGAGGTGAGTGCAAAATTAGGGCCAAAAAAGGGACAGTGCTCTAATCCAGTAAATTCCGTTGCGCAGCCAGATACTGTATCACATGTAAATTGTTATTGAAATACGCAGTCAGATAGCTTATCCAGATGTTAGTTTTAAGTTTTTCATGTAACGATCTGTTGAGGGCTTAAATGACAGTGAAACTGACACTCATACAACAGACACACAGTGTTATGCAGCTTAGATTCTCACTACTGATGGCTCACGGTGCTTACCGAATGCATTTACACAGACGATCGTAGGCTTTATCTGTTGTGGGTACGTTAGAACGTCCAGTGGAGGCTCGTCCAAACTGTGCCCCTGGGGCGCCAACGCCCGCGATCGCCCGCGGCCAGCGCCCCGGGCGAATTCGTTTGTTGTCGCAGTGGCCGAGCCGTGTCGCTTAGCTGGCCGTGCGGACCGCCCGACCGCCCCCCGCGCCGCGCCGCGCCGCGCCATGCCACTGTCACCATGCTTCGTAAGGACGACGGACCGCCACGCCAGCAGCAGTCAAAAGAAACACAAAGCCGTTAGTCAACAGACGTAAGGCTACAGTGGATCGAGATGGATGGTCAACAGCAGCAGACAAAAAGAAAGAGGAACGGCGCGTCCGCACTATTTAAACCCGAGTGGAAATTAATTTCCTTTGTACTGCTGTCGAAAATAAAAAAAAATGGTTCAAATGGCTCTGAGCACTATGGGACTTAACATCTGAGGTCATCAGTCCTCTAGAGCTTAGAACTACTTAAACCTAACTAACCTAAGGACATCACACACATCCATGGCTGAGGAACAGGATTCGAACCTGCGACCGCAGCGTGTCGAAAATCATGCCAAATGTTTAGTATGTCATCGGAACCTCGTGTATTTAAAAAAGGACTCGATTGAACGGCATTTTAATACCTGTCACAAATATCAGTTCGAAAATTTGTCGCAAGAGGAACGCCAGTCAAAGCTTGAAGAACTTAAAGAAAATTTCAAGCAGCATTACAGCGAAGTAAGTGTTTCCTATCGTATGACTTTTTATTAATTATAAAGATGATAAATAAAACTATATTTTATAATCTGATATGTCACTTAGCAATGTGCCAGTTATCGAATATCAGATTGTCAGCAACAAGGCACATTTCTTTTCGGTTAATTTTTATATTTGGGCTGCATTAAATCGCGTCACACAGACATAAGAAAAAGTTTCATGTGCGTCATTTTTTGCTACTTTCTGAAAAGCCGTCACAAACGCTCTCTCTAGCAGCAAAGTGTCGTTAAGAGTCATTCTTTGTTTTTGTATATTTATGTTTTTATGGGTGGGAAAACATATGTTGTAGTTTGATCTATGTTTCCAATTAATTAAAACGCATATATTTCAGTAGATACAAATTTGTTTTGCGACCACATTTCGCTGTCCTTGCTAGCGTCTAAGACTGCTTTTCAGAGGAACTTGGGGAAAACGAACCTAAAACCAATCTTTTTTAGCTAGTTCTTTATTTGAATTTCAATGAATGAAACAATTAATTGTTAAAATTAAAAAAGTGTTTTAAAAAACAGGATTGTATAAAATTAATTGTATGTTTTTTTTGCCGTGGTAGGAGCAGGAAACAGGTGGGCCAAGTTTGCGCGCAAATTACAAATGCTCGCTGCGGATTGCGAAAGCAGGGAAACCCTTTGCGGCTGGGAATCTCATCAAGGATTGCCTGGTCGACTCGGCGGCTTGTATTTGTCATGCAGACCTTACAGAAAAATTTGAAAAAATAGCTCTTTCGCCTCAAACCGTTGCTCACCGAGTCGAAGATATGGCCTTAGATATCGAGCAGCAATTAATGGAGAGAGCGGCAAACTTCATTTCACTTTCTATCGCTCTTGACGAGTCCGCGGCCTTTGCGGATATACCTCAGCTCATCATGTTCATTCGAAGTGTCGATGACAATCTGCGTGTCACAGAAGAATTCCTCGACCTTATACCATTAAAGGGCACAACCACGGGTTTGGATATTTTTCTAGCCGTCCAAAACGTGTTAGATTCAATGAGTTTAAGATGGGAACGCCTGACCAGTGCAACAGGGGATGGAGCCCCTGCGCTACGAGGGTTACACACTGGATTTCTGGGTTACGTGAGGTCAAAAATGGCTGAATCGGCCGTTCCTTATTCGCGACAGTCCATTGTCTGATACACCAGGAGGCACGTTGTTCGAAGATTGTCAACATAAAAAATGTTATGGACACAGTTCTTAGAACTGCTAATTATCTTCGATCGCATGGACTCAGACATCGCCAATTTAACGAATTTCTGGCTGATATCGAAGATGAATACCCGGACATCCTCTATCACACCGATGTAAGATGGCTGAGCAGAGGAAAGGTGCTTCATCGGTTTTTCTCCTTGAGGGGTGTAATAAATAACTTTTAGAAAATGAAAGGACCTCCAGAAGAATTACTTTGTGATCCTAAGTGGGTGGCGAATTTGTCTTTTTTGAGTGACCTTACTGGTCATTTAAATACTTTGAACATTTCACTCCAAGGCGAAGATCACTGTGTTGTTGATCTAGCGCAGACGATTCAAGCATAAAAAAAACTTATTTTGTGGGAAAAATAGCTGCGCTAGAAGAGTTGTGGACACTTAACTGCACTAGACAGTGTTAAAGAAGATGTGGATTTTTCAGATTATGTTCAAATCATTTGCGAATTACAAGGACAGTTCGAAAACACAGATAAGTGAGCTTCAACCGGCCTTTTATATATTTGTTGACCCGTTTTTCCTTCGGGCAGAGACGTCTCATAAGTGCTTCAACTAGAGCTGATTGACCTGCAGTGTGATATCCGCCTGAAGGCCGGCTTTCTTATGAGTAAAACTTTGGGTGACTTTTACAGCTGTCTTCCACGAGTGAAATATCCTGTTTGGCACAAGCACGCGGCCAAAGTTCTCTCAATGTTTGGTTTCACGTATATTTGTGAGCACTTTTTCTCTCTTTTAAAGCTTGCTTAAACTAAGAACCATTCATTACTTGGAGATAAAAATTTGACTAATTCTTTGAGGTTAGCAGTCTCATGGAATATTGTACCAAACCTAGGCAAAATCGTTTCCTCGAAAAAGAAACGTGTAAAATGTTAATTGTTCAAAAAATGGTTCAAATGGGTCTGAGCACTATGGGACTCAACATCTTAGGTCATAAGTCCCCTAGAGCTTAGAACTACTTAAACCTAACTAACCTAAGGACATCACACACACCCATGCCCGAGGCAGGATTCGAACCTGCGACCGTAGCAGTCCCGCGGTTCCGGACTGCAGCGCCAGAACCGCTAGACCACCGCGGCCGGCAAATGTTAATTGTCTTCTTTAACAGTGTTGACAGAACTAACGAACTTTATAACCTTAATTCTATTTTTAATAAGTTTTCAAACTTGGTCATTTAAAATAATTATGTACGTTCAAAACAGCAAACTAAGGTTCAGATTTGTAAACTCTGAAAAGGGATACAAAAAGCTGTAGCACGAAGTAAAAAAAAAATTTACTTGTAAGTATTAACAGTAAGAATGAGACACTATATCCCTTACATAAAATATTTCTAAAATAGAATATTTTGTTTACGTTTGATCTGACCGCGGGACAGTCCAGCGCAGAGCAGTGCTGCGCGGCCTCACTCTCCCCGCAGTCCTCTCTCTTTGTCTCTTTCCCTCTGTCTCCCATGCCGACACTAGCGACTGCACTGTCTAGTGCCCGCGGGGCGCGGGTGCGCAATTCTTGGATGAGCCTGCTCTAGTGCATGGCAGCACGCCACTTAGAAGAGTACCAGGGTGTATACAGTTACGCATCCCCTCCCCATTCCTCGGCCGTAAACAACGACGGTGCTACCACCGTGTTTAGGTGCTAGGTGCCGACGCTGGTACGCGACGCATCACCGAAGTGAAGCCAAGGCATGGCGCGACCGGTATAAATTACTGCGCTTTGCGCTGTTGACTGCAAAGTCTTCGCGTTTCTGGTGAAGGGGAGGAGCGGGCAGTGGCGTGAAGTTCCTGGCTTTGCTCCCATGTCCCGGATTGAATTCCAAACCTCTTCGCAATGTCTCGTGAAGTGAGGACATGGCGACACTGCTTACGTTGATCCCGCCGTCGGGCGGGGACGTTAGGCTCGGCTGCCGTGTTAGTCGAGCGGGGTGGACTGTGGCTGGCGGTGGGCGGCACCTCTTGAAGCGAGGTTGTGAAACGGGCCGACTTGGAGCAGGAGAGGCACCACAGGACATTTTAATTTACACTGTCTATACTTTTGCAAATAAATTCATAAAACTTTGTCAGCATGACCAGGAAGGATTCAGGATTCACGCTCATAGCAGTGGAAGTTCAAAAACACGAAAAAAATAATATTTTTTAAATGTGAAATTTCATGATTTTTTCACTTACTGTTGGCTGCATTTGTTGCTATAGGTGCACTTTTGTTCATAAGTAAGAGAGATTCTTCGATAAATTTTGCACAGCATACAAACCATACTTACAGGTGTATGAAACTCTACAATTTCCCAAATCTGTTAAAAACTGTGGTAAAAATTGAGATAATTAACTATAAAATTCGAGTTTTCTCTAAACACGAAGTTTAAAACGTAACAGCCCATTTATTTTTCCACATACTAAATAAACTCTAGAGTTTCATACACCTGTAAGTATGGTTTGTAAGCTGTGCAAAATTCATCGAAGAATCTCTCTTACTTATGAACAAAAGTGTATCTACAGCAAGAAAAGTTTTAAAAATAAAACATAGACTGACGATGCAAACACGTTTCGCAAAAGGTTTTGTGACTTAACGTGAGAGCGAAAATCGAAATTCGGGAGATAGAATCGCATAACGAACATGGATATTAGAGTGTTCACGAGAGCAACCAGAAGCGGGATTGAGATATCGGTTTACGACATACAGTTTTGGGTGCTTCACGTAAAGGTAGTGACTGCGCTCAGGTTTACAGTTTAAACCGGCATACTGGACCACCTCGCCTCCCTATGTTATGTTATGTTATGGTAAGTTAACCGAAGACCTAGAAACGACGGAGAGGCTCCGTCCCCGCCGCAGCCGCAGTGGTCTGCAACCCCACGACGACTGCCGCAGTCCACTTCAGCCCTCCGCCACCCCACACCGAACCAAGGGTTATTGTGCGGTTCGGCCCCCGGTGGACTCCCGAGGGAACGTCTCACACCAGACGAGTGTAACCCCTATGTTTGCGTGGTAGAGTAATGGTGGTGTACGCGTATGTGGAGAACTTGTTTGCGCAGCAACCGCCGACATATTGAAGCTGAGGCGGAATAAGGGGAACCAGCCCGCATTTGCCGAGGCAGATGGAAAACCGCCTAAAAACCATCCGCCGGGCGGATTCGTGCCGGGGACCGGCGCTCCTTCCCGCCTGGAGAGCAGTGCGATAGACCGCACGGCCAACCTGGCGGGCGCCTCCCCATACGGGGCGAATACTCTACACGGAAATTACTTTTAACAGTAGTGCACGAACTGGTAACTTCCGGGGGTCAAACGCGGCCCGCAGACGCGTGCGTTCAGGGACCGACGGCATCACGTTAACCGGGAATCGCCGCATCAAGGACGCACGCGGCAGCCGGCAGTCGGTAGCCTCCCTGTTCCCGCAGGGTTCGGCTCGGGGAGGGAAGGGGAGGGACGGACGCCGGGCGCCGCTGCCGCCCCCGCCGCCCCGGCAGCCAATGGGGAGCTCCGGTGGGCGGCGGCGCGGCCAATGGGCGCGGCCGGACACGCCCCGCGGTGCTGCGGGCGCCGCCGCCGTCGCCGCCGCCCCCGCCGGCAGCCCTCGGCCCGCTTCATAGCAGTTGCCCGCCCGCCACGCCTGCCATGGACCCTGCACGGTGCTCTGCTGCCTACACCCACGAGAGGCGCGGACACACTCCAGGCGGACTCTGACGCGGCGTCACATGTAAGTCGTACTTTCGCAACCCACCAAAGTGTGTTCTGTTTAGCGCTACTTCCGACACCTTTGATGCCATCCTTCATCCCTTCCCGCTGCTGTGGCCTTCGGTCGGAGGCTCATTTGATGCAGCTGCCACGCTTGTCCGTCCTGTGCAAGCCTCTTCATCTGCGCATAAGGACCTCGACCTGCACCCACTCGACTTGTTTACTGTATTCGAGGCGTCCTTCCCCTCCACAATTTTTACTTCACACACTTGTATAATTCCTTGAAATCCTATCAACCGATCGTGCCACAAATTCTTCATTGCGCAATCTGATCTGGCAACATCCCATTAGTTCGATCTATATCTACATCTACATGGACACTCTGCAAATCAGATTTAAGTGCCTGGCAGAGGTTTCATCGAACCACCTTCACAATTCTCTGCTATTCCAATCTCGCATAGCGCGCGGAAAGAACAAACACCTATATCTTTCCGTACGAGCTCTGATTTCTCTTATTTTATCATGGTAATCGTTTCGCCCTGTGTAGGTCGGCGCCAACAAAATGTTTTCGCATTCGGAGGAGAAAATTGGTTACTGAAATTTCGTGAGATGGTTCCGCGGCAACGAGAAACGCCTTTGTTTCTTCTATAGCAAGAATTTCAAAAGTTTCTCTTCTCTTTTCGTTCCACCTACTTCTCGTCCACTTTTCTGTTTCATACAAGGATGTACTCGAGACAAAACCTCCAGAAGATAATTACTAAATTGGTATTAGAAGTTAAAAAATTTCGCCTTCGCAGAAATGCTTTTCTTGCTGTCGCTACTCTGCATTTTACATCTCCTCTACTTTGACGAACATCAGTTATCTTACCACCCACATAGCAAAACTCATCCACTTCTTTCGCTGTCTCATTTCCTGAGCTAATTCGCTTAGCACAGCCTGATTTAATCTGACCACTTTGCACTACCCGCGTTTTACTTTCGTTAACGTCCGTCCCAGGCATCATCGATTCCGTCCAGCTATTCCTCAACATTTCCTAGTGTTGTGTGACAGAATTACAATGTCATCAGCAAACCACAAAATTTTTGTTTATTTCCCCTGAACTTCAATTGTCCTTCCAAATTTCTCGTTCACACTTTGCTCAATGTACAGACTGAAAAATACTGGCGATGACCTACAGCCCATTTCTCACTCTCTTCTCAACTACACCATCCCTTTCACGTCCTTCATCTCTTACAGATGGGGTCTGGTTGCAAACAACCTATCACTCTTTGTATTTCATCCCTGATGAAATTTCAAAGAGTGTATGCAGTGCAGTGAACATTGTCAAAAGCTTTCTCTGAATCTACAGATGCTATAAAGCGTCCCTCTCTCTCTTGTGATAATTGGTTCATTACTACATAGCTACCACATTTGCATACACACTCCGCGAGCCTCCTGACAGCATGTGAATGAGGGTACTTCCATTATAGCCTTCCTTTCCTGTTCCATCAGTTAATAGCGCGTGAGATATGATTTATCTGCGTTTCCCGTCGCGGCCATTTCATGAAACCTTTCTGGACGGAAGTAATATTTTAGTATCTGTGCCTAGGCTTCCATTTCAGCAAAATCCTTTTACATATGTGACCGTCTCGTGACGTGATGA
Source organism: Schistocerca piceifrons (assembly GCF_021461385.2). Taxonomy (NCBI): domain Eukaryota; kingdom Metazoa; phylum Arthropoda; class Insecta; order Orthoptera; family Acrididae; genus Schistocerca; species Schistocerca piceifrons. Next base: position 21,787,690 of record NC_060140.1, on the reverse strand, counting down.
AACTTCCATCGTTTCGGCTACAATGCCACGCCGCCTTCATCAGACTGCCAGTTCATGAAGGCTGCCTACGGAAATAGTGTAAAATTTTATCGTACTCCCAGAACAATCTTACCAAAAAAAGTAGTGCGTTGACTGACTTCTTCGGAAACGAATGCTTTCATAATTTTAAGAACATGCATTTCGTACCGTCTGCTAATACTCTGTGGTGAGCGTCTCCGCGAAGTTCCTGCACGCATTAAACAAACCCTGTGATGAAATACGCCACTCGTCTCTAGATCTTAGATATCTCCTCTAATAGAAATACCTGATAAGGGATCCAGAATTATTACCAGTACCCAAGAATCAGCCGACCAAGTGTATTCTAACCAACCAACTTCATAGATGAAGTATTAGATTTCCTTACGATTTCCCCAATAAATCCCCATCTACCGTTTTATTATCGAAAGCTAGTTTTTTCTTGTCGTTCTAAGTATGACACTCTCGGCTATTTTTCTAGATTGACTGGTTCCCCAAATATTTTTTTTCCAGTCCTCCCTGAATTTCTCTCTTGAGCCAATCTTTTCACCACTTACAACACACTTCTTTGATTGCTCATCTACACCTACATGAACATGGCTACTCTGCAAATCACACTTAAGTGCCTGGCAGAGGGATCATCGAACTACCTCCACACCTATTATCTATTATTCCAATCTCTAACAGAGCGCGGAAATAATGAACGCGTACATCCTTCCGTGCGAGCTCTGATTTCCCTTACTTTGTTATGATGATCATTTCTCCGTACGTAGGTCAGCGTCAACAAAATATTTTCGCGTTCGGAGGAGAAAGTTGGTGACTGGAATTTCCTGAAAGATCCCGTCGCACCGAAAAACGCCTGTTTTAACGTTGTCCATTCCAAATCCGGTATCATGTCCGAAGCACTCTTCCCGATAGAACAAAACGTGCTGCCCTTCTTTGAATTTTATCGATATACTCCGTCAGTACTATCTGGTAAGGGTCCCACACCGCGCAGCAGTACTCCAAAAGAGGAAGCAAAAGCATAATGTAGGCAGTCTCTTTAGTAGATCTGTCACATCTCCTAAGTGTTTCGCCAATAAAACGCATTCTCTGGTTCGCCTTCCCTGAGCATTTTCTGTGTTCATTCGAATTTAACTTGTTCGTAATTTTAATTCCTAGGTATTTAGTTGAATTTACGGGCTTTGGATTTGACTGATTTATTGTATAACTGAAGTTCGATGAATTCCTTTTAGCACTCATGTGGATGACACGACACTTTTCATTATTTAGGGTTAATTGCCAATTTGCGCACCATACAGATATCTTATCTAAATCATTTTGCACTACTTTTGGTCTTCTGACGACTTTACTAGACGGTAAATGACAACACGATGTGCAATACATGAGCGCTGCTGAGATTGTCCTTAAATCGTCCGTGTATATCAGCAACAGCAGAGGGCCTATAACACTGACTTGGGGAGCGCCAGAAATCACTTCTGTTTTACTCGATGACTTTCCGTCAATTCCTGTGAACAACAACCTCTGTGACAGGAAATCAGAAGAGCCAGTTGCGTAACTGAGATGATATTCCATAAGCACCGAATCTGATTACAAGGCACTTGTGAGGTAAGGTGCGAAAAACCTTTTGGAAATCTAGAAATACAGAATCAATTTGAAATCCCTTGTCGATAGCACTGAACCCTTCGTGTGAGTGGAGTTAGTCAAAGGTCCCGAGTTCGAGTAGCGGTCCGGCACACAGTTTTGATCTGCCAGGAAGTTTCATATCAGCTCACACACCGCTGCAGAGTGAAAATCTCATTCTGGAGTTAGTTTTGTTTCGCAAGAACGATGTTTTCTAAATCCGTGTTGACTATGTATCAATAGACAGTTCTCTTCGAGGTAACTGTTTATGTACAAACACAATATGTGTTCCAAAATCCTGCTGCATATCGACATTAATGACATGGGCCTATAATTTAGTGGAATACTCCTATTGCCTCTTTTGAATACCGGTGTGACCTGTGCAACTTGCCAATCTTTGGGTATGGATCGGTTGTATACGACTGTTAAGTATGGGGCTATTGCTTCAGCGTACTCTGAAAGGAAGCGAATTGGTATATAATCTGGACAGAAAGACTTGCTTCTATTGAGTGATTTAAACTGCTTCACTGCTCCGAGAACACCGACTTCTAAGTTACTCAAGTTGGCAGCTGTTCTTGATTCCAATTCTGGAATATTTACTTCGTCTTCGTTTGTGAAGGAGTTTGAGAAGACTGTACTTACTAACTCTGCATCGATAGTATTTCCATTGCTATCGCGCAGAGAAGGCATTGATTGTGTCCTGCCACTAGCATACTTAACATACGACCAGACTCTCTTTGGATTTTCTGCCAGGGTTCGAGACAAAGTTTCGTTGTGGAAAGTATTATAAGCATCTCGCATTGAAGTCCAAGCTAAATTTCGAGCTTCAGTAGAAGATCGCCTATCTTGCGGATTTTGCGTTCGTTTAAATGTGGCATGCTTTTTTCGTTGTTTCTGGAACAGTGCTATTTTTGTATGTATTGCAATCTCTGCCGCCCCTTACAGTTTTTACACACTACAGCTGCCTCTAGTAGCATGCAAGTCATTGCATGATAACACATCTGCTGTCACGCTGTTCCTTCTTCATGCCAGTGTTTTACGTATCTACGCTGAGTCTGTCGAGAACGTCCTCATTCCTTATCTTCCCACCTAATTTTAAACATCCTTGCATAGTAGCACATCTCAAACGGTTCGATTCTCTTCTTTCCCGGCTTCCCCACTATGCTGTGCTCCAAACGTACATTTTCAGAAATTTCTTAGCCAGATTAAGGACGACGGTAACGCTAGTGGACTTCTCTTCGCCAGGAATACCCCGCTCGCCTGTGCCAGCTTACTTCTTATGTCCCTCCTTTATTTGTACGTCTTGGGTGAATTTGCTTGTACGGCAACTAAATACCTTAATTTTGCGTACTTTATGATCTCCAAATTTGATGTCAAGTTTGTGACTAACCTCATTTCTTGTTATTCTTCATTACATCTTACAGTCGAACAGTTACGCACAATACGTCACACTTATTAACGTTGAGAGTCAACTGCAAGTCTTCCTCTTGCAATGAATCTGAGCCTGGTGCCTGATTTTCCTCCAACTAGTTCCATGTAACCATTCAACCAGTTACATCTACATCTACATGGATACTCTGCAAATCACATTTAAGTGCCTGGCAGAGGGTTCATCGAACCACCTTCAGAATTCTCTATTATTCCAATCTCGTATAGCGCGCGGAGAGAACGAACAACTATTTCATTTCGTACGAGATCTGATTTCTCTTATTTTATCATGGTGATCGTTTCGTCGTATGTACGTCGGTATCAACAAAATATTTTCGCATTCGGAGGAGAAAGTTGGTGAATGGAATTTTGTGAGAAGATTCCGCCGCAACGGAAAACGCCTTTGTTTTAATGATGTTCACCCCAAATGCTGTATCACATCAGTGACACTCTCTCCCTTATTTCGCGATAATACAAAACGTGCTGCCCTTCTTTGAATTTTTTCGATGTACTCCGTCAATACTTCTTGGTAAGGATCCCATACCGCGCAGCAGTATTCTAAGAGACAACGGACAAGCGTAGTGTAGGCAGTCTCCTTAGTAGATCTGTCACATTTTCTAAGTGTCTTGCCAATAAATCGCAGTCTTTGGTTGGCTTTCCCCACAGCATTTCCTATGTGTTCTTTCCAATTTAAGTTGTTCGTAATTGTAATTCCTAGGTATTTCGTTGAATTTACGGCCTTTAGATTTGACTGATTTGTCGTGTTGCCGAAGTTTAGCGGATACCTTTAAGCACTCATGTTGATGACGTCACACTTTTCGTTATTTAGGATCAATTGCCAAACCATATGCCACTACGAACGGTTACTGGTTCTGATTCCACGGATGTTACTGTTTCGAGTCATTTATCGCCAGTAATGAGATCGGCAATGAGTCTTTCCACCTAATCGTTCGCAATACGTTAGTTAAATTTATTTACACTAAGGACCATCCGCAGGTTGCTCCATGATTCGTGGCTCCTCTGCCGGTCTTGCTGCATTCTGCTGTACTCTTGTGGCGTTGCTGTCTGTGCACAGGTAACAGCATCGCCAGAGTACAGCCTCGCAGGCACTACGCCCTACCTCATTACGTGTTCTGTCAACAGCATACTCCTGTGTTCCTTTGTAATACTGCTGTAGTTTCAGCATTATAGTTTTCCCCACTACTCTTTTACGTTAACTGTTTGCAGACACGCTCTCAGCGACCTCCTTCGCGCTCTCCAGCGCTGGTGTTCCGCTCAGTTTCGACGCCGGACGTTGCAGCCTGAACAGATGAACACGAGCGTATAGTGTGAACTCTAGCCGACAGCGCCTCGTCGTAACTGGCGATACGTTCAGAAACACAGTGCTGGACACCTTAGCAGTAACGTGTCGCCTCTGTCAGTAAAATATCTGCATAGTGTCCTTCACGCACTTGCTACTGCCTTCTTGCTTAGTCGTTGAACAGTAGGACCCCAGCCCCGATTCTTTAAAGGACTGAACTCCGTTTTAAGAAACTCAAATTTTTCACGCTTTTCAGTGTTTATGGCGCGATATTACGTAAACTATATGTCGTTCAGTGATATTATTTTAGAGGAGAATTCAGTGGTATGTGTTTGAAACGTCCCCTTTGAAAAAATTATGACTTACTGTGCTGGTAAACCCCTTACGGTATTTGATTTTCAAACAGCTGAGCAAAACTGAACGTATTCAGACATTTCTTTCTTTACGTATTCTGATCATCACTAAACTGACGCAAAATAGTTTTCGCGCAACGCAATCTGACTTTCAATTATCCCTACAAAAGAATGGCTGTGACTTACAATAACCTCTACCTTTCATGAATCACTTACCTCACAAAAATCTTCGTTACTCGAACTACTGAAATACAGCGTGCGCCAATACTGCCAGCTAAATAAAAGATTCTAACTACTGAAGGCACTAACTACTGATAGGCATAGTCAGCAAATGAAAGATTTTGATAGAGAACAAACAATGTATTTCCCTTAATAGTGTTCACAAGTCATAATATATATATCAGTTCATGACATCCAGTCTTATAAATTTCGTTTTTCTAACGGACACACGTCCAGGTCGTCCGCTCTCAAACTCTGCCATCTCTCCCCACATCCACCACTGCTGGCGGCTCACCTCCAACTGCGCAACCCTACGCGCTGTTCACATCCAACTGCTCAACACTACAATAGCTAATATTCCAACAGTGCCAATCAGCCACAGACTGCACACAGCGCAGCTAGTAATTTTCATACAGAGCGGTACGTGACGTTACCAGCATAAAAACCTAAACAGCTCTCTTACATGTTGTCACCGTCTGAAAAAAGTATTGCAAAACAGAGCTGCTCGTAGTATCGAAGTAATAAATTAAAAGTCATACCTGCTGATCAAGTTTTACTGCACGAATATCTAAAAATGTACTAAGCGAAAAACTTTTTCCTTTTATTATTTTGGGTTTGGGGGAGGGGGAGGGGGTAACAGTGTGAATAATTTTCGGAAAGCTATAACCTATGACACTGTGCAAGGTTTGTTGCTAGTAACTAAGCGCTCTCATTCCCAAATACTGGAGGAAAAGAATCTGCACAGGCTGCGCACCGTGAGTTTCGCTGCAGCAGGACTAGTGCACAGTTTGAAGCTTCAATATTTGACTTATTCTGTTAAACCTTTAACTCAAGACCACACCTCTTAACGAGTATGACAGGATTTTAAAATCGGTCAGTAATTATACGAAATATTGAAAATCAAATGTTTGTTTCTCCTGGAAGCTATTAGATAGCCAACCTACAACTACGACTGTGCACCATGTATTGTTTCAGCCGTTTTGTGATGTGCAGGCGATAGGCAAAATAATATGAACAGTGGTAGTAATGGGATGATTCTGTTTGATGGTCAACAACGAACGTGAGGCACGTGTAACGCTGGACTGTGCGTATTCAGTACGGACTTAGCACGGGTGCAGGTTGTTTACGAGTAGTGCACACTTCGTATAAGCATTCAGAGGCCGAGGTCGACGTGAAATAAAAGACCTAACAGAGTTCCAGAGAGGGCAGATTGTGGGGGCCCGATTTGCTGGAACATCAGTAACCGAGACAGCCAACTTATGAATGTTCCAAGAGCAACTGTTTCGACAGTCATGACAGCCTACACAAAACATGGAAAGACATCATCGTGTAAACGTAATAATGGGCGCAAATCGAAACTAAATGACAGAGATCGTCGCACGCTAACGTGAATTGTGTCAAAACAACACAAAACTATGGCAGCTAAAATTACTGCAGAGCTCAACAGCCATCTTCGAGACCCCGTATCTATCGACATTGTCCACCGAGAACTCCATAAAGCGAATATTCATGGATGAACTGCTGTACTGAAACTATTAGTGACGACAACCAACGCAAAGAAGCGTAAAATGCGGTGTCAGGAGCATAAATCCTGGACAGCTGATCAGTGGAAACACGTCATATGGCCCACCGAGTCAATGTTTTCGTTATTTCCAACATCGGGCCGGGTTTACGTCTAGAGAACGCTAAAAGAAGCTTGCAATCCTGATTTCTTGATTCCTACAGTTAAGCATGGAGGTGGAAGTTTGATGGTGTGGGCAGCCATATCATGGTATTCTGCTGGTCCCATCATTACTCTCAAAGCCCGTGTTACAGCCAATGATTATGTGAACGTTTTAGGTGATCGGGTGCACCTCATGATTCAAATGTTGTTCCCGAACAATGATGCCATATTTCGGGACGATAGTGCACGCATTCATACAGCCAGGACAGAACAATCAGGAATGGGGAGCATGCAGCTGAACTGCAGCGTCTTCCCTGCCCAGCACAGTCCCCGGATTTGAACACTGTCGAACCCTTGTGGGGGCGGTATTGGAGGACAGACTCCGGAGCACATTTCCGCCTCCATCGTCACTACAGTAGTTAGAGGTTCTGATCGAAGAGTTGCGTAACATCCCACTGGAGACTATCAGTCATTATATGCCAGTATTCCACCAGAATCGCAACTATATTACGAGCAAATGGGGCTCCAACCCCCTATTAATAAACCATTCCCAAGTAAGTACAGGTTTTCACATTATTTTGCCTGTTCCATGTGGTCTATCAGACAGATTCCGGGTCCACACTTTCAGGAACGAATTTCTTAATTATAAGGAAATATGTAATATCAATGGCTATATCTGTACACGATTTATAATCTTTTCATAATTTGGAACACTTTATCTCACTTAAGATTACCGATGAGTTTCTATACGTTCACGGTTATTTTGTTTGAGGGAGGTATTTGCATCTATGCCTCTCATCTATTCTATAAAAGGAGTTTATCAGTTTTAGCAGCAGCTGCCGTCATGTGGGTATAAGAGTAGAACCCAGATGAACAGAGACTAAAGGCGCTGAAGCAAAAATTTTGTAAAGGCAGAAACGAGTTCATTGGTCCTCGAAGATGCCGTTATTAAAGACGGGTCGAAACTCGGCATCACTAGTTGTTCCTCTCTTTTCTTTTTTTCTTTTAATATCTATGTTATTCAGAGCGACAAGCTGCAAAACCGTCTTTTCCCCTCTTAACACGATATTATTTTCCTCTCTCTATCACGTTTGTCTTTTTCCAAGTTGTTACTTTGCGCTCTGAGGATCATTTGCGGGTCTCTCTTCTTCATGTTTATCCACTTCGGTATTTCGAACTTTATATGTCACTTTTCACTGTCGATAGATCCACAACTGTTTTGTGTTATCTTGAGGTCTCTTTACTGTCCTTCGCATTACTAAAGACATAATCGGAAACCCTTCTCTGACATCCCCTAGCTTCTTTGAAGCTTGCTTTTACGTTCCACGTCAAATATTGGAAACTGTAGTCCAGCTGTGGTAAAATGGAAATGAGCGTATGGCGTTGTTGGCCGTGAGGCCCCATGCAGGGGAGTTCGGCAGCCGTATTGCAAGTCCTTTTCAGTTGACGCCACTTCGGTGATGAAGGACACACACAACACCCAGTACCCTGCAGGGAATCGAACCCGTGCCCCCTGCATGATAGGCGGAAACGCAACCGCTACGCTACAGAGGCGGACGCCAAGCTGGGGTCTCTTTCATTGACACGGTATTATGTTGTTGTTGTTGTGGTCTTCAGTCCTGAGACTGGTTTGATGCAGCTCTCCATGCTACTCTATCCTGTGCAAGCTTTTTCATCTCCCAGTACCTACTGCAACCTACATCCTTCTGAATCTGCTTAGTGTATTCATCTCTTGGTCTCCCCCTACGATTTTTACCCTCCACGCTGCCCTCCAATACTAAATTGGTGATCCCTTGATGCCTCAGAACATGTCCTACCAACCGATCCCTTCTTCTGGTCAAGTTGTGCCACAAACTTCTCTTCTCCCCAATCCTATTCAATACTTCCTCATTAGTTATGTAATCTACCCATCTAATCTTCAGCATTCTTCTGTAGCACCACATTTCGAAAGCTTCTATTCTCTTCTTGTCCAAACTATTTATCGTCCATGTTTCACTTCCATACATGGCTACACTCCATACGAATACTTTCAGAACTGACTTCCTGACACTTAAATCAATACTGGATGTTAACAAATTTCTCTTCTTCAGAAACGCTTTCCTCGCCATTGCCAGCCTACATTTTATATCCTCTCTACTTCGACCATCATCAGTTATTTTGCTCCCCAAATAGCAAAACTCCTTTACTACTTTAAGTGCCTCATTTCCTAATCTAATTCCCTCAGCATTACCCGACTTAATTAGACTACATTCCATTATCCTTGTTTTGCTTTTGTTGATGTTCATCTTATATCTTCCTTTCAAGACACTGTCCATTCCATTCAACTGCTCTTCCAAGTCCTTTGCCGTCTCTGACAGAATTACAATGTCATCGGCGAACCTCAAAGTTTTTATTTCTTCTCCATGAATTTTAATACCTACTCCGAATTTTTCTTTTGTTTCCTTTACTGCTTGCTCAATATACAGATTGAACAACATCGGGGACAGGCTACAACCCTGTCTTACTCCCTTCCCAACCACTGCTTCCCTTTCATGTCCCTCGACTCTTATAACTGCCATCTGGTTTCTGTACAAATTGTAAATAGCCTTTCGCTTCCTGTATTTTACCCCTGCCACCTTTAGAATTTGAAAGAGAGTATTCCAGTCAACATTGTCAAAAGCTTTCCCTAAGTCTACAAATGCTAGAAACGTAGGTTTGCCTCTCCTTAATCTTTCTTCTAAGATAAGTCGTAAGGTCAGTATTGCCTCACGTGTTCCAGTGTTTCTACGGAATCCAAACTGATCTTCCCCGAGGTTGGCTTCTACTAGTTTTTCCATTCGTCTGTAAAGAATTCGTGTTAGTATTTTGCAGCTGTGACTTATTAAGCTGATAGTTCGGTAATTGTCACATCTGTCAACACCTGCTTTCTTTGGGATTGGAATTATTATATTCTTCTTGAAGTCTGAGGGTATTTCGCCTGTTTCATACATCTTGCTCACCAGATGGTAGAGTTTTGTCAGGACTGGCTCTCCCACGGCCGTCAGTAGTTCCAATGGAATATTGTCTACTCCGGGGGCCTTGTTTCGACTCAGGTCTTTCAGTGCTCTGTCAAACTCTTCTCCCATTTCATTTTCATCTACATCCTCTTCCATTTCCATAATATTGTCCTCAAGTACATTGCCCTTGTATAGACCCTCTATATACTCCTTCCACCTTTCTGCTTTCCCTTCTTTGCTTAGAACTGGGTTTCCATCTGAGCTCTTGATATTCATACAAGTCGTTCTCTTATCTCCAAAGGTCTCTCTAATTTTCCTGTAGGCGGTATCTATCTTACCCCTAGTGAGATAGGCCTCTACATCCTTACATTTGTCCTCTAGCCATCCCTGCTTAGCCATTTTGCACTTCCTGTCGATATCATTTTTGAGACGTTTGTATTCCTTTTTGCCTGTTTCACTTACCGCATTTTTATATTTTCTCCTTTCATCAATTAAATTCAAATCTAATTAAATGGCTGCTTTTGTTACTGTTCATCAACGTTTCTTGTTGCCATTTCAAATTAAAATAAAAATTCACGTCAGTTCGAGATTTTGAGTTTATTAGTGAAGCACATAAACAATTATTTCAGTTGTCGCTTAATATCTTGTCACCAGGTTGTTATTTCCATTAGAAAACTTTATTTAACCTCCTGGGTCGTTCTGAACAATATTTTTTTTCTTCAACAGAACTGAACGATATCTTCAACAAATCCTACTTGCCAGATCTAGGTAGACGGCTGTTCCTCTGTATAATTTTACGGGTCCTTTATTTCCATTCGTGAAAAGCTTTCGATACAGTCTTGCCTTATCGGCTGCTAATTAAAATACGTGCTACCGAAACACTACCCTATCACTTACTCCGCAGAACATCGTTCTTAATAGTGAGGCATCAACAGAACCGAGATTAGCTTTGAGCGCCTCGCTGTTCCCCCGGGACTGTTAATCTTAGAGTTATAAATCAGTGACCTGGTAGCTGATGTCAGTATTTCTCCGAACTTGTTTATTCGCCTCGAAGCTGCCCACAGAAAGTCAGAACGTCATAAAAGTGTTATAACTTGCAAGATTCTGACGTTATTTGCTTACAATAATGTCGATCTGTCACGACGATCAGTTGTACAACCTATCCGGAACGATGTATTTTGACACATCCACATAGGATTGATTCAGAGGATGGAAAATGACAGTCTTTGGAAGAATCTGAAGAAAGCACGATTCATTTATGAATGACGTCGGAAGTTTCTTACGTCTGGCTGACGAGTAGTGTCTGTCAGCCTGACACATTTATCAAGTTGGCTTAATGGAAGTGATGCAGAAATTTCAGGGAAAAGCTGTAAATTTCTTCAGGTATTTATTGTATCAGCACGAGAGCAACATAACTTCTCAGCAAACGCCAGCTGAAGATACAAACATCCGCTGTTTGCTGGGAAAAAGATTGCTTCTGAAACTACGACTTCCTCAGACGTCACAAGGAACATAGCACTGTCTCCCACATGCATGACCAGAGCGGTAATATTAGTGGGATATTGGCGTATACGAAGGTGTGGTAATTACCGTTCCTCATGAATATGGTAGGAGAGGGACAACATTATGTTGTTATATCTCTGCCACATATCGTAAGGTACCCAACAGTTCACTTTTTGATTTAATACTTTTCTGTTTATTAGTTCCACTGCATCTGTCTGGGCTCTCTTGCGGTCGTTTTGACTTGTTGGATCCATGGTACATTTTTTAATTTGAATATGAGATTTCAATCCGTATCCATCCTCAGTTTTTTCATGGCAGGAATTCTTCGCATAATGCTTCGTTCTTCCTACAGTATGTTTTTAAAAACCGCCTTTTCTGTTCAGAATTAAAGTTTCGCTTGATTACTGAGCTTCAGGTTTTGTCACCGTGTTGTTCTGTCTAATCTTTGAATGTACTGGCGTACACATCTTGTTGTCAATCTCATGCGTTCTTCCGTAGCATTCTGTAATCGATCTGTCTTTGTTTCGTCGTCGAATCCCGTTGGTTCTATGATCTCACCGACCTACATGGAGTACTTAACCCTCTTTCTTTGCCCGTACTTCGTGTTTAATTTCTGCAAGTTAAATATAGTGCAAATAAATTTGGTTTCTTCAGAGGAGATTTGTAGGTCAACTTTTCCAGTGCATTGTTTGAGGACTTCTATCTATTTGATTGTTATGATCACTGTTCGATAGTATCGCTAAATCGTCTGCGAGAAGCTAAGTCGTCTTTAGTCCGTCCAAGATGAACAGGCTTCCATAGAATTTGGATTCTAAATTCTTTTCTCCTTTCCCTAACGATTTTATCTCGAATGAGAGTGAGGAAGAGAGGTGACAGTCCATTCACTTGGCGAGCACTGGTTTTAAATGCAAAGTAGTGTGACATTTCCCCAATAAATTTTATTTTCGACTACATGTCCGTGTGTGTTTGCCTGATGCGGCATAGTCTCTGCCATCTAGGATGTCGAAACGAGACTGGCGATCAGTCGAAGTCGGCGAGAGTGGAGATGATTTGGGCTGTTTGGGATTGCCTTGTAGGTTGAAGGTTTGTTCTGCGCACGAGCGCCTGGTCGAAAGCCCGCTTGGTATCTCCGGTCTTATTTTCACATTATGCTAGTGTTCTTTGAAATAAACATGCAGAGAATATCTTGCATCTGAGTCTGTCCTGCCAACTCTCTTGTGGAGTGGGTGGGTGGTTGCATGCTTCCAATTTTCTGGCAGTTTTTCTGCTTTCTGAATATCCCTGGTGATATGTGTACGTTCTTCGAGTGTGTTCGCTCCTAAGTGCTTCAATAACTCCCCAGTGATGCCGTCTTCCCCAGACGTCCTGCTATTTTTCAGCCTAATTATATATGTGTAGATTTCATTTCTGGTGAAGGGTTGAGATTCTGGGTGTGTGCTAGCTCCGTACGGTTGTGACGATTCACTTTGCCTTTAATTAATAAGTGATTATATAATAGGACAGCTGTATTTTCCATGTCTTTGTAGTTACGCGCTACAGTCTGCCATGCACTGTAGTTTTGAACATCCGTCACCTCAAAAAAGGGGAAACCCATACCGAAGTTTCTTTTCGAAACAGCGGTACATCTAGTTTCTCTAAAATGATAAGTCCTTTGCAATACATTTTTTTCAAAATTTGACTGTTCGCGTAAGGCTACAAAAACATGAAAGTGATCTAAGGTAGCAGCCTATCTGCATTGAACATTATGATGGAGAAGAGGAGAAAAATTTTGGTTGAATGTCGCATCGACGTCTAGGTCATTAAAGACGGAGCACAGGTTCGGATTGAGCACGGGTGCCCCGCCGTGTCCGTTCGTAGGAACGGCGGAGCTCTCAATGCGACTCAAGTGCACAGTGGAAGTGACGAAGATAGAGTGTTCTTGTAAAGCGTAGTACTGTCCATATAAAACCTGAGTGACGCAGATTAATCGTTTATTATTCTCTTAAAGGTTCAACTAGAAGCGTCTTCAGTCTTATCTGCCGCAAAGACGGAGACTGAAAAGAGCGCTTTATTTCTGTGAGGTGCACGTCACGGTGTCCTTGGTGTAACGTAAGCTTGAGGTAAGCTGTTTCACACGATCTAACGAAAACGGCAGTATGGGATGTTTTAAGATGGGAGCATCCAATCCTCCTCTTACTGACGTGACGTGCGTTCTGGTGAAGATTTCGGTGATAGGACGGTGACTTCGGCACGTCTGATAATCTAGTTCGGCATCGAACAGTGTCACAGATTTTCTGGTAGGCTTCATGAAGCTGTTGTAGACATGTCAGCAGAATTATCACAATGTTTTCTGGAAGTTTTCGGGAACTGACAACTACGTGGCCTCTTTAGTCACTTGCCAATTGCGAAAAGTCACGTAAGTACTGTACTACACACCGCGCTTGAAAGCAGATTGCTCGTCGGTTATAATGTCGATCTTCATCGATATTAATAGACAAATGTTTCATTGTTTGCCCGCATCTCGTGGTCGTGCGGTAGCGTTCTCGCTTCCCACGCCCGGGTTCCCGGGTTCGATTCCCGGCCGGGTCAGGGATTTTCTCTGCCTCGTGATGGCTGGGTGTTGTGTGATGTCCTTAGGTTAGTTAGGTTTAAGTAGTTCTAAGTTCTAGAGGACTGATGACCATAGAAGTTAAGTCCCATAGTGCTCAAAGCCATTTGAACCATTTTTTTTTCATTGTTTGTCGCAGACATAATATTAGGTCTTCGAAACTAATCTAATTCTGCTGTTTTGGATATACTGCTATTGCCCCTCTGAAATTCCAAAAAGTCTTGAACAGAGAAAAAAATACTGCCAGAATCTCTGCGCTTGCTCTGATCTCTCTTTCGTTGTCCTTGCATTTGTCGAGAAATATAGAGGAAATAGTCCAGACACTAACTGCGATTTAGCTGTTGCCTAAGGGCATACTGGTGCGGCAGACTAGTGGCGGAAAGTGTTAAAATATGAGAGAGGGAGCCAGCAAGCGAAAGGCGGGCAGTAGGTCGCTAACAGCCAAAGTGTTTGCACCCAGTGGTACAGAACGCGTCATTTTAGCGTTTCCAGTGCCTTGTAGGTATGTTTATTTTATTTTATTTACCATTAGTTGTTGCAGTAAGGTACTTTCTGTTAACAACTTGATGTTACTTATATTCCACAGTTCCTTTGTATATGTTATTTATAGTATAACGTATTTTGGCAATGAGATACTACCACTCTAAGACGTCTTATCCAATTGGTCTAACTATGGGCTACACAAAAGGGTGTAATTATGGGCTAGCCCAAATTTACATTTTATTCTGCTACACACAACGCAAACGGTTGATTTATGATAGCTCTTGTTTCAGAATGCCTAAAAAACGCGACACTATAATCCAAAGAATAAAAGAAAGTGCTGGAATGAAGAGGAAATGGAAAAAGCTATTATAGCTGTCCGAGAAAAGTGAGTTGGTACGAGAGCAGCAAACATGTGTAATGTATCTCGCACGAAAGTCTAAACATTAAGTAAAAAGCCTGATATGACTCAAGTTGTAGCAGCTCGTAATAAACTACGGAGAAAATCCTATTTGGCTAAATGCCATCTTATCATGGGACAAAAATTCCAGCGATATACTGGAGCAGATCAGAGATGCATAACCAACTTTCAGTTGGAAATGGTCTATAAACACCTTTAAAGTCAAATGACGCTGACAGAGGCTAGCTAGATCCTTTTCCAATTCGACACAAAGACTGTTTGTCATTTCGCAACACTTGTGGAACATCGTTTGCAAGGGCACTGGGTTTCAACAAAGAAAATATCTAAGCCTCCTTTAATCTTGTGGGAGATACGACCAAAAACATCGCTGCAGAAAGAATATTCAACCTGGATGAAGCAGGTCCTTCAACTGTCCAGACCGAGATCCCATATGTCATTGGGAAAAGAGAAAGTAGCAAATAGCAGCTCTGACTTCGGCTGAGATAGGCTCTGCAGTGACAATTATTGTCTGCATGAGTGCAGCTGGGCGGTTTCTTTCTCCTACAGTCATTCTTCCACAAACATGACTCGCGTTCTAATGAAAGCATCTCCCCCGGGTTTGATAGGCAGGGCTTACCCATCTGTATGGGTGAAAAGTAATCTGTTCACAGAATTGCTCGCTCATTTGATTGTTAAAGTCGGCCCGAAAGAAGAGTCACCAGTTCTACTGATTTTAGGTGGTTATTCCACTAAGGAACAGAACATCGTTATCACTGATGTGACTAGAGGAAACCACGTGGCGATCGTCTCTCATCCTCGTCATTCCACCCGTAAGCCTCTGGATAAGACATTCATGGGCCCACTGAAAGCTTATTACAGTGACAAAGTTAGGCAGTGGACTCGATTCTCCTATCGTCCTGCCACACCATATCACATAACGGAGCTGTCTGAAAATGCACGACCCAAAGTCCAGACTGGGGAGATGATTCAAAGCTACTGGACTATTTCCTGTGAGTAAAGGCGTCTTTCTGATTCTAGTTCTCTAACTTACGAAATTGAAGCAGAGAAGAGAAGCAGTTCTACCTCATCAAAACCACCGAGATCACTCCTAACGTTGTTGCCTTACCATCATGTCTGACTTCCACCCCCACTGCTCCGCAGGTTCTTCCTGGAACGTCAAAGCAAGTGAGTCCTTTAGAGATTCCTCCAGTTTCTGGCACCAGGGTATTAGCGACAAATAGAGGCCGAAAGCCACGGCAGTGTCCTGGAAATATCTCTAGGCGAATATAGATATGATGGGGATGGATGCGAACTGTATTTTTTTGCGAGGGTCTCCCTTCTGAGGACTCGAGGGGAAAACTTTTGGTCAACTATTTTGAATGCAGTATGTGGGTACAAGTGGATGTGTAGGTGCTGAAGCCGACGTGTACATCTGCGACTATTACAATTAGGCACTTTAATTTCATAAAATATTCCATGCGTTTCACTGTATTTTGAACCATAAATGCTTATATTGTTCTAAATTCGTGCCATCTTTCGTGTGTATGTTTAGCTTTCCCACTGCTGGTAAGACTTTCGTAAAAGTAACGTCGATGCCTGAGATATTGGTGTTCTTTTCATAGTCATTTCATAGCATTTTCGAAGTAGCCCATCTTTGGGCCCTACCCAACTAAAAGAGAAATTTTCAGTCCTCACTAACTTCGTAAAATTTCGTTCGGTCTCAAGTTACGTCGCTGGCAGTGTTTTCTTCTTTTAAGATTCGAAAGACAGCCACAGAAATTAAAAGCAGCTTTGTTTGCGATCTCCTAACACAGCTGTGCCGTCGTTACTGTGGCCTCCAGTCCTAAGACCGGAATGAAACTTTCACTGTGCAGCGGAGTGTGCGCTGATATGAAACTCATCGGCAGATAAAAACTATGTGCCAGACTGAGACTCGAATTCGGGACCTTTTCTTTTCGCGGACAAGCGCTCTACCATCTGAGCTACCCAAGCGCGACTCACGACCCGTCCTTCCGCCAGTACCTCGTCTCCTACCTTCCAAACCTCACAGAATCTCCCCTGCTCCCCTGCGAAACTTGCAGAACTAGCACTCCTGGGAGAAAGGATATTGCGGAGACATGGCTTAGCCACAGCCTGGGGAATGTTTCCAGAATGAAATTTTCACTCTGCAGTTGGAAGGCAGAGCACTTGCCTGAGAAAGGTAAAGGTCTCGAGTTCGAGTCTCGATCTGGCACACAGTTTTAATCCGCCAGGAAGATTCAGTCCAAAGACTGGTCTGAGCTTCCACGCTAGTCTACCATGTGCAAGTAATTTAATCTCCAAGTAACTACTGTAACACACATCCACTTGAACACGCTTACTGTAGTCATTCCATGGACTCCCTTTGCAAATTTTTCTCACATCACTTCCTTCAACTACCAAACTGACAATTCGTTGATCAATCAGGATGTGTCCTATCAACCTATCCCTTTTTCGGTGAGGTCGTGCCATAAATTTCATTACTCCTCAATTATGCTCAGTACCTCTTCGTTATCTACCCGATCTACCCACTTGATCTTCTTCATTCTTCTGTACCAGCACATTTCAGAAGATTCTACTCTATTCTTGTCGGAACTCTTTATCGTCCACGTTTCACATCCATGCATGGCTAAAATCCATACAAATACTTTCTCCAATTTATATTATATGTTATGAAAGTTCTCTTTTTTTTAGAAATGACTTTCTCGCTACTGCTACTCTGCGGTTTATATCCTCTCTGCTTCCGCTATCAACAAAAATACAAAACACCTACAAAATAGCAATGCTACACACTTTCATTTCCTAATGTAAGCCATCGATCATCACCTAATCTGTTTCAACTACCTGCCATTTTACTTTCGTTGGTGTTCATCTCATAGGACCATTTCAGTCGTAGGCTCAGTATTGCCTCGTGTGATCCTGTATTTGCCCGGAACCCAAAATCGTCTTTCTTGGAGTCGTCTTCTACCAGCCTTTCCATTCATTTGTAAATAATATGTATCTGTGTTTTACACCCATGACTTATTAACTGTCGCGAGGAGTGGCCGCGTGGTTTCAGGTGCCATGTCACGGATTGCGCAGCCCCTCCCGCCGGAAGTCCGAGTCCTCCCTCGGCCATGGGTGCGTGTGTTGTTCTTAGCATAAGTTAGTTTACGTAGTGTGTCTAGGGACCGATGACCTCAGCAGTTTGGTCGCTTAGGAATTCACAGACATTTAAAATTAAACTGATGGTTCTGTAATATTCAGCGTCTGCCATTGTTGGAATTGGAGTTATTACACTTAAAGTAGTGAAGGGGTTTTGCTATTTGGGGAGCAAAATAACTGATGATGAAGATATAAAATGTAGACTGGCAATGGCAAGGAAAGCGTTTCTGAAGAAGAGAAATTTGTTAACATCGAGTATAGATTTAGTCTCAAGAAATCGTTTCTGAAAGTATTTGTATAGTGTGTAGCCATGTATGGAAGTGAAACATGGACGATAAGTAGTTTGGACCAGAAGAGAATAGAAGCTTTCGAAATGTGGTGCTACAGAAGAATGCTGAACATTATAGGGGTAGATCACATAACTAATGAGGAGGTATTGAATAGAATTGGAGAGAAGAGGAATTTGTGGCACAACTTTACCAGAAGAAGGTATCGTTCGGTAGGACATGTTCTGAGGCATCAAGAGATCACCAATTTAGTATTGGAGGGCCGTGTGGAGGGTAAAAATCGTAGAGGGGGACCAAGAGATGAATACACTAATCAGATTCAGAAGGATGTAGGCTGCAGTAGGTACTGGGAGATGAAGCAGCTTGCACAGGATAGAGTAGCTTGGAGAGCTGCATCAAACCAGTCTCAGGACTGAAGACCACAACAACAACAACAACAACATTCCTCTTGAAATTTGAGGGTATTTCACTTGTCTGATATATCTTGCATACCAGTTGGAACGGCTTTATCACTGACTGTCCTTCCAAGCATCTTAATAATCCTAAGAGGATGTCATCTACTTACGCCTTTCTTCTGCCACTTTCTTCTTTCTCATCTCTCATATCATATTTGTCTGCTTCCTATTTCCTTTCCATAACATTGTGTCTAAGTTCGTTTACTTCGTATTGCCCTTCTACGTATTCCTTCCACCTTTGAACCTTTCCTCCTTTGCTTAATAGTGACTTGTCATTCATGCAGTTATCGATATTTTTTTTGGAAAGATCTTTTTAATTTTCCTATAACTGCCATATCTCTTTTCCATGGTCATCCGTTTATCTACAGATTCACGTTTCTCTTCCAACGACTTCTGCTCAGCCATTTTGTATTTCGTGCCAATCTCATTTTTTAGACGGCTGTATTAGGTTTTGCGTGTTTCCCACATCAACTGCAGACCTGTTAGGCACTAAAACATGTACACCATACACCATACAGCGGCTTGTGAAGCATGTATGTAGATGCAGATTTAGATGGACTCTTGCACTTTCACAGAATGTCCGAAGAAATCATATAGCGTATTATAAAATGGTTCAAATGGCTCTGAGCACTATGCGGCTTAACATCTGAGGTCAGCAGTCCCCTCGAACTTAGAACTACTTAACCTAACTAACCTAAGGACATCACACACATCTATGCCCGAGGGAGGATTCGAACCTGCGACCGTAGCGGTCGCGCGGTTCCAGACTGAAGAGCCTAGAACCGCTCGTCCACAACGGTCGGCCTATCGAATTATAACGCTGCCGTTAGTTATCTCGTCCGGCTGACAAAGCCAGAGGTTTGCCATTAAACCTGTAAGAGAAACTGTGAGGCATGTGGCCAACGCAGAGTGTCGTTTAATAATTCTCGTTTAACGTGGTTGAAGTAGAGATGCAGCGATGAAGAGACTTGCACGTGATGCATTATGTTGCAAAGCTGCTTCAAACCTGTCTGCAGGCTGAAAAAATTCAGAGAGCTACTTTTTACTGCGTTTAGTTAATTTTGTTTGTAATGCTCCAAGTTTCGTAACAACTCTGTAGATAAGAGCATCAGCAAACTATGCGACAGTGGCGCTCACCCCACGCATTAACAATTTCTGTATTGAAAGTGTTGTCCGTAAGTCTAGAAGGGCGATGCGAGAAGGGAACCCTACGAAGAAAAATGTTAGACGACAAATCCAAACTTCTTGAAATACGGCTCCACAGTATCAATAAAGTCTTGAAATGACATAAGTTTACACTTTTGGCTGTAACAGTTTTTATTGCGGTTGTAAACAACACAAGTTCAGCCATCGTGTTACTCGTGTCGTTCACACGAGGGAGACACGGCCCTACAAGGACGTCGTTATCTTTAGCTGCCTCTGTCCTGTAATTAACATCGAACCCTATGTTTGAGAATGACACATAAGCCGGAACTGCAGCAACACAACAAAACCAGTTAGAGCCAAAAGAGTATAATGACGTGATTTAAAGAATTTACAGATTCATAGGTCTGACAATCAACCCTCAAATGGTGCTACTTTTTTTTTCTTTCTTTTACCTCTGAGAACGATTAGTTGCTGTAAAAACTGCCAAACTGCGCCACGGTTCGCAGCCACGTTAAACAGTAGGTCCTCCTGTCGCTAGCTGGGTAAGTCTTTCAAAGGCTGTGGAAAGCAAAACTCATACCACCTCCAACAGCGTGCGGTGTCCAAACCGACCGTCAGCTTTATCTGTACATTCACCGTCTGAGAAACAAAATGAAGTACCCAGATGACATGGTAGACGCATACACGGACACTCTATCGGCGGAGCCGCAGTTCTCGGTGACAAGTACAGCGGTCAGTGTAATTCGTTACCTTTTTGTTCGCCTTTAGCGTTGTTACCAGACGTGGTACGGTTTACGCGAAGTTCAAAAAAACTGTCGATCACCTCGAGAGGTGGCGGTATTCATCGAAACAAAAACGTAAGTCCGGGAAACATGGCTCCGGAAACGCATACCTCCCGAGATAAACTCGTGTTTATAGGAATGGCAGCGCGACGCTTGGTTGCCGATATTGGCACAGTCGTCGCATTGAAGCTGCGTCAGATGCGTCGGCAGGGCATTACGATGTCTTACTCACAGTACTCTGCCTAGCGTTAGGTGGTCTGCAGTCCGTTGTGTGGTCTGAATCCTGTTTTAGGGTACGTTAGTTTTCATCGTGTTTGGGTGTGGCTTATTGTACAGTACTGTAAACATGGGGTACGTATCGTGGTTTTCCACCTTCATCCAAACGCGGATTCATTTATGTGATTACTGTTATTGCGCTATTTGTGCGTACAAATGGTGTAGTACATTTATATTTTCTCTCTTCCCACTTGTTAGCAATGGAAGCCTAGTACTCGACAAGTGAAGTGGAGGATATGATATTCTGCTACGGTTTAGAAAATGTACGTAGCCTGCGAGCCTGTGCCATCTACGCTGAAAAATATCCACAGCACTGAGTGGCCTCTGATAAGATGTTCGGCAGACTCTACAGCGTCTGAGGGACACGGGTACCCTAGCGCCTCGGAAGATGACCGTGGGAGACCCCGCACACTCCGCACGCCTGACATGCGGAATCGTGGAAGAAACCCCTGGGACGAGTCTGCGACGATGATCAGCAGCAGAAGAGAGCGTGTCTCGCTCTCTCATGTGGGGGCGGTACTTGATGAACAGCCGCTGTACCCACATCAGCTGCAGCGCGTTCAGGCCCTAAGGGCACAGCGTCATCCCGGCGGACGGCGGCTCTGCAGAAGTGTGCGCAGATCCACTGTTCACATCCAACATTTTATTTATCGGTGAGGCAGGAGTCACATGAAACGGTATTATAAATTTCCACAGCCAGCGTGTATGGGCAGATGTAAATCCCCAAGCAGTGCGGGAAAGAGGGAATCAACACCAATTCTCAGTCGGCAGGCTGCCACAAAGCTTAATTGTGATGCATTATCTGGACTTTCTCACTACCTTGCTGCAGGCTGTGCCACTGCAGCAACGAATACAAATGTCGTTCATACGCGATGGCGCACCGGCACACTTTCGTCACAATGTGCGAGGGCATCTGACGCAGACATTTCAAGACCGCCGGATTGATCGGGGAGATGGGGGGAGGCCTGCTCGTTCTCCAGACCTCAATCCCCTAGACGTTTGGCGACGCTTGAACGAACTGGACTACGGCACGCCAACCAACAATGTGTGGACACAACAGGTTCGTGTCCTCAACGAGTGCCAGCAGGTACAACAACAACCGGATATACGAGGTTTGTTCAAAAATTTCCGGAACTTTCTCGTCACAATTTATCTACCCTTGCCTTTTACTTATTGTACATAGTCTCCTTCGAAATACTCTCCTCCACAATTGACACACCGGAAGCAGTCTTGTTACGCCTGTTGCTGGATCGAGCGAAGCGCCGTCTGCGAATTTCTTTTATCTCGTCTGTCGTTGAAAATCTTTGTCCTTTCAACGGGGTTCAACTCTGGAAATAAAAAAAAATGTCCGCAGGGACCAGGTCTGGAGATTTGTTCTCCAAAAGCTCTTTGCAGATTGTCAACGGAAGGTCTTTTTGGTATTGACCCACGAGCCACGGGAGGAACTTGGCGGCAACAGGACGCATTCCAAGATGCTGTGTCAGGATTTCATGACATGATCCAACTTAAATATTTCATTCTTCTGCAATCACTCGGACAGTAGGTCAATAGATTGGCACGCACAATTTCGCTGACGTCGATGGGCCTTCTGAACGAGGGTCATCTTCAACTTCCGCCCAGCCGTGTGAGGCATTCGTAACACGGAGTACGACTTAAGCACTCTTCGCCGTAGGCTTCCTGCGTTATGTGGTGTCTCTGTAAAAGTGTTCTCGAGTTTCGCACAAAATTTAATGCTGACGCGTTGCTCCTCTAACTCTGCCACCTCGAACTTCGCAAACTGTACGACGACACAATGTTCTACTGAATACAGCACTGCACAATGATTAACAGACAGACAACAATGAAACTTCCGGCAGTTACGCATTAAACACAGGCGTGTGCAGGGATGCCAACCCCATTTCGCTCCAACACATCATTGACGCTAAATTACGAATGTTCCGGAATTTTTATAACAGACCTCGTGCTTCAAAGGCTGCGTCATTCCTCACCCTAGAGGCCTGCATGGTCACCAATTGACATCGCGTTCAACACCTTCTGTAAACACGTGTTCGTCGGGGAAAGTATGCATTCCGGACCCATTTTTACTGGACTTATTTTTCTTGTTTCGATGAGTATTACCAACTCTCAAAGTACGAGTATTCGACCTTTTTTTTCTTTTTTTTGTTAGCACCTTGTGTAAAGTGCGTGAAGACATCAGATATTGAGCGATCACTGTCAATAATACGCAGATGCCTAGCACTTGGGTGAGGCAGCGTTATCTGCCCCTGACAAAGTTTTACGTCGGCCTCATACCGGGCCTCATTCGCCGGCTGATCGAGTACTACGTTGTCCAGAATCGTGGGGCATTCGGATATGACAGTGACCAAGACGTTAGGCTGCACGGGAAAGTGGACAGCAGGTACACTTGTAGACCGCACCAGGCGCACGGCATGCACTCCGCATCTGCGTCTGCCACTCGAGAAGCCGCGGTTCGCGCGGCTCCCCCCCCCCCCCCCCCCCCCCTCTCCCGTCAGAGGTTCGAGTCCTCCCTTGGGCATGGGTGTGTGTGTTGTCTTTAGCGTTAGTTAGATTAAATAGTGTGTGAGCCTTGGGACCGATGACTTCAGCATTTTGGTCCCACAGAACTTACCACAAATTTCCAATTTTTTTCCACTCGAGCACAAGCAGTGCACTCCACGCAACGGTCTGTGTAATCCGGAACCCGTGGTCGCAGACTAGCAGCAGCCGGGAGTTACCGTCCCGCGTGTAGCCTGCCATCAGCAGCAGGACATTAACGAGCCTTGGGAGTGGTGACCGGGAAGGACGGACTGGCGACGAATGGCGTCGTGTTGTGGCGTGCGATGAATAGCGGTTCTGCGCTGCTGTGGATGACCATCTTATGCGAGTATGACGTCTACCTGGGAAACGTCTCATTATTTGAATGTTTTGGAGAGACACAGCGGTATTACTTCCGAGATCACTGTTACGAACCATCAGGTACCGTATTTTACGGGCTGTAAGACGCTACGGACAAGAAGGTGTTACGGCGTAAACTCAAGTGCCGGCACGCCAGTCGACAACAATAGAGAAGAGATGGCTGTCAGAAGAGGCCAGCCAATAGCACGCTCACCGACCCCTTTCCAGGACGACAACGCGACAGCAGCGGCCACTATCTGAGGAGGACATAAGTGCCGCGGCCAACTGGTCGCGGCCCAGTTGTACAGTAGCTTCAAGACTAGTGACTTGTACAGAACACTGAAGTGTCAACTCTAATCACTTGCTTGTACTGTTTATCTAACACGGACTTAGTATTGTTTATACTGAAGAACATTGCTTATTTTGCACGTCGCCCTTTTCTTGCGACTAAGCTGGATTCAACAGAAGATGCACCGTAATTTTTAAGCAATTTTTATAAAATATGAAGATTTTAGTATTTTTATAATTACATGGCAAAGCCTGAGTAAAAAAAAAACAAGTTTATAAAAGCGAACTGGCCTTTAAAAATCCTTGAAAATCCTCATCTGAACTTTCTTCTTTTTCTTCTTCTTCTTCTTCTTCTTCCTCCTCCTCCTCCTCCTCCTCCTCCTCTTGGTCGTCATCGTTGTTCTCTTCATATATAATATGGTCTTCCCTACCATCGACAGCGTTACTGATGCCGCACTGCTTGAAAGAGTTAACAACAACGTCTTCACCCACTGCAGACCACGATTGTTTTATCCAATGACACACTTGTTCGATTGTAGATCGCCTTAAAGCTCCCTTCGGCGTGAATTCGTGTTGGGTTTCAGCTATCATCCATTTGTTCCTTTCCACTCTCATATACACTTCAAATGGTTTGTTTATCGAGACATCAAGAAGTCGCAATTGTCAATTAAGTCATTGCAGAATAACAGCAACTCTGTATTTCTCCGTCTCAGTTTCCCTTTAACTTAATTCTTCAAATGGGTACTAAACTGGTCTAGCAGCAGAAGAGGTTTTTCAATAAACCATCTTTCCTTCCCTCCCACACTCTGTTCATCCATAATTTCATACTAGCCTCATTAATCCAACCATTGTCGTGTACGTGAACACCACCACCTGACGGTGTTTCAGGTTTTGGCATTGTTTTGCGTTTGAAAATAATCATTAGATTAAGTTTAGTACAGTGGGCACAGTATCAAGGGACAACAGTGTAGTGTATTTTCTCATGTCCGCTTGGTTTTATAGTTACAATTTTAGCACCTTTCACGGCAACAGTTCTGTTACTCGGCACACGAAATCTCAGAAAAGTTTCGTCAATATCCGCTGTTTGGCTTACTTCCTCACTGGTTTCCCCTAGATGTGGAATAATAAAGCACTGGAAAGATAATAGTTTCTCTTCACACTATTCTGGAATTTTCTGAGATATTTTGGTTTTGATTCACATGTGAAGTCCATGACACTTCGTAAACCTGTAGCACCAACCAACTCCGCCCTTGGAGTCTGTTAATTTCCACTGTTGCGCTAACTTACGAGCGTGTGTTTGAAACATTTTTGTATTAATTGCAGTGCCATTCTGGCGGTGTCCTTGAATTCAGTTCAATACGTCATCTTCTAGCTTTGGTCATTTTGCATTTAGTCCTCTATATGCACGTTTAGTGTTACCCATATTTTTCAGTTCTTCGTTAGTAGTCCACCAGTCGCGAATGATTTTTTCTATTGGTGGAGCTGCTCTGTTTCCATGCTCTTCCCCACACCCTATTACTATCAATTTATAGCCTGCATCATAAAAATGGTTCAAATGGGTCTGAGCACTATGGGACTTAAACATCTGTGGTCATCAGTCCCTTAGAACTTAGAACTACCTAAACCTAACAAGGACATCACACACATCCATGCCCGAGGCAGGATTCGAACCTGCGACCGCAGCGGTCAGACGGTTCCAGACTGAAGCGCTGAAGCGCCTAGAGCCGCATGGCCACACCGGCCGGCCCTGCATTATATATATATATATATATATATATATATATATATATATATATATATATATATTACGATGTTGGGTACTAACAAGAATATTGTACTGTTACTAATAACACAGATCGCTTTGAGTTCAAGTTCTCTGGGACCGTAGACTGTAATAAGGCAACACAGGCTATACGTTGTTCTGGGCTTGATGGCGGAGCGGGGGGCAGACGGTAAGCCGGCCACTGTTGCCGAGCGGTTCTAGGCGCTTCAGTCTGGAACCGCGCAACCACTACGGTCGCAGGTTCGAATCCTGCCTCGGGCATGGATGTGTGTGATGTCCTTAGGTTAGTTAGGTTTAAGTAGTTCTAAGTCTAGGGGACTGATGACCTCAGATGTTAAGTCCCATAGTGCTCAGAGCCATTTGAACCATTTTTTTGGAGACGGTAAATGGAAATGCCGTGTGGCTAGGGACTCCCACCGGGTATACCGTTCACCTGGTGCAAGTCTTTCCAGTTGACGCCACATCGGCGACTTGCGTATCGGTGGGGATGAAACGCTGATGATAAGGACAACACAACACCCAGTCCCTGAGCGGAGAAGATCTCTGACCCAGCCGGGTATCGAACCCGGGCCGTTAGGTACGACATTCCGTCGCGCTGACCACTCAGCTACCAGGGGCGGACAGGGAGACGGTGTTAGCCAGCTCGTGAACCCCTGCAACTCGTGTTCGTCGCAGCGGTGCACTGCTGCTATCAGTTGAATCCACTGTAGCCAGACAGACATAGGTTTCCCGCTACATCGAATATATACCGATAGAGTTGGCGCAGTTGTTAGACACTGGACTCGCATTCGGGAGGACAACGGTTCAATCCCGCGTCCGGCCATCCTGATTTAGGTTTTCCGTGATTTCCCTAAATCGGTCCAGGCAAATGCCGGGATGGTTCCTTTGAAAGGGCACGGCCGGCTTCCTACCCCGTCCTTCCCTAATCCGATGAGACCGATGACCTCGCTGTCTGGTCTCCTTCCCCAAAAACAACAACAACATGGAATATATGGCCATTTTTAAGACTTGCGGGAATTTTAAATCAAACAATGGAGATTTTTGTAGTAATTTCGAGTATAAGACTCACCCGAATTTTGGGGATAATATTTCGAAGAAATAAGTGCGTCTTGTAGTCCGTAAACTACTGTTCGGCTTCAGGTCACGACTGGCTGTGGTTAAGGGAATCTGACAGCAGAAAGGGTGCGTCGCAGGCATCGGACGCCCTCACGAGTTACCTCTAATGCTACACTATCGTGGGGTCATTCTACAGGAGGACACACGTCACATGTGTGTATGGACAGTGTGCGTGATGCTGAGGTGCTCCAGTGCTCAGCCAGGTGCCCACCCCTGTCCCCAGTACAGTTCGTGGTGGGACCGGCCGAGGTGCCAGAGAGCAGTTGCAACATTGCGGGCCAGTCTGCCTGAGGAGAGGACGGCCTTCCCAAATGAATCAATGCGTACAGCCGGGCGTCGAGTGGTGCGACGTCGTACTGGTAGCCAGTCACACATGGCACAGCTCTTTCTAAATTTGACTCCACATTGTAGTTGCTGAAATAGCATCACTTACCTTCCCCGTCGCTTGATCTGTTACGCAGTAATACAGAAGACGCTACCGCCCTCGATTTGTAATTACTCGAACAAGCCTCATACTTGAAGAGACCTTCCTTATAACTAAATTTTTTTGGGCGCAGTATCCTACTCCTTTTAGAAATGTGCTGCTGTAACAAACATATCGTGCATGAAGAGAATCAGCACCTCAGTTTAGCACAAGTGATGCTCCCTAACACGTCTTCATTTCTCTCTCCATTCTTCTTCTTTTTCTTCTTCTTCTTGATTGGCTCTACAGTCCCTGAAGAACCTTGGCCTCCTATATCATCTGCCTCCATACTTCTCTGTCCATCGCCTTCCTTCTCCAGTTTCTTATTCCCATCGCCTTTAGATCTTCTTCGATATCGTCCAGCCACCTTTCCCTGGGTCTACCTCGTCTCCTTCTCCCGTCAGGTTTTCCCATGAAAACTTTCTTGACACTCCGAGTTTCTGGCTTTCTCTGTACATGTCGTCCCCACCTTATTCTTCCCTGCTTAATTTCAACAACAATATCCATCTGTCAAAAAAGTGTGTCTAGTTCTACATTTGTCCTTACTCTCCAGCCATCTTCCTCTCTCATAGCTCCAGAAATCCTTCTCAGTATTTTTCTTTCCCATCTCAATAACAAGTTCCCCTTCTTGAATGTCAATACCCAGCCTTCTGACCCATATATTACTATAGGTCTTAATACGGTCGTGTATATTTTGATATTTGTATTCCTGCTAACATTCCTGAAATTAAATGCATTCTGCAAGGCAAAATAGCAACGATTTCCACTTGCTATTCTTTCTTGAATTTCTACTGTTACTTTATTGCCCTCCATTATTACAGAACCTAAATATTTAAATGTTTTCACTTTCATATTCTTTCCCATTCATTACTATTGAATTCTTTTGTCCGTTTACATTGGGTTCCCCGATCAGCATATACTTTGTTCTGTTTATGTTTACTTCTAAACTTACTTCTCTTGCTGCTTCCTCTAACATATCGCAGTTCCCCTTTAGTGCTCTTACGTTCCTTGCCGTTAATGCTACGTCATCCGCATGTGCTACCACTAGAACTTGCCGATTAAGTATTGTTCCTCCTGGGTTTATTGGCATTTGCCGCGTCACCTGTTCTAAGACTAAACTACGTAGCATTGTAGAGATCACATCTCCCTGTACTAGCCCCCTCTGTACTTGGAATTCACCAGACAGTTCTTGCTCTATTCTTTGTTTACACACTGTTGATTTCATTGTTATTTCCGTGAAACTGACCAGTTTTAGTGGGATTCTAAATTCTTTCGTGGTCTGTATAATTTTCTTCCTGTGTAGGCTGTCGTACGCTTGCTTAAAGTCAATGTACAACTGATGTAGTTGCTTGTCATACTAATAAAACTTCTCTAGCACTTGTCTTAATAAAAATATCTGATCCATCGTGGATCTGTTCCTCCTAAATCCAGCCTGATAGTCCCCCAATATCTCTTCTATCATCCCTTCAAGTCTGGAGGCTAAAAGTTTACTAAATATCTTATATGTTATGTCCAAGAGAGAGATTCTATGATAATTACTACATTCTGACTTGTCGCTTTTTTTATATAACGGGCAGATAATTCCCATGTTACAATCCTTAGGCATTACCTCCTTTATCCATATTTCCTTTATCAATTCATGGACTGCGTCCCCCATTTTCTTTCCCCCATAATTTAATAATTCGGTCTCTATGACGTCTTCTCCTGCTGCTTTATTATTTTTAGGCTCTTGATAGCATTCTTCACTTCCTCTAGCTCTGGTACTACTTACTCTTCCCGATCCTCCACATCTGATTCCAATTCTGAGTTCTGTCCCTCTCATTCTCAGTCATGGTTCCTTCTTCTGTATCCTCCTCTTTCCCGTCAAGTAGTTCGGTAAAATACTTTTGCCACCTTTCTAGGACTTTGCTTTTATCTCCAATTAGATTCCCGTCCTTATAAAAAAACTGCTCGAAGTTGGAAACCTTTCTTCAGATCTCTTGTTCTTTCACGGAACCTTCTGATCTCTTTATTATTTCGTTCAGTTGCTCTATCTTTCTCCTTCCATGCTGCCTTTTCTTTACCCTAAAAAGCTTATCCGCTCTTTTCCTATTTTCTCTGTCTTCTACCTATATCTAATTCGTACTAAATAGTGGTCTGTGTCTCCATCTTCCCCTCTGCAGCTTCTAACTTCCGTAATATCTGATGCATGCCTTTTGTCTATGAGTAAGTGATCTAGTTGGTTTCTAGTGTTTCCATCTGGTGATACTCATGTACATTTCTTAATATCTTTCCTTAGATGATAGGTGCTTTTTATTATCATGTTCTTCCTACTGGCGAAGACTATCAGTCCGAGCCCATTATCATTACTGTCACTGTGTAGGCTTTTCTTTCCTATTATACTTCTATATACCTCTTCTTTCCATATTTTTGCATTTAGGTCTCCAAGTATTATTTCTACATGGTACCTTTCAATTTTACCAATTTCTTGTTCCAATTTCGCATAGAATATATCCTTTGCATCTTCATCTGCCTCCTCCGCAGGGGCGTAGACATTCACTATTATAACGTCAAAAAATTTTGCCCTTATCCTTAGAGAACACATTCTGTCACGTATTGCCGTAAAACCAATTACATTAGCCTTCATAGACCCATTTAGAAGGAAACCAGTGCCACAAAGGCCTGTATCTCGACCGCTATGCATCATTAAATGTTCCCCCGACGCTATCATTCCTTGCCCTTTCCATATCCATTAAACAGTGTTAACCTTCCGTCGGAGGTTTGAGTCCTCCCTCAGGCATGGGTGTGTGTGTTGTCCTTAGCGTATGTTAGTTCAGGTTAGATTAAGTAATGCGTAAGCTATGGACCGATGACCTCAGCAGTTTGGTCCCATAAGACCTTACCACAAATATCCAAATTTTTCCAAACAATGTTAAATCCGAATTCAGAAAATGGATAACGATGCTGCAGCCGATACATAATAGGAATATGGTGGTTCTTCGTTAAAATAAAGATGCTCAACCGTTTTTAGATGTACTAAGCAGCTTAATTTCATTAATAAACCTTTTTCTGGAATCTAATGGATTCCGTTTTGAGCCGATATTAATTTGAGTTGCGATCCATGAACTTGGTATTGCTGCGACATCATTCACACATACCACCGCGGGATGTTCACCTTATCTTGAACTGTGTGTACATGCGGACAGAAAGCGAGGAATCGCAATTTAATCAACGCTAAGCTATTCAGATATACATTGAAGAACCACAGAAACTGGGCCGGCCGCGGTGGTCTAGCGGTTCAGGCGCTCAGTCCGGAACCGCGGGACTGCTACGGTCGCAGGTTCGAATCCTGCCTCGGGCATGGGTGTGTGTGATGTCCTTAGGTTAGTTAGGTTTAAGTAGTTCTAAGTTCTAGGGGACTGAAGACCTCAGATGTTAAGTCCCATAGTGCTCAGAGCCATTTGAACAGAAACTGGTACACCTACCTAATATCGTGTAGGGCCCTAGCGAGCACGCAGAAGTGCCGCAACAGGACGTGCATGGACACGACTTATGCCTGAAGTAGTGCTCAAAGGAATCGACACCATGAATCCTACAGGGCTGTCCATAAATCCGTAAGAGTACCAGGTGGTGGACATACCGTCTAAACAGCCCGTTTCAAGGCATCACAGATACGCTCAATAGTGTTCATGTCTGGGCAGTTTCGTGGCCAGTGGAAGTGTTTAGAAGAGTGTGCCCGGAGCCACACTGTACCATTTCTGGAGGTATGGGGTGTCGCATTGTTCTGTTGGAATTGCCCAAGCCCGTCGGAATGCACAATGGACATGAATGCATGCAGGTGACCAGACAAGGCGCTTAGGTCTGTCAGAGTCATATCTAGACGTACCGGGGTCCGATATAACTCCAACTGCACACGCTCCACACCATTACAGAGCCTCCACCAGGTTGAACAGTCTCCTGCTGACATGAAGTGTCCATCGATTCATGAGGTTGTATCCATACCCGTACACATCCATTCATTCGGTACAATTTGAAACGATACTCTTTCGACCAGGTAACATGTTTCCAGTCGTGAAAAGTCCAATGTTGGAGTTCACGAGCCCAGGCGAAATGTAAAGGTTTGTGTCGTGCAGTCATCAAGAGTGGAGGAGTGGGCCTTCGGCTCCAAAAGGCCATATCGATGATGTTTCGTTGAATGGTACGCACGCTGACATTTGTTAATGGCCTAGCATTGAAATCTACAGCAATTTGCGGAGAGGTTGCACTTCTATTATCTGAAAGATTCTCTTCAGTCGATGTTGGTCCGATTCTTGCACGATCTTTTTCCGTGCGCAAAATTTGATGTTTTACCGGATTCCTGATATTCACGGTACACTCGTGAAATGGTCGTAGGGGAAAATCCCCACTCCATCGCTATCTCGGAGATGCTGTGACGCATCGCTCGTCGTATAACACTATGTTCAGACCCACTTAAACCTTGCATACATGCGACTGTAGCAGCAGGGACCGATCTAAGAATTGCGCCAGACACTTGTTGTCTTACAAAGGCGTTGGTGACCGCGGGAACGTATTCTGTCTGTTTACATATCTCTGTATTTGAATGCGCATGCCTATACCAGTTTCTTTGGCGCTTTAGTGTATATTGCAGTAGAAGTGTTGCATTGCCATATCTCTGAATTTGAATGAGCTTGGCTATACCAGTTTCTTTGGCGCTTTAGTGTATACTGCATGCCTTCCTGCAACACAGGCTGCCTGAATTCGCTTAACAAGGTTTCAAGTAAACAAGTCGTCTTTTTTCCGAAGGTCCCCATTAAGCTCGTCTTTAAAGTTTAGTATAGGCTATACCGATCTGCTACTATCCTAGAACTGGTCTCTCTATTCGGTCTAGATCTGACACCATGCGTATTTGGTAAAGATTGCAAACAGTATATCACTACTCTAGAATTGAGTTTATTAGCGCCTTGTATGCGCTTTTCTTTACTAATGCACTGCACTCTCTCAGAAATTCCAACAGTCTTCAGTTCCTCTTCCTTACGAAGGAATTTACGTGCCTGCAACATCATAACTTAGTGCAGGATCCTGTCTTAGTACAGGGTGCGCAAAATAAAACTTACCTGCAAAATAATGCATGCAGCCCGATGTGCGAAAGATGTATGGTGGGTCGCCTACCATAAGGAGTGTGGTGTCACCGCCAGACACCACACTTGCTATGTGGTAGCCTTTAAATCGACCGCGGTCCGTTAGTGTACGTCGGACCCGCGTGTCGCCAGTATCAGTGATTGCAGACCGAGCGCCGCCACACGGCAGGTCTAGTCTAGAGAGACTCCCTAGCACTCGCCCCAGTTGTACAGCCGACTTTGCTAGCGATGGTTCACTGTCTACATACGCTCTCATTTGCAGAGACGACAGTTTAGCATAGCCTTCACCTACGTCATTTGCTACGACCTAGCAAGGCGCCGTATTCAGTTACTATAATTACTATCTTCAAGAATGTGTTCTGAACAGATAATATTGTGAATCATGTACCGGCAAGAGCGACGTTCCTCATTAATGGATTAAAGTTAAGTACCAAACTAGTTACGTCCGCTTTCTGAATTCTCATTCCTTGTCATGTTCCTGACCTCACGTCAGTATAGTTCTTCCCTCCTCACGCCAGCCTGCGTGAGCTAAAACGCGTGCATTTCGGCCTCCAATCGTAACACGATGTTGGCTCTTCTGCTAACACACAAAAGAGCATGAATTTTTTTTCCAGGATAGTTTCATTTTGAGCATTGTGTCAATGTGTCCCCGTACTGACGGAATGAGCGTAGGTGAGCAGATGCAGGAATCCCGCATCACCGCTCTTGCAAAGTGCCTAGCAACTGGCTCGTCACAATACGCCAGTCACTACTCTTGATGAGCAGTGGTATAGTGTTGAAGCTGCATGGGCAGTTTACCTGTACACGCCATCCAAGCTCTGTTTGACTCTATGCCCAGGCGTATTAAGGCAGTTACTACGGCCAGAGGTGGTTGTTCTGGGTACTGATTTCTCAGGATCTATGCGCCCAAATTGCGTGAAAATGTATTCACATGTCAGTTCTACTATAATATATTTGTCCAATGAATACCCGTTTATCATCTGCATTTCTTCTTGGTGTAGCAATTTTAATGGCCAGTAGTGTACTAGCAGTGAAAATTTTTCGCCACTATGATTCGAAACGGCTTAGGTCCACCTACACAGATGTGCTACAGAGACTTCGGCTACGGAGGCGGGTGCGAACCTTTCGTAGTATCTAAATACTTAAACGATGTAACGGACTAAAAAAGTTTGCTACTTATCTCATAATCGGATACTACTGGATTCTTTTTCGCCTGGAGACGTTGACTACCCGTAATTGAAATACTGCTCAGCCTTTCAACTTCGAACGTAAAAGTTTTGATTAAACATCAGAAAAACGGCGTAAGAAGTAACTAAGATATACAGGGTGGTCAGACGTGATTTCTGGCGTTTCTGAAGGTAGTGTTATACGCTCTTGGCTGTTCCTTATCTATCTGAGCAGCCGTCTTAGGTTGTTTGGAGATGACGCCGTCCTTAATCGACTTATAAAGTCATCAGAAGATCAAAACAAGTTGCAAAACGATTTTGAAGGTGTTATAGTTTTACACCTCAGACATGATTTTATATGTATAAAAAATTTGCATGTGCTTCATTATTACAACTACGTGCGGCTCCCAGAATGCCTCTGATGATAACGGAGATACTTTACAGCATATTTCTCTGTGCTACGGCACTTTATAAACTACGGTTTCGCCTCACACCGGATTTTATGTCCGTATTTTACGTTTACAAATAGGGCAAACTTGTTCCTCTGTATCCCGGAAACGGATGAAGATATCAAGAAAATTGCCAAGGGTGTTCGATATGGCAAAAATTACAGCCATGTGCTGTGCTTAGCCGTCTTAGAATCCGCGGCCTGGTTTCGCTACCCAGAAACCACGTTTTTGGGGCAGTGTCTCCATAATGACTAAAGATTTTGAAAACGGGAAGACGGCAGTTATAGAGAAATGCTAGAGAATATACCCTTAAAATCTGAGCAATGTGATGCGGTTATTTATTGTGTACATTTCGCCCCTCCCCGAATTTTACATGCACGTTTTACGTGTTCAAATTGGGTAAGTTTGTATCTCTGAAACTGGTAAAGATATCAAGAAAATGTTCGAGGTTTTTCGAAATCTGAATCTTAGGAATGTATGGTGAAATTTTGAGCCATTTGCTGTTCGTTGTCGTCTTGGAATCCGCGACTCGGTTTTCATAGCCAAAAATCATGTTTTTCGGTTTTTCTTACGAACCGCCTACGAACTAAATGGTGCCTGCTGAAGCTCCGTGAGGTGCACCGTAGACGACATTAAATGGAAAAAGAACCAATCGATTTGGTCCATTTGCCTGAGCTGGGGAGGTGTGTAACATTCACACTTTGACACGTTTCTGTACGATAGTTACTGTACGAGGATCTTTCTGTTGGGTATATAAATGTTCGCTAGCCAAAGGGCTATCCAATACACTCGACCCTACCAACGCAACGTGTATGAGCATCGGAAAAATATCGTTTTTATGAGAGGCGTTTTGGAACTACTAAATAGCGCATGCGTAGTGATTGACAAGTACACTGATTGAAGATACGCATAACTAGTTTTATTATACAAGTATAGATCAACAGAATGATAATGAAGTTGGTCTGTGGCTGTTATTTTTTCTACTAGATGTACGGAAGTTACTTGGGTTAGGGGGTTACAGGATATTGTTCAGAAGCCATGCAAAATTTGTTTGTTTTCTAACTTAGTTGTGATAATTAGATTACAAATTAACAGACATTAACACAGAGCACAATAAGAAATAACATAAAAATAAATTAGAGTAGATCCACGTGGACTGTACAAATAGAGTTTTTCCGAGGCCTGATACTCGTGCGAATAATACTAACACACACCACGTGCGTTCGCCAGACTTGAGGTTCATATCCGTGTCCCATTCCTTTGATGCTGTTGATGAAGGGACATTTATTTCTGTTCTTGTTTTTGTTCTCTTTCTGAAATATAACGTCAACTTACAATTTATAGCTTCCAAATTCATGTATTTTTCCTTAAACTGCTGCAAGTAAATGAAAGATAACATTAAAGGGCAAACAAGAGAGCTGCACACAGCGCCACCTCCACGTGGAGCTGCTGCACAGGCAACGGTGCCCGCGTGGGGGCCGTCTCTACTGGCTAAGAGGTATGCTGGACCACTGCAGCCTGCCTCGAGTAATAAGATAGCGCGCCCTTGTAGTCGTAATGTCGTAGTGCAACATGGAAAAACTGCATCCGACACTACTGGCCACTAAAGTTGCTACACCAAGAAGAAATGCAGATGATAAACGGGTATTCATTGGACAAATATATTATAGTAGAACTGACATGTGATTGCATTTTCACGCAATTTGGGTGCATAGATCATGAGAAATCAGTACCCAGAACAACCACCTCTGGCCGTAATAACGGCCTTGATACGCCTCGGCATTGAGTCAAACAGAGCTTGATTGGCGTGTACAGGTACAGCTGCTCATGCAGCTTCAACACGATACCACAGTTCATCAAGAGTAGCGACTGGCGTATTCTGACGAGCCAGTTGCTCGGTCACCATTGACCAGACGTTTTCAGTTGGTGTGAGATCTGGAGAACGTGCTGTCCAGGGCAGCAGTCGAACATTTTTTGTATCCAGAAAGGCCCGTACAGGACTTGCAACATGCGGTCGTGCATTATCTTGCTGAAATGTAGGGTTTCACAGGGACCGAATCAAGGGTAGAGCCATGCGTCATAACACATCTGAAATGTAACGTCCACTGTTCAAAGTGCCATCAGTGCGAACCAGAGGTGACCGAGACGTGTATCCAATGACACCCCATACCACCAGGCCGGGTGATAAGCCAGTATGGCGATGACGAATACACGCTTCCAATGTGCGTTCAAATGGTTCAAATGGCTCTGAGCAATATGGGACTTAACTTCTTTGATCATCAGTCCCCTAGAACTTAGAACTAATTAAACCTAACTTATCAAAGGACATCACACACATCCATGCTCGAGGCAGGATTCGAACCTGCGACCGTAGCGGTCGCGCGGTTCCAGACTGTAGCGCCTAGAACTGCTTGGCCACTCCGGCCGGCAATGTGCGTTCACCGCGATGTCGCCAAACACGGATGCGACTATCATGATGCTGTAAACAGAACCTGGATTCATCCGAAAAAATGACGTTTTGCCATTAGTGCACCCAGGTTCGTCGTTGAGTACACCATCGCAGGCGCTCCTGTCTGTGATGCAGCGTCAAGGGTAACCGTAGCCATGGCCTCCGAGCTGATAGTCCATGCTACTGGAAACGTCGTCGAACTGTTCGTGCAGACGGTTGTTGTTTTGCAAACGTCCCCATCTGTTGACTCAGGGATCGAGACGTGGCTGCACGATCCGTTACAACCATGCGGATAAGATGCCTGTCATCTCGACTGCTAGTGATACGAGGCCGTTGGGATTTAGCTCTGCGTTCCGTATTACCCTCCTGAACCCACCGATTCCATATTCTTCTAACAGTCATTGGATCTCGACAAATGCGAGCAGCAATGTCGCGATACGATAAACCACAATCGCGATAGGCTACAATCCGACCTTTATCAAAGTCGGAAAAGCGATGTACGCATTTCTCCTCCTTACACGAGGCATCACAACAACGTTTCCCCAGGCAGCGCTGGTCAACTGCTGTTTGTGTACGACAAATCGGTTGGAAACTTCCCTCATGTCAGCACGTTGTAGGTGTCGCCACCGGCGCCAACCTTGTGTGAATGCTCTGAGAAGCTAATCATTTGCATATGACAACATCTTCTTCCCGTCGGTTAAATTTCACGTCTGTAGCACGTCATCTTCGTGGTGTAGCAATTTTAATGGCCAGCACTGTATTTGTTTTTCCCCACTGCATTGGATTTAAATTTCGAGCGCCTATACAGTTCCCGATGCTGGTAATAAGTGCGGCAGCAACATGAGACCGTACAGGGAGCGTCAGCAACGAATGAAGTATAGTCTTAGCTTCATTTAGAGTCACAAAAAGGAAGGATCATCTGTACACACTAATAGTGGAATCAATAACGCGTTGTTATAAGAGCATCTACATGTTGTAGAATCGTATCAAATATGGTGTGACTGTACTCCTCGGGAATAAAATTACACGTAGATTCAGCTTCAGTCCAGTACTCAGCTGTACTGGATGCAGGAGTCTAATCACCGCGCCACGAGCTTCGATCGTACGGTGTGGCGCCCGCTATCTGATCAGAAGTGTCCACAGAGCCCTCTGTGATACGGGACTGACCACTAGATGTCGCAATACGTGGACCCGCGGAGTACTGCGGAGTACTGAGCGGGCGTAGCCGGGAGCGCGATGGCAACGCGAGCAGCAGGGGGCCGGTCGCCGGTCGGAGGGGTCTGTCCATCGGTTACTCCACTTACGACGACTTCGGCACCGGCAGATGGACACTGGAGGGATGCGACAAAGACTGGCGCCGCGCAAAAATTGAAACCTTCACGGACGAAGAAAACTCGAACCCTCCACAGGGTAGCGTCCTCCACGACTAACCTGACGTGGAACAGGATAGGACAATACCTCTGGAATTCGACGAGAACATCGAATTGATGGACCGAGAACCACTGGAAAGAGACAACAGCGTCGCAGAAACGGATCATTTAATCCTAGTGCGACACAAACGGCACTATCGGAGGAACTCGGAAGAAGACGTGAAGCCTCAGAAATCACGAGCTGAGACCACTGAGACTACCAGTCGGTTCACACCTGTAACTCCCGAAGATGACAACGAGGGCGACTCCACCCAGGCACGAACCCCGAACTAGGAACGTCGGAACAACAAGTCGATGCTGCGTCTGACGAAGCAAAACAAAAACGTGTTCCACCAGTGACGATTTATTATAATGGCCAGTATGTGGCATTGAATAATGCTCTACAACAACAACTCTCCGGAACCCTGAAGGCCATCATCCAGAAGGACTGGATTAAATATCATTTCGAGTCCTCTGAGGATCAAACAAAGAAAGGCTCGCAAATTTTTTGAGACCTGCGACTTGCCACATTTCGCACACCAACCACCGGAGGGAATGGAACTTGAGTTGGTGATCAATTGAGTGCCCGCAAATGTCACAGAACTCCAGGAATCATTAAGTGAAAAAGGATTCTCCCACGCCATGGTACATCAGTACAAAAGGAGAGAGGGAGATCAAGTCACTGGTGACTTAGTTAGGCTGCCCACGTACTGTATCAGCCTTTCTAAGGCAAAAGACACCCGTAAAATATACGACATCCATTACCTTCTCTACACGAGGGTGCGCATTAAAGATTATCGGTCCAAGGATGGGCCGACACAGTGCAAAAACTGTCAACACTTTGGGCGTACGGCAAATTATTGCCGGATGCCACGCTGCTGCGTGAAGTTCACTGGAGACCATCGAACCAAGGCCGGCAGTCCACCTTCAAAGCAAAATGTGGTAACTGTCACAAAGACCAATGAGCCTCATGGCGCGGCTACGAAAAATACCAGGCACATCTGCGGACAGCAAGAGCGGACCAAGAAACCGACGGCGAAGATCGTTCAACAATCAACAATGGCAGCGACGACCAGGGAGATGGGCTGTCAGGCACCAGAACAACAGCCATCCGGACAGCCCCAAATATCAGCTGTCCTACAGAGACGACGGATTTCACGATCCTATGCAGACACACTGCCGCCTAGGAGAGACCAAGCTGCAATATCTGCTTCCACTACAGGCACCCCAGGCACCTTCATGCCAGCCGTATAACTTCAACAAAAACTGGCAGGAATCCTCACACTGGTGGAAGGAATGGATAACGGCCGCAGAACGAGACACTTCCGGCTCTGAATTTGGAATGTCATTGTAGCAAGACGTAAACAAACTGAACGAATTTGTTAGCCGGCACAGGTTGGACATAGTTCTGATCTCGGAAACGCACCTGACGGAGATTGCTAGTTTCAAATTACGCAACATGCACGGTTATAGAACGGACCGGTTGGACAATGAGGTGGCGGAACTGCACTCTTCGTCAAAAACACCATACGACATCAGGAGGAACTACCGCCCCTGGACTCACTGGAAGCCACAGCTGTTACAGTCTTCACGGCAATAGGAAACATTACTCTGGTGGCAGGGCATCTTAGTCCCAAGAAACAGTTTGTGGCCAGAGATATTCATGTTGTCCTCGACAGATTCAGTAAGGTCTTGCTGGGAGGAGACCTTAACTCCAAACGTGGGGCTTGGCATTCAAGGAGGACCAACCGAAAGGGACAGCCACTCTATGACATAGAGAACGACTTTCAAGTCACCATCTATGGGCCACGGGAGCCGACGTGCATCCCAGAGTTCGCCGTCCAGGGGCTAACATTCTCGATATAGCGATTTTAAAAAATATCGCAGCAAATCTACAGCTCAAGACCACTCAGCACCTGTCATCTCATATCTATCACTTCTCGGACTTCTCGAGGGTGGTGCCCTCCCAATACTTCTTCCAAGCTCCACCACTGTTAACTGGGATGTCTTTGCGACATATTTTAACAATAACGTCCGACCGACCCAAACAGTCTCTACAAATCCGGCAACTGACATCGCTGTGGCTGCTTTGACAGCTAAAATCCAACGGGCAACAAGGCGTACAGCAACTGATATCTTTCGTCACGAGGATCAATTTGAAACATTCCCTCCTCGTCTCGACGAAATCAAGCATCAAGCATCGCCGGAATAATCACAGAAAACAATGGCAGCGACACAGATATCCAGAAGATAGACGTCGGATGCATCTTTTGTGCCGGGAGCTACGCCGCCGTGCTGAAGAATGGCGGCAAGACCTATGGGAAAGAAAGGTGGACGAAATGTTCCTCCAGACTGAGGAAGAGTGGCAACTTGTCAGGGCACTACACCACCGAGACCACCAAAGACAGCAATACGCGGCCCCGTTGGCCTTATATACGACTCGATTGACAAAGCTGAATTGTATTCCCACGTATACAAACACCACCGACGGCTCCGCCCCCACCGGATGCAGAGGATTCAAGGGAAGAGGACCGTATCCGCAGCGAATCGACGACTTCCGCCAACTCCCCACACAACAGAGGCCTGTTCTTAGCAATCCCCCGAAGTTAGAAAACTGATTAGGAAGATTAGGAAGACGAACAACTCGGCGCCTCTGTGACAAACGCCGATCTTAAGCATTTTCCTGTAAAGGCTGTCGTTCTCTTAATTCGAATTATCAACGGCTGCTTACTCAACGGCTACTTCCCTGCAGACTGGAAGACGGTGAAGACGGTCCCTATTCACAAAAGAGGAAAAAATCAAACGTTGCCAGACAGCTACCGCCCGATTAGTCTGATGCTCACATTGGAACGGGTGCTGCTACACCGCCTCAAAGACTACCTGGATGAAAGTAACATCACCTCCCACGAACAGTTGGCTTCCAGCCACAGTTATCGGCGGAGCTTCAGCTGCTTATGATCACAGAATCCATACAACTCAACCTCAAAAGATGAAAGTCCACGGCTAGAGTTTTCCTAAATATCGAAAAGGAATACGACCCGGTGTGGCATGACAAGCTTACATGCAAACTAGTCGATCAAACCCGTCTGCCCGACTGTTACATCAAGCTGATTCATAGCTTCCTGCAGGGCAGGCGTCTGTTTGTACAAATAGATGGGAAGAAGTCATCACAGAAAACTGTCTCAGCCCGTATCCCGCAGGGAGCGGTGATATCGCGATGCCTGTTTAATTTGTATCTTAACGACATTACCACCGCTCAACACGCCACCGCCATTCTGTATGACGATGACACGGCCTTCCTAACGTCTGGAAGGAAAATCGAACAACCTGTCAACAGATTCAGCGACAACTTACCGTCAACGAACAGTGGGCAAAGAGCATTAAATCACCCTAAGCCCTACGAAAACTGCAGCATTACTGTTTACGAAGAAACGGCCGGAACTGAGAGTGCGATTTGCCATCAGTGGACAACCAATACCCTGGACTACGACGACGAAATACCTGGGAGTGATACTGGATAAAGGAATGACTTTTACCCCACACATATAAGACAGAAAACTGAATACTATGAAGGTGATCCGGGCACTCACGCCGTTTTTCACGAGTAGGAATCTTAACACATCAAAGAAATTAAAACTTTATAGAGCAACGATACAACCCTCCCTGCTGTACGGCTCGACGTCTTGGGGAACAATACGTGATTCTAATATACGCAGTTTGCAACCACTACAAAACACGCAGTTTGCAACTGCTACGAAACAGGTGATTGAAGTGGAGCCTAGGCATCCCAAGGTGGGCCAGGACGAGAAAAATACACGAGCTGACTGGAGAAAAACACGTGCTGAGAAGATAAAAGAGCAGGCTACTCGTCTTTTTCACAAATTAGACGAGTATCTGGGAAATGTCCCCCTACTTGCCAATGTAGGCCAGGCCCTATCACGATGCACAAATACAAGGTGCCTCGAGCCATTATTGCACACCCACAGCACTATCGAAGATGAAGCAATGTTCAGTTATTCGGTATCTTACATTTTATCTTACATATTATCACGAGAAAGAAAATTGGCGTTCTACGGATCGGAGAGTTGAATGTCAATCCCTTAATCGGGCAGGTAGGTTAGAAAATTTAAAAAGGGAAATGGATAGGTTAAAGTTAGATATAGTGGGAATTTGTGAAGTTCGGTAACAGGAGGAAGAAGACTTCTGGACAGGTAAATACAGGGTTATAAATACAAAATCAAATAGAGGTAATGCTGGAGTAGGTTTAATAATGAATAAAAAACTAGGAGTGCGGGTAAGCTACTACAAACAGCATAGTGAAATCACTATTGTGACCAATAGACACGAAGCCCACGCCCACTACAGTAGTACAAGTTTATATGACAACTAGCTCTGCAGATGATGAAGAAATTGATGAAATGTATGATGAGATAAAAGAAATTATTCAGGTAGTGAAGGGAGACGAAAATTTAATAGTCATGGGTGACTGGAATTCGATAGTAGGAAAAGGAAGAGAAGGAAACATAGTAGGTGAATATGGAATGGGGGTAAGATATGAAAGAGGAAGTCGCCTGGTAAAATTTTGCACAGAGCATAACTGAATCATAGCTAACACTTGGTTCAAGAATCATGAAAGAAGGTTGTATACATGGAAGAAGCCTGGATATACCAAAAGGTATCAGATAGATTATATAATGGTATGACAGAGATTTAGGAACCACGTTTTAAATTGTAAGACATTTCCAGGGGCAGATGTGGACTCTGACCACAGTCTATTGGTTATGAACTGTAGATTGAAACTGAAGAAAATTCAAAAAGGTGGTAATCTAAGTAGATGGGGCCTGGATAAACTGACAGAACCAGAGGTTGTACAGAGTTTCAGGGAGAGCATAAGGGAACAATTGACGGTAATGGGGGAAATAAATACAGTAGAAGAAGAATGGGTAGCTTTGAGGGATGAAATAGTGAAGGCAGCAGAGGATCAAGAAGGTAAAAAGA
Source organism: Schistocerca piceifrons (assembly GCF_021461385.2). NCBI lineage: Eukaryota > Metazoa > Arthropoda > Insecta > Orthoptera > Acrididae > Schistocerca > Schistocerca piceifrons. Next base: position 21,744,903 of record NC_060140.1, on the reverse strand, counting down.
CGAGGGCTAATAGAAATCCTTGGGTAACAAAAGAAATATTGAATGTAATTGCTGAAAGGAGGAAATATAAAAATGCAGTAAATGAAGCAGGCAAAAAGGAATACAAACGTCTCAAAAATGAGATTGACAGGAAGTGCAAAATGGCTAACAGGGATGGCTAGAGGACAAAAGTAAGGATATAGAGGCATAATTCACTATGGGTAAGATAGATACTGGCTACAGGAAAATCAGACATTTGGAGAAAAGAGTACCGCTTGTATGAATATCAAGAGCTCAAATGGAAACCCATTTCTAAGCAAAGAAGGGGAAGTAGATAGGTGGAAGGAGTATATAGAGGGTCTATACAATGGCGATGTACTAGAGGACAACATTATGGAAATGGATGATACTACGTGAAGATTTTGACAGAGCACTGAAAGACCTAAGACGATACAAGGCCCCCGGAGTAGACAACATTCCATTAGAACTACTGACAGCCTTGGGAGAGCTACTCCTGACAAAACTCTACCATCTGGTGTGCAAGATGTATGAGACAGGCGAAATACCCGCAGACTTGAAGAAGAATATAATAATTCCAATCCGAAAGAAACCAGGCGTTGACAGATGAGAAAATTACCGAACTATCAGTTTAATAAGTCACGGCTATAGATTACATGAAGTCTTTACAGACGAATGGAAAAACTGGTAGAAGCCGACCTCGGGGAAGATCAGTTTGGATTCCGTAGAAATATTGGAACACATGAGGCAATAATGACCCTACGACTTATCTCAGAAGAGAGATTAAGGGAAGGCAAACCTACGTATCTCGCATTTGTAGACTCAGAGAAAGCTTTTGACAATGTTGACTGGAATACCCTCTTTCAAATTCTGAAGGTGGCAGGGCTAATTGTAATTCTGTCAGAGACAGCACAGGACTTGAAGAGCAGTTGAATGGAATGGGCAGTGTCTTGAAAGGAGGGTATAAGATGAACGTCAACAAAAGAAAAACGAGGATAATAGAATGTAGTCGAATTAAGTCGGCTGATGATTAGGAAATGAGGCACTTAAAGTAATAAATGAGTTTTGCTATTTGGGGAGCAAAATAACTGATGATGGTCGAAGTAGAGAGGATATAAAATGTAGACTGGCTATGGCAAGGAAAGCGTTTCTGAAGAAGGGAAATTTGTTAACATCGAGTATAGACTTAAGTGTCAGGAAGTCGTTTCTGAAAGTATTTGTATGGAGTGTAGCCATGTATGGAAGTGAAACATGGACGATAAATAGTTTGGACAAGAAGAGAATAGAAGCTTTCGAAACGTGTTGCTACAGAAGAATGCTGATGATTAGATGGGTAGATCACATAACTAATAAGGAGGAATTGAAGAGAATTGGAGAGAAAAGAAATTTGTGGCTCAACTTGACTAGAAGAAGTTATCGGTTAGTAGGACATGTTCTGAGGCATCAAAGGATCAACAATTTAGTATTGGAGGGCAGCTTTGGTGGTAAAAATCGTAGAGGGAGACCAAGAGATGAATACACTAAGCAGATTCAGAAGGATGAAGGTTACAGTACTTACTGGAAGATGAAGAAGCTTGCACAGGATAGGGTAGCATGGAGAGCTGCATCAAACCAGTCTTTGGACTGAAGACCACAACAACAAACAACATGTAAATAGCTGTCAATCACTCGTACGACTACCTAACCAACACCCTCAAAGGACTCAGGACCCACAGATTACCCAAGTCCCTTTGCAAACGAATATAGAATAAAGCAAACTATTACTCGCAACTTGCCACCGCAGAAGAAAAAATAGCCAAAGTCATTCGCTCTTTGGACACAACATGCCACAAAAAAAGAAAAAAAAGGGGTTTGACAGGAGACATCAGTGAGTTCGAGCGTGGACCAGTCATCGGATACCACCTGAGTCTGATATCCATCACGGATTTTGCAGTCGTTGTAAAGCTGCCCACGTCGACTGTTCGCGATTGATTGTGATATGGAAACGAGAAGGAACAACCGTAGCTAAACGAAGACAAGGGAGACCTCTTGTACCGATGGACAAGGACTGTCGTTCATTTCCGAAGGTTGTCGTAAAAAATCGCATGAAATCAGCGGATGGAATCATCCGTGAGCTCCAAATTACTACCGGCAGTCCAACTACACAGTGACAGTGCGTAGGGAGTAATAAAGAAAGGGATACCACGGGCGATCAGTTCCTCACACGCCTACCTTTCTGCAACAGTGATAAGAGACGCTTTACTTTGATGTAAAGAGCAACGCAACTGGACAGTGGGTGACTGCAGACGATTGATTTGGAGTCATGAATCACGCTGTACCCTGTGACAACCCAATGGGGGGGGGGGGCTTGGGTTTAACGAATGCCATCACGTGTAGTGCCAACAGAGGAGTGTGGAGGATGTATTCCTATGGTGACGAGGAGTCTTCAGCGGTCCCCTTACGCTCCCGGGAAGACGCTGAATACGGAAGGATGCGAGCTTATTACACAGCACAGTGTACTGCCTACAGTAGAGGAACATTTCGAAGACGATGATCGATTGAATTGAAACGTCCCCTTAGAAAAATTTATGAATTACTGTGCTGATAAACCCCTTACATTATTTGATTTTCAAACAGCTGAGCAGAACTGAACGTACTCAGACATTTCGCTCTTTACCTATTCTGATCAACACTAAACTGACACACAATATTTTTAACGCAACGCAATCTGACTTTCAATAATCCCTACAAAAGAATGGCCCTGACTAACATTAACCTATACCTTTCATGAATCACTTACCTCACAAAAATCTTCGTTACTCAAACTACTGCAATACAGCGAGCGCCAATACTGCCAGCTAAATAAAAGATTCTAACTACTGAAGGCACTAACTACTGATAGGCATAGTTAGCAAATGAAAGATTTTGATAGAGAACAAACAATGTATTTACCTTAATAGTGTTCAAAAGTGATAATATATATAGCAGTTTATGGCATCCAGTCTTAGAAATTTACTGTCTCTGATGGACACACGTCCAGATCATCCGCTCTCAAAACTCCTCCATTTCGCAACGCTATGCGCCTTTAACATCCAACTGCCCAACACTACAATGGCAAATTCCAACAATGCAAACCTTCCAAAGACTGCATACAGCACAGTCAGTGATTTTCATGTAGAGCGCTACATGGCGTATAGAGCGCTACATGGCGTTACCAACATAAAAACCTAAACAGCCTACTTACAGTATCAGCGTGACAATGCAGCCTGCCATAAAGCAGCAGGTGTGAGGCAGCGGTCTGTGGACCACAACACTGGCCAACTCACAGTCCCGACCTGATCCAAATGTGACATCTGTAGGACGAGTCAGAACGTCGATCTTGGTCCAGACGTCAGCGTCCAACATCACTGCCTTTTCTGGTTTCGGAGCCTGAGGTGGAATGATCTCTCATCCCTCCAAGAACAGACAGACACCTCACAGGTCGTGGACACACCCAATATTACCGTGCACTAATAGCTGACCGAATACTTCTGATTGGACTGCGCACAGCTATAGTGTAACACGAAGACGAACGCACGACTGTAGCAGAAAACGGAAACGAGACTCGTAGAAGAAGACAGTTTATCTGATCGCCTCTGTCATGAGTATGACGAAGTAAGAGTGGCTGGCATGGTGTCGTGGGTATCCCGAAAAATAAGTAACACATCATATAATATATGGAATACCGTTTCGCTATGCGAAAAACTGTATTGATCAAAGTGACGATTTACGTCCGTGTCATGCATCCACGAGAAACAGTAAGAATCTCAGCCAGTGGTCAAGCGTCATAAGGAATGATGTCCGACTTATTAGTTTCTCCATGTGCTGATCCTGCAACAGATTGTTGAGTTAATGAAGAACAATACCAAAAACAACCTTGTAATCCTTTGTACAATGGAGATAGGATTATTTACGGACATATATCAAGGATTTGAAATTTGGCCCTCCTGAAAAAAAACGCAAATAAAAGACAATCTATGAGCAATGCACAATATTTGTTGGACAACTGCCATTCCGTAACCGATAAATTCGTTTAAAGTTAATTCTAAAATTCGTAGTTGCATTTAGAAGTTTTTAAACACGTTCTGTAAGCAGTCCACGATGCGTCCAAGCTACACTAACGATCTCTGCAGTTCTTTGTCGTTCCACATTTGCGCACTACAGGACATAATTGTACACTTCGCTTGGATATCCCATCGACTGCATACATTTCACTCTTTGTTTAAACCACGAAAGTCGTATTTAGTCTTTTCTTTATAAAAGATGCAATTTAGAATTTTCGAATATGTGGAGACATAATCCTCATAAACACATAGTGAACCGTGTCGTTCGCCAGGGTTCCTGTTTTCCCTTGGTTTACTCCTGTTTGAAGTTTCCGCGCTTTCCTAGAGGGCGTCCCGGAGCCCCAGCGAGTGCCCTGCTAGCGCGCCCGCTCGCAGGAGGCGCTGTGTGCCGTGACGAGGGCGGACGAGGCAGCAGACACGAGTGTTTGGCCCTGGACGACCGTTCTGGAGCAGGGCGCTCGGTCCCTCTGTCCCAAGTCTGGACGGGCCCAAAACCAGGGGCGTGAGGACACAAGAGGCCGTGGGCTACGTTTGGTTTCCATTCATGGGCTGGGGAAGCTATGAAGTCCGTCTGTGGCTGCCAGTGACCTCCAGCTGGTGGTGTCGCCACTGAAAGTAAGATTTTTCGTCTAGTTAGTGCAACGGTCGTCGTCTGGCGGGCCAATCTCCCGGTGTTGTAGGAGCCATTAATAACTGTCTGGCAACGTTTCTCTGCTTTGAGTTGCTGATCGGAAATTGTCTTGCGTGTGTGTTACTGCCCCCTTGCATCATCGTCCATTTGAACGGCATGATGACTTACGGCTCGCATCGTAAAGAAACAAAAAAAAAAGGATTTTTTTTTTGCTGTGGAACTTCTGCAAGCCGTTGTTTTCCCATGGACGGCGTAGGTCACTGTTTGGATAAGCACGCTGTAAAATGTTAAATAACCGTGTACTGTCTGGTGGAGAGATAGAGTGGACTGTAGCCAATTAATTTTACATCTACATCCATACTCCGCAAGCCACCTGACGATGTGTGGCGGAGGGTACCTTCAGTACCTCTATCGGTTCTCCCTTCTATTCCAGTCTCGTATTGTTCGTGGAAAGGAGGATTGTCGGTATGCCTCTGTGTGGGCTCTAATCTCTCTGATTTTATCCTCATGGTCTCTTCGCGAGATATACGTAGCAGGGAGCAATATACTGCTTGACTCTTCGGTGAAGGTATGTTCACGAAACTTTGACAAAAGCCCGTATCGAGCTACTAAGCGTCTCCCCTACAGAGTCTTCCACTGGAGTTTATCTATCATCTCCGTAACGCTTTCGCGATTACTAAATGATCCTGTAACGAAGCGCGCTGCTCTCCGTTGGATCTTCTCTATGACTTGTATCAACCCTATCTGGTACGGATCCCACACTGCTGAGCAGTATACAAGCAGTGGGCGAACAAGCGTACTGTATCCTACTTCCTTTGTTTTCGGATTGCATTTCCTTAGGATTCTTCCAATGAATCTCAGTCTGGCATCTGCTTTACCGACGATCTACATTATATGATCATTCCATTTTAAATCACTCCTAATGCGTACTCCCAGATAATTTATGGTATTAACTGCTTCCAGTTGCTGACCTGCTATTTTGTAGCTAAATGATAAAGGATCTATCTTTCTGTGTATTCGCAGCACATTACACTTTTCTACATTGAGATTCAATTGCCATTCCCTGCACCATGCGTCAATTCGCTGCAGATCCTCCTGTATTTCAGTACAATTTTCCATTGTTATAACCTCTCGATACACCACAGCATCATCTGCAAAAAGCCTCAGTGAACTGCCGATGTCATCCACCAGGTCATTTATGTATATAGTGAATAGCAACGGTCTTATGACACTCCACTGTGGCACACCTGAAATCACTCTTGAGACAAAACTTTTGTGTTGAGCCAACAGGTACTCTGAAATCTGCTTTTTGTCACTTTTTCTAAACAGAAAAATCTTCCTACCCTTTTTAATATTCCTATTTACGGCTGAAATCATCGATGCCGTAACCGCTTTATGATCGCTGATTCCCTGTTCTGCGTTAACTTTTTCAAATTGTTCGGGTCTGTTTGTCACCAGAAGGTCTAATATGTTATCGCCACGAGTCGGTTCTCTGTTTAACTGCTCAAGGTAGTTTTCAGTTTTTTATGGATGTCTGAAACGCGAGATTATGTTAATGTTCGCTAATATCTGTTGTGTTTTACTACGTAGGCATTTATAACTTAGTCGTTGTTGTGCAAATATTCTCGTGTTAAAGAGTTTAGTCCCCGTGGCATTTAAGTGCTGTATTTAACTATATGTAAGGTAGTGCTAGAGTTTCTATTTGGTGATCCGCCTAGCTATGACTGATGTCGGTTGCTCGGTCTGTCTGAAATGTTGGGCCTATTGGGAGAGACCGTTGTTGACCTGCTCTCCTCAGCTCCGGAGTCCCGTATTGATACTACGGCGGTACTTCTGCTGGAATCTCATTTGCAGAAGTTATCAATTCTGGTGAGCACGAATAAAGCTACCTTTGCGTCTGTAATTTTTGTCCGCTGGCCAGCAAGCATTGGTTGATGAAAAATCGCGAACTGGTCTTCGTTCAACCTAGTGGCTCGTTTAGACGAGTTCCCTTTCCAGTTCGGGTAAATGTTTCCTCCTCCTGGTGGAGCCATTCTCTTTCCCGAGCCACGCTGGGGTAAGAGTTGCCCAAGTGTCTATTGTCGCTCAATGTTCCGGGAGAATGATATAAGAGGTTAATTATGTACTCCACCGTTATGCCCAAGAAAGGCGAATTAGAGTAGTTCTGGATAACTTAAGTATTGTACACTATTAAGATAGTTCTAGTTTTGGAGAAATTGCTGTTTGGTAAGATTTAGCCTTCTGTCTCGGTAATCCGGCGTATTCCACGATCCAATATTGTTACAGAAGTGAAAGATTTGGTTTTGATACATTTGCTGGGACGTGACTTATTTATTTGCTATTGATGTTAATTCCTTTAAATGAATCTTCTTTAATCTGTGGTTATAATTCTTAATGAGTGATCGTCCTTAATGGTGTAACATTTAATGTACGTCTGATTGTCCCTGATGTTACCTACTGACTTCATTCAGAGACTGAAAACGTGATCCTTGCTCAAGTTTATGGGACTTAGTTAACCGTTGATATTTATCGTTTATAGTCTTAAAATATGTTTGTTAAAATGGAATAATCTTAGATTCGTATTGTTTATTAAGTAATTCTTAAATTATATAGCAAAATTACGAGTGCAAATATTCAATGATTGTTACGGTCGCTTGTTCTGTGGTTTGCACCGAAGGGTGTGACAATAAATGCAAAATCTAAAGTGAAGCGTTTGGGAGGAATTAATCCTTTCCCTTATCATTATCTTTAAAGAAAACTGATTGATTGTCAAATGGTGCAAATGACTCTGAGCACTATGGGAGTTCACTTCTGAGGTCATCAGTCCCCTAGAACTTAGAACTACTTAAACCTAACTAACCCAAGGATGTCACACACGTCCATGCCCGAGGCAGGATTCGAACCTGCGTCCGTAGCGGTCGCGCGGTTCCAGACTGCAGCGCTTAGAACCACTCTGCCGGCGATTGTTTGTCGCTCGTTATTGAAATTGGTTGGGAGAATAGTTTATTGATTGACGCCGTAGAAAGAGTATATCACACTGTATACTTATTTTTTTGTCCGTAGCTGAGGTGAGCGACAGGCGAGAACTGAACTGCACAGGCAGCAATAATAACTGTGCGTTTGTTAACTAAGAACAGGACTCAATACTGTTACTGGGGACGAGTGTCCGCAGTACTCGATTACAAACTGAAATGTCAATCTCTGAGGGTGCCTAGAAGATGCTCACAATGACGAATTCCACGGAAACAGCAGTGGCGATAAGCAGGAAGGTGGCAGTGGTGGTCCTGTGAGGCTCCAGCGAGGCGCTACTGCGTCTGTGTGTCGGGCAGCAGACGCGGCAGGCGTTCCGCCCGCAGGCGAGGAGCTGCGAGGACACGCGAACTGCTGCGTGCGACGGCAGCGCTCTTTACTACGACACGCGTGTCGCAGGTCAGTGCGGCTCGTGCCCCAGCTGCGTGAGGCACGGAGGAGAACAACCCGGCCAGCTGTGTCGACGTCCGGTGTTTTCGTGGGATCTCCAGGAATATCAGTCGATCACAATATTATTTCACCTGGGAGCAAGGACGCTTCGGTCGGCTTGTGGTGACCGTGTTATTTCACGAGGACACGCTGAATCACTTGGCAGTATACGCACAACATTTGCAAACACATTCACAGTCCTACGAGTTTTCCTTAATCACCACTGTAGTTGCTTACTGCAACATCACCGGACGTTTCCAACAACAGCAACGAGGAGGCCAAGTGCTACAATATCGTCCTCGGGTTACAGAATTACTCGGAGCAGGAGACGGGCCGTACTAAGTGTAGCGGCCGTGTTGAAGGAGCGCGCCTGGCATATACCGTAACCCTTCCTCATTAGGGGCAGGATGGAGCTACAGTTTGGTAGAAGGCACAAGTCAGCCATCAGAACAAGTCTCCACGACTTGAATGGAACAACAGTACATTCAGCCAATTTACAAATATTTGTTTGAGAAAATACCACTAAGAAACTGGTGGTAACTGCAACACAATATTCCATTCCACAAGTACCGAACATAACCGACACACTAGACGCACATTAAAATAAAAAAAAAAGAATTATAGTAACCCACGAAAACGCTGAAATTTCTGAAGAAAATTCGTTTAACAGCTGTACAGGGTGTATGAACTAACGGCCAATTGGAATCCTTTAACTGGGCTATCTGAAGGCAAGGAAACGAAGGAAATAGAAGGATGCAGTGTCGCGCAGGGGAAAATCAAACTGACCACTGGAGGTGGCGATGCGGTGGGGCTGGTTTTGTGACGGAACTTCCACGAGGGCACAGCCCGAGGCGCGGAAGAACAGCGACTAGCACCACCAGCGCTACTGGAAGGCTGCAAGGTGCCGCTGTGGGCGCGCTGGCTGCCCACGGAAAGAAAAGGGCCGGGCAGAGCGGTAGGCGCACCAGAGGTGTGCGGAGGCGCAGCAAAGGAAGGGAAGGAACGGGCCACCTGGCACGAGACGATCGCAGACCTCACCTGCTGGAGTGACAGAACACAGAGGAAAGACCGGTGGTCGCCGCAGGCAGCGCCCTCACCACCGAACGGAGGGGAGGGATGCCCAGAGTGCGAGTACACGGCGAGCCGTGGAGCCAAGTGCCAAGCCAATAGAGGGCGACTCGCCGGGGGCGGCCGCGGAGCAGGCGGTGCCGAGAGCGCAGGCCTTCACAGGCCGGCGTCCGGTGGCGTCCCGCGCAAGTACGGGGCTGAGGCCGAGTAGCACAACTGGAAAAATTCCAAGGCGGAACTCTGGACTCCTACTGCTCAGATGGCTCAAATGGCTCTGAGCACTATGGGACTTAACATCTGAGGTCATCACTCCCAACTTAGAACTACTTAAACCTAACTAAAATAGGGACATCACACACATCCATGCCCGAGGCAGGATTCGAACCTGCGACCGTAGCAGAACGCGGTTCCGGACTGAAGCGCCTAGAACCGCTCGGCCACCGCGGCCGGCACTCCTACTGCCGCAAGGCACAACATCGTTGTAAACAAACTGAATTTGGCCCAGCCTGCACCACGTAAAACGCTGGGGTTCCCAATCCGGACACCGTTGGCGAGGACGCTCACTACGACTTGTGTGGAACACTGTCTTTAAACCGGTAACTGGCTCGAGTTACGGCATAGACGAGCATCTAATCGTTCCACCAATAAGTCACAGGCTACGTCACGTCTGTCATGTGTGGTTATAAAATTTAACATCTTTTCTTTATTTTTCTTTAACTCTGCCATTGTCTCTATCTTTTACTCCTGAGAAACGTTTCCTGCACAGTCGCCTTTTCCATCTGTTGTTGTTTTTGTTGTCGTCGTCATGGTTTTCAGTCCAGAGACTGGTTTCATTCAGTTCTCTCTGCTATTCTGCCCTGTGCAAGCTTCTTCCTCTCTCAGTACCTACTGGAACCTACATCCTTCTGAATCTGCTTAGTGTATTATCCCTTCATCTCCATCTACAATTTTTACCCTCCACGCTTCCCTCCAATACTAAATTGGTGATCCCTTGAGGCCTCAGAACGTGTCCGCCAACCGATCCCTTCTTCTACTCAAGTTGTGCCACAAATTCCCCTTCTCCCCAATTCTGTTCAATACCTCCTCATTAGTTATGTGATCTACCCATCTAATATTCAGCATTCTTCTGTAGCACCACGTTTTCGAAAGCTTATATTCTCTTCTTGTCCAAACTATTTATAATCCATGTTTCACTTCCATACACGGCTACACTCCATACTAATACTATCAGAAACGACTTCCTGACACTTAAATCTATACTCGATCTTAACAAATTTCTCTTCTTCAGAAACGATTTCCTTGCCGTTGCCAGTCTACATTTTATATCCTCTCTACTTCGACCATCCTCAGTTATTTTGCTCCCTAAATAGCAAAACTCCTTTACTATTTTGTCTCATTTCCTAATCTAATCCCCTCAGCATCACCCGATTGAATTTGACTACATTCCATTATCCTCGTTTAGCTTTTGTTGATGTTCATCTTATATCCTCCTTTCAAGACACTGTCCATTCCGTTCAACTGCTCTTCCAAGTCCTTTGCTGTCTCTGAGAGAATTACAATGTCATTGGCGAACCTCAAAGTTTTTACTTCTTCTCCATGAATTTTATACCTACTCCGAATTTTTCTTTTGTTTCTTTTACTGCTTGCTCAATACAAAGATTGCATAACACTAGGGATAGGCTACAACCCTGTCTCACTCCCTTCCGAACCACTGCTTCCCTTTCACGTTTCTCGACCCTTATAACTGCCGTCTGGTTTCTGGACAAATTGTAAATAGTTTTCGCTCCCTGTATTTGATCCCTGCCACCTTCAGAATTTGAAAGAGAGTATTCGAGTCAGCATTGTCAAAACCTTTCTACAAGTCTACAAATGCTAGAAAAGTAGGTTTGTCTTTCCTTAATCTATCCTCTAAGATAAGTCGTAGGGTGAGTATTGCCTCACGTGTTCCAACATTTTTACGAAATACAAGATTATCTTCCCCAAGGTCGCCTTTTTCTACCAGTTTTTCCAGTCATCTGTAAGAAATTCTTGTTAGTATTTTCCAGCCGTGTCTTTTCTAGCTATAGCTTCTAATTTCTTTTGGACTGTTACAACGATAGTTTCGCGTTTATCTGTCATCTTGCTAGCACATGTAAGCTGTTCGTAGCTTCAATAGCAACAAGAAATGTCATGTAGGTTAATTCTAATTATCAATGATCCGTTACGTTGCAACGGCAGAGTCCCCACATTCTGCTGAAGATGATATGAGAAATAGCGGACAAATATTTCAGAGGCGCCTGAAGGTGAGATTATGGCTTTCCTTCTGGTGGTGAAACATGTGAGACACGCATAGTTGTGCATTCCAGTCTAAAATATTCGCCCTAATACTAATAGAATACGTTAGGCTTTGTTTTTCATTTTTTCATATCGCCGTATTACGCGCAGATAATCGACAAACTACATAATCAAGAGCTAGCTGTAATTTTGAACACGATAGAGGTACCACACTGTGCCACTAATACGGAACGCCGTCCTGGATCCCAACGGCCTCATATCACTAGCGGTCGAGATGACAGGCATCTTATCCGCATGGCTCTAACGGATCGTGCAGCCACGTCTCGATCCCTGAGTCAACAAATGGGGACGTTTGCAAGACAACCATCTGCACCAACAGTTCGACGACGTTAGCAGCAGCATGGACTATCAGCTCGGAGTCCATGGCTGTGGTTACCCTTGACGCTGCATCACAGACAGGAGCGCCTGCGATGGTGTACTCAACGATGAACCTGGGTGCACGAATGGCAAAACGCCATTCTTCGGATGAATCCAGGTTCTGTTTACACCATCATGATGGTCGCATCCGTGTTGGCTACATCGCGGTGAACGCACATTGGAGGCGTGTATTCGTCATCGCCATACTGGCATATCAGCCGGAGTGATGGTATGTGGTGCCATTGGTTACACTACTCGGGCACCTCTTGCTCGCATTGACGGCACTTTGAACAGTGGACGTTACATTTCAGATGTGTTACGACCCGTTGCTCTACCCTTCATTCGATCCCTTCGAAACCCTACATTTCAGCAGGATAATGCACGACCGCATGTTGTGGATCCTGTACGGGCCTTTCTGTATACAGAAAATGTTCGACTGCTGCCCTGGCCAGCACATTTTCCAGATCTCTCACCAATTGTAAACGTCTGGTCTATGGTGGCCGAGCAACTGGTTCGTCACAATACGCCAGTCAATACTCTTGATGAACTGTGGTATCGTGTTGAAGCTGCATGGGCAGCTGTACCTGTACACGCCATCCAAGCTCTGTTTGACTCAATGCTGAGGCGTATCAAGGCCGTTATTACGGCCAGAAGTGGTTGTTCTGGGTAGTGATTTCTTAGGATCTAAGCACCCAAATTGCGTTAAAATGTAATCACATGTCAGTTCTAGTATATTTGTCCAATGAATACCCGTTTATCATCAACATTTCTTCTTGGTGTAGCAAATTTAATGGCCAGTAGTGTATTAGTCGTGTGGAGCAATTTGGCAGGTTACTACTTACCTTTGGTAACAGTCGGCAGGTGCATATCTACTTCTCTTATTAGGAGATCTTTTATTAATATCTTACCTCGTTTTACAAGAGACACATTTACACAGTCAAGGCAACCCTCCAGGATAAAGTATCAGGGTTGTTCAATAAATAGTGCCCCATTTAAAAAAAAAAAAACCATTAATACACGTAGACAAACGTCCTTGATTGTGCTTCACATTTGACGTTTGTTCTGTGCGGCGGTGAAGTTTTGAACCGTTCTGGCAGACGGCAGAGGCGAAGTATAGCGTCAAAATGACGTCTACATACGACTCACATTACAAGCAGCGTGCTGTTATTGAATTCTTGTACGCAGAGAAAGAAACCGTGGTGAATATCCATACACGTTTGTGTGCAGTGTATGGCGTTACTGCAGTGGATAGGGGTAGAGTTGGCTGATGGATAGAGAAAGTTACAGCCTCAGGAAATGCAGAAACAGAGCTCCATGATCAGCCACGCTCTGGACGTCCTATCACAGCCACTGCTCCAGACATGGTGAATGATCCGGATGCCATTATTCGGGCCGACAATTGGCTCTTCAGTTGTCGTCTACACTGTTCGAGACTCCCGGATATCCAAAGAGCCGCTCACGATGGGTTCCACGAATGCTCACAGCGGACCACAAGATTCAAAGAAAGGCCATTTGATCTGAATTCTTGGAGCGTTTTGAGCCCGACGGAGAGGCCTTTCTGTCACGGATCGTTCCGGGAGACGAAAGCAGGGTGAACCACTTTGCGCCGAAAACATGCAGTCCATGGACTGGCATCATCCTCATTCACCACAAAAGAAGAAATTCAAGACTCCTCCCTCTGCCGCAAAAGTCATGGTGACAGTCTTCTGGGATTGTGATGGCGTCATTCTCGTGGATGTGACGCCATTGGGTCAATCATCAATTCAGAGGCATATGTGAAGACTCTGAATAAACTCAAGAACCATTTCCGACGTGTTCGGACAAGAATCCAGCATAAATCTTGCTCCGACATGATAAAGCAAGCCAACAGACAAGTCTGAGAACCCGGGAACACATCGCCAAATTAGGTTGGACATCATTGCCTCATCCACCTTACAGTTCAGATCTGGCACCCTCGGACTTCCAGTTCTTTGGCCCCCTTAAAGAATCTCTACGAGGAACACACTCTGAAGACGACGAGAGTGTCAGTCATGCAGTGAAAACATGGCTACGCCTACAGGACAAGAGCTTTTACCGGCAGGGAATACAGGCTCTTCCACAACGTTGGCGTACGGCCATAGAACGTGATGGAGACTAAGTAGTAAAATAGGACATGGTCAAGACATGTTGATGTATATTGCCACCAAATTCTGACTCTTAACGATAAATGTGTTCCGAGAAAGAAAATGTGGGCATTACTTATTGAACGACCCTCGTAGTGACGACAGCTGTCATTTAAGACCCACGGACAAAAAATTACTCACTGCAGTGCGCACAATGTACACAAACGAATCGTCGAGCCTTCGCAGAAGGCACAGCGGTCGAGTCGCGCGCGCGCTGCCTCTACGTTAGCACAAGGCAGAGGCGACCAGTGAGACATTCGTGTTTCAAGAGGATATTGTACGCGAACGTGGATAGAGTGGCAAAAAGGGACAATCGTGTTTGGCTGTGCCAGTAGCAATACGGTGTGTGAAGTGGCTGGACATGTTGGCGTTTCGCAGCAGGCTGGTCACCATCGATAGGTTCACGAATTTGAAAACGTGACGTATTTAAACAGATTCGAAGTGTCTGTCAAGAGAAGAAACTCCAGCTTCGATGGTATCTGTCTCGCGAAGGTTTGAACAAAGAGGGAAATGTAATTCAAACAACACCCACGAGAACTTACCAAAAATATCCCCACGATTCGAAACGGAAAATACTCCCGAACGGTTAGTGAAATAAATGGAGCAGTTATCTAACCAAAACGAGTACGTATTCTCACTAATCGAAACGTAAAGAAGTACTAAAACGTGTTCCGAAGAACACGATGCTTACCACACCCGCGTCCGGACCAAGAGCGACTATCTTGAGGCCCCGGACTGTGACCGCTGTAGTGGGGACCGGCTTTCTGGGTTAGGAGGGTGGGTGGAGAGGCAGTGGCTTATGGAGAAGGGGGAAGTGGGAAACGGTCTGATTCGCACCAGCCAACGGCGTGAATGGGAGTGGGTCTCATTGCCAGTGATTCAGAGACAATCTAATGGGAACATTATGACCGGAAAGTAAACGCTCTGGTAGACATCGCTAGGGAAGACTAGCAAGGCTGACACGACGCCATCAGACGCCACAAGATGGTCACAGTTTCCCTCAGTGATGGATTCAGACACATGCACACACACATTCATACCTGCAGAAATTACTGTGTGGCATGGAGTGGATGAGAAAAGGATGCTAGCGATTACATAAAATAGATATCATCAACCCATCCTTTTTTTCCCAACGGCCTACATTACACAGAACCCCATCTTTGCACCACAGCCAACCGGAGTGGCCGGGCGGTTCTAGGCACTACAGTGTGGAACCGCGCGACCGCTGCGGTCGCAGGTTCGAATTCTGCCTCAGGCATGGATGTGTGTGATGTCCTTAGGTTAGTTAGGTTTAAGTAGTTCTAAGTTCTATGGGACTGATGACCTCAGAAGTTAAGTCCCATAGTTCTCAGAGCCATTTGAACCATTTGTGCAGCACAAACACAAGTGTGCCAGGTACATGTCTACCAACATAACGAAAGAAGAAGAACTGGGCCGTATTTTCTTCACTGACAAGGCATGAGTAGGCGGACAAGGTCGCCATGAGCGCAATTTGTTAATGCGGGTTGCCTACATCAGAAGCAAATATGCACTCAGGGAGGAACCTATTGTTCTCTTTTGAATGACAGGTTATAACCTATCAATCCTTTTGATTGATAGGTCCTTAACCTACTGTTCCACTCACCCTCTCCCTCCCCTTCCCCCACCCAACCCCTCAGGAAACTTCTAACTCTCCCCACCCCCCTCGGTGACACAGGTACGCATTCGAATAGCCCTCTCTCACTCTTGTCAATTTGATTGACTTCTTAATTAAAATGATCAATTATTTAACCCCTCCCCCTCTGGTAAAACACACAGCCCTCTCCTCCCCTTCCCCTTCTGGACATTGGCAGGAAAAAGACTGTGTTGATAGGGCATTTGGAGGGATATCGATAGCAGTGTATGGAATATTACTTAAAAAATTTAGACAATGTGTGAAATACTGTTTATTTAACCAATTTACGTGATAGACAGTGATATGTGCAATATTTAAACAATTTCGATGCTTTTTCATTCCAAATGCAGAAGGAATATCTCATGAAACACACATCACATGTAATTATACTGATAAAAATCTTTCAATAGGAAGCAGACATCGTCCACCGTCCCCTGTCCACTGGACCATACCCAATACCAAGTCACACCACCGCACACGCAACTCGGTCGGGGCTCTCAGAAGCACGACCGCGCCACCCGCCTATTGCAGAGTGTCCTCTCAAGCTCGTGACTGACAGACCAGTTGGCACGCTAGTCCGTGAACAAAAGCATCTGAGAAATTCCTGTTTCCCATTGCCAGACCTGCATGCACCATTGGTCACAGTCAAACTGAACCAGAAACAAAGCAGTGTTTACTTCGTAAATCTCTGCAGAATACTGACACACACGAGAACTCCTTCCATGGCAAGTTCCTGTCTAAGAATCGATTCCGCCATGGGCTCTAAACTGCCATCTGTGATGGAGAGAAAGGATCTCACGACAAGAAATTCAATTACATAGCACGGAATATTCTGTTTATTTATAAAATTCAGTTTGCAGGGGCTCGAACCCACTTTTGTTTGCGGGAAAAAGGTTACATCCAGCGACTACATATCCTAATTATATAATTATGCTGTGGAAGAAAAAAGGTGTCATCTTATTGTAAAATTTTCCTGAGTGTGCTCATCTTGACATGCAGGGATCGACTGAACTAGTGCACAGTGCCACCACCAGAGGATGTCCCACCGCCCTATCTCTCGCCCCTGCCCCTGCCAGCAAAAAATTAGTAGAGAAAAGACCTGCCCTATGCTGGTGAAGAAGGATCACATGACACAAAATTCAAATCAAAGTCAGTAATATATAAATACGTAAACACGCCCGCTAAACCCACTGGGCAGAACAGGTAATGAGGATTGTGGAAAAGGGCAACTAACATTGGGGTCAGTTTCACCTTCTAATTGTAATTTACTGTAATTTAATAACACATTTACAGCCAGAGTGGCAAATAGCCAAACCTTTACCCAATGCAACTCATTCACGGCTGAACAAACCAGAAATCATAAGAAAATGAACAAGATAAAAATCAAATTAAAATAGCAATAAAATAATTAAAAAGCATCTATGATACCTAGGTGGAAAGCCTCAAAGCAAAGTAGATAGAACAAACATATGCAAAGTGCAATACAAATGGCTGAAGGCCACAATTAAGTTTCAAATTTTAGAATATATTACCATAGACCTTTAAAGGCAGAAGGCCACAATGTTTAAAGACAAGAAATCTTAAAAATCAACAAGATAAAAAATGCATTTAAAAAAGCAAATAAAATAAATTAAAAAAGCATATATCACTTCTAAGTGGAAAGCCTTAAGGCAAAGCAAATAGAACAAACATATGCAATGTGCAATACCAATGGCTGAAGTTTCAAAATTTTACAATAGCCGGCTGGAGTGGTCGAGCTGTTCTAGGCGCTTCAGTCTGGAACCGCGAGACTGCTACGGTCGCAGGTTCGAATCCTGCCTCGGGCATGGATGTGTGTGATGTGCTTAGGTTAGTCAGGTTTAAGAAGGTTTAAGTTCTAGGGGACTGATGACCTCAGATGTTAAGTCCCATAGTGCTCAGAGCCAATAGATAACGTAGGTCTCCACATTGCACATGCCGTGACGCAGTTGTGCCAACTCCTACACTATATTACCATTATATTTTAAAGGCAGAAGGCCGCAATGTTTAAGCTTGAAAGATAATTTTAAGAATACGGTTGCAAAGCTGAAAGCCAACAGTTAATGTGGTAAAATTTTTAAGAAAAAAGAAAAAATAACCATAAGCCTTATATTTTAAGTAGCTGAAAACATAATTAAACACCGGTGGGAAAGACAATAAAGACAACAGCACTCAGAAGCCTCCAGGGAGGCCGGTCTGCCCTCGTTCACTTAGGTGAGACAGGTGGTGAGCCCAACTACACTTGATCCGTCGGAACCCAACCAGGGGACAGCCACGGACCGACCGACGCAACGACTTGGACAGACGATCCACGAAGACCGTGACCCGGCTCAAGTGTTGGATGCGTGGCGGCAATGGTCGGGCGAGCCATGTCGACGCAGAGCTCACAGCTCCAACCGGACTGCACTAGTGCCGCATTGCAACTCCCCGACTGGCAGGTCCGGACTGCGCTCCAGACGCGTTCCAACTGACTGGCAGACCGAACTCGCGACCCGAACTGGCTTACGACAGACAACGACCGGGAGGTAATAGCAGTCGAACAAGCATACTACGAGAGGGGATATATCGATACGCGCTGCTAACGCCGCTCACGACGAGGCAAAGCAGCAGCTCAGTGACAGAAGTAATTTAAATTAACGTAGTGAGGTGGAGGTACGTTAAAAACAGGATGTAAAATACATGATGGCGGGAACACGAGCCACGCATGGCTCAACATACTCTTTGTTTAATCAGTTTTTGAGAGGCAGGATTTCCCTACTTGGGTAGAGACCATGACTGCGTGTCCTATCCTTGCCCCCTCAATGCTTGACACAATAACTATAATGACAAGGGAGGTCTCCTGCGTCTGTGTCTATTGTCAAGATGCTGCCACAAAGGTAAGAACAGCCCAGTATCCTGACACAGATTGTATTACTAAATATATCAAAAAACTAAAAACCCGCCTCAATTGCCAAAAAAGCACCTAGTGTTAAGTGTTAACCCAGGTTTCGGCGTAGATAACTACACCTTCTTCAGAACAACAATAAAACCCACAAGTGCCTAAGAAGCCCTTTGTCAATGATTAAAAGAACACCATAGCAATACATTTATAAACGAAAAAGAGCAATGGTGTTCTTTTAATCATTGACAAAGGGCTTCTTAGGCACTTGTGGGTTTTATTGTTGTTCTGAAGAAGGTGTAGTTATCTACGCCGAAACCTGGGCTAACACTTAAAACTAGGTGCTTTTTTCGCAATCGAGGCGGGTTTTTAGTTTTTTAATACATTAACCAACGATTGCTGACGCGCTGCGATGTTGAAGGTTCTTTATTACTAAATACCACCAACCACGGTCCGGATATCAGCCTCCTTTGATATCGAGGCCCCCAAACAGTGTATCAAGTTGCAGCATTCTGTTGATCGGCAAATTCCAGACTTCTTGTCTCTGTAGTTCTCAAGAAGCGACTCCCTGCTTTTCTGTGTGAACCACTTCTCGTCAGAATATTACATTCCTATTGGATAACGCTGGAGTCAAAGGGAAAGCTGACGGAATTTCGATGTCAAAAATAGAGCGAAATAAGCCATTTGCACTACCCTCTAAATTAATTGCTTAACAATTTACGCGAGTCAAATAGATCGCTTGAAACGCTCGCTTCCACCTTACGATGGTCCCGCTTCAAAGTAAAACATATTTTCGATGCTTGCGTATCACACACGAACATTATGCAAATCAAGTAATGAGATTTCCTTCACAAATAGGTTGTAATGCTAAATATATCTGGGGTCTCGTACGCGTTCTCCTGTACCAGAACGTTTCCACTGAACATGTCTGATGAAAACAAAACAAAAATCCTGGCGATCACACAAACTTGCGATCACGAAGCACGAACCACCGACTGCAGGGTAGCCCAATCCTTACCGACTTACCCACACCAATACAACAGTACGCAGTACAACTTTCGGAAACATTAAATTGACCAATCGCGATTTTGACGTCGCGATTGGGTTTCTAAAAGTACTGTAGACTTCCTAAACTGAATCTCTCCGCTACACTCGGGAGCAAGGTTCTACTGTGTGATAGAACAGAAACAGCAAATACCACTGCAAGACACACTGCGATGTACTGACAGGCGCTAAACACGACTCAGTTAGATCACGATCCAGTTCGCAGCAATAGGCTGCCGTGGCCAGAAGTCGAAGACAGCTGAATACACTCGTACTCACTTCCCAGACGTCCACACAGTGCGCGCCGGACCAGTGAAACGCCGCACTCACCTAAGTTCAGCGACCCGAGGAACTACACCCACGGCCGCAGCCGAAGGCGTGGAGGCGTGTGTGCGATTGGGTGCACCATTCCCGGCCATGGAGGGCATCCGGGGTGACTGGAGTGGTAGGAATTCGGATGCTATCAACACGCCCAGCGCAAAGGTCCATCGTTTTGAGTCTTCTCTCGCGCAATACACACAGGTCCGCTTCTGTCGCGCACACCCAGCACACTAATCACTTCTCCAGCTCTCGCTGTTGTGGGCAAGATCACTGTTTGTACACGTCAAAGGCTGAGCTGATCCGTTACTTCCGGTTGACGACTCTTTGTGACCCTCTTTGCAGGCAGCCACGATGCATTGCGAAACAAGCACCAGCAGACTGGACGTCTACAGCACTTCTAAACAATTTCACCCCCACATAGACCAACCAGATTAGAAAACCAACTTTACCCAATCCGAGGCAACGATGTTGTTGACAATACACCTCGAATTTCTCACGCGAAATGTAGATTCCTCCCGTTAACAGGAGTTGTTTTCGAAGATGGAAGAAATCGGACAGTCCACAGCTTTTCAAGTCGCTAAAGTATCGTTACTGTTGTGAAAATCCTGTGCAGGGCTATGTTGCCTTCAGATGGTTCAAATGGCTCTGAGCGCTATTGGACTTAACATTTGAAGTCATCAGTCTCCTAGAACTTAGAACTACTTAAACCTAACCAACCTAAGGACATCACACACATGCATGCCCGAGGCAGGATTCGAACCTGTGACCGTAGCGGTCGCGCGGTTCCAAACTGAAGGGCCTACAACCGCTCGGCCACACTGGTCGGCTGCTATGTTCCCTCTAAGTATTCTTTCATCAGATAGAAAAATATCTTATCTGTTACATCCTCCATCACACGGCTAGAGTATTAACCTCATATTTGGCTCATGATGGAGCGCGAAGATCTACCACTGTCACAGATAGGTTCCTCACTTTCGAACTCTGTCTTAAGAGAACCACATATCTCACCACATAGGAAGTCTCTTAAGGTAACGACACGGAGAAGTTGAAAATATATAAGTTTTATATTAAGTGTCACTATATAAATTCGGTAACACATCTGACTGTATTACGATGGTTATCTCTCCCTGTATAGTTGGACGATTGAAATATCGTTACAAGATATCGCCACAAAGAAAAAACACCAAGCGAAGAATCACATCCGTGGTGCCCTAGCCATCACCTACACACGCCAGGCGGCATGTCATCGATATCAAATCGATAGGCTAATTAATTAAATTCCTCATGAGAGTCACTTTGCATGGCGAGTAATTTTTATTTTTCGGTAATCGGAATACACTCACCAGATAGTTCAAATGAGAATCCCTGGTGGGAAGATGATGTTATTTTCGAAGAACACTACCGAGAACACAATTGAAGCTGACCACAGAAGAATTCCGCTGGCAACGTACATTACGCTTTAGGGCCGCATTGTTAAAAACACGATCACAATGACTATGATACCGTCACCGTGCATAAAAAGCGGTCTTTGTTCTACAGGCACACACAAGAGTCACTATACTGTAACGCTTTCTGGTGGAAATGCAGTCAGCGATTGGAATCAAGTCTATCCATTCAACCACATACTTGCGTTTGATCCTATGGAGACGTCTTTTAATTATTACAGCTGCTAGCGAATTATTTTCGTGGCACTCTCATATCTCGAAACGAGTCACCTTTTTTCGAACCTATCTTCTACAGTAAAACTCCAACGCGGTTTCAGACAATTCCTCTGCATATTGTGACTGTTCCTCAGTGTCTCCCGCCACCCCTGCGGCTTTGCGCGTGTGATCTTTCCAGTTTAGGTCGGAACTGAGCACACCACTGTATCTACGGTCTTCTGCAACCTGTGTAGAAACGAGTAAGCTGAGGTAATGCGATAAGACCGTGTTTTGACCACTCGATGGAAATGGGAACATGTTGTCGTAGCTCCGCCAATGGTGTACGATGTGTAAATTAATTTCCAAAACGAAGCTTTCTCCTGCCATACGAGGTAGTATAAAAGACAGTAAGAACAGTTACCACGGTGCTTCTTAGCGGGAAAATTAGGAAGACTCCACGTACAGGAATTGGAAAAGGGGCGAGGGTTTTGCTACTGCATTACGATGCGTTTCCGAACTACATACAGGCACTTGAGTCTGACGGAGATCTGCTTCCCTCAGGGTGCATTCACGTCTGTCATCCAAACATTCTATCATCTTTATTTTGCACCATCCGACAGACAACTCGAAAAGACTTTTACCGCATCTCTCTCTCCCGATATATCGAAAACAAATACCGTCTGTATACGGGCATCGAGGATAAGTGTTGATGCTATTAAATATACAAATATATACGTACTGAACCATTGGAGCAGGTGGCCATTGATCGAATTCGCTTGCACAGACCAGCGTAGAGTCTCATCGCCTGTACTGTAAGAGGATCGAATCTAGCAGACATCAGTTGCAAGAGAGGCTGTCTGTTTTGGCATCTGATACATTGCTCTTTTTCTGCTGTAACACGCCTTGTACACCGCCATACATTTTGTTTTTACCCCACGACTTTGAGGTCTGTGTCAGGTTCTAAACTCACATTAACACGTTTCTGTCCATTGGCTCGCGCACAAAACTGGACATAGCATGATGTAAATCATGTTGCTGCTGCTCCCACAACACAACACTGCATGAAAGACAGTCACAACATAAGGAAGCTGTGAGAGTGGAGAGTTTCCAAACCGATATCTGAAGGTGATTGACGACCACTGCATTTAAATACATCTTTCAGTGACGGGATAGCAGATGGCTCGGCTGATTCCTCAAATTGCAGTCATGTACGCTATCACTGTTTTGGTGCTTGCCATCCCGAGAAGGTGTTGCCTCTCCACCAAAACTCTTTCTCAGTCTCAAAGAAGCTATGTCAGTCGATCCTTATGTGGTAAACAACAGCATACCAGTGGACGGATGGGATGCAAAAGCCACCACCGATGTACTGTAATAAGCGTCACAGTTGATACTACGATCAATTTTAGCAATTTTAGTGGTTTTCTTACTGCCCCTCCTCTATTTCGAGAGTACCATTGCGAATGTAGATAGATGGCTGTGCAGTACGTCCATTCATTGTTAATTCTCGAATATATGCATGAAAGTATACCTGGCAGCGATCTTTATATTTCTAGCACTTCGACGATAAACTATGATGACATACTGTGAAATGAAAAAAACTACTTGGTTGAAACATCGATTCTGAGAGATACATGCACAATAGAGCTTTCCAGAAATCATAGCTATTCCTATTTTTCATTGCAAACTTCTTCGAACTTCGCGCACTGTCTTAATTCCACGTAGATATCACAATAACGATGACCATTAAAGAAATGATGGAAACATCATAATCAACCTGACGTATAAAGTTACATGTAAAGCAAAAAAAAAATTTTTATTTTGCCGTCTATAGTGCGCGTCATTTACGACGCCGGCCGAGTTTAGGTTAGTTCAGCGCATCTGACGTCACAAAACACAGTCAGCCAATGAACAGAGAACGACATTGCCAAACATCAAATAAAGTAATTGAACAAAAGCAAAGTCTTGATAGCAGACTTTCTTTTATAGAAAATTTGGAAAAAGCATTCTTTATACCAGTTGCTTCATATTCTATTAATTAATTAAACCAAACAAGCAATAAGCCTCCTAATTCAGGCGATAGCAAGGAAAGGTGTTTGTATGATTCTCACGAACCGCTTTTTCGCAATAAAGAACAGCAGTAATTGTTTGTTTCCTACTGTACTTCGACGAAACGTCAGTTATTCATTGTCCTACCAACAGTGTTTGTCGGTATTTTGCGTGATGTTTTATAGTCCTCCAGGAGTTCGGTTGAATGACAAGCTGCGTTAGCGTAATGGTTAAGGTGTTTTAGGCTGCTAACTGCAAAGTTCAGAGTTCAAACCTTGTTTGATGCTTAATATTTTCTTTATTTAAAAACAATATCGAAGTGTCTTACGTCATGAATTTTATTCGTTTGAATGTAATTTTTTGAAATTTCTAGTGCTTTGTCTCTTCATTATAATCATAATAAGTTTTCGGTTTTTCTAATTTTGTCCTCCAATATTTCTTTTCACAGTAATTAAAAACACTGAAAAGGCACACATACAATATTCATGTTATCTGTTTTGTTTGTATATCTTCTCTTCCGCAGTCGCTGTTTTACTATTCATATTGAGATACATTCTTTTGCGACAGTATTAAAAAGAATTATTTAGAGCAGAATTTTGGGCTCATACGATGCCGAGCTACTTGATTGTCTGACGCAATTCTTTGCTTCGCTGCTTTGGCAACATCATATTCAATGTTTTCGTCTACCTATGTTTCGGTAAGTATTT
Source organism: Schistocerca piceifrons (assembly GCF_021461385.2). Taxonomy (NCBI): domain Eukaryota; kingdom Metazoa; phylum Arthropoda; class Insecta; order Orthoptera; family Acrididae; genus Schistocerca; species Schistocerca piceifrons. The sequence continues at coordinate 21,720,505 of NC_060140.1, read as the reverse complement.
GCTGTCCGTTGTGACAAACACATATTGTTTGCGCAATGCGCCTCACTGGCAATATATTTTAGTTTCTATGTTTTATTACGTCCACAATTCAGTTTTGTGTACTTCGCCAACTTTGTTTTAATCAGAACGTTGTAGAAAAAAGCGAAATGACTCTGGTGTAAATAAAAGTTTTACTACACTCGCGAAAGACGGAATATTTCTCAGTATTACATACGACACCTATCTGCTACTTAAATTAAATGAGATATTGTTATACAGTAAATTTTATATGAAACTTGGGTATATTCTCCACGTTTCATTCTCAACATTGTGGCAACTAAAATCGACCATACAGAAAGTATACGGTATGGACTTTTACCTCTGCAAGCTCTTCAACATTTCGTGCAATGGTTTACTTCATTTAATGCTGCACGATATCTACGCTGAACATCGAAGCGAAATTGATTAATTTATGGGGGGAAGGTATCAGTCGAAGAAGTGTAAAAATCAAATTTTTGGGCCAAATAGTTTTTGTGGAATCGAATGATAAGTTTGTCAAAGCAGTCGGAAACGTCATGTGTCAGCACAGGCGAGCAGTGCAGTGACAAAATCGCGCACAGCGCGGAATGCGGGGAGCACGTCTCTGTAGCAGCGAAAGGGTTAATGCGGCCGTGGTGGCTTTACTTCATAAACTGCGCGCTGCCCCCTAAACGTAAGTTTGCAAACTATACTATACTATGGCGCTGCTTCTATTGGCGCGTGCGTCGTGTGCAACTGGCAACGCAGCAATCTTCCGCGTCTGGGCGGGCCTGCGCGAGCCGCCAAGATAAAAGAATTGAACTATAGTTCGTGTGAAATCGTTTCAGAAAGAGCGCAGGGCGTGCGTGTTGATTCTGTCATCGTCAACCGGTCGAAAGGTGGGATAGGCATGTCGGCCTCACCTCCTGAACAAACGAATGAACTCGCCAAGCTCTTTGGACGAAAACTGACCACCGCGCATCTGCCACCGCACCCTGCGCGCCCCACACACAGCTGACAGCCCGTGGCGACCGCGGCTGGCTGCTGGCGGCGACGCGGCCGTGGTGCGCCCCCGAACACTGCAGCTAGAGGGCTGGTGCCCAAGTGTCTGCCGCCAACAGCACCGTCCTGGCGGTCTCCACTGATCGGCGGCATTTTATTTTGCTCTCTAGCATTCAATAACTGAAGAAACTTTAGCTCTTCAAACCGAAATCCCATCTGCTGATTTATAACGACATAAATTTCATAACGTAGCCATCGATAACAGGTTCTGGGGTCAGATTCTCGATTACATCGGTAAAGTTATAACCCTATCTCTGCTACTGTGATTTAGTATGCTTTTAGCTAAATAATAGAAAACCCTGTCTCTATGTTGTCACGTATACTATACCCCAACAGACGGGAAAAACCACTTATAGTCCTCTTACTAAAATTTAGTTTCCAACTAAAGTACACTATGGGAGCATATTCCTGTTGCCGGCCGAAGTGGCCGAGCGGTTCTGGGCGCTACAGTCTGGAACCGCGCGACCGCTACGGTCGCAGGTTCGAATCCTGCCTCGAACATGGATGTGTGTGATGTCCTTAGGTTAGTTAGGTTTAAGTAGTTCTAAGTTCTAGGGGACTGATGACCTCAGCAGTTAAGTCCCATAGTGCTCAGAGCCATTTCATTTGAACCATATTCCTGTTAATTGGAAACGCTAATCGATACAGTTACCCTTTTTGCAGGATTTGACCGTGTGTTGTGTCTAATAGGTAAGTTAATCAGACTATTCAATTCTTTCCCTAGGATGTTACCCAGCGTTTAAACATAAACAAAGTATGAATAATATCATACTGAAGCTAGGACAACCCAGTTCCAAGTTCATTTAGTGGTTCAAAACATGTACTCACGTACTAATGGTCGCCAGACTATCCAGGCAATGGAACAGTGAAAAATTTGGAAAAGCAGAAGTATGAATTTTGGCTACTTTCTTCCTACTGTTTAACTTGGTTCTTCAAAGTAATATTACTCCACCTAAACAATATTAGTGCAGACACTGGAATTTAGTTTTGACTACTACACCCTTATACATCACGTTTTAAAAAGAGAAAAAGCCCAGCAGGTAACTTCAGGGAAGGTAAAAAAATTTGGCTAGGGGGGGACCTTAAGAAAAGCATTTCCTACAATAAACAAAACACTTAGATACTAAAGGACAGACTTTCTTATGCTGATCATTTCACTTCAAGAAAACCTCGCTCTTACTGGAGTTTACTTTCAAAAGCTATTATTCTTCGAACTAACTCAGTATAGTCAGTTACCACATTCTAGTAACTTGTCTACACTCTGATTGAATTTTACATAAGCAACCTTATTTCTCTTCTTGGCGTCGGTCAAATCTATATACAGTGGCCAAATAACTCCTAGCTATGCCGTAAACCGTTTGCAGTCTCCATCCGAGGCATTTTGTGCGACTTTGCAGGTGTTGCCTCAATCACTGCTGCCTATAGACTGTGTGACCTACTTTCCGCGCATGCTCTAGGTAGCGCGCCAATTCGCCCTTGCCACCTTTTCCTTCCCCAAAGCCACTGTCGTTTCAAACAGAAGCACACTGACTTCTACGTAACACCTATTTCTTATATTGTTGCTAAGCGTGACCATTTCTTAAAGTGTCAAATTTACACCAACATGAACAATTTATACCCATTTATTATATTTTAAATACGAAAGGTCATCAGAAAATGATTTAACGTAATAAACCATTTACATACCGTGATTCTTTAAGTTTTCCCGGCGTACTGAATGTTCGAAGAGCTTTCGGGACTGCAGCCGGATCATGTTGACTTGTTGCCACGATATTTCGGCTGGCAATCGTCCAGCCAACTTCAGGTGTGTGTCACTGACTGACGGGTGTGTGTCACTGACTGACACCCACCTGAAGTTGGCTGGACGATTGCCAGCCGAAATATCGTGCGTAGAAGCCATCACGATCCGGCTGCAGTCCCGAAACCTCATCGAGCAGTTTACATAGGATTTTACATACATAACTCAAAGAACTTCAACCTCCAGTACAGTACACTTTACATATACAGAAAATGTAGTACCGATATGCGAAAATTTTAAAGCAAAAAAATTATAAAAATTTGAATCAACAATAGACAAATATGTTATATACGCACCTGTTTTAATTATGTGCCTTGAAGGTAAGCATAATTGAAATACCCAAAAATAATAGGTTTCTTTGGTTCATTTACATTAAAGCAATGTTCTCCTGAACAAATAGTATACACTCAAGTCTGTTACAAGTTAATCATAAAAACACACTTTACACATAAACGTTTTGACATTAATAATACAAAATTACAACACATTAATAGAACAATTTACTGCCACCAGTATGGGTATTATGGCAGTCCTCCTTACCTCCTGTGAACCAATAGCATACACTTTTCTTTTAACTGCCTCTTTATGAGGTCAAATGCAGTCCATTTTACATTTTCTTTAGGAACACTTCGTGCACTCTTCCTTGTAGGCTGCCTCTTTTATTTTGACATAATTTTTGGCAGTCCTTGTTCGTCAAAACCACTGGTTTGTCACGCGCCTTAGGCTGCAGTATTTCCCTTAACAGTCTTCTAAGTGATACATTTGTTTCAATTTTCTATCTTTGCACATTTATACAAAAGTATCTCAGAACCTGAAACTTAATAGATATCAACATTGGATAATAATAATAGTTACAAACTTGTACACATTTCCGGCTATATACTTCTTTAGGTCAACAATGTTTCTATTTCCTAGTGGTTTTCTGGACTTAGGATAAAGCCTTAGGGGGTGGTATTGAATTTCAAAAGGACCATAGTAAACGTATTTAAAATTTGAAATCTCGTGATTTTACTCACTAGATTTTTCGGAGCTTTAAGAAGTTAAAATTAAATTTTGAAAATTTTACCTTTTCGTCGTGCCTTTTGGCTCTGGCTTCTGCTTTTCGCCTACTTAGTTCTCTCACTATTTCCTTTTTCTTTACCAAATATATTTCTTTACTGTATGGCTATTCTAACAATAATGTATCAAATTTTTAGTTTTATAGCCTAACATAATTTCTTCAGGTGTGAAACAAGTGGTTTCATGTTGTAAAGAGTTCATAAGTACCTCAAATTTTTGAATAAATTTGCGCCAAGGTGTATGGTTTTGGGCCGGCCGCTGTGGCCGAGCGGTTCTAGGCACTTCAGTCCAGAACCGCCCGACTGCTATGGTCGCAGGTTCGAATCCTGCCTCGGGCATGGATGTGTGTGATGTCCTTAGGTTAGTTAGGTTTACGTACTTCTAAGTTCTAGGGGACTGATAACCTCAGATGTTAAGTCCCATAGTACTCAGAGCCATTTGAACCACTTGTATGGTTTTGGCGACAGTATGTCCTGCTTAGTCTTGCTAATTTTCGCATATAGCGTCCTACTGGATTACTAGGTGGACGGTAGGCTGAAATGTGTGTTACTTGTATTCCTTTTTGCTTCGTTCCTTCTAACCATAATTTTACAATAAATTGCGGACCATTGTCAGATAGTACTCTCCTTAGTATTCCTATTTCATTAAAGTGTTCCAACATTTTATGGAATACTGCTTTAGCTGGGGCTTTCCTGATTGGATACAGTTTAATAACTTTTGAAAATACAGCTAAAATAACTAGAGCGTAGGTGAAATTTCCAGCAGTTTTATGTAAGGACCCATATAGGTTCACGGACAGCAGTACTAAGTTATCCAATGGTTGAGATTCTGCATAGCACCTCTGTTGGTACTGTAGGCTTCTTCAGTACTTTGACCAACAACACACGATTTTAAACGTTGTGTAACCTTTTTCAAAGCATTACTCCCAATTTTGACAACAATTTGAATTTTCTTATGGCACTTTTTCACCCCACAATGTCCATATGCCAAATGAAAGTAATCAGTTAATTCTGTTTCAAACTGTGATGGTCAACAGACTTGCCATTCTTCACTATTCCTCGCCTTACTAATACACTGTACCCCTTTAAATATTTTGTAAAATTTTGGTATCTGTGGACAGTCATTACTGTCAAATTTGTCCTTTACTGATTTCCACACTTCATCTTCGTTTCGATCCTCCTAATATTTTTACATATATTGGCTATTCTTTTACTACCAAGTACCTCTTTTAAGTAACATTTTGAAAGTTCCACCCTCATTGGTTTCTGTCACCTTCACTTCCTTGTCCTCTTGTTTCTGCCAGAATAATTCTTGGTCTACCATTACATCTTCCTACGAAATATAATAATAATAATAATAATAATAATAATGCCGTGTGACGAGGGCCTCCCGTCGGGTAGACCGTTCGCCTGGTGCAAGTCTTTCGATTTGACGCGACTGCGGTGACCTGCGCGTCGGTGGGGATGAAATGATGATGATTAGGACAACACAACACCCAGTCCCTGAGAGGAGAAAATCTCCGACCCAGTCGGGAATCGAACCCGGGCCCTTAGGATTGTCAGTCTGTCGCGCTGACCACTCAGCTACCGGGGGCGGACCCCACGAAATAACATTCATCTGTTTACATTCTAAGTCGGGTGGTTCTATTTTCTTTGCTGTCGCAAAATCCTTCACGATCCTTAGTTGTTGTTTACTAATCATTTCGTCCGGTGGTTCCATTTACTTAGAACCCATTACGTCTTCCGTATCTTGTATTAACATTACTGCTTCTTTACAGGTCTCGTCATTTACAGATTGTATTTCCTCTCGACTGACTTCTTTTTCCTGTTTACTGTCCAGTTTCGAGAACTTTTCACACGAAATTTTCTAATTCTGTGATATTCTCATTTCTATAAGAGTTTTTCATTAAGCTTCGTTTCCTCGGATTCTGAATCACTAGACTCATTGATTTCTTTATTTTCATTTAAGTCGGCATCTTCGCTATCACTGTCAGCTTCTAACGTGAAAGGCCTTCTTAATTTCTTTGAGAACTCTAGATCGTCGCTAGTCTCGTAATTCATGGATTTCTGGATTCGCTCTATAGTAAAGAGTTCCTCTTGTTTATCTTTTGTAGCAGGGAGTTTCTTTCTCCTCTGTTGGCAGTTCGTCTTCATCAGAACTGTCCTTATCTTTCCTGACGTCATCAGCGTGGACTTCATAAACATTACAATCTTTGTGGATTTCTGTCAATCGCACAAATTTGTTTTGCTTCAAATCAGACGTATAAATGACAAACGTTATCCGCAGATTCGCTGTCACGGAATGATTCTTCAGCAAAGTGTGAATCTGCATCTCCTGCTTCGCGTCTACTTACGACCCCTTAATTTTCCCTAACATTAGCGACACGCGTCCTTTGCGCGGTGCTTTTTGATTTCAGTTGTACTGGCAGCTCGCGTACTCTGCGCGGCTTCAGACAGTGAACCTTTCTCCCTGACCTCCTTTCCGGTCGCAGTAACGCTGTCTTCCTTTTCGTTACACTGCTTCATACCGTCATACAGATTACTCATCTGTATACGCCAATTGTCAGATCCGTACCAATTCTCCTCCATCTCAGCTGCTGCACGTTGTCTGTCCAGAGCCTCCGAATTGGTTCCAGGGGGCAGTGCCCCCTCTACTGACGTACTCACAGCCTCAGCTTATTGCCTTGTGACGTCACGCTCCGTCTGCACATCTCGCTACAGCGGTGCGCTGCAGCGGCTTGTTAGCGCACGAAATACGTCCGTTGCTGGCCGACTGCGATTCAGCTGCAGTACCATCTGTCGCGGCAGGCCTAGTGCCCGGCCTCTCATCTGCACCGTACCGCAGCGTACCGAAGCTTCTCTGTCTATGTCGAGAATATTTCTTGCGTTTGGGCCTCCTCTATCTTATTCCCGCGTCCGACAGACCCACAACGTTCGCGTTATTTAGTTTAACTCTTGCCTACGGGAGTTATTTCGCGGCCTGTGTCCTCTTCGTGATGGTTAGAGGAAAATCTTCTGCTTCAAAATCTTCCTCTGCCTCTTCCTCTTTCAACCGTCGTCTTGCTCATTATTGCTGTTATTTCGCAGTTCTTAATAAAATTCACAGGGGATAATCCACTGTGTTTTCGGTAAGGGTCGAATTTTTCTTCGCCCGCTAGAACCTTGTAAATTGGTGTTCTGTCTACCACTTAAGGGCACTACACGTAATCTTCCTTTCTGGGTCACTAATTTTTCTTGTATGCTGGAGGTGTTATTGCAACACTTCTCTCACAATGCTCTACTTTCCTTTCTAGGTTTTTTTTCAGTCTCTTGCACAGTCATTGTCAGTTGAGAAATCTGTTCTTCGTTCGCTTTCGTTATTGCTTTCTTAACATGGGAAAATTTTTACCTCAACCTTTAACTCTACCATAGACTCCACCTGTTCCTGTATTTTCTGTACTTCGGTTTCAAACCTGTCATTAATGTCCATAATTACTGCGTGTATATTACTAACAGTTTCTTCATGTTAATAAGTTCCTCAGTCAGTAAACCTATTTAACTATTAACTTTTTCCAACTTTTGGTTATTCGTTTCTATTTGTTCACTCTGTTTCTTAATTTTTTCGATATTACTAGCAGTGTTTTCAGATAGACTTTTAGTAACCTTAGCCTGTTCCTGACTAATTTTATTCAGACTTTCAAATTTTTCATTTTGAACCTGCAAGTTCTTGTTTTGTGCTAGAATTTGTGTATGCATATTGTGTAGTAATGCATACAAATCAATCGGTTGTTGTTCATTTTGTTGAGTATTGTCTACCCCATTGTCTTCCACTTCTGAATCTACTTCTTTCTTACTCAGAGATGGGCTTAACAGCATAGAAGTCTCATTCCCCAAATCAATATTTTCTACCTCTTTTCCATCAATAACATTGATTCCTCTATGTCCTACTCCTGACCACTGTTTACTGAAGTGTCAACACACTTATCCTCCTGCTTTATTTCTCTATACTGCATACACTTATCTTTATCCATTTTTAATAATTGCTTGAACCACATATATAGTAATTTATACTGCTGTACATTTCTCTTAACTGCTTTAACAAATTCGTGCCCCCTGAGACCTTTGTACTTTTTCCAAAAGAATATCATCTATCTGTAAAATGAATTACTGTGCCTAACTACTTATGGGCTCTTAACTGCTGTAAAAGGTACTGTTGCCAATCGCGACGTATAACCCTATCTCTACTATTGTAATTTAGTATGCTTTTACCTAAATAACACAAACCCCTGTCTCTATGTTGTCACGTATACTATTCCCCAACAGCACAAACTCACCTATTATGGGAAAAGTCACGTATAAACCTCTTACTAAAATTTAGTTTAGTTTCCAACTAAAAGACACTGTGGGATGGTAGTCCTGTTAGTAGGAAAAGCTAATCAATACAGTTGCAATTTTTGTAGGATTTGACCGTGTGTTGTGTCTAATGGATAAGTAAGTCAGAGTATTCAATTCTTTCCCTAGGATTTTACCCTGCGGTTAAACAGAAGCGCATGTGAATAATATTATACTGAAGCTTTCCTACTGTTTAATTTGGTTGTTCAAAGTAATATTACTCAACGTAAATAATGTTAGTGCAGACACTGGAATTTCGTTTTGACTACTACACCCTTATAGATTACGTTTTAAAAAGAGAAAAAGCCCAGTACATAACTTCAGGGAAGCTAAAAAAATTTGGGCATGGGGGACGATAAGAAAAGCAATTTCTATAGTAAATACACTGAAATACTGAAACACTTAGATACTAAAGGACACACTTTCTTATACTGATCATTTCATTTCAAGAAAACCTCTCTCTTACTGCAGTTTACTTTCAGAAGCTATTATTCTTCGAACTAACTCAGTATAGTCATTAACAGATTCTAGTAACTTGTCTACACTCTGATCGAATTTTACGTAAACAGACTTTTACTACAGCACTTTGTAATTGTTAAGAAAACACAAAAACAATTTAAATGGCGCCTCTTTATATTAACTTGGCACTTCCTAAGTCTGTAAAATAGAATACTCGGATTCATCAAACACCCAAACGAAACCCTATAAAGGTGTATGATTAGAATGAAATAATAGGGTGAACCACTTTCTTTAAAGTTCAAGTACGATTTTTAAAACGCAGTTTAAATTAATGCTTCGCGCAGTACAGAAGTAAATTTACAATAAAAGTCTTTTCTGGTAGCCGTAGGCTTGGGTGTGGCGAACAGTTATGGCGGCTACACCACCCACAGTACGACCTGCAAGGGTGTGTAGGTTCAATTTCTCTTCTTGGCGTTGGTCAAATCTACATACAGTGGCCAACAACTCGCAGCTAAGCAGTAAGCTGTTTGCAGTCTCCATCCGAGGCATTTTGCGCGAATTTGCAGGCAAAGCTTCTGCCGCTCAATCGCTACTCCCTGCAGACGGTGTGACTGACTTCACGCGCTTGCTCCAGGTAGCGCGCCAATTCGCCCTTGCCACCTTTTCCACTCCCCAAAGCCACTTCCGTTTTAAACAAAAGCGCACTGGCTTTTACGTAACGCCTATTTCTTATGTTGTTGCTTAGAGTGGCCATTTCTTAAATTGTCCAATTTATAGCAACGTGAAAAATTTATACCCACAAATATTTTTCAATACGAAAGGTCATCAGCAAAACGTTTAACATAACAAACAATTTACATAGTATTTTACATACATAAAGAACTTCTGCCTCCAGTATAGCACGCTTTACTTTAAATATATAGAAAATGTGGTACTACACTACTAACCATTAAAATTGCTACAACAAGAAGAAATGCAGATGATAAACAGTTTTAATCTGCCAGGAAGTTTCATATCAGCGCACACTCAGCTGCAGAGTGATAATCTCATTCTGGATACATCCCCTAGCCTGTGGCTAAGCCATGTCTCCGCTATATCCTTTTTTCAGGATTGCTAGTTCTGCAAGGTTCGCAGAAGAGCTTCTGTTAAGTTTGGAAGGTAGGAGACGAGGTTCTGGCAGAAGTAAAGCTGTGAAGACGGGGCGTGAGTCGCGCTTGGGTAGCTCAGTTGGTAGAGCACTTGCCCACGAAAGGCAAAGGTCCCGAGTTCGAGTCTCGGTCCGGCACACAGTTTTAACATGCCAGGAAGTTTCATATTTGTCTATTGTTCATTTAAGTATTTATAATTTATTCCTTTAAAATTTTCCCATATTACACTACTGGCCATTAAAATTGCTACACCACGAAGATGACAGACGCGAAATTTCACCGACAGGAAGAAGATGCTGTGATATGCAAATGATTAGCTTTTCAGAGCATTCACACAGCGTTGGCGCCGGTGGCGACACCTACACCGTGCTGACATGAGGAAAGTTTCCAACCGATTTCTCATACACAAACACCAGTTGACCGGCGTTGCCTGGTGAAACGTCGTTGTGATGCCTGGTGTAAGGAGGAGAAATGCGTACCATCACGTTTCCGAGACTCGAACTCGGGACCTTTGCCTTCCGCGGGCAAGTGCTCTACCAACTGAGCTATCCAAGCACGACTCACGCCCCGTCTTCGCAGCTTTACTTCTGTTAAGTTTGGAAGGTAAGAGACTCCTACCTTCCAAACTTAACAGAAGCCCTTCTGCGAACCTTGCAGAACTAGCACTCCTGAAAGAAAGGATATTGCGGAGACATGGCTTAGCTATAGCCTAGGGGATGTTTCCAGAATGAGATTTTCACTCTGCAGTGGAGTGTTCGCTGATGTGAAACCTCCTGGCAGGTTAAAACTGTGTGCCGGACCGAGACTCGAACTCGAGACCTTTGCCTTTTGCGGGCAAGTGCAAGAGCTAGTCCTAGTTCTGCATGGTTCGCAGAAGAGCTTCTGTTAAGTTTGGAATGTAGGAGACGAGGTACTGGCAGAAGTAAAGAAGACAGGGCGTGAGTCGTGCTTGGGTAGCTCAGTTGGTAAAGCACTCGCCCGCGAAAGGCAAAGGTCCCGAATTCGAGTCTCAGTCCGGCACACAGTTTTAAGCTGCCAGGAAGTTTCATATCAGCGCACACTCCGCTGCAGAGTGAAAATCTCATTCTGGGAACAGTCAAATATAAGGTCACCTTAATGATGGCGACTATGAAACCGCCACCCGCAGAGCCCACGGGAATCTCCACCGAGGCTCCAGCTCAGTCCTGGCAGTACTGGTGAGCTACGATACCACAGGACAATGAAACAAAAAAATGATCGCAATAGACATGGATCCGGAAAGCAACGATTCCCTGATACGGAACATTACGACTGGGTAAATGAACACTTTATTCGAGTGTCCCCCAAGGATCCAAACCGCGGACATGGAAATACATGATAACAAGTGTTCTAGATGGTCACAGGCTTCAGCATTTCTCCTCATAGCCCCTCGTACACGTTCAAAAATCGCAGGCATTTTCCTAATACGAGGTGTCCCACTCAAACCTCCCTGATTTCAAGGACCCAGGAGAGAAAAACCACAGTAGACACGACAGTGAAAAATGTACAACAGTGTAGAGCATCTCACAGAATTTATATTCCCGCGTCAGAAGTGCCAAATATTGTCGGCTGAGTGCAGCATGGTCGCATGAAGTGAAAATGGCGACTCCACAGCAGTGCGCGCAAGCAGTAGTATGGTTTGCAGAAACAAAACCGCCAATTACTGTGCAAAGAAATTATCGTCATGTGTATGAATGTGATGCACCTGATGTGAAAACAATGAAGGAATGGTATAGGAAGTTTCCGGCAACAGGAAGTGTTCTGAAACACTCTGGAGGTGCACATTACGGAGTTTCAGAAGAGACAGTGGAGGACATCAAACAAACGTTTCTCAGAAGCCCACGTAAGTCAATTCGCCAAGCATATAGGCAACTCGATGTACCTCGATCAACATTGCATCGTGTAGTTCACCAGATTCTTCGCATGTGTCCTTACAAAGTGCAAATTCTGCAACATCTGACGCCGAACGACAAACCACGCCGACAACAATGTGCTACAGATATGCTACAGCGTATTGATATGGATGCCAGTTTCCTGGAAAGATGTTTATTCTCAGATGAGGCAACCTTCGATCTATCAGGAAGGGTTAATAGGCAAAATGTTCATATTTGGGGTTCGCAAAATCCGCACGTTGTCATTGAACATATTCGTGATAGCCCTAATCTAAACATCTTCGTGCTACAAATGGTTCACATGTAGAGGTGTATTGATGATAAGTAAATAAATTCTTTGAGGTGCTCTACAATATGATGCGTTTTTCATTGTTGTATCGACTGTGGGAATGCGTTGCGGTTGCGTAGTGAAGGATTTATCTCTATGTTTAATAGTAGTGGCACACAGTTTGAATAATAGTATGTTTATGTTTGTGCAGTGTGAAAAAAGGAAATAAATTAAATTTTACCAGTTCTTAATGCGTCTCCATCAGTTAGTACCACACCATTACATTTACCAATGAACGGAGTCTAGATGTACACGGTCAATGACAACAAGAGGATTGTAACATAATAATCATTAATTAACACATATAATCTCCAAGAAGAAGGGAGCTTATAATGTGTAATAACGGATGATATGTATTGCTCAACAGAAATTAGGAAAAGAATTGCAATGGCAAAAGAAGGATTCAAGAGGAAACAGAAATTACTTTGTGGACCACTAAACAAAGATCTGAGGAACAGACTTGTCAAATGTTACATCTGGAGCGTCGCCCTATGTGGTGCAGAGACCTGGACATTGGGGAAGGAAGATGAAAGAAGACTGGAGGCCCTACGTATGTGAATATGGAGAAGAATGCAACAAGTGTAATGGGAAGACCGAGTAAGGAATGAAGAAGTATTAAGAAGAGTTGGAGAAGAAAGAAACATGCTGAAAGTCATTAGAAAGAGATAACGGAACTGGATTGGGCATTGTTTGAGGAGGGACTGTTTATTGAAGGAAGGTATAGAAGGAAGGTGTGCGGACATTTGCCACGCCGGACATTTGCCACGATTTTACCTGCTCCGAAGGGTTGGGTCCCTTGTCTCCCCCCCCCCCCCCCCCTCCTCCTCCTCATAGCTGTCGCGCAGTAAAGGTACTTACTGAGCCTTTCCGCTGGTTTACTTAACATAGGACCAGAATCTCTTTGGATTTTCCGCCACATTTCTAGAGAGACTTTCGTTGTGGAAACTATTAAATGCATCTCGCATTGAAATCCACGCCAAATTTCGAGCCTCAGTAAAACTTCGCCAATCTTGGAGATTTTGCGTTCGTCTAAATTGTACGTGACTTTTGGCCGGCCGAAGTGGCCGAGCGGTTCTAGGCGCTACAGTCTGGAACCGCGCGACCGCTACGGTCGCAGGTTCGAATCCTGCCTCGGGCATGGATGTGTGTGATGTCCTTAGGTTAGTTAGGTTTAAGTAGTTCTAAATTATAGGGGACTGATGACCTCAGAAGTTAAGTCCCATAGTGCTCAGAGCCGTTTGAACCATACGTGACTTTTTCGGTGCTCCTGAAGCAGCTTTCTGTCGTGTTTTGTGTACCATGGAGGATCAGTTCCGTCTCCGATTAACTGCCGCGCGGGATTAGCCAAGCGGTCTAGAGCGCTGCAGCCATGGACTGTGCGGCTGGTCCCGGCGGAGGTTCGAGTCCCCCCTCAGGCATGGGTGTGTGTGTTTGTCCTTAGGGTAATTTAGGTTAAGTAGTGTGTAAGCTTAGGAACTGATGACCTTCACAGTTAAGTCCCATAAGATTTCACACACATTTGAACATTTTTTGTTATTAACTTATTTGGTGTTCAAATGGCTCTGAGCACTATGGGACTCAACTTCTGAGGTCATTAGTACCCTAGAACTAAGTTAAACCTAACTAACCCAAGGACATCACACACATCCATGCCCGAGGCAGGATTCGAACCTGCGACCGTAGCGGTCTCGCGGTTCCAGACTGCAGCGCCTTGAACCGCACGGCAACTTCGGCCGGCAACGTATTTGGTATGAATCTCTCGAGTGCTGTTGACACTATTTCTTTGAACTTAAGCCACATATGGTCGTCACTTACATAGTTTGGAAGGATTGGAGACTGTCTCCTAGAAAGACGTCAACCGAATTTATACCTGCTTTTATAAATAGATATATTTCGCGTTTAGTTTTGGTGAATTTCTTTTTTACGGAATTGAGCCTCGCTACGACTGTGTGTTCACTAATCCCTGTATCCGTCGTGATGCTCAGGATTATTCATGGCTAAGAGGTCAAGTGTGTTTTCGTAACCATTTACAGTATGAATGGCCTCGTGAATTAATTGTTCAAAATAATGTTAAAAATGACATTTAGAACAATTACGGAAGTTGTTTTCTATCTACAATAGGGTCTGAAAATGTATTTTCGTCAACATACGGAAGGTAGACTGAAGTCGCTGCCAACTATAATTGTATGAGTAGCGTACCTATTTGTGGTGAGACTCAAGTTTTCTTTGAACGGTCCAGCAAGTGTTTCATCTGAGACTGTGGGTCAGTAAAAACAACCAGTTATTAATTTATCCGGTTGTCGAACATAAACTCTGCTCGTACTAATTCACAGGAACTATCAGCTTTAATGTCGCCTTTGAGCTGAAACACACATTACATTATTTTTCTTTAAGTTGTGCTTCTTGCTTCGCTTTCTCTGTGACCCTGTAAATACCAGAGCTAAACAATGTAGAACAGCAATGTATGTTACAAGTATAGCATTCCGTATTACTTCATTTCCTTATTTCTAACATTTTAAAGTTGTACGTAACACAAGATGACATGTCAATCATAGATGTTCTTATCTCTACTTAGTGAACGTATTTTCAGTCATGTTTTGAACATTGTCCCGCTACACTTTATTAACTAATGTTTCGTCGCAAGGGATAGGGGTACATTAATATGGAGTATGTTGTTTTCTTTTCAAGCATTCACATTACCATTTCTTCTTTCCTTATTGTCTTTTGGGCATGAGGTTGTAGTAATTAAAGTAGGCGTAAATGCAGTGATCAAAAAGAAATGATTAGCGTACATTCGCATTCTCTTTACATCGTTCCTTTCTTGTTGCTCCCCCGCCGATGGACTGTTTCTATCGCAATCAGTAAGCGTGAAAGGAAGCTACCGTACAGACAGAGGGGTCTATATTTATACTTGGCAGAACTAATTACATACTGACATAATCGTCGGTATTTCTTTCGTTTCCCAAAAGTTTCGGAAAAGAACTTCTGTATTTTGCCAAGATGTCTAAGAAGAAGGTCTCTTACGGACTGGTTGTCTCGAGTGAGATGTGGAGACGGCGGTTTGAAAGCGGACAGAGGTAGTACGAGGAAGGGCGTCCCTTACCTGAGGCGTCGCTACCCAAGCTACCTGGCGAAGGGGCAAGTGTGGCAATTGTCTGGCGTGGCAAATGTCCGGCACTCTAGAAGGAATGGTGGAGGGAAAAAGCGGAAGAGGAAAAAGAAGATATCAAATGCTGGACAGTATAAAAGGAGACAAATGTTCAAAAATGAAAAGGCTGGCTACAGACAGACAAATGTGGAAGAGGCTTAACTCATGACAAGACTTGCAATAAGGCAGAACAACATACTACTGCTAGTACGACTTGAAATGAGGGAAGTTTGAGTGGGACACCCTGTACATTGGCAGCCATCGACAATGAGTTCCTGCAGTCATTCTACATTCTCAACAGGACTGGAATACATGAAAACTTTGAATTATCCCCCAAACAAAAAAAGTCCAGCGAGTTCAAGTTGGGGGTCTGGGAGGCAAGGGTATTGGTGAGCCACGACCGACACGCTTGTTGTCGAGACACTATTTACCACTATTAAGGTATCCGGAATGTTGGTAAAATCAAATGAGGGTACAAATTTGCAATGCCTACATTTTACAGTGTGTGTATAATACTTTGCAATGTAGTTGAGACACGGACGCGTTATAGAAAGCGTGCGAGTACTAAGAGTTGTGGATGTGGTGACATATGGAGGTTTAGCTGGGTCGAGAATGTGCGTACTGATGGCCGAACTGGTTGAGGCGACCGTCAGTGTTAAGTGGGAAATCCGCTTTCGAGTACCGGGCCGGCACAAATCTTCGTGTGTTACTAACAGGTAGTATATATATCTATCTATCTACCTAATGCAACTGATGTTAAGATATTCGCAATTAGGGAATAAATTTCGTAATTTATTTTTCCTGTTGGGTTAGATAATAGTGCAACTTTAGTTATCTATTATTAATTGTACATTGGACGTGGTGTTTGAAGTGAAGTCCGTATTTTTCAGTTGTAGTTGTAACTGGTTCAGAGAATATGGACTGTTTTACATCATATGAACTGGGAAGTTTAAAACTGGACTCTAAGCTATTTAAAATCTCTTATTTGTTCGGTACTGTCGGGCCTTCATGGCCTGTTCGGCCGGAGTTTAGTTTCTTACATAACAGTTTTGCTTTTCATACAGGGTGAAAAGTATTTAAACCGACAAACTCTGGGAGGCTGTAGGGGGCATCAAAACAAATATTTTTCCCTAATGTCACTTTTTCTTATGAGGATTATTTAAACCGGTGGACGCAGTATCTTCAGTTGTTTTAGAGGGCGTATTACGCTCTTCAGTTGTAGGCAACTGCTGTCCACCAGTGTAATAGTGCATTGTCTCTGTTTATTAATGGAGCGATACACCTGGAGTGAGCACACTGATATGGTTAGTGCGTACTACTTAGCGCACCACAATGGACGAGCTGCACAGCGGGTTTATCAACAACAATATCCTAATCGCCGTATCCCGCATCATACGACCTTTGCTGCTGTGTACCAACGTATGCGTGAGACCGGGTCATTTTGCAGATTACCTGGACAGGGGCGCCGTCGCACGGTAAGAACGCTGCAATTTGAGGAAGCTGTCTTGCAGCATGTGGAGCGGGATCCTTCAATCAGCAATCGCGCAATTACACGTAACATGGGGACGAATCAGACGAATGTGTGCTTGGAGAGCAATTGATAAGTCCATTTCACTTACAGCGTGTCCACAGCCTGGAACCAGTTGATTCTCCACCCAGAGCGCAGTTTTCGCAGTGGTACCTGGAACAGTGTGAAATGTATGCTATATTTCCATCCTCTGTGTTGTTTAGCGATGAAGCAACGTTCGGGCGTGATGGAGTCTTCAACATGCACAATTCGCATGTTTGGAGTGAGGATAACCCTCATGCCACAGTTACTAGCGCTCATCACTTGCGGTTCTTCGTTAATGTGTGGGTCGCTGCTGTTGGGGACTGTTTAATTTGGCCGTATCTGCTATCTAGGCCATTAAATGGCAGGCACTATTACAATTTTCTCGCCAGAGCATTGCCAGACTTGCTGGAAGACGACCCGCTCCCTACAAGACAACACAAGTGGTTCCAACATGACGGGGCGCCGGCACATTTCAGTCGTCGTGTGCGTCGATTCCTGGACCAACGGTTCACAGAAGCGTGAACTGACAGAGGTGGTCCTGTAGCATGGCCTGCTCGATCCCCAGATATGTCCCCTCTGGACTTTTTTGTGTGGGGAGAGATGCGCAACCTTGTATACGCAACCCCTGTTGCATGAGAAGAGGCTCTGGTTTCCCCGGATAGTAGCAGCAGCAGGAACAATTCAGGATACTCCTGGGGTTTTTGCCCGTGTCGGACAGATCGTGATCCGACTGTGTAACCTTTGTTAACGTGTCACTGGAGGCATTTTTGAAAATCTACTGTAATTGAAATTTGGTTGTGTTAATGTGTTGTCTCTTGGTCATAAAAAAATGGAAAAGTGTTTGTTGGTTTAATTAATTTGCCGCCAGAGAAATCTTCCTCTACCGGTTTAAGTACTCCTCATAGGAAAAAATGACATTAAGGAAAAATATTTGTTTTGATGTCCCCCCACAACGTCCCAGGGTTGGTCGGTTTAAATACTTTTCACCCTGTAAGTCCCAATCCTTGAAATGCCCTAAATGAAATTTTTCTTCAGGGTTCTCCTATTACAAGCTGATCACCAGGGAATAGAAGGGTCTTGAAATCAACGTATCATTTCTGACTGCATTTAATGAAATGAACCATTCGTGAACGATTTCGTCAAAACAAATGTTGAAAAGGGTTGTAACGAGGGCGTGCTTTGCCCAGGAGCTGAGATGCCTCGCCGGCGCAGACCAGCCGGCGGGGGCGGAGGCCGCGGCGCGGACGTCGGCGCGGGGGCGGCGGGGGCGGCTGCGGCGGCGGCGGCGGCGCTGGCGGACGACGAGGCGGGCTGCTGCGCGCGGCCCGAGCAGCGGCACGCGGCCAACGCGCGGGAGCGTGCGCGCATGCGCGTGCTCGCGCGCGCCTTCTGCCGGCTGAAGACGACGCTGCCGTGGGTGCCGGCCGACACGAAGCTCAGCAAGCTGGACACGCTGCGGCTGGCCGCCTCCTACATCGCGCACCTGCGCGCCATCCTCACCGACGAACCGGCGCCGCCCTCCGCCCAGCACCCGCTCAACCTCGTGAGTACTCACTGCTCATTCCTCACACACGCGGCCTGCTGCTTCTCACGGAACGTGGCGTGCGCCTCTTCGCGGTTTTTGATCCCACCATTTTCCAGCGGCAGTTGTCGGCTGCTCCTGCCGCAGTAATCGCACAATTGCACAGTTCGTTAACGAAAACACGTGCGCGAAATACCGGGTGATCAAAAAGTCAGTATAAATTTGAATACTGAATAAATCACGGAAAATGTAAATAGAGAGGTACAAATTAACACACATGCTTGGAATGACATGGGGTTTTATTAGAACCAAAACAATACAAAGTTCAAAAAAATGTCCGACAGATGGCGCTTCATCTGATCAGAATAGCAATAATTAGCATAACAAAATAAGACAAAGCAAACATGATGTTCTTTACTGGAAATGCTCAATATGTCCACCATCGTTCCTCAACAATAGCTGTAGTCGAGGAATAATGTTGTGAACAGCACTGTAAAGCATGTCCGGAGTTATGGCGAGACATTGGCGTCGGATGTTGTCTTTCAGCATCCCTAGAGATGTCGGTCGATCACGATACACTTGCGACTTCAGATATCCCGAAAGCCAATAATCGCACGGACTGAGGTATGGGGACCTGGGAGGTCAAGCATGACGAAAGTGGCGGCTGACCACACGAGCATCACCAAACAACACGCGCTAGAGACCTTTCACGCGTCTAGCAATATGGGGTGGAGCGCCATCCTGCTTAAACATAGCAGGTGTTTATCAGCCAGGCTGAGGATGATGCGATTCTGTATAATATCGGCGAACCTCCCGCCAGTCACAGTAGCAGTTACAAAACCAGAATCACGCATTTCCTCGAAGAAAAAAAGCCCGATAACGGTAGATGTGGTAAATCCAACCCATACCGTGACTTTCCCGTCGTGCAACGGAGTTTCCACGACAGTTCTAGAAGTTTTGGTAGCCCACATTCTGCTGTTGTGGGCGTTGACAGACCCTCGGAGCGTGAAATGAGCTTCGTCGGTCAACAACACGTTACTCAACCAATCGTCATCTTGCGCCATCTTTTGAAACGCCCACACCGCAAATGCCCTCCGCTTCACTAAATCGCCAGGTAACAGTTCATGATGCCGATGGATTTTGTACGGATAGCATCGGAGGGTACGCCTCAGTGCCAACCAAACAGTAGTGTATGGAATGCCGGTGCGACGTGCATAGACGAACCCGCTACAGTCTCCATTTCTTCCTGAACTGTCTCGCCAGCATTACGCCTTGTGCTACATTGGCCACTACGGGGTCTGTCGTCTAAACAACCTGTGGCTTCGAACTTCGAAATCATTCTCGCCACAGCTGCATTTGTCAACGGACCTTTACCCGTTCGAATCCCCTTCCTATGGCGATAGGATCGTAACGCTGAACTAGCACATTCCCCATTCTGATAATAAAGATTCACTAAAAGTGCCTTTTCAGGTAACGTCAACATGCTGCGACTGCTGGCGCATCTGATTCTCTCTCTCATTACAGCTCCTTTTATACACGATTGTCATGCGCAGCCACTGACGTTTTGCTGTCCAGCGGCATCTGTCGGACATTTTGTAAAGTTTCCCTTTTTTTGGCTTTAATAAAACCCCATGTTATTCCAAGCATGTGTGTCAATTTTTACCTCTTTATCTACATTATTCCGTGGTTTATTAAGTTTTCAAATTTATACTGACTTTTTGCTGACCTGGTAGTTGCATTAATACCGTCAGCGATCGTCCAAGATAGATGTATGAAATCGCGGAGGAATTTCTGAATTCGTCGATGAATTTACCACGGATTTTCTGGTAGAAGAACACTACGTATGGTGCACAACAATGTTAGAGATGTACTATAGCCCGCGTCACGTAGGACGTTGCTTCCGCTCATACAGGCGGAGCGATAGGGCAGCCTGGAGCGGATGAGGTCTGCGCATGCATGGCGCCAGAGAGCGGGCAAACAAAAGTCCGTGTCGCCGAACTGTGTTCTGCGGACAACAATCAGATTCATTTGCTGTCAGTACATCGTATTATGCGTTCAAATCTATGAGTAAATAATATTTAAGACCGATTTCTATCAGTCGTCTACATGAGAGAAACCTTGCTTCACGCGTCGACGTCGTCTCCACTGCTACGCAGCGGCTATCTGTTCTTCGTCGGAATACGAGAACAGCTGACGCAGCTTCGTGAAGACGTCAAGTACAAATTTTCTCAAAATGACTATTGTCTAACGACAAGGTAATCGTTAATGGTTGCAATAATCGCCACTTATTGCGATTTGGACAATATACACTACTGACCATTAAAATTGCTACACCACGAAGTTGACGTGCAACAGACGCGAAATTTATCCGACAGAGCATTCACACAAGGTTGGCGCCGGTAGCGACACCTACAACGTGCTGACATGAGGAAACTTTCCAACCGATTTCTCATACACAAACAGCAGTTGACCGGCGTTGCCTGGTGAAATGTTGTTGTGATGCCCCGTGTAAGGAGGAGAAATGCGTATCACCACGTTTCCGACTTTGATAAAGATCGGATTGTAGGCTAAAGCGATTGCGATTTATCCTATCGCGACATTGCTGCTCGCGTTGGTCGAGATCCAATGATTGTTAGCAGAATATGGAATCGGTGGATTCAGGAGGGTAATACGGAACGCCGTGCTGGATCCCAACGGCCTCGTATCACTAGCAGTCGAGATGACAGGCATCTTATCCGCATGGCTGTAACGGATCGTGCAGCCACGTCTCGATCCATGAGTCAACAGAGGGGGATGTTTGCAAGTGCCCAACCATCTACACGAATAGTTCGCAGCAGCAGCATGGACTATCAGCTCGGAGACCGTGGCTGCGTTTACCTTTGACGCTGCATCACGGACAGGAGCGCCTGCGATAGTGTACTCAACGACGAACCTGGGTGCACCAATGGCAAAACGCCATTTTTCGGATAAATCCAGGTTCTGTTTCCAGCATCATGATGGTCGCATTGGTGTTTGGCGACATCGCGGTGAACGCACATTGGAAGCGTTTATTCGTCATCGTCATACTGGCGTATCACCCGGCGTGATTACATGGGGTGCCATTGGTTACACGTCTCGGTCACCTCTTGTTCGCATTGACGGCGATTTGAACAGTGGACGTTACATTTCAAATGTGTTACGACCCGTCGCTCTACCCTCCATTCGATCCCTGCGGAACCCTACATTTCAGCAGGATAATGCACGACCGCATGTTGCAGGTCCTGTACGGGCCTTTCTGCATACAGAAAATGTTCGACTGCTGCCCTGGCCAGCACATTCTCCAGATCTCTCACCAACTGAAAACGTCTGGTCAATGGTGGCCGAGCAACTGGCTCGTCACAACACGCCAGTCACTACTCTTGATGAACTGTGGTATCGTGTTGAAGCTGCATGGGCAGCTGTACCTCTACACGGCATCCAATCTCTGTTTGACTCAATGCCCAGGCGTATCAAGGCCGTTATTACAGCCAGAGGTGGTTGTTCTGGGTGCTGATTTCTCGGGATCTATGCACCGAAATTGCGTGAAAATGTAATCACATGTCAGTTCTAGTATAATATATTTGTCCAATGAATACCCGTTTATCATCTGCATTTCTTCTTGGTGCAGCAATTTTAATGGCCAGTAGTGTAAGTAAAAATGTAATACACAACAAAATAATCTTCAAACTAAAACCGAAATTATATTTGTATGACAACTGCTTCTATTTCATATAATTTTTAAAAAGTGTATAATGCGTTTATGACGGGGTGTTTCACTGTAGTTCAATGTAAATTACTATGCGTAAAAAAGAATTACTGGGAGCAAATACTAACGCAAAGTACTATCGTAAAAATTGTCAATATGTCATATTTATCGGTGTCAACAGGCATTATGAGTTTAAACCAATTCGTTCGACATTACAGTGGGAGAACCCATTTATGATCCAATTAACAAGCAAGCCATTAAGCATCACCTGTGAATAACTCGACGGAATGCTGACGGATAATGTCGAAAATCACCGATATCTTGGCAGGTGACCCTCCCTTTAATTCTACGGCATTTTTCAATTCGTGCCTTGGAAATGACAGGGGTTTACTTGTCGAAATATTGAAGTTTTTGACAGATTTATCCGGCCGTATTCTCGTGAGTAATTACAGCATACAAAACTCTGGAAAAAGCTTAACTTCTCCTTGGGAGAAGTGTTGAATATCATTGTCTGAATACTTCATAGGCCTTATATTCCTAGTTAATAAATGTACGGAGTTCTCATGCACTTTGTACGCAATTGGTATGTTGGCAAAAGCATATTTGAACCATGCGTCTATAAAACCAATAAAGATTACTACTTTACTTCGTTTCAACGTCTACACCGTAATAACATCTGCTATCTGAGCCCATATCTGAACCATCTGATTGTAAATTTAGGATGATGGGTTCACTTCCCTGCCAGATTCTTGTTTCTGAAACTTCTCAGCGAGTCCACGCTGAAGGAGGATGTTGTCTGTTGTTCCAAAGTGTCTGTTTTGAATTTTATTTTTACCCACATAGCATGTAACCTGTGCGCAAATTAATTCTATCGCAAAACTGTGTGACCACATGCACATGCAAGAAAGTCAAGTTTTATACATTTTGCCGCCTGACTTCTATAAATTAACGAGCTATAAGAGTTCAGCATGAGTCTGGCACATATTCTCCGGGATATTTTTATTTTTGAGCTAAAGCACAATATCCTCTTTCCTGGTGCTTATGCTTGGTCTTCTCTCTGTAACAGCTGAATGGTAAGTGCCGCGGTAATTACAATGGCCGATTTCGAAGCAAGGTATGGCAAGAATTGTTCAGTGAACCACTTCATGAAAGTGACAACTTCCATTTCCAAATGGTAGGCACTACCTTTTACCTTACACCTAAATACAACTTTACTCTCATGAAGCAAATCAAAAGAGCCAGCATGCAGAATCAGTATTCGAGAACCTTTTCCTATGGGAATTTTATCGTTGTCAAAACCGTCTATTTGTGTTACAGGTTTCTTTCGATTTTGGTGCTTTTCAGGCGACACAAAAACAAATTTTCTGGAAGTTTCTACAGCTCCGACACTTTTGTTTACTATTCTCTGTAGAGTTCTCTTGCCGATACGTGCTTCTGCAGTTCGTTCTTGAGTCTTCAAAATGACAAAAATAGAAGTCTCGCTTTCAGATTCTCAGTTGAAAAAGCTATAAATGCGGGACATAAACCACCTCGACTACTTGTGAAGCATCTACATCTACGTGATTGCTCTGATATTGACAATTGAGTGCCTGGCTGAGGGTGCATCGAACCACCTTCAAACTATTTCTCTACGATTGCACTCTCGATCAGCGTGCGGGAAACGCGAACACTTTAATCTTTCCGCCCGAACTTTGATTTCCCTTATTTTATTACGATGATCGCTCTTCCCTATGTAGGTTGGCGCCAAGAAGTATTTTCACACTCTGACGAGAAAGTTGGCGACTGAAATTTCATGAGAAGATACTGCCACAATGAAAAACCCCTTCGTTTTGATGATTACCACCACAAATCGCGTACCATACACGTGGCAGTCTCTCCCCTATTTCACGATAATAGAAAAACGGACTGCCCTTCTTTGAACTTTTTTGATCAATCCTATATGCTGTGGATCCCATACTGGACAACACCACTCCAGAAGAGGGTGGAAAATGTGGTGTAACTAGTATCTCCAGCAGATCTGTTGCATTTTCTAAGTGTTTTACCAATAAACCGCAATCTGTTTTGCTTTCCACACAACATTATCCACGTGAGTGTTGCAATTTAAGTTATTCGTAATTGTAATTCATAAGTATTTAGTCGAATTGACAGCTTTTAGATTTGTGTGTTTTGTCTTGTATACCGAAATTTAGCAGATTTCTTTTCGTTATCATGTGGTTGACTTCAGACTTTTCATTATTTAGAGTCAATTGACACTTTTCTCACGACACAGATAGCTTGTGTAAGTCGTTTTGTTATTTGTGTTAACCATCTGACGGTTATAACACGGTAAATCACAACATCATCTGCGAACAATCTAAGAGGGCTGGCTGAGATTGTCTGCTAAATCGTTTATTAGGTCAGGAATAGCAGAAGGCCTACGACACTTCCTTGCAAGCGCCAGAAATCAGTTCTGCTTTACTCGATGATTTTTCGTTGATTACTGTGACCTTTCTGACAGTAAATCACGAATCCAGTCGCACAACTAAAACGTTACTCCACAGATACGCAATTTAATTAAAGTGGCTTGTGAGGAACTTCACGTTTATTGCCGTCACCCGGCATTCATTTGGAAATCAGACTGAAACGTTTACAGAAACACGTCCACAGCTCAACTGTTACAAGAAACTAACATCGACATCTGAATGAATAATTCGGTCGCTCTGTGAATGAAACTGCGTTGTCACGGAATTGGCAACTCGCAGTCTAGTTTGTAATTCACCATTAGACACAAGGAGAGAGAATGAATCTTATTGACTACTAGTAGTTAATGGTGGGACATGCGCAGAACGCATGAAATTAGGGGCCCTCTTCCTACATGACGCGAAGTTTAATAGAGGTTATTCGTCAACTAAGTTGAATGTCCATCACATTTTTGGTTTTAAAACGGAGAAGTTTGTGGCACAACTTGACCAGAAGAAGGGATCGGTTGGTAGGACATGTTCTGAGGCATCAAGGGATCACCAATTTAGTATTGGAGGGCAGCGTGGAGGGTAAAAATCGTAGAGGGAGACCAAGAGATGAATACACTAAGCAGATTCAGAAGGATGTAGGTTGCAGTAGGCACTGGGGGATGAAAAAGCTTGCACAGGATAGAGTAGCATGGAGAGCGGCATCAAACCAGTCTCAGGACTGAAGACCACAACAACAACAACATAGTTAAAATATAGTGTCTGACGTCAATTTCCGCGTGCATAATACCCCTCTTTTCGATGCTGTATTGACTACCATCAGTCTTTACTTTTTTCCATTTACTGGTTTCCGGGAAGTGCCAAGCAGTCATCTCAACAGTGTAATGTCATTTCTGAGGATACGAACGTAAGAACAGTACAATAGCAGCCCCGAGAGGAGAAAATCTCCGACCTGGCCAGGGATCGAACACGGACCCCTTTGGCTGGCAACGTGCCACGCCGGTCGTGCAGCTACCGAGGCGGACGCAGTGACGCACTTTGTCACGTCAATTTCGAGATCGAGATCCGTTTCGTAATTCCGTACGAATGGAGCGGGAGGTTTGTTCTAAGCTACTTACCACCACGGAAAACGGTATTAACCGGAAGATGCAAACATGACGCAGTCCGTCAAACTGAGAGATAGGTATATATCTTGCACACAAAGTTTCATAATAGCACAATAGCAGTGTGTAATTTGTGTTTACTTCCTGACAGACTGGCAGTAACGTTAAAATTTCTGGTCACTGAAGGAACGCTTCAGTCGTTGGCCTATGCAACAAGAATTGCAGCGGACCCATTATAAGTGACATCGAGTGTCTATTAAATTAATAATTAAATTCCAGAATCTAATACAAAAGGTAGGTTGAAAAAATCCAGCAGCGAGGGGTAGCCGCGCGGTTTAAGGCACCTTGCCACAGTTCTCGCAGCTCCCCCTGTCGGAGGTTCGAGTCCTGCCTTGGGCATGTGTGTGTGTGTGTGTGTGTGTGTGTTGTCCTTAGCGTAAGTTAAAGTAATTTGTAAGCCTAGGGACCGATGACCTCAGCAGTTTGGTCCCATGGCAGCTTATAACAAATATTAGTGAAAAACTGTAAGTAGTCAGGGGCGAACCTGCTACTTTCTCTTTGACAGCTGTCTCGACGCTGTCGAGAATGCTATGGTTTTAATATGACGCAACTATATTACATGCTATACTGTTTGTAAAAATGTCTAAGGGCTGTAACTACAGATGCCATTATTTGATATTTAACCACAACTGTGCAAAAAAGAGGTGCACTTTTGATTGATCATTACTGAAACGATAAACTTCCACACCACACAAGTGGTACTAAGAGCATCACATATGGAGAGTCTTTAACTACCGACAGGTAGTTTCGCGTTGTTTTATTACAACTAATCGTCTTCGAGACATCCTTGATATGCCGATGCTTTGAAACAGCGTATATTTGTATATTTTGCCAAGTAAGATCGTAAGAGATGGAAAAGAGCCACGGTGGTACAACAACCGAATTAGAAAACTGCTGCGGAAGCAAAGGGAACTTCACAGCAAACATAAATACAGCCAAAGTCTTGCAGACAAACAAAAATTACGTGAAGCGAAATGTAGTGTGAGGAGGGCTATGCGAGAGGCGTTCAATGAATTCGAAAGTAAAGTTCTATGTACTGACTTGGCAGAAAATCCTAAGAAATTTTAGTCTTGTGTCAAAGCGGTAGGTGGATCAAAACAAAATGTCCAGACACTGTGTGACCAAAATGGTACTGAAACAGAGGATGACAGACTAAAGGCCGAAATACTAAATGTCTTTTTACAAAACTGTTTCACAGAGAAAGACTGCACGATAGTTCCTTCTCTAGATTCTCGCACAGATGACAAAATGCTAGATATCGAAATAGACGACAAAGCGATAGAGAAACAATTAATATCGCTCAAAAGAAGAAAGGCCGCTGGACCTGATGGGATACTAGTTCGATTTTACACAGAGTACGTGAAGGAACTTGCCCCCCCCCCCCCCGGCCCCTCTTGCAGCAGTGTACTGTAGGTCTCTAGAAGAGCGTAGCGTTCCAAAGGATTGGAAAAGGGCACAGGTCATCCCCGTTTTCAAGAAGGGACGTCGAACAGATGTGCAGAACTATAGACCTATATCTCTAACGTCGATCAGTTGTAGAATTTTGGAACACGTATTATGTTCGAGTATAATGACTTTTCTGGAGACTAGAAATCTACTCTATAGGAATCAGCATGGGTTTGTAAAAAGACGATCGTGTGAAACCCAGCTCGCGCTATTCGTCCACGAGACTCAGAGGGCCATAGACACGGGTTCCCAGGTAGATGCCGTGTTTCTTGACTTCCGCAAGGCGTTCGATACAGTTCCCCACAGTCGTTTAATGAACAAAGTAAGAGCATGTGGACTATCAGACCAATTGTGTGATTGGATTGAAGAGTTCCTAGATAACAGAACGCAGCATGTCATTCTCAGTTTACAGAAGTCTTCCGAAGTAAGAGTGATTTCAGGTGTGTCCCAGGGGAGTGTCATAGGACCGTTGCCATTCACAATATACATAAATGACCTTGTGGATAACATCGGAAGTTCACTGACGCTTTTTTGCGGATGATGCTGTGGTATATCGAGAGGTTGTAACAATGGAAAATTGTACTGAAATGCAGGAGGATCTGCAGCGAATTGACGCATGGTGCAGGAAATGGCAATTGAATCTCAAGGTAGACAAGTGTGATGTGGTGCGAATACATAGAAATAAAAATCCCTTATCATTTAGCTACAGTATAGCAGGTCAGCAACTGGAAGCAGTTAATTCCATAAATTATCTGGGAGTACGCATTAGGAGTGATTTAAAATGGAATGATCATATAAAGTTGATTGTCGGTAAAGCAAATGCCAGATTGAGATTCGTTGGAAGAATCCTAATGAAATGCAATCAGAAAACAAAGGAAGTAGGTTACAGTACACTTGTTCGCCCACTGCTTGAATACTGCTCACCAGTTTGGGATCCGTACCAGGTAGGGTTGATAGACGAGATAGAGAAGATCCAACAGAGAGCAGCGCGCTTCGTTACAGGATCATTTAGTAATCGCGAAAGCGTTAAGGAGATGATAGATAAACTCCAGTGGAAGACTCTGCAGGAGAGACGCTCAGTAGCTCGGTACGGACTTTTGTTGAAATTTCGAGAACATACCTTCACCGAGGAGTCAAGCAGTATATTGCTCCCTGCTACGTACATCTGGCGAAGAGACCATGAGGATAAAATGAGAGAGATTAGACCCCACACAGAGGCATACCGACAATCCTTCTTTCCACGAACAATACGAGACTGGAGTAGAAGGGAGAACCGATAGAGGTACTCAAGGTATCCTCCGCCACCGTCAGGTGGCTTGCGGAGTATGGATGTAGATGTAGATGTACTCCGTAATAAAAAAAACCACAAAATACCGAGTTAAACACGTACAGTACGGTGCGTACGTAAACCTGACACTACGTCTCAGTCACCACTTCCGTCTCCACGTCAGTCTTTGCCTTTAACGCTTCGCACTGTGATGAGCTACGGAATTTCACGCTCTGACGTCACCAGCTCCTCGTTCACTAACGTTTTCCCGTCCTCCGAGAGGACGCCTTGACGTCGCACTGTCCGGAGGACCAGAAAGCGCGCCGAGCTGCATCCGCCCGCCCCTACACAGCCGAGGAGCGCACTTCTCCTGAGCAGCTAGTAGTACCGCCGTGCCGTGAGAAATCACAGCAGCTTGTACGCAGGTTAGCTGCCGTCGATGAGACAGCCTGAGTTGCCGATATTGCCCAACTTACGACACCAGAGGTGGGTTTAAGCGCGGGTAACTTTCCGTGCGCCACTGGGTGGATGCTGTTGCTGCACCAAGAGGTAGGAGGGTGCACAGAAGCTACCTGTCCGTGCGTCTGAGGCTCGTGCCACAGTCATGCCGTGTCCGCGGTTCTGTTCGTCTCGAGCGTCTCATTTTTTCGCATGCATTCGAACTTATATTTGCGATAGCACTTTGTACGAGTGGTCTGCAGGGCTCGTTACACGAGATGATGAGAAGTAGGTAACTCAATTAAGTGTCTACTGTGATACCAGTTCTGAATTAGCTGCTAAAACCATTCTTATCTGGTGAACTTCTCTCCGTTGTCTGTCGGAATTCTAACTTACGACAGGTGTTACTGTTGCCAAATAAATGATGTAGTTAGGGACAGCGGGAAGGCTAGAAACAAGTCACAGACAAAATGGAATAAATATGTATTGACCACTAAGAAAAATGTTTAAATGCAAGATAGCACTGTCACAGCACGGGCTGATGTCAGTCGATAATGCACGGATCGCTATCCACCTCCGGCAACTTGCCCCTATTTTTCACGAAGAATGCTATAAGGTTTCTGTATTCACCCATTCCGAGACGACTGGAAGATGTTATGAATGCCAGCGGTTTTCCTACAGTGGACAGGCAAAATAATATGAACACCTGTACCTACTTGAGAACGGTTTATTAATAGGGGGTTGGACCCCCATTTACCCGAAATACAGCTGCGATTCTGGTGGAATACTGGCATATAATGGCTGATAGTCTCCAGTGGAATGTTACGCCACGCTTCGATCAGAACCTCCTCTAACTCGTGTAGTGACGACGGAGGCGGAAATCTGCTGCGGAATCTGCCCTCCAATACCGCCCCCACAAGGGTTCGACAGTCCGGGTACTGAGCTGGCCGGGGAAGACGCTGCAGTTCAGTTGCATGCTCCCCATACCACGATTGTACTGCGCTGGCTGTATGAATGGGTGCATTATCGTCCTGAAAATGGTATCGGTATTAGGGAACTATAATTGAATAATGGGGTGCACCTGATCACCTAAAATGTTCACATAGTCGTTGGCTGTAACACGGCCAGTGGCAATAATCATGGGACCAGCAGAATACCACGATGTGGCTGCCCCTACCACGGAACTTCCACGTCCATGCTTAGCCATTGGAATCAAGCAATCAGTATTGTAGCCTTCTTCTAGCGCTCTCCAGACGTAAACCCGGCCCGATGTTGGAAATAACGAAAATGTTTACTCGTCGGACCGTATGACGTGTTTCCAGATGAGCCGTTCAGGATTTATGCTTCTGACACCGTGTTCTACACTTCTTTGAGTTGGTTGTCGTCACTAATCGTTTCAGTACAGTTGTTCGTGCACGAATATTCGCTTTATGCAGTTCTCGGCCGGGAGTGTGGTACGTTGTCCTCGATGGTGAGTGTTCATCGAAGGTGAGGGTATCATCTGGAGTGTCCCAGAGAAGTGTGGTAGGTCCGCTGCTATTTTGTATCTAAATAAATGATATTTTGGATAGGGTGGATTGCAATGTGCGACTGTTTGTTGATGATGCTGTGGTGTACGGGAAGGTGTCGTCATTGAGTGACTGTAGGAGGATACAAGATGACTTGGACAGGATTGGTGATTGCTGTAAAGAATGGCAGCTAACTCTAAATATAGATAAATGAAAATTAATGCAGATGAATAGGAAAAAGAATCCTGTAATGTTTGAATACTCCATTAGTAGTGTAGCGCTAGACACAGTCACGTCGATTAAATATTTGGGCGTAACATTGCAGAGCGATATGAGGTGGGACAAGCATGTAATGGCAGTTGTGGGGAAGGCGGATAGTCGTCTTCGGTTCATTGGTAGAATTTTGGGAAGATGTGGTTCATCTGTACAGGAGACCGCTTATAAAAGACTAATACGACTTATTCTTGAGTACTGCTCGAGCGTTTGGGATCCGTATGAGGTCGGATTGAGGGAGGACATAGAAGCAATTCAGAGGCGGCTGCTAGTTACTGGTAGGTTTGATCATGACGCGAGTGTTACGGAAATGCTTCAGGAACTCGGGTGGGAGTCTCTAGAGGAAAGGAGGCGTTCTTTTCGTGAATCGCTACTGAGGAAATTTAGAGAACCAGCCTTTGAGGCTGACTGCAGTACAATTTTACTGCCGCCAACTTACATTTCGCAGAAAGACCACAAAGATAAGAGAGATTAGGGCCCGTACAGAGGCATATAGGCAGTCACTTTTCCCTCGTTCTGTTTGGGAGTGGAACAGGGAGAGAAAATGCTAATTCTGGTACGAGGTACCCTCCGCCACGCACCGTGTGGTGGATTGCGGAGTATGTATGTAGATGTAGACACGGGGTCTCAAAGATGGCTATTGACCTCTGCAGTCAGTTTAGCAGCCGTAATTTTGTGTTGTTTTGACACAGTTCGTGTCAGCACACGACGATCTCTGTTATTTAGTTTTGATTTGCGCCCAATATTACGTTTACACGATGACGTCTTCCCATGTTTTGTGTAGGTTGTCATGACTGTTGAAACACTTACTCTTGAAATATTCAATAAGTTGGCCGTCTCGATTACTGATGCTCCAGCAAATCGGGCGCCCACAATCTGCCCTCTTTGGAACTCTGTTAGGTCTTTCATTGCACGTCGACCTCGGCCTGTGAATGGAAATACGAAGCGTGCACTACTCGTAAACAACCTGCACTGATGCCAAGACCGTTCTCGACACGCACAGTCCAGCGCGACACGAGTCTAACGTGCGTTGTTGACTGTGAAACACAACCATCCCATTACTACCACTGTTCGGATTATTTTGCGTGTTCGTCGTGGTGGGCACGGTAATTTGCCATGTTTGTGGTATTTTCGTATTGTTGTCCACCCCTGTGTCTGAATGACGGAGGTCGATACCATACTGTATCCCGAGTCCATCTGAATCGAGTGCACTGTGTCTGCAGTTGCTAGTGCGGCAGCGGCGCTCGTGTACAGTGTTAAGCCGTCGGCACACGGACCGTGCTGTCGAACGTTAACGTTGAGCGTGCGAAATTCAACGTGCTGCTGAACGCTCAGGAACGATGCGACTTGTGCATACGGTACGTGGGCCACAACGTGCTAAATGCGATCGCAACGCACTCCAGCGGCAGTTGAGGGATGCTTCTAGTTCGTAAATCACACTGATTACTCAACGGGCGAGCGTAAAATTCCCACATTAGCTCTATTAAAACACACATTTCCTCCTTCGTCCATGAAAAGGAAAGTACCATGTCCAGTCATTAAGGACACAGGCTTATAAAAGTTCCATTACAAACAGTGCGGTGCAAATTTGGAATTCTGCTCCGCATAAGATCAACATTATTTCATCAGTCCCACGTTTTAGTAAAATCGCAAGGTCAGTCTTACTTGATAACTGTTCCTACACTGTAGCAGAGTCTTTGCAACATGCGAATTACGAAGCGTAAAAGAAAAAGGAGCAAAATATCTTTATACAAGTAGCGCAAGCTGTCCTGTAGATTAAGCCAATCGAATAAAGTCACCCCTCAAAGAAAGGAACTTATATTTACATAGCATCAAATATTATAGTATATTCTTATATTAAACTGATAACACAGCTCTACAAAATAAAATTTTTTTTTCGTTGCCAGGGAAGTTTGAACGAAAATGGGATATTGTTATGATACTCATTCCGAGTATATTTGTACTTTTTCCAAATTGGCTCTGGTTTTTGAGATATAGGTTATTTGTGGAAATGAGAGTTTCATGTGGATAATATCGACTGCAGGGTCCATATATGGTGTAATGTATTTGCTACCTGTTTTTTAATTAGTGATATTGTACTATCTTTGTTAAACAATTGTGCTCAGGGAGTGCATCTGTGAGGTTGAGGATTACATCATGCAAACATCACACTGTCAGCATGTGTTCAGTCCTGTTGTGCGGTGCGTGTGTTGAAGATATTGAGGGTTGTGCAGATTTGAATTCGGCGGTACTCGACATTCATTTGTTGGCCGAGGTAATCCCCGCAACAGCCGATAGGTAGCGTTCAGTGTAAACAAGAAAAATGGCGATGGTCGAAAGTCACACACATGTGCAGTGCAGCTTCAAGGAGATAGAACCTTTTCATCGTGACGTAGCAAATAAGAGGTGAGTATTCATTTCACACAAAACAATTAATGATGTTTGTTGGATGTGATTGACATGCAAATACAAGAAAGTTCTGCATAATATGTAGTATTTGTGCAATTTTGTTTTAGGAAAACATGAGTTCTTCACGCAGTCTTTGCGTGAACCATTTAGATGAGTTCTGCTACATTTGTGGTGAATACGTTCTTCAAAAGAACAGGCAGAATATCACTCCTTTTGTGAAGGAAGCGTATCTGGCATATTTCGGAATTAAACTTGGAGATCAAGACAAGGCGTGGGCACCCCATAAAGTTGGTAAATGCTGTGTGGAGTGCTTACGGCAGTGGACAAAACGAAAAAGGAAAAGCTTAAACTTCGGAGTGCCTATGGTATGGCGAGAGCAGAAGAACCATACAGATGATTGCTATTTTTGCATTGTTAATGTGAAAGGTTTTAATAGGTTCAAAAAACGAAAGTGGGAATATCCCGATTTGGAGTCAGCAAGAAGACCGGTGGTGCACAGCAACGATGTTCCTGTACCAACCTTCACAACATTACCCACGCTATCATCATCAGATGACGATGTGCACGGCGAGGAATGTACAAGTAGTGGTTCGGAATACGAAGGACGTGCGACACAACCCCAGCAGTTCGACCAGAAGGAGCTCAGTGACTTGATACGAGAACTCAATCTTTCAAAGCAAGCATCAGAACTCTTAGCATCCAGGCTTAAGGAAAAGAACTGTCTTCATCCAAGTGTTAAAATAACAGCTTACCGGACAAGAGAAGAAAACCTTCTTCCATACTTCAACCAAGAAGAGGCTATAGTGTATTGCAGCAATATACCTGGACTTTTACTTGAATTGGGGCTGCCGGAATATAGACCAGAGGACTGGCGTCTCTTCATAGACAGTTTCACTAGAAGTTTAAAATGTGTTCTCCTACACAATGGCAATCGTTACGCATCTATTCCAATTGCCCACTCAACAAAACTTTGTGAAGCATATGCTAACATCAAGATGGTTCTGCAGAAAATTCAGTATATGCAGCACCAGTGGTTGATTTGTGTTGATTTGAAAATGGTGAACTTCTTGCTTGGACAACAAAGTGGATACACAGAGCACCCATGTTTTATCTGCATGTGGGATAGTAGGGCAAAGCACGAACATTGGAAGCAGAAATCATGGCCTCCAAGGGAACATATGGCTGTTGGTGAAGCAAACATCATTAATGAACCTCTGGTTAGTAGGGACAAGATTGTTCTTCCACCATTACATATTAAGTTAGGACTAATGAAGCAATTCACCAAAGCTTTAGACAGAAATGGTAATTGCTTCACATACATCTGCAATACGTTCCCTGGACTCAGTAGTGAAAAACTTAAGGCAGGAATATTTGATGGTCCTCAAATTCGCAGGCTCATCAACGATACCAATTTTACAAGTGTCATGACTGTCACTGAAGCATTGGCCTGGAACAGTTTTGTCGCTGTTGTAAAATGTTTTTTGGGCAATCATAAAGCTCCCAATTACGAGGAACTGGTCAAAAACATGCTCACTAACCTTCAAAACTTAGGAGCTAACATGAGCATAAAATTGCACTTCCTTCACAGCCACTTGGATCGATTTCCTCGTAATCTAGGTGATTTCAGTGAGGAACAAGGAGAGCGGTTCCATCAAGATATGAAAGGAATAGAGGAAAGATATAAAGGAAGATGGGACAGGCATATGATGGCAGATTATTGCTGGAATCTGCAACGTGACTGTTCTGAAGAGACCTATAAAAGGAAAGCGTGCATGAAGCGGTTCGTCATGGACGGAAAATGATATACTTATAGAGAAACTTTTCAATTATGTTTTATACGTGGACAAATGCCTATCAGGTTTTCATAGAAGCTATTTATAAAGATTATTTTCTTTTAGCGCTCGAGTTCAGTATTAGCAATTTTTTCTAATTTTTTGAATAAATCATGCATTATCTCAAAAACTAGAGCCAAACTGCATAAATGGTTGCTATATTCGTCCTCAGCACCACTAACTCATCCTAAAGCCACTCAAATATCCTTGGCAAGAAAATGAGTGTTGACCAGTGTAATAAAGCGTCAGAACCTAATAAAAACGCGAATCTTAAGAAAAAAAATTTGGGAGTGTCAAGTAACGAACCACCGCCGTCAATAAAGTTCTTGTTGTGGGAGAGTGACGCTACTCATTACGCTAAACCAACAACATATCTAGTGTTTCTAATCACATTGTACTACCCATGCCGAAAACCTTAATCGTCGACGTCTTGGTTCAAATGGCTCTGAGCACTATGGGACTTAACATCTGAGGTCATCAGTCCCCTAGAAGTTAGTACTACTTAAACCGAAGTAACCTAAGGACATCACAGTCATATCCATGCCCAAGGCAGGATTCGAACCTGGGACCATAGCGCGTCGACATCTTACTAATTGAAATTTAACTATAACAAATTGCACCAAGAACAATGCGTTTTGGGTGGATCTTCAGTGTGTCGCTGCCTCTCATAATACCCAAGTTACAACAATTCTTTTGCCGCCAATATGATGTTTCTCATTATTTTATTGGAACGAATACCGCAGTTAACAACCGGTTTTCCAGTGATTCTAAATTTTCTGGTGCTCAGAAACGGCATATATTCATACAGGCTTGAAATGAATGCCAATATGGCGCCTCACAACTCTGTACTGAAGGGAGATTGCGTGCGTGTGACGTAGGTGGCGTTGTGACATCTCATTGGTCAACGCTCAGACGCACGCTCAGAATATCTGACATGCGAGATATTGCTCTGCACGTTCTGAAAGACCCCCGAACGTGCTATTCCACGGTATGACGTCAGAAACTCGGCACGCTCAACGTTCGGATGCACGGTCCGTGTGCCGACGGCTGTAGGCCCGTCACGTGTCTCGGAGGGTCACTTGACGCGTGCGAGGTGCACACGTTGTCACTTTACAGCCAGAAGCGTCGTCAGCAGGGAAGTTTCGTGCAGATTTATCGTACGCCACGTGACGACATTTGAGCATTCGAACGATAGTGTGAGACGCGAAGCGCCGAAGATGTGCCCCGTGGCGGCCTCTCCGGCCGACGACTGCAGCTGCCGATCGGCCCGGCCGCGGGCGCGCTGGCCGCAGCGCGCGGCGCCGTCCCCCGGGCAACTCAGAGGAGCGCGTCCCCCCAGTCACCAGGTTACGCGACCGCCTCCTCGACGTCTGTTTGCTGCCTGGGCGTCCGTTCCGACAAACTGCCGGTACTGCGGTGCGCGGAGAACGTTGGGCGAGGTAACGCCTGGAATACAGGGCGTGAAACCTGGTACTTAGGGAAAGGCAGGATTTGGTGTCGACAGGGCCTTACAAGGGGAAGGCCTCAGACACAGCCAACCGATTCGGCTCAAATTTGACAGGTCGCTTGTGTACAACTTAAAACGAAGAAATCTAAGATATTTTGGATCAACACCCCCGCGTTTTTGAGAAAATCACCCCTAAAGGTTACGACGAGCAATCGACTCAAAATTGAAGAGATCGATAGATAATTGTAAATAGAGCATTTTTCATCATCAGGTGCGGGTCCGCAAACTCATACTTTTCCAGAAATCGAGGATAGGAACTTTTACAACTGCTGTTCTGTAACCACATGGTAAACGCTTCTCGTCGACAGCACCGATATCGCCGGCACGGTAACTCAGCGTGTTCGCTCAGCGGGTTAGCTGCCCTCTGTAATAAAAAAAAAAACTGAGTTACTTGATCCGCAACGAACTTAAACGGATGTTTTACGACGTCCGCCCCCGAGCAGATGCAACGAACGAAAGCGAACAAAGTGAGATTAAAAAAAAAAAAAATAGCGCGACGGCCATGGTAAGTGGCTGGGAATCGGAGAACACGCGCTCGAATCTCGAAAAAACCTAGCGGATGTTCTTCTTTTCGTTTGTATTTTTTCATATCGCAATTGATAGGGATAGGAGGGTTAATAAGGTAAGTAAATCAATAAGGAATATTAATAATAAGGGAGGCAAATAAATTTCTCAAACCTCTTGGGATAGTCAACAACTAAAATGTTACTCCAGGTCACTTTACAATGGCTCTTCCTGTCACTGTTGCTCGTCATAACCTTTAGGGGTGATTTTCTCAAAATTGCGGGGGTGTT
Source organism: Schistocerca piceifrons (assembly GCF_021461385.2). NCBI lineage: Eukaryota > Metazoa > Arthropoda > Insecta > Orthoptera > Acrididae > Schistocerca > Schistocerca piceifrons. The sequence goes on along the minus strand of NC_060140.1, from coordinate 21,683,344 downwards.
GACCCAAAATATCTTAGAGTCCTTCGTTTTAGGTTGTACACAAGCGACCTGCCAAATTTGGGCCGAATCGATTGGCCGTGTCTGAGGCCTTCCCCTTGTCAGTTACCGTTGGTTGCTCAGTTTTTTTTATTATTAAAAATCACGTACACTTCTTTTGGAACCAATTGCACATAAGGTTGACAATAAGGAACAATTATGAGATTTGATTGTTAAGACAATATCTAATTAAAAATTCTGTAGACAAATTGCAGTTACAGCAGAAAACCTTACTAACAAGAAATTCAAATTATTTGTCGGCCTAGATAGCAAATTCATACTGAAATATTATTAAAAAAGGGACACTCATATTAAGAGACAATATGTAATTAAAATTTCTGAAGACAAAATGGCATTCACGGCTGAAGACCTTATTGACGATCATCACCATCTGATCAAATCAAGAGAGAAGCGGGCCTCTGACAGTATCTAGACATCGATAACGCTGCTGCTGCCAGTCGCGGACAGACAAGGCTAGAAAATGTAGTGGCCCCAGTGAACGCAAGAAGAAAACGAGACGCCACTGTCCCTATTACACGATGCCAACCTACCAACGGCACCAACGCGAGCCGCACACGGCTCAACCTCCGCCCCTTCAACCCCCAACCGGGTGGGGGGAGGGGAGGGGGTAACCCACCAAGTGGCCTAACCAAAATTAATTTGACTAAGATGGACCCCGTATTGCTTAGCGGTGCGGTTGTCTTTAAACAGAAGATTAACTGGGCCTAAAATACGCATAATAGTACCGGGAGTCGGGAAACGGGGAGTGAACTTACCGAGGTTTCCAACACGCACTTCCCTCCCGGGAAAATTACGGACTTACACCTGGTCTCCTGGTTTAGCCCTTAAGACTCTTCGATTATGGTTGTAACTGCCAGCTTGTTTGTTGAGGGCCGTGAGAATATTGCGCCTGGCACGATTCCAGTTTTCTTTGACGATCTGAGGGGTAATATCCGCAAGGATTAGATCTTGAATTCCCCATAAGTTCGAAAGGGGGGAATTAACAGCATAAGCGAAGATTAAGGAAACCGTAGTAGCCTTCAAAGCCTCATGGTTGGCGGTACTGAAGGAAAAACTAAGCCAAGGGAGACTAGAATCCCACTTCTGGGCGTCTTCTGATGGAAGATAATCAGTGCGGATTTGTGATTACGATTGATCCTCTCCGCGAAAGAGCCCTGCTGGTATTATGATGTGGTTGTCACCTGCTTGACACCACTTTGAAAATAGGCCTTCAAGGGAGCCGAAAGGAAGGCCGGCGCATTATCACTAACGATTTGCTTATGGGGTCCAAAGACATTAAATACGTTAGTTAAATGCGCAATAGTAGTAGCAGCAGTCACGTTACGAGTCGGAAGAAGCCAGGTAAACCTCGAAAACGCTTCAATAATAACCAATACGTACCGATGGCCTCTTTTGGTGCGAGGTAAGGGGCCCACATAATCGATATAGAGTTTGTCCATGGGGCAGGATTCGCGCTCAGAACTCAAGAAGCCTTGTTGAAGAGCGTTATTTGGTTTGGCCACACGACTCAACCGACACTGAGAAACCATCTCTCTAACGTCTCAGTCCACAGACGACCAAGTCAAATGCTCCTTAATTTTCTGCAAGGTCTTATAGGTTCCTAAATGCCAGCCAATCACCGAGTTGTGAAAGTAATGGAAAACGGGGCGTCTCAGGGTGGCTGTTAGACAGATCTTCAACTCCTTGGCACGTCCCACCCTTATACACAAAACGCCTTTCCTGATGACATATCCATCCAAAGGTTCCCCACGCCGACAGCTGTTCCTTAACCGGTCACCAAGTGGGGTCCTGATCCTGATGGTCAGCAACGTCACTAAACAAATTAGGAATACCGCCTAACACGACACAACTAAGATTGCCTTCCTCCGTTTCTTGGGCGCGCTTACTAGATGGATGTTCAATGAACATACGGCTGACGACGTCCGCGAGCACATTCTCAGTCCCCTTAATCTGTTTAACCTCGAATTGAAACACTGAAATACGTACTGCCCACCTGGCGATACGGCCAGTTCTACGCGGCCTGGCTAGCACCCAGCTTAATTCTTGGTTGTCGGTTTCTAGCTGAAATACTCTATGCTCGAGATAAAAGCTATACTTCACCAGCGTGAACAAGACGGCCAATGCCTCACATTCGTAAACGGAATATTTAAGTTCGGCACTGGTTAACCGACGAGACGCGTACGCTAATGGCTGCCTTTGACCCTCGAAGTCCTCTAGGAGGACGGCCGAAATTCCCGCATTAGATGCGTCGGTTTGTACAATAAATTTTTTAAATTAAAATCAGGCACTCCGAGAACCGGAGGGTTGGCTGTAGCTGCCTTAATGTGCTCAAACGCGGCCTCTTGGGCAGGTGCCTATTCAAAACGCACCCCTTTTCTACGCAGCTCATTTAGAGGAGCCGCCAGTTGAGCAAAATTAGGAACAAAACGCCTAAAATAATTCGCCATGCCTATGAACCTGGCAATCCCTCGCTTATCAGTGGGCGACGGGAGGGCTCTCAGTGCCTCAGTCCGCTTCTGATCGATGCGAACACTCTCGCCTGATACTAGGTGACTAAGAAGGATACCTGCTGCCCGGCTAATATCGCCTTATTGGGTTTAACAGTTAAACCGGCCCCCTGCTACCTAACAAAAACTTGCTGGGCATACTCTAAATGCTCTTGAAACGAACGACTGTAAATTACCAGATCGTCCAGGTAATTGCAAACACAGACTAATTTCAAGTCTCCGAGAATATTATCCAGCAAACGAGTAAGGACGGCTGTACCAGCAGCCAAAACAAAGGGGACCCTATTAAATTCAAACCGATTTTAATCAGTACAAAATGCTGTAAGGTGTTTACATTCTTTGGCTAAGGGCATCTGATAATAGGCTTAATTCAGGTCGAGCACAGTAAACCAGAAAGCCCCGGAAAACCAAGTAAAGGAGTTATGAAGATCAGGTAAAGGAACTGATTGAAGGACAACCTTCTCATTTAGTCGACGGTAGTCAACAACAGGCCGAAAGTCCCGCCCCTGATCCTTAGGAACAAGGAATATGGAGGAAGCATAAGCAGATGTAGAAGGCCTAGTAACTCCCTGCTCAAGCATTTAGGAGATCTTTCCCCTTAGTATCTTCATCTTAGGCGGTGAGAGGCGATATGGGGACTGCCTGAAGGGAATATAGCCAGGCAGACGAATTTGATAGAACATTAGTAACCCCGACTCTATCACAGAGGAGCTGTGGGAACCTCTCCAACAAACAGTTCAAAGATCTGCTGGGAAGAGAGATGGGTGAGATCAAACTCACTAACCTTGGCATCAACAGCCAGCATCCCCGCATCGATGCACCTTCCGTTTAGTACACTCACAGAACCCAAATTTCTGACCAGAAGCGAAGTAAAAGAAGAAGGTGTACCCTGAATATTGCAAGACAAGACCAGTTTTACTGATAAAATCGCATCCCAAAATCAAATCAACCGGCAGCTTCTTAACCAAGGCCAAAGACAAGGGCCAGGAGAAATCACCAACCGAGATACTCCCTCGGACCCAACCATGTAGAGGCAACACCTGCCCGTTGGCAACCCGACACCTCTGCACCTAAGCAGGGACCGGCCTAAGTCTCGCAAGATGACCATATTCAAGAAACCATTCCAAGCTCAGTAATGAAAAGGAGTTACCAGGATCCAAAAGGGCACACATCGGTTCGCCACCTACTCGAGAACAAATATAAGGCAGTGGGGGTGATGATGGAGCAGCGACACGGGCACACCAGGGTTTAAAGGCTCGATCCCGGGGCCGTTGCCCAGCCGGCTGTGATTTCAGATGGTTCAAATGGCTCTGAGCACTATGGGACTTAACATCTGAGGTCATCATTCCCCTGGAACTTAGAACTACTTAAACCTAACTAACCTAAGGACATCACACACATCCATGCCCGAGGCAGGATTCGAACCTGCGACCGTAGAGGTCGCGCGGCTTCAGACTGAAGCGCCTAGAACCGCTCGGCCACACCGGTCGGCGGCTGTGATTTATTAACTCTAGTTGCTCGCGGCTGAACGCAAGTACGAACTAAATGCTCTGTTCGACCGCACCTGAAACAACGCCGCGATTCCCCTCTAGCAGACTCAGCTGATGTTGGTAATCCGGAGTTCCGCCCGGTGACCCCCACGGGCTGAACCTTAACCTCACGGTGTCTATTGTCCGGATATCGCTACAATGGCGACACAGAGTTCTTCCCAAGTGGAGGGACGACCACGAAAAACTAATTGTGACTTATCCGCCGCTCGCATTCTCCTCAGGACAACTGAAACTTACTCCCGTTCTGGCAAGTCGACTAACAAGGCCAAACAGGCCGTCTTAACGCTTTCCACGTACTGATGCAACTCCTCCATATCTTGCTGCATCTGCCAAATATAGTGACACTCGAGCTGTTTACGAACTCCCGTGGTCAATCTTCCGCTGATCACAAGCTCCCTCAACCGCTGCAGTGAATACCTTTCTGACATAGCCCTGGATACCAGAGTCCTCAATTCACCTCTAATTGAAGGATACAATAGGGACAAAATTACCTGATGCGAAACACCAAACGCATCAGCATGTTGCTCAAAGCGAACCAACAACCATAACAAGCTTTCAGTTTGCTTAAGTCGGTCTACCGCTAATGTAGTGACATCTCGAAACAGATGCACCAGGGGATTAGGCAGTTTAGCAAACGCTGCGTCTAACTTCTCAGAAGACAGAAGTACGTCATTCCCGGGCTGGCTCGCGCGCCACCCCGAAGACAGCAAGTCCTACTGCCCAGTTCTCTTCCCACCAAGCTCTAAACGTGTAAACTGCAACTCATTAATCAAGGATCCCAATTCAGCGCTTGATTCCTTATAACGATCGTCTAACCTCAATGTCCTTAAATCCGCTACCTGGCTGGTTAAATGTATTAACTGTGCCCGCACCCTGTCTGACTGACTACCACTAGGTTGAGTGCCCTCCAATAAGCCGATGGTGTCCTGAAAACCTCTAACAGCCTTACACAAAAACTCAATTGCTGCTTCTGTCTCACCCACAACATCCGACGTGACGTCAACCGGCTGAAGCACGGTAGCACGCAAACGGGCGGCTAAGTCCGGGACACTACCGTCAATAGGCTGGAACCTTATCGCCAGCTCATAAATGAGGTGGTCCTTCCTCAACAGGCCGATCCCGGGGCACTGCCTGACCGCCATTGGAATTGGTCACCTGAAACAACCAAATAGCAAAGACAAATATCTTGTAATACAATTCGAACCAACGGTAACTGTAATGGCAACATTAAAATCGCAGCCATGCTCTGCTACCACTGAAACATGGGACTTAGGGAAAGGCAGGATTTGGTGTGGACAGGGCCTTACTCAATTACCGTTGGTTGCTCAGTTTTCTTCTTTTTAAATCACGTACACTTTACTTGGAACCAATTACATATAAGGTCGACAATAAGGAACAATTATCAAATTTGACTGTCAAGACAATATCTAATTAAAAATTCTTTAGACAAATTGCATTCATGGCGGAAGGCCTTATTGATCAGAAATTCAAATTATTTGTCGGCTGAAGGCCCCAATAGTAATAACTCAAAAAACAATTTGGTGGCTGAAGGCCTAGACAGCAAATTCTTACTAAAATATTATAAAAAAGGACAATCGTAGTAAGAGACAGTATCTAATTAAAAATTCTTAAGATAAAATGCACTCATGGCTGTAGGCTTTATTGACAATCATAACAATCTGATCAAATCAAGAGAGAAGCGGGCCTCTGACAGTGCTCCAAGGATCAACCTGGGAAAGTCGATCAACTACGTAAAAGATGAGACAGGCAGCCAAGCGTTGTAGTCACGTAACCGGATAGCAACTCAAACCAGTGACAGTTTAAATGCAGACCAACACTCTTGGAAAATATACCTAACGTCAGGTAACCAACACAACGATGCAATAACCCAGGCAAGGCAGAACTGGCGGACAGCACTGGGTCTTCAGAATCCGGTGTTTAGAACATCCAGAAGCAGAAGGAATCACTACGACCAAGATAGTCCAAAAGAACAAAATATCTGAACCAAAACCAAGGAGGCTGTCAAACTACACGCCCTACCGGACAGTAGCGGCAAGGCGAGGAGAAGTACACTGCCGTGAAAATACGCTAACCTCCAGGGCAGGTAACTGGGGCGTTAGCGGTCACTAGGCAGAAAAATACAACCGGTTGAACTTCATCAGTAGACACAAGGAATTCAGTGATTAACAATAAAAGGTGGAGGATGGCTAATTAACTTAGCCAACTCCAAACCATTCATTGCTCTTCGTCTCAGCAACCCTACGAGAGCATCAACGCACAAACAAACGGCGTGTTCTGAAAATAGTGTAGGTTTCACTACTAGGTAAATGTTCGCTCAACTCAAACGTCCTGGGTCCGATGGACAAGGAGGTTGTGGCCCTCTCAACGTCAGCCCCTCGATCCGGCAGTGCCTGCGCCCCACCAGCTGTCCCGGCATGTCCTCGCGCTGCCGGACCTCACTGCTGCTCTGTCCCAACCGAACTACTGACACAAGCGACCCGGAAAACACTTCGCGTTCTTCCAGAGATAGTACCACGATACTAGGTATCGATAACGCTGCTGCTGCCACTCACAGACAGACAACGCTAGCAAACGTAGTGACCCCAGTAAACGCAAGAAGAAAACAGGACGCCACTATCCCTATTACACGATGCCAACCAAACCAATGGCACCAACACGAGCCGCACGCGACTCAGTGCGTAGCAAAAAGGGGTGGCCAAACTCGCAGGAGACATTCGTCACAGATAGCGTATTATAATGTGTTGTATGAACATGAGTCCAGAAATGCATCATTTTCAAGTTGGAGCTCATTTTCTACTTCTCATAACGACAGTAACCACGGAAGTAAACTGAACTCCGCCTGAACAGACCACAATGCCCAACGGTAGCGACCAGCCGCCGGCCCACAGCCGTCACTGGATGCGGTTATGGTGGGGCACGCAGCCAGCACACCGCACTCCCGACTGTGTGTCAGTTTACGAGACCGCAGTAACAACGGAAGACAGACAGATTCGGAATGTACCAACATTGCATAAGCGTTTTCTGATCTGAAATGTTCTGCACTCAACGTTCGACACGCAAAGAAATGAAGGAAGGAAAGCAGAAAGCAAGACTAGGGTTTAACGTCCCATCGACTGCGATGTCATTAGAGATGGAGTACAAGCTCGAATTAGAAAAGGATGGGGAATAGAATCGGCCATGCTGTTTTAAATGATGGCCATGCTGTTTTCAAAGGAACCATCCCGGCATTTACCCAGAGCGATGCAGAGAAATCGCAGTAAACCTAAATTTGGATTGCAGAATGGGGATTTGACTTGTCGTCGTCCGTACTCTCAGGATTCAAACCATTTTATCTTTTACTTCTGGTGGGCATTTGAAACCTCTTGTCTCCTGAACCCCAGAATGGTATGTACACAGTCTTCGTGCCCGTATTGTGGAACTCTGTGATAACGTGACGGTGGGCTGATGCACGTAGCCTCGTTGTTGTTGTTGTTGTTGTTGTGGTCTTCAGTCCTGAGACTGGTTTGCTGCAGCTCTCCATGCTACTCTATCCTGTGCAAGCTTTTTCATCTCCCAGTACCTACTGCAACCTACATCCTTCTGAATCTGCTTGGTGTATTCATCTCTTGGTCTCCCTCTACGATTTTTACCCTCCACGCTGCCCTCCAATACTAAATTGGTGATCCCTTGATGCCTCAGAACATGGCCTACCAACCGATCCCTTCTTCTGGTCAAGTTGTGCCACAAACTTCTCTTCTCCCCAATCCTATTCAATACTTCCTCATTAGTTATGTGATCTACCCATCTAATCTTCAGCATTCTTCTATAGCACCACATTTCGAAAGCTTCTATTCTCTTCTTGTCCAAACTATTTATCGTCCATGTTTCACTTCCATACATGGCTACACTCCATACGAATACTTTCAGAAATGACTTCCTGACACTTAAATCAATACTGGATGTTAACAAATTTCTCTTCTTCAGGAACGCTTTCCTTGCCATTGCCAGCCTACATTTTATATCCTCTCTACTTCGACCATCATCAGTTATTTTGCTCCCCAAATAGCAAAACTCCTTTACTACTTTAAGTGCCTCATTTCCTAATCTAATTCCCTCAGCATCACCCGACTTAATTAGACTACATTCCATTATCCTTGTTTTGCTTTTGTTGACGTTCATCTTATATCCTCCTTTCAAGACACTGTCCATTCCATTCAACTGCTCTTCCAAGTCCTTTGCTGTCTCTGACAGAATTACAATGTCATCGGCGAACCTCAAAGTTTTTATTTCTTCTCCATGAATTTTAATACCTACTCCGAATTTTTCTTTTGTTTCCTTTACTGCTTGCTCAATATACAGATTGAACAACATCGGGGAGAGGCTACAACCCTGTCTTACTCCCTTCCCAACCACTGCTTCCCTTTCATGTCCTTCGACTCTTATAACTGCCATCTGGTTTCTGTACAAATTGTAAATAGCTTTTCGCTCCCTGTATTTTACCCCTGCCACCTTTAGAATTTGAAAGAGAGTATTCCAGTCAACATTGTCAAAAGCTTTCTCTAAGTCTACAAATGCTAGAAACGTAGGTTTGCCTTTCCTTAATCTTTCTTCTAAGATAAGTCGTAAGGTCAGTATTGCCTCACGTGTTCCAGTGTTTCTACGGAATCCAAACTGATCTTCCCCGAGGTTGGCTTCTACTAGTTTTTCCATTCGTCTGTAAAGAATTCGTGTTAGTATTTTGCAGCTGTGACTTATTAAGCTGATAGTTCGGTAATTTTCACATCTGTCAACACCTGCTTTCTTTGGAATTGGAATTATTATATTCTTCTTGAAGTCTGAGGGTATTTCGCCTGTTTCATACATCTTGCTCACCAGCTGGTAGAGTTTTGTCAGGACTGGCTCTCCCACGGCCGTCAGTAGTTCCAATGGAATATTGTCTACTCCGGGGGCCTTGTTTCGACTCAGGTCTTTCAGTGCTCTGTCAAACTCTTCACGCAGTATCGTATCTCCCATTTCATCTTCATCTACATCCTCTTCCATTTCCATAATATTGTCCTCAAGTACATCGCCCTTGTATAGACCCTCTATATACTCCTTCCACCTTTCTGCTTTCCCTTCTTTACTTAGAACTGGGTTTCCATCTGAGCTCTTGATATTCATACAAGTCGTTCTCTTATCTCCAAAGGTCTCTTTAATTTTCCTGTAGGCAGTATCTATCTTACCCCTAGTGAGACAAGCCTCTACATCCTTACATTTGTCCTCTAGCCATCCCTGCTTAGCCATTTTGCACTTCCTGTCGATCTCATTTTTGAGACGTTTGTATTCCTTTTTGCCTGTTTCACTTACCGCATTTTTATATTTTCTCCTTTCATCAATTAAATTCAATATTTCTTCTGTTACCCAAGGATTTCTACTAGCCCTCGTCTTTTTACCTACTTGATCCTCTGCTGCCTTCACTACTTCATCCCTCAAAGCTACCCATTCTTCTTCTACTGTATTTATTTCCCCCATTCCTGTCAATTGCTCCCTTATGCTCTCCCTGAATCTCTGTACAACCTCTGGTTCTTTTAGTTTATCCAGGTCCCATCTCCTTAAATTCCCACCTTTTTGCAGTTTCTTCAGTTTTAATGTACAGGTCATAACCAATAGATTGTGGTCAGAGTCCACATCTGCCCCTGGAAATGTCTTACGATTTAAAACCTGGTTCCTAAATCTCTGTCTTACCATTATATAATCTATCTGATACCTTTTAGTATCTCCAGGGTTCTTCCATGTATACAACCTTCTTTCATGATTCTTAAACCAAGTGTTAGTTATGATTATGTTGTGCTCTGTGCAAAATTCTACCAGCCGGCTTCCTCTTTCATTTCTGTCCCCCAATCCATATTCACCTACTATGTTTCCTTCTCTCTCTTTTCCTACACTCGAATTCCAGTCACCCATGACTATTAAATTTTCGTCTCCCTTCACAATCTGAATAATTTCTTTTATTTCATCATACATTTCTTCAATTTCTTCGTCATCTGCAGAGCTAGTTGGCATATAAACTTGTACTACTGTAGTAGGTGTGGGCTTCGTATCCATCTTGGCCACAATAATGCGTTCACTATGCTGTTTGTAGTAGCTTACCCGCATTCCTATTTTCCTATTCATTATTAAACCTACTCCTGCATTACCCCTATTTGATTTTGTGTTTATAACCCTGTAGTCACCTGACCAGAAGTCTTGTTCCTCCTGCCACCGAACTTCACTAATTCCCACTATATCTAACTTCAACCTATCCATTTCCCTTTTTAAATTTTCTAACCTACCTGCCCGATTAAGGGATCTGACATTCCACGCTCCGATCCGTAGAACGCCAGTTTTCTTTCTCCTGATAACGACATCCTCTTGAGTAGTCCCCGCCCGGAGATCCGAATGGGGGACTATTTTACCTCCGGAATATTTTACCCAAGAGGACGCCATCATCATGTAATCATACAGTAAAGCTGCATGCCCTCGGGAAAAATTACGGCTGTAGTTTCCCCTTGCTTTCAGCCGTTCGCAGTACCAGCACAGCAAGGCCGTTTTGGTTATTGTTACAAGGCCAGATCAGTCAATCATCCAGACTGTTGCCCTTGCAACTACTGAAAAGGCTGCTGCCCCTCTTCAGGAACCACACGTTTGCCTGGCCTCTCAACAGATACCCCTCCGTTGTGGTTGCACCTACGGTACGGCTATCTGGGCTATCTGTATCGCTGAGGCACGCAAGCCTCCCCACCAACGGCAAGGTCCATGGTTCATGGGGGGGGGGGGGTAGCCTCGTTAACGGAGGGAATTTGGAACATTTCATTTAGGAAAGCTGTGTGTTTCCCACGATTAATCTGTTGATGGCCTATAGAAAATGAGCACTAACATGGAAGTAAAGCGGTCCTCGGGGCATGTCGGTAAAGCGATCCATCAGCCCACGGGTATCTGAACACGAAAAATATATCCGACTAAGACGACACACCAAGTCAGCGGTGGCAGAACACCAGGATGAGTGCGGGAAACAGACTCATTTCGGTCAAGCTCGCGTACAGACGAAACAATCTCCTACTTTCAGAAGGAAGTTAGAGATGCAATAGAAATAGCCAAGCGACCCGCCACCATGGACAGAGAAGACGGGCACCGACTTCCGACGTCTTGGCTGCCAGCAATAACGGCGTTACAGCACGACAGCTCACGTGAAGCAAAACACGTGGCCGCGCGGGCGCTAGAAAGCAGGAAAGCAACGCCACGTCACAACTGCCGCCTAGTGTTCCATTTGCCGATTTCCACCAGTCACAAGCAGTAATGCAAACACCAATCAAGACGTCGGGTTACCACCAATGAAAAGAAATAATAAACACATCATTAAAGAGTTCTAACATCCCTCCCCTTCATCCTTAACAACCTATCAGAATTAGATAACAGCTACGTCTTCAGGTAATAATAAACAAAGGTTTCTCTTTCGGCAGTAAACAAAGACGCCCTGAAGAACGTCACTTGCAATAGGGATCGAAACGTCGGTAGTTTTATATATTGACAATACGGTCACAAATCAAGACACATTCTACTGAATGTGACATTGGTCTTCGTTTACGTGTGAGGAATGTCTTCTGAAAGAATGGCCGTGAGTTTTTGTTGTAGCCTGTACAATATGGAACGACGACGTCGGGATGTTTTGACCGACTTGTCAGGAGACAGGGGGGGCGTGGGCTGTTTGGTACCAATGCACTCCTGACGCCTGCTCGCCCACGGTCCAGCAGACAGGCTGCTCTGTTTGATGTTCGCCGTCCAGAGCAGCGCGAGTGGTGTGTAGTACTGGGACGCGGTCGTTCTGTTCTCTAGCCCCACAATCGACACGTCTGTTTTTCAAGGCGGTAGTACTTAGGACACCGTTTCCACCTCCTCACGGTCTTCTTTCAGCAGTCAGCAGTCAAACAAACGGAATGGCCTGTCGCACCTTTCTTCGTGACGGAGCATTCTGGAGTCAGTTGAAAGTCGCATTGCATCATCGCAGAAATCCATCCCCTACACTGGGCGACGTCAGCAGAGCTGCTGTTTGAAGAGTCGGACACGGCCGATGGATACAGTTTACGTTACAGTACACACGATGGAGTGACGCGGTACTGAATTTTACCTAGCAGTACGTTTAAATTCCATTTGTTCGAAAGATGTGTATCTTTCAGAAGACTGACTCTACTTTATTAGTTTGATTTCGTTTCACACTAAAGTATCCTCTTTTTTAGATTCATAAGGCTTGTTATTTCATCCGTGCTCGTCTTGAAGCCAACCACGCACACGTCTTGCAAATAGGCAGGGGATGTAAACCAAATTTTGTGCAGTTTGGCTCTGAGCACTACGGGACTTAACTTCTGAGGTCATCAGTCCCCTAGAACTTAGAACTACTTAAACCTAACTAACCTAAGGACATCACGCACATCCACGGCCGAGGCAGGATTCGAACCTGCGACCGTAGCGGTGGCGCGGTTCCAGACTGAAGCGCCTGGAACCGCTCGGTCAATCGGGCCGGCTTTGTGCAGTTCAGATGCTGTGCAATGTGTCATACAAAATTTTGTGCAATATTTCGATCAAAATAGGAAGCCATCAACAATGTGAGGTACTTTTATGTTGATTCATCATGTCCGTACTTGGCATATACAAAATATTTAATAGTGTGCTGATCTGACAACATATCAGCGATTCTGCTTGCCACGGATTTAGCAAGTCCTGTGTGTATGCACGGGTTATTCAGTTACCGTGCCGGCCGGGGTGGCCGAGCGCTTCTAGGCGCTACAGTCTGGAACCGCGCGACCGCTACGGTTGCAGGTTCGAATCCTGCCTCGAGCATGGATGTGTACGTGATGTCCTTAGGTTAGTTAGGTTTAAGTAATTCTAGGGGACTCATGACGTCAGACGTTACGTTCCATAGTGCTCAGTTCCCCTAAATTACGGGCTGGTGGTTTATGGATGAAGAGCTGGTGCGTGATAGAGCCCAGACGCGTTCCACTGGATTCCGATCGGGAGAATTTGGTTGCATACACGTTCGATGCCAGTTCACTAGGATGATCCTGAAACGACCGAACACCATTCTCGCATCGAGCAGAAATGAATGGAGCGACAGTAATATTCACTTAGTCCACTGGTGTCATGACAGGTTTTATAACTATCACAGGTCGGACGGATGTCCAAGTGATGTTCCTGTAGCATTAAGAGGACGCTGCTGCTCCCACCAGCCGGCATTCAGAGCGCGTGTTTCGAGCAGCCGTTCGCCTGGACGACGGCGATGCAGACGCGGATGTCGACCTCGCCTGACGACAAACGTGAGCCACCCAACCGGCCGACACGTCTCCACTCATCAGCGGTGCAGTCTCCATGATACAACGTCCACTGCAATCGTTATTTCCCATGTTTTTACGTCTACATTGGAGCACTTTTTTTTTTTTTTTTTTTTTTTTTTTGTCATCAGCCTACTGACTGGTTTGATGCGGCCCGCCACGAATTCCTTTCCTATGCTAACCTCTTCATCTCAGAGTAGCACTTGCAACCTACGTCCTCAATTATTTGCTTGACGTATTCCAATCTATGTCTTCCTCTACAGTTTTTGCCCTCTACAGCTCCCTCTTGTACCATGGAAGTCATTCCCTCATGTCTTAGCAGATGTCCTATCATCCTGTCCCTTCTCCTTATCAGTGTTTTTTTCCACATATTCCTTTCCTCTCCGATTCTGCGTAGAACCTCCTCATTCCTTACCTTATCAGTCCACCTAATTTTCAACATTCGTCTATAGCACCACATCTCAAATGCTTCGATTCTCTTCTGTTCGGTTTTCCCACAGTCCATGTTTCACTACCATACAATGCTGTACTCCAGACGTACATACTCAGAAAGTTCTTCCTCAAATTATGGCCAGTATTTGATATTAGTAGACTTCTCTTGGCCAGAAATGACTTTTTTGCCATAGCGAGTCTGCTTTTGATGTCCTCCTTGCTCCGTCCGTCATTGGTTATTTTACTGCCTAGGTAGCAGAATTCCTTAATTTCATTGACTTCGTGACCATCAATCGTCATGTTAAGTTTCTCGCTGTTCTCATTTCTACTACTTCTCATTACCTTCGTCTTTCTCCGATTTACTCTCAAATCATACTGTGTACTCATTAGACTGTTCATTCCATTCAGCAGATCATTTAATTCTTCTTCACTTTCACTCAAGATAGCAATGTCATCAGCGAATCGTATCATTGATATCCTTTCACCTTGTATTTTAATTCGACTCCTGAACCTTTCTTTTATTTCCATCATTGCTTCCTCGATGTACAGATTGAAGAGTAGGGGCGAAAGGCTACAGCCTTGTCTTACACCCTTCTTAATACGAGCACTTCGTTCTTGATCGTCCACTCTTATTATTCCCTCTTGGTTGTTGTACATATTGTATATGACCCGTCTCTCCCTATAGCTTACCCCCACTTTTTTCAGAATCTCGAACAGCTTGCACCATTTTATATTGTCGAACGCTTTTTCCAGGTCGACAAATCCTATGAAAGTGTCTTGATTTTTCTTTAGCCTTGCTTCCATTATTAGCCGTAACGTCAGAATTGCCTCTCTCGCCCCTTTACCTTTCCTAAAGCCAAACTGATCGTCACCTAGCGCATTCTCAATTTTCTTTTCCATTCTTCTGTATATTATTCTTGTAAGCAGCTTCGATGCATGAGCTGTTAAGCTGATTGTGCGATAATTCTCGCACTTGTCAGCTCTTGCCGTCTTCGGAATTGTGTGGATGATGCTTTTCCGAAAGTCGGATGGTACGTCGCCAGACTCATGTATTCTACACACCAACGTGAATAGTCGTTTTGTTGCCACTTCCCCCAATGATTTTAGAAATTCTGATGGAATGTTATCTATCCCTTCTGCCTTATTTGACCGTAAGTCCTCCAAAGCTCTTTTAAATTCCGATTCTAATACTGAATCCCCTATCTCTTCTAAATCGACTCCTGTTTCTTCTTCTATCACATCAGACAAATCTTCACCCTCACAGATGCTTTCAATGTATTCTTTCCACCTATCTGCTCTCTCCTCTGCATTTAACAGTGGAATTCCCGTTGCACTCTTAATGTTACCACCGTTGCTTTTAATGTCACCAAAGGTTGTTTTGACTTTCCTGTATGCTGAGTCTGTCCTTCCGACAATCATATCTTTTTCGATGTCTTCACATTTTTCCTGTAGCCATTTCGTCTTAGCTTCCCTGCACTTCCTATTTATTTCATTCCTCAGCGACTTGTATTTCTGTATTCCTGATTTTCCCGGAACATGTTTGTACTTCCTCCTTTCATCAATCAACTGAAGTATTTCTTCTGTTACCCATGGTTTCTTCGCAGCTACCTTCTTTGTACCTATGTTTTCCTTCCCTACTTCTGTGATGGCCCTTTTTAGAGATGTCTATTCCTCTTCAACTGTACTGCCCACTGCGCTATTCCTTATTACTGTATCTATAGCGTTAGAGAACTTTAAACGTGTCTCGTCATTACTTAGTACTTCCGTATCCCACTTCTTTGCGTATTGATTCTTCCTGACTAATGTCTTGAACTTCAGCCTACTCTTCGTCACTACTATATTGTGATCTGAGTCTATATCTGCTCCTGGGTACGCCTTACAATCCAGTATCTGATTTCGGAATCTCTGTCTGACCATGATGTAATCTAATTGAAATCTTCCCGTATCTCCCGGCCTTTTCCAAGTATACCTCCTCCTCTTGTGATTCTTGAACAGAGTATTCGCTATTACTAGCTGAAACTTGTTACAGAACTCAATTAGTCTTTCTCCTCTTTCATTCCTCGTCCCAAGCCCATATTCTCCTGTAACCTTTTCTTCTACTCCTTCCCCTACAAGTGCATTCCAGTCGCCCATGACTATTAGATTTTCGTCCCCCTTTACATACTGCATTACCCTTTCAATATCCTCATACACTTTCTCTATCTGTTCATCTTCAGCTTGCGACGTCGGCATGTATACCTGAACGATCGTTGTCGGTGTTGGTCTGCTGTCGATTCTGATTAGAACAACTCGGTCACTGAACTGTTCACAGTAACACACCCTCTGCCCTACCTTCCTATTCATAACGCATCCTACACCTGTTATACCATTTTCTGCTGCTGTTGATATTGGAGCACGTACGGGTCGTCAACTGCAGAGAGCCCTGTGTTCACTACTGTGCACTGAAACACTTTTGCCTGCATCGGTGTTGAACTCTGCCTTCAAATCTGCTACAGATCGCTGTTAATCGTGCTTCACTGAACGGGCAAGCCTTTCATGTCCACGTTCAGTCATGATGCATGGATGTCGCACTCGTCGTTATCTTCTCACGCTTTCACCGTCCTTAAACCACTTCCTATAGTGGCTCAGTCCAGCAGTCGACCAGCTCCGCCGTTTCCGAAATGCTGCTCCCCATGTTCCAGGCTATACCACTCTGCCTATTGTCAGTCAGCGGACTTCCGCATTTGCAACCTGTATCGTCGACACAATGATTCTCCATTCGACTCTGCTCCCCTTGTATTCTCTCTTTACCGCTTCACATGCCTGCAACGGCACAAGTCGGCACTGACTCTTGCCGTGGGCAGTGATGATAACGTTTTGGATCATCAGTGTTTGCGTATTGCGATGCAATATCCAGGGATGCAATACGCGAACAAGAGAAGTTAAAATACAATCCACGAATTGTAACAGAGTTTGGAATATTTCTCCGTTTCAATTGATCTTTCATCATTAGTTGTGTGGTTCAAATGCGTGTGAAATCTTATGAGACTTAACTGCTAAGGTCATCACTCCCTAAGCTTACACACTACTTAACCCAAATTATCCTAAGGACAAACACACACACCCATGCCCGAGGGAGGACTCGAACCTCCGCCCGGACCAGCCGCATAGTGCATGACTGCAGCGCCTAAGACCGCTCGGCTAATCCCGCGCGGCAGCTGTGTGGTGACATTACGATTAAGCTGCCTTACTACCGAGCTGTACGCCTGAAGGAACTCTGTTCAGAAACGTACATCGACGAGATAAAATAATAAAAAATGTCACCATTTCGAAGACTATCGAGAAGAATTAGTGTGTGAAATGTCCTTTTTCTGTTTTGTTTAATACCATAGAAACAGACCCAGCGATTCTGGGAATGGGGAGCAGAAACTTTCTCAAATTTTGCCGTTCGGTGTCTCTCGGCAGGAAATGCTTCTACAAAGCACGGGGTATCAAGAATTCAGAGCCGAGCATTTAGAAGGGAAGAGGGATCTATTAAAAGCCGAGTTAGTGCTCCTCGGCTCGCTAGTCGCGCGCGCTCCGTAAACAAAGATGGCGGCGACTGGACAAGACGCACCTGGGCAAGATGGCGGCGGGCCAGCCGCCGCGCCGTGCAGCGGCCCCGAAAATAAACAGCGCCATTAAAAGTGGCGGCGGCGCGCGGATCGCGCGCAGCTGGCGCCCCCGGCCGCTGTTTACCCGCCCCGGCTATTGTGGAAGGCAGCGCCGCGCATCCGGCCCAGGGCGCCCGGGGTCGCGTGCCCCGAGTCTCCACAAGGTGTCGGCCTCCACGAGATTTCGAATGCGTTTTTCTACTATCTTTAAATACGAAATATTAATAAATAGCCAAAACGTAATCTAAACGTCTTCACATCGGATAAAACAGTCTTCGATACTAAACGGCCAGTGATTTCATTGTAAGCCCCAAAACACAAACATGATTTCAAAATGGCGATAACGACATCAGCCGTTCCCTTGGCGCGAAAATGAAAAGTCATCAGATACCAAAATGCACGAATTCTTAATGGTAAATATTGAAACTAACGGGGAAACTGGGTGTTATTCGCGGGGACAAACAAAAATCTCAAGGAAAAAAAAAACTAAATTACCGAAAAAGCAGAACGCGATACAGTGGCCGATATCAAAGACGCAAATTCTCCCGATCTGAATCCAGTGGATCGCGTCTGGGCGCTATCACGCACCAGCTCTTCACCCATAAACCACCAGCCCGTAATTTAGGGGAACTGAATTAATGGCTCTGAGCACTATGGAACTTAACTTCTGAGGTCATCAATCCCCTAGAACTTAGAACTACTTGAACTTAACTAACCTAAAGACATCACACACGTCCATCCTCGAGGCAGGATTCGGAACCTGGGACCGTAGCGGTCGCGCGGTTCCAGACTGTAGCGCCTAGAACCGCTCGGCCACCCCGGCCGGCACGGGAACTGAATAACCCGTACATAGACACAGGACTCGCTAAATCCGTGGCATGCAAAATCGCTGCTCTGTTGTCAGATCAGCACACTATTAAATGTTTTGTATATGCCAAATACCGACATAATGAAGCAACATAAAAGTATCTCACATTGTTGACACATTTCTATTTTGATCGAAATATTGCACAAAATTTTGTATGACACATTGCATAGCATCTAAACTGCACAAAATGTGGTTTGCATCCCCTGCCTATTTCGATTTGACGTCACTTCGGCGACATGCTAGTCGATGGGGATGAAATGATGGTGATTAGGACAACACAACACCAAGTCCCTGAGCGTAGAAAATCTCCGACCCAGCCGTGAATCGAACACAGGCCCAGGCCCTTTTTTTTTTTTTTTTTTTTTTTTTTTCGTCCGTAGCTCGTGGTCGTGCGGTAGCGTTCTCGCTTCCCACGCCCGGGTTCCCGGGTTCGATTCCCGGCGGGGTCAGGGATTTTCTCTGCCTCGTGATGACTGGGTGACTGGGTGTTGTGTGATGTCCTTAGGTTAGTTAGGTTTAAGTAGTTCTAGATTCCAGGGGACTGATGACCATAGATTTTAAGTCCCATAGTGCTCAGAGCCACTTGAACCATTTTTGAACCCTTTTTTTTTTAGCTCATTTTGTTCGTTTTCGTTCGTTGTATCTGCTCTGGGCGGACGTCGAAAGACACCCGTTTCAGTTCGTTGTTGATCCATTAACTCAGTTTTTTAATACAGAGGGCAGCTAACCCTCTGACCGAACACGCTGAGCTACCGTGCCGGGTCCTTAGGATTTACATTCTCTCGCGCTGACCACTCAGCTACCGAGGGCGGACTGTGAAACAGTTATAAATGGTGCCTTTGGCACAATTGTTTTATTAATCTCCATTGCATGATGTAATTTTAGATTTTTTACTTCTGATGAAGCTATATTTATATATACCGAAACCTTGGTCAACAATTTTAATGAATTTTTATTCTGCAACTGTTTTGGCTGTCATCCTTTATCGTGAATAATTTCAACAGTTGCTGTTTCAGTCATGTTTAAAATCTTGAAATTAAAAACAACACTTGACCAATATAGCTCAACTAAAAAGAAAGCCAAAAATCGATACTAATACATTATGCCAAAATATGATAAATTACCGTACAGTTACCATTTACCAAGAAGCACAGCGTGGCAACAGCAGGAAATAAAAGAATGAAAAAAAGGAATAAAAATTTTTTTGCAAGCAATTCCAAGTTCGAGTGAACCGTACCATCGTTTACGTTTGTTACTATGACAACCAAATATAATGTTTGATTCTGACTTTTTATCTATTAGTATCAGAAGCGAACAATGACGGAGATTCAAATTGCTTCACATGATGATACTTAATGAGAAAGCATATCAAATACTGTCTGCCGAGAGTTTTGCCAAATCGCCGGAGTTACGTGTCACATCTCGAATGGCACTTGTTGTACCTGGCGAAGTGGACTGTGGTCTGATTTTCGCCACATTCGCAGAGCCTACATGTGCCAGGGATGTTGCACTTTAACGTACTCATTCTTGATCCTCCAACATGAATACGAAGTCCGTTTAACGATTTTCCGGCAAATCAGTGTTCCTCTGCTGGGAGCAGATGTTTGATTGCTATCATCCATCCAGCAAGGTGTGTTGCACGTCCTCCATAATCTTCACGTCGTTTAGATTTACGATTGTATGCAGGAAACTCCTCCTAAGTCTCAGTCAACGGTGGACAGATTGATAGGCGTACAATCTGCGCATGTGTGAAGCAAGTGTTTCAAGTCTCTCGTTAATGGACGCAACTGTTCTTGTAATATCCGATGGAGCGATTCCTGCCACACTTTGTTACGTTGTTTTCGTCTCACGCAACCAGTGACGAGTAGACATGTTTCATTCAGAAAAATGTCAGCTTGTTAAGCATCAAGCGATGTCTACCAAACAGGGCAGGCACAATCTGCGACAGAGTAGCACCGAGTTAGGACAGTAGTTCTGAACGTCTGTGGTTGTGTACCCCAATTGTTGCCAGTCAGTTTGCTAAGGATATTGCACTACTGGCCATTAAAATTGCTACACCAAGAAGAAATGCAGATGATAAACGGGTATTCATTGGACAAATATATTATACTAGAACTGACATGTCATTACATTTTCACGCAATTTGGGTGCATAGATCCTGAGAAATCAGTACCCAGAACAACCACCTCTGGCCGTAATAACGGTCTTGATACCCCTGGCCATTAAACAAAGCATGGATGGCGTGTACAGGTACAGCTGACCATGCAGTTTCAACACGATACCACAGTTCATCAAGAGTAGTGACTGGCGTATTGTGAAGGGGACAGTTGCTCGGCCACCATTGACCAGACGTTTTCAGTTTCGCGTCTGTAGCACGTCATCTTCGTGGTGTAGCAATTTTAATGTCCAGTAGTGTATTTGTAGCTGACACTTACTGTTTGGTGATTATGCGGTGCTTTTCGTAAGTGGAGGTCCGATCCATTGTTACACCTAAATAATCGCGTCTTACTCATTTGTCTAACCGAACGTCCTCTCAAGCTTGCAGTTTCCTCCAAATCCGCTTATTCTTTACATGGAAGGCATGAACCTCAATTTTTGATAGCCTTCGATTGGTGTTCTCCGTAACAGTCGGTTATTTCCGATAGGACTTCTGATAACTTACCTTCTATAGCCTCAAACTCGATTGCCAGAAATGTAATAGCTCAATCGCCCGCGTATATGAAGCTCCTGATTCCATCTGAGGTTCTCGTTGTACGTTTAAATATTGAAGAGAATTGGGGCAACAACACTGTCTTATGGTAAGCAGTTTTTTTTGTTTCCTCCATCGACTACCCTAACTTTGGATTTCGACAAGGGACCTGCGATTTTGAAGAAGATAGCTTAGAATTTAAGAAATCTTACAATGCTGTGTCTTGTTATATAGTTTATCTAACAATATCCGATGGTTAACCGTGTCATATGCACCAGATAGATCCATAAAGACTACTCTGTGAATTTAGGATTTTCATATCCACCTTCAATGTACTGCCTCAGATGTAGGGCCTATGAAGTTCAACTTTTCCCATTTCGAAAGCCAGTGCTGAGTACAAGGAGCTTAAGCTCGTATCTTCTATACTTTTGTTTCTGTGGCCATCTTCCGCAGCAGCTGTT
The DNA here is from genome assembly GCF_021461385.2 of Schistocerca piceifrons. Taxonomy (NCBI): domain Eukaryota; kingdom Metazoa; phylum Arthropoda; class Insecta; order Orthoptera; family Acrididae; genus Schistocerca; species Schistocerca piceifrons. The sequence continues at coordinate 21,661,807 of NC_060140.1, read as the reverse complement.
AACATGTGGTTCGCAGGAGAGCTTCTGTAAAGTTTGAAAGGTAGGAGACAAGATACTGGCAGAATTAAAGCTGTGAGTACCGGGAGTGAGTCGTGCTTCGGTAGCTCAGATGGTAGAGCACTTGCCCGCGAAAGGCAAAGGTTCCGAGTTCGAGTCTCGGTCGGGCACACAGTTTTAATCTGCCAGGAAGTTTCATGTGTTACTATAGGTTATCCGTCTTGAGCTGACTGCAATCGAATTAAAAATACAATAGGAAAAACTGACCTGTATCTGAAATCTGGAATATACCAATCGAAATGCAATAAATGTGATGGAAGATTCATGGTTTAATACAGGAGGATTTTGACACCAGATACAAAGAACACGGAAGAGCATGGAAGTATGGGAGAAATCAGTCAACTTTTGCAGAATACTTACACCAGCAGCAACATAAAATTACAACCAGAGACACAGATATGGAAATCATAAGGATAAACAACAACAAAAAACACCTCCTCACCTTACACAAAAACTACCACATCCAAAAAACCATAACAGAAAAGAAGCAACTCATAAATGATGAGACCACCTTGGCAAACCACACACTCTTTGAACTTAACATTAAATGTACACATATAATCACAGGCTCCATTTACCGCTATCATCTCCTCCCAGATTCTGTCCTTTCCAGGCCCATCTCTGTCTTCCCCTCCCCCCTCCCCTGCAAAAAAAGCAAAATAAATAAATAAATAAATAAAAATCGTTACACAGGTTGGCAACACTACGTGAACGAAAACAAACGAACATACATAAATATTGTGGCTGTGCAGAGTGAGAAATAGTTTAAGAAAATAAACTGTAAATAGTGCAGTGCGGGAAATACTGCAGAATGGCAAAAACTGCCAAATGCATATGTGAAATTAAGCCTTTCGACACCAACCGCTGCTAGCAAGGAGGAAGGGACCAGAATATGTATAGAAACATCGTAAGTAACTTGCAGGCCAACTTTATACAGAAAACGCTGCTTTTAACCTAAAACAATCAAAAATGTACAAACGATGTATCAGATTTACAGAATAACGACGGAAGATGTTTTGTAAATAAAAGCGAAAGCTTGTTGTGTAATTCTTTTTAATTCTATTGCAATTAGTTCAAGACGGATAACCTGTAGTAATAGTCGTTATCTTCTGTTCAGTCAGTTAATTGTTAAGTTCAATAACTCGGCCACACCATCACAATTCACAACGTTCTCTGCAAACCCAATACAAACACAGCAATAACTGAAACTACAAGCGGCCCCAAGCAACAAGAACCACATGAATAATGTCACGCACCGTAACACTACTACTACGTGAAAGCTCAAAGCCATAGGACGATATCGAAGGCTCAAGTTGCCCCTCTACATCCACATCCTGATCTACATGCGTATCCCGTAAGCCACATTTTGGTGTGTGGCGGAGCGTACTCTGTGCTCCACCATCACGTCCTCCTTCCCTATTCCAGTTGCGAATGGTGCGCGGAAGGAACGGCTCTTGGTAAGCCCCCCTAATTTTACCTTCATGGTATTTCCTGAGACATACGCCGGGGGAAGCAACACAATGGTCTGCTGTTCTAGGAACAACTCTTTCAGAATTTAATCTGTGATGGACGTTGCCTTTTCTGTAGCGCCTGCTATTGGCGTTGAATGATCTTTTCTGTGTCGCTTAAGCGCTTACCGAAAGAATCTATTATCACTGATGTTGTTGTGCGAACCCTATCTGCCAAGCGGCCCAGACTGATGAATAAAGGTGGTGGTGGTGGTGGTGCTTAGTGTTTAACGTCCCGTCGACAACGAGGTCATTAGAGACGGAGCGCAAGCTCGGGTTAGGGAAGGATTGGGAAGGAAATCGGCCGTGCCCTTTCAAAGGAACCATCCCGGCATTTGCCTGAAACGATTTAGGGAAATCACGGAAAACCGAAATCAGGATGGCCGGAGACGGGATTGAACCGTCGTCCTCCCGAATGCGAGTCCAGTGTGCTAACCACTGCGCCACCTCGCTCGGTGATGAATAAAGCACAAGTATCTGTCGAATGAGTGTTTTCTAAGCCCCTCCTTCCTGGGTGGGTCACAGTTCCTAAGGATTCTTCCAATGAATCTTAGTCTGGGACCTGCTTTTTCTGCAATTATTTTAGTGTGGTCATCCCGTTTTATATCAGTCCGCACGCAGATATTTGATGGATGTGACTGCTTCCAGTGATTGTTTCCCAATAGTGTAATCACAAAATAAAAAGCCTTTCCTCCTATTTATCCGCAATATGTTTGAAGGTTCTCGACTGTGCAACTGGATACGGTTGCCGATGCATTGAATCAGTAGCACCTGATGATGGCGGAACGGTTGTTCGCCGAAATATCGTGGGCATTCGACGATCGTATCGGGCCGGACACCCGAAAACCCGTAAAACATTGCATACGCCGGGAAAGCCTCAGATCACATATCCGCAAAATGTTACATTCGTTTGCGTTTAAAGATTGTGAAGAAACTGAAGAATTATAATTAACACCTGGATTTGAACGTGTCATTTCCGATATCTTCGCCAGAGAACGAAAGCCTATCCCCAACGTTCTTCAATCTGAACACTGAGCGAGCACCAAAGGTAACCAAAGAGAAGCGGAATTAAAGTTCAGGGAGAAGAAATAAAAACTTTGAATTTTGCCGATGACATTTTAATTCTATGAGAGACGACAAAGGACTTGGTATAGTTGAAAGGAATTAATATTTTCTTGAAAACAGGTTATAAGGTGATAAGCAAGACTAAAAGCAAGGGTACTGGAGCGTAGCAAATTAAATCATGTGATGATGGAATTAGGTTAGGAAACGAGATATTAGAACTTGGTAGAAGAATTTTGCAGTTTGGGACCTGCGACGGCGCTTCTCAAAAGAAAAACCAATTCTTAACATGAAGTTGATTGCGGGCCATAAACAGTTGACACAAAAGTGATAGAAGCTCTTGATCTGTGGTGCTAAAGAAGAATGCTGAAGATTGAAAGGAAGGACTGAATCTAGTCGGCGAGTAAGGAAATTTGTGGACAATTTGACTAAAAGAAGTGATCGCTTAATTGGACGCATCTTTAGTCATCAAGGAAGCGTCAGTAGAAGGTGAAGTTGTACAAGGATACCAAAGCTGGACTAAAACTAGCAGGCTTAAGTGGCTGTAGCTTGTGATACTTAGTCACAAATGAAGAGGCTAGCACAGGATACAGTAGGGTGGAAAGGTGCATGAAATCAAATCAGCTTTCGGACTTTTATCTTTTTTACTGAGAATTTTGAGCGCCTTGCACCATTTTACATTATAGAAAGCTTTGTAGAGGTCACCAAATCGTATGAATGTGTCTTTCTTTTTTTCTTAAGTCTTGCCTTAGTTATGAAGTGCGACGTCAGAACTGCCTCTCTGGTGCCTTTACGTTTCCTAAAGCCAAAATCGTCGTCTAACAGACTATCAATTTTCTTTCCATTTGTATAGATTGTCCCTGCATAGGGTGTGCATTTATCTTGATCACTAAAAATAACTTTCAGGCCAGAAGCAAAACAAAAAATGTATCGAGTAAGTGCTGTTTAGCTACCATGGGGACATTAACCAGCAAGAACACGTTTCTTGTAACTTGGTTTAGTTACGGGGATACGAACAGCAGTATGTGCCTTTTAACTGGCATCCTATATTTTTTACTCGGTAATACACTTCCTCTCCGCAAGACCTGTCCAAAAACTAATCGCGGTGAACAAATCACGTAAACGTGACGCAGTTAGCAGCGTAACTGTCCCGTGCTAGCAGCACAGCGCCCACGCAGCCGTTCACGTGACAGCGGCTGCCTCAACGTCAGGAGCGCACTTCCTCTGTGCACAGTCAGCTCCAGCGAGTGGACCATGGGTACGTGCACTGTGAGCTCGTGCGGAAGAGTCAAAGTAAATTTTGTGTTAAGTTTTTAGCAACGTCATGTTTACGTGAGTGGTACGCTGTTATACGATTTGGAACAAGTCTCGAGGAGATAAAAAAATATAGGGCGCTATTTAAAATAGCCTTATTGCATTTCATATCTTGGTAGCGACCAAAGTTACAAGACTGGCAATGGTGTTGCTAAATGAACTTAGTTGAAACATTTTTGGATTTGTTTCTGGACAAAAAAGTTATTTGGGGTGGTCGGAATACATGGCACGCACTGAATTTCAATTTTATCGAGGGTGTTTCACAGTTTCTATTAAAGGTTTATAGTGGCTGTAGAGGGGACTTCGTAGGTAAAGTTTTAATAGGAAACCCATCTCCGGAAATGTACCTTTTGGTTGTAAAATAAATCTGAGGATTGAGTCACTTCCAAATCTCACGGCACGGCCAGTGTTTCGGGTGTTCGTCGTCGTTGCGAACGAGTCAGTTTCTCGCAGCCCTTGTTGCAGCCGGACGAAGGTATTATGTGACGTCATAACTACAACAGGGTCTCGCGACATCTACATCTACATTTATACTCCGCATGCCACCCAACGGTGTCTGGCGGAGGGCTCTTTACGTGCCACTGTCACTACCTCCCTTTCCTGTTCCAGTCGCTTATGGTTCACAGGAACAACGACTGCCGGGAAGCCTCCGTGCGCTCTCTAATCTCTCTAATTTTACATTCGTGATCTCCTCGGAAGGTATAAGTAGGGGGAAGCGATATATTCGATACCTCATCCAGAAACGCACCCTCTCGAAGCCTGGACAGAAAGCTACACCGCGATGCAGAGCGCCTCTCTTGCACAGTGTGGCCATTGAGTTTGCTAAACATCTCCGTAACGCTATCACGTTTACCAAATAAGCCTGTGACGAAACGCGCCGCTCTTCTTTGGATCTTCTCTATCTCCTCCGTCAACCCGATCTGGTACGTATCCCACACTGATGATCAATACTCAAGTATAGGTCGTACGAGTGTTTTGTAAGCCACCTCCTTTGTTGATGGCCTACATTTTCGAAGGACTCTCCCAATGAATCTCAACCTGGCACCCGCCTTACCAACAATTCATTTTATATGACCATTCCACTTCAAATAATTCCGAACGCATACTCCCAGATATTTTACAGAAGTAACTGCTACCAGCGTTTGTTCCGCTATCATATAATCATACAATAAAGGATCCTTCTTTCTATGTATTCGCAATACATTACGTTTGTCTATGATAAGGGTCAGTTGCCACTCCCTGCACCAAGTGCCTATCCGCTGCAGATCTTCCTGCATTTCGCTACAATTTTCTAATGCTGCAACTTCTCTGTATACTACAGCATCATCCGCGAAAAGCCGCACGGAAATTCCGACATCACCTTCTTTTCAGCTGGCATGCGTTCCGGGAAGCTGGAAATTTGGAAGTGACCAATCTTCAAACTTATTTTACGTCCAAATGGTACAAATCCGGAACGAGTTCCTTATTGAAACTTTATGTACTAAGTGTCCTCTAAAACACTTAGAAACTTGAAATAGAAATTGTGAAACGCGCTGTATATCGCTGTCATTACGGTGTAAATAACTAAGGAATAAGTCAGCAAGTAAATATAATTCGCCATTCCGTGGCGATATAAGCAAGTGAAGAAGAGAAGTAACGCGACAGGGGGAGAAGTGGCAGACCAGCCTGCTGGCCGCTGTGGTCTACTGCGGCGGAGAGGTGGGCGCGTTTTTTGGTGAGACGGCGGCGGGGCGGGCGACGCGATCAACGTTCTCGGGTTTGTTTGTGGGCCGTGGTTGATACAGGCTCGCGGGTGGCCCGCTCTCACCCCGACCAGCAATCCACTGCACCCTTCACAGCCTGCCGCCCGCTGCCCGCCAACCCTTGCAGCACGGCTCCCCAATCTGCCTCAGCCCCATCCACTGTTGTTGTTGTGGTCTTCAGTCCTGAGACTGGTTTGATGCAGCTCTCCATGCTACTCTATCCTGTGCAAGCTTCTTCTTCTCCCAGTACTCACCGCAACCTACATCCTTCTGAATCTGCTTAGTGTATTCATCTCTTGGTCTCCCTCTACGATTTTTACCCTCCACGCTGCCCTCCAGTACTAAATTTGTGATCCCTTGATGCCCCAGAACATGTCCTACCAACCGGTCCCTTCTTCTGGTCAAGTTGTGCCACAAACTCCTCTTCTCCCCAATTCTATTCAATACCTCCTCATTAGTTATGTGATCTACCCATCTAATCTTCAGCATTCTTCTGTAGCACGACATTTCGAAAGCTTCTTGTCTAAACTATTTATCGTCCATGTTTCACTTCCATACATGGCGACACTCCACACAAATACTTTCAGAAACGACTTCCTGACACCTAAATCTATACTCCATGTTAACAAAATTTCTCTTCTTCAGAAACTCTTTCTTTCCCATTGCCAGTTCCCATTGCCAGTCTACATTTTATATCCTACTTCGACCATCATCAGTTATTTTGCTCCACACATAGCAAAACTCCTTTACTACTTTCAGTGTCTCATTTCCTAATCTAATTCCCTCAGCATCACCCGACTTAATTCGACTACATTCCGTTATCCTTGTTTTGCTTTTGTTGATGTTCATCTTATACCCTCCTTTCAAGACACTGTCCATTCCGTTCAACTGCTCTTCCAAGTCCTTTGCTGTCTCTGACAGAATTACAATGTCATCGGCGAACCTCAAAGCTTTTATTTCTTCTCCATGGATTTTAATTCCTATGCCGAATTTTTCTTTTATTTCCTCTACTGCTTGCTCAATATAAAGATTGAATAACATCGGGTATAGGCTACAACCCTGTCTCACTCCCTTCCCAACCGCTGCTTCCCTTTCACGTTTCTCGACTCTTGTAACTGACATCTGTTTTGTGTACAAATTGTAAATAGCCTTTCGCTCCCTGTATTTTACCCCTGCCACCTTTAGAATTTGAAAGAGAGTATTCCAGTCAACATTGTCAAAAGCTTCCCCTAAGTCTACAAATGCTAGAAACGTAGGTTTGCCTTTCCTTAATCTTCCTTCTAAGATAAGTCGTAGGGTCACTGTCAAGTATTTTTCGACCTTTCATTCCCCACGTTCTTTTTCTATCCTCGTCATCTTCTGAGGGTGCCAACGTACACCGGCGTGTCGCAGCATTACCACCGCCGTGGCGCCGCCGCCAACCGACGAGGTAAGGAAAATAAACGAACGGAGGAGAGACGAATGAGGAATCATTCCAATGAAAGTACAGTCCGAAAATGGGGAAGTACAAATAACGCCTTTGGCAAAGGCCTCGTTTTTAAGGTCTGGCGCTCGGTAACCGGTATCTAGAAAACGGCGAACCTTGTCGGCTGTTTACGTGCTACCGTCGTGAGCGTCTGTGGAAAGTGGTCGAAGACGGTGAAAGAAAGGGTAGGCGACAAAATGTATGACGTGCACACCGCGTCACAGAACGTGTAGATCGGAGACCTGCACTCTAAGGCGGAACAGTCGGCAATCTGTCAGATCGCAAGTGTTTTTGAACACACCGTAGTGCACACAGCTGAACACGAGGCTGCTCCCGTGTTGATCAAGCGACATCGTCAATTACGACTGCAATGCGCCCGGAATCATCGAAACTGGACCGCGGATCCGTGGAAACGTGTCGTCTGCTCAAATGAATCACTCTTTTGTCACACCACGTCGACGGTTGTGTACGGATACTGCGTCATCCAGTCGAATAACCTCTCGAAACATTTAGTTCTCCACGGACGCAAGCTGTCGGGGGCAGTAATATGGTATGCGGGACGTTCACCTGGGCTTCCGTAGGTTCTGTTCCAGTAATCGAAAAGCCGGCCGGGGTGGCCGAGTGGTTCTAGGCGCTACAGTCTGGAACCGCGCGACCGCTACGGTCGCAGGTTCGAATCCTGCCTCGGGCATGGATGTGTGTGATGTCCTTAGGTTAGTTAGGTTTAAGTAGTTCTCAGTTCTAGGGGACTGATGACCCCAGAAGTTAAGTCCCATAGTAGTGAGAGCCATTTGAACCAACGTGACAGCTGTGGACTACGTCAACATTACTGCGGGCCAACTACATCCATTCGTGCTCGGTGTCTTCCCTGACGGTGATGACATCTTGCAGCAGGTTAACTGTCGGTGTCACAAGGTCATAATAGTGTTACAACGGTATGAGGAGCGTAATAGCGAAGGTACGTCGATGTGTTGGCCACCGAACTCGCCTGAACCCGATGAAACACACCTGGGAAGTTAATGGGCGCCACCTCTGTGCCCACAAACCACCGACTCGTAGTTTAGGGGAACTGCGTAACCTGTGCCGAGACACGTGGTGCCACGTACATTAGGAAGCCCAACTACGACCTTCTGAGTCCACGCTACGAAAAATCGCTGTGTTGTCGTTGTTGTGGTCTTCAGTCGAAAGACTGGTTCGTTGCAACTCTCCAACTTCATCTCCGAGAAACACCTGCAACCTACATCCTCCTAAAACTGCTTAGTGTATTCACCTCTTGGTCTCTTCTACGATTTTACCCTCCACGTTTGAATTCAAAACTAAGTTCGTGATCCTCCATGTCTCAGAACGTGTCCTACCAACCGATCCGTTCTTCTAATCGAGATGTGCCACAAATTCCTCTTCTCCACAATTCTACTCACTGTCTCCTCATTAGTTACGTTGAGAGGTTCCGTGCCCTCTTTTGCATGTCTCCTCTCATTTTCATCAATTTTATTAATGTTATATGTCATTGCACGGTAGTAACAGACCGAATATGGTTTTTGTAATGAGGGTATTTGTACTGAGAGCTCAAAAAATACTTTTCACTTGATTCCTATACATGTTGGATCTACTCCTGAGGATTTGTTTCGACTTAGGTCTTCAAGTGCTGTGTCAAATTTTTCGCGCAGTACCATGTCTCCCTTATCATCTTCATCTACGTCCTCTTCCATTTCCTTAGACCCTCTACATACTCCTTCCACCTTTCTGCTTCGCCTTCTTTCCTTCGGACCAGTTGTCCATCTACGCTCTTGACATTCATACAGATGGTTCTCTTTTCTCAAAAGGTATCTTTAACTTTCCTGTAGGCGGCATCTATATTATCCCTAGTGATATATGCTTCTACATCCATACGTGTCTCTTCTGTCCATTCCTGCTCAGCCATTTTGCACTTCCTGTCGATCTCATTTTTTAGCCTTAAGTATTCATTTTCGCCTGATTCATTTACTGTGTTTTTATGTTTTCTCCTTTCATCAGTTCTTCTGTTACCCAAGGATTCCTACTATCCCTAGTGTTTTTACCTACTTGATACTCTGCACGGTTCACTACTTCATCTCTCAAAGCTACCCATTCTTCTTCTACTCTATACCTTTCTCCTGTTTTTGTAAATCATTCCTTAATGCTCTCTCTGGAACTCTCATTCAGTTTATGCAGGTCCCATCTCCTGAAATTTCTACCTTTCTTCAGTTTTAATCTACTGTTCATAACCAATAAATCGTGGTAAGAGTCCACATCTGCCCCTGGAAATGTCTTACAATTTAAAACCTGGCTCCTAAATCTCTGTCTTACCATTATATAATCAATTTGAAAACTTCTGGAATCTCCAAGTCTCTTCACGTACACAACCTTCTTTCACGCTTCTGAAATCAAGTGTTGGCTGTGATTAAGTTATGCTCTGTGAAAAATTCTACCCACAGTCCATATTCATCAACTACTTTGTCTTCTCTTCCTTTTCCTGCTATCGAATTCCAGTCCCTTATGTCTTCTCTTCCTTTTCCTGCTATCGAATTCCAGTCCCTTAACTATCTGAACAATTTCTTTTATAGCAGCATACATTTCTTCAATCTGTTCATCATCTGCGGAGCTAGTTGTGATATAAAATTGTACTATCATGATATACCTGGGCTTCGTGTCTATCTTGGTTACAATGATGCGTTCACTACACTGTTCGCCGTAGCTTATCCGCGTTCCGATTTTTTATTCATTATTAAATCTACTCTTGCACTACCCATATTTGATTTTGTATTTATAAACCTGTATTTACCTCACCAGAAGTCCCGTTATTTCTGTCACCAAACTTCACTAATTCCCACTATATCTAACTTTAACCTATCCATTTCCCTTTTTAAATTTTCTGACCTATCTTCCCGATTAATGGATCTGACATTCCACGCTCCGGTCCGTAGCGTTTCTCCTAATAACGATGCCCTCGTTAGTAATAATCCCCGCCCAGAGAGTCGAATGGGGGACTCCTTTACCTCCGGAATATTTTAACCAAGAGCACGCCGTCATCATTTAACGATGCACTAAAGCTGCATGCTACTGGGAAAAATTACGGTTGTAGTTTCCCCTTGCTTTAAGCCGTTCGCAGTACCAGCACAGCGATGCTATTTCGGTCGATGTTACCAGGGCAGCTGAATCAGTCATCCAGCCTGTTGCCCCTGGAACAACTGAAAAGGCTGTTGACCCTCTTCAGGAACCGCACGTTTGTCTGGCCTCTCAACAGATAACCTTCTATCGTGGTACAGCTACCTGCGTCGCTGAGGCACGCAAGCCTCCCAACCAACGGCAAGGTCCAAGGTTGGGGGGGGGGGGGGGGGGAGGCAGAATCGCTATATTGCCTTCAAAAGGCCGGTCAACACGGTACCGAGCAGGCGGTCATAGTGTTTTAGCTTATCGGCGCATTTTGGCAACCAACTGATTTCGCCCCTGAGACTTCTTACGTCTATTAGCTCTCAGATTGAAGGCGCTATTTTGAATAACACGCATTCACGAAGCAGTATGACCAGTTTACTTGTGCGTCTTTCTCGTTCTCTTATCGAGCGAGGTGTCACAGCGGTTAGGCCGCCTGTGGTTTCCGTAATTCCATTCAGTCCACTGGATGCATGATTCCGCTGAGAATGGACACGGGCATGATCCTTCCCACTCTTGTACGGTGGAAGCAGGGCAATTTCGCTATCGACCCCACATCATCGATGTAACATTAAACCCTACTCTCACTTCCGCTGCCGTCAGCAGGCTAAGCGATTAGGAGGGAGTTCTGGTAGCAAGATCGTGTTTTCGAATAGCACTCTGAAGTTCACTGTTTGCAACTGAGATTAGCACATGAGACACTGTACGTGCTGAATTCTATGGTGCTGAAAATATTCCTTCAGGAGGACGAGTGTAGTCGCTTAGTAGGATGGAAGGGCGCTCGTAAACATTAACGATGTAGTGCAACATACATGTAAGTTTACAATTTTATCATCCCAACTTGGAGTGCCCAGTGATAGGAAGGGGAAGGCGTGTGAAAAGAATTAGCTTTGCAAACCGAACTCGCATCTTGACATAGAGACAAATGTACAAATTCAGTGTCACTTTGAAGAATTTCAGAACATATAAAGAATATCGGCCAGTAACAAATGTATCCTGAATGAAGCGCCAGCCCGATATTTATCAAACTTCGTGCGAATATCCATCACATAACGAGCATTAAATGTTTAAGCTTTCATTCTGATCCGAGCAGATATTCATCATTAACATCAGAATGGGAGCAAATAGGAATTTATTCTACTCCTAAAAACATACTGTGTAGTTCATGAAGATTTCTGGAGGCTGGTACGAAACTGTACGTTTTCTCATGTCATCTCAGACATGCCGTATGGGTAACAAAGCAGGGGTCTGGGCAGGACAGTCAACGATCCCTACATTGCTCAAGACGGTAACAGGGCAGACATGCCGTATGGCCGCGTGGATTTAGCCGAGCAGTCTCAGGCGCTGCAGTCATGGACTGTGCGGCTGGTGCCGGCGGAGGTTCGAGTCCTCCCTCGGGCATAGGTGTGTGTGTTTGTCCTTTGGATAATTTAGGTTAAGTAGTGTGTAAGGTTAGGGACTGATGACCTTAGCAGTTAAGTCCCATAAGATTTCACACATTTTTGAACATGCCGTATGGGTAACAAAGCAGGGGTCTGGGCAGGACAGCCAATGATCCTCACATTCATCAAGACGGTTACAGGGCAGACATGCCGTATGGGTAACAAAGCAGGGGCTTGGGTAGGACAGTCAATGATCCGTACATTCCTCAAAACGGTTACAGTGTAGGGTCTCTCATTTTTCTGGTAGGATGTGCCATTTGGCGCCTTACTCGTGAAGGACGCGTTGGTAGGGCTTATCAGTCTTGCCTCGTACTGACGAGCGCTCAGCCTACTTTCGACACTTCCCAAATCCGCCCTGTTGTCATATCCAATGGCTTCCCACATGGCGATTCCGTGATCTGGAGAGGTACGAGTCTCGAGCATCACTGCTTCGTGTGATCTTTCACCAGGCCGTGCACGGACAGGTCAGCGTCTATCTGAGCTACAAACAGAACAGAGACCCATCGCTGAACATCACAGAATGCCGTCAGACCTTCTCACTCGACCGGGTCTCAGCATACGAGAGTGCCGGCGGTAAACGACGCAACTCGAAGTCTGGACGCAGCTTCCAGTAATTTGATCCTGACCGTTGGTGGTAATTCTGCCCGAAACATCTGCCAGGAGTTCAGCTGTTTCGTCAATCTATTCGTCACAGACGGTCGAACAAGTCATGTCGTCACCATTTGTTCTGCAGTACAGTCAACTGTCGTGCGATACATGTGACTGTAGGCTTTCCCGGCGTAAACTATCGATGAAGGTTTCTCGGGTCTCCAGCGGGGTGGTAGCGTTGATATCTCGCGACGTTTCGGGAAGTGTCATACTACCCATCTTCTGACGAAGTACGGCAGTAAAATAGATGCAGCTTCCAAAAGCCGTGGGAAGGTTCTAACGTTCAAAGTTACGCCGCGTCTGGCGCCTGGGAGTGCTGCAGCGTAGGCGGTGCACGTGTAGACACACAGCAGTCTGTTACTGACACGTGTGTACTGGACACAGCTAGTTACGGGACACTGAAAGTGGAATGATATTCGGTGCAAGGCTCACGGCTCATAGTACCTCGGTGTAAACGAGTATTCTGGTTTCTGAGGTCAGCAGTGTGTACGGTGTGCCTTCAGTATCGCACAGGACGACCACGAGTGGCTGACGAACGGACGTCACGTCGCCTCCGCGGAGCCGGAGGACGGTCTGCTGCGAATGTGGGCTGCCGCGAAACCTAGGCGTTCCTACTGGGGCTGCACCTACAGGAACGCACCTCACTGACTTCCCTATGTCCGGCAACTTTGGTTGCTCAGTTCAATACAGGCTACAACGTGTATCAAAGTTTTTTTACTATCACCAGTTGAATTACTTCCTACTATAAATCAAAGATTCTACAACTAAAAATAAGTGCTGTCGTCTTTCCCTGGTTTGTGGCGCACCTCCCCCCCCCCCCCCGCCCCCCCCCCCCCCACACCCCTGGTCCATGGCGTGGCGGATTCTTGTAACGGCGGTCGGCCGGTCCTCGCCCCGGCGATAAGTCCTATGTATGTTCTATGTCCGACGGATCATTGTTGTTCCTCAGGCATTCCCGCAAGAGCTTTAATGATACCTCATTAGCCAGGTTGTCGATTATCTCAAAAAAGGTCTTCTTGTCGTGAAAGGTTATTGGTGTCGAAGTTAGGTAGCTGTCGTCTGCTAGGAAACTACTGCGAAAGCAAAGAGAGCTTCACTGCAAATTTAAGTGCAGCCAAAACCTCTGCCGGCCGAAGTGGCCGTGTGGTTCTAGGCGCCGCAGTCTGGAACCACGAGACCGCTACGGTTGCAGGTTCGAATCCTGCCTCGGGCATGGATGTGTGTGCTGTCCTTAGGTTAGTTAGGTTTAAGTAGTTCTAACTTTTAGGGGACTAATTGTTGTGACTTGGCAAGACAGCCAAGCCACTACGAGGTGAAGCCGAAAGGCACGCGTTTAAGCTCACGCAGGCTGGCGTGAGGTCTGGAACAGGTAAAGTAATTATACTAGCAAAAAAAGGTACGTAGCTTCTGGAATACTTAACTTTAATCCATAATTGGTGAACATCGGACTGACGGTACATGCATCACAAAATAAACAGCAAATGATAATGGCGCCTTGCTAGGTCGTAGCAAATGACGTAGCTGAAGTCTATGCTAACTATCGTCTCGGCAAATGAGAGCGTAATTTGTCAGTGAACCATCGCTAGCAAAGTCGGCTGTACAACTGGGGCGAGTGCTAGGAAGTGTCTCTAGACCTGCCGTGTGGCGGCGCTCGGTCTGCAATCACTGGTAGTGGCGACACGCGGGTCCGACGTATACTACCGGACCGCGGCCGATTTAAAGGCTACCACCCAGCAAGTGTGGTGTCTGGCGGTGACACCACAATAATGACCTCAGAAGTTGAGTCCCATAGTGCCCAGAGCCATTTGAACCAAAACCTCTCAGACAAACAGAAGCTAAACGATGTCAAAGTTAGCGTAAGGAGGGCTATGCGGGAAGCGTTCAGTGAACTCGAAAGTAAAATTCTACATACCGACTTGACAGAAAATCCTAGGAAGTTCTGGTCTTACGCTAAATCAGTAAGTGGATCGAAACAGCATATCCAGACACTCTGAGATGATAATGGCATTGAAAAAGAGGATGACACGCGTAAAGCTGAAATACAAAACACCTTTTTCCAAAGCTGTTTCACAGACGAAGACCGCACTGCAGTTCCTTCTCTAAATCCTCGCACAAACGAAAAAATGGCTGACATCGAAATAAGTGTCCAAGGAATAGAAAAGCAACTGGAATCACTCAATAGAGGAAAGTCCACTGGACCTGACGGGATACCAAATCGATTCTACACAGAGTACGAGAAAGAACTTGCCCCCCTCTAACAGCCGTGTACCGCAAGTCTCTAGAGGAAAGGAAGGTTCCAAATAATTGGAAAAAAGCACAGGTAGTTCCAGTTTTCAAGAAGGGTCGTCGACCAGATGCGCAAAACTATAGACCTATATCTCAGACATCGATCTGTTGTAGAATTTTACAACATATATTTTGCTCGCGTATCATGTCATTTCTGGATACCCAAAATCTGCTCTGTAGGAATCAACATTGATTCGGGAAACAGCGATCGTGTGAGACCCAAGCTTTATTTGTTCATGAGACCCAGAAAATATTAGATACAGGTTCCCAGGTAGGTGCCATTTTCCTTGCCTTCCGGAAGGCGTTCGATACAGTTCCACACTGTCGCCTGATAAAGTAAGAGCCTACGGAATATCAGACCAGCTGTGTGGCTGGATTGAAGAGTTTTTAGCAAACAGAACACAGGATGTTGTTCTCAATGGAGAGACGTCTACAGACGTTAAAGTAACCTCTGGCGTGCCACAGGGGAGTGTTATGGGACCAATCCTTTTCACAATAAATATATAAATGACCTAGTAGATCGTGTCGGAAGTTCTATGCGGCTTTTCGCGGATGATGCTGTAGTATAGAGAGAAGTTGCAGCATTAGAAAATTGTAGCGAAATGCAGGAAGATCTGCAGCGGATAGGCACTTGGTGCAGGGAGTGGCAACTGACCCTTAACATAGGCAAATGTAATGTATTGCGAATACATAGAAAGAAGGATCCTTTATTGTATGATTATATGATAGCGAAACAAACACTGGTAGCAGTTACTTCTGTAAAATATCTGGGAGTATGCGTACGGAACGATTTGAAGTGGAATGATCATATAAAATGCATTGTTGGTAAGGCGGGTGCCAGGTTGAGATTCATTGGGAGAGTTCTTAGAAAATGTAGTCCATCAACAAAGGAGGTGGCTTAAAAAACACTCGTTCGACCTATACTTGAGTATTTTTCATCAGTGTGGGATCCGTACCAAGTCGGGTTGACAGAGGAGATAAAGAAGATCCAAAGAAGAGCGGCGCGTTTCGTCACAGGGTTATTTGGTAAACGTGATAGCGTTACGGAGATGTTTAGCAAACTCAAGTGGTAGACTCTGCAAGAGAGGCGCTCTGCATCGCGGTGTAGATTGCTGTCCAGGTTTCGAGAACGTGCGTTTCTGGATGAGGTATCGAATATATTGCTTCCCCCTACTTATACCTCCCGAGGAGATCACGAATATAAAATTAGAGGGATTTGAACGCGCACGGAGGCTTTCTGGCAGTCGTTCTTCCCGCGAACCACACGCGACTGGAACAGGAAAGGAAGGTAATGACAGTGGTGCGTAAACTGCCCTCCGCCACACAGCGATGGGTGGCTTGCGGAGTATAAATTTAGATGTAGATGTAGATCAGGCTGCTACGCCATCATGTATGGGACACTCATAGACTACGTGGTCAGGACTGCCCTCCATCGCTCCACAGTCACACAGAGGTGTAGCCCGCTTCCCAAACTGCCATAAGAACGTTGGATGTGATCCGTGCACCGTGAGAAAGTGCAGCAATCCTCTACCTGGCTTGAAATACGCTAACTGTAACCGCTCTCTAATGTTAGTCTGCAGTTCAAAGGCCCTATGACCAGTTTCTTCAGACTCCCAGGGTTCCTGCCACAACTCTGTCCAACGCATTTTAATCATAACTTATCCCCAACCTGAATCATCAGAATTTCTACTGTCCTCTCAATTTTCCCCTTTTTGGCCCAATACCATGCGTCTGCTCCCTTATCTTCACGTCAAGGGGACATAGCCCTATTAACACCAACAACGCCCCGACACAACATGCACTGTATGCTCCCATGGAATGCAGTGTATGTTGTGTTGCACTCTTCTCACAGTCATGACAGGCGTGACCCTTGTGAACGTGTGTGCCCAGACTACCTAACCGCAACCCTCTATGTATGGAAGAATGCTATTGTGATACAATTTAATTAGCTCTGCTGGTAGATGAAACCTTTTTGTGCCCAGTCACAATGAGGTTGTTGAGCACCTACAGAGACATTTGGGTTACTGTTTCTACGTGCATGGCAAAATTCCATTTCTCACCTACAATGACTCCCAAGTATCAGACCTGCTGAGCCATCAGCCCTCGCCGTCGGGTTCCCAACTAGTTGTCCTTTCTGAAGTAAGTTTGCTCATTTATTGGGGACAACCTTCATTTTTGTTTTGCGGCCCCAATCTGCCAGAAACCTCATGGCGCTTCCCACCTTAGGTTCCAAATCGTCATGGCTACGGCCACCAACCAGCAGGAGGCGGTCGTCCGTGTAGACTTTCACCTCTAGCACGTCCTAGCTAACTTGTGAGCTGCCCAGCAAAGACTTTCCCAAAAGAATGTCCCCAGAACAGAGCTCTGTGGACACCCCATTGTTATGTTCTTACTGACTCGCCCACTAGGGGACGATAACCAGTCTCCCTTTCCATCGCAATAGCTTCTAAGACAACCGTATAGTGGCCCTGGACACCCTTTCTTCTGTAAACAGGAGAAGAGCGAAGGTGACCACGGGTGACCAAAGGCGCCGCTGATGTTCGCCATGAAGCTAACTTCATCATTTGGATCTCTAGGAGCGAGCTACAACCGTACTATTATTTGACACTCTTTTGAACTATTGACGGAAAACAGAAAGAATGACAAATTTTTCGGGTGCTTTTATAGATGTATTTGTACAATGTCCTACTACCCTCCATTCGTAGCTCATATTCCGAAACTTAAAATCCGAATCAAGACGTCGATGTGAATGAGAATAAAATGATATAATATGACAGTTTCCAGAACACAGGGAAATATCCTTATTCTATCGTTATTATACTTGCATGGAAGCACGTGATCAGCGAAATTTGACAGTATTGCGTACTCTAAACACACTTTTCGGTACTGTGAACACACTATCAGATTGATTAATTAATTTAATCGATACAATTTATGTGCGGCCAATTTCTTTCTTGCATCCTGCTGGTGGATATTAGGACTTATATATATGGCAGGATTCGATCCCACAACTGCCTGGTGTCCAAACCGTACTCTTCCCCCTTTGGGATTTTTTCCTATTTTGGGAGGATACTGACACAGTTAGATCATTTGCTAGGAAGTCCGTTACGTTGGAGGTAGCCGAAAATTTCAGATTTCAGCTCAGTTGGATGCTATACATTGAATAATTTGCAAGAGAGACTGTACGGTTCCACTATTGGGAACAATAAATTGATCAGTCAGGAATCTGGCGTTGAGAGTGGGTTTTTAAAGCACTATAGAGTCCATAAACTGTTCCTCTCCACTACATTTGGAAGGAGGAGGAGGAAGGTCCAACTGCGTGATAGGATAGAGACAATAGCAGGGATCACTACAATACAGAGTCTACTGTAGTGTATTTAGAAGCACTAAACATGGCACACCGATACCACTATCCAGTCCATAGCAGTAGTTGTCACAGCTAGATGTGAGAGGTCACTGAAGCGCGCACACATCTCGCGCGCTCATGTCCCGAGATCCACACGGAGTGTGCCAGTCCCCTCATACACTGCCAGCGCCAATGCTCAGAGGTCGGGGAGAATTGCCGTCATGACCGCAGCCGCCTTCATGGACGCACATGAATGCCAGAATGCACCACCCCCAGCCGTGGAGCGTGCCCAGGTGTGATTGGAGTGGCAGGAATTTGGAAGTTGTCAGAAGTCTAGCGCCAACACTCGGCAGTGATCAATATTGAATCGCTTAATTTTCCATGGAGAAAACATGCAACACATATGATCGTGGAGACAGCCCAGTGCTATTCAGTTCGCTATTCAGTTACGCAGAGCTCGTCGCGACCAGAACTTGCCCTGCAGCTGTGGTAAAGAACCGATTAGTTGGCTGCCGGAACTATTCTTTGTACTCGTCTGCTCAAGAGAGCCTTCGGCCAGAAATGCCAACTTCTTCCAGTAACAGGCAACCTCCACCAAGCAGTCTGCACTCCAAACGGTGTCATCCTAGGAAACCAACCACGTACTTATCTCTATAATTACAATTAAAAATTACCTTTGCAGCGCCAATGATGACATTCGAAAATGAGCGAATTATCAAAAATACCTCTCCCTGATGGCTGTGTATGTGGAAACAACAATTTCTGTATCCCTCTTACGACAGGACTTAATTTTTTCGCGCAAAATCCTTCATCCCTCTTGCAGCATCTTTGTCTTGAAATCACAATCTCCCACGTCAAATTCATGCCTCCCTTACAACCAGACTTCGTCATTTTCTTAGCATATGTCAGTACAATGATCACAGTAACTTTACACACCAGCACAAACTTCGTGAGCCTGCCATCCACCACAAAGCCCCTACTAAGTACAATACTTTGCCAGTAACTGAATGCTGGTGACACCAAACAATATTGAGCAAAAATCCACGACGGATGGGCATGCCTTATTCGTTTTTCTTGCGAATGGTACCAGTATGTCTTAGGGAGAGAGACATAATCCTTTTATAATTGACTAAATGTTAAAAACACGATCGCAACGGCCATATTATCGTCAGCCTGCATAAAAAGCGGTCTTGGTTCTGCAGGCACACCCAAATATCGCTAGTGATATCAATGTCAAAAACTATACATGCTTTATAAATCGAGGTATGACATTGTGGTCCTCCACACAAATACCGCGACATTGAATATAGACAGTGATCTTGGAATGTCTGTTAACAGACCAAAAGCCTGAGTGCACGTCACCAGCGGCGTAAGCTCACAACAAATTCACCCTTATCACCGAATCTGGAAAGTCATTCGGCTAAGGAACGTGGTATGACGCTGACATCTGCAACTTCCTCTTGCCGCTGCTATATTTTTCCCACGCTAACAAACGGTATTTGTAAACCATTCTATCTTCATACCATGTAGACAGTGCAACAGAGATTCTGCAATGTATCCATGGGGTTGTAGGCGACGGAGAGTGGTGGATGGCTGTAAATGACCATATGGAATAGATGGTGTCCTGTGTGAGGAATCACTTATAAATGCAGTGCTACATGGAAGTCGTAATATCCATAGTGTTACATATTCTGGTAGAAATGCTGTCTGCGATTTGTAATCATGTCTCTCCATTCAACCACACGGCGGAGATGTCTTTTAATGATTAGAGCCACTGGTGAATCATATTCGTGACACTCTCATATCTCGAAACGAGTCACCTTTTTCCAACCTGTCTGCTAAGGACTCCATACAGCAAAAGTCCACAGCGGTTTTACAAGTCCCTCTGCATCTTGTAACTGTCCTCAGCGCCTGCTGCACTCTCCCTGCAACTTCGTCCACGGTATCGTTCCAACTGAAGTCAGAACTGAGCGGAAGTCGGAGAGCGGTATATCTAAGACCTTCTGCATCCCATGGAGAAACAGGGTGAGCTAATCCGACAGGACCGTGTTTTGACAACTCGGCAAAAATGAGAACATGTTGTCATAGCTCCACCAACAATGTGTAAGGCCAGCGGCGAAGGAAGCTTTCTCCTGCAACACGAGCTAATAGAAAAGACAGTGCAAGCAGTAAAGTTGTGTTTCTTATCAGGAAGATTGAGAAGACTCTACGTCATGTGGGAACTCAAAAAAGCACAAAGATTTTGCTACTGCATTACGGTGCATCTCCAAACTACACACAGGTACTGCAGTCCGAAGAAGATCTGCGTCCCTCAGGGTGGATTCATCTCTGTCATTCAAACATTCTATCCTCATTATTTTTTACCATACAACAGAGAAAAACTATGAACTATAAAAACTCCGGTAACGTCACTGGTAGAGAACTCGGTAAGATTCTTACCACATCTCTCTCTTCCGATATATCAGAAACAAATACCATTTGCATGATAGTATCGAGAATGTGTGGCGATCCTATTAAATTCATAGGTATTGGTCCATTGTAGCCGGTGGTCACTTGCACAGATCAGTGTAAAGTTTTGTCATCCATATTGTGAGAGGACCATATGCCACAGACTATCAATCGCAAGAGAGGGTTCATGTGTTTTTCTCTCATAAGTAGTTTGATTGTTTTTTTATGCTGTAACACTGCAGAACCATAAAGGGGAGTTTGCATTAATATCCGTCATCACAACGACCTTACGCCCTCGCAAAGCTATGATCGCGCCAGTGAGACAGTCCAAGTGCTCCTCTACATTCTCTCCATACTGGAAATATATATTCACAAGGTGTAGCACTCCCAAAGATGACTCGAGTTCTACGACATCGCAGTGGCTGTTCGACAGTTGTGACAAGACCGTGACTCTTCACGATTACAATTAAAGCAGCCTTAGGCTCTCCACCATTGCTGGTGACTTTCCATGTAGCGGCCATGAAGGCTATTTTCCTAGCAAGGGAGTATGGCTCCTGCAGACAGAGCACACGCTTCCTCCTCTCCTCCACCACTAGCCTGCTGTTATGTGTGTTGATTTTTCCAACGCTTGCGTCCACTATCATGGAAAATAAGTGTGAACGTTGCACTCAAGCCACGTCTTCTTCCAATCTAGTGCTTGCGTCAATTGGCTAGGACTGATTGGATATAACTTTCATCTAGGTCGAAATTCTCATTCCACCTTCAAAAACCTTTTAACAAGATTCTGCAGGGCTCTGAAGTTAGTGAGGAGATTGAATTTAGCTATATTCTATCAACAGCCTTCATTACCGAGAAGGTGACTTTCCTACCATATTTGTGGCCGACACGGAACACATGTCGCAAAGCAGTGGTGAGGACAGCCAGCCGCCCAGACATTCAATCCAGATTTGGGAAAAGCTTTACAGGGTCTGTTCCCAGCCCTCTAGTGGAGAGTCCTGCTACTCACGATTCTGTCTTGTACCTGACCACCTTCCACTCCATTTCCCTGTACTGCCACCAGTAGGCCCACCGCAACAGGACGCCCCACTACCCATTCTTGGTCCACTTCACAAATGGTTCAAATGGCTCTGAGCACTATGGGGCTTAACATCTGAGGTCATCAGTTCCCTAGAACTTAGAACTACTTAAACCTAACCAACCTAAGGACATCACACACATCCATGCCCGAAGCAGGATTCGAACCTGCGACCGTAGCGGTCGCGCCGTTCTACACTGTAGCGCCTAGAACCTCTCGGTCACAGCTGCCCGCTCAGTCTGCTATCGGCCTGTAGGCCTGGCTGTGGAAGGAGGCAGCTCCGGCTGGAGTTCAGGACTTTGTTTGGGTGCTACTCTCTGATTTTGAGTCTCTGAGACTATTCTCAGAAACTCTTTGAATTTATTCGCCCTTTCACCGTCTCTCCTGCTTTCAGGTATCCAAGGTCCAATTACGGCTTGAGCCATAATCGAGCATCTTGTATGTGGGGCAGGTCCTTCCAGTGGCGCCATAGGATTTTTTACCTCTCTTCATGCATAGGATACATATCTGTGTCCTGTTACGCTTCTTCTGTATATGGTACTCTGCTCTAGACTGTCACAATGCTTATGAGCATGACTAGGATCCCAGAAATTATGGCAACGAGGTACCACTAAGTAATCCGCATTTTCCCCAAGACACATGGTGCACAATATCACGTTCCTCAGGTCCTGTTTTGAAACCGAGTTTCTCTTTTTTAAATGTACCCATGTCCAGTTGATCCAAGTTTTGTTGTCCCACTGTGTTATAGATTTCGTTTTCCTTCATGTGCATAGGAATGTCGTGCAATATAACGAGCGTCTTTCTTTTTTCTTGCCAGTTCAAATTTAACCATCCGGCATGACTTCTTATTCTATCATCCTTTCTGGCCACATCGACAACTACGACATTCATAAGTTTGATTTTGGTGATGTAAATCTTTTCTTTTCGTGGTAAATCTCCCCTGCACTTCTTAATGTCTTTGCTGGGCAGGGGTCTAAGGAAGACTGCTGTGGTGCACTGAGAAACTTTGACGATTATCTCTCTAGTTTTCTGGGCTTTGGGTGGTGGTTGCACAGCCAGAACAGCCCACGTCTCTACTGGCTGCTTACACAGCCTTTCGTTTTTCTTTTGCAAATCCTCTAGCCTCCTTCAAGATTTGCATTCGCTATAGCCCATGCAGCCAGTTCATTTTTAATTGTCTGTAGAATTGCCTGGTTAATTTCTCGTTTTTGACACTTTGGTTCAGGATCTGATTGATCTTGGAGTGTCACTCCATCACAGTCTCTGTCTCTACCTGTGTCTGTCTGTGTGGAGAGATCAGAAAGTATTGAAGACCTTGGGGGGAGTGCACTCGAGTCGCTTGTCTCTTCTTCAGCCATCACAGTATTTGGTCAAGTGAAATGACTGGGAGCTACGCCTCTTGCCAGCTCCTCTGGCATGAGGCGAGGGGGGGAGGGAGGACTAACAGCAGCTCGACACCGGCCTCACTCCACTGAGTTGCCAGGTTCAGCACGTCACTGCCAGCACACTCGTCCCCTTCAGTGGCCCAGCCACTGACGGTTTCAGCCAGCACGCAATGGCAGTTATACCCTGTGCTTCTGAAGAGGCAGATGCACCTGTGCCCCTGTCCACCTACTAGCCCGAGCTTCCACCTGTCAGCCTGGAGCCCATTCTTACTCAGGTGGTGAGCCGGCCACCCAGTCGTTCAGTGGTCTGGACTCAGCTAACGTGGCACAGGCGATGTCGCCATCTCTTGAGTTTGGCAGATCATGCCTCTCATGTCCAGTGGAGCAGCAAAGTATTCTTGTTGACTTGCGTCGGGATCCCACGCTGGCGGCAGGGTCTGTGGCAAGTGGAACGCTAGTGTTGTGTCCCCCACGTAGAGAGTGGGGAATAACAGCCGCCCAGCACACGAAGCATCGCACACCGAACTGAAATGACTCTCCCCTGCCCAGCAGCCACTCTTCAAGGCGCCCCCTCCCCTCCCCAGGAGGGACAAATGGCCGTGTCCCTCAAGGCGCAGCTACCCCTGCGTCACACATCCTTTGTTTCGCTTTGGGCTGGGAGACTTTATCGTCGTCTGAGACACGGGGTGGCGCTGGGCATCGCATTCGGTGACTAATGACGCACTATACTACCCTTAAGCAAGGCTCACCCTTGAGTACAGGTCTTCGGTCCCCAGACGCGGCTTCCCCTGTGTCACGCACGCATTTCGTTTGCCTCAGGGTGGATAGCAGTTCTCCCTTCTGTCGCAAGGCAACGTCCGGATGGGCTCGGGAGAGGCCAAGCTCAGCGTCTGGCACCACTAGAAGGCGGAAAGAGCCACTTGCGAAGGAGAGGCTACGTGGGACGCACCACTTCCCTGGTGAGGCCAGTCGCCCACAGCCCGTCGACCCATGAACCGACCAGGGAATAGCGAGCTGTCGTCTGCCCTCACCCTTCTGACCTCGCCAATGGTTGTTTGCTTATGCGAAAAAACCTAAGAAGAATCACGATTTACATTCCACATGTTCGTGCTTGTGTACCAATTAATGTCTACTGACCGAGCGAGGTGGCGCAGTGGCTAGCACACTGGACTCGCATTCGGGAGGACGACGGTTCAATCCCGCGTCCGGCCATCCTGATTTAGGTTTTCCGTGATTTCCCTAAATCGCTCCAGGCAGATGCCGGGATGGTTCCTTTGAAAGGGCACGGCCGACTTCCATCCCCGTCCTTCCCTAATCCTATGTGACCGATGACCTCGCAGTCTGGTCTCCTCCCTCCAAACAATCCAATCCAATGTCTACTGAATTCGCGTGGAAGCCAGTTTTGCATTTTTATGCTCTTTTTCTTCTTCTTCTTCTTCTTCTTCTTCTTCTTCGGTTTTTGCCTGTTACTTCCTCTCTTTCAGTGTGTCTGTTGTCTAAGGTTAGTTTCTGTTTCATTTTCAAACCTCTTTCTTGGTGTATCGAACATT
Organism: Schistocerca piceifrons; assembly: GCF_021461385.2. NCBI lineage: Eukaryota > Metazoa > Arthropoda > Insecta > Orthoptera > Acrididae > Schistocerca > Schistocerca piceifrons. The sequence goes on along the minus strand of NC_060140.1, from coordinate 21,637,311 downwards.
CCCCTACTGATCGGTAATGCGTTATTGTTTTAGTCACATTTTCATTACCTCTTGTGTTATCATCATTCCATTTATTGCTATACTCCTTGACGTGTTCGTTGAGCCTTTTAAACTCATGTTCTTCTCTGACTATTGTGTTACTTATCGTATGAGACTGTCTATGGCCAGCTGCTCCTCTTAAAAACCTCATTTTCATAGTTTGCATTCCACATGTTACTGCGAAAATCATGCTGACATGATGGTCTTCCCTTGTTTTGTAGATCTTTATCTGGTTTCCTTTCCAGACCTTTTTATTCAGTGTTCTGTATATGAACACGTTTATATAAGTGAATCTTTCAATTTTCCAAGGTAAGTCTTGTTCTTTTCTGAAGGAGGCGATATTTCCCAAGAAGCTGAAATCATTCACTCTCTATATTGTCCTGTTGTTCATTGCTATTTTGCTTGCGGCCGGGTCTTCACCTTTAAAATCTACACTTTCTATTTGTTGCGTCGAAATTGTTTGGATATAGCTTTCTAAAGTTATATTTAATTTGTAACTGTCAGCTATTAGAAGTTTGTCATCAGCATACAGTGTTGTCATTAAATAACGTCGTTCGCTAAACTTATAAGTGTAAAACCCTACTTCCTTTGGCCACTGGTTCAACATATCATCGACATATATACACTACTGACCATTAAAATTGCTAAACCACGAAGATGACGTGCTACACAAATTTATCAGACAGAAAGAAGATGCTGTGATATGCAAATGATTAGCTTTTCAGAGCATTCACACAAGGTTAGCGTCGGCGGCTGACATCGTGCTGACATGAGGAAAGTTTCCAACCGATTTCTCATACACAAGCACCAGTTGACCGGTGTTGCCTGGTGAAACGTTGTTGTGATGCATCGTTTATGCGTACCATCACGTTTCCAACTTTGATAAAGGTCGGATTATAGCCTATCGCGATTGCGGTTTGTCGTATCGAAACATTGCTGCTCGCGCTGTTCGATATCAAATGACTGTTAGCAGAATATGGAATCGGTGGGCTCAGGAGGGTAATACGGAACGCCGCGCTGGATCCCAGCGGCCTCGTATCACTAGCAGTCGAGATGACAGGCATCTTACTCGCATGGCTGTAACGGATCGTGCAGCCACGTCTCGATCAAAAAATGGTTCAAATGGCTCTGAGCACTATGAGACTTAACTTCTAAGGTCATCAGTCCTCTAGAACTTAGAACTACTTAAAGCTAACTAACCTAAGGACATCACACACATCCATGCCCGACGCAGGATTCGAACCTGCGACCGTAGTAGTCGCGCGGCTCCAGACTGTAGCGCCTAGAACCGCTCGGCCACTCCGGCCGGCCACGTATCGATCACCGAGTCAACAGATGGGGACGTTTGCAAGACAACAACCATCTGAACGAACAGTTCGACGACGTTTGCAACAGCATGGACTATCAGCTCGGAGACCATGGCTGCGGTTACCCTTGACGCTGCATCACAGACAGGAGCGCCTGCGATGGTGTGCTCAACGACGAACCTGGGTGCACGAGTGGCAAAACATTATTTTTTCGGATGAATCCTGGTTCCGTTTACAGCATCATGATGGTCGCATCCTTGTTTCGCGACATCGCGGTGAACGCGCATTGGAAGCGTGTATTCGTCATCACGATACTGGCGTATCACCCGGCGTAATGGTATGGGGTGCCATTGGTTATACGTCTCGGTCACCTCTTGTTCGCATTGACGCAACAGTGGAAGTTACTTTCCAGATGTGTTACGACCCGTGGCTCTACCTTTCATTCGATCCCTGCGACGCCCTACATTTCAGCCGGATAATGGACGACCGCATATTGCAGGTCCTGAACGGGCCTCTCTGGGTACAGACAATGTTCCACTGCTGCCCTGGCCAGCACATTTTCCAGATCTCTCACCAATTGTAAACGTCTGGTCAATGGTGGCCGAGCAACTGGCTCGTCACAATACGTCGTGTTGAAGCTGCATGGGCAGCTGTACCTGTACACGCCATCCAAGCTCTGTTTGACTCAATGCCCAGGCGTATCAAGGCCGTTATTACGGCCAGAGGTGGTTCTTCTGGGTACTGATTTCTCAGGATCTATGCACCCAAATTGCGTGAAAGTATAATCACATGTCAGTTCTAGTATAATATATTTGTCCAATGAATACCCGTTTATCATCTGCATTTCTTCTTGGTGTAGCAATTTTAATGGCCAGTAGTGTATTACTAAATATGCGAGACAAAATGCATCCTTATCGTAGATTAAATTAATTAGATTAATTAGTTTATCATTCTTTCCTCCAGCAACGATAATTTCGGAGTCTTGATAGATTTGCTGCGTTACTCTAAGTAAGCAGCACGCTATGACTTAAGCAGCACGCTATGACTCTCCTGTCTAATATTCTCTCCATAATATTCTCTACATTATCAACGACTTTCGCCTATTTAGCAAATAGTAGATGTATTCCACTATTGACCACCACATGCTTCTCAATGATTTTTCTGGAGAATAATCTGCTGTCTGAACAGGACACACTAACGCTCATGTTTACGAAAGGAGATGGGAAACACCGACAGAAAAGTAGGGGAATTTTTTTTAAGAAACAGTGAATGTTAAACGGTTCCGAATATAACATCGCAAAGACTCACAGCAATTTTAGAAAATATCCTGTTGCAAGAACATACTGAGCTCAGGATGGGCAGGTCTTGTTCAAACAACATGTGCGGCTGTATAAAACTTCCTGGCACAATAAAACTGTGTGCCGGACCGAGAATCGCACCTGGGACCTTTTACTTTTGCGGGCATTTGCTGTACCGACTGAGCTATTCGAGTACCATTCACGACGTATCCTCACAGCTTTACTTCCGCTAGAGTCTCGTCTCTTATGTTACAAGCTTCACAGATGCTCTTGCACATACTACGAGAAACTAGCACTTCCGGAAGAAACGATGTTGTGGAAACGTGGGTAAGGCAGAGTCTGATATGCAGGAGAGCTTGTGTGACGTTTGGGAGGTACGACACGAGGTGCTGCCCGAAGTAGAGCCGTGACGACGGCGCGTTAATCGTGCCTGGAAAGTCGGTACAGCATTGGTCTGTAAAAGGCACGAGTACCGTGTTCGAGGCTCGGTGCGGCATACAGTTGTAATGTGTCAGGAAGTTTCGACACATATGCATTTTTCGCAAAAGACAATTATTTTGACAGAGAGCTGTCTTTAACCCACAGACCACCTTTCCACATGTCGTTACATATTTCGTGCAGAATCTCCACACCCAACTTATCTGTTGCTTTGAGCGTTCCAGCACTGATTACACGACGCGCACGTACTTTACAGTTCGTTGAGTTTCATCATGGCTTTCCGAAATTCCTCTTCCATTAAGCCAAAATGTTTCTCGTAGGACGTGTTGACAGAAGCAGTTCACAAAGGTACGATGAAACTAATTACTCGATACGACGTCCTAACTGCAGAGATGCTTCGTGCATATCGTGATGACCACTGCCCACCGCCTAGTGCTGTTGCAGGCCCGAGTCGCGGTAAGGAAAATGTGTAAATGCAGGCCGTGCGGTTCTAGGCGCTTCAGTCTGGAACCGCGTGACCACCACGGTCGCAGGTTCGGATCCTGCCTCGGGCATGGATGTGTGTGATGTCCTTAGGTTAGTTAGGTTTAAGTTGCTCTAAGTTCTAGGGGACTGATGACCATAGATGTTAAGTCCCATAGTGCTCAGAGCCATTTGAACCAATTTTGCAAATGCAGCACACGGGACTGGAAAATCACTCGAGCGACGATAGGGACCGGAAACGGGGAAAGCACACTGTCATGACCCGGCACCTGCGAAAAAGTGTCCTTTGCAAGATACCACGTGTGGGAGGGAGAAAGAGGTGTGAATTTTATTTAGATTCTATAAATGAAATGCAAGGAGTGCTATTCGACATGTAAGTGGTTTATTCAGTAAAACTGCATTAAACTGCATATGCAATGATTATTGGAATTTTATCAAATTCATTAAACATTCACTCACAAATTGTTGAAATAATGACAAACAAAAATAAAAAATTTGGGTCGCCAGATACTGTAGAAAGTATCAAATAAAAAACAACAAATAGAATTGAATTGGTACCAAGAGCTCACAACAAGTAAATTATATAAGGTACCTGCCCTGGCATTTGCCTTTTAACATGCGCATTGTATGACTTCATTCTGATTTAACATATAAATAAATTACACGAGACGGGTTCATCTGGTGTAATAAATGAGGAAGGAATAAAAAAAAACAGTTAAACATATGACTCTCTTAAAGGGCAAACGGTGAATACTGTGCCTTGTGTCTTTATGAGCATCTAACACATTGCAAAGAAATTGAAGAAAGCGAAAGAGGAAAGCGGGCGTTTTCTGTATTACGATGTTCATAGCGCGGTCGGCGTGGCGGTGGAGTCGGCTGATTGCGTGGGGTTGCATCCAGACTCAGCCGGCGACGTAGTTGATAGCCTCTAACATGCCCTACGCTAAAAATAGTGACCGAAACCTGCTACTGGAAGTTATCATTACTGGACGACGGTATGCGTCTATCTTCAAGAGCAAATCTACGTGAAACTGCATTGAACAAAGGTCAAAACTGTTAGAACAGTGCTACCGTTATCGGAAATGAAGTAAATTAAAACGCGCACAGTGAGTGAAGCTCGCCTACTTGAATCTAACAGACTTTGTTCTCTACGCTCTTTGCGACTAATGCAAAGTGCATTGTCTCACGACAGGCGATAAGAGAATCCTTGCGACTTATCGGAAGCAGTCAAGAGTGAACTCCTGCCTCCTCAGAAGCAACATTCGGAATCCTTCATACTAGTGCGCTCCTCGCACCTGGAGAGAGAGAGAGCCGCTCCCCTCCAGCGTCTTGTCTCCGCCCTTCCGCACATTACGTAGCTCGTACTATTTTTCAAAGCGAACATGAGATTCTTGCAAATGAAGAGGTCCGTTTCAAAATTTCCTCCCTTCTAGCCGTCGCATTCTGCGAGGAAAAGAGAGCGATACCCTGTGTGAGACAGAGTATACAAATAAACCAAGACTTCTCCCTTTCAGAATTGCCGCTACGTTCCCAGTTCTGCTCGCGGGAAACGGCCAAAATTCCCCGGGCCACTTGAGATTCTTGGACACCCAAGTCGTGTTGTTGCTATTCTACTCGCCGCCGTGTCCGCGTTACCTAGAATCGTGACAAAACTGTTTTTCGCTCTAAGTTTTAAGTTTCCGCTGCGTCGAGCACACGTGCGAATGTCCACGGCTTCCCTCGACAGCGTGTTGATGTATGCAGCGTCTTCGCGTGCCGCTAATCCTCTGGGGGCCTGCCCTCTGTGAAGCGTGCCGACATGGGCGCGCGACCGCCGCTCGCCCATGGGCGCACTACCTGTGTCCACCTGGTCGCCGCGCTTCCCAGCTGGGAACGCATCAGAAGAATTCCTTTCATGCACAAAGTGTACCAAGTTTGCAAAGAGAAGAATCGTAGCCCTTTACCGATGCTTAATGACACAATAATTCACGTCCCTCACACTTCATATATTGCAATAATCTAATGGCTGAATTTGAAAGCAATTATCTCCTTTAATTATGAACATGAAAAGCTTTGACGCTTTTCACCCTCAAACGTAGAAGGCGACCTGCGGGTGTTCGCGTTCCCATTTTGACAGAACTACACGGCCGCTGACGATAGCAGACGGCACAGCATGCTCGGAATTAGACCGAGGACCAACAGAAACACGTCGCCTCCACGTGTGAACCACGTTTCCTGTCACACCTGGTCGACAATCGTGTCCGGATGCGCCGTCGTCCAGGCGAACAGGTGCTGCAAAACCGTACCTTCCTCCAGGAAGGACGTACATGACTTGTGTTGCCTGTAGTTCAACCATGCCTAGACGGTCAATACCACAGTTTGATCATATCCACATTGTTACTTTGTGCCAGGAAGGGCTCTAAACAAGGGAAGTGTGCAGGCATCTCAGAGGGAACCAGAGAGATTGGACATCGAGGAGGTGCAGAGAGACAGGAACTGTCAATGATATGCATCGCTCAGGCCACCCAAGGGCTACTACTGCAGTGGGTGACCACTGCCTATGTATTATGGCTTGGAGGAACACTGATAGCAATGCCACCGTGTTGAATAATGCTTTTTGTACAGCCACAGAACGTCATGTTATGACTTCACTCCTGATGTCCATGGAAACGTCCATCATTGCAACCACAACACCATGCAGCACTGTACAGATGGGCCCAACAACATGCCAAATGGAGCACTCAGGATAGGCATCATATTCTCTTCATTAATGTGTGTCCATATGCCTTCAACCATAGAATCGTCGGAGGCGTGTTGGGAGGCAACCCGGTCAGGCTGAATGCCTTAGAGACACTGTCCCGTGAGTGCAGCAAGGAGGAGGTTCCCTGCTGTTTTGTGGTGGCGTTATGTGGGGCCAACGTATGTCTCTGGTGGTCATGGAAGGTGCTGTAATGGTTGTACGATACGTGAATGCCATCCTCTGACTGATAGTGCAACCATATCGGCAGCATAGTGACCAGGCATTCGTCTTCATGTATGGTGGTGACCGAAGGCGCCGCGACGGCTGTCGACGACCTGAACATTATTGAGAACTACCTTCATCCCTTTGTCCGTCATGTCTTCCACGATGCTGATGGCGTCTTCCTGCTGAATAAGTATCCGTGTCACAAGTACAGAACACTGCTACAACGGTTCTAAGAACTGACAATGTTTTGGCTACCAAATTCACCTTACCTGAACTCAAAGCAACAGAAGTGCCGCCAGCTCTGTGCCCACAAACAAGCGGCCCGCAATTTACGGGAACTGCGTGACCTGATCGTAGACATCCTTCTGGAAAGCTACCGAGGTCTTGCCGAATCCACGCCATGGAGAATCTCTGCAGTATCGCTTTCCAGAAATGGACCAACACGCCATTGGACAGGCAGTCATGATGTTTTGACTCATCGGTGTATTTTAAGTGCAGTACGAAAGAGCACCGTAGAGACTGCGTGAATGTTGAGTGTTTGATGGATTGAACTCTACGTAGCAGTTAAGGTACTCTCTGTAGTCATCGATGGACCGATGGAGCGCATTCGTCGCACATCTGACTGCGGTACAGCAGTCGGAACTTTGTTGTTCCGACGCAAAAATGGTTTTGAAGCAGTACGGAGGTCAGAATCCCATTTTACTGGTGCGAGTACGGAGCATTAGTTTTGGTCGACGAGAGCAGTTTCTGTCAACGACAACACGAACACAGGTATTTGCGAAAACGCTTTAAACAACGCGCTGATTGCCACAGTATTGTAGTAGCTGGCAAAAGGCCTTTGTGCGAGACACATTAAAACTCTGTCCCGGACCGAGACTGAACTCGGGACTTTTGCCTTTCGCAGGCAAGTACTCTACCGACTGCGCTGCCCGCGCACGGGTTTCAGTCTCGGTCCGACACACAGTTTTAATCTGCCAAGAAGTTTCATATCAGCGCAAACTCCGCTGCGGAGTGAAAATCTCATACTGCGATGATATCCTTTCTGCCAACCGAGGGCAATGCGGTACCGTTCCAGGAAAATCTGGTAAATTTACAGGCCTGGTCTCCTCAGACCGCCGAATGTACACTTATAGAACATCTTTCCCGCTTTTACCACAGTCCAAGCTAGATTTCGTAAAAGAAAAAAAAAAAACAATCGAAGAGTTAGATTTCAAAGTCCATTTCTAAAGCGGCAACTCAAAGTCCTTTGAAAAGATCAGAAATGAGGCTCTCCTCTGAATCGGCGAGTGAAGAAGTTTGTGGAAACACAGACTAGAAGAACGGACAGGGTGTTCTCGTAACACTCCTCCTCGGTCGCTATACCCTACAACTGACCGTCATTAAATGTACGTGGGCTGCCCAGAAAGTAATGCACTGCATTCTTCTTCAACTATTCTTTATTGAACATAATGAGAATTACACACACAAAACAATATGGTGTTTTATCTACACATCCTCTTTTACCACGTAATTTACATCCCATTCTATGGCCTTCCTCCAGCGTGAAACAAGCGGTGTCGGTATCAATCCTTATACAGGTGACGGAGCCAGTGCTTCACTATGTGAATCACCTCCTCATCGTCCTCAAAATGTGCAAGTCCGAGGCGGCTGGGTGAGGGCCGTACGGTGGACGGGGTGACACCGTCCCGCCCTGTTTTGCGATGTGTTCAGCAGTCCTCAGACTCGTGTGGGGCCGAGCGCTATCTTATTGCAGCAAAACATCTCCTGGGTTGCTGTAGCGCCCAAGTCGCCGGAAGCGCGTTTTGAGTTTTGTCTGTGGACTGACACATGCTTCTGAATTAACGGTACCGCCTCTTGGCATCACATCAATGAGAACCATATCTTCGCAGTTCCAGAACACGGTGATCATGACCTTACCCGCGGAAGCAGTTGCTTCGAATTTTTTTCTTCTGTGGGGAGTGGGAACGGCGCCGTTTCATCGACTGTTGTTCTGTTTCGGGCTCAAAATGGTGAACCCAGGTTTCATCACCTGCCACAGTCCGGGACAAGAAGGCTCCCCCCTCAGCATCAAAACGTCGCAACAAATCGAGACAAATGTTTCTTCTGTGCCATTTGTGATCCACCGTTAAACACCGCGGGACACATCTTGCACACACTTTTGAATATCCGAGAGTGCGTATAATCGCATCCACACTTCCTTTGCTGATCGACAGACGCAGCACCAACTGGCGAGTCATAATGCATCTGTCTGTGCATGATAACGTCAGCTCGCTGGAACATGTGTGGTGTGACAGCCGTGGATGGCCTTCCCGATCGCTACAAATCGTGGACCTCCGCCGACACGCCTTCTGATGACCTCACTAGCCCGTGCCCAATGACCAACTGTACCTCTGTCGACAGCAGATGCTCCACAGACTTTGCACAAGCGTTTGTGAATACTCCCCACAGTTTCTCTCTCTGCAGTGAGAAATTCAAAGACAGCACGTTGCTTGTAACGTACATGACCTACAGACGCCATCTTGAAACTGTCCTGCAGCTGCGCTGTCTATCAGAAGTGACGGAAAGTTGGCGCGCTCACTCAGGAGAGTTCAGATAAAACGTACGTAACGTTTCGCACTCGTAGCATTGTTTTCGGCTGAGGAAAAAAGAAACACGGTGCATTACTTTCTGAGCAACTCTCGTCCCTAATTTGCAAGGAAGAATCGATCCCGAAATAATTTGACCAAAACGATGTGGAAACGTTTACAATTAACTATAAAAGTGAGCGCTGAATACACTGTCTTAATCTTCCTGCCATAACGTGGACTATCGGGCACGTGCGACAAGGCCGTCTCGTAGACGACACATGCTAAAAAACTGTTTTCCCCGATATAAATCAGGTTCATTTAGTTTACATACATAAATACACGTTAAAGAATGTATGTATAAATACAAAACGTGCAAAGTTTTGTTTGATTAGGAGCAAACTATTTGTATTATTTACAGGATTACAATTTTATTTATTCGGAACAAACTTTTTATTTTTTAAGAAAGAATGTTTTTATTTGTATTTATTTGAACATAATGCACAACGGACAAATCACTTCCTTGTGTTCGCCACAAACACTTTTGCATTTGTTGCATAGGTGATTCCCTCTTCGATTCTTTTTCCAACCGCGAAAGGAATATTTTCCTGGCCTTGCCGATGTTCAAGGAATAAGTAATGATGCGTCTTCGGACATTTCTGTTCGTAGGATGTTGCATATTTCTTCTCTCAATATTTTAATAAAGTGGGGATCCATCATCCTGTTCTTCATGCGGGGTGTAACAGAAAATTTCTTCAAAAACTCGGTGCTACAAGTACTGTTTTTATTTCCTTGTGGGATATTTAGCTTGTGGATTACATAGGAATTTACTGCCATTGCATTTAAAATGCCATAGAAGTATCGCATAGACCAGCGATTTGTCATTATTTGGCGAGATTTTGCCTCACATAACTTATCAAAATGTTCCACGCCCCATTTAGTCAAATTATAGAATTTAACTACGGCAGTGGCTGAAGTGGTCAATTTCGCGAGTGGAATACATAGATGATATGAGGACTACAGCTTTATTTTCTTCGGACAGAAAGAAACACCCATCTTCAGATCATCATACAGAAAGTTTTAAGAATTCCCATTACGACCTTTGGGATTTCCATGGCTGGAGAAAGTTATTCTTTTGTTCTTCCGGAAAGTACCGACTACAGAGATTTTTCTTTTATTTAATTCCTCAACTAATTCGCAATAGGAGAACCAGCTGTCGGTCGTCACTTTTCTGTTGGTTTCTTTCAGTGGCTCAGAAGGATTTAGTACATAGTATGTTGGCAGCAGTAAGGTATTTTCGGGTCTATCCTCTCTGCCAACTTCAGGAGTCCAATCACAAAAATAAAACGTTCTCGTATCACACATAGCAATGATTTTGCTACCATATGTATCTTGTCTTTGAGGTATGGACCTATGTAAAGGACATCTACCCCTAAAGCTCAAAAAGTCTCATCAACAGTGACGTATTCTGAAGGCGTCTAGTATCCCGAAAAATACTGAGTGAACAAATTCCAAAATTCGCAGAAGACAGAAAATTTATCGCTTTTTTTTCTAAGATCCGTTGTAATTTTTGTATCAAAACGTACTGCACCCAGTAAATGTGTTTTGTGTCATCATGTGTTGAAATAAAGGTGGACTATAAATGTGAGAAAACATATGCGTTACGGTCAGTCTAAAACTTTTAACGAATCCCTATATGAGCAACAGGCATATAGTAGCTTTAATCTGTGTTGAATCAGTTCTACCGATGTAACATTGTGTTGGCTTGTACTTCTCTGTTTTACGGTCAGTTTCTTCGTTTGGCGTATTGCACCAGTAATCAATGATTCCATAAGTCACAAATATTGAAAATATTTAACTCTGCTTGACAAGGCCTACCTTTATCTGCTGAGGTCGCTACAAAATAGCAGGTCAGCAACTGGAAGCAGTTAACTCCATAAACTATCTGGGAGTACGCATTAGGAGTGATTTAAAATGGAATGATCATATGAAGTTGATCGTTGGTAAAGCAGATGCCAGACTGAGATTCATTGGAAGAATCCTAAGGAAATGCAATCCGAAAACAAAGGAAGTAGGTTACAGTACGCTTGTTCGCCCACTGCTTGAATACTGCTCAGCAGTGTGGGATCCGTACCAGATAGGGCTGATAGAAGAGATAGAGAAGATCCAACGGAGAGCAGCGCGCTTCGTTACAGGATCATTCAGTAATCGCGAAAGCGTTACGAATATGATAGATAAACTCCAGTGGAAGACTCTGCAGGAGAGACGCTCAGTAGCTCGGTACGGGCTTTTGTTGAAGTTTCGAGAGCATACCTTCACCGAAGAGTCAAGCAGTATATTGCTCCCTCCTACGTATATCTCGCGTAGAGACCATGAGGATAAAATCAGAGAGATTTCAGCTGTAAATAGAAATATTAAAAAAGGTAGGAAGATTTTTCTGTTTAGCAAAAGTGACAAAAAGCAGATTACAGAGTACCTGACGGCTCAACACGAAAGTTTTGTCCCAAGTACAGATAGTGTTGAGGATCAGTGGACAAAGTTCAAAACCATCGTACAATATGCATTAGATGAGTATCTGCTAAGCAAGATCGTAAGAGATGGAAAAGAGCCACCGTGGTACAACACCCGAGTTAGAAAACTGCTGCGGAAGCAAAGGGAACTTCACAGCAAACATAAACATAGCCAAAGCCTTGCAGACAAACAAAAATTACGCGAAGCGAAATGTAGTGTGAGGAGGGCTATGCGAGAGGCGTTCAATGAATTCGAAAGTAAAGTTCTATGTACTGACTTGGCAGAAAATCGTAAGAAATTTTGGTCTTATGTCAAAGCGGTAGGTGGATTAAAACAAAATGTCCAGACACTCTGTTTCAGTACCATTTTGGTCACAGAGGATGACAGACTAAAGGCCGAAATACTAAATGTTTTTTTCCAAAGCTGTTTCACAGCTGAAGACTGCACTGTAGTTCCTTCTCTAGATTGTGGCACAGATGACAAAACGGTAGATACCGAAATAGATGACAGGGGGATAGAGAAACAAAATCGCTCAAAAGAGGAAAGGCCGCTGGACCTGATGGGATACCAGTTCGATTTTACACAGAGTACGCGAAGGAACTTGCCCCCTTCTTGCAGTGATGTACCGTAGGAAGAGCGTAGCGTTCCAAAGGATTGGAAAAGGGCACAGGTCATCCCCGTTTTCAAGACGGGACGTCGAACAGATGTGCAGAACTATAGACCTATTTCTCTAACGTCGATCAGTTGCAGAATTTTGGAACACGTATTATGTCCGAGTATAATGACTTTTCTGGAGACTAGAAATCTACTCTGTACGAATCAGCATGGGTTTCGAAAAAGACGGTCGTGTGAAACCCAGCTCGCGCTATTCGTACACGAGACTCAGAGGCCCATAGACACGGGTTCACAGGTAGATGCCGTGTTCCTTGACCTCCGCAAGGCGTTCGATACAGTTCCCCACAGTCGTTTAATGAACAAAGTAAGAGCATATGCTATCGGACCAATTGTGTGATTGGATTGAGGAGTTCCTAGATAACAGAACGCAGCATGTCATTCTCAATGGAGAGAGGTCTTCCGAACTAAGAGTGATTTCAGGTGTGCCGCAGGGGAGTGTCGTAGGGCCGTTGCTATTCACAATATACATAAATGACCTTGTGGATGACATCCGAAGTTCACTGAGGCTTTTTGTGGATGATGCTGTGATATATAGAGAGGTTGTAACAATGGAAAATTGTACTGAAATGCAGAAGGATCTGCAGCGAATTGACGCATGGTGCAGGGAATGGCAATTGTATCTCAATGTAGACAAGTGTAATGTGCTGCGAATACATAGAAAGATATATCCGTTATTATTTAGCTACAAAATAGCAGGTCAGCAACTGGAAGCAGTTAATTCCATAAATTGTCTGGGAGTACGCATTAGGAGTGATTTAAAATGGAATGATCATATAAAGTTGATTGTCGGTAAAGCAGATGCCAGACTGAGATACATTGGAAGAATCCTGAGGAAATCCACCCGAAAACAAAGGAAGTAAGTTACAATACGCTTGTTCGCCCACTGCTTGAATACTGCTCAGCAGTGTGGGATCCGTACCAGATAGGGCTGATAGAAGAGATAGAGAAGATCCAACGGAGAGCAGCGCGCTTCGTTACAGGATCATTTAGTAATCGCGAAAGCGTTACGGATATGATAGATGAACTCCATTGGAAGACTCTGCAGGAGAGACGCTCTGTAGCTCGGTAAGGGCTTCTGTTGAAGTTTCGAGAACATACCTTCACCGAAGAGTCAAGCAGTATATTGCTCCGTCCTACTTATATCTCGCGAAGAGACCATGAGGATAAAATGAGAGAGATTAGAGCTCACACAGAAGCATACCGACAATACTTCTTTCCACGAACAATACGAGACTGGAATAGAAGGTAGATCCGATAGAGGTACTCAATGTACCCTCCGCCACACACCGTCAGGTGGCTTGCGGAGTATGGATGTAGATGTAGATGTAGAAGGTGGGTTATTATGTTTTTTCGTGAAACACGCGAAAACATACAACAGGCTTATCTGACCAAATAGTTTCGAATGCTTGCCCAAGTTCTATAATGCCTCATGTCACTCATGGAAAATGTTTTATATGTAGAAAAATCTAACATTACGTGATTAGAGAGTGAAGCACTGTCTTCCGAATCATCATCATTTTGGAAGATTACACCATTCGTTGTACTACACGAGTCGCTGAAATTTTCGCATTCGTCATGTTACTCTTCAGCCTGCTGCTGTAGCAGTTTCGTCTTCCGATGAAAAATGACGATGTGGACCACACGAGGGTGTGGTAACCGACACCGGGGCAGAGCGCACCCTACTAGTACCTTAAATTACGGAAAAACTGAAGGTCAACGACTGAACTTTCCACGCCGATGTCTTGAGGAGTAATACCTGACAGGATACTTGAAGGTCGCAACCGTCGCGACACTAGCACTGTTTCATGTGCAGACGAAATGAAACACGACGTGTCGAATCTGAGAGTGACAGGTAAACTCGGGTTTACGCCAAACCGAGTTAACCGTGTTGAAAGTTTGAGAAAACCGAGTTCAAACCGTGTTAACCGAGTTGGGACGAGAAGAAAACTGAGATAACATTCAATGACATCTCTCTTTCGTATATGAGCAGATTACTGTTCAATTCAGTTAACAACTCGAAATTCGCGGTTTTCCAATCGATTATTATGTATATGTATTAGTCACGAGCGTGACGATTACTGCATAGGGCGCAATTTTTGGTCTTTAGGCTTGAAATTTTGAAGATAGATATGTGATAACGTTCAGTTCGCGCACGGTAATGAAGGTGTAGACATGTGACCCGGATAAATTCAGGTTCGGTAGGTGCGAAAGCGGCGGAGAGCTCAGAAACAACGTGAAACAAGCTCGAACTCAGCGCGTTCAGCTCGAGTTATAATAAACCAACCCAAGTTAGCCCGTTTCATAAAGTGAGTTCAAACCGACGTCATTTGCCACGTTCACGTCTGCTGCGGTTGCAACTTCTCTTAACATACGATAACTAAATCAAAATGGTAGAAATATTCTTCTAGCGTTCATTTCTCTCGGTAGCGTCTGCGCAGTTTGCATACCCTTTGATTACAAATTTGTTTCTGATATGAAATCGGCGATCAAACTAAGTACACGTTTTTTATTGCCTGACATCCAAATATCTGATGTCAAAGCAATACGTTCCATCCATTGCAGTTTATTTCTTGCAAGGTATACACTGAATATTATTATAAATCTTCTAACATATTAGCCAGTTTTTTCCTTGACAGCAGTTCATAATCGGCAATTTTGTAGCCAAATGTGCCGCCACAAGCACGAACGGCAACTGCGCTTTAAACCAAACATTTAACTCTTAATAGTGATGTCCCTTTCCACAACGAATGTAATGTCTATTTATAAAAGGAAATGTCTCGACTGAGTCACCATCGCCGAGTCCAAACCACTAAGGATAAAAACTTGAAGTTTGCAGATGGTGTTGATCTGGTACTGTAGGCGTCGTTTAAGAAGGGTTCATTCCAAATTAGACCTGTAAGGGGGCTACATATTCGAAAAGAGGTCTTTTGAAAACATGTTGCTATTAAGGAAATTCAGAAGCTAGACCGACGAAAATCGGCTTTTAGTTTCTCTGTCATAAATAAAGAAATATATGTTTCAGCGTTTTTTGAAATTTAGCAGCTGTGGGGGCAAAACAGCGGGTGAAAGTTTTTTTGAAAGTAAATTATGATTAAACGGCTGTTAAAGTATTTTTAGTGATTGATCTATGAAAACTGGTATTTGACTTCTCGGCTACGTATAAAAAATACTTGTTTCAGTGTTTGTGCAGATTCAACAGCTAAGAGGGAGGATTTTGAAATATTTCATTACCAAAGCATTTTTAAAGCTAAATTTATGAGCATTTGAATTTCACTACTCCTATGGGGTTGAAACAGGGGATGCAAGTTTTTTATGGAAATATTTAACTGTGAAATCACTTTTGATGGCAAATGTATGAAGACTTGTACTTGGCTTCTCTGTTAAATATTAAAAAAGTACCGTTTCACTGTTTTTGAATATTCAACCCTTAAGGGGATGGAATAGGCCCAGACTGGTTCACTGACTCACAATCAACCAGCCCAAACCTCTAAGAATAATAACTTGAAATTTGTAGATGGTGTGGATCTTATACCGTAGGCATCGGTCGAAAGTACTCTCCTAAGGTGGTGATATAGGGAATAAAAGGCTTTTCGTAAACATCATGCTATTTAGACAATTTTGAAGCTAGAACTACCGAAGTTGGTACATGGTTTCTCACCCAGAAATTGGATTTTTGTAAGTTCAACCACTAAGGGGGTAAAGTGAGGGATGAAAATTTCTAAAAATATTTCGTTATATTAAAATTTTTTAAAGATAAGTTTATGAAAGCTGGTATTTCACTTATCTGTTAGATGTAAGGAAACATGTGTTAGGGGATGATGTTTCTAAGGATATATCACCACAAGAAAATAAACGTCATGATTAACAAAAACCTTGGACTCTAGCTACTCTAGGTTTTTGGTCAGGAGTACATACGGCAAATCCGATGTGTCAATGACCTTGTTTACTGTGAAAAGTTTAGAAGGTGTAGCAATATGTGAATAACCTAAATATTCGATTAAAGAAAAAAACTCTGTGCGGGTCATACAGTCTACACGAGCGAAGCAGTGGGCGCTAAGCTACTATTCAATATATTGAGCATTTTACTTTCATATCAATGACTCTTTAAAAAGTGTGTTGTTAATATAAGTCAACAAAAATTAACGAATCATCCTCTGGTAATGGGATCTGCGGAAAATGCGTTTGAATTGCTAAGGTTAACGAATGCCACAGTACAGACTGGTATCTGAATACACTCATGACCCACCTTGAATTTCCTGTAAGATTTGGACGGCGATCAAACGATTTTAACCTCACTTATCAAACGCTTCACGAATTTCTACCAAACAAATCATAATACGATACCACACTTTTAAAGAACACAGTGAGTGACATCCCGTTCTGTAGGCATAGATCCAACTCGGTCTAACTCGGATTTGGTCGGCGTGACGGAGGGAAACTCCAGCGTCGCAGCTGAACCACCGCTGTCGGGCGGGGGGGGGGGGGGGGGGGCCGAAGTCAACCCGGTTTTGTAACTCGAATTCACCTCTCTCTGTCCGACATCACCTTGTGGTGGGAAGGTTAATAATGACTTGCCGAAATCATAATCATGGAATGAAAAGCGGACTATTTATTACTGCAAGCAATTGGTTACAATTAAATGTAAGTTGACGTAACACGTGTAATGATGACGTCAGCCGTAACTGGCGCACGAGTAAACTGGCATATACGAGGATTCCCAAAATGTTAAAATGTTTACTTAAGTCACATCTCTTAGTCAGATCTTTAGAAGCGTTTAAGATAATGATAAACAGAATGAAAATCGAATGTATCACATTGGTACGCGATAGAACAAAGATGGCCGCGCGAGATTAGCCGAGCGGTTTGGGGCGCTGCAGTCATGGACTGAGCGGCTGGTCCCGGCGGAGGTTCGAGTCCTCCCTCGGGCATGGGTGTGTGTTATGTTTTAGCTAAAGTTCAGTCTTGATCACAACACTTATGTCTCAATAACATAGGTGACCGGTTTCGGTTATATTTATATAACCATCTTCAGACTCATGGCTTCCTTGGAGGATGGTAGGCGGAGCTCTCCTCAGCTGCTATGAAGTCAGCTGATCAGTTAAATTCATAGCAGCTGAAGAGAGCTCCGCCTACCATCCTCCAAGGAAGCCATGGGTCTGAAGATGGTTATATAAATATAACCGAAACCGGTCACCTATGTTATTGAGACATAAGTGTTGTGATCAAGACTGAACTTTAGCTAAAATATAAAACTCTATTGATCACTGTTTCCAAAAATGTTTACCAGAAGTGTGTGCGTGTGTTTGTCTTTAGGATAATTTAGGTTAAGTAGTGTGTAAGCTTAGGGGCTGATGACCTTAGGAGTTAAGTCCGATAAGATTTCACACACACACACACACACACACACACACACACACACACACACACACACAGAACAAAGATGAACTAAACTAACCTTATTGTAATCCTTACTGTTACGAATTTCGATATACAGACTTTGTAAATACTTTAAATTGACTTGCAATGTTGATTCATTCGTACGTTAATCTGTCATAAGGAACGTAGGAATGCGACGGACAAGAAACCGATACACAAGAAAATGAAAATCACAGGAAACTAATTAAAGTACTTCAATAAGAAGTGAAAGTCACTACGATTTGTCAGCTTCAGTGCTTTGCAGATTTATTTTAAATATTACCATCAAAAGTTAATCATATTTGTTGTTTCTCAAACTTCTGTTAATGACAGTAATTAATTAGCAAGAGTTGGATTTTCAGCCTAAAAAAATTGTTTTACTTTCTGGGAAAGTTATTGTCCTCCACATTGTTGAAATTGTGGCGCTTGGATTATAAAAGGGCAGGAAATTTCAAGTAATGACTGGAATTAATATTCATTACGAAAGTACACAGCCTGACACAAAAGCAAAGCATCCAGAAGGGAGGAGGGAACAAAATGGACTTTCACGGCTTCCGAGGCTACGTTATTTTGTTTCAGTGAAGAAAAATTGCAGTCAGATTGACCCAGAACTTGGCGGTATGAGCCCGCCATCGATATGGCGTTGCATTCCCTCTGGCCTGAATGCGTGCCTCGATTCGGTTGGGGTGGGCGTCACAAAGTCGTCGTATGCTGTCCTGAGGCAAGGTGCCCCTCTACCCATATCTGGGCCGCGGCCACTCGGAGCCGACTTCCGAGCTGTTCCCACACACGCTCCATTGGTGACACATCCCGGTAACTTGTTGGCCACTGCAGTACCTCAACGTCACGTAGACAGTTCACAGAGACAAATGCCAACTGCGGACTGTTGAAAAATAGCACCACAATACTGCACGTATGAGATGGGTTACACACGAGGACCCAAGATGTCCGTGAAGTACGGTCGTGCCTTCAGAGTTACTACCGACCGTGACCTGAAGTAATACCGTATGACTCCCCATGCTATCACTAACAACGCCGTACCTCTCCAAAAAATTGTAAGAAAGTTGTCTCTTCGTGGGTCATCCGGGGCAGTGCAGAACCGCGGTTCATCGCTGAACATGATGAGACACCAGTCCGTACTTCCCGGTCACCGCACCACAACAAACGCGGCGACCTGTGCTGTGATGTTGACGGCAGGCCTCGCACGGGACGGTAATTTCCCAGTCACTCTTCGACCAACGGTGCCGGATGACAGTACTTGCTGTCGGGCGGCAGGCGCGGCTGGGGAGGGGCTGGTTGCGCCTGCCCTCTCGTGGTCGACGGACACCTTGACGCCGAGTGCGGCTGCGAATGTCCCACAAATCTGGATGCTGCACGGTCACACCGGCCGGCCAAACGGAGATCCACAATGAGGCCCTTTCCACACTGCGCCAGATGCCGCCAACACTGTCTCACGCGAATACGCGGCCTCTCCGTGTCCTTCACAATCTTCACTCAACACCGGACGTAGTTCACGACCCTCGTATACGCCATCGGGCCTGGTAAAAACACTAAATAGGAAAACACTATTGTGCGTTGGTGCCCGTTCTATCTGTCACACAGAATTGCAACTCTATAATCATCTGCTTATCCGCCGATGGTGCGTATGTGTACGAAGTTACACTGACGTCCTATCATCTCGTATGGGTCCTTAACGTCTTTTGTCAGGCAATATATACACCCCCGGAAAAATAAAACGGTACGCCTGGAAAGACGACGTCGATTTTAATCCGATAACGGCATATGCCACCGACAGCATAGTACATGTACTGATAATGGTTTCACTGTCGTCCGCCAACAGATAGCGTAGTGGCATAGCTACCGGAGCGGCATCTGTGTCTACCCTTTAACACGGAATGCTCGGAGCCAGAAGGGCCAGTGCGGCGAAAACGTGTGAAGCTATCGGGTAACCGTGGCACGGAGACACACTGATGTTTCCTACTTCCTACTCAGCGAGTTTGAAAGGGGTCAAGTTATGGCCTTTCGATCGGCGGGATGGTCCTTTCGGAGAATTGTCACACAAGCTGGACGTGCTGCGTCAGTTACACAATGACGCTCGTATTAGTGGTCACGTGGTCATTCTCAGACCTCCAGACGAGGTTCTGGACGACCACGCAGCACAGACGCCCGGCAGGGTCGTCGTCTTGTAAGGGCAGCAGCGGCAGATCGTACAGCTACCACTGCACAGATGAGAGGGCTTGCGAATTGTTGTGAACCGGTTATTAGCAACGTCACTACGGGCACCCACACCTTTAGCCCACCTTCCACTCAGGTGACGGCACTGTCGACTGGTGCCGGCTAGGATCACGTGGAAGACGGAATGGCTTCAGTGATGCAAGGAGATTCTGCGTGCCCGCAAGTGGCGGATACGACACAGACCAGCTGATCGGTGTCCCACAGAATGCATTCGTCCGAGACACACTGGCCCCCATGCCAAGCCTTACGGTCAGGGGTGCGGTAACCTGCAACTCTCGTTCACCTCTGCTGTTCCTGCTGGGACACTAACAACATTCTGCACGTAACGAGCGCTCGTTAGACACATTCTTTGCCGTACTTGCAACGGGGAGTTGATGTGCGGTTCCAACACAATAACGCTCACCAACGCTCTGCTCATCAAACTCGATGTGCTCTACCAGAAACGCAGCCACATTCCTGGCCAGCACAATCTCCAGACTCATCTCCACTCGAGCACGTGTGGTATACGACGCAACGAGAAGTGACTCGTGCGACTCGTCACCTGAAAGTCTTACAGTAATGTGTGGACAGGTCTACTAGGCGTGGCGTAACCTATCCCAGGACAGTATTCGCCACCTGTAGGACCGACTGAGTGGTCAGCGGCTCCACTGCCGCATGTGCGGGATACACGACTTCCTAATATGAGTGTTTCTGCATGAGTCGATACCTGCTACCTCAGAACCGCATGTACTATTGTTCCATGTTGTTGTTGTTGTTGTGGTCTTCAGTCCTGAGACTGGTTTAATGCAGCTCTCCATGCTACTCTATCCTGTGCAAGCTGCTTCATCTCCCAGTACCTACTGCAGCCTACATCCTTCTGAATCAGCTTAGTGTATTCATCTCTTGGTCTCCGTCTACGATTTTTATCCTCCACGCTGCCCTCCAATGCTAAATTTGTGATCCCTTGATCCCTCAGAACATGTCCTACCAACCGATTCCTTTTTCTAGTCAAGTTCTGCCACAAACTCCTCTTCTCCCCAATCCTATTCAATACCTCCTCATTAGTTATGTGATCTACCCATCTAATCTTCAGCATTCTTCTGTAGCACCACATTTGAAAAGCTTCTATTCTATTCTTGTCCAAACTGTTTTTCGTCCATGTTTCACTTCCATACATGGCTACACTCCATACAAATACTTTCAGAAACGACTTCCTGACACTTAAATCTATACTCTCTTCTTCAGAAACGCTTTCCTTGCCATTGCCAGCCTACATTTCATATCCTCTCTACTTCGACCATCATCAGTTATTTTGCTCCCCAAATAGCAAAACTCCTTTACTACTTTAAGTGTCTCATTTCCTAATCTAATTCCCTCAGCATCACCCGACTTAATTCGACTACATTCCATTATCCTTGTTTTGCTTTTGTTGATTTCATCTTATACCCTCCTTTCAAGACACTGTCCATTCCGTTCAACTGCTCTTCCAAGTCCTTTGCTGTCTCTGAGGTTCGCCGATGACATTGTAATTCTGTCATAGTTTTTATTTCTTCTCCATGGATTTTAATTCCTACTCCGAATTTTTCTTTTGTTTCCTTTACTGCTTGCTGAATATAGAGATTGAATAACATCGGGGAGAGGCTATAACCCTGTCTCACTCCCTTCCCAACCACTTCTTCCCTTTCATGCCCCTCGACTCTTGATCCATAAATGTGATAATCTCATGTACTTCATATGCACTGTTGCAACAGTCAATCCCGAATTAACTGGAAACCTTTAAAGAAGTGTACTAATTTTTTCCAGCAGTGTGTATATAGTGTGTGTGTGTGTGTGTGTGTGTGTGTGTGTGTGTGTGTGTATGTGTATGTTGTGTGTTTGTTCTCTTGATATGTTCCACGTCGTATTATTTACTGTGAGTATGGGTTATGGAACACGTAGAGAACTAGCTGACCGTCGGGGGAAAATAAGGATATGGTTGATATACCGGTAGCATTGTATCCATGTATGAACGCTGGTACCGTGCAGTCAATATATCGGCTGGTGAGTGACGGTGTGTGTGTGTTGCAGACGTGGCCGTTCAGCTTCCAGCAGCAGACGGCGTCGGCCCCCGCGGCGCCGGCGCCGGCGCAGCCCGCCCCCGCGCTGCCGCCTCCGGCTGGGGGCGGCGCCGAGCTGCAGTGCGCCGCTGCCGCTGGCTGGCCGCCGGCCGCCTGCCGCCCCCACTTGCCGCCCTCGCCCTCCTCCTCCTGCAGCGCCGACGGCGACGGCGACGCTGACCTGGACGAGGACGACTGCCCACTCTTCCACCGCCAGCACCAGCTACAGCACCACCACCACCTCCAGCAGCAACAGCAGCCGCACCACCACCACCACCACCAACAGCACAACCATCCTCAGCTGCAGTCTCACGTTGCCCACCTGCCCTACTCCGACGCGATGATGCACCTCGGGTGAAGCGCCACTGACCTCTCAGCACGCAGCTCCCACTGACAGCATTCACCGAGAGAGTGTGAACACCCATTGAATACAGGGTGATTCAAAAGAACGTGTACGAACTGATACGGCCCATCGAGCATACAACATCTGTAATCACCTAGGAACAGCGGGTCGAAAAGGCCATCTGGGGCTACTAAAGGACGTTCCAACTATTTCATCACACGCTAAAAATGGATGCCACTAGAGGAGATGCTCAAAGTTTCATCCGGAGGCATCGAGACACGCGTGACATCGACGCTGCATTGGAACGCTGTACCCTCTCGAAGGCAGCTGGTGTATGTCGACGACAGCGTGCTGCCGCATCTATGCTACACACAGTAGGTGCTGTGGCGGTGTAACAGTTGTTTCATACACGAGGACCTCCAGATGCCTCCCACAGGAAAAGATCGACTGTGGGCTGATAAGGACATCGTGGTGGCCGTACAACTGGCCCGCAAAGGCTGCCTGCAGACGTGCTCTGGGGCTCCGTAGTGCAGAAATCGGATGCGACGACGAATAGGCGTGCGAACATCACTCAGCACGTCCGGCAGAACCTCTCGCAAGGATGCGAGACACGTGCGATCGTCAAGTCGGTCCGTTAGGTGTACGGCCCAATTAAACAGCCCCCGACCAAGCCAGGCCGCACGTTCAGGATAAATTTGCGTTAAGGGTGATGCGTCCGTGCGGCATGTGGGTGCACATCCGCCCACGTACGCAGGTAGCTGAAGCTCATCGCGCCCTCGAGAGAGAACGCAGACTCATCGGCGAAGAGAGACTTCGTTCTCGTGACAGTAGCGCCCTCTATGGGGTTTGCGACCGCCGGTTCCTATGTGGTTACTGATCTATGTTGTATCCCTGATGTGCCATATCAATTTGTAAACTGTTTTTTAATCGCCGTGTGCTTCGACACACACTTTGTTTGAACTAAACACCAGTTACAAGTTGTGTACAGGTTGAGACCTTGTTGCATAGCACAAACATCTGGCTGACTGCGGTGATGTTAAGAAATCCGTGAAGTATTGCATCTCCGTGAGTAATGGCCAAGTCCGATGTACTTCTGTGACAAGTCCGGCAAGGGACAGGCAGGAGACACAGTTCAAGCTCGCAGCGTGGGTCGTCAGTAAGTCGGTAGCTGTCGCGTGCGTTGCAGCCGTGCAGACTAAAAATGGCGCTGGCTCGTTGTTGCCGTGAGGACAGCCCCACACCGCCCCGTAGACCGTAGGATCGCGCCTCGTGACGTGACTTAGCGCAGGACGGCGTATCTCAGTGCTGTTGACTGCTCCGCGTTGAGTGCGAGCGAGTAAATAGTCTCGGGCCGTTGCATAGAGCTAACAGTCTGATAGTGACTCACGGCGAAGAAAATATTCTGAGGAACATAGTAAGAGTTGCGAATCCTGGAAAATGAAAAGGAACAGCGATCTAAGGAATGTTGATTTTAATTCTCTTTAACCCCAGTGTTTTATCGCAGGCGTACATCAGTTGTTGTCATCACTAGAAATCAATATCAGCCTACATCAAGCACTGGAATTAAAGAGAATCAAAAGAAAACATTCCTTGTTCGCTTCCACGCCGTAATAATACTACATGAGCTATTAATCCCCAATACTGTCCTACTGCATAGTCGGCTAACAACGTAGGCAGCCCTTCCTAAGTGTCTCGTTCGCTCTTCCAACTTAACAGTTTTGTATCCTGAGTGCAATGTCAACAGCGACTGATTCCTTCCCTCCTTCTCGAGCACTCACTAATCCCCTCTGACGCTCGAAGTAAAGTGCATAAATGCGTGCTACACTTCTTTTGCAATATATAATGAAGATCGTGAGGTTCTGCTGCTACGAAATAGCCATTTGTTTTCTTCGGTATTTTTTTTTCTTCATAAATTAGCGAAGTCACAGAGAGCATGTTCCCCAGCAAGACATAGCTTCTGTAAAGTGCGTCGTCTAACCATTATATGAACATTAGTCATGCCCCATGGTCGCCCTAGCTTTCTAATAAATCGTCATAACAATCACGTCAACGTTTTAAGAAAAGAGTTCTCGTTGACTGACACGTCAGTGAATTTGTATTCAGTCGAGTGTGAGCGCATTTCTTTATGCCGCCCCTGCCCATCGGCACGTCCTCTCCGCACTTAAACAGTATCGTCTGATTTCTTCCCTCTGAAGAGCGGAGGTTTTTTGTACTTGCTGAATTGAGAAAGAAACTGAAAATGTTCACAGCACGCAAGATATTCTGCGAAAGACTAGGAGTCAGCAGTGGAGCTATCGTAGTAAGAATATAAGTATGCACGGGCCAAATTATACTTCATCTGTAGCTCACTGCGGGAGAAAAAAGTAGAAGAGAAGGGCCGGCATACAGAAAGAACAGTAACAGAAACTAAAGACTGGGCGAAAGCCATCAGAGATTGACAAAGTTCTCCCAGTTACAAAGTGGTTTCTGTTGTAACTGAAAGTGATGATCGCTTCGGGTTATCGCCCATCTTCCTAATGACGCCGATAAGATTTCGTAAATACCTTTTCTGAGACGTTTCGAAAATAAACAATCCTGAGTGAACCAGGGCATTCCTCCGAACATATATTAGTTCGTGAAACTTTGAACATAGCTGCTAAGGTTCAGTGACCGTGTCAGAATTATATTAGAACAAATGAGCCCTCGGTCACAAATATTAAGTCAAAAATGACCAGGTTTCGACGCTGCTATGAGCGTCTTCAGAATTAAACTAACTGTTCTAAAACATAATAGGTATATAAGACATTAATAAACTAAAGTGTGTGCTGACTGGAAAGAGATGCAGTACGTACAAGTCAAGCCGGTCGGTGTGGCCGTGCGGTTCTAAGCGCGTCAGTTTGGAACCGCGTGACCGCTACGGTCGCAGGTTCGAATCCTGCCTCGGGCATGGATGTGTGTGATGTCCTTAGGTTAGTTAGGTTTAAGTAGTTCTCAGTTCTAGGGGACTGATGACCTCAGTAGTTAAGTCCCATAGTGCTCAGAGCCACTTACAAGTCACATTCTAAAAAAATCTAAGCCGGAAAGGCGACGTCATGAAAATTTGTAAATAAGATACGATGGCGAGTGAACAAGGGTTGCAAAAAAAACTGAGGTGCCCACGTTAGAAAGTGTGGGCAAGTAAACATGGTGTTGCTACGAGCGCCATATAGTAGTAGCCGCAGAAACAATTAGGCTGTTGTACAATCAAAATTAGACACATGAAACTGTAATGAAGCTGATTCAGGCATAAGATAAGCACTACTAATAATAAGACGAAGTTACATATTTATCTCCTTTAAACAGAGATACATTTTGTAACGTAAAAAACGTCAGTTATGACATACAAGAAAACAGGAAAATAATATTTCGGCAAACTGCATGAGGAAATCTGAATCAAAGATCAAGCAACGGCTTTATACAGTCGAAAAAGTTTTTATTTCGCAGCTGCAACTGTTCGTTCAGAATGAGGCCATCATGACGAGGTAGATGTTTGAAAATCTCCAATTCCTCTAAAACATCTAACCTACGCTCCTTCTTTTCGGTATGCACAATATTGCTATTGCCAAGCGCGTGAGGTGTTGAGCGTAGTAGTTCTTACAGTTTTCTTTTTGAAGATATCGTCCACTGTGCTGAAGTTAACCCAAAAAACGTTTTTCTATTCCTTTCGTAGGAACAATTTCCTATCAGATTCAGCGCAAGCTTCGCAACAAATACAACTGCAATGTTGCCTTCTCTACTAATAATAATCTGAAGAGAAACTTCATTCATAATTGGAAATTCGTTCGCTCCCCTATAGAAAGTTCTGGCGTTTATAAGATCATCTGTGATACCTGCTCCTCCTACTACATAGGGCAAAGTGGACGTGCTTTCACCATCAGATATAAAGAACATCTTTTGAGAAAAAACGGGACCAGTCCCCTAAATTCATCCTTTGCCGATCATCTCTTAATTACTGGACACGTGCCTAAAGCCATTGGTGACAGCAATATTCATGACGTCGCCTTTCCGGCCTAGATGTTTTTAGAATGTGACCTGTAAGTACTGCAACTCTTTCCGGTCAGTACACACTTTAGTTTATTAATGTCTTATATACCTATTATGTTTTAGAACAGTTAGTTTAATTCTGAAGACGACGCTCAAGCGTCGAAACCTGGTCAGTTTTAACTTAATATTTGTGACCGAGGGCTTATTTGTTCTAATATATATTAATTCGTCCTTAATTCTCTTTTGATCTGATTAAAGCCATCCTCTAATCCTCTGCTAAACAGAATGATGCGGCCAAACGGTTTACACCTTAGACTCTCATTCATCACTCAGTTATAGGTTTGTGTGTTTTCGCTAAATCATTTTATGAGAATGCTGAGTTGGTTGCTTTGGAAAAGGACACGACCAGTTTGCTAACCCATCATTCTACAACCTAAGCTCATTTTATGTCTCTAATGACCTAATATTCCCTCATACTCTTCGCATAACCCCACAGCGCTCTTTTACTTTCTTTTCCAGCCTCTTCATCTACTAATTCATCTGTTGACTTACGTCTAACATTTTCCTATAATACCAGTGATACTAGTTTTTGTTCCCTACTTTTCTCAAGATTCACTTTCATTTCCAAACTACATTTCGAGCCAGTAGAGCTCTTTTGCTATAGAATTCTGTCTTCTCTGCATCATTAAATTTATAATAGCTCCGCTCCTTTAACTATGCTTGATGTTCGTGCCTTTTTCTGTTACTGATAACTCCTTCCATCTTATCTTCGCTTGTCCTTAACACACGTTGTGTGATATCTCATTCACTAGGTACTGCTTACTTTCAGTCACGTGGTTTAGTGTAAGTCAGACTTCCAGCAGTTCACACACGGAAGGCGCCTACACATCGAAACGACACAAACGATTAGCACGGATAATGGCAGGCGTGGGGTGTTTTCTAGACGACAAAATAATCTTTAAACATAGAAATGGAAGCATAATCTTTAACATACGTAGAAAGAATTTTAGTTCACGTATTCATTTACATTTCAGTGCAATGTTA
This sequence comes from Schistocerca piceifrons, assembly GCF_021461385.2. NCBI lineage: Eukaryota > Metazoa > Arthropoda > Insecta > Orthoptera > Acrididae > Schistocerca > Schistocerca piceifrons. The sequence continues at coordinate 21,609,938 of NC_060140.1, read as the reverse complement.
CTTGAAAGTGATATAACTACCGTGGATGGTCTCTGGATATTCAGTGGGTAGGTACACAAAATAATGTCGAATGCGTATAGATAAAAGTATTCTGTCGTCTGCGTGAAGAAGCTAATACCATATAGACTTGCACATGTTAAAAAGTCCCTTGCGATTATTTTTCCTTTTCGAAATTTTGTTTCACTGTTATTACTTGGACCACACATTACTGAAATAATAATGTCTACAAGCCTATCTTACACTCTTCTGAGCACGAAATGTCATTGTTGACCTTCCATTCGTATTACTGCCAGGTGTCATTAGATTTAAACTTTTTTTTTTCGTTTTAAAGTTATATTTAAACATATAGTGGCTGGCACATAATTTTTAATTTGTGATTACTACTTATCAGATATGTGCATCGTGATACATATGGTGTTACGATATTAGCGCCCATACTCCAATCCTCATTTACTTGGGTAAAAACTATCTCGAAGCAAAAGGGATTACGTCGCGACCTCTTTAGTTTAGACTAGGCGACTCTCCCCGGCTACGCACGGGTGGCACTAACATGTATGTTGAGCGGATCGCTTCTCTGGCGTAGCGATAACAATTACAGACACCTTTCTCGCAATCTGTCTGCATATTAGTGAGAACCGCATCTAAACCCCTACAGTAGTTCCTGGGATTACTCTTCGCATGCAAACGCAAAAAGCGGCACGGAACATTACTAATACGTATGCATGTTTCACTTCTGCGTGATTCACTAGTCGCACTAAACAACCTGTACAACGCTAAAACCGTGAAATTTCACTCAGCAGAACGTGGGATCAGTTTAACGCTTTGCTGTCTTATGATGACCAAGTCTTTTTTCTCCTGTAACTTTGATAGGTTTATAAAATGGGACTGTACTTGCTGTACATTTCTAATTACTTTCTTTCAAACATACCCTAGTTATTTTTGGTTACAGCGACAAGCACTCGTCGATCGAAGGCAAAGCGTTCCGCGCTAGTAGTTCAGACGGCACGGGAGGATGCAGTCCTGGCCGCTCTGGGGAGCGACACGAAAGACTCGCAACGAAATTAAACGAAGTCTGTGCTTCTTGCAGATGCTATTATTTGCTTGAGAATCTGGTTAGCGGAGTTGAGTAGGTACATTTCTCATATCGTTAACGACGTTAAGGATTATAAGAGAAAGACAGTGCTCAACGATGTGACTTTTAAATTGATTTTGAATTTGCAGGAGAAATGTAAAAATACGTAGTCTTTCTTGTTGAAGATTGAAAAGAGTGGTAGAGATAACGACATGTAGTTGGCATAGAAGTAAAAGCGCCTAGAAATAAGCTCGCAGATAATTAATTCCGTCTAAAGTTTTATATGGTTTCTTGGTGAAACAAGAATTTACCCAAAATGTCGAGATGTAAGTAGCATGCGGCGGTGTAACTTAGTAAGAGATGTTTCTATAATTTGATTTTGTATATGAGATTTTATTTTAATTTAAACTTTTTTCTGTGTGTAGAACTTAGGAAAATGTAACTGGAATCTGTGATATATGTAAACCGTGTTTATTGCTTGTGCCACATTTGTAATGTCAATATGAGACTAACTGCAACAGAATCCTCCAAGGCTACTTACTGAAATATTCCAAGATTGTCGACAAAAGAGAGTTAAGAAATAGCAACACTGCTAACTTTCGTTCTAATAAACTGGAAATAAGTAAATCTTTATGTTGTTAATAAGACTGTAACAAAAACATACCCCACTAACAAAAGAGGTATCACACCTCGAATGGCTAAAACCGAATAAAAATGATTTTAAAATACGACGATATGACTGTTCTGTCACTCATGAATGTCATTTATGTATGAAACTCTGCATTTGTATACAATCTATGTATATGAGAACATAAACACAAGACGCTACAGGAGCAGTACCGTGTAACAAACACTTATGGCCGGCAGATTCGCAAGAGTTATAAACGAGGCGTTAGTGTCCAGATCTTCGGCACGAGCTGTTTCGTTCTGATGTGTAAGTGCTACATATATCGCTTCAATCAAATGTTTAGGTTTTTTTGCCAAATGTGATGACTTTGGCATTGGACCACTGTAGTGTGGATACACAGAAAATTGCGTAATAGGTCAACATATTGTGTTTGCCGAGAGTATATACCTCTCCAGTCCTTTGTATTTTAATCACTTCGTTCAAAACCCACACTTACACTTGAATGACGAATACTGGAAAAAGTGCAGTAAAAAGACAATTTATATTTTTGGAAATAAGCACTAGTATTTACCACTTGGGAAGGTGACTCAGTGTACCAGCAAGCTGCTCCACAGGAATCTGTGACACGGAAAGCTGCTGGTATTGGAGAAGCAGGTGAGTAGCTAAGTGATTTGGCAATGGCAATGGAGTTCCGAAAGGTTTTCTTATGATTCTGGACTCATGTCGAGAAAACGTGAACCGTTTTAATAATATCAAAACAACGACCACCGCTGTCGTGTAAAACTGTAGACAATAATTAATTCTTGCTCATATGAGGGGGCAGTCAAAATGTTTTAATTATCGACTCGAAACTTGTTGTCACTTCTACTCCACATAGTTACCCTTCAGTGCGACACATTTTTGCCACCGTTGTATGACTCTGTGGAGATCTTGGTTATACAAGTCTGCATATTGGCTGTTCAGGAAGGTTCCACCTCGAAACTCACCTCGTGTGCCACGTCAGGAGAATGTAGGAGCCAGACGAAATACGAACGCCCAAAGAAGCAGCATTTGTAACTGTTTTGCGAATCAAACTGCCTTTTCCTGCTGCCAGTTACTTTATTTATCCCATACGCGTTTCGCCTTCTCCTGTTTTAAGGCATCATCAGCGGGATCTATAACGATACAGTTTTGTTAGTTATAGATTATCAAACAGTTCACTTCGCAATTTTTTGTAAAAATGTAATTACTCGTACTTACGATTTGCTGATCTGCGTTTCCTCACATCTGGTCTGGAGGTCGAACTACCACTTTTATCACTATTCTATATTCACACTTTTGTGTTTTCACCATCCACACACTGTTCACCATGTTTCTCACTCTTTTTTGTGGTGGACTATCGTTCTTCTGTCACTCAATGGTGAAAACACAAAAGATGTGAATATAGAACAGTGATAAAAGTGGTAGTGCGACCTCCAGACCAGATGTGAGGAAAAGCAGATCAGCAAATCGTAAGTGTGGTGTGCGTACTGTAAGACCTTCGGTACACACACCATCAGATTATTTAATTTGTCGTTCTAACGAAGTTGGCGAGTGTCAGCAATATTTCTCGTGGTCTTATCGTGGCGTGTTTATCTTCCGCCGTTAGGTCAGACGATAGAAATGCCACTTGCAGGCTTAGAGTAGCAGATTGACGGTGACCAACTTTAAACAGAACTTGATTAATTTTCACACACATTTATTAAAATAATAAAAGTCATAGATATTGCGTAACTTGATTCTGGATGCTATTTACAATTGACAATCTGAAGTTCCTTTGGGTCTTGGTACATTAATCTTATTCTCACGTATCTCTGATACTTGACAAATTGTCTATACATTTCTCTTCATGGCTATGTACAGGAATATGATAATCTTATTAGGCGCAGACTGAAACTTAACTATAGACTGGTACAGACTAATGTAGACTGTTACAGACTAATGTAGACTGTTACAGACTGGTGCAGACTGACTACTCGGAGGTCTGTACACTCGTTTAACACCTCACGCGTTCAGGTATCACTGTGCGAGTGTGATCCGCGAGGAGAAAAGGTTCCATGTTAGCAGCAATCTCATTGGCTGCGTGACATATTAATTCGCGGATCGGCGGAAGCAGAATTTGGTCCGCCTCTAAGTTAGCGCCATCTCGTAGTGCGGAGACGGACGAGCGCTGCGCCTGCGCTGTTGTGCTTAGCAGGGCGCGCTCTAGTGGGAAAGTTGTGTACATGCTGACTACACGGAACTATGTACACAACAGTAAGTAATTACATTTTTACAAAAAATCGCGAAGTGAACTGTTTGATAATCTATAACTAACAAAATTCTATCGTTATAGATCCAACTGATGCCTTAAAACAGGAGAAGGTGAAACGCGTATGGGATAATTGAAATAACTAGCAGCAGGAAAAGGCAGTTTGATTTGCAAAACAAGTATTTATATGCTTGCTGCGGAGGATGTCCACACAGACAAACTTGTTATTTGTAACTGTGTCTTGTGCAGAATGAGCTGGGGAGTTATCGTTAATCAAAAACAGACCCTCGGACAGATTCCCGCAGCGTTAGATCTCCACAGCCTCCCGTACGTTTGTCAGAAGATTTCAGTAGTGTGCTCCTATGACGGTTTGGCATCTACAAGCACAGTCTGTTACCACACCACCATGGAAGTTCCAGCATCACTCCGCCCGACGACGGCCACGCCCGTCGACGGTCGTCCTTTTTGGCGGTGGCGAATCTGTGTGTTCCAACTGCTTGTTTCGGTCTCCTCTCAGGATCGTAGGGAGACACGCAGCACTCATTCGCGGGCATTAGACAGCTGACGAAGTCATCTCCCTTGGTGAGACACAGCTGCGACATGTCCGCTCCTGTCTCAGATCGGCCGGATTTGTAAATGGATGTGAGCAGCGGCGGAACCTAGCGGCTAGAGACCTTTGTCATATCCAACATATCGTGAAAGGTGTCTCAAACTACCCCGACACTAATTTTTAACTTTTTTCGCTATATACTCAATTTTGAAATGCCGATTTTCAAGCACCAGATTACCATTCATCTTGTGATTGCCGGTTTTTCACAGATTTCACAGAGGGAGCGTCTGAAACTTCATTCGTCATCGTTCAGGTTTTTCTAACCACAATGGCAGAAACTGTGCCACCTAACTACTGTGTCATATGATGGTGCACTGCTGACATAGCCAGCCGAAGTGGCCGTGCAGTTCTAGGCGCTGCAGTCTGGAACCGCGAGACCGCAACGGTCGCAGGTTCGAATCCTGCCTCGGGCATGGATGTGTGTGGTGTCCTTAGGTTAGTTAGGTTTAACTAGTTCTAAGTTCTAGGGGACTAATGACCTCAGAAGTTGAGTCCCATAGTGCTCAGAGCCATTTGAGCCACTGCTGACATACACGTACTTCCATTCAGCATGGATTGCCACAGCGTTGTTCTTCAAATGTAAAACAACGAAACATCACACTACAGTATACTCCACTTAGCCAATGGGATGTCTCATTCTTCTTTTGCCTCCTCTGGCACTTTTCGACAGTACTGTCGAAAGGCAATTTCAATGTGCTCCAGGATTACACATATTTACCGGCAAATAAATAAAAATTAAGTAACTTTATTTTTTAGCACATTTCTATTAGGTCACAGTCTTGTCTGCCCATCTGTTTGGTACAGATACTGCAGTTGATTTAAACTAACTTCCCAATGAGCTAGAGGCCTGAAATTTTAAACATAAATCAGAACTGCATGACAGTTATTACTGACTCACTTCCCTGTCGGTCTGTTCACTAGCGGTGGGGTGGATGACGCTGGTAACATCCTAAACGCCTGACATCTAGGCTACCCTACACAAATGGTGTGTCGTGCAGGAAGCATCGCAATGCATTCTGGGTGGTATGTGAGTGGTCGGACACAGCTATCTGAGTGTTGGGTACAAATGTCGCAACTGATTTTAGACTAACTTCTGGATGAGAGCAAGAGCTGAAAAGTTAAACGTAGCTAATGAAAACGCAATATTAGCTCGCTTTCTTATCTGGTGTATATCAGAGGGATTGTGTTTTACTGTACCAGTCACGAATAGCCTGCAGGAAGAATGATTGCACATAACCCTCTAGGTGACCTCGATTTCTCTCGAAGTCCATAGACAGAAATGAGCGATACATTGATTAAGTCAGGTGAAGAGAAACTGAAATAAACCTGAAATTTACAACAGTCTCACCATAATGCTTGAAATAAGTTTAAAAATTTCACGCACACAAGAATAAAAATAATTATTTAAATAAAATAAGTTTTTAAATGACCACGTTTTTAAACTGAAGTAAGAAGTGTAAAATAAGTTCTCTGAGCCCTGCTCAGATTCCTAGCACCGTACAGATAATCCAGAAAATTTATGATTCTGAATTTTTAATAGGTGAGGAAATAGTTGTAAGTTTTAAAATTAAAAAGTGGGACATATACACTGAAGCACCAAAGAAACCGGTATAGGCATGAGTATTCAAATACAGAGATATGTAAACAAGCAGAATACGGCGCTGCGGTTGGCAACGCCTATATAAAACATGTGTCTGGCGCAGTTGTTAGATCGGTTACTGCTGCTACAATGGCAGGTTATCAAGATTTATGTGGGTTTGAAGTTGGTGCTATAGTCGGTGCACGGGCGATGGGACACAGCATATCTGAGACAGCGATGAAGTGGGGATTATCCCTACAACCATTTCAAGAGTGTACTGTGAATATCAGGAATCCGCTAAAACATCAAATCTCCGCCATTGCTGCGACCGAAAAAAGATCCTGCAAGAACGGGACCAACGACGACTGAATAGAATCGTTCAAAGTGACAGAAGTGCAACCGTTTCGCAAATTGCTGCAGATTTCAATTCTGGGCCATCAGCCAGTGTCAGCGTGCGAACCATTCAACGAAACATCATCGATATGGGCTTTCGGAGCGGAAGGCCCACTCGTGTACCCTTGATAACTGCACGACAAAAGTTTTAGGCCTCACCTGGGCCTTTCAACACCGACATTGGACTGTTGATGATTGGAAACAAGGTGCCTGGTAGGACGAGTCTCGTTTCAAATTGTATCGAGCGGATGGACGTGTATGAAGACACCATTATGAATCCATGGGCACTGTATGTCAGCAAGGGCCTGTTCAAGCTGGTGGAGACTCTGTAATGGTGTGGGGCTTGTGTTGTTGGAGTGATATGGGACTCTGACAGGTGACACGTATATAAACATCCTGTCTGACCACCTACATCCATTCATGTTCATTGTGCATTCCGACGGACCTGGGAGATTCTAACAGGACAATACGAAACCTCCAAATTGCTACAGACTGCTGCCAGCAACACTCTTCTGAGTTTAAACACTTCTGCTTGCGCCCAAACTCCCCGAGTCATGAACATTATTTAGCATATTTGGGATACCTTGAAACGTGCTCTTCAGAAGATATCTCCAACCCCTCGTACTCTTACGGATTTATGGCCAGCCCTGCAGAATTCATGGTGTTAGTTCTCTTCAGCACTATTTCAGACATTAGTTGAAGCCATGCCACGTCGTGTTGCGGCAGCTGTGCGTGCTCGCTGGGTCCCTACAGTTATTAGGTAGGTTTACCCGTTTCTTTGGCTCTGTCGATAGCACTTATTACTTCATGAGTATAAAGAGCTAGTTGTGTTTCACAAGAACGATATCTTCTGAAACCGTGTGACAGATAATTTATATATAAACAGTTCATCTCCTGACTATTACAATACTAACTATTTGATGAATAAATAGTATTATCTGTTACATGTGCCCCACATTTTTCGTTTTAAATGTTACAAGTACTTTCACAGCTACTAAAAATGCACTATCACAAATTTTCAGGACTAGCCGTGTAGGATAAGGAATCTGTAAGCGGCTAAGAGAAATTATTATTTGTTTTCAGTCCGATTCAAAAATTGTGTGAATTGAAAATTAATTTTTATTGGAAGAATTATTTCGAGATTGTAATGAGAACTGTATGAGTGCCGCTCCTAGCCGTAAAAATAGTTAGCACAGCGCAGCAGCTGTAGCGTTCGCGAGAACAGCAACGGGACGCAGAAAATCGATACCAACCCTCTGCTGTCGCCTTTTCCACGAAGCACACGACAGTGTGGTGCGTAAGAAGAGTTCTGCGTCTACATCTACGTGATTGCAATTCACAATAAAGTGCCTCACAGAGAGATCAATGAACCACCGTCAAGCTGTCTCTCTACCGTTCCACTTTCGAACGGCACGCGGGAAAAACGAACACTTAAATTTTTCTGTGCGACCCCTGATTTCCCTTATCGTGATGATCATTTCTCCCTATGTAGGTGGGTGCCAACAGAATGTTTTCACAATCGGAGGAGAAAACGTCTTTGTTTTAGTGACTGCCACTCCAATTCACGTATCATGTCTGACACACTATTTCCCCTATTTCGCGATAATACAAAACGAGCTGCCTTTCTTTGTACTTTTTCGATGTCATCCGTCAGTCCCACCTGGTGCGGATCCCGCACCGCACAGCAATACTCCAGAACAGGGTGGACAAGCGTGGTGTGAGCAGTCTCTTTAGTAGACCTGTTGCACCTTCTAAGTGTCCTGCCAATGAGTCGCAGTCTTTGGTTTGCTCTACCCACAATATTATCCATGTCATTGTTCCAATTTAGGTTATTTGTAATTGTAATCCCTAAGTATTTAGTTGAATTTACAGCCTTCAGATTTGTGTGACTTATTGCGTAATCGAAATTTAACTGATTTCTTTTAGTTATCATGTGAATAACTTCACACTTTTCCTTATTCAGGGTCAATTGCCACTTTTCGCACCATACAGCTACACTCCTGGAAATTGAAATAAGAACACCGTGAATTCATTGTCCCAGGAAGGGCAAACTTTATTGACACATTCCTGGGGTCAGATAAATCACATGATCACACTGACAGAACCACAGGCACATAAACACAGGCAACAGAGCATGCACAATGTCGGCACTAGTACAGTGTATATCCACCTTTCGCAGCAATGCAGGCTGCTATTCTCCCATGGAGACGATCGTAGAGATGCTGGATGTAGTCCTGTGGAACGGCTTGCCATGCCATTTCCACCTGGCGCCTCAGTTGGACCAGCGTTCGTGCTCGACGTGCAGACCACGTGAGACGACGCTTCATCCAGTCCCAAACATGCTCAATGGGGGACAGATCCGGAGATCTTGCTGGCCAGGGTAGTTGACTTACACCTTCTAGAGCACGTTGGGTGGCACGGGATACATGCGGATGTGCATTGTCCTGTTGGAACAGCAAGTTCCCTTGCCGGTATAGGAATGGTAGAACGATGGGTTCGATGACGGTTTGGATGTACCGTGCACTATTCAGTGTCCCCTCGACGATCACCAGTGGTGTACGGCCAGTGTAGGAGATCGCTCCCCACACCATGATGCCGGGTGTTGGCCCTGTGTGCCTCGGTCGTATGCAGTCCTGATTGTGGCGCTCACCTGCACGGCGCCAAACACGCATACGACCATCATTGGCACCAAAGCAGAAGCGACTCTCATCGCTGAAGACGACACGTCTCCATTCGTCCCTCCATTCACGCCTGTCGCGACACCACTGGAGGCGGGCTGCATGATGTTGGGGCGTGAGCGGAAGACGGCCTAACGGTGTGCGGGACCGTAGCCCAGCTTCATGGAGACGGTTGCGAATGGTCCTCGCCGATACCCCAGGAGCAACAGTGTCCCTAATTTGCTGGGAAGTGGCGGTGCGGTCCCCTACGGCACTGCGTAGGATCCTACGGTCTTGGCGTGCATCCGTGCGTCGCTGCGGTTCGGTCCCAGGTCGACTGGCACGTGCACCTTCCGCCGACCACTGGCGACAACATCGATGTACTGTGGAGACCTCACGCCCCACGTGTTGAGCAATTCGGCGGTACGTCCACCCGGCCTCCCGCATGTCCACTATATGCCCTCACTAAAAGTCCGTCAACTGCACATATGGTTCACGTCCACGCTGTCGTGGCATGCTACCAGTGTTAAAGACTGCGATGGAGCTCCGTATGCCACGGCAGACTGGCTGCCACTGACGGCGGCGGTGCACAAATGGTGCGCAGCTAGCGCCATTCGACGGCCAACACCGCAGTTCCTGGTGTGTCCGCTGTGCCGTGCGTGTGATCATTGCTTGTACAGCCCGCTCGCAGTGTCTGGAGCAAGTATGGTGGGTCTGACACACCGGTGTCAATGTGTTCTTTTTTCCATTTCCAGGAGTGTATTATCTAAATCATTTTGCAAGTCGTTTTGATCATCTGATGATTTCACAAGACGGTAAATAACAGCATCATCTACAAAAAATCTAAGAAGGCTACTCAGATTGTCTCCATGTCCTTAATACAGATCAGGAACAACAGATGGCCTATAACACTTCCTTGGCGAACGCCGGATACTACTTCCGTTGTACTGGATGATTTTCCGTCTATTACTAGGAACTCTGACCTTTCTGACAGGAAATCACGAATCCAGTCGCACAACTGAGGCGATACTCCGTAGGCACGCAGTTTGGTTAGAAGGTTTGGTTAGAAGACGCTTGTGAGTAACCGTGTCGAAAGCCTTCTGAAAATCGAAAAATATGGAATCAATTTGACATCCCCTGTCGATAGCACTTATTACTTCATGAGTACAAAGAGCTAGTTGTGTTTCACAAGAACGATATTTTCTGAAATCGTGCTGACTATGTGTCAATAAATCGTTTTCTTCGAGGTACCTCATAATGGTCGGATACAGTATATGTTCCAAAACCCTACGGCAAATCGACGTTAGTGATATAGGCCTGTAATTCAGCGGATTACACCTACTTCCCTTTTTGGGTATTGGTGTGACTTGAGCAATTTTCCGGTGTTTCTGTGAGCGAGTGGTTGTATATAATTGCTAAATATGGAGCTATTTTGTCAGCATACTCTGAGAGGAACCTGACTGGTAGACAACCTGGACCGGAGGCCTTTTTCTTTATTAAATGATTTAAGCTGCTTCGTTACTTCGAGGGTATCTGCTTCTATGTTTCTCATCATGGCAGTTGTTCTTGATTGGAATTCAGGAATATTTACTTTGTCTTCTTTGGTGAAGGAGTTTCGGAAAACTGTGTTTAATAACTCTGCTTTTGTGGCACTGTCATCAATGACTTCACCATTGTTATCGTGCAGTGAAGGTATTGATTGCGTCTTGCCACTAGTGTGCTTTATGTATGACCAGAATCTCTTTGGGTTTTCTGCCAGATTTCGAGACAGAATTTCGTTGTAGAAATTATTAAAAGCATCTCGCATTGAAGTGCGCGCCATATTTCGAATTTGCCAATCTTGGGGATTTTGCGTTCTCTTAAATTTGGCATGCTTTTTTAGTTGCTTCTGCAACAACGATCTGACCCGTTTTGTGTCCATGGGGGATCTGTACCATCACTTATTAATTTATGTGGTATATATATCTCTCTAAAATGCTGTCGATACTATCTCTTTGAAAACATTCCACAACTTTTCTACACTTACATGATCAGATCGAAAGGAGTGAAGACTGTCTCTTAAAAAGGCGTTAAGACCATTTTTATCAGCTTTTTTAAATAGACATACTTTGCGTTTCTTTTTGATGGTTACAGGTGTTACGGTATTCAGCCTAGCAGCAACTGCCTTGTGGTCGCTAATCCCTGTATTCGTCATAATACTCACTATTTGTCCAGGATTGTTTGTTGCTAAGAGGTCAAGTATGCTTTCGCAACCATTTCCGCTTCGAGTGGGCTAAATAACTAATTGTTCAAAATAATTTTCTGAGAAAGCATTCAGTAAAATTTCGGATGACATTTTATGCCTGCCGCCTGCTTTAAACGTATAATTTTTCCAGTATATCGAGCGTAGATTAATGTCACCACCGACTATAATTGTATGAGCGGTCTACTTATTTGAAATGAGATTCAAGTTTTCTTTGAACTGTTCAGCAACTACACTACTGGCCATTAAAATTGCCACACCAAGAAGAAATGCAGATGGTACATGGGTATTCATAGGACAAATATATTATACTAGAACTGACATGTGAATACATTTTCACGCAATTTGGGTGCATAGATCCTGAGAAATCAGTACCCAGAACAACCACCTCTGGCTGTAATAACGGCCTTGATACGCCTGGGTATTGAGTCAAACAGAGCTTGGATGGCGTGTACAGGTACAGCTGCCCATGCAGCTTTAACACGATACCACAGTTCAAGAGTAGTGACTGGCGTATTGCGACGAGCCAGTTGCTCGGCCACCATTTACCAGGCGTTTTCAATTGGTGAGAGATCTGGAGAATGTGCTGACCAGGGCAGCAGTGGAACATTTTCTGTATCCAGAAAGGCCCGAACAGAACCTGCAACATGCGGCCGTGCATTATCCTGCTGAAATATAGGGTTTCGTAGGGATCGAATGAAAGGTAGAGGCACGGGTCGTAACACATCTGAAATGTAACGTCCACTGTTCAAAGTGCCGTCAATGCGAACAAGAGGTGACCGAGACGTGCAACCAATGGCACCCCATACCATCACGCTGCGTGATACGCCAGTATGGCGATGAAGAATACACGCTTCCAATGTGCGATGTCGCCAAACACGGATGCGACCATGATGATGCTGTAAACAGAACCTGGATTCATCCGAAAAAAATGACTTTTTGCCATTCGTGCACCCAGGTTCATCGTTGAGTACACCGGCTTTAGTCAGCTCTCTGTTCCTACAACTATTTGTGCTTATGCCTGTGATGCAGCGTCAAGGGTAACCGCAGCCATGGCCTCCGAGCTGATAGTCCATGCTGCTGCAAACGTCATCGAACTGTTCGTGCAGATGGTTGTTGTCTTGCAAACGTTTCCATCTGTTGACTCAGTGATCGAGACGTGGCTGCACGGTCCGTTACAGCCATGCAGATGAGATGCCTGTCATCTCGACTGCTAGTGATACGAGGCCGTTGAGATCCAGCATTGCGTTCCGTATTACCCTCCTGAAGACACTGATTCCATATTCTGCTAACAGTCATTGGATCTCGACCAATGCGAGTAGCAGTGTCGCGATACGATAAAGCGCAATCGCGATAGGCTACAATCCGACCTTTATCAAAGTCGGAAACGTGATGGTACGCATTTCTCCTCCTTACACGAGGCATCACAACAATGTTTCACCAGCAACGCCGGTCAACTGCTGTTTGTGTATGGGAAATCGGTTGGAACCTTTCCTCATGTCAGCACGTTGTAAGTGTCACCAACCTTGTGTGAATGCTCTGAAAAGCTAGTCATTTGCATATCATAACCGACTTCCTGTCGGTTAAATTTTGCGCCTGTAGCACGTCATCTTCATGGTGTACCATTTTTAATGGCCAGTAGTGTATATCTTCTGAGTCGGGGGGGAGGGGGGGGTCGGTAAAACGATCCAATTAATAGTTTAGTCAAATTGTCAGGTATAACCGCTACCAATACTATCTATTTCAATTTAGCTACAAGGCAAACTACCTCCGACAGCAATAAATACTCCACAACCAACTGTATTTAATCTATCCTTTCTGAACACTGTTAGATCGTTTGAAATAATTTCGACTGAACTTATTTCCGGCTTTAGTCAGCTCTCTGTACCTACAACTATTTGAGTTTCAGTGCTTTCTATTAGCGCTTGGAGCTCTGGTTCTTTCCTAACACAGCTTCGACAATTTACAACTACAATACCAATCGTTTCTACCTTACTGCGTTTTACCTGCCTGCTTTTAGACGGACGTCCCTTCTGTGGTTCCCTGAGACCCTCTAACCTAAAAAAACCGCCGAGTCCGTTCCACACAGCCCCCGCTACCCGTGTAGCCGCCTCCTGTGTGTACTGGACTGCTGGCCTATTAAGCAGAACCCGGAAACCCACCACCTGATGGCGCAAGTCAAGGAACCTGCAGCCTACGCGGTCACAGAACCGCCTGAGCCTCTGATTCAGACCCTCCACTCGGCTCTGAGTCAAAGGACGACAGTCGGTTTTATCGACGACGCTGCGGATGGTGAGCTGCGCCTTAACCTCGGAAGCAAGACTCGCAGTCTTTACCATTTCCGCTGGCCGCCCGAAACCAAACATAATCTGCTCCAATCCAAAGCGACACACGTCATTGGTACCGACTTAAGCCACCACCTGCAGTTGGCTGCACCTGTACTCTTCTCGGCATCCGGAAGCACCCTTTCCACATCCGGAATGACTCCCCCCCGGAGGGCACACTGGCTTCCTTGCCCTCCCCGCCCACGTTCTCCGTGCTCGCTGGTTAGTATGGTTTAGTTTAGCGACGAAGCCCACTTTTATTCAGATGGGAACGTCAGTAAGCAAAATCTGCGCATCTGGGGGATTGAGAATCCGCTTTTCGCGATCGAGTACTCTCTTCATCCTCAACGGATGACTGTGTGGTATGCAGTGTCCAGTCACGGAATAATCGGTGTGATATTCCTTGATGGCACGGTGACGAACGGTACGTGAAGGTTTTGTAAGATGATTTCATGCTCATTATCCAAAGTGACTCTGATTTCGACGAGACGTGGTTCATGAAAGAACGAGCTCGACCCTATCGAAGCAAGAGAGTTCAAAATGGCTCTGAGCACTATGGGACTTAACTTCTAAGGCCATCATTCCCTTCGAACGCAGAACTACTTAAACCTAACTGACCTAAGGACATCACACACATCCATGCCCGTGTCACGCAGTTCCAGACTGAAGCGCCTAGAACCGCACGGCCACGCCGGCCGGCAAGCAGGAGAGTGTTTGGTACGCTGGGGGAGCACCGCATCCGGGTTCTCGGGTAACCAGAGCCTACCGGCAAGGGCCTCGATTGGCCGCCATATTCTTAGGATCTGAAAACATGCGACTCCTTTTTGTGTGGATGTGTATTAAAGACAAACCATTGCTGAGCTGAAAACAGCCATCCAGGATGTCATCGACATCGCGATGTTTCGATACTTCAGGGATCATGCAGAATTCCGCTATTACTCTGCGCCACCTCATCGCCTATGGTGGCAGGCATATCGAAGATGTCGTAACGGAAATCCGAATACCTGTAGCGACGTTTATATTTTGAATAAAGTGTGCATGCCGTAGTTTTTAACTAATTTATGTTTTTATTTCCATATAGTTCAATAATTGTCACGCTATATATACAGTGTGGGCCTACAGCACAGATAAACGTGACCCACTCTACTGTCAACAAATGTCAGAAGCATGAATAAATGCTACAATCTCATAATCGACGATGACGTTCTTTATGGTTATCAGCGCCTCAAATGGATTACTGGGTGATAATATTCTTCTCGGGTGTGCAGCCGGATCATAACGCCTTCATGACACAATATTTCCGCGGTACAACTGGCCGCCATCTTCAGGTGAGAGTGCTGGTACACGATCTCGCCGGAACTGACTTCCCAGCGCAAGCGGTCCAGTTTTGACCTTCGCCTGAACCACCAGAAGATACCTGCAAATCAGTGGCTTTTCTACCTTTTACTGGGAGAATTTCCTCGAAGATAGGAAGAATTCTGAAAATACATCATATCAAAAGTATTTTTCGTCCGCCAGCCAAGATTAGAGCGCTTCTTGGCTCTGTTAAGGATGACTTGGGTTTGAGGGAGCCCGGTGTGTACAAGATCCCTTGGCACTGTAGGAAGGCTTATATTGGTCAGACAATCCGGACCATTCAGGACGGATGTGTTGAACACCAACGACACACACGGCTGCTTCAACCTGAGAAATCTGCAGTGGCGGAGCACTGTCTCGGTGAGGGACACAGAATGCTATTTGACGAGACACAAATGGTTGCCCATGTGGACTGTGTTTTAAAAGAATCCATACAGATTCGTTTATCTGATAATCTTTTTAATCGATACAAGAGTTATCTTTTAAGTAAGTTTCGCCTGTTTCCACCACTGGCGGCGCGGTATGTTTACTTGCGCTAGAGGGCAGTTACGGCACCTTCCCGCGCACGCGTTGTGGGCCTTCTGCGGCCTATGTAGGGGCCGCCGCTTTCGCTGGGAAGTCAGTTCCGGCGAGATCGTGCACCAGCACTCTCACCTGAAGAAGGCGGCCAGATGGACCGCGGAAACATTGTGTCATGAAGACGTTATGATCCGGCTGCACACCCGAGAAGAATATTATCAATTATTACGCCGGGAAAGCCTTCGTAGTGGATTACTGGGAGATAAAATCCCAAACTTAATATATCTCATTCACAATGCCAAAAAATAGGTTTTTCTGTCAGTGTAACTAGAACATGTATTCATGTCCAATTTAATTTTACTATATAATTTGTGAATTGGCATATCTGCAGAGTGTGCTACTGTCTAGCGGGATTTATGCGAAGCGAACTCGGATAAAAGAGATGCCACCAGGTCGCATTAACGTAAACTTCTAGGTGAGTGGCAAGGGCTAGCAGTGCACGCGGTGAACTGTGCACGTTGTTTGTCGAATCCGTGCGTATCTGGCCTTTAAGGCAATTACGTCACGCCAGTAGTGCTTGTGTAGAAGCTTCTTAAAAAGTGCACAATCGAAAGTGTGCTCGCGACCCTGAGGCCAAGTTTCGCAGAGTATAGAGGAGTAGCAATGAAGTACAGGGCGGTAGATTTAGCTCTCTGTATTTCATTTCACCGCACCTACATTACGTTTAATAGCATTCGAAGAAAAATAACCATAACTCCGAAAGGTGTCAAATGCTAGGGTATTGACGTGATCTTGCACTCTTACACAACACCCGTCACTGGTTATGAATAACATCCAGACTCACTGACTGTACCTTAGTCATCATAGACAAAGAACAGGTGAAATTTTTAGACGGCCCTACTCTTCAGTAGTCTCGCATTTTTTTATGTCAAACTCAGAAATTCGTTCGCCAGGCGGGAGTCACTTCTTTTTATTTCTCAGAAAGACCCGTGTCTATTCTATAAACGTTATGAGGAGATTGCACTTTTTATTCTTTTGATCACTATAAACTTAAAAACAATTTCGCTTAACAATGTTTCACATCAAGAAAGCGAAATGGGCTGAAAGACTCTAATAAATGGACCCAGTGAGTGTCTGCAGAGCAAATCCGTTTCCCGATTCTGCTAACACGAAGGGAGAAGCAGCTGTCACTAGTATATGTAAAAAGGAACATAAAACGCTGACAGTGTTGTCTGAAATATGACGTCATTGAGTGAAACTGCCGTTCAGTCTGTAATATCTGCATGCATACTCTGTAAATCACAGTTACGAGCCTGGCGGAGGGTTCATCGAACCACCTTCACCATTCTCTATTATTCCAAACTAGCACAGCGCGCGGAAAGAACGAACATCTAT
This sequence comes from Schistocerca piceifrons, assembly GCF_021461385.2. NCBI lineage: Eukaryota > Metazoa > Arthropoda > Insecta > Orthoptera > Acrididae > Schistocerca > Schistocerca piceifrons. The sequence continues at coordinate 21,592,894 of NC_060140.1, read as the reverse complement.
ATCTTTTCGTGCGAACCGTGATTTCCCTTATTTTATCATGGTGGTCGTTTCTCCCTATGTAGGTCGGCGTCAGCAAAATGTTTTCGCATTCGGAGGAGAAATCTGGTGATGGGAAGTTCGTGAGAAGATTCCTCCGCAACGAAAAACATCTCTGTTTTAATGATGTCCATCCCAAATCCTGTATCATTTCAGTGACGCTCTTTCCCCTATTTCCCTGCCCATCTTTGAACTTTTTCGATGTACTGCATCAGTCCTATATGGTAAGGATCCCACACCACGCAGCAGTATTCTAAAAGAGGACGGACAAGCGTAGTGTAGACAGTCTCTTTAGTAGATCTGTTACATTTCTTAAGTGTCCTACCAATAAAACGCAGTCTTTGCTTAGCCTTTCCGAAAAACATTTTCTATGTGTTATTTCCAATTTATGTTGTTGGTACTTGTAATTTCCTAGGTATTTAGTTGGATTTACAGCCTTTAGATTTGACTGATTTAACGTGTAACCGAAGTTTAACGGGTTCGTTTCAGCACTTATATGGATGAACTCACACTTTTCTTTTTTTAGGTCAATTGCCAATTTTCGAAAAATGCAGATACCTTTTCTAGATCGTTTTGCAATATTTTTTGATCTTCTGATGACTTTACTAGTCGAAAAACGACAGCGTCATCTGCAAACAACCTAAGACGCCTGTTCAGATTGTCTCCCAAATCATTTATATAGATAAGGAACAGCAAAGGGCCTATAAGTCTACCTTGGGGAAAGCTAGAAATCATTTCTATTTTAGTCGATGACCTTCCGTCAAGCATAGTAACGGATAGTACGTTATACTTTTAGTGATTACAATATAGTCGCTGATAAAGCTTTGTCAGTGAAAGCGAAATGCGTCTGATGAATGACCGTGTCAGCATGCAATGCACTTGAAATGGGGAGAAACAAAAATATCAGTAAGAGGTCCATCAAACTGAGTGTGGGACGAAATTTCTACGCAGTGCTTCGCAATTGGCAATGTTTGCTTTAAAATTAGTTTCTCATTTTTCATGCTAGCGAAGCCTCTAGGGTATCATAAACTTCACATGAGAATTAAATGGCTCTGAGCACTATTGGACTCAACTTCTGAGGTCATCAGTCGCGAATTAATTTTTAAAACAACTACTACCTTCAATAGTACTCTAGTTCTGGCTGAATATGATGCAATCGGTGACCCTAATTTTAATTTCATTACATATTCTAATTACATGCTCTGAAAGTGGTGTTGCCTGTCTTGTGAAAGCTAAAAGACAGTGCTGTAACAGCTGACTCTCTTAACTGGTTGGAGACATGTGCGAAACTCTTTAACTGTTGCACGGCATTGACTCTTGTTAGCGATTTGTTGTTCACTACCTTAAATTGTTGCTTGCTACAGTAATTGTTAATTTCCAAGGCCGAATCGAGAAGATTTTCCCACACAACCGACTTTTCATTTGCTCCTCCCACCCCACCTTCGCACCTTTTCCTTGTACATTCTCATCCGCGTCGATTTTTGCTACTACTTGCGATACATGCAGTACACAAACCTTGCACCTGAGTGCTGTACGTGTTAGCTGCTGGTTGTGACACGCTCTGCCTACAAATCTTTCACTTACTCCTCTGGTACCGCTCTCAGATGCACCTGTTATTCCGCAGATAATATGCATACCAAATCTTATCGTCTGGTACACATGCGAAATGATGGGATGGCCACTGCACATATTATAGTGTTACAATTTGATAAATAATCAGCTCACTGCCTCCTATCTTTCAATATCCAGGATTTTACTGAACGTTAGCATGTTCTGCATGAAAGTTCCAAAGAGTAAAATACATTTTTGCAGACTCATTCCCGTCTTCACCTCACTTTCGATGCATTACTTCGACTTCACAAGTTAGCGTTCCTCTACAAAAGCTCAAAACAACTGTCGAAAGCCGATATACTGTTCCTCAATGTTTTATTGTGCTAGACGAAAGCCTAATATATTCTGAGTACTGGAATGGCTCACTTTAAAACTTTTATAAAAGAACTTTTACCCTCGACAATTTTTGGACACAGTTACATTTTAATATGAAAACCGGAAAAGAAGAAAATCAACTGAGGTGTGGTTTTGCAGAAGAATGACGAAAATTAAGTGTCCGATAAGATGTGAGATGCTTTGCTGAAGAAAAGACGAAAGGAGTACGTGAAAAATATTAAATAAAACAGAGTGATAGGACACGTGTTAAGACAGAAGAAACAGTAACCGATCTAACAACTGCACCAGATACTTGTTGTCTTATGCAGGTGTTGCCGATCGCAGTGCCGTCTTCTGCCTGTTTACATACCTCTGTATTTGAATACGCATGCCTATACCAGTTTCTTTGGCGCTTCAGTGTATATTGGCTGTAAACTAATTTCTCATCTTGAGAAATGTTATTCTTCTTATTGCACGCTTCTTCTTCTATTCTCTCTAAGTCTATCTAATAATCTTCACTTATTTTGGTGCCTAAATAACAAAGCTCATCTGCTACTTTTAGTGTCCTATTTACTTATTTAATTCCTCCAACATTTTAATTCCACTACATGTCATTATCCTTATTTTATTTTTGTTGATGTATATCACATCACCTCTTTTCAGGACGCTACTCATACCATTTAACTGCTCCTCCAACTCTTTTGCCATTACCAACATAATTACTAAAACTCTTAACTTTTTATTTTATTTCTCTGAACTTTAACTGCCCTTAAAAATTTTTCCCTGATATCCTTGACTAGTTGCTCAACGCACGTATTGAATAACATCAGGAACAGAGTACAGCATTCCCTCACTGCCTTCTCAACAACTACTACTCTTCATGTCCTTCAACGACAGTCTGGTTTTTATACAAATTGCAAATAACCTTTTTCTCCCTGTATTTGATGTTTGCTGTCTTCATAATTTCTTTTCTCAGTCGATGAATGCCGGGAACATAAGTTAGCCATTAGTCGACGTACTTTCTAAGATAGTGTCGCCTCGCGTTTTCCTACATTTCACTAGAATCCAAATTCATCTTCCCTGAGCCCGGCTTTCACTAGTTTTTCTTTTTTTTAATATGTCAGTAAATTATTTGTGCCAGTATTTTGCAACCATTATTTATTAGAGCAGTGCTTCGGTAATAGCCTGATCTGTCAGCAACTGTCATCTTTCCTCCTGGAATTCTTATGTTATTCTTGATGTCTGAGGGTATTTTTCCTGTATCATGTATCTTGCATACCCGCTGGAATGGTTTTGTAATGGTATTTTCTCCCGATGACCGCAACAGTTATGAGGGAATATCGTCCACTCCAAATGCCTTATTTAAATTTATGTGGTTCGGTATTCTGTCAGTTGAGTTCAGTCTAGGGGCATCCGCGGAACGATAATTCGATTTAAAACTCACCATTGCTGAATTTATGAAGGAAAAGAGGAGTGCAGGAACGGAAACTAGAGCACCCAGAATGGACTGCAGACGTCGCATTTTAAGTGGGATTGACTGCACTTTGCCAACAGTAAGTAACTTCTGATGGGGATGCATTTAAACAGAAAATCGCGTTGTAGAAGGGATGCATTCGGACAAAGGCAATCCAATTCCTTAAGCTCACTGACGTTAAGGGAAGTGCAAGGTTTGAAGAATTCATTGTGGGAGACCTACGACGATAGTTTAACAGAGGTTTTGAGGACGCTGTCAATCTCACACCTGTTTTCGAACTCTTTTTCGAGATCGTTCGCCGTTTCAGTTGAAAGCTCTCCTGCGCATATGCAGATACAACTGATTGACCTGCAAGGTAAGTTCGGTTTTAATTACAAATATTTTTACGTTAAAACATCTGGGACGTCTACATTGCTTTTCTCAGACAGATTTTCCAAGACAGCGCTATGAGGTTACAAAAGTGCTACACTGTTTCTATCGAAATATTTGTGTGAAAGACCTTTCGTTCGAGTAAGGAAATAAGTCATGACTGTATGGTAACTTGTGTGCGAAAATATAGCAAGAGAGAGACAGTTTCACAGTTTGTCTTCAGAGCGCCGAAAATGATTAATACTGAAAACTTGTCTCGTTTGTGATCTATGTTGTTGAGAATGTCAAATACAAAACGCGTCATATGCAGTGCGACTGTACTACCATTTATTTACGTGGGGCTCGTTCGCTGTTTTCCCCTCGTGCTCAGACAACGTGGCGTGGAGGTAAGGGAGACACGAAGTGAGACTGAGCGCCTTGACACGCGAGCTGAAATCTTGACCACTCCTAAAAACACTGTGAATGATTCTCACTTAAAGTGTAGCACTGGGGTGTCAAATTTATTATTTGATTCCAGGAAGGCCATTCCACACCGAATCTATACGTAATCTGATACTTGACATTACTAGTTGTATGTGTTAACAACACCGCACTGAGGGCAGCACCGGCCCTCAAGGAGGCCGCAAGAACTTCCCCTCACCGATTTGGTTCATGTTGACAGTGTGTGCAGGGCACGACCAGAGCTTCAACAAATGTACGCACTAAGACGCAACTCTTACCAGTTTTCGATAAAAATCGTGTTTGTAAACTGTAGGGCTGCTTACTTACGTAGTTGCGCCGCTTGTGTTCAAGGAGTCTGCAGACGGCAGACGAAGTGCTTAGGTTCATTGGTGTGAGGTCCACGAATCGAATCTCACTTCCGCTGGTTCTTTTCTTTGATTCCCACAAAATTTTATTATGACTGTGTCAATGTTCAGTATTTAATCCTTTACGTATTATTCTCATGATAACGGCACACCAGCCAAAATCCTGCTCGTGAAATAAACGATACATATTGTAGAATATTACACCAGCGTTGTGCGTGTTCATTCATAATGTATAAAATGTTCCACCAAGAATCGAAGAAACAATCAATGCAATTTGCCACATTTTTTTCAGAATGAAGATTGGGTAAAGTTTTTTTCTTAGGGAGACTGAACATGATAAAAGTATACATGAGAACTTTCAATCAAATGCGCATAGTCATTTTATTTATATTATTGTATCTACATTTGTGATAAGGACTGTGGAGCAGTGCAAGAATCACGATCATACTGATCTTAGAAAAATAAAAAAAACAATAATTATTGTGACAAACAACATTTTATATAATCGCCGAATTTTTACATGTACATGGCTTTTCTAAGTGTTCATTGCAAAACAGACCTCGTTTACATTCATCGATGTGTTGTGGATTGGCAGGAGCCAACCCACGGAGTTTGGAGGAAGCCAAAAGGCACGCGTTTAAGCTCACGCAGGCTGGCGTGAGGTCTGGAACAGGACAAGGAATGCAGACTTCAGAAAAAAGGTGGTACTTGGTGGAATACTTAACTTAAATCCATCAATGTTGAACGTAGCTCTTGTCTGTACATTCTTCACAATATCAATAGCAACTGATAATGGCGCCTTGCTAGGTCGTAGCAAATGACGTAGCTGAAGACTATGCTAACTATCGTCTCGGCAAATGAGAACGTATTTTGTCAGTGAACCATCGCTAGCAAAGTCGGCTGTACAACTGGGGCGAGTGCTAGGAAGTCTCTCTAGACTTGCCGTGTGGTGGCGCTCGGCCTGCAATCACTGATACTGGCGACACGCGGGTCCGACGTATACTAACGGACCGCGGCCGATTTAAAGGCTACCTACCACCCAGCAAGTGTGGTGTCTGGCGGTGACACCACATTCCTCCCCCGCAAATCGGCGTACGGTGGTGTTATAAGGCTTCCGCCCGCCGTGGGAAGGACCCCATTTGACGTATGCGACGAGGTGGGGAGCCTAACAACAGGCGAGGCTGTGCCACCCGCACCCTGCCATTCGGTCCGATGGGAGCTAGGAAACGCCTGAAAACCTGCTCCAGGGTGCACGCCAACATGCGGTGTATGCGCCCGCAGAGAGACAGGAGGGGCCGAAGGGTCGACCTCCATCGGGCCGGGGCACCCGACGGGCGAAGACGCCATATGGTCCGGAGCGGGCAAGAGTTCCATGTCGGACAACAACCGGCCACGGGAAGCGAAAGGCGGCGCGTGACCCAGGGAGGCGCCCGGCGGCTGCAGCGAAGCGTCCACTGCGGGCGTCGCAGGCGGGAGAACAGGCGGCGGCGGCGGCGGCGGCGGCGCGTCGCCATGGGGCAAAATGGAAGGCAGCATCGGTAACACCTGGGGCTGAGGCGAGCCAGTAGATGGGTCCCCCGGGCGCTGACCGGACGGCACCGTCGCTGAAAGCAGACGGCGAGCGGCAGATCCCATGCGACTACAGAGGCGCAGCAGGTTGAGATGCCGGCGCACCTCACCAGAGGCCCCCAAAACCAGATACATAGCGCGGCCGAGGCATCGAAGAATGCGCCCTTCGAGCCAACGCCGTGAACCTCTGTAGTGACGATAGTAGACGACGTCGCCTGGAGCAAAAGCATGTGTCTGCCGCTGCACAGGAACCTGATGCGGCGGATGTAGCAAAGACATCAAGGTTCGATGACGACGACCGCGGAGCAACTCAGCCGGCGAGCGACCATCTCGGGGCTGAGAGCGATACGAGGACAAAAAGAGCAATAACGCGTCCTCCCGAGAATGCGACTCTTTTAACTTCAACATCTGTGACTTGAAAGTCCGGACCAATCGTTCAGCGGCACCGTTTGAGTGTGGCGAAACCGGCGCGGTTGTCAGATGTTGAATACCATTGGCCTTGCAGAATGACTGAAATTCTGCGGACATGAATTGTGGGCCATTGTCGGAAACAATAGTCTGTGGCAGACCTTCAATGCAAAAGATAGCAGATAACGCTTGGATGGTGGAGGATGACGTCGTGGAAGACATCCGGACAACAAAAGGAAAATTACTGAATGAATCTACCACAATCAACCATCGAGCATTCCAGAATGGACCAGCAAAATCGATGTGTAAGCGTTGCCAAGGGGAAGTGGCTTTTGGCCATGCAAAGAATTTCCACGGTGGTGCGGATTGTTGTTCGGCACACGCCATGCAAGAAGAGCACATATTCGTAATCGCAGCATCGATTCCGAACCAAGTACAGTGCTGACGAGCAAGTTGTTTCGTTCGCACTATACCCCAATGTCCTTGGTGGAGAAGCCGTAAGACAGAGGACTGTAACGAACGTGGGACCACGACCCTGGACTGATCATTATCAGAACGCAACAGCAAAACACCACGTCGTACATAAAGTCTCTCCTTGTGAGCAAAAAATCGGCGAACCAACGGATCCTCGATCCGTGACTTTGACAAGGGCCATTGCGTGGCAACAAAACGCAGAACGGTAGCAAGGGCAGGGTCAGCAGCTGTGGCTGTAACTACACGACGAAAATCAATCGGAAACGATTCGACCACGTCATCGGTTTCCGCATCAATGAACATGCAAGCAAGTTCGGAGGAATCGAATGCTCTATCCGCAGCAACAGGCAAACGGGACAACGCATCGGCGTTTCCGTGCTTAGCAGTGGACCGATACAAGATATCGTAGCGGTACTGCGAGAGGAAAATAGACCAGCGAATGAATTTCTGCGCTGTACGCGGAGGTACAGGCTTGTCCGGATGAAAAAGCGATGTCAAAGGTTTGTGGTCTGTGATTATGGTAAAGTGACGACCATACAAGAAATCATGAAACTTAGTAACACCAAATACGAGAGCCAATGCTTCTTTCTCGATCTGTGAATAATTTCTTTGCGCAGACGAGAGCAATTTGGACGCAAAGGCAATAGGGCGATCGTGCGATTCATCTTTGTGCGCAAGCACAGCACCGATCCCGAAATCCGATGCATCCACCATCAACAAAAGGGGTTTCTGGTAATCGAATGGCGTAAGGCAAGTAGTGGAAAGCAACGCCGATTTCAACTAACGGACCGCGGCCGATTTAAAGGCTACCACCTAGCAAGTGTGGTGTCTGGCGGTGACACCACACAATGGTTCTCGTTCGTCAAACAATTTAGCGGCGTGCTACGCATGTCGAAACATATCACCTGACGCAGATAACTCACAAAAAAGTGCTGCCTGCATCAAGATTTGTTCGAGAGACCTTGTGATTATGTAGCTAACCGCTTATTCGCTCTGCTGTTTGCTGCTCATGCATTTGCGTCTATACGAAGTGTATAAGCAAGCCTGAAATTTTCAAACTCGATTTTCTCCAAAGTAGTTGAGAGTGACGTCTTCCTGTTTACATACGTTGAGGCCCTGCATATCAATATGAATGAAATCTGCGCGAGGAAGTCTGTACGGTCCATTTGTAAGTGGTAATGCGGTCGCTTTGTGGAGAGAACGCTGCGTTTGCTCTAGGTTCTAATTTCGATACAGGCCTAAACAATTTGTCTGCGTTTTACGTCTTCTCTTACCGAGCTATGAACATCCACATCAATAACCATTAAGGGAATCCTAACTCACCGCCTTAAGTCACATTGCAATTTCGATTATATACCCCCTAGGTCTAAAGATAAAAAATTTAAGGAATTGTCCTCTTCCATCCCTGTTAAAAGTTATACTTTTTTTCTTACAGCGAAACACATCTTAGTTTGTGTGTTGGTAGCCCTGGACAAGGCGGCACGTACGGAGACAGAGCTCTCGTGATAGATAAGTAATTTAGGTTGTAATTAATTGTAGTTGAACGCTTTTAACTAATTAAATACGTTCTTTAGTGTATTCTTCAACCTCACCATTAAAAGTTTTTCTTTTATTTGCATAGTGTTCTAGTAATCGCGAAAAGTTCGTTGGTTAGTTACTGCTGCTTAGACCTAATTTTTCGAGTGTTCATATTTATCGTTATACCGCAATTGGAAGTGCATTTGCTGTAGTTTAACTGATTAAATACGTTAATTAGGGTGCTTTTCAAGCTCATCATTAAAGGTTTTTCTTTTATTTGTGTATTGTTCCAGTAATCGCGAAAAATTCGTTTTGTTTATATTTCGTAGCTTTGCCTTACTTTCCGAGTATGCATATTTAGCGTTATACCGCAATCTTAAGTGCATTTGGTATAGATTAACTAATTAAATACGTTCATTAGTGTGCTCTTTAAGCTTGCAATTAAGGGTTTTCCTTTTATTTACGTATTATTCCACTTATCGCAAAAAGTTCGTTTTGGTTACATTCGGCCGTTTAGGCCTAATTTTTGATCGTGTATATTTAGCGTTATACCACAAATTTTAGCGCATTTTGTAATAGTTTACTTACATATTAGTTTCCAAAACATATTTAGTGTTCTTTTGCATCTGTATTTAATATATTACCGTTATCACTTAGGAAATCTCTTAACTAATTTCCAAACTACCGTGGACACTAAGTGTGTGAGCTGCAGTAGGGAAGTTAGTTCAGGGGTTTTGTGCAGCTGTTGTGATAAATGGTTTCATTGGGGAAATTGTAGCAGCGTGGGAATTGGGGAAGCAAACGAGACTCTTCCATTCTTTTGCAGGGTTTGCTCAGGAGATAGGATTATAGCCGAACAGGAGGAGAAAATTAGAGCCCTTCAGGCTGATTTGGACAGAGCGAGGGAGGAACTGAAGAGGTTAAGGGGGAGGAGGGTAACGAGCGGTGGGAAGTGGTAGCTGGCAACAGGGGCCACAGAAGGAGGACAGTGTCTGACAGATTCCCAATTGGCACAACCAATAGATTTGCCTTGCTGGGATAGTTAAGTAAGGAATAGACTCCAGTAGAAGTAGATGTAGTTAAGAGGCAACAGAATCTCACTAGGAAACCAACTGTTTCAAAAAAAGTAGAAAGTAAGAGGAATGTTCTGTTGCTAGGCAGCAGCCATGGAAGAGGTGTGGGCCAGATTTTGCAGGAAAAATTAGGTGACAGGTACCAGGTCACAAACTTTTTCAAGCCACGTGCAAGTCTTAGCCAGATGGTAGAGGACATAGGTTCCCTGTGCAAGGGTTTCACAAAGCAGGATCATGTGATGATAGTGGGTGGAGTGGGAAACCCATACCAATGTGTGGCTGGTGCCTGCTTTTGTGCGGCATGATCAGCTCCAGTTGTACCGTTCTGTCAGGAGGGTAAATATGGAGTTGGATCAGTTGCTTTGGGTGGCCACTCTTGCTCGGTTCTTTCAGTTTGCCATCTGTCATTAATTTTCCTACTCTGGTAATAAAGGACAGCAGTACATTGATAGATAACACTTTTATAGACCAAGGTAGGTTTAAAAACATAAATTCTTGTCCTGTTGAGAATGGGCTTTCTGATCATGATGGTCCGCAGCTCGTGGTCGTGCGGTAGCGTTCTCGCTTCCCGCGCCCGGGTTCCCAGGTTCGATTCCCGGCAGGGTCAGGGATTTTCTCTGCCTCGTGATGACTGGGTGTTGTGTGATGTCCTTAGGTTAGTTAGGTTTAAGTAGTTCTAAGTTCTAGGGGACTGATGACCATAGATGTTAAGTCCCATAGTGCTCAGAGCCATTTGAACCATTTCATCATGATGCTCAGCTAGTTACAGTATATGACATAGCTCCATTCAGTAATTCAAAACTACCCTCCAAAGTTGTGCATTCAGTTAATGACTCAACAATTAGAAATTTCAGAGAAAATGAGGTGTACAAGGAACCTGATGCTAATTAAAAATATAACTTATTTCATGATACACTTGTAAGAGAATTTGAAATCTCTTTCCCCAAGAAAGTAGTTAAATCTAATTATAAGAAACCATCCAAAAAACCTTGGCTTACTAAAGGAATAAAAATATCTTGTAATGACAAAAGGGAACCGTATGTAACAACAAGAAAGAGTAATGATCCAGAAACAGCCAAATATTATAGAAACTACTGTGCTACATTAAGAAAGGTTATTAAAAAGTCCAGAAGCATGTGCATCATGTCTGAGATTAACACCTCTGATAACAAAATCAAAAAAATTTGGAATATTATTAGAAGGGACACAGGGCAACCAAGTGTACAGGATGACGGCATCACCATCAAAGCGAATGGAAACTTGACAAACAAGCCGGAAGTCGAAAACATTTTGAATAATCATTTTTTAAACGTTTTAGAGAAAATAGGATCTAAATGTTCATTAGAAGGAGCAAGGCAGTTAATGCAAGAGGCCTTACTCACACCATTTGATACAATTGAAATTCCGTCCACCTCTCCTTCTGAAATTAGGAAGCTAATAAACTCTCTCAAGAATAAAAGCTCACATGGAATTGATGGCATTTCCAGCAGGATAATAAGCTTGTGCCCAAGAAATAAGTGGGATTCTTAGCCACATATGTAACAAATCTCTGAAGCAGGGGATTTTCCTAGATAGACTGAAGTATGCCATTGTTAAACTACTGCATAAAAAAAGGGATACGTCTGATGTCAACAACTACCACCCAATCTCTCATCTGACTGCCTTATCCAAAATTCTTGAAAAAGTAATGTATTGTAGAGTAGCTATACACCTTTGTAAAAATAAAGTTTTAACAAAATGTCAGTTTGGTTTCGAGAAGGGTTTTTCAACGGAAAATGCTATATATACTTTCACTAATGAAATATTAAATGCTCTGAGTAACCGGAAGTCACCCATTGGGATTTTTTGAGAGCTATCAAAGGCTTTTGACTCTGTGAATCATGGAATACTTCTAGATAAGGTCAAGTACTGTGTTATGAATAGGACAGTGCTCAAATGGTTTAAATAGTACCTAACTGGAAGAGTGCAGAAAGTTGAAGTAAGCAGTTCACATAACATGCAAAAAACTGGTGATTTCTCAAACTGTGGAACAATCAAGAACATATATTCACGAAGATGCAAAGCTGGTACTTTTTGCCGATGATACAAGTATAGCTATCACACCCAACAGACAAGAATTAACTGGCGAAATTGTAAACGATGTTTTTCAGAAAATCATTAAGCGGTTCTCTGCAAATAGGCTCTCATTAAACTTCGACAAAACGAGGTATATACAGTTCCACACAGTAAATGGAATGACACCGTTAATAAATATAGACTTCGATCAGATATCGGTAGCTAAGGTAGAATATTAAAAATTTCTAGGTGTATGCATTGATGAGGGGTTGAACTGGAAAAAACACACTGAGGATCTGCTGTAACGTTTGAGTTCAGCTACTTATGCTATTAGGGTCATTGCAAATTTTGGCGATATACATCTGAGTAAATTAGCTTACCACACATATTTTCATTCTCTGCTTTCGTATGGCATCATATTCTGGGGTAACTTATCATTGAGTAAAAGAGTGTTCATTGCACAAAAGCGTGTAATCAGAATAATTGCTGGAGCTCATCCAAGATCATCCTGCAGACACTTATTTAAGGAGCTAGAGATCTTCCCTGTAGCCTCACTATACGGCGTGATTCAAAAAGAATACCACAACTTTAAAAATGTGTATTTAATGAAAGAAACATAATATAACCTTCTGTTATACATCATTACAAAAAGTATTTAAAAAGGTTTTTTTTCACTCGAAAAGAAGTTCAGAGATGTTCAATATGGCCCCCTCCAGACACACGAGCAATATCAACCCGATACTCGAACTCGTTCCACACTCTCTGTAGCATATCGGGCGTAACAGTTTGGATAGCTGCTGTTATTTCTCGTTTCAAATCATCAATGGTGGCTGGGAGAGGTGGCCGAAACACCATATCCTTAACATACCTCCATAAGAAAAAATCGCAGGGGGTAAGATCAGGGCTTCTTGGAGGCCAGTGATGAAGTGCTCTGTCACGGGCTGCCTGGCGGCCGATCCATCACCTCGGGTAGATGACGTTCAGGTAGTTACGGACAGATAAGTGCCAATGTGGTGGCGCTCCATCCTGCTGAAATATGAATTGTTGTGCTTCTTGTTCGAGCTGAGGGAACAGCCAATTCTCTAACATCTCCAGATACTGTAGTCCAGTTACAGTAGCACCTTCGAAGAAAAAGGGACCAAAAACTTTATTGGCTGAAATGGCACAGAAAACGTTCACCTTAGGCGAGTCACGTTCATACTGAGTTGTTTCCCGCGGATTCTCAGTGCCCCATATACAGACATTGTGACGGTTGACTTTCCCATTAGTGTGGAAAGTTGCTTCATCACTAAACACAATCTTTGAAACGAAAGATTCATCTGTTTCCATTTGAGCAAGGATAAAATCACAGAAATCGATTCTTTTAATCTTATCAGCTGCAGACACTGCTTGAACCAATTTCAGACGATAAGGTTTCATAACTAACCTTTTTTGTAGGACTCTCCATACAGTTGATTGTGGAATTTGCAGCTCTCTGCTAGCTCTGCAAGTCGATTTTCCTGGGCTGCGAACAAATGCTTGCTGGATGCGTGCTACATTTGCATCACTCGTTCTCTGTAAACTGTTTATACCAACGTTTAATACACCACCTATCAGTAGGTTTAACACCATATTTCGTTCTAAATGCACGCTGAACAACTGTCGTCGATTCACTTCTGCCGTACTCAATAACACAAAAAGCTTTCAGTTGAGCGGTCGCCATCTTAGCATCAACTGACGCTGACGCCTAGTCAACAGTGCGTCAAGCGAACAAATGTACAACTAAATGAAACTTTATAGCTCCATTAGTTCGCCGACAGATAGTGCTTAGCTCTGCCTTTTGTCGTTGCAGAGTTTTAAATTCCTAAAGCTGTGGTATTCTTTTTGAATCACCCTGTATATTCACTTATGAAATTTGTTATTAACAATCCGAACGAATTCAAAAGTAATAGCAGTGTACATGGCTACAACACTAGGAGAAAGAATGATCTTCACTACTCAAGGTTAAATCTAACTTTGGCTCAGAAGGGAGTAAATTATGCTGCCACAAAAGTCTTTGGTCAATTACCTAATAGCATCATAAGTCTGACAAATTGTCATATAGCATTTAAAAGGAAATTAAAAGAATTTCTTAATGGCAGCTCCTTCTACTCATTAGATGAATTTTTGGATGTAGTAAGTGAGTAAACTACACGACCCCCACAAAAAATTGAAAATATTAAGTGTCATGTGATATTTTGTGCAATGTAATATCTTGTATAGACACCTTATATTAACCTGACACGTTCCACATCATTACGAAGTGTCGTATTCATGATCTATGGAACAAGTACTAATCTAATCTAATCTTTCTTGTGACTGCACAATTCAGTTGTGTACGTGTGGCACTGAATAATTTATTAACTGGGTTTCTGTTTGGATCTATTCTCAAAGCGTCGTTTGTATATTTTCGAGGAAATTCCGAAATGTTTCTTGGGCAGGACGCAGGAGTTCACTAGCTGCACACCAGATCAGGCACAAAAGCGCATAACGTCCTGGTAAGGCGTGAGTTTCTGGGCAGGCTCGTATTGAACATAGTGTTGGTTGTTTTTCGTATATTGCGATCTCAGGGCGCAACAGTTGCTGAGACAGCTGCCAACTGCGATGGACACACCTATGGGATGCACTTTTTAACACAGAACATCGTCTTTGTGCCAATACATGCATTACATTATGCTTTGAGGACTCACACTGGCGTACGATTCTGTTTTTCTTTTGTTAGCGCCAACCATTATTTATTATTATTATTGCCCATTTTTGCCGCTATGACAGTGTTTGTAATAATCATGTAAAATTCAATGTCATTTTTCCCTTTCTTCATATATTATTCTTCTTTTTCTCTTCCCGAAACCTCTCCATTCTCTGACTGTGTTCGTGTTGCCTTTGTTCTGTCCATATTTTCCCTCGTCTCTTCCTTTCTTTTACTTCAGATTTCGTGCTCGTAATTTTGTATCTGAATTTGCCTCTTTCATCTATTATTTCTTTACAGATTTTTGCTTGTTTTAGGTCTTCTTCTATTTCACGAAACCAGTTGGGTATTTTTTGAGTGAGCTGTTGCCTACATCAAAAAACCTCTTTTTGAGTCTGGTTTTGTTCATTCTGTGTATGTGCCCAAAGAATTTTAATCGACGTTTTCTGATTATGTCTGCGAATCTGTCTGTGTGTATTATTTGGTGGTTTCGGAGTTCATATACAGTGGTTCGAATCCCCATCCGACCATCCTGATCTAGGTTTTACGTTATTTCCTAAAATTGTTTATTTTTTTGTCGTTTGTTGTTCGTCTGTCTGTCCGTTCTCAAGAATGACTATACTATGGTATACGATCCTTTTTGTGATGTAAATAATTTAAGGTTCTAAGTCAATGCAGTCAAAAGATACGGCCATATACGGCACATATTTCATTATTAGCAAACTCACTCATCGATGAAATCAGAGCTCGGCCCTGGGGCCTGGCGCTTTGCAGGTATAGCGTAGAAACCGGGAGGTGGTCGTATCGTTTCTCGATCGGACCACCAACTTCTCATTCTTCGTCTGAACCTAGTCTTCACATTTCAGCGATGTGAGGAATCGTGAGAAACAACACGCGGTTCAGATTCCGCGTAAAAATATAGGTTGCCTTTACCCGGTTCGATAACGAGAGCAGGTTAGGGACACGCAACTCACTCTGGTGGCGTTCAATACGAAGACCTGCACCACGCCACTGAGCCACACTAAATTATTGTTATTATTTCTTTCCTTTCTCAGACGTTATGTCTGGTTAAAAATGGAAAGTGACGCGGACCTTGATCAAGCGTGACTTCCTTTTAACTGTACGGTATATGTTACATTGCATTTAGGAACTTTCAGGTAATTGAACATGTATCAATAATTACAGATTTCTGTAGTTGTATATATACGTTTGGATATAGCTGTATTGCGTTGATGTACTGGTGGATATTGTGTGGTATGACTCCTGTAGTTGATAGTATAATTGGTATGATGTCAACTTTATCCTGATGCCACATGTCCTGGACTTCCTCAGCCAGTTGGATGTATTTTTCAATCTTTTCTCCTGTTTTCTTCTGTATATTTGTTGTATTGGGTATGGATATTTCGATTAGTTGTGTTAATTTCTTCTTTTTATTGGTGAGTATGATGTCAGGTTTGTTATGTGGTGGTGTTTTATCTGTTATAATGGTTCTGTTCCAGTATAATTTGTATTCATCATTCTCCAGTACATTTTGTGGTGCATACTTGTATGTGGGAATGTGTTGTTTTATTAGTTTGTTGTTGATGTATAATTTTTGCTGCATTGTCATGTCTTCTGGAGTATTCTGTATTTGCTAGTATTGTACATCCGCTTGTAATGTGGCCTACTGTTTCTATTTGTTGTTTACAAAGTCTGCATTTATCTGTTGTGGTATTGGGATCTTTAATAATATGCTTGCTCTAATATCTGGTGTTTATTGTTTGATCCTGTATTGCAATCATGAATCCTTCCATCTCACTGTATATATTGCCTTTTCTTAGCCATATGTTGGATGCGTCTTGATCAATGTGTGGTTGTGTTAGATGATACGTGTGCTTGCCATGTAGTGTTTTCTTTTCCAATTTACTTTCTTTGTATCTGTTGATGTTATGTGATCTAAAGGGTTGTAGAAGTGGTTATGAAATTGCAGTGGTGTAGCCAATGTATGTATATGAGTGATTGCTTTGTGTATTTTGCTAGTTTCTGCTCGTTCTATAAAGAATTTTCTTAAATTGTCTACCTGTCCATAATGTGGGTTTTTTATGTTGATAAATGCCCTTCCTCCTTCCTTTCTGCTTAATGTGAATTCTTCTGTTGCTGAATGTATGTGATGTATTCTATATTTGTGGCATTGTGGTCATGTAAGTGTATTGAGTGCTTCTAGGTCTGTGTTACTCCATTTCACTACTGCAAATGAGTAGGTCAATATTGGTGTAGCATAAGTATTTATAGCTTTTGTCTTGTTTCTTGCTGTCAATTCTGTTTCCAGTATTTTTGTTAGTCTTCGTCTATATTTTTCTTTCAGTTCTTCTTTAATATTTGTACTATCTATTCCTATTTTTTGTCTGTATCCTAGATATTTATAGGCATCTGTTTTTTCCATCGCTTCTATGCAGTCGCTGTGGTTATCCAATATGTAGTCTTCTTTTTCAGTGTGTTTTCCCTTGACTATGCTATTTTTCTTACATTTGTCTGTTCTATTATTATTATTATTATTATTATCTATAAAAATAAGGAATTTGTACAGAACCCTTAGAGCGCGGCCTTCCTCCCACTTGTACTGTCGGTTTTGGTAAATTTTGCCCAGGTGTATTACATATGTCAGTACTCTTCAAATAATGTGCTGCATGACGAAAGGTCACAACGCCCTTACCTACTCAATTATATGACCCGAAATTTGTTTTAAAAACATAGGATGAGAGTGTATTTGAGATCTGGTATTTGAATTAACACTCTACCATATTTTTGAATAGACCATAAACACATACATCAGCACAGAATCACAGACGGAAAGCAACACTTCCAGCAAAAATTTCCGCATACTACCGTGTTGACAGTATGTGCAACTGATAGTTATGTGATTTCATTTCAAAGATTATAGAAACAAGTCAAATGCAAGTTTTGGTTGTCAATGCAAATAAAATGTGCTCTGAGCACTATGGGACTTAACAGCTGAGGTCATCAGTCCCCTAGAACTTAGAACTACTTAAACCTAACCAACCTAAGGACATCACACACATCCATGCCCGAGGCAGGATTCGAACCTATGACCGTAGCAGCAGCGCGGTTCCGGACTGAAGCGCCTAGAACCGCTCGGCCACAGCGGCCGGCTGGGTGGGATTCACACATCAGGCAACCATTTTTAACAAGCACAAACAGACCATCTTGACCTGCGGTAAGCCCGGCTGAGCAGTGCAGTGTTGCACCGTGCTTCCATATCCACATTAAACGTGACGACCGGTCGCTACATACTGGTGGAGTTCGATTGGGTTGTTTCGGGGAGGAGACCAAACAGCAAGGTCACCGGTCTCATCGGATAAGGGAGGATGGGGAAGGAAGTCGGCCGTGCCCTTTCAAAGGAACCGTCCCAGCATATGCCTGAAGCGATTTTGGAAAATCACGGAATGCGAGTCCAGCGTGCTGACCACTGCGCTACCTCGCTCCGTCTGCTGGTGGAGAGTCGGTAATTGTTGGGGACGTAACAGAGGCTAAAGTCTCGCCAGATAGCGATTCTGGTACCAGTAAGCTTCCTTATACGAGAGTTATTTTTATTAATGAACGAATCGTCATGTAAGGTCACAGGGCACTTATTTCTTACGGTGTTTGAATCTGAGATGTTGAAAATATTGGTCCTAGACTGGGATTCCAACTCACATCCCTCGTTTCGCCAGGCTTCACCTCTTCGAGGTGATAAAGTTCCAACGTTTCAATGTTTCCCCTAGATTTCAAAGTCCTCAAAGTCTCTCCGAAAGGCGCATGTCTGGGTTCGACACCTGGTCTGGCAAAAAAGTTTCCATCACGACGTTTCAAGCTACAGTACGCGCACACCAGCCTGCAGGTGACAATTATAGCTTTAAACGTCTTTCCGTGCCTTTCAACATTATCGATTGGTGCCGGTTTCGACTCGCAATCAGACTCAGAACGATTCGTCATATTAATTTCACACACAAACATGCCTCGCTTAGATTGGTGAAAAAGTACTTCATAGTCAATGCCTCTTAGTGTGTAGTGGAAACGAAGATATTTGCAAGGCTCGACTTCCAATCCCCCCCCAATGAGCCATATATCTTGCCGTTGGTGGGGAAGCTTGCGTGCCTCAACGATACCGTAGGTGCAACCACAACGGAGGGGTATCTGTTGAGAGGCCAGACAAACGTGTGGTTCCTGAAGAGGGGCAGCAGCCTTATCAGTAGTTGCAGGGGCAACAGTCTGGATGATTGACTGATCTGGCCTTGTAACACTAACCAAAACGGCCTTGCTGTTCTGGTACTGCGAACGGCTGAAAGCAAGGGGAAACTACAGCCGAAATTTTTCCCGAGGGCATGCAGCTTTACTGTATGATTCAATGATGATGGCGACCTCTTGGGTAAAATATTCCGGAGGTAAAATAGTCCCCCATTCGGATCTCCGGGCAGGGACTACCCAAGAGGATGACGTTGTCAGGAGAAAGAAAACTGGCGATCTATGGATCGGAGCGTGGAATGTCAGATCCCTTAATCGAGGAGGTAGGTTACAAAATTTAAAAACGCTAATTCCCACTATATCTAAATTTAATCTACCAATTTCCGAATTTCGGTGGCAGGTGGAACAAGGCTTTTGGTCAGGTGAATACAGGGTTACAAATACAAAATCAAATAGGGGTAATGCAGGAGTAGGTTTAATAATGTATAAAAAAATAGGAATGCGGGTAAGCTACTACAAACAACACAGTGAACGCATTATTGTGTCCAAGATAGACACGAAGCCCACGCCTACTACATTAGTGCAAGTTTATATGCCTTCTAGCTCCGCAGATGACGAAGAGATTGATGAAATGTATGATGAGATAAAAGAAATTATTCAGATAGTAAAGGGAGACGAAAATTTAATAGTCGTGGATGACTGGAATTCGAGAGTAGCAGAAGTGAGAGAAGGAAACGTAGTAGGTGAATATGGATTGGGGCTAAGAAATGTAAGAGGAAGGTGCCTGGTAGAATTTTGCATAGAGCATAACTTAATTATAGCTAACACTTGGTTCAAGAATCATGAAAGAAGGTTGTATACATGGAAGAACCCTGGAGATACTAAAAGGTTTCAGATAGATTATATAATGGTAAGACAGAGATTTAGGAACAAGGTTTTAAATTGTAAGACATTTCCAGGGGCAGATGTGGACTCTGACCACAATCTAGTGGTAATGAGCTGTAGATTAAAACTGAAGAAACTGCAAAAAGGTGGGAATTTAAGGAGATGGGACCAGGATAAACTGAAAGAACCAGAGGTTTTACAGAATTTCAGGGAGGGCATAAGGGAACAATTGACAGGAATGGGGGAAAGAACTACAGTAGAAGAAGAATGGGTAGCTTTGAGAGATGAAATAGTGAAGGCAGCAGAGGATCATGTAGATAAAAAGACGAGGGCTAGTAGAAAGCCTTGGGTAACAGAAGAGATAATGAATTTAATTCATGAAAGGAGAAAATATAAAAACGCAGTAAACGAAGCAGGCAAAAAAAGTACAAACGTCTCAAAAATGAGATTGACCGGAAGTGCAAAGTGGCTAAGCAGGCATGGCTAGAGGACAAATGTAAGGATGTAGAGGCTTATCTCACAAGTGTAAGATAGAATCTGCATACAGGAAAATTAAAGAGACCTTTGGAGAAAAGAGAACCACTTGTATGAATATCAAGAGCTCAGATGGAAACCCAGTTCTAAGCAAAGAAGGGAAAGCAGAAAGTTGGAAGGAGTATATAGAGGGTCTATAAAAGAGCGATGTACTTGAGGACAATATTATGGAAGAGGATGTAGATGAAGGTGAAAAGGGAGATATGATACTGCGTGAAGAGTTTGACAGATCACTGAAAGACCTGAGTAGAAACAAGGTCCCGGGAGAAGACAACATTCCATTAGAACTACTGACAGCCTTGGCAGAGCCAGTCCTGACCAAAATCTACCATCTGGTGAGCAAGATATATGACACAGGCAAAATTCTCTCATACCTCAAGAAGAATATAATAATTACAATCCCAAAGAAAGCAGGTATTGACAGATGTGAAAATTACCGAACTATCAGTTTAACAAGTCACAGCTGCAAAATACTAACGCAAATTCTTTACAGACGAATGGAAAAACTGGTAGAAGCCGACCTCGGGGAAGATCAGTTTGGATTCTGTAGAAATGTTGGAACACGTGAGGCAATACTGACCTTACGACTTATCTTAGAAGAAAGATTAAGGAAAGGCAAACCTACGTTTCTAGACTTCGAGAAAGCTTTTGACAATGTTGACTGCAATACTCTCTTTCAAATTCTGAAGGTGGCAGGAGTAAAATACAGGGAGCGAAAGGCTATTTACAATTTGTACAGAAACCAGATGGCAGTTATAAAAGTTGAGGGACATGAAAGGGAAGCAGTGGTAGGGAAGGGAGTGAGACAGGGTTGTAGCCTCTCCCCGATGTTATTCAATCTGTATATTGAGCAAGCAGTAAAGGAAAGAAAAGAAAAGTTCGGAGTAGGTATTAAAATCCATGGAGAAGAAATAAAAACTTTGACAGAATTACAATGTCATCGGCGAACCTCAGAGACAGCAAATGACTTGGAAGAGCAGTTGGATGAAATGGACAGTGTTTTGAAAGGAGGGTATAGGATGAACATCAATAAAAACAAAACGAGGATAATGGAATGTAGTCGGGTGATGCTGAGGGAATTAGATTAGGAAATGAGACACTTAAAGTGGTAAAGGAGTTTTGCTATTTGGGGAGCAAAATAACTGATGATGGTCGAAGTAGAGAGGATATAAAATGTAGACTGGCAATGATAAGGAAAGTGTTTCTGAAGAAGAGAAATTTGTTAACATCGAGTATAGATTTAAATGTCAGGAAGTCGTTTCTGAAAGTATTTGTATGGAGTGCAGCCTTGTATGGAAGTGAAACGTGGACGATAAATAGTTTGGACAAGAAGAGAATAGAAGCTTTAGAAATGTGGTGCTACAGAAGAATGCTGAAGATTAGATGGTTAGATCACGTAACTAATGAGGAGGTATTGAGTAGAATTGGGGAGAAGAGAAGTTTGTGACACAACTTGACCAGAAGAAGGGATCCGTTGGTAGGACATGTTTTGAGGCGTCAAGGGATCACCAATTTAGTATTGGAGGGCAGCGTGGAGAGTAAAAATCGTAGAGGGAGACGAAGAGATGAATACACTAAGCAGATTCAGAAGGATGTAGGCTGCAGTAGGTACTGGGAGATGAAGAAGCTTGCGCAGGATAGAGTAGCATGGAAAGCTGCATCAAACCAGTCTCAGGACAGAAGACCACAACAACAACAACGACTTCTAGTCAGCACACAACTTTACGTCATGTTATTTCCAGTTCAGACACCTGTATATCTCACAACTGGTGAAACAAACTGATTTTTAACGTGTGTTCATGACTGTATAACAACTAAAATGGGTACTGGTTTCGAATTCCGGCAAGGCAAAAGTTTTTCACCTCGATATTTCAGTTTTAGCCATCTTGCTACTGTTGAAAAGATTTCTGATCTAATATTTGATTGTGCTCGATTAATAATTCAGTATCAACTGGGTTCGAATCCCAATCCACCACAAAACTTTATGCCATGTCATTTCAAATTCAAACCTGCATACACTTGTTACTTTTGACCTGAACCATGTTTAAAATTTTTCGTTGTTACTTAACAGGAAGAATAATTGCTGGATTGGAGACTTCAGTCCCATTCCAGTAAAAAAAATGTTCGTAATATAATTTCAAGTTGAATTTTGCTTTTTGAAATGTTATTTACTATAATAAATTTGAGTTTACAATCGTAATGGCTGTGTTATCTCTAATAACGTGTTTTCTGATACTTGCGTTACAGTAATATTAATTTGTATGTGGATTGATACACATACAGAGCAGTTATTTTTAGAGGCATCTTGTAATAACCATTTTGTTTACTCAAACAATTGTATCTAAAAGACTACAGAGGATATGCAAGACAGTTCCGTCATGGGAATTGCATATAAAGCAGGAGAAACGCGATTCATGTCGTTCGAGTACTTTTGAGCATGACAGTACCCCTCTCCTTAAAAGGCACTTGAATGAGTTTAAAGAGCTTAATATCTGACTGTATCAAGACATAAATATCAGAAACATTATATATGTTTTTAAACAATTTTGGACCTCTTCTGGCATAATGTCTACCGCGTTTCAAACATGGATAATTTTCGTGCATGCAAATTCGCAGAGTCGCTGCGCGTTAGAATAACTTATTATACAAACTGATAGGTTAGGTCACGGCATTTATTTTGCCGTTAATCTGAAAATTCTGTTGTGGGTACTTCCCTCGCAGAAAAATGAAGCACGTTCTTTTACGAACAACGTTCACCCACACGGTTTCCCATCGTCAGGGAACTATGAAATAAGATGTCCAAGGCAGAGTTACTTGTTATATGGCACAAATTTGCAAGACGTATGTTGCTATACATTCACATATTTTTCTCACTGCAAGATTTAGTATCAGTTTCTTAGTTCAGGTAAGTTTTGACTTCCAGTTCTCTTACTGAATTTCTACTGCCCAAAGGGAAAAACTAATCTCATTACATAATTACTTGTTTACAATATATAGATATATATTGTAAACAAAGGGAAAAACTAATCTCATTACATACTGCCCTTTGGGCAGTAGAAATTCAGTAAGAGAACTGGGATATTTTGAATCGTTTATGAGGAATTTGGATTCCTTATTATGCTATCTAGCAGACTACAGAAAGCCGTTAACGGTCTGCGGTGACTTCAACGTGGACTTACTAAAGGGTTCTGATAAGACATATGATGTGGAAACCTGATTTTGGTCTTACAGTGTGATCTCAGTGACTAACTTTCCAACATGGGTGGATAAAGACAGTAGCACCCCAACTAATGATATTTTCTTTGATGAAGCTGAAAGCAAGAAAATAACTGTACACTCACCTACAATGCTGTCTCTGATCATGGTGCACAGTCAGTTGGAACAAATGCGACAGTGCCTCAGAATAATTAATGATTAAAGAACAAATGTTTTTAAGACTGCTTTACGAGAAAATACATGGGATGAAATTTATAATTAACTAAGGGCTAACACAAAATTTAATTTATGCTATGATAAATGCATATAATTGTTTGTCAATATGAATCCCTCTGTCTTCTTAAACTATTTTCAATGTTTCCTTTGATGAAGCTCAAAGCAAGGTAATAGCTGCATAACTAGTAATAAATTATCCCTCAGTTCATGATGCACAGTTACTCAGGATAAATAAGACACTGCCTTACTGTATAAGACGTCTAAGTCGATACCAATTAGCGTAATTAATGACTCTATGACGAACATTTTTAAGAATGGTTGGCAAGAAATGACATGGGGTGAAATTTATGATGAGCCAAATGTTGACTTAAAATTTAATTTATAGAATTATAAATTCATATCAGAATTTGAAGATAGCTTTCCACATAAGCAAATCAAAAAGGACATTAAACAACCGTATAAAAAACATGGATCACTAGAGGAATTTAAGCATTTTGTGAAAGGAAAACGGAAATTTATCTGTTGGGAAGAACAAGTAGAGATCCTGCAGTAATTGAACGTTACAAAAACTTCTCAAAATAATCACGTAGGGAGTCTCCCAATGCTCAATCTTAGGTCTGCTATGGTTCCACATATATATGGTAACGATTTTTTGTCTAATATACACCAAGTGGTATTGGTTATTTTTGTGGATGACAAAAGATATGTATGCTTGGAAAGGTTACAATACTAAACAAATGAGATGGTAAACAAGATTCTTAAAAGCATCATTGACTAGTTTTCTGCCGATAGACTCCCCTCTATTACAAAAAGACACATACTCAGTTCTGAAGATCTAGGGATACTACAACAATGATGAGAGTAAGGCACATAGTGGGGAAATAATAAGTAGGGTGGAAACTTCAATACTCTTAGGTGTCCATACTGATGATAATTTAAACTGCAAAAGCACATTTCGTTGCTCCTGAAAAAACTTAGTCTATGTAAACGCACTTAGAATCATCGTAAATCTTAGGGAGAAACAAAACAGTAAGTTGACATTTACACGTATTTTGATTCAATAACCTCTATGGAATAATGCTCTGGTATAACTCATCATTAAGGAAGAAAGTCTTAATTTCTCAAAAATGTCCTGCAAGAATAATTTATAGTGCTCACCCATGTAAAGTGTAAAATATGGTGGGTAGAAATAACAAACTTACATTTAATAATAATGATGATAATAATAATACAAACTGATAAATGTTGAGCATGTAACCATATTTACAGATTAATCAGTGTTGTGAATGAAAAATGACTAGTTCCACATGGGTACGGTTTGTCATGCAAATGATCCATGGAACTTGAAACTAACCAACTACCTTACTGAAGTGTTTCAAGAATCTTGTTGACATCTGTTTAAGGAGTTGGGCGTTCTGACTACTTCTTCACAGTATATTTATTACCTCATGAGGTTGGTTAGAAATAATCCAGTGCAGTTCATAAGGAACAAATTACAATACCAGAAGAAAAACGGCATTCATTATTTCACATTAAAGTTGCATTAGCACAAAAAAGGGTGCAAAACATTGCAACTAAAATTTTTGGTAACTTACCCAGTGATTTCAAATTTTACTTAGTTATCTGTCTGAGATTTTATTTCAAACTGAAAAAGTTTCTAGAACGAAAGTTTCTCCTTGACAACTCCTCTTATTCCTAGGAAGAATTTCTGTTACTGTAAAGTGTAAAATATGGTGGGTAGAAATAACAAACTTACATTTAATAATAATGATGATAATAATAATACAAACTGATAAATGTTGAGCATGTAACCATATTTACAGATTAATCAGTGTTGTGAATGAAAAATGACTAGTTCCACATGGGTACGGTTTGTCATGCAAATGATCCATGGAACTTGAAACTAACCAACTAACTTACTGAAGTGTTTCAAGAAACGAACAAACAGCTTAGGGAAGAAACTGTTTTAAAAACGAACAAGGGCAGAGGTAACGTGTTAGAGCAAGCAAAATAGAAATTAAGACAATGGGGCACAAAGACAGCAAGAGAAGGGAAGAATTCGTGTTTTTAGAACGGGAATATGATATTCATTATTCCACATAAAAGTTGTGTTAGCACAGAAAAGGATGCACAACACTGCAATTAAAATTTTTGGTAATTTGCCCAGTGATTTCAAATTTTTCTTAGTTGTCTAAGATTTTATTACAAAAGTTTCTAGAACGATTGTTTCTCTCCTCAATTATTGAGGCCAATTGAGTCAATGACGATGAGCTGGCAAATATTGTTCACGAAAGTGTCCATTAACAACAGGAAATTATTCCTGCCGCGTAACATGATTTGGTGGTAAATTATGTCTTGCAGCAATACATCGTTGTTTGAAAGTGGAACGTGGACAATAGAAATTCTTCAGATGGTGAGGATGGAAGCATGAAGGAGAATGGTAAAACATGATGGAACCACAAATGCAGATGATGATGTATTAGAGTAACTAAGAAGAAATTCGAATGGCTGCCATAGGATGACCAGAATTAGAGAGCGGAGGTGTAAAGAGTATATACGAAAATGGATTCTTTACAGCAGTAATTCAAGATGGTGTGCGAAATAATCGCCCACATTAGAAAAGGAAGATATGTAAAAGATAACGAAATCAGTTGCTGGACAGTTATCAGTTGAGTGAAACAGAGAAGACAATGTATTCTCAGGAGCACCTCACACTACAAATTTCGCTTTCAGTAATTTTCTATACTGTTTACTAACGTCATTTTCATAGAAATAAACGCAAGAGATCAAGTATAAGTTGAGTGTAAAATTAGATTGAAGAGAAAAAACTCACGTGTAAGTATTTTTTGTGTTAAACGAATAATGACCTTGACCAGCTGGTGGGCAAATTTCTTATCCTGAACATTGTCAGCTAACAAATTTTCGCCCATAACCCGCACAATGCAATAGTTATGCATCATACTTACATAGACATAGAACCTATATAAGAAAGAATGTTAGATGTCAATCTGTAAACGTTTATAGCTTCTATGAAATTTGGAAGGTATCAGCGTATGAAAAAACTGATGAACAATCAAAGATCATTTTCAAACGAAAAAAGTGAAATAGCAGAAGACCTTGTGAAATATGGTTTAGAGACATACCAGACCTAGCGAGGTGGCGCAGAGGTTAGCACAATGGATTCGCTTTTGGGAGGACGACGGTTCAAATCCTCATTTAGGTTTTCCGTGATTTCCCTAAATCGCTTCAGGCAAATGCCGGGATGGTTCCTTTGAAAGGGCACGGCCGGCTTCCTTCCCCGTCCTTCCCTAAGCCGACGAGACCGATCACCTCGCTGTCTGGTCCGCTCCCCCAAATCAACCAACCAAGAGACATATCGGAAGATTCATATTGGAATACAGTTTTGTTATGGATTTGTAGACATATTAGATTTATTCTCTCTCTTTTTTATCTTCCTGGATGCATATTTATTTCTTCCTCGACGCTTCGACGATAGTTAACATACGAACGGCGGCTTCCGTCAACGAATTAGACTATCACATGTGGCGATAAAATTGGGAAGTTGTAAGACTGCAAGCAAATGTCTTGATGGGATTGTTAAAAAAGAAAAGTGCACGGCAGAACCTGCTTTGTACTTCGTACCTTATATTTTAGACCGATAACCTCTGTCTAGGGAATAAATAAATTACTATAGTTATTAAGTCTGTCTAGTCTTGCTGTTCGTTGAGTGCAATAATGATTTCTTCAGATTTACTTACCTCATTAGTACCCTCAAAATGCTTATGTCAGTTTTATTTAGTATCCTCCATACTAAAACATATAGCGTGACATAATGTATTTTAAAATACTACGAGTACAATACTCAGGTGCTACAAATCGGTTCAGGTATTTGCTTATTTTCATCCAACAACGTGATCTAATCACATACTATCACGTCAGTTGACCGGCATAAAGTTTGCCTCCTCTCGCTGTCAGAGGAAACGATATGGCCTACAAATTATTGCGAGATTACGTAGTTAAAGTCTTCAGCTTTAAAATCATCTAAAAATATTGTGTTCATCATTTATAGTTTACTAGTTACTGTCGATCATGGACAATATAACGTTTATAACTCAAACTTTTTCGAGCATGCATGCCTTGAAGTGAGACTCTGGAATGTACGGAAGAAGAACAGCCAAAGAAAAGGCGTGAACTGCTTAAACACGACACTACTCATTTTGTAGAATTTATCACCAGTTGGAAAAGGGATACTAGTAGCCTAAGGGCCTCGAACACGTGTAGCCACTCGCTAAGCAAGCCTTCTGCGTGTTTGTGTGCTTTCTTAACTGCGCCCTCAGAGCTTCGGCGCAAAATAAATTCGGAGCTGCATTTTGTGGAGGGCCGCTGCTTTCCCAGAAGTGACCTCCCGCGGCGAGACTAGGGGTAGCGACTGCTCGGCCTTTGTTTGTTTGACGTCATATAAGGCGTCACTCAGCGGTAGGGTGGGGGGTGGGCGACGCCAGTTGTCTGCAGTAACCACATTAGCAATCTGCAAACAAACATGACACTTTGTGGAGACACAAGGACGACGTCGGGACAAACATTCCCTGGCCGCGGTTGTGTGTTTCGGACAACATCAACAAGAGGTTCAGTGACCGAAGTAAAGGAACGACAGTATGTTAACTGCTTCCTGGAGTGAAAAATTTACAGTTCTCTGTTAATACACCGAAAACGGACTCATGTGGCCTCTTGTAAAATTGCTGAAGGGAATGAAAACTGATATGTCAATAAAGTTTGTCTCTGTTTTGAGGACGTTGGTGTAAGAGAAATAGTTACCCCTGTTCATAGATTTGAATCCACTTCTGTCATGTACGAACACAGGGATTTCTAATGTGGTGAAGCCCTCTATTCGTAATTAAGTAGTTACACCAACGGAATAGAGTCTCAGTTGGACAATGATAGGAATCTTTATTAAAGTTATTTTGGGATGATATTAGTTTATTATTTCAGCACTGTCAGAGATATTTTGAATCTTCAAATAAATTTTTACTTTGTTATTTACATTTTTAGTGGTGAACATGTCATCTGTTTGCATTACGACTCCCTGTTATCGAATAACCCACTTGCGTTATTCATTTGGGTGAAATGCACATGTGAACATTCTTCGTTTTGTTTTATACACGCAGAGTCGTGTAGGTTGCACATATCTCAGAAATTTTGTGATGACTAACAGACGAGTTCATTTGGATAAGATTTAGTTTTATATGTTGTCACATCGGATCGATATAGGATTTTAACACAATGGCATGGTCGATGTAGTTTTAATAGTAGGACTGACAGTATAAAAGTGGTGACCAAAACTCGTTTTGTTTAAAATCTTTCTGTTTGAATATGTTAGTCAAACATGAAACAGTATAACATAACAAAGAAATGAAATTATTACGCAAGTCGTACACTGGTCTTGCTCAAAGGGCCTAAACACCTATGAAAACAGAACCCAAAATTTATTTTATTATTATTAGGTGGCGTTAATGTTAGTTGCCTACAGGCATACAGCACACGTACGGATCGATAATATAATTTAATGTGTATTAGCTTACGAGAAAATAGCGATTATGTAAACGTAAACACCCCGCGTAATGTAAAAAAAAGAGATGTCATCTGGTTGTCAAACGAACGCAGCACGTGGTGCAGTTCTAAAGCTACAAGACAGCTAATGGAAAGTTAGCGCGCATCTCTTATAATGGCGGACACCAAGCGTACTCAGTTAAAAGTGGAAGTGTGTCATGTGTGTCGTCAGTCTCTCTTTCATTACTCATTATTTTCGCGCTAGTATTTTATTCAGTGTTAATGTGTAATCAGCGACGCGGACACTCTTTTATATATTTTGTGGAGTTGTTTAAACATTCCGATACAAAAGTGGCTATGTAACGCAGAAACTATTATACAGTCCATTTTCTTCCGTTTTCAGGTTATATCATATACACAGTCACTCAACTAGTCAACTAATTTTTTTCGCCTCAGTTATGGATGCATTTTTGGTTCAATTACGTCTTCTGCCACTCATGTACTGCACCCTCCCGAGACAATTTAACAAAATTTTATTTCTCAACAACTAATTTTGAACTCAAACGACTAATAAACCAGCTTACTGGTAACAATTGTTCAGTATACATACGCTTTGTTAAGCAGACAGATCCTTTTATACTTCACACACGTCTTCCTTGCAACTTGGTGGATCGAATATTAACACTCAACTGCAGCCCAAGTCTATACTGCCAGAAAATGAAAGAATCGTACTTTAGCATAGCTAAATGAATCACAGTGCATTGAATGACCATTGTCTGTCACCAACAAAACAAACTCTTATACAACGCTTTCATCACACAACTTACGTAACACGAGAAAAATACAAAATTAAATGGATAGCTTCGAGGCGAGTGACGCGAATTATCAAATAAATCATTTACTCAGTCTCAGCTGCGAGAAAAATCGTTAAATTAAAACACAATAGTGACGGTCTTACAATTTAAAACCTGGTTCCTAAATCTCTGTCTTACCATTATATAATGTATCTGATACCTTTTAGTATCTCCAGGGTTCTTCCATGTATACAACCTTCTTTCATGATTCTTAAACCAAGTGTTAGCTATGATTAAGTTGTGCTCTGTGCAAAATTCTACCGGGCGGCTTCCTCTTTCATTTTTTAGCCCCAATCCATACTCACCTACTACGTTTCCTTCTCTCCCTTTTCCTACACTCGAATTTCAGTCACCCATGACTATTAAATTTTCGTCTCCCTTCACTATCTGAATAATTTCTTTTATTTCATCATACATTTCTTTAATTTCTTCGTCATCTACAGAACTAGTTGGCATATAAACTTGTACTACTGTAGTAGGTGTGGGCTTCATATCTATCTTGGCCACAATAATGCGTTCACTATGCTGTTTGTAGTAGCTTACCCGCATTCCTATTTTCCTATTCATTATTAAACCTACACCTGCATTACCCCTATTTGATTTTGTGTTTATAACCCTGTAGTCACCTGACCAAAAGTCTTGTTCCTCCTGCCACCGAACTTCACTAATTCCCACTATATCTAACTTTAACCTATCCATTTCCTCTTTTTAAATTTTCTAACCTACCTGCCCGATTAAGGGATCTGACATTCCACGCTCCGATCCGTAGAACGCTAGTTTTCTTTCTCCTGATAACGACATCATCTTGAGTAGTCCCCGACCAGAGATCCGAATGGGGGACTATTTTACCTCCGGAATATTTTACCCAAGAGGACGCCATCATCATTTAATCATACAGTAAAGCTGCATGCCCTCGGGAAAAATTACGGCCGTAGTTTCCCCTTGCTTTCAGCCGTTCGCAGTACCAGCGCAGCAAGGCCGTTTTGGTTATTGTTACAAGGCCAGATCAGTCAATCATGTAGACTGTTGCCCTTGCAGCTACTGAAAAGCCTGCTGCCCCTCTTCAGGAACCACACGTTTGTCTGGCCTCTCAACAGATACCCCTCCGTTGTGGTTGTACCTACGGTACGGCTATCTGTATCGCTGAGGCACGCAAGGCTCGCCACCAACGGCAAGGTCCATGGTTCATGGGGTGGGGGTGGGGGGGGGATGAAGTAGTGAAGGCAGCAGAGGATCAAGTAGGTAAAAAGACGAGGGCTAGTAGAAATCCTTGGGTAACAGAAGAAATTCGGAATTTGATTGATGAAAGGAGAAAATATAAAAATGCAGTAAATGAAGCAGGCAAAAAAGAATACAAACGTCTCAAAAATGAGATTGATAGGAAGTTCAAAATGGTTAAGTAGGGATGGCTAGAGGACAAATGTAAGGATGTAGAGGCTTATCTCACTAGTGGTAAGATAGATACTGCCTACAGGAAAATTAAAGAGACCTTTGGAGATAAGAGAACCACTTGTATGAACATCAAGAGCTCAGATGGAAACCCAGTTCTAAGCATAGAAGGGAAAGCAGAAAGGTGGAAGGAGTATATAGAGGGTCTATACAAGGGCGATGCACTTGAGGAGAATATTATGGAAATGGAAGAGGATGTAGATGAATATGAAAGGGGAGATACGATACTGTGTGAAGAGTTTGACAGAGCACTGAAAGACCTGAGTCGAAACAAGGCCCCGGGAGAAGACAACATTCCATTGGAACTACTGACGGCCTTGGGAGAGCCAGTCCTGACAAAACTCTACCATCTGGTGAGCAAGATGTATGATACAGGCGAAATACCCTCAGACTTCAAGAAGAATATAATAATTCCAATCCCAAAGAAAGCAGGTGTTGACAGATGTGAAAATTACCGAACTATTAGTTTAATAAGCCACAGCTGCAGAATACTAACACGAATTCTTTACAGGAGAATGGAAAAACTAGTAGAAGCTGGCCTCGGGGAAGATCTGTTTGGATTCCGTAGAAATACTGGAACACGTGAGGCAATGCTGGCCTTACGACTTATCTTAGAAGAAAGATTAAGGAAAGGCAAACCTACGTTTCTAGCATTTGTAGACTTAGAGAAGGCTTTTGACAATGTTGACTGGAATACTCTCTTCCAAATTCTAAAGGTGGCAGGGGTAAAATACAGGGAGCGAAAGGCTATTTACAATTTGTACAGAAACCAGATGGGAGTTATAAGAGTCGAGGAACATGAAAGGGAAGCAGTGGTTGGGAAGGGAGTAAGACAGGGTTGTAGCCTCTCCCCGATGTTATTCAAACTGTATATTGAGCAAGCAGTAAAGGAAACAAAAGAAAAATTCGGAGTAGGTACTAAAATCCGTGGAGAAGAAATAAAAACTTTGAGGTTCGCCGATGACATTGTAATTCTGTCAGAGACAGCAAAGACTTGGAAGAGCAGTTGAATGGAATGGACGGTGTTTTGAAAGGAGGATATAAGATGAACATCAACAAAAGCAAAACGAGGATAATGGAACGTAGTCGAATTAAGTCGGGTGATGCTGAGGGAATTTGATTAGGAAATGAGACACTTAAAGTAGTAAAGGAGTATTGCTATTTGGGGAGCAAAATAACTGATGATGGTCGGAGTAGAGAGGATATAAAATGTAGACTGGCAATGGCAAGGAAAGAATTTCTGAAGAAGAGAAATATGTTAACATCGAGTATAGATTTAAGTGTCAGGAAGTCAAATCTGAAATTATTGTATGGAGTGTAGCCATGTATGGAAGTGAAACATGGACGATAAATAGTTTGGACAAGAAGAGAATAGAAGCTTTAGAAATGTGGTGCTACAGAAGAATGCTGAAGATTAGATGGGTAGATCACATAACTAATAAGGAAGTATTGAATAGGATTGGGGAGAAGAGAAGTTTGTGACACAACTTGACCAGAAGAAGGGATCGGTTGGTAGGACATGTTCTGAAGCATCAAGGGATCATCAATTTAGTATTGGAGGGCAGCGTGGAGGGTAAAAATCGTAGAGGGAGACGAAGAGATGAATACACTAAGCAGATTCAGAAGGATGTAGGTTGCAGTAGGTACTGGGAGATGAAGAAGCTTGCACAGGATAGATTAGCATGGAGAGCTGCATCAAACCAGTCTCAGGACTGAAGACCACAACAACAACAGCAACGGTCTACATTCCTGTGTTTAAACTGTCTCTTTTGTTGTACTGTTAGCACTCCACGTCATGTAGTTAATATTTAATGTAAGCCTTCAGTGCGCTCTTCAATAATTAATGATAACTCGGTGTAGGGCTTCTACGTATCTGTTCTTTGTTTTTCATACTGTGGGTGCAACAGTTTTGTTTAGACAACGGAAAGAACAACGACTTACTTTCTCAGGTGGACTTGTTCCTCGCTGATATCTCAAGTGAAAGCCTTCCTCGCTGAGTAGCTGTCTGTTTATAATGATCTTTGACAGACGATGCGCAAAATTCGCCACCATTAAGTGCAATAGGCGAAAAATACTAGTTGTTATATCAGTTTATATGACGTGTACAGACCTTCTCCATAAAATTTTGCTGTTCTGAAAAATGAAATAGTCTGTCCGATTCAGTGCTCGGGATGTTAGCCCTAATTTTTGTGTATAAAATAGATTCACATATTGACGTCTCTGGTACGTACACAGATACTGAAATTTTAGAATGGCTTTCTTTTCTAGAACAAATGTACAAACTTGTGAAACGCCCTCGCAAAAATTTCACGAGTGCACATCCCGTCTTTCTCGAAGCCAATTACAATGATCTTTTATTCGCTGGACGACGGTTGGATTTTCAACTCTGCACTGATTTCTATAAAGAACACTTGGCTTTGTTCTGTGCTTTTACAAACTCCGCTAAAGAAAGCATGAAACACCATTGCAGCTGCTGTATCCTTTTGAAACAAATCTCTTCCACTCTTTCGTTGTCTCCAAAATTTCAATTGTTTCTTGTTTCCGGATTCATCACAGATATTAGATATAACAAATTAATTTACTTTGGGTGTGTCTGATTA
Source organism: Schistocerca piceifrons (assembly GCF_021461385.2). NCBI lineage: Eukaryota > Metazoa > Arthropoda > Insecta > Orthoptera > Acrididae > Schistocerca > Schistocerca piceifrons. Next base: position 21,558,957 of record NC_060140.1, on the reverse strand, counting down.
ACGTCTCTGCAAGTTACTTTTACACATCACAGAAATTAAAAAGTGTAATTCACATAAACAGTAATACATTGGAGACCTACACGAATTCCGTTAAAAATATCTATTACATACATAATTGTAACATGACAGTTTTGTTATCCGCACTAATAGTACTTTACGTGTACGTGTACTGCTACAAAAACTGCCAGAAAAATGGTACCGTAGGAATGAATTTTGAGAAAAGGATTAACTTTGTGGTGCATTATGTTAGTGCAGTTCATATTAAGGCTTTCACGCCGGCGCCGTGATTGTTGCGTTGTGCGCTGTGGACGAGCACCAGTGCCCGCTGCTCGCCGCATTTTCTGCGCGCCCCGCGGCTCTGCTCTGTCCTGCTTTCACACTCGTAGTGCTGTAGCAATTATTGGACTTTAAATATCTTCCCTAATAAATACATAATATATACAAATCACACATAAGTGTTCCATATTCATCGTCAGATTCGGACGATGATTCCCTTTCATCTTCAGAGTCACTACCCAGTATGAGAGAAAGAGTTTCATCCACAGTATATCGCCTACCAGCCATATCACTTCTAGTAGAAACTGAGGTTAACAACACGTCACTTCAGATCAGAAACAAGACGGGAAACGAACGAAACAAACGATTTGAAGCTGAATGCAACTGCATCTAGTGACTGTTGTTAACTACAGACGTTGAACAAAGCCGCAAGATAGTGCATAGGTCAAGCTTCCACCCAAGTCGAGCGTTGTGAAGCGGAGAAGCATGACGCGAAGCGGAACTGCTACAGCAGTTCACCGGCTGGGCGGCACGGGCCGTACTTGACTGTTGCAGCAGTCCACCGGCTGAGCGGCACATTCGCTCCCGACTTCTACAGAAATTCACCGTAGCGAAAGGGTTAATGGCGAGAATTCGATCCGGTTTATAAGTATCAGTTTGGCACTTAATTGCAGCACTCTCTCATATCCTAGCCAATCGACACAGATAGAGTTCGAGCGCTGAGACAGTTCCCAACTCACGTCATGGGCGGCCCTTTGAAGTTCGATATTGTTTCAACATCTGATATCCATCAACCTCACTCTGTGTTTCGATTACTGTCGTGTTAGCTTTATTGTCGACAGCATTGCAGTTATTAATAGTCTAACGACATTCAGGTTTTCGCCAGTTATCAATAACTATATTCGATAATCATTGTGTAACTTCATTTCACTTGCAAATCCATTTCGTGCTGTTATTATTAATAGTACTCAAAAATTGTTTCAGCTGCGAGGAGACGACTTCCGTTCGTAGTAGCTGCGAAACCGACCTAACGTATTTAATTCACCGTGACAATGTAAAATTTAATCCGACTATGTCAGTGTTCGCCCGCCAGATGGGTGGCCGTGCGGTCTAACGCACGGCTTTCTGGGCGGGAAGGAGCGCCTGGTCCCCGGCACGAATCCGCCCGGCGGATTTGTGTCGAGGTCCAGTGAACCGGCCAGTCTGCGGATGGTTTTTAGGCGGTTTTCCATCTCCCTCGGCGAATGCGGGCTGGTTCCCCTTATTCCGCCTCAGTTACACTACGTCGGCGATTGCTGCGCAAACAAGTTCTCCACGTACGCGTACACCACCATTACTCCACCACACAAACGTAGGGGTTACACTCGTCTGGTGTGAGACGTTCCCTGGGCGGTCCACCGGGGGCCGAACCGCACAATAACCCTGGGTTCGGTGTGGGGTGGCGGAGGGGTGAAGTGGACTGCGGTAGTCGTCGTGGGGTTGTGGACCACTGCGGCTGCGGCGGGGACGGAGCCTCTCCGTCGTTTCTAGGTCCCCGGTTAACATACAATACAATACAATGTCACTGTTCTCCTTCTGTCGGTCAGAATCCACTCCACATGTTATTTTCACCTGGTATCAGCACTGCGCGTCGATCTCGCTCCCCACTGTCTACTGCCGATAGTTTATTCTCGAGTCTTGTACAAGCTCTCGTAAGGATCACATACTCACACACTAAAAATCTGTAACCTAGCAGTTACAATTGGAAACTGATTGATAAGGGTTATTATATGTCTATTTCGTAAAAGTACCTGCAGATATTAGTAAAAAAGAAAATACCTTGCAATTTATTTTTCATATTTCATTGTTTCCTGTTCAGCGTCACAGCTTGTATGTACCTAAGTAATCTTAACTGTGGTTACGGTTCTCCCACAGTTGAAGTGCGAAGGCATGGTTGGACCCTTATTTTGGAAATATATTTTTGCTGCTTTGTCGTTTAGCTTAAAATTAATTCTGAATTTATACTTGATGACGAACTACAGTTTCAAACACTGAAACTTATTTCTGAAATTCAACTTAGGTACACAAGGTGTACAACTTTGCTTCCTCCGTTTGCCGATAGGTGGCGACAACGGTAAGTAGCGGTCGAAAGAAACAGATCGCAGACGTCAGGCAGTTAGCTTGGACCCCGGTCAACATAACCTCATTCAAACATTAGTCGATTTGTGTTTGCATCATGAAGTCAGCTTACCAGCCTAATTCTCGTCATTTGCCGGAGGAGTTACTGTTTTGTTTCAATATGAAGAAAACAGCGGCGAGTCTCATCGAATGCTCTCAAGTACGTATGGTAAGGACGCTAAAGTGAAAGAACGTGTCGTGAGTGGTTTCAACGAATCAAGAGCGGTGATTTTAACGTCGTAGACCGGCATAGTGGTGGAAGAGAGAATGTTTTCGAAGATGCAGAATTGGAGACATTGCTGAGTGAAGACTCGCGTCAAACTCAAGATGAATCGGCACGATTAGTGGGAGGGGCACAGCAAGCCATTTCAAAACGTCTCAAGGCTATGGGCATGATTCAGAAAGAAGGAACTTGGGTCCCGCGTGAGCTGAAACCAAGAAACGTTGAACGGCGTTTCTATGTTTGTGAACAGTTGCTTCGGAGACAAAATCGGAAGGGATTTCTGCATCGCATTGTGGCCGGGGACGAAAAATGGGTTCATTACGATAACCCTAAACGGAAAAATCATGGGGATATCTTGGCCATGCTTCCACGTAGACGGCCAAACCGAATATTCACGGCTCCAAGATCATGCTCTGCATTTGGTGGGACCAGCTCGGCGTCGTGTAGTATGAGGTCTTAAAATCAAGTGAAACAATCACATGTGCTCGTTATCGAACGCAATTAATGCGTTTGAGCAGAGCATTAAAAGACAAATGGCCGCAATACAGCGAGAAGCACTGTAAAGTGATTTTTCAGCACGACAACGCTCGACCCCACGTTGCAAAAGAGGTCAAAACGTACTTGGAAACTTTAAAATGGAAAGTCCTACCCCACTCGCCGTATTCTTCAGACATTGCTCCCTCTGACTATCACCTGTTTAGATCAATGGCGCATGGCCTGACTGACGAAAAGTTCCGAATTCGTGAAGAAGTCACAAATTGGATCCATTCGTGGATCGCTTCAAAAGATGAACAACTTTTTCGACGAGGGATTCGTACACTCCCTTAAAGTTGGGAGAAAGTAGTGGCCAGAGATGGAAAATACTTTGAATGATACAAGTGTAATCAATTTGTTTCATTAAAGCCTCAAATGTTGGGGAATAACCGGGGGAACCAAAGTTGTACACCTTGTAAACAAATTTATGGCGGACCGGGACTCAGCTGTAACAGGTATAGATGTAGTACCGATGCGGCATATGAAAATCTAAGTTGAATTTCAGGAATAAATTTCAGTATTTCTCAGTGCTTGTAGAGATATTTCCACGACTTGGAAATTGTGATGTTAGTACTCAGATATTAACATGTTGTCTTACAATCCTCGTCATTCCCGGAGTTTTAGATCTAACTCATTAGAAGAGTTAGCTCCATAACGAACGTTGTATAATATATACAGGTTGTTACAAAAAGGTACGGCCAAACTTTCAGGAAACATTCCTCACACACAAAGAAAGAAAATATGTTATGTGGACATGTGTCCTGAAACGCTTACTTTCCATGTTAGAGCTTATTTTTTTACTTCTCTTCAAATTACATTAATCATGGAATGGAAAAAAACAGCAACAGAACGTACTAGCGTGACTTCAAACATTTTGTTACAGGAAATGTGCAAAATGTCCTCCGTTAGCGAGGATACATGCATCCACCCTCCGTCGCATGGAATCCCTGATGCGCTGATGCAGCCCTGGAGAATGGCGTATTGTATCACAGCCGTCCACAATACGAGCACGAAGACTCTCTACATTTGCGTAGACAAGAGCTTTCAAACGCCCCCATAAATGAAAGTCAAGAGGGTTGAGGTCAGGAAAGCGTGGAGGCCATGGAATTCGTCCGCCTCTACCAATCCATCCGTCACCGAATCTGTTGTTGAGAATCGTACGAACACTTCGACTGCAATGTGCAGGAGCTCCATCGTGCATAAACCACATGTTGTGTCGTACTTGTAAAGGCACATGTTCTAGCAGCACAGGTAGAGTATGAATCGAGGAAGTACAGTACATACTGACGAAACTAAAATGAGCTCTAACATGGAAATTAAGCGTTTCCGGACACATGTCCACATAACATCTTTTCTTTATTTGTGTGTGAGGAACGTTTCTTGAAAGTTTGGCCGTACCTTTTTGTAACACCCTGTATAATATAAGAGTCGATCAAAAAGTTTCCGTTTTAGGGCGTTGCTGCAGCATATATACAACGTAACGTGACTTATATGCGGGTGTATAAGCAGTAACATGCAGGCAAGGCATTAGTGTGGTATCCGTTTATATCCGACGGTGTGTACGGTAAATGTGGAAACGTGACATATTACCAAATGCGTCGAAAAGGGACCAACGTGCTGTTGCTCTTTCCTTCACTGCCGAAGGATAAGCACCGGTAGACACCCTTCAGAGAATGAAGAATGTGTGCGCTAAGGGCTGCTGGTGCTTCATAATAACGCAGGGGCCGGCCGCGGTGGTCTAGCGGTTCTAGGCACTCAGTCCGGAACCGCGCGACTGCTACGGTCGCAGGTTCGAATCCTGCCTCGGGTATGGATGTGTGTGATGTCCCTAGGTTAGTTAGGTTCAAGTAGTTCTAAGTTCTAGGGGACTGATGACCTCAGATGTTAAGTCCCATAGTGCTCAGAGCCAATAGATAACGTAGGTCTCCACATCGCACATGCCGTGACGCAGTTGTGCCAACTCCTGATCTCTGCCCCATGTGATTGTCACACCTTCGGTCCCTTAAGAAAAGCCACTGAAGGGTCGACGATGTGCAGCACGCAGTAACGGACTTCTTCACACAGCAGGACACCGTGTTTTACCGAACGGGGGTTTCATCAACCTGGTGCATCGATGGGACGATTGCCTCAATGCTAACGGGGATTTTGCCGGATTGAAATATCGTTTCTGGATTGTACGGCCTTCGAACAGAAACATTTTGATCAACCCTTATATGAAAACCTTATCTTGATAACGTTTCCGTGTATGTATTGGATTAAGTAAAAGTCGTAAAACATAAACGCTCCTGTGGATAAATTTTGGGAACGATTAGAACTTGAAATGTCAAAGATACCGAGGGATGATGTCAAAATACTTCTTGGAGATTTCAATGCACAGATTGGCAGAGAAAAGAAATACAGCAAGACGGTTGGGCTATACCCAGCACACAAATTGACCAACGAAAATGGCATGCGACTAATCCAACTTTGTCAACAATTCAACATGAAAATCAGCTCAACGTCGTTCAATAAGAAAGCAAGAAAACAGAAGACCTGGAGATCCCCTATAAGCCAATTGGGAGAATTTCAAATTTACCATGTGGCCATCTCATACAACTTCCAAAAAGAGATCAGAGATATCCAGGTTAGGAGAGGTGCAAATATTGACTCAGATCATTATCTCACAAGAGTTCGGGTCCAATTCACCCCAAGAAGGAAAACACCAAGAATTCCACTAGCAATCCCAAAATTTGACCTACAAAAACTAACAGAATCAGAAACAATTAAAAAATGGGAAAATTCTCCCGCAAACAACTGGGAAACATTCAAGGAAAAAATCACAAAAATAGCGAAGGAGCAAATACCACTGAAGAAGAAGCACAAACATCCATGGTGGAATATAGAATGCGAAAAGGCAATTCAAGTTCGTACAGAAGCCTTTGCGAAGTACAGTTCAAATAAAAATGAGAAAACTCTTCAAAACTTTTTAGAAACACGGAAACTTTCAAATAAACTTATTAGACAAGAGAAGAGAAAGTATGTAACTCAGCAACTGGAGTCAATAGAAGCAGATTTTAAAAATTATAATACGCATGGATTCTACAAAACTTTTGCAAACTAAATTAAAGGGTATATCCCTCAAAATGTCTGTTTTCGGAAATCAGATGGGAATCTGGCACTAAGTGACGAAGAAAACTGTGAAGAATTAGCCAAATATTTTGAAACGCTACTAAACTGTCCAGAACCAACAGAAGCTCTTCCAATATCCAGCACTAAAGCCCCGCAACAGCAAGACTCTGTACCGCCAACTGAAGAAGAAATTATCAAACACATAAACAAACTCAAAAATAACAAAGCATCAGGAGAAGATGGAATTGTAGCCGAATTTCTCAAAAGTCTAGGGTCTAACTCAAGAAATGAGCTAGTTAAAATTATTCAAAACATATGGGTTACTGAAGAAATACCAGAAGATTGGAAATGTGCCCTAATACATCCGTTACATAAAAAAGGGGATAAATCGGATGTGAACAACTATAGAGGAATCTCCTTACTTGCCGTCACATACAAGATATTATCAGCTTGTCTTCTTGAAAGAACACAAAAACTGCTAGAACCCAAAATCTCAGATTTCCAAGCTGGTTTCAGACCAAACAGATCATGTCCAGAACAAATTTTAAACTTGAAATTGATTACAAGGATGAGACAAATGCGAAGGAAGCCTACAGTATATGTCTTTGTCGACTTTAAAAAGGCATATGATTCAATTCACAGACCCACACTATTTAAAATTCTTGAAGAACAAGGACTGGATAAGAAGACACGGAACATCATAGAGCAGACATTAACAAATACAAAATGCAAAGTGAAATTCATGGGAAAACTTTCAAAATCATTTGAGATAAAAACTGGTGTTAGACAAGGTGATGGATTATCACCTCTGTTATTTAACTTAGTTCTGGATAGAGTCATGCCAGAATGGGAAAAAGAACTCAAAAAAGAAAAGTACTGGAAACCAATATCACTGGGAACCAAAAAAAAGATGACCTACAAATCCCCTACTTAGCCTACGCAGACGATCTTGCAATAATGGCAGATTCTAGTGAAATGGCAGTCAAACAGATAGAAACCTTAAAAGAGTGTGCAGGAAAAGTTGGCCTACAAATATCTTTTGAGAAAACGGTCTTTACAACAACAAATCTAGAAATTTCTAAGTTACAAACCAAATATGGAGAAATTAAGAGGGTACCATACTTTAAATATTTAGGAGAGATAATTTCTGAAAAATACTCACAACAAGAAAGAATATTAAAAGCTCGTAGGGGTCTAGGGCTGGTCCAAAACATTTACAATAAAAAATGTCTATCTATAAATACAAAAATTAAATATTATAAGTCGGTAATTAAACCAATAATGCTATATGCCAGCGAAACCTTGACACTTAAAAGGAAAACAGATATGGAAAACCTGAAGAAAGAGGAAAGGAAAATCATTAGGAAAATTCTGGGACCAAGATGGACCAAAGAGGGGTATAGATTACAGAAAAATTCTAAAATTGAAGAATATTCTAACATAGAGATAGACATGAGGAAGAGGCGTCTAAAATTCTATGGCCACATAATGAGACTTCCCGATCACAGACTTACAAAAAAAAAAGTAAGATACGTAGCATCGCTTGTTAATGGTGGAGAATGGATCAAAAATGTAAAGAAAGATCTGAAATTAGCCAACATTACTACTGAAGACATGAACAAAAGAAACAATTTCAAACTTAAAGTTGACAAATTTGAGGTCAAACCGGAGACAAAAGCGCCGAGAACTGGAACAAAATGGAGCGAAGAAAGAGAAGCTGAATTCTCGCAAAGAATGAAGACCTGGTGGGCAAACAAGAAGAATAAGAAGCCCCAGAAGTGAACCATCTTTACTTAGCGTCTTCCATGTTGGGAGCTTTGCGACTAATAATAATAATAATAATAAAAATAAACGCTCCTTTTGTGCAAGCACCAGACGCTGTGGACAGAAACGGAGAGCCATTTGTTACAAAAGGATGAAAAATATATTGTTGAGGAATCGTCAGGAAACTATTCTTCCTGCTAGACTAACATTCTCTCTTCTACTGCTGTGGAAGCAGTGAACTAAATGGCCCACAATGAAACAAAAACCAGGAAGTCACTGTAGAACTGTAACTGTGTCGCCTGTAAAAAGGACTGTCAATACGTTTCACCTGGCCAGATGTAAAAACTTTAATAATCGTATTAAAATTACGAATTTCGTAGAAATTACACTAACTACGTATTACAAGAGTAATACTAATATAATTCGTTCAGTTGTTAAAATGAGTACTTGATTTTTAGTTACAAATAAGAAAAACCGCAAATGTCAGCTCCACTTCGCATCGTGTTTAATGATAGAAACTCAGATTTTCGTCTACGTCTACATCATACTCCGCAAGCCACCTAATGGTGTGTGGCGGAGGGTACTTTCGGTACCACTATCTGATCCCTCCAACCCTGTTCCACTCGCGAATAGTGCGTGGGTAGAATGATTGTCGGTAAGCTTCTGTATTGGCTCTAATTTCTCGAATTTTCTGCGCGTGGTATGTGGGGGGAAGTAATATCTTGTCCGACTCATTCTGAAAAGTAGTGTCCCGAAATTTCAATAGTAAATCTCTCCGTGATGCACAACGCCTCTCTTGTAACGTCTGCCAGTGGAGTTTGTTTAGCATCTCCGTAACTCTCTCTCGCCAGCTAGGCGATCCCGCGAGGAAACGCGCCGCTCTTCGTTGGATCTTCTCTATCTCCTCTATCAGTCCTAACTGACAGGGATCCCAGATGGATGAACAATACTCAAGAATCGGGCGAACAAGCACCTTATAAATCACTTCTTTCGTTGCTGAGTTATATTTCTTTACGATTCTTGCAATCAATCTGAGTCGGGTGTCTGCTTTTCCCATTATCTCTTTTGTGTGGTCATACCACTCAAGGTCACTCTGGATAGTTGCGCCTATCGGATACTTCGCTCATGGTCGAATGTCATTCTTTGTAAGTATAGCGAACAAATATATATGTGTTCGATTTGGTAGGATGATTCTGTCTACGCGTGGCCTGTGGTGCGAATGATTCAAGTCTCCTGCTAACGGCAAGTGGCTATCCATATGGAGAGGGCTGTTGCAATGCGGGAATGTATTTGACTTAACCGTGTAGTCGTCTAGACGGCCGAATAGCGAACTAATACTTAGTATGTGTTGGACAGCTTTCGTGATCAAGTGGGAATTTGACAAGACAATATGGATGTGTGTTTGCACTGAGTCATTCATTATTCAGTTATCATGTAACTTGTTCGGTCGAGTGCTTCTGCGCATATGATTTCTTATTTTGTTGGGAGGAGGTCGATTGTGATGTGTGCATCTAGCAGGTGGAAGACACGTTTCTGGTTGTCTAGATATGAGAAAGACGTTATTTGACTTGGCGTGATTTAGAATCTGCTAAATGGCGGAAATTTGTATTCGTGAGTGGAAATATCAGAAACATATCACTTCTGCAAACAGATTTATGTCTAAACTAAGTCGAAGGTGAAAAACTATACAGATCTTTGCTCATAAAACTGGACTTTGTCTATTTTCGAGAAAAATAGGACATTTATTGTGGTCAGAAATGTTTTGCTTTATTATAAGAGCGAAGTTGATGTTAAATCAATAATAATCGAATGCTGAACGGTGGCACTCGTCCGCTCCTGCTTGAGCATACTATGTGAAGTCAAACAAAGTCTGGGAACGCGAGGCGTTGTGCGGCTGTGACAGCGGTGCTTCGTAGCCATTAGGTCAGTGCACTTTTAGAGGAACGGGTTGCATATGGAGGGAAAGTGGGACTTTCGCGGCGAGGCGTTTTGGCCGGTCAGGGTGGCCGAGCGGTTCTAGGCGCTACAGTCTGGAACCGCGAGACAGCTACGGTCGCAGGTTCGAATCCTGCCTCGGGCATGGATGCGTGTGATGTCCTTAGGTTAGTTAGGTTTAAGTAGTTCTAAGCTCTAGGGGACTGATGACCTCAGAAGTTAAGTCCCATAGTGCTCAGAGCCATTTGAACCATTTTTTTTGAGGCGTTTTGGCGAGGCAGGCACCGTGAGACTGTTCGCGTAGTAACGCGATCTCATAGTTTGTGATTGTATGTGGATGGGAAGGTAGCCTTTTAGGACGAAGATCTCGCACTAGCTTCGGTTAGGGTAATTTTTAGTAGGCATGTGTAGTGAACTCTGACGTCAAACAGGGATAGATGGTATATGCTTGGAGCTGATAGACTTTTTTAAACTCATGTCTGTCGAATAGCAGGATATAGTGTGTTGAAAGTTTTTGCCCTAGCTTGTAGGTGTAGGATAGGGTTTAAGTGTTACTGTCGCTGCTTTAAAGTGGTATAATTTTTTCCCCGAACAGGATAATATGAGTTGTCAGTGTTTGCGGGATTATTACTGTTATTGTTCAGTGTTATGTATATAGTTGCGTAATTATGACCGATCTTCGTGATCAATTATGTAATTAGGATGGATATTTGGGTCATTTTCCAGAGCAAAATAAATGAAGTACAATAACCTAACCTTTCCTCTCGTTATTGGAGAGTTTCCATGCGTTAGGGGGCGTGTGTGCACTTTAATGCAGTAGAATAAGGGTTCGAGTGGTTGATAAGTTGGGCTTTTTACTTGCAGTAAATGTTGTGCATTGAATTATTTTCGGGCGATTAAGCGTTGTGAGCGTGCTTTCGTGCATTATTTTGATGATCTACGAGTAGATTGCACGTCTGCATGGTATGTACTGGATTATTTCGGTAATTTAGGAGTTGGGTTGTTAGAGGCAGGAGACCAGACAGCGAGGTCATCGGTCTCATCGAATTAGGGAAGGACGCACAAGGAAGTCGGCCGTGCCCTTTCCAAGGAACCATCCTGGCATTTGCCTGGAGCAATTTAAGGAAATCACAGAAAACCTAAATCAGGATCGGGCCGAACGCGGGGATGAACCGTCGTCCTCCCGAATGCGCGTCCACTGTGCTATCCACTGCGCGATTTCGTAATTTACGAGTTGTTTGCATCAAATCAGTGCAATGTATTATTATTTAGGAGTAGTCTCGTGGTCTGTAAACTGTATATTGCACGTTAGGGTGAGTGTTTTGCATCAGCGTCATAAATAAATTAGGTGAAATCCGTAGCTAAATAAATTGTTCAAAAAAATAAAAAAAGTACACTCCCTCCTCTCTCCAGCAGCCCACGACAGGCTGATTCCTTTTTTCACACCAATTTTCCTCCCCTCCAGACGGCTGGCATGGTGAGTGTTTCGTATCAGCGTAATAAAGTAGGTGAGATCCGTAGTTCCATATAGGTAGGAAATGTGGTTGGATGACCTTGAAAAGTAGTTGAAACTAGGTATTTGTAAGTGTAGCGAACACATTTTGTTGGCTATATATGAATGATCAGCGTCTAGTGGGGGGCGACACCATACTAACCCCCCCCCCCCCCCCCGCCACATTTTCCAAGAGGATAGCAAACACATTTGGTCTTGATAGTGGCTCTAATTGTTTAAATAAAGACTTACGTCCAGCGCATGTAATGGGGCTATTAAAACACCGATCACCGATATCTAAGCCTTTTGTGGCGGTAACACGACACTAATTCTGTACGTAGATAATAAATTCAAACAAATTATATCCGAATTCAACGAGCAGGCTCTAGTGGAGGCAACACAATACTAACCCCCATCATCTGTGGGAGTAAGCTCGTAGAGCGAAATTAACGTGCATTTTCCAAGAGGATTGTGGTACTGCCTCTAACTGCTTAAATGACAACTTACGTGTAGAGGTGAATGATTGCATGTAATATACCGACAACCGATATCTCATCCTCTTGTGGTGGTAACACGACACTATTGTTGTAGGTAGATAATAAATTTAAACAAATTTAATCATATTTAAACAAATTTAAGCAAATTTAAAAAAAATTATAAAAATTCTATTCGAATTGAACGGCAATACCATACTAACTTGCCTCAGCTGCAGGAGTAAGCTCTTAGAGGAAAATTGTGAACATTTTACAGGAGGATGGCGAAAACACTTGATGGTGGTACTACCTCTAATTGTTTAAATAAAGACTTACGCCTAGTTCCTAGGAAGAGTTGACTTAGTTTAGTGGAGGTATCCCATTCTTTCCCGCCCTTTTTTTAGGTTGAGGTAGCGCAATTGAGCTATCTTCCCTCCAAAAGCCGCCATCTTGGAAAACAGCACTCGCGTCATCAGCTGACGTCAATTGCGTCATCAGTTGACATCACGTACTTGGGTCACGGCCGCCGTCTTGGATAACGGTACTTTGCGGCCACGTCCTTGTTGCCTCACTATTTGCAGTTACTCATTCTGAAACACTAAATTTTGAAAGTAACGTTAAATGTAATTTCTGGTTAAATAAATGACTAGCTTAACATAAACTTTATTACGCAAAAAAAAAAAATTAAAAAAAAGACTTTCAGTAACCTCAGTGTAACCTAATGCAAAATTTAGAAAACGGCAAGCAATTGATTTTTGATTAGTGAAAGATTGAACTGAATTACCTTTAAAAGTGAAACCGATTGCGCATTTGCTTAAAGTAACAACAATCAAATAAATACCAAGCCAGCAGGTCAGTCGCAGAATAAATGAAATTGCGCTCTCTTAATTTATATTGTATCTGTAGCCTCTGTTAAGCAATACAAGAATGAAGTTACTGCGGCAGAAAATTTAGACTGAAACTGGTCAGTACGAAATACACGAAACTAGTAGTAAATATTTAATCAGTTTTGATATTCTTATGACACTCGATGATTGCATGGAAAGGAAAGGGAGCCTGCATGCTAATAATGTCTGAGAACAATACAAGACATGTGCCCTAGAAATTTTAACTATTGCAAGTTATTATTCAAGTTATTCATACTCTGTGAATGAAATGTTGCTGGGTGAAGCCTCTACATTACAATTGTCAGTTAACAGTCTTGCGATATTGTAGCTGTGCGGACGACAAGAATGTAGCCGACGACAATGCTGAGCTGCCGTTGCTGCTGCTTGATGAGAGGAACCCCGAGTCGTCTCCAGAGCCACGGACAATTACGGGACAGGCAGCAGTTGGAACTGCAGCTTCCTCCGCCTGTCCACTCCTACCGTGCTCTCAATAATCATAGGTTAACGAGTCAGGGATGTCGGTCTACACTGGCGCGAGTATAGGTGCACACGGGGTCGGCCGGAGCGCCCAACAAACACTTCCGCACTCTTACACGACACAAGCCGCTCTGCCTCCCATCTGCACGCAACGCGACAGAGACTCTCCATGCGCAAAGATAAACATCGGCACAGCTATTATCATTTCGTCGTTGCTATTGATTCATTTCAATAAAGTTCCCTTGGCTATTACCCAGCAATTTACAACACTTCTATCAATTATATACAGTCAAATTTATAATTAATACGTAATCGAAGTATTAATGTATTTAGTTTCTGTAGTACAGCTTATAGCTTCAGAATCAAGAATATAGCGCAAGTTATCAACGAAAATTAAACGGTGAAGATTTTGGAGTTGCAGAAGGTACTTTGTCTGCATTTTCGGTGTTATACCCTCTATGAGATGTGTGTATAATGATGATTACCCGGTACGCGCATGATCACATCGTGCCGTAGACATGCCAGAAGATGGAGTAACACCGAAACCTATGGCAAGTAAATTGAGACAGCTGAAGGTGGTATTCCGATACATAGAGAACCACATTCAGACGTCAACTGCCAGAAGTCTCACGCGTACATCTGTAGGAGTATTTCATATATATCTGTTTGAGGGAATCTCATCATTCCCAGAATGACAGGTAGGTATGGCAACTCGGCGGACAGTGATGTGCCCGCCCAACATTCACCAAGCTTTTGTATGTACAGAAAGGACCTCCACTTGCTTTGCCTGTAAGTTAGTATCATCCACGGGGAATTATCGTCCTGAGGCGAAGAAGATTTACTAATCATCAGAACACAGTGATTGCGAATGCTCAGAGATATCGTTAAACCATCCATTAACCAAGAAAGGAATCCTTTTACATTGACAATTTTTTTGGGAAATACGTCTTTTTTTTTTAGTGTGTGGCAAAGGCATTGCCCAACCGTAAGGGAAGCTGCTAAGAAGTAATTCAGCTGACTGCTTGTAGAATCCTATCTGGGTAATCAAATGTAAAGAAACGACCACGGTGAATAAAGTGCTCGGAATACAGCTGCATGCACTGCTCATATTTCGTCTGAGCGTTCTTCGTAGCCGTAATACTCTTCAGAGATGCCAGTATCTTCCGAATTGCGGTTATTATACTTTTTATTGATGTCAGAGTCTGTGTTACTCGATACACATATATCGCTTATCTAGTGGAATGGTGCTACGAAGGTAAGTTCACCGAAGGCTTTCAACAATTCTGAAGAAATTTCGTCTACTGCGGCTGCCTTCTTTTGATTTATGTCTTTCAGTGCTCTTCAGCAGCTGCTGTTACTATAACGTCAAAAGACTGAGACTGAAAACTATTCACGTGACGATCAATACTGCCACTGAAATGGGTAGTTTCACGCTCGAGAAGTTGTCAGATACTGTCCTACGCCTTCTATTGTTCATCAGCGGGGCAACCTCATGGCCGTCTGCACGTTCCCCTGACGCTGCGGCATCCCGTCACACCGGTAAGCTCTGCGGACTGCAGAAAAGGTATTTGGTTGGTGCATAAGTTCAAACATATCACAGACTTTTGTCATCAATAATACATTGTCCTTCTTTGTTTACAACAGTCTGCCAACGCTGGTGTACGTTTTCCATTCCGCGACTGTGTAAATCACGTGATTTTTAGAAGAAGAACTCGTCTAGCCAAGTTCATAGAGCATTATCATTGCAAAGGGAAGTTAATTCAAGGTTGTATCTGTGTATGGCGACACAAGTTCAGCTGAATAAGGTGGTTGGGGGAGGACTTCCCAACACAACTCCCGTATACTGTCTTCTGTCAGTCCAGCAAAATGCGGGTGGTCGTTATCGTGGAGTAGCACCACTTCACGCGGTCTCCCTGCTTGTCGTTCTCGGACTGCGTCTGCAAGACGTCTCGGTTGTTGAGAATAAACGTCAGCAGTGATGGTTACACTTCGTGGAAGCAATTCGTAGCGCACCAGCTGCCTAACATTGTCTTTTGTGGATGATTGCAGGTCGTTGCTGCTTTGTTTGGGCTCAACCATTCCTTTCGTTTCCCTGTGTTAGCATAAAAACTCCATTTCTCGTCACCAGTAGCGGTACAGGGTAGTAATCATCGGTGTTGTTCACGAGCCAAGCAGTGGTGTACGCTGATTTTGCGGTTTTGGCTTAGAGCATGCGGCACACGTACAACTGATGTTTGAGCCTTTCCCATTGCACATAAATTCGTACGGTAGTGAAATAATTGCAGTTCATCACATTTACCAGCTTTCAAGTACACTCGTATGGATCATTGTGGGTTCATGAGTGTGAACGACTTTCATCAAACACCGAAATCATGAACGTCAAAACGATCCTCCTTAACACGAGAAAACCATTTGCTTAGAGTGCTCTGTCCAGTAGTATTGTCCCCACACACGGTGCAAATGTTTCTGGGCGCCTCCGCTGCTGCCGCCCCTCTCACCAGGCATCTTACGGATTGCTTGTCCAACCCCACCTATAATATTACAGGCGGGGATGCTTTGAGGCGCTGGTGCGGAGTTAAGACCTTTCATAAGCGCCGAAATGGCACCCGCGTCCATCTCTTTCTCCGTCATGTTGATGACAGTTCGTTGTGTTGATTTCCGTTCTACACCGTGTTGTTGTTCAGATAGCAGCGTGAACTTCCCTTTTGTGGTCTTCTTTTGCGATGACACCTGTTGTGCTGTGGTGGCCGCGTCGACCCGCTCCCAGTCTACCTGCGAGAGTCCCTCTGTCAACTGCAGATGTACAGCCAGCAGCTCGCGACCGTTTAAATCCAGCTGCCCCCTAGTGAAGTGTATCCTTTCCCGCAACAGGGCAGAGCCGGCTCAACGGTAGATTCTTATGGCTGCCGAGGTGTTGATGTGATGGCTCACCACGGTAAATCATGGAATCGCGTTCTCATCTCCGCAGCGTAGCAGCAGGGCTAGAGAGCTTAACGGGTTTGCCTTCTTAACACGCAGCCGTTTAATGCTGCGCCACGTTTCCTCCCCGTAGAGGTACGTCATGTGTGAATGCATGGTTTCGCGGCGATATGAATTAATAAGATTTTCTCTGGCTTTCAGCCACGTCAGGTTGTTAAAATTCCACGAGCTTTCGACCGAGCTCTACCCGGCCACATCAAGTTTAAGATGGAAGTGTCGATATAGGTGTAGATGTGTATGTTTCGTAGTCTCAGTAACTAGCAAATGTTTTCACACGTTATTAACAGGCAGTGCAAATAGTACATTTTAGCAGAAGTCAATGAAAATTTTGGTGGAGTACGAAAAACGGATGGGAACAAAAATAAAAAAGGATACGAAGAGTATACTAACAATGTATTTCAATCGAGGTCTTAAGCTGTAACAAAATTACGTGAGTCTGCAGAACACCGTGCGACAAAACCAGCGTCCTTTTTGTTGTGGACTGGCAAGACAGCCAATCCACAAGGACGGGTAGCCGAAAGGCACGCGTTTAAGCTCACGCAGGCTGGCGTGAGGTCTGGAACAGTTGAGGGAATTTATAGTAGCAAAGAACGTAAGTAACTACTGGAATACTTAACTTTAATCCATAATTGGTGAACATCGGTCTGACTGTACATGCATCACAAGATAAATAGCAAATGATAATGGCGCCTTGCTAGGTCGTAGCAAATGAAGTAGCTGAAGGCTATGCTAACTATCGTCTCGGCAAATGAGAGCGTAATTTGTCGGTGAACTATCGCTAGCAAAGTCGGCTGTACAACTGGGGCGAGTGCTAGGAAGTCCCTCTAGACCTTCCGTGTGGCGGCGCTCGGTCTGCAATCACTGATAATGGCGACACGCGGGTCCGACGTATACTAACGGACCGCGGCCTATTTAAAGGCTACCACCTAGCAAGTGTGGTGTCTGGCGGTGACACCACACTTTTAATATGCAACAAAAACAAATTCGGAATCATCTACCTTACCCCATGTTACGGATGACAGCAAAAATTAAGCAGAATACGAGCAACGTATTTACAATGCAATACAAAGAGTGCAATACAAAGAGTGCAATACACACAGAGAGGTCTTCAAATGGCTCTGAGCACTATGGGACTTAACATCTGAGGTCATCACTCCCCTAGAACTTAGAACTACTAAACTAACCAACCTAAAGCCATCACACACATCGATGCCCGAGGCAGGATTCGAACCTGCAACTGTAGCGGTCACGCGGTTCCAGACTGAAGTGCCTAGAACCACACGGCCACACTGGCCGGCCTCTTCTATAACACAAAGTGCATGCATGTATTAAGAGGGTTCTATACTCATAAGAACAAGAAGGTACTTAAGATAGTCCAGGTCTTGTGTGAAGTAAAAGTCGGCTATGCACACTATTCTGATGGCTAGGTACTCACTGACTCTGAGCTAGAGGCTGAGCTAACTGCGATTTCGACTCCCACTGGGCTGCGACTGATGACTCACTGGACGCCTGCTGACTGCTCCCCCCCCCCCCTCTCCACAGTCTGCGGTGGCGATCTAAATACTGGTGGTCAAGAGGGCGCTGGCGGCTCGTTGTTTGCGAGTCTGTCTTTGGCCTCCCTCCTGATAGGCTCGCCTGCTCTGGTGCCTACAATCAGTCTTCTCACAGCGTCTTTGTCACGTGCTGAGCTGGCGAGAGCTTATGCCAGCACATTACTTCCCCCCCAAATGGCGCACCGTTGCCATGTAGTGAGGCAGTGGACGACAGTGGTGAGGGAGGCAGGATGCTGGACGTAGAGATGAGCCAGGAGCCGTAGCTGCTGAGGATGGCGTGCTCCTGGCTGTACCCTGCCATCTGGCTTGTGAGGCAACAGCAACGTACTCCAGGAAACTGCTGCCAGGCCACACATCCAGGCCTGAGGGCGTGTCCTGGGGCGACGAGGGCGACGGCGATGCCGATGCCGGGTCCAGCTCCACTGGGTCGGCGAGCGGGCACGGCGTGGGCGAGGGAAAGGGCGTATCGTCCATCCGCTTCTCGGTGGCACCAGCGGGCATCTGCGAAGGCCGTGAGCTCCTGTGAGGCATTGAATCTGGGGGGAGAAAAGCAGCAGAATCACGGAGCAAATGACACGCACGAATTTGGTTCTGATGCCGGCGGTGCAAACCATTGGGAGCTGCAATCAAATACGTAAAGAGCCAATCTGCTCCTGAACCACGCCTCTTGCCCCAGCGCCCACTGTTGCCATAAAGTCTGAAAAGAACAAGATTTCGAGGCACGAAGCGGTACCTGCGGCCCATTCGCGGCACCGGATGCTGTGGTGGGTGTAGCAAGTGTAGCACCGACCGATGGCTGCGGCCGTGCTGAAGTTCCGCCGGTGACGCTCCGTCTCGTGGGTGGGAGCGATAGGGGGCGGGAAAGAGTTGCAGAGCCCGTTACCAATTAGAATCTTAATAACTCTACCATTTTACAATAAAACACCATTCCGAGGTATTTAATTTAAACTATCAATCAGATTTTATTCTGTATTATAGTAAATGTGTAGGTGGTGCGAAGCTTGGCCATCTGTTGTTTGGAAGCGACCTGCTTCTCCGCTGGTCTGCGGGTGAAACGGAGCACTTGTTAGATGACGAATGCCGTTTCGTTCACAAAACTGTTCAGGCAGTGCCATGAAAACTTGCCACTGGGTGGACGTCCAGTTACGGTACTGGCCTGCCAATTCCAGCCTTTGTCGACGATGACCAGCAGTCAGCATGCGGACCTGAAGCAGGCGCCTGCTGCAGAGGTTCACATACAGCAACGTCTGGTGAACGGTCGCTGAGGAGGCGCAGTCGGCAGCCCCTCGGTTAGATGGGCGGCCAGCTCCTCAACAGTTGCTCGTCTATTCGCCCGTACACGTCTCCACAGCCATCTTTCTCCCCTGTCATCTATGAGGCGTGCTGCACTACACTTCGACTGGCGCCAGTTTTGGTTAGCGCCGTCTTACCGTGCACTTTGTGCTTCAGCCACGGCGACAGCGAACAATTTATAAACTTAGCCGTTTCGGAAATGTTTACATCCTTGGCGCGAAAAGCAATTGTCGTGCCCTTTTGGACGCCAGATCAGTCTCTCCTTTTCCGAATTCTATCAACGACTGCACCGTTTTCCACGTCCCCTGACACGCTATACGTACACCCTCCACTGCTACCGCTGCACTTACCGTCTGTGAGTGGTTACTGCATGTGTGACGCTATTTCAGTGATTACACAATCAAGTCAAATTACAAAATAACTTTACAGTGTGAACCCATTTATCAGTTTGACGTAGCGCTCCCTCTGGCCTAGCTGCCACGCACTGATTCGGTTGACAAAGATGTCATAAGGTCAGTTTATCACGCCATACACTACCCAGCAGCCACTGTGCTCAAACAGTTTATCTGGCGTCTTCAGTCCCCAATACTCGGTCTATGTGCAATCTTGAGGTGCAGATCTCCAATCTAAATGTACATTTGCACCACTGCAAACATTCCATTTTCAGTTGGTCATACTGCTAAGATGCAGATGTGCTCGTACCGTCTACATTATTTAATGGGGCCCACATAGCAAGTCTTTCTGTTCAGTACGGGACGTTCGCCAACAGAGGTTCCTATTGAGGCAATGGAGGAGTGCAGGATAGGTGTGTCGAATCTGCACGTATCTTACATAGGTGTCAGGTTACCAAATTGAGAATGCTCGGTAAACCCCCTCCCTATGCCCCGAGAACCAGTGGGAATTGATCAAAGTCATCGAGGCAACTGTGTCATGTGACGAACATGGCGGCAACCGACTCATTTCCTCTCCCCTCTAACCAATTAGGATCAGGCACCCCCTCCTCCCCTCTTTTATTACTGGGACACTTGAATGCGAGGGGTTACTTCAGAGCGGTAAAGCACAGGGGCAGTATCAGCCAGTGGCTATTTGTTTAATTTGTTTATAACGAACTACGTTAAGTCACGTCACTTGAGTTATATTTGTTAATACCAATATTATATGATTAGAGGCACCAGCGGATGCCGTATACAGGAAGTACTCTCATTATTCCATATTTTTTTGTAGTTTTCACCCATTTTCATATTTTTTCGTATTTTCTCCAGTAATACGTATTTTTCATTCGTTTTCTTATCGCTACCAGATTTTCCACAATTTTACGTATTTTCCACCACACTGTTCCCGACGTCACGTCGCCATTGTGACTCTCTCTGCCAATCACAGTGCAGCGTGGTCCAGATTTACGTATCATTGCTAAGCCACCACTCCATTACTAGTGTGTGTGTGACGTCATAGTGTTAGAAATGAACACATTGGTAGAAATAGTGACGTCATGTCTAATACATAATAAAGAATTTCTAACCAAAGATATTCTATGTATAACAAATACCATACTGTGATACATGAACACCAAATACATCGTCAGATTGTGTGATGTCATAGCACCTTTGATTGGAAGCATCAAAATATTACTGTGTTTGTAGAACAGCGCTACAAAATATGCCTCTGGAGAGGTGAGCAGTACCTGCAACAAAGCTACCTGGTGAACAGCACGTCAGCTGCAGGATGGTCCTCAACTCAGACACCCAAGGAAACTGAGTTTCGTCATTTAATACTAACATGGCATTCTGAGTCACATGTTTCTCCATTTCAAGTATTTCCAGGAGGATCATCTTTCTGATATTCTTTACGGAATGTAAAATCTTACAATCTACATAATTTGAGTGACTGGTTTTCTGTTATCAGATAATCAGCAAAAGTTTAATCGTTCTTTCTTAATCTGTAATTTCTCTCATGTTCAGATAAGCTAAGTGCCACAGATCTACCTGACTGACTAACATATACCTTTCCACAGTATTGCTTGTGACTTTATACACAACACTCTGTGCCAGTGTTTCTGGGTGACATAAGCAAAGTGACACTTTCCTATGTAAACAATCTACGTCTCATCATCTTTGGATCTTATGCATTTATAACATTCTCGAATTCAGTTTGAATTTCCTTTGGCAATAAGACCGGAGGTCGAGGCGATTAAAGGGCAATCACCACGCAGCATTCCAAGAGAAGATCCCATTGAATTCTGGGTTCCACAAAACCAGTTACAGCAAAATAAGCATCTCCGGTTTAATGACTACGAGACGAGCCCACAGGGATTTTCCAAGCCCTTTATAGCTCCTAGGTCTTCGTGAGACACCCTATTGTAGTGCAGAAATGAAGCAGGTGCTGAAGTGAAGCGCATCCTGTTCATCAAAGAGAACTACTGACGGATCTGTTATGGAAAAATGTTCTTCTCCCCGCGTACAGTGAAACCCTGTTGCGACCACGAGTAGCTGCCATCTACGATCATTGTCCGCAGGTAATGCGTAGTAAAGTCATCAGAAGATCGAAACCAATTGCAGAGCGATTCAGTAAAGATATCTGTATGGTGCGAAAATTGTCAGTTGGCAATTGGCCAAAAGTAATGAAAAATGTGGGGTTATCCGCCAAGAGTGCTACTAGGAATCCGTTGAACATCGGCTACACGATAAATCAGTCAAATCTAAAGGCCGTAATTTCAAATAAATACCTAAGAATTACAGTTACGAACAACCTAAATGGAAAGAAGAGGTAGAAAATTATGCGGGGAAGACAAACCAAAGACTGCGTTTAATTGGCGGAACAGTTAGAATATGTAACAGAGCTACACTGTGCTTGTCCGTCTCCTTTCGAAGTACTGCTGCACGGTGTGAGATCGTTACCAGATGGAATTAACGGAGTACATTGAGAAAGTTCAAAGAAGCGCTGATCGTTCTGTATTATTATGAAATAGGGGAGAGAGTGTCACTGCATGACACATAGTTAGGGGAGGACATCATCAAAACGAAGGCGGTTTTCGTTGCGGCGGAATCACCAACTTTCTCCTCCGAACGTGAAAATATTTTGTTAACGCCGACCTACATAGGGAGAAACGATCATCATAATAAAATAAGGGAAATAAGAGCTCGCACTGATAGATATACGTGTTCGTTATTCCGCCACGCTGTTCGAGATTGGAATAATAGAGAATTATTGTGAAGGTGGTTCGCTGAACCCTCTGCCAGGCACTTAGGTGTGATTTGCAGACTACCCACGTAGGTAGATGGTGGACGCTCATATTAATAAAAGTACCCCGTAATTTCACAGGAGAAAAACGTGAAAATCAGTGCATGAAGGATTATAATTAGTGTGTTTATGATATGTTGAAATGTCTCTGTAGAGTCGCTTGATAAGACTGTTGCCCTGTTTCATTCTGTTTGTCTGCAGTTGGTTCTAGTAACTCTCCCAGAAGGACTGAGAAGTTTCAGTGATAATCTGACGTTAAGTGCAAGCAACTCGTTCTGCGCATCAGTATGTCAGTGCTTTAAGTGATCCATTTATATTCCATGTGTAATCGAGACCCATATTTAAAAAGTTCGTCCATTAGCCTACCTTGTGTGACCAGGTCTTTTTATGTGTCCTTTCATGTTTGTCTTGCGTTTGGTACTCGAGCTGCTTTTCGTCTGCTAGAAGCACAGGATAACCAACTTTGTACCTCTTACGTGGGCAAAGAGGTCTATCGCTGTTGTTCGAGAGCTTCGTGGTTGTGAAGTTGGTATTGTCCGTTTCCCGCATGGGCTTTCCGTGCGCTCCGAGCCGAGCGGTGGCTGTCGGTGGGTGTGGCTGTGCCCTTAAGTCAGCCCTATCCTGCCACTAATGAGACAGGTCGCAGCTTCAAACGCGGTCTTCGTGCGTGGAGCCGTTCGGCAAAGCTCTTCGGCCTCAATGAAGTGTTTCGATTACTTCTTGCTTTATATTGCTCTTGATAGGCAATGCTTGAGTTTATGATTTTATCAGTGCTTTGTTCCTTTCTACTATTGTAATGTCAATGCGCTCTACGGGATATGGTTAGCCTGAGTTAATGTGCTTTAAAACTTTGTAAATATGAGAGAACTTGTGTTTTCGTGTATTTGCGATATTTCTTTTCATGTATTGTACTTTTATCACATGTTCTGTTTTCTGCTGTGTTCTGGAGTTGTCTTTATTCTGTGAGCGTTGCGCTCCATTACTGAATCTCAATAGCTGGTCCGTGTTATTTTAACTGATAAGTGCTGGGTGAATAATTGCGTCACTGCATTTCTGTGCTCTGTGGGAACGTATAGTAACTGCCTTTGTTTAATGAGAGCCATATGTTCCTCGAACCATTGGGGCCTTCCGCCTTGCTGGTTTTATTATGAATACGCTGTGATTCATGATCTATTCGTTCATGTAGTTGTGTTCTCTCATTGATTGTATACATCTAGCGATTTTCGCTTACATCTGTTTGAAACAGTTGGATGTGCCACTCAGTCCACCGCGCGGTCAGGTGACTTCTTTTAATGATGCTTGCGTGAATTCTCGTGTGGTGCATTTGCTCTAACAAGACGTTTCAATCGGTG
Source organism: Schistocerca piceifrons (assembly GCF_021461385.2). Classification (NCBI taxonomy): domain Eukaryota; kingdom Metazoa; phylum Arthropoda; class Insecta; order Orthoptera; family Acrididae; genus Schistocerca; species Schistocerca piceifrons. The sequence continues at coordinate 21,535,217 of NC_060140.1, read as the reverse complement.
TAAACCCCTTTGCAGTTAGTGCATGCAGGCAATGCAGGTAATTTCTTCTGAATTTCGTCTTTTTCGTGTGAAGCCTGATTGGATAACTGAATTCATATGTTTCTGTTCCCTTTCCTCTGTTTTCCATCACGTATGCATAGTTAAATTGCGCAGTGTAATTTCTTCTTACCAAATCAGATTAGTTTATCTCGTGTTCAGGCACCACTTAAGTATATCGATAGAATGTCCACCCATAATTCTTTGTGGCTATTTTTGAATAAATGTGTTTAGTGAAAACTCAAATCGTGTGTCCTCTACCTTCTTTAGAACCCACCAAATAGCTGCCAGACTTGCAACTCAATGTTCTTTACGGCTTCTTTCTTTTAAAAATTAGCCTGATTTTTATATGCTGCACAAAAAGACAGTGATAGCGAAGTACCCAGAGAGAGGAATGCGTAGAACTAATGTGCCACATTCACAATCCGTTGATTAATTATACTGGTTCATTTAACAATATTATGTACTATGGTTAGTTTTAGTATTGTATTAACTGCATGCAAATTTTTTTTCCGATTTGCTCAAACAACCTCTGTGCCGGTTGGTGAACTCACGAAGTGACTGAAGAGCAATTTAAAGAGCCGAAGAAAGGGAATGAAAAGCTATTTGATGACTTAGAAGCTGCGAATCTTAAGCTCGAACGGAACGTGGAAAGTAAAGCGAATGACTTTAGAAGATGCTACGGGATGAAATAGCGGTCGAGTTAGTGAAAACGTTAAGGGTCGTCGAGCAGCGTCTCGGTGAGGCTGAAAGCGAGCAGCTATCGCTGAACAGAGCGATCGAAGAACAGGAGAGCAGGGTTATGGCGACGTTCGAGGCTCAGTCCCAGAGTGAACGCGTAGAGCTATTGTCCCGAGCTGAGAGAGCGGCTGCAGGGCGTTTGGAAGCCACGAAGGGTCAGGCAGAGCAGGGAAGCAGCGCGATACGTACTCTGGAGCAGGAAATCGGGCGCAGCAAACGACAAAGAGCTGCCGGGAGCCGGGAGTAACGTCGCAGAAACAGCGAGCACCAGTTCGGCCGTAGGCGGTGGCGATAATGCAACAGACTGCCGGCTGCTGTGAGCAACACCCAGGTCTGGTGCAGAGGGGACGACACGTAGCCCGTGACTTGAAGAAACGTGTGGCTCACCTCGAAGCATACTGTCCCTAAATTGAAGTAGACAGTTCCTGCGAATTAGTATGCACAGAGGACATTCTTGGCAACCGGAATAAAATAATAACTGGATCCTTTTACCGACCTCCCAATTCAGATGGTACAGTAGCTGAAAGGTTCAAAGACGACTTGAGTTTAATTTCAAACGCGTACCCGACTCATTATAGTTTGTGGTGCCTTTAATCTATCCTCGATATGTTAGCGAAAATACATGTTTAATTCCGGAGGTGCGCATAAAACATCAACCGAAATTTTGCGAAACACATTCTCCGACAATTATTTCGAGCAGTTACTTCATGAGCCCACTCGAATAGTAAAAGGCTGTGAAAACATGCATCACCTCTTAGCAACGAATAATCCTGAGCTAGTAACAAGCATTAAAACGGGGGTTAAAATATTGAGTCTCGCTACGTTCACTAATCCCTGTATCCAAGTTCTCCAAAAATAAACGAAAAATTTACCTACTCAAAAAAGCAGATAAAATTCACATAACACCTTCCTGAGACATAATCTCCACTCCTTCCACATTAACAATGTGAGTACAGACCAGATGTGACTTGAATTCAAAGAAAAGGTATTGGCAGCAATTGAGAGATTTATACCAAATAAATTAACAAACGACGCAGTTCATCCTCCTTGGTACACAAAACGGGTCAGAACAGTGTTGTAGAAACAACGAAACAAACATGCCAAATTTAAACGACCACAAAATCCCCAAGATTGGCGATCTTTTACAGAAACTCGAAATTTAGCGCTGACTTCAATGCGAGATGCTTATAATAGTTTTTACAACGAAACTTTGTCTGAATTTTCTGCCAGGTTTCGAAACAGATTCTGGTCGTATGTTAAGTATGCTAGCGGCAAGACACAATTAATGCCTTCTCTGCGCGGTAGCAATGGAGATACTATCGAAGACAGTGCTGCCAAAGCAGAGATACTAGACACAGCCATCCGAAATGCCTTCACATAGAAACACGAAGTAAATATTCCAGAATTCCAAACAACAACAGGTGCCAACATGAGTAACGTGGAAGTAGATAACCTTGGAGTAGTGAAGCAACTTGGATTACTTAATAAAGGCAAGTCTTCTGGCCCAGTGTGTATACCAATTAGGTTCCTATCAGAGTATGCTGATGCAATAGCTCCATACTTAACAGTCACATACAACCGTTCGCTCGACGGAAGATCCGTACCCAAAGACTCGGTTCGTAGTACCTAACGGAAAGTCATCGAGTAAAACAGAAGTGACTGCTGGCGTTCTCCAAGGTAGTTTTAGAGGCCCTTTGCTGTTCCTTATCTCTATAAATGATTTGGGAGACAATCTGAGCAGCCGTCTGTGGTGGTTTCCAGATGACCCTGTCGTTTATCGACTAACAGAGTCATCAGAAGATCAAAACAAATTGCAAAACAATTTAGAAAAGCTATCTGGATGGTGCGAAAATTGGCAATCGACCCTAAATAACGAAAAGTGTGAGGTCATCCACATCAGTGCTAAAAGTAATCCGTGAAGCTTCGGTTACACGATAAATCAGACAAATCTGAAGGCCGTAAATTCAACTAAATACCTAGGAATTATAATTACGAACAACTTAAATTGTAAGGTGGTTAGTGTTTAACGTCCCGTCGACAACGAGGTCATTAGAGACGGAGCGCAAGCTCGGGTTCGGGAAGGATTGGGAAGGAAATCGGCCGTGCCCTTTCAAAGGAACCATCCCGGCATTTTCCTGAAACGATTTAGGGATATCAGTGAAAACCTAAATCAGAATGGCCGGAGACGGGATTGAACCATCGTCCACCCGAATGCGAGTCCAGTGTGCTAACCACTGCGCCACCTCGCTCGGTAAATTGTAAGGAACACACAGAATATGTTCTGGGGAATGCTAACCCAAGACTGTCTTTTACTGGCAGGAGACTTAGGAAGTGTAATAGATCTGCTAAGGAGACTGCCTACACTACACTTGTCCGTCCTCTTTTAGAATACTGCTGTGCGGTGTGGGATCCTTACCACATAGGACTGACGGGGTACATCGAAAAAGTGTATTATCGCGAAATAGGGGAGAGAGTGTCACTGAAATGTTGGAGGATTTGGGATGGAGATCATTAAAACAAAGGTGTTTTTCGTTGCGGGAGGAATCTTCCCACGAAATTTCAATCACCAAATTTTTCCTCCGAATGTTAAAATATTCTGCTGACGGCGACCAACATAGGGAGAAACGATCACCACGATAAAATAAGGGAAATCGTAGCTCGTACGGAAAGATATAGGTGTTCATTCTTTCCACGCGCTAGACGACATTGGAATAATAGAGAATTGTGAAGGTGGTTCGATGAACCCTCTGCCAGGCACTTAAATGTAATTTACAGAGTATCCATGTAGATGTAGATGTTTGGGGCGTGGTGGAGGTGGAGCCTCAGGGAACAAAGGGCGTCGAGACACAAGTGCAAAGAGGGACTCGGGAGACGAGGATAGCTAAGTGCGACTACAGGGAGAGCAATGTTGCGGGCGGCACTCGGGGCGAAGGACAGACCCTCGCGAGAGAAAGGCAGAGCTTCTGTTTTAAGCATTTCCTTTCACTACGTGAGTTTGAGTTGTTCCTGAACTCGGCTAACTGAATTCACCCCTATAGCTGGTCGGAAAAGTTCGAATTTGTGCTTGCCCCAGTGTGGCCCAGCACACACAGGACTGAATTCGTGTGTTGGTTCTTAGCAGGGGACCCTGCCATTCGAATGAGGACCGGATCGCGGCGCTGTGCGACAGTAAGGGAATTTCGGCAGGCTTTCCTTTCAGCGCCGCGCGGAGTGGCCACGAGGTTTGAGGCGCCATGTCACGGATTGAGAGCCCTTCCTACCGGAGGTTCGAGTCCTCCCTCCGGCATGGGTTGTGTGTTGTTCTTAGGAAATGTGTGGGTGTGAATTCCTAAGGGATCAAACTGCTGAGATCATCACTTACACTAACCCAAACTTTCAGCCTAATGTTCGTAGGTTACACGGTCCCACACAGTATTATCGTAATAGTCTTCTTTAAATATTCATTATCTACGAGCGCCGCCCGTTTGCTCGAACACATGGTACAGGCTAATCAATTTTTATTTTATACGTTCGGACCAGCAGAGCTGATCCGTATTTGCCTGACTAAAATGCCAACCCACATGTGTCACATCATCCCAGCTGCAAAATGCAAGGATGATGTGGAAGCATTTAATGCAGTGCAATAAGAGTTCGAGTACGATTTGGGGGAGTATGTGTCTAAGTATACGATCTAGTCAGGCGGTGCGCAAACGCACGATTCCAGTCGCGGGCTCAGTCGAAAACCTAGACGAGAGCGGCCGAGCGGGCGCGGCCACCGCAGCAGGAGGCAACGACGGACGGTCGTAGTCAGACCGATCACGGGGCTGGGATCAGCTGGGCGGTGATAACAGTAACGGGTGGGACAGTTTTTCGTTGCTTTCTATTGGTGGATTACCAAGATTGGAATATTTGATGGGATTCGATCCTACAACTTCCCAGTTTCCGAACCCTACTGTTATTTTTTTCCCGTTGCCTTCTATTGGTGTATACTGATATAGTTAGGTCATTTATACCAGGGCTATTCTCAAAGTACATTACGTTTTGGAATTAAAAATAAATAGAGTATTGGAAATTTTTTAAATTATATACAGATGAAAGCCACACTTAAATACTACTTTTCTACATAGTTGCCACTTAAATTAAGGCCGAGCTTGGAAATTCCTTCGTCGTAAAATTCGGCCGCCTGCGCCTTCAACCACGTGGTTACCTCTTCTTGAAGCTGTGCGTCGTCATCAAAACGCTGCATAGCCAACCACTTCTTCATTGCTGGGAATAAGTGGCAGTCGCTCGGTGCCAGGTCGGGACTGTACGGCGGATGAGGAAACAACTCCCACTTAAAAGATTCGAGAACTTTACGAGTGGCATTTGCCGTGTGGGCCCGGGCGTTGTCGTGAATCAGCAAGATCTTTGAGCCCAACTTACCCCTGCGCTTGTTTTGTATTGCTCTTCTGAGGTTGTGCAGAGTTTGGCAATACCTTTGAGAGTTTATTGTAGTGCCTCTTTCCAGGAAATCCACAAAAATCACACCTTTTCTGTCCCAAAAGACAGTCATTACGTGGTTGAAGGCGCAGGCGGCCGAATTTTACGACGAAGGAATTTCCAAGCTCTTCCATCCCTACGATAAGTGCCTTAATTTAAATGGCAACTATGTAGGAAAGTAGTATTTAAGTGTGGCTTTCATCTGTATACAATAAAAAATTTCCAACACTTTATTTATTTTTAATTCCAAAACGTAATGTACTTTGTGGATAGCCCTCGTAGAAAGTCCAATACGCTGGAGGTAGCATGCAACTGAGATGAAATTTGAAATTTTAAGCTATGTCCATAAACAATCTGTGGAGAGTTGACTGGTGTGTGTGCTCGCAATAAAACAACAACAATAAATTGATTAATGGGGAATTGCCGGCCGGAGTGGTCGTGCGGTTCTAGGCGCTACAGTCTGCAACCGAGCGACCGCTACGGTCGCAGGTTCGAATCCTACCTCGTGCATGGATGTGTGTGATGTCCTTAGGTTAGTTAGGTTTAATTAGTTCTAAGTTCTAGGCGACTGATGACCTCAGAAGTTAAGTCGCATAGTGCTCAGAGCCATTAATGGGGAATTGGATATTGCGATTGGATTTTTAAACCTTTGTAGAATTCCTAAATTGGTTCTCTCCACTACATTCGGAAGAAGGAGGAGGAGGAGGAGGAGGAGGAGGAAGGGTCTGCTAGGGGACAGGACAAAGGCAACAGAAAATACCACAATCCAGTCCGTAGCAGTAGTTGTCATGGCTAGATGTTGGATATCGCAGAAACACGTCCTGAATGCACATGTCCCAGTGTCCACACGTCACTCGCCGATCTCCTCATAAACAACCAGCGCCAACGACATTAAAGAAAATATATACTGTGAGGGCAATGTCAGAATTCCCAGACTATTGAATAGGGTTCGACAAGAGGTTCTCGAACTTACACCGCATATAGATCGAACAGCTCGTTTTTGAGCCAAAAATACCCTTTTTGAATCAGAAGAATTACTCCAAAAAATAATACCATATGACATAAGCGTATGAGAATATTCGCGGTAGACTACTTTTCGTGTTGAACTGTCACTTATTTCAGATACTGTTCTAATGGTAAATAAAGCAGCATTTAGTTTCTGAACAATATCCTGAACATGGGCTTTCCTCAACAGCTTACTATCTATCCGAACGCCTAGGAACTTGAACTGTTCCGTATCACTTATAATATGCCCATTCTGTCTGATCCAAATATCAGTTCCTGTTGAATTGTGAGTTAGAAACTGTAAAAACTGAGTCTTACTGTGATTTAGCATCAAATTATTTTCCACAAGCCATGAACTTATTTCATGAACTACATTATTTGATAATGTTTAAATATTACACACAAGATCCTTCACTACCACGCTGGTGTCATCAGCAAACAGAAATATTTTTGAATCACCTGTAATACTAGAAGGCATATCATTTATATAAATAAGAAACAGCAGCGGCCCCAGCACCGACCCTTGGGGAATGCCCCACTTAACAGTGCCCCATTGGGACTGAACATCGCTACCACTCTCAATATTGCGGAGAATTACCTTCTGATTTCTGTTCTTAAAGTAAGAAGCGAACCAATTGTAAGGTACTCCCCTTACTCCATAATGGTCCAATTTCTGCAGTAATATTTTGTGGTCAACACAGTCAAAAGCCTTCTTTAAATCAAAGAAACCACCTAGCGTTCGCAACCTTTTATTTAATTCGTCAAAAACCTTACAGAGAAAAGAGAATATAGCATTTTCAGTTGTTAAACCATTTCTAAAACCAAACTGTACATTTGACAGCCAATTATGTGAATTTAAATGCTCCAGTAACCTTCTATATACAACCTTCTCGATAACTTTAGCAAACACCGATGGCATAGAAATAGGTCTATAATTGTCAACATTATCCCTGTCTCCCTTTTTATAAAGTGGCTTCACTACTGAGTACTTTAATCGGTCAGGAAACCAACTACTCCTAAACGAAAAGTTACAGATATGGCTAAGTACTGGGCTAACATACATAGAACAATACTTCAGTATTCTGCTAGATACCACGTCATATCCATGAGAGTTCTTGGTCTTTAGTGATTTAATTATTAACTCAATCTCCCTCTTGTCAGTATCATGGAGGAGCATTTCAGGTAACAGTCTCAGAACACTTTTTTCTACGAGCGCTATGTGATTCCCCCTTGGGACTAGGTTTCTATTTAGTTCAGCTCCTATATTCAGAAAGTGATTATTAAATACTGTACATATATGCGACTTATCAGCAACACGGACATTCCCACTAGACACTGATTCTTTATCCTCGACCTGTCTCTGCAGACCAGCCACTTTCTTTGACCATGTGGTTTTAATTTTATCCTGAGACTTAGCTACTCTATCTGCATACCACATACCTTTTGCCTTCCTAATAACTTATTTAAGCACCTTACAATACTGTTTGTAATGGGCTGCTGCATTTAGATTTTGACTGTTTCTAACGTTTTGATATAATTGCCACTTTGTTCTACAGGATATTCTTATCTCTCTAGTCAACCACCCAGGCTGCCTGTTTGTGCTAGTACCCTATTTTGGACGTTCTAATGGAAAGCAACTTTCAAAGAGCACGAGAAAAGTCTTGAGGAAAGCATCATATTTATCGTCTACAGTATCAGCACTATAAACATCTTGCCACTCTTGTTCCTTGATAAGGTTTACAAAGGTCTCTACAGCAACTGGATCGGCTTTCCTAAAAAGTTGGTAACTGTATTTAACATGCGTTGCAGCACAAAAATCTTTTAGACTTAAAATTTGTGCATCATGATCTGAAAGGCCATTCACTTTTTTGCTAACAGAATTCCCTTCTAGTAATGAGGAATGAACAAAAATGTTGTCTATGGTTGTTCTACTGTTCCCTTGCACTCTCGTTGGAAAGAATACGGTTTGCATAAGATTATATGAATTAAGGAGGTCTACCAGCATCCTTTTCCTTGCACAATCACTTATACAATTAATATTGAAGTCACCACATATAACTAACTTTTTGTATTTCCTATAAAGTGAACCAAGAACCTCCTCTATCTTTAGCAAAAATGTTGTGAAATCGGAGTCTGGGGCTCTATAAATAACAACAGTTAGAAGATTAACTCCACTAAATTTAACCACACCTGCACAACATTCAAACACCTTTTCAGTGCATTACTTTGAAACATCAATTGGCTCAAATGGGATACCGTTTTTCACATACATGGCGACTCCCTCACACCGCAAAGAGCTCCTAGAAAAGCTGCCAGCCAGCCTGTATCCTAGTAAAGGAAGCCTCTGAATTATCTCCTTATTTAAGAAGTGTTCAGATATACCAATAATTTCAGAGTCAACGTCTATAAGCAGTTCACTAACTTTATCTCTAATACCTTGTATATTTTGATGAAATATACTAATTCCCTCTTTAGTCGGATACCTAAGCTTTGTCGAAAGTGGTTTCTTTGTTAGAGAGACTTCCCTTAAGCAGGAATACCTATCAGCTGACTTCATTCTAAAAAAGGTGCAGCTCTAACACCCACTACTGCAGGAATTTTCCCATGAGTGATCCCACCAGCCCCACCTATGCTGTCACCTATAAGCTTTGCCAACCTCCCCTTTCCATACCTGTTGAGGTGCAGGCCATGTCTAGTGAAACCCGTCCTGCTGATAGACTCCACCGACACCACTGAAATGTGACTCATGCCTTCTGTCATCAGCGCACCCCCAAGTCTCATGTTATTATGCTTGATGGCTGTATTAAGATGAGGCCGATCATGACGCTGAAACAGTTCCATGAAATGCACATTCGTGTTGCCAGTCTGAGTGGCTATCTTTTCCAGGTCACCATCTATGTCACACTCCCCATCCCTATCAATACTATTACCAGCCCCACCCACAATCACTACCTGATCGTCTTTAGTAAAATCCCTACATATCCCCCCCCCCCCCCCTATGTTAACAGTCAGTCACCTGAGCCAATCCTGCATTAGGCCTCACAATGCTGGTGACCTGGTATTCACTCCCCAACGCTTCCTGCAACTGCTGGCCTACACCTCTACCATGAGAACTACCTAACAGAACCTTCTTATTTCTCTTAGACTTTGCAACTGTCCTAGCCACCGTAACTGCTGAGGTCTGCTGCATACTTCCTACATCTGCCTCTCCACTAGACTCTGCAATAGATATGACCAACTGTCAAACGCCAATAGTAAAACTATCTGAAAATCTCCTTCTCCTAGTAGATCTCTTGCCAACAGCCAGCTCCAATTCCCCAACACCCCTCTCCCTCCTCATCCTATCTAGCTCCTCCTGTGCGTTTTTCAACTACACCTGAAGGGCACAGATCTTACGCTCCTGATCCTCTATCAGCTTACTCTTGCTACATAACCTGCAGTTTCAGGAGAGGATCTCACCAGAATGCCCACTGGCTTCCCCACTGCATTCCCCCAAGTGAAAATACTTAGAACAAGTCTCACACCGGAATCCACTACTCACAAATCTACGACAAAGCCCACACTTCTCACTCATGGTAAAATTTTACAGTTATTGAAAGAAGAAAACTACTTTATCTAAGTTCCGCTAGTACAATAAGAAGATGTTAAAAAACTGACTACAATAATCACAAACTTACCCTACAAGGGAAGTAACCACTATTATTAAAAGTATTAGTCAACAGCAAATGAGAATATAACAAAAGTCTAACACAGAAAGAAAATCAAACGTCTAATGACACAGTAACGAAACCGAGAACAGTTCCCAAAAATTTCTTCTGAAATTATTTCACCAGAAAACATAAGAACACCGGTTGAAGATTACTAAAGTTCCTAAATAAACCACTATACACAAACAATTAATTAGCACTTAGCTTTCGATGCACCGTTACAGCTGCAACTGGTCAGCGCTGAATGTAAACACAGGTTAAGAGGTTAAGTTGCTCGATACGGAACACTTACAAATATCAGGTCACAACACAAGAAAGGCAGAGGTGAATGAAGAAACCACCAATAAGTCACTTATATAGTAAACATTATCCCGAAAACCGTTAAAATATGTATGTGAAACCTAAAAATATATAAAAACTTAGAGAGCGATCTCACACGCAGTCACGAGCTGATGACGTCACACCAAAGACCCTCACACCTCAACTAGGTACAGTTTTACACATAAAATGCTTCGTACTCCTTGCGGCTGTTGGTGCATTGATGCAATGGACATCCAGCACACAAAATAGTTTAACTGGGGTGATCATGTGCCATCTCTGTGGATCTTTAGAGTATAAAAGGAGGTGTGATAGGAGCAGTGGTACTCCTTGCATGTTTATTATTAATGGAGAATCTAGACAATATTCTTACAGATATTGGTAATATTAATTATATCGAAGATGGCATGATCTTTAGCAGCATGAATTTAAATGTTGTGGTGTCCTAACAGAGGATGGAGGGAAGACAGGGGTTTAAGGTCAGTCTGAAAGTTCTGAATGGTGAGAAGTAAATGCCGACAGACAAGTCCCCAGTGAAGAGAGGTTGATGACTTGGATCAGCACCAAACGGTGTCACAGGGCATGATGCAGATGTTGAGACTCGGTACTTGCAGCAGGGGTCTGATTAGCACATTTTATTTGTGTTCAGACTAACTATTACACTGAATGCTAATTCCAAACATTAGAAAAAGCAATGGAGGCGATTGGTTGCACAACACAAGTCAATATCTGAAGCCACGGGAGCAGCACTACATGAGACTGCAAACAGCCTCTCTCATTGATCATTTCAGCACACGGAATTGATTCCAGACCGGTTTTCAACGAGTGGAGCAGGTGATGGATGTAGTGGAGTCTCATACAGGTACGAAGCGACTGCTACTATATTTTTAATGATCGCCCTATCCAAAATTCTTGCATGTGGACCATCAGGGTGAGGACAAGTATTAGGATTTTTAATAGTTTGGTGTACAATGAACGCAAATATTCTTGTAGAAAATCGGACAGTACATGGGTATGTCAGCAATACGACCATACACATATGGGAAACTTTGAGGAAAAAATGAAAAAGACATTAAATCGGTAAAATTCGAGCAAAACCTGGTATAATCACGATAAACTGAAGTGAAATACGATGAAATTGAGAGAAATACGATAAAATATATAAAATCGCGAAAACCTAGTTAAATACATAAAATTAGAGAAGAATACCATGATATGTGTACTTAGCGAAATCAATAGGACTGCACATTCTGGAGGAGGGTGGTAGAATGGCGCTACATAAAGACAATAGCGGAAAGAGGAGGAATTCTAGAGACATGGAGTCAAGGTAAGATGGCAATATTATCCTGTAGTGCTTATTTCCTTGTAAGATGTCGCTGTTCCTTCGTATGCATTTTTGCCTGCTGACGACAATTTTATGGGACTGTTGTGAAAATATCACAATTTCTGAACTGTAATTGGGCTTCAACTTTGTAAACACTAGGTGTCATACACCTCTGGAAACGTATGGAGTGTTTGTGTTACAAAGAATTGATGCCTTCTTTGGTGTGCCAGGTAGTAGTTTTACCACCTTACAGTACATCACCATAGTTCATCATAAAGAAACTTACAGGGAGAATGTATATCAATGTGCTTTATTACACTGGAATATTAACAGCGTTGTATTCCACACGACTAATAAGTCACAAACAGCACAGCTTAGCATTATAGCATGTTTAGTGCAAGACCATGCAGCCCTTGGAACGTGTTTATGTTCCACGATCATTTCTCTCTTTCTGATATCGTATTGGTATTGCTGTGTTGGCAAAAGAGCCAACGCCGTGTTACTAGAGGAGGCCGAAATGCACGCGTTTTAGCTCACGCAAGCTGGCGTGAGGAGGGAAGAACTATACTGACGTGAGGTCTGGAACATGACAAGGAATGAGAATTCACAAAGCGGACGTAATTAGTTGGATACTTAACTTTAATTCATTAATGATGAACGTCGCTCTTGACGGTACATGATTCACAATATTATCTGTTCAGAATGCATTCTCATACATGGTAACTGAATATGGCACCTTGCTAGGTCGTAGCAAATGACGTAGCTGAAGGCTATGCTAAACTGTCGTCCTGCAAATGAGAGCGTCTGTAGTCAGTGGACCATCGCTAGCAAAGTCGGCTGTACAACTGGGGCGAGTGCTAGGGAGTCTCTCTAGACTAGACCTGCCGTGTGGCGGCGCTCGGTCTGCAATCACTGATAGTGGCGACACGCGGGTCCGACGTATAGTAACGGACCGCGGCCGATTTAAAGGCTTCCACCTAGCAAGTGTGGTGTCTGGCGGTGACACCACAGGTATGGGCACCAAACACAGGACCAATACTTTAGAATTGATAGCGCAGTAGACTTACGTAAAATATTCCAAACTACATTCGTCTGGAGCTCAATCATGCACACGTTTCTTCTTCATGACCATCTGTTATATATCACAACACTTTCATATCTACCATACACCGATAAGGGGTACTAACCTCTTTGACATGTCTGCATCTGGAGATGCGCTGTGAGTATGATTGGTGTAGAATAGTCTCCCTGAACACCAGTTACGGATTCAGCTCTCTCTGTTCCTTCACGAGACCTGGGGTTTAATGGGTGTAGTACCCTCCTACTTCTAGTCAGCTGAAAATTAAATCGGAGAGTGTTGTAGGGAGGGTTGGTCAAAGACAGTGCAAGGAGACGTTCCAATATCCAACTTAATCCAAACTGCAAGAATACTCAGTGTCTCACATCCATGCAGGGAAAGATGGGCAATCGTAATACTAAATTACGCACTATGATCAAACTGAAAGAAATATGTAGATAACCTAACTTCATCAGTAGAGGATACTGTCTGGTCTACTTTGTACAGTACATCCATTCATCGATAATTCTTGTACATATACACCAGTCATCTATCTACATTCGCAATAGTACTCGCAAAGTAGAGGAGGGGCAGTTTAGTGATGATGCAGAACCTGGAAAACATGCTACCATGTCACTGGTCCGCGTTGACATTATGGAAAAACTGATAATATTGCTGAAATTGATAGCACCATCAACTGTGGTGCTTATTACAGTACATCGGTGGCATCTTTTCCATCCCATCCATCCACTGGTACATTGTTGATTACCACATAATACATTGACGAACCCCACTTGTTTGAGAGGGAGAGAGTCTTTATGAGAGCAACACGTTCCAGGGATGACCAGCACTGAAACAGAGATCACGTACATAGCTGCAATATAAGAGGGAATTAATCATAATGGAACACCAAGACACCTGCCATCCCATCACTATTGAAGATGAGATTAAATGTACCTCTGGACAGCTGTTTGGAAGAGTTAGCGGCATTGTGGAGTTTCCACATGTTGTGACGTATTCCACATTTTTGTCAGTAAGAAACACCGCCTCTGTCTTATTTCAACCATCCTGTGTGCTTTGAGAACAGCATCACAGTTTACACCATGCAATGTCCAGCTTTCTGTGAGAGCCAATGGATTGAAATGTGCTTTTGTGAGTTTAACACCTGACACGGACCTTGAAGTCATGGTGGAAAAACAAAATGTATGGCGGTGTACAAAGCTGCAGACATATACTGTGGAAAGCAACATATCAAACAAAATCTCAGGGACACTCTTCTTTAATTGATAGTCTGTGGGATATGGTGGTCCTACAGTGCAGGTGATGAAGCGACTTCGATCACTGGTCACCTGCTCCAGTGGAGCAGTACCTGTATATTTTCAATATGATCGCCACATAGCACACAGACGGTACTTGTTTTCGATATATCAGAAGAGAGGAACAGGGTAAAACCTCATCAAATTCTCTGCTGGGTGACAGTGAAGCTTTTATAGCTCATCGTTATTTGTACCATCCAACAGAAAGAAACTAAGATAGAGATAATGTTTTGGTGACAGATAGAAATGCACCCTGAGGGATGGAGATCTGTGCACTGCAGTACTCGTATGTAGTTTGAAAACATCCCTCAATGCTGTAGCAAGATCTTTGTCCTCCTCCTAGTTCACATATTATGTGGAGTCTACCTAATTTTCCTCATAAACACTACTGTAGCTGCTGGTACTGTCTTTCCTACTAGCTTTTGTTGCAGGAGAAAGCTTTGTTTGGCCCTGGCTTTACACATTGCACATGGTTAGCAGAGCTACGGCAAAATGTTCCCATTTCCACCAGACGGTAAAAACATGGTCCTGTTGCATTAACTCAGCTCACCGTGTTTCTCTCTCCAACTTCGGCTCAGTTACAACTCAAATTGTGATGATCACATGGACAAGGCTGCCGTGAGGCCGAGCCAGAGACCGAGGGAGAGTTACAAGATGCAGATGGACTGTTTAAAATCACGAAGGAGTTTTGCCGTACAGGGTCCTTAGCAGACAGGATCGAAAAAGGTAACTAGTTTTGAGATAGGAGAGTGCCGTGAATGTAATCTACCAGTGGCTGTAATCATTAAAATGTAAATGTCGTGTGACTAGGGCCTCCCGTCGGGTAGTGTGTTCTCCGGGTGCAAGTCTTTCGATTTGACGCCACTTCGGCGAGTTGCGTGTCGATGGGGGATGAAATGATGATGGTTAGGGCAACACAACATCCAGTCCCTGAGCGGAGAAAATCTCCAGTCCAGCCGGGAATCGAACCCGGGCCCTTAGGATCGACATTCTGTCGCGCTGACCACTCAGCTACTGAGGGCGGACGCTATAATCATTAAGACATCGCGATAGGGTCCAACCAAAATATGTGGTTGAATGGTACTAAATTCCAGACAGTATTTCTGGCAGAAAGCTTGACACTATAGTCAAGGATTTTATACATATTTTATGAGTTCCAGCTAGTGCTGCATTTTTAAGTGATTGAGAATGCTCGCATACAGTAGATGGTGTGTTACAAGAGCAATCAACCATCAACCTCCCCTATAACCATGTGGATATATCGCAGAAACTCTGTTACACTGGGGCCGGCCGCGGTGGTCTCGCAGTTAAGGCGCTCAGTCCGGAACCGCGCGACTGCTACCGTCGCAGGTTCGAATCCTGCCTCGGGCATGGATGTGTATGATGTCCTTAGGTTAGTTAGGTTTAAGTAGTTCTAAGTTCTAGGGGACTGATGACCACAGATGTTAAATCCCATAGTGCTCAGAGCCATTTGAACGGTTTGTTTCTGTTACACTGTCTACACACTATCGAGATAGAAGACGCTACAAATACAGTTTGTTAGTGTGGCAGCCACCTAGCAGCTGCAAGAAGCAGTCGCAAATATTCGATTAGTACCATGTTTCTTAGCTGAATCACTTTCTAAATTCGGTGATGAGGTTGATTTTATTACGAGCTTACATCGCTAGCAATGTGCACCCACACTTTCGGTCTGTTAAGACAGAAACCGCAATCACTATCTATGCTCAATATCGCGGTATTTGTGCGGAAGACTACTTCATTCAGAAGCACTAGCATACCTCGATTTATAAGGAATGTATACTTTGCAGCATGGATATCGTTGGTGATACTTGGGTGTCTGTAGAACGAAGACCGATTTTTATGCAGGGTTACAGTAACACGGTCTTTGCGATCGTGTTTTTAATATCTGGTCGCTCATCAGACTATTATATCTCTCTTCCTAAGACACACTCACAAGGAAAACAAATGAGGTATGTCCATCCATCGCGGTTTTCCGCTGAATACTGCTTGGCGCAACAAGCATTCAGTTACTGGCGAAGTATTATACTTAGTAGGGGATGCGATTGGCAGGCTCATAAAGCTTGTTTTGGGGGTGTGAAGTTACTGTGGTTATTGTTTCAACACGTACAAAGAAATTGGCTGTGTCCAGTCATAAGGGAGATATGGGTTTGACATGGGAGACTGTAGTTTCAAGGCATCGATAGCCATAAGGAAGACGATTATGTCCAGTCATAAGAGGGATGGATATTGATATTTCCAGAGACACAGTCGTCAGGAGGAGGTGTTTCTGGTACTTCGATCTCTGTTGAATGTTATCAGGTTGGGGCTGCAATCGAACTATGTGATTGTAATTACAGTGATAAATACGTCGCTGGTTTCCTAGGACGACAAATTTTGTCGTGCGGAGCACGTGGCAGAGGTAGACTGTGGCCAGAACAAATGGGTTTTGCTGGCTAAAGGCTCTTGCGAGTGGTGGGGACAAAGAAAAGTTCAGGCCAGCAGATTAGTCGTTTTTTGCGCACAGCTGCAGGACAACTCCCGGCGATGATGCCCTCTGGATAGCTGAATAGCGAACTGATACTCAGTACGAGTTGTGCTGTCTTTTCGATCGCGTGTGTTGCATGTATTCTCTATGGACAATTGAGCGATTCAGTATTGATCACTGCCAATTGTTGGTCCTGAACGTATTGATGAAATCCGTATTCCTACCACTCCAATCATCCCTGGACGCAGCCCATGGCTGGGATGGTGCATTCTGGTATGCACGCACATCCATGGTTGCTACAGTTTCCTCTGGCCTCTGAGCGTCGGCAATTGCGGTGTACGAGGGGACAGGTGCGCTGTGTGTGGACATCAGTAGGTGTTTCAAGCGTGTCACGTTTAGTGCTTCTCAATACATCACAGTGATCTCTGTCTTTCAGTGGTATTTGCTGTTGTCTGTATCCTATCAGGCAGTAGACCTTTCCTTCTCGTTCTCCTCCATCTCCATCTCATTGTAGCACCAGTACAAACCCTCCACAGATTGTTTACAGACAGAGCATGTAACTGAACTGAAGTTTGAAATTTTCCGTTACCTTCAACTTAATGGACTCTCTAACAAATGACGTAACTGTACTAGTATCGACCGATAGGAGGCAAGGCAAAAATAACAGTAGGGTTTGGATACTGGGAGGTTGTAGGATCAAATACCATCAAATATTCCAGTTCTATTATCCACCAATAGGAAGCAAGGAAAAACTGTCCACAAAAAGGGTATCGATTTAATTAATTAGTCAATCAGTCAGATAGAGTGAGGGAATATTTCCAAGACGTCCACAGCTGGGATTTACTGGGTAAATGCTGCTTTGTTTGTGGTTTTAGCCAACCATGGAGAACGGTGCGTACAGTCCTGGCAGTGGCACACTACATGACGTGACTGCCTGAGAGAGAGAGAGAGAGAGAGAGAGAGAGAGAGACAGAGCATGTGCTTCAACAGGAATTTCTCAGGTATCAAATATCGAAGGTTTGCCACCATCTGAAGCTTTTGTGTAGGGATCAGTGCAACTTCCGCTCTGCCAGTAGCCAGTCATGGACCTGAGTGGGAGTAGTGTGGCCTCCGCATGAAGGAATAGGCGAAATGGCCAGCCTGGCGAAGCGGTTGGGGGTGTGGTCGCACAGTGCTATGGGGTGGGTGAAAAGGATTTTTAACAGTGTAATTACGCTTGGTGAGTTATGTTGATGACATTCCTTGCACAATTGGGTTTAAAAAGCCCCACAATTGTTTAAATATTCCAACTGCATTGTCACCATCGAAATGTTCCAGGCTCTCGTAATCGACGGCGAACAATATTTACAGAAATTCAAAATAATTCTAATACTTCAAATATTTCCTCCTATGAATGATTAAAACTTGGTTCAAGAATCATGAAAGAAGGTTGTATACATGGAAGAAGCCTGGAGATACTAGAAGGTATCAGATAGATTATATAATGGTAAGACAGAGATTTAGGAACCAGGTTATAAATCGTAAGACAAAAAAAATGGTTCAAATTACTCTGAGCACTATGGGACTTAACATCTGAGGTTATCAGTCCCCTAAAACTGAGAACTAATTAAACCTAACAACCTAAGGACATCACACATATCCATGCCCGAGCCAGGATTCGAACCTGCGACCGTAGCGGTCGCGCGTTTCCAGACTGTAGCGCCTAGAACCGCTCGACCACTCTAGCCGGCAAATTTTAAGACATTTTCAGGGGCAGATGTGGACTCTGACCACAATCTATTGGTTATGAACTGTAGATTAAAACTGTGAAACTGTAAAAAGCTGGGAATTTAAGGAGATGGGACCTGGATAAACTGACTAAACCAGGGGTTGTACAGAGTTTCAGGGAGAGCATAAGGGAACAATTGACAGGAATGGGGGAAAGAAATACAGTAGAAGAAGAATGGGTAGCTTAGAGAGATGAAATAATGAAGATAGCAGAGGATCAAGTAGGTAAGAAGACGAGGGATAATAGAAATCCTTGGGTAACAGAAGAGATATTGAATTTAACTGATGAAAGGAGAAAATATAAAAATGCAGTAAATGAAGCGGGAAAAAGGAATGCAAACGTCTCAAAAATGAGATCGACAGGAAGTGCAAAATGGCTAAGCAGGGATGGCTATAGGACAAATGTAAGGATGTAGAGGCTTATCTCACTAGGGGTAAGATAGATGCTGCCTACAGGAAAATTAGAGAGACCTTTGGAGAAAAGAGAACCACTTGTATGAATATCAAGATGGAAACCCAGTTCGCCCGCATCTCTCGGTCGTGCGGTAGCGTTCTTGCTTCCCACGCCCGGGTCCCCGGGTTCGATTCCCGGCGGGGTCAGGGATTTTCTCTGCCTCGTGATGGCTGGGTGTTGTGTGATGTCCTTAGGTTAGTTAGGTTTAAGTAGTTCTAAGTTCTAGGGGACTGATGACCATAGATGTTAAGTCCCATAGTCCTCAGAGCCATTTGAACCATTTTTTTGGAAACCCAGTTCCAAGCAAAGAAGGGAAAACAGAAAGGTGGAAGGAGCATATAGAGGGCTTGGGTGGCAGGGGGAAAATACAGGGAGAGAAAGGCTGTTTACAATTTCTACAGAAACCAAATGGTGGTTATAATAGTCGAGGGACATGAAAGGGAAGCAGTGGTTGGGAAGGGAGTGAGGCAGGTTTGCAGCCTCTCCCCGATGTTATTCAATCTGTATATTGAGCAAGCAGTGAAGGAAACAAAAGAAAAATTCGGAGTAGGTATTAAAATCCATGGAGAAGAAATAAAAACTTTGCTGTCTCTGAGAGAATTACAATGTCATCGGCGAACGTCAAACGACTTGGAAGAGCAGTTGAACGAATGGATAGTGTCTCGAAAGGAGGATATAAAATGAACATCAACAAAAGCAAAACGAGGAGAATGGAATGTAGTCGAATTAAGTCGGGTGATGCTGAGGGAACTAGATTAGGAAATGGGACGCTTAATGTAGTAAAGGAGTTTGGCTATTTGGGGAGCAAAATAACCGATGATGATCGAAGTAGAGAGGATATAAAATGTAGACTGGCAATGGCAAGGAAAACGTTTCTGAAGAAGAGAAATTTGTTAACATCGAGTATAGATTTAAAATTATTTGTGTGGAGTGCACCCATGTACGGAAGTGAAACGTGGACGATAAATAGTTTGGACAAGAAGAGAATGGAAGATTTCGAAATGTGGTGCTACAGAAGAATGCTGAAGATTAGATGGGTAGACCACACAACTAATGAGGAGGTATTGAACAGAATAGGGGAGAAGAGGAGTTTGTGGCACAACTTGACCAGAAGAAGGGACCGGTTTGTAGGGCATGTTCTGAGGGATCAAGGGATCACCAATTTGGTACTGGAGGGCAGTGTGGAGGGTAAAAATCGTTGAAGCAGACCAAGAGATGAATACACTAAGCAGATTCAGAAGGATGTAGGTTTCGGTAAGTACTGGGAGATGAAGAAGCTTGCACAGGATAGAGTAGCATGGAGAGCTGCGTCAAACCAGTCTCAGGACTGAAGACCAAAACTTCAACAACAACATGACTGATTACAATTATTACTATTAACCCGCCACGCCGCACCTTGTATAGACCCTCTACTTACTCCTTCGACCTCCCACCTTTCCCTTGTTTGCTGAAGACTGGTTCTCCATCTGAGCTCCTTATATTCGTACAGCTGCTTCTCTTTTTCCCCGAAGACCTCTTTAATTTTTCTGTAGCCTAATTCACGGAACAACTTAGGTCGAGTGGTAAAAAGTGAAACAAATGCCTGAAACGACATCGGCTTTTATTGAAACGGAAAACGACAGTAAAACTGGGCAACAGACGGGCAACTTTTCAAACTGTCAGCGTGACGGGTGCGAGGTAGGCCGAAGTTTCAAAATGTCATCGTCCCATGTCTGGCTAATAAACAGTCGCCGGAAGGTACGACTTTTATCCAGGATGGCGCTCCGCCCCACATTGATACACGTGTGAAAGGTGTCTCGCGCACATTATTTTGTGAGGATCGCGTGCTGAGCATCCACTCCCGGGTCCCCAGGCCTCAGTACGTGTGATTATTGGTTGTGGGCTTACCTGAAGTCTCAAGTCACCCACGATCGTCTGCCAACATTAGTGATGCCAGAAGACAACATTCGACGGCAGTTTCTCACCATGCCTACTGGGAAGTTGTACAGAGCTTTTCACAACTTTGTCGTCTGACTAAAAGCACTGTTGATGAATGACGGCCGACATACTGAGAATTTGTTATAAGGAACATCGTCAAAAATCAATTGCTATGCTGAATATTGCTTCTGTATCATATAAAGAGCCACCTGTTGGTCTACATCTACATGGATACCCTGCAAATTACATTTAAGTGCCTGGCAGAGGGTTCATCGAAACACCTTTACAATTCTCCATTATTCCAATCTCCTATAGCGTGCGGAAAGAATGAACACCTACATCTTTCCGTACGAGCTCTGATTTCCTTTATTTTATCGTCGTGATATTTTCTCCCTATGTAGGTCTGTGCCAACAAAATATTTTCGCATCCGGAGGAGAAAGTTGGTGATTGGAATTTCGTGAGAAAATTCTGTCGCAACGAGAAACGCCTTTCTTTTAATGAAGTCTAACCCAAATCTTGTATCATTTCTGTGAGACTCTCTCACACATATTTCACGATAATACAAAATATGCTGCCTTACTTTGAACTTTTTCGATGCACTCCGTCAGGATCCCATACCGCACAGCAGTATTCTGAAAGAGGACGGACAAGTTTAGTGTAGGCAGTCTCCTTAGTAGGTCGGTTACATTTTCTAAGCGTCCTGAAAATAAAACGCAGCCTTTGGTGAGCCTTTCCCACAACATTTTCTTTCCAATTTAACTTGTTCGTAATTCTAATACCTAGGTATTTAGTTGAATTTACGGCTTGTCGATTAGACCAATTTATCGTGTAACCGAAGTTTAAAGAGTTCCTTTTAGTACTCATGTGGATGAGCTCACACTTTTCGTTATTTAGGGTCAACTGCCACTTTTCGCACCATTCAGATATTTTTTGTAAATCGTTTTGCAGTTTGTTTTGATCTTCTGATGACTTTATTAGTCGATAAACGACAGCGTCATCTGCAATCAACCGAAGACGGCTGCTCAGATTGTCTCCCAAATCGTTTATATAGATAAGGAACAGAAAGGGGCCTACAACACTACCTTGGGGAACGCCTGAAATCACTTCTGTTTTACTCGATGACGTTCCGTGAATTACTAAGAACTGTGGCTTCCGTGACAGGAAAACGCAAATCCAGTCACATAACTGAGACGATATTCCATAAGCACGCAATTTCACTACGAGCCGCTTGTGCGGTACAGTGTCAAAAGCCTTCCGGAAATCCAGGAATACGGAATCGATCTGAAATCCCTTGTCAATAACACTCAGCACTTCATGTGAATAAAGAGCTAGTTGGGTTTAGGAAAGATCGTTCCTGTGAAACACATGTTGACTGTGTGTCAACAGACCTTTTCCTTCGAGGTAATTCATAATGTTCGAACACAATATATGTTCTAAAATCCTGCTGGATATCGACGTTAACGACATGGGCCTGTAATTTAGTGGATTACTTCTACTACCTTTCTTGAATATTGGTGTGACCTGTGCAACTTTCCAGTGTAAGGGTACGGATCTTTCGTCGAGCGAACGGTTGTATATGATTGTTGAGTATGCAGCTTATGCTTCAGCATACTCGGAAAGGAACCTAATTTTTATACGGTCTGGACCAGAAGACTTTCTTTTATTGATTTGAGTTGTTTCACTACTCCAAGGATATTTACTTCTACGTTACTCTCGTTGGCAACTGTTCTCGATTCGAATTCTGGAATATTTACTTCGTCTTCTTTTGTGAAGCCATTTCGGAAGGCTGTGTTTAGAAACTCTACTTTGGTAGCACCGTCTTCGATAGTATCTCCATTGTTATCGCGCAGAGGAGGCATTGATTGTAAATTGCCGCTAACATACTTCATATACGACCAGAATCTCTTGGGTTTGTCTGACAGGTTTCGAGACAAAGTTTCGTTGTGGAAACTGTTATAGGCATCTCGCATTGAACTCCGCGCTAAATTTCGAGCTTTTGTAAAGGATCGCCAATCTTGGAGATTTTGTGTCTGTTTAAATTTGGCATGTTTGTTTCGTTGTTTCTGCAACAGTGTTCTAACCCGTTTTGTGTACCAAGGAGGATCAGCTCCATTGTTTGTTAGTTTATTTCGTATAAATCTCTCAATTACTGCCGATACTATTTCTTTGAATGCAAGCCAGTTCTGGTCTACACTTATATTATTAATTTGGAATGAGTGGTGACTGTCTCTCAGGAAGGCGTCAAGTGACGTTTTATGTGCTTTTTTGAACAGGTATATTTTTCGCTTATTTGTTCACTAATCCCTATATCGGTTTTGATGCTCGTTACTAACTCAGGATTATTTGTCATTTGCACTTTGTTTAGTTTCAGTAAAAATCTGAATTTGGGAAATTTGTGGTAAGTACCTATGGGACCAAACTGGTGAGATCATCGCTTCCTAACTTACACTAAGGACAACACATACACCCGTGCCCGAGGTAGGACTCGAACCTCCAACGGGGGAGGGGGGGGAGGGGGAGCCGCGCGAACAGTGGCAAGGCGCCTAAGACAACGCGGCTACCCCGTGCGGCTCTCTCTACCTGCATTATTCCGTGAAGTATTGACTGTTGAAATAATATGGACTTTTGCATCACCCTGCACAATATGAAGAGCAAGGCTCCCAAGACACTTGCCTGGGGCACACTCTAAGTTACTCTGATACATTATGATGACTTTCTATCCAAGATTATAAGCTACATTCTCCTTATCAAATGTCCTCAACTGTCACAAATTTCCATTGATAGCCGATACTGTCTTAGTTTTGATAATAGTATAGCCGTGGTACTGAGTCAAATGCTTCTCGAAAATCGAAAAATACTGCAATTATCTGCCTTCATCCATTACTTTTAGCAGTCATCTGAGAAAATTGCGAGTTGGGTTTCACATGATCAATGTTTTTCGGAATCCATACTGGTTGCCGAGGAGGTCGTTCTGTTAGAGATACCGCGTTATTTTTTAATTTAGAATATATTCGAAGATTCTATAACCAATCGATATCAAGGATACCGGACGGTAGTTTTGAGGATCACTTGTACTGCCCTTCTTGTAGGTGGGTGCGATCTGTGATTTCTTCCAACTACTGTTCGTGCAATGTACGATGGATTATTGTTAACAGAAGTGCTAACACAGCCGCACATACCATGCAGCGTGGTAAGGGATTCGGTCGAGCCATGGAGCTTCATTCAATTTGAGAGATTTCAGCTGTCCTCAATGTTCGATGATCTATTGAAATTGGCCGGCCGCTGTGGCCGAGCGTTTCTAGGAGCTTCCTTACGGAACTGCGGTGCTACTACGGTCGTAGGTTCGCATCCTGCCTCGGGCATGGATGTGTGTGGTGTCCTTAGGTTAGTTAGGCTTAAGTAGTTCCAGGTCTAGGGGACTGATGACCTCAAATGTCAAGTCGAATAGGGCTTAGAGCAATTTGAACCATCTGTTGAAACTGATTAAAGCTAAACACATTATCTGAGCAGAAGCGTTCTCTTCTGAAAACGCTTTGCTGTTAAAAAAGGACTGTCATTACTTTTTGCAATCAGTTGTAGAATAATTATGTATGGTTTTCCCATATTAAGGGTACTGCAAATAATTAAAGAGTACTTTCAACTAGAAGCGCTTCGCTTTTATTTATAAAGCATCTTCCGTAGTCATTCTGGAAATATTGATATACATTCTAAGACACAAAACTATACACCATGAAGGAATATTGCGAATGAGACGAAAATCGATCGATGTGTAGTACATGTACAGAACAATCTGGATGATTTATCCAACAGAAAGAGCTTCAGAAACCGAACAAATTAGTAACACTTTGGTCCACCTCTGGTGCTTATTCAGGCATTTATTCGATTCGGCATTGACAAATACAGTTGTTGGATGTTCTCCTGAGGGATATCGTGCCAAAATTCTGTCCAACCGGGGCGTTAGATCGTCGAATTCTCGAAGAAGGATACGTACCCAAAGACTAGACAGTTGCACAGGTCACATCAATATTCAACCAAGGTAGTAGGAGTAATCCACTAAATTACAGGCCAATATCGTTATCGTCGATATGCAGCTGGTTTTTGGAACGTCTATTGTGTTCAAACATTATGAATTACCTCGAAGAAAACGATCTATTGACACACGATCAACATGAGTTTAAAAAATATCATTCTTATGAAACACAACTAGCTCTTTATTCTCATGAAGTGTTGACTGCTATTGACAAGGGATTTCAGATCGATTCCGTATTTATGGATATCCAGAAGGCTTTTGACGCTGTACCACATGAGCGGCTTTTAGTGAAATTGCGTGCTTTGGAATATCGTCTCAGCTGACTGGATTTGTGATTTCCTGTCAGAGAGGTCACAGTTCGTAGCAATCGACGGGAAGCCATCGAGTAAGACAGAAGTGACTTCTGGTGTTCCCAACGTAGTGCTACAGGCCATTTTCTGTTCCTTATATTTATAAACGATTTGGAAGACAATCTGAGTAGCCGTCTTAGATTGTATGCAGATGAAGTTGTCGTTTATCGACTAGCAAAGTCGTCAGAAGAGCAAAACAAATTGCAAAATGATTTAGAAAATATATCTGTATGGTACGAAAATGGGCAATTGAGCCTAAATAATGAAAAGCGTGAGGTCATCCACATAAGTGCTGAAAGGAATCCGTTAAACTTCGGTTACACGATAAATCAGTCAAATATGGAGGCCGTAAATTCAACTAAATACCTATGAATCACAATTACGAACAACCAAAATTGGAAGGAACACAAAGAAAACGTTGTGGGGAAGGCTAAACAAAAACTGCGTTTTATTGGCAGGACACTTAGAAAATGTAACAGATCTACTAAGGAGACTGCCTACACTACGTCTGTCCGTCCTCTTTTAGAATACTGCTGCGTGGTGTGGGATCCTTACCAGATAGGACTGACGGAGTACAAGGAAAAAGTTCAAAGAAGGGCAGCACGTATTGTATTATCGCGAAATATGGGAGAGAGTGTCACTGAAATGATACAGGATTTGGGTTGGGCATCATTAAAAGAAAGGCGTTTTTCGTTGTGACGGAATCTCCTCACGAAATTCCAATCACCAACTTTCTCCTCCGAATGCGAAAATATTTTTTTGACACCGACCTACATAGGGAGAAACGACCACCACGATAAAATAAGGGAAATCAGAGCTCGTACAGAAAGATATAGGTGTTCGGTCTTTCCGCGCGCTATACGAGATTGGAATAATAGAGGATTGTGAAGGTGGTTCGATGATCCCTCTGCTAGGCACTTAAATGTAATTTGCAGAATATCCATGTAGATGAGGTGCTGCCCATAATGCTCCGAACGTTCTCAGTTGGGGAGAGACCAGGAGACCTTGCTGGCCAAAGTAAGGTTTGGCCAGGACGAAGACAAGCAGTAGAAACTCTCGCCGTATGCTGGAAGGCGTTGTCTTGTTGAAATGTCAGACCGGAATGGCTTCTCACAAAAAAAAAAAAAAAAAAAAAAAACAGCACGTGCAATGTCTTACACGTACCACTGTGCTGTAAGGATATCGCGGCTGACAACCAAAGGGGCCTTACTGTGAAAAGTAATGGCACCGCAGAGCATGACTCCTGGTTGTCGGGTCATACGGTGGGCGACATACAGCTCGGTATACCACCACTGTCCATGACGTCTCCACAAACGCCTTCGGCCTGGAATCTGTTTGGCTGGGGTAGAGCTGTCTTCAGTCTTGAGTCCCCCTTCGAACTGAGCGCCGATGCTGAGCGAAGGTGAGTCTGGAGACGCCCTGGATAGCAGTGGGATACCAACTTGACTGTCCCAAATTGGATTGTAGAGTGTACCATGGTTAGCGGTTTCAGTGTCTGGTTAGAATCGACGTTTAACGTGATCCAGGAACAAGATTTTGATGTAATAGTATTTTGTTCGCATCGGGATGCTTACTATCGCTGAGCACCCATGCCGCTCACCATTGGAATGCTTGATTTCGTTGAGTATCCGTGGCAGGTGAGCCAATCATTATCACCTCATAGGCATTTTAGCTTATTACAGTGGTTGTGGTTTGTATTCCGCGTAGCGGCCAGCGTGAGATTTACAACGGTTGGGCGGAAACGCACATCTAAATCGGTCACCCTGTTGGCGGGGTTCGAGGGAGGCGACCGAAGTGAAGCATTCAGCTTCAAATGGTTCAAATGGCTCTGAGCACTATGGGACTTAACATCTGAGGTCATCAGTCTCCTAGAACTCAGGACTACTTAAACCTACCTAACCTAAGGACATCACACACATCTATCCCAGAGACAGGATTCGAACCTGCGACCGTAGCGATCGCGCGGTTCCAGAATGACGCAACTAGAAACGCTCGGCCACAACGCATGGCGAAGCATTCACGTGGTTTGGGCACTTATCACACATTTACAACACACTCAAGCAACGTCTGAAAATCAGTATGTACCTTTTGAGTAGAAAGGTTTACATTTACTTTAATAAAATGCTTTGTGTCTTAAATGCAAAAACAGGCACAGCTGATATTTGTGGATTACAGCGCCATCTACCCCGAATGGGAAACAATGGTTTGGGTAGGCCGTAGGGCTGTTCTGTTTTTTTTTTACTGACAGACTTTCCGGCATGACCGACTGTCACAGACTCGTTGTTCTGTTCGTAGCTACCGCTTGGTCTCACGTTGTTGGTAAGCGACTTTTCTCTTGGTGCGTGATAGTGGATAAGTGTGGCGAACAGAAATTCGCGAAATACTGAGCAACAAATACCCTTAGGAAAAGCTACATACTCTGTGAAAATGCGTTTATTGTTTCATTCGTCGGACACCATACGATGCTTGCGCAGTTTCGTCATTCAAACTTTAATAAATATATCAGTTTGTAACGTCCCAGTGCGTTTTCGTTAACTGCGGTTTGCCGACAATCAACAGTCACAAAGAAAAAAAATCCAGATAGACTACAAGGTACAACTACTGGTAAGTAACAAATGGGTAACCGAACGGTTCTCTACAGTGATTTCGCATAAGAATTTCGCTTATTCTTCGTATGTATAATCCTTTTCACGATTTAGTGCGTTTTCGTCAGTAACTGCAAATATAGTCTGTAAGCAAGTATTGTGGAAACAATATATTACATATATGCAATGAAACGTACATGCCTAATGAAATAAAGCAACTTCCGCGCATTTTAGCTTAATAGCATTATGTTAAGAGAGTATTACTGCGGTTAAATATGTCGCGAAACGCAACGTTAATGCCGGTCTGGATGGAACAGGGAGAGGATTGAACTTTACCGTATTACTTAATATACTCGCTTATACAAAGGTCATAGAGAATGTAGCCTTTTCTAAGAGAACTAAGTGTTCTACATCCCGCAGTATACTGAGGTATCTGCCAACCACACTCACTCACCTCGATACACCACAGTACTGATGAAACACGTTGAAGACTCTATCACCACTAAATTGCACCATAAGTGATACGAACATTACCATATATGTAAAAATGTTTTGATTGTAAGTCATATACACTGAAGAGCCAAAGAAACTGGAACTCCTCCATAACATCGTGTAAAGCCCCCATGAGTACGCGGAAGTACCGCAACTCAACGTGGCATGGCTCGGCTAGTGTCTGAAGTTATATTAATACCTTCAGCTGCTGACGGGCGTTGATATATATCAATATATATCAACGGCCCCTTCTGAAAATGTGGGCCCCGACTGGGACTCGAACAACAGGATCTCCTGCTTACATGAAGGACGCTCTATCCCTGTCGGGGCACACATTTTCAGCAGTCCCCGTTGCTATATATCAATGCCCGTCAGCAGCTCAAGGTATTAATACAATCCTAATTTCGTTCTAGACGTCTGCAGGTCATCAATGGTGTCTGTTCTTTCGGACATGTCCGAAAGAACAGACACCATATCCCCATAAGTATATAGTTTTGGAAATCCTGGTCATGACCTTCTTCTTCTATAGGGAATGCACACAAATTCCCCGATTTCTTATGGGGCTTGGTAAGAATGTCTTCCAGGAGTAATGAGTGTGTTGGGGTGGGACACTACGAATGTAGTGTGTGGACATACAAGGTGAGAATGTAGGTCTCGCGGGAGGCATCCGCGAGATAGTCCCTGCAGTCGCACTATCCTCTCTGCCATCGGTGGCTCAGATGGACAGAGCGTCTGCCATTTACGCAGGAGATCCCGGGTTCGAGTACCGGCCGGGGCACACATGTTTCACCTGTCTCCGTTGATATATATCAACGCTCGTCAACAGCTGAAGGTATAAATATCATTCTAATTTCGCTCTAGACGGCTTGAGGTCAGCAATGGTGTCTGTTCTTTCGGACGAGACTCGTCCGACCAGGCAACATGTTCCCAGTCACCAACAGTCCAATGTCGGTGTTGAAGGGCCCAGGCGAGGCGTAAAGCTTTGTGTCGTGCAGTCATCAAGGATACACGAGTGGGCTTTCAGCTCCGAAAGCCCATATCGATGATGTTTCGTTAAATGGTTCGGACGCAGCGATGTCGGAGACTTGATATTTTACCGGATTCCTGATATTCACGGTACACCCGTGAAATGATCGTACAGGAACATCCTCACTTCGTCGCTACTTCGGAGATGCTGTGTCCCATAGCTCGTGCGCCTACTGTAACACCACGTTCAAACTCAGTTAAATCTTGATAACCTGTCCTTGTAGCAGCAGTAACCGATCTAACGACTGAGCGTGACTCCTGTTCCCTTATACAGGCGTTGCCGACCGCAGCGCCGTATTCAGCCTGTATTTGAATACGCATGCCCATAGCAGTCTCTTTGGCGCTTCGGTGCATATTATTTAGTATTACCTAAGAGTATTTATTGCTCCATATTTCGCGGATTTTGCCTACTTCACTCAGCCACTACCACGTACCGCGACCAAACTAACAGGATAACTGCACTCATAATTTATTTAATGAGATATACGTCTGTGTGCATCTCATATCTAGAACGCTACGCATGGCTGGTCCCATGCCATACATTCTGACCCGGGCAACGAACTGGACAAGAAAAACTGGCGATACCTGCAAGAAAATGACCCAAGTTCCGAGCCAGAAGCACAATCCCACAACGAGGCAGCTTTCATCGAATAAGCTGGTGGCTGGGATTTGTTGCAGCTGCGGTGTTTATTCCTTCGTATGGGCCATTACCGCGGAGTAACACTTGAACGCAGCAACAGTCTGATGTAATGAAAGTTTACTTTATTACTGGCGCTTCTTGGCAGATTAAAAATGTGTGCCGGACCGAGACTCGAACTCGGGATATTTGCCTCAGGGCGTGCTCTACCGTCTGAGCTACCCAAGCACGACTCACGACCCGTCCTCGCGGCTTCAGTTGTGCCAGTACCTCGTCTCCTACATTCCAAACTTCACCGAAGCTCTTCTGCGACCCTTGCAGAACTGGAACTCCTGGAAGAAAGGATATTGTAGAGACATGGCTTAGCCACAGCCTGGGGGATATTGCCAGAATGATACTGGGTACATTATTACTGTTTAATTAAACAGTGATTTAGCTCATATAATGTGGGTTTATTTTTTGTTGTTTAATGAAGCAAAGATTAAACTGCGTAATAACAGCAGTGCAGTCCTTCACTAATGAACATGAAAGTATCAGTTCTGCAGAATTATCTAAGGATTCTTCCGAAAATTCCAATAGAGTTGCAGTTTCTCATGAGAAGAAGGCTGCATACAGCTCACCACACTGGCCATACTAGTGTAAAAGTTGATTCCTTATTGCTGTCGCAAAGTCTAAAACATCCCCACCACGGCTGAGGTTTTGTGGACCTCCTACCACGCCGTACGTCAGCGCCGGCACGGAGACCTGTCTCTGAACTAACAGTGCGCTCCATTAATTCGGGCTGAAACACGCCTCCACTCTCCAGGACAGGTTCAGGACCCACCCGTGGCTAGCGATATGTCGTACGGAGATGTGGTGTGGATGTTTTACCAAATAGACGCGCCACCACTGACGGAACAGTTTCTGTCAACCTGCACACTACATGCAAGATACTTCCAATCAGCATTTGGTATTAGGAATCTCGTATATATATTCCACATTCGACGTTCAAAATTATGTTTGAGAACATTTTCCATATTATCCCCACTCTTTGTAATTAAACAAAGAAATGTTTACAGTGCCTCAAAAAGTAATAGTCGCAGTAAACTAAAAAACTTATTTATTTAATTTTACATATTTTAAAAGAAGAAATGTTGAGGTTGCTCGCGGAGAGGATGAGAGACGGGCGTGGCTATATGCGCGCTGCTTTGACAGACAGGTGGCGCGGAGCTAGATAGGAGCTGGCGTGTGTAGCTGGCTGCCTAACTAGCAGGCAATAACCCTGCTACTGGCGGAATGTGAGCGCCACGTAAAAAGCGGGTGTCGTAAGGACAGCAAGTCTAGTTTACAGGCACGATAATGCGAGTGCTTTTTCGAAGGGAGGGTGGTCTTCCCTGGCCCTCGCGACGTGTGACGCTGCCTCATGCCGCAAATTCTGAGATCGCAAAGTATTAGGATGGTGCATAAGATCGCAGCGTGTTTCTTCTGTATACTAATATTGTTATAGGTTTTGGATTTCACAAAGAGTATTCTACGTCATTGCCCCCTTACCTGCATTTGTCGTAAATCCCTCCCCCAGCGCAAAGTTCCAAGCGGCTGGAAAAAAGCGCAAATGACTCCAGTATATAGAGAGGTAAAGAAACGGACCCGTAAAATTACAGACCAACATTCCAAACTTCTGTTTGCTGCAGACTTCCTGAACACATTCCCAGTTCGATTATAATAGACTTACTTGAGGCTAAGCAGCTTATGTCGACGAATCAACATGGTTTTAGGAAGCATCGTAAGTGCGAAACTCAGCTTGCCCTTTCCTCACGTGGCATACTGAGAACTATGTATGAACGGCAACAGGCAGATTCCATATTTCTAGATTTCCGGAAAGCATTTGACAACGTGCCCCATTGTAGACTGTTAAAGAAACTACGAGCATATCGAATAAGTTCACAGATATGTGAATGGCTCGAAAACTTCTTGAATAATAGAACCCAGTATGTTGTCCTCGACGGCGAGTGTTCATCAGAGACCACGAAGTGTGATAGGACGGGTGTTCTTTATACAGGGTGAGGCCATCTGAATATTCAATACATTAGCTCCGAGGAACAAATGGCAGATATTTTACCAAAAGCAGCTAGGAGTGAACATTTCAATAGACTATATCAAAAGTTGGCGATAGTGAATTTTACGGGTAATTAACGAAATTATTAAATTGATGGGTGTGTTGAAGTAATGACAATTTAATAATTATACTTTGCTAACTTTCAGCATTCTGGAAGGCATTGTAGCGGTGCGAGAATTTCGTGGTAAATTCTAGAGACCCTCGTATTTGCACCGTCTTCAACACGCGTTATTTTAGAGATGAGTGTAGTAAAGTAGAACTGTGTCTACTGCACCACAAGTATGTGTGTGCAGGACGGACGTGTATGGGACGGATGATGGACGCGGGCAGGTAGTTGCCGATCCCGCCTAAGGAGTCACACGTTCAGCTCAAGGAATAAACGCGCTGTACTCCGTGCGACGTCAAACATTACTGTGTGAACATTTGAATGTTGTTGAAAGAAGAGAAGGGACTACTACTTATTCATTCTTTCTCTTACTTACGTAAGGTCCAGACGGTTGTCTTGTTAAACTTTGAGAGATTTGTAGACTGTATTTATGGAAAAATGAATGTGATAGTTTCTGACATACAGGACGGTTCCGAACTTACAAAAAATGTTTTAGTTGTATGAAAACAGTTGTGTGATGAAAATACAGTGTGATTGAGTTCAAAATATTCTCGAGCGCACGGAGTTATTTTAAAAGTATACAAAATTTCCTCCAAAGTAGCATCTTATATTCGGAGAAGAAGGTGTGCAGGACATCACAGCCGGCTATCCTGAAATGAAGATCGTCGAAGCAACTCCAAGTAAGTTCGATAGCCAAGAGGGAGTGTGAGTCTCGCACACCAGTACCACACTGTCACCCTTAATCACCGGAAACCGCCAGAGCATGGCATAAACAACAGTATGGTTTACCAAATTATGCAATAAATTGCAGAGAACTATCAAAGTAGCAATATTTTTTTTTTACTTGATGACTATGGACCAATTAAATTACTCGTTATTTGACATCTTTCACTTACAGCAACAATATTACCAAATCGGATACCAGCTACCGCTTGGTTACAGGTGACACATAAACACGGTACGTCACTCCATAAATGCTGTTAATGTGTAATGCAGAATAATGTCGGAGGCAGCCACTGCCAGGTACGTTGGAAATGCGAGATGCTCTATGGACAGCTGATTCTAAGTAACCAATGACAACCACAGCAGACAAAGCCCTGAATTCGAACTTGTGTCCTAAGGTAACCACAACCTCATGATGTGAAATGCATCAGAGAAAACAGCAATCAAACAAAGCGATTGCAATTTTTAGATCTGCCGCAGATTGTTAGGGTCGTTAAAGCTAACCTCTACGAAGCAACTCGAGACAGACAGAGAGCGAGAGAGAGAGAGAGAGAGAGAGAGAGAGAGAGAGAGAGAGAGAGAGAGGAAAAAAAAAGTTTTAGCACTGAAGCAAACTAATCTGTCACCGCCATTGCTTACCTGAAATGATTGTCGCACTGGCTACATGAGCTACTAACCAATGAGCAGTCCTCATTTACAATTGGTTGCAGATTATAGGTGACACAGGCAGATTCCAGGAGAAAAAAGAATGACAGAAAGAAAAATAAGGGCAAATAAAACAAACAATAAGATCAAAAATTACATTTATACGAATTAATTGCATGAAAATAATAATCACATTCTTTTGATCAGATTTATAAATTGAAAAAAAAGTTTCATTTGTCGTTTTTTGATCCTACAACCTTCCACATCATGTTTATATGACAACCATTGCGCTAGGCGCCAACACAAGTACGTAGCTGGTGCATAAGTTCGTATAATTTTTCTATAAGTTTAATAAAAATAACAGAGACTTCAGTGTACAATAATATATCATCCTTCAGTGTTTACGATAGACAGCCAACATTGCGGAAATTTTCGATTCTGTGACAGTAGAAATGGCATGGTTTTTAGGTGAAGAATTCATTGAGTTATGTTCAGAGTGCATTTTTAATCCGGAAAGGAAGTTCCATGAAGGTTATTCGATAGAGTGTGGAAAAGGTTCAAATCTGACGCACAAGATCAGGTGAATAAGGTGTGTGTGACATCACTTCCCAACCCAACTTCTGCTAGACTGACAAAAAAAAAAAAAAAAAAAAAAAAATAAATAAATAAAAAAAAAATACTGTACGGAATGCAGGCAGGCATTTATGTGGATCAGTATTGCTTCACGTGGACTTCCTGGTTGTTGTTCTTAGACTGTGTCTGCAAGACATCTTTTCTGTTGACAGGAAATGTCAGCAATGATGGTTACATCTTGCGGAAGTAATTCATAATACAACCCACCGTCGTCGTCCCATCAGATGCATAACATTATCTTTTGTGGATGCATGCAGTTTATTGTATGGGATGTTGCTCCTTTGTTTTGCCTCAACCAATCCTTTCTTTTCCTTATGTTATCATAAAGACACAATTTTTCATCACCAGGATAGTGGTGCGCTAGTGTCAGTCTAGTCAAGGGAAAGGGAAATTTTATCGAAATTCAATGAAGGCGCGGTTGGGCGATGAAATCTGGCGCCACTGGCAGAGTGTCGTAACGGACGACAGCCAGCAGGCCAGGCAATGTAAACATGGCACTTGCAGGCGCAGAGCTGCGACAGCGGTATTGTACGCACGATTTGTTTTGAGTGGAGCAACAACAAGGAAGGAAACTGCAGCGCTGATCTAAGTTATTGGATGTATGAGGCGGGGCACTAGGCCAGAGCCAGGATTGGCGATTTGTAAATGGCTGACCTGTAGGAATTTATCCCTGCCATAGCTTTTGTCTCTCTCTGACACTATGTCAGAAGCAAGGGAGAAACCAATATAAATAGAAAGGCAAGTTTAGCTTGACAGGGTGTGCCAGGTCAGTCGAGTGTTGGGACAGACCTGTGCTGGTCTACGCTTATAGGGGTCAGTCTGGCAGCAATGTTACAAGCATTCTGCATAAACTTGTACTTTGTTTCTATGTAGTCGCTCGAGCTCTATTCCGCATCCGGGGACACAACACCAGGGGAGGGTGGAACGGCGGCCTGGAACTTGGAGATAGCGCGGTCTGCCTGAAAGAGGGCAGTGACAGCAGTCTGCATCGGGTCCAGAAGGGGCTCAGTTCCACTCTAGTCTACTGGTCACCTTCATTTCCCAATTTCCCACCTGGGGTCTGGGCGAGGCGTACCCTGCGAGTAGCACAGCAGCACTGCGACAGCGCCAGAAATGGCGGCAGGTGTTGCCATCCGGCAAGCGACATTAGTGGCAACATCAGCACAGTATCCAGATGGGCGTGGGTTTGAGTCCGGTCACGTGTTGGGAGCAGCAGCGCCCTGAGGGCTGTGGCTGACCAGTACATCCACCTTCATCCCACGGTTGGACAGAGCAGGCCAAAAGGGGCGGAGGGCGGCGAGGACCAGGGTCTGTAGCAGTCTCCGGAATCGCGGGCAGCAGCGCGGCGCAAGTCGCTATGCATCGGTGGGTGGTGAGCGGTAGAGCGGCGGCCGACTCCCTCGGCGGGCAGCCTTGATAACGACAGCAGCGGCGTCGGCATACCAGGAGTCTGCTGAGCCAGCTAGACTTGCAGGACATCGGGCGGGCAGCATGCTGACACTACGCTTCACCATCAAATACTGTAAATTAGCTAAATAAAGCAATGTTACTGAATACCGCTTTATCACTCTGCACCCTCGAAATTCTTGAACACCATCTGGAGTCCCAGGTTTGACCCCCAACCCTGCAACAGTTGTAATGATCAGTATTTCATGAGCCACTTGATGATGAGCAAATAGAGATAGCTATGGCCACCCACAGATTTTTCCGATTTTCACTTCGGACATGCGGTACTCGTACACCTAATTTTTTAACCTTTCTGTTGCATGCAAAATTTGCACAATGGTGGAATGATCATGATCATCCCATGGCCCAGTTCTCGAATACACTGGCGTGCATCATTGTGGATTAATGTTCCATGATCTTCATAAAAATTCGAAGACCTTCCTGAACTTGGAGGGTCAATAATATCAACGTGGTCCTCCTTTAAACGGGAAAACCATTTTCTTGCTGTGCTCTGTCAAATAGCATTATCCCCATACATGGTGGATATGTTTCTGGCTGCCTCCGCTGCTGTCACCCCTCTACTGAACCCAAATAGAAAATGTTCAGATTATTCCAATTGGCACTCCACTTTCCAGTGTCCACAGCTCCACTCACTATCTCCAAATGGAAAAATGTAAACTGAGATAGCAACAGTGAACTACAAATTAAAATGGTAATCGATAAATAAACCCATAACAACATGCAAAATGGAAATGCTATTAACTTGTGTGTCAATCTTATGTCAAAGAGTATGAAAAAGCTGATACTTATACATATGTTACATGATTGAGTGTAAAGTGTTTGACTCACAATAAATGAAGGTTTGGAGTTTGATAATTTACTGATTTTTTTCAATTGGGATTAACAAAAAGATAGATGCGTCCTCAGTGGAAAGTGAAAAGCTACTGTATCAAATATATACCTAGTACATGACAAAGTAGTTGAGAGGAAAAGTAACAAATTAAAGGAAACTTCTGTATTCCCAGTACTACTTCACGATTTCAAAATGAGTGGTTCATAACTCTATTGATAAGAACAATCACACCAAAATATTATTATGCAGTAACAGCAAATAAGGTCTTAATGAACAGTCTGTAGTTAATCTTAAGTTTGTATGAGAGAAAGCACGCTATTAAATGTTAATATAACATAGATGGGAGGTATGGTTTAGTGAAAAGCACAGTAAGAGTGATAGAATGGAAAGTAGTAGGAAACCCGTGTATTAAGTAAAACTTAAATAGGCTATGTAGACACTTTTGACACAGAAAGGGATATAGTTTCAATTTTTAAGGTCAGTGAACCCCATTTTATGTATGGAAGTGAGGGTGCATAGACGGACCCATAAGAGGGATGGTCTTACCTGGGGTCAGGTAGATACATAGAGGAAATTACCTATACTATTTTTGTATGGAGGTATAAAA
This sequence comes from Schistocerca piceifrons, assembly GCF_021461385.2. Classification (NCBI taxonomy): domain Eukaryota; kingdom Metazoa; phylum Arthropoda; class Insecta; order Orthoptera; family Acrididae; genus Schistocerca; species Schistocerca piceifrons. Next base: position 21,498,403 of record NC_060140.1, on the reverse strand, counting down.
GGAGGGACACTATCATCACAAAAATAATATATGTACACAGTGTCTGTCCAAAAATTGAGTTGTAAATGTTGGTGCTACAAGGATATTAAGCTGCACTGTGATGTTGAATCACACTAATGACATATTCTCCAAAATAGTCAAAAGTAAAGAGACTTGCCTGGAAAATGACAAATTTTAAATGGTGTCTCTGTACATGTTGACTTCTCACAAATCAGATTTGAAGTAATGGAGTGCAGTACAGAGCCCAGCATCAGCATGTGATTCCTTATGGTAAAGAACAGTTAAACTCTTTCCACCTAAATATAGTCAAAAACTATGTGCTTATGAAGTAATTACATACTATTACACTTAACTGGGAATGTTATAAGTGTAATCAATCTTAACAAGAACTTGAAATGCATGTATTATCTCTCACGCCAAGGAACAACATTCGTGGTGTTAAAAAGGTATTTTAAGTAATCAATAAGTGTGGGCCAAACAACCGTGTGTGCCCTTTGTCGTGTATGTACAGATTTGTGAAAAGTGGAGTTAACTCTTTAACATCAGCAAGGCACAGTAGTGTTTGTGCTTCTCACCATGCTGTGGAGGTCCACTTATTGGTTGAAGTCGTGATGGCTTGGTAGTGTCTTTGAACTTGAGGAGAAACTGGACACTGGTGACAATGATCCAGAAACTTTTCTGTCACAACAAGATTGAATGAGAGCTCCTGTTATGAGCCTGGTTACATCTCCATACATATTCCACAAGCAACTGCAGTGTGCATGTCCGATGGAACCCTGTACCACTACTAGTCATTCCCTTTCCGGTTCCACTTGCAGAAAGAGCGAGGAAAAAATGAATATCTATATGCTTCTGTGTAAGCCCCAGTATCTTATAGCTTATCTTTATAATTCATATGCAAAATGTATGCTGATGGCAGTAGAATCATTCTGCAATCGGCTTCAAATGCCAGTTCTCTAAATTTCTCTATACAGTGTTCCTCAAAAAGAATATTGCTTTCCCTCCAGGGATTCCCATACGAGTTCCCAAAGCATCATTGTAGAACTTGCGTGTCATTTGAACATACCGTTAACACATCCATTAGCCAGCCTCTGAATTGCTTCAGTACCTTCCTTTCATCGAAACTGATGCACATCACACACACACACTAGCAGTACTCGAGAATGCCGGCCGGGGTGGCCAAGCGGTTAAAGGCGCTACAGTCTGGAACTGCGTGACCGCTACGGTCGCAGGTTCGAATCCTGCCTCGGGCATGGATGTGTGTGATGTCCTTAGGTTAGTTAGGTTTAAGTAGTTCTAAGTTCTAGGGGACTGATGACCTTAGAAGTTAAGTCCCATAGTGCTCAGAGCAATTTGAACCATTTTTGAGTACTCGAGAATAGATCGCATTAGCATCCTGCATGCGGTCTCCATTACAGATGAACCACACATTCCAAAAAGTCTCCCATGAACCCAATATCTACCTTCATTACCACAATCCTGACATGCTCGTTCCATTTCACATCCCTTTACAACATTCTGCCCAGATATTTAAATGATCTTACATTTTCTACATTTAGAGCAAGCTGTCATTCATCAAACTAACTAGAAATGTTGTCTAAATCGTCTTGTATCATCCTACCATCACTCAACTTCCACATCTTTCTGTACACCACAGAATCATCAGCAAACAACCACAGATCACTCCCCACCCCGTCTGCCAAATCATTACATGTACAGAAAACACTTCCCTAGGGGTATTCCTGACAATACCATTGTTTCCGATGAACACTCGTCACTTTATAGGAGTCTGTTAAGAGTGGTTACATTAGTCCATTGTGAGTCGGAGTAGATATGTGCTTTCTTACAGTCCTTGATCCTCTGCAAACAGAAACAAAATTATGTGGCCAGAAGTATTGGAACTGCACAGCAGGTCCACTGCATCAAGAAAGTACAAAGTGCAGCACTAAATATTAAAGATCTATTCACAACACATGACAGACAAGAGTGTTACTATGGAATGCTAGGTTTCCTATGGATCTCCATGAATACTACTACAGGTTGTTGAATGGAGATGTGGATCATGCACTGCCTAAACCGGGCAATTGTGGGAGTTCTCACACAGAATTACATTTTTTATTTGCAGTTTAAGTAACGACAATCTTTGGTTTGTCATCTCTCTGTACTTCTGTTTCTATAAGCATTTTGATGCAATAAATTGTAACGTGCACAGGTATATTTGATTTACCTGTTGCACCAATGGGAAAATTCCAATAAATCTTTCTCACTGCAGAACAATAAATGGTAAATGGTTATCAATCTCATACCCTAACATTCATGTTTTGGAACAGATGAGACAGTATGCCATGCACTTGTGATCATCCACTTTCTGGGAGAGCACTGTGACAGCAGCATTAAGAATGGGAGGTTAAACCCTAGTATACCTTTCTGTTTACATCATTAGGCCTTCAAAGTCATGCTGCGGAAGGCATGGAATAAACTGCAAGTGCCTCTTTTTCTGTTTTCAAAAGCCACAAGATTTTACATACCACTTAAAGTTTTGAAAATGGTGCACTAACGTGATAAAGAGTCACTCCCTACATGAATGTGATAATTAGCGTACCCTAAATATGAGCATCAATTTATTTACCACAACAGCGCTTCTGTATTGTGTATGAGTGTTACTTAGGAATACCAAATGTTTCTACACAATCATAACAAGATTGGGAAATTTTTAGATTTGTTTTTCAGGTTTACTTTCCCCTTCAGATTTTAGGGAGAATCAAGTTTTCAACAGCTTCCCTGTCATCAGCAGGAACTGCCTGTTGAACCCCACACTGTCATTCTCTGCACATAAAAAAACTGCCACAGTGTTAGTTAAGAGAGAGAGCTCTGCCAGTGAGTATGGAACAAGCTCCCGAACGCTCAAGCTATCTGTGCATCCTCACGTGGGAACAGGAGAAACTTATTCCATAATGCTGTCAAAAGAAATTTTGATTACTGGAAAATTCTGTTTTAATGTAGTGTATAACCACACAAATACAATCATTTCAGTGTTGTGTATTTGATAACAGCATTTACCACCATCATCTTTCTTCTGAATTCCGAACTTTATGGACTAAAACACTGCAAGAGTTTGTTTTATGTCTTGAGGTTGCTTCCTGACTACCACATCAAATTAATAAACACTGCCAGAGATGAAACAAATTAAAAGTGAGATATCCTTAGGGACATGAATTAAAACACCTGTACATGCCAAACGTGTTTTATTTCTTTCTGCATCAAGGCATAGCTGCTTACACTATAATTGAACAAATTGTTAACATCCACTTTCCGGAACAGGCAAGAAAGATATAAAAATAGATGAAGTATATAAATCAATAATTTGCTTTTATAAGAGACCAGTAACAAAATAATGGTAAATGGCCATAAAAGTGTAAATCAGTACCAACATATTATATTGACTAACAAAACACTGCAAGCAACAATAGGGGTTAACTTTAAAGAATATTAGTAACTGTCCTAAAATACATTATTAATGTTCAGAAAATACTAACAGTGAAACAACGCATTCAGCTTAAACAACATATTAAACACAAACAACCTGTGATTTTTTTTACAATTATAGCTTTGAAAACTAAATTACAAACAAGTGTTGGGCAATGCTATACATAAATTTGAGATAAAAATTGCTAAAGTGGCAAGGATTCAGATGAGGTATTAAAGAAATGATACACTGGTGTGTATACAGAATTCAATCAAAAGAACAATTCAATCATATCATTTAATTTTACTTTATTGTTGCAGGAACATATGTGCACACCAAAAATTGATTGCTTAATACAAATTTCTGCTTTATTCAGTCTTGCTTCAGATGGTAATGCAGTCATCATCCCACTGATTAACAATTGACTCGTCTAATACAATACATAAATAATTACACATTTACTGTCCAGTGAATAGACTATTATCATTTTTGTTGATGTCGTCGGTGTCATTATCATCATCATTAATACTGTTCACTGTGCTGTGCGTTATTCATGTGATGTTATAACTTAATTGGGTCACAGAGCACTTTGTGACTCATTCCATGCTGTAGAATTACCTATTCTGAAACCCCTGATGGATGTTCTCACACCAAGGTCCACTGCACATATGCACAGCCTGTATCGCCACTACTTTAGAAGCAGTCTTGGATAAGGTAGTGGTAAGCTGTCAAGTCACAGTTCACAGTGCCGCAAACATATGTCGGCTACCCATGTCTTGTGCTCCACAAGAAAGGCTTTCATGCACATCCAGATTCATATTCACTGGTTTTGAAGTCCTTAAATTTTAGCTCTTTGTGGAATGTTGTTTTCCCCTATAAACCTGATGTCAAATCCATAATTTGAGAATTGTTGTTTATGAGTGGAGTCAGGATGGGTCTGCATAGGACCAATTTTCTCTTGGAAAGAAAACTGAAGTGTCTTCACTAGTCTCATGTTACCCACTGCACCTGCAAAGGGAGGTACAGAGAACAGGGTGTGGTAGACAGCGTGATATCAGTACAGATTGATCCAGGAGTCTAAGAAATATGGAATGTCCAGTACAGCTAGGAACAGAGCGTAATCCTGGTGGCTGCACACCTATCAGAAGAAATTCTTGCACCCCAGAGATGCTCATCCACTCAAGACCGTTTTCATCGTTGCGCCAGTCCCATCACAGCACTAGTCCCATTGTCATATCAGCCACATCGCAGCACTAGTTATGCTGTTACATCCAGGAACATCTTAGAAATGACTTTTCTGATGATCAGAGGATGTCATCAGCTCAGGTTCTTAATGGCTCTGGAAGCTGTGAAGTGATGTTGAGGGCTACAACATTTAACCATTTGGTTCCCACGGCTAACCACTGGTTGGTCATCTGAGAGTAGTTCAGTGATCTCCAGCACTGCAGAAAGATCTCATAATAATGACACAGTAAAGTATTTCCCACAAGCACGACCACATCTTTTGGTGATGTCCTTGTCTAAGTGTGTCAGTAGAGCTCCTGTCCAGTGTATTCCAGTCCCTGACTGTCACATTCTATCCTAAAAAGGCGAGGCTCAGTGGTATCTTCCAGTGATTCACTGCAGTTCCTATACTAGTAGTTAGTGCTGAAAATTCTGTAATACGCTCCAGTGATACACTGACTCTCATACTCTTGCCATACGTACTAGTTTTGTTAGCACTAGTAGTACAGCAGATTGCAAGCACTCGAGACAGGTTCTTTGTGGCACAGATCATTGCTCAAATTGGCTGTTGTGACTATTGTTGATAGATAAAAATGCTAGTGCTCTGCTTGCTGGTCAATTCCATTGACTTATTTGTTCATAAATACACCTATAGGTTTGTAAGAACATTATATGTACATCATTATTAACAACAACAACAACAAATTTTAAAGGAGGAAACAATAGGAACCTACTAATATACTATAACAAATTATACACAAGCTAGCAATGATGTTTCAAGTGCTGTAACAAATATGATGGCATTTATGGTTTGAGGTAAATTAACAATACTTGCAATACTAATGTGTGTAAATACTCCACTGAATTTCAATAAATATTACTACTTTTAACACAGAGATATATACATCTGACAGTAAAAAAAGGAACCAAAAAAATCGTCATTTTTATGACTCCAACAAAATAAAATGTAAATAAATGCCTACTGCCAAACTTCAGCTATATCATTAGGAACTGAACAACACAAACTGGAAATAGCTTAACAAGGAGAGCCATATTTACAAAAAAAGGTCACAACAAAGTTTACTATCAAACTGACAGAATATTAGATGATGATGATAATGCCCAAGGGATGTTGGCGGTAAAGTGAACAAGACATTATTAGAGGTTACACAACAAAGGGAAGTTACATTTTTACATTATCAAGTACTGAACAGATACACAGACGTGATTCAGTTACTGTAAATTTCAAAGAATGTTTGAAATAATCACACACTATAAGCAAAATTCTGAACATACAATGACATTATCCTTATGAAAGTGACACTCATTGTGCTAAACTAAGCTGCTGAATACAAAAAAATAATTTTTCGAAACCAGTAAAGCATAATAAAATTTATTTGCAACTGATGACCGAAATTTATCCTAAAAAAAGAGAGAGAGACAAATAATGCCTTTCACTGTAACAATGTGATTAAAATCTGTAAGTTCATTTAGTTATGATAGTATTGTTATCATGCGAATGCAGAGCTCATTTGTTTTACACAAAAATAGTATTGTTTTGACTTGTTCCATATGATGCATACAACCAAGCAAAACTGAAGCTAACAGAGCTAACATTTACAGCATTAAGTACCAGGTACCAGCAAGGCATCTTTACACTTAAAAAAGCCTGCAGAAATCAATGTACAGTAAGAAAGGGAAGAATGTCTTTAAGCATTAATCTGATTGTTACTAAGTTCACATTTAATTTTGAATATTTTAAGATAATTGTGCATAAACTATTTTAATTATTATCACAAATTATAACTGTGTGCTGGGAATTCTGTTGACCCCAACTTAAGTTTCCTAGTGAACAATAAACATTTACATACATAATGTATAAACAGGTTACTATATAACATGAATAAAAGTACTTATGTAGCTAGAAACATTCTAAATTACTATCAAACAGTTATAACTTTTACAAGCAGCACAATGGCAGATTTCTATAGTGATGTTTACTACATACAGAATGTAAATCATCAAAGGTCATTATAAGTTTAAGGTAAAAGATCAATTTTCAACATTTGGTAAGTACATGAAATAAATTTCAGTGAAGCATTTCACTTGGCAGCTACAGGTCATCAGATTTTTATACAGTGCAAATTCATATGATCGCAAGTTCAGTTGTAGCTGAGCAGTCTAACTGAATCTGCACACAGCGCAAACTTCACATCATCCCCTGTAAGTCATTCATTTTACATTGTTGTTCGCACAGCATACTAATCTGTAGCATATCTGTCCCAAATAATCCTGTCACAAACCTCATAGTTTGGGCAATTACATAATATCAGATTGAATAAAAGTATTTTTGGCTTATACAGAAGTATTCACACGATCTGGGTAAATGTCAGTTTTGTCTGACTCATGTTCCAAGATAAACAAAACAACGACCAGTATTTTCTACAAAGGAATAAGACTGCACCATAAATTTTTTGAATCCATTAAAATACTGATATTAAAAAATGAAGCATACCTCTCAAACGGTACATACTAAAAAGTCAAAGATTATTTATGTAACATTGAGCAGGCATTGAAAAACTTATTATTACTATTTAATTAGAAATAATGTGAAATCCTATACCCAATGTCTGTGATGGATAATTTCCATACTTGATCCATTTTTGTCACCTTAACATTGTGGTGAGCTGATGACTCTGCTTTTTCAAATGGGCTAAAGAGACAACATAAAGAATACAAGGGGATGCTAAAAGTATTGTCAAGGTACTTAAGACAGCTGAAAGGCAGTGCCCAAACTACAAACATTCACTCATCCAGTGTGTAGTTCTGTGACACAAACTGCAATTTTTTTACATTAATTGTAAATTTGTTTGGCAATATGTATAAAAAAATGTACACAACACTTCAGAATTAACAGCATATCATCATCTACAACTGTACAAGATGTTATTACTATATGCATGTGTAATGTCTCTTGCAGCGGTCTCTCCGCGATATTTTCAGAAATTTTATAAATTATATAACTCAGTACATATCTCGAAATATCTCGAAATATCTCTTCTTATCTTACCGATTATCAATGCAAAGTAGTTTCAAGGCCAATTATTCCTTGGAGCGTCCATTTACTCCATGGAATAGCTTCTCTGCTATCTATGTTTTCTCTTATGAAAAGAAAGAGGACTTCTTGCCGATTAGTCGTGAAAGGAGGATGTATATGTATGTATTGTTGGGCTAGTCGCAATCTTGATGAGATTGTGTATGAGAGGGAATTTAATACATGAATTAAACTAAAGTAAGTGTGTTCGCGTATTATTTAACTGTTTATTATTGACAGTGTCTGCTTACTACGCTGTGTTGCACGGGATCAGTGGGGAACATCTGATTTACACTGGACGAACCTGCCGTTTTGTATGCTCAAGATATCCAGTTACTTCAAATAAATAGGCTAACGCGGTCTTACCAGCAGATCTCCGGTCTTCCCCACGTGATCACCGAAAGTTAATAATTATTACAAATGTTTCCAGGAGATCGACTGACAATTTTCGTCGCACCGAGACTTCGAAATTACTTCACTGCCTTATGGAATTTAAGTTAAGCTCAATTTAATCAGGATAGAACAGTATTGAACTGTGTGAATGTGATAAGCCTGCTTTGTCAATGAAAATTCCCTTAATATACGCATCTTATTACTATCCTAATCAGTGAAGCTAAAGCAGGCCAGTGTGAGAGGTTTTAAAATTTTAGATCCCACAAAAAAAAATATTAAACATGGATTAGTTAATTAAAAAAACTGTTTCCTCTTTCAATGACCATGACATATCTAATAGTTCATAAATCTATGGTTGAATAAAATAACTTACTAATATTTTCTGCACAATTTCAACTTTAAGCCCATAGATACACACTAAATTCTGCAACATAACATAGTGCATAAAACCAAAACCATTGGGCTGGGTCTCTAAAATCTGAGGAATACACAGTACTGATTGTAACAATTGCATCAGATTTTATCTTGGCCTGACTGGCAGCAACTTCAAGGTACCACAAATACAAGGATGCTTTTAGACTAAAAAAATTTAAGTAAATCTGCAACTGCCACTCACATGGCTCAATATAGATACACCATTTCAAACACTAAACATAATCTACAAACAAAATATACAACTAACTTATGGAGGAAAATGGGTCTCTTAAATTAACTAGAAATATACATTCACACCTTCAATTCATCTCAGCAAATTCTAAATGAGCAACTACAGCTGGCTAACAAACAATCCTGAAGATGTTCATTGCACTTTTCACACAAATTAAACATGATTGGTCTGGGTTAGGGCTCTGAACAAGGCTATCCTTATTCCGCTAGCTGCCCAATTTAACATCCATTAAAGAAAATGGTCAGGGACCAAAATCAAAACACATGCCATTGCCTCTCGAGAGTAGCCTGATAAATCTTCTTGTTAATTTCTCCTATGACATGCTACAATTAGAGTTCCTCATTTTTAAGAAGTGCACTTTTCTGGACAAAGCATTTTTCTGTTATTTAGATTTGCATCACCCACACATTCTTTACTTAATGTACAGTAGATGAGATCTTTCCTTGTTGAGAAATGAGTGATATCTTTGCTCAGTGGATAGACTTTTCACTGTAAACAAAATCTTTACACGTGAAGTACTTGTCAAAGGCTGCAGCTGATGAGAAATACTGTGAAGTGTGTGCACAACACAGTGGTTTGTTTAGAATAAGTGCATTGTCTATGCTTCTTAACTTCGCATGTCACCCTGAAAATGCTTAAGGACCAAAGAAAGCGTAAATGATATCCACAAAAAAATCTAGGGTATGTAAGTATTTAATTTTATATTTTATCAAACGCATGTATATTAGTACATTGTTGCTATTACTTAAAAATAGTAAGTAAATAACATAAAAATCTGTAGATGGACTTAATTGCTTGAGACTGGTAATGGCATTTAAATAAATACTTTTAGAAGTACTCATGGTTGGTTGCATTCTTAACCAACATTTGTTCACAGCTGTTGAGTTCAGCAAGATCCAGAATGGGTAAAAGAATGCTAAAATTATATGCTAAGCTGACAACAGCCAATGGTCCAACATTACATATTTATAAAAACATTTCAACCCTCAGAAAAATTTTTAAGTGAGTTTATCTATAAAACATGATAAACTGAACTGTACATTTAACTACGTGGGCCCGAATAGTATGTGTGGTGTCACCGCCAGACACCACACTTGATAGGTGGTAGCCTTTTAAATCGGCCGAGGTCCGCTAGTATACAACGGACCCGCGTGTCGCCACTGTCAGTAATTGCAGACCGAGCGCCGCCACACGGCAGGTCTAGAGAGACTTCCTAGCACTCGCCCCAGTAGTACAGCCGACGTAGCTAGCAACAGACACTGACAAAGACTCTCTCATTTGCCGAGAAGATAGTTAGCATAGCCTTCAGCTAAGTCAATTGCTACAACCTAGCAAGGCGCCGTATTCAATTGCTATAATACTTCTGTATCACCAAGAGCGATGTTCTACAATTATGAATTAAAGTTAAGTATTCCAGAAGCTACATACTTTTCTTTATAGCATTCGTTACGTGTCCTGTTTCAGACCTCATGCCATCCTGCGTAAGCTTATAGCGTGCATTTCGGTCTCCTCAAATCACACGATGTCGGCACTTCTGCTGACACAACAGTATGGAAACAAATGTGTGCCCAGTAACTCAGATCCTGAAGAGAATGCATCACATATCCTGTGACTATCTACATACTGCAAATAATAATGGTGTACAGTAATTTTTGCATATTATAAAAAGGTTTTACATCTATTTATCATGTTTTATGTTATTTAGTTACAGGAAAATTGAAAATAGCTCTGTGGGCAGTTACTGACAGGTTATGTATACAGAGTTGCATGCTGAACTGATTACAAAAAATGCAATATTAAATAGTTTTTATTGTAAGCAGGCCTGCAAGAGACTGCAAGTGCTTTATGTGGATCAACTCAGTTTCATATAAGCATCATTTCATTATACTGGAAGAAAAAACATCGGGACAGCGGAAGTTTTATAAAACTAAACAAAACAAACCAGGACCAGAAATGAGAAAAATCAGTAAAAAGTAGTAAACAGTAATATTTTGGAAAGTTTCATCATCATAATACTAATGTTAACAGTTTAATTCCATTACCCACAGACATTCTTGAATTCATTCTCAAATTACTGTAAGTTTTGTCACTGATAAGCTTATTAAGCAAACGACATCATCGGCATGAATTTTCATAAATATGCTGAAGCTTATTAGCAAGAAAAACAGATATAAAAAACTGAAGGTGACACTGTCAAAAGGGTGCAACAGTAAAGAACAGACTTATTTGTAACTACAGATTCTTTAATTTTTTGTAATTTCATTAAATACACCACTAGCTTGTTCCCCTATCCAGGCGTTTTGCTATTTCATACTTCAAACATCTGTATCTGTGCTTACAAACATATCAATTCTTTACCATTGCATCCTTTTGACAACTTCACTTTCAGTTTTTTATATCCATTTTTCCCATGGATAATAAGCTTCAGGGCTACTCAAAATTCACGCAGGTTCAAGATAGGTGCCAACATAGTTGAGGGAAAAAGCTAGTGGATATTAAGAGAAGAATTGCAATGACCAAGCCTTCAGAAATAAGAGTAAATTATTTACAGACAGACACCTTAGTATACAAAGAAGAAAGACAGTGACTTGGATCATTTTAAATTATAGTTGCCAAGAATGGACTTTGTAGAAACAGGAAAAAATATACAGAAGCATTAGGAATGTGAAGTTGCAGAAAAGCTGCCACAACAGCCTGGACGGGAAGAAGATATTTTTCCCATTTGGTTGCAGTTGCTGCAGCTTATCTCACTGTTAACCCTTAGTAATACAGATTTTCTGGACACACAACTTGGTGTTTTTTCAGGCTTTTCCCTTTAAATGTGCTTTTAGTGACACTTTTACATTTAATTACGTCTCTAATAGTTTTACTTCTCTGTATCATGCTAGTTTTCTTTCAGTCCAAGATGTTCATAAACACTGCCCGACTAAGAAAGTGAAATTCACCGAAAGAAAAGAAATGCCGTGGGTTCAGAGGGTACGTAATGTTACATTAGTGATTACAAAATCGAGTTAAATTTACAAACTTGGCAGTATGAGCTAACTTATCAATATGACATGCACCCAATTGCACTGCTTACATACTCTCATTCGGTTGGAAGGGTGTCGTAAAGCCACTGCAGTCCTTCCTCGGGCAAGCTGGCCTCAAACTGTTGTAATGGTCCACAATATTCTGGATACTGACACTGGGGCAGAGTTTATGTCCAAGCTGGTGCCACATATGCTCTGCGGGGAACATATCTAGGGACTTTGCTGACCATGGGAGCACCTAACACCGTGCATACGATTGGTACATACACATTCCACTGTGTGGATGAGCACTGTTGTGTTGGAAATAACATCACGATACTGTCGTACGAGACGTAACACGAGGATGATCGATATCTGAAGGATTGTTGTTCCGTCACAGTTCCCTCAATCACTATCAACTGCAACCTACAGTCATAACCATTGGCTGGCCATACTGTGCCTTTCCAAAACACTGGAAGAATGGAACGTCACCCCAAGCTGCCGCCACACGTGCTGACAGTGGTCATCGGGGATGGTGCAGAACCGTGATTCAACACTGAACACAAAGTGACACCTCTTATCAGTAGTCTATCCGATGGTGCTCACACCTCTTATATACCCTCCACCATCAACACTAGTGGCCTTTCTACCTTCGCTGAGAATTGCTGCTCTAATTGTTTGCATGCCCGCTAATAGTTTGTACTTGTACAAAGTTACACTGTTATGGGTGCTTTATTTCCTGGATCAAAGAGTTTGCATTAAATTTTACTTGAAAATGGAGCTAAGTGCAGTATCGCATTCAAAACATCAAGTGTGGCTTTTGGCGACTCTACTACAAGTACAAGAGTTTAAAAGTGGTACAACTGTTTCAAAGATGGTTGAGAAGACGTTGAAAATGACTACCGCAATTACTGACGACAATGTGGTAGGAGTGAAGTAAATTGTTCTGGAAAATTACACAATCACCATCAGAGAGGATGCTGATGAAGTTAGCATAACCTCTGGCTCTTGTCAAACAATTTTTAGGATGTTTGGGACTGAAATCTGTAGCACCAAGTTGGTTCCAAAATTGCTGAATTTACACCAAATATGATGTCTGGTATAGACATCACTCAGCAATTGCGGAACGATGCAGTGAACAATGATCCAGAGCTTCTAAAGGAGGTTATAACAGGTGACAAAACGTGTGTAAGGGTATGATGTTGAAACTGAGGTCCAACTGTCAGAATGGAAACTGCATGAAAAACCAAGACCAAAAAAACAGTCAACAAGTCGATCACATGTGAAAGGAAAGTACATCTTACTGAGTTTTTTGATTACAATTCGATAGTGAATCAGAGTTTCTGCTTAATGGCCGTATGGCCAATAAAGAATACTACTTGTGAGTTAAGCGCTGTTTGTGTGGAGCAATCTGAAGAAAACGACCAGAACTGTGGCAAAACCACTGGTGGAAGCTGCATCATGGTAATACTAACCACCTATCCCTTAATACATCATGATTTTTTGGCAAAAAACAAAACTTATGTTGTCTCAGCCACCGTGTTCCCAAGGCTGAAGAGAACTGTGAAAGGATGTCGTTTTGCCACAGCTGATAACGTAAAAAAATAATCGCTGAAGAAGCTGAATGCCATAATGAAAAGTGAGTTCCAGAAGAGATTCCAACATCGGAAAAAGTGCTGGCACAGGCGTATTATTTCTGAGGGGGGTTGCTTTCAATGGAACAGAGGTAGTGGAGATAAACAAACAAAACTCTTTAAGAATACAAAAAATTCCCATTATTTTTTGGTCACGCCTTGTATGTTTGGGACGGGGGCTTTGTTCGTGTTTTGCATAATTGCTTGCAAGTAACTACATGACATGACCACAGTCAGCTACTGAACATCCTTCACTGAGTGTCTCCTCAACTAGTGGTGAAAATTTATTTACTTACATACTTTAAGGTTTACGTGATAGGTCCAGAGGACCATATGCAACTACAAGGTTCCTCTCCCACCGGATTCTATTTCCTAGCTTTTGTCGCCAATTATCCTCTATGCAGATCTGCAGCAAGACTCTTGGATTCCTCCTTTTCACCTTTTCTCTTGTCTACCTCCTGGGCATCTTTATAGGGAGTAATAGCCACAAATTTCGCACGTTCATTCATTATACCAGCTGTTCAGTTCCAATCAATTTGGGCTGTTGCAGATCTTATCAATCTCACAATTACGCCAGATCATCTGGTCCCTCCAGGGGTCGCACCTTGTACTGTGACACAGATTAAGGCTTTCCACTTGAAAAGGTTTTTCAAAGTCAGCCACTGTGGAAGACATGATCTACAAAAAACACATTGTTAGTGACATGCAGAAAAACCTGCGTATTCATTCCAGTGGCAGGAAAATGTATCTCCTGGAACAGGTACATGTACAATTATAAATGAAAAAGAAGAAAATGTATACCAACTGAAAAAAGATGGTTTACCAGTCACAGCTGATTCTACTGATTCTTTTAGACCTTTTGTGAAGTTATAGAATTTTTAATACTGCACTTTACCGCAATAGCATTGTCTGTGTTTTCACATCGGCTAAAGATCTTATTCTTTCCCAAACCCATAATGTTTCTCAACCCTCAACTGCTTCAATCCTGTATATGAACATGAGGAATTAGAGCACAGCAGAAAGGCCTTGTGAAGTACATTACTTGACACACATTTCCTCAGACAGGTTCTACAATAATTTAAGTTAAATAGTGACAACGGTTGGAGATTGTGGCTGAAATTCATGACATTCTTGTTCAATCCCAATGAAACATGTAGGGCAGGACAGTGCTGTTTCCTCTAAATACATGAGCAACGAAAATGAAATCACATGTTAAGTGAAGGATAGAAAATACTGCGAAGCTACTCGCACCACGAGCATTAACCCACCTCCTACTCCTCCTCTCACGAGATACGCTTCAGGAGACCTAGCATTCATTTACACAACATAGGCTTTCACAGCCATTGTTCACTTTAGTCTAAACTTCTGGGCTGGCTTGTGGGAGGACGGCACGGCCGATAAATAAAATTATTTCTGACGTTTCATCTCCGACTGAGGGAGACATCCTTGGAAGTTTCCATTTTATCTCCATAGATGTTTCCTGCAGATGGACCATCAGAGACAAAACATCAGAGAAGATTTCTATACATTGACCACGGCCTCTCATTTTTAACCTAAGAAGTATTCTTTGCCATCCAATGCTCCACACCTACGTGAATCATAAATTCGTAAATTCAAGTTGAGCTTGAGGCGGTCTGTTTTTAGCATGAATTATTGTTATTAAGGATATGGAGAAGATCTGCCACATTGAAACTTGGGTTCCAGCTGCTCTGTGTAGCAGGTCCTGGAGCAGGGGTTGCATGCCCTTGGTCCAACTTACAACCTTCACCGTAACTCTGAAAAAGAAACTTGTCTGGCAGCGAAGCCACACAAATCAATATTAAAGGAGCCGTCACTCTTAAATCACTTTGCAGCAGGCTGAGAGCAGCTTCTGAAAGGAGTCTTGTTTCAACAATTAAAACATATGGCATATCATTTGAAGATTTGGTCCCTGCAATCGATACAAACATTATAAATGGACAAAATGTTGAACAAATAACTGTGTCATTTTAAACATTACCTAAGAAAATTGTCATATTTTCTTATTTTTAATCTAAATAATTTTTTGCTTTTTGCATAACAATATTTTTCAATGTTTGCTACTGAAATAAAAGCAAATGGATTATGAAGTATTCTAGATACACGACAAAAACTTTGTAGCTTCTGTTCTGAAGTTAAGTAATTTAAAAAAGATGCCAACAGTATGTTGTACATATGACCAAACAACACAGGTTGTCCCATTGATCGGTTCAGTGGTACAACACAGCCTTTATTAATATAAATATGATTTTACTTTTGAGTAGGTTAACACATAATTCTATGTCAAATTATGAGGTATATCAGAAAGTAACATGTTTTGGTCCACATTGTGGTGAACAGAGCAATAGCCAACATATTGATACAATAATGTCCTACACTCAGTACACATCCAGTAGTAGCCTAATGGTAGCATGTGGTCCATGTCAATTTGCTTTCTGAATTGTCTTAAAATGTACGCTGCAATAGAAAATCATGTTACTTCTGACATGCGTTCTGTGATTAGGTTTTTGTTGGCAAAAAACTGCAAACAAAATGAAGTTTGTCAAACACTGACAAAACACACCACCAATCGTACCCAAGAGCTCATGCCGAATTTTGGGTGGAAGGTGTTTGATCATCCACCATACAGCACACATTTGGCACTGAGCGATTGCCATCTCTTCCCAGCAATGAAGATTTGGCTCGCTACACAACGCTTTGGTACTGACACCGAACTGCAGGCTGGTACAAACCAGATTTCTACAGACACAGTATTGAAAAACTTGTACAATGGTGTGATAAGTGCCTCAGTCTGAATGGCAATTACACAGAAAAATAGTTTAAGATGGTATCTTAAAATTTATTTAATAAAATTTGGTTTTTCCATATTTTTAATTTTTAATTCAGAATGTCTGTTACTTTCGTATTTGGGTCTTTTATAACAACAGTTCTTCGTTTGAACAGTACTAGTACTTTGTTGGTATGGTTACTAAAAAGCCACAATCATCGTATTTCATCCATTACCCTATGTAAATTATTTCTGAAAGGAGCTGCAGATAGCTCCTCTCACACTACTGTCACTTTGATGGTATAGTTACTACAATGCCAGAATAATCACACTTCATCCTTTACCATATGTGAATTATTTCTGAAAGGAGCAGCAGAAAGCTCCTCTTACACTACTATCACTTTGCTGGTATAGTTACAACAAAGCCAGAATCATTGCATATCATCCATTACCCTACGTGAATTTTTTCTGAAAGGTCTGCAGAATGCTCCTCTCCCTCTACTATCACGTTGTATATTTACAACAAAGACAGAATCATCACATTTCATTCATTACCCTATGTGAATTATTTCTTAAAGGAGCTGCAGAAAGCTCCTCTTTCCTACTATCACTTTTTTGGTATAGTTACAACAAATCCAGAATCATCAGATTTCATCTATTACCCTATGTGTGTTATTTCTGAAAGGAGCTGTAGAAAGCTCCAATCACACTACAGTGACTTTGACGGTATAGTTAGTACAAAGTTAGAATCTTTAAGGTAGCAGGGGATAATACGTAGCTCTTTCAAGTAGTTCATAATTAAAATTGAAAGCACAGCTGCAGAGGTAACATGCTGGGCAAAATAGACCGGAGAATACTTGTTCTGTGTTTTAATAAGCGTCTTATTTCTGTTGCATAGGGTTTTCGTTTTCTATTAATTGGAACGAATTATAAAAGTGTTGTGATAAATGTGTAAAATTATATAATGTATTCAGATTTAGATATTTAAATATTATAAAATATTGTAAATGAAATGTGGCCATGTTTAGGGATTATTTTGACTAATGTGGTGTCATTTGACCAGACTCAAGACTGTGGATATGAGTGGGAAAATTGGGTCTTTGGTCATTGTCCGTTGTGGTGGCAAGTTGGGAGCAGCAAAGTGCCATGAGTGTAAGCATGGACGCCAGTGTATGTGAAAGAACAAGCAGTGTACGAATTGCATCGATTATTATTTGTACAGATCAGATTTATTTGTGAACTTAAAAATGCATGACCACAGAGTTAAAGCATTTCTTTTAAATAAATAAGTTTCAATCTGAACGTGTATAGTTCAATTCTCTGCTGTTCAAAAGCTAGGCAATATATAACTCAATAATAGGGGCGCAAATGCAACTGTTCACCACCAACCTCCTTTGCAGATGAGCCACATAAAAATAGGTAGTGAACAAGCCTGAGTACAGTTGCAATTGGGGTCTGGTCTGGTATAGGACTTTCTTCTCATTCCATAGTATTTCGGAATCGGGTGTCCATCTGATGTTTAGGCTTTTGAACAGTCAGTGTGGGGGCTCTGAGCTAAATCGGTGCATTAGCAGTAGTGGAGTGTGTGCTGGACAAGATACGTGCTGTCCCTTGGTTATGCCGATATAAGGCCACATGATTGTGAGGCAGTCATTCACACAGCCTGATGAGTTGACCATGTATTGCCGCGGGTAAATCAGTCGTCCGTGCCATGTCCATATGTTGCTACGGGTAAAGCAGTCTAAGCTGTATCCACATGCTCCCGATGATCAACGCCATTGTCTGTGCCACCGACCAACATGACTACATGCTGCCATGGGCCCACGCAACGTGTTCTCACTCCTTATCGAGTTTGCTGCATGTCCACGCCGCCGACTATGGTTCATTGCATACCTGTGCTGCGGAGCTCACTGCAGATGTCGTGTCACATGAGGATATAAAAGATAAATACAACCAGCAGCTACATTGCAAAATTGTGCCCTTTCCTTAGCCATGGCCGACGAGATGTGTGAATCTCAAAGTGAAGGCGAATCAATGGATGTTAGGAGTAACTGTAGTAGCCCCAGCATGCCAAAAGAAATAGGTTGGATACCAGGAAGTGACTTGAGTACATTTTTTGTAAAACTTACTAGTCAATTGGGAGAAATAGATTCAAAAATAGGAAATATAAAAACTGCAATAGTTGGAGAAATGGATTCGAAAATAGGGGATATGGAATTGAGGCTTATGGTTAAAATAAAGACAGTGAGTGAAAAATTTGATTATTGAGGGAGTTACTGAGGTTGAAAGAGGACTAGTAGCCAAGGTGGACACTGTGCAAAGTAATCTTGTGTGGCAGATTCAGGTACAGGAACAGAAATGCACATTATTTCAAAAACAAACAGAGGCAGACATTGAATCCATTAAGATGGGAGTGCTGGATTGCCATAAGGGGATTACTGACAATAAGAAGGAATTAGGAGGGGAAATAAATGTCTTGAGGGAAACAGTTAATACTGTGGCAGCAGGGAATGGAAATTTATT
Organism: Schistocerca piceifrons; assembly: GCF_021461385.2. Classification (NCBI taxonomy): domain Eukaryota; kingdom Metazoa; phylum Arthropoda; class Insecta; order Orthoptera; family Acrididae; genus Schistocerca; species Schistocerca piceifrons. The sequence goes on along the minus strand of NC_060140.1, from coordinate 21,479,609 downwards.
GTTGGGATATCCTATGAGGCATGGATTTCAGTCAAAACCTTTTAGTGGGGAGAATAAATACCATGCAGTTGACTTTCTAGCTATGTGTAAGGATAACTTTGTGACAGGGATGAGTGAGCTCCCCCTTCCAACTGCCTCTTAACATATTTAATTTTTGCCTGCTCGAACCTGGGCGAACCAAAATGATGATAAATTTTGTGATTTTAAAACCTTTGAAAACCTGTTCTTGAACAAATACTGGGGCCAGGCAAAACAATTAAGATTGCAAAACGATTTTTGAATGGATCCAGTTACAAGAATGGAAAGGAAAGTATGAGAGGGTTCTGTGTTAGAGAACTGAATAAATTAAACCATCTGGATAGGCCACTGGGTGTATTAACAGAAATATTTACGCTAAAAAGAAGATTACCAGAGCATTTGCAATGGGATTTGATTCACAGTGCAACAGATTCAGTGGAAGAATTTCTTCATTTTGTGGATAATATGGATAGGGCATTGTGTTACAGACCTAAATACATGGAACAGAGGGAGAGTGGAAGGTATCATGAAAGGGGAAACAGTATTAATTATGAGTACAGTAATAATCATAACAGGTGGAGAGAAGATAGAAGTGATCAGAATAATCAGGATAGAGATTGGAGAAGCAGGTCACAAAGATATAACAGAAATTTTGAGGGGAGAAGAGACAATTTTGATCAGATGAGGAGTGATAGAGAAGGTATGAAAATAGGAATGCCAGATGCAAATGGATAGGGTAGGTAATCAAAAAACTAATTGATGCCTCACTTAAGGTCCGCAGGGGGGCTGGTAATTATGTGAACAGGGCCAGACAAGGACATGATGGGATGAGTAATAAAATCAACAAGGAAAATAAGGAAATTGGGATGTGACATATGGATGCTGTCTTAGGAAATGAAAATCTGTGGGGAGGTTTTAACAATTATAGAAATACAGATAAAAGGTATAAGAGGAAAAAATGGAACAAGGCTAATATCAGCAATGAACAGAGTGAGTTTAGCATTGACGACATGTTTAAAAGGGAAGAGAAATTACAAGCAGAGGAGGACAATATTGGTTTGTGTGCAGTAAAATTCACTGAAAGATCAGAGACAGAGGTAGTTTCATCAAAAGGGGGAACAGAAGTGGATATGGAATTAAGGGGCTATGTTCACAGTAATAATGGATGTGATGAATGGGTAGATATGTATATTGGAAATAGTATGGAGAATTGTGGAAAACGTGAGGAGAGGGTTATTCAGTGTGATGTAAAGGATAATATGAGTGGGGTATTTGACAATGTGGAAAATGCTGGTAAATTACCTACTTATAATGTTACTGTGCTTGTGGGTGCAGGTGTTAACTGTGGTAGTGATAATGACTTCAATGTGGATATGGAAATGTGTAATGGTACGGAGAATGTTGCTGTAGGTTGCCCAGAAGATAAAATTGAAACCTATGTTTTCTTAACTGATGATGCAAGCCTGAAAGATGTTAATTGTGGATGGTTAGGAAAGGAGGAGGCTGATTAAGTGATTTTGCATAGGACACCCGATCACCCAAATCATAAAGCTTTTATGCCTGAAAAATGAGGTAAAGTAAAATTAAAATTGTCAGAAAATTGGAAGAATTAAGTGAAGAAGAGAATGTTGAGTTTGCTATTAAGGATCTGTTTGAAGGGGATACTGATGTATTTTTTGGAGAAGCACCTAAAGATATTTACATTATGCAAGAGGAAAGCAGGAGTGAAGTAGAAAGAGAAATTTCAAGGCCTGAAGCTTGTTTTCAGTATGTGTAGCCCAATCGGCATGCCACAGCGATAAGATGTGCTGACAAATGACCCTGCTTAAATCAGATGAAGGCACACAACAAGAAGCTGTCCGAGGCTGGAGGACTGCAGCCTTGGCTGCGGCATCTGCAGTTTCATTCCCAGGGATACCGACATGGCCAGGAACCCACATAAAGGTAATCGGAGAACCGTAGTCCGCCAGCTGCTGAAGAGAGCATTGGATCCGGTGCACGAAAGGGTGAACCAGATACGGATCACTGAGGTTCTGGATGGCACTCAGGGAATCAGAGCAGATGACATAAGCAGAATGTCAGTGGCGGTGGATGTAAAGAGCAGCCTGGTAGAGGGCAAATAGCTCAGCTGTGAAGACTGAACAACGGCCATGGAGCCGGTATTTGAAACTGTGTGCCCCGACAATAAAAGAACACCCGACACTGTCATTGGTCTTATAACCATCTGTATAAATGAAGATCGTATTAATGAACTTCGAACAAGGTTCGACAAACCGCGAGCGGTATACCGAAGCTGGGGTAACCTCCTTTGGGAGCGAGCTGAGGTCAAGGTGAACGCGAACCTAAGCCTGGAGCCAAGGTGGCGTTTGGCTCTCATCCACTTGAAAGGTTGCAGGGGGTGAAAAATCATGGTGCTGAAGGAAGCAACGAAAGTAAACTCCAGGGGGTAGCAGGGCAGATACATACAACCCGTATTGACGGTCGAGACAGTCGTCAAAAAGAAATGATAAAACGGGTGGTTGGGCATTGACAATAGCTGACAGGCATACCAACAAATCAGTATATTGTGCCAGTAGGTTAGTGGCAATTCACCGGCTTCAACATGAAGACTCTCAACAGGACTAGTAGAGAACGCTCCGATCGCAAGATGTAAACCCTGATGTTGTATAGAATTGAGGTGTCGTAAGATGGATGGCCGGGCAGAGTAGTACACAAAGTTCCCATAATCCAGCTTTGAGTGGACAATCGACCGATATAGGTGAAATAGGATGGTTCAATCTGCTCCCCACAACATACCTCTGAGAACACGAAGGACATTTAGAGAACAGGTAGAACAGGCAGCCAAATATGACACATGTGGAGACCAGCTAAGTTTCCTGTCAAATGTAAGAACTAAAAATTTTGTTGTCTCCACAAATGGGAGAGCAACGGGACCAAGATGTAAGGTCAGTGGGATATACTCTTTGTAGTGCCAGAAGTTAATACAGATCGTCTTCTTGGCAGAAAAACAGAAGCCACTGGCGACACTCCAGGAGTAAAGATGGTCAAGACAACGCTGAAGACAGCGCTCCAGGAAACATGTACGCTGCATGCTGCAATAGATGGTAAAATAGTCCACGAAAAGGGAGCCTGAGACATCACCTGGGAGGCAATACATTATTGGATTGATCGCTATGGTGACGCTCAAAACTGAGCCCTGTGGCACCCCATTCTCCTGGCGAAAGGCGTCGGAGAGGACAGAACCCGCACGTACCCCGAACTGTTGATCCATTAGAAAGGCACGAATAAAATGAGGGTGGCGACCGTAAAGGCCCCATGTATGCATGGGTCAGAGAATGTCCACTCTCCAGCAGGTGTCGTAACCCTTCTCCAAATCAAAGAACACAGCCATGGTCGGGCGCTTCCACAAGAAGTTATTCATAATGAAGGTCGACAAGGTAACCAGATGGTCAGCAGCAGAGCGGCGCCTACAAAATCCACATTGTACATTGCTAAGCAGGCATTGAGATTCGAGCAGCCAAACGAAATGAAGGTTAACCATTTGTTTCATCACTTTACAGACACAGCTGGTAAGGGAAATGGGTCGATAACTGGAAGGCAAGTGCTTGTCCTTCCCTGGCTTAGGAATCGAGACAACAATAGATTTGCACCAGCATGTGGGAACATGACCCTCAATCCAGATGTGATTATAAGTTCGAAGAAGAAAACCTTTACCCACAGGAGAAAGGTTCTTCAGCATCTGAATATGAATAGAATCAGGCCCCGGAGCAGAGGACCGTGACTGGGCAAGTGCATTTTCGAGTTCCTGCATGGTGAACGGGGCATTATAACTTTCATGATTCGAGGAGCGGAAGTTCGGCAACCTTGCCTCCTCTGCCTGTTTTCGGGGGAGGAAGGCAGGGTGGTAATGAACGGAGCTCGAAACCTCTGTGAAAAATCGGCTGAAGGCATTGGAGACATCCTCAGGGGCCACAAGGACATCATTCGCAAACGTCAAGCCAGAAACTGGTGAGTGGATCTTAGTGCCAGACAGCCAGCACAGGCTAACCCAGACAACAGAAGAAGGAGTAAAACTGTTGAAGGTGCTTGTGAAAGCAGCCCAGCTGGCTTTCTAGCTTTCTTTAATAACATGACAACACTGCACATGTAATCGTTTATAATACAATTCACCATCGTAGGGTGGCATTTAAAGGTGCATAAAGCACGTCAACGAGCACATATGGCATCTCTACATGCTGCGATCCACCAGGGGACCGGTACGCAACATGGAGAAGAAGTAGTATGAGGGATGGAATATTCAGCAGCAGTGAGAATGACTTCCATGAGGTGTGCGACCTATTGCAGCTTGCGAATGTTTGATCCTGAAAAGTCACCTGGAACAGAAGAGCCCCCGTCTGCTTTGGAGATGTGCCAACTAGTTGAGCATGGAGATGGGGTATGATGCAGGAGATGGATAACAAAAGGGAAGTGGTCGCTCGAATACATATCAGAAAGTGCGTACCGCTCAAACTGGCTTGCAAGTTGGGTAGTACATATAGAGAGGTATAAATGGGAATAGGTGTGAGTTGTGTCCGAAAGAAAAGTAGGGGAGCCAGTATTGAGGTAGGCAAGATTGAGGTGGTTGAAAAGGTCTGCTAACAGGGAGCCTCTCGGGCAGGATGCTGGAGAGCCCCAAAGGGGATGGTGGGAACTGAAGTCTCCAGTCAACAAAAATGGTGCAGGTAGCTGAGCAATAATTTGCATCATGTCTGCCCTAGTAATGGCAGACAACAATGGAGTGTAAATGGTACAGATGGAAAATGTAAAAGTGGGGAGAGTAATTCGGATGGCAACTGCCTGCAGGTCGGTGTGCAATGTGATGGGATCATAGTAGATATCATCCCGTACCGGCAACATAACCCCTCCATGAGCCAGACTACCTGCCTCAGGGGGTAGGTCAAAACGCACAGAGGCATAGTGTGCCAAGTCAATTTGATTTCATGGGCGTAGCTTCGTTTCCTGGAGAGCTACGACGAGCGGATGGTGCAAGTGTAGCAGCAACTTTAAGTCCTCTCGGTTGGAGTGAATGCCGCGAATATTCCAAAGGAGAAGTGCCATCATGAGAAGAAAAAGAAAAAGGAGAAGCAAGAAGGAGTCACCTCGAAGGCTGCTGAGGGCCTGGCTTCAAGCGAGCACAGCTGCCGCTATCAATAGGTGGAGAGTCATCGTCCATTTGTTCAATAGGTTCATCAGCCATCTTGTTAAGATGGCCAGGAGGGGGGAGCTTCCTCCGCCGGTGAACGGCCAGATGTTCGGCTACCAGCAGTGCGGCCAGGCGAAATGGATGACGGCCTAGGTCAGCAACCACTGGGGAGCGCAGGAGAAGGAATGCGCCATGGCAGAGAAGGAGAACTTTGCTTCCTGTGAGCCTTCTTGGAAGGTTGTTTAGTCAATGTACTGGTCGATGGCTGGGAGTTCGGGGTACATAGGAAGTCTTCATGGGACGGTTCCTTCTTGAAGGCCCATGCATCTGACTTCTGGATCTTAGTCTTGGCAGAAGCTGATGAAGGTGCTTGTGTCTTAGGGGTGACGGGAGGAAGAGGAGACACTGACCGGGTGATCTTAACACTGGCTGAATGGACGGCCGTAGTGCTAAAGGTCAGATCACATGTCTGCATCGACACCTCCCTGGCAGTCCGAGGAGAGGCGAGGACAGTACTGCATTTCCCCACTGGGAGCAGCGTGGGCTTCCTACTAGCAAATAGCTTGTGAGCAGCCGAGGTGGACACTTTCTCCTTGACTCGAATTTCCTGTATACAGCATTTATCCTTGTAGATGGGACTGTCGCGGGAGGACACTGCATGGTCACCCTGACAGTTCACGCAATGAGGAAATGGAGGTGGACAGTCACCCTCATGGGCATCCCTGTCACAAGTGATGCATTTAGCCGCATTAGAACAAGACTGGTGGGTGTGATTAAAACTCTGAGACTGGTAGAAGTGCGTAGGTGTCGGGACATAGGGGCGAACAGAGATAACCTCATAGCCCTTTTTGATGCGCGATGGCAGCTGAGCACTATCAAAGGTCAAAAAACGTGTCCGGGTCGGTACAAGGTCGTTGTTGACTTTTACATGACCCTACAGACAGCTGTCACACCCTGCTCATCGTGGAAAAACTGAATCTCCTCGTCAGTCAATCCGTCGAGTAATCTAGTATATACCAGACCATGTGACGAATTTAAAGTGCAGTAAACCTCCACCCGAATTGGGAACGTGTACAAGAGTGTGGCCTGAAGGAGTTTTTGTGCTTAAAAAGCGCTCTCAGTTTCCAACAACAAGGTACCGTCATGCATCCTGGTACAAGACTTGACAGGTCCGGCTATGGCATCTATGCATTTCTGAATAACAAAAGGGTTGACAGATGAAAAATCCTTTCTGTCCTCAGATCTAGAAAGTACTAGGAACTTCGGGGCAGGCGGTAATACTTTTGTCACTGGTGGCTGGTCATGCTTCCATTTTTGGGCAGAAGTCAAGAGAGAAGAAGAAGAAGAAGAAGGAGAAGGAGAAGAAGGAGAAGAAGAAGAAGGAGAAGAAGGAGAGAAATCCATTGCGGATGAATCCCCCATGATTGCCAGCGTCTCCGATGGCACACTCCCGAGAAATTGACAGAGGGACCAATCGGCATGGTTGGAAGGTGTCAGCTCAGGCAATCACCCCTCCCCAGGCCTGGCCTTTACGAGGGGGTACATGCATGCCTTACTTGTCTACCCAGGGTGGGGAATTATGAGTTACCCCATCACTGGCTATGCGTGTGAATGCATGGGTCTGGCCTTCAGGCACGTACAGGGAGGAAAGAAGAATAGGAAAAAAAGGGAGAGAGGGAGAGAAAGGACAGACTGTCTCAAACACCGAGGCAGAGACCATAGGGTGGGCAAGAAGGCAAGGAGAAGAAGGCAAGATAAAAAGTAAGGAAGACAGTAAGAGAGGGAGAAGAAGAAAAAAAGGAAACAAACAAAGGAAGGAAGAAACCAGAAGAAGTGAAAAACCAAAATGACCACAAATGTAAGTCGTTAAACCATGGGTCTCCGGACGCAGGCGCAAACTATCCGCTTGAGGGGGAGGAACTCCTTTTAGTCACCTCTTACGAGAGGCAGGTATACCTCGGGCCTATTCTTACCCCCGGACCCGCAGGGGGAAAAGATTACTTTGTGAATGTTATAAAACCAGAGAATGTTCTGTCTGATAACGGAGCACAATTTGCATCTAGTGTGTGGGGGAAGTTTATGCAAAGATCTGGGATAAAGCATATAAGGATTTCAGTGTATCACCCTGCGGTTCACCTGGCTGAGAGGTATATAACGGAGCTGGGTAGGTTATGTAGGACATATTGCAGTAAAAAGCATAGTACTTGGGCAGAATATATAACTGTCTTTGAGGATCTTATGAACACAGTGGAGAGTTGTGCAACAGGATTCTCACCCTATTATCTCATGAAAAATATCAAGCCAGACAATCTAATAGCAGAACACATAGATTTTCCTCCATCTCAAGGCTTGACAAGTCAAGGGAAGATGCAGATGGCCAGACAGCAAATGTTAAAGAAAGGACATGAGAGACAGAGGAGGCATGGAGAAAGATATAAGACAACAAAGTTCAAGGAGGGAGATAAGGTGCTAGTGAGGAACAATAAAAAATCCAGTGATGTTGATGGCGAAATCAAAAAGTTATTTGAATTATACCATGGACCCTTTGAGATAACGGGTTGTCCACACCCTAATGCATATAGGTTAGTATATCCAGTGTCCAAAAAGCCGTTAGGACTGAGAAATGTAATGGAGATGAAAAAATATGTAGTGAAAGAATAAAGGGTAAGGAAGTGAGATTCCCATGTATACTTTTGTCTAGTTAAAAAAAATTATTGGGGGCTATGTAAATATGTATTTATAATTAGAGTATTATTTGTGTTACTGTGTATGTTCTGATGCCATTGTTGGTGGTCAACAACCTTCATTATACTGTATGTATTTGCAATAAGGGAATCTGTTGTCCAATGGATTGGATTTGCACAACTGGTGTGGATGTGATGGAAGCCTTTTTGAAAAGGTCATACAGGAACTGAAACCTACTGTATATATAGTCACTATTTCTGTATAAATGTGTGGAGAGTATAGGAGGGAGGAAATCTGCAAATAGTTTGTTTAAAAATAGTTGAGATATTATTAAAATTTCTAATGTATATGTGGCATCTGGATTTGATACTGGTGCATGGGAGTAGGACTGTTGCTGAGACAGTCATATAGGGCACTCACTAAATATGCAAATTGTAGAGGCATATGGGAAATAATTAACTTTCTTATTATAAGATGTTTATGAGGAAAGTGAAGGAAAGAACAATAATGACTAAATGGATGCTTATATAAGTTTTATGATCTTAGTGAGTTTGTTTGCCATTTGTGATTGAATCTAGTTAGCCATGGAAATGGCAGAAAAGAATGGGTTTCAAGATATTGCCAAATATTATGTGAAAATTGATATCAGAATTCATGAAAAAAAATTGAGCTTATTCATGTACAGTGATGTAGCTGTATTGGTACTTAAAAAATATAAGAATTCGCATCTGGGAATAAACTCTCTTGGTGCGGGGGCTGGAAATGTTGGAGCTGCTGATTTGGGAACATTTGAAGGGTGAAATAGAATATATTTAAGAATGCCATGTTTGTGTTTGATTTGTGTGCATGTCTGTCATTTGTATAAACCTCAATAAGAGCTGATCAGTGAACACAGGATATTCCAGGCAGGGTTTGGATAGCCTGCCTCCTGGGAAATGTGGATTTGCATGTCTAGGCAAGATTTATGAGAATTTGATTAAATTTTGATAGGATGGCTTGGCTAACAGAGGAAGCACAGTACTGCTGGCTGACAAGTTTGTAAAGCCTGCATTCCAAAGCATAAACCAGTGAACACAAGGATCTGGATACAACAACCTCATGCAACTTACAGAAACAACTGTGTAAAAAGAGGAAGTGTTAATGAGCAGCAAGTGTGCAACCTACATTTTAGATTAACATGGGCATTTATATAATATAAATTTCTTTGCATTTTGCCTTGGACTCAATAGGAGACTATCTAATTGTATAATTGAATTGGATGCATTGTTGGATAATGTGTGTATGTTTTCTCATGACAGTACTTACACTAATTAACTCACCACTATAACACTGTTCTATATGATTTGGTGGCATTATAGTTATTATTAAAATGTTTAAAATATAAAGTAATATGGGTTTGCTCAGTTTGGTGCAAATTCATGTTGCCATTACTAAGGTAATGTCTCCATGAAGTGGGGGTATGTAAGGTAACAGGGGATAATACGGAGCTCTTTCAAGTAGTTCATAATTTAAATTTAAAGCACAGCTGCAGAGATAATATGCTGGGCAAAATAGACTGGAAAAGCACAGTACTGCTGGCTGACAAGTTTGTAAAGCCTGCATTCCAAAGCATAAACCAGTGAACACAAGGATCTGGATACAACAACCTCATGCAACTTACAGAAACAACTGTGTAAAAAGAGGAAGTGTTAATGAGCAGCAAGTGTGCAACCTACATTTTAGATTAACATGGGCATTTATATAATATAAATTTCTTTGCATTTTGCCTTGGACTCAATAGGAGACTATCTAATTGTGTAATTGAATTGGATGCATTGTTGGATAATGTGTGTATGTTTTCTCATGACAGTACTTACACTAATTAACTCACCACTATAACACTGTTCTATATGATTTGGTGGCATTATAGTTATTATTAAAATGTTTAAAATATAAAGTAATATGGGTTTGCTCAGTTTGGTGCAAATTCATGTTGCCATTACTAAGGTAATGTCTCCATGAAGTGGGGGTATGTAAGGTAACAGGGGATAATATGGAGCTCTTTCAAGTAGTTCATAATTTAAATTTAAAGCACAGCTGCAGAGATAATATGCTGGGCAAAATAGACTGGAAAATACTTGTTTTGTGTTTTGATGGGCATTGTATTTCCGTTGCATAGTGTTTTGGTTTTCTATTAATTGAAACAAATTATAAAAGTGTGGTTTCTTGAATTGTTTGGGGAAGGAGACCAGACAGCAAGGTCATCGGTCTCATCGGATTAGGGAAGGACGGGGAAGGAAGTCGGCCATGCCCTTTGAAAGGAACCATCCCGGCATTTGCCTGGAGCGATTTAGGGAAATCACGGAAAACCTAAATCGGGATGGCCGGACGCGGGATTGAACCGTCGTCCTCCCAAATGCGAGTCCAGTGTCTAACCACTGCGCCACCTCGCTTGGTAAAAGTGTGGTGATAAATATGTAAAATTATATAACGAATTTAGATTTAAGTATTTAAATACTATAAAATGTTGTAATCGAATTGTGGCTATGTTTAGGGATTATTTTGACTAATGTAGTGTCATGTGACCTGACCCAGGACAGTGGATATGAGCGGGAAAATTGGGTCTTTCCGCTCCCAACTTGCCACATCAATGGACAACGAACGAAGTGCCACGAGTGTAAGCGTGGAGGCCATGGTATGTGAAGGAACAATGTGAAACTGTGTAGGTGTGGGACAAACAGTGTATGAATTGCATCGATTATTATTTGTAAAGATCGGATTCATTTGTGAACTTTAACTCTTTGCCATGCATTTTCAAGTTTTTATTTTAAATAACTACATTACAATCTGAACATGTATAGTTCAGTTCATTGCTGTTCAAAAGCTAGCCAATATATGACTCAATAATAGGGACACAAATGCAACTGTTCAATATCAACCCCCTTTGCATATAAGCCAAGTACATTTGAAAACCATCACATTTCATCCATTACCCTATGTGAATTACTTCTGAAAGGAGCTGGAGAAAGCTCCTATCACACTACTATAATTTCGTTGGTATAGTTACTACAAAGCCACAATCATTGCATTCCAACCATTAACCTATGAGAAATATTTCTGGAAAAAGCTCCAGAAAGCTCCTCCCACTCTACTGCCATTTTGTTGGTATAGTTCTAACAAAGCCAGAATCTTAGTATTTCTTCCGTTACCCTAAGTGCATTAATTCTGAAAGAACTGCAGAACACTCCTCTCACACTACTATCACTATGTTGGTAAAATTAAAACAAAGCCCGAGTAATTGCATTCAATCCGTAACCTTATGAGAATTATTTCTGAAAGAAGGCTGCAGAAAGCTCCTTTGACACTACTATCACTTTGTTGGTATAGTTGCTACAAAGTGAGAATCATTGCATTTCATACATTACCCTATGCGAATTATTTTATGAAAGGAGCTGCAGAAAGCTCCTCTCACACTACTATCAGTTTGTTGGTATAGATCTAACAAAGACTGAATTATCGCACTTCATCCATTACCCTATGTAAATTATTTCTGGAAAGAGCTGCAGATAGCTCCTCTCACACCACTATCAATTTGATGGTATAGTTACTACACAGCCACAATCATCACATTGCATTCATAAGCCTATGTGACTTATTTCTGAAAGGAGCTGCTGATGGCACCCTTCACACTGCTATCAGTTTGTTGGTATTGTTACTACAAAGCCAAAATCATTGCATTCCATCCATTATGCTATGAGAAGTAATTCTGAAAGAAGCTGCAGAAAGTTCCTCCCACAGTTCCGTCAATTTGTAGTAACCATACCATCAAGCCCAGAATCATCGAATATCATTAATAAACCTATGTGAATAATTTCTAAAGGAGCTGCTGCTAGCTACTCTCACACTACTTCACTTAATTGGTATGGTTAAAACAGAGCCAGGACTATCGCATTTCATACTTCACCCTATGTGAATTATTTCTGAAAGGAACCACAGAAAGCTCTTTTAAAACACCTCTCACTTTTTTGGTATAGTTACTACAAAGCCAAAATCATCACATTTCATCCATTACACTATGTGAATTATTTCTGAGAGAAGCTGCAGAAAGCTCCTCCCTCATTTGCGCCTCTTTGATGGTATGATTACTATGCAGACAGAATCATCGCATATCATCCATTACACTATGTGAAGTATTTCTGAGGGAAGCTGCAAGAAAGCTCCTCCCGCATTTGCATCTCTTCGTTGGTATGGTTACAACAAAGCCAGAATCATTGCATTTCATCTATTAACCTATGTAAAGTATTTCTGAGAGAAGCTGCAGATAGCTTCGCCCTCACTAGCGTCTCTTTGTTGGTATGATTACCACGAAGCCAGAATCATCACATTTCATCCATTACCCTATGTGAAGTATTTCTGAGAGAAGCTGCAGAAAAGCTCATCCCGAATTTGCATCTCTTTGTTGGTATGGTTACTACAAATGCAGAATCATTGCATTTCAACCATTACCCTATGTGAAGTATTTCTGAGAGAAGCTGCAGAAAGCTCCTCCCTCATTTGCGTCCCTTTGTTGGGATGATTACTACACAGACAGAATCATCGCATATCATCCATTACACTATGTGAAGGATTTCTGAGAAAAGCTGCAGAAAGCTCTACCATCATTTGCGTCTCGTTGTTAGTATGGTTACTACAAAGGCAGAAACGTCGTATTTCTTCCATTACCCTATGTTAAGTATTTCTGAGAGAAGCTGCAGAAAGCTTCTCCCTCATTTGCGTCTCTTTGTTAGTATGGTTACTACAAAGCCATAATCATTGCATTTCATCCACTCCCCTATGTGAAGTATTTCTGAGAGAAGCTGCAGAAAGCTCCACCCTCATTTGCGTCTCTTTGTTGGTATGATTACTTCACAGACAGAATCATCACATTTCATCCATTACCCTATGTGAAGTATTTCTGTGAGTAGCTGCAGTAAGCTCCTCCCTCATTTGCGTCTCTTTGTTGGAATGGTTACTAACTAGGCAGAATCATTGAATTTCATCCATTACCCTATATGAAGTATTTCTGAGAGTAGCTGCAGTAAGCTCCTGCCTCATTTGCATCTCTTTGTTGGTATGGTTACTACAAAGCCAGAATCATCGCATTTCATCCATTACACTATGTGAAGTATTTCTGAGAGAAGCTGCAGAAAGCTCCTCCCTCATTTGCGTCTCTTTGTTGGTATGGTTACTACAAAAAAATAATCATCGCATTTCATCCACTCCCCTATGTGAAGTATTTCTGAGAGAAGCTGCAGAAAGCTCCTCCCTCATTTGCTGCTCTTTGTTGGTATGATTACTTCACAGACAGAATCATCACATTTCATCCATTATCCTATGTGAAGTATTTCTGTGAGTAGCTGCAGTAAGCTCCTCCCTCATTTGCATCTCTTTGTTGGTATGATTACTACACAGACAGAATCATCGCATTTCATCCATTACCCTATATGAAGTGTTTCTGAGAGAAGCTGTAGAAAGCTCCCCCATCATTTGCATATCTTTGTTGGTATGATTACAATACAGACATAATCATTGCATTTTGTACATTACCCAATGTGAAGTATTTCTGAGAGAAGCTGCAGAAAGCTTCTCCCACATTTGCATCTCTTTGTTGGCATGATTACTTCACAGAGAGAATCATCTCATTTCATCCATTACCCTATGTGAAGTATTTCTGTGAGTAGCTGCAGTAAGCTCCTGCCTCATTTGCGTCTCTTTGTTGGTATGGTTACCACAAAGCCAGAATCATCGCATTTCATCCATTACGCTATGTCATGTATTTCTGAGAGAAGCCACAGAAAACTCCTCCCTCATTTGCGTCTCTCTGTTGGTATGGTTACTGCAAATCCAGAATCATCGCATTTCAACCATTACCCTATATGAAGTATTTCTGAAAGAAGCAGCAGAAAGCTCTTCCGTCATTTGAAACTCTTTGTTGTTATGGTTACTACAAAGCCAGATTCATCGCATTTCATCCATTACCTTATGTGAAGTATTTCTGAGAGAAGCTGCAGAAAGCTCCTCCCTCATTTGCGTCACCTTGTTGGTGTGGTAACTACAAAGCCAGAATCATCGGGTTTCATCCATTGACCTAAGTGAAGTACTTCTGAGAGAAACTGCAGAAAGGTCCTCCCCATTTGCATCTCTTTGCTGGTATGATTACTATACACACAGAAACATTGCATTTCCTCCATTACCCGATGTGAAGTATTTCTGAGAAAAGCGGCAGAAAGCTCATCCCTCATTTGCGTATCTTTGTTAGTATGATTACAACACAGACAGAATCATCACATCTCATCCATTACCCTATGAGAAGTATTTCAGAGAGAAGCTGCAGAAAGCTCCTGTATCATTTGCATCTCTTTTTTGAAAAGGTTACTACAAATCCACAATCATCGCATTTCGTCCTTTACCATATGTGAAGTATTTCTGAGAGGAGCTGCAGAAAGCTCCTCCATAATTTGTGTGTCTTTCTTAGTATGGTTACTACAAAGCCAGAAACATCACATTTCATCCATTACCCCATGTGAATTATTTCTGAGAGGAGCTGCAGAAAGCTCCTCTCTCATATGCATCTCTTTGCTTACTACAAAGCCAGAATCTTCGCATTTCATCCATTACCCTATGTGAAGTATTTCTGAGAGAAGCTGAGAGAAGCTCCTCCCTAATTTGCATCGCTTTGTTGGTATGGTTACTACAAAGCCAGAATAATCGCATTTCATTCATTGCCTTATGTGAAGTATATCTGAGAAAACCTGCAGAAAGCTCCTCTCTCATTTGCGTCTCTATGTTGACATGGTTACTATGAAGGCAGAATTGTCGCATTGCATCCATTACTCTATGTGAAGTAGTTCTGAGAGAAGTTGCAGAATGCTCCTCCCTCACTTGTGACTCTTTGTTGGTATGATTACTACACAGACAGAATCATCGCATTTCATCCATTACCCTATATGAAGTATTTCAGATAGAAGCTACAGAAAGCTCCTGCCTTATTTGCATCTCTTTGTTGGTATGGTTACTACAAAGCCAGAATCATCGCATTTCATCCATTTCCTTAAGTGAAGTATTTATGAGAGAAGATGCAGAAAGCTCCTCCCCATTTGATTCTCTTTGTTGGTATGGTTACTATACAGATTGAAATATCGCATTTCATCCATTACCCAAAGTGAAGTATTTCTGAACAATGCTGCTGAAAGCTGCTCCCTCATTTGCATCTCGTTGTTGGTATGATGAGTACAAAGACAGAATCATCAAATTTCATCCATTACCCTATGTCAATTATTTCTGTGAGAAGCTGCGGGAAGGTACCCACCATTTGCATCTCTTTGCCATTATGGTTACTACATAGACAGAATTATCCCATTAATCTATTAAACTATATGAAGTATTTCTCAGAGAAACTGCAGAAAGCTCCGACCTCATTTACGTCTCTGTGTTGCTATGGTTAGCATGAAGCCAGAATCTTCGCATTTCATCCATTATCTTTGTTGGTATGATTACAACACAGACAGAATCATCGCCTTTCATACATTACCCTACGCGAAGTATTACTGAGAGAAGCTGCAGAAAGCTCCTCCCTCATTTGCTGCTCCATCTTGGTATGATTAGAACACAGACAGAATCATCGTATTTCATCCATTACATTAAGCAAAGTATATTGATGGAAGCTGCAGAAAGCTCCTCCCTCATTTGCATCTCTTTCTTTGTATGGTTACTACAAAGCCAGAATCATCGCATTTCAACCATTACACTATGTGAAGTATTTCTGAGAAAACCTGCAGAAAGCTACTCCCTCATTTGCATCTCTTGGTTGGTATGGTTACTTCAAAGCCAGAATCGCCACACTTCATCCATTACCCTCTGTGAAGTATTTCTGAGGGAAGCTGCATAATGCTCCTCCCTCAATTGCGTCTCATTGTTGGTATGGTTACTACAAAGCCAGAATCATCAAATTTTATCCATTACACTATGTGAAGTACTTCTGAGAGTAGGTGTAGTAAGCTCCTCCCTCATTTGCGCCTCTTTGTTGAAATGGCTACTACGAAGTCAGAATCATCGCATTTCATCCATTACCCTATGTGAAGTATTTCTGAGAGATGCTGTGGAATGCTCCTCCCTCATTTGCATCCCTTTGTTGGTATGGTTACTACAAAGCCAGAATCATCGCATTTCACCCATTACACTTTGTGAAGTATTTCGGAGAGTAGCTGCAGAAAGCTCCTCCCTGATTTGCGTCACCTTGTTGGTGTGGTTACTACAAAGCCAGAATCATCACATCTCATCCATTTCCCTATGTGAAGTACTTTTGAGAGAAACTGCAGAAAGCTCCTTTCCATTTGAGTCTCTTTGTTGGTATGATTACTATACAGACAGAATCATCACATTTCATCCACTACCCTATGTGAAGTATATCCGAGAGAAGCTGCAGAAAGCTCCTGCCTCATTTGCGTCTCTTTTTTGATATGGTTACTAAAATTCCAGAATCATCGCATTTCGTCCTTTACCATATGTGAAGTATTTCTGAGAGAAGCTGCAGAAAGCTCCTCCCTCATTTGCATCTCTTTGTTAGTATGGTTACTACAAAGCCAGAATCATCGCATTTCATCCATTACCCTATGTGAATTAATTCTGAGAGAATCTGCAGAAAGCTCTTCTCTCATATGCGTCTCTTTGCTGGTATGGTTACTACAAAGCTAGAATCATCGCATTTAATCTATTAAACTATGTGAAGTATTTTTCAGAGAAGCTGCAGAAAGCTCCGACCTCATTTGAGTCTCTTTGGTGGTATGTTTACCACACTGACAGAATCATTGCATTTCATCCATTATCCTATGTGAAGTATTTCAGAGAGAAGCTGCAGAAAGATCCTCAATCATTTCCATCTCTTTGTTGGTATGATTACTACACAGACAGAATCATCGCATTTCATCTATTTCCCTATGTGAAATATTTCTGATGGATACTGCAGAAAGCTCCTCCCTCATTTGAGTTTCTTTGTTGATATGATTACTACACTGACAGAATCATCGCATTTCATCCATTATCCTATGTGAAGTATTTCAGAGAAAAGCTGCAGAAAGCTCCTCACTCAATTGAGTCTCTTTGGTAGTATGATTACCACACTGACAGGATCATCGCATTTCCTCCATTTTCCTACGTGAAGTATTTCAGAGAGAAGCTGCAGAAAGCTCCTCACTCAATTGAGTCTCTGTGGTGGTATGATTACCACACTGACAGAATCATCGCATTTCATCCATTATCCTATGTGAAGTATTTCAGAGATAAGCTGCAGAATGCTCCTCACTCAATTGAGTATCTTTGGTGGTATGATTACCACACTGACAGAATCATTGCATTTCCTCCATTTTCCTATGTGAAGTATTTCAGAGAGAAGCTGCAGAAAGTTCCTCCCTCATTTGAGTCAATTTGTTGGTAGGATTACTACACTGACAGAATCATCGCATTTCATCAATTATCATATGTGAAGTATTTCAGAGAGAAGCTGCAGGAAGCTCCTGCCTCAATTGAGTCTCTTTGATGGTATGATCACTACACTGACAGAATCATCACATTTCCTCCATATTCCTATGTGAAGTATTTCAGAGAGAAGCTGCAGAAAGCTCCTTACTCAATTGAGTCTCTGTGGTGGTATGATTACCACACAGACAGAATCATCGCATTTCATCGATTTCCATATGTGAAATATTTCTGATGGAAGCTGCAGAAAGCTCCTCACTCAATTGAGTCTGTTTGGTGGTATGATTACCACACTGACAGAATCATTGCATTTCATCTATTACCCTATGTCAAGTATTTCAGTGAGAAGCTGCAGAAAGCTCCTCCCTCATTTCCATCTCTTTGTTGGTATGATTACTATACTGACAGAAAAATTGCATTTCATCTATTTCCCTATGTGAAATATTTCTGATGGATGCTGCAGAAAGCTCCTCACTCAATTGAGTCTCTTTGGTGGCGTGATCACCACACTGACAGAATCATCGCATTTCATCTATTACCCTATGTGAAATATTTCAGAGAGAAGCTGCAGAAAGCTCCTCCCTCATTTCCATCTCTTTGTTGGTATGATTACTACACAGACAGAATCATCACATTTCGTCCATTATTCTATGTGAAGTATTTCAGAGAGAAGCTGCAGAAAGCTCCTCCTTCACTTCCATCTCTTTGTTGGGATGATTACTACACAGACAGATTCATCGCATTTCATCGATTTCCATATGTGAAATATTTCTGATGGAAGCTGCAGAAAGCTCCTCACTCAATTGAGTCTCTTTGGTGGTATGATTGCCACACTGACAGAATCATCCCATTTCATCTATTACCCTATGTGAAGTATTTCAGAGAGAAGCTGCAGAAAGCTCCTCACTCAATTGAGTCTCTTTGGTGGTATGATTGCCACACTGACAGAATCATCGCATTTCCTCCATTTTCCTATGTGAAGTATTTCAGAGAGAAGCTGCAGAAAGCTCTTCACTCAATTTAGTCTCTTTGTTGGTATGATCACAACACTGACAGAATCATCGCATTTCATCCATTATCCTGTGTGAAGTATTTCAGAGAGAAGCTGAAGTAAGCTCCTCACTCAATTGAGTCTCTTTGGTGGTATGATTGCCACACTGACAGAATCATCGCATTTCCTCCATTTTCCTATGTGAAGTATTTCAGAGAGAAGCTGCAGAAAGCTCTTCACTCAATTTAGTCTCTTTGTTGGTATGATCACAACACTGACAGAATCATCGCATTTCATCCATTATCCTGTGTGAAGTATTTCAGAGAGAAGCTGA
The DNA here is from genome assembly GCF_021461385.2 of Schistocerca piceifrons. Lineage (NCBI taxonomy): Eukaryota > Metazoa > Arthropoda > Insecta > Orthoptera > Acrididae > Schistocerca > Schistocerca piceifrons. The sequence goes on along the minus strand of NC_060140.1, from coordinate 21,460,907 downwards.
AGTAAGCTCCTCACTCAATTGAGTCTCTTTGGTGGTATGATTACTACACTGACAGAATCATCGCATTTCCTCCATTTTCCTATGTGAAGTATTTCAGAGAGAAGCTGCAGAAAGCTCCTCCCTCATTTCCATCTCTTTCTTGGTATGATTACTACACAGACAGAAACATCGCATTTCATCTGTTTCCCTATGTGAAATATTTCTGAGAGAAGCTGCAGAAAGCTTTTCCAGCAGCAGCATATCTTTGTTACTACGATTAATACATAACCAGAATCGTCGCAATTCATAAATTACCCTATGTGAATTACTACTGAAAGAAGCTACAGAGAGCTCCTCGAACATTTGAGTCACTTTTTTATTATGATTACTACAAAAGCTGGAATCATCGCATTTCATCCATTATCATATTTGAATTATTTCTGACAGGAGCTGCAGAAATCTCCTCCCACAGCAGCGTCTCTTTGTCCGTATGATTAATAGAAAGCCAGAATCATCGCACTTCATGCAAAACCAAATGTGAATTGTTTCTGAAAGAAGCTGCAGAAAGCTGCTAACACAGCAGCGTCTATTGTTGGTATGATTATTACGAAGCCAGAATCATCGCATGTCATCCATTACCCTATGAAAATTATTTCTGAAAGGAGCTGCCGAAAGCTCCTCCCGCAGCAGCATCTTTTTTGTTGGTATGATTACTACAAACCACAATCATCGCATTTCATCCATTACCCTATGTGAATACTTCTGAAAGAAGCTGCAGGAAGCTCCTCCCGCAGCAGTGTTGCTTTCTTGGTATGATTACTAAAAAGCCAGAATCATCGAATTTCATACATTACCATATGCAAATTATTTTAGAAAGGAGCTGCAGAAAGCTCCTCCCGCAGCAGCCTCCCTTTGATCATCAGATTACTACAAAGCCAGAATGATCGCATTTCATCCAATACCCTATGCGAATTATTTCAGAAAGGAGCTGCAAAAAAGTCCTCCTGCAGCAGTGTCTTTTTGTTGGTACGATAACTGCAAAGCCAGAATCATGACATTTCATCCATTACCATATGGGAATTATTTCTGAAAGAAGCTGCAAAAAGCTCCTCACACAGCAGGGTCTTTTTTCTTGGTGTGATTACTACAAAGCCAGAATCATCACATCTCAACCATTACCATGTGTGAATTGTTTCTGAAAGAAGCTGCAGAAAACTCCTCCCACAGCAGCATCTCTTTGTTGGTATGATTACTAAAATGCCAGAATCATTGCATTGCATCCATTACCATATGTGAATTACTTCTGACAGAAGCTGCAGAAAGCTCCTCCTGCAGCAGCGTTTCTTTCTTGGTATGATTACTAAAAAGCCAGAATCATCGAATTTCATACATTACCCTATGCAAAGTATTTTAGAAAGAAGCTGCAGAAAGCTCCTCCCGCAGCAGCGTCTCTTTTTTCGTCTGATTACTACAAAGCCAGAATGATCGCATTTCATCCAATACCCTATGTGAATTATTTCAGAAAGGAGCAGGAAAAACGTCATCCTGCAGCAGCGTCTCTTTGTTGGTACGATTACTGCAAAGTCAGAATCATGACATTTCATCCGTTACCATATGGGAATTATTTCTGAAAGAAGCTGCAAAAAGCTCCTCACACAGCAGGGTCTTTTTTCTCGGTGTGATTACTACAAAGCCAGAATCATCACATCTCAACCATTACCATGTGTGAATTGTTTCTGAAAGAAGCTGCAGAAAACTCCTCCCACAGCAGCATCTCTTTGTTGGTATGATTACTAAAATGCCAGAATCATTGCATTGCATCCATTACCATATGTGAATTACTTCTGACAGAAGCTGCAGAAAGCTCCTCCTGCAGCAGCGTTTCTTTCTTGGTATGATTACTAAAAAGCCAGAATCATCGAATTTCATACATTACCCTATACAAAGTATTTTAGAAAGGAGCTGCAGAAAGCTCCTCCCGCAGCAGCGTCTCTTTTTTCGTCTGATTACTACAAAGCCAGAATGATCGCATTTCATCCAATACCCTATGTGAATTATTTCAGAAAGGAGCAGGAAAAAAGTCATCCTGCAGCAGCGTCTCTTTGTTGGTACGATTACTGCAAAGTCAGAATCATGACATTTCATCCATTACCATATGGGAATTATTTCTGAAAGAAGCTGCAAAAAGCTCCTCACACAGCAGGGTCTTTTTTCTTGGTGTGATTACTACAAAGCCAGAATCATCACATCTCAACCATTACCATGTGTGAATTGTTTCTGAAAGAAGCTGCAGAAAACTCCTCCCACAGCAGCATCTCTTTGTTGGTATGATTACTAAAATGCCAGAATCATTGCATTGCATCCATTACCATATGTGAATTACTTCTGACAGAAGCTGCAGAAAGCTCCTCCTGCAGCAGCGTTTCTTTCTTGGTATGATTACTAAAAAGCCAGAATCATCGAATTTCATACATTACCCTATGCAAAGTATTTTAGAAAGGAGCTGCAGAAAGCTCCTCCCGCAGCAGCGTCTCTTTTTTCGTCTGATTACTACAAAGCCAGAATGATCGCATTTCATCCAATACCCTATGTGAATTATTTCAGAAAGGAGCAGGAAAAAAGTCATCCTGCAGCAGCGTCTCTTTGTTGGTACGATTACTGCAAAGTCAGAATCATGACATTTCATCCATTACACTATGGGAATTATTTCTGAAAGAAGCTGCAGAAAGCTCATCCCACAGCAGCGTCTCTTTGTTCGTATGATTAATACAAAGCCAGAATCATCGCATTTCAACCATTACCATGTGTGAATTGTTTCTGAAAGAAGCTGCAGAAAACCGCTCCCACAGCAGCGTCTATTGTTGGTATGATTACTACAATGCCAGAATCGTTGCATTGCATCCATTACCATATGTGAATTATTTCTGAAAGAAGCTGCAGAAATCTCTTCCCACAGCAGCATCTCTTGGTGCGTATGATTGATACAAAGCCAGAATCATCGCATTTCATCTTTTTCACTATGTCAATTATTTCTGAAAGAAGGTGCAGAAAGCTCCTCTCGCAGCAGTGTGCTTTTGTTGATAAGATTACTACAAAGACAGAATCATCACATTTGATTCATAATTATATGAGAATTATTTCTGAAAGTATCTGCAGAAAGTTCCTCCTACATCTGCATCGCTTTGTTGGTATGCTTACTACAAAGCGAGAATCATCACATTTCATCCATTATCACATTTGAATTATTTCTGAAAGAAGCTACAGATAGCTCCTCCCACAGCAGCTTCTCTTTGAGCATATGATTAATGCAATCCCAGAATCATCGCATTTCATCCTTTTCACTATGTGAATTATTTCTGAAAGAAGCTGCAGAAAGCTCCTCCAGCAGCAGCATCTCTTTGTTTATATGATCACTACAAAGCCAGAATCATCGCATATCATTCATTACCCTATGTGAATTGTTTCCACAAGAAGCTTCAGAGAGCACCTCCCACAGCAGTGTCTCTTTGTTTGTAACATTACTACAAAGCCAGAATTATCCATTTTCAACCATTACCCTATGTGAATTATTTGTGATAGAAGCTGCAGAGCACAATGCCCTTACTTGAGTAACTTTGTTGGTTTGACTTCTAGAAAGCCAGAATCATCATATTTCATCTATTACCCTATGTGAATTATTTCTGAAAGAAGCTGCAGAAAGCTACTCCCACATTTGCGTCACTTTACTGGTATGATTACTACAAAGCCTGATTCATTGCACGTCATCATTTGACCTATGTGATTCATTTCTGAAAGAACCTGCAGAAACCTCCTTCAACATTTACGGCACTTCTTGATTGATACAAAGACAGAATCATCACATTTAATCTATTACCCTATGTGAATTATTTCTGAAAGAAGCTGCAGAAAGCTCCTCCCACATTTCAGTCACATTGTTGGTACATTTACTAGAAAGCCAGAATCATCGCATTTCATCCATCACCATATGTGAATTATTTCTGAAGGAAGCTGCAGAAAGCTCCACCAACATTTGCGTCACTTAATTGGTATGATTACTACAAAGCCAGATTCATTGCACTTTATCCTTTAACCTACGTGAATCATTTCAGAAAGAACCTGCGGGAAGCTCCTTCAACTTCTTGATATGATTACTACAAAGCCGGAATCATCACATTTCATCCATTACCCTAAGTGAATTATTAAAGAAAGGAGCTGCAGAATGCCTAGGCAACATTTGTGTAACTTCATTGTTACGATTACTATAAAGCCAGAATCATCGCATTTCATCCGTTACTTTATGTGAATTAATTTTGGAAGAAGCTGCAGATACCTCCTCCCAAATTTGCGGCACTTTATTGATATGATTGCTACAAAGCCAGGATCATCGCATTTCATCCGTTACTTTACGTGAATTAATTTTGGAAGAAGCTGCAGATACCTCCTCCCAAATTTGCGGCACTTTATTGATATGATTACTACAAAGCCAGGATCATCGCATTTCATCCATTACACTATGTGAATTATTTCTGAAAAAAGCGGCAGAAAGATCCTCCCTTATTTGCGTCACTCTCTTGGTATGATTACTACAATGCCAGCATCATCGAATTTCATCCGTTACACTATGGGAATAATTTGCGAAAGAAGCTGCAGAAAGCTCCACCTATATTTGCAGAACTTTGATGATATGATTACTACAAAGCCAGAATCATTGCATTTCATCCATTGCTCAATGTGAATTATTTCTCAAAGAAGCTGCAGAAAGCTCCTCCAAGATTTGCGTAACTTTGTTAATATGATTACTACAATGCCAGAATCATCGCATTTTGTCCATTACCCTATGTGAATTGTTTCCGGAAGAAGCTACAGAAAGTTCCTCCCGCAGCTGTGTCACTTTGTTTCTATGAACACTACAATGCCAAGTTCATCACAATTTTATCCATTACCCTATGTGAATTATTTCTGAAAGAAGGTGCAGAAAGCTTCTTCCACAACAGCGTCACAGTGTTGGTATGACTACTACGAAGCAAGAATCATCACATTTCTTCCATTACCATATGTGAATTATTTATGAAAGAAGCTGCAGAAAGCTCCTCCCACATTTGCGTCACTTTGTTTGTATTATTACTACAACGCCAGAATCATCACGTTTTATCAATTATCCTATGTGAATTATTTATGAAAGAAGCTACAGAAAGCTCCTCCCACATTTGCATCACTTTTGAAATGGATCAAATGAATCTGAGCACTGTAGGACTTAACATCTATGGTCATCAGTCCCCTAGAACGTAGTACTTCTTAGACCTAACTAACCTAAGGAAAGCACACAACACCTAGTCATCACGAGGCAGAGAAAATCCCTGACTCCACTGGGATTTGAAGCCGGGAAACCGGGCGCAGTCAGCGAGAACGCTACTGCACGACCACGAGCTGCGGACATTTGCATCACTTTGTTGGTATGATTACTACGATGTTGGAAACATCGCATTTCATACATTGCCCTATGTGAATTAATTCTGAAAGAAACTGCAGAAAGCTCCTCCCATTGTACTATCACATTGTATGTATAGTTACAATAAAAGCAGAATCATCGGATTTCGTCCATTACCCTATGTGAATTATTTCTGAAAGGAGCTACCGAAAGCTACTCTCACACTACCATCACATTGATGGTACAGTTACTACAAAGCCAGAATCATCGCATTTCATACATACCCTATGATAATTATTTCTGAAAGAAGCTGAAGAAAGTTGCTCCCACAGCACTGTCACATTGTGGTATGAATACTACAGAGCCAGAATCATCACATTTCATCCATTACCCTATGAGAATTATTTCTGAAAGGAACTGCTAGTAGCTCTTCTCACAGTACTGTCACGTTGTTGGTATAGTTACTACAAAGCAACAATCATCGCATTTCATCAATACCCCCATGTAAATTACTTCTGAAGAAAGCTGCAAAGGGGTCCCCTCACACTACTATCACTTTGTTGGTACAGTTTCTACAATGCCACAATCTTCACATTTCATCCATAACCCTGTAGAAATTATTTCTGAAAGGAGCTGCAGATAGATTCTCTCACATTACTATCACTTTGTTGGTACAGTTGTGATCTATTTCTGAAAGAAGCTGCAAAATGCACCTCTTTCAGTACTGTCAATTTGTTTGATATTTTACACAAAGCAACACGACTACTACTACTACTACTACTACTACACTACGTGATCAGGCCCAGTAGACCTCACACATCTTCAAGTTTCCTCCTCCACTGTATTCTGTCCAATGCTGCTATCTGCCATTTGTCCACATCTATTGACAATTGGTTTAAATCTTCATGGGATCCATCCCTCCAATGCTCCTTGGGTCTCCATGGCAGTCTCTTTTCTGTAGGTGTGAAATCCAGAAGCTTCTGAGGCCATCTGTGATCCTCCATCCGGGCCACATGGCCGGCCCACTGCATTCGTTTGGCTTTGACAGTTCCTGCTATGTTGGGCTGTTGGTATGGTTCCTCAATCTCTTGGTTGTATCTGATCCTCCATTCCCCTGTATCTTCATCCAGACCTGTACCAAAAAACTTCCGAAGCACTTTTCTCTCAAAAACAAGGAGCTTATGGAGGTCCTGTTTCCGGATACTCCATGTCTCACAGACATATAGAACAACACGCTGGATCAGGGTTTTGTACAGTCAAATCTTGAACTGTCTGGGGAGAGATTTGGACTGAAGCAGTTGTGCTAGACTGTAGTAAGATTGGTTTCCTGCTTGTATTCTGGAATTGATCTCTGCTTCACATGACGAGTTCACAGTGAAAAGTGCCCCTAGGTAAGTGAATTCTTGCACACTCTTGTAGGAAAGGTCCCCAACAAGCAACAAGCATCACATTTTATCGATAACCCTATGAAGATTATTTCTGAAAGAAGCTGACAAAAGCTCCTCTCACATTACTATCCCTTTGTTGGTATAGTTACTACAAAGCCAGAATCATCGCATTTCATCTATAACTCTATGAGAACTATTTCTGAAAGAAGCTGCAGAAAGTTGCTCTCTCAGTATAGTCACATTGTTAGTATAGTTTACATAAAGCAACAAGCAATGCATTTTACTATGAAATCTATGTGAATTTATAAACGAAAGATTCTGCAGAAAGCTCCCATCTCACTTCGAACACTTCATTGATATATATACTATAAAGCCACAATCACTGCATTACATCCGCATCCCTAAGTGAATTATTTCAGAAAAAAGCAGCAGTAAGCTCCTCTCACACTACTCTCCCTTTGTTGGTATAGTTACTAGAAAGACACAATCATCGCATTTCAGTCATAAACCGATGTGAATTATTTCTGAAAGGAGCTGCAGAAAGCTCATCTCACTCTACTATCACTTTGTTAGTATATTTACTACAAAGCTACAATCATCACATTTCATTCATAATGGTATATCAATTATATCTGAAAGAAGCTGCAGAAAGCTCCACTCACAAAACTATATACCTGTTGGCATAGTTACTACAAAGCCACAATCATCGCATTTAATCTGTATCAGTATGTCAATTATTTATGAAAGAAGCTGCAGAAAGCTCCTACTACAGTTGCATCACTATGTTGTTATTTATACTACAAACCCAGAATCATCATTTTTCATCCATTACCATATGTGAATTATTTCCGAAAGAAGCTGCAGAAAGCTCTTACCACATTTGGCTCACTTTATAGGTATGATTGCTACAAAGCCACCATCATCAATTCCATCCATTGTTCTATGTGAATTATTTCAGAAAAAATCTGCAAAAAGGTCCGCCCACAGTAGGGTCACTTTGTTGGTATGATGAATACAAAGCCACAATCATCACATTTCATCAATTACACTATGCGAATTATTGCTCAAAGTAGCTGCAGAAAGCTCCTCCTACACTTGCGTCACTTTGTTGGTATGATTACTACAAAGCCAGAATCATCACATTTCATCCGTTATCCTTTGAGAATTAGTTCTGAAAGAAGCTGCAGAAAGCTCCACCCACATTTGCGTCACTTTGGTGGTATGATTACTACAAAGCCAGAATCATCACATTGCATTCATTAATCTATGTCAGTCATTTCTGAAAGAAGGTGCAGGAAGCTCCACCCATATTTTTGTCACTTTGGTGGTATGATTACTGCAAAACTTGTATCATCGCATTTCATCCATTACCCTTTGAGAGGTATTTCTTAAAAAAAGCTGCAAGAAGCTCCTCCCCCATTTTTGTCACCTTGTTAGCATGATTACCTCAGTGTCAGAATCGTCGCATTCCATCCGTTACGCTATGAGAATTATTTCTGAAAGAAGCTGTGGAAAGCTCTTTACACAGCAGAATCACTTTATTGGTATGATTACTACAAATCCGGAATCATCCCATTCCATCCTTTACACTATGAGAATTATTTCCGAAAGAAGCTGCAGAAAGCTCCGCTCATGGCACTGTCGCTTTGTTGGTATGATTACTAGAAATCCAGAATTATCGTATTTCATCCATTGCCCTATGAGAATTATTTGTGAAATAAGCTGCTGAAAGCTCCTCTCTAAGTACTATCACATTGTTGGCATAGTTACAAAAAAGCCAGAATCATTGCGTATTATCCATTACACCACCTGAAATGTTTCTGAGAGGAGCTGCAGAAAGCTCCACTCACACTACTACACTTTGTTTGTGCAGTTACTACAAAGACAGAATCATTGCATTTCATCCATTACCCTATGAGTATTATTTCTGAAAGGAACTTGAGGTAGCTCCTATCACACTGCTATCACTTACTTTGTATAGTTACAACAAGGCCAGAATCTTCTGATTTCATACACTATCATATGTTAATTATTGCTGAAAGGAACTGCTTGTAGCTCCTCTCACAGTACTGTCACTTTGTTGGTACAGTTTCTACAAAGCCACAATCCTCGCATTTCAGCCATAACACTACGAGAATTATTGCTAGATGAAGCTGCAGAAAGCTCCACTCACACTACAATCACTTTCTTGGTGTAGTTACCACAAAGCGAGAATCATCACATTTCATTCATAACCATATGTGAATTATTTCAGAAAGAATATGCAGTAAGATCCTCTCCCTTAATAATCAATCTGTTTGTGTAGCTACTACAAAGCAACAATCTTTGCATTTACTTCCTAAGATCATGTGAATTATTTCTGAAAGAAGATACAGAATGCTCGCTTCAAAATACTATAAACCTTGATGGTGTAGTTACTACAAAGCCACAATTATTGCATTTGATTCATAACATGCTGTGAAATATTTCTGAAAGAATCTGCAAAAAGCTCCTCTCACTCTAGAACCAAGATTGGTATGGTTATTAAAAAGTGACAATCATCGCACTTCACTCATAATGGTATGTGAATTATTTCTGAAAGAAGCTGCAGAAAGCCTCCTTCACAATACTATCACTTTGCCGGTATAATTACTAATGAGCCAGAATCATCACATCTCATTCGTAGTCCTATGTGAATTATTTCTGAAAGAAACTGCAAAAAGCTTTCCGACCAATACTATGAGTTTTGGTACAGTTACTAAAAAACCCAATCATCGCATTTCATTCGTAATCCTATGTGAATTATTTCTGAAAGGAGCTTCAGAAAACTCCCCTCACAATACCATCATCCTGTTGGTATAGTTACTACAAAGCCGCAATCATCACACTTCATACAAAACCCTATGTGAATTATTTCTGAAAGAAGCTGCATAAAGCTCCTCTCACTCTTTAATCGGATTATTGGTATAGTTACTGCAAAGCCAAAACCATCACGTTTCATCAATAACTCTATGAGAATTATTTCAGGAAGAAGCTGCTGAAAGCTCCTCTGACACTGCTATCACTTTCTTGGTATAGTTACTACAGAGTCACAATCATTGCATTTCATTCATACCCCCATGTGAATTATTTCTGAAAGAAGCTGCAGGAAGCTCCCCTCACAATATTACCGCTCTGTTGGTATAATTACTACAAAGCCACAATCATCCCATTTCATCCATAACACTACGATAATTATTTCTGGAAGAAGCTCCAGAAAGCTCCTCTCACACTACAATCACTTTCACGGTATAGTTACTACAAAGCCACAATCATCGCATTTCATCCATAACTCTTTGTGATTTATTCCTGAAAGAAGCTGCAGAAAGTTTCCCTCACAACACTATCACTTTGTTGGTATAGTTACTATAATGCCACAATCATTGCATTTCATCCATAATGCTATGTGAATTATTTCTGAAATGAACTGCAGAAAGCTTCTCTCACTCTACTATCACTTTGTTGGTATCGTCAATAAAAAGCCACAATCATCGTGTTTCATCCATAACCCAATGTGAAATATTTCCGATAGAAGCTGCAGAAAGCTCCCTTCACAATACTATCACTTTGTTGGGATAGTTACTACAAATGCACATCATCACATTTCATCCATAACCTTATGTGAGTTATATCTAAAAGAACCTGCAGAAAGCTCACCTCACAATTCTATTAACTTGATGGTATAGTTACTATACAGCCACAATCATCACATTTAATCCATAACCTTGTGTGAATTATTTCTGAAAGAAGCTGCAGAAACCTCCTCCTGCAGAAGCGTCTCTTTGTTTGTATGATTACTACAAAGCCAGAACCATCACATTTCATCCATTACCCTATGTGAATTACTTCTTAAAGATGCTCAGAAAGCTCCTCCCACAGCAGCATATCCTTGTTCGTATGATTACTACTAAGCCAGAATAATCACATTTCATCCATTATCCTATGTGAATGATTTCTGAAAGAAGCTGCAGAAAGCTCCTCCCACATTTGGGTCACATTGTTGGTACATTTACTAGAAAGCCAGAATCATCGCATTTCATCCATCACCATATGTGAATTATTTCTGAAAGAAGCTGCAGAAAGTTCCACCAACATTTTCGTCACTTATTTGGTATGATTACTACAAAGCCAGATTCATTGCACCTTATCCTTTAACCTACGTGAATCATTTCTGAAAGAACCTGCGGGAAGCTCCTTCAACATTTGTGGAACTTCTTGATATGATTACTACAAAGCCAGAATCATCACATTTCATCCATTACCCAAAGTGAATTATTAAAGAAAAGAGCTGCAGAATGCGAAGGCAACATTTGTGTAACTTTGTTGTAATGATTACTATAAAGCCAGAATCATCGCATTTCATCCATCACCTATTGTGAATTATTGCTGAAAGAAGCGGCAGAAAGCTCATCCCACAGCTGTGTCTCTTTGTTTGTATGACTACTACAAAGTCAGAATCATCGCATTTCATCTGTTACTTTATGTGAATTAATTTTGGAAGATGCTGCAGTTACCTTCTCCCAAATTTGCGGGACTTTGTTGATATGATTACTACAAAGGCAGAATCATTGCATTGCGTCCATTATCCCATGAGAATTATATCAGAATGTAGCTGCAGAAATTTCCTCTGACATTACAACACTTAATTGATATGATTACTACAAAGCCAGGATCATCGCATTTCATCCATTACACTATGTGAATTATTTCTGAATGAAGCTGCATAAGCTCCTTCAACATTTGCGTCACTTTGTTGGTATGATTACTACAAAGCCAGGATCATCGCATATCATCTGTTACGCTATGGGAATTATATCGGAAAGAAGGTGCAGAAAGTTCCTTTCACATTAGTGGCACTTCTTGATACAATTACTACAATGCCACAATCATTGCATTTCAGCCATTACCCTATGTGAATTACTTCTGAAAGAAGCTGCTGAAAGCACATCCTGCAGCAGCGTCTCTTTGTTCGTATGATTACTACAAAGCCAGAATTATAGCATTTCAGCTATTACACTATGTGAATTATTTCTGAATCAAGCTACAGGTACCTCCTCCCAAAATTGCAGCACTACATAGAGAGAATCATGCCATTCCATGGATTAACCTATATGAATTATTTCAGAATGAAACTGCAGAAATATCCTCCAACATTTACGTCACTCTCTTGGTATGATTACTACAAAGCCAGAAACATCATATTTCATCCATTACCCTATATGAATTATTTCTGAAAGGAGCTGCAGAAACTTGATCATGCAGCAGCGTGTCTTTGCATGTATGACTTTTACAAAGCCAGAATAATTGCATTTTATCTATTACCTTATATGAATTATTTCTGAAAGAACCTGCACAAAGCTACTCCTGCAGCAGTATCTCTTTGTTCGTATGATTAATACTAAGAGAGATTCATCACATTTCAATCATTTCTTAATGTGAATCATTGCTGAAAGCACCTGCAGGAATCTCCTCCTGCAGCAGAGTCTCTTTGTTGGTATGATAGTTACAAAGTGAGAATCATCACATTTCATCCAGTACACAATGTGAAATATTTCTGAAAGGAGCTGCAGAAAGCTCCTCCAGCAGCAGCATCTCTTTGTTCCTACGATTAATACAAAGCCAGAATCATCGCACTTCATCCATTACCCTAAGTGACTTACTTCTGATGGAAGCTGCAGAAATCTCCTCCTGCAGCAGCGTCTCTTTGATCTTATGATCTCTACAAAGCCAGAATCATCGCGTTTCATTCATTACTCTATGTGAGTTGCTTCTGCAAGGAGCTTCAGAGAGTACCTCCAGCAGCAGCGACTCATTGTTCTTAACATTACTACAAAGCCAGAATCAACCTATTTCAACCAATACCCTATGTGAATTATTTCTGATAGAAGCTGCAGAACACAATGCCCTTACTTGCACAACTTTGATGGTTGGTTTCTAGAAAGCCAAAATCATCACATTTCATCTATTACCCTATATGAATTAATTCTGAAAGAAGCTGCAGAAAGCTCCTCCCACATTTGGGTCACTTTATTAGTATAATTACTACGAAGTCAGAATCATTGCATTTCATCCATTATCCTATGTGAATAATTTCTGAAAAAAGCTGCAGAAAGCGCATCAAGCAGCAGCATCTCTTTGTTCCTATGATTATTACTAAGATAGAATAATTGCATATCATCCATTACCCAATGTGAATTATTTCTGAAAGAGGCTTCAGAATGGTCCTCCAACATTTGTGGCTCTTTTTGGATACGATTACTCCAAAGCCAGAATCATCACATTTTAGCCATTACCCCGTGTGAATTATTTCTGAAACAAACTGCAGAAAGCTAATAGATCATTTGCGTGACTTTGAAGGCATGATTACTACAAAGCCAGAAACATCACATTTCACCCATTACCATATGTGAATTATTTCAGAAAGAAGCTGCAGAGAGCTCCTCCCACATTTGCATCACTTTTGAAATGGATCAAAGGAATCTGAGCACTGTGGGACTTAACATCTATGGTCATCAGTCCCCTAGAACTTAGTACTTCTTAGACCTAACTAACCTAAGGAAAGCACACAACACCTAGTCATCACGAGGCAGAGAAAATCCCTGACTCCGCCGGTATTTGAAGCCGGGAAACCGGGCACGGGTAGCGAAAACGCTACTGCACGACCACGAGCTGCTGACATTTGCATCACTTTGTTGGTATGATTACTGCGATGTTGGAAACATCGCATTTCATACATTGCCCTATGTGAATTAATTCTGAAAGAAACTGCAGAAAGCTCCTCCCACTGTACTATCACATTGTTTGTATAGTTACAACAAAAGCAGAATCATCGGATTTCGTCCATTACTCTACATGATATATTTCTGAATGGAGCTACCGAAAGCTACTCTCACACTACCATCACATTGGTCGTACAGTTACTACAAAGCCAGAACCATCGCATTTCATGCATTACCCTATGATAATTATTTCTGAAAGAAGCTGAAGAAAGTTGCTCCCACAGCACTGTCACATTGTGGTATGAATACTACAAAGCCAGAATCATCACATTTCATCCATTACCCTATGAGAATTATTTCTGAAAGGAACTGCTAGTAGCTTTTCTCACAGTACTGTCACATTGTTGGTATAGTTACTACAAAGCAACAATCATCGCATTTCATCAATATCCCCACGTAAATTACTTCTGAAGGAAGCTGCAAAGAGCTCCCCTCACACTACTATCACTTTGTTGGTACAGTTTCTACAATGCCACAATCTTCACATTTCATCCATAACCCTGTGGAAATTATTTCTGAAAGAAGCTGCAGAAAGCTCCTGACACAGCAGGGTCATTTTGTTGGTATGATTACTCCAAAGCCAGAATCATCGCATTTCAGTCATTACCCCGTGTGAATTATTTCTGAAACAAACTGCAGAAAGCTAATAGAACATTTGCGGGACTTTGAAGGTATGATTACTACAAAGCCTGAAACATCGCATTTCACCCATTACCATATGTGAGTTATTTCGGAAAGGAGCTGCAGAGAGTTCCTCCCACTTTTGCGTCACTTTGTTTGGTCTGATTACTGCAAAGCCAGAATCATCGTATGTCATCCATTACACTAAGTGAATTATTTCTGAGAGATGCTGCAGAATGATGCTCCTGCAGCATTGTCTCATTGTTCATATGATCACTACAAAGCCAGAATCATCGCATTTCAGCCATTACCCTGTGTGAATTATTTCTGAAAGAGGCTGCAGATAGCTCCTTCCACATTCATGTCACTTTGATGGTATGATTACTACTAACCAAGAATCATCACCTCTCATCCACTACCCTATGTGAATTGTTTCCGGAAGAAGCTACAGAAAGTTCCTCCCGCAACTGCATCATTTTGTTTGTATGATCACTACAATGCCAAGTTCATCACAATTTTATCCATTATCCTATGTGAATTATTTCCTAAAGAAGGTGCAGAAAGCTCCTTCCATAACAGCGTCACAGTGTTGGTATGACTACTACAAAGCAAGAATCATCACATTTCTTCCATTACCATATGTGAATTATTTTTTAAAGAAGCTGCAGAAAGCTCCTCTCACATTTGCGTCACTTTGTTTGTATGATTACTACAATTCCAGAATCATCATGTATTATCGATTATCCTATGTGAATTATTTATGAAAGAAGCTACAGAAAACTCCTCCCACATTTGCATCACTTATGAAATGGATCAAAGGAATCTGAGCACTGTGGGACTTAATATCTATGGTCATCAGTCCCCTAGAACTTAGTACTTCTTAGACCTAACTAACCTAAGGAAAGCACACAACACCTAGTCATCACGAGGCAGAGATAATCCCTGACTCCACCGGGATTTGAAGCCGGGAAACCGGGCGCGGGTAGCGAGAACGCTACTGTCCGACCACGAGCTGCGGACATTTGCATCACTTTGTTGGTATGATTACTACGATGTTGGAAACATCACATTTCATACATTGCTCTATGTGAATTATTTATGTAGGAAGCTGCAGAAAGCTCCTCCCACTGTACTATCACATTGTATGTATAGTTACAACGAAACCAGAATCATTGGATTTCGTCCGTTACTCTACGTGAATTATTTCTGAAAGGAGCTACGGAAAGCTACTCTCACACTACCATCACATTGATGGTACAGTTACTACAAAGCCAGAATCATCGCATTTCATACATACCTTATGATAATTATTTCTGAAAGAAGCTGAAGAAAGTTGCTCCCACAGCACTGTCACATTGTGGTATGAATACTACAGAGCCAGAATCATCACATTTCATCCATTACCCTATGAGAATTATTTCTGAAAGGAACTGCTAGTAGCTCTTCTCACAGTACTGTCACGTTGTTGGTATAGTTACTACAAAGCAACAATCATCGCATTTCATCAATACCCCCATGTAAATTACTTCTGAAGGAAGCTTCAAAGTGCTCCCCTCACACTACTATCACTTTGTTGGTACAGTTTCTACAATGCCACAATCTTCACATTTCATCCATAACCCTGTGGAAAATATTTCTGAAAGAAGCTGCAGATAGATTCTCTCACATTACTATCACTTTGTTGGTACAGTTGTGATCTATTTCTGAAAGAAGCTGCATAATGCACCTCTTTCAGTACTGTCACTTTGTTTGATATTTTACACAAAGCAACACTACTACTACTACTACTACTACTACTACTACTACCACCACTACGTGATCAGGCCCAGTAGACCTCACACATCTTCAAGTTTCCTCCTCCACTGTATTCTGTCCAATGCTGCTATCTGGCATTTGTCCACATCTATTGACACTTGGTTTAAATCTTCATGGGATCCATCCCTCCAATGCTCCTTGGGTCTCCCTGGCAGTCTCTTTCCTGTAGGTGTGAAATCCAGGAGCTTCCGAGGCCATCTGTGATCCTCCATCCGGGCCACATGGCCGGCCCACTGCATACGTTTGGCTTTGACAGTTCCTGCTATGTTGGGCTGTTGGTATGGTTCCTCAATCTCTTGGTTGTATCTGATCCTCCATTCCCCTGTATCTGCATCCAGACCTGTACCAAAAAACTTCCGAAGCACTTTTCTCTCAAAAACAAGGAGCTTATGGAAGTCCTGTTTCCGGATACTCCATGTCTCACAGACATATAGAACAACATGCTGGATGAGGGTTTTGTACAGTCAAATCTTGATCTGTCTGGAGAGAGATTTGGACCGAAGCAGTTGTGCTAGGCTGTAGTAAGATTGGTTTCCTGCTTGTATTCTGGAATTGATCTCTGCTTCACATGACGAGTTCACAGTGAAAAGTGCCCCTAGGTATGTGAATTCTTGCACTCTCTTGTAGGAAAGGTCCCCAACAAGCAACAGGCATTACATTTTATCGATAACCCTATGAAGATTATTTCTGAAAGAAGCTGACAAAAGCTCCTCTCACATTACTATCCCTTTGTTGGTATAGTTACTACAAAGCCAGAATCATTGCATTTCTTCCGTATCAGTATGTGAATTATTTATGGAAGAAGCTGCAGAAAGCTCCTCGCACATTTGCATCAATTTGATGGTATGATTACTATGAAGCCAGAATCATTGCATTTCATCCATTACCCTATGGGAAAAATCTTTGAAATAAGCTGCAGAGAGCACCCCCCACAGCTGTGTAGCTTTGTCAGTATGATTACTACACTGCCAGTATCATCGCATTTCATCCAATACTGTATGTGACTAATTTAATGCTAGAAGCTGCAGAAAGCTCCACCCTAAGAGGTGTCACTTTGATGGTATGATTACTACAAAGCCACAATCATCGCATTTCTTCCATTACCTTATGGGAAATATTCCTGAAGTAAGCTGCAGAATGCTCCTACCACAGCAGCATCACTTTGTTGGTATCATTACTACAAAGCCAGAATCATCACATTAGATGCATTACCCTATGTGAATAATTTCTGTAGAAGCTGCAGAAAGCTCCTCCCACATTTGTGTCACTTTGATGGAATGATTCTAAACGAGAACTATCACATCTCATCCATTACTCTCTGTGAAATATTTCTGAATAAAGTTGCAAGTAGCACCTCCCACATTTGCATCACATTATTGGTATGATTACTACAAAGCCAGGATCATCACATTTCATCAATTACCGTATGTGAATTATTTCCAAAAGAAGGTGCAGAAAGCTCTCTCCTCAGCAGCGTCACTTTTTTGGTATGATTACTACAAAGCGAGAGTCATCTCATTTCTTCCATTATCCTACGTGAATTATTTATGAAAGAAGATGCAGGAGGCTCCTCCCACATTTTCATCACTTTGTTGTTGTGATAACTAGAAAAGCCAGAATAATCGTATTCCATACTTTAGCCTATGTGAATTATTTCTGAGATTGTTTGCAGAAAGCTCCTCTTTTATTTTTGCCACATTGTTGGTATGGTTAATACAAAGCCAGAATCATTGGCTTTCATCTGTTACACTCCGTGAACTATTTCTAAAAGAAGCTGAAGCAAAATCCTCCCAAACTTGCATCACTTTGTTGGTATGATTACTACAATGCCAGAATCATCACATTTCTTCCATTACTCTATGTGAATTACTTCTGAAAGAAGATGCAGGATGCTCCTCCCACAGCATTGTCACTTTGTTGGTATGATTACTACAATGCCAGAATCATCACATTTCTTCCATTACTCTATGTGAATTACTTCTGAAAGAAGATGCAGGATGCTCCTCCCACAGATTTGTCACTTTGTTGGTATGATTACTACAATGCCAGAATCATCACATTTCTTCCATTACCCTATGTGAATTATTTCTGAAAGGAGCTGCAGAAAGCTCTTTCCACAATTCTGTCACTTTGATGCTATGATTACAACAATGCCAGAATCATTTCATATCACCCATTACACTATGTGAATTATTTCTGAATTGAAGCTGCAGTAATCACCACACACATCTGCATCACTTTGTTGGTATGACTACTACAAAGCCAGAATCATCGCATTTCATCCATTACCCTATGAGAATTACTTCTGAATGAAGCTGCAGAAAGCTCCTCCCACATTTGCGTCACTTTGCTGGTATGATTACAACAATACCAGAATCATCTATTATCATCTATTATCATCTATTACCTATGTGGACTATTTATGAACGAAGCTGCAGAAAGCTCCTTCCACATTTGCATCACTTTGTTGGTATGATTACTAAAATGTTGGAAACATCAGATTTCATACATTGCCCTATGTGAATTATTTATGAAAGAAGCTGCAGAAAGCTCCTCCCACATTTACGTCAGTTTGTTGGTATGACTACTACAAAGCCGGAATCATCGCATTTCATCCATTACCCTATGAGAATTATTTCTGAATGAAGCTGCAGAAAGCTTCTCACACATTTCTGTCCATTTGTTGCTATGATTACTACAAAGCCAGAATCTTTGCATTTCATCCATTAGCCTAGGTAAATTATTTCTGAGAGCAGCTGCAGAAAGCTTCTCCCACATTTGCGTCACTTTGTTGGTATGATTACTGCAAAGCAAGAATCAGCACTTCCCTTCCATTACTTTATGTGAAATATTTCTGAAAGGACGTGCGGAAAGCTCCTCCCACATTTTTGCCACTTTGTTGGTATGATTACTACAAGGCTAGATCATCACATTTCATCCATTAGACTATGAGAATTATTTCTGAAAGAAGCTGCAGAAAGATAATGCCCGAGTAGCCTCACTTTTTTGATATGATTACTACAAAGCCAGAATCATCACATTCCATTCGTTACACAATGAGAATTATTTCTGAAAGAAGCTGCAGAAGGCTCCTACTACAGCTGCATCACTATGTTGTTATTTTTACTACAAACCCAGAATCATCATTTTTCATCCATTACGCTATGTGAATTATTTCCGAAAGAAGCTGCAGAAAGCTCTTACCACATTTGGCTCACTTTATAGGTATGATTGCTACAAAGCCACCATCATCAATTCCATCCATTGTACTATGTGAATTATTTCAGAAAAAATCTGCAAAAAGGTCCACCCACAGTAGGGTCACTTTGTTGGTATGATGAATACAAAGCCGCAATCAACACATTTCATCAATTACACTATGCGAATTATTGCTCAAAGTAGCTGCAGAAAGCTCCTCCTACACTTGCGTCACTTTGTTGGTATGATTACTACAAAGCCAGAATCATCGCATTTCATCCATTACCCTTTGAGAATTAGTTCTGAAAGAAGTTGCAGAAAGCTCCACCCACATTTGCATCACTTTGGTGGTATGATTACTACAAAGTCAGAATCATTGCATTGCATTCATTAATCTATGTCAGTCATTTCTGAAAGAAGGTGCAGAATGCTCCACCCATATTTGTGTCACTTTGTTGGTATGATTACTACAAAGCTAGAATTATCGCATTCCATCCATTACACTGAGAGAATTATTTCTGAAAGAAGCTGCAGAAAGCTCCACCCATATTTTTGTCACTTTGGTGGTATGATTACTACAAAACTAGTATCATCGCATTTCATCCATTACCCTTTGAGAGGTATATCTTAAAAAAAGCTGCAGGAAGCCCCTCCCCCATTTTTGTCACCTTGTTCATGTGATTACCTCAGTGCCAGAATCGTCGCATTCCATCTGTTACGCTATGAGAATTATTTCTGAAAGAAGCTGTGGAAAGCTCTTTACACAGCAGAATCACTTTATTGGTATGATTACTACAAATCCAGAATCATCCCATTCCATCCTTTGCACTATGAGAATTATTTCTGAGAGAAGCTGCAGAAAGCTCCACCAATATTTGTGTCACTTTGTTGGTATGATTGCTACAAAGCCAGAATCACCACATTCCATGCATTTCCCTATGTGATTTTTTTTCAAAAGAAGCTGCAGAACGCTCATACCACAGCAGATTCACTTTGTTGGTATGATTACTAAAAAGCCAGAATCAATGCATTTCAATCTTTAACCTACGAGTATTATTTTTGAAAGAAGCTGCAGAAAGCTGCTCCCACAGCAGCAGCACTTTGTTGGTATTATTACTACAAAGCCAGAATCATGACATTTCAGGCATTACCCTGTGGGAAATATTTTTGAAGCAAGCTGCAGAAAGCTCCACCCATGGCACTGTCGCTTTGTTGGTATGATTACTAGAAATCCAGAATTATCGTATTTCATCCATTGCCCTATGAGAATTATTTGTGAAATAAGCTGCTGAAAGCTCCCCTCTAAGTACTATCACATTGTTGGTATAATTACAAAAAAGCCAGAATCATTGCGTATTGTCCATTACACCACCTGAAATATTTCTGAGAGGAGCTGCAGAAAGCTCCACTCACACTACTCCACTTTGTTCGTACAGTTACTACAAAGACAGAATCATCACATTTCATCCATTACCCTATGAGTATTATTTCTGAAAGGAACTTGAGGTAGCTCCTATCACACTGCTATCAATTTCTTTGTATAGTTACAACAAGGCCAGAATCTTCTGGTTTCATACACTATCATATGTTAATTATTGCTGAAAGGAACTGCTTGTAGCTCCTCTCACAGTACTGTCACTTTGTTGGTACAGTTTCTACAAAGCCACAATCCTCGCATTTCAGCCATAACACTATGAGAATTATTGCTAGATGAAGCTGCAGAAAGCTCCACTCACACTACAATCACTTTCTTGGTGTAGTTACCACAAAGTGACAATCATCACATTTCATTCATAACCATATGTGAATTATTTCTGAAAGAGTGTGCAGTAAGATCCTCTCCCTTAATAATCAATCTGTTTGTATAGCTACTACAAAGCAACAATCTTTGCATTTACTTCTTAAGATCATGTGGATTATTTCTGAAAGAAGATACAGAATGCTCGCTTCAAAATACTATAAACCTTGATGGTGTAGTTACTACAAAGCCACAATTATTGCATTTGATTCATAACATGCTGTGAAATATTTCTGAAAGAATCTGCAAAAAGCTCCTTTCACTCTAGAACCAAGATTGGTATGGTTATTAAAAAGTGACAATCATCGCACTTCACTCATAATGGTATGTGAATTATTTCTGAAAAAAGCTGCAGAAAGCCTCTTTCACAATACTATCACTTTGCTAGTATAATTACTAATGAGCCACAATCATCACATCTCATTCGTAGTCCTATGTGAATTATTTCCGAAAGGAGCTTCAGAAAACTCCCCTCACAATACCATCATCCTGTTGGTATAGTTACTACAAAGCCGCAATCATCACACTTCATCCAAAACCTCTCACTCTTTAATCAGATTGTTGGTATAGTTACTACAAAGCCAAAACCATCACATTTCATCGATAACCCTACGAGAATTATTTCAGGAAGAAGCTGCTGAAAGCTCCTCTGACACTGCTATCACTTTCTTGGTATAGTTACTACAGAGTCACAATCATTGCATTTCATTCATACCCCCATGTGAATTATTTCTGAAAGAAGCAGCAGGAAGCTCCCCTCACAATATTACCGCTCTGTTGGTATAGTTACTACAAAGCCACAAGCATCACATTTCATCCATAACACTACGATAATTATTTCTGGAAGAAGCTCCAGAAAGCTCCCCTCCCACTACAATCACTTACACAGTATAGTTACTACAAAGCCACAATCATCGTATTTCATCCATAACTCTTTGTGATTTATTCTTGAAAGACGCTGCAGAAAGCTTCCCTCACAACACTATCACTTTGTTGGTATAGTTACTATAATGCCACAATCATTGCATTTCATCCATAATGCTATGTGAATTATTTCTGAAATGAACTGCAGAAAGCTTCTCTCACTCTACTATCACTTTGTTGGTATCGTCAATAAAAAGCCACAATCATCGCATTTCTTCCATAACCCAATGTGAAATATTTCTGATAGAAGCTGCAGAAAGCTCCCTTCACAATACTATCACTTTGTTGGGATAGTTACTACAAATGCACATCATCACATTTCATCCATAACCTTATGTGAGTTATTTCTAAAAGAACCTGCAGAAAGCTCACCTCACAATTCTATTAACTTGTTGGTATAGTTACTATACAGCCACAATCATCGCATTTAATCCATAACCTTGTGTGAATTATTTCTGAAAGAAGCTGCAGAAACCTCCTCCTGCAGCAGCGTCTCTTTGTTCGTATGATTACTACAAAGCCAGAAACATCGTATTTCATCCATTAACCTATGTGGGTTATTTCTGAAAGAAGCTGCAGAAAGCTCCTCCCACAGCAGCGTCTCTTTGTTCGTATGATTAATACAAAGGCAGAATCATCGCATTTCATCCATTACCATATGTGAATTGTTTCTGAAAGAAGCTGCTGAAAACTCCTCCCACAGCAGCGTCTATTGTTGGTATGATTACTACAATACCAGAATCATCGCATTGCATCCATTACGAAATGTGAATTATTTCTCAAAGAAGCTGCAGAAAACTCCTCCCACAGCAGCGTCTATTGTTGGTATGATTACTACAATGCCAGAATCATCGCATTGCATCCATGACGGTATGTGAATTATTTCTGAAAGAAGCTGCAAAAGCTCTTCCCACATCTGTGTCACATTGCTGGCATGATTACTTCAAAGCCTGAATCATTACATTTCATTCATTATTATATGAGAATTATTTCTGAAAGAATCTGCAGAAATCTCCTCCCACATTTGCATCACTTTGTTGGTATGATTACTACAAAGCCAGAATCGTCACGTTTCATCCATTATAATATTTGAATCATTTCTGAAAGAAGCTGCAGAAAGCTCCTCCCACAGCAGCATCTCTTGGTGCGTATGATTGATACAAAGCCTGAATCATCGCATTTTGTCTTTTTCACTATGTCAGTTATTTCTGAATGAAGGTGCAGAAAGCTCCTCTCACTGCAGTGTCCTTTTGTTGATAATATTAATACAAAGACAGAATCATTGCATTTCATTCATAATTATATGAGAATTATTTCTGAAAGAATCTGCAGAAAGTTCCTCCTACATCTGCATCACTTTGTTGGTATGCTTACTACAAAGCGAGAATCATCACATTTCATCCATTATCACATTTGATTTATTTCTGAAAGAAGCTGCAGAAAGCTCCTCCAGCAGCAGCATCTCTTTGTTTATATGATCACTACAAAGCCAGAATCATCGCATATCATTCATTACCCTATGTGAATTGTTTCCACAAGAAGCTTCAGAGAGCACCTTCCACAGCAGTGTCTCTTTGTTTGTAACTTCACTACAAAGCCAGAATTATCCAATTTCAACCATTTCCCTATGTGAATTATTTGTGATAGAAGCTGCAGAACACAATGCCCTTAATTGCGTAACTTTGTTGGTTTGACTTCAAGAAAGCCAGAATCATCACATTTCATCTATTAGCCTATGTGAATTATTTCTGAAAGAAGCTGCACAAAGCTACTCCCACATTTGCGTCACATTGTTGGTACATTTACTAGAAAGCCAGAATCATCGCATTTCATCCATCACCATATGTGAATTATTTCTGAAAGAAGCTGCAGAAAGCTCCACCAACATTTGCATCACTTATTTGGTATGATTACTACAAAGCCAGATTCATTGCACCTTATCCTTTAACCTACGTGAATCATTTCTGAAAGAACCTGCGGGAAGCTCCTTCAACATTTGCGGAACTTCTTGATATGATTACTACAAAGCCAGAATCATCACATTTCATCCATTACCCTAAGTGAATTATTAAAGAAAAGAGCTGCAGAATGTGAAGGCAACATTTGCATAACTTCGTTGTTATGATTACTATAAAGCCAGAATCATCGCATTTCATCCATCACCTATTGTGAATTATTTCTGAAGGAAGCGGTAGAAAGCTCATCCCGCAGCTGTGTCTCTTTGTTTGTATGACTACTACAAAGCCAGAATCATCGCATTTCATCCGTTACTTTATGTGAATTAATTTTGGAAGATGCTGCAGTTACCTCCTCCCAAATTTGCGGGACTTTGTTGATATGATTACTACAAAGGCAGAATCATTGCATTGCATCCATTATCCCATGAGAATTATTTCAGAATAAAGCTGCAGAAATTTCCTCCATCATTACAGCACTTAATTGATATGATTACTACAAAGCCAGAATCGTCACATTTCAACCATTACCCTATGTGAATTATTTCTGAAAAAGGCGGCAGATAGATCCTCCCTTATTTGTGTCACTTTCTTGGTATGGTTTCTACAAAGCCAGGATCATCGCATTTCATCCGTTACACTATGGGAATTATATCGGAAAGAAGGTACAGAAAGTTCCTTTCACATTAGCGGCACTTCTTGATATGATTACTACAATGCCACAATCATTGCATTTCAGCCATTACCCTTTGTGAATTACTTCTGAAAGAAGCTGCTGAAAGCACCTCCTGCAGCAGCGTCTCTTTGTTCGTATGATTACTACAAAGTAAGAATTATAGCATTTCAGCTATTACACTATGTGAATTATTTCTGAATCAAGCTGCAGATACCTCCTCCCAAAATTGTGGCACTTTGTTGATATGATTACTACAAAGAGAGACTCATTCCATTCCATCGATTAACCTATGTGAATTATTTCAGAATGAAGCTGCAGAAATTTCCTCCAACATTTGCGTCGCTCTCTTGGTATGACTACTACAAAGCCAGAAACATCATATTTCATTCATTACCCTATATGAATTATTTCTGAAAGGAGCTGCACAAACTTGATCATGCAGCAGCGTGTCTTTGTATGTATGACCTTTACGAAGCCAGAATAATTGCATTTTATCTATTACCTTATATGAATTATTTCTGAAAGAATCTGCTGAAAGCTCCTCCAGCAGTATCGTCTCTTTCTTGGTATGATTACTACACAGCCAGAATCATCGAATTTCATCCATTACCCTATGTGAATTATATCTGAAAGGAGCCGCAGAAAGCTCCTCCCGCAGCAGCATCTCTTTGTTGGTATGATTACTACAAAGCCAGAATAATCGCATTTCTTCCATTACGCTAAGTGACTTACTTCTCATAGAAGCTGCAGAAATCTCCTCCTGCAGCAGGGTCTATTTGATTGTATAATCTCTACAAAGCCAGAATAATCACATTTCTTCCATTACGCTAAGTGACTTACTTCTCATAGAAGCTGCAGAAATCTCCTCCTGCAGCAGGGTCTATTTGATTGTATAATCTCTACAAAGCCAGAATCATCACGTTTCATTCATTACCCTTGCTTCCACAAGGAGCTTCAGAGAGCACCTCCCGCAGCAGCGACTCATTGTTCGTAACATTACTACCTACAAAGCCAGAATCAACCCATTTCAACCATTACCCTATGTGAATGATTTCTGAAAGAAGTTGCAGAAAGCTCCTCTCACATTTGGGTCACTTTGTTGGTATGATTACTACAAAGCCAGATTCATTGCACTTCATCCTTTAACCTATGTGAATCTTTTCTGAAATAACCTGTGGAAAGCTCCTACAACAGTTGCGGCACTTCTTGATATGATTACTACAAAGCCAGAATCATCATATTTCATCCATTACCCGAAGTGAATTACTTCTGAAAGAAGCTGCAGAATGCGATTGCAACATTTGCGTAACTTTGTTGTTATGATTACTAAAAAGCCAGAATCGTTGCATTGCATCCATCACGTATTGTGAATTATATCTGAAAGAGGCTGCAGAAAGCTCATACCGCAGCAGTGTCTCTTTGTTCGTATGACTACTACAAAGCCAGGTTCATCGCATTTCATCCTTTACTTTATGTGAATTAATTTTGGAAGAAGCTGCAGACACCTCCTCCCAAACTTGCGGCACTATATTGATATGATTACTAAAATGACAGAATCATCGCATTTCATCCATTACACTATGTGAATTATTTCTCAAAAAAGCGGCAGAAAGGTCCTCCCTTATTTGCGTCACTTTTTTGGTACGGTTACTACAAAGGCAGGATAATCGCATTCCATCCGTCACCCTATGGGAATTATTTCCGAAATAAGGTGCAGAAAGCTCCATCCACATTAGCGGCACTTCTTGATATGATACAACAAATTACCCGAAGTTGATTATTTCTCAAACAAACTGCAGAATGCAACTGCAACATTGGCGTAACTTTGTTGTTATGACTACTAAAAAGCCAGAATCGCCGCATTTCATCCATCACCTACTGTGAGCTATTTCTGAAAGAAGCTGCAGAATGGTCATCCCGCAGCTGTGTCTCTCTGTTCATATGACTACTACAAAGCCAGAATCATCCCATTTCATCCTTTACTTTATGTGAATTAATATTGGAAGAAGCTGCAGATACCTCCTTCCAAGTTTGCGGCACTTTGTTGATATGATTGATACAAAGACAGAAACATGCCATTCCATCCGTAAACCTACGTGAATTGATTCAGAAAGAAACTGCAGAAATTTCCTCCAATATTTGTGTCACCCTCTTGGTATGATTACTACAATGCCAGAATCATCGAAATTCATCCATTACACTATGGGAATAATTTGCGAAAGAAGCTGCAGGAAGCTCCTCCAACGTTTGCGTAACTTTGTTAGTATGATTACTACAATGCCAGAATCATCGCATTTCATCCATTACCCTATGTGAATTGTTTCCAAAAGAAGCTGCAGAAAGGTCCTTCTGCAGCAGAGTCCCTTTTTTCATTTGAATACTACAAAGCTAGGTTCATCGCATTTCATCCATTA
Organism: Schistocerca piceifrons; assembly: GCF_021461385.2. Lineage (NCBI taxonomy): Eukaryota > Metazoa > Arthropoda > Insecta > Orthoptera > Acrididae > Schistocerca > Schistocerca piceifrons. The sequence continues at coordinate 21,433,914 of NC_060140.1, read as the reverse complement.
CCCTATGTGAATTATTTCTGAAAGCAGCTGCAGAAAGCTCCCCACACATTTGTGTCACTTTTTTGGTATGAATAAGACAAAGCCAGAAACAACGCATTTCATTCATTAACCTATGTGAATTATTTCTGCAGGAAGTTGCAGGAAACTACTTCCACATTTGCAGCACTTGTTGATATGAATTCTACAAAGCCAGAATCATTGCTCTTCAACCATTACGCTATGTGAATTATTTTTGAAAGGAGCAGCAGAAACCTCCTCCCGCAGCAGCATCTCTTTGTTTGTAATATTACTACAGAGCCCGAATAATTGCATTTCATCCATTACCCTATGTGAATTATTTATGAATTAAACTGCAGAAAGCTAGACCAACATTTGCGTCACTTTGTTGGTATAATTACTACGAAGTCAGAATCATTGCATTTCATCCATTATCCTATGTGAATAATTTCAGAAAAAAGCTGCAGAAAGCGCATCAAGGAGCAGCCTCTCTTTGTTCCTATGATTATTACTAAGATAGAATAATCGCATATCATCCATTACCCAATGTGATTTATTTCTGAAAGAGGCTTCAGAATGGTCCTCCAACATTTGTGGCTCTTTTTGTAGATGATTACTCCAAAGCCAGAATCATCGCATTTCAGCCATTACCACGTGTGATTTATTTCTGAAACAAACTGCGGAATGCTAATAGAAAATTTGCAGGACTTTGAAGGTATGATTACTACAAAGCCTGGAACATCGCATTTCACCCATTACCATATGTGAGTTATTTCGGAAAGAAGCTGCAGAGAGCTCCTCCCACTTTTGCGTCACTTTGTTTGGTCTGATTACTGCAAAGCCAGAATCATCGTATGTCATCCATTACACCAAGTGAATTATTTCTGAGAGATGCTGCAGAATGTTCCTCCTGCAGCATTCTCTCATTGTTCATATGATTACTACAAAGCCAGAATCATCGCATTTTATCCATTACGCTATGCGAATTATTTCTGAAAGAAGCTGCAAAAAGCTCCTCACACAGTTGAGGAACTTTGTTGATGTGATTATTACAAAGCGAGATTCCTTGCATTCCATCCATTACCCTATATGAATTGTCTCTGAAAGAAGCTGCAGAAAGCTCCTCCCACAGCACTATCACATTGTTGGTAAGAGTACTAGAAAGCCAGAATCGTCGCATTTCATTAATACACTATGTGAATTATTTCCGAAAGAAGCAGCAGATAGCTCATCCCACATTTGCGTCATATTGTTGGAACGATTATTACAAAGCCAGAATCATCGAATTTCATCTATTACACTTTGTGAAATATTTCAGAAAGAAGACCCAGAAAGATCCTCCTACAGCAGTATCACATTCTTTGTATGATTAATAAAAAGCAAGAATCATCGCATTTCATCCATTACCCTATGTGAAACATTTATGAAAGGAGCAGTAGAAAGATGTTATCACATTTGTGTGTTTTGTTGGTATGATTACTACAAGCCAGTATCATCACATTTCATCCAATACCCTATGTGAATTACTTCTGAAAGAAGCTACGGATAGATCCTATCACATTTGGATCACATTGTTGGTATGATTACTTCAATGCCAGAATTATCACATTTTATACGTTACATTTCTGAAAGACGCTGCAGAAAGCTGCTTCCACATTTGCGTCACTTTGTTGGTATGATTACTACTATGCAGAGTCATCGCATTTCATCCATTACAGTATGTGTGTTATTTCTGAATGAAGCAGAAGGAAGCTCCAACCACAGCACCGTCACTTTGTTGGTAAGATTACGACAAAGCCAGAAACATCGCATTTCATTCATTACACTATCTAAGTTATTTCTGCAAGAAGCTAAAGAGAGCTCCTCCCACATTTGCGTCTCTTTGTTCGTGTGATTAATACAAAGCCAGAATCATCGCAATTCATCCACTACACTATGTGAATTATTTCTGAAAGGAGCTGCAGAGAGCTCATCGCACAGCAACACCACATTTTTGGTATGATTACTACAAAGTTTGAATCATTGCATTTCATCCTTTAACCTATTTCAATTATTTCTGAAAGAAGCTGCAGAGAGCTCATCACACAGAAACACCACATTTTTGGTATGATTACTACAAAGTTTGAATCATTGCATTTCATCCTTTAACCTATTTCAATTATTTCTGAAAGAAGCTGCAGAGAGCTCATCACACAGCAACATCACGTTTTTGGTATGATTACTACAAAGTGTGAATCATTGCATTTCATCCTTAAACCTATGTGAATTATTTCTGAAAGAAGCTTCAGAAATCTCCTAACACTTTTGCATCAATTTGTTGGTATGATTACTACCAAGCCCGACTCATTCCATTTCATCCATTACCCTATGGGAATTATTTCTCAAAGAGGCTGCAGAAAGCTCCTACCACAGCAGTGAACTTTGATGGTATGATTACTACAAAACCAGAATCATTGCTTTTTCATCCATTACACTACGGGAAATATTTCCGAAATAATTTGCAGAATGATCCTCACACATCAGTGTCACTTTGTTGGTATGATTACTAGAAAGCTAGAATCATCACATTTCATCCATTACCCCATGTGAATTATTTCTGAAAGAAGCTGCAGAATGCTCCAGACACAGCAGGGTCATTTTGTTGGTATGATTACTACAAATCCACAATCATCATTTTTCATCCACTTCCCTATGAGAATTATTTCTGAAAGAGGCTGCAGAGCGCTCCTACCACAGCAGTGTCACTTTGATGGTATGATTACCACAAAACCAACATCATCGCGTTTCATCCACTACACTATGGGGAATATTTCTGGAATAAGTTGCAGAATGATCCTCACACAGCTGCGTCACTTTGTTGGTATGATTAGTAAAAAGCTGGAATCATTACACTTAATCCATTACCCTATGTGAATTATTTCTGAAAGAAGCTGCAGAATGCTCCTGACACAGCAGCGTCATTTTGTTGGTATGATTACTACAAAGCCAGAATCATCGCATTTCAGCCATTACCCTATGTGAATTATTTCTGAAAGAGGCTGCAGATAGCTTCTTCCACATTCACGTCACTTTGTCGGTATGATTACTACTAACCAAGAGTCATCACCCCTCATCCACTACCCTATGTGAATTGTTTCTGGAAGAAGCTACAGAAAGTTCCTCCTGCAACTGCGTCACAGTGTTGGTATGACTACTACAAAGCAAGAATCATCACATTTCTTCCATTACCATATGTGAATTATTTATGAAAGAAGTTGCAGAAAGCTCCTCCCCCATTTGCGTCACTTTGTTTGTATGATTACTACAATGCCAGAATCATCATGTATTAACGATTATCCTATGTGAATTATTTATGAAAGAAGCTACAGAAAGCTCCTTCCACATTTGCATCAGTTTTGAAATGGATCAAATGAATCTGAGCACTGTGGGACTTAACATCTATGGTCATCAGTCCCCTAGAACTTAGTACTTCTTAGACCTAACTAACCTAAGGAAAGCACATACACCTAGTCATCATGAGGCAGAGAAAATCCCTGACTCCACCGGAATTTGAAGCCGGGAAACCGGGCGCGGGTAGTGAGAACGCTACTGCACGACCACGAGCTGCGGACATTTGCATCACTTTGTTGGTATGATTACTACGATGTTGGAAACATCACATTTCATACATTGCCCTATGTGAATTATTTCAGAAAGAAGCTGCAGAAAGCTCCTCCCACTGTACTATCACATTGTATGTGTAGTTACAATAAAAGCAGAATCATCGGATTTCGTCCATTACTCTATGTGAATTATTTCTGAAAGGAGCTACCGAAAGCTACTCTCACACTACTATCACATTGATGGTACAGTTACTACAAAGCCAGAATCATCGCATTTCATACATACCCTATGATAATTATTTCTGAAAGAAGCTGAAGAAAGTTGCTCCCACAGCACTGTCACATTGTGGTATGAATACTACAAAGCCAGAATCATCACATTTCATCCATTACCCTATGAGAATTATTTCTGAAAGGAACTGCTAGTAGCTCCTCTCACAGTACTGTCACGTTGTTGGTATAGTTACTACAAAGCAACAATCATCGCATTTCATCAATACCCCCATGTAAATTACTTCTGAAGGAAGCTGCAAAGTGCTCCCCTCACACTACTATCACTTTGTTGGTACAGTTTCTACAATGTCACAATCTTCACATTTCATCCATAACCCTGTGGAAAATATTTCTGAAAGAAGCTGCAGATAGATTCTCTCACATTACTATCACTTTGTTGGTACAGTTGTGATCTATTTCTGAAAGAAGCTGCAAAATGCACCTCTCTCAGTACTGTCACTTTGTTTGATATTTTACACAAAGCAACACTACTACTACTACTACTACTACTACTACTACTACACTACGTGATCAGGCCCAGTAGACCTCACACATCTTCAAGTTTCCTCCTCCACTGTATTCTGTCCAATGCTGCTATCTGCCATTTGTCCACATCTATTGACACTTGGTTTAAATCTTCATGGGATCCATCCCTCCAATGCTCCTTGGGTCTCCCTGGCAGTCTCTTTCCTGTAGGTGTGAAATCCAGGAGCTTCCGAGGCCATCTGTGATCCTCCATCCGGGCCACATGGCCGGCCCACTGCATACGTTTGGCTTTGACAGTTCTTGCTATGTTGGGCTGTTGGTATGGTTCCTCAATCTCTTGGTTGTATCTGATCCTCCATTCCCCTGTATCTGCATCCAGACCTGTACCAAAAAACTTCCGAAGCACTTTTCTCTCAAAAACAAGGAGCTTATGGAAGTCCTGTTTCCGGATACTCCATGTCTCACAGACATATAGAACAACATGCTGGATGAGGGTTTTGTACAGTCAAATCTTGATCTGTCTGGAGAGAGATTTGGACCGAAGCAGTTGTGCTAGGCTGTAGTAAGATTGGTTTCCTGCTTGTATTCTGGAATTGATCTCTGCTTCACATGACGAGTTCACAGTGAAAAGTGCCCCTAGGTATGTGAATTCTTGCACTCTCTTGTAGGAAAGGTCCCCAACAAGCAACAGGCATTACATTTTATCGATAACCCTATGAAGATTATTTCTGAAAGAAGCTGACAAAAGTTCCTCTCACATTACTATCTCTTTGTTGGTATAGTTACTACAAAGCCAGAATCATCGCATTTCATCTATAACTCAATGAGAACTATTTCTGAAAGAAGCTGCAGAAGGTTGCTCTCTCAGTACGGTCACATTGTTAGTATAGTTTACATAAAGCAACAAGCAATGCATTTTACTATGAAATCTATGTGAATTTATAAACGAAAGATTCTGCAGAAAGCTCCCATCTCACTTCGAACACTTCATTGATATATATACTACAAAGCCACAATCACTGCATTACATCCGCATCCCTAAGTGAATTATTTCAGAAAAAAGCAGCAGTAAGCTCCTCTCACACTACTCTCCCTTTGTTGGTATAGTTACTAGAAAGACACAATCATCGCATTTCAGTCATAAACCGATGTGAATTATTTCTGAAAGGAGCTGCAGAAAGCTCATCTCACTCTACTATCACTTTGTTAGTATATTTACTACAAAGCTACAATCATCACATTTCATTCATAATGGTATATCAATTTTATCTGAAAGAAGCTGCAGAAAGCTCCACTCACAAAACTATATACTTGTTGTCATAGTTACTACAAAGCCACAATCATCGCATTTCATCCATATCAGTATGTGAATTATTTATGAAAGAAGCTGTAGAAAGCTCCTCGCACATTTGTGTCAGTTTGATGGTATGATTACTAGAAAGCCAGAATCATTGCATTTCATCCATTACCATATGGGAAAAATCTTTGAAATAAGCTGCAGAGAGCACCCCCCACAGCTGTGTAACTTTGCCAGTATGATTACTGCACTGCCCGTATCATCGCATTTCATCCAATACTGTATGTGACTAATTTCATGCTAGAAGCTGCAGAAAGCTCCACCCAAAGAGGTGTCACTTTGATGGTATGATTACTACAAAGCCACAATCATCGCATTTCTTCCATTACCCTATGGGAAATATTCCTGAAGTAAGCTGCAGAATGCTCCTACCACAGCAGCATCACTTTGTTGGTATCATTACTGCAAAGCCAGAATTATCATATTACATCCATTACCCTATGTGAATAATTTCTGATAGAAGCTGCAGAAAGCTCCTCCCACATTTGAGTCACTTTGATGGAATGATTACTACTAATCGAGAACCATCACATCTCATCCATTACTCTCTGTGAAATATTTCTGAATAAAGTTACAAGTAGCACCTCCCACATTTGCATAACATTATTGGTATGATTACTATTAAGCCAGGGTCATCACATTTCATCAATTAGAGTATGTGAATTATTTCCAAAAGAAGCTGCAGAAAGCTCTCTCCGCTGCAGCATCACTTTTTTGGTATGATTACTACAAAGCGAGAATCATCACAATTCTTCCATTATCCTACGTGAATTATTTATGAAAGAAGATGCAGGAGGCTCCTCCCACATTTTCATCACATTGTTGTTGTGATTACTAGAAAAGCCAGAATAATCGCATTCCATACTTTAACCTATGTGAATTATTTCTGAGATTGTTTGCAGAAAGCTCCTCCCTTATTTTTGCCACATTGTTGGTACGGTTAATACAAAGCCAGAATCAACAGCTTTCATCTGTTACACTGTGTGAACTATTTCTGACAGAAGCTGAAGCAAGATTCACCCAAACTTGCGTCACTTCGTTGATATGATTGCTATAAAGCCAGAATCATTGCATAGCCTCCATTACCCTATGAGTATTATTTCTGAAAGAAGCTGCAGAAAGCTCCGCCCACATTTAGCTCACTTTATAGGTACGATTGCTATAGAGCCACCATCATCAATTTCATCCATTGTACTAGGTGAATTATTTCTGAAAGAAGCTGCAGAATGCTCCTCCCAAATTTGCATCCCTTTGTTGGTATATCTACATAAAGCCACAATCAGTGGATTTCATCCATTACCCTACGTGAATTATTTCTGAAAAAGCTGCAGAAAGCTCCACTCACAGTAGCGTCACTCTGTTGATATGATTACTACAAAGCCAGATTCATCGCATTTCATCCATTCCCCCTTTTGAATTTTTTCTGAAAGAAGCACCAGAAAGGTCATCTAACATTTGCATCATCATGTTGGTATGATTACTACAAAGTGAGAATCATCACATTTCCTCCAATACCCTACGTGAATTATTTATGAAAGAAGCTGCAGAAAGCTGCTTCCACATTTGCATCACTTTGTTGGTATGATTACTACAATGTTGGAAACATCGGATTTCATACATTGCCCTATGTGAATTATTTATGAAAGAAGCTGCAGAAAGTTCCTCCCACATTTACGTCACTTTGTTGGTATGACTACTACAAAGCCAGAATCATCACATTTCATCCATTACCCTATGAGAATTATTTCTGAATGAAGCTGCAGAAAGCTTCTCACACATTTCTGTCCTTTTGTTGGTATGATTACTACAAAGCCAGAATCTTTGCATTTCATCCATTACCCTAGGTAAATTATTTCTGAAAGCAGCTGCAGAAAGCTCCTCCCACATTTGCGTCACTTTGTTGGTGTGATTACTACAAAGCCAGAATCATCGCATTTCATTCGTTACCCTATGTTAATTATTTCTGAGAGTGGTTGCAGAAAGTTCCCCCACATTTGCGACACTTTGTTGGTATTATTACTACAAAGCGAGAATCAACACTTCCCTTCCAATACTTTATGTGAAATATTTCTGAAAGGATGTGCGGAAAGCTCCTCCCACATTTTTGCCACTTTGTTGGTATGATTACTACAAGGCTAGATCATCACATTTCATCCATTAGACTATGAGAATTATTTCTGAAAGAAGCTGCAGTAAGCTAATGCCCGAGCAGCCTCACTTCTTTGATATGATTACTACAAAGGCAGAATCATCACATTCCATTTGTTACACTATGAGAATTATTTCTGAAAGAAGCTGCAGAAAGCTCCTACTACAGCTGCATCACTATGTTGTTATTTTTGCTACAAACCCAGAATCATCATTTTTCATCCATTACGCTATGTGAATTATTTCCGAAAGAAGCTGCAGAAAGCTCTTACCACATTTGGCTCACTTTATAGGTATGATTGCTACAAAGCCACCCTCATCAATTCCATCCATTCTACTATGCGAATTATTTCAGAAAAAATCTGCAAAAAGGTCCACCCACAGTAGGGTCACTTTGTTGGTATGATGAATACAAAGCCACAATCATCACATTTCATCAATTACACTATGCGAATTATTGCTCAAAGTAGCTGCAGAAGGCTCCTCCTACACTTGTGTCACTTTGTTGGTATGATTACTACAAAGCCAGAATCATCGCAATTCATCCATTACCCTTTGAGAATTAGTTCTGAAAGAAGCTGCAGAAAGCTCTACCCACATTTGCGTCACTTCGGTGGTATGATTACTACAAAGCCAGAATCATCACATTGCATTCATTAATCTATGTCAGTCATTTCTGAAAGAAGGTGCAGAAAGCTCCACCCATATTTGTGTCACTTTGTTGGCATGATTACTACAAAGCTAGAATCATCGCATTCCATCCATTACACTTAGAGAATTATTTCTGAAAGAAGCTGCAGAAAGCTCCACCCATATTTGTGTCACTTTGGTGGTTTGATTACTACAAAACTAGTATCATCGCATTTCATCCATTACCCTTTGAGAGGTATTTCTTTAAGAAAGCTGCAGAAAGCTCCTCCCCCATTTTTGTCACCTTGTTCGCGTGATTACCTCAGTGCCAGAATCGTCGCATTCCATCCGTTACGCTATGAGAATTATTTCTGAAAGAAGCTGTGGAAAGCTCTTTAACAGCAGAATCACTTTATTGATATGATTACTACAAAGCCAGGATCATCGCATTTTGTCCATTACACTATGTGAATTATTTCTGAAAGAAGCTGCATAAGCTCCTTCAACATTTGCGTCACTTTGTTGGTATGATTTCTAGAAAGCCAGAATCATCGCATTTCAACCATTACCCTATGTGAATTATTTCTGAAAGAAGCTGATGAAAGCACCTCCTGCAGCAGCATCTCTTTGTTCGTATGATTACTACAAAGCCAGAATTATAGCATTTCAGCTATTACACTATGTGAATTATTTCTGAATCAAGCTGCAGATACCTCCTCCCAAAATTGCGGCACTTTGTTGACTTGATTACTACAAAGACAGAATCATGCCATTCCATCGATTAAACTATGTGAATTATTTCAGAATGAAGCTGCAGAAATTTCCTCCAACATTTGCGTCACTCTCTTGGTATGATTACTACAAACCCAGAAACATCATATTTCACCCATTACTCTATATGAATTATTTCTGAAAGGAGCTGCAGAAACTTGATCATGCAGCAGCGTGTCTTTGTATGTATGACTTTTACAAAGCCAGAATAATTACATTTTATCTATTACCCTATATGAATTATTTCTGAAAGAACCTGCACAAAGCTCCTCCTGCAGCAGTATCTCTTTGTTCGTATGATTAATACTAAGAGAGAATCATCACATTTCAATCATTTCTCAATGTGAATTATTTCTGAAAGCACCTGCAGGAATCTCCTCCTGCAGCAAAGTCTCTTTGTTGGTATGATAGTTACAAAGCGAGAATCATCACATTTCATCCAGTACACAATGTGAAATATTTCTGAAAGGAGCTGCAGAAAGCTCCTCCAGCAGCAGCATCTCTTTGTTCCTACGATTAATACAAAGCCAGAATCATCGCATTTCATCCATTACCCTAAGTGACTTACTTCTGATGGAAGCTGCAGAAATCTCCTCCTGCAGCAGCGTCTCTTTGATCTTATGATCTCTACAAATAATTACTATTAAAAACAGTCTTGATCACGATTTATTTAACACGGTGATCGGTTTCGACCACTACTGTGGTCATTTTCAGACCATTGAGTAGGAACCCCTTTCTGCCAGAATCATCGCGTTTCATTCATTACCCTATGCGAGTTGCTTCTGCAAGGAGCTTCAGAGAGTACCTCCAGCAGCAGCAACTCATTGTTCATAATATTACTACAAAGCCAGAATCAACCCATTTCAACCAATACCGTATGTGAATTATTTCTGATAGAAGCTGCAGAACACAATGCCCTTACTTGCACAACTTTGATGGTTGGTTTCAAGAAAGCCAAAATCATCACATTTCATCTATTACCCTATATGAATTAATTCTGAATGAAGCTGAAGAAAGCTCCAACCACAGCACCGTCACTTTGTTGGTAAGATTACGACAAAGCCAGAATCATCGCAATTCATCCATTACCCTATGTGAATTATTTCTGAAAGAAGCTCCAGAGAGCTCATCGCACAGCAACACCACTTTTTTGGTATGATTACTAAAAAGTTTGAATCATTGCATTTCATCCTTTAACCTATTTCAATTATTTCTGAAAGAAGCTGCAGAGAGCTCATCACACAGCAACATCATGTTTTTGGTATGATTACTACAAAGTGTGAATCATTGCATTTCATCCTTTAACCTATGTGAATTATTTCTGAAAGAAGCTTCAGGAATCTCCTAACACTTTTGCATCAGTTTGTTGGTATGATTACTACAAAGCCCGAATCATTGCATTTCATCCATTACCCTATGGGAATTATTTCTGAAAAAGGCTGCAGAAAGCTCCTACCACAGCAGCATCACTTTGATGGTATGATTACTACAAAACCGGAATCATCGCTTTTTCGTCCATTACACTACAGGACATATTTCTGAAATAATTTGCAGAATGATCCTCACACAGCAGTGTCACTTTGTTGCTATGATTACTAGAAGGCTAGAATCATCACCTTTCATCCACTACCCTATGTGAATTGTTTCCGGAAGAAGCTACAGAAAGTTCCTCTTGCAGCTGCATCACTTTGTTTGTATGATTACTACAATGCCAGATTCATCACATATTATCGATTATCCTATGTGAATTATTTATGAAAGAAGCTACAGAAAGCTCCTCCCACATTTTCATCACTTTTGAAATGGATCAAATGAATCTGAGCACTATAGGACTTAACATCTATGGTCATCAGTCCCCTAGAACTTAGTACTTCTTAGACCTAACTAACCTAAGGAAAGCACACAACACCTAGTCATCACAAGGCAGAGAAAATCCCTGACTCCACTGGGATTCGAAGCCGGGAACCCGGGTGCGGGTAGCGAGAACGCTACCGCACGACCACGAGCTGCGGACATTTGCATCACTTTGTTGGTATGATTACTACGATGTTGGCAACATCACATTTCATACATTGCCCTATGTGAAATATTTCTGAAAGAAGCTGCAGAAAGCTCCTCCCACTGTACTATCACATTGTATGTATAGTTACAATAAAAGCAGAATCATCGGATTTCGTCCATTACTCTACATGATATATTTCTGAATGGAGCTACCGAAAGCTACTCTCACACTACTATCACATTGATGGTACAGTTACTACAAAGCCAGAATCATCGCATTTCATACATACGCTATGATAATTATTTCTGAAAGAAGCTGAAGAAAGTTGCTCCCACAGCACTGTCACATTGTGGTATGAATACTACAAAGCCAGAATCATCACATTTCATCCATTACCCTATGAGAATTATTTCTGAAAGGAACTGCTAGTAGCTCCTCTCACAGTACTGTCACGTTGTTGGTATAGTTACTACAAAGCAACAATCATCGCATTTCATCAATACCCCCATGTAAATTACTTCTGAAGGAAGCTGCAAAGTGCTCCCCTCACACTACTATCACTTTGTTGGTACAGTTTCTACAATGCCACAATCTTCACATATCATCCATAACCCAGTGGAAATTATTTCTGAAAAAAGCTGCAGATAGAGATCACATTAGTATCACTTTGTTGGTACAGTTGTGATCTATTTCTGAAAGAAGCTGCAAAATGCACCTCTCTCAGTACTGTCACTTTGTTCGATATTTTACACAAAGCAACACTACTACTACTACTACTACTACTACTACTACCACTACCACTATGTGATCAGGCCCAGTAGACCTCACACATCTTCAAGTTTCCTCCTCCACTGTATTCTGTCCAATGCTGCTATCTGGCATTTGTCCACATCTATTGACACTTGGTTTAAATCTTCATGGGATCAGGCCCAGTAGACCTCACACATCTTCAAGTTTCCTCCTCCACTGTATTCTGTCCAATGCTGCTATCTGCCATTTGTCCACATCTATTGACACTTGGTTTAAATCTTCATGGGATCCATCCCTCCAATGCTCCTTGGGTCTCCCTGGCAGTCTCTTTCCTGTAGGTGTGAAATCCAGGAGCTTCCGAGGCCATCTGTGATCCTCCATCCGGGCCACATGGCCGGCCCACTGCATTCGTTTGGCTTTGACACTTTCTGCTATGTTGGGCTGTTGGTATGGTTCCTCAAGCTCTTGGACGTATCTGATCCTCCATTCCCCTGTATCTGCATCCAGAACTGTACCAAAAAATTTCTGAAGCACTTTTCTCTCAAAAACAAGGAGCTTATGGAAGTCCTGTTTCCGGATACTCCATGTCTCACAGACATATAGAACAACATGCTGGATCAGGGTTTTGTACAGTCAAATCTTGAACTTTCTGGGGAGTGATTTGGACTGAAGCAATTGTGCTAGGCTGTGGTAAGATTGGTTTCCTGCTTGTATTCTGGAATTGATCTCTGCTTCACATGACGAGTTCACAGTGAAAAGTGCCCCTAGGTATGTGAATTCTTGCACTCTCTTGTAGGAAAGGTCCCCAACAAGCAACAAGCATTACATTTTATCGATAACCCTATGAAGATTATTTCTGAAAGAAGCTGACAAAAGCTCCTCTCACATTACTATCCCTTTGTTGGTATAGTTACTACAAAGCCAGAATCATCGCATTTCATCCATTACCCTACGGGAAAAATTTCTGAAATAAGCTGCAGAAAGCACCCCCCACATCTGTGTAACTTAGTCGGTATGTTTACTACACTGTCAGTATCATCGCATTTCATCCAATACGGTATTTGACTAATTTCATGCTAGAAGCTGCAGAAAGCTCCACCCACAGAGGTGTCACTTTGATGGTATGATTACTACAAAGCCACAATCATCGCATTTCTTCCATTACCCTATGGGAAGTATTCCTGAAGTAAGCTGCAGAATGCTCCTACAACAGCAGCATCACTTTGTAGGTATCATTACTACAAAGCCAGAATCATCGCATTACATCCATTACCCTATGTGAATAATTTCTGATAGAAGCTGCAGAAAGCTCCTCTCACATTTGCATCACTTTGATGGAATGATTACTACTAAACGAGAACTATCACATCTCATCCATTACACTCTGTGAAATATATCTGAATAAAGTTGCAAGTAGCACCTCCCACATTTGCATCATATTATTGGTATGATTACTATTAAGCCAGGGTCATCACATTTCATCAATTACTGTATGTGAATTATTTCCGAAAGAAGCCGCAGTAAGCTCCCTTCACAATACTATCACTTTGCCAGTATAATTTCTAATGAGCCACAATCATCGCATCTCATTCATAGTCCTATGTTAATTATTTCCAAAAGAAACTGCAAAAAGCTTTCCGACCAATACTATGAGTTTTGGTACAGTTACTAAAAAACCACAATAATCGCATTTCATTCATAATCCTATGTGAAATATTTCTGAAAGGAGCTTCAGGAATCTCCCCTCACAATACCATCATCCTGTTGGTATAGTTACTACAAAGCCGCAATCATTACACTTCATCTAAAACCTTATGTGAATTATTTCTGAAAGAAGCTCCAGCAAGCTCCTCTCACTCTATTACACTGTGTTGGTATGGTTACTACAAGGCAACAGTCATCCCATTTCATCCATAATCCTAAGTGCTTTATCGGAAAGAAGCTGCACACAGCCCCCTCACAATACAATCACTATTTTCGTTTCCAGAATGATATTTTCACTCTGCAGCAGAGTATGCATTGATGTGAAACTTCTTGGCAGATTAAAACTGTGTGCCCGACTGAGACTCGACCTCGGGGACTTTGCCTTTCACGCGCAAGTGCTCTACCATCTGAGCTACTGAAGCACGACTCAAGGCTGGTCCTCACAGCTTTACTTCTGCCAGTATCTCTTCTCCTACCTTGCAAACTTTACAGAAGCTCTCCTGCGGACCTTGCAGAATTAGCACTGCTTAAAGAAAGGATACTGTGGAGACATGGCTTAGCCACAGCCTGGGGTATGTTTCCAGAATGAGATTTTCACTCTGCAGCAGAGTGTGCACTGATATGAAACTTCCTGGCAGATTAGAACTGTTCTGGAAACATCCCTTAGGCTGTGGCTAAGCCATGTATCTGCAGCATCCTTTCTTTCAGGAGTGCTAGTTCTGCAAGGTTCGCAGGAGAGCTTCTGTAAAGTTTGGAAGGTAGCAGACAAGATACTAGCAGAACTAAAGCTGTGAGGACCGGGCGTGAGTCTTGCTTCATTAGCTCAGATGGTAGAGTACTTGCCCGCGAAAGGCAAAGTTCCCGAGTTCGAGTCTCGGTCGGGCACACTGTTTCAATCTGTCAGGAAATTTGACTTTGTTGGTTAATTACTAAAAAGCCACAATCTTTGCATTTCATTCGTAATGGTATGAGAATCATTTCTGAAAGTAGCAGCAGAAAGCTGCCTTCAAAATGCTATCACCTTTTTGGTATAGTTACTACAAAGCCACAAACATTGCATCTCATTCCTAACACGATGTGAAATATTTCTGAAAGAAGCTGCATAAAGCTCCTCTCACTCTTTAATCAAATTGTTGGTATAGATACTGCAAACCCACAATCATCTCATTTCATCCATAATCCAATGTGAATTATTTCTGAAAGAAGTTGAAGAAAGCTCCCCTCCCAATACTATCACCTTGCTCGTACAGATATTACAAAGCCACAATCATTGCATTTTATCCATAACTATTTGTGATATATTTCCAAATGAAGCTGCAGAAAGCTCCCATCACAATACTATCACTTTGTTGGTATAGTTTCTACAAAGCCACAATCATTGCATTTCATCCACAACACTATGTGAATTATTTCTGAAAGAAGCAGCAGAATGCTCCCCTCACAAAACAATCAGATTGTTGGTATAGTTACTACAAAGCCACAATCATCTCATTTCATCCATAACACTACGATAATTATTTCTGGAAGAAGCTCCAGAAAGCTCCTCTCACACTACAATCACTTTCACGGTATAGTTACTACAAAGCCACAATCATTGCATTTCATCCATAACTCTTTGTGATTTATTCCTGAAAGAAGCTGCAGAAAGCTTCCCTCACAACACTATCACTTTGTTGGTATAGTTACTATAATGCCACAATCATTGCATTTCATCTACACTCCTGGAAATGGAAAAAAGAACACATTGACACCGGTGTGTCAGACCCACCATACTTGCTCCGGACACTGCGAGAGGGCTGTACAAGCAATGATCACACGCACGGCACAGCGGACACACCAGGAACCGTGGTGTTGGCCGTCGAATGGCGCTAGCTGCGCAGCATTTGTGCACCGCCGCCGTCAGTGTCAGCCAGTTTGCCGTGGCATATGGAGCTCCATCGCAGTCTTTAACACTGGTATCATGCCGCGACAGCGTGGACGTGAACCGTATGTGCAGTTGACGGACTTTGAGCGAGGGCGTGTAGTGGGCATGCGGGAGGCCGGGTGGACGTACCGCTGAATTGCTCAACACGTGGGGCGTGAGGTCTCCACAGTACATCGATGTTGTCGCCAGTGGTCGGCGGAAGGTGTACGTGCCCGACGACCTGGGACCGGACCGCAGCGACGTACGGATGCACGCCAAGACCGTAGGATCCTACGCAGTGCCGTAGGGGACCGCACCGCCACTTCCCAGCAAATTAGGGACACTGTTGCTCCTGGGGTATCGGCGAGGACCATTCGCAACCATCTCCATGAAGCTGGGCTACGGTCCCGCACACCGTTAGGCCGTCTTCCGCTCACGCCCCAACATCGTGCAGCCCGCCTCCAGTGGTGTCGCGACAGGCGTGAATGGAGGGACGAATGGAGACGTGTCGTCTTCAGCGATGAGAGTCGCTTCTGCCTTGGTGCCAATGATGGTCGTATGCGTGTTTGGCGCCGTGCAGGTGAGCGCCACAATCAGGACTGCATACGACCGAGGCACACAGGGCCAACACCCTGCATCATGGTGTGGGGAGCGATCTCCTACACTGGCCGTACACCACTGGTGATCGTCGAGGGGACACTGAATAGTGCACGGTACATCCAAACCGTCATCGAACCCATCATTCTACCATTCCTAGACCGGCAAGGGAACTTGCTGTTCCAACAGGACAATGCACGTCCGCATGTATCCCGTGCCACCCAACATGCTCTAGAAGGTGTAAGTCAACTACCCTGGCCAGCAAGATCTCCGGATCTGTCCCCCATTGAGCATGTTTGGGACTGGATGAAGCGTCGTCTCACGCGGTCTGCACGTCCAGCACGAACGCTGGTCCAACTGAGGCGCCAGGTGGAAATGGCATGGCAAGCTGTTCCACAGGACTACATCCAGCATCTCTACGATCGTCTCCATGGGAGAATAGCAGCCTGCATTGCTGCGAAAGGTGGATATACACTGTACTAGTGCCGACATTGTGCATGCTCTGTTGCCTGTGTCTATGTGACTGTGGTTCTGTCAGTGTGATCATGTGATGTATCTGACCCCAGGAATGTGTCAATAAAGTTTCCCCTTCCTGGGACAATGAATTCACGGTGTTCTTATTTCAATTTCCAGGAGTGTATAATGCTATGTGAATTATTTCTGAAATGAACTGCAGAAAGCTTCTCTCACTCTACTATCACATTGTTGGTATCGTCAATAAAAAGCCACAATCATCGCATTTCATCCATAACCCAATGTGAAATATTTCTGATAGAAGCTGCAGAAAGCTCCCCTCACAATACTATCACTTTGTTGGGATAGTTACTACAAATGCACATCATCACATTTCATCCATAACCTTATGTGAGTTATTTCTAAAATAACCTGCTGAAAGCTCCCCTCACAATTCTATTAACTTGTTGGTATAGTTACTATACAGCCACAATCATCACATTTAATCCATAACCTTGTGTGAATTATTTCTGAAAGAAGCTGCAGAATGCTCCTCTCTCAGTACTGTCACTTTGTTGGTATAGTTACTACAAAGCCACAATTATCTCATTTCATCTGTAGCCCTATGTGACTTATTTCTGAAAGATGATGCAGAAAGCTCCTCTCGCAATACCATCACATTGTTGGGATAGTTACCATAAAGCCACAATCATCACATTTCATCCATAACCCTATGTGAATTATTTCTGAAAGAAGCTACAGAAAGCTTATCTCGCACTACAATCTTTTTGTTGTTATAGTTACTACAAAGCCACAATCATCGCATTTCATCCTTAACCCTTTGTGATTTATTTCTGAAAGTAGCTGCAGAAAGCTCCCCTCACAATACTATCACTTTGTTGGTATAGTTAATACAAAGTCACAGTCATCGCATTTCATCCATAACACTATGTGATTTATTTCTGAAAGAAGCTACAGAGAGCTCCCCTTCTCAGTACTGTCACTTTGTCCTTATAGTTTACACAAAGCAACAATCATCGCAGTTCTTCCATAACCCTATGTCAATTATATCTGAAAGAACCTGCAGAATTCTCATCTCACACTACTATCACTTTGTTGGTATAATTACTACAAAGCAAAATTCTTCCCATTTTATCCATAACCCTATGTGAATTATTTTTGAAGGAAGCTGCAGAAAGCTCCTCTCTCACTTGTGGCACTCATTTTTACATCAGCAAATTTTTTGGCATTCATCTCAGTGTCAGTTCATTATCTCAATTCACAATTGCTAACTGCAGCAGAAGTCTGGTCTCTCAACACAGGAAAATATTCTGCTGATGAACATTTCTCGTACCATAATCTCACTACCACTAGCTTGTGGACACAACCCTTTATTGTGATCACTATCTCACTGTAATGATGACATACCTGCACACAGATATCAATCCAGTGTAATAAGTAACAATGTTGTCAGTTTGTGTAACAAGTTTACATCAATTCACAGTCTCATCTCTATGATCTCATACCCACTGCATGTCATAATCCACATGTCATCGGTTTGACACAGTAACTTTTAGAGTTGGTCTGCTACAAATTGCCTCTCCTGACACTCTACACCAAACTGAGTGCTCTGAAAAACTTGCCTTTGTGCCAATGCTATACTCTGTCATCATATCTGGTATGGCCTGCCACCTTTTCTTCTCTACACAGTCGGAAAGACATGCAACACTTCACCACCTACTTGAGGTCTCACAGTCCTTCGATCACTTTCTATAGTCACTCACAACAGCAACACATGTACAGCATGTCAACTTCACTGTTTCTGAGAATTTGTCGCAAGGGCCGGCCATAATAAACTGCTCTCTTTCAAAGTCATTTTCCCCAGACAATTTCCCTCATTTGCGACCCCTATCACTGCCAGAATGATTCCCCATTCATCTCTGCCCTCCTTGTATAGTTCCGTCACCATATTATGTGCCAGCAACACCACCAGGCAACATTCAGTCTAATCCTGAACAGTGATAATTACGTTTTGGTTTATCTGTGCAGAAATACAGGTGGACTGACAATTCTTGTGTAACTAAAGTTTAATGACACAGTACATTGTGCATAATAGAGATTGCTGCAGCTACTCACCATCTGTGTTAGCTGCTCCTACATGAGTTTGATCTGTACAGTCCTCTCCCAGGTCAGCTCTCTTTCCTTGGGGTGCTCAGCTCTGATTTTCTCAGCCTCCTGCTGCAGGGAGTCCACCAGCTCTGCCCAAGTAGTGGCCAGACCGCGCTCTGTGCTGGACAACTAATGCTGTAATGAGACACATCTCACATGGTTATCTTGAGGCAGGTACTGAAAGAAAAAGTCAGTGTTTAAACTACTCTTATTGTATCCTCTGTGTACTGAACAGTCAAATATCAAAATTAATAATTAACTTAGAAATAGCAGCCCAACTGACATAATACACCTGAATACTGCCACCTGTGAAAGTCATTTACCTCAATGAATTTCCCCATTTTCAGCCTGTATCTTCATTAGAGTGATCACCATATGCGTCTGCTCCCCACTTACATACTGTGGTTAGAGTGTCGTATGCCTGTAAGGCCATCAGGTGGCATCCGACATCACAGTGGGCAGTGGTCATAATGTTTTGGCTTATCAGTGTATAGGGGATCTATACAAGGGAGATATAACTGAGGGCAACATCATACAAATGCAAGAAGAGACAGGTGAAGATAACAAGGGAGATATACTGTGAGAAGCATTTGACTGAGCACTGAAGACCTACACTGAAACAAGGAAACGAATACCCAGGGGTAGACAGCATTCTGTCAAAACTACCGATAGCCTTGGGAGAGCCAGCAATGACAAAATTATTCCATTTTCTGTGTTATATGTACGAAACAGGTGAAATACCCACAAATTTCACAAAGAATGTAGTAATTTCAGTTCCAAAGAAATAAGGTGCTGAAAGGTGTGGATATTCCCAAACTGTCAGTTTAGGAATTTGTCGTTGCAGAATACAAACACAAATTCTTTATAAAAGGAACAAAAAACTAGCAGAAACTGACTTCATAGAAGATAACTTTGGATACTGGAGAAATGTAGGACCCCATGAGACAATACTGCCCCTACAACTTATCTTAGAAAATGCATTAAGGAAAGGCAAACCCATGTTTCTACCATCTGTAGACTTAGAGAAAGCTTTTGACAATGTTGACTGGAAGCCTCTCTTTCAAATTATGAAGCAGGGATCAAATACAGGGAGTGAAACACTATTTACAATTTTTACAGAACCAGATGGCAGCTAAAACAGTTGAGGGGCATGAAAGGAAAGCAGTGGTTGGAGAGCGAGTGACACAGGGTTGTAGCCTATCCCCGATGTTATTCAAACTGTATATTGGGCAACCAGTAAAGGAAACAAAAGAAAAGTTCAGAATAGGAATTAAAATACATGGAGAAGAAATAAAAACTTTGAGGTTTGCTAACAACATTGTAATTCTGTCAGAGACAGCAAAGGATCTGCAAGAGCAGTTGAACGGAATGGACAGTTCTTGAAAGGACAATATGATATGAACATAAACAAAAGCAAAAGAAGATAATGGAATGTAGTCAAATTAAATCAGGTGATGTGAGGGAATTAGATTAGTGAATAAGACACTTAAAGTTGATGATTTTTTCTATTTGGGCAGCAAAATCACTAATAATGTTCGAGGTAGAGACGATATAAAATCTAGGCAGACAATGGAAAGGAAAGTGTTTCTGAAGAAGAGAAATTTTGGAGCATTGAATATAAACTTAGGTTGTAGAGTAATTGCACCTTATGCAAGACACCTTTGTAGCTTTGTTTTCAGTGAGACATTTTTCAGCACTTTTTTTGCTATCTTCAGATAGTACAGAAAATGCTGAAACAGGTTTGTGTGAAAACACAGCTATGAACATGCCCGAAAAAAAGGGGGAAATTTCTCTCTAATTTTCTTAGACACAGAAATAAAGAGAACTGCAATATTCACAAGATGTTTACAGATTTAGGTGTCACAAAGATTTTTCTGGAAACATTTCTATGGATTGTTGTCATATATGAAGTGAAACATGGATATCAAACAGCTTAGACAGGATGAGAATAGAAGCTTCTGAAATGTGGTGCTATAGATGTATGCTGAAGGTTAGATGGGTAAATGGACTTGGAGAGAAAAGAAATTTCCTACACAAGCTGGCTAAAAGAAAGGATTAGTTGACAGGATGCATTATAAGACGTTAAGGGATCACTAGTTTAGCACTGGAGAGAAGTGTGGAGTGGTGGCACCACTCCCGTATCGTATATTAAGATCCACATAAGCCTTTTGGTAACTTTATTTTCAAAATTCTGATGATGAAGTTCATACATTATGCAAAGTCTTATGAGTTAATAGGTATATTTTGGGGATTGATCACTTTCAATTTAAAGGGTTATTTTGCCTCTTTTCAGTAAACTTAACTATCTTAACAGATATTGAATACAATAGAGCAAAACATTCCACATGGTAAAAATACACATAAAAAATAAAGATGCTGTGACTCACCAAACGATAAAGTGCTGGTAGACAGACACAATAAAAAATACACAAATACACACACAAATTTCAAGCTTTCGCAACCCAAGATTGCTTCAACCTTGGGTTGCGAAAGCTTGGAATTTGTGTGTGTGTTTGTGTATTTTTTATTGTGTCTATCTACCAGTGCTTTCTCATTTGGTAAGTCACAGCATCTTTGTTTTTTATATACATTTACAGATATTGATAATTTTAACTTTGACTTTATCCAGATTTGTAGTGACAGTTATGGACATATTGCTGTGAATTTCCAGGATCTGTTGACACACTTTTGATCATCTGATTTTTCTACTTTCTATTGACACCAGTACTAATGAGCAAGAGTCCTGAATTAAAAATTACAGATTTTTTAATAACTATATTTTAATATGCAAGATGGGTCCCATAATAATAAGCCCTTGAGTTCCAATGCATAGGCATAAATTAGAATTTAACTTTTGAATAGATGCTGCTCATGCAAAATATAATGACAATATCCACAGCCAATAAAAATTAGCCTTCTGGCTCACAGGTTTTGTAAACAATAATAAATTAACACAGTTCATTAATACCATAGAAAAAATCTGTTTACGGCCTATTTTCACTCCACTCTGTTCATTCTGCTGTTAATCTTCTTCAAGTATGGCTTCAGTTTAGCTAGGCTGCAGTCTAGACCACTCTTGGGAACTATTTGTGTTGCCTCTCCATTCATTTAAGTCAGGTTGAGAGAACTTATTTTACAATTATGAGCAATATGTATCATTATGTGTGTGTTTCAGTTTTGTTTACTAATATTTGTGTTTACAACAACCATTCTTTGCCGTGTTTTACTTAACTGCATGTGAAACAACTTTTGATCGCTTCATCTGTATTGTGTGCACATTTACTTTCTGAAGAGATAATAAGTATTGTGCTCCACAGATGTCCATACTAAGTACCTGTCAAGATACATCATTAGAAACTGTAAGAGATCTGGTCATCCCCAATAGGATCTTAAGGACATGATTAAAGATCGGTGAGCTCATAATTTTGAACTTGTAAAAGAAACTTCTGGCTATCCATTTTAAGGACAGAACTATCAACAGCAATTTCAGGTGCCAATCCTCTGAAACTGTACGGCTTCTGAATGGCTTGTATCACAACTATTGATGTGACATAACACCTACGGTATATTTTCTATTGTCTTCTAGCCAGTAATGCCACCCGAGCCCGCTGCCAAAAGGTTGGCAGCATCAAAGTCCGGACGCCGACCGCATAAGCAGCGCCAGCGAGACAGCAAATCACCGCAAGTCTGCGCGCGCCACCGCTGGCTTCTGGCTTCTTAAGCGCTGGAGTCGCCAGCGCTAGGACAGTTCTGTATTCACCGCTCAGTTGTATACTCGCCACCGAATTGTGTACTTGCTGGTCAGTTGTGTGTTCATCGCAGCAGAGTTGATGTTTGTCGTCAGCCGACGCTGACCTAGCCGCTCCGACTCGAACTAGACAGATTTCTGTAGACACGGAGTTCACTACTGTGTTTCTGTATCTTCGTTATTAAAGATAAGTACCGACTTTTATTTAATCAGAGTGTTTGGGTTTTCATCTTTCTGTTCACTGTTCCAGCGGACCGGTCGGCCCGCTATTAAAAGTGTGGCGGTGACTTCGTAAGCCGTTTCTACAGCGAATTGTTTGTCGCTACGAACACCGCCACAAAACTATCCATTACAGGGTTTAACCTTACTTGAACCATCATCCTGAACCTGCAACATGAAATAGTAGAGGACTACAAATATGACAGTGGGAACTCATCTTCAGCGCCATTTGAAAGATCATGCACAAAAATCCTTGTGTTGCTAACAACTATTGTTTTGTTTTAGTGAACTTCAGTGCTAGTAAACAGTCATTATTGCTCAATATATATTAAAACTGAAAAGAAGTAAATTTTTGGAAATCTGTAGAATCTGATCACAGATGAAACAAAATAGAAATAATCTTAAATATATGTTCTTGATTATTAGCATTATGTTCAGAGAGAGATAACAGAAATAAGTTTGAGACCCACAGTGTTTTAAATGCTTCATAGCCAGAAGCTACTTCAAGGAAGTGCACCCAATTGTAGAGCTTTTCTTTGAAGGTAGAGCAAGGAAAACAAACACAAGAACACACAAGCTCTGGCACCCAAGACCAGACTGCAAGCAGCAGCACATGGTGGGAGAAGCAAACAGGTGGTGGGGGTGGTGGTAAGGAGGAGGCTGCGGCATGGAGAGATAGCAGGGTAGGGGGACAGTTATGTGCTGCTTTTGGACGGTTACAGGGACGAAGTGGGGAGAGGGTACGGCAGCTAGTTGGAGTCGGGAGATTAGACAGATGTCGGCAGGGGGGCAGGAGGGCCATCAGAAAAGGAGGTAGCTATAAAAACTGTGGGTGCATTAGTGGAATTGAGTGCTGGAATGGGAACAAGGAATGGTATAGTTTGGTGGAAGACAGTGACTAATGAAGGTTGAGGTCAGGAGGGTTACTTAAATGTAGGCTATACTGTAGGGAGAGTTCCCACTAGTGCAATTCAGAAAAGTTGGTGTTGGTGGGAAGGATCCAGAAGACACAGGCTGTGAAGCAGTCACTGAAGTGACAAATGTCATGCTGTGCAGCATGTTCAGCAACTGATTGGTCCAACTGTTTCTTCATCACAGTTTTTTGGTTGTCATTCATGTGAACATACATTTTGTCAGTTGCCGTGTCAACATAAAATACAGCTCAGTGGTTGCAGCTTAGCTCTTCGATCACATGACTGGTTTCACAGGTAGCATTGTCTTTGATTGGATAGGTGACAATTGTGACTGGACTGGAGTAGATGGTGGTAGGAGGATGTATGGGACAAGTCTTGCATCTACGTCTTTTACAGGGGCATGAGCCACAAGGTAAAGGGCAGCGAGCAGGGGTTGTGTAGTAGTGATGGACAATGATATTCTCTAGGTTCAGTGGTCAGTGGAATACTACTGTCGAAGGGACATAAAAGATAGTGGTTAATACATTCCTCATTCCAGGGTACTATGATATATATTTTTGGTTTGTAAATAAAGCTTCCTTTTCCTTCTGCTAGTTACTTTATTTATCCCATATGTGTTTCGCCTTCTCCTGTTCTAAGGCATCATCAGTGGGATATATAATGATACAATTTTGTTAGTTTTACATTATTAAACAGTTCACTTTGTAAAAAAAATAATTACTTATGATTTTCTAATTTGCTTTTCCTCACATCTGGTCTGGAGGTCACACTACCACTTTTATCACTGCCACATAATCACATCTTTGTGTTCTCACCATCCACACACTGTTCACAATGTTTCTCACTCTTATTTGTGGTCGACTATTGTTCTTTTGTCACTCGGTACAACTATTTCATCGTACACTGTTTTTCCTCAACGTAAATATTGCGACTCCATTATGTGTTACATCTTCTATGGGAAGTTTACCTATTTGTTGCCAATGAAACGAAGTATATGTTTGAGACGGTGTGTGTGTGTGTGTGTGTGTGTGTGTGTGTGTGTGTGTGTGTGTGTGTGTGTGTGTGTGTGTGTGTGTGTGTGTGTGTGTGTGTGCGTGTGAGAGAGATTGAGAGAGAGGGAGGGGGATGGAGCTGACGAGTTTTAATTTGGGGGGGGGGGGGAGGGGGCAGTGGAGGCGGGTGTACAAGCTATTAGTGAGTGGTTGAAAACTTTGGTGACAGCGACAGCTGATTTGACTTTTCCTTTCAATATTATGTGGAGGGGTTCATGGATGAATGGGTGTAGAGATTTGGATTCTAATTATTATATTGGACTGTATTATTTTATTAATACTTTTTGCAGATGTTATTCTATTATTTTATCTATTATTGTAAATAATGAATTGCTTGGCATGTGTACTTGGTCATTCAACAGGATTTCCCCTTCTGCTTTGGTTTTATGTATGTGGAAATTTTCTTGCATCATTAGGAGGTGTTTTTTTATTGTTGATTCTAATTATTTTATGTCACTGTCTCTAGTGGTTGGTTTGTGGCCATTTTCTCTTAGGCATTCTGCAAATGTGATGTGGTTTGTCCCATATTTCCAAACTCTCATGTGTTCTTTGTATCTGACATCAAATGTTCTCCCTGTTTGCCCTATGTATCTGCCTTCACAAGTGTTACACTGTAGCTGATATATACCTGCTTTCTGGTATATGTCTCTGTTATTTGTCAGTTTTGGGGTGTATTTTTGTATAGAACTATCTGTTGTGTCTGCTATGTTTATTCCCTGTCTTTTGAAAATGTTGGTGATTTGATGGATGAGTTTGTGTTTGTATGTCATTGTGTACCATCTAGTGTTTTCTTTCAACTTTTTCTGATTATCCTGTGCAGTTGTTATGGGACTGCATGTTTGTGTTTGGTTCTGTTGTGTTGTTGTCTGTGGTTTGGAGCTTTCTGCTTTTATTTTACTTTCAATTTTTTGTTAAGCTTTGTTACTGTGTTATTGTTGTAACCATTATTTTGTGCCTCCTGCATCATTATGTCCAATTATTTTTGGTAGCATTCTTTGGCGAGTGGTACTGTGTTGAGTCTATGGAGCATGTGTTGAAGTGCTGCTTGCTTTTGTGCGTGTGGGTGGTTCAAGGATTGAGGAATCATATTGTCTGTTACTGTGGGTTTACGGTAAATTTCAAACATATGCTTATGGTTCTGTTTTTTTACTGTTATATCCAGGAAGTTAATTTGGTTGTTCTGTTCTCTTTCAATTGTGAATTTTATATTTTTATGCATCTTGCTGATGTCAGTATGTAGTTTTTCAATTTTTCTTTGTGGTTCATCTATTAAGCAAAGGATGTCATCCATGTATCTGAACCAATATAATATGTTGTATTCTTTTGCTAACATTTTTGTGAAAATGATCTGTTAAATGTGGTTTACAAAAATATCTGCTAAGGCTTCTGAAACTGGGGACCCAATTGGTAATCCATCTTCTTCTAAATAAAATTCATTACTGAATTTGAAGTAATTTTGTTCTGTTATGAAATTTATTAGTGTGCATATTTCCTTAATCTGTTCATCAGAAAGATGACTATAAGTTTTCATGTTCTTATCTATAATTTCTATTATTTCTGGTACTGCTGGCTGGTGTGGCGAAGCAGTTCTAGGCGCTTCAGTCAGGAACCGCACGACTGCTACGGTCGCAGTTTCGAATCCTGCCTCGGGCATGGCTGTGTGTGATGTCCTTAGGTTAGTTAGGTTTAAGTAGTTCTAAGTTCTAAGGGACTGATGACTTCAGATGTTAAGTCCCATAGTGCTCAGAGTTTTCTATATCAAATGAAAGGAGGGTTATATTTGTTGTATTTGCTGAGTGGTGTTTTTAATGGTTCTGTCTTCTTGTACTTTGAAATTTTCAGACAGTAATTTTAACATGTATCCTGCAAGCTTTTAAGTGGGGGATTTTCTGAAATCCAGTATTGGCCTCACAGAAGATTCGGTTTGCGGATTTTTGGTTGGCTTCGGAGGACCGGCGCAGTGGGAATGATCTATGGAAACTTTCTTTTCTCTATGTTATCCAGTATGATGTTAATATTTTTCAGAGTGTTTTTTACTTTTGTCTTGAATCTGTTTGTTATGTCTGATTTTAAATTTGTAATACTATTTTGTGAAATGAATTCTTGCATTTTTTCAATGTATTGTTCTTTGTGTGTCAGTAATACTGTGTTCCCCTTGTTTGCTTTTAAAATGATAACATTTTGTTTTGTAGTTTTCTCCTAACTTTTCCTAGTATTGCAGATCCTGAGTTTTTGTTGTTTTTGTGTTGTTGCATTTTTATGCTGGTTATTATATTCTGGATTTCTTTTTTCACTAGTTCTCTAGTTAATCCAATGCTGACACTGCTATTTTCATTCCTATCGTCCCTTGTCAAAACACTTTCTGCTTCTATAATTAGATTTCCTGAGTAATCTTCATCTATTTCTGAATTTACATTGTATTTTCATCCTTTCTCCAACAGCTGTCTTTCTTTACTCTTTGACTGTGTGTCTGTAATGTTCACTAATCATGGGTAGAATTTGTGTGTGTGTATGTGTAAAGGTAATATGTTGTGACTGGAGTTTTTTGAGTTGGTTGATCTTTCTTCTATGAACTGTTTCTATTCTTTGTACAGCAGTTTTTGTGTGCTTTTCGACCCTGTTGACCAGATGGGAGAAAACTTTCATATTATTTATAGTGTCTGCGAGTTGTAAATGTGTCTTATACAACTCATAATTTCACTCTTGTTTTTTAGAGTATAGGGATTTGATCTCGTATTTTAACCATATTTTCTGAGCAGCATGCATTGCTTTTTGGGTGGTGGGTGAACTGTTTTTAATCTTTGCATTGAATATTTAGGTACCAGATCGTTACATTTGCATATGTTGTTGAATTCTGTGTGTTGTATGGTTTTATGGATGTTCAGATGAATCTTCTGAATTTCTGGTATGGGCCACGTGGAAATGCCTGGCATGGCATGAATAACAAGTCTGTTTGTGTGGCCATCCTCTGCAGCAAGCATATAAAAATTTGTTTTGTAAATAAAGCTGCCATTTCCTGATTTATATTATTAAACAGTTCACTTAACAATTTTTTTAAAAAAAATGAGTAACTGCTTACATTTTGTTGATTTGCGTTTTCTCACATCTGCCTATCAGCAAGTTTGTGGCCGGGGATAATGACGTGTCCTGGGGTCCACCAAAAAACCACGGAACGGCTGGCCAAACAGGCGACACAGAAACTGCTTCTGGAGATAGGCATTCTCTGAAGCTGACCTACATTCTGTCTTACACCATGGGGTTTTCTGGCTTTGGGAAATGGAATGGCATAACAGCACGCACAACAAACTGTGTGTCATTAAGGAGACTATGAATGTGTGGAAGTCTTCCAGGCAGGCCTCTCCCAGGGAATCAGTCATCCTCTGCTTGCTCTGCATTGACTATATGATGCTAATGCACGGTTACCTACTCTGTTGGGAGGAGCCACCTAAGTGTCGCTGTGGCTTCCAAATGACAGTCGTCCAACTCTTGCTGGACTGCTCACATTTAGCCACTCTGCGGCAGACTTTCAACTTTCCCACCACCCTGCCTTCGGTGTTGGACACAATGCCTCCACAGCAGCTTTAGTTTTAGATTTTATCCGTGAGACTGGGTTTTATATTTCTATGTAGGGTTTAGTGTGTGTCCTTTGACCCTCTGTGTCCTCCAGCCTAGTGCTTTAGGGTTGAGGTTTTAATGTGTTGCAGAGTCGCTGGCTTTCCCTTTCTATTCTCATGATTGCTAGCCACTGTAATCTGCTTTCATGTTTTGCTCTCTTCGGTTGTTTTCTTGTCCTCTTTTGTTCCTTTTAGTATTCATAGCGTTCCCTTCATTCTTATGGCTTTTCCTTTCTTTCTGTTTTGTGTTACACGTTTCGTCCGTCTTATTCTCACACTTGTGGCATTGCTTTTTCAGAGCATTGGTGAGGCTGATGGGGCAATAGCTATCAAGATCAAGCCGGTTTTTACCGAATCTGAGCACAGGAATGATGGTGCTCTCCCACCATTGCGATGGAAAGAAGTAATCACACCAGAACCAGTTGAAGATGACGAGAATATGTCGATGGAGTCAGATGAGAGATGTTTAATCATCTGGCTGTGGATGCGATCAGGCCCAGGAGCTGTGTCGGTGCAATGTGCAAGGGCACTGAAGAGCTCCCACTTTGTAAATGGGGTGTTATAGGATTCACCACAGCATGTAGTGAATTAGAGGACGTTTCCTTTCAGCCATCGTTCGAGTGTGTGAAACCCTGGGGGGTAATTATCCAATGCAGTGGCTAGAACAAAGTGCTCGGCAAAGTGCTCGGCAGTCGCATTTGCGTCGGTACATAACTCGCCATTTATGGTAATACCAGGGACAGCATTGTTCGATAAGGTAGCGAACACTGGCACGGAGCCATTAAAAGACTATGAGGTGCTCCAGGGAAGGGTGCCACTTACGCCGCTGTAAAGCTTGCAGATGCTCCTTAATTGCTTCAATGATTTCTGGCGACCACCGAGAGACTGCCTTACACCTCGGGCACCCTAAAGAGTGAGGAATTGCGTTTTCTGTGACAGAAACAATTGTGCTAGTCATCTGCTCAACCATCACATCGATGTTACAATGTGGGGGAGATTCAGCGGTGACAGCAAAGGTGAAAGTTACCCAGTTGGCCTTGTTCAAAGCCCATATGGGCAGGCATCTGTGTGCCTGATGCTGGGGCAGTGACAGGAAGATGGGGAAGTGCTCACTACCACACAGGTAGTCATGTGCTCTCCAATGGATATATGGGAGAAGTTCTGGGCTGCAGATTGATACGTCAATGGCCGAGTAACTCCCATGAGCCACACTGAAATGTGTGGTGGCCCAAGTATTTACGAGGCAGAGGTCGAATTGCGACAGCAAAGTTTCGACATCTCTGCCTCGCCCGGTAACTATGGTACCACCCCACAAGGGGTTATGGGCATTAAAATCTCCCGAAAGTAGGAAAGGTTTAGTCAGTTTATCTATCAATGCAGCTAATACATTCAGGGGTACTGCACCATCTGGATGAAGATATACATTGCAGACAGTTATTTCCTGCATCATCCTTATTCTGACACCCACAGCTTCAAGAGAGTTTTGAAGGGGCACATGTTCACTACAGACTGAGTTTAGAACATAAACGCAAACTCCATCTGACACTCGATTATAGTCACTGTGGTTCCTGTAATATGCCTTATAGCCACGGAGGGCAGGGGTCCACATTGCTGGGAACCAGGTTTCCTGGAGGGCAACGCAGATAGCAGGTGTAAACCTTAACAGTTGCTGTAGCTCAGCCATGCAGTGAATAAAACCACCGCAGTTGCACTGGCACTGGACGATGACATCGTGAGACTGGGAAGGCACGGAACATTCAATGAGCCAGTGTACGGCTCAGAGTCACCTGCTTCCACTGCTTTATTGCCTGAATAGTCTATATCCATCGTGTGTGAGGGTCTGGCGAGATCTAGGTACTTAGCAGGTGCCCAAATCTCCACCCCATCCTCAGCTGCAGAGCTTGTAGGTAGCAGTGGTGTGGATGCAACCACAATTTCCTTGGTCTTAGCGGTTTTCGTTTTGGATTTCTCTCACTGCTCCTTGGGTTTCCCTGGCTGGGAGGACTTCACTGGCTAAGACTCCAGGACTGAGGATGAGCGTGAAGTCGTACAACCAGCTGCTTTTGTGCTCTTTGGGCACTGGCAGGTGTCATGTTTCCCACTAGAAGATACCTGGGAATGGAGTGACCAAAGGGACCACTTCCTAGCGAGAGAAGCTGAAGAACACTTACGCTTCTCCAGCTCAGAGGTGTGGATAGACGTCCCTGATGGTTACGGGGGTGGGGGGGATGGAGGAGGGGGGGAGGGGGGTGTTGCTCCTCAAGTAGGTGGTGCAGGAGCAACAGGGATGGAAATGCTCTCCAACATCAATGGGGCAGGTGTAGTCTACAGGATCTGATAGGTGACCTGGGTTGGCAGAGCTGATGGTGTCAGAATTGTTGTAGTGGTGGTGTAAGACTATGTCATACGCACAGGATGCAGGTGTTCAAATTTTCTCTTAGCCTCAGTCGGTCCAGGGTCTTGTACTCCATGATTTTCCTTTCTTTCTGGAGAATCCAGCAGTCAGGTGAGCAAGGTGAATGGTGCTCTCCGCAGTTGACACAGGTGGAAGGCAGGGCACATGGAGTATTGGGATGTGATGGGCATCCACAATCTTGGCACGTGACACTGGAAGTCATGCGGGAAAACATATGGCTGAACTTCCAGCACTTAAAGCACCGAATTGGGGGATGGATACAGGATCCTCACGCAACGCATTCCAGCGGCAGTTGAGGGATCCTGTGAGGGATGTTTGCAAACCTTGTCATCTGGAAAGTTGATGGCGACAGTCTTTTGGGATAGGCAAGGTGTGCTTCCTATTCATTTTGCCGAACGTGGAGCAACCATAAATTGTGCCTGCTACTGTCAAACTTTGCACAGCCTTAGAGCAGTTCAAAACAAACGCCGAGGAAAGCTGACGTCCAAAATCATGTTTTTGCACGAATGCTGACCTCACACAGCAAACCTCACTAAAGAAATCCTTAATTCATTCAAATGGGAAATTTTCCTTCATCCACCCTACAGCCTCGATCTTGCGCCAAGCGACTTCCACTTGTTTCCCAAGATGAACTGGCTTGCAACGCAGCGCTTTGTTGACGACGCGGAAGTGAAGGCGGGCGTGATTCACTGGCTGAAGTCTCAGGTGGCAGAATTTTACGACGAAGGTCTTTTACGGCTTGTCCACCGCTACGATAAGTTCCTCAATGTGTTTGGTGACTATGTGGAGAAGTAGTGTGTCAGTCGCTCTTTCAGATTTACATAATAAAATGTGTTTTTTGTACTTAGTTTTTTTTAATGCCAGAACGTTCCCTACTGTCTGAATAATCCTCGTATTTCAAGACGGTGATGGAGCGGTATGGAAGACATCACTATTAGACATTCACCCACCTGAAGGTGAGTATCGTCGAATGTCTGAACAGAACAGTGAAAACCCAAATGTGGATGCAATTCAATATTCGTAGCTCACACAAATGGGTCTATATCCTACCACAAATAATTGCACAGTGTAATCGAACCAAACATGGTACAATAAAAATGAGACCAATGGATGTTCGTAATAATAGATTTCTAGATACAGTATACAACGGTATTAAAATGCGAGATCCGAGAAAACAGCAATTTAATATAGGTGGTTTAGTACGTATTTCAAAACACAAGACAGCATTTGAGAAATACATGCCAAACTGGCCAACCGAGATGCAGTTTCCCCAAATGCGGAGAACGAATCCTAGAACCTACGTCTTAAAGGACAGCAGTAGTACTGAAATCGCAGGATGCTTTTACACACGAGAGTTACAGAAGTGTTCGGAACCAAATGTGTATCTCGTAGAGAGGGCCATACGGCTTCGGGGGAATATAGTGTTGGTTAAATGGTTTGGCTGGATCTACGCTGACGATGTGTTATGTAACAGGGATCGCAGACCACAAGCACCTCAGTAGCATAACATGCGTGATAAAAGACGCGTTAGAGGAGGCGGCGGTATTCTCAGCAAACTGCCAGTCGAATTACACATTCCTGGATATGGTTACTGTCAACCTGGAACAAAACTTCAAAAAAGATTGGCACGCGGTGATAAGGGGATAAATCTTTTCGACGATGACAGTGTGAGGAGGGTCTTTCACTCTCTAATTTTACCCTAAGACAGCGAGAATGCTCTGTGACTCCCATACGCAGAGAGATAGATCGTAAATTAAACACTATGCTCAAGGTGATAGAAATATGTGGAGCACTATCTGGTATACTTTGATGATTTGTGTGTTCGAGAATTAACACAGAATGGATGTACTGCACAGTCATCTATCCATGTTCGCAATGATATTCGCAGAGTGGAGAGGGGGTGGCTTAGCTATGATACTGAAATTGGGAAAACATGCTGCCACATCATTGGCCGGTGCTGAAGTTACTATAAAATTGCTAAAATTGTTCGCCCTATCAACTGTGATGCTTATTCTTAGGGTACATCGATGGTGTCTTTTCCATCCCACCTGTGCCGTGGCACGCTGTTGGTTACCACATAATGGTTGACTGATATCGCTTGTTTGCTTTGAGGAAAGAGTTTTCGAGGACAGACAGCACGTTCTGCGGTGGATAGCACCGAAACACTGATCGCGTACATGACTGCAATATGAGGAATCAGTCGAAAGGGAAGCCAGAGCCACCAGCTATTCCGTCAGTGTGAGAGACGAGTCTAAATGTAGAGCTAATGAATCACCTTTGGACTGTAGTTTGGAAACCCATGCCAGTATGCTTATGTTGTAACTGCTTTTTATTTTTAAATCAGCCGATGTGTGGCGTGTTATGCTATCCGCCGTACGAATGTGATTTACACCGTGCAGGGTCTAGTTTCCTGCGAAAGGCCATGGATCAGAACTTCTTGTCAGTTTAGAATCTGGCACAGGCCTCGAAGTCGTTGCAGAAAAACGAAATGTTTGGCATTGTACAAAAGCGTTTCAAACAACTAAACAGGACCAGAGGGAGCGTCTCATGCGATTTAGTATAGTCTGTGTGATACGATCATTCGCCTATGGTATAGGTGATCAAACTTAAAAGTCGCTTCTGCCGTGCCTGTACATTTAATACGATTGTGGCACACAGGCGGCAGTAGCAGCAGCAGAAACTTTTTCCCCAACTCAAACAAGCGATCTCACTCAATCATCATATAGTAACCAATGCGCGGATATGATGGAAAAGACAGCGCTGATGTACTGTAATGTTAAGCAACGGACTTGATAGCGCGAGAAATTTTACACTAATTTCAGCACCAGCCAATGATGTGACGGCATGTTTCCCCAGTTTCAGTATCATAGTTAAACAATGCCCTCTGCACGTTGCGAGTATCATTGCGAACATCGATAGATGACTGAGCAGTACGTCCATTAACTCTTAAATCTCGAACACACAAATAATCAAACTATACCTAACAGTGCGCTACATATTTCTATCACCTCGAGTATAGTGTTTAATTTACGATCTATCTCTCAGCGTATGGGAGTCACAGAAAATTCTCGCCGTCTTAGGATAAAAGACAGTTTGTACATGGGATCAAGTATGCGCCAGCAAGAGGAATGCTACAAAACGTTGACATCGAAACGAAGAGGAATCAGGGAGGTAGTCAATTTTTTTCCCATTGAGTCAGTATTATTCTGTATGTCTACTGAGGTATCAGCGATACACGCGAGTTGACTACTGTATTTCGTGCTTATGAGGAGTGCAGAAATCATTTCACCTTTAAACTTACTTGCATCTGCGTTATAGGATAACAAAGAATGGAGGGGCTGATCGATTGAGAAAGAGCTGTAACGAGGCGCGATTTAAAGGTTGACTAATAAATTCTACAGAAGGAGAAATTGGTGCAGGTCAATTTTTTTCCAGTGTTCTATCCGGATGCATGAGTCACGTGACATAGCCTGCGTTCTAGTCGTATACAGCTACGTGTTCGGTATGTGGTTTAAAGCAGTTGCGATCGTTAACGGTAAACCTCTCGGTCATCAGATGACTTCCATCTCATGTATGATGAAACTTGACACATTGCTCTAAACGAATTTTGATTTTATGCGATCCCCCTGCCGCATCTTGGGTGTAAAATCGAGACTTCAGGGTTATAACTAACTTAGCGCTATGAGCTTGTGATGCGGTGCAATCCCTGTGTACACATTTGCCCGACTGATGTGCTGTTTACAGAGTCAGTGACGGAATGACTTGTAATTTTCACATGTCAGACGCTGCTATGCGTTTATTTGTTTCCTTGTAGGATGTATTCCGCGCTACTAACTACCATTTTATATATAGGGCTGACCCATGATCTAATGTGAACAGTGGACATTATACGTCTCCACAAAGCTATATTGTGCTCGTATCATGCAAAGCAAATTTTTATGATTCAATAAGATAGTTCAGCGTAGAGAAACCGGGAAGAAGGATGTGTGTATGATAGGTCGGAAAAGTATGCGATCTAACGTTATAGCCAGTTTTTAAGTGCAAAACGCTATATTCTTAGGAGAGCGTGTGTTTATGTTCTCTCTCTCTCTCTCTCTCTCTCAGAAATAACTTCCAGGTGCAGATCCTAGACTCTAGAACAATACTGTAGTGTTGATAGCTTGTTTGATTTATGTAAAAATAAGTCGAGCTCCATCCATCTGGGGCTCCATCACGTATAAAAATCAGTCCTTTGTTGTTCTTCTTAACTGTGCGCTATTATATGACCGCACTATGGAATCTGTTACTATACATGGGCTGCAAAGCTTCTCGACATGGTCGCATCTCGAGAAATCTCGTTAACTTTGACGGGTTACGACCGGGAAAGCTCAATTCGTCCACTAGACGTGGAGTGTGGAGATCTTCTTTTGGTCGGTTTTAGAATAATTCGCTAACTGTGGTGCGGGTCTGGTTGGTCAATGACAGTGTGTAAAGGTCTTTTACCCTAAGACGGCGGGAATGCTCTGTGACTCCCATATGTTGTGAGATAGATCGTAAATTAAACACCATGCTCGAGGTGATAGAAATATGTAGAGCACTGTCTCGTATACTTTGATGATTAACGTGTTTAGAGTTAAGAGTTAGAATAAAGAGTTAATGGACGTACTGCTCAGTCACCTGTCGATGCTCGCAATGATATTCGCAACGTGGATAGGGCATTGTTTAGCTATGATACTGAAATTGGGGAAACATGCTGTCACATTATTGGCCGGTGCTGAAATTAGTGTAAAATTCTTCGCGCTATCAAGTCTGTTGCTTAATATTACAGTACATCGGCGGTGCCTTTTCCATCACTTCTGTGAATTGGTGCGCTGATGGTTACCACATAATGATTGAGTCACATCGCTTGTTTGAGTTGGGGAAGAAGTTTTGTAGATGCGTGACAACTTCTGGAGGTTGCTAGGAGCTAAACAGCGATCGCGTACATGAGTGCAAAGTTCGGAATAACTCGAAATGGAACACGGAGCCATCATCTATTCTGTCACTGTGACATTGAGTTTAAATGCAGATGTCTTCAGTCACTTTCGGACGGTAGTTTGGAAACTCTCCACAACGCTGCCAAACTCTTCTAGTTTCCTTATGTTGAAAGTGTGTTTTATTTAAAAATGGTCTAGTGTTATGCTATCCGACATAAGAATATGATTTACACGTGTGATGTATAGTTTTCTGTGAGAGGTCGTGGACCTGAGCATCTTAATGTCAGTTTAGAATCTGACACAGACCTCGAAGTCGTGGCAGAAAACGAAATGTTTGGCAACGTGCAAAAGCGTGTTAGAAAACAGTGTTTGAATCAGGACCAGAGGAAGCGTCTCATACGATAATTCGCTTAGAGTATAGGTGATGTAAGTTTAAAGTGGTTTCTTCGGTTTTTGTATATTTAATATGATCGTGTGTACATAGGCAGCTGCAGTTTGAGGTGTCGGACTTGGTGAACCGTTAGGAATGCCTGGATGGCTGCACTCTACGCTATTCTGGGGAAGTATTGCAAAATCTCTTTCTTCACGCTGGAGGCACAACGTCATTGCACCAGCATCGACGCGCAGGTGACTAGTGAATAGGACGAGCTTTTATGAAATGGTTCAAATGGCTCTGAGCACTATGGGACTTAACTTCTGAGGTCATCAGTCCTTTTATAGTTCGTAATTTTTCTATGTTGGGATAGGTATAAAACAACGAAAATAACATGTTAGGGATCTTTAGTACTTGTATCTAGTTCGGGTGCATACCACATTGCGCGCATTTCCTCTGAATGCTCAAAACACGGTCCTGCAGCAGTAACTCAGCTCGAGCTCTCTCTACACGGGTTGCAGAAGGTGTTAGATATGCCTCTCTCCAACCTAAATTTGAACTTGCACTTGTGGAAAGCTGTAGAAATGGGTGCGAGTGCAAGATGTCTAGATTGTGATTAAAAAGAAGTTTGCCGCCATCATAGGTAACTGTACCTGCGTCACCAGCTGGTGTGATGATGGCGTCCTCTGGCGGCGACGAAATGTACCAAAACAGTTGGGGTCTGGAGCTCATGGTGAACCCACTAGGTGACGCCATCTTGGATTACTGTACTTGCGTCATCACCTGACATAACTACAGCGTCCTATAGTGGTATCGATATAGGCTAAGTCAGTTGGGCTGTGGATGCAGTGGCGAATACACTTGGTGGTGGTGCTGCCTCTAATTGTTTAAATAAAGACTGGTGTACGATGTCGACAGTTGACGACTAGCAGGTAGAGTCTTTTAGATGGATTATTATTTTGACAATTTGCGAGTTGTTTGTCTGTCTAGACGTAAATGTGTTGTATTATTTATGAGTGGTTCGCATGTCTGTAGGCTGTGCAATGCGTTACTTTTGACGGTTTACAATTAGCAAGAGTTTGTGCAGAGCCTTATACATGAGTTATGTAGGAGTAGTTTGCAGGTCTGTATGCTGTGGGGCATGTCAGAGCGTCTGTTCTGATACATATACTCCATCCTTAAATAAACTGTTCCCAAATAAATAAAGTACACTCCTTTCTCTCTCCATCAGCCTAGTGTTGGCTGAGTCCTTTTACCAGCAACCCCTAGGAAGAGGTCGCGCCCTGGAGGTTTTGATTAGAGAGGGGGGGGGGGGGGGGTGAGCTTTGTTTGCTACGATTTTCTTATGTTGGTAGCGAAAACCCAAGTGACCTTTCTTTACTGCCAGAATTCAAACTTGGCGCCGGTTCCTAGGAAGAGGTGGCGGTCTGGACCTTGAAAAGTAGTTGAAACTAGGTAGTTGAAAGTGTAGTGAACCCCTTTTCTTACCTATATGAAGTCGAATCACATGACTAATACAGTAGTCAATAGGAGTGCAGCATTCTAGTGGTGGGGGGTGCTAGGTCATTAATAAACACCATGTTGATAGTGAGAAAATGTGGAACTTCTCATTTGATCATTGAATATTGAACTTGTAAATTTACGTATTGAATTTGATTAAAATTTAAATGGAAGTAAGTACTTAGGTAATTGATAGGTTAGATGCGCGATGTGGGTGTTACTTTAGTTGGTATATTTACAGAAGACTATGTCTGGCATGAGTACAAAGGTGCGGGCTGAGGCTGTGACGTAAGCAGTCGCTCGCAGGCACTGACGCGGCGCGTGTCTCGTAATAATGCGCGCGAGAGAGAGCAGACGATCTTGTGTCATCACGCGACTTCACGGTAGCGCCTTCTGGTGGGCACAATATGAAATAAGTCAGTTGGGCTCTGGAACTC
This sequence comes from Schistocerca piceifrons, assembly GCF_021461385.2. Lineage (NCBI taxonomy): Eukaryota > Metazoa > Arthropoda > Insecta > Orthoptera > Acrididae > Schistocerca > Schistocerca piceifrons. Next base: position 21,395,844 of record NC_060140.1, on the reverse strand, counting down.
GCGGTGAACACAGTGGGTGCCGTCATCTTGAATACTGGTACTTGCCTCATGATCGGTCGTCAGGATAGCAACCTCTGGTGGCGACGATATGAACTAAGCCAGTTTGAGTCCACACCCAGTGGAGAACACACATGCTTGGAATTGGTTAAATAATAAAGACAAGTCCTTTTTCCCCGCCATTTTCTTTGCTTAGTAGAGGTAAGTGTTGGGTGACACATTATGATGTTGGAATTTGAACTTCGCGCTATTTTTGGTAGGTCTTAGGAAAATAAAGATTCATTAAGCCTGGTGTTCTCTCAAACCGTCTATTACCAATCTGTAGTGTGTCTTCAGTTACAGTTATAGAATGCGTACCCAACATGTACGTTCTTCACCTGCTAACTCCAAAAGCTCTATCTAATCGTGTTTTATTTTATTATTATTATTATTATTTTCTGAGAGCTGTTAGAGGGATTCATTAACCGGCTTAAAGGTCTGTCTTAGCGTTTGCTGTCGATCCATATGACTTAACCTCAGCAGCCGTGATTTCTTAAAAACTGCTTTACGCACCTGAATCACTTTCTGCTTCGTGGACATCATGGTGTAAACTGATCAGACATCTCTGCGGTGTGAGGCTGTATATACCCAGTCATCGTGACCACCCTTCTCAACAAGGAAGTCTACATCTATTTTCCCTTCAATAGCCTGGACCTTTTCAATTAATTCGGTTACTATCTTACTAACTTGACTAACTAACTCATTTAATGCACTTACCATTCTCAGAAGAGTATGGTAATACGTCTCTAGTTCCCTGCACATACCTGCAAGTTTATGCGCAATAGTCTGAATTTCCGCTTCCAAGTACAGGCGAATGTTGTGTCTGTGTACAGGCGAATTTGTCCATGGTGTAACTTGGACTGATGTACTAACCTCACTTACAGTGCTAAATATGCAAAAACTCTTGAAAGTTTGGCTGTACCTACCATTACCCAGTTTTCTTGTTTTATCAATAACGAGAAACCCAAATTGTGAATGATTCCAGCAATCTGCATATATCTTTACAAAATTATTGCATGATATTCGTTCCGACATGTGCCTGGTAAATGTGTTGTAAATTCTGGTTGTCTTGTTTGAAGGCTATAATGAGGTTTGCGTTATTCGTAAACAACTGTTTGCGGATTCTGGAATATGCTTGACTTGGATAAAATACATCAGCACCCATATGACGACCGAAACAGAAATATTTTCGAATTTGGTCTTGGTTTTCCACGGCGACATCGTCGAATATGCAGACTGTGTTTGGCTTTGCTTTATCAGGTGGAGGGATATCACTGCTTTCACTGAATGTCATGTATGTAACACCATCTACACCGCACAATATCTCATGCAACAGCTGATACTTGGGTTTAAACAGTGTTTTTGAGAATACACAAATATGTTCAAATCGGGCCCCATCTACATGTGTTAGCAGAGTCATAAGGACATTAGTCTTCCCACAACTGGGTGGACCCACAATAATTGCTCTTATATTATCAGGAAGGAGAATTCCGTTCTTCTTGTTCTTCTTCAGGTCTTCACTTGCATCTTCACAGGACCAGTCTCCAACAACAAAGTCTTTGTGGCAAGGGTGCTTCACCCAGCCCGCCATCATACTAATTGCACCAGGTACAGTCATGTAGTTGACATATATAGAAAATAAACTTGAAGGGGTAATAATAGTATGTGTTGCCACTATAGTTCCATGACTTAACCGACTGAGCTATATTGACCACACAGAGAAAACAGCTATATATTTTACACATGAAGAGTAACTTGATCAATGATCATCTCAGTTACTTGTATGGCAGTGAAAAAAAATTGTAATACTTTGATTACAATGACAGAGGTATGAAATAATACACAAACACTGTTCGAGATTATACATAAAAATCATACATGGGACGTAGTATTTCAGGACTATCATTACAATCTGTATGTATCTTCTTCTTCGCACCTATACAGTATTTACCAATGAAGCTTTTTGGCAAGCAATAAATTCAGCGCATTTCTCACTCAAGCCAATAGATAACTCACAGTACTCAGGTTCTTCACAGACACATTTCATCTGTTTCTCTTTAGGTTTAGCGTTCATGTGCGAACATAGGGGTTGCTTAAGATCATCAACATGTATGTTATGCTCAAGTAGGGAGTTTACAACATCATTGTGTGCAGAGCCTGTGCTAGGCAACCAACGATTCAATCTGTCAAATGCAAGACGTATGGCAATGTCCAGATCGTATAACTTCATAACTGAGGCATGTTCAGATAAACACAGTTGTGACCCGATTTCGCACATAATGCACAGTCATCATATACTGTTGTAACAGAAAGTGTCACATCAGTAAGGCAAATGTCTGGGGGAGAATGAGTTGGATAATATTCTGTAGTCATCTGCTGATTGATGTAGCGCTCTGCACGACATATTTCTTCCCAGTCGAACTCGGAAATTGGCACTTTAACACATTTCGATACATTTTCAATCTCCATTCTAGCATGCAGCGCCCAGACATGATGCACTTTTATAGCAATGTTCACACGTTTCGATCCACCGGCAGTTAAATTGTATGTGGAGGCGAAAAGCGCAGGTGCACTCGATGCCTTCTTATCCACAGTATCTGCACTCTGTGGGTGCGCTATCACTGGGATGTTCTGCTAGGATGGGTCATATGTTGGCAACCAGTACCCATCTTGTTGTTTAACACTGCCAGCGACAGCATTCGATGTGTCGGGGGCAGATCGCATGTCCTCATCACACAAGTCGATGAGTGGGATGGACAGCAGAAACTCCTTGTCTTGCTCCAGCAAGTGAGCTGTGTGTGCTACCAAGTCCCACGTGGCTGCTACTGGTTCAGACATGCTGGAGGCTGCATCAGTAGGTAGCGACAAGATGGCAGGTCACGTTGCAACACACCGGATGTGTTAGCAGAGCTAGGCATGTTGGCGCTCGACCCTGTTGAACGAAGATGAAGAAGCATTAGATATGGACCAAGATGTGAAAACTTTAAATAATAATAGTAATAAGGCGAACCAGAGATAAAGATGTGATATGGGCTACTTACTTTTCTGTTTAATCCTGTTCTGCATGATTGTGCTGGAATGTGACTGCTGTTGACGCTTCATGGTTTTCGTTCTTCTGCTGACTCACTGAACAAGACTGAGGCCCTTGAGCTGCTTAGCCTCATCTATATCTCCTACAATGACGTCATCAGATACTTCCATTCAACTGGCTGAAGTCTAGCATGTGACTGGATTAAGGGTTCCTATTGGTTCCCACTGATGGCACAACAGTGCCCTCTAGTGCCAGTGCTGGGTACTAGGCTACATGATGAACTGACTGTTCGCCGCCATCTTAGATAACGGTATTTGCGTCATCAGCTGATGTCATGGTAGCACCCTCTGGCGGTGGCAATATGTACTAAGTCAGTAGGAGTCTGGAGCTCGTGGTCAACACACCGGATGGCCGCCATCTTGGATTACGTCACAGATGAGAGCGCCCTCTGGTGGTGGCGATGTGTATTAAGTCAGTTGGGCTCTGGACCTCGTGGTGAACACAACGGATGGATAGCACTGCTTGTAATTGTTTAAATAAAGTCTTATGTCCAAGTCCTTTTCCCACGTATTCTTAGGAGGTGGCTGTTGGGCGATTGAGGTTAGTACAAGTGTCCTTTCTTTGGCTCCATTTTCTTAGCTTAGTAGAGAAACCACAAGTGACCTTTGTTTACCACCAAAATTCAATCTTCGCCCCAGTTCATAGGAGGAAGTTGTATCGAGTGACTTAGGTTAGTGGATGTGGCCCGAGTGAGCTATCTTCCCGCAATTTTCTTTGCTTAGTAGGGATAACTGTGGTGTGATGCATTATCCTGTTGGAATTTGAACTTCCCACTATTTTTCTGAGGTGAAGGGGGCATGGAACTTTCCCATCAAAATTCAAACTTGCCGCCAAAGTCCACCATCTTGAATGACGCCATGGCAGCCATCTTGGATGACGTCATGTGCTGTTGCCAAGTCCACACGGCGCCATCTTGGATGACGTCATCACCATAATCCTGGATACATCTGGCAACAATGCAGAGTAGGTGGTATATACTTTGTTCCAGTATTACTGAACGCTTATTCCACGGCGTTTTTCAACTGCAAAATGTACTAGTTACTGAAAGTCATGTAATCAGAAACATTGAAATTAAGCAAGTCTAAAGGTTCAGATTGATGTTTTTAGGTCTGATTTTCTCAACATGCTTCCAAATTGGTGATCAAACCGAAATATCAGTCCAGACCAAGGACAAAATATGTCCACACTTTTGGAACGAATCACTAAAGGCACAAACGTTTTGCTCAAAATAGTCATTTTTTGTTAACTTGCAAGTATGTGTGAACGAAGGAATTGGTGTGTAATCTAGTCAAGTAACCACTCCAATTTCACTTGAATGCTAGAATGAGATACTGTTATACAGTAGCTTCCAGAATTCAGAAGGTTGCTGAAGTGTATCTTAAAAAAAAAAAAAAAAAAAAAAAAAAGAAGCTATCCAATCTTGAAAACTCTTGTGTCACGAATAATATATATAATGTCAATGATTAAGTAACAGATGTTAATGAAAACTCAGAGCTTGTATGTATGAAACGTAAAAGGAGGCCTCTGTAGGAAAAACAAAATTAAGTTTTCGAAAAAACCAAGCGATTTTGTAAAGAAACGGAGACTTTCTCTTCTTATGATTCACTTCTGTTTTGACATTCGATGTACTAAGAGGTAGGTTGCCGAAATTCTTATGTCTTATATTTTTTGTGGAATAATAAGATTATCATTAATAAACATCGGTCTCTGCAGTTTGGATGTACAATCTTCTTGACTTTGTCTATAAAACTGAAATTTAGGAATAAATGAAACGAGTCGCACTAGTCACTCCTCGTCCCTTCACATCCCAAATGTGCTCGGTTGGAGATCGTGCAGTACAGGGAAGTTGCTGCACGTCTTGCATTACCTTGTTGTAACAAAATATGACCTTCCTGTTGCAAGAACGGCTAAAGGACGGGTCTACCGACACACTGCACGTACCAAGCGCTGGTTAGCGTCCCCTCCAGAAACACCAAACGTGTACGAGGGTGAGACAGAGAAGTCTGCTGTGGCTCAAAACTGTCTTGACACAGGACACAGCATGAACTACGCTGAGACAAATATCCTTTCGTCCACTTCCACGTACTGGGACTTTTCATCATTAAAGAAGCAGTCGAAATTCGCATAAGTAACGACCTGGCCAATAGAGAGACGGGATTTCAACTCAGTAAGATATGGGAACCAGCCCTGGCGGTACTAAGGCATCGTCGGCCGCGGACGAACGAACCTGAGTGGACACAGACGGAGAAGTCCACACACTTTAACTGGGCGGCAACACTCTGCCTGCACGCATGCTGGCCAGCTATTTGCTGCCGCGCTTTTCCCGTGTCGAGCTTGAGAAGCCCGTGGCCCGTTTGCAAGGCAGGGGGCACTGGGTATCGCCGTGCTCTACGTCTATCATGACGTCATAGCCTCAACGCTTTGCGCCTGCGTTTTTCTAGCGAGTCAGCACATATATATTGGCGAGCCTTTGTAGCAGTACAGCAGTAAGCATCTGAACATGACGCGCAGCTGTCTCGTCGAAATATTGTGCAGCTTCCACAACATTATCCAACGCGACGCCCGTGATCCAGTGAAGGAGCTACTACATCCCGAAAGTCTTAAACAGCAGAGTACTTGATACTTATCCGTTGCTTCACTCTGAGTAATTACTGGACAGGCCTGCTGCAGGCCGCTGTTTTTCAAAAACTGGCTCACGCGATGCGTCTTTGCAAATTCTGTTAGGTGAGGAGTGTCAGAAAGTGTTTGTGGTCAACAAACATTTAGGGCTCTTCAAATGTTTTGCGCTTACCCTCTGGCAGCGCCTCCGCGTCAGCCATATGGCAACAGTACTTTGGACAGCTCACTGCAAAAGTTACATTCTGTTCAAATTACTTTGACGATATTGTGGTGCCAGGGCATATAACGCAGGAACATACCAGAATCCTTCTTACACTTATTCAAGTACTTTGAGCTACAGGTTTGAAGTGTCGCCTAGAGAAACGTGCCTTTCTCAGATTGAAATTCAGTACTTAGAGCATGTTCTTAACATCCAAGGAGTTCATCCCTTTCAGTTACATTTTCTGGCCATCTAGGACTTCTGTTCTGCGGAACGTGACGGAATTGCTGTCAGTTTTCAGGAAGATGACACATTATATCCGAATTTTATCCAACCCATCCCAGGTCGTGGCTCTGTTACATCGTTTCCGCCAGGAGAATCTGCCTTTTGTTTGGACCATAGAGTGTCAGAATGCATTTCAGAAACTTAAAAATGCCTTGTTGAGTGACAGATGCCTTGTTTCTTCGATCCCGCTGAGCCTGTGACTTTGGCGGAGGACACTTTTTCTTAGAGAATCGGAACTGTGCACTCGCACAGATTTGGTTTAAAGGATAGGCCGAGTGCTTTCGCTTCCAAGTTATTGACCAAAACTCAGAGTAACTATTCGCAAATGTATAAGAAAGCGCTCGTTATTATCTATGGCATGACGAAATTTCACCATTGTCGAAATTTTTACATAGTGATGGAGCATAAACCACTTCATTCTTTGTTTAATCCGCCCAAACATGTTCCGCTGCGCACAGCTCAGATGCTGCAACGTTGAGCTTTGTTATTCTCACCGTATCAGTACAAAATATTGTACCGGCCGACGTCTAAGCATCCAAATGCTGATGGCCTTTCTTGGCTTCCTATTCGTCCTGATTTTGAATTCGATGCTACTATCGTATCTTCTTTTCAGATAAATGCACCTGAGATTGAACTTTTAACTACTTTTCCACTGCACTATAGGAAAATTTCTCTGGCCACAGAATCAGACCGTGACTTTGACCCCTTGTTGCACTACATCTGTATGACTTGGGCTCGTTCAGTGAAAAATATTCCGAATTCCTTTGTGCGCCGATATTTTCCTTGTACGCGTAACTTCTCCGTCTTGCAAGGTGACTCTGGAATGGTGTGCTTGTTCCTCAAGTGTTACAAGAAAATGTGTTGCGATTGCTCGTCCAAGGGCGTTGGGGGATTGTACGCATGAAACACTTTGCTCGTTGACAATGTACGTGGCCTGGCATGGACGACTACGTTGAAGAAGTGGCCTCACAGACTCGCACTTGTGCTGAGACACTTTAGATGTGGCATGAGACCCCTCACATATTTCTATCTTATTCAGAGTAATTCGATTTTCCTCTCTAATTGCTTGCGGTGAAAAGTTGCTATTCTTTCCCACGTGGACTTCCCACGCAGCGTCTCTCGTCACCTGGGTGGTCCAGTGACAGGCGGGTTCTGCTGATTTTGAAAGGGTTAAGCCGACGGGTGTGAGGGAGTCGAGTGGATGCTTTCCAGACGCCAACATTGTCGTAAGAGCGGGGGCGACACGCCCTCAGGGGCCTGAAGGAGCGGCTGGGCTAGAGATTCCGTTACTTCGTAGAAACTTAGTGAAAACACTTTCTGGCGGGCTACCAGCGAGGCGTGGGAATGACTTGTGTTCCCAGGCAGTCTTAGCGGGGAAATTCCCGCGTTTTCTGCAAAATCATAACTGTGATTGGCTTGCTCAGGGGATAGCTCCGTGACGTAGCAAAATCGGAGCATAAATTGGCGCCAAGTATTTCTATTGGTAGAATAGGAGTGCGTCGGCTATAGAGTGGAATTTTCCGCCGGTTTTTGAGTTGCTGATTGGAACGTTTAACCAGGACCACTGTCGTGGGTGCGGGAATGTGCTGTGCTCGTCTTGTACGGGTGCTCTTGAGAGAGTCGGTTCTCGCCTTTCGGTCGGAGTAGGTTACAAGACTGAGCTCTCGCTGCTCTGGACAGCCTGCCTTCCGTTGGCTGTCTAATATACTTTCATTTAATTGTAATTGTTTGACGGATTGCTGAAGTTTCGACTTCAACGTAGCTTTCCGAGTACAGTTGGCAATTGAGCGTTCTGGTAGAAGCGGGCTATGTTGTCTGTCTTGAGCAGTTTTGGCTAAAGTTGACTGAATCAGAGTTACTGTGTGACTTTGCTTGTTAAAATCAATCACTGTACCGTCAGTGATCGTGTGGCGGGCCTTCCTAGCAATGCAAATGCGCCTTTGAGGGAGACGAAGTAGTCTTTAGTCTGGAACAGCCAGACCAGGACAATTTGTTTCGGGCTATAATCGCGACAATATCATCACCATGACGGGACGTCGAAGCAAGCAGCCATCGCCTCCGGTACGCAAGATCGTGTCCTTGCAGTTAAGAAGACAGCTTGGTAATGTATGTCTGCAGCTCCGGCAGATTAGGGAATTTTCCTAGGTGATAATCAGAGCTCAGCAGAGCGCACCAGTTCGTCTTTTCTAACTTTGTTCTGTCTTGGGTGTTAATTGCCTGAGTTCTCACTACTGTGACAGCAATTAATGTCGTGTTGGCTGGGTGTTTCTCTTAAGATTTGAGTTGCAAGGAATTGGCTCCTCATACCACTTGGTCATAAATGTCACAATCTATTTTATGGCCAACTTCACCTTCACAGCATTTATTTGAGTATCCAATTTGATGTATTGTAAACGTTTCATGTTTTTTGTTTATTATTTTGAGTTTAGTCATAATAAATCAAATTGTTATTTTGGACAGAACTTTCACTCTGTTAATCGGTAGAGCAACCCTTTCATTTCTCACTACGTTAATGAAACTTTCCTTTATCTAATTAATTTCTATCAAATTAAGTTACTGCAGGTGCCAAACTCTTTTCTACTCCACTTGCAGGGTCGATTACAGTCAGTTCGCTTTTCTTTTTAATCCATGAGCAACAGCAAAAGTCGGAGTTAGAAAAGGGGGGGGCTTCATGCATCATTTCCATATGAAGGTTCTAGACGAATTTAGTGTTACATACATTGATAGCCCCGGCACCTCGCACACTATCGGCCCCACCGCAAACGTTTTCAACTTGGCCAACGTCTCAATCGCCCTGGCATCGAGCGCATATTGTCTTTGGTCGTCCCTTTCCGAACACTTACTTTTGAGGATTCTTTTACCAAATATATGTCTGCAGTGGCCCATGAACTCGACTACGTCCCTTAGTACCTTTCAACCTTTGTCATCTATTTTTTACGTGGAAGGTTTGTCTGCAGTGTTGGTTACAGACAGCGGACGGCAGTTTACCGCTCAGAACTTTGAACAGCTTTCTGAAGTCCACGGTATCACTCACCTTACCAGTGTTCCGTTTCATCATCAGGCGAACGGAGAACCCGAATGATTTCTGCGTACGTTCATGCAACAGACGAACGAACTACGTGCCTCCCACACACGGGACAAAGCGCTGCTGCTCTTCCTCCCACCCCTGCGACGATCCGTGGGCCGGCGGAGCTCCTACACGGCCGTCGCCACCGCACGCTGCTCCAGCTGCTGCACCCACCACAGCGCACGGCGCCTACCAAGCCCCTCAGGTATCGCTTTGCGCCTAATGATTCTAATCTCTTCAGAGTTTTTGGTCGCACCAGACGCCGGAAGAGAGGGCCGATTCTTCGAAATTTTTGGCCCTTGCATGTATTTAATTCAATGTCCTGCTGGATTGCTGCACCGCCGTCAAAACCAAATTCTTGCTTGTCGATTGCGAGACTCTTGTGCAGATTTTCTGTCCCCAGATTCGCATCCTACCGCGATCTTGCGGACGGCGAGGCTGCCCCCGGGTGTCTCCTCGGCACCGATGGAGCTGGACCGATGGAGGTGCCACTGAAAAGAGCAGGCAACGCCACACCTCCAGCGTCCACTGTTAACGCTGACGTAACCAGCCGCCCGTCGTCGGTCGGCCCCTGTTCCGTCACAGACTTCGGGAGCATCATTACTGAGTCTAGGAAGGCGATACTTGGCCTGCATTCTGCCAGCAGTAATAGTGTATAAATGTACTTCCATATATGACGCACGGCAGGCACACGAAGATACCTCATAACAGGAAGCTAAGTTTTCATTCTTTCCTGTTTGGAACTAAAGAGTTCTGTTAATTTAAAAGTGTTATGTACAGATCATTTTGGATTCCTGCCACCGGCCATCGCAACTTCTCTCCTTCCTTGTTTGTGACGGTGCTGACCCAACAGAAGTCGACAGAAAAGTCAGTAAGACATAACTGATTATTTTAGGAACTCCTCAATGGCATGAACAAAAGATGAATGTAACGGTCTTGTCATGAATGAAAAACACAATACTTTTATTACTCGAGTCATTGCTTTATTATTAAGTCATTTTCCTCCAAAAGTATCCCAGATTTGTCTGAAGTCTATAAAGCAACCATATATTTCTGAAAGACTAAAGATAACCTGTACAATAAATACAAAACTGTATGCATCAGTCAGAAACAGGTCTAATATTAATGGTGTTGCATAATATCGCAGCCACTAATACAGACTATTATGCAAATGCATAATCAGAAAAAGACAGGTACATCATGTGACATAATAAAGCGAATGTTTGATATAGCGAAGGAGAAAACAGGTGTAGTCATAGACGAAGAGGACGAGACAGCATTAAAATTAAGCGATGCTATGGTAACCTCACTATAAAAAGCAATATGCATCATAAAAGCTTCAAAATCAAAAAATTCTAGTTGTGATAATATAATATCAACAGATTAATCTAAAGAGTGTTCTTTAGAGCTTAGTAACATATGCAGTCATTTGTGTAGCCAGTCTTATCAGTTGAACATTTCCTAAGCGGCTGAAATATGCTGAGGCTAAGGCTTTGCGTAGGACTTGAGGTACAGAAATGTTGCAATTTCTACCCAGTTTTCCTTTGCCAGCGCTCTGGAACATTGTCGTTAAAGATCTATACAACTGGCTACTGGACCATTTGGTAACAAATAATATATTCTCAAAATCACAATTAGGATTCCTTCACGATTTAGATGCTCAGAACGACATTTTCACACATAGTGATAATGTACTTCATTCATTCGACATAAATTATCGGCTCCTGATGTATTTTGTGATGGGTCAAAGGCGCCTGACGGAGTAAATCATTATATTTAAGAATATTATGGCGTAACAAGAAACGCTGGAAAATTTGAAATCTTTAAATGCGAAATTTTAGGTTAGGCTCTACCGCGACAGTTACTGACACCAAATGAAACAAGTTTACTGTTACCAGTCACTGTTTATTTACATCCACGACGCGTTTTAACGTATCAAACAAGTGGTAGTCTGGGTCTGGCGTGAGGTCGGTCGCTTGACGGCGCGTTCGGCGCGGCACTGCCCGTTGCCGGCGCGCCGTAAGGCACGGAATCTCGCACTGGGGCGTATCGCTTCCAGTCGGGCGTGCCGCGGCAGTCCTCACACGGGGAAGTGATGCTTCTCTCACAGCCTCTCCTTCCCAAGTGGCTCTTTCCGCCTTCCCGGGGTGCCAGACGTTAAGCTCGGCATTCTGCCTTGCGACAAAAGGGAGAGCTGCTACCCAACCCGATGCGAAAGCGAAGGGTCCGTGGCACAGGGGGAGCTGTGTCGAGGGACCGAACATCAGACCCTTTCTGTTCGCAGGGCACAGACCAACAGGTGCTCTGCGTGCCGGCGACTCCGTTTGTCGGCGTGGGATCGCGGCGCGAGTCGGCAAGGGTGCTTCGCCGCGCCCCTGGGTAACCGGGGCGTGTTCTGCCAAACCCAGGAGGTGGTGACATCGCCTGGGCCAGGTCAGATGGGTCCAGACCGCTGAACGACTGGGGGACCGGCCCGCCACCTGAGTAGGAGTGGGTCCTTGGCCGAGAGGTGGAAACTCGGGCAAGTAGGCGGCGAAGGGCGAGGGGTGCATCCGCCTCTCCAGAGTGCGGGGTGCAGTTGCCGAGGAGCGTCGCGTGAAATCGTCGATGACGGGGACACCGAGGGGGACCAGTGCACTGGCAACGGCGCGTTGAACCCGGCAGCTCGGGAATGCCCTTGACCTAGGGGCGAGATCGGTGGGCGAGCTGCACCAATTCCCCCCCCCCCTCCCCCCCTTGCCAGAGGAGCCGGTCCGGGGCAAGAGACGGGCTCCCACACCTTTTATCACTCGTTACCTTATATGGCTGAAAACGAAACGAGTGATTCGAGTGTGCCTTTACGGGCATCTATTATGTCTGCTCCCTCTCCACAGGACGGGATGGGACAGGCTGAGGATGAAAGTGTCGTACAGAAACATGCTAGGATTACCATGCTCTTAGAGTAAAATGTTAAAAACGGAAAAATCAGTCAAGCGGCTCTAAATACAATCAAGAATGAGCTATCGGCTTGGGCCATAGCTCATGCAAGACCTGAAGGCCACGTTATGGAGTTAGAAAAAGAGAACGATAGGCTAAGGAAGCAACCTACCAAGACATGGGCGGCTGTGGCTGCACAGGCGCCAACAAAACAAATCACAACTGAATACACTATTGAAAGGGTTGTAAAACGGTCAGACACGGCAGTCTTTCTGAGGACCCTGCCTGGCCAAGATACTAGTGTCAAAAGAATACAGGACCTTCTAACAACAACAATTGACCCAGTTAAGGACAAAATTAAGATTAAGAGAGTTAAGCCCAGTAGAAATTCTGTAATTGTGGAAGTCGCTAGTGAGGAGGACAAAGAGAAACTACTAAATAACCAAAAACTAAACTCAGTTGTGAAATGTGAACCACCCAGAAAAAGAAACCCACCAATAATACTACACTCCTGGAAATGGAAAAAAGAACACATTGACACCGGTGTCTCAGACCCACCATACTTGCTCCGGACACTGCGAGAGGGCTGTACAAGCAATGATCACACGCACGGCACAGCGGACACACCAGGAACCGCGGTGTTGGCCGTCGAATGGCGCTAGCTGCGCAGCATTTGTGCACCGCCGCCGTCAGTGTCAGCCAGTTTGCCGTGGCATACGGAGCTCCATCGCAGTCTTTAACACTGGTAGCATGCCGCGACAGCGTGGACGTGAACCGTATGTGCAGTTGACGGACTTTGAGCGAGGGGGTATAGTGGGCATGCGGGAGGCCAGGTGGACGTACCGCCGAATTGCTCAACACTTGGGGCGTGAGGTCTCCACAGTACATCGATGTTGTCGCCAGTGGTCGGCGGAAGGTGCACGTGCCCGTCGACCTGGGACCGGACCGCAGCGACGCACGGATGCACGCCAAGACCGTAGGATCCTACGCAGTGCCGTAGGGGACCGCACCGCCACTTCCCAGCAAATTAGGGACACTGTTGCTCCTGGGGTATCGGCGAGGAGCATTCGCAACCGTCTCCATGAAGCTGGGCTACGGTCCCGCACACCGTTAGGCCGTCTTCCGCTCACGCGCCAACATCGTGCAGCCCGCCTCCAGTGGTGTCGCGACAGGCGTGAATGGAGGGATGAGTGGAGACGTGTCGTCTTCAGCGATGAGAGTCGCTTCTGCCTTGGTGCCAATGATGGTCGTATGCGTGTTTGGCGCCGTGCAGGTGAGCGCCACAATCAGGACTGCATACGACCGAGGCACACAGGGCCAACACCCGGCATCATGGTGTGGGGAGCGATCTCCTACACTGGCCGTACACCACTGGTGATCGTCGAGGGGACACTGAATAGTGCACGGTACATCCAAACCGTCATCGAACCCATCGTTCTACCATTCCTAGACCGGCAAGGGAACTTGCTGTTCCAACAGGACAATGCACGTCCGCATGTATCCCGTGCCACCCAACGTGCTCTAGAAGGTGTAAGTCAACTACCCTGGCCAGCAATATCTCCGGATCTGTCCCCCATTGAGCATGTTTGGGACTGGATGAAGCGTCGTCTCACGCGGTCTGCACGTCCAGCACGAACGCTGGTCCAACTGAGGCGCCAGGTGGAAATGGCATGGCAAGCCGTTCCACAGGACTACATCCAGCATCTCTACGATCGTCTCCATGGGAGAATAGCAGCCTGCATTGCTGCGAAAAGTGGATATACACTGTACTAGTGCCAACATTGTCCATGCTCTGTTGCCTGTGTCTATGTGCCTGTGGTTCTGTCAGTGTGATCATGTGATGTATCTGACCCCAGGAATGTGTCAATAAAGTTTCCCCTTCCTGGGACAATGAATTCACGGTGTTCTTATTTCAATTTCCAGGAGTGTGTATAACGTACCAACAGTAATGACGAATGAGGAGCTACACGAGACGATTAGGATACAAATTTTCGATGATTTGGACGAACAAGAATTTAAAATCTCTTTCAAGTTAAAATTCAAAACAGGGCCTCGAGATCGTGATTTGGTACAGCACGTGGCCGAGGTCTCTGCGCAATTGTGGAAAAGAATCAGATAAATGGGCAGACTATATGTAGGCTTTCATGCCATTAACACCAGAGATTACATCGTGGTACCTCGTTGCCACAACTGTGGCGACCTGGACCACATTCTGAGGCACTGCACCAGGGGGTCGGCTTGCTCCAGGTGCGGTGAGAGTGGATACAACCGCAAAGAATGCAAAGCAACAGGGATCTGCATTCCATGCAAAAGTCGCGGGAAGAAATCCTGTGGTGCCACGGGACGAAACTGCCCCACTCACCGGATGCTAGAACAACGCCTCATTTCTAGAATTGACTATGGCTCAGTTAACAGGATGCTTAAACGCAAGTCCCCGAGTAAAAGGAGGAGGGATGCCGTGAGGGCCAATATATTTAGAGAATTTTTAAGGTTGCTTTCGGGCACCGTAAAAGTTATGAGAGTAGAGAAAGAAATTCAAACAGATGGTGGACAGATGTATACAAACTGATTTCTCGGAAAAGATCACAGCTCCCCCTTCCCAAAACCGGGGGATGAGGCCGAATAAAGATCAACTGCGGCAAAAGCATCCTGTGGTGGTGGCGGCGGCCTCCCTGGCCCCTACCCAAGAACCTAAACATACTGAACGACAGCCACTCCAAGAAAGCATAGTTACTAGCACCAGTGCACGTCCAACTGTGGCAGATACCCCAGTAGTCAGGCTACCGCCTGTAGACCCTGTTAGGGTGTATCCTAACGTTGAATATACGATGCAACTGGCAAGATTGGAGCAGCCGACTATCCTGACCACTGCCTTACGACATTTGGTCCGGGTAGGACATGAGAATGGAAGAAAGGTCACCTTCTCGGTAATGGAGGCTGTAGATAGAATACAACTAAAGTCAGTGAACCTTCCCACTGACTTCGGAGCCCTGCGAGACTTACTCAAGAAAGTGTTTGAAAGATGTAGGGAGAAATTTGACTTGGACAACATTTACACCCAGTCAGTCCTAGCTCACGGTCGAATCGCCTTTGACTGGAGTAAGACTTGGCCTGACGATAGAATGCATACTTAATTCCCATAATGACTAAACTAACTGTCGGACAGCTAAACACGCATAACAGCAGACTTGTGATGCAGGAGCTTCGAAGGGAGGTGGAGGAGAGAAGGCTTGACGTACTCTGCCTACAGGAGCCGTACTCTCAAGCTGGGAAACTTTCATTTGCAGCCGCTACATGGCAAATAGCTAGTAGTGGGGATGCCCCCAAAGCGGCAATTGTCATTGCGAACCAGTCTCTACGAGTAACAACACTCACACAATTTTCCACCAGTTACTGCAACGTCGTGGAGATACAGGCTCCCACGGGAATTATAACCCTCATAAATATGTACTTCCAATATGGAGACAATATAGAACAACATCTGGATCACCTAATAAGAGTAGCCACGGCGTTGAGGGGACGCAACCTGGTTATAACAGCTGACATAAATGCAAAATCCCCCATATGGTACAGTGGCACAAGAGATGAAAATGGTGAAAAAGAGGAGGATATGATCATGGCGTTACAATTTGTTGTGGCAAATAGGCCTGGCAATCCCCCCACCTATGCGGCGGGAGGGGGCCTTGGCACCAACATAGACGTAACGCTGGTTACACCAAATACTGCCAACATCATCCAGAACTGGGAAGTAAAAGAGAACGCTACAACAAGTGACCATAATCTTATTACTTTTAGCCTAGCAAATAGAAGGTGCCACTGGGCCATGGGGTGGGAGCTGCAACTGAATTTCAAGAGAGCTGACTGGGAGAGACTAGCGAGAGAGTGCGACATTCCTCCATTGCCAGAAGGTGACGCACAAGAGGACCTGGACATAGACAAGTGGGCTGAAGAACTGGTGAGCGCAGTTACCAGAGCGGTAAAGGCAGCTGTTCCAACCAGGAGGAGGGCCATGGCGGCCTCCCCGTCACCATGGTCAGCTAAACTGGAGGAAATGCGTCAGTCTGTCAGAAGGCTGAGGAGGCACTACCAGCGCAGTGTCGTCTGGTGGGAAAAGCAAAGGTGGTTACTGCAGTACTGGGATGCAAAAGAGAAATTCCAAAAAGAAGTAAAAGAAGTTAGAATACGAAGTTGGGAAAGATTTGTACTGGACCAGTTGGCATTGGACCCATGGGGAGTACCCTACAAATTAGTTAGGGAAAAGATCCATTCCACAATGATGCTATCAACGGTCAGGCACGGGGATGGGATGACGGATTCCTGGCAGGAGACTGCCGAGGTCCTTCTCTGGTTCCTGCTGCCTGATGACGATGAGGCTAGTGACACCGAAGGCCAGTCCCAGCTACGAAATGAAGATCCAGACAGAATAGCAAACGATAGGGCAGTCTACCCCTTCTCTGAAGAGGAGGTGGCTGGCCACATCAAAGCATTAAAAACAGGGAAATCCCCTGGCCCAGACGGCATTGTGGCGGAGGTGGTGCAGTTCCTGGCACCCCAACTGATGGCGCCACTAACCCGTCTATACAATGAATGCCTAAGACAGGAAAAATTCCCAAAAATTTGGAAAGAGGCAAATGTTGTGATCATCAAAAAGGGACCCGAGAAGGACCCAGTGATTGTCAGGTCCTATAAACCAATCTGCCTACTGGACATCTTTGGGAAATTACTCGAGAAATTGCTAGCTGACAGACTGACTGCACACCAAGTGCTGTGCGGGATGAGTGGCAGGCAGTTCGGCTTCAGGCCAGGGCGATCGGCAACCGACGCGATCGCTCTGGTGGCTGAGGTCTGCGGCTCTACCCCGTACAAGTACGTTGTTGGCATCATGGTTGACATCAGTGGCACCTTTGACAACCTGTGGTGACCTTCACTCTTCTCCTGCTAGCGAGAGAAGGAGTGTCCAGGGTCGCTATATGGTTGCCTGAGGAGCTATTGTGAAGGGTGGGAGGTCTGGCTATCATCCCCTAGCAGCAGAGTAGGAAAAACTATAACTAAGAGATGTCCCCAGGGTTCCGTCTTAGGTCCCCTGTTCTGGGACATCCATATGGAACCACTTTTAGATAGTTTGCAGCAGAGTGAAAAAGTGCCAGAGGTGATAGCCTACGCAGATGACCTCCTTCTGCTGGTCGGCGGCCGGAGCCGCGAAGACATCGAGCCAAAAATAGACAGAGCTATGACCAAGTTACAACTGTGGTGTACAAATACTAAGATGACGATCTCACCAACAAAATCAACTTACTTATTGCTGAAGGGACAGCTAGTAAGTAAGCCTACAGTTAGAATCGGATGCTCACCAGTTATAAGACAGCAAGAGACTCGCTACTTGGGCTTCATCATCGATGAAAGGTGGAACTTAGGAAGGCACATTGAGTCTGTAACCCAGAAAGTACTACAAGTACTTAACAACCTTATTTCCATAGGGCACAAACGATTCCACCTTCCACCACACCTAATCAAGCTATATCACAATAGTATATACTAACTTCAATAGTGGGTTACGGATCGGGAGTCTGGGCACACAGTCTCACAAGGGTGGTGCCTGCCATGGCAGTGAGAAGAGTACAGAGAAACGTGCTGTTAAGATCAATAGGGGCCTACAGAACATCCCCAGGAAGTGCCATATTAATAATAATGGGTAAAAATACGAGAACAAGCAGCATGGTATTGGGTTAAGAAGGGGAACAATGTGAAAATAGAGAATATCCTGGGAGCTCTGGTGAGGGACAAGGGAGAAATACGCAGAAGGGGTGAGGTCTTATGGCAGGAATCTTGGGAAACGGATGAAACTGGCAGAAGAACCTTTAGGTTCCTGCCAAATGTTAAAGAAAGGTTAGGGATGAAGTACTTCGAGCCAACACGGGGTCTAATACACTTTCTTACTGGTCATGGGCCCTACCCGACATACTTGTGTCGGTTTGGGAAAAAGGCTCCACCCGAGTGTGACTGAGGCGCTTCGGAGGGCACTCCTGACCATGTGGCTTACGAGTGCCCCCTTTTCGATGATGTAGCAGTGACATTAAGACAACAACTTCCACATAACAATACATATGACCTATTAAGACATGAAGAGACTTTTGAAACTCTAAATAGTTTGGCAAACGAGGTATCACGGAAAGTACTGACAGCATACTTGAGGGACTTTCATGACTAAAGACAAATACTGAACGCGTCCTATTACCCTGATCCTGTACCGCCTGTGCGTGGACAGGTCGACTTTTAGTTTGAATCCGCCACGTGCAGGCCTAGGGGGACCAGAGTACACTAATCTATACCAAAATAGCACCGGAATTGACTTAGGTTAGTACAGTAGTTGTAGCATTAGATATAGCTGTAAAGTTAGGAACTTACAGCGACAAACAATCTTGGCCTGCCCAGTGTCAGGGGCACGCTCATCGGGATTAGCTGGATGAGCAGGGCCTAAAGCAGTAGGTTTATATCTAGGCTGACACACCTGTAACGCTGCAGGCCGTTAGGAATTAACAAGTAGGTAAGAAAACTAACAATTAGCTAGTAGTGTAGATCAATAACTGTAGTCTGCCTATTACCCTGTACTGTACCCTGTCTGTAGCTCACAATAATAAACATTGTATCATTGTAATAACAATAAAAATAGCTGCTGAAATATATAACATTGTAGTAATATTACGACCCCCTAATCACTAATGTAGTGGGTTCATTTTGTATAAATATTATAGATGTTATCTAGATTTCTTAAATAAAAACAAGGTTAGTCTGGCGTGAGGTCAGACGCTTGACGGCGCGGCCCTGTCCATTTCTGGCGCGCCGTAAGGCACGGAGGCTCGCACTAGGGCGTATCGCTTCTAGTCGGGAGTGCCGCGGCAGTCATCACACGGGGAAGTGAAGCGTCTCTCATAGCCTTCCTTCCCAAGTGGCTCTTTGCGCCTTCCCGTCGTGCCAGACGTTAAGCTCGGAATTTCTCGAGTTCGCCCAAACGCTGTCTTGCGACAGAGGGGAGAGCTGCGACCCAGCTCTATGGGAAATCGAAGGGTGCGGGGGACCGATGATCTGTCCTTCCTCCTTTTCGCAGGGCACAGACCAGCAGGTGCTCTGCATGCCGGAGACCTCGTTTGTCGGCGTCAGATCGCGGCGCTTGTCGGCTAGGGTGCTTCACCGTGCCCCTGGGTAACCGGGGCGCGTTCTAACAAACCCAGGAGGTGGTGACATCGCCTGGGCCAGGTTAGCTGGGTCCAGACCGCCGAAAGACTGGGTGACCGGCCCGCCACCTGAGTAGGAGTGAGTCCTTGGCCGAGAGGTGGAAGCTCGGGCTAGTAAGCGGCGAAGGGCGAGAGGTGCATCCGCCTCTCCAGAGTGCGGGGTGCACTTGCCGCAGACCGCTGGGTGAAATCGTCGATGACGGAGCCACCGAGGGGGACCAGTGCGCTGGCGATGGCGCGTTGAACCCTGCAGCTCGAGAGTGCCCTTGGCCTTGGGGCGAGGCCGGTGGGCGAGCTGCGTTCTTTGTCCCCCCCCCCCCTCTCATGCCAGAGGAGCCGGTCCAGGGCAAGAGATGGGCTCCCAATTCTTTCTCGCTTGTCGACAATATGGCTGATACAGAGACAAGCGATTCATGTCCCCCTCGAGGGCTTCATTGCTTTCTGTTCCCTCCCCACAAGGGGGCTCAGGGCAGACTAAGCAATGCGTTAGTGAGAGGCATGCCAGGAGCACACAATACCTGGAAGCTAGTGTCAAAAACGGCAAGATTAGCCAGGCTGCGGTCCTGACTTTGAAAAACGAACTCACCCCCTGGGCCATCACTCACGCGAAGCTTGAAGGGCGGGTTGAAGAACTCCAAAGGGAAAATGAAAGGCTGCGCAAGCAGCCAACAAAATGATGCGGTGCCGTAGTATCTCAAACTACACCTAAGAGCCAAACAACAAGAGACACTATAGTCAAAGTATCACAAAGACCGGACACGGCTCTTTTTTCGGACCCTTGCCCAGTCAAGACACCAAAAAGGTACAAGAGATATTTACAACAATGATAAATACTGTAAAAGACAAAATAGAAGTGAACAAAGTTAATGCTACAAAGAACGTGGTGATAGTCGATGTAACAACAGAGAACGATAAAAATCAGATACTAAATAATCAAAAACTGTGTGAGGCTGTAAAATGCGAACCCCCAAAAATAGGAATCCACAAGTAATCCTGTACGACATTTCAGTTACCTTTGTCAACAATGAGCTTTATGAGAAAGTATGAAATCAGAATTTTGATGACGTAAGTATGAATGATTTAAAAAATGAATTTAAACTCAGATTTAAAACAGGACCAAGAGACAGAGACGTAGTGCATCATGTGGCGGAAGCCTCCCTTCAAATGTGGAAAAAATTAACTCCAATGGGTAAGATCTACATTGGCTTCCATGCTATCAATGTGCGGGACTTTTTGGTGGTACCCTGCTGCCATAATTGCGGAGACCTAGACCACATACACAAATACTGCGAAAGGAAGTCGGCTTGCTCCAGGTGTGGAGCAGAAGATCATGTTAAAGAGAATTGCACTATGTATCCCCTGTATAAGGAGGGGCAAAAACACATGCAATGTCACTGGTCGTAATTGTCCAATAGGATGCCAGAACAGAGATTAATATCAAGAAATGACCACAGCTGAGTCCACTCTGGCATCCACGATGCCTAAAAGAAAATCCCCATGCTAGAGGCGAAGGGATGTGGCGAGAGCGGCTCAGTTCAAACTGTTCCTGGCAACACTTGCAGAAGGAAGAAATGGAAGAAGGAAAATTAAGGCTGTGTGCGTCCAAACGGACCCACAGGAACAAGTGGCCGCCCCCTCTCCCTATTGCTGGGGACCGCGAGCGCCAGGAGATCAGGCAATTCGAGACAGGCGTCTGTAGAAGTGGGCCGACCAGCATTCGTTCAAGGGAGCCCTGTACAGGAACCGCCAGTGCAGGTCAACACAATTAGCAGTTCAAACGGAGATACAATCAGTAATACAAATGTTAGCACTGACTCGAGACAACCAACAGCTGGACGAACAGTGGTTGATCCGGTCAGAATATATCCAAATGTAGAACATTCCTTGCAACTGTCCCGGCTGTTCTGACCACGGCACTGCGACAATTCGTATGGGTGTGACATTAATAGGGGCGTAAGGTCACCTTCTCGGTCATGGAGGCTGTTGACAGGGTACCACTAAAGACTATGAATCTTCCCACCGATTTCGGCGCCCTGCATGACCTCGTAAACAATTTATTCCAAAGAAGAAATGAAACCTTCAATGTAAACAAAATGTTCAAATGTGTGTGAAATCTTATGGGACTTAACTGCTAAGGTCATCAGTCACTAAGCTTACACACTACTTAACCTAAATTATCCTATGGACAAACACACACACCCATGCCCGAGGGAGGACTCGAACCTCTGCCAGGACCAACCACACAGTCCACGACTGCAAGCGCCCTAGAGCGCTCGGCTAACCCCGTGTGGCTCAGTCTAAACGAAATATACAATCAGTCTGTCCTATCCAATGAGAGAATAGCCTATGATTGGACGAAGATCTTTCCCGAATCTTATGTACACACATACCTCCCATGACTACAGAAATACAGATATGGCAGCTA
Organism: Schistocerca piceifrons; assembly: GCF_021461385.2. Taxonomy (NCBI): domain Eukaryota; kingdom Metazoa; phylum Arthropoda; class Insecta; order Orthoptera; family Acrididae; genus Schistocerca; species Schistocerca piceifrons. The sequence continues at coordinate 21,373,974 of NC_060140.1, read as the reverse complement.
AATGCACCCATTAGCAGGCTGGTCATGCAGGAGCTTCGGAGAGTGGTGGAGGAACCTTGATGTGCTTCGTTTGCATGAGCCATACTCTCTTTCGGGGAACATAGCTTTTGCTGCCATGAGTTGGCCAGTAGTAAGTTTTGGAGACGACCCGAAAGACACCATCATAATAACCAATAAGGCACTGCGGTTAGCAGTGCTTTCACACATTTCGGACGATCACTGCAACGTCATAGAACTTCAGTCACCAATTGGCGTAATATACCTAATAAATATGTACTTTCAGTACGGCATAGATATTGAAGTGTATCTTGGTCAACTTACGTAGGTGGCAGGTGCTGAGAGGGAGAAAGATTGTTGTGGTGGCAGATGTGACTGCCAAATCCCCCTGTGGTACAATGGCACTCGAGATGAGAGAGGCGGCAAGCTGGAAGAGACTGTCTCTACAGCTTCTCATTGCCAATACACCAGGAAACGCCCCCCCCCACCCCCACCCCCACCTATATGGGCAGGGGAGGTGGGGAACCAACATTGATATCGCGTTGATGACAGCCAATATCGCTGCCAGTGTACAAAATTGGATAGCTTAAGAGAGAGACACAACCAGCGATCATAACCTAATTACCTTCACCATTTCAGATAGGGTGTGCCACTGGGACTTAGGGTGGGAAGTACAACTAAACTGCAACAAGACTAACTGGGAGCACCTTGCAAGAGAGTATGGCGCCCCAGCGTGGCCAAATGGTGACTGAGGTGTCAATAAACACGCCGAAGAGCTGGTGGGCGCACTCAGCAGGGCGGTGAATGCTGCTGTACCAACCAGGAGGAGAGCTGTAGAGGCCTCTCCATCACCATGGTCTGCAGAACTTGGGCAGATGCGTCGGTCTGTCAGGAGGGCTAGGAGGTATTACCATCGAAGTGTCGTCTGGGAGGAAAAACAAAGATGGCTACAAACTAACAGAGAAGCTAAAGAGCAGTTCCAGAAGGAACTACGAGCAGTCAGGCTGCAAAGCTGGCAAAAATATGTGCATAGCCATTTGGCTATGGATCCCTGGGACACTCCTTACAAGATAGTAAGGGAGAAAATCAGGTCGCCAATGGTGCACTTCACAGTCAGGGATGGAAACCGGATGACTGGGTCTTGGCAGGAAACTGCTGAGGTACTTCTCCACTCCCTCCTCCCTGACGACAGAGCTGAAGAAGACACAGAAGAGCAATGCCTAATTAGGCAGGCTATGCAGGAAGAATACAGGATTAATACCATGGTTTGCCCATTCTCAGAAGAGGAAGTGGCGACGCACATAAAAACCATAAAGATAGGAAAGGCCTGAGGACCAGACGGCATCGTCACTGAGGTGGTGCAAAACCTCGCTCCTCAACTAGTAACATCTCTAGCAAGAATTTACAATGAGCCCCTTCGCCTCGGAACGTTTCCCACTATCTGGAAACAGGCCAATGCAGTTATCATAAAAAAAGGGCAGGACAAAGATCCGAAAGAAGTAAAGTCTTATAGACCAATTTGTCTGTTGGACCTGTTAGGCAAATTGTTGGAGAGGTTTCTAGGTGACAGACTGATGGCACACCGAGTGCTGTGCGGGATGAGCGGCAGGCAATTCGATTTTCGGCAGGGGCGATCTGTGTCTGACGCAGTTGCTCTGGCGGTCGAGGTCTGTGGGTCGTCTCCGCACAAGTACATTGTTGGCATCATGGTGGATATCAGTGGTGCCTTCGACAACCTGTGATGCCCTTCGCTCTTCTCCTGCTTGCGGGAGAAGGAGTGTCCAGGGCCACTATATGGCTGTCTTAGGAGCTATTGTATGGAAAGAGAGGTCTGGCTATCGTCCCCTAGCGTGCGAATTAGCAAGAAAATTACGAAGGGGTGTCCACAGGGCTCTGTCCTGGCGCCGCTTTTCTGGGATATAAACATGGAGCCTCTCCTGGAGAGCTTGGAGAACAGTGCGGATGTGCTAGAGGCGATAGCCTATGTGGACGACCTCCTTCTGCTGGTTGGCGGCCGGAGTCGTGAAGATCTCGAACCCAAGATTAATAGGGCATTAACTATTCTTACACAATGGTGCCACAAAACGATAATGACTATAGCGCCTAACAAGTCGACATACCTACTACTGAAAGGCCAATTGGCCAGAAATCCAACAGTGAGGATGGAGAGCTCACCAGTAATTCGGCGTCGCGAGGCCCGGTAACTGGGAGTGATAACTGATAAAAGATGGAGTTTTGCTAAGCACATTGAAACGGCAACTCGAAGATCATTAGAAGCTCTGACCAACCTCATCATGATAGGGCACAAGCGGATTTCACCTTCCACCAGAACGCATAAAGTTATACCACAACACCATTCTTGCTTCCATCGTGGGTTACGGATCCGGAGTCTGGGCACACTGGCTCACTAGGGTCGTGCCTGCTATGGCCGTGAGGAAGGTGCAGCGCAACATGCTTCTACATTCCACTGGAGCATACATAACATCTCCGGGCAGGGCACTACTGATACTCATGGGGATGTGTCCCCTGGATATTATAATTCGGGAACAGGCGGCCTGGTGTTGGGTAAAAAGGGGAGAAATAGAAAAACCTGAGAGCATTTTGTGGGGTGTGGGTGGGGGATAAGTTTGCAATTAAAAGAAGAGGAGAAGAGCTATGGCAAGAATGGGACAGAGAGGAAACAGGCAGAAGGATTTACCAACTGCTCCCGAACATCAAAGAACGTCTCCAACTCTCGCATTTACAACCAAGTAAGGGACTGCCGCACTTCCTCACAGGTCATGGACGGTACCCAGCATATCTTTGCCGGTTTGGGAAAAGGGCTACCCCCTCGTGTGACTGCGGAGCCGAACTTGGTACTCCCGATCACGTGATCTGCGAGTGCTCTATCTTCGATGACGTAGCCAGCAACCTAAGAAACCAGCTACCAAACCATGATACCTATCACTTAATCAGAAACCCGACTACATTTGACATCATAAACCGCCTTGCCAGCGAATTCTCGGCAATAGTCCTGCGAGAATATCGTAGGGAAAACACATGAACCATTGATCATGACATGACTCAATGCGACCTATCCCATTCTGTCAGGGCGTGGATTGGCCAATCGTCGTGACGGTAGGAATCCGCCACGTCCTGGAACAAAGGGAAGGTGCGCAAACTCCCGAACTTGTCAACTGCACACCGAAAGTGACCTAGTAGATAGATAATTCTCAGGAGGAAGTAGATTAGGACATCTCAAAACAGAAACTGCAGCGATTTTCTAAAGGCCAGCCCGGTGCCAGGGGCACGCCAAGAAGTAGGTTTATACAATAACTGGCACGCCTGTGACGCTGCAGGAAGTAGCTTCTAGAATAGTTAGAGTAAAAAATGGTTCTGAGCGCTATGGGACTTAACATCTGAGGTCATGAGTCCCCTAGAACTTAGAACTACTTAAACCTAACTAACCTAGGGACATCACACACATCCATGCCCGAGACAGGATTCGAACCCGCGACCGTAGCGGTCGCGCGGTTCCAGACTGAAGCGCCTAGAACAGCTCGGTCACAACGGTCGGCCAACGTTTTAAACCTCCATCATCAGGTCGATTTACATTTGTATGACACACGTGTGTCTTGCATTACGATTTTTGGAGGAACTTATGGCACTGTCTAGTGAAGAAACAAGAGACTATTTCAGAACAAGGTTTTGGTTTCGTTTGACAAAAAACTAACTTATATCTAAGGTCAAAAATAAAATAAGTAAAATAGAGTGCTTTTCACTGTCGTAACACGTCATATTTATACCGTCATATTTTGTAAACATATATGGCGTCAGGAAACTACTAGATGCAAGGATCATATAGCAAAAGAGAAACATTATCACAAACTACAAAGAATATACATCATAAAAACATTATTATCTAATAAATTTTAAAGGATTTTTGAGATATTTGTTTTGAGGTGTCGAATACATGTGTTGAAAAAAAAAACATTTCAGGTGGTATATAAATCAGAATTTATCAAGTTCATGTAGCTTAAAATTCGTTCTTGTTTATACAATCAGGTAACACATTCCAAACTTTGAGAGCAATAGCTATGTTGGCTACAGTTGTAAAATTATGCATAAATGACAATTTTGGTTAGGATTCACAGATGGCAATGGAAGGCTGGAAGCAGAGGAATAGGGAGAGGAAGGGAGAGGGTGGAAGGAGTGACTGGATGAGAGGAAACTTTCCAAAGCAGGGACTTCTTAAGATTATATCTGTTACATATAATAACTGACTACAGGTTGTGGTAATACATTGGTTAATGCTTTAAAAGGTGCAAATCGATATATAGCTTATGCCATTAGTTGATGTACATATAGTGTCAAGCTGACAGGAGGAACAAACGGTTGGTGTGATAGTATATTTGTAAATGAATTCAATCCTTTGTGTATTTGGGGGATGTCATGGTAACATAACTAAATATTTATGGTACATTTTAAGAAGTGTGTGTGTGTGTGTGTGTGTGTGTGTGTGTGTGTGTGTGTGTGTGTGTGCACTGCAAATTTAATAACCTATGCAGTTTCTGAAAACAGATGACAATATTTACAGGACCATTTTCTAAGCTGGATTCCGGTTGTTTTGTTTAGTACCTGTATAATTACTGTGTTTTAAGAATGTCTACCTTTTTGCCTTTAGGTTGGACGTGTATGATGCTGCTTCTTGTGTTGTTAACATGATGTTTGTTTGATGCAGGTGGGTGACTGCTGCTGATGTGTGGTATTTTTTGTTTTTAGTGTTGGCATGTGTACTTTGAATCTAATCTCAAATTGGCGTGTGTAGAAGTAGCCACAGTCCAAACATTCAATTTTGTACACACCTGTGTGATGAACTGCGTTTCGCGTGTTGCTGTTGTGAGGTAACTTCTGTCCAATCTTGTTGTCTACTTTAAAGAGTATGTTCAAGCGTTTTAGTTTGAAGACATTGGAAATCTGATATGAAATATTGCCTAGAAAAGTAAAAAATAAATTGAAATAATAAAACAAACAGCAATTGCAAATGGTTATAACAGCTCCCTAATAGACATCCTAAAACACTCAATAGTGACAAAGCAATCACATCACAAAAATTAAAAAAAGTCTACCATAGAATTCCATTTCCAGCTAGTAATTAAGAGGATACAACCAGCAGGTGCAATCTCTAATATCTTTGCATCGGCCCATACTGCACATAGTTATAACACACAGCAAATGCGCACTGGTCCTCTGACAACCTATGGCGCGACACATATATCAGCGATGGTGAACGAGCTGATAACAGATCCGTTTCCTCTCGATGACTTCATACACACAAGATCGACGGTTGATTTCACTTTCATCGCAAACTTTTCCAAATAAAGAGCCACAAGCTACGTGGATGACACCTGCGTCCTGTGAGAACCTGACAGAAAGGTTCTGGCTGAGCTACTGGACCGCCTAAATAGCGTTCACGAAAACATATAACCTACGATGGGGCTAGAACATAGGAGATATCTTCCAATTTTGGACATGCTAATAAGAGGACATAAATACAGTCTTCCTAGCAGACGTAGTCTATGGAAAAAAGACCCACTCAGATCTGTACCTCCATGCAACGAGCTAACGTCACTGGCGCAGAGATGCTCTGCAACAGCTTACACTGTATGCTGCCAGAAATAGTGAGGCGCAGATTCACGTACATCGAAGAAAACGAATGATAGAGCCTTCCGCAAGTAAGAGGAACAGGAACATACCTTTATCACCTATGATGAGACTATGTAAGCCAAAACGGTGGGAAACTGCGGGGAAAAAAACAGCAGTCTTTCAACCACTACGAAAAACGAAAAACATGTTTAGCTCGGTAAATGAAATAATTCACTTGTGAATACCAGGTATATATGGGCATACTTTGAGAGTGTTGCCGCCAACAGATTCGGAAAACGCAGCACAGCATCTCGCAACGGTGGATGGAACACATTAGATGCGTACGCATGTGGAAAAGACATATCAGCTTTGGTTAAACGCAGCCTCAACGAAGGGCATACTTTGGAATATGAGAAAGCAAATACATTGTGCCGAGTTAGTCAATTTTGGGAGAGCATCAGCAAAAAATTTAGTGAGATTAGGCTTCATAACAGTCTCGATATTAGTCGAGGGCCATTAACTAAGTTCGGCGTAGAATCCTTTACTAACAGCCTTACGCCAAGAGTGTGGGCAAGACTGAATGCGCCGAGGGTCGAACGGCGGTCGGTGTCTCCCCCTATCCCCCCCCCCCCCCCCCACCTCCACCCCCCACACACCACTCCTGGGGAGAGTCGGCCACATCTCGGGTGTATACAGGTTGCACCGGCTATAATTGCAGGTATTTCTATTACTGCCTGAAGACTGTGTACTGAACGACATTATGTCAGCATTCAGGTAATTTGCAACTTATAATTATAGCTAACACAAGTGATATGCTTGTAGTTTGGTTAGCCTCTCCAAGTATGTGTGGCAAGAGGAAGCCATTAATGCTTATTTTCCCTTGGCAAGTAACACAGATGATGACGTGTGGACACGAGGACGTTAATCGTTAGTCTATCCCGAAAGGTGCAGTCGACTTAGTGGTGTTGTTAGGACTTGCCAGAAAACATCAAGTCATAAAGTTTGTGACGTCGTTGTGAGAAGACTGCACGACAGAGAGAAAAAACAACCAACACATACATGAGTGTACTTTTTGAGGTACCACTGAACTTATACGCATTAGACCCTGTATGTGAGACACCCACGCAATCTCGACATTTCGCCAGGAGATGATAGGATTGGCATTTATCAACAAGTCGCGAAATTTCGACGAAAGCTCATCAGTGCCAGTTGCGTTCACGCACTAGTACGAAACATTTAGAAGGTCAAGAGAGAAAAATGACGAGTAAGTATTATTATTCCCAGCCAGATCTTTGAAACCCGTAATGTTATTCTGTAATATAAAGAGCTTTGATAAATACAGAAAAAAGTAAAAATTGTTTTGAACGTGCCACGAAATAATAAAAAATTGGACTTCAAAATAGGTCTACTTCAACGAGATATTAAATTATTCACTACCACAGTGATATTTAGTGTTGCAAATTCTATATTTAGGAATCTGTGGTATAGCAATGAGGGAGAGTATTGTAGTATACTAGCAAGTAGGATGCTTTCTGGGTCCTACATCTGAATAATTGTCACAGGAACAGTCCATAGTTGGTAAACTAATTTCTTTCCGTGATAAGTAATTTATCTTATCCGTATTGTTTCTCTTGGATTTAAATACATTTCTTCACAGATTTAACGTCCCACTGTCCCTTCTCCCACCCCAAGCCCTGATTAGTTAAAGAATGAATGTCCCATGTGTAAAACATCTTCATCAGTACTTTACAGATGAGTTAATATTTTCCATATTATGCTACACATTTAATGTAAGAATAGTCTACATGCCTTAATGACTATATTATGGCAGCATTTTAAGTTACTTAAATATTTCAATGATTATACTAAATATTCGTAATCAGTATTTTGTGTATAATATGAGAATTTCACGTGCAATGTACTTTGTGTCTTAGACCTACAATAACTGACTAAAAATATTCAAGAAATAAATAATGATAAAAAACTGCCCTAACAATCGTTGCTCCTGCTATGTGACCCAATAACAGGTTCTCACTACAGGCATTCAAAGTGCTAACTCCCTGTTAGTTCTCTGCCCAAGTGTGTTTCTCTCATGACATGAATATGAGCCTATTTAGTGTTACATTATCCTTGGATAATTAATTACAATAGTACGAAGCATAGTAAAGTATAATATTGACACCAAAGGGTTTGGGAAAATACGAAATATTGAAGTAGGCAAACAAAGAAATAATGGAGCAGAAAAAGAGTGTGGGTTTTAGTCTTCTGTGTTGGATTACATTAGATTAGATTTAATTTCATTCCAAATGATCAGTAGTTAGGAGGTCCTCCAGGATGTGGAACATGTCAGAAAAACAGCGATACATGACAAACATTTACAACTGAAACAAATAAGCTAATGTACCATACCACAGGTCCCGAGTGGAATGATCGTTATTTTTAATGAACACTATATGAAAGAATCATTGATTCGACTGTTCCTGCAGTGGCTGTTAAACTGACAGCCACCTTAAAAATATTACTTCCTTAAAATGTTACTTCCATCCTACGCTACATCAATTTCAGACTATTTCATTTTTTATGTTTTAATCAATGTTTTTCTCGTTCATTACGATCCTACAATTGAGAGACAGCCCAAACATTATGCGTCGTTTTTCCTCACACTCTCTAAAGCGCTCTAAACTATATGACCCTAAAAATTCTGCTCTTTGAAAATTTAACGACTGATAAACTTTTAAGTAATTAATGACAATAATTATTTCTTGAAAGAAAATTAGTTAAATATTTTAGTTAAGAGCTGACAGGAGGGCTCATTTATATAATTCAAAAAATTATTCACGTAATATTTTAAAGAAATTTGTGAAAGTAATTGCTCTGAGCCTAACATAATTGTTCAGATAATGAAATAACAAAATTTACATCACGTTTTTTGACAAATTTATTTTTGTGGTCTTCATGATTGACTTCTGTAGCTGTCATGCTGACGATGTTTTGATGGCCACATGGTATGACCTACTAGGTTTTTAGCTGGTGTGTTGAAAAACTCGAAACCTAGCAGGACCACGTCTCAAGATTTGCCATGAAACAATATGAAGAACATATATAAGACACCTATTATTGACACATTGTTCCTGGAAACGCAAAGTAGATGTTTATTAATTCCTCTGTGTTCCAGGTGTGCACTTCTCACTATTATGATTCGTCAAATTCATGTTCATTTGACAATTATCGTGTATCGTGAATTTATTTAATTTTTGTATATCACTATACTCACTATTCGCAGACACTGTATCATGTAATTACAGTTCGTATATATCCGTCAATAGAATAGTCCAATATTGTCTTTTGTGCAGATATTTGGATATTTTATCATCAGAGTCCCATCACACACTCACGCCTCAAGCATTAACTACAGTTCCCAGAATGAGATTCTCACTCTGCAGCGGAGTGTGCGCTGATAGGAAACTTCCTGGGAGATAAAACTGTGTGCCGGACCGAGATTCGAACTCGGGATCTTTGCCTTTCGCGGGCAAGTGCTCTACCAACTGAGCTACCCAAGCACGACTCACGCTCCGTCCTCACAGCCTTACTTCTGCCAGCATCTCGTCTCCTACCTACTGGCAGAAGTAAGGGTGTGAGGACGGTGCGTGAGTCGTGCTTGGGTAGCTCAGTTGGTAGAGCACTTGCCCGCGAAAGGCAAAGGTGCCGAAATCGAGTCTCGGTCCGGCACATAGTTTATATCTGTCAGGAAGTTTCATTAATTACAGTTAATTACATATTACGATTTCCTTGACATGATATCCAATATACATCAGTGGATACTTTTCACATAATCATATGGTGAGTACCCATTAGTAATAACGGTATTATAAGTATGTAATGAGAGCTTGGCTGTTACTGATAACTGCGTCTTGCTCTTCCCTCAACCATGCGATAACTACTAACCTCTGTTTTCATCTTGATGTAATTGGGTCAGTTTACAGGATTTTCTGTCTTTTTTTAAAAAACGAAGTCACTATATTGCGAATTTGGTATTAATGTACAAATGACTTTATGTGTGCACATCTGGTTAATACTAAACCTAATAACACTATAATTACTAGCTAATTGAAAGAACAACGTAAAAGTGAAATATTCCAGTACTCTAACTAACTGCAACTGTTTATTAAATCTCGTTTCATTCTGCACGTTGTCGTTGTTGTGGTCTTCGGTCCTGAGACTGGTTTGATGCAGCTCTACAAGCTACTCTGTCCTGTGCAAGCTTCTTCATCTCCCAGTACCTACTGCAACCTACATCCTTCTGAATCTGCTTAGTGTATTCATCTCTTGGTCTCCCTCTACGATTTTTACCCTCCACGCTGCCTTCCAATACTAAGTTGGTGATTCCCCGGTGTCTCAGAACATGTCCTACCAACCGATCCCTTCTTCTAGTCAAGTTGTGCCACAAGCTCCTCTTCTCCCCAATTCTATTCAATGCCTCCTCATTAGTCATATGATCTACCCATCTAATCTTCAGCATTCTTCTGTAGCATCACATTTCGAAATCTTCTATTCTCTTCTTGTATAAACTATTTATCGGCCACGTTTCACTTCCATACATGGCTACACTCCATACAAATACTTTCAGAAATGACTTCCTGACATTTAAATCTATACTCGATGTTAACAAATTTTTCTTCTTCAGAAACGCTTACCCCATTGCCAGTCTACATTTTATATTCTGTCTACTTCGACCATCATCAGTTATTTTGCTCTCCAAATAGCAAAACTCCTTTACTACTTTAAGTGTCTCATTTCCTAATCTAATTCCCTCAGCATCACCCGACTTAATTCGACTACATTCCATTATCCTCGTTTTGCTTTTGTTGATGTTCATCTTATACCCGCCTTTCAAGACACTGTCCATTCCGTTCAAATGCTCTTCCAAGTCCTTTGCTGTCTCTGACAGAATTTCAATGTCATCGACGAACCTCAAAGTTTTTATTTCTTTTCCATGGATTTTAATACCTACTCCGAACTTTTCTTTTGTTTCCTTTATTGCTTGCTCAATATACAGATTGAACAACATCGTGGATAGGCTACAACCCTGTCTCACTCCCTTCCCAACCACTCCTTCCCTTTCATGCCCCTCGACTCTTATAACTGCCATGTGCTTTCTGTACAAATTGTAAATAGCCTTTCGCTCCCTGTATTTTACCCCTGCCACCTTCAGAATTTGAAAGAGAGTATTCCAGTCAACATTGTCAAAAGCTTTCTCTAAGTCTACAAATGTTAGAAACGTAGGTTTGTCTTTCCTTAATCTTTCTTCTAAGATAAGTCGTAGAGTCAGTATTGTTGTGGATTGGCAGGAGACCAACCCACTAAATTGAGAGGGAACCGAAAGGCACGCGTTTTAGCTCACGCAGGCTGGCGTGAGGTCTGGAACAGGACAAGGTAATTAGAACTTAGAAAAAAGGAGGTAACTGGAAGAATACTTAACTTTAATCCATTAATGTTGAACGTGCTCTTGTCTGTACATTCTTTACAATATCAATAGCAACTGATAATGGCGCCTTGCTAGGTCGTAGGAAATGACGCAGCTGGAGGCTATGCTAACTATCGTCTCGGCAAATGAGAGCGTATTTTGTCAGTGAACCATCGCTAACAAAGTCGGCTGTACAACTGGGGGCGAGTGCTAGGAAATCTCTCTAGACCTGCCGTGTGGCGGCGCTCGGTCTGCAATCACTGATAGTGGCGACACGCGGGTCCGACGTATACTAACGGACCGCGGCCTATTTAAAGGCTACCACCTAGCAAGTGTAATGTCTGGCGGTGACACCACAAGTATTGCCTCACGTGTTCCAACATTTCTACGGAATCCAAATTGATCTTCCCCGAGGTTGGCTTCCATCAGTTTTTCCATTCGTCTGTGAAGAATTCGCGTTAGTATTTTGCGGCTGTGACTTATTAAACTGATAGTTCGGTAATTTTCACATCTGTCAACACCTGCTTTCTTTGGGATTGGAATTATTATATTCTTCTTGAAGTCTGAGGGTATTTCGCTTGTCTCATACATCTTGCTCACCAGATAGTAGAGTTTTGTCAGGACTGGCTCTCCCAAGGCTGTCAGTAGTTCTAATGGAATGTTGTCTACTACTGGGGCCTTGTTTCGACTCAGGTCTTTCAGTGCTCTGTCAAACTCTTCACGCAGTATCATATCTCCTATTTCATCTTCATCTACATCCTCTTCCATTTCCATAATATTGTCCTCACGTACATCGCCCTTGTATAGACCCTCTATATACTCCTTCCACCTTTCTGCTTTCCCTTCTTTGCTTAGAACTGGGTTTCCATCTGAGCTTTTGATATTCGTCCAAGTGGTTCTCCTTTTTCCAAAGGTATCTTTAATTTTCCTGTAGGCAGTAGCTATCTTACCCCTAGTGAGATAAGCCTCTACATCCTTACATTTGTTCTCTAGCCATGCCTGCTTAGTCATTTTGCACTTCCTCTCGATATCATTTTTGAGACGTTTGTATTCCTTTTTGCCTGCTTCATTTACTGCATTTTCATATCTTCTCCTTTCATGAATTAAATTCAATATTTCTTCTGTTACCCAAGGGTTCCTACCAGGCCTCGTCTTTTTATCTATTTGATCCTCCGCTGCGTTCACTACTTCATACCTCAAAGCTACCCATTCCCCTTCTACTGCATTTCTTTCCCCCATTCCTGTCAATTGTTCCCTTATGCTCTCCCTGAAACTCTGTACAATCTCTGGTTTTTTCAGTTTATCCAGGTCCCATCTCCTTAAATTCCCACCTTTTTGTAGTTTCTTCAGTTTTAATCTACAGTTCATAACCAATAGATTGTGGTCAGAGTCCACATCTGCCCGTGGAAATGTCTTACAGAGATTTAGGAACCAGGTTTCAAATTGTCTTACCATTATATAATCTATCTGATACCTTTTAGTATCTACAGGGTTCTTCCATGTATACAACCTTCTTTCATGATTCTTGAACCAAGTGTTAGCTATGATTAAGTTATACGCTGCACAAAATTCTACCAGGCGGCTTCCTCTTTCATTTCTCTCCCCCAATCCATATTCACCTACTATGTTTCCTTCTCTCCCTTTTCCTACTCTCGAATTCCAGTCACCCATGACTATTAAATTTTCGTCTCCCTTCACTACCTGAATAATTTCTTTTAACTCATCGTACATCTCATAAATTTCTTCATAATCTGCAGAGCTAGTTGGCATATTTCAAAAGTACACGCTGCAATAAACGTGATACGTATGACGTTACAACAGTTTTACAATTTACGTTTCAAGCCAACGTACCAAGAAAGATCTCACACAATATATGATGAAAACTTCAGTAACAGTAGATAAATTCGGGATCATACAAGACTTAACTGCCAAGAACATGACTGACAGGAACGTCAAATTAATATTTGCTGAATGACAATGTGACCGAGGCGCTCGAAACACAGCACAGCGGGTACACAATTTTTTTCCAAATGTCAATGAAGTACTGCAATTAAATTATAGAAATCATTCCAAACGAAAAATACGTATTTTTGACGATACATTATCTGATCAAAACTATCCGGAAGGTTTACGTAATATCGAAACTGACCACCAGACGTCGCGAGAGACCAATATGAAAAGCGGCAAGCAGTACTTTGTTGTCAGTACAGAAGCTGTGACAACAGAACGTTGTGGTGAGGGGAGCTCAGTGTCTGTGATCGTGGACTAGTCACTGGATGTCACCTGAGTGACAAATCCATTCTAACCCTTATAAAGCTGCTTGACTGTCGCTGGTGTCATTGTTAAGTGGAAACGCGATGGAACAACTTCAGCTAAACGAAGACCACACACACTTAACGCACTGGCTGACAGAGGACGATAGCATTGCAATGGCGATTGTAAAAACCGGTGAAAGAAATATTATCAGCAGGCCAACTAGCACAGTGACTATGCGGAGAGAGTTAAGAGGAGTGGGGTACAAAGGGCTAGAGGTTCCTCATAAGCCACAGATTTCTATAGTCAGTGTTAGATGACGTTTGATGTGGTGCAACACTGGACAGTGGATGACTGGAAACAAGCCATTTGGAGTTGTGAAATACGCTATACAATGTGGCAATCCGATGGAAGGGCTTGTGTAGTGCCAACATTGAAGCACAGAGGAGGTAATGTTGCAATGATGTGGTGTTCTTCGTGGTTAGGTTGTGCTCCCACTACTCCGCTTAAGAAAACGCTATATGCTGAAGAATGTGGTCATATATACAACATAGTTGAGAATTAGGTGGACTGATAAGGTAAGGAATGAGCAGGTCCTATGCAGAATCGGAGAGGAAAGGAATATGTGGAAAAGACTGATAAGGAGAAGGGACAGGATGATAGGACATCTGCTAAGACATGAGGGAATGACTTCCATGGTACTAGAGGGAGCTGTAGAGGGCAAAAACTGTAGAGGAAGACAGAGATTGGAATACGTCAAGCAAATAATTAAGGACGTATGTTGCAAGTGCTACTCTGAGATGAAGAGGTTAGCACAGGAAAGGAATTCGTGGCGGGCCGCATCAAACCAGTCAGTAGACTGATGACCGAAAAAAAAAAAGTGTCCAACACACAGCAGAGGAACAGTTCAGATACGATGAGTGTTTATATCAGCATTATAATGCACCCTGTCATAAAGCAGCATCTGCAGGGCAGTTGTTTGTGGACAATAACATCCCTCAAATGGACTGCCCTGCCCAGAGCCGTGACTCGAACCCAATGGAACACCTATAGAATGAGTTATAACGTCGATTTTGCTCCACATCTTAGCGTCTAACATCAATACCTTCTCTGGTTTCGGGTCATGGACTGACCTGCCCAGAGTCCTAACCCAAACTCGATGGAACGCCTTTGGAATGAGCTAGAGTATTGACTTAGCTTTACACCCCATCGGTACCTCCTCTGGTTTCGACCCTTTAGACATTCAGACGCCTCAATGCGAGTGTCCCCATCAGCAAGGTGCAGAAACATTAATAGGAGTTATGCCAAGATGAAGACATGGCCTCTCAGGCGATACTAGCAGTGAAGTGCCAACGGAAGAGCAGAGACTAACAGTTATAGAAAACGGATGTTTTTGAGTTACTGAGAGGGCGGGAGTTTTTCGTCCGACAGGGTGTTCTCCGTGGCATTTCAGGAGAAATGAGATGACTCCTGGTCCGTCCGGTGAGGACGAGGCGTTCGATTCTCACACCACACCTCCGATAGACACGGGAGGCACTCTGATGTTGTCGTGCCACCGATGTGATAGGAGGATAATTTTGCTCTTGAGATGGTGCTCATCCCACACAGGGAAACACAACTGTTCTGTGGCTACAAGATTTCCATTGGATTTGTTGATATAAAATGGATGACAGAAATTCTACAGTAGTCTCTTTGTAGTAGTAATTTAGTCTGTAGCTATGGTGAGTAGGCCTACTTGGTCACTTTTGAAACAGTTCGTATAGAATCTGAGCGCTCGAGCAGCAACAGTTGCAGAAATACCACGTCATAATTCCTGTGTAACAAGGGATACCTACTGAAACTACTCAAAACTGATATTTAGTTTTGAAGGGTTAGATGACTGGGTCTCTGAATATATTGTTTTTACTGTAAACAACAAATTCAACACTTACATGTAATTCTATGAACTCGTTATTGCAGCTGGTACGAGTACATATCACATTAACAAGCTTCATTAGAGGCCAAATCTATTTATTTATTGCTTGTACAAACTAGATAAAGAAAATCGTGATGACCAAAAACTTTACGCCTTTACTTCCCTGCCCTTGCTGGCCAAATATTGGCAACGAAAGTTTTACTAACCACCTGAGTTCGAACTGTCTTCTTCTGGAGCGAGTGCCACTGGGAACCTCGGCCACGGGATTCTGTTTTCTTTGCATATATTTATGTTTTATGTAATGGCTTTTATTCTGAAGTTCCACATGCACAGACAGGATTTGGAAACTGATGCAAAAAAAAAAAAAAAAAATGGAACGTAATCAGAACTGATAATCGTGTTTTAATACGAAAGCAGAAAATTAAGAAAAACGCTGCACGGAATCGGTTCTTCAGAATTAAAACCTTAAAATACGCAACTCTGAAATAACATCACCTTAAAGGTATGTAGCAGTGAGGAATGGTCAACTTACTTGTTTAGCCATAGTCTCTCGGTCAATCCATGTATAGAACGGCTTCGCTCGTCTGCTCTGTGTATAGTTACGTCCACTTCAATAATGTAATACTAGCAACTTTGTCGAGGCTGTGTAGTAAGGTGTGGTCTTTCCACGCAGGTCATTCTTTTGCCATTCTCCATCATGTGGCAAAAAACATGAGATTCATTTAACATCTGTAGCCTAGGAACTAAATTTCTTGTTTCCTATGCTGTAGCCTTGGATTAGTATTATCGTTTTGTATCCGTTTCCGCAGTCTTCAGGCTGGTCTCACGTGGGCCACTATGACTGTGCTGGCGTCTGCATTTAACCACAGTTTTCCTCTGGTACCTTGGATATTATTCCCTGGTGGTCCTATCACACCGTCTCATTTTCTAGTTTCTGTTTTCCACAACTTTTTTTTCACTCTCTGGTCGACCACTTCATTTCTTACTTTATCAGTCTACTTAATTTTCAGCTACACGACGTGTTAAACGCTTCGATTTTTTTCGTTTTCGGTTTTCCCGCATCCACAATTCACTTCCATACAATACTGTCTCAAGCAGGGCACTCTCAGAATCTTCTTCCTCATATTAAGTCCACGGTGTGATCTATCAAGCCTTTTTAGAGAGGAATACCGCCTTTGTAACAGATTCAGAAGCATGTAGGTTGCAGTAGGTACTGGGAGATGAAGAAGCTTGTAGGATAGAGTAGCATGGAAAGCTGCATCAAACCAGTCTCTGGAGTGAAGACCACAACAACATCCGCCTTGTCTGTGCTATGTTAGTCTGATTTTTATGCCCTTCTTGCGTCCGTCTTGTACTATTTCGCTTCCGAGGCAGCCGAATTCATTTACTTTGTCCACTTCGTGGTTCCTAATTTTGATGGTTAGTTTGTCGCTAATCTCTTTTTCTTACTTACTCATTACTTTCGTCTTTCTTCGATTTACTCTCATTGTCAGCCCATGTACTATACTCACTACATTGTTCGTTTCATTCAAAAGCTATTGTAATTTTCCCTCATTTTCACTAAGTATACCAATATTATCAGCGAATCTTACGTTGATTTCCTTTTCTCTCAAATTTATTGCTTTCACTCCTTATTACCGTAATTGCATTCTCGATGTATAGGTTCAAAGACTGTATTCTTGCCTTATGCTCTTTTCTATCCAAGCACTCTTCCATCGGTCTTCATTCTATTTGTTCCTCTTTATTTTTGTACATGTAGTGTATTACCCCTCTTTCCCTACTGCTTAGGATTGTGCCTAGTTTTCTGAGAATTTCCAACATCTTGCATCGTTTTATGTTGAAAGGTTTTTCGTTGGTCGACAAATCCACACATGTGTCTTGGTTTTTCTTAAGTCTTACTTATTTTATGAAGCACAACGCCAGAATTGATTTTATGTTTGTTAAGGCCAAAGCGATCCTCATCTGGCAGATCCTCATTTTTGTTTTCCATTCTTCTGTATTTTATGTTTGTCATAAACCTGAATGTATTAGTCGTTAAGCAGATTTGGTATCTTCGGGATTGTCTGAATGATTGTCTTTAACAGTTGGATGGTACATCTCCAGTTTGATGGAATGTACCCCGTTGTCTGAAGATCTATTGGCTGCCACTTACCTCAAAGATTTAAGAATTTCCCTAGGTATGTTATGTATCCGGTCTGCCACGTTTGTGCGCAGTTCTTTCAAAGCTTTGCTAAATTCTGCCTCCAAGGGAGACAAAATGGATTGTAGTTATTGTAGAGGGATATCGCTAATACCAGTATGTTCCAAAATTTTCTCGAATATTCTGCTAAGCAGGCTTGCACCATATACAGATGAAATTGTGGGGGATTACCAAGCTGGCTTTCGGAGGAACAGATCAACTATAGATCAAATGTTCACCCTGCGTTAAATTTTGGAAAAGAAATGGGAATACAATAAACCAGTTCTTAATCTTTTCATAGATTTTACAAAAGCATATGATTCAGTATTGAAATCAAAATTGTACAGAATTCTTTTGGAACTTGGAATACCAAAGAAGTATGTTAGACTTATAGAAGCGAGTTTGAAAAACACAAAAGGTAGAGTACGCGTGAGGAACTGGGAGTCAGAAGAATTTGTAATAAAGAACGGACTTAAACAGGGAGATGCCCTGTCTCCGCTACTTTGTAATTTAGTTCTAGAATATATTGCACGAATGGCAGAAGATAATTGTTAAAATGGCTCTGAGCACTATGGGACTCAACTGCTGTGGTCATTAGTGCCCTATAACTTAGAACTACTTAAACCTAACTAACCTAAGGACATCACACACATCCATGCCCGAGGCAGGATTCGAACCTGCGACCGTAGCAGTCGCACGGTTCCGGACTGCGCGCCTAGAACCGCGAGACCACCGCGGCCGGCAGGCAGAAGATAATTCAGAGGGTGTGGTGTTAAATGGAAATATTAAGATATTAGGGTATGCAGATGATCTAAACAGCATTAACGATAGGAAAGAATCTGTAACCGCAAATGCGAATGCGTTAATCGAAGCTAGTGAAGATGTAGGTCTAAGGATAAGTGAAGACAAAACTAAATACCTGGTTACTACTAGAATGCCAACAGCAGTAGATCAGGAAATGCTAAGAGTGGGAGACATGCAGTTTGAAAAAGTGAACACATTTAAGTATCTAGGCGTGGACATCACTTCGAGAAATAAGATTGAATCCGAACTGAAGAAGAGATTCCGTCGGGAAATGCTTGCTACTTCTCACTGAATAGATTACTTTTATCACGGATATTGTCTACGGATTTAAAGATTAGAATATACAAAACTATTATTCTACCAGTTGTGCTGTATGGGTGTGAGACTTGGTCCCTCACTGTGCAAAATGAAAAGCCGTTTCGAGTGCCTGAAAACAAAATTTGGAGGAAAATTTTCGGAGCAAAAAGGGATGACATTAGCAAAGAGTGGCGAAAACTGCATAACGAAGAGGTTCACGAACTCTATTCAAGGCCTGACATAACCAGTATTATTAAATCACGTAGGCTGCGATGGGCGGGTCACGTAGCTCGAATGGATGAGGGCAGGGCAGCGCGCAGAGTACTGGTACGTCACCTAGAGGGAAAACGTCCTGTGGGGAGACCTAGGTGTAGACGGGAGGACAATGTGAAGGCTGATTTGAAGAGCCTAGGTATTGAAGGTGAATGAAAGGAAACAGCCCAAGACAGGGGCATATGGCGAAAGTAGGTTGCAGCGGTAATGGACTCTCGAGTCCGGTATGACCAGTGAGTGACTGAGTGAGCGAGTAGTATATCCACTGATTCCTCAAAATCGACATCAATTCCTGTTTGAGAGCGATATTTTGAGCAGATTCACCGACACCATCACCTCTCCTCCAACTGGCTTTCTTCTGGATCCATATATCACCACATACAGGTATGGACAATAAGTATAAGTGAGGCTGTGATTACGCATAAGTTTTTCTAGACATCGTAAAGAAAATCACGTACACGTTGTGCAGAGTGACCTAGCATTTCTGCGAAGTGCATTAAACAAGTTAACTTTCCTAATTGTATTAACCGCTGTAGCACGAAAATTTGTTCCACCTTTTATCTACTCGGCGTAAACATGTCTAACCCATGCCAGCGTCAACAGCTTCGTAGCTCACAGCTGTACCATGCCTCACATTTCTAAGAGGAAGAAATTGTCTTACATTTCAGTGGTCCGTGGATATTATTCACTAAATAAAACACAGAGGGCTGATAGTAGCTTGTCCTATACCTTATACCCCGGCGAAAGTCTTTGTTTAAAGATGACTTTGCTGTCTTGTGGTCGCTTATTAATTGAACGAAGCTCTCAAAATTTTCAAATGTGTGTGAAATCGTATGGGACTTAACTGCTAAGGTCATCAGCCCCTAAGATTACACACTAATTAACTTAAATTGTCCTAAGGACAAACACACACACCCAGGCCCGAAGGAGGACTCGAACCCCCGCCGGGACTAGCCGCACAGTCCATGACTGCAGCGCCCTAGACCGCTGGGCTAATCCCGCGCGGCAACGAAGCTCTCATATTCGTAGAACTGGCAGGAGATGTTTTGAAGCAGAAACAACCTTGGTCACTGGCTCCCCCTTAGGACGACATAGCTTAGGTGAATGCAACATTCTTAATGATTGCCGTTTTCGTCTACTTTTTACCAGATCCTGTCAAAGAAGATAACCTGACATACGAGGAGTATAAATATGTAGGATTCCACGCCCTAGTTGGGATAAGCCTGCGCAAAGGAACGTACAAACGTACGGAATAGATTCCCAAACATGTGAGTGGCTCGAAGACTCCTTAACTAATAGAAACCGGTTCGTTGTTCTGTATGGTTATAGGCAAGGGTACCGTCAGGAGTGTCCCTTGAAGTGTGACAGGCCTGCTCTCATTCTCAGTATACTACGTAAACGATCCAACGGACAGGATGAGCAGCAACCTACGGCAGTCTGCTGCTGACGCTGTGAGGTGCGGGAAGGAGCCGCCATTGTAGGACTGTAGGAGGATCCAAAATGACTCAGAGGTAATTTCTAGTATCTAAGATGAATGGGAGCTTCCTCTGAATGTAGAAAAATGTAAGCTAATGCAGGCTAGTAGGAAAGGCAATCCTATAAAGTTCATGTACAGTGTCACTGGTATGCTGCTTGACAGTCACGTCGTGTCAGTGTCCGGACGTAGCGCTGCAGAGCGATATAGAATGGAAAGAGCAGGTAAGGACGGCAGAAGAGGTGGTGAATGGTCGACTTCAGTGGTTTATTGGGGGAACTTCAGGAAAAATTAGCTCATCTGTAGAGCATATAGAACAATAGTGTGGCTCATTCTACGAGGGTTGACTGAAAAGTAATGCCTCCGCCTTCGTAACTCTTCAACAGTTGGCAGCGTTGGTGTGCGGCAGGTACTGACTTGTTCTGTGTCCTCGTCTCTACAGCTCCAGTTGGCGGGAAGCCATAGCACTGAACGGTTGTGTTGCTACAGGGGAAAGTATGGATCCCTGCGCAGACGGTCGGTTAATGCAATTTAAGCAACGTGCAGTCATTGGATTCTTGACAGCACAAGGTGTCACCCCAAAAGAGATTCATCAGAGAATGAAAGCTCTTTATGGTGATTGTGTTGATGTGAGTACTGTGCGTCTTGAGCGAGTAAGTTTAAAGATGTCGAGGCGAGAACATCTGACAGCGACAATCAACGAGTTGGACGTCCTGTGACAGCAACCACCGAGTTTCACAACCAAAACATTGACAGATTGATTCAGGACGATCGTCGTATCACTCAGAGAGAAACTGAAAGCACAATCGGCATTTCACATAATTACTTTGCTTGGCTATCGGAAGATCTGTTCACGATGGGTACCCCGGATGCTGGCTCCTGAAATGAAAGCACACAGATTTGAAATTTGCCAGGAACTCCTCTCGGTTACGAGAATGAAGGTGATGCATTTCTCCATTCAAACATGGGACATCATTATGCTTCTGATGAAGACGTTGAGAGAACTGTGAGGCTATGGTTGAGGAAACTTCTTCCATGACGGCTTCAGGAAACTTGTTCATCGTTGGCAGGAATGTATCCAATTATCTAGGCATCATGTGGGAAAATGAATATTGGTAAATATAGATCAGATTCTAAGGATTATTTATGCGTTTGATTTATTAAAATATTCCCATTCAGGCCCAATTAACGAAGGTGGAGGCATTACTTTTCATTCAAACCTCGTAGAGTAATACGCTAGTGTTTGTGATCCCGACCATGTCGGTTTAAATGAAGACATCAAAGAATTGGAAGATGTACTGCTGGGTTTCTTACTGGTTAGATGTTCTCGGTAGCTTCGATCAGCATACGAGTATTAGGAAGATGGTTCCTAAAAACGAATGAGAATACCTGGAAGGAATACGTTATTTTCACGAAACACTATTGAAAATATTTAGATATAAGGCAGTTGCTGCTGACTGCAGAATGATTCTGTTGCTACCAAAATACATTTCGTTTAAGGGTCGCAAAGACAGGATAAGAAAATTGGGGCTCATACGGAGGAATGTAGACAGTCGTTTCTCCCTCCCAGTTGCCAGCGGAACAGGAAAGTAAATTACTAGGAGTGGTGTGAGTTAGCCACTGCCGTGCACCGTATGGTGGCTTTTGGAGTATGCAGGTAGATCTAGATGAAAACATGAACACTGAAATACCCGAAGATTAGGCCACACAACAGCGGCTTTACTGGTTGGGAACAGGATGCTTCAATGTATCGATTTTTAACAGTGTCACTAGACCATTGGACTCAGATTTTATTGGCTATAGTGGGTGTTAGGAGAGGGGTATGGGGTATGTGGAACACTATTTGTGGATTGCATAGCTTGATGACAACAAGTAGTCCACTACGAATCAGCGACAGCCTTCTGGGAGCAGACCGATGTGAAGAAATAGCGCACCAGTTGCGTTAAAAAACAATTTTTAGCGCAACTAGTCTGTTATTTCTTCAGACCGGCATGCTTCCAAACCAACTGCTGAAACTGATGAACAAAAATCTAAATGACAAGTGGGTGGAGACGTGTCAGGGGAAATGACGTAATCGGCGCTCGGCGCTACCAACAGAAACTGCCACGTTTAACTTCACCAAGCAGTTCTGACACTACAACTGCTAGATCGCTAGCGTTAGCAGAAATGAAAAAAACGGGCATGTCGACATGAAGTGTTCCAGACAAATGCGACATGTAACGAAACCGAACGACTGACCCATCGGACACCTTTTATTGTGCCACTTACAATCATTTACCATTGTTAGCAAAGTGGTTATCACCAAGCGTGAACGATCATCGTTTTCCTTTCAGTTGTTGCTCTAAGGGAGACAAACAGGCTGCTAGAATGCTGTTGTACAGAATATCTAATAATGAATCGATACTTAGATATAAATCACTAAAATGAGCGGTATTTTTATAATGTGCAGCCGATAATTTTTGGCCAGTACGTCGATATTTTTTCCGTAGAAATACCGATATATGAATAATTATTTCGGTATATCGAGCGCCGGTAATGATATTCTTTTAAATATCGACATATCGGACTACTGATAATTTTAAAAATATCAACAGTCCTGGCCTCTACTAACAGCAGGAAAACACTACCTCACGGCGATTGTTGCTCATTCGTAGCGGATTACTAACTACCAGCAAGTTGTGCAGCCCATAAATACCTTCCCACCGACCAGTGGCATTTTAAGGCCAATAAAATCTAATTAACGAGACGTCGGTGGCTTAGTGACGCCGTAAGAAATGTGATATACACTGAGGTGATACAATTCATGGGATAGCGATATTCACGTATACAGATGGCGGTAGTATCGAGTACACAAGGTATGTATGAGCAGCGCATTGCGAGAAGTGTCATTTGTACTCAGTTGATTCATGTGAAAAGGTTCCGAACGTGATTATGGCCACAGGCCGGGAATTAACAGGCTTTCAACGCGGAACGGTACTCTGTGTCGAAGAGCACCAAATTTCGGACATTAGCTCACCACGGAAAACCCAGTGACCGACGGCCTTCACTTTAAGACCGAGAGCAGAGGCGTTTCAGTAAAGTTGTCAATACTAACAGACAAGCAACAAGGCTCGAAATAACCGCAGAAATCAATGTGGGAGTACGACAAACGTATCCGTTAGGGCAATGCTGCGACATTTGCCGTTTATGAGCCTATCGCGGGAGACGATCGACGCGAGTGCCTTTGCTAACACCACGACATCGCCTGCAGCCCCTCTCCTGCGCTTGTGCCCGTATCGATTGGACCCTAGGCGACTGCAAAACAGTGGCCTTGTCATACGAGTACCGATTTCAGTTCGTAAGAGGTGATGCGCGGCGCACATCCTGCGAAGCCATGGGCTCAGGTTGTCTACAAGGCACTATGTAAGCTGGTGGTGGCTTCGTAATGGTGCGGGCTGTGTTTACGTGGAGAACTTTTTTGTGCAGCTGAACCGACAATTGACTGGAAATGGTTATGTTCGGTCATTTGGAGGCCATTTACAGCCATTCATGGACTTCATGATCCCATCAACGATGATCACGTCATCAGACCACAGTTCTTTGCCGTTGGTTTGAAGAACATTCTGGATAATTCGAGCAAATGATTTGGTTACCCAGAGCGTCCGACACGAATCCCATTGAACATGTGTGGGACACTTTCGATAGGTCAGTTTGTGCACAAAATCCTGCACTGCTAACAATTTGGCTACAGTGGCAGCTGCCGGAAGGGACTCCCAACGACTTGTTCATTCCGTGCCACGTCGACCTGCTGCACCGTGATGGGCAGGAGGAGGTCCGACATGGTATTAGGAGATATCCAACGACTTTTGCCACGTCAGTTAAGTAAAGCACCGGGCGTCTTAGTCTTTCTTCTGGGGAGAGCCGCTAGAGAACTTGAACAGGAAGAAGAATGTTGTGTGTTAACCGGGAACCTTGAAACGACGAAGAGGCTCCGACCCCACCGCAGCCGCAGTGGTCCACAACCCCACGACGACTGCCGCAGTCCACTTCACCCCTCTGCCGGCCCACAGCGAACCCACGGTTATTGTGCGGTTCGGCCGCCGGTGGATCCCCCCAGGGAACGTCTCACACCAGACGAGTGTAGGCCCTATGTTTGCGTGGTAAAGTAACGGTGCTGAACGCGTACGTGGAGAACTTTTTTGTGCAGTAATCGCCGACGTAGTGTAGCTGAGTCGGAATAAGAGGAACCAGCCCGTATTCGCCGAGGCAGACGGAAAACCGCCTAAAAACCATCCACAGACTGGCCGGATCACCGGACCTCGACACCAGTCCGGACGGATTCGTGCCGCGGCCCAGGCGCTCCTTCCCGCTCAGGAAAAGAAGAATTTTACTGAGCTTCTCAAACAGATAAGTTCATTTACTTTTGCTCATCGTACAGTTCCTAATCTTGGAAACAAACGAATTAACCTCCTGACACATTTTCCATGTTCCACTAAATGATGTCTTACGGAGTAATTTTCTGCAGTGGTTCACGACTTAGAAAGAAACTAGTTATTGCAGAATAGCGAGCAATATGAATAATACATGGTTTTCAGCCAAGGCACTTCTTCAAGGAGCTAGGCATTTTAATTGCGCCGTCATAATACATACATTCGCTAATGAAATTCGCCATAAATAATCCATCATAAGTAGCAGTGGAATGGAAAGGTATTCTATTTTAATATTTCAGCAATTGTGTTGTTGAATAAGATAACGGGGGAGTACACAGAGAAGGATTTTAGTGAGTCGTAGAGAGTGAGTAGTCTGTGTGGAGTGTGTAGAGTACGACCACCGGTCCGTATCTTTGTGCCCGCAGATAACGGCGCCGTCGGATGACAGAGAGGGGTGGGAGGAAGGGGGGAGGGTTCAGCGACCCCGCTAGCGATGGCGTCAGCGCCGGCATCCTGAGCGAGCCATTGGCTGACGTGCCGGCGGCTGTTGACCGCTGTCAGAAGGCGGCCACAGTACGACTGTTGCCAGCTGCCACTAGCGTCAAGGTCGATCCTAAGGTTCAACTTTCGAGAAAGAAATGCGGATACTATTCTGTAATTGTCCGAAAACCATAAAATTTAAACCAAACATAACTGATGGTGAGGCTAATTACTTATCTTTGACTAGTAAAACTTCATTACCGTCAGCAAAGTCTGCTACAGTTCGGCGCCTCTACGTACTGCGTTAATATCCTGATTACGTGATGACAGGAAACGAGAAACGCGTAAAACATTCTTCTGAGATAATTCGATCAGGGCGCTTCAGCCCGAAATGACACCTCACAGGACAGGAGTATTTCGATGTCTCAGTACTTTTCCTAGTACGTCCCTTACTCGTTAAATGTCAGGACAATAGGTGGCCCAGCGAATATGTACCATGCTATTAATAATTGGTTCAAATGGTTCAAATGGCTCTGAGCACTATGGGACTTAATATCTGTGATCATCAGTCCCGTAGAACTTAGAACTACTTAAACCTAACTAGCCTAAGGACATCACACACATCCATGCCCGAGGCAGGATTCGAACCTGCGACCGTCGCGGTCGCGCGGTTCCAGACTGAAGCGCCTAGAGCCGCTCGGCCACTGTGGCCGGCTATTAATAATTCTTCGACATTCTAGGCAATATGTAATGGTGCATTGTTTATCGAATGTAAAATTTTACACCTAACAAAACTTGCATAAGCAATATCCTGCGACTACAACATAAATGAGTCACAATTGGAATCAGTCAACTGAGACACATACCTGAAAGCAGGGACATGAAATGAAACTACCGCACAGGCTCCGTTGTAAGGAGGGCAGTTTATTGGCGGGGTACCGGGAGAAAAGGACACAGTCTACACAGTACACCGCGTACAACCACTAGTGCGTCCAACCTTTAGAGTGCTGTTCACGTGTGTGCCGATATGGAATGGAACTGAGGCTAACAAGAATAGTGAACGTTTACAAAGAAGGGCTACGTGAGTGGTCACAGTTTTATTTGAACACACTAGACCGTCACGGAAAGTTGAAAAACCGGAACTCGCAGACGCTGGAAGATAGACGCCAAATGTTCTGCGAAGCCTGCTTACTGAGTCTCAGGAGGCAGTGTTAAGTGAAGTCAGGAGATACTTTCATACCTCCAATTAGCACTCCCGCAGAGACTGTGAATGCAAAATTAAACTAATTACAACACGCAAAGGGACGTTAAGCATTCATTCTTCCAGCAATGGTGAGAAACCATAACATGACGTATCCTCTGTCATGCACTTCGAAGTGGTTTGCAGAGTATAGTCGTGGTGATTCAAAAGTCATGTCCCACAGGACAAAGTCTACATTGGTGATTGGTCGTATTGACCCACAGGACAAAGTCTTATTCGAGGATGTGACAGGAACGAACATCTCAAGCAAAAAAGTGTAGTAAACATGGGCTCTAAATGCATACATTAAGAACTATGAGCACTTATTCATCTTCGATACTGAGAAGCGAATATCTTCTGCTACAAGCTCTTTGCTTTCCATGTTTTGGGAGCAGGTAGTACGGACCGAAACAAGAAAGAATTATCCAGTAAACATTTGCACTAAAATGCCCACATTAAGAGCTATGAGCACTCCTTCATCTTCTACAGAACAAATGGTCATGGCCTCTAGGGTATGCATTTTAGATCCCATGTTTACTGGATAATTTTTTCTCTATCTGATTCATACTACATCCACCCAATATATGGAAAGCAAAGAGCTTGTAGTAGAAGACATTCGTTTCTCAGTATCGAAGATGAATAAGTGCTCACAGCTCTTAAGGTACGCATTTCAGTGCTCAAGCTTTCTAAAATTTTTTGCTTCGGAAGATGGCTCCTCTCGTAGCCCTGCATACCACTTGGACCAACCCTATTGAATAACATGCAGATCTTGTCCTATGAGACATGCCCTTTGAATCGCTCTGTATATGTAGAAATAAATGTAGGTAAGTACAGGTCCAGGACTCTGTTGAAGGAAGGGTATGACTTTACCTTATACAGCTACCCTGATATTCACTGTTGGATACATCAACCATACGTAATACTGCGTATGATCAATGTTAATATCCGCCGGGCACCGCGACATTGCATCTGTATTTGATCCAGTGTTTTGCAGAAAGAGAAGTCACATAACCAGCATGTGATCGTCATTGCGATGTAGCCCAAGCCAACGAAGCCTTTCGGACACGCCTCCGTGACGTCAGTACTTTCCTTTTCTAGTCTGAGGCGTCGACGATCAAAACATGACACGCATGCAGCTGACTGTCATTGCTGAAATGAGTTCTAAAGGGCAGTGCACTTAAATCCAAACAACTTGCAGGCAGAGCGATACTAGGGAAAACAAATGCCTCATTGATTCGTTTCGTGGTATTCAAATCTCCAACAAATGCCTCATTGATTCGTTTCGTGGTATTCAAATCTCCTGGAACATCATACAAATATTGATTTTATGGTAATGATCCGATCGTATTGGTTTCACCATATTATCCACTTTTCGTTTGCTGTTGCTGTTCATAATAATTACCGATAGCTGAATGGTCAGCGTGACGGACTGCCAGTCGGCTTCCAGCCGTGATACCGTGCGGACGGGCTCGGCGCTCCGGGCAGTGCTCCGCAGGTGTTGTTGTTTACCCGCTAGCGTGCGGTCGCGTCGTTGTATTGCCTTATAGTACCTGTACCGACCCACCATGGCATTCTCATATCGAAAAGCTACAATAAAACTAACGTTCAACGCATCGTACACGAGACCGAAGGCCCATGAAATTGAACGGTTTCTTCGAGACATCATACACATAGAACCGCAAGAACTGATAGGCATTCATTTGTCTATTGTATCGAACACAGTGTACCTCAAACTGATTGACGAAGCGGCCTGCGACACATTACTCCAACGGTCTGCAAACGGCTTTCGCTTCTGTCACGCAGACGGTAATGTGAGCGTGGTAGGAGTTGACCATGCTGGTCTGGGGGTGCATACTGTGCGCATCTTTGAACTACCGTTCACAGTTCCTGCCAACCTTGTCGTCGATCCGCTGCGGCCATACGGCACAGTTCTGAGCCACACAGAGGAGAAATGGAACACATTCGAAACGTACCCTGTCCTTAACGGGGTACGACAAGTGAGCGTAGAACTTAAGAAGCACGTTCCATCATATATTTTCGTTGGTGGCTTCCGCGCAATTGTTATA
The DNA here is from genome assembly GCF_021461385.2 of Schistocerca piceifrons. Lineage (NCBI taxonomy): Eukaryota > Metazoa > Arthropoda > Insecta > Orthoptera > Acrididae > Schistocerca > Schistocerca piceifrons. Next base: position 21,345,498 of record NC_060140.1, on the reverse strand, counting down.
TACGATGGACAACCGAGGACCTGCTCGGGCTGCGGCCAGGAGGGCCATGTTAGAACTGAGTGTCTGCAGCGCCGCCTCGTTCAGGTGCCCCGCAATGAACTTCTCCAACGATCCACTATGACCTCTCTCCCGCTAACGTATGTGGAAGCGGCACGACATTATGTGATGGATGATCAAAACCTGCTACCTCCTCAAGCCACTGCCAGCTCCGTTGAGAGTCAGCGCCGTCGACGACGCCGCAATCCCAACGGTGCAGAGGTTCCTACAGTCTCTGCCCACCGCAGCGTCGTGGGCACCCAGCCACCGTCACTGTCGGGATCGGACACAGGGGTTCCTTGTGACCGAGACTGTGTCGAGCCCCGCCCTCCAGTGGATGTCGAATCTCGGCCCCGAAAGCAAAAATCACCCAAGCGACACAAGAAGAGGCGATTGTCAGTTGAAGAACAGGACAGGGATGTGAAGCCGGCGGAAGACATCGACTTAGTTGACTCGTCCACAGTTGCAACGGACTCCAGTGGCATCATTCACCAGAAGGTGCCTGAAGACAAGGAACACTCTCCTGAATCTGGTGGCTTAGAAAACGAGGCGCATTGCGTCGACTCCCAAAATGTGGGCTCCTGTGAAAGCGACCAGCCACCAATGACATCACAATCCTCTCTTGGTGATTGGGCAGACGATATGGAGGCAGATGATGTACAGCAAACATCGATATCTCCGCCAGAGCCCATGGCTGACATTGAGCCCACAGGACTCTGCCAGTCAGGGACTCATACGGCACAGTAATGCACAGCGTGCAGCTGGATGGCTGTCTGCTGAGTGAGATCACTGTGGGCTTGCACCAGCACACTACCTCCACCACTTGATATGTCTCAGTCATACCGTGTGGGAACAGTCAATGTAAATGTTGTCCACTTCTTTTCCAAGACCCGCATGTTACACGACGTGATCAGAGCGGCAGACTTGGACATTGCCCTTCTCCAGGAGGTCCGACCCGAGCTGCGTTTAGAGCTATATGGCTACACCTCCTACAGCCTACCCTCAGGTGATAGCGCAGGAGGAACGGCCATCCTTCTCCGAGATGGCATAGACACGACGGACGTGACGTACTTGCCGAACTGGCGAGGCATCGCTCTCACACTCGGCGCAGTCCGCCTCATTAACGTCTACGCACCCTGAGGTAATTTGCACCGCGGTGACAGGCATGTTTTCTATTCGGAGGAAGTAGCCCCACTTTTGCAAGCAAATATGGACCATTACACAGTGGGCGGCGATTTTAACAGTGTTCTGCGGCCCGAGGACCAGATACCGCATTACGTCCGATGCCCGGCTGTACAAGCATTGATACGTGACCTCGCGCTCCACGACACATGTCTCTTACATCATGGGACCCAGAGTGGATATACGCACTTTACCAGCCATTCTGCCAGTCGTCTAGACCGGATATACGTCTCGCGTGCCCTCCGCGCAGCAACCCGTAATGCAGAACTCTGGCCGACGGCCTTCACGGATCATCTCGCGTACATCCGCACTGTCACCTTACCCCGACAACTCACAAGACGCAGCAGGGGCCCGTGGACGCTGAACGTCTCCCTCCTTCGCGAGGAAGCGTGTCGGCGAGCAGTCACTGACACATCGCGTCGATGTATCAGGCGCCTGCCCATGTATGCTTCCACGTTGCTGTGGTGACTGGGGTGTGTCAAACCTGCACTCCGAAAGACCCTGATGGCCTACGGACGTGACAGGTCGAACTGGCAAAGGGCAACATCGGACTTTTACTATACAGCGTTACGTGAGATGGCGACGCAACCGCCGTCTCCCGAACGTCAGATGTCCGTACAACGCATCAAAGCTCGTCTACTTCGCATCAGGACAGAGCATCCGTGCGCGAGTGCAGACTGTCTCCCGAACGAAACGGCGTCAGTGTATCACATTGTGCGCGAGAGGCGCCACCGCAAACGTCAACTCATTACGGCGGCAAACACGGAGGAGGGCGGCCGCGCAGTGACACAAACGGACATCGCGCACACGTTCGCCAGACTCTATGGGACCTTGTACATGGAAGATCCGCGAAACGTACGTGATTATGACGAGCTGTTGCACGATTTTCCCGCCCCTTGAGACGTGGCACCCGATGATAGTCTGCTGTTGCCCATTACATCCGACGAGCTGATAACTGCCTTGGCACGTGGAGCAGCGAACAAGTCGCCTGGACCGGACGGTTTACTCCTGGAATCCTACCACACTTTTTACGACCTTGTGGGCGACAAGTGGCTCGAAATGTTTCAAGACCTGATCCGCTCTGATTTCACTGTCCCCACAGAATTCATACAAGGCATCTTGATCGCAGTACCGAAACCGAATGGTGGTTGTAGGTGGCAGGACTTTCGACCACTCACACTCCTCAACAACGACTACAAGATCTTCGCCCGTATCCTCCGCGCGCGTCTCCACACCGCGATCGGGAAAGCCATCCACACCGATCAGACATGTTTAGGTGGTGTCAGCAACATTCATACGGCGTTAGGAGAAGACCGCGACGTAATTGCTTTGACGGCGGCCTGCAAAATACGAGGAGCCCTTGTCGCCGTGGTTTTTGACCACGCATTCGACCGCGTCGACCACGGCTTCTTACGCGCAGTTTTGCAACACATGGGCCTCTCTCCAGAGTCTGCACAGGTGGTCCTTCGACTGGTCCACGGAGCGCGCTCCCGCATGATGGTCAACGGTTATCAATCTGGTCACATTGTTGTTGGACGGTCAGTGCGACAAGGGTGCCCCCTGTCGGGTATATTGTTTGCTGCAGCGCTTGAACCAGCTTTACATGGTCTACGGCAGCGATTAACTGGTCTTTCCTTGCGGGACGTGACCTTTCGTTGTGGTGCATTCGCCGATGACGTGGTGTTCCTGCCCAGATCAGAGGTTGAAATGCATATGGCGCTACAGTGGTTACGCCAGTATGGGGCGGTCGCAGGGAGCGTCATCAACGTGAAGAAGACAAAATACATGATTGTCGGAGGGGGGCTTTCCCACACAACGGCGGTGCCCTTTGACAAGGTGCCCGTACTCAAGTGTTTAGGAATGCAATTCTATAGAAATGTCCGCCGCACGGCGGCGGCTACGTACCGCCGGCTTCTACACCAGACGCGTGCTCTGCTGCAGGACAACAAACTGCGTCGCTTGGTTATGCTCCTCGGAACACTTTATGTCAACACCTATCTTGTCTCCAAACTGAACTATTTTGCGCATGTCCTTCCATTGACGGTTACGATGGCCGACAGATTGCAAGCAGCATATGGACATTTCGTAACCACCGGTCTGGTTTTTAAAGTCCGATACGCCACCCTGACACTGCCGCAGCGGGCGTGCGGTATCGGTTTAATTCAAGTATATAACCATGCGCGATCGCTTTATCTCAACACTATGCGTCGCACGTGGACCTCTGCCCACGCCACTCTGACGGGCACCCTGATAGCGGAAGTGGCACCACACTCTCTGCATCACCCGGTTTCTGTAGGACACATTTCACCGGCACTCACCCACATCAGAGAGTTCTTGATTGACTTCAGCTACTTACGGTCAGAACTTCCGACAACACGGAAGCCCAGCACGAAAGACTATTATCGCCTCTATCAGCAGCAGCAACCTATAAATACGGTCGCCCATAGACATCCTGACGTTGCCTGGAACACTGTGTGGCGAGCGGTACACACGCCTTTTCTACTTACGACGGTGCGTTCATTGCGGTACGTGGTTGTGAATGGGAAGTTCGCTACTCGTCAGAGGCTACATTCCATCCATCTGACGAACAACCCCTTGTGTCCGACATGCTCAGTCGTTGACTCGGATACACACTGTCTGACTTGTGCCGCGACAGCGAGTGCTGGCTACTGACGCAGTGCGTGCTGGCGTTACTCTTGCGGCGATTGCCGGAGTCTATCTCCCCTGATGACGTATTGCGCCCCAACGGAGTATACTTTCCATCAACCAGAACAAACGCCGTTAACTAGCTAAAAGGCATGGCCCTTTACTACATATTTCGCGATGCTCCCAAAGGCACACTCGATTTTTGGTCCCTACTGATGACGACACATGCAGCTTTCAGCCGCCACCCGAAGTACAGAACTCGTTTCGCAAATTATTTAGGTTCATTATTTGCGGATCCTCCTGCTCACTGGGGCGTTCAGGGTATCAGACGCTGAAAATGAAGAAGAATCCTGGAGCATATTGATCCTCTACGGACGGAATAGGGCGGAACCCCTCCCAACAGACGAGAAGACGACTCGGACGGTCGGCTACGGCAGTTGTAGGATCTTTCTTTGTAATGAAACAAAAATAAATCTATAAATACAATACAAAATGAAAATTTTAAAAAATTAAAAATGTTCTAAAAATTAAAGAAAGAAATAAATAAAACAACATCGACAAACCCACTACACCCTCTTCCTGATTTCCTGATCCTTCGACCCTCGAACTCGAACACGTTGCTTGGGCGTGGCGGTGGGATGGCCAGGCTTCGGATGTCGACCCCTGCCCTACCCGTCGCCCTGCTCCTGCAGCGGTTCCTTAAAAAAAAAAGAAAAAAAAAATGGTCAGCGTGACTGACTGTCGTCCTAATGGGTCCGGGTTCGTTTCCCGGCTGGGTCGGAGATTTTCTCCGCTCAGGAACTGGGTGTTGTGTTGTCTTCATCATCATTTCATCCCCATACGGCGTGCAGGTCGCCCAATGTGGCTTCGAATGTAATAAGACCTGCACCAAGACAGCCGGACCTGCCCCGTTAGGGGCCTCCGGGCCAGTGACGCCAAACTCTCATTTTCATTTCCAATCCACAGTGGAGGTCATCGATAAAACTGTCGAAAGAGCTATACACTATTTGGTAACTTATGTCCTATCACTGCAAGAGAAGCACTTCCGTCTTCACTTTATCGCCATCTCACAAAGTGTGTACTAGTCCGACGCATCAAATCATGTGTTACCTAGTGGAACACTTCCGTAAGAAGTGGGTAATCACGTCGACCTACTTAATGCTTGTAAGGCTAATTAGTAACTTTACCAATGAGTAAGAGGTTAAACTTGAAGCGTTGTTATCAAATTTCGTGCTAATGTAGAGTTCAGTATACTAAGATATGCTATATATAACCAAATTGATACGACCTAGTCGTAAGGAAGAAAAAGAAACAAATTACACTCATATAGAATTTTGGTTCAACTATTACTCAAATGGAGAACCAATTCAAATTAAAATCGATACTAGATAATAGTTTTTATCAATAGTATCTGCAATGCATTAACTGAAGTAATAAGCTGAATTAGCAGTCCTAGGCCATTAGCACGTGAAAAGAAGACTATTAAAATTTCAGCGCCTTTAATTGCATTACAAAAGCCACACAGATGATCTAAAACCTTTTTTTTTGTAATGTGGTGTTTATTTGGATCTTTGTGGAGCAGGAAAAGTTGACAATAATAAATCTACTCACTTACGAGTCATTAACTTAAAATTCGGCTGGATAAATATTAGGATATACTTAGTCGATATTCTGATCCTGTCGTTTATTTGAATCAGTTTAGATTTACGTAACTGTGCTGAGATTCTTCAGCAGTTCAGCAGTCGTCGCGGGAGACAAATAACTCAAAACTAAAGATGTGTAATAATGTTTCTACTGACACACTGTATTACACAACGAAAAATAAGGATAACGAGAAATGACAGGAAGATGAATAAACGAGTAAGACAAAAGAGGAGGAATTTGGATCGTTTGGAAGTTGAAAGTGAGGCAGGAGGGGCATGCAGCCAAACGAGCTAACAAAGAATGAGCTAACGCACGTTTATTTTATTTTATTTATTAAAGAAACAAGAAACTAGAAAAGAAACGAGCGAAATATTTTGTGAAATGATTTGTCTAGAGGAAACAAATGAAACAGATTAGAGAATCGTTCTGATGGGCCTTTGAATGGTGCTCGAAATCATGTACAAGTAGCTGAGACTCTCGTACATTAGTGACGCAAGGCGCCCACTCTATGAAATTCCGCCACAAATATCCTGAAGGGTTCTTTAAACTTATTAGACTCTACGTTAAACATTGAGCTTTAAATACTCACTTGGTGTGCATGGTTTCGAGCATCGTTCAAAGGGTTTCCAAATGTTTCTCTAATCTATTTTATTTCTTACTTTTAGACAAGTGATTTCACAAAACATTTGAGCGTTCTTTTCTTCAATATTTTTTATTTTCAAGTTTTGTTCAGAAAGCGTGAAACGTATTTGAATATCAATGAATAGCCCATTATTATTAGAGTATATGCATCAAGAGAAATTAGAGAAGTTTTAATTTATGCTGTTATTTGATATTTTATATACTGCAGGAGCTGTTCGTCATAGTTTCAATTTTCCCTCAAATTACTAATTAAGATTTTCTTAATTACTTTGATTACTTTCGAGAAATTGAATCAGCTTTTGCAAAACTAGACCTGACGCTGGTGTGTTTGATACCCCACTTGTGCGTTTCCCACTCTTCGTTTGGCTATGAAAATGTTGGGAAAAATCCGTTATTTAATTTCTGCGGTGTCATGTGTTTGCACCGCTGAAAAATTTGACCGAAAACGGTGGATTTATCGTGATCAGAAAATATGTAAATTCCAAACGAGGACTTACTGGAAGGTTTGTAGGAGCAGTAAAGACGGACATCGTCGTGATGGACGCACAAAGTTAAAAACGGTAATACGTCGTAGTGTTACACCTGCCCTAGCCCTAGCTGCGACGTAAATTAGTTTAGGAGTTGACAGTGACGTTAATAGTTCTTCATCTTGGTGTATGTTGTCGTCGATTAGATTCTTGCTTGAGCATTTACATCTCTGCTCCCGCCTCAGTTTCATGTGTCACAAGAAAAGGAATGTAAATACGCATCACAGCGATGAGAAGATTGCACTTCTACTGGCAACGCGTCCGATGCCATTGTAAGCAGTCAAAATAAACTGTTTAACTCTAAAGGGTTAACTACGAAGAAACGAATAGAGAGTTGAGTTAAGGACACCTTTTGGAATTTCTTTGCATTACAATATTTAACGTTCCCACTCCAGTTCGACTAGATTCACATTCATAGTGCAGCAACACAGATTTGCTATGTCCTGAATGCAAAAACTAAGTGGAAGGTTGAAGTTCAGGTGATGGAGAATGTGAAAAGCTTCCGTTAGCTGGGGGGAAACCGAACAGACGTGTTACGGATCACCAAGAGCGTGACAGACAGGTACCAAACGTCACAGAAACTACGCTATGCTGCAAAGACACCCCGGAAATAAAATTTAGCCTAGTACGTTCTGCATTTGAACCGTGTCGGCTCGCGGTTTCAACGCCAACATGGATATCGCGGCGCAACACCACCTACCTGTAAAATGTGCCTGCGGCTCTCGTGGTCGCTGTAAACCGAAGGTAGTGGACCAGTGTGATTTGAGCAGACGTGCGGGATGCCTCGTAAACGTATGCTAGAACGGTGCCGTCAAATAAATGAGTTTGAAAGAGGGCGCGTTACTAGCCTGAGAGGGTTTGACGCAGCCATCTGGGAAATTGCAGCCTGTGTGAGACGAACACCATCCAGCCCCCCCCCCCCCCGCCCCCTCCCGAGAAGATCGACACCTCATCTGAATGGCACTCCAGGACAGAGAGGACAGACCTGCGTCCTCCTCGGTTGTGGCCCAGCAGCGGAACAGTGTAACCCATCCTACTCTGTCAGGGGTGACTGTCCTTCGCCGTTCATTACGGCATGGGTTACGTGCATCGTCCACTTCTCCGCCTAACTTTGAGGAATGTGCAGAAACATGCTAGACGGCAGTTGTGTTTAGAACGACGTTACAGGGAACAGCAATGGCATCAGATAGTGTTTTAAGACCAATCCGAGGTCTGTTTGTTTGAAGATGATGGCCACATTTTGGTTCGCCACAGACAGGGGGAGCGGCGTCACAGTGCCTGCATTCACACAACACACACAGAGCCATCTCGAGGCCTTATGATGTTGGGTGCTACTGGGCACAGCCACAGATCACAGTTTGCGCGTGTCCAGGCCACTGTGACCAGTGTGAACTACGTGGATGACATCCTGTGACCCGTAGCCACACCCTTGCTCCACAGCACTTCAGACGCCATTTTTCAAAAATGACATCCATGCTCGAGGCAGAATTCTTACCTGCGACCGTAGCGGTCGCGCGGTTCCAGACTGTAGCGCCTAGAACCGCTCGGCCGCTCCGGCCGGCGTCATTTTTCAGCAAGACAATGCAAGACCACACGTTGCTGCACGGACATGTGCCATCGTACTCTCACAGGTTATCAGCCTTTAGCCTTGGCATGGCAGATCACTAGACTAGTTGCCTATCACAGGACACATGCTGAACCGAGGTGACTAAAATACTAATCGTGTGAACGTCCTATCACTAGTCGTTCAAGGTGTTCTGTCATTTCTAAACATGAGTGTATGTCTTCAATTAGAAACACCGCATGTATGTAACTGAGGGAGCCACCTTGGACAAGAGAACTTGTATCCGGCTGCAGAAAGATGAACGAAAGATCTTTCAAGATCTGGGGCACGAAAGAACACGCTGAAGCCTGGATACACAGGCAAACGCAGGAGCTGTATGAGAGCGTTGAACCAGTTTAAAGCATGATACGAAAGAGAAGGCTGACATTTGCCAGAGGCATCATGAGAATGGGGAACAACACGTTGACAAAGAAGATATGGAACACAGCACTCCTAACAGGGAACAACTGGGCAAAAGAAATCAGGGAGGACTGCAAAGGATTTGGAATAAGTGAAAAACTTCGTACCTAGCAGTGCAGGAAGGTGCAGCTGTAGGAATACAGGTGGACAGCTATCAGAATCAAAATTATGATCACAGAAGCGGAGAGAACTAGGGGGAGCGAGAGAATGAAGAAGTCTCGTGTGATTCTAAAGGGGCGAAACGATTATATACGAGGCGCATTCAAAAACTAATGTCGGATTTGGCGCGAAATGGGAACCACTGTGAAAATCCGATGTAGCTTCGATCAGATGTGTTGGTCATTGTCTTTACTGTGCCTGTCGATCGCTTCACGTCGCTCGTTTCAGTTCGGAGTGCAAAGTGATCACGTAGAAATTCCTGGTGAGAGATTCGCCTGAAGCTATGCAGCCCACGTGACATAAACGTCATGCATTTCTTTCTTCAAGACAATTCTCAGCCGCAATTTGTAGGGGCAATGAAGACGCTCCTGCAGCGTTTTCGATAGGAAGTGCTTGATCACCCACAGTACAGACCTTAATTGGCTCTCTCTGATGTTCATCTCTGCTCACATGAACCGCTGTCTACGAAGCTCACATTTTGGCACAAACAACGAAAGGCAGACCAGCGTAGAGAATCGGCGGAAACCACAGGCGGCTGCTTTCTGTGACGAGGACAGTGGAAAGTTTGTACAACGGCAAGACAAATGTCTGAGTCGGAGTGGCGACTATTTAGAGAGATAGCTAAAATGTGTGGCTAACTGTTGCAAATAAAAAAATTTTGAGTTTCACAGTGGTTTCCATTTCGCGACCGATGGGACCTTTCTTTCCGAACAGCCCCTGTAATTAAATGCATACAAAGATCCGGTGGAAATCGTAGCTTGCAGTAGTGTGGATTATATGAACCATGCTGCAACTGTTTTTCGTCTGTCGGCTGTGGCATGAGACCGCTGCGCTTCGCATAAAGGAGGCTTGGCGGCTGCTCCTTCTTACCGTAGAGGTACTTCTCGACGGCGCGGTAGGTGAAGGGTCCGTGGAAGCCCTCGAGGCCGACGATGAGGCCGGCGCGGGGGTAGTCGTCGACGATCCTCTTGACGAGGACCTGCTCGTTGGCGCGGCCCGCGCGGATCTGGAGCCTCTTGAGCTCCAGCAGCTGCTGGAAGATGCGCCGCTCCATGTGGTACCTGTGGCAGCGGTCGGCGCGGCGGTGCCGCGTTAGTCGGCGACCCGCCTCTACAGGCAGCGTCTCAGTAGCACCGCAGACTCTGTTTCGAAATAGCTGTATTCTCAAGTTTTCCTTGTGCGAGGTGGTGAACCACATGGTCGGTCGCGAGCACAGGCTCCGCAGAAATCTATCCGAAACGGAGCAAGATTTTAAAATTGCTTATTTTGGTGTAATCCGTTCGGTGAGTTTAAGAATAGTATGTGACAGAATGTACGTAAATTTCATTGTATAGTCGAGGATTGATTGTTATCGACAAGTCACATTTGTCAAAGGTAGATTGATTTGACACCTAAAATATAAGCACATTATATTAGTATATGCAAACTAGACGTTTTCACATTTTTAATGCGAAAATGTATGCTACCATTTTCATTTTACGATCTAAACGACATCTTCATATGATTAAATCTAGCGAGTTGCCAAAAGAAGCCAGACGGTATTCACTACTGAAATTGTTATTGATAAACCAGGAAAAACCAGACTTATCGAGAAAATGCTGCTGGATATCAACAAAAATAACGATAAAAATGACACAGATTGATATGATGTACAGGGGTAAGAAAATGTTTCGTTAAAGAGGTATGTAATGAATTCCCTGTTGTGTCTCTTGGTTGTGTAATTTACCTCAAACGTGACTTTTTGCTGACAGTATTGTTTCATGTTGGTCATGGAATTTTTTTGTCTGATTTGCATTTGTTCTGTTTCAGTGTAATTATCATCCCAACATATCATAACGGTGTATCCTGTGACTGAAATGAGGCAGATGCACTACATCTATGGCCTAGCAGATGGGAATGCGGATTCAGCACGTCAGTTTTATGGCTGAACGTAACTCCGGTAGGCAGTTACCTGTGCAGGAACGTTTGTACGACACCATCAATGCTTGTGAGAGACAGCCTAATTTGAGAAGAAAATTTCAGATGAAGACCACGTGATGTAAGAATTCGTGAGATTGAGGAATATGTTCTTCTTCCTGTGGATGGAGCTCGAGCAGCTAGTACAAAGAGAATACCGGAAGGGAAGGCCTCAGTGACATGTCGATGTGAAACAGTTAGTGTGGAAACTTATGTACTCGTATCGTCTTCAACAGGTGCAAGGATTAAATGAGGCGACGCATGTTAAGCCAGTATGCTGCGTTTCTTAGCATGTACCTGATTCACTGATGAGGCTGGCTTTTAACATCGTGGGCAGGGATCTTCAATTATCATATCAGTCGCGACTGGGCTTATGAAAATCTTCGCGAATTGCGAGAAGACGGATATCAACAGAGGTTCAGCCTGAGTGTGTGCTGTGGAACCGTCAATGATCATGTAACTGGCTTCTATGTCTTACTGGTTAAAGGAATCTGCTGTTTCTCAGAGATGATTTGTTTCATTTAGTTGATTACGTATCTGTAGAAGTCAGCCAACGAATGTGGTTTACGCACAATGGTGCTACACCTCCCAATACATGGATAGTTTTCCAGTATGTCGATAATCAACTTCCAAAGAGACTACTACAGCCTAATTTGGCGCAGAAACACCAGGCTTCGTGAGTATCAGCACAGTGGGGTTTATAACTTCCTAGCTCGAATAGGAGTGGAGATATGGGAAAAACGTGTTTTCCTCACCTCTGGTGTATAGGCTGCCCTATGCAACAGGTATGTTTTGTGGGAACAGTGTCATCCTGTCCAGCCAACTTGCTTTGCAAGGCAGCCTACCTGTCAGGGGCAAGAAATGACTTTGTGGGCCCTGATTTATAGGCTTCCCTGCATAACAGGCATATTTTGTTGGAGTAGTGTTAGCCTGCTTTACACCTGTATGTCAGGGGCAAATACATGGTTTTGAAGCACCTGATATGTGGCCTGCCCTTCATGGCAGGCAAATTGTATGAGTAGTTCTTGCCTCCTTTATTGAACTGTATTGCAGTGGCTACAGGTGACAATGAGCATGGCAGGGGATAGTTTGAGATGGGTAGAGGAGCGGATGAACAGACTGAGGGGGAGAGCAAATGGACAGGGGAGGAGGGGGAGATTAATGAGAGAGTGGTAGAGGAAATGGACAAAGGGAGGAGGGAATAGACAAGTAAACATGAACAGCCAGACAGAAGGAGGAAGAGATGTGTTCAGTATATGTGTTGAAAGCAGATGTGGGCGAAGCTGCAGGAAGAAGGCTAGTAGTAATGTGACACTATTAGTATCGTTAGCGAACTGGGTTCTATAAAGCGTGGCGTGCACTCACTTGCGCACGCTGTTCTGCACGGCCTGCGTGACGGAGACGGTGCTGAGCGGCGGCCGGCCGTCCTGCCTGCAGGGCCGCGGCACCCAGCCGCCCCCGCCGCCTCCGCCGCCCCCATCACTGCCCCCGGCCTCGCCCGGCTGCTCGTGCTCCCGCCGCGGCGACGGCTCCAACCCAGAGTCTGGCTGCGCGCTGGAGCGGCTGCGCGTGGTCGTCGTGGACGCCTCCTCCTCCTCCTCGTCTTCCTCCTCGACCTCTTCCTCACCCTCCTCCCGCTTCTGCACGCCGTTCTCCACCTCCAGTTCCTCTTGTTGTCGGCCCTCGTCTTCTTACGACTCCTCGCCGCTTTCCTCCTGGCTCTCCTGCGTGAGAAAGACGCTGAGGAAATAGATACGAAATGTTTAGCCATATATCAAAAAACTGAGTTTTCGCAGCGAATCAGGCATAAAATATACAGAAGATCCGCAGAACTAAATTACTGTTAACTAACTCCATACTTCACCATTTCAGAAACTATGAAATATCAACTAATCATCACTCCAATAATTAAGTTTAGCTTTTAGTGCACTTCTAGAAGCGTAGTTCTCGAAGCGCGTGACGATGGCTGTATCTCGCTCCTCGCCCTCGCCCTCGCCAAGACTTGTGAAGGTAGTGGCTGCACGTTCATTGAATCCTAAAGAACAAATTTTTTCCCCAGGTGTATTTACGACTACCTATGGATTCTAAAAAAGAATCAGTTGCTGCTTGTAGGGGAGCGACAACGTTAATCTCACGGCTTGTGAATCAGGTGACTACGGGAAGTGAGTCAAGATTAATGGAGTGAGTTGGTGTGGTGATTGGAGACAACAGACGTTCCACTGCCACTTCAGATTTCATCAGCTGTCCTGGGGCACAGCAGTGCATAACAGTGAAACATGCACTGTGGGAATACCGGAACACAACGGAATGGAAGAATTTGAGATGTGGTGCTACAGATGAATGTAGAAAATTAGGTGGTCTGATAAGGTAAGGAATGAGGAGGTTCTGCGCAGAATCGGAGAGGAAAGGAACTGTGGAAAACACTGACAAGGAGAAGAGACAGGATGATAGGACATTTGTTAAGACACCAAGGAATGACGTCCATGTTACTAGAGGGAGTTGATGCACGAAACAGTCACTGGCTGCAGATTTCTACATTGAGATACGCAAAAACTGATAACCTCGTTACGATGATCGTATCGATAACGGAAGGTGTTACGTAACAAGCTAGCAGAAGATACGTTACTGTTGTTTACGTTTGTTTTTCGTTGTACGTCGTACTGGGACATTTTATACCTACAGGTATACAGCAGCAGGGTTGAGTTATCTTATTGATAATTGGTAAAAATACTCAGTGGACTTAAGGAAAGTGCATTGCTTTTGGATTTGCATCCAAGCAAATTAACACTAACATCGGTTATCGTCACAGTTACAAAAATGCACTGAATGTCTTCTCAACCATTTAGAACGTATCACAAACATTCTTACGTTCTTGGTATTTCTTTTTCAATTTGTTATGCGGAGTATATTTAGTCCTTGTATTTTTGAAGTTTAAGTTTACGTGGCTTAGTGTTATGTGCTAATTCATTGATTTCTACATTAACGAAATGAAACAAAAGACTGAAAAAGAGAGAGAAACGGAGAGAGACAGAGAGAGAGAGAGAGAGAGAGAGAGAGAGAGAGAGAGAGAGAAGGAAGGGAAGGGGAATCTGCTGTTCATTAACTGGATCCAAACACTGCAACTGGCCCACTGGCACTAATATCATCACCGATTTGCCCATACTTCAAATAGGACAACTAGTTAGCAGTTTTGCAGGACAAGTGTGTGCCTTGTACTTTATTAAATTGATTTCCACTGCACTCGATGCATCTCTTCACACTCGAAAATGATCCCAAACGTTTTCTGGCACATTCGTCGAGCCATGCCATTACGATCACTTCCTCTGGTCCTCTCATCGGTTCAACGGTTCCAAAGAGAAAGCAAATTCAAACGGGACAGTGTTACAGCTGTTGAAGGCAATCAAGAACTTCGGAGCCTATTGTATTGTAACAGTTTGTGGAAAATTTCGACCAATATACTAGAATGTTCTTATTAAGAAAGAACCAACAGTCGACCTTCGTCGCGTTATTTTAAGGACACCTTTACCGTCAGACCGGGAGTTATGCGGTAGTACTTAAGACTGTAGGATAGGTAAATGTCGCGTATGGGGAAATTTAGAATATTTTTTTAGAAAAGAGCGAAGTTGTTAGAACATCGAAAGTTCATTTATAAAGCGTGCACTAATGGCAGTCTGGAAGTTGAATGAACAGTGTGGAAGTGTTATATAAGAATGATAAAATGAAGACAGTATTACGGAAAGGGAAGGGCTAAGTGAGTGAACATGATATGAGTAATGTGATACTGCGAGAATAATTTGTCACAGGATTTAAAGACATAAGTTGAAAGAAGGTACCTCTAGTGGACATGATTCCCTCGAGGTTGTTAAGATCTTTAGGAGAACGAACAACGAGAAAAGCATTTCACATGATATGCAAGGCACATGAGAAACACCGTCACATTTGATGTGGAACATCACAATTCCTATACGAGTACTAAGGAGATGCAGGAAGGTGAGACTACTACCGGAACATCAGTTTAGTAAGTCACGGTTGTAAAACACAGGGACCAGTTAGATGCAGAAGAACGGAGGCCAGGAGAACCAAACCTCGGGGAGGACCAGTATGGATTTCGAGGATATGTGCGAACTTGTGAGGCAAAATTGACTCTACAACTTTTCTTACAAGGGAACATCACCAACTTGACGTCATATTTTAAGGAGAAAAAAGCACCCTTGCAAGATATCAGCCACATCAATCGAACCCGAGTGAAAATTTAGCCATAATTTTGATTCAAGATAGCAAAACGAAAGCCGTAGTTTTAAATTTCACTTTCAAGGAACCATTCGCACAGGGGAATCGTACGAACATACCGTCACTTGACCATTGGACAGACTCCAATATGGACGACATAGTAATAAGCATACCTGGCGTAAAGAAACAACTAAAAAATTTGAAAGCAGGTAAATCGTCAGACCCGGATGGAATTCCAATTCGATTTTACGAAGAGTGCTCTATGGCATTTGCCCCTTACCTAACTTGCATTTATCGTGAATATCTTGCCAGGACAATGTCCCAGACGAGTGCAAAACAGCGCAGGTGCCTCCAGTGCATAAGAAGGGTAAGAGAACATATCCGCAAAATTACACGCCAATATCCCTAGCTTCTATTTGCTGCAGAATCCTTGAATATTCTCAGATCCCATATAAAAAGCTTTCTTGGGACTGAGAAGCTTATGTCCACGAATGAGCATGGTTTTAGAAAGCGTCGCTCGTGCGAAACTCAGTTTGCCCTTTTCTCACACGGTAAGGGCAACAGGCAGACTCCATATTTCTATGTTTCCGGAAAGTATTTGGCATGGTGCCGCACAGCATGCTGTTAACGGAAGTACGATCATAAGGGAGAAGGTCACAGATATGCGAGCGCTTCGAAGAATTCTTAAATAATGGAACCCATTGTGCTGTCCTCAGCGGTGAGTGTCGATCAGAGACAACGGTATCGTCAGGAGTGCCCCAGGGAAGTGTGATAGGCTGATTCGGTGGACAGAGTGGGTAGCAATCTGCGGTTGTTTGCTGATGATGCCGTGGTTTGCCGTAAGGTGTCGATGTTGGGTGACTATAGGAAGATAAATGGCAGCTAGTCCTAAATGTGGAAAAATTTAAGTTAATGCGGATGAGTAGGAAGATCAAATCTGTAATATTCGGATACAGTATTACTAGATTCCTGCCTGATACGGTCACGTCCTTTAAAAACCTGTGTGTAACTTTGCAAAGCCATATGACATGGAACAAGCATATGAGAACTGTAGCAGGGAACGCAGATTGTCGATTTCGGCTTACTGGGAGAATTTTAGGAAAGAGTGGTTCACCTGTAAAAGTACGACATATTCTTGAGAACTGCTCGTGTGCCTCGGATCCGTACCAAGTCGGAGTGAAGGAAGGCATCGAAGCAGTTCAGAGGCAGGCTGCTAGATTTGATACCGGTAGGTTTGAACAACATGTAAGTTTTACGGAGATGCTTCGGGAACTCAAATGGGAATCTCCGGAGGGAAGGTGACGTTATTTTCGAGAAACACTATTGGGAAACTTTAGAGAATCGGCATTTGAAGCTGACTACCGAACGATACTACTGCCGCCAACATACACTGCGCGTAACGACCACGAAGATAAGACACGAGTATTTAGGGCTCACACGGAGGCATGTACACTGGAGCGCCAAAGAAACTGGTACAGGCATGCGTATTCAAATACAGAGGTATGAAAACAGGCAGAATACGGCGCTGCGGTCGGCAATATGTCTGACATAGTTGTTATATCGATTACTGCTGCTACAATGGCACGTTATCAAGATTTAAGTGAGACTGAACGTGTTGTTATAGTCGGAGCGCTAGTGATGGGACCCAGCATCTCTGAGGTAGCGGTGAAGTGGGGATTGCCCCATACGACCATTTCACGAGTGTACCGTGAACGTCAGGAATTCGGTAAAACATCTGATCACCGACATCCCTGCGGCCGGAGCAAGATGCTGCAAGAACGGAGACAACGACTACTGAAGAGAATCAAAAAAATGGTTCAAATGGCTCTGAGCACTATGGGACTCAACTGCTGAGGTCATTAGTCCCCTAGAACTTAGAACTAGTTAAACCTAACTAACCTAAGGACATCACACACATCCATGCCCGAGGCAGGATTCGAACCTGCGACCGTAGCGGTCTCGCGGTTCCAGACTGCAGCGCCAGAACCGCGCGGCCACTTCGGCCGGCCTGAAGAGAATCGTTCAACGTGACAGAAGTGCAACCCTTCCACAGACTGCTGCAGATTTCAGTGCTGGGCCATCAACAAGTGTCAGCGTGCCAACCAATCCACGAAACATCATCGATATGGGCTTTCGGAGCCGACGGCTTACTCGTGTACCCTTGATGACTGCACAACACAAAGCTTTACGGCTCGCCTGGGACAGTCAGCACCGGTATTGGACTGTTGATGACTGGACACATGTTAGCTAGTCGGACGAGTCTTATTTCAAATTGTATCGAGCGGATGAACGTGTACGGGTATGGAGACAACCTCATGAATACAAGGACCCTGCATATCGGCAGGGGGCAGTGCAAGTGGTGGAGGCTCTGTAATGGTGTGGGCCCTGTGCAGTTAGAGTTGTATGGGTCCCCTGAGACGTCTAGATACGACACTGACAGGAGACACGTATGTAAGCATCCTGTCTGATCACCTACTTTCGCCCCCAGGGGCTCAGCATTCATTTGCTGGGTACGGGCTTGGCGACCCCGGTGATCCTGAGCTGGGGACTGGTAAGCGTTGCCAGTCCCCTGTCACCGTAAGCTCTGCGCATACTTCAGCGACCACCGTGCGGCGCGGCGGTGGAATGTTGTGTGTCTCAGGGAATGGGGATCTTGGCTTGACCGCCCGAATCGCGAGGATGGAATAAACCGCTTTAAAAAAAAACCTCAATCTCAAGGTGTGCTGCGCGCTGATGAGATGCATGGCTGTTGAGGTGGAACAGTCGATAGTGGGCAACCTCAGGGGAACCTGCCGCACCTCAGTTGTATAAGGCTTACCTAGGCACGCGGGGCTCTGTCTAGGTGGACTTCTAGTTCCCTAGCTGCTCGTGGGACCGAGATGGATCCTTCGAAATCCTCTTTTCTTCCTCCCAGCGGAAAGGGTGGGCCGCTGGAAGGTTCTAACACCCTGCCTCCTAAGAGGGCCCGTGCAGTCAGTCCCCCTGACTCAGGCGCTTCTTTGAAAAGTCCAGGCGTAGGTAACAGAATGCATTCTGGTAATCCGAATATGTTTCTCATTGTAAAACGGAAGGAGGGTAGTTTTGAGAAGGTTTAGCCTTTCTAAATACAAAAAGGGTCTGGAGGGCATCTGTGGCTCCTTAAAATCAGTGAAGAGTTTGCATAATGGGACCTTGCTCGTGGAAACTTCCACTTCCCAGCAAGCCACTAACCTGAAAGCTGCTAAATGCCTTGGGGAGTATGCCATAGACACTGAACTGCACAGCACCCCTTGAATTATAGCAAAGGTGTTGTGACAAGCCGGGATCTAGTCGACATTCCCAAAGACGAACTGCAACGTGAGTGGGCTTCGGAAGGTATCGTTGATGTTCAACATATCATGAAGAGGGTTGATGGCAATCTTGTGAAATCCGACTCTTTTATTCTGACCTTCAGTAGCACGAAACTTCCAGAACATATTAAAGCTGGCTTCCTTCGCCTTAGTGTGCGGCCTTATTTCCCGTCTCCCATGCGCTGTTTTAAATGCCAGCGTTTTGGGGATATCACCATAGGGTGTAAAGGCGAAGCGACTTGTGGCAACTGTGGCAAGGCTGCTCATGAAGGAGGTGGTTGCTCGTCTCCAGCCAGATGTATCAATTGCTCTGGAAATCACCTTGTTTGGAGTAGGGACTGCCGAATATTTTTAGAGGAACGTAAAGTCCAGGAAATAAAAACATCCCAGCGTATCCCATATGGTGAGGCCAGGAAGTTCTATAAGTTGATGCAACCTCCCACATTTGCTACATCTTTTGCATCCCTGGTTCAGAAGCCTACTCCAAAAGTCGATGCCTCAATGCAGACCGAGGTGGCGAGTGTTGGCACTAACACCTGCAGCTGTCAGTGCACTTGCAACGCAGCCAGCGTTTCAGAGCCTGTAGCCCCTACTCGAATGGCAGACAAAGGTACAGTGGCGAACTTGGGCCAGCCCCTGGCGCCTACAACAGCTGAGGCTGTTCCCAAGGCCAGTGAGCCAATTACCACTCCCACATCAGCTCCCCCAAAGGCCACCAAACCACAGAAAGCTCCTGCACAGCAGCAACAGCGGGTCAAATCCCGTGGTAAACCATCTGACCATGCGGATGTTGTTTTACGTGAGGCTTCATCTGACTCTTCCCCAGAGGTGATGGAATACGATGTATGTGTGGGGCAATCATCTCGCCCCACGCCTGCCCCTCAACCTGCTGCGGTCTCTCCGCCCCATCGGAGAGACAGGATGAAGGTGCTACCCCCAACATAGATGGCTCCCATACTCCAGTGGAACTTGCAAGGGTTCAGGACGCATGTGGAGGAACTTCGTCTACTCTCTCAGGGTAGACCACTGTGTCTGTCTCCAGGAGACGTATTTCCATCCATCATACTCCCCTAAGATACGAGGCTATACACTCCACAAAAAGGACGACCTGCGTGGAGAGAGAGCTAGAGAAGGCGTAGGTATTTTCGTCAGGATGGACTACCATTCCTCGCCTCTGTCACTTACGACGACTTTACAGGCCGTCGCTGTGTCCGTGCACGTGCGTCATCCATTGACTGTCTGTTCCCTTTACTTGCCCCTACATGATGCACTTGATGAAGCGGCCCTCACCGACCTTCTTACACAGCTCCACCAGCCATTCATTATTTGTGGTGATTTTAATGCCCACAATGTGCTTTGGGGCTCTGCCATTACCTGCCCCAGGGGTAGAGCAATTGAGAGGCTTCTCCTGTCATCCTGTGCCTACTTGCTCAATGGAGGACAGAGTACTCATTTCGGCAAAGCGACTGGGTCGTTCTCTGCCATTGATCTCTCGCTTTGCTCTCCAGCTCTTGCCGCCAGTGCTCACTGGGAAGTGGTCGCTGACTTGCACGGCAGTGATCATTTCCCAATCTCGATTCACCTGCCAGATGGCGTGGGCCCCAAAGGGAGAGAACCACGATGGGTGCTCAGTGGAGCTGACTGGACACTTTATAGCCAGTTGGCCCAATTCGAACACTGTGCCAATGTTGAGGTGTGGGTGGTTCATATTACCGAAACGGTCCACCACGCCGCTGCAGCATCCATTCCACAGTCCACAGGCCACCGGAAGAGGCCGCCTGTGCCTTGGTGGAGTGCCGAATGCCACTCTGCAATCAGGACCAGGCGTGCGGCTCTGCGTCGGTTCAAGTGTCGGCCGACTGCTGAGAATCTTGCAGCTTTTCGGGTGGCGAGGGCACGATGTCGCTGCATTATTCGTGAGAGCAAGAAGAGGTCATGGCAACAATTCCTGAACACCATTAATCGTTCCACCAAAAGTACCATTGTGTGGGAGACCATCAGGAGAATTTCTGGTAGAGGAGGGAGGCGCCCCATAGCTGTTGTAATGAATAACGGCACTCTTCACACGGATCCGCGAGACATTGCCCAGACTATGGCAGCGTATTTTGCGACAGTTACTGCAACAACCAGTCAGGATCCAGGTTTCCAGCGCCATAGAGCGGTTGCTGAGAGATGTAGTCTGAACTTCCAGTCCACCTCTCATGAAGTTTACAACTGCCCATTTTCTATGTGGGAGCTGGATTCTGCATTGTCTGGAGCTCGTGACACATCCCCTGGTCACGACAGGATCCATTACAATATGCTATGGCACCTCACAATGCGCAACAGAGAAATCCTCCTCGCACTTTTTAATGCCATTTGTGCGTCGGGTCACTTTCCTGACGCGTGGCGTGAGGCAGTTTTAATCCCTTTTTTAAAACCTGTGAAAGACAGCACGAGCCCAAGTAGCTACCGTAGTATTGCCCTCACTAGTTGCATAGGGAAGACCTTGGAGCGGATGGTCAACCGCCGCCTTGTCTGGATGTTAGAATCCCGGCAACTCCTTAGTCGCTTTCAGTGTGGGTTCAGGAGGTTTCGTTCCACCTTCGATAACCTTGCCCTCGTGGAGGCGGCTATACAACAGGCCTTCCTACGCCGTCATCACCTTCTAGGTGTATTTTTCGACATCGAGAAGACCTACGATACCACTTGGAGGCGTCTCATCCTGGAGCAGCTTCACGAATGGGGTTTTCGTGGTTGTCTTCCTCTTTTTATTCAGTCTTTCCTCTCGCCACGATATTTTCGATACCGAATTGGTGACGTCCTGTCTGATCGCTTTGAGCAGGAGAACGGTGTCCCTCAGGGTAGCGTTTTAAGTGTGACTCTCTTTGCCATCGCTATTAATAGCATTACGTCCATAGTGAAAAGTCCTGTCCAGTGTTCTTTGTTTGTGGATGATTTCTGTTTGTTCTGCTCTTCTTCAAGCCTAGCAACGACAACTAGTCAGTTGCAACTTACGATTAGGCGTTTGGATGACTGGGCGCAGAAGAGTGGTTTTAAGTTTTCCACCGAGAAGTCTGTATGTGTTCTTTTTAACCGTTCCCGTTCGATTTTAGCCTTTACTGAGTTGAGGATGAGGGACACTATTCTTACTTTTAAAGACACGGTGAGATTTCTGGGGCTCATTTTTGACTCGAAGCTCACGTGGTTACCTCATCTTAAAGACCTGAGACGGCGGTCGCTTCAGGCTTTAAGTATTTTAAAATGTCTTAGCCACAGTACATGGGGAGCCGACAGGACTCCAGTTTTACAGGGCGTTTGTGCAATCTCGTCTCGATTATGGGTGCACGGTGTATGGGTCTGCGAGGCCTTCTTACTTAAAGATGTTGAACTTTGTGCACCATGAAGGGCTTCGGTTGGCCACTGGGGCATTCCGAACTAGCCCCATACCAAGCCTCTGTGCAGAGGCTGGTGAACCGCCACTTCATATGCGGTGACGGCTACTTACGGTCCGCCAGGCGTATAAAACTTTGTCCACACCATACACACCTGCATACCATACCGTTGCTCAGCCTCCTCTGGCACGATTGTTTCATATCCGGCAACGTGCGACGCAGCCCTGTGGGATTCGCGCACAGGATTGCCTCGCTTCGATGTCTGTGGCTGGTCTTCGTGTTTTACGTCGCGAATGGAGCAGATCTCCACCTTGGCTCCTGCGGCGACCCAAACTTATTTTAGATTTGACTCATTTTCAGAAAGATGGCACACCAGATTTTACGTTCCAATCTCTGTTTTTAACATTTTAGATGTGCATCACGGTTTCACTGTCGTTTACACTGATGGCTCCAAACAGGAGAATTTCCTTGGCTGTTCTGTGGTGTTCCCTGATCATGTTACCCGGATTTGCCTCCCTGCTGAATATACCGTTTTCGCAGCGGAGCTCCACGCGATCCTGAAGGCACTGGAGCAGATGCATCGTGTTAGGGGCGATCGGTTTCTTCTCTGCTCCGATTCTCTTAGTGCCTTACAATCACTGCAGAACCTATACCCGACTGAGCAGATGGTCCAGCTGGTATATGACCAACTGTACTTGCTCCAACGGCGGGGTAAAGAGGTATCCTTCTGCTGGGTGCCTGGTCATGTCGGAATATGAGGCAATGTACAGGCCGATAGGGCTGCCAAGGAGGCCTGCAGAGAGCAGGATGTGGTCCAGTGTCCTATCCCCTTGCAGTCAGTCATCGCTGCACTTCACAGGAAGTGCATGGAGTTGTGGGAGGACGAATGGCTGGCGGTGACGGCCAATAATCTGCGGTCGGTCAAGTCAACCATTCGGCCGTGGCGTTCCTCCTGCCGGTTGCTCAGGCGGGAAGAGATGCCCTCACACGTCTTCGGATTGGGCACTGTCCTCTGACGCATAGCTATTTATTACGGCGGGAGGATCCCCCGTTTTGTTATGCTTGTGGTGTGCACATCTCGGTCCGGCACATTTTAACAGACTGCATTTTATACAGTGATGCAAGGGCAGAAGCACAAGTTGATGGGGATCTGCCTTCTGTTTTAGTTAATTATGAGACGTGTGTGTCTAGGGTTTTTAAGTTTTGTGACGTGTCTGGACTCTGGCCTAAACTTTTAGGCTGGAGGTTTTAGTGTATTGCAGAGTGGCTGACTCCTCCCCTTTTTTCCTTGTTGTGAGCCAGCCACTTCCATCTGCTACATTGTTTTAGCTCCCTCTCTCATTTTCTTCCTGTGTTGTCCATGTTTTACTGCTGACGCCCTGCTTCATCCCACGCTTCGGAGTGGGTGAGCACATATTTTTCAATGATTGTTCCCCGTGTTTTATGTTCCGTTTTATATAAATGTTCTGAGTTTTCTTCTTGACAACCGTCTCACTAAGTTACTGAACGGGCGCTGAAGACCTTGCTGTCGGGCGCCCAAAAACCCCTCTACTACTACTACTATTACACCTACATTCATTCATGTTCTTTGTGCATTCCGACAGACTTGGAAAATTTCAGAAAGACAATGTGACACCCCACACATCCAGAATTGCTACATAGTGGCTCCAGGAGCATTCTTTTGACTTTAAGCACTTCCATTGGCCAACAGACTCCCCAGACATTAACATTATTGAGCATATCTGGGATGCCTTGCAACGTGCTGTTCAGAACAGATCTCCACCCCCTCGAGCTCTTACGGATTTATGGACAGCCCTGAAGGATTCATGGTATCAGTTTCCTCCAGCACTACTTCAGATATTAGTCGAGTCCATGCCACGTCGTGTTCCGGCACTTCTGTGTGCTCGCGGGGGCCCTGCACGATATTAGGCAGGAGAACCAGTTTCTTTGGCTCTTCCTCGCTCTATTTGCGTGTGGCCCAGGAAAGGAAGTGACAGGTGGTGGTACAGCATACCCTGCGCCACGCACCGTACGGTGGCTTGCGGAGTGTCTATGTAGCTGTAAATGTAGACTGTAAGCAGTTATGAACTTCTGGAAGTACAGCTTTTAAACCTGCGCGCTTACAATTTTTTTGTCATTCGTTGCCGCCCCACTGCTGTTGCTTTGGCTGTGTCAGAGAGCTCGATTTGTAACCTGTATCTGGTGCCACAGATGTCTTTGCTTCGAACATTTTCATGTTGCGATTCACACAAATGCAGTGTAATTTAATGAGACAACTGAGTGTACCATTAAGGAAGTAGTGAAGCGCTGTTTCAATATTGACATCGCTGTGGTACATTATTATCTTTGGAGTTTGAAGCTAGCACTGTAAAAGTGAAGTATATTTGCAGCAGATGCGCCATTCTTCAACCGTGATTAAATTGTAAATCGAAAATCACTAACTTCAATTTACAATAAATCTTCACTCGCTCCAGTTTATTCATTTTGATTTTGTGGCGTGTATGTAACTGCAGCATTTCAGTACTAGAATACTGTTAATATTGAATGTGCATGAGGCTGACATATTATGAACTCGTATTATTTGCTATGTTTCGGGCAGAGTGATATACGGTCTAAGGCGCTGCAGTCGTGGACTGTGCGGCTGGTCCCGGCGGAGGTTCGAGTCCTCCCTCGGGCATGGGTGTGTGTGTGTGTTTGTCCTTAGGATAATTTAGTTTAAGTAGTGTGTAAGCTTAGGGACTGATGGCTTTAGCAGTTAAGTCCCATAAGATTTCACACACATTTGAACATTTAAACAAGAGTGATATGTGTTGTGTTACATTATTTTAAAACTCGCTGGGCAGATGAGTCCAGTTCCCTCCTCCACTTCCCTCGTCTTCAACATCATGCGAATACGAAAGCTATGGTTGTCACCACGACGTACCGCACATCGCGGCCGGGCATTAGGCGGCTGCTGTGGGGCGGAACGAGTGACAAACTACCTGTGCGCGCGGAAGTTTCAGACCCTTACTTTCAGAAGGTCGTAACTACGCACTCTAACAATTACGCCCCAAATTTTCACGCGGTGTCGATTGCTGGGGTCAATATCATACAAGTGTGCCTTTTTGTCATTAAAATATGACGTCAAATTGGCGACATTTCCTTATTAGACGACTTAGAAGATTTGTGGAACGGAAAGGATGACAGTGTCATGAAAAAAAGTTATAAGGAGAATATCAAGAAATGTAAAACAAGGTTAATGGAGTGTAGTTGAAATGAAGCTGGTGATATTGAGCGAATTAGCTTAGCAAATGAGACACTGAGAGCAGCTGGCGATTTTTGCTATATAGGTACCATGGCAACTAAGGAGAGCGGAAGAGGAGATATAAAATGCGGACTTGCAATAGAAAGAGAAGCTTTTCTTAAAATTAAACTTAAAAGTTGGGAAGTAGCTTCTGAAAGTATTTGTCGGGTCTGTAGCCATGTTTGCGAGTAAACATGAACGACAAACAGTGCAGGCGTGAAGTGAAAAGAAGCTTTTGAAATGTGGTGTTGCAAAAGAATGAGGGATATGTCAGATAACCAGTCTAATGGGCGAGAAGAGAGCTTTAAAACAGTACTTGAGTAAAAGAACGGATAGTCGGGCATGCAGCAGGTAAATGGTTCGACACTGGGTCGAGGCATATTTGATTTTATTTGCAGTTTCATTCTGCCATATAATACTGTGGTATAGACCGTTTCTTAAACCACATGCATCCGACATTTACATAGCACACGTTTGGAAATTATGCAAATCATGTTGCTAGCCCTATTGGTCACGTAAGGCCTTAACGAAATGTAATGCACCAGAACGTGGCAAGAACAATAGTTGGTACCAATCGATGGGATCATAGTGGTATGGTACACAGAAAACAGGCTCGGAATCTAGTAGATGCAGTGGTGTGAAACAATTCGCGAACAGGACGTGCAAGAGGCTTACCAATGAAAACGGTTGTACATCCTACTTCTGTGTTCGTATTATGTAAGTGCAAATGTTTTGTAGAAGACCCACTGTAATAGCTTTATGACGATCAACGCGCCGGACACCGTTCCACGGAGACTACATTTAGCAAATAAAAACAAATACGCCTCAACCCAGAATCGAACCCTTGACCTCCTACATGTTAACCCGAAACGCTATCCACTGCACCACCTGCACAGAAGTGCTAACGTCTGCTGAGAGGGCAATTAACCCACGTGTGATAACAGCGTTGTCAGCGTGCCAAGTCCGGTTACTGCCGAAAACACGTGCAGGACGAAAAGAGACACCGCACATTAATACAACTATTCACCTCAATGGGCAATGAATCCAACCACCTTCATAAACGGATTTACAATGACGTTCGGCATCCTGAGTGAAATTACAAAGTAGTGAGCATGGGGACATGGACATGCTGGTCTCCGGGAGGCGTACAGAAATAGTTCGAGCAGCCGCCATAAGTACTGTGTTCCGGTGGCACAGTGGTGTGCGTAAGTGTCTAAGAAGCAGTCTGCTTTCGGCCGGTGAGCGGCGAGGACGTCTTGTTTACGTCCCGTCCGCAGAGTCGCGAGCGCGCGTAGTTTGTTTACTTCCTCGCCGCAGCTAATACTCGCGTCCGTTAACACTGAGTCGCCATGGCTCATTCGTACAGAAAAGCTACCATCAAGATCAGCTTCCAGCCCGACTACGCACGACCACGAGCCTTTGAAGTCGAACGATTCATCCGTGACGAATTTAAAATACCAACACAGCACAGCATCGGTATCCACCTATCCATCACAAGTAGCGTCGTTTACGTCAAGATGGTCGACGACGAGTTATGTCACGCAGTTGTGAACATATGCGCGAACACTCTCAAGTTCAAACACTCCGATGGTCACATCGGAGAGGTTGCTGTTGACCATGCTGGACTAGGATTACGCACACTAAGAGTCTTCGAACTCCCTTTCGAAGTACCACCGGACGTCGTTACCTCAGCTTTCCGCCCTTATGGGACGGTAATTAGCCACGTGGCCTTCGAGACGTACCAAGTCCTCAACGGCGTCCGAGAAGTGAAAATTGAATTAAAGAAACATGTGCCGTCCTACTTAGTCATAGGTGGCTTTCGAGCAATAGTAATGTACGACGGACAACCTCGTACTTGTTCTGGTTGCGGCCAGGAGGGTCATGTGCGCTCGGCGTGTATTCAACGTCGGGTTACACAACTTCCATTGCATGACACGACACCACCTCCTACGCTCACGGCCCTCCCCCTCAATTACGCAGAGGTGACTCGATCGACCGTCATGACAGACGACAACCCCCTCCCCCCCCCCCCCCCCCCCCAGGAGGACAGGAAGCGTTAGAATGCGCACCTGTCGCCGGTCCTGGATTGACCAACACCTTTACGGTGTCTGCAGAGGTTGAAGACCGCCGCCCACCGACTCCACATGAAGATTCGGACGAGAGAATGGAACTCGACGCTTGGGTTGTACCGACCTCTGCCTTTCTACCTGAGGGGGATGCTATACGGGAACCACAAACTCTTTCGGACACAGAAACCCACGTCCGCAAACAAAGGTCACCGAGAAAACTTAAAAAGCGACGTCGCACACCCTCAGACGATTGCCTCCAGCGGACGCCTTCTCCAGTTGACGACCGGACGGCCGACGAAACGAAGAGGAAAATGGATGACACGAGATCGCCCTCACCTGTCACTTTGTCTGATTTTGACAAACCAGATTCCGCTCTCTCGGACAAACGGATGGCCAGCACAGCGCCCGCCGTTAGTACACAACCGGAAACAACTGCGGATTCACCCTTAGTCACTCAGCCCACAAGTGTTCTACCGCAGCCACCGTTACCTTACGGACCTTGGGAGGATGACATTGAAGACGATTCTACCGCCGCTGTGGTGGATGAGGAGAGGGGTCTCTCCTCCCACACCTCGGCTCCTCCCGAGTAGCAACAGATGACGGCGCGGACACGGCCAGCAGATCACAGGCCCCACCTTTTACGCCGACACTGACGGCGGCCCCCACCTCAGGAGACGATCTACAGACCTATCGCTTAACGACCATCAACATTAACACCATTCGGACACGTACGAAGTTGTCGCTGCTCCAAGACATGCTCAATGCAGCAGACGTTGACATTGTCTTTCTCCAAGAAGTCTTCGTCGCCGATTTCCCGGGTATGTATGGTTATACGGCTCATGTGTCCCACGCCTCGCCAACTAACAGTGGAGTCGCAATTCTCCTCAGAGAGGGCCTCGAGGCGGACGAGGTCCGTTATCTCCCCGACGCTATAGGAATGGCCGTAACGGTGCAAGGCGTCCGGGTTATCAATGTGTACGCCCCTTCCGGAACGACTCGCCGTCGTGACCGATCGCTCTTCTACGCAGAAGGAATAGCACCGCTTTTTCAGGGCAGGCACGATGACTTGATATTAGGGGGCGATTTCAATTGCACCCAAGCACCTAAAGATCAGCTGCCACGCCATTCACCGTGCCCCGAACTTGGGACACTCATCGGCGATCTCCAGCTGGTAGATACATGGGAACATGTCCGAGGAAATAGACCGGGATACACCCATTTCACGAGTCACTCGTCTAGTCGCATCGATAGGATTTACGTCTCCCGTTCTCTCGCGGCAACAGTGAGTGATGCGGAGGTGTGGCCAGTAGCCTTTTCTGATCACGAGGCCTATATATGTACCGTCACCCTTCGTCGCCAACGGGTGTGGCGCAGCCGACATCCCTGGAAATTAAACCTTGCTCATCTCGCTTCTCCGGATTGTCGACGCGCCATCGAAGACACGTGGAGTTTGTGCGTCCGCCGCCTTCCAACGTATCCTACGTCGATTAGTTGGTGGTTAACCTGCGCCAAGCCGGCCCTACGGCGAACCCTTATTACGTATAGTCGTGAGACTGCTGCTTGGAGGCGGCAGACGCTTGATTTTTATTTCACCGTCCTTCGCGAATGCGCCTCCTTGCCACCCACACCGGAACGACAGTTCAGCGTGCGAAAGCACAGATCGTAGCCCATATGCGCCGACACCTCGAAGGGACGATTGTCCGAGCGCGAACACAAGACAGACTCGCAACGGAACGACCCACCATGTACCACGTCATCCGAGAACGTACACTGCGAAGACGGGCGCTGATACATGCCATCACCACAGAGGACGGCCGTCATCACACCAGACGACGCGATATTGCTGCAGCCTTCTTCGACCATTACGCACGACTTTATTCTGCTCAATGTTCCGACCCGACGACGGTGACAGCAGTCTCACAACTGGTTTACGGTATTGTCTCACAGGATTTACAAACTGAATTATTGAACGACATTACGGAAGACGAAGTTATCGACGCCATCGGTAAAGGAGCGGCGAATAAATCTCCTGGTTCCGACGGGCTCCCTGTGGAGTTTTATCGAACTTTCCAGTATTTACTGGCTCCCAAGTTAACAGACGTCTGTAGGGAGCTTATGTCCCCCGCGGTGCCGCTCCCCGCGACCTTCGTAGAAGGAATAATTATACCTGTTCACAAACCTAAAGGTGGGGCTCGAATACAAGTTTACCGCCCGCTAACACTCGTCAACTGCGACATGAAGATATTCACCAGACTATTAGCAAACCGTCTACGACCGACCCTACCTTACGTCATCTCGCCAGATCAGACTTCCCTAGGGGGTATCAACAACATCCACACAGCACTGTGTCGATACCGTGACTTAATAGCCCTAGCCAGGGCACACGAGTGGATCACGCGTACCTAACGTCCGTTCTCCAGCACATGCAGTACCCACAGCAATTCACAGACGTCGTGATGCGCCTCCCCCGAGGGGCGACTTCCAAAGTGCTCGTTAACGGGCGTCTCTCGCAGTCCCTCCCGATTTTCCGCTCCGTGCGTCAAGGATGCTCCTTGTCGACGTTACTATATGCTCTGGCACTGGAACCGCTCCTCTGTGGCCTCCGTCAACGCCTCACCGGTCTTACCCTACGTGACGTCACATTTCGCTGTACAGCATATGCAGACGACCTGGTTCTCGTGTTCCGCAATCGCGACGATGTCAACAGAGCACTCGACTGGATTACCACGTACGGTGTGGCTTCCGGCAGCTGTCTCAACGTCGCCAAATCGGTCGCCATGGCCATAGGAGACGGGTTGACCCCAGCGTGTGTCGAACCCCTACAGCTTCGTGGCACTATCAAATGTCTCGGAATAGAGTTTCACGACGACATACGGCGCACTGCGGCTCTTAACTACCGCCGCTTATTACAACATATTCGCGTCCAGATCTTCAACCTTCGTCTGCGGACCCTCGACAAAGGACACACTTCGTCAATGTTTACCTCGCATCGCGCCTTCCACACATAGCACGTGTTCTTCCAATACCGTTACTGATGGCTCGACGTCTATTAGCGGCATTCGGAGCCTACGTCAGTACAGGCATGCTCTTCAAAGTCAGTTATGAATCACTGACCCTTCCCCCAGAGAGGGGAGGTCTTGGTCTAGTCCATGTCCACGATAGAGCTGTGGCCCTGTATGTCAGCTCACACTACAAGCTGTGGCGACACCACCCGGAAAGTTTGACAAGTTTACTGTTGGAGTCCTTATCTCCGCCCTCCCTTAGCCCCCACTGACGACGCAAGACATACCCCCACCCTTCTACTACTTCGGGAACTTTTACTTTGAACACAGCTATGTCCGTATCGCAGTACCACCGACGAAACAGGCGTCGGCGCGGGATATATATCATGTCCTACAGCAGAGGCGCCCACCGAACATCGTGGAGACCAAAAGCCGTCAGGTTAATTGGAAGGTGGTGTGGAAGACGATTCACGTGGTTACACTGGACACAACCGTCCGATCCACATGGTACATCACAGTCAATGGTAAACAGATCACCCGATCACGCCTCCACAAGATAAACATGGCGGAATCGCCTCTGCGTTGACTGCGGGATACCAGACACGGACGAACACCGTCTCACATGTGGCGCGGCAGAAGACGTATGGCACTTGGTGCGACAAATTTTGTTGTATTTTCTACGAGTGACTCCGGAACACATTACACCTCGGTTTCTATTATTTCCGGATCAACAGTATTTCCCGCGCGCCAAGACCAACGTTGTCACGTGGATCCGTGCGCATGCGGTACACTACTTATTTCACGAAGGACCTACAGATGTATTCGACTTTTGGAACTACCTACAAGAACGTCTTTGCAAGATCGTACGGAACCCAAAATACAGACAGTATTTTTCTAATTACTTAGGGAGTGCCCTACGCGACCCTCCACGCAGCTGGATCATCAACAGGTAGGAGAAGATACCCATTGAGTGAGCTGACAAGACTAAGTTCGATTCTCGGTGGAATAACATGATATACGTGAAGACGTACCTGGATGATGAAGCGTAAGGAGAGTAGCGACACACACTTCTGCACCCTGTATGAAGCACTTTTTTTTTCGTTTTCCCCATATACTTTACCTCGGTGTAGGAGCGTGCCGAGATATTATTTTCTTTTTCTCAGAGCACGATGCGGTGCTAGATACGTTTATTTGTTGTGGTATAAAGTAAAACCACATTAAGAATGTAAAAAAAAGAGCAGGGGGTCGTGGGTTCGAAATTCAGTGTGGCACACATTTTCACGCGCCGCCACTGAGTCACATAAAGTCGCGATGCAGCTGACAACAACAGCTCCTTTCCTTTCAATGCCCTGCACCTTCAGTTTACATTATGTTTCATTGTGTTTCCCTAAAGACAAGAATGCTGGATTATTTTGTATATTGTCACTCCCTGGTGTCATATGGAACTATAATCCAGAGAAGTGTACCTGAAGTAAATATACGACCAGTAAAAATATATGGTCTGAAATACGCAACTGTATATGTTGAGAAACCTTTTACTGAGCTTGAAATCCTTACAGTTATTTCCCAATACGTTTACTCATTAATTGTTTTCGCACCTGAGGTATATCGGTTTCAGCTCTACTGTGATCTACACAATTACAATAAACGACAAAAGAATAATTTTCATGTAGACTTTGCCTCCTTGTCTACACTTCAGATTGGAGTTAGGTACTCTGGTCCAAAAATATCCAACAAACTCCCGCCTAACATAAAGGATGGAAACTGGAAATCCCACTTGGTTTATAAAAAAAGTAAAAACATACCTCGTGAGCTACTGTTTCTACAAATCACCAGTTATGTAGATTCATAGATTGAAACTTTCTCTTAATTATATGGGAAGTAGCAGCGTTTGTTGTAAATCAACGTGAGAAGTATTGGCGTCTGTAAATAAGACTCACTGTACAGATGTAGATGACATTTCATAGCAATGTAATGAACATATTTAGGAATCAATAGCAGGCAAACAGAAACTGCTCAGTATTACTGAGGAGGCTGCAGCTTTTTCAAATTAGCACTTTTTTCCTAATTTAAATGATTAAATGTAGCTAGTACAACCATGGATTCCATTAAGCACTGCAGTGATAGTTTATTATCGCTAATATAGTATACAGTATACAGATTATGTTACTACGATTTGTCTGGTTTTGTTCGTGAATACTTTGACTCATTTCAGAGTATTTAGCCCTTTGATACCCAGGCGTTAAACTTGGAACCGATATTTCGAATGAGTGTTTCTTTACAACAATAATATTCATAGAATGGTATATTAATGGTAAGAAATTTTTATTTCATTTTCAAAAAATTTAAGATCCACACGATTGTGTCATTCTTACAGCGATACTCGAGAAAGTAAATAATTTTTTGTCACAAACATCTTGTTCTTGTTCTCTTCTAGCAATTAAATTGCTTACAGCAATGAGCGTAGTGCATATCATCAACAGTAGGCCAGTGCTTGTACTGTGTAGCTTCTTATGATCACATGGTGTATTTATTGGTTTGAATAGATTGTTCGGTGGGTCTTCATCAGATACACTTAATCACACACTACAAGATGAAGAAATTAGGGCTGCTCCAGTCAGCTGTCGGAAGACCGCTGAAGTCTAATACTAAAATTTCCTCATTAGTAGCGCTAAAAATAAAAAAGAAGCTAACGCACTTTGACAGTAAAAATAAATAAATATGACAAACTATTCCGAAATCTGCTGCGAATCCGAGTAGTTTGAGTGGTTTCACTTAATGTGAGAGCGCCAGCTGTTACTTTTTGTAGGTTACTTCAGTTACATGAAAGTTTTCACTCAGTCTCTGGGTTTGAGCTGTTTGTTTCATTTACACGTAGCCTCCTGCTGCTGTTGCCAGAGCCAGGAGAGCAGCCGGCGAGAGGAGGTGGCGTGATAGCCAACGCGAGGAAGTGGCGTGATAGCCGACGTGAGGGCAGCGTGCGCCACCTCCTCGCGCCGGCTGCTGCCCTGTTCCTCTCAGCGCCGTGACGCTGACTTGCTCAACCACTCACTCACTCTTTTTGCAGTAAAACAGAATGGAAACAGTCGCAAAAGTTGGAAAATGTGCCTTTCTTCGTGTTCACAATGCCCTAAGAGAAATTATTAGTTACACATTGCATCTGGAACAAATAAAAAGCGCAGCAGCAAGCAATCATTTTCAAATGGTGAAGAGAATTGGTCTTTCATTAAATAATTAATTACAATATGTTAACTCCGGCGTACCCACTGAAATACCTTTGTGTGCGCCTGAGACTCGGGCTCCCCTCTGGGGGTATGTTTTGTATCCCACAGTGAAAAAGTACTAAAGACTGCTTTCTCACAGAAGAATAACTGCATAGCTCGCTCAGGTAAACACAAAGAACTTACACACATTGACTACAATTGGGCATTGATGTAAAATCAATAGGAAAAGTTAAAAATTTGTTCCACACTGCGACTGGAACCCAGGTCTACTGCTTAGGAGATGGGTGCTCTGATCACTAAGCTAGCCAGCAACCAGTGGTTTGTACTGCACTGCTGCAAGTACAGCTATTTCATTAGCTTCTCCTTCAACACGTTTGCTTCATTTACTTTTGCCAGTCCATAAGTCGCCATCAGACATAAAAGCATTCACAGCCTTGTTAAAAGAACGAACGACAGCGAGCTTTCTCTGGAAAACGCTCACCATGCAAAGCAACAGCACCCTCAACATTTCTCCTACATTCTCCGTCAATCAGGATCATTTCAGTTGTTTCTTCTGTGGTTGCGACATTCATCGTCCACTTGCACGTCTTTTCTCCAAATGATACCAGCACAGGAGTCAATGACATGGGGCAATAGTATGACGCTACAACACAAATAAACCACACCCACACATTTGTGTGTACCAGATTCTAATGGGTAGGGATCTATGGAACATGATGAGTGAATGAAAATAAATGAATGAACAACGGCGTGGGAAAACTCTGAGCACAAATCAGTCCCTGATCCAAGGGTTTCCTGAGTAGTGCTTCAAGGTAAACGCCTGACTGTAATGATCATGCAGAGTTATGGAGTGGGGATTCAAGGTTGATTGATAGTCTTCCGAAAAAAGTCATCCCGAGTGTCTAGAGTGTGTGCTTCATTCTCCCGGTCGGTGCAACAGTTGCCTTTGTGTGAGTGGTTGACACAATTTGTTACTTTTCTTTGTGAATTCATTTGTACATCGATCGTAATTGGTATTTTGATGTTGTGGTGCAAGACTGTACTCATGTTTTGAGAGTGTCGCCGCCAACAGGTTCGGAAAACGCAGCACAGCATCTCGCAAAGGTGGATGGAACACATTAGATGCATACGCATGTGGCATAATCAGCACTGGTTAAACGCAGCCTCAACGAAGGGCATACGTTGGAATATGAGAAAGCAAATAAGTTGTGCCGAGTTAGTGAATTTTGGGAGAGCATCATCAAAGAATTTAGTGATATTAGGCTTCATAACAGTCTCGTTATTAGGCGAGGGCCATCAACTAAGTTTGGCATGGAATCCTTTACTAGCAGCCTTACGCCAAGAACGCACCCAGCAGTTGACACTTCGCGGGTGTGGGCAAGACTGAATGAGCCGAGGGTCGAACGGCGGTCGGCGTCTCCCCCCTCCCCCTCCCCCTCCCCACCCACTACATACGCCACGCCCGGGGAGAGTCGGCCACATCTCGGGTGTATACAGGATGTAACGGCTATGATTGCAGATATTCCTATTACTGCCTGAAGATGGTGTACTGAACGACATTATGTCAGCATTCAGGTAATTTGCAACTTATAATTATAGCCAACACAAGTGATTTGTTTGTAATTTGGTTAGCCTCTCCAAGAGGAAGCCATTAATGCTTATTTTCCCTTGGGAAGAAACACAGATGTTGAAGTGTGGACACGAGGACGCAAAATCGTTAGTCTATCCCGAAAGGTGCAGTCGACTTAGTGGTGTTGTTAGGACTTGGCAGAAAACATCAAGTCATAAAGTTTGTGATGTCTTTGTGGGAAGACTGTACGACAGAGAGAAAAAACAACCAACACATACATTAGTGTACTGTTT
Organism: Schistocerca piceifrons; assembly: GCF_021461385.2. Taxonomy (NCBI): domain Eukaryota; kingdom Metazoa; phylum Arthropoda; class Insecta; order Orthoptera; family Acrididae; genus Schistocerca; species Schistocerca piceifrons. The sequence continues at coordinate 21,310,309 of NC_060140.1, read as the reverse complement.
GAGGTATCACTGCACTTGTACACGTTAGACCCTGTGTGTGGGACACCCACGCAATCTCCACATTTCGCCAGGAGGTGACAGGACTGGCATTCATCAACACGTCGCGAAATTTCGACGAAGCCTCATCAGTGCCAGTAACGTTCACACACTAGTACGAAACACTTAGAAGGTAAAGAGAGAAAAATGACGAGTAAGTATTATTATTCCCAGCCAGATCTTTGAAACTCGTAATGTAAAGCTGTAATGTAAAGAGCTTTGATAAATACAGAAAAAAGTAAAAATTGTTTTGAACCTGCCACGAAACAATAAAAAAATTGGGCTTTAAAATAGGTATGCTTCAACGAAATATTAAATTATTCACTACCGCAGTGATATTTAGTGTTGCAAAATTCTAAATTTAGGAACCTGTGGTATAGCAATGAGGCAGAGTACTGTAGTATACTAGCAAGTAGGATGCTTTCTGGGTCCTACATCTGAATAATTGTCACAGGAACAGTCCATAGTTGGTAAACTAATTTCTTTCCATAATAAGTAATTTATCATATACGTATTGTTTCTCTTAGATTCTAAATACTTTTCTTCACAGATTTAACCTCCCACTGTCCCATCCCCCACCCCAACCCCTGATTAGTTAAGGAATGAATCTCCCGTGTATAAAACATCTTCATCATTACTTTACAAATGAGTTAATATTTTCCATATTGTGCTAAACATTTAATGTAAGAATAGTCGTACATGCCTTAATGACTATATTATGGCAGCATTTTAAGTTATTTCAATATCTCAATAATTATACTAATTATTCATAGTCAGGTTTTTGTGTATGTTATGAGAATTTTCACGTGCAATGTACGTTGTGACTTAGAGCTAAAATAACCGACTAAAAATAATCAACGAATAAATAATGATAAATAACTGCCATAACAATCGTTGCTCCTGCTACGTGAACCAATAACATGTTCCCACTGCAGGCATTCAAAGTGCTAACTCCCTTTTAGTTCTCTGCCTGAGTGTGTTTCTCTCATGACATGAATATGAGCCTATGTGGTGATACATAATCTATGGATAATTAATTCCGATAGTACGAAGCATAGTAAAGTATAATATTGACACCAAAGTGTTTGCCTAATTCAATATTTCGTATTTTCTCAAACAAAGAAATTATGGAGCAGAAATAAATTGTGTGGGTTTTAGTCGTCTGTACTGATTCGACTGTTACTGCAGTGGCTGTTAAACTGACAGCCACCTTAAAAATATTACTTCCTACGCTACAAGAATTTCAGACCGTTTAATTTTTTATGTTTTAATCAATGTTTTTCTTGTTCATTACGAACCTACAATTGAGAGACACGCCAAACATTCTGCGTCGTTTCTCACAATCGCAATTTACATATCTGTCACCTCCGAGATGTTATTCTAGTGATCACGAATGCCGATCAAGGCGCAATAAGAACTTTCAGCCGTAACTGCTGAGGCAAATGGAGTAAGTGTTCTTGTGAAATAGGTTACTGCTTCCATGGATAACAATATTCAATTACGAGAAATGTGGTTTCTCCTCTTTTTGTAGTCTTTCGCAGGTGCTAAATTTGAGTTTATTAAGTTGGCGGGCGACGATGTTTTCGTCAACAACAGCTTATCTCCATCTGCTGAAGAGATACAACGTAGGAGTCAAACAATTTTTTTTTTTCATTTACTAAAGGTCGAACACCAATCAACTCAAAGCACATTACTCAACACAAAGAATACTTATAATAATCAAAGAGTAAAGCAGATTGTCAGTGTAGTCGTCGCCACAGGATAATGCTGCGTTTCATTGTGCATTCACAGATGTTCTTCTGGCGACTCCCACAATGTCTTCGATCTCCATGGTCATGTTCAGTTTATTTTTTATTTAAAACTGGGAGTACGTGTCAGAAACTTCATAATAATCTCTTGAAACAGTAATAGCAGACGTAACGTAGCTCAAATAAATGACAATCAGCCGATCGCTCTGTACTGCCATCGGAAGTTAACTTTTTCGTGAAACTTGTTTAACTGCTGTTGAATTGAGAATGACATCCAATTTATTGTAGGTGACGTCTAGTATTTTTAAACCAAACAGCCTCATATGTAAAATCGTAGCACTTCAATGAGAGCACATATTAAAATCCATAAACAACGAAGCTGAACCAGAGATTACTTTTGATTCTGTTTTGTTTGTAAGTCATACGTAACGAAACTTTCACAAATAACACTTTTCAACAGCAAACATAAATGTAACCGAGATTCTAACTGAGAGAGAGCTAACAGAACAGAAGATATCGCTACAGTCTAAAATATACACTTATTCTACTAAAATCAAAACACCAAACGATGTAAGACCTATTTGTTATTCTGAAGCCATTGGCTTCTTTGAAAAATCTAAATTATTTTATTATATTAATAAACTTACAAATTTCAAACAAAAATTGACAAAATAAATCATATACGTAACTCAAATTAAACAAAACTGAGTATTTCAATTACTATACTATTAAAGCGTGTCTTCAATAGGCCCCTTGAAGTAAGTGTTGCGAATTACATTAGCACACTTAGTTCAAGACGGACACAAAAAATGAATATCGCTAAGCGCTCTAAACTATATGACCCTAAAAATGCTGCTCTGAAAATATTTGAAATTATAACCACAGATAAACATTTAAGTAATTAAGCCCCCACATAAAGATATTCACACAAAAATCTACGATATTACTATTGAATATAAGGCATCACTCATAGAACTTTTTCAGGTCCTTATGATGATATAAACCCTTCATCTTTCTAGTTTCAGTGTGTTGTAATACATAGCAAACTTCATGTAGTATATTACTCATTATCTTTTCCACTAATGTGTATTAATTCTGTATCATAGCTCTGAAGCACTAACGCCCATCTTGCAAGTCTAGCATATAGTAATTTGCAGGTCAATAGAAAGCATACCGACTGTTAGTGTGTATATACTTTAAAGTGTTTTCTATAAATGAAATAATTCCACTTTTCCAGTGACCATTTTACAGCCAACACCTCTAGCTCTGTTGCGATATTATTGTGTTCGCTGGATGATAGAACTTGACTCACAAATTCAATTACTCTAATTTCTTTTTCACCCCCTGTTACCTGGAATAAAGATGCGCCTAACCTAGCTAAAGTTGCATCAGTGAATAAACTAAAGTCCTCAGTTATATTAGGGTGGTACAAAATACAAGGGTTAGCCAAAACGTTTTTGATCTGTTTATATACTTCTGCACAGTTTGTTGACCAGTACCAAGGAGTATTTTTCCGAAACAAATTTAATAAATTATCGTTTCTAAGAAACGAGGCGAAACCTAGAAATGATTTCAATTGCCATTTGTTTGTCGCATGTTGTATGTTTCTTAATGCATCCAGTGTTTTTGGATTGGGTTTGATTCCCATAGGTGATATAATGAGACTTAAAACATTTCATTCGATTCTTACCAAACACAGACTTTTTTAAATTTGGTGTTACATGATAATCATTGAATTTCTTAAATACCTTTTCTAAGACTTCGAATTGATCTTCCCAAGGTTCTGTAGCGAGTAGAATATCATCTACATGTAATGTAATTGAATTTGGTGACTCAGGTCCTAGCACTGTATCCAAGAGTGTTATGAACACTCCACCACTTATGTTTAGCACAAAAGGCATTACCTGAAACTGGTAGCTTCTTCCAGAAAATATAAAAGCTGTACATTTTCTGAATTCTTCATGAAGCTTTATTTGCCGAATGATGGCTGAAGTCCATGGAACTTAAACATTTTATAGTATAAAATCTTTCTAACAACTCTTCTAATTTTCTCTAGTAATGCTATGGCAGGCAAATGTTATTTATATCTCAAACATCCATCATGAGTCTAATGCTACTGTCTGGTTTCCTACACAAATGATGGTTGTAGGAGGAATTTTATGGTTCTACAATATTCCATTCAAACATCTTACGAATTTCTTTGGATATAGCTTCTTTCTTAGACCAAGTTATGGAATATGATGATCTACAAAAGGTTTTATGATCTATTTCTAGATGACAAACATAACCTTTTATTAAACATGATTTACTATAAAAAATCCTGATATACCTCATTAATAAATGACTTAACTAGATCTGTTGGTATTCTGTAAGGTAAGTAGACTTAGCTACTTTTTCATTAATATGATCACTGAGCTCTGTGTTCATTGCATTAATGGGCTGAGTATGCATTTCATCACACCAATCTACACTATTAAGTATGATATATCTTATATTTATACCAATGCCATACTTTAAAAGATGATCCACATTGCTTACCAGATTTAATGTAATCATGTTACCACTATTATCTAAGGTAATAGTACCTAAATATAGGTCTGTCATCGCTTTCATTTTATATAAGAATTCCGATCCCCAGATACACTGTACTGATAATTTCTTCATGATCAGGAAGTTTCACTGTATTTGATACTTCTAGACTTTAATATCGACCATGATCTGGAAGTTAATTAATTGAATTTGCCCCCCAAACGCACTGGTAGCATTACATTTCTAAATAGGCAATATTGGAATATTTTTTAGCATGTTCAATAGTTTCTATAGCTTATAATCTATCATGGACATAGTGGCACACCGGTATGAACAGTAATATCAACAGTCATATCATATATGTGAACTTCAATTACAGCTTGGATTATCTTATTATCAGATTTATCCTGAATAGACTCATTACCTAATCGTCTTCAATCTTCTCGCCGGCATCTATCTAACCATTAGCATCATGTTTTGTGAATTTCCTCCCTCTTCCTGTGCGACCAGCATCGGGAGGCTATGATTGGTTGCTATAACACTTCCGATTTGTTAGTACCATTAGGTGGTTCATCGGTAACGTCTGTTATACTAATAGAATGATTTTGTCCTGACCACCTGACCACACCTTTGATGTGATTGCCTTCAAATTTTGTACACCTTCGTTTCTTCTTCTAGTTATTCCAGTCATGTATGTAGTGAATGAGGTTGATGATACTGAGGACTGCTTGTAGCTCTAAATAAGGAATCATGATACGGACAGCATTGGGAATAAAGTTAGAAGAAAAAAGATTTTCCATACTTATGAGGGAGGAAACAAATTTTTAGTGTATAAGAACTGGGAGGTATTTATGTAATATTTCAGTTCTGCAGGAAGAGAATCATTTTGAAGCTTCACATGTGATATGATGAGTGTGTTACATTAAAGTTTAAAATATAGATAGGTTTCTGGGACTATTTTATGCATTGGGACATAGTGATTACTAGAAGTCAGTCAGAAGAAGGAGGTTTTGTATTGAGTTATGACAGGTATGTAGCATCAGGGTTGTTGGTACTGGGGTAGAATGACATAAACTGAACAACAGAGAATTTCTTTGTTTACATATTGCTGGGAAAGTTGCAAGTGCAAATGTCCATCATTAGCTCTACTGGCATTAGATAAGATATCTTTCCAGACAGATTAACAAGTGACTAGTGTTTCTTATTAGTTAACATGACAACTGTTTTTTCACACAACTTACACACACTGAATTCTTAGCACATGTCAGGGACATTAGACAGTAACGTATATAACCTTGATGTAAGTAGCACATAGAATTGGTTAATGTATAATTCTGAATGGCGGTGTGCTTTACATACAAAGATAATGATTAACTTTGCTATAACATAGACTATATAATTTCTATCCCAAATAATGCTATCTATGTTAACACACTATCTAGAGAAAGGAAAGTATTTCAACATGGCGCATGTAGAATAACATAGATGAAATTTACAATGAATATTTCTGGTTTGACCTGTTCGTTCAAAATAACGCCAGGATGTATCATCATATTTATGAAACTTCCTAATTCATGTAAAATATTTAGCACGTATCTTTTTTTATTGGTGGGTGGATCTGACAAGCATTGTGTAATTTTACTAAACTTTTTGTTTTAACTGTAAGCCAATGAAGATAATTTCATGCCAGTGAGATTCAGATGTGGTATAAATATTGTTTTGAAAATTCCTTATGTCTATTCTAATGTATATTTGCTTTTAGCCCCCATATGTTAACTTACAAACACTCTGTCGAGTAAATTTACGGGACTGACCTAGAGAATGGCAAATTTGTGATCACATTATGTTGTGTATAATGATGTTTTATCTCAGACTTGTTCTTTTTTGAGCTGTAAGTTTAATTTACGCTGCTATTTTTCCTTAACATAGGAAATATTTTCACTGGTTGACAAAAAATAGGAACTTTAAATGACAAATTAGTAGAGATAACAAATGGAATATGGCAGGGGCATGTCCAAAAAGGAGTGTATGAAAAGAACGCTAAGGTTATTTGGCAAAAAACATCATTTACATGAAAAGATACCCAGAAAGTCGATTCAATTTTATTTGAAAAAGGAACTTAAAGGAACATGTTGAATCCATCTTCACTTAAACTGTGGACCCAACCAAAAATAGATATGAAAGCAGCCCTTTCAAACCAAAAGTAAAAAACTCATTAAACTTGCATTACTACCAAGTTTTTGTATGTTATTTTTGGTGTTTGCTTTCGGTGTCAGAGTTGATTGTGTGAGCTAGGGTACACCACGTTCAGAGTTCCTTTTGTGAAACCACAGAACCCCATTTACTTATCTTTGTTTAGGGGTAATGGTGGGCATGGTAATTTAGTGCCATTAAGGTGTACATTTTGTAATTTCTCTGGGCACAAATAGCCATATACCGCAGTTGTAGCAGCTACGTGTTCTGAGCATAGGCAAATTTGTCATCTCGGTAGTAACTGTACTAAGTGCAAGTCGTACATGATTTGCTGGAAGAATTAATTTGTGGTTAGATTCTTGTGTCTGGGATGGTTAAACGAGAATGTGTGTGTTTTTGTAAATACTTGAATTAGGGTAGATATACAGTACAAAAAATGGTGGAAATACGAGCTATCACTAACACGAAAGCAGTTGCTGCCTTAACTGAGCGAGTGCACACGTTAAGAGAGGAAATGGAGACCGAGAGGCAGAGAAAATTCGAACTTTGTTGTGAGTTAGAAGCTGGGAACGCGACTCAGGTTCAAACAGCTCCCAATTCTATATTTAACGTGTTTAAATAACACACTCACTCCACAACTCATGCACTCATCAGAAAAATTAAGAGTGTCCCAGCATGGGAGAATTTCGATGGAACAAATGTGGCAGCGTATTACGCCATTTTCCAGGACAACAGAAGCGCGAAGTGTTAGTAGTAAGCGTTTCGACTGACATTTGTGGCGTACTGCATTCCCGGATAATACGCAAGAAGGCATACTCTGAAGACACGTCAACACACCAGTTACGTGAAGAATTGTTGACCAGCGTTGGCTGAGGAAGCAATTAGTTTTAAGCACTTAATTAGTATGTAAGGGCATAATAGGGCTACGTCGCAGTTAGTTAAGGCTGGAATAAATGGGTGGGGAGACGTTGAGTGTAGGGGACACTACAGTGTGAATTTGGGGAGGGGGGGGGGGGGATTGTCCCAACATGTAACTAATTAGTTTTTAGGTAGTTTAGCGAGAGCCATTTACTAAAGATTTGGAACTGATCTTTGTGTAAAGGACGAGGAATGTTGCGCCACGAATAAGTTTAGTCATGTATCTAGGGAGTTATTCAAAATTTTGGTCAGCCATGGCCGGAAGGTTGAGCTTACGGCAGCGACGGACACGTCAGGTAGGAGGCATTGGCAATGTCGTATCTGGTGAACGGTCTGAACACTTCGATGATGTCGTCCAGGATACCGAACAGCGTACGTAGCACACGCCTGTTGGGCATTTTGATCACAATAGCCATACATCAACACGATATCAACCTTTTCCGCAATTGGTAAACGGTCCATTTTAACACGGGTAATGTATCACGAAGCAAATACCGTCCGCACTGGCGGAATGTTACGTGTTACCACGTACATATACGGTTGTGACTATTACAGCGCCATCTATCAAAAAGCGAAAAAAGTGGCCCAACTAAAACATTTATATTCCTTTACGTACTACACGAATATGTAATAAAAAATGTGGGTTTCTATTTAAAAAAAACGCAGTTGATATCCATTTGACCTATGGCAGCGCCATCTAGCGGGCCGACCATAGCACCGTCTGGTTTCCCCCTTCAAGCTAGACGGGTTTTGTTCTTTGTAGTTTCTTCGTTTGATGCTTATTTCGTGAGATATTTGGCCCAGTCACTATCAATGGACCACCCTGTATAACTGAGCTCTGCTTACAACTAGCAGCCAGTTTGGCTACAGCAGTAGAAAGTTCATCAAAATTCTCTGTTTCTTGAAATGCTGTTATCTATATTGACCTTCAGTACACCTACTTCATGTTCAAGCTGTTGCTTGACTACTTGTTTGTTAACCTGACTTGCTATACTCTGACCTGGAGCAGCTCCTAGCCTATCATGTAACTCAGATTTTTCCCTTTTTCCACAGACATTATCCTCCTGTTCTTGCATTTCTTTTCGACTAGTTACAGAAGGTTATAATTGTCTAAGAGTTCCCTCCTCAAGTGCTATGAATCTGTTTAGTTTTATCATTTCTTTGTAGTCTAGTGCAGTCTGTTGTTGTAACATGGAACTTTCATACCATAAAAATTTCGAAACAAACTTTAGAAGAGGTATAATTCAGGGAGTGAAGTAACATAAACCACACTAAGCTGAATCCAGTCCACCTACCCAAAACAAAACAATATTAGTCTCTCCGCAGGTGCGCAGTAAAAGACAGTAATAAATCAGCTACGTGTTAATATCAGGCACAAGCAGGATGCAATAAGTATTAGTAGTCTGAGACGCTTTGGATTTCTGACATTTACTTGCTCATTTGGCAACACTTACAAAGGTCAGAATACAATTTCTCTGGAGAAGTAAATTTAGTGAAGTCATTAAATCCATGTATCGCAATGTACGCATTTAGCATTCTTAAGAAATCCGAAAATTATGAACTCAACTTTTCAATATCACAGTTAATATCATCGTGAGGGTGGGGAGGAGGAAGGGCTAGAGGGTTGAAAGGTGGGGACTGGCCCAAATCTGTACTCTACTATGCTGAAACTTGTACCACTGCAAAGTAAAACGATGAAATGGCAGTCAAACTGACTCCTACTGCTCAATTCTAATTAAACTGGTGTGTTGCAACGGCCAACAGAAAGCTAGTAATAAATTTCGTTACATGTACTAAAATCACCAATAGGCAACAGATGAACTGCAGGTCTGTAAGAATTTTCAGTGGCAAAGACACAGTTCCAGTATATTAGTTTGGAAACTTTTTAGGATAGGAGCCCATACAGTTGGGTACATTTCAAAGGCAGAAATATTTCATATAATTTCCGGAAACAAGTTTTTACACTCAGATCATAATATAGATTTTCAATGAAGCGTGCAGTTCCAGAAATATTTACCAGAAACTTTTTCTTAATGCGAAACTAAGTTAGTAATGATTTCACAAGTTCAGAAAGTATACTATGTCAGTAGTATCACTCAGCAAGTTCGACCTACGGAAAGAAACTTCACCTACCAATATCACTAACTTTGCTATTTGCTGATAAATTCCTTGAGCCATTCACAGTTCCAAATTATAACTTTTGTACTAAACATTAAAAAAATATAAAATCCCACCAACCTGACAAAGAGTCTCTGCAGGACGTAGTGAGCTAGCAACTCACATCTGACCATTCAGTACAACTGCAAGTTCCTTTTGCAGCAAGGCACAGGAACATTTGCCCATCCCAACTGAACGCAAGTAGAAAGTATAAAAACGTACCAGTACACACTTACCACTTCAGTACTGTTGTGCACAACCCTCGTTTCATGAAATCAACCTAACATATTAATATGTCAGCCCTATTGGATAGTAATTTCTTTACACATAAGTAATATGGTATTGTAAAGGAAGAGAAAGACAGTACTTTATCAATATGCAACGTAATTGCGCTTCGTCAGATGTGAATGTAACACTCCCCTTAGCGTGCAGTCAAAAGACTCCTCTAACAGTTTGAGAACAGGGGTCACATGTGTCTCACTTATTGTGTCAGTATTTAATGAGCAACATAGCAACAAAGATATAACTAACATGAGAAGCTGTGTAAGGATCGAATTAAGATGCTTGAATGTAACAGTTGGGTATATTTCAAAATGTATAAATTACCTTTCATTAACACAGACCAACTAATATGAAGTTCAAACATCAGATGAAAAAAGAATGCACTGTTAGAGAAACGCTATATTGTAAACTATGTATTGCAACGAATGAACGGGATATGTTCTGTGATACGTTCTTCACAAAAATTGTTCTTCTTGTAGGTAGAGAATCATCGTATTTTAAAATATTATTACGCATGTTTAGTGGGTTACAATAATTGTTTCGCGAGTAGATCGACGTCTACACTATAGGCTGCAATCTTCCGAATATTATTTCGAACTCAAGTTACGAGAAAAAAGAAAATGAATAACAACGGTAATCGTCAACTCACGCCACGTTCTCACATCTTTACTTCAGCCAGTATCTCGTCTCCTATCTTGCAAACTTTACAGAAGCTCTCCTGCGAACCCTGCAGAACTAGCACTCCTGAAACATCACCCAGGGTGTGGCTAAGCCATGTCTCCGCCATATCCTTTCATTTGTGGCGGTGTTCGTAGCGACAAACACTTGGCTGTAGAAATGGCTTACGAAGTCACCGCCACACTTTTAATAGCGGGCCGACCGGTCCGCTGGAACAGTGAACAGAAAGATGAAAACCCAAACACTCATATTAAATAAAAGTCGGTACTTATCTTTTATTAATGAAGATACAGTAACACAGTAGTGAACTCGGTGTCTACAGAAATCTGTCTAGTTCAAGTCGGAGCGGCTAGGTCAGCGTCGGCTGACGACAAACAACAACTCTGCTGCGATGAACACACAACTGACTAGCAAGTACACAATTCGGTGGCAAGTATGCAACTGAGCGGCGAATACAGAACTGTCCTAGCGCTCGCGACTCCAGCGCTTAAGAAGCCAGAAGCCAGCGGTGGCGCGCGCAGACTTGCGGCGATTTGCTGTCTCGCTGGCGCTGCTTATGCGGACGGCGTCCGGACTTTGATGCTGCCAACCTTTTGGCAGCGGGCTCGGTTGGCATTACTGGCTAGGACGTAACACTCCTCCCCCCCAAATCGCCGCACCGTCTTGAATAATGACGTGGCGAGCGTCGACGGCGGGGGAGGGGTCTGGCCGCAGGCGTAGCAGAAGAGACCGGGGCGGAGACTGTTGTCGGTGGCAGTCCCCGGTCCGCACCCCAGCATTGGCTGCGAGGGGCCTCGGGAAACACCGACTGAAAACCGAGGTCAGGGTGCACGCCTGTGACCACGGGCGCAGCTTCTGGTACTGGACGCGACGGGGCGTCGGGACCCACGAAGAGAGGCAGCGTCTCCTGACGCTGCGTCGACGGCTGCTGAGTGGGCGCCGGACAAGGCGCTGCGGTGTCAGACTCCTTGGGGGTGCCAAAGGAAAGCGGCTGCAGGACAGGCTGCACAGCCACCGCTTGGGACGGCGGCCCGGCTGAGGGGTCGACGTCCATCAGCTCCGAAGGCGGTGGCGACTGAAGAGGGACCGCAGGCGCCGGAGCGACCACCTGGGGCGCTCCCGAATGAAGCTGCGCGGGAGGCATCAACGGGACGGGCAGTCGGCGTGGTAGCGGCGACGGCTGCTGCTGCTGCTGCTGCTGCCCTGGGGGCGGCAGCGAAGTCGGAAGGCGCGGCTAGAACCCGCCGCGGACCAAATCTGTGGACAAAGAACGAGCGGCAGAATCCGGGCGGCCAGCGCGGCGCAACTGGTTCTGATGCCTCCTGTGCACCCCAGTAGCACCTTGAACAGTATAAAAACCGCGACCCTGGACACTTATCACGGTACCACGTTCCCAACGACGGCGACCGTGATAAACTCTGAAAAAAACGGCGTCGTTGCGCTGAAAACGCGTGCGATGCTCAGAAGCGGCGGGTCGATCCGGGGGGTGCAACAACCGTAGTAGGGTGCGATGACGACGGCCGTGGAGAAGCTCCGCAGGCGAAGGGCCGTCGCGTGGCGTGGTCCGGTACGACGACAGGAACGTGATGAGGGCCTGCTGATGAGAGTGCGTAGCACGAAGGCGGTCCATATGATCCTTGAATGTGCGTACAAAACGTTCCGCTGCACCATTCGATTGAGGGTGGAACGGCGGAGTAAGAACATGGCGAATGCCATTGGCAGAACAAAAACTTTCAAATTCAGCAGAGGTAAATTGTGGACCATTGTCAGACACTAAAACTTCTGGAAGACCCTCAATACAAAAAATTGAAGTCAACGCCTGTATAGTTTGTGCAGACGTTGTAGACTGCATGGGCACAACAAACGGAAAATTACTAAATGCATCTATCACGATGAGCCAACGAGAATTCCAATATGGACCAGCGAAATCAATATGTACTCGCTGCCAGGGACTGGCAGGGCGTGCCCACTCAAAATAGCGTTGAGGCGGAGCAGCTTGGTGTTCGGCACACGTCGAACAATCTGTAGACATCTGCGTAATCTGCTTATCAATGCCGATCCATGTAGAATGACGGCGGGCAAGCTGCTTGGTGCGGACCACTCCCCAATGACCTTCATGCAACAAGTCGAGGACCTTGGATTGGAGCACTTGGGGAACCACTACACGAAGCTGGTCATTCTCGGTGCGTAACAGCAAAACTCCGTGCGAAACAGACAACAGATGACGTTGCGGATAATAGCGACGAACCACAGGATCCGATATGTCCTTTGCCTTGGACGGCCAACCACGTTGAACAAAACTTAATAGTAAACTCAGATGAGGATCCGTAGCTGTCTCACGTGCCACCTGACGATAATCAATCGGAAAATCCAGGAGGGATTGATGCTCATCGGCGTCAATCTGATGGCAAGAGTCTTCGGAGGAATCGAAGACATCATCCGCAGCAATCGGCAATCTAGAAAGCGCGTCAGCGTTTGCATGCTGAGCCGTAGGGCGATACAGTATCTCATACTGGTATTGTGATAACAAAAGAGCCCAACGTTGTAGTCTCTGAGCTGTCCGCTGAGGAACTGGTTTAGACGGATGAAACAGTGACGTCAGAGGCTTGTGATCTGTTACTAAATAGAATGGTCTACCATAGAGGTAGTGATGGAATTTTGTGACACCGAAAACAATAGCCAACGCTTCCTTGTCCAATTGGCTATAATTACACTGAGCTTTGTTTAGCAATTTGGATGCGAACGCAATAGGACGTTCGGTGTTACCGACTCGGTGAGACAACACAGCACCGAGGCCGAAAGAAGAGGCATCACAAGCTAACACCAGAGGCTTGTTAGGGTCGTAATGGACCAGACAACGATCATTCAATAAAGCCTCTTTAAGCTGCTGAAAGGCTGATTGGCAATCAGCTGACCACACAAACGGAACATTCTTACGGCGGAGACGATGCAACGGTGCAGCAATCTGTGATGCATTAGGTATAAACCTAATATGTCAATTTGCCAAGAACTGCTTGCAATTCATGCAGATTGCGAGGGGCGGGCAAGTCACGAATAGCTGCTAAATGTGACTGGGAGGGATGAATGCCTTGAGCATTAATAACATGTCCCAGATACTCCATCTCCGTAAGGAAAAGTGAACATTTATCGATGTTGCAACGTAGGCCTGCCTGAGACAACACTTTAAACAAACACTCCAAATTACGGAAATGTTCAGCAGGCGTCCGACCGGACACAACAATATCGTCTAAATAGTTGCAACACGATGGCACATTAGCCAGAAGTTGTGACAAAAACCGCTGAAAAACAGCTGGAGCTGACGCACAACCAAAAGGCAAACGCAGAAAACGGAACAACCCCGACGACGTGTTTATGACAAAATACTGTTGTGATTGCTCGTCGAGGGGCAATTGCAAATATGCTTCACGGAAATCAATTTTGGAAAAGAAACGAGCTTCCCCTAACTTATCCATCAGCTCGTCCGGTCGAGGCAAAGGAAAAGAATCAATGACAGTCTGAGGATTAACTGTCGACTTAAAATCAGCACACAAACGTAACTTGCCAGACGGTTTCTTTATAATAACTAAGGGAGAAGCCCACTGGCTCGCTGAAACGGGTTGAATAACACCGTTGTTTTGCCAACGACGAAGTTCATCTTCTACAGGTGCCCGGAGGGCGTGAGGCACTGGACGAGCACGACAAAATCGAGGCTGAGCATTATCTTTTAACGTAATATGAGCGGCAAAGTTCGCAGCACAACCTAGTTCGTCTTTAAATATGTCACTGTATCGTTTACACAAATCGGTTATGCTGTCTTGAGGAACAACAACAGTTCTCCACTATAAGTAGCCAAAGAATGTTTTGCCGCTGAAAGTTTAGGGCGGCCGATAGCCGCATTCGTAGCACTATTTATGAGAGTCACAGACGCACCAGTGTCTAATTGAAAATTGAAGGTCTTCTCCTGGATGCGTAGCTTCACATATAGTTTATTACACTGTCTGTAGATCGGTGCAGTGGAGGCGGAAGACAAAAATCAGCGCGTTTAGCGCGTGTTCGCTGCTTACGACAACTCGTGGGTTGGGCGGGTGGAACAACAACTCCCGCTTCACTTGCAGTCTGTACATTACTTTTCACAGCGTTTGAATTACGCTTGGGTCGCATAGCAGAGGGCTGGGTGGGTGGCTTATTGCGAACAAGTTTATTACCCACACGAACCGTGGAAGAGTCTTTAAACGCGACCTTCTGGGCGGGCTGGCTTTGAAGAACATGAATATCCATGGGCTGGGCAGCACTAGAATTGTTCTTGCGTTTACGCAAACAAACAGTCTGGATGTGTCCTTTCCTTTGACAAAAGTGACAAACCGCGTTTCTTAACGGGCAACGTTCACGAGGATGAGCAAGAACACACTTAGGGCAAGACTTAACTCTATCATTTTGCACACGCGGCTGACGAATGTGTGTAACACGCCGCGGCCGGCTAGTGTTTACAGTCTGACTCTGCCGGTGGGGCCGCGTGCGTGACATAACTTGCTTAGCACAGGCAATTTGAGAAATAGATGGCTGATCTAATTCACACTCAGCATAGTCAAAAGTATCTTGGGCTTCAATGATGTTCATCACAGTCTCTAATGACGGGTCAGGCAACTTTAAGATAGCAGCACGAATACGAGAATCTGCAATGTTTTGCGTAATAGCGTCTCGTAGCATGACATCACTGTAGGAAGCTCCACACACAATTAAATCGGCACTGACGGGTGAGGCCCCGTAAATCTGTTAACCACTGTTTATGAGATTGATGTGGCAGTTTCTTTAATCTGAAGAACTTGAATCTGGCTGCTGCCACATGAACTCGCGACTCGAAATACTCAGCAAGCTTGTTAACAACAACGTCATAGTCTAAAGCTTCTGGCTGGGATTCCGGGAACAACTTACAAAGTAGTCGGTAGATTTCCACGCCTGCAGTGGAAATTAAATAAAGCTGCCGCTCAGTACCTGTGATTTTGTAGACTGTCATGTTCGCCTGCAACTGCGCGAAATATTCTCGCCATTCTTCTCTGGATTCATCAAAAGCCCGGAACGGTGGTGCTGCCTGTGCTTGTTCCTTTTGTGTTGGAGGATTAGCCGCTTGTTTGGCGATTGCTTCCACCAGACTTTGTATTTGCTGACTCTGTAACAAGATCAACTGTTGTAATTCGGCAGACATAGTGAACACAAATTAAACCAGCCCCCAAAAGTTTATCGCTATAATTAGTATAACAAGAACAAGTTGAACCAGCCCTGCACACGAGTTCGGAAGACCTCGTCGCCAGTTTTGTGGCGGTGTTCGTAGCGACAAACACTTGGCTGTAGAAATGGCTTACGAAGTCACCGCCACACTTTTAATAGCGGGCCGACCGGTCCGCTGGAACAGTGAACAGAAAGATGAAAACCCAAACACTCATATTAAATAAAAGTCGGTACTTATCTTTTATTAATGAAGATACAGTAACACAGTAGTGAACTCGGTGTCTACAGAAATCTGTCTAGTTCAAGTCGGAGCGGCTAGGTCAGCGTCGGCTGACGACAAACAACAACTCTGCTGCGATGAACACACAACTGACTAGCAAGTACACAATTCGGTGGCGAGTATGCAACTGAGCGGCGAATACAGAACTGTCCTAGCGCTCGCGACTCCAGCGCTTAAGAAGCCAGAAGCCAGCGGTGGCGCGCGCAGACTTGCGGCGATTTCCTGTCTCGCTGGCGCTGCTTATGCGGACGGCGTCCGGACTCTGATGCTGCCAACCTTTTGGCAGCGGGCTCGGTTGGCATTACTGGCTAGGACATAACACTTTCTTTCAGGAGTGCTAGTGCTGCAGGGTTCGCAGGAGAGCTTCTGTAAAGTTTGGAAGGTAGGTGACGAGATACTGGCAGAAGTAAAACTGTGAGGACGGGACGTGAGTCGTGCTTGGGTAGCTCAGTTGGTAGAGCACTTGCCCACGAAAGGCGAGTCCCGAGTTGGAGTCTCGGTCCGTCACACAGTTTTAATCTGCTAGGAAGTTTCAATTTGAATAATATTTGCAATTTTAGAAAAAATTGCGCTTCGCGCTTAGCAAACAATTAATAACCTCCCAATTAATATTTGAAATTAAGGAACATGCTCCACAGCGCTTACTAAGTCTTTAATTGATAGCAACTGAGTTTACAAAGTATTTAAGATCAAAACGCGCCATGGCGCTCATTAAATGTTTAATTAAATACCAACAGGTCAGTGGGAAGTAATCTCTCAACTTAAACGTTAATAGCTATCAGAATAGAGCCCTGTGTGTTTAAGAAAGTGAGATACATACAATAAATTGATTGGCGACTCCATGGAGTGTTCTGTGCACCACGACCAAATAGTGGATATAATTGGAAGGAGAATCAACATTGGTCGTATTTTTTTTGTTTTATTATCCACAAGATCGATTTTCGGTCACTTAGTGACCATCCTCAGTGCTGTAATATACAATTAAAATTGGTAGGCACTGGTATCAACAAGCTTGCCTTTTGTATCCACCTCCTGTCCCCCACACGGATCCCCTGCGACCTCATTCTCTTCCCACACCTTCTCCTTTTCCTTGAAAACATCCGCACTGTGTATATCATCCACTGACTCGATTCCCCATATCCCCTGTTGACTCCTATCCTCTTTAGTCTCAACCTGTTGCCTTTACTGTTTTGTCCCACCCGCTCTCTCCATGTCCACACCCTCCACCTCCTTTCCCAATGCAATGTCCAGCACTTATCCCTTCCAGATGATGAGCATCACCCTGATCTCTACCCCCCCCCCCCTACCAACTCTAACCCTACCTTCCCCCTCCCTACTCCACAGTGCGTCCTCTCCTCTCCTTACCCCTTCCCCTGAGCGGTTCTTCTCCCTTTACTGAGCTGCCATTCTGTGTCTCTGTGTCCCCTGCTGACTTTCCTTCCATCTCCCACCCTGCCTGTCTGTCTCCTGCCCCTTGGTGCACCCCTGACCCCCCCTTTTTCTTTTCATCCAACTCCATCTAGCCCATCTCCCCCTTCCACCTCCCCTCATTGTCCCTCTTCTCAGGCCTCCTCCCCCTTGACAGATCCCTTCCGACAGATTCCATCCTTCGTTATGTGTGCCGAATCGCTTACAGTGGTTTTTTAAGTGTTTTCGTTCTGGAGTGACCAACTTTTAACTTGTGCGTGTGACTTCAGCGTATTTTATGTGCTCTACGAAATGCCAACTGTATTTTTTTAACCTTATGCGAAATTTTTTACCTCTCCCTCAATGAATGTCTCCAAGTCAGTGTATATTTTAACCTCCATCGTCTCCCCTTATTTCTATTCTGCCTGCCACCACCTCTCTCTGTCCTTCACCCTCCTTCCAGGCAATCCCTGCCGAAAGAAAAACCCAAATTCCCAAGTACTGACCCTGCCTCCACCCATTCCTCTACAATAACACTGCCCACCCCTCTACCTTGTGACCCTGCCATGGGCAACAACCCTCCTCTCGCATCCCCTGCCCCCACCCTGCATACATCTATCATTTCCGAGCCCAATCCTGAATTCCTCAATTGCCACACCTTCACATTAGAAATTTGCAAGGATGTCCCCAGTGCCCCCATTGCTCAGATTGTCCCCCACAGATACTCTGGCCTTACCCAATCCCCCTCTCTCTTTTTCCACACTGACCTCTTCCAGAAACTTCCCCATATCACCTTTAGCCCACATGTTTCTCACATCTTTACTTATCTACTCTTCGTGTCAGCCCTATCTCCCTCATCGTCCACAACCCTCACTGCTGTGATCACAAAGCTCAGCCCTGTGGTAATGATGGTGAAATTGTTGGCAGAACTGAATGCCCATCCTGCCCTGGAATTCCGCTCAGCCTGATGTATCTATAACGACTCCAGCCCTACCTTTCTGGAGCATGTGTTCACGGAGTCAGTCTCCTCCATACATTCCTCCTCACTCAGGGAGCTCTGATTTTCAACCATCGCCACCACATTGATCTCTTCCATTCTCCTCCTCAATGCTATCTCAGCCAATGCCATCTCATCTATGATGGCCACCTCACCCAAACCTGTGAAGCCTGCCCTACCCCCACCTGCCCCTAATGTGAAGCCTCCCACTTCCTCAAACAATGTCCTAACCTCACCTTATTTCCGTCCTGCGACACCTGCCACGAATCCCACCTGATCTACTCCTCCATACGCAAGGCCAAAGCCCTTCCCACCAAACCCAAACTAAGTTCCCATTCGCCCCATCAATCAACCCATCGAATCCAACTCCCTCTGCCCATTCCACATGGCTGACAACATCAGCTGTTTCCTGATCACCATACTCCAGAATATCCATCCCTACCAACACCCACCCACCATCCAGCAGATCTCCCCTGCCATCTGTTTCATCTTCCACTTCAATACTTACACCTCATACTTACCATCTCCTATACATGAACATTCGCTCCCTCCCTCCCAACAAATAACTCTTCATGCATACCCTGTCCCAGCACCAGGTCAACTCCTTCATCCTTAAAGAAACATTCCTCCAAACTCATCACGTTGTCTTCACCTGCCTCTGCTCCGTCGCTGCCCTTTTTTTTTTTTTTTTTTTTTTTTTTTTTTTTTTTTTTTGTGGTTTTCGGGCGCACAACTTCAATGGTCATTAGCGCCCTGACTACTCTAAGAATGCACCGCGAGGCACAAGTTGACAACAACAACTAAAAGGGAAAACACAATAAAAGACAGACTGATAGGTATAGGATTAAAAAACATCATCAAATGTCCTTAGCGAGGTTTGTCAAATTGATAAAACAAAGAACACGAGCAGCTGCTCGTGGGTCATCCGCTAAAATTGCATCTAAAGTATTAGGCAGGTTAAGATCGAGGCGCAGTGTGTTAAGATCTGGACAGGACATTAAAATGTGTCTAACCGTCAGCAAGTGCCCACATGGGCAGAACGGCGCCGGCGCAGCCGTCAGCAGATGGCGATGGCTGAACCGGCAGTGTCCAATTCTTAACCTTGCTAAAACGACCTCCTCCCGCCGAGAAGGGCGTGAGGAGGACGTCCAAGCCACGGGAAGAGGTTTTAAGGCCCGAAGCTTGTTGTCGGTAAGTGCAGCCCAATCAGCATGCCACAGCGACACAACGTGCCGACAAATGACCCTGCTAAAATCGGACGAAGGGACACAACAAGAAGCTGTCCGAGGCTGGAGGACCGCAGCCTTGGCCGCGGCATCTGCAGCTTCGTTCCCAGGGATACCGACATGGCCAGGAACCCACATAAAGCTAACCGGCGTACCGACGTCCACCAGCTGCTGAAGAGAGCGTTGGATCCGGTGTACGAAAGGGTGAACCGGGTACGGATCACTAAGGCTCTGGATGGCGCTCAGGGAATCTGAGCAGATGACATAAGCAGAATGTCGGTGACGGCAGATGTAAAGAACAGCCTGGTAGAGGGCAAAGAGCTCAGCTGTGAAGACCGAACAATGGCCATGGAGCCGGTATTGGAAACTTTGTGCCCCGACAATAAAGGATCACCCGACCCCGTCATTGGTCTTAGAGCCATCTGTATAAATGAAAGTCATGTTGTTGAACTTCGAACGAAGTTCCAAAAAACGGGAGTGGTAGACCGAACCGGGGGTGACCTCTTTTGGGAGCGAGCTGAGGTCGAGGTGAACGTGGACCAGAGCCTGGAGCCAAGGTGGCGTGCGGCTCTCGCCCACTCGAAAGGTTGCAGGGAGTGAAAAATGAAGGTGTTGAAGGAGGCGACGAAAGCGAACTCCAGGGGGTAGCAAGGCAGAGACATACAACCCGTATTGAAGGTCAAGAGAGTCGTCAAAAAAGGAACGATAAGACGGATGGTCGGGCATTGACAGTAACCGACAGGCATACCGACAAAGCAGTATATCGCGCCGGTAGGTGAGTGGCAATTCGCCAGCGTCAGCATGAAGACTCTCTACGGGACTGGTATAAAATGCTCCGATCACAAGTCGTAAACCCCGATGTTGTATGGAGTTGAGGCGGCGTAAGATGGATGGCCGTGCAGAGGAGTATACGAAGCTCCCATAATCCAGCTTGGAGCGGACGATCGACCGATATAGACGAAGTAGGACGGTTCGATCCGCTCCCCATGACATACCACTGAGAACACGGAGGACATTTAAAGAACGGGTACAACGGGCGGCCAAATATGACACATGTGGAGACCAGCTAAGTTTCCTGTCAAAGGTAAGGCCTAAAAATTTGATTGTCTCCACGAGTGGGAGAGCAACGGGACCGAGTCGTAAGGACGGTGGGAGAAACTCTTTGTAGCGCCAGAAGTTAATACAGACCGTCTTCTCGGCAGAAAAACGGAAGCCATTGGCAACACTCCAGGAGTAAAGACGGTCAAGAGAACGCTGAAGACAGCGCTCCAGGACACGTGTACACTGCGCGCTGCAATAGATGGTAAAATCGTCCACGAAAAGGGAGCCTGATACATCAGCTGGGAGGCAATCCATTATCGGATTGATCGCGATGGCGAAGAGAGCGACGCTCAAAACTGAGCCCTGTGGCACCCCATTCTCCTGGCGAAAGGTGTCGGACAGGACAGAACCCACACGTACCCGAAACTGTCGATCCATTAAAAAGGAACGAATAAAAAGAGGGAGGCGACCGCGAAAGCCCCATGTATGCATGGTGCAGAGAATGCCCGCCCTCCAACAGGTGTCGTAAGCCTTCTCCAAATCAAAGAACACAGCCGCGGTTGGGCGCTTCCGCAAGAAGTTATTCATAATGAAGGTCGACAAGGTAACCAGATGGTCAACAGCAGAGCGGCGCCTTCGAAATCCACATTGTACATTGGTAAGTAGGCGTCGAGACTCGAGCAGCCAAACCAATCGAGAGTTAACCATTCGCTCCATCACTTTACAGACACAGCTGGTAAGCGAGATAGGTCGATAACTGGAAGGCAAGTGCTTGTCCTTCCCCGGCTTAGGAATCGGGACAACAATAGACTCGCGCCAGCATGCGGGAACATGTCCCTCAATCCAGATGCGATTGTATGTACGAAGAAGAAAACCTTTACCCGCAGGAGAAAGGTTCTTCAGCATCTGAATATGAATAGAATCAGGCCCTGGAGCGGAGGACCGTGATTGGCCAAGTGCGGTTTCGAGTTCCCGCATGGTGAATGGGGCATTATAACTTTCACAATTCGAGGAGCGGAAGTCAGGTGGCCTAGCCTCCTCTGCCTGTTTGCGGGGGAGGAAGGCAGGGTGGTAATGAGCGGAGCTCGAAACCTCGGCGAAAAAGCGGCCGAAGGCATTGGAGACAGCCTCAGGGGCCACAAGGACTTCATTCGCGACCTTCAAGCCAGAAACTGGGGAGTGGACCTTAGTGCCAGATAGCCGGCGCAGGCTACCCCAGACAACAGAAGAAGGAGTAGAACTGTTGAAGGTGCTTGTGAAAGCAGCCCAGCTGGCTTTCTTGCTTTCTTTAATAATACGACGACACTGAGCACGTAATCGTTTATAATTAATACAATTCGCCACTGTAGGGTGGCGTTTAAAGGTGCGTAAAGCACGTCGACGAGCACGTAAAGCGTCTCTACATGCTGCGGTCCACCAGGGGACCGGTACGCGACGAGGAAAAGAAGTAGGGTGAAGGATGGAATATTCAGCAGCAGCGAGAATGACTTCCGTGAGGTGTGCGACCTGACGATCGCAGCTTGTGAAGGTTTGATCCTGAAAGGTCGCCCTGGAAGAGAAGAGCCCCCAGTCTGCCTTGGAGATGGTCCAACGAGAGGAGCACGGAGAGGGAGTATGCTGCAGGAGATGGATAACACACGGGAAGTGGTCGCTCGAATATGTATCAGCAAGTGCATACCACTCAAACCGGCGTGCAAGTTGGGGAGTACATATAGAGAGGGCTAAATGGGAATAGGTATGAGATGTGTCCGAAAGAAAAGTAGGGGCGCCAGTATTGAGGCAGACAAGATTGAGCTGGTTGAAAAGGTCTGCTAACAAGGAGCCCCTTGGGCAGAATGCTGGAGAGCCCCAAAGAGGATGGTGGGCATTGAAGTCTCCAGTTAACAAAAATGGTGCAGGTAGCTGAGCAATAAGTTGCGTCATGTCTGCCCTGGTAACGGCAGATGACGATGGAGCGTAAACGGTACAAAAGGAAAACGTAAAAGTGGGGAGAGTAATGCGGATGGCAACTGCCTGCAGGCCGGTGTGCAACGTGATGGGATCGTAGTAAATATCATCCCGGACCAGCAACATAACCCCTCCATGAGAGGGGATACCTACCACAGGGGGTAGGTCAAAACGCACAGAGGTGTAGTGTGCCAAGGCAATTTGATCGCACGGGCGTAGCTTCGTTTCCTGGAGGGCTACGACGAGCGGATGATGCAAGCGGAGCAGCAACTTCAAGTCCTCTCGGTTGGAGCGAATGCTGCGAATATTCCAGTTAATAAGTGCCATCGTAAGAAAAGGAAGATGAGAGAAGGGGTCACCTCGAAGGCCGCCTAGGGCCTGGCTTCGAGCGAGCACTGCCGCCGCTAGCAGGAGGCGGACAGTCATCGTCCATGGGGTCTATAGGGTCATCGGCCATCTCGGGAGGATGGCCGGGAGGGGGAGCGTCCTCCGTCGGTGATCGGCCAGATGTTCGGCTACCAGCGGTGCGGCCAGGCGAAACGGATGACGGCCTGGGGCGGCAACCGCTGGGTGGCGCAGGAGAAGAAAGGCGCCGCGGCGGAGAAGGAGAACTGTGCTTCCTATGCGCCTTTTTAGAAGGACGTTTGGTGGAAGTACCGGTCGAAGGCTGGGAGGTCGAGGGACGGAGGAAGTCTGCACGGGATGGTTCCTTCTTGAAGGCCCGTGCATCTGACTTCGGGGTCTTCGACTGAGCAGAAGCTGAGGAAGTGGCTGGTGTCTGTGGGGTGATGGGAGGAAGAGGAGACGTCGACCGTGCGATCTTAGCACTGGCCGAACGGACGACCGTGGTGCTGAAGGTCAGATCGCATGTCTGGGTTGCTACCTCCCGGGTAGTCCAAGGAGAGGCGAGGACAGTGCTGTATTTCCCCGCTGGGAGCAGCGTGGGCTTCCTACTAGCCAATAGCTTGCGAGCAGCCGAGGTGGACACTTTCTCTTTGACTCGAATTTCCTGGATACAGCGTTCTTCCTTATAGACAGGACAGTCGCGGGAGGATGCGGCATGGTCACCCTGACAGTTCACACAACGAGGAGACGGAGGTGGACAGTCACCCTCATGGGCATCCCTGCCACAAGTGACACATTTAGCCGCATTGGAGCAAGACTGTCGAGTGTGATTGAAACGCTGACACTGGTAGCAGCGCGTAGGTGTCGGGACATAGGGGCGAACAGAAATAACCTCGTAGCCCGCCTTGATGCGCGATGGCAGCTTAACACTATCGAAGGTTAAGAAAAGTGTCCGGGTCGGTAGAAGGTCATTGTTGACCTTTTTCATGACCCGATGGACAGCCGTCACGCCCTGCTCAGCGAGGAAAGATTGAAGCTCCTCGTCAGTCAATCCGTCGAGAGAGCTACTATAGACTACACCACGAGACGAATTCAAAGTGCGGTGGGCCTCCACCCGGACAGGGAACGTGTACAAGAGTGTGGCCTGAAGCAGTTTTTGTGCCTGAAAGGCACTCTCAGTTTCTAGTAATAAGGTACCGTTACGCAACCTGGTACAAGATTTGACAGATCCGGCTATGGCATCTACGCCCTTCTGAATAACGAAAGGGTTGACAGAGGAAAAATCCTTTCCGTCCTCAGATCGAGAAACTACGAGGAACTGTGGGGCAGGCGGTAGTACTTTTGTCACTGTTGGCTGGTCACGTTTCCGTTTGTGGGTCGAAGTCGAAAGCGATGGAGTAGAATCCATTGCGGAGGAATCCCCCATGATTGCCAGCGTCTCCGATGGCGCGCTCCTTCCTTGTGGGGACCCTCTCAGAGGGCACTCCCGCCTTAGGTGAATGTTTACACCTCAGGTCACACCTCCCGAGAAACAGACGGAGGGACCAATCGGCATGGTCAGAAGGTATCAGCTCAGGCAATCACCCCTCCCCGGGCCTGGCCTTTACCAGGGGGTACGCGCGTGCCTTACATGTCTACCCAGGGCGGGGACTTACGCGTTACCCCGTCACCGGCTACGCGTGCGAACGCGTGGGTCGGCCTTCAGACACGCACAGGGAGGAAGGAAGAAGAGGAAAAAGAAGAGAGAGGGAGAAAGAGGACAGACTGTCTCAAACGCCGAGGCGGAGACCAGAGAAGGCAAGGAGAAGAAGGCAATGAGAATGCAAGGAGAAGGAGGCAATGAGAAGGCAAGGAGAAGAAGGCAATGAGAAGGTGTGTGGCGGCGGATGTATAAGTTTGTAAAAATATAATTTTCTGTATAAATGCTTGCGTGTTGAATCAGTATCTAGCTTTTAGAATGTTGTTATTGCTGTCTTTTGCCGTTCTCAACACTGGCTCTCTATTTACTCCGTGACCCCCAGAAAGTGATTTAATAAAACTTGGAGCCAGTAAATAGATATCATAGTGCCCACTTTACCTGAGAATGTTCTTATAGCTGCAGCTTATAGCTCTGAGGAATTAGGAGATTGTCCGGGATTTCTAATCAAAAACGGTTTTCCAAAATAGTTGAGTATATTCTGAAACTCACTAATAAAAACCACAAGTATCCCTACAACCTAACTAACAGAACAGTTCAGAGTCTAATGCGCTGATGGAACTATAAATGTCCGAATCAAATGTTAAAAAGAATGCTCGCCATAATTTGATGAAAATACTTCATCAAACGCCACGCTAAATTTTTGGTAGAATGTCTGTCCCGCGACGGCACGTGAAAATACGACAATACGCAAACTGAAGCTAGATAATAAAAATCATTCCAGAATTAACACTTCACATATAATGTTTTCATGGTTCCGCGTATCTCTAGTAACTTAATACGGCACCCGAGGCTGTTTGTAGCAGATACACTGACGCGACGCGACTACCGACACAGATGGCGTGTCATTCAGCGTCTGGAGAGAACTGGGGCCTTCCTTCCTCGCGTAGTGTTCTTATATATAAAGCCGTGGTGCGGACGGCTGAGGGAACGCCTGATCAAATCCGCTCTCCCGACTAGCCGCTGGGCTAGTAACGCACCACTTCAAGATACATAATAATTTATAGCTTCTTTGGCTGATGGCCGAAGAATCTCTTAATTTAAACGTGCATTCAGCACGCAGGTAAGTATTGATAATAAAATTTTGACGTGGCTAAGTTAAATACTTTAGGCGAGAGAATTAATTTAATTGCCCTGCACGCACTAGATGAGCTCTGAACTGGCCCTGTTGAGATCCGCTATCGCTATAATTTTATAGGTATTAAAAAGAAACTTTACACATCTTCATAATCATAGCGGACCTCCAACCTATTTAAATCTAAACATCCTAGCCTTATTTACTAGCCTACTTAATCTATCTTGCTTCCTTCAGTTTTGAGATGAAAACCACAAAATCATGAATTTCCACTAAAGTCTTAATTTGTGAAATCCAAAGTACTGTTTTTATTAAATCATTATGAAAGATGAATCTAAATATAAATTTTGAAGTCTCTAGCTCTTTTCTGTTGCGCCAATGATTTTTCCAGAAAAACGTCCAAATCTCGGAAATGGCTGAAGTTATCAAACTGATATTTAACACACATTAATTTAGTATTATTTCTGACATGCTAGAAAAGTTTTAGTTCATTTGCTTGATTTTTAAGGTATTGCGCAACATTTATGACGTCAGAGCTAGTTACAGCAGACTGGCTGGCACACAACGGAAACTGATGTGAATTTACTACAGCGTGAGTAGGCTGCTTCCCTACATCACCCTCTACTTAAATTTTTTGTTTATGAATGTTAATGAATGAAAAAAAATTTAATTACAAAAGGGAAGCAAGAGTACAGTTTAACTCCCTATGAAAATCAAAATTGAAATATAAACCTGTAGAAACATTAAGGAAAACTGATTACCTACATTAATTATTTAAATTGTAGGCATGTTCACTGCCTTTTAAACAATGTCATTACTCAGAATTTTAAGCAAAGTCAATGAAATATTTTGGTATACATATTGCCTTAGACAAAGAAACACATAAAAATTGAAAAATTATGAAAATCTTAACTACATTAAATACAATTTTACATACACAAATTCTGAGAAAATAACATGATACATAAACAGATGATTATCTCTTAGCAGTCTTTTCTAAACCTGAAAGAAAAGTTCATAAATAATTTTTACACACGTGGTTGTAGCCGCTTTGGCTGGCGTCCTACACTTCCATTCACAAGGGTAGAGGAGGGGAAGTTGCTATGGTGTGCGTCCTTCACGTTCTCTCTAAATTACATGGGGGAAAGGGGAGGGGTCACTGTGAGTTGTGTCCAAGTCACTCCACGCTTTCACGCAGCTACCAGGCTGCCATTATCTGGTTTGTCCTGTAGAACAAACAAAAAGAGTGCCTCAGACTCTGTTCACTTAATATCTAAGGGTGGATCACAATGAAATGGGGATATATACATTTTATCCTTCAGTATGTTACTGGAACAAAGTTAACAGAACCTTTCTCAATTTTACTCTTACGGTTACTTAACTGTCATAAAATCGGTCAACAATTGGCTCAAAACGCCGTTAGTCACTTACAAGAGAAAATTTTATGCTCAAGGCATATAATCATAAATCCTATTTAATCTGAATTTATTAGTTCTGGGCCGGAACACTGAACCAATGCTCGGTACATCCTTGATGCATTTGTATTTTAAGCACTTAACTGACTCATCTTTGATTACTTTATTCTTAGAGATAGTATGAGTATGATTAGTGGTTGTTTTCTCAGCATCCATGTACATGTGAGTAACTTTTGGTAATAGTACAGTTTTGAGTGTTCAAAACACACTACGTTTAGTTGACTACTAAATCCACTTATTGGTCCTCTGCTTTTGTCAGTTCCACATCTGCAATTACGTACTTACTTACTTTGAAGTGTATTTATGCGGAGCTAAAATAATGTTTTACGTCTGCCATTATGTACTTACTTACTTTGCTAGTGTATGAACTTAAGTAATACTCACTCCATTTAAATTTAAAGCATAGGAAAGCACATTTATCTCATATTCATAGTGTATTGCAGCTGATTAGTTTGCTCACGTGGCAATCCATTTCCACTCGATCGGACGCTGAAACCTCAGGTAGTCTCTCTCAGACCTACCACTAAAGTGTATCAAGTAAATATGGACGAGCGTAATGCTAAATTCCTTAAACCTATAGGACACCATGAGCTGCTCTGTCTTAACTAACATAAGGGTACCTATGGTCGCAGTCACGCCTCCAACTCATAACCTCAATACATGTAGGTGTATCCTGTCACACACTACACTAAAATAATGGCCAGCTCCAACCTTATAAATACTTCAGGGACGTGTCCTTCACGTCTCAACCACAAACACTGCTCAATTCTATTACACTGCTTTTCCTTGCTACACCAGGTGAGTTCAACCTTACAACTTATCTGCATATTTTTCCTAACACTAAGCAATCTCTTTTACTATTTCTTAGTTAGCTCTAATGCATACACTAGGTTTCACTACCACTTCAGATACTGCTTGTACATGAATTCATACATCTTTTTAAATTACTGTTGGTCGACCATTTCCAATAAAACAACACTTTGTACTTATTATATTACCATGGTACTATACATAATTGTTACTCAAATACATTTTATATCTTAATTACGTCATACTTCTCTATTGTTTGTCACTATTAGGTTTGTCACATTAGGTATTTTTTTCGTCACTAATCGGTAGATAGAATGGTTACATAACTCATGGCTTGATAGCCATGACAGAAAATTTTCATGTCTGGAAAGAAGAGGTCGAAATTTTTGAGGACAGGAAAGAGGAAGAATGAGTGAGACCTGAAAGGGAAAGAAGATCTCACACAGCTGGGACTGCACAGCTGCCACACTGTGTAGAGGTTACAGTACAACCTCCTCCCTACAGCATTCATTGGTTTAATGCTGTATTTGTAACCATACCGGAAAATTTAATGTATGAAAGAAGATGTCGAAATTTTTGAGGACAGGAAAGAGGAAGAATGAGTGAGACCTGAAAGGGAAAGAAGATCTCACACAGCTGGGACTGCACAGCTGCCACACTGTGTAGAGGTTACAGAACAACCTCCTCCCTACAGCATTCATTAGTTTAATGCTGTAAAGAAGAGTTAGAAAATTTTAGGTGGATAGAAAAGACGAAGAGTGAGTGAGACCTGAAATGGAAAGAAGATCTCACACAGCTGGGACTGCACAGCTGCCACACTGTGTAGAGGTTACAGAACAACCTCCTCCCTACAGCATTCATTGGTTTAATGCTGTAAAGAACAGTTAGAAATTTTTATGTGTTGTAAGAAGATGTCGAAATTTTGTAGATAGGAAAGATGAAGAGTGAGTGAGACCTGAAATGGGAAAGAAGATCTCACACAGCTGGGACTGCACAGCTGCCACACTGTGTAGAGGTTACAGAACAACCTCCTCCCTACAGCATTCATTGGCTACCTATGAATCTGCCAGGTCGATCTGAAAATACCTTATGATGCCTTTTTAGCACCTGTCTCAGTTCTTCCTTTTGATTGGCTGAAATCCTATCGATTTCCTTCAATTTAGTTTCTGTTTTGTCTAAAATAATTGCTTCTTCTTCTTCTTCTGTATTCAGCTTATTGTTATTAAGATTAACACCTTCGTCCCAATACCTCCTATTTTTCAGAACTCGTATAGGCAGCTCCCAAGTTTCATGATCAGTTACTACATGTTTATCACTAAAAGGTACTATAATTACTCCGGTTATTGGCAAGACCATTTTTAACTGGCTTCTTTCAAAGTCAACAACACTCTGATATTTTGACAAGAAATCTATGCCAATTAAAACCTCAATACTGAGATTATTTACAATTAAACATGGATGATCAATTAAATTACCCTTAATGTTAAAGGGTAGTAAAGCTTCTTGCTTTACCGTTTTTGACACCTTGCCAGTAGCACCAATTATTCTTAGTCCTGATACCCTCATTACAGTAAGTTTGTCTTTACCAGGTAATGCATCAAAGAAGGACTGAGATATTGCACTCACCTCACTTCCACTGTCTAAGAGACAACGTACATTGATACCCAACATATTCACTATTATTATAGGGTGGCTTATTCTAGGTTGTACAGGTGGTTCCTCAAATTCATCTAATAGTTCCTTTTGGATTTGTCTCCAACTAAAGTGATCAACATCTGTCTTCATTACATTTAGGTCACAGTGTGTAGGGGTTTCCTGAATTACATTTTCAGCTGCCTTTTCCAGTCGGTCTATTAATTTTAAATCGAAACACCGCACGACTTCATTACATTTAGTTTGCTGAACATAACCCAAATTACTGTAGTCTGAGCGATTCTGCGCCTCCAGACAGGGCATAATACTAGTTACAGCTAAACCACTTTTACCATTATCGTCGGTTTCCTTCTCCAGTGACAACTGGTCACAGCTACTGGGTTCATCGACCCTCAACAGCCTACCCTCTACATTCTCACTTACCTCCTGTCCTAAATCTATTAGTACATTATCAATATCCTGCACAGGCACTTTAGATAAGAGCACATCATCCTCATCGTAAATATAAGCATGAATTTCTTCTGCTTCTTCACCTGACAATTCAATATTTCGTAGCTCATCCCTACTGTTACACTGCTGCGCCTTCTCTTTCTCTTCCCACTTAGAAAGCGTCTCTAACACAGTATCTATCAAATACTGTGAGTGATCTAATATTTCTGTTGTATCCTTAGGTGCTACCGACTCTTCATCCACATGTTCAGTTTGAGTATTCTGATCTGTCTTACCAATTCCCGTAACTACTGGCTTAGGAAAAGTAACCGCCTGGTGAGCGCCAGTGTCCTCATAGACGGGAACTAGTTTTCCTGCCTAGGTCTACTACTGTTTCCTTTATTTTCATTATAGTTAGCTGGCATAGCCTTACTTTCCGTACTGTTGTTTACATGCATATTTCTGTTTGGAACAAAATTATTATCCCTTGGACGCCATTGTTGGTTCTGATAATTATTTCCCCAATTCCTATCTCTCTTAGGATGGCGAACACCTACTGTTCTGATGTTTACATTGCCATTTTGCTCGTTCCTAAAATTACTATTATTATTATTAGCATTTCTATTATTACGTGCTTGCTCCTCATTGGCAGCAACACGTTCTACACGTTCCAAGTACTCAATGAAACGATCCAGATTGTCTCTAGGGGCTGATATAATTCTAGTTTGCCAGTACCATGGCAGTTTAGCTTCCAGACCTAGTATAATCATTTCTGGTTTTAGCTTTTCCGCCAAATGTGACAAACGTGAAATCCATGACCTAGCAAACTCTTTAATAGATTCCTTGCCTGCATTGAAGCGTTTTCCACTCCAAAATTCTCTCAACACTTCATTTTGCTTATTGCTAGACCAATACTCATTAATAAAAGCTGTTTTAAATTCCGCTAATGTTTTACATTTCAACATAACATCAGCTGACCAACGCATGGCGTCACCTGCTAAATGGCTTCTAATAAATGAGATTTTCTCTCGCTCAGACCAAGTTGGTGGAATCACATCTTCAAAATCGTTCCAGAAATCTAGCGGGTGGATATTTTATCTGGATCGAACCGCAAGAACTGCCGACACCCGATAAAAGCGGCGTTTGCAGCTACAACTTGTTGTATATTACCATTACCAGAAGTTACTGAAGCTACTTTACTCTCAATGTTAGCAATGTTAGTACTTATATTTTCTACTTTCATTTCAACATTATCTACTCTTTGCACAATATGAGTAGTGTCAGTTTTGATTGCTTCTACTTCTGCTTGACATATGTTTACTTTTATATTAACATCTTTAAATCTATCTGAGCACAGTTCAGATTCCGCCTCGATCTTTTCTGTTAACTTGTGCTCCAGCTTCGCATCTTCCATTTGGAAGTCTTTGCGAACCTCAGCAACTTCGGATTTAACTGTTTTATACATTTCAGAAAACTGTTGAGCAACCTTTTTCTTAATATCCTCATGATTGCAATCAATTTTATAATTCAAACTGTCTAGATCCTCTTTCAACTTATTGCAACCAGCCTTGAAGGTATCGTCCATTACCTCCAATCGTTTATTAAAATTGGTTTGGCTGGCCACAATTCTGTTATTTACCTCAATTATATCAGATTTTAACTCAGCTGTCATACTAGCATTACTGGCTGACATTTCAGCATTATTGGATTCTAATTTATTGTTCATTGCCTCAAACCGCATATTAAAATTTGTTTGACTGGCAGCTATTGCTTGTAATATAACATTTAGATCAACAGCCCCAGCATCTTTGGGTTGCTCACTAGCTGGCTTTTTATCACACTCAGGTGACGAAAAACTAGCTCCAATACCAGAATCATCAAAACCAAATGATACTTCTGATTGATTAGTCATATCTAACTGCTCCTTCTTAAACTCTACCATCTCTGATGACTTTCATTTTTAATTCATCAGAGAAACTATCATCCAATAAATTTACAATTTCTACCTTCTGCTTTACTACAGGGGTTTCTATTATTGAATCATTGCCCCTTCGCACACTACTGTCAGGAGACAATACTTCATGTTTCACCTTAACATTACTACTTTCATGCATATTTACACTTGAACCGTTGTCAGGATTTACAGTTCCCTCAACAGACATAGGTTCTAATTTAAGTTTAAACTCAGTTTCTTTTGGCGGTTCCATCGCCGACAGTCTTTTAGTGCAGGTTAGTAAAATTTTTAACAGTTTTTCACTTAAGTTAGTTCCTTCTGCACGACGTATGGCGTTGCCGGCGCGGCGTACCAGGATTCCTGATGCGACGTGGCACGTTAAACTGCAGACGGCTCTCCGACGGCTGTTGTGTGTTAGCGTGGCCCGCAATTGCAGGCTCTGCGTCGGCTGCTCCAGCGGACGACTGCGGTGCGGCGAGACTGGCTTCTCGCGATGCCGGCAGCACCGCTAGACTCAGTGCCAGCTCCGTCAATCCAGATGCGTTGTTAATCCAATTGCGTCGTCCATATGCACACGTAACACATTCACTGTTCTATACTCAGTTGCGTGTCGCATTTCACTCGCGAATCCGAATAGTTAAAAATCACTTTCACTTAGTTGATTTCCCGGCCGATGCACCACATGTGGGGCGGCGGATGTATAAGTTTGTAAAAATATAATTTTCTGTATAAATGCTTGCGTGTTGAATCAGTTTCTAGCTTTTAGAATGTTGTTATTGCTGTCTTTTGCCGTTCTCAACACTGGCTCTCTATTTACTCCGTGACCCCCAGAAAGTGATTTAATAAAACTTGGAGCCAGTAAATAGATATCCTAGTGCCCACTTTACCTGAGAATGTTCTTATAGCTGCAGCTTATAGCTCTGAGGAATTAGGAGATTGTCCGGGATTTCTAATCAAAAACGGTTTTCCAAAATAGTTGAGTATATTCTGAAATTCACTAATAAAAACCACAAGTATCCCTACAACCTAACTAACAGAACAGTTCAGAGTCTAATGCGCTGATGGAACTATAAATGTCCGAATCAAATGTTAAAAAGAATGCTCGCCATAATTTGATGAAAATACTTCATCAAACGCCACGCAAAATATTTGGTAGAATGTCTGTCCTGCGACGGCACGTGAAAATACGACAAAACGCAAACTGAAGCTAGATAATGAAAATCATTCCAGAATTAACACTTCACATAAAATGTTTTCATGGTTCCGCATATCTCTAGTAACTTAATACGGCACCCGAGGCTGTTTGTAGCAGATACACTGATGCGACGCGACTACCGACACAGATGGCGTGTCATTCAGCGTCTGGAGAGAACTGGGGCCTTCCTTCCTCGCGTAGTGTTCTTATATATAAAGCCGCGGTGCGGACGGCTGAGGGAACGCCTGATCAAATCCGCTCTCCCGACTAGCCGCTGGGCTAGTAACGCACCACTTCAAGATACATAATAATTTATAGCTTCTTTGGCTGATGGCCGAAGAATCTCTTAATTTAAACGTGCATTCAGCACGCAGGTAAGTATTGATAATAAAATTTTGACGTGGCTAAGTTAAATACTTTAGGCGAGAGAATTAATTTAATTGCCCTGCACGCACTAGATGAGCTCTGAACTGGCCCTGTTGAGATCCGCTATCGCTATAATTTTATAGGTATTAAAAAGAAACTTTACACATCTTCATAATCATAGCGGACCTCCAACCTATTTAAATCTAAACATCCTAGCCTTATTTACTAGCCTACTTAATCTATCTTGCTTCCTTCAGTTTTGAGATGAAAACCACAAAATCATGAATTTCCACTAAAGTCTTAATTTGTGAAATCCAAAGTACTGTTTTTATTAAATCATTATGAAAGATGAATCTAAATATAAATTTTGAAGTCTCTAGCTCTTTTCTGTTGCGCCAATGATTTTTCCAGAAAAACGTCCAAATCTCGGAAATGGCTGAAGTTATCAAACTGATATTTAACACACATTAATTTAGTATTATTTCTGACATGCTAGAAAAGTTTTAGTTCATTTGCTTGAGTTTTAAGGTATTGCACAACATTTATGACGTCAGAGCTAGTTACAGCAGACTGGCTGGCACACAACGGAAACTGATGTGAATTTACTACAGCGTGAGTAGGCTGCTTCCCTACAAAGGCAAGGAGAAAAAGGCAATGAGAAGGCAAGGAGAAGTCAAGGGAAAGAGTAAGGAAGACAGTGAAGTGGAGAAGAGCAAAGAAAGGAACCAACAAAAGGAAGGAAGAAACGAGAAGTGAAAAACCAAAAAGACCACGATTATAGGTCGTGAAACCGTCCGTCTCCGGACACAGGCGCTAACTACCCCCGTGAGGGGGATGGACTCCTTTTAGTCGCCTCTTACGACAGGCAGGAATACCTCGCGCCTATTCTAATCCCCGGACCCGCAGGGGGGGTCGCTGCACTGACAATCCCCTTCTGCTAGAAGAGGTAGGGTCACTGCTGGCCACCTGAAGTATATCTCTATATCCTTGTCCTGCCACAACCCCTGCGCAATGACACAGCCAAACACCTCATCCTCAGCATATTTCTTCTTCCCCCTCCCATCATCACCTGTGCCACTATCTACACTGACCCACAGCTTCTCTTCCCTATGAATTCATGGCCCACGTTGGCCACACCAACTATGTTATTACCACATACCTCAGCATCGACAGCTTCGACCCTGCTACCGTTGGTGGTGGCATCAATTCCTCGCTATCCTCCATGGTGATTTTGTTCCACTCTCACGGCTCACCCATCCCGAAAGTAACTCCATCCTGTGTGTTGTCATCACTTGCCCCAACACCCTTGGTCATATCACCATGGATGTCCTCGACCCCTTTGGTACCGATCACCTCGCCATGGTTCTCACCATCTCCTCAGCACATTGCCCAAAACCAGTCCCCTGACAACTGCCCTGCCAAGTCCATGACTACTGCCAAACCGATTGGGAGGTATATTAAGAATCCATTGCCTCACAAGTCGAAAACCACCCACTTACCTACCACCGTCCTGCTTACATCACCCATGCCTCTTCCTTGCTTCAGTAGACCATCACTGACACTGTAGAGGTTCAAGTTTCTCACAAACGTATCCACACTCACCACCCTACTCTTCCTCCACAGGCTGTCCTTCTCCTCCATGAATCCCACAGGCTCTACCAATCCTTCCTCTGCACGTGTGGCCGAGATACGCTCCTCTGACACTGCCAAGTACAGTAAAGAAACAGCAGGACTAGTACCAGGCATGATATGACTCAACTCCGCCATTCCTGTCAACTCCTCCAGTGCCTTCCACCACCTTACTGGTAGCCATCTGGACTCACGTTATGCCCTTCTCCATGATGACCACCCTTTCCCTGAAAACCTCAGTAAGGCTGATCATTCTGCTTTAAACCTCTCCAAGTTCTTCTCCTTTCCCAACGATCTGCACTTTGATTACTCCCCTTTTCCCCACCATCCATGAGCACTCTGATACCTCCATTCTGCCACTCGCCCATGGTTTCCAGTATTTGGATCAGTTAGTCTCCTCATACATAAACATTCCCATTACAGCAAATGCCATAAAACTCATACTCCACTCCAAATGCAATACTGTCCCTGGTCACAACAGTGTCACCTATCACCACCTCAAGAAATCCCACCCCTCTTTCCTGGCTGTCCTTACTACCTTGACAATGTCATCCTCTCCACTGGAAAACTTTCCACATCCTGCTGTTCCCTAGATCCGTCAAACCACCCTCTTACACCTCTTCCTATCGTCTCTCCTCCCTCGCCTACATGTTCAGTAAGGTCTTTGAGTTCATCCTCTCCTGTCATATTCATCACCACTTTAACCGGTACCACCTCCTTCCCCTTACTCAGTGTGGCTTCTGACCCCCCTCCTCAGCCAATGACCAGCTATTTAATCTTATAAATCTTCTTTCCCTCCAACATAACTCCCGTTGTTCCACTATCTATGTCTCCTTCGTCCTCCAGAACTCCTATGACCATGTCTGGCATCCTGGGCTTCTCCTTAAACTCCAGAGCTACACTCTTCCCAACAATTTTGTGTCTTGTGGCTTCCTTCCCCTCCTGGCGCCCCTCTTATGTCACTATCCACAATACCAACACCCATGCATTCTATCCCTCCATGAGCATGCCCCAAGGCTCCATCTTTTACCGTCTCCTCTATCTCCTTTATACTGCAGATTCACCCAAACCTCCCCTAATTTGCTGATGACACCGTATTTCTGGCTCTGTATCCTCCCCTTCAACAGTGCCAACGTACCCTTCAAATCCACCTAAACCAGTTCACTGCCTGGTGCAACCAGTGGCTCTTCACACCAACCCTTCCAAGTCGCAGATCATGCCACCTGCACTTTCAAGCACCACGATATTTACAATACGTTTATGGTTGCCCTGTCCACCTCACTCCTACCATGATGCACCCAGGGCTCACCCTCGACCGTCACCTCACCTGGACTCCCCATCTTCTTATGCTCCAACACAAAGACCACAACAGACTCCACATTATGAAACTCTTGACTTGCTGGACATGGGGCCTGCATCCTTCTACTATCCTTAACACTTACGAATACTTGATCCAACCCATCCTTTGTTATACTAGCGTCACCTGGATATCCTCCCCACCCGTATTCAATAAAGCCTTCCAAATCCCTTAACGCCATGAACTCCACCCCCTTTTCATATCAATCTCCTGTTTCCCATATAAATCATCTATCACATCAACCCCATTCCATATCTTATCCTTTTCGTCAAACACATCCACACCATGTACATTGTACGCAGACTTGACCATCACCACCCCCTGTGGTCTCCTATCCTCCCTACCCACAGCCCATTGCTGTGCCTTTACTGTTGTGTGCCACCCTCTCTCCATCTCCACGTTCTCGAACTCCTTTACCGACATGCCTTCTAGTGCTTACCCCTCCCAGATGATGAGCTTCGCCCTTATGTCTACTCCTCCTAGGAACACTAACTTCACCATCCACCCCTTCCTCAGGGCTCCTATTCTCTTCCTTTTCCCTTCCCCTGAGCGGTTTTTTCCTCCCTCTCATGCCCCCTCCCTTTCCAGTGCATCTCTTCTGCATCTCTGCACTCCCTGCTCGCTTGCCTTCTCTCTCCCTTTCCCACCCCTTGGTACACCCTACGATCAACTTCCCTTTCCACCACCTTCTCTAGACCCCTTCCGCCACTGCCGTCTTCTGTCCCATCTTTTCCCGCCTCTCAGGCCTCCCCTCCCTCTGCAGAACCCGCCTGGCACTTTTTAAAATGTACTTCATCTCGTGCTGTGGTTTTAAAGTGTCGTCGTTCTGGTGTTTTGTAATACTGTGGCCAACTTTTGACTTGTTTGTGCGACTTCAGTGTATTTTTATGTGCTACACAAATCGCCAACTGTGTTTTTTTATCTTTATGTGGACTTTCTTAGATGTCCTACAATGATCGTGTCTGTGTACGTCTATATTTTAACCCCCATTGTCTCTCCTTATTATGTTCTTATGTCTTCCATTTTATCGCCTTTTATATGTTTTATCTTTTTAGTAACGCATCATTCGGCTGAAGAGCGGCGGATTGTGCCGTACTAGCTCTTTCCTACCCATATGGGACCGAGAGACTGAAATAACAATATAGAAAAAAAAAAAAAAATACGAAAGATGGAAGTTCGGGTTTCGCTAGCGATTCAAAGAGCTTATTTTGTTATGTATAGCTCTACAGTCCCATAGTGTTATACACGTTCGCAACGCATTCCGTATAAGTCCGAAATAGTATGAGCGCTATTACGATTGCCAAGGCATCCATTTTTGTCACCGAACGATCCTAACCTTACATCTTTGGTCTCAATACTCGTATTCTAGGACGTTCTGGACGTCCTCATGCGTCTGCTTAAAGAGAGTTATTATACATGTTTGATATTGTACCTTTATGTTTTAATATACTTACAAAATAAAGGAAAATTGTAATATTTCATTTCAAATTGTTGTCACGCTGTTTAGCGCCAGAAAACCTCAAACCACACCCACACCCACACCCACACACACACACACAGACACACACACAAAACACACACACACACAAAAAATTGTTGACATTCATATAGGCTTACCTAAATGGTTACATTGAACGTCATTCATAGTTTGTTCGACTAATGTAGTGATTAAAGTTGGTCATACTTATGTACCATTTCTCAGTAAGATAGTTGTAACCCATTAATAGCTGCATTATCTAACACTAAGTTAAAGAATATTAAAATAAACATGTATTGTGTAACACTTCTTTCATTTCAAGTTGTAACCACCAACTTCGCTCACCTAAATGATTGTTATGTCTTTTTGTGATAATTATCTATATTTATTTTGTGATGCTTGTGAACTTATTCCTTCACACTCACATCTTACTTATTGCCCATATTGATTTTACGTTTACATTGTACCACAAAAGTTACTGCCTAAAATTGTCTTCTCTTTTGATTACTGACTAAAGACTACCTCTGCAACGTTTTTTACAATGTTACCTAACGACACACTTTTCATGGTGTTAGTATGAGTATCTCTTCCATAAGGGTAACAATTTTTTTGTCAAATGTGATCACACGGTGCTGACATGTATTTAATCGCAGTGTACAGTAACCAGTAAATTTACCGTTTGATTCGTATTCTTCAGTCAATGCTAGCACCACCTACTGGCCATCGTTTACCTCTTGTAAGTTCAATCGCCACACACTGTTTGGCACTACTTATATTCGATAGACGATGGGACTGAAAAATAGCCTTCATGACATGAGATTTATAGTGTATTCAGTTCATGTGCTCGCTTTCGTGAACTTGTACTAAAATTTGTCATTTATGTAAGTACGATACAATTTGGAATATCTGTGTACTGGAATACGTACATAGATACACACTTATGAATATTTTCTGTCATTAAATATTTTCTGTCAATAAATGTTGAAATCTGACTCTTCTATCTGATGATGGTTCAAATGGTTCTGAGCACTATGGGACTTAACATCTGAGGTCATCCGTCCCCTAGAACTTAGAACTAATTAAACCTAACTAACCTAAGGACATCACACACATCCATGCCCGAGGCAGGGTTCGAACCTGCGACCGTAGCGGTCGCGCGGTTCCAGACTGAAGCGCCTAGAACCGCATGGCCACTACGGCCGGCTATCTGATGACATGTGAAGACCACAGTCTATGAACTATTATTTGCACCCCTGTTTATAATATATTTACATGCTTTGTGAAAAGTTAGGCATTACCTTATAAACGAAAATACGTTTAAAAATCTTCGACTTTGTCCACCATATCGATTGGGAAATGTGGAGGGGAGATTACATTTTTTTTCCTTGTAAATATGTATTGTGTATTCTTGTTTTCCTGAGATATTATATATCCTTTAGGACACCCTGAATATAGGTCTATGGAGTAATGTATACCTAATGCTGTCTAATATGTTACAGAATCCACGGCGAAGGATAAAATGATTTGATACTTGGAAAATATCTGGAACATGGCAGTGCATGGATGACAGGTAATCAGTTCTTCTCTAATTTGAAGTAATGGTTCGCCACTCTAGTTAGTGGCAATGTGTTCAATAAAATACGATAGTTTTGCACAGATATTGATTAATAAGCTATATCCTGAAGGATTATGAGACGTTCTCACAGTACATTAACAGGATTAGATTGTTCTAAAGCTGCTTCCAAATAAATAGTCGTGCAGATATTTCTGTTGCCGACTGAGGACGGTGTATTTAGCGACATTAGATCAGTAATTACCTCATTTGCAGGCTAAAAATTATTCGTATTACAAGTGATACGTTCGTAGGTTGGTTAGTATCTCGAAGCATGGGTAGCAAGAGCGAGCCATTAATGCTTTATCCCCTGCGTAGCAGGTCAGGTTTTGAAGTGTGGACGCTTGGACGCAGAATATGGTGGTGGTGGTTAGTGTTGAACGTCCCGTCGACAACGAGGTCATTAGAGACGGAGCGCAAGCTCGGGTTAGGGAAGGATTGGGAAGGAAATCGGCCGTGCCCTTTCAAAGGAACCATCCCGGAATTTGCCTGAAACGATTTATGGAAATCACGGAAAACCTAAATCAGGATGGCCGGAGACGGGATTGAACTGTCGTCCTCCCGAATGTGAGTCCAGTGTGCTAACCACTGCGCCGGCCGAAGTGGCCGTGCGGTTAAAGGCGCTGCAGTCTGGAACCGCAGGACCGCTACGGTCGCAGGTTCGAATCCTGCCTCGGGCATCGATGTTTGTGATGTCCTTAGGTTAGTTAGGTTTAACTAGTTCTAAGTTCTAGGGGACTAATGACCTCAGCAGTTGAGTCCCATAGTGCTCAGAGCCATTTGAACCATTTTTTGCTAACCACTGCGCCAACTCGCTCGGTGGGACGCAGAATAGTCACTGTATACCGAAAAGCATGGTGCACTCAATGGTGCAGTTACGACCATGCAGAAAACATCAGGTCGCAAAGTTTATGACGTGTTTGTGGGAGGACTGCTCTACGCAGACGAGAAACAACCGACACGCTGACGAACGTGGATATTAAGGTACCACGTGTAAAAGTATTTGCACGAATACCCTTTATACACTATGTATGGGACACCCACGCAATCTCTGCATTTCGCCAAAAGATGAAGAGAGGGAAATTCATCGAAACGTTTGGGACTTCCGACGAAGCCACACGGACAGAAACCCGACAAGATTTAATCAGTGCCAATAACACTCACGCACTAGCGTGGCACATTTGAAAGGTTAAGAGAGAAAATTGACAGGCAAGTATTATTATTCTCATCCAAATCTATCAAATCGTTGATATGTTTATGTAATATAAAAGGTTTAGATAAATACACAAAAGGTAAAAATTGTTTTGAACCTGCCGAGACACTATATCAAACACTTTAAAATACGTCTACTTCAAGAGATATTAAATTATTCACTACAGCAGTGACGTTTAGTTTGATGCCGAATTCTAAATTTAAGAATATGTGGCGTAGCAATGGGGGAGAGTAGTGCAGCGCACTAGCACGTAATGTGCTCTCTGGGTTCTGGATGTGAATGACTGCGCGTCAGAGGATCAATCCACAGTAAGCATAGTAATCTACTCCGACAACAAGTAATTTAGCTTATTCCCCTTGACACTCTTAGTTTCTAGATACTTTTCCTTTTTTCATAGAAGGAACCAAGTAACGCCCCTCCATCCCTCTCCTCCACCCCACACCAATCCCAAAAATGCAGACCAGTTAAAGAATCAGTCTATCATGTATAAAACATCTTCAGCATCTTTTGGCACTTTTATAGAATATACTAACATACTACGTGTTACATGAGAATCTTCAAATACAATGTATATGCTATTTTACAGCTAAGTGACAAAAATACTCAATAAGTAAATAATAATTAACATGAAATATTGAAGTACACAAACCAAGAAATTCTTTAGAAAATAAAAAAAAGTGTTTGCTTTTACCCATCTCTACTGAATCCAGAGTTCTTGCAGTGTCTTTCAAAATGATGGCCACCTTAAAAAATATTAATTCCTTCCGGTACTATGCCAATTTCAGACCACTTGATTTTTCGTGTATTAAACATTATCTGTCTTGTCCTTTACGAAGGGACAATTTAGAGATTGCCCAAACCACCTGCGTCCTTTCTCACGGAGCCAACATACACTATGTGATCAAAAGTATCCGGACACCCCCAAAACATAAGTTTTTCATATTACGTGCATTGTGCTGCCACCTACTGCCAGGTACTCAATATCAGTGATCTCATTAGTCATTAGACATCGTGAGAGAGCAGAACGGGGCGCTCCGCAGAACTAACGGACTTCGAACGTCGTCAGGTGATTGGGTGTCACTTGTGTCATACGTCTGTAAGCGAGATTTCCACACTCCACAACATCCCTAGCTCCACTCTTTCCTGCGTGATAGTGAAGTGGAAATGTGATGGGGCTTGTACAGCACAAAAGCGCACAGACCGACCTCGTCTGTTAACTGACAGAGACCGCCGACAGATGAAGCGGTCGTAATGTGTAATAGGCACACTACTAACCACATCATCACACAGGAATTCCAAACTGTATCGGGATCCACTGCAAGTACTATGACAGTCAGGCGGGAGGTGAGAAAACTTGGTTTTCATTGTTGAGCGGTTGCTCATAAGCTACACGTCACGACGATAAATGGCAAACGACGCCTCGCTTGATGTAAGGGGCATAAACATTGGACGATTGAACAGTGGAAAAACGTTGTGTGGAGTGACGAATCACAGTACACAAAGTGCGATCCGATGGCAGGTATGGATATGGCGAATGCCCGGTGAAAGTCATCGGCTAGCGTCTGTAGTGCCAACAGTAAAATTCGGAGGCGGTGGTGTTATGGTGCGGTCGTGTTTTTCATGGAGTGGGCTTGCACGCCTTGTTGTTTTGCGTGGCACCATCACAGCACAGGCCTACATTGATGTTTTAAGCACCTTCTTGCTTCCCACTTTTGAAGCGTAATTCGGGGAAGGTGACTGCATCTTTCAACACGATCGAGCACCTGTTCATACTTCACGGCCTGTGGCCGAGTGGTTACAAAACAATAACATCCCTGTAATGGACTGGTCTGCACAGAGTCCTGACCTGAATCCTATAAAACACTTTCGGGATGTTTTGGAACGCCGACCATGTGACAGGCCTCAACGACAGACATCGATACCTCCTCTGAGTTCAGCACTCCGTGAAGAATGGGCTGCCATTCCCCGGGAAACCATCCAGCACCAGACTGAACGTATGCCTGCGAGAGTGGAAGCTGTCATCAAGGCTAAAGGTGAGCCAACACCATATTGAATTTCAGCATTACGGATGGAGGGCGCCACGAATTTTTAAGTCATTTTCAGCCAGGTGTCAGTATACTTTTAATCATATTGTGTACTAGCTGTCACCAGCCAGTTATTATTTCTGCGATCGCAACTGCCGAGGAAGGTGTGGTAAGAAGCCTCAGCCGTAACCGCCAATGCAAAGCGACTACGTCCTCTTGGGGAGGACGTTACTAGTTTCGCACGTAATAATATTCAATGATGAATTACAGTCTACCACGTAGGTTGTAATTTAATACGGAAGAAACAAATGTACACTGATCGCTATTAAAAACTGCAGGATCTCGACCATGAAGGTGGCAAGCAACAAACGGCAAACTGGCTGAAGTGCACTGCGTGCTTTTTCTTGGAGACGGTCGTCATATCAGCACAAACGCACGTACGTAGGTGCGAATAACATCAGCTAAGTACTGAATATAACTGACGAGCACGCAGGGGGTTTCTCATTCGCAAACAGTCATCTCAGAAACAAACAACTTGTGAATTCTGAGTTATGCGTCGTGTAAGAAGTAGAAATGTCTCTTTTGCTGCTGAACGTCGAGACCATCACGATATGGTTAATCGAAATTGCATCTTATCGTTCCAGGT
The DNA here is from genome assembly GCF_021461385.2 of Schistocerca piceifrons. Taxonomy (NCBI): domain Eukaryota; kingdom Metazoa; phylum Arthropoda; class Insecta; order Orthoptera; family Acrididae; genus Schistocerca; species Schistocerca piceifrons. The sequence goes on along the minus strand of NC_060140.1, from coordinate 21,266,688 downwards.
AATTGCTGTTTGAGTTATTCCGAATCCCTCGACCGTCATGAGGCTATGGAACTGATAGGATCAGCAGGTTCATATCCAACGTTATGCGGGACCACAAGGAGGGGAAACAGTAGATGAAGAGTTTTCATCAAAGATGTCGCTGTTAAGGCAATTTTGAGGCTAGATATACGAACATTGGTATTCGGTTTCTCGGTAAGAAATAAAGAAATAAATTTTTCCGTATTATTGGGAATTTAATCCTATTGTAGTGAAATAGGTGAATTTTTTTGAAAATATATCATTATTAAAGAATTACTAAAGTATTTTTAAAGCTATGTCTACGAACATTGGTGTTTGACTTCTCGGTTACAAATAAGAGAATACGTATTTCTTCGTTTTTGGAAACTGAATACCTAAGGGGGTGAAGTCACAGTTTTTGGGAATTCATCCCCTAAGGGAGTGAAATAGGGATGAGAATATTTAAGAAAATATTTCTTAATAAAATATCTTAAGGCTAAATTTATGACAGTTAATATTTCACTTCTCGTTTAGATATAAAGAAATACTTGTTGTGGGATGAAAACTGTATAGAAATATCTCTACAAAAACGCAAAAGGCATAATTAACGAAAACTTTGGACTCCAGATACCAGAATCGCTTTTTGGGCTGAAGTACATTCGGGAAAGATGATTTTCATGTGGCGTTCATTAGCGTGAAAAGCTTAGAAGGTGTTGCAGTTTGTGAACAACATAAAAACTCGATTAAATAAGTAGAAAAGCAAAAGACCCTCTACCAGCCATACAGTCGACGCAAGCGAAGCAGCGGTCGCTGAGTTAGTGCTGTGTAATACCAGCGACCTGCCCCAATTATGCACGAGTAGCACTGACGAGGGAAAGCCGATGTTGGTCGGTCTCTGATACAGTAGAAACTTGACAGCATGGTGGAAAGATAAAAATAAAGGGGCATATACTCGTATTTCGGCTATTTCAGCATGCAACAGCTTCCAAGAATGTGACGGTCAAAGTTTCGGTGCTCTTCGTCAGGCTACTCGCGTGACAACTGCAACGGCGTTGGTAGAGCACTGAGTAGGGACAAAGAGTCGAGATTTTGCGTCCCGTGTTCAGATCCAGTCTTGTGCTTTCTTTTTCTTTTGTTTTTGTGGGAATATGTGACGTCCCTATGTTTTTCGTCAAATGTAGTGGAAGCAATGGCAAAGGAAATAAAGATTTGAAATCTTACTAAAAGTACGTTTCATCATCACAGTTGACACGGATTAAAACATTCCTTGAAAGTGGTACCAACAGTTTTCAGTTTTCTCCAAGAACTAAGTGACAAATTGGTCCCTAGAGTCCATCAAGAAGTAAAACAGTTAATTGAATGACATCAGAAATTAATGGAACCTCGGAATGCGTACGCAAAAGCTACGAAATCTGGAAAGCTCACAAAAGAAACTTATCATCAGTTCCTACACAAAGTTTTTCAACTTATGTAAAAATGTAGCAGCTTCACTACGTTATTGACTCTTGGGGTGGGTAAAACGATCCCTCCTTATTCGGTGGACTGTTTGTCGATTTGCTCGGAATACCGACATGTTCGTTGAAAGTAATTGCGTCAAAGTGTATACAGTTACGTAAACCCTGCGTGGTTTACTTTTATTAACGGTTGAAGGACTACATTCTCCGATTATGAAAGTGCTCTGCTCTCATCGCACAGTAAAGGGAAATCACAAGTGGAAGCGAAGCAATTAAAATACACACTTTGATCCATAATCAACAGCAGACACCAGCTTTAGAGAAAGTGCTACGTTACGCCTGGTTCACCACGAAATTATCGCCAGATCCCGAGGTTGTTTTCCTAATGAGATTCACACAAAATAATGTGACTATGGTACATGTGCCTTGGTACGTTGCTCGTGGAATTCCGATTTTTGTTCGCCTGGAATATTGCTACGAATGCATTGATGCATTGGTTCTGTTAAATCGTAAATGTGAAGTACAAAGAAAAAGTCGAAATACTAGAATTTTTATGTCTTTAAATTTAAATTATTGTTAATCATGTATGATTATATGAGAATTGGGGTGATGCAGTCTATTGTAATAAGATTTAAAATGCCTTTTTGTTTTGTCAATAATTCGACTTTATTTTACGATCTCACGAAAAATATTGATGTGACATGTTTTCGTGACAACAAAATAAAAACAAAACGCATAACTCCATTTGAACGCGGGGCGTGGAAGTTTGAAACTCTCCACGTAGATAGTGCGCTACGTACTCACTTGGATATACGATGCGCTACTGAACTACTGAAGTCGCGTCGAAAGCTGGAGTGTGATTTTCTCTAAAATTATTGAGTGTATGTCGAAGTACGTGTCCCTTTATTTTCGCTCCTCTTTCAACCTACCAAGTTTCCACTGTGTCAGAGAACCACATACGGCGAGTTCCCCTTTTACCTACAGCCGGACGAGTTGTCCTGCATAGTCGTAATAAATTTTAGACACAAGCCTTCCTAGTAAATAAATCAGTCTGTCTATGAATGAGAACCGTATCAAAATCCCTACAATGGTTCTCGAAATGATCCTTCAGATACAGATTGAAAAACGCGGCAGGGGACACTGCATGTGTGACACCAAATCAGCAAGTCCTAGGCCCTACTTTTTGTAGCCAAGTTACGGTTGTAAATGCGAAGTCAACATATCCATTCCCAGCGTTCGACCCATCTTGGTTCGTTCCGGCCTTATCTTTCAGTAACTCCACCGCACGACACTGCTATCAGTTCTTAAAGGGGGGCAAGGGACGAACACCCATCCAGATCTACAGGGAAATGCAGCCCACATGTGGGGAAAACTGACTCGCTTTGAGAACTGTGAGGTCGTGGTGGTGTTGTGAGTTCGACAAAGGCCATTGCATCACAATGGGCGATCGTGGAGGCCACGTTCGCCGCTGACTGATGACCATAATTCCGCGCGGATGCAATGTTGAAAGCAGATCGGTGCGTGCACATCACGGCCATTTCCCGGGAGCTTGGCATATTGTATGGGAGTGCTTACGACATCGTTCAAGGGCCCTTATGGTCCCTTAAGGTTTCATGTCAGAGGGAGCCTAAGCAGTTGGACGACATGATGGAAGGCAAGCGAATGACGTCTTCACTGAATCATCTGCGATGGTACTCCAAGGAGGGTCAAAGTTTCATGGACCCCCATATTACTGGCGATAAAACGCGGATACTGCATTTCACACCGGAATTCAAGCAGCAGGGCATGTTGCGGAAACATCCGGGTTCGCCTGTGACAAAAAATTCCTTTCAGCGCCATCTATTGGGTAAGCGATGTTAACGGCCTTTTGACATAGCCGTGGACTGCTCCTGCTGGATTTCACGCCACAAGGTGCAACCGTCAATGTCGACAGTTATTGTTCCACACTGTCACATCCGAGGGCTGCCGTCAGGCGAAGGCCGAGGGATCCTCGATGTGGTGAACGTGATTCTGTTGCACGACAATGCGAGACTACATGTGGCACTCAGAACTGCCAAAAAGCTCCAGCCATTCCGGACCACCCACCATACAATCCAGACCTCGTCCCTACTGATTTCCACGTTTTAGCACCACTGAAGAAGTTTTTGGCAAGGGAGCGATTCACAAGTAACCATGAACCAATACAGCAATCTGAAGGTGGTTCCATAATCGGCCAGACGAATTCTGTTGCAGAGGCACATCAAATTTAGAGCTGCAATGGGAAAATATGTCGGTGTGGAGACTACGTGGAAAAAGAGTGTAAGGTATGTAGATTTAGATGCATGTTTGTCATTACCTGTATGTACCTTACTTTGGCTAATAGAAAATAGCGGCAAAGACTTTCTGATTTGCCTTCGTACACGAGTGACCCAGCCCGACTACGCACAGGGAGCATTAAGTATGTACAGTCAGACAGCTTGTGTGGCGTAGCGTATTTTGCTAGCGGGCTACTGCGTGGTGTTATGAACAAATTTCAGAGAACAACGTTGACTAACTGAATATCGTCACTTCCGTATAACTTATGCAATGTAAGTGGCACACGACAGGAAAGTTGACTGGAGGCATGAATGCTACGTGTTCCATATTGAACTGGAGGTTGGAGTGATATCTCATGGCAATAATGGGAGCACAACGTGATGTTAGAAATATGTTTACAACAAATGCAAAAACTGTATGCGAATCATGTGTGTATGTGTGTGTGAATGATTCAATTTGTGTCAGAGGCTGGCAGAGGTGACGCAAATAAATAATAATAATAAACCACGCATGACAATACAAGTTTAGCTGGTTTATGGAATGAATTTTCATCCTGAGGTGGAGTGTGCGCTGATATGAAACTTCCTGGCAGGTTAAGACTGTGTGCTGGAGTGAGACTGGAACCTGAGGCCTTTTACCTTCGATGGGCAGGTGCTCTACCAACTAAGACAATTGGTCATGACTCGTACTTGGGTAGCTCAGTTGGTAGAGCGGTTTTGCGTGAAGGGCGAAGATCCCAGGTTCGAGCCTCGTTCAGGCACACAGTTTTAACCTGCCACGAAGTTACATATCGGTTCACACTCCGCTGCAGAGTGAAAATTCAATCTGTAAACATCCTCCAGGCTGTGACTTAGCAATGTCTCCGCAGTATACTTTCTTCCAAGAGTGCTAGCAATGCGAGTAACGCAGGAGAACATCTGTGAAGTTTGGAAGGAAGGAGATGAGGAACTGGTGAAATGAAGTTGTTTATTTTGTGTTAACAGTACTTCCCTTGTGAAGCTTAGCACCTACTGTGATGAATTGTCGAGGCTCATTGCTGCAGTTCTTTGGCGAGGACTCTCTCTACCGCATAGATAACTGCGTCCATATATGGGTTTGATTCAAGAAAGGCAGAAAGCCGACAGTAACGATGGCGATTATTGCTGAAACGACTGGTTTTCGGTTATATCGGTTTTTTCAAGTTCAGTTTAACTGGACTGTGAAAACCACTCAAAATAACTGGTTTAAGAAGTAACCGATTTTCGGTTTTTTGTTCCTATTATGTTCTGTAAATAAGGATGGAGATCGAACAAAGATTGAAATATTTTTTTCACTCTCAGTTTGAAAACACAAAGAATCAAAATATTGAACTAATAGGCAAACAGAAAAAAAAATCAGTCCATGTACGGTTCGCCGCTTTTCTCGAACAGTGAAACGTGGTTGACTACTACAAAAAATCCCCAGTGTTCTCCTATTTATTGGAAATTTTTGTAACTCTGCTCAAAAATCGTGTTGTAATAGCGGATCGTACCACTACTTGGGCATTGCAAACAGTCAGTGCTATAGAGTGAAAACTGAGGTTGGAGAACTCTATTTTTCGTGTTAATTTGTCCGTTTTTAATAGTTAAAATGAGATAAAGGCGTTTTGTGTACATAGGCAGTAAATGATTTGATTTGTGGTTTTATTTTAAACTATGAGTGAACTGTTAAATTCCAAGTTTTCTCGTTACATGATATCGCAAGTTTGTTGTAGCTTCTCCCATTTTTAATATTTTAAAGCAAATGGACTTCGTAAAATACCCCAGACGAGGAATGGTTCCATTCTGTAATACAACTGATGTCCGACTGGCGATACGCCTTTCGAAATATGGCTACAATTTCAATCTGCTAATGGCTGCTTTCTCCAGATTAGCAATCGCAGTTCGCACACTCAATTCAAAGCAAATTCCTAGAACAATGGGCAGTCAGTCACTCAACCCTGAAGTATCACAATAAATACGGGCAATGGCGAAAGGATAACCACTTCATCATCAGGCTGTGATGAGACACTTACAGCTTGAAATAATGAAGTACTCTTAACCAATAAATCTCCTCCTATCATTTGAGAATAATTGCATTGCGAAGAAAACATGCGAATCCAAAATATGTGATGTTATATTTTTTCCGATGAGTAAAAGTTTTTCCAAAATGCTAATTTGCTTCGTTGATTGGCTAAAACCGATACGGGTATTTTTCGGTATTTGTTTGGCCTCGGTCATATTAGGTGCTTTTATTTTTTTACTAATAATCGAAATATCAATAAGCCATTGCAGGAATGTTGAAACCAACTGTCTTTAAATAACACCTTTTTTAAGGAACGAGTGTTTTTATTAGTAAAATTAGCATTGGTTTGATATATTGTATTATAATAGAAAATGGGAAAAACAATTAGTTCTATGTTAATAACAATACCGACAGAAACGGGCAAGAAACGAATAATATAAGAATCGGTATACCTCTGCTGGGTCAATAATGTACCTGTTACTATGTTGCGTGGCCTGTTTATTGGTATGCGTGTACATACGGTCAGGAGTCCAGGAGAGGCGCTGTGGGCGATGTCGTGTTGTTAACAAACGCACTCACGTCGGTCGTCTGCTGCACATAGCCCATTAAGGCCAAATTTCGCCGTACTGTCCTAGCGGGTACGCTCGTCGTGCGTCCCACATTGATTTATGCGGTTATTTCACGCAGTGTTGCTTGTCTGTCAGCAATGACAACTCTACAGAAACGCCGCTGCTGTCGGTCGTTCAGTGAACGCTATCGGCCACAGCGTTGTCTGTGGTGAAAGGTAATGACTCATTACATATATATATATATATATATATAGCTGTATCAGTGTAAAACTTTGTTCATAATAAGTTATAAGAAAATATTAATTTACGTGCTTCTTATGTCCCGATTCTTAGAGCCTTGTCTCAAAGACATTTTTTCCCCGCAAGTCCGTAAGTCCCGATACTTGCAAATTGGATGTGACAGCATCTTGCGTGACTAGTAAAACCCCACATATTAGTAATCCGGAATAATGACAGAGCGATGTTCTATTAATAAATCGCTTCGCTGCAAATTACTTTACGGCTGCAATTTGAACACATATTTTTTGCAATATTGTCACGTCGAAACCATAGTCAAGTCCAAATCCGACGGCAGGGTCATCAGCGAAATAGACCACTTAGAAGTGAAACAATATCTATTACTGACGTCAGCGTGGAGCTGCAACAGAAGTGAACACCTGGACGGAGAGTGTAGCTATTTACACAGACATCAAATATTGCAAACGCTGGTGTTGATATAAACAGCGACTACTTCAGAGTGCTGGTATTTACATATACATCAAATATTACACAATACACAAACATCACAAACATTACACATTTCAAGAACCTTCCTAAACTTATAAATACTTAATAGCAAATCAATGCTAATGGCTGGGTTTGAATTTGCGATCTACAGGATGCAATGCTATTAGCTGCTCTGCAGTATTGTTCCACTTGCGTGTTAAATGATTTGATAAAGAGATTCAAGAGGGCAGGTCCTGACAACGTAGCAATAAATAAATCAAAAACTGCATCGAAGCACTCACTAACAACTGGGGAAACGATCAGAATCAGTTAGTAGGTGTCTAAAGGATAGCCACAGTCAATACATGCAGAGATAATGTTCGTGTATAACATTGGTGCAGCTAGTGCAGCCGTTATTTTACTGATTCCAAAACAGTTATAGGTGTTCGGAACCAGAATCGATGCGATATTTGGTATCAGTACAAATATCGGAAATTCTCTCGATACCTCGATAATATCGGAAAAGTCAACTAGTACCGGAACCGCCGCAACGTATTGATTGCTTATTTATTTCTAAGCTTTTTTTTTATTAAGAACGAAACGCTGCATGTATGGAAATAGGTTATGTTTTCATGATCCAACATTAACTTCAAACTGAAAACAAATGTAGGAAGTACATGACAACTTTTCTAAGTGCAAGCAAAACACGGAACTTGACAAACATTTTAAGCTATCAACCTATATTATTAGTATAGCGCACCATTACAACTCTCTCTTTAAGACAAAAGCCCTCCATTTCAATAAAAGACAAAGTGCAGTGTAGGAATTATGTTACGCCTGTATGAAACAAATGGAGGACTAGTTTTCAGGTGTTTCTACCAAAACACTGTGCTCTGCTGATCCATCTGGTTCTCGATGTTTCAGTTACTTCTGTACAACTAGAGGTCCTGGGTTCAATAATAAAAATCATATTACAGTCATTTAAAAATATTCTCACCTCAGACTCGTTTACACTGAGGTGACAAAGATGGCGTAGCGATGTACACATACACAGATGGCCGTAATATCAAATACACAGGGTATAAAAGGGCAATCCTTTGACGGAGCTGTCAGTTTTAGTCACTTGATTCACATGAAAAGGCTTCCGCCGTGATTATGGCTGCGCGACGGGAATTTACAGACTCTGAACGCGGAATTGTAGTTGGAGCTAGAATTCCATTTCGAAAATCGTTAGGGAATTTAATATTCCGTAACCCTCAGTGTCAAGAGTGTGCCGAGACTACCAAATCTCAGACTATTGAATATGATTTCTGAAAACTATCTTGAGCGCCTACCTTGGCAGACCACACGCGATGGAGATCTTTCAGACCCTGTAGGTACAAACAGGTCGGACCTTGCCGATGGCGTTAGTATAGAGGCGGGGATCATGATGACATCGTAACAACTATGGTTACGAAAGTTATTTAATCAGTCAAGAAGGCTAGGAGAGTATTTCTGCTACAAAGGGCAGATAAACAGTCGTTAGCATCTCACTTAGTCAGTGATATGATATCACGTAGTTCCAGTAAGATGGATGTGAAGTTTTTATGGACAAAGTGCAAGCGGACTGTAATTCGTGGTCTGGAGAACTATGAACGTAGTAAGTGGATTAAGGACGGAAAAGACTAATCATTTTTTAACAACAAACTTCTGAAAATGATGTAGAGGCAGAGGCTGTTGCACTGTGGGTCCAAAATGGAATGCGCAGTGACGACAGTACAGGGCCGTCCGGGATGGCCAAGCGGTTAAAGGCGCTACAGTCTGGAACCGCGCGACCGCTACGGTCGCAGGTTTGAATCCTGCCTCGGGCATGGATGTGTGTGATGTCCTTAGGTTAGTTAGGTTTAAGTACTTCTAAGTTCTAGGGGACTGATGACCATAGATGTTAAGTCCCATAGTGCTCAGAGCCATTTGAACCTTTTTTTTTTTTTGACAGTAAAGGTTAGTACAGATTCTGAGAAGCTGTCGAAGTCAATTGACTGTAAGAGGATACAAGATGAATAAGACAAAATTTATAGCTAGTGTGATGGAAGGCAGCTGGCTCTAAATGAGGAAACATGTGAGTTAATGCGGGTGAAAGGAAAGTGAACATGCAGTGTTCGGATACAGCATTAGTAGTGTACTGCTTGACCCAATCACATTGTTTAAATATACAGGAGTAAAGTTACAAAGCGTCATGAAATGGAATGTGTTGTGGATTGGCCAGAGGAGACCGAAAGGCACGCGTTTAAGCTCACGTAGTCTGCCGTGAGGTCTGGAACAGGGAAAGTAATTATACTATCAAGAAAAGTACGTAGCTTCTGGAATACTTAACTTTAATCTATAATTGGTGAACATCGCTCTTGACGGTACATGTATTACAATCAATAGTCACTGGTAATGGCGCTTTGCTAGGTCGTAGCAAATGACGTAGCTGAGGGCTATGCTAACTATCGTCTTGGCAAATGAGAGCGTAATTTGTCAGTGAACCATCGCTAGCAAAGTCGGCTGTACAACTGGGGCGAGTGCTAGGAAGCCTCACTAGACCTGCCGTGTGGCGGCGCTCGGTCTGCAATCACTGATAGTGGCGACACGCGGGTCCGACGTATACTAGCGGACCGCGGCCGATTTAAAGGCTACTACCTAGCAAGTGTGGTGTCTGGCGGTGACACCACAGAATGATTATGTGAGGAGCGTGATAGGGAAGATGAATGAAGAACTTCGGTTAATTGGGAGAATTTTGGGAAGTGTGATTCATTTGTAAAGGAAACCACGTATAGGGCATTAGTGATTAGTATTTTTGAATACTGCTAGAGTGTTTTGGATACGTACCAGGTCACATTAAAGGAATACACCGAAACAATTAGGAGGCACGCTGCTAGATTTGTTATCGATAGGTACGAAAAACACCCAAGTATTACGGAGATGCTTCGGTAAATCAAATGGGAATTAATCATAACATGTAAGCTTTCACGGCCTGCGTCTGCATTAATTAAAGCTTCCGGGCTGAATTACCGTGGTCCTTATATAAAACTTCATCTCCTTCCTGACGTTTCGTTGCCTACTGCGGGCAACTTCTTCCGAGGTGAGTCGGCGACTGGCTGCTGGAGGTCCCGCTTGTATAGAGCGCTTAGATAGTGCCACCACTCATCACGTGCTTTCGACTTAAAAGTATCTCTGGCTAGTGCCATCTCTCTCGATTACAGGTAATCGATTGTCACTTCGTTGGTGCAAAGTCGACCGCCATATCTTGTCTAGTTTTAATCCTTCTTTTTTATTAAAATTATTATCGTGCTTGTAGATCTCTATAGCCTCTCTATTCATGCGGGTATAATAATGTAAGGTCCTAGCTATCACGTTTGTCTCACGAAATTTTATTTCTTGAACACCGTCTTAGAAAACGTGTTCCGCTACAGCTCATTTGTCAGTTTGTCCCAATCTACAGTTCCTTTTGGGGTCCGTTAGGCGGGTATTAGGACGCAGCGACTCCATCGTTCGCCTGCTGCCTCCCGGCAGCCTGATGCGGACGGCTTTGTTGTCCCACCCGGGTGGCGCACCGCCACGGCATCTGCGCTGCAGCAAACGCAGCCGCTGCCGACCGCCAACACGTTTGCGGGCGCCAGCGAAGACGCGCCGGGGGACGGGGACGCACCTCTGGAGCCGCCCCAGAAGAACCCGCCGCCCCCGCCGCCCGTCGTCGTCCAATGGGACGGCGTCTATAAGCATTTCCAGCAGAAACTTGAGAGGGTGGCAACGTCCACTACTGTCAAGGCTGTCGGCCGTGACCTGCACAACGTGAGAGTGACGTCCAATGAAGAGTACCACGCGGTGATGGACACCCCCTGGAAGGATGGCCTCCCGTACTACACGCGCCCTTCCGAGCCACACAAACTTCTGAAGGTGGTTTTCCGCCACCTTCCTCTCAAGTTTGGCGCGGACTACCTCCGAGAGGATCTCGAGGACCACGGTTTAGCATCAGGTGTAGTCCCCTAGAACTCGCCGAGACATGCCGCTGTACCAGGTTATGCTCGTTGACAACCAGGAAAACCGGAAGTTTTTCCAGGTGCAGCGGGTCGGCCTTGTCGAGGTCGCTGTGGAATCGCTCGGGGCAAGGGCAAGAAGGCCCAGTGCTTCTCGTGCCAGAGGCTGGACCACGTCTCCCGCTACTGCTGCGTGCTGCCCCGCTGCGTAAAGTGCGCGGGACGGCACGAGAGCAAATCCTGTGGGCTCTCCCGAGAAGAAAAATCGACGTGCTGCAACTGCGGCGGGCCGCACGTTACAGTTACAGAGGCTGTTCGGCCTTCAAACGGGGCCGAAACCAGCACCGGAGCGTGGCTGCTGCTTCTCGTAAAGTGCACCCGTCCACCAGCTTTGCTGCCACCACCGAGGGGGGCCGTCTGCCTCCTCCACCCAGCGACCGCAGCAGGCCGCTGGCGACCGGCAGCAGCCAACTGCGCCGTCCACGGCTCCGCCCGGTCGGGTGGCAACCGCGGTAACCACGCCTCAGGCGCGGGATGCTGCCCCACGCAGGCGTCGCCGTCGCGGGGGCCGGGCCACCCCTGCCGCTGCGCAACGGACTGCCGCCGACACTCTGCCGCGGCAGCAGCCGGCAGCTCATGCTGCGCCGCCACTGGAACTGGATGCCGATGTTCCACGGCAGTCGCCTTCTACGAAGCGGTCGCAACGAGCCGCCCCCGTAGCGGAGACCGCCCCAGCGGCCCCCGCCGCCCCCTCGTCTCCCGACGCAGCTGAGCTCCGATCGCTTTTGCGGTCGTTGAGCCAGCTGCTCAAGCAACTCCCGGTGCTCGTCACAGCGGTCACGACGGCCCTGCTGGCCGGCGTTGCTGCTTCTCCCCGCCACGGATAACCGCCACATCCACGACTTCACCGTTTGCGCCTTCAACGCGAACAGCTCGGTACCTCAGCAAGGGGAATTCAGGGCGTTCTTGAGCGACGAAGCAATTGACATTTGCCTCGTCTGCGAGACATTCCTGAATCCGACAGGCTGACCCACCGTGGCGGGACGGCCACCTACGTCGAGGCGTCCCTCAAACATGACGAAGTCCAGCTGCCGCCCCTTACCATAATGGAGGCCACTGGGGTGGCTGTCACCACTGCGGCGGGGGTTATCACCTTCGTTGCGGCCTGTACGCCGCCGAGGGGACTACTCCAGGAGGCTGACTTCGACGCCCTGCTGGCGTTGCGCGGCAAGATCTTCGTTGCGGTCGACTTGAACGCCAAGCACACGCAATGGAACTGCCGCATCACCAACGCCAGCGGCCACCGCCTCCTTTGCGCCACACAACGGCATGACGCGATAGTACTGGGGCCCTACGACCTCACCGTCCTCTCCCATCGCGGCCAGCCTGACGTGCTCCATGTCGCCGTACTGAAAGGTGTCGGGCACATCACGTCTGCCACTGTTAGATGCGCCATGTCGTCTGTTATATCCTAGCCAGTAATGCCACCCGAGCCCGCTGCCAAAAGGTTGGCAGCATCAAAGTCCAGACGCCGTCCGCATAAGCGGCGCCAGCGAGACAGGAAATCGCCGCAAGTCTGCGCGCGCCACCGCTGGCTTCTGGCTTCTTAAGCGCTGGAGTCGCCAGCGCTAGGACAGTTCTGTATTCACCGCTCAGTTGTATACTCGCCACCGAATTGTGTACTTGCTAGTCAGTTGTGTGTTCATCGCAGCAGAGTTGTTGTTTGTCGTCAGCCGACGCTGACCTAGCCGCTCCGACTCGAACTAGACAGATTTCCGTAGACACGGAGTTCACGACCTTGTTTCTGTATCTTCGTGAATAAAGATAAGTACCGACTTTTATTTAATCTGAGTGTTTGGGTTTTCATCTTTCTGTTCACTGTTCCAGCGGACCGGTCGGCCCGCTATTAAAAGTGTGGCGGTGACTTCGTAAGCCATTTCTACAGCCAAGTGTTTGTCGCTACGAACACCGCCACAAAACTGGCGACGAGGTCTTCCGAACTCGTGTGCAGGGCTGGTTCAACTTGTTCTTGTTATACTAATTATAGAGATAAAATTTTGGGGGCTGGTTTAATTTGTGTTCACTATGTCTGCCGAATTACAACAGCTGATCTTGTCACAGAGTCAGCAAATACAAAGTCTGGTGGAAGCAATCGCCAAACAAGTGGCTAATCCTCCAACACAAAAGGAACAAGCACAGGCAGCACCACATTTCCGTGCTTTTGATCCATCACGAGAAGAATGGCGAGAGTATTTCGCGCAGTTGCAGGCGCACATGTCAGTCTACAAAATCACAGGTACTGAGCGGCAGCTTTATTTAATTTCCACTGCAGGCGTGGAAGTCTATCGACTACTTTGTAAGTTGTTCCCGGAATCCCAGCCAGAAGCTTTAGACTATGACGTTGTTGTTAACAAGCTTGCTGAGTATTTCGAGTCGCGAGTTCATGTGGCAGCAGCCAGATTCAAGTTCTTCAGATTAAAGAAACTGCCACATCAATCTAATATACAGTGGTTAACAGATTTACGGGGCCTCACCCGTCAGTGCCGATTTAATTGTGTGTGTGGAGCTTCCTACAGTGATGTCATGCTACGAGACGCCATTACTCAAAACATTGCAGATTCTCGTATTCGTGCTGCTATCTTAAAGTTGCCTGACCCGTCATTAGAGACTGTGATGAACATCATTGAAGCCCAAGATACTTTTGACTATGCTGAGTGTGAGTTAGATCAGCCATGTATTTCTCAAATTGCCTGTGCTAAGCAAGTTATGTCACGCCCGCGGCCTCACCGGCAGAGTCAGACTGTAAACACTAGCCGGCCGCGTCATGTTAAACACATTCGTCAGCCGCGTGTGCAAAATGATAGAGTTAAGTCTTGCCCTAAGTGTGTTCTTGCACATCCTCGTGAACGTTGCCCGTTAAGAAACGCGGTTTGTCACTTTTGTCAAAGGAAAGGACACATCCAGACTGTTTGTTTGCGTAAACGCAAGTACAATTCTAGTGCTGCCCAGCCCATGGATATTCATGTTCTTCAAAGCCAGCCCGCCCAGAAGGTCGCGTTTAAAGACTCTTCCACGGTTCGTGTGGGTAATAAACTTGTTCGCAATAAGCCACCCACCCAGCCCTCTGCTATGCGACCCAAGCGTAATTCAAACGCTGTAAAAAGTAATGTACAGACTGCAAGTGAAGCGGGAGTTGTTCCACCCGCCCAACCCACGAGTTGTCGTAAGCAGCGGACACGCGCTAAACGCGCTGATTTTGTGTCTTCCGCCTCCACTGCACCGATCCAGAGACAGTGTCATAAACTATTGTGACGCTACGCATCCAGGATAAGACCTTCAATTTTCAATTAGACACTGGTGCGTCTGTGACTCTCATAAATAGTGCTACGTATGCGGCTATCGGCCGCCCCTAAACTTTCAGCGGCAAAACATTCTTTGGCTACTTATAGTGGAGAACCAATTCCTGTGTTAGGTGTATGTAGCGTGCCAGCCACATTCCGCGGCAATACAAAAACAGTTTCATTCACAGTGCTCCGCGCTACAGACAGTGTAAACATTTTCGGATTAGACTGTTTTGACTTGTTTGGCCTGTCTATCCAAGACAATGTGTTGCAAATTAATTCTGTTGTTGTTCCTCAAGACAGCATAACCGAGTTGTGTAAACGATACAGTGACATATTTAAAGACGAACTAGGTTGTGCTGCGAACTTTGCCGCTCATATTACGTTAAAAGATAATGCTCAGCCTCGATTTTGTCGTGCTCGTCCAGTGCCTTACGCCCTCCGGGCACCTGTAGAAGATGAACTTCGTCGTTGGCAAAACAACGGTGTTATTCAACCCGTTTCAGCGAGCCAGTGGGCTTCTCCCTTAGTTATTATAAAGAAACCGTCTGGCAAGTTACGTTTGTGTGCTGATTTTAAGTCGACAGTTAATCCTCAGACTGTCATTGATTCTTTTCCTTTGCCTAGACCGGACGAGCTGATGGATAAGTTAGGGGAAGCTCGGTTCTTTTCCAAAATTGATCTCCGTGAAGCATATTTGCAATTGCCCCTCGACGAGCAATCACAACAGTATTTTGTCATAAACACGTCGTTGGGGTTGTTCCGTTTTCTGCGTTTGCCTTTTGGTTGTGCGTCAGCTCCAGCTGTTTTTCAGCGTTTTTTGTCACAACTTCTGGCTAATGTGCCATCGTGTTGCAACTATTTAGACGATATTGTTGTGTCCGGTCGGACGCCTGCTGAACATTTCCGTAATTTGGAGTGTTTGTTTACAGTGTTGTCTCAGGCAGGCCTACGTTGCAACATCGATAAATGTTCACTTTTCCTTACGGAGATGGGGTATCTGGGACATGTTATTAATGCTCAAGGCATTCATCCCTCCCAGTCACATTTAGCAGCTATTCGTGACTTGCCCGCCCCTCGCAATCTGCATGAATTGCAAGCAGTTCTTGGCAAATTGACGTACGTATTATATTAGGTTTATACCTAATGCATCACTGATTGCTGCACCGTTGCATCGTCTCCGCCGTAAGAATGTTCCGTTTGTGTGGTCAGCTGATTGCCAATCAGCCTTTCAGCAGCTTAAAGAGGCTTTATTGAATGATCGTTGTCTGGTCCATTACGACCCTAACAAGCCTCTGGTGTTAGCTTGTGATGCCTCTTCTTTCGGCCTCGGTGCTGTGTTGTCTCACCGAGTCGGTAACACCGAACGTCCTATTGCGTTCGCATCTAAATTGCTAAACAGAGCTCAGTGTAATTATAGCCAATTGGACAAGGAAGCGTTGGCTATTGTGTTCGGTGTCACAAAATTCCATCACTACCTCTATGGTAGACCATTCTATTTAGTAACAGATCACAAGCCCCTGACGTCACTGTTTCATCCGTCTAAACCAGTTTCTCAGCGGACAGCTCAGAGACTACAACGTTGGGCTCTTTTGTTATCACAATACCAGTATGAGATACTGTATCGCCCTACAGCTCAGCATGCAAACGCTGACGCGCTTTCTAGATTGCCGATTGCTGCGGATGATGTCTTCGATTCCTCTGACGACTCTTGCCATCAGATTGACGCCGATGAGCATCAATCCCTCCGGGATTTTCCGATTGATTATCGTCAGGTGGCACGTGAGACAGCTACGGATCCTCATCTGAGTTTACTATTACGTTTTGTTCAACGTGGTTGGCCGTCCAAGGCAAAGGACATATCGGATCCTGTGGTTCGTCGCTATTATCCGCAACGTCAGCTGTTGTCTGTTTCGCACGGAGTTTTGCTGTTACGCACCGAGAATGACCAGCTTCGTGTCGTGGTTCCCCAAGTGCTCCAATCCAAGGTCCTCGCCTTGTTGCATCAAGGTCATTGGGGAGTGGTCCGCACCAAGCAGCTTGCCCGCCGTCATTGTACATGGATCGGCATTGATAAGCAGATTACGCAGATGTCTACAGATTGTTCGACGTGTGCCGAACAGGAAGCTGCTCAGCCTCAACGCTATTTTGAGTGGGCACGCCCTGCCGGTCCCTGGCAGCGAGTACATATTGATTTCGCTGGTCCATATTGGAATTCTCGTTGGCTCATCGTGATAGATGCATTTAGTAATTTTCCGTTTGTTGTGCCCATGCAGTCTACAACGTCTGCACAAACTATACAGGCGTTGACTTCAATTTTTTGTATTGAGGGTCTTCCAGAAGTTTTAGTGTCTGACAATGGTCCACAATTTACCTCTGCTGAATTTGAAAGTTTTTGTTCTGCCAATGGCATTCGCCATGATCTTACTCCGCCGTTCCACCCTCAATCGAATGGTACAGCGGAACGTTTTGTACGCACATTCAAGGATCATATGGACCGCCTTCGTGCTACGCACTCTCGTCAGCAGGCCCTCATCACGTTCCTGTCGTCGTACCGGACCACGCCACGCGACGGCCCTTCGCCTGCAGAGCTTCTCCACGGCCGTCGTCATCGCACCCTACTACGGTTGTTGCACCCCCCGGATCGACCCGCCGCTTCTGAGCATCGCACGCGTTTTCAGCGCAACGACGCCGTTTTTTTCAGAGTTTATCACGGTCGCCGTCGTTGGGAACGTGGTACCGTGATAAGTGTCCAGGGTCGCGGTTTTTATACTGTTCAAGGTGCTACTGGGGTGCACAGGAGGCATCAGAACCAGTTACGCCGCGCTGGCCGCCCGGATTCTGCCGCTCGTTCTTTGTCCACAGATTTGGTCCGCGGCGGGTTCCAGCCGCGCCTTCCGACTTCGCTGCCGCCCCCAGGGCAGCAGCAGCAGCAGCTGTCGCCGCTCCCACGCCGACAGCCCGTCCCGTTGATGCCTCCCACGCAGCTTCATCCGGGAGCGCCCCAGGTGGTCGCTCCGGCGCCTGCGGTCCCTCTTCAGTCGCCACCGCCTTCGGAGCTGATGGACGTCGACCCCTCAGCCGGGCCGCCTTCCCAAGCGGTGGCTGTGCAGCCTGTCCTGCAGCCGCTTTCCTTGGGCACCCCCAAGGAGTCTGACACCGCAGCGCCTTGTCCGGCACCCACTCAACAGCCGTCGACGCAGTGTCAGGAGACGCTGCCTCTCTTCGTGTGTCCCGACGCCCCGTCGCGTCCAGTACCAGAAGCTGCGCCCGTGGTCACAGGCGTGCACCCTGACCTCCGTTTTCAGTCGGTGTTTCCGAGGCCCCGCGCAGCCAATGCTGGGGTGCGGACCGGGGACTGCCACCGACAACAGTCTCCGCCCCGGTCTCTTCTGCTACGCCTGCGGCCAGACCCCTCCCCCGCCGTCGACGCTCGCCACGTCATTATTCAACGACGGTGCGGCGATTTGGGGGGGAGGAGTGTTATATCCTAGCCAGTAATGCCACCCGAGCCCGCTGCCAAAAGGTTGGCAGCATCAAAGTCCGGACGCCGTCCGCATAAGCAGCGCCAGCGAGACAGGAAATCGCCGCAAGTCTGCGCGCGCCACCGCTGGCTTCTGGCTTCTTAAGCGCTGGAGTCGCCAGCGCTAGGACAGTTCTGCATTCGCCGCTCAGTTGTATACTCGCCACCGAATTGTGTACTTGCTAGTCAGTTGTGTGTTCATCGCAGCAGAGTTGTTTGTCGTCAGCCGACGCTGACCTAGCCGCTCCGACTCGAACTAGACAGATTTCCGTAGACACGGAGTTCACGACCTTGTTTCTGTATCTTCGTGAATAAAGATAAGTATAGACTTTTATTTAATCAGAGTGTTTGGGCTTTCATCTCTCTGTTCACTGTTCCAGCGGACCGGTCGGCCCGCTATTAAAAGTGTGGCGGTGACTTCGTAAGCCATTTCTACAGCCAAGTGTTTGTCGCTACGAACACCGCCACAAAATCGTCCAACCACCTTCCGATGGACTTCGACATGGACGTGATCGGTGCCTCTATGCCGACCGACCGCCGCAACTTCCGCGGCATAGATGGGGCCAGATGTCGAGATCTTGGATAGCCTCGAAGGCGCGCCCGACACGGACGTACAAGGAGCCGACGCAGCGTTGGCCTTCTTCACCCGCCACACTCTCGGCGCAGCAGAGGCGGCCATTGACAGGCGGCCGGGACGGTCGTGAGAAATGTCGCGCCATCTCCCGCCGCACATCTTGGAGGCGGTCACACACAAAAATCGCCTCTTTCGGGACTGGCAGCTGACGCGGCTGCCCGAGACGAAGCGCCGCCTCAACACGGCGCGGCGCTAGATTCAGGCCGCCATAGATGATCAATGGAATCGTGACTGTCCTTGTGGCCTTGTGGCCACCCTAACGGCGACAGGTGGCAGTGCTTGGCGGACGGCCAGGTGCTTCCTTCGCCGTCACCAGCGATTCCCTCCTCCACCCCCACCCCTTTTAGTGGGTGCAAAAGTTGTCTGCGAGTCGGATTTGAAAGCCAGCAACGTCGCGGACACGTTCGCGGAAAATTTCCACCCCGCCGATGACGTGTTCGATGCCGACCACGTCCGCCCAGTGCAGGACCGCCTCCCGGTTTTCCTCACTGCGTGTGAGGAGGACGACACGATAGAGGAAATCAAGGTTGCAGAAGTCTATCTGCAGCTCCGTCGCCTCAACCCCAAGAAGGCGGGTGGCACGGATGGTTTCACCAACTGCCTACATCTACATCTACATACATACTCCGCAATCAACCATACGGTGCGTGGCGGAGGGTACCTCGTACCACAACTAGCATCTTCTCTCCCTGCTCCACTCCCAAACAGAACGAGGGAAAAATGACTGTCTATATGCCTGTGTACGAACCCTAATCTCTCTTATCCTATCTTTGTGGTCTTTCCGCGAAATGTAAGTTGGCGGCAGTAAAACTGTACTGCAGTCAGCCTCAAATGCTGGTTCTCTAAATTTCCTGAGCAGCGATTCACGAAAAGAACGCCTCCTTTCCTCCAGAGACTCGCACCCGAATTCCTGAAGCATTTCCGTAACACTCGCGTGATGATCAAACCTACCAGTAACAAGTCTAGCAGCCCGTCTCTGAATTGCTTCTATGTTCTCCCTCAATCCGACCTGATAGGGATCCCAAACTCTGGAGCAGTACTCAACAATAGGTCGATTAGTGTTTTATAAGCGATCTCCTTTACAGATGAACCACATCTTCCCAAAATTCTACCAATGAACCGAAGGCGACAATCCGCCTTCCCCACAACTGCCATTACCTGCTTGTCCCACTTCATATCGCTCTACAATGTTACGCCCAAATATTTAATAGACGTGACTGTGTCAAGCGCTACACTACTAATGGAGTATTCAAACATTACGGGATTCTTTTTCATATTCATCTGCATTCATTTAAATTTATCTATATTTAAAGTTAGCTACCATTCTTTACACCAATCACAAATCCTGTCCAAGTCACCTTGTATCCTCCTACAGTCACTCAACGACGATACCTTCTTGTACACCACAGCATCATCAGCAAACAGCCACACATTGCTATCGACCCTACCCAAAAGACCATTTATCTAAATAGAAAACAACAGCGGACCTACCACACTTCTCTGGGGCACTCCAGATGATACCCTCACCTCCGATGAACATTCACCATCGAGGACAACGTACTGGGTTCTATCGTATTACTTAAGAAGTCTTCGAGCCACTCACGTACTTGAGAACCAATCTCATATGCTCGTACCTTAGTTAGGAGTCTGCAGTGGGGCACAGAGTCAAACGCTTTCCGGAAGTCAAGGAATATGGCATCTGTCTGATACCCTTCATCCATGGTTCGCAAGATATCATGTGAAAAAAAGGCGAGTTGCGTTTCCCAGGAGCGATGCTTTCTAAAGCCGTGCTGATGCATGGACAGCAACTTCTCTATCTCAAAGAAATTCATTATATTCGAACTGAGAATATGTTCGGGAATCCTGCAACAATCCGATGTTAACGATATTGCTCTGTAATTTTGAGGATCCGTCCTTCTACCCTTCTTATATACAGGCGTCACCTGTGCTTTTTTCCAGTCGCTCGGGACTTTACATTGGGCAAGAGATTCGCGATAAATGCAAGCTAAGTAAGGAGCCAATGCAGTAGAGTACTCTGTGTAAAACCGAATTGGAATCCCATCAGGACCTGGCGATTTACTTATTTTCAACCCATTCAGCTGCTTCACAACCCCAGGGATGTCTATCACTATGTCCGCCATACGGGAATCTGTACGAGACTCAATCGGCAGTATGTTTGTACGATCCTCCTGCGTGAAAGGTTTCTCAAACGCTACATTTAAAATTTCGGCTTTCGTTTTGCTGTCTTCCGTTGCCAGGCCAGACTGAGCAGTGAGTGAGTGGATTTAAGCCTTCGACTCGCTTACCGATTTTACGTAAGACCAGAATTTCCTTGGGTTTTCAGCAAGAAATTTTGTTAAGGTATGACGGTGGTAGTGGTTGAATGCTTCAGGCATCGCTCTTTTTACAGCAGCACGAATCTCTACTAACTTTTGCCTGTCCTCATTCTCCCGATCTTTCTTGTACTGCGAGTGCAACTGTCTTTGCTTCCTGAGCATTCTCCGAATTGCGCTGTTAAGCCACGGTGGGTCTTTTCCGTCCTAATCCACTTTTTCGGCACATACTTGTCCAATGCGTGATTTACAATGTGTTTAAAATTTGCCCATAATTCTTCCACGTCCATCGTACAGCAAGTAAATGAAGCCGATTCATTTACTAAGTGGGATGCTAACAACTGCATATTTGCTCTTTCTAGTAAGAATACTCTCCTAGCCTTCTTGACCGAATTTTTAACTTTCGTAACCATAGTGGTAATGACAACATCATGATCACTAATCTCTGTCCCAACACTGACACCGTCGATGAGGTCTGGTCTGTTCGTGTCTACCAGATCTAAAATATTTCCATTACGAATTGGCTTTCGATTTAGCTGTTCAAGAAAGTTTTCGGATAATGTGTTCAAAAGTAATTCACACGACGGCTTGTCTGTACCACCTGTAATGAATCCATAGACATCCCAGTCTATACTGGGTAGGTTGAAGTCGCCTCCGACTAATATAGCATGATCCGGGTACTTCCATTATACAGAGTGTAGACTACCTTTGAATTATTCTAGAACTGTCACGGTGGAACCTGGTGGCCGGTAATAACACCCAACAATTAACTTTATTTCTCCTAGCCCTGTTAAACATGTGCAGATAACTTCACAATCACACTCTACTTCTACCTCAGTAGACACAATATTTTTGTCAACCGCAATGAAGACACCACCTCCCACTGTGTCTAATCTGTCTTTCCGATACACGTTCCAACCCACACTAAATATTTCAGAACTTCCTATCTCAGGGTTCATCCAGGTCTCAGTCCCGAGAATAGTTTGCCCGCCACACGCTTCCTGGAGGGCAGTAAATTCAGAAACTTTATTCCGAACACACTGAAAATTTACTGCTAATATCTTGATAGCTGAACTGTCTTTACACTGAGCGCGTCCTGATTTCCCTGCCTGCACGTCGACTGGTGAGTGTTCATCAGGACACCTCGCACTACTGCCTATCCTAAAAAAAACCATGTGCACGCCACAATTCCCCACCCAATAGCGCAAGTCTAGAAATCTGCTGCCACGACCGTCACAGAGTCGACGAAGCCTCTGGTTTAGACCCTCCACTCGGCTCCAAACTAAAGGACCCTGAGCCACTCTGGAAACGATGCTGCAAATAGAGAGCTCTGCTTGTGCTTGTACCCCGCGTGCGAGGCCAGCGGTCTTCACCAAATCCGCCAGCCGCCTGTACAAACTGAGGATCGCCTCAGAACCCAAGCGACAGGCATCATTGGTGCCGACGTGAGCAACTACTTGCAGACGACAGCAACCCGTATGCTCGATTGCCGCAGGCAAGGCCGCCTCCACGCCTTAAATGAGGCCCCCCGGCAGACAAACCGAGTGCACGTTGGAATTCTTTCCAGCCCTGTACGCTATTTCGCTAAGGGGCTCCATCACTCGCCTAACGTTGGAGCTCCCAAAAACCTGCAAGCCTTTGCCCCCGTATGGCTGCTCGGGCCCTGCTGAAGGAGCGGCCACTTGCGCACTGACAGGATGAACGGGCGAGGTCAGCCGGCCAGCCTTCACATTGGCCCCCCACCTCGAGCGACGCGAACGCGTTGCAGTCCGCCATTCACCCTGAGGTGAGGGCGGCAACAACACACCGGGTACACTAGAAGGTCCCTCGGCGGCTGAGTCAGCGGACGCAGCAAGCGACACCTGGGGTGTCTCAAGCGACGCGCCAAACCCTCCACCGTCGCTGCACCTCGAGACAGCAGCCTGAAGGCGGCTGATCGTGGCCAACAGCACGCTCAGGTGCTCGCGAACCACGGCCAGTTCCTCCTGCACTCGCACACAGCATGCACACACCATATACATCCTACTGCTAATATCTAACGGCTCCGCGACTTTATACTCTACGGCTATCAATAAGAATTTTTACTCCTCTCAAATACGAGAATACGCAACAGGCTGCTCCGTGAGGAAGCAGGCACCCCTTTCCTGCGGGATCGCTTCCGGCAAGTCGCCAGGGTATTATACAACAACACAGAACACTGTGACAGCCGTCTAATTCGTGGGCTGGGCCAACAGGTCCACTACAGGCCGACAACACGCTGGCCCGACCTACTGCGGGAGTAGTCCTCTCCCGCAGTCCCGATGAAGATACAAAGAGCGTCTCTATAGCTAGCGACGCTCACTAAGGACAGCTCGTCAAGGTAGGTCCCACTGCCAACACCACAGGTCAGCGCAGGAACATCAGCTCCGCTGCTTACACTGCCTCTACACCTGACATATGTCGCCAGTGTTTCACAGCGAGCGAGCGAGCCTAGCTGCCAGATTCCGACTCACCACGGTAGATGTTGACCGCAGTAGGCAACGAAACGTGAGGAAGGAGAAGAAGTCTTATATATGGACCACGGCAATTCAGCCCAGAAGTTTTCATTAATCAAATGGGAATTCCTGGGGCAAGGCGACTTTTTTCTCAAGGGACACTCTGAATAAGCTTAGAGGACCGGCATTTGAAGCTGACTGCCTCCCACGTACGTTTCGCGTAAGGACTATGAAGATCAGGTCAGAAAGAGTAGGGCTCGTACGGATGCGTACAGAGAGCAGCCAGGACGTTTCGACCACTGCCCACCGCTACGTACGACGCCGGCTGGTGTCGGTGCGGGCACGTGACGCGATAACAAAAGTATGTAAACGGAGCAAACACGGACGCGAGACCACCCTAGCCAAGATATGGGATGGAAATGGGATATCCGCTGAGTAAGCGACTTTGACAAACGGCAATTTATTATTACAAAGAGCCTGTGAACGTGTATCTCGAAAACGGCGAAGCTGATTGACTGCTCACTTGCGACCGTCGTGAGCGTCTACGGAAAAGAGGTAGGACAGCGAAACTACAACTAGGTGCTAAATGGTTGGACGTCCGCGACTCTTCAAAGAACGTGGGGTTTGGTGGGTTGTCTGTTCTGTAAAGTAGGATAGATGGTGATCCGTGGCATCTGCGCTGCAAGAGCGCAGTGCTGATGCACGCACAGGTGTTCGAAGCACACCGTTCATCGTATACTTATCAAAATGGATATCCGCTGCAGACCACCCCTACGTGTTCACATGTTGACTCAACGGGGTCGTCGATTGCGCTTGCAGTGAGCACGGGGCCATCGGAATTCGATCTCCGATCAACAGAAACATGTCGGCTCTTCGAATGAATCACATTTTTGCTACACTAGGTCAATGGTTGTCTCCACAAACGCCGCAATCGTAATGAAGGGCGGCTCGAAATGTGCAACGCGTCACGGACGCAGGCCGAGAGGAGCAGTATTAAGCTATTGGAGACATTCTCCTGGTCTTGCTTAGGACCTGTGGTAGTAACCGAAGACACGCTGCCAGCTGCGAGAGACCTGCAGCCCTTCATGCTTGATGTCTTCCCCGACGGCGATGTCAGCTTTCAACAGTATGACTGCCCGTGACTCGGAGCGAGAACCGTGCTACGGTGGTTTGAGCAGCATTGTAGTGAACTCACGTTGATGTCTCTGCGAGTAGATTCGCCTGATATAAATCCTATGGAACCCGTATGGGTCACTATCGGGCGCCATCACCGAGTACATAAATCAGCCACCTGTTATTAACGTGAATAACATGACCTGTGTGTAGACACGTATTGCGACGTACTTGCACAAAACAACCAACAAACTATCGGCTCCCTGATACGCAGAATCGGTTATGTATTTCGTTCCGAGACAGACAGAAAAGCTGTTAAGCAGGTGGACATAACGTTTTGCCTCGTCATTGTGTAGATATTCGATTTTGCCTAGCTCCATTTGCGAGTAGAACAGGAAGGGAAATGATTAGTAGAAGTACAGAGTACCCTCCGATACTGACCGTACGGTGGGTTGCGGAATACTATGCAGATGCAGATGTACATTTCTTTGGCCCGAATCATGTTACCTGCTAATATGTTTCACACAAAACGAGTAAGTTTTTCAGACGCAATCTTTGAGAAATGGTAAGCTGCTCTGCGGTCTCGCATTTCTTCCTGACTTCAGTACCACCGAAATAAACGACAAATTTCACAGTTGTATTTGTTATGGCATGGCAATGCCATAGAATTTGTTTAATGGCATCACATTCACCATCCACTGTACTGTTTACTATGATTTCCACGATTGTAATTTCCACCTTCGGTCATTTTATAGTGGTTAAAGGCACTGACAACACAGCAATAATCAACGTTAATGAAATGAACTTAGGCTTAAATCCATTTTATCAATTTTATTTACAGTTGCTGTATTTCCAGCACATTTAACCACTTTAAAAAGAACGAAGGTCTAAATTACAATCGTGGTAATTGTAACAAATAATATCGTCATGGTGAAAACAATGAAATTAAATAAAAGGAGAGGGAGAAATTATTTCGTAACTCTTAAGACAATCTTCTCCCTACTATTGCATAAATAACCTACACGACTAGGGAAGAGTTGCCTAAATTTTATCACTTTTGAGATTTTGTTTACTATTGTCTAAACAGCAACTTATAAAGGTATTAAAACAATGCCATACTCAACTGTGGGACGTTGTTCTCGGTATCTGATTTAAGGAACTAAAAATCTTGGAAAACAAAACACACTACATATAATTTTCTAAACATCTGCAAATGATACAACTTAAGAATGTGGTATCGTAATATGTGTAAGTGTGTGCATAAACTTAACATCCTTATAAACTATATCCCAGACCTGAAAAGTACCTATTAGTCTAAGTTTAAGGAAATGTTCCATGTTTTAGTTCTTACAACACTATTTGCTGCCATCAGACAAAACCTCTTCCCTCCTTTCTCCATCCCCGTCCACTTCGCAGAAGTCAACATTTTTGTACTTCATGCGTCTGGTCACTTCTCCCATTCGCTCTTTCTAAAAAACTCACTGCACTATTCCTGTATTTTAGGAATGATTTTCTGTGGGGGTTTCCGCACAGAGTCTCGAAAATACTTCCTTTTCACAGGTCAAGCTGTAGCTCCATCCTTATTCTCCTTTGCTTGGATGGACACCTTCAGCCCATTTTTTGTCTGCCATTGCTTGTTCTGCACTGAAATTCCGGGGCAAACCGACTCTTTGTGCAAAGTCTAACGCAAGTTTTCATACGTCCGAAAAGCGTGAATCGAACATTATCTCTTGAAATGTAAGAACGTATAATTGCAATTCGTTTTCAGTTTCGCTGGCAAACATTACAGTATTCCCGTTAGCATTTTTATTTTCATTTTCAGCATGCCTCTCCATAGTTAGCTTAGGAACATTTTATATTCCTTCACATACATTCAATCCGTGATTGCCAGTTAAATATACTGTTACAACTAAATGCAATTCTTCTATGCCTCACTTGCCATAGCGCCTATCTGTTTCCGTAATACAATAATACACAACGATTGTTCGATTAATAACTTAGCATAAAGAACGCATGATAAGATTCAACACGTCATTTCTAAACATTATGTTGCATTAATAATGCTGAACACATTTTTAAAGCTCATTATACGAAAAAGTTCCATAAATTCTACCAGTGGAATATAGGACGCTTCTAGCGGTAGATTACAAGCAACGTCGCTATTTTCCTTCTGTCAATTTCCTACTAACGAACCACAACGATTACAGAGTCATCAATGTCTCTAAATTAAAACTGTTTCATGTACGTTAACCAAAAATAAAACATTATGTTCCCATTATCTTTAACGTTAATTCTCTTCGACACGTGCACAAGAGAACGGTTACAGTCTATGAAAACCACAACAAAATGAACACTGCCGTCAGACGACATGTTCCTCCACACACAGCCAATAATATGGCACCAAGAAGCACGTATTTCACTGCGACATCACAAAATGTCGGACAGTGCTAGAGGTAGTATTCTGTAGTAGTGTTATGCATTGGGACCTCGCACTATAAAGGCACCTCTCTCCTACATATGTCAATTGTAGACGACAAATTGCAGATTAGCACTTAATTTATTTTTTCCTTTTATTAGAATTTTTTACTTCAGATTTGTGGAGAAAACTGTCACGATATGTGCAAAACGTTTCAGACATTTCTCTGCATTACACATGCTAGCGTAACAAATTCCATAGTGATATTTTTGTCGATAGATAGCTCTATGTATCTGAATAGGAAGCAAAATCACGAGCATATGTGTCCTCAATTAAATATCAACTGCATTCCACCAGAGGTATATACTTAGCAAGAGATGGTGGCGCAACAAGACATTCCTTAGGGCATCAGTGGGATGGAATCAATACCACACCAGCGAGAAAAGCAAGACCTTCGGTTGACTTTTACAGTTGCAGTAAGAAACAAAATACTTAGATACGTCAAAAAATGAGAGAATGGTAACATGTAGGACTGCAGCTCAGCACGACTGAAACATAAAATAAAATGGCCTGCAATGTCGCAACATAGCATCAAAAAATAATATAGTACTAAAGATATACCAAACAATTGGATATTAATCGATACGAGATAGATAGTACTCTACGCTCGCTGAAAAAGTGCAAGGTAATAGACATTATGTTACATCAAACTAAAGTCCAAAATGCGATTATGCTAGAAGCTTATTTACTAGCTTTTAGCTGCAACAGGTTACATGCCAGTGGTAATCTTCTTAAAAGTTATTTATTTCGTCCACTGGTTGTTTGTTTATATTCATTTTATTTTTGCTTTGTACACCACGATGTTTCCTCCTTGTAGCAATTTTCAGTATAATATTGGACGCGTTAGACATATATATTTTGCGATACAGCCATATAATTTCATGAACTGTCCGTAATTGGTCGGGCTTTAGAGCTGTTGCCATGACAATTGGTTTAGGACGGACAGCAGCACACAGCCAAGCCTTTTACTAGTGTGGCTCTGAACTGTATGCACCATGACAAACGAATTGTTTGGCACGAGGTGCCGATGTACACAGTTCAGCGCTCCCTAGGCTGTATACTGCTGTTAGTAGATATTTACAGCTTTCAAGCTCTGTCAACTATGTGTTGTTCAAGAAATTATATGGCTGTAACCAAAAATTTATCTCAAGGAGATATTCAATATTTCAAACCTCGTCACATTTCCAAATCGTTTGCGCCTTTACTACTGAGCATTTAATGACATTACAATATGAAATCCGCCTCTTGTAGGCCACTAACTGAACACACGGCAATAATAATAATAACAGTAACAATAATGATAATAATAATTTTGCACATCAAGACTGTAAGAAAGAAAAAGGTTGTTAGATGTAGGAGTTGATATCTGAATGTTACTTCTTAGATCTACAACTTTGCTTGCGCTGTTTTTTCTCGAAGGTCGAGACTTTATTGTGAAAAACTTACAAAATATTTACGATTCAAAGTATTGGCCACCGCGGATAGCTACTTTCTCACATCTTCCAGGTACATACGAGCCCCTTGGCGGAAGAACTGGGCGTCTTTTGAGGAGTTCCACGAATTGATCTAATTTTGCACTTGTTCATAAGGCCGGAAGTGCTCGTCAGCCAGGCCTTGTGCCACTGATCGAGAAACATGCTAGTCAGAGGGAGCAATGTCCGGCGATGAAGGTGAATGGGCAGGACTTCCCACTTCAACCTTTCCAGGTATGTTTCGACGGGTTTTGAGACATAAGGTCGAGAAAAGTTATGCTGAAAAATCACGGTTTCGTTTCTGTCCCTGTATTGTAGCCATTTGTCTTCCAGTGTTCGGCTCAAAGGCGTCAAGTTCTTTCGGCAATTGTCCCCTGTGACTGTTTCCGTCGGTTTCAGTCACCTCGAAAATATTCTCTCTTCCACCGCCATGTCGGTATCGACGTCAGACATTCTTAAAGCGCTGAAATCATTCTGTGCAAGTTCTCTCACTAACAGATACCTCAACATATATCTTGCCCAGTATTTAATGAAACTCAGCCGCAGATTCCTTTATGTTAATTCAGAAAATTCCATCTTTCTGCAAACGACGAGAAGTGAGCTCGTAATTTGACATATTCAATGGAGAATAATTTTATAATGCAATCACAAATTGACAAATATTTTGGCGGAGTTATGTTTACAAATGCTTAAGATTGCTTTATGACAGTTACGACTTATCACCTGCACTAATGATTGTCGCCACTGCCATCTACAGCAAACGGCGAAAGCAAAGCTGTAGACCTAATGCAATTGTTTATGAACGACGAAGAGGGCCATAAGACATCAGTTTGAAACGGCACATACAAGAAACAGACACAAAAGTACTCACAGCTATACAGTTAGACTAGACCAATCTTATGCGCCGTGTTTGACCGATCTGTCTCAAATGTTCAGATGTGTGTGTGATCATCTTACACACTACTTAAACTAATTGATGCTAAGAACATCACACACACGCATTCCCGAGGGAAGGCTCCCACCTCCGGCAGGAGTGGCCGCTGGCCGCGCAGCCCATGGCAGCACGCCTCAAACCGCGCGGCCACTCCGCGCGACACCGATCTGTTTCAATTACATGTCTTTATTCCAGGGATCGCTGAGTATTTCATTTTATGCCTGACTGATACGTTAACCACCAAACGACAAAAAAGTCACAATACAGGCAGGCGGAGATAATCTAACAGAATTTTAGTCAAGTTCGTTTGATAACAAAACACAATGGTGACGGAAAAGTAATTGATGGGGAACTGTTTCCAACTGTCAAGACAGGAAAGCACACCAAGTGACCAGGAATGTTAGCCATATGTCACAGAAACGAATCTTCGTTCTTTTGTGCAACTAAATAATTATTTTGTCATTTTTTGCTTTCTGTACAGGTTTATACACCGCACTGAGCTTTTATTTTCACGTCTAAGAAAGTACGTATTAGCCTTCAATAATTCGCGCGTTGTAGCGTAAAAAGAACGATACAGAGTTTACATAATTTATAACACAGAAGTAGTATGTCCTTTACCTTCATCAGTACGCATCCGTTGTCCAAAAGTTGACAAAAATACTACGATGTATAACAGCGAAGCTTCTGCTAAATGCGGCGAGACCAGCTCGCTTCACCAGGTCAGAAGAACGTTGCCCAGCAACGGACGAGAGCTGCGTAACAATGACAGCAGCTGGCGTAGAAGACTGAAGTTTGGGACACAGACAACTAGTTGTGGGCTGTGAGTATTAACGAGGCACCGATTCAAGAATTATTGATTGCAGTAACATTTAGAGGGCCACTTTAAACTGCACGGGAAGATTTATTTATTCATTAGTTTCGGACGGAATTTTCATCATTAAATCACCCAGGTCTTGCGTTACAACCAGACGAGCATCTTAGTTACTGGCCACAAAACATATAAACGGGGCAATACACAACATAGCGTCCACACATGAACGTCGGTGCGCACTTCCTGCAAACAGAGGACATTCCTTTGCGCCGGAGTTCCATTGCAAGGGAGGGCAAGAGCGGCGAACGACCACTGGGGCTGGAGGCGTTATGTGGCTTTGTTTCGCAAGCATCGCCGTGCGGAACTTACGATTAATAACGTCTCCATTCTGAATGGCATATTACGTTCAGAAATACCGTCCTTGACTCTTGCCCATATCTGCACTGTAGGATACAACTAGGGGTGATACGGAGGTATTCGTACATCAATATGACCATGTTCGGTTAAAATATTGTCTGTTTTATAAGTGATGTACCCTGGTTTGTTCATTTTATCAATAAATGCAACTAGGGCCCCAATACATTCCTCTTTAAAGAAATTCCCTTTTCTGTTAACCAAGACGTCATTTCACTCCTCGTGGACTTTGATGTTGTAGCACGAGGCAGATGCTTACTGCGATAAAGGGCATTATATCTAACAAGGACATTATGAGGAAGTAGAGTAGGTATCAGTTTCTCCCTGAACCACTTTTCATACGTTGGGGAATCTATGTCGCTGTGATAAGCCCTTGTTGTCTGGCCTGATTTTAACCTCATGTACACATTCAGTACAAAACCGTCCCGCCCGCCAACATGAATGATGACAATTCTACTTCCTTTCGAAACACGTCTTAAAAGACCGTGTAGTGGATTGTCCCTCCCTCTTTACGATTATGTGTGACAGGTGTGAGCAATTGTCTCATCCATCTGAACAGTCAGCTTTGTATCCCACAACGGCCTGGATCGTCTTCAGACAGGTCTCCGCTGGTCACCGAGACTCTTCACTGAAGACAATTCTTAACCAATGAATGCCATTTCAGGCAGAAGAAGTGTCTGGAGACGCCCATGACAGCAGTGGAATACCAACCTGAGTGTCGCTCGCCATTTGGTCCGACAAGCAGGAGTGATTGTCTCGAGTGTCATTTCTTTTCTAAGAGGACTGCTTTGCTTCTAATTCATGGCACCCTTACAGCATAGCCGTTGGTTGACGATACTCTGCACCCCGTTTTGTTGCCCTTCATGGCAAGCCACCCTGGCCTTACATTTCAGCAAGATAACGCCCGCTGAACACTGAGAGTTTCTACTGCTTGCCTTCGTGCTTGTCAAATCCTGTCTTGGCCAACAAGGCCTCAGGGTCGCTCCCCAATTGAGAACGTCTGGAGCAATCTGGACAGGACACTCTAGTCATCTGGTGACTCTTCTTACCCAGTGCGCCACTTCTACAGAATCTGGCACAATATCCACCAGGATGACATCCAACTACTCTGTCAGTCAGTGCCATGTAGAATAACTGCTTGCGTAAGGACCACAGGTGGACCAACGCGTTACTGCTCAATTTGTGATGCTCTATGTCCTGAATAAATCATTCAGTTTTTCTGAAATGGTGAACGTTTATTAGTCTGTACATGTGCAGCACATCTACTACTGTATTTACGTCTCATTCAGATAATTCCTTCATAGTCATGTTTTTTTTGTTTTTTTGTTTTTTTTGTTTTTTAAGCGTGTATATTTAAAACAAGAAACTAACTGGTTAGTAAATGCTCTTTTTAAGACATTTTACGTTGTCCAATACCTTTCAGCGGCTAGCTTTCATCTTCAAAGTGTGATTCTGTGTGTGCATAATATCGCATTTCATTCTAAAACAATTTCATTCACAGATTTTTTTATACGTAGGAACGGGTAAAATTCATAAGGCGTCAAAACGGCAGGGTGGAAGTTCCAACTATTCATAGTTAAAATGTTTGTTTTACCACTGACAAAGCATTTCCTTGTCCAGGTGCGCTATCGTGAGGGAGGTAGATTTTTTCCAGTCCTGTCTCTTCTTCCGCAAAGCATGTGACAACTAAGGTTACTGCTTTTATTCAGGGTAGGGTGAGGTGGGGGTAAAGCGAGCAATGGTAGGTAGAGGATGGAAATGGTCACAAAAATGGCTCTGAGCACTATGGGACTTAACATCTGTGGTCATCAGTCCCCTAGAACTTAGAACTACTTAAACCTAACTATCCTAAGGACATCACACACATCCATGCCCGAGGCAGGATTCGAACCTGCGACCGTAGCAGGAAAATGGTCACATTCGAAGCACTTGTTCGGAAAAATGCTTCATACAAAGACGTGACAAACATGTTGTATATTTAATGAAAATAATCTTACCTCGGATTCATCTCTCAACACTGGTTTGACATGTGCCTTGTGGTCGGCAGGTGCTCCCAACACACTGTGAGCTCAGTCACAAACACTGGATTACAGATTACTGGGCTATCCAAGCTCTGCTTATAGCAAGTAGCCAGTTGGGCTACAACAGTAACAACTTCATCAACCGTTTCTGTTTCCTCAAACATTATTTTCTCTGTTGACTTTCAGTAGTTCTACTCCCTCCTCATGATTTGCCATAATTGTTGTATGACTAGCTACTTGCTCCTTGACCTGACTCGCAAGAGTCTGTCTTGGAGCAGTTTCTAGCCTATCATGTAACTCAGATTGTTCCCTTCTTCCATTGATTCTATCTTCCTGGTCTTTCATTTCTTGTCTACTAGTCTATGACAGTTATAATTGCCTAAGATTTTCGTCCTCAAGTGCTATTAATCTGTTTCGATAAAACACTTCCTTTTAGTCCTATGCAGTCTGTTGTAACATGGGAATGTCATCCCCTGTGGAGTGCAAAAATTTTGCAAACAAAGTTCTAATGAGAGGTAACTTGGGGACTGAAGTAACAAAGTACATTGCGCTGAATCCAACCCAATGTCTCACAACAACATAGCATCAGTTTCACTGCCAGTGCGCACTAAAGTGCAGCGTAATAATTCAGAAAGGCGTTAGTATTAAACACAAGCAGTAGACAATTAATATTTGAAATCTGAAACAATTCAGATTTGCGGCTTTAAGTTGCTCATGCGGCAACATTTACAAGGTGCAGTATACACTTTATCCAAGCAAATGAATCCAGTAAAGTCATCAGATCTATGGATTGCAAAGTATTTAGTATTGTTAAGAAATATGAAAATGATTATACACTCCACTCTGTCAAAATTACAGTTAACATAAACGTGAGGGGAGGGTGGTGGGAAGGCGAGAGGTTTCAAGGATGGGGATTGGTCCACTATTCTAACTACGACTTGTCATCACTGCAAAGTACAACGATGAAATTGGCAATCAAAGTTACTCATAGTATTCCATTCTAATTACACCGCCTATTACAACAGTCCACAGAAACGCAGAACAAGTTTCATTACAGATACTTAAGGCCACCAACCAGGAAAAACATATCTACAGTCAATAATCGTCCAAAGTTTTAGACTAAGATTCCGTACAATTATAAACATTTAATACACATTCCGTAGCTCCTGGTCTCGCGGTAGTGTCCTCGTTTCCCGAGCACGTGGTCCCGGGTTCGATTCCCGGCGGGCTCAGGGATTTTTCCTGCCTTGAGATGACTGGGTGATGTTGTGTCGTCTTCATCATCATCATTCATCCCAACACGGTCGGAGGAAGGCAATGACAAACCACCGCCACTGGGACCTTGCCTAGTAAAGCGGTGCGGGTCTCCCCCATCGTCCTCTACTCTCTGTAAAGAAGCATGGGACTTCCTTTCCATTTCAATAGTTCATATAATTAGCAGAAGAAAAGATTTTCACGCAGAACTTCAATATAGGTATCCGCACAGCAAACACCAACATTAAATGCAGTGTGCAGTTCCAAAAATTATTGTTCAGAAATGATTTTTTAATGTATAAGTAAGTTAGTTCTGATTCCACAAGATCGAAATATCACACTCCTAATAACATTCAAAAGCATCTAAAATGCCATTAACCTGACGAAGGATTTCTCTACGGGAACTAGTGACCTAGCAACTCACAAATGACCACTCAATAGAACTACAAGTTCCTTTTACAGGGAAGCACACGAACATTTGCATCTCCCAATGAAACACAAATAGAAAGCATAAAAATATCCCAGTACCCACTTATCACTTCAGTGCCATCCACAAACCTGTTTCATGAAATTAACCCAACGTGTTGATATGTCATCCCTGATAGATAGTAATTTATGTACTGATATACTGGTACGTATGGTACCACAAAAGAACAGAAAGACAGTAATAAGCGGCGTAATTGCACTTCGCCAAATTTGAATGTAACATTCCGATTAGAGTTTACTCAACAGACTCGACTAACAGCGGAGAACAGAAGTGCATAAGCATGTTTATCAATTAATGTGTCAGTATTTAATGGGCAATAGAGAAAAAAGTCAGTAACATCAGAAGTTGTGTAAGGATAAAATAAAAAAACCACGAATTCAACAGTTATTCAATGTTGACTGAAAAAAATTAGTTCCAATTTGGTCACCATGTGCAGATCTGGCACTGTGAATATGAGAATGACGTACAGAAATGATTACATATATAATGGCCTAATGAACCCAGCAATGTTTCACAACTGCTAAATGAAAGGACGGTCATAAGTTTGTTTTGCTTCATTTTAGGGCGCAAAAACAACTAAGGTCATATGCGACCATGTCAGATCCTTAGAACACAAATACGAAAAAGGAGTTAAAAACGATTACACGTTAAGCCCATTCGATTGGAGAAAAGAGCGTTAAGAAGAAGGACTTACTCTTGGAGAAAGTTCCATAAAATACGCAATACAATAGAGGTTCCGAACTAAAGATTAAATGTCCTTCGCCATACTGCTACGACGGATAGAAAGTAATAAACAGGCGCCAGCTCGCGCGTCGCTCGGTTGAACGGCCGGTAATTCAGACGGCATACAAACATCAGAACGTAAGTGTTTAAAAAAGGGGGCATTCGGTCAGGAAATGGCGAATTGACAAAGGCTGATGACAACAAGCACAAAGCGTTGGGGGGTCACCACTTAACCAATGGCGATGGCTAAAACGACAGAGTTCAATACGAAATCTGGCTAAAATGATCTCCTCACGGCGAGCGGGCCGAGAGAACATCGGCCAAGCCCGTT
Source organism: Schistocerca piceifrons (assembly GCF_021461385.2). NCBI lineage: Eukaryota > Metazoa > Arthropoda > Insecta > Orthoptera > Acrididae > Schistocerca > Schistocerca piceifrons. The sequence goes on along the minus strand of NC_060140.1, from coordinate 21,231,307 downwards.
GGGATATTTTTTGTTCCCCGGAGCTTGCTACCATGAAGGTGGTGATGCCAAAGTGACACCAACTGCTGACAGATGGCAACACGGATATCATCGGAAGAAATGGAACAGCTAGCGGCGCGGGGTAGGGGGACTGCAGGCTTGGCAGCAGCGTCAGCGGCCTTATTACCCGTCAGACCGACGCACCAGGTTCAAATGCTTCAAATGGCTCTGAGCGCTATGGGACTTAACATCTATGGTCATCAGTCCCCTAGAACTTAGAACTACTTAAACCTAACTAACCTAAGGACATCACACAACACCCAGTCATCACGAGGCAGAGTAAATCCCTGCCCCCGCCGGGAATCGAACCCGGGAACACGGGCGCGGGAAGCGAGAACGTTACCGCACGACCACGAGCTGCGGACGACGCACCAGGAACCCACATAAACATCACGGTGGTTCCCTCAAGAGGGAGCAAGTGGAAGCTTTCTTCAGCCCGTTGCACTAAAGGGTGGACTGTGGACAGCACGCAGAAGCTCTGAAGGCTACAAGGAGTCAGAGCAGATGAGACAACTGAAAAGTCTATGTCGCCTGATGTACTGTGTGGCCTGATACAGGGTGAAGAGTGCTTCTGTAAATAGTGAGTAGTGTTCCGAAAATCGTCGGTGCCAATGACAAAGGGACGCCCGACACCATGGTCGGTACGAGAGCCATCAGTGTATACAAATGTACTATCTGTATGTTGTGTACAACTGTTGAAGGCAATGTGGTGAAGGGTTCACTCCAATCGGGAAAGTGGCAAGTAGTGTGATGTTAAGGTGCTGAAGCAATAGCCGAGAGCGAACTCCAGGAGGTAGCAGAGAGAAGGGACGTGCTACATACTGGCAGCCAAAGGAGTCATCGAAGGAGGTGGCACAGGATGGGTGGCTACGCACGGCACACAAACGGCATGCGCATCTGCAGAGGAGAAGTCAATGGCGGTAGGAGAGAGGTAGTTTAGCAGCTTCAGCATAGAGACTCTCAACCAAGGTAATGTAAAAGGCCAAACGGATTCCACGATTGTGGAGTGTAATCAGACGGTGTAAGATGGAAAGACGTGCAGATGCATAGACGAAACACCTATAGTATAGTTTCTAACGGACAATGGATCGATGCAAATGGAGATTTGTGGTCCGATACGCTCCCTAGGAAGTACCGCTTACGACGTGTAGACAACTGCAGAGCGGGTGCAGCGGGCGGTCGGATCAGATACATGAGAGGGCCAAGAACGTTTTCTATCCCGAATGAGTCACAGGAATTTCGTAATTTCAGTGAACGTAAGGGCAATGGGCCCAAGGTGAAAACACCCTGGAAGAAACCCAATGAGCCGCCAGAAATTCATACAAACTGTTTTGTCAGTAGAAAAGCGAAAACCGTAGTCGATACTCCACGAGTAAAGACATCGCTAAAGACGACGCTCAATGCGACAGGTCCGTGGAGAAATGCAACAGATAGCAAAATCGTCGACGGAAAAGGAGAAAGATGTCCATTGGGAGACAATTCATAACAGCTTTAATGGCTACAGCAAAGGGGACGACGCTCAGGACAGAGCCTTGAAGCACCCAATTTTCCTGCATGGAGATGTCCAACAAGGCAGAATCCACCCAGACCTTGAAAATTCCGTCTTTTGAAAATTCCTGACGGAGACAGGACAGGCAACGTCGGAAGTCCCAAGTGTATAGAGCACGGAGGATACCAGTCGTCCGGTAGGTCTCGTAGACTTTCTCCAAATCAAAAAACACAGCCACAGTCTGGTGTTTCAGCAGAGAAACGTTACTGAAATAGATTAACAGAGTGATGAGATTGTCGAATGCTGAACGACTCTCTCGGAACCCGCACTGGGCAGTGGTTAATAAATTGCGAGATACGAAAAAACATACCAGCTGGGCGTGAATCATACGTTCCACCACGTTGCAAACACACCTGGTGAGGGAAATGGGGCGGTAAGTAGGAGGAAGGCGGTCGTCCTTACCGGGCTTAGGTGTGGGTATGTCAGTGGCCTCACACCAGTGCCTGGGAAACGTGCAATCTGCTCAGATGCGATTTTATGTATGAAGGAGAAAGTGCTTGCCCACAAGAGAAAGGTGCTGCAACGTCTGAATGAGAACATCGGCCAGCCCCGAGGCAGAAGATTGCGATGGTTTAGCTTCATCGTAGTAACGGCAGCACTGTAGCGTTCACAATTCTGAGAGTAAAAGCGTATGGTGGCGTAAGGTGAAGAGGAAGTGGAACTGCCAAAAGATCTAGTAAATGAAATACAGCTAGCTTTTTTGCTGTCCCGAAGAACAGAATGACGCTCCGCACGTCACTATTTATAAAGGATGCAGTTCTCCATTGTAGGATGAGGATGAGAAAAGCAGAGAGCACGTCTCTGCTCGCAGAGGGCGTCGAGACACTCCTCTGTCCACCAAGGGACCGGGACACGGTGAGGTAAAGATAAAGTGCAAGGAATAGAGCTTTCTGTGGCGGTAAAGATAACGTTTGTAAGGTATTGTACCTGTTCATGACAACCGGGGAAATACCGTTCGGCGAAGATCGCCAGGGAGGAGTAATGCATCCATTTAGCCCTAGAAAGCTGCCAGTTGGGTTTACACATTGGTGGGGTAGGAGAAGTAAATGGATAACAAACGGGAAATGATCGCTCGAGTACATGTCAGAGAGAACAGACCACTCGAGACGAGAGGCAAGATGGTGCTGCAGAACGAGAGGTTAAAATGGGAATAAGTGTACGCGGAGTCTGAAGGAGCGTGGGTGCTTTAGTTTTAAGGCAGATGAGGTCGAGTTAACTGAGAAGGCCAGCCAAGAGGACTGCCCTCGGACAGGTTCTGGAAGAGCCCCAGAGGAGCTGGTGTGCACTGAAGTCACTGAGCAGCACAAGGGGTGAGGGAGCTGGCCAAAAAGCTGGAGGAAGTCTTCCCCAGTGACACCTGATACCGGCATTACCTCAATGTATCATAAAACGCCCAAACGACTAAGTGGAAGAACTCGACCTCAGGGCAGGGGAGAATTCACCTTTTATTGTTCACAGTATTTATGGAACTCAATCTACAGAAATAACAATTGTCATCAACTTGAAGTGGGAGATCATTCGTACATGAAGCCCCTCAGTTGGCTTTAAAAACCAAAGAAAGTAACAACTTTTCAAATCAGAAAGATAATAACCTTTTATAAAAAATACAAGACTGAACGCCTAAAGGGCTACCATAAGTTCACTTACAGACAGACTTAAAACCTTACCAAAGGGCTATCGTAAATTCACTTACAGATAGTTTTAAAATCTTCCCCCTAATATATTCGTTTTAAAAAAACAGTAACCTTATATACGGGCTCCCAACTAGACAGGAAATAATATACATCAGACACTTCTCTTACAAATAGTTCCCAGCTCATGGCATCGACCAAGTGCGGATATGAACGTCCGTCGGAGCGTCTAACGCCACGCCGGCCACACCTGGTTGTGCCGCTCGGGCCCGATTTATCGGACCGACGGAGGGCACGGAGCACAGCGGGTGCGTCAAACTTCACTTTCGGCGTGACACCCCCCCCCCCCCCCCCCCCCAAACGGTTAACTCTGACGGATCTCACTGGGTGCACCTGGGCCTTAACCGAGGGTTCAATTCCGTCAGATGCGAGAACAAACGAGGACCCGGAGGTGTAGCCCAGACCCACCACCTAGGCGCAGGTGTAGAACAAATTGTCAACAATTATAATCCAAGGAATCGCGTGTGCTGGTGCAGCAACAACTCGCTACAACCAAATGTCTGAAACAGTGCTATGTTAAGAAAACCAAATTCAATTACTTAAAACAGTTTTAAGTAAAAAGGCACGGTAGCAGTATCGCAAGAATGAAAACAAATTGCGACTGCTAAATATAGCTTACAAGCAACAATTAAAATATCTCAATCCTGAGTCTTTCTTAAGTCACCGATTGAGCTCACTTCTACACATGATGATCCCAAATAAACTCCAAATGATATTCAATCCTTACGGTAATCGAGCCTTTGGTTGGTCCCGAAATTCAAACCTCCGCACAAGTATCTCACGGAGTTAGCGTACTTTGGTACATCATACAGTTCAAGACCTACAACACTCTCTGGAACAAAGTAAACACTCAGTTTTAAAACATTATACACAATAAGCTCGTAGTGATAGATGGTAAATCATTGAATGGAAGAGAAGTGATATCTGGCGTTCCGCATGGTAGTGTGATACGCGCTCTGCTATTCCTGATTTATATAAATGATCTAGGTGATAATCTGAGCAGCCCCCTTAGATTGCTTGCAGGTGACGCTGCAATTTACCGTCTTGTAAAATCATCAGACGATCAGTTCCAATTACAAAATGATCTAGAGAGAATTTCTGTATGGTGCGAGAAGTGACAATTGGCACTATACAAAGAAAAATGCGAGGTCATCGACTTGGGTACTAAAAGAAATCCGATAAACTTTGGGTATACGATAAATCGAACAAATCTAAGGGCTGTCAGTTCGACTAAATACCTAGGAATTACAATTACGAGCACCTTAAATTGGAAATTACCACATAGATAATATTGTGGGGAAGGCAAAACAAAGACTGCGCTTTGTTGCAGAACACTTAGAAGATGCGACAAAACCACTAAAGAGACAGTCTACATTACTCTTGTCCGTCCGCTGCTACAATATTGCTGCGCGGTATGGGATCATTACCAGGTGGGATCGACGGAGGACATGGAAAAAGTGCAAAGAAGGGCAGCTCTTTTTGTGTTATTGAGCGATAGGGGTGAAAGTGTCAGTGATATGATACGTGAACTGGAGTGGCAGTCAGTGAAACAAAGGCGGTTTTCTTTGCGGCGAGATCTATTTACGAAATTTCATCACCAACTTTCTGTTCCGAATGCGAAAATATTTTGTTGAGACCCACCTACGTAGAGCGAAATGATCATTATAATAGAATAAGAGAAATCAGATCTCCAATGGAAAGATTTAGTTGTTCCATTTTCCCACGCGCCATTCGAGACTGGAATGGTAGAGAAGTAGTATGAAAATGGTTCCATCAACCCTCTGCCGAGCACTTATGTGTGAATTGCAGAGTAACCATGTAGATGTTGATATAGATGTAGGATCCCCACGGCTTCGGTGGTAAGGCAGAATGCCAACGTTGCTAGACACCAAGTAACAACAGTTCGAGCAGAATGGTGCAACAAATTGCGTAGAGTCCGACCACAACATGGATTACCAACAGATTTTCATAACTGAGAACTTGCAATATGGAAGGCAGAAAGTGCATGGCCAGTGAAAGACTTAAATAGAATGATGTCACCTTATCACGCTAGCCAAATAATCGTCAGAGAAGTAGGTCGCCAGTGCAGTCTTCCAATAGAATGTAATCAGTTAACGGCCACCAACTGCTTGGCTGTGCAGACCACCTCAAGACACAAGCGTTACAACTGTCATCTGTACAATGCCTTTTCAAAACACCTCCCATCCTCGGGCAGTCGCACCGTCTTCTACCCACCTTCAAACAACCTCTCTCGCTCGCCCGTCGATCCTCTCACCGCAGAGCCACATCGCAACCGACACACAAGCGCCGAAAAGTTAACATCTCGGAACAGATATCGATAGCTGCAAAATCAGCGTGAATCAACACCTAATGATCGAGGGATATAGACATTACAAAGAGAAAAGTTGAAATGAGGAAGGAAAATGTGGACTGCAACAGCAGTTGAGACGGTTTGACTATAAATGTAATCCTGGATAAGCAATGCTGCTCATCCAGGATGAGACAGAATGCCGTCCTCGGGAGAAGGTGTAAGCCAGCTGGAAAGGAATGCGAGAGGTCAAAACAGTCGGGAGGACGCAATTTTGTTTTCCGGAGGCAGAAAAGAAGTGAACGCCGTGATTTCAAGAGCAGCCGTAATTTCTACTTGTTGGATCTAATGCTGTGAACATTCCATTGGGGAAGAGTCGCGACAGGGAAAGCGGAGAAGGGAAAAAAAGTGAAGGGTTGTCACCTCTGCAGTCGCCGAGTGCCAGCCTTCCAAGACTCACTGCTACAGGGTTCAGAGGCTGGAGGATCCTGTTCCATGAGATCTACGAAGACATCAGCATCCTAACTGGGTTGTCCTGCGGATTCCAGGGCGGATAAACGGTAGGCGGTGCGCACTATCGACACCGTTGTAGAGGATCGTTGATTCGGCAAAAGAGACCATTTACCTCTGTATCATCTCTGGGAGCCTTTGCTGTTGGCGGAGGAAGACTCGCATGTTTGTTGGCCAGAGGGATGGAAGAAGTGTTCATGGGAGACTTCCTTCTGTCCTTTCCAGCTTCCCGGTGTGTAGCAGTTGATTTCGCCCCAAAGGTGGAGATACAGTTACTTCTTGCACAGCTGCAGGAGATGGGGATGCTAACGTGACACTGGGCGATTTTACAACTCTGGTGCAGAATTTGAGGTCTCAAGCCAGCGTCGCTGTGTCTTTCGTGGAGCGAGGTGTAGCAAGAACAGTAGTGTAAGTGTCAGATTGTAAAACGCAGGGCTTTCTAGTAACCAGCAGCTTGGGAGAGACAATATAAGGACTTTTTCTTTACCCACATCTCCCAGACGGTCCCCTCGTCGAGACACACGGGACATCCTTGGGATAATGCTGCGTGGTTGCCATTGCAGTTGATATAGTGGGAAGAAGGAGGTGGGCCATCGCCCTCATGAGCATCCCTAACACAAGTAACACATTTGATTCTGTTTCGACAGGACCTTCGAGTGTGGTTGTAAGGTTGACACTGGTAGTACTGTATCGAATTTGGAATGTGCAGCTGGACTTCGATGACTTTATAGTCTGCTCTGATCATTGATGGAGCACTATCCTATCGAACGTGAGAAAAAGAGTGCATTTAGCCATTAAGGTTGCATCAACCTTTTACATTACCTGATGGACTTCATTCACGACGGTCAGATCGTCGAGCAACCATGTGCAAATAACGACACACGAAAAATTCAGCTTTCGATGGGCCTCAACATGAACAGGTTAGTCATGGAGGAGCGAAGCTGCCAGCAGTCGTTGGGCTTGAGTATCACCATTAGTCTTCCTAAGCAAATTGCCATTACATAAAGGAGAGCAGGATTTCACAGGGCCGGTAACGGCATCAGCACCTCTCTGAACGGATTAACTGTAGAAAAGGACTGACCTTCTTCGGTATATGAGACCACAAGGACCCGACGTGCAGCTGAGAGAGTCTGGGAATGTTTATCTTCATTCCATCTGCATTTAGCAGATATAGACTGAGATGGTGACTGGATCATTGTGAGAAAATCCCCCGTGATTGCCAGCGTCTCAAACGCAATGGCGTGCTCCTTCCAACTGGGCCCCTTCTCAGAGGGGTGGCATATCCACTTTAGGTGATCGTTCGCGCCTCAAGTCAGGCAATGAATATTATTACTGGAACATCAATAATAGCCACCCAACTCATGGCAGAATATTAGGCTAATAAGAGCAAAGCGATCTTTCTAACAGTCACAACTATATAACACATTCGTTAGCACACTGCTTCAGAACATTAGCTGTCTTAAGTGGAGCCTAATTACGCCTCAACAAATGCTGGGACTCTTGTCCATAAATTTCACTAAAACTTTCAAGCAGAGCACGACGTTGTCGTTTACATGTAAACATGCCGTTATCAGGCGAAGTGTCTTACCACATTCAGAAACTGGAATTGGTCACATGGGTCACCGAAAGGTGCTGGATGAAAATCAGCAGCTGAAGGTCTTCGCTCTTCCCAGTAGTGAGGCCGGCGTCCAAACACCACACAGGCAGGCAACCTCACCGGCCAGGGCACAACACAGTCCCTCTCCTTGACTCCACACACGCCACTCGCGGCATCATCTCCAAGTTCGCAACTGCTGCTGCGCTCCATAGCGCAGCTCCGCTTCCTCATTCTGTGGACTCACTCGATGCCGACATACCACTCGCGTCATCTGCTTCATACCACCAGCCACACAATTTGCCATGCAAGGATCGGGAGCCAGCCCGCTAATGATGTATCGAATCAAGCGCCAGAGCTCATTATTCCCCATCAAAATCTCCACAACGCGCGTCCGCTATTTTATGTCAAACGAGGAACAGAGGATTTAGGTCCATCCCTTGACCTTTGAGATATGTACTCTAGAAAACTTCCCAGTAACAATGTTACGTACCATTTGGGTGACTGCCTTAAGAACCTGGATTACCTCACAAGGTGCTGCAAAGCACAGTGCCAATTTATGAGATATTGGGACCGTATCTTCACGCCTGGCAGAAAGGTTTTAGATGAAACCTTATCACCAACAGGCACCTTTAACTCATTTTGCCCCTGACTGTAACGGCGCACCTGCCTCTAGTGTGTGATACTAATATTTCGTCACACTTGTTTCCAGTTCTCTTAAATTAGGTCACGTGTCCATTTATCAGGGAGCAGGGCATTAACTGACCACAGATTGGCCAAGGGAAGTTGAGACCATGAGCAAACATCAAGGAAGTGGGGTGGTTTTAAGGACTTCATGGTAGATGTAATTAACAGCCAAATTAAACCATGGTACATAAGGAACCCACTTGTGGAGTGAATGAGAATGGAAAATAATAATGGCTGCCTGCAGATTGTAGTTCACTCCTTCAACAAATCGTGGTTTCGGTCAGTATGGTATAGTCGTCGAATGAGATCGTGCGTTGTCGAAGCAGAATCTGTAACCAGTTGTAGAAAAGAAGACAGGAGCATTGCACGGTAATGGTACAGGGAGTGACAACTATGAAAAACATCGGTGACAAGTGAAGAACAGTTCACCCAACAGTCACCCTACTTCTTGGTACCAACCAGGCTAATCTGAGCAGGCATCAACACATGAACAGAATATACCGGTTGCTGTCACTATTACATGGGAGGAGCGGACGTAATCAACAAAGAGCGTATTCATGAGAAAGTGATCACTTGACGATTTTAAAAATCCCCTGCAAGTATTGGAACTGGTGTTGATAATTCTTCCGGGTTATATGGCCGTGGTCGATGGTATTCTTCTGTTCCTAACGTTTCGTCCATTACTACGTTGGACATCCTCAGAGGTATGGCTGGTCCTGCTGAGTCCTGCCGACTGACGAGTCGGGCGTCGGAAAGCGGCCTAAATACCGAGGAAAGTGGGCATGGTCTATCTTGCACATAGTAGCAGAGAGAAAACTAGTCAAGGATAAAATATAACTATCGATAATAGTCCGTCATAAATAGAAATCACTTATAGATTCTGTAACGCCACTGTCCATATCTCGCTTAATTTCAAGGCCTCTTCTTTTCTATTAAAATTATCTTCATGTTTATAAATTTCAATAGCCTCCCTATACAGTCGTGGATAATAGTTCGAGGTAGCACTTAAAACTGTAGTTTCAGAAAACTTAACTACATGGTCACCTGACTGAAGTGCATGTTCCGCAACGGCCGATTTATCTATTTTTCCCAGTCGGCCAAGACTTTTATATTCCTTTACCCTCGTATTCACACTTCTTTTCGTAGTAACAATGTAGACCTTCCCACAAGTACACGGAATTTCATCCACACCGCTAGATGATAATGGTGGCCTTCTATCTTTAACACAACGAAGTACTTGTCCTCTTTTGCTGGTAGGTTTGAATACCGGTTTCACTTTATGTTTCAGCAAAATTTTGCCGAATTGATCTGTAACCTTACTAATGAAAGGTAAAGACACCGTATTCTTCCATTGCTGTGTACCATGCTTGTCCTTTGGCCTGCTGTAATTAGATCTTAAAACTCTATTAATTTCTTTGTTTGAGTACCCATTCTTTTCAAAGACCTGTTTCAGATGATTCAGTTCCGTATCCAGATGTTCCGGCGTACAAATCCGTTTTGCCCTGTCCACTAAACTTTTGATTACACATATTTTTTGTGTGGGTGATGATTGAAGTTCTTATGTAAGTATCTATCAGTATGTGTGCTGTTCCGAAACACTTTATGTTTTGACTGCCATCGGTCTGTCACATGGCTGACACATCGAGAAACGAAATAGCCTGGTCTTTTTCCACTTCAATGGTAAACTGAATTTTAGGGTTTATGCTATTAAGATAATGAAAAAATTCGTCTAAGGCTTTTTTACCGTGTGTCCAAACCACGAATATGTCTTCTGCATAACGATACCAACAACATGGTTTCTTATTTGCTTTATTCAACGCTAATTGTTCAAATTTCTCCATTTAAAAATTGGCAATCGCAGGGCTCAATGGGTTACCCATGGCAACACCATCCACTTGCTCATAAAACTCCTCATCCCACTGAAACTGGCTAGATGTGAGACAGTGTCTAAACAGAGCGGTCAAATCTTCAGGGAAAACTTCCGTTATGTAAACCATAATTTCATTGACCGGAATCATAGTAAACAGAGATACAATATCAAAGCTGACCAGAATGTCTTCAGGAGCCAAGGTTAGAGCTTCAATTTCCCAGTAAAATGACGTGAATCCCTCACATAAGAATCAGTCTTACCAATGTATGGTTGTAGAAGAGTACCTAGATACCTAGATATTTGTTAAGTAGGGGAATCGATCGCACTAACAATGGGTCTCAGAGGGAGATTTATTTTGTGAACTTTAGGTAAACCATAAAGTCTGGGACTCTTAGCTTCACTCCTTAGCAAAACGTTTTTATCCTTGTGTGGAATGGAAGCAGAAGACTTTATCAACGTATTAGTTTTCCTCAAAATAACAGCCGCTGGGTCTTTTCTAAGTTTATTGTAATGTCCCGCCACTAATGGATCCAAAATCTTACATCTGTAGTCCTCTTTGTTCATCACCACAGTGGCATTGCCTTTATCAGATGGAAGAACAACTATCCCTTCATCCACATTTAAACCCCTGAGGGCCTTTCCCTCCTCCTTAGTTAAATTGCTCTCCAATGGCTTAATATGGAATAAGACCCTTGTGATTTCAAAACGAATTGCATTAGCAATTGCTTTAGGGAGGGTTCGAATCCCTGCTTCCACATTCACAATAATCTCTTCCACTGGTGCATGCGTAGGAGTGATCGCACTCAGCAGGACCAGCCAAACCTCTGAGGATGTCCAATGTAGTATTGGACGAAACGTTAGGAATAGAAGAATTCCATGGACCACGGCCATATAACCCGGAAGAATTATCAACAACAGTACCATCTGGTCGTGAAAGCCTTCATTGTATATTGGAACTGGGTTTAGCAATTTTACATTCTTGGCACTGTCCCACCAAATGCTTTATATCTTGATACAAGCAAGGTCAACTAAGAAATTCCCTAACCCTGCCAAGGATCCAACAGATTGCTAAGTGCCCTCCAATCACAGACTTATGAAAGCAATGGAAAATTGCGGCAACCAAGTCTTCCGTAACACAAATCTTGGTCTGCTTATCCCGCTTGCTCTAATAACAGAATATTCCCTTTGCACGTTATATTCGGCAGTGATTTGCCGCTTAATAAATTTTGCTCAGTCTTAGACAGAGCAGGGTCTTGGTCTTGATGGTGCTCCAAATTACAAAATAACTTATGAACCATGGTTAGTACCTCAGCAACCCAAGCTGATTCCCTTATTCCCGGTTCCTTATTGTGGTGACTGCACCTCTGCTCGAACATTCGACTCAGTGCTTCTGCCATAGCGTTGTCAGTTCCCCTAATATGCCTGATGGTAAAGCGAGACGCAGAAATGCCCACGGCCCGCTGGACAATTCGTCCCGTGTTCCTGGGCCGGCGAGGGATGAACTTTCGTCGATAGACGTTCGCTGCCATAATGGACCGGGTGACACCCTTTTTGGTCTTAGGTAGGGGAAATATCTGTAAGAACGTGCTCCTTTCTTGATCTTCTCGGATCCGGCCAGCAGAAACCAAATGATCAGGGGAAGAAAACTCCTGCTCAGCTAAATTAGTTCTCGAAGGCTCTACAGTAAGACAAGTGGCAAGAAAGTGGCTCAAATCCTCCTCCAGGTATTGTAAATGTCGTTGGAAGGTAGTACTATAAATTGCATGTCATATAAGTAATAACAACCTGATTTAAATTTTACAAAAATGGTTCAAATGGCTCTGAGCACTACGGGACTTAACTTCTGAGGTCATCAGTCCCCTAGAACTTAGAACTACTTAAACCTAACTAACCTAAGGACATCAGACACATCCATGCCTGAGGCAGGATTCGAACCTGCGACCGTACCGGTCGCGCGGTTCCAGACTGTAGCGCCTAGAACCGCTCGGCCACTCCGGCCGGCATTTAAATTTTACATCCCCCAATATTATGTCCGAAGTCTGGAGAGAACAGCAGCCCCAATCCATAAGCCAAATGGTACACGGCTAAATTCGAACATAATACAATCCGGACGAAACGCTGTCAGTTGTCTAGAATTTTCAGTCAGTGGGATCTCGTGGTAAGCCTGATTAAGATCGAGAATAGAAAAAAGAACGAGAACCAGAAAACCAGGTGAAACAGTAGTGCAAGTCGGACAGCGGCACAGATTCAAAGACCAACTTCTTATTTAATAGCCTATAATCAACCACAGGTTGACACCGGAATCCCTGACCTCAGGATCACAAACATGACCTACCTTACACTTACATCATGCACAGTAACGCTGTTTTTCCCTGTGACCGGAATACACTGGCTCAATTCGTTGCTCTTTTTGGGGTAAAATTTAAAAGAAAACGTCCTACCCACATAATTCATGATAAAACTACTACGCTGAATCCAGTCGCAACACAAGACCATTAACGCAAAAATGCTTGACAATTTCGAATTGGACGGGCCAAGAAAACTCATAGCTACCAGTCAGAGGCAACACTTGCCCATTGGCAGTACGACCTCCCTGCAAGACCGGCTTTAGGCTAGGAAACTCACAACTGCTGCGACTGAAAATATACAAGTAATAATCAAGCAGTTAAAGGCTACTTTCTGAATCAATTACAGCACACACGAATTCATGGTTTACTGCAGCACAAACAAGGGCCAAAAGTGAACTTACAGAACGTCGAATGCGGCTGCAGCATTGAATAGGAGATTTAAAATTCAACGCACCCACACGCTTTCGGTGTCAGCTGGTCAGACGCTGGTTCCGTGGCGCAAGACACCGGCTCACCATTAGTCCAGGATCACCGCATCGGAAACACCACTTGGCCTTAACCAACGTGGCATCTCGACTACTCTCCGCGCCCTGTCCAACTCTCGGTTGTTGTGAAACGCACCTCGCACCTTCCCGCTTAGTATCGGCGAAACGAATCGAATAAATCTGAAGCACTAATCTGTGTAATTTGGCAAAAGTCACGGGCTTATTACAAAATATCAAGCGCGATCGGTCTTCGAGCATAGCCCCTTGCAGAATGCAGCAGTTTCGATCGCTTCCTCATCACTCAAGCTCCAAAGCCATAACGGCGTTACGAACCCCTTCTATATATTCCTGAAAGGTGTATGTGTGTGTTTTGGCATCTAATGGCCGCCCAACAGCGAGGTTATCAGCGCCCTGACATTTATTGAAACAAACGAATGTGGATAAGAACTAAAACTGTCGTACAAACGTGCCCTCGAAATGACCAGACAATCTCCCTATCGCACAGGCAATCTCACATGCACTAAAACCAGTGAGGAGGGAAGATCAAGAAAGATATAGAAAGTAAAACAGAGTGAAAACAAAAAACAGAAGAGCTAAAATAACAACACAGGGAAATGTAACCGGCTGACCGCTTACAAAAGTCTCGGGTGAGCCAGCCACTCTGTTGATACATTAAAAACATCTCCGCAAAATCCTGAACGGGGAGGTAGTATACGTTGGTCAATTCATTTTTCGTATGTGGAGACATTTATGCCTAACAATATTCTTCCTCAAATCCTGCACGGTTCCTTGATGCTGTAACATTTCCGGAAGATTAGAACTTGACCGCCCTTTCGCCAGACGATATTATGATTGCAGAAAAACTGACGACTGACTACACGTTGCTGCACCCCCACATTTTGTTTTCAAGCAAGACGCCAATAAGGCAAGGTTTATTAGCTTCATTATAGAACCACCTCAAAATGTGTGCGTGCAGCAGCGTGCTAGTTGATGGTTGGTTGGTTGTTTGAGGTTAAAGGGACCAAACAGCAAGGTCATCAGTCCCGTGTTTCAAATAGACTCCATTCTGCTAACGGGACATCTCAGAAAAGTCAGAACAATAAAACGGAAAAAGGGGAAACGTAAAAGGGCAGTCACGTTGTCAATAGTAAAAACAAATGAGGGAAGTTGGCAAGAGAACGAACCCAACACTATGCTGAAGCAGCATAGGCAAGACCACCTGTGACTTAAAAGGTACAACTGCTATAATGCAGAAAGTACGTATGGGAATAGAAAAACTAACCAAGTCTTAAAAAGAAGGGGTAAAAACAGAGTAAAAGGGAAAGAAAAGAGGATTCCGGTCAGGGAGGTGAATCGGGAATCTCTGAACACTGCCTACAGTGGGAGACACCCAAACACTCACCGCCCTGCCCCAACACCAGAGGGAGATTAAAAACTTTAAAACTGAGAATAAAAACCACTCTCCCGGAGGAAACCTAGAACCAGAGAGACCATCCGGGAATCGTCAGCCAACATCAAAGGTAAAGTGTGGGGGAGTCTGTACTTAGCACGCAGAGCCAAAAGAAGGGGGCATTCAACCAAAATGTGGGCCACTGACTGGGAGGCTCCACAACCACATAGCGGGGGTGGCTCATCACGCAAAAGGAAACCATGGGTCAGCCTGGTATGGCCAATGTGGAGACGACACAGTGTGGTCGAGTCCTTGCGGGAGAGGCGGAAGGAAGAACGCCATGGGCCTGGATTCACCTTAATGGCACGAAGTTTATTAGACAATGGAGTAGCCTCCCAAGAATTGGCCCATGACTGTGGAAAGTGGGATTTGATGTGAAGCCGTAAATCCGCTGCAGGAGGGGTTACAGAAAATGGGGGGTAAGTAACTGCTCCCCCAGCCAAACGATCAGCGAACTCATTACCCGGGATACCCACATGGCCCGGGACCCATAGGAAGTCAATGGAACGAACAGCACGGTGAAGATCAGCGAGATGGTCATGGATGGCAGAGACCAAGGGATGGCGCGAAAAACACCGGTCAATAGCAAGAAGGCCACTCATCGAGTCCGTACATAACAAAACGCGGTTGTGTTGGGATTGTTTAATAAAGGTAAGGGCCCGGGAAATTGCCATCAATTCCGCAGTAAACACCCCACATGAGGGTGACAGTAGATGATTTTCCGTTCCAACAAAGGACGTGAAGGCATACCCAACATGATCAGCAGATTTAGAGCCATCAGTGTAAAAAACAACAGCATCCCGAAACTCCCATAAAATTTGGCGGAAAAAGGAACGGAACACCACCGGGGGGATGGAATCTTTCGGACCGCGGCGGAGATCCATCCGAATTCGAGGCCGAGGAACTAACCAAGGAGGGGTGGAGGGGAGGGAGCGAGGAAGACAGGACAAAGAAGGAAGCCGAAAATCACGGTTAAGAGACGCAAGGCGCAGTCCAACCGGTAAACCCGCCCGAGGGCGGGAGTCAGGCGGGCGACGTCCATGGTCTGCGAATAGGATAGAATAGGAAGGATGAGCGGGAGAAGAACGGATAGTAAGGGCATAAGACACCAGAAGCTGGGACCGCCGAACAGAAAGGGGGGGGATCCCAGCTTCAACCAGGAGACTATCAACAGGGCTAGTAGGGAAGGCACCGGTGGCCAATCGGATACCACGATGGTGGACCGGATCCAGCACGTGCAGCGTGGAAGGAGCAGCTGAACCATAAACTTGACAACCATAGTCCAAACGTGACAGAACTAGAGCACGATAAAGACGGAGGAGGAGGGAACGGTCCGCACCCCAAGAGGAGTGGGCAAGGAAGCGAAGGACACTGAGTTTACGGAAACATCCTACCTTCAGGAGTCTGATATGGGGCAGCCAAGTGAGCTTGTTGTCGAAAAGAAGACCGAGGAAACGAAACTGTGGGACCACAGGCAATCTTTGTGCAGCGAGATAGAGCTCGGGATCAGGGTGGACCGTAGTACGGCGACAGAAGTGGACCACCCGCGATTTTAAAGGAGAGAATTGAAACCCGTGTGAGAGGGTCCATGCAGAGGCACGCCGTATAGCCACCTGGAGCTGCCGTTCTGCAGATGGCATCGAGGAGGAACTAACCCAAATGCAGAAATCATCCACATACAGGGCAGGGGCGACCAAGGGACCGACAGAGGCCACAAGTCCATCGATAGCAATGAGGAAAAGAAGGACACTCAAGACAGAACCCTGTGGGATGCCCGTCTCCTGGGTCCGTGGAGAACTAAAAGCAGTACCAACTCGAACTCTGAATGACCGATGGATCAGGAACTGGCGGATAAAAATCGGGAGTGGGCCCCGAAGACCCCACTGATGAAGGGTTAGTAAGATGTGATGGCGCCAGGCCATGTCATAGGCCTTGCGAAGGTCAAAAAACACTGCAACCAAATGGCGGCGCTGGGAAAAAGCCTGCCGAACTGCGGATTCCAAGCGAAGTAAATGATCGATTGGAGATCGTCCCTCTCGAAAGCCACACTGGTAAGGGGACAATAGATCCCGAGATTCGAGGACCCAAGTGAGCCGACGGGCATTCTCCGAATTGCGCTGTTAAGCCACGGTGGGTCTTTTCCGTCCTAATCCACTTTTTCGGCACATACTTGTCCAATGCGTGATTTACAATGTGTTTAAAATTTGCCCATAATTCTTCCACGTCCATCGTACAGCAAGTAAATGAAGCCGATTCATTTACTAAGTGGGATGCTAACAACTGCATATTTGCTCTTTCTAGTAAGAATACTCTCCTAGCCTTCTTGACCGAATTTTTAACTTTCGTAACCATAGTCGTAATGACAACATCATGATCACTAATCTCTGTCCCAACACTGACACCGTCGATGAGGTCTGGTCTGTTCGTGTCTACCAGATCTAAAATATTTCCATTACGCATTGGCTTTCGATTTAGCTGTTCAAGAAAGTTTTCGGATAATGTGTTCAAAAGTAATTCACACGACGGCTTGTCTGTACCACCTGTAATGAATCCATAGACATCCCAGTCTATACTGGGTAGGTTGAAGTCGCCTCTGACTAATATAGCATGATCCGGGTACTTCCATTATACAGAGTGTAGACTACCTTTGAATTATTCTAGAACTGTCACGGTGGAACCTGGTGGCCGGTAATAACACCCAACAATTAACTTTATTTCTCCTAGCCCTGTTAAACATGTGCAGATAACTTCACAATCACACTCTACTTCTACCTCAGTAGACACAATATTTTTGTCAACCGCAATGAAGACACCACCTCCCACTGTGTCTAATCTGTCTTTCCGATACACGTTCCAACCCACACTAAATATTTCAGAACTTCCTATCTCAGGGTTCATCCAGGTCTCAGTCCCGAGAATAGTTTGCCCGCCACACGCTTCCTGGAGGGCAGTAAATTCAGAAACTTTATTCCGAACACACTGAAAATTTACTGCTAATATCTTGATAGCTGAACTGTCTTTACACTGAGCGCGTCCTGATTTCCCTGCCTGCACGTCGACTGGTGAGTGTTCATCAGGACACCTCGCACTACTGCCTATCCTAAAAAAAACCATGTGCACGCCACAAGTACTCTGCTACCCGAGTAGCCGCTTCCTATGTGTAGTGCACCCCTGACCTATCTAGGGGCGTCCTACAATTCCCCACCCAATAGCGCAAGTCTAGAAATCTGCTGCCACGACCGTCACAGAGTCGACGAAGCCTCTGGTTTAGACCCTCCACTCGGCTCCAAACTAAAGGACCCTGAGCCACTCTGGAAACGATGCTGCAAATAGAGAGCTCTGCTTGTGCTTGTACCCCGCGTGCGAGGCCAGCGGTCTTCACCAAATCCGCCAGCCGCCTGTACAAACTGAGGATCGCCTCAGAACCCAAGCGACAGGCATCATTGGTGCCGACGTGAGCAACTACTTGCAGACGACAGCAACCCGTATGCTCGATTGCCGCAGGCAAGGCCGCCTCCACGCCTTAAATGAGGCCCCCCGGCAGACAAACCGAGTGCACGTTGGAATTCTTTCCAGCCCTGTACGCTATTTCGCTAAGGGGCTCCATCACTCGCCTAACGTTGGAGCTCCCAAAAACCTGCAAGCCTTTGCCCCCGTATGGCTGCTCGGGCCCTGCTGAAGGAGCGGCCACTTGCGCACTGACAGGATGAACGGGCGAGGTCAGCCGGCCAGCCTTCACATTGGCCCCCCACCTCGAGCGACGCGAACGCGTTGCAGTCCGCCATTCACCCTGAGGTGAGGGCGGCAACAACACACCGGGTACACTAGAAGGTCCCTCGGCGGCTGAGTCAGCGGACGCAGCAAGCGACACCTGGGGTGTCTCAAGCGACGCGCCAAACCCTCCACCGTCGCTGCACCTCGAGACAGCAGCCTGAAGGCGGCTGATCGTGGCCAACAGCACGCTCAGGTGCTCGCGAACCACGGCCAGTTCCTCCTGCACTCGCACACAGCATGCACACACCATATACATCCTACTGCTAATATCTAACGGCTCCGCGACTTTATACTCTACGGCTATCAATAAGAATTTTTACTCCTCTCAAATACGAGAATACGCAACAGGCTGCTCCGTGAGGAAGCAGGCACCCCTTTCCTGCGGGATCGCTTCCGGCAAGTCGCCAGGGTATTATACAACAACACAGAACACTGTGACAGCCGTCTAATTCGTGGGCTGGGCCAACAGGTCCACTACAGGCCGACAACACGCTGGCCCGACCTACTGCGGGAGTAGTCCTCTCCCGCAGTCCCGATGAAGATACAAAGAGCGTCTCTATAGCTAGCGACGCTCACTAAGGACAGCTCGTCAAGGTAGGTCCCACTGCCAACACCACAGGTCAGCGCAGGAACATCAGCTCCGCTGCTTACACTGCCTCTACACCTGACATATGTCGCCAGTGTTTCACAGCGAGCGAGCGAGCCTAGCTGCCAGATTCCGACTCACCACGGTAGATGTTGACCGCAGTAGGCAACGAAACGTGAGGAAGGAGAAGAAGTCTTATATATGGACCACGGCAATTCAGCCCAGAAGTTTTCATTAATCAAATGGGAATTCCTGGGGCAAGGCGACTTTTTTCTCAAGGGACACTCTGAATAAGCTTAGAGGACCGGCATTTGAAGCTGACTGCCTCCCACGTACGTTTCGCGTAAGGACTATGAAGATCAGGTCAGAAAGAGTAGGGCTCGTACGGATGCGTACAGAGAGCAGCCAGGACGTTTCGACCACTGCCCACCGCTACGTACGACGCCGGCTGGTGTCGGTGCGGGCACGTGACGCGATAACAAAAGTATGTAAACGGAGCAAACACGGACGCGAGACCACCCTAGCCAAGATATGGGATGGAAATGGGATATCCGCTGAGTAAGCGACTTTGACAAACGGCAATTTATTATTACAAAGAGCCTGTGAACGTGTATCTCGAAAACGGCGAAGCTGATTGACTGCTCACTTGCGACCGTCGTGAGCGTCTACGGAAAAGAGGTAGGACAGCGAAACTACAACTAGGTGCTAAATGGTTGGACGTCCGCGACTCTTCAAAGAACGTGGGGTTTGGTGGGTTGTCTGTTCTGTAAAGTAGGATAGATGGTGATCCGTGGCATCTGCGCTGCAAGAGCGCAGTGCTGATGCACGCACAGGTGTTCGAAGCACACCGTTCATCGTATACTTATCAAAATGGATATCCGCTGCAGACCACCCCTACGTGTTCACATGTTGACTCAACGGGGTCGTCGATTGCGCTTGCAGTGAGCACGGGGCCATCGGAATTCGATCTCCGATCAACAGAAACATGTCGGCTCTTCGAATGAATCACATTTTTGCTACACTAGGTCAATGGTTGTCTCCACAAACGCCGCAATCGTAATGAAGGGCGGCTCGAAATGTGCAACGCGTCACGGACGCAGGCCGAGAGGAGCAGTATTAAGCTATTGGAGACATTCTCCTGGTCTTGCTTAGGACCTGTGGTAGTAACCGAAGACACGCTGCCAGCTGCGAGAGACCTGCAGCCCTTCATGCTTGATGTCTTCCCCGACGGCGATGTCAGCTTTCAACAGTATGACTGCCCGTGACTCGGAGCGAGAACCGTGCTACGGTGGTTTGAGCAGCATTGTAGTGAACTCACGTTGATGTCTCTGCGAGTAGATTCGCCTGATATAAATCCTATGGAACCCGTATGGGTCACTATCGGGCGCCATCACCGAGTACATAAATCAGCCACCTGTTATTAACGTGAATAACATGACCTGTGTGTAGACACGTATTGCGACGTACTTGCACAAAACTACCAACAAACTATCGGCTCCCTGATACGCAGAATCGGTTATGTATTTCGTTCCGAGACAGACAGAAAAGCTGTTAAGCAGGTGGACATAACGTTTTGCCTCGTCATTGTGTAGATATTCGATTTTGCCTAGCTCCATTTGCGAGTAGAACAGGAAGGGAAATGATTAGTAGAAGTACAGAGTACCCTCCGATACTGACCGTACGGTGGGTTGCGGAATACTATGCAGATGCAGATGTACATTTCTTTGGCCCGAATCATGTTACCTGCTAATATGTTTCACACAAAACGAGTAAGTTTTTCAGACGCAATCTTTGAGAAATGGTAAGCTGCTCTGCGGTCTCGCATTTCTTCCTGACTTCAATACCACCGAAATAAACGACAAATTTCACAGTTGTATTTGTTATGGCATGGCAATGCCATAGAATTTGTTTAATGGCATCACATTCACCATCCACTGTACTGTTTACTATGATTTCCACGATTGTAATTTCCACCTTCGGTCATTTTATAGTGGTTAAAGGCACTGACAACACAGCAATAATCAACGTTAATGAAATGAACTTAGGCTTAAATCCATTTTATCAATTTTATTTACAGTTGCTGTATTTCCAGCACATTTAACCACTTTAAAAAGAACGAAGGTCTAAATTACAATCGTGGTAATTGTAACAAATAATATCGTCATGGCGAAAACAATGAAATTAAATAAAAGGAGAGGGAGAAATTATTTCGTAACTCTTAAGACAATCTTCTCCCTACTATTGCATAAATAACCTACACGACTAGGGAAGAGTTGCCTAAATTTTATCACTTTTGAGATTTTGTTTACTATTGTCTAAACAGCAACTTATAAAGGTATTTAAACAATGCCATACTCAACTGTGGGACGTTGTTCTCGGTATCTGATTTAAGGAACTAAAAATCTTGGAAAACAAAACACACTACATATAATTTTCTAAACATCTGCAAATGATACAACTTAAGAATGTGGTATCGTAATATGTGTAAGTGTGTGCATAAACTTAACATCCTTATAAACTATATCCCAGACCTGAAAAGTACCTATTAGTCTAAGTTTAAGGAAATGTTCCATGTTTTAGTTCTTACAACACTATTTGCTGCCATCAGACAAAACCTCTTCCCTCCTTTCTCCATCCCCGTCCACTTCGCAGAAGTCAACATTTTTGTACTTCATGCGTCTGGTCACTTCTCCCATTCGCTCTTTCTAAAAAACTCACTGCACTATTCCTGTATTTTAGGAATGATTTTCTGTGGGGGTTTCCGCACAGAGTCTCGAAAATACTTCCTTTTCACAGGTCAAGCTGTAGCTCCATCCTTATTCTCCTTTGCTTGGATGGACACCTTCAGCCCATTTTTTGTCTGCCATTGCTTGTTCTGCACTGAAATTCCGGGGCAAACCGACTCTTTGTGCAAAGTCTAACGCAAGTTTTCATACGTCCGAAAAGCGTGAATCGAACATTATCTCTTGAAATGTAAGAACGTATAATTGCAATTCGTTTTCAGTTTCGCTGGCAAACATTACAGTATTCCCGTTAGCATTTTTATTTTCATTTTCAGCATGCCTCTCCATAGTTAGCTTAGGAACATTTTATATTCCTTCACATACATTCAATCCGTGATTGCCAGTTAAATATACTGTTACAACTAAATGCAATTCTTCTATGCCTCACTTGCCATAGCGCCTATCTGTTTCCGTAATACAATAATACACAACGATTGTTCGATTAATAACTTAGCATAAAGAACGCATGATAAGATTCAACACGTCATTTCTAAACATTATGTTGCATTAATAATGCTGAACACATTTTTAAAGCTCATTATACGAAAAAGTTCCATAAATTCTACCAGTGGAATATAGGACGCTTCTAGCGGTAGATTACAAGCAACGTCGCTATTTTCCTTCTGTCAATTTCCTACTAACGAACCACAACGATTACAGAGTCATCAATGTCTCTAAATTAAAACTGTTTCATGTACGTTAACCAAAAATAAAACATTATGTTCCCATTATCTTTAACGTTAATTCTCTTCGACACGTGCACAAGAGAACGGTTACAGTCTATGAAAACCACAACAAAATGAACACTGCCGTCAGACGACATGTTCCTCCACACACAGCCAATAATATGGCACCAAGAAGCACGTATTTCACTGCGACATCACAAAATGTCGGACAGTGCTAGAGGTAGTATTCTGTAGTAGTGTTATGCATTGGGACCTCGCACTATAAAGGCACCTCTCTCCTACATATGTCAATTGTAGACGACAAATTGCAGATTAGCACTTAATTTATTTTTTCCTTTTATTAGAATTTTTTACTTCAGATTTGTGGAGAAAACTGTCACGATATGTGCAAAACGTTTCAGACATTTCTCTGCATTACACATGCTAGCGTAACAAATTCCATAGTGATATTTTTGTCGATAGATAGCTCTATGTATCTGAATAGGAAGCAAAATCACGAGCATATGTGTCCTCAATTAAATATCAACTGCATTCCACCAGAGGTATATACTTAGCAAGAGATGGTGGCGCAACAAGACATTCCTTAGGGCATCAGTGGGATGGAATCAATACCACACCAGCGAGAAAAGCAAGACCTTCGGTTGACTTTTACAGTTGCAGTAAGAAACAAAATACTTAGATACGTCAAAAAATGAGAGAATGGTAACATGTAGGACTGCAGCTCAGCACGACTGAAACATAAAATAAAATGGCCTGCAATGTCGCAACATAGCATCAAAAAATAATATAGTACTAAAGATATACCAAACAATTGGATATTAATCGATACGAGATAGATAGTACTCTACGCTCGCTGAAAAAGTGCAAGGTAATAGACATTATGTTACATCAAACTAAAGTCCAAAATGCGATTATGCTAGAAGCTTATTTACTAGCTTTTAGCTGCAACAGGTTACATGCCAGTGGTAATCTTCTTAAAAGTTATTTATTTCGTCCACTGGTTGTTTGTTTATATTCATTTTATTTTTGCTTTGTACACCACGATGTTTCCTCCTTGTAGCAATTTTCAGTATAATATTGGACGCGTTAGACATATATATTTTGCGATACAGCCATATAATTTCATGAACTGTCTGTAATTGGTCGGGCTTTAGAGCTGTTGCCATGACAATTGGTTTAGGACGGACAGCAGCACACAGCCAAGCCTTTTACTAGTGTGGCTCTGAACTGTATGCACCATGACAAACGAATTGTTTGGCACGAGGTGCCGATGTACACAGTTCAGCGCTCCCTAGGCTGTATACTGCTGTTAGTAGATATTTACAGCTTTCAAGCTCTGTCAACTATGTGTTGTTCAAGAAATTATATGGCTGTAACCAAAAATTTATCTCAAGGAGATATTCAATATTTCAAACCTCGTCACATTTCCAAATCGTTTGCGCCTTTACTACTGAGCATTTAATGACATTACAATATGAAATCCGCCTCTTGTAGGCCACTAACTGAACACACGGCAATAATAATAATAACAGTAACAATAATGATAATAATAATTTTGCACATCAAGACTGTAAGAAAGAAAAAGGTTGTTAGATGTAGGAGTTGATATCTGAATGTTACTTCTTAGATCTACAACTTTGCTTGCGCTGTTTTTTCTCGAAGGTCGAGACTTTATTGTGAAAAACTTACAAAATATTTACGATTCAAAGTATTGGCCACCGCGGATAGCTACTTTCTCACATCTTCCAGGTACATACGAGCCCCTTGGCGGAAGAACTGGGCGTCTTTTGAGGAGTTCCACGAATTGATCTAATTTTGCACTTGTTCATAAGGCCGGAAGTGCTCGTCAGCCAGGCCTTGTGCCACTGATCGAGAAACATGCTAGTCAGAGGGAGCAATGTCCGGCGATGAAGGTGAATGGGCAGGACTTCCCACTTCAACCTTTCCAGGTATGTTTCGACGGGTTTTGAGACATAAGGTCGAGAAAAGTTATGCTGAAAAATCACGGTTTCGTTTCTGTCCCTGTATTGTAGCCATTTGTCTTCCAGTGTTCGGCTCAAAGGCGTCAAGTTCTTTCGGCAATTGTCCCCTGTGACTGTTTCCGTCGGTTTCAGTCACCTCGAAAATATTCTCTCTTCCACCGCCATGTCGGTATCGACGTCAGACATTCTTAAAGCGCTGAAATCATTCTGTGCAAGTTCTCTCACTAACAGATACCTCAACATATATCTTGCCCAGTATTTAATGAAACTCAGCCGCAGATTCCTTTATGTTAATTCAGAAAATTCCATCTTTCTGCAAACGACGAGAAGTGAGCTCGTAATTTGACATATTCAATGGAGAATAATTTTATAATGCAATCACAAATTGACAAATATTTTGGCGGAGTTATGTTTACAAATGCTTAAGATTGCTTTATGACAGTTACGACTTATCACCTGCACTAATGATTGTCGCCACTGCCATCTACAGCAAACGGCGAAAGCAAAGCTGTAGACCTAATGCAATTGTTTATGAACGACGAAGAGGGCCATAAGACATCAGTTTGAAACGGCACATACAAGAAACAGACACAAAAGTACTCACAGCTATACAGTTAGACTAGACCAATCTTATGCGCCGTGTTTGACCGATCTGTCTCAAATGTTCAGATGTGTGTGTGATCATCTTACACACTACTTAAACTAATTGATGCTAAGAACATCACACACACGCATTCCCGAGGGAAGGCTCCCACCTCCGGCAGGAGTGGCCGCTGGCCGCGCAGCCCATGGCAGCACGCCTCAAACCGCGCGGCCACTCCGCGCGACACCGATCTGTTTCAATTACATGTCTTTATTCCAGGGATCGCTGAGTATTTCATTTTATGCCTGACTGATACGTTAACCACCAAACGACAAAAAAGTCACAATACAGGCAGGCGGAGATAATCTAACAGAATTTTAGTCAAGTTCGTTTGATAACAAAACACAATGGTGACGGAAAAGTAATTGATGGGGAACTGTTTCCAACTGTCAAGACAGGAAAGCACACCAAGTGACCAGGAATGTTAGCCATATGTCACAGAAACGAATCTTCGTTCTTTTGTGCAACTAAATAATTATTTTGTCATTTTTTGCTTTCTGTACAGGTTTATACACCGCACTGAGCTTTTATTTTCACGTCTAAGAAAGTACGTATTAGCCTTCAATAATTCGCGCGTTGTAGCGTAAAAAGAACGATACAGAGTTTACATAATTTATAACACAGAAGTAGTATGTCCTTTACCTTCATCAGTACGCATCCGTTGTCCAAAAGTTGACAAAAATACTACGATGTATAACAGCGAAGCTTCTGCTAAATGCGGCGAGACCAGCTCGCTTCACCAGGTCAGAAGAACGTTGCCCAGCAACGGACGAGAGCTGCGTAACAATGACAGCAGCTGGCGTAGAAGACTGAAGTTTGGGACACAGACAACTAGTTGTGGGCTGTGAGTATTAACGAGGCACCGATTCAAGAATTATTGATTGCAGTAACATTTAGAGGGCCACTTTAAACTGCACGGGAAGATTTATTTATTCATTAGTTTCGGACGGAATTTTCATCATTAAATCACCCAGGTCTTGCGTTACAACCAGACGAGCATCTTAGTTACTGGCCACAAAACATATAAACGGGGCAATACACAACATAGCGTCCACACATGAACGTCGGTGCGCACTTCCTGCAAACAGAGGACATTCCTTTGCGCCGGAGTTCCATTGCAAGGGAGGGCAAGAGCGGCGAACGACCACTGGGGCTGGAGGCGTTATGTGGCTTTGTTTCGCAAGCATCGCCGTGCGGAACTTACGATTAATAACGTCTCCATTCTGAATGGCATATTACGTTCAGAAATACCGTCCTTGACTCTTGCCCATATCTGCACTGTAGGATACAACTAGGGGTGATACGGAGGTATTCGTACATCAATATGACCATGTTCGGTTAAAATATTGTCTGTTTTATAAGTGATGTACCCTGGTTTGTTCATTTTATCAATAAATGCAACTAGGGCCCCAATACATTCCTCTTTAAAGAAATTCCCTTTTCTGTTAACCAAGACGTCATTTCACTCCTCGTGGACTTTGATGTTGTAGCACGAGGCAGATGCTTACTGCGATAAAGGGCATTATATCTAACAAGGACATTATGAGGAAGTAGAGTAGGTATCAGTTTCTCCCTGAACCACTTTTCATACGTTGGGGAATCTATGTCGCTGTGATAAGCCCTTGTTGTCTGGCCTGATTTTAACCTCATGTACACATTCAGTACAAAACCGTCCCGCCCGCCAACATGAATGATGACAATTCTACTTCCTTTCGAAACACGTCTTAAAAGACCGTGTAGTGGATTGTCCCTCCCTCTTTACGATTATGTGTGACAGGTGTGAGCAATTGTCTCATCCATCTGAACAGTCAGCTTTGTATCCCACAACGGCCTGGATCGTCTTCAGACAGGTCTCCGCTGGTCACCGAGACTCTTCACTGAAGACAATTCTTAACCAATGAATGCCATTTCAGGCAGAAGAAGTGTCTGGAGACGCCCATGACAGCAGTGGAATACCAACCTGAGTGTCGCTCGCCATTTGGTCCGACAAGCAGGAGTGATTGTCTCGAGTGTCATTTCTTTTCTAAGAGGACTGCTTTGCTTCTAATTCATGGCACCCTTACAGCATAGCCGTTGGTTGACGATACTCTGCACCCCGTTTTGTTGCCCTTCATGGCAAGCCACCCTGGCCTTACATTTCAGCAAGATAACGCCCGCTGAACACTGAGAGTTTCTACTGCTTGCCTTCGTGCTTGTCAAATCCTGTCTTGGCCAACAAGGCCTCAGGGTCGCTCCCCAATTGAGAACGTCTGGAGCAATCTGGACAGGACACTCTAGTCATCTGGTGACTCTTCTTACCCAGTGCGCCACTTCTACAGAATCTGGCACAATATCCACCAGGATGACATCCAACTACTCTGTCAGTCAGTGCCATGTAGAATAACTGCTTGCGTAAGGACCACAGGTGGACCAACGCGTTACTGCTCAATTTGTGATGCTCTATGTCCTGAATAAATCATTCAGTTTTTCTGAAATGGTGAACGTTTATTAGTCTGTACATGTGCAGCACATCTACTACTGTATTTACGTCTCATTCAGATAATTCCTTCATAGTCATGTTTTTTTTGGTTTTTTGTTTTTTTTTGTTTTTTAAGCGTGTATATTTAAAACAAGAAACTAACTGGTTAGTAAATGCTCTTTTTAAGACATTTTACGTTGTCCAATACCTTTCAGCGGCTAGCTTTCATCTTCAAAGTGTGATTCTGTGTGTGCATAATATCGCATTTCATTCTAAAACAATTTCATTCACAGATTTTTTTATACGTAGGAACGGGTAAAATTCATAAGGCGTCAAAACGGCAGGGTGGAAGTTCCAACTATTCATAGTTAAAATGTTTGTTTTACCACTGACAAAGCATTTCCTTGTCCAGGTGCGCTATCGTGAGGGAGGTAGATTTTTTCCAGTCCTGTCTCTTCTTCCGCAAAGCATGTGACAACTAAGGTTACTGCTTTTATTCAGGGTAGGGTGAGGTGGGGGTAAAGCGAGCAATGGTAGGTAGAGGATGGAAATGGTCACAAAAATGGCTCTGAGCACTATGGGACTTAACATCTGTGGTCATCAGTCCCCTAGAACTTAGAACTACTTAAACCTAACTATCCTAAGGACATCACACACATCCATGCCCGAGGCAGGATTCGAACCTGCGACCGTAGCAGGAAAATGGTCACATTCGAAGCACTTGTTCGGAAAAATGCTTCATACAAAGACGTGACAAACATGTTGTATATTTAATGAAAATAATCTTACCTCGGATTCATCTCTCAACACTGGTTTGACATGTGCCTTGTGGTCGGCAGGTGCTCCCAACACACTGTGAGCTCAGTCACAAACACTGGATTACAGATTACTGGGCTATCCAAGCTCTGCTTATAGCAAGTAGCCAGTTGGGCTACAACAGTAACAACTTCATCAACCGTTTCTGTTTCCTCAAACATTATTTTCTCTGTTGACTTTCAGTAGTTCTACTCCCTCCTCATGATTTGCCATAATTGTTGTATGACTAGCTACTTGCTCCTTGACCTGACTCGCAAGAGTCTGTCTTGGAGCAGTTTCTAGCCTATCATGTAACTCAGATTGTTCCCTTCTTCCATTGATTCTATCTTCCTGGTCTTTCATTTCTTGTCTACTAGACTATGACAGTTACAATTGCCTAAGATTGTCGTCCTCAAGTGCTATTAATCTGTTTCGATAAAACACTTCCTTTTAGTCCTATGCAGTCTGTTGTAACATGGGAATGTCATCCCCTGTGGAGTGCAAAAATTTTGCAAACAAAGTTCTAATGAGAGGTAACTTGGGGACTGAAGTAACAAAGTACATTGCGCTGAATCCAACCCAATGTCTCACAACAACATAGCATCAGTTTCACTGCCAGTGCGCACTAAAGTGCAGCGTAATAATTCAGAAAGGCGTTAGTATTAAACACAAGCAGTAGACAATTAATATTTGAAATCTGAAACAATTCAGATTTGCGGCTTTAAGTTGCTCATGCGGCAACATTTACAAGGTGCAGTATACACTTTATCCAAGCAAATGAATCCAGTAAAGTCATCAGATCTATGGATTGCAAAGTATTTAGTATTGTTAAGAAATATGAAAATGATTATACACTCCACTCTGTCAAAATTACAGTTAACATAAACGTGAGGGGAGGGTGGTGGGAAGGCGAGAGGTTTCAAGGATGGGGATTGGTCCACTATTCTAACTGCGACTTGTCATCACTGCAAAGTACAACGATGAAATTGGCAATCAAAGTTACTCATAGTATTCCATTCTAATTACACCGCCTATTACAACAGTCCACAGAAACGCAGAACAAGTTTCATTACAGATACTTAAGGCCACCAACCAGGAAAAACATATCTACAGTCAATAATCGTCCAAAGTTTTAGACTAAGATTCCGTACAATTATAAACATTTAATACACATTCCGTAGCTCCTGGTCTCGCGGTAGTGTCCTCGTTTCCCGAGCACGTGGTCCCGGGTTCGATTCCCGGCGGGCTCAGGGATTTTTCCTGCCTTGAGATGACTGGGTGATGTTGTGTCGTCTTCATCATCATCATTCATCCCAACACGGTCGGAGGAAGGCAATGACAAACCACCGCCACTGGGACCTTGCCTAGTAAAGCGGTGCGGGTCTCCCCCATCGTCCTCTACTCTCTGTAAAGAAGCATGGGACTTCCTTTCCATTTCAATAGTTCATATAATTAGCAGAAGAAAAGATTTTCACGCAGAACTTCAATATAGGTATCCGCACAGCAAACACCAACATTAAATGCAGTGTGCAGTTCCAAAAATTATTGTTCAGAAATGATTTTTTAATGTATAAGTAAGTTAGTTCTGATTCCACAAGATCGAAATATCACACTCCTAATAACATTCAAAAGCATCTAAAATGCCATTAACCTGACGAAGGATTTCTCTACGGGAACT
This sequence comes from Schistocerca piceifrons, assembly GCF_021461385.2. Lineage (NCBI taxonomy): Eukaryota > Metazoa > Arthropoda > Insecta > Orthoptera > Acrididae > Schistocerca > Schistocerca piceifrons. The sequence goes on along the minus strand of NC_060140.1, from coordinate 21,201,391 downwards.
AGTGACCTAGCAACTCACAAATGACCACTCAATAGAACTACAAGTTCCTTTTACAGGGAAGCACACGAACATTTGCATCTCCCAATGAAACACAAATAGAAGGCATAAAAATATCCCAGTACCCACTTATCACTTCAGTGCCATCCACAAACCTGTTTCATGAAATTAACCCAACGTGTTGATATGTCATCCCTGATAGATAGTAATTTATGTACTGATATACTGGTACGTATGGTACCACAAAAGAACAGAAAGACAGTAATAAGCGGCGTAATTGCACTTCGCCAAATTTGAATGTAACATTCCGATTAGAGTTTACTCAACAGACTCGACTAACAGCGGAGAACAGAAGTGCATACGCATGTTTATCAATTAATGTGTCAGTATTTAATGGGCAATAGAGAAAAAAGTCAGTAACATCAGAAGTTGTGTAAGGATAAAATAAAAAAACCACGAATTCAACAGTTATTCAATGTTGACTGAAAAAAATTAGTTCCAATTTGGTCACCATGTGCAGATCTGGCACTGTGAATATGAGAATGACGTACAGAAATGATTACATATATAATGGCCTAATGAACCCAGCAATGTTTCACAACTGCTAAATGAAAGGACGGTCATAAGTTTGTTTTGCTTCATTTTAGGGCGCAAAAACAACTAAGGTCATATGCGACCATGTCAGATCCTTAGAACACAAATACGAAAAAGGAGTTAAAAACGATTACACGTTAAGCCCATTCGATTGGAGAAAAGAGCGTTAAGAAGAAGGACTTACTCTTGGAGAAAGTTCCATAAAATACGCAATACAATAGAGGTTCCGAACTAAAGATTAAATGTCCTTCGCCATACTGCTACGACGGATAGAAAGTAATAAACAGGCGCCAGCTCGCGCGTCGCTCGGTTGAACGGCCGGTAATTCAGACGGCATACAAACATCAGAACGTAAGTGTTTAAAAAAGGGGGCATTCGGTCAGGAAATGGCGAATTGACAAAGGCTGATGACAACAAGCACAAAGCGTTGGGGGGTCACCACTTAACCAATGGCGATGGCTAAAACGACAGAGTTCAATACGAAATCTGGCTAAAATGATCTCCTCACGGCGAGCGGGCCGAGAGAACATCGGCCAAGCCCGTTGGGATATTTTTTGTTCCCCGGAGCTTGCTACCATGAAGGTGGTGATGCCAAAGTGACACCAACTGCTGACAGATGGCAACACGGATATCATCGGAAGAAATGGAACAGCTAGCGGCGCGGGGTAGGGGGACTGCAGGCTTGGCAGCAGCGTCAGCGGCCTTATTACCCGTCAGACCGACGCACCAGGTTCAAATGCTTCAAATGGCTCTGAGCGCTATGGGACTTAACATCTATGGTCATCAGTCCCCTAGAACTTAGAACTACTTAAACCTAACTAACCTAAGGACATCACACAACACCCAGTCATCACGAGGCAGAGTAAATCCCTGCCCCCGCCGGGAATCGAACCCGGGAACACGGGCGCGGGAAGCGAGAACGTTACCGCACGACCACGAGCTGCGGACGACGCACCAGGAACCCACATAAACATCACGGTGGTTCCCTCAAGAGGGAGCAAGTGGAAGCTTTCTTCAGCCCGTTGCACTAAAGGGTGGACTGTGGACAGCACGCAGAAGCTCTGAAGGCTACAAGGAGTCAGAGCAGATGAGGCAACTGAAAAGTCTATGTCGCCTGATGTACTGTGTGGCCTGATACAGGGTGAAGAGTGCTTCTGTAAATAGTGAGTAGTGTTCCGAAAATCGTCGGTGCCAATGACAAAGGGACGCCCGACACCATGGTCGGTACGAGAGCCATCAGTGTATACAAATGTACTATCTGTATGTTGTGTACAACTGTTGAAGGCAATGTGGTGAAGGGTTCACTCCAATCGGGAAAGTGGCAAGTAGTGTGATGTTAAGGTGCTGAAGCAATAGCCGAGAGCGAACTCCAGGAGGTAGCAGAGAGAAGGGACGTGCTACATACTGGCAGCCAAAGGAGTCATCGAAGGAGGTGGCACAGGATGGGTGGCTACGCACGGCACACAAACGGCATGCGCATCTGCAGAGGAGAAGTCAATGGCGGTAGGAGAGAGGTAGTTTAGCAGCTTCAGCATAGAGACTCTCAACCAAGGTAATGTAAAAGGCCAAACGGATTCCACGATTGTGGAGTGTAATCAGACGGTGTAAGATGGAAAGACGTGCAGATGCATAGACGAAACACCTATAGTATAGTTTCTAACGGACAATGGATCGATGCAAATGGAGATTTGTGGTCCGATACGCTCCCTAGGAAGTACCGCTTACGACGTGTAGACAACTGCAGAGCGGGTGCAGCGGGCGGTCGGATCAGATACATGAGAGGGCCAAGAACGTTTTCTATCCCGAATGAGTCACAGGAATTTCGTAATTTCAGTGAACGTAAGGGCAATGGGCCCAAGGTGAAAACACCCTGGAAGAAACCCAATGAGCCGCCAGAAATTCATACAAACTTTTGTCAGTAGAAAAGCGAAAACCGTAGTCGATACTCCACGAGTAAAGACATCGCTAAAGACGACGCTCAATGCGACAGGTCCGTGGAGAAATGCAACAGATAGCAAAATCGTCGACGGAAAAGGAGAAAGATGTCCATTGGGAGACAATTCATAACAGCTTTAATGGCTACAGCAAAGGGGACGACGCTCAGGACAGAGCCTTGAAGCACCCAATTTTCCTGCATGGAGATGTCCAACAAGGCAGAATCCACCCAGACCTTGAAAATTCCGTCTTTTGAAAATTCCTGACGGAGACAGGACAGGCAACGTCGGAAGTCCCAAGTGTATAGAGCACGGAGGATACCAGTCGTCCGGTAGGTCTCGTAGACTTTCTCCAAATCAAAAAACACAGCCACAGTCTGGTGTTTCAGCAGAGAAACGTTACTGAAATAGATTAACAGAGTGATGAGATTGTCGAATGCTGAACGACTCTCTCGGAACCCGCACTGGGCAGTGGTTAATAAATTGCGAGATACGAAAAAACATACCAGCTGGGCGTGAATCATACGTTCCACCACGTTGCAAACACACCTGGTGAGGGAAATGGGGCGGTAAGTAGGAGGAAGGCGGTCGTCCTTACCGGGCTTAGGTGTGGGTATGTCAGTGGCCTCACACCAGTGCCTGGGAAACGTGCAATCTGCTCAGATGCGATTTTATGTATGAAGGAGAAAGTGCTTGCCCACAAGAGAAAGGTGCTGCAACGTCTGAATGAGAACATCGGCCAGCCCCGAGGCAGAAGATTGCGATGGTTTAGCTTCATCGTAGTAACGGCAGCACTGTAGCGTTCACAATTCTGAGAGTAAAAGCGTATGGTGGCGTAAGGTGAAGAGGAAGTGGAACTGCCAAAAGATCTAGTAAATGAAATACAGCTAGCTTTTTTGCTGTCCCGAAGAACAGAATGACGCTCCGCACGTCACTATTTATAAAGGATGCAGTTCTCCATTGTAGGATGAGGATGAGAAAAGCAGAGAGCACGTCTCTGCTCGCAGAGGGCGTCGAGACACTCCTCTGTCCACCAAGGGACCGGGACACGGTGAGGTAAAGATAAAGTGCAAGGAATAGAGCTTTCTGTGGCGGTAAAGATAACGTTTGTAAGGTATTGTACCTGTTCATGACAACCGGGGAAATACCGTTCGGCGAAGATCGCCAGGGAGGAGTAATGCATCCATTTAGCCCTAGAAAGCTGCCAGTTGGGTTTACACATTGGTGGGGTAGGAGAAGTAAATGGATAACAAACGGGAAATGATCGCTCGAGTACATGTCAGAGAGAACAGACCACTCCAGACGAGAGGCAAGATGGTGCTGCAGAACGAGAGGTTAAAATGGGAATAAGTGTACGCGGAGTCTGAAGGAGCGTGGGTGCTTTAGTTTTAAGGCAGATGAGGTCGAGTTAACTGAGAAGGCCAGCCAAGAGGACTGCCCTCGGACAGGTTCTGGAAGAGCCCCAGAGGAGCTGGTGTGCACTGAAGTCACTGAGCAGCACAAGGGGTGAGGGAGCTGGCCAAAAAGCTGGAGGAAGTCTTCCCCAGTGACACCTGATACCGGCATTACCTCAATGTATCATAAAACGCCCAAACGACTAAGTGGAAGAACTCGACCTCAGGGCAGGGGAGAATTCACCTTTTATTGTTCACAGTATTTATGGAACTCAATCTACAGAAATAACAATTGTCATCAACTTGAAGTGGGAGATCATTCGTACATGAAGCCCCTCAGTTGGCTTTAAAAACCAAAGAAAGTAACAACTTTTCAAATCAGAAAGATAATAACCTTTTATAAAAAATACAAGACTGAACGCCTAAAGGGCTACCATAAGTTCACTTACAGACAGACTTAAAACCTTACCAAAGGGCTATCGTAAATTCACTTACAGATAGTTTTAAAATCTTCCCCCTAATATATTCGTTTTAAAAAAAACAGTAACCTTATATACGGGCTCCCAACTAGACAGGAAATAATATACATCAGACACTTCTCTTACAAATAGTTCCCAGCTCATGGCATCGACCAAGTGCGGATATGAACGTCCGTCGGAGCGTCTAACGCCACGCCGGCCACACCTGGTTGTGCCGCTCGGGCCCGATTTATCGGACCGACGGAGGGCACGGAGCACAGCGGGTGCGTCAAACTTCACTTTCGGCGTGACACCCCCCCCCCCCCCCCCCCAAACGGTTAACTCTGACGGATCTCACTGGGTGCACCTGGGCCTTAACCGAGGGTTCAATTCCGTCAGATGCGAGAACAAACGAGGACCCGGAGGTGTAGCCCAGACCCACCACCTAGGCGCAGGTGTAGAACAAATTGTCAACAATTATAATCCAAGGAATCGCGTGTGCTGGTGCAGCAACAACTCGCTACAACCAAATGTCTGAAACAGTGCTATGTTAAGAAAACCAAATTCAATTACTTAAAACAGTTTTAAGTAAAAAGGCACGGTAGCAGTATCGCAAGAATGAAAACAAATTGCGACTGCTAAATATAGCTTACAAGCAACAATTAAAATATCTCAATCCTGAGTCTTTCTTAAGTCACCGATTGAGCTCACTTCTACACATGATGATCCCAAATAAACTCCAAATGATATTCAATCCTTACGGTAATCGAGCCTTTGGTTGGTCCCGAAATTCAAACCTCCGCACAAGTATCTCACGGAGTTAGCGTACTTTGGTACATTATACAGTTCAAGACCTACAACACTCTCTGGAACAAAGTAAACACTCAGTTTTAAAACATTATACACAATAAGCTCGTAGTGATAGATGGTAAATCATTGAATGGAAGAGAAGTGATATCTGGCGTTCCGCATGGTAGTGTGATACGCGCTCTGCTATTCCTGATTTATATAAATGATCTAGGTGATAATCTGAGCAGCCCCCTTAGATTGCTTGCAGGTGACGCTGCAATTTACCGTCTTGTAAAATCATCAGACGATCAGTTCCAATTACAAAATGATCTAGAGAGAATTTCTGTATGGTGCGAGAAGTGACAATTGGCCCTATACAAAGAAAAATGCGAGGTCATCGACTTGGGTACTAAAAGAAATCCGATAAACTTTGGGTATACGATAAATCGAACAAATCTAAGGGCTGTCAGTTCGACTAAATACCTAGGAATTACAATTACGAGCACCTTAAATTGGAAATTACCACATAGATAATATTGTGGGGAAGGCAAAACAAAGACTGCGCTTTGTTGCAGAACACTTAGAAGATGCGACAAAACCACTAAAGAGACAGTCTACATTACTCTTGTCCGTCCGCTGCTACAATATTGCTGCGCGGTATGGGATCATTACCAGGTGGGATCGACGGAGGACATGGAAAAAGTGCAAAGAAGGGCAGCTCTTTTTGTGTTATTGAGCGATAGGGGTGAAAGTGTCAGTGATATGATACGTGAACTGGAGTGGCAGTCAGTGAAACAAAGGCGGTTTTCTTTGCGGCGAGATCTATTTACGAAATTTCATCACCAACTTTCTGTTCCGAATGCGAAAATATTTTGTTGAGACCCACCTACGTAGAGCGAAATGATCATTATAATAGAATAAGAGAAATCAGATCTCCAATGGAAAGATTTAGTTGTTCCATTTTCCCACGCGCCATTCGAGACTGGAATGGTAGAGAAGTAGTATGAAAATGGTTCCATCAACCCTCTGCCGAGCACTTATGTGTGAATTGCAGAGTAACCATGTAGATGTTGATATAGATGTAGGATCCCCACGGCTTCGGTGGTAAGGCAGAATGCCAACGTTGCTAGACACCAAGTAACAACAGTTCGAGCAGAATGGTGCAACAAATTGCGTAGAGTCCGACCACAACATGGATTACCAACAGATTTTCATAACTGAGAACTTGCAATATGGAAGGCAGAAAGTGCATGGCCAGTGAAAGACTTAAATAGAATGATGTCACCTTATCACGCTAGCCAAATAATCGTCAGAGAAGTAGGTCGCCAGTGCAGTCTTCCAATAGAATGTAATCAGTTAACGGCCACCAACTGCTTGGCTGTGCAGACCACCTCAAGACACAAGCGTTACAACTGTCATCTGTACAATGCCTTTTCAAAACACCTCCCATCCTCGGGCAGTCGCACCGTCTTCTACCCACCTTCAAACAACCTCTCTCGCTCGCCCGTCGATCCTCTCACCGCAGAGCCACATCGCAACCGACACACAAGCGCCGAAAAGTTAACATCTCGGAACAGATATCGATAGCTGCAAAATCGGCGTGAATCAACACCTAATGATCGAGGGATATAGACATTACAAAGAGAAAAGTTGAAATGAGGAAGGAAAATGTGGACTGCAACAGCAGTTGAGACGGTTTGACTATAAATGTAATCCTGGATAAGCAATGCTGCTCATCCAGGATGAGACAGAATGCCGTCCTCGGGAGAAGGTGTAAGCCAGCTGGAAAGGAATGCGAGAGGTCAAAACAGTCGGGAGGACGCAATTTTGTTTTCCGGAGGCAGAAAAGAAGTGAACGCCGTGATTTCAAGAGCAGCCGTAATTTCTACTTGTTGGATCTAATGCTGTGAACATTCCATTGGGGAAGAGTCGCGACAGGGAAAGCGGAGAAGGGAAAAAAAGTGAAGGGTTGTCACCTCTGCAGTCGCCGAGTGCCAGCCTTCCAAGACTCACTGCTACAGGGTTCAGAGGCTGGAGGATCCTGTTCCATGAGATCTACGAAGACATCAGCATCCTAACTGGGTTGTCCTGCGGATTCCAGGGCGGATAAACGGTAGGCGGTGCGCACTATCGACACCGTTGTAGAGGATCGTTGATTCGGCAAAAGAGACCATTTACCTCTGTATCATCTCTGGGAGCCTTTGCTGTTGGCGGAGGAAGACTCGCATGTTTGTTGGCCAGAGGGATGGAAGAAGTGTTCATGGGAGACTTCCTTCTGTCCTTTCCAGCTTCCCGGTGTGTAGCAGTTGATTTCGCCCCAAAGGTGGAGATACAGTTACTTCTTGCACAGCTGCAGGAGATGGGGATGCTAACGTGACACTGGGCGATTTTACAACTCTGGTGCAGAATTTGAGGTCTCAAGCCAGCGTCGCTGTGTCTTTCGTGGAGCGAGGTGTAGCAAGAACAGTAGTGTAAGTGTCAGATTGTAAAACGCAGGGCTTTCTAGTAACCAGCAGCTTGGGAGAGACAATATAAGGACTTTTTCTTTACCCACATCTCCCAGACGGTCCCCTCGTCGAGACACACGGGACATCCTTGGGATAATGCTGCGTGGTTGCCATTGCAGTTGATATAGTGGGAAGAAGGAGGTGGGCCATCGCCCTCATGAGCATCCCTAACACAAGTAACACATTTGATTCTGTTTCGACAGGACCTTCGAGTGTGGTTGTAAGGTTGACACTGGTAGTACTGTATCGAATTTGGAATGTGCAGCTGGACTTCGATGACTTTATAGTCTGCTCTGATCATTGATGGAGCACTATCCTATCGAACGTGAGAAAAAGAGTGCATTTAGCCATTAAGGTTGCATCAACCTTTTACATTACCTGATGGACTTCATTCACGACGGTCAGATCGTCGAGCAACCATGTGCAAATAACGACACACGAAAAATTCAGCTTTCGATGGGCCTCAACATGAACAGGTTAGTCATGGAGGAGCGAAGCTGCCAGCAGTCGTTGGGCTTGAGTATCACCATTAGTCTTCCTAAGCAAATTGCCATTACATAAAGGAGAGCAGGATTTCACAGGGCCGGTAACGGCATCAGCACCTCTCTGAACGGATTAACTGTAGAAAAGGACTGACCTTCTTCGGTATATGAGACCACAAGGACCCGACGTGCAGCTGAGAGAGTCTGGGAATGTTTATCTTCATTCCATCTGCATTTAGCAGATATAGACTGAGATGGTGACTGGATCATTGTGAGAAAATCCCCCGTGATTGCCAGCGTCTCAAACGCAATGGCGTGCTCCTTCCAACTGGGCCCCTTCTCAGAGGGGTGGCATATCCACTTTAGGTGATCGTTCGCGCCTCAAGTCAGGCAATGAATATTATTACTGGAACGTCAATAATAGCCACCCAACTCATGGCAGAATATTAGGCTAATAAGAGCAAAGCGATCTTTCTAACAGTCACAACTATATAACACATTCGTTAGCACACTGCTTCAGAACATTAGCTGTCTTAAGTGGAGCCTAATTACGCCTCAACAAATGCTGGGACTCTTGTCCATAAATTTCACTAAAACTTTCAAGCAGAGCACGACGTTGTCGTTTACATGTAAACATGCCGTTATCAGGCGAAGTGTCATACCACATTCAGAAACTGGAATTGGTCACATGGGTCACCGAAAGGTGCTGGATGAAAATCAGCAGCTGAAGGTCTTCGCTCTTCCCAGTAGTGAGGCCGGCGTCCAAACACCACACAGGCAGGCAACCTCACCGGCCAGGGCACAACACAGTCCCTCTCCTTGACTCCACACACGCCACTCGCGGCATCATCTCCAAGTTCGCAACTGCTGCTGCGCTCCATAGCGCAGCTCCGCTTCCTCATTCTGTGGACTCACTCGATGCCGACATACCACTCGCGTCATCTGCTTCATACCACCAGCCACACAATTTGCCATGCAAGGATCGGGAGCCAGCCCGCTAATGATGTATCGAATCAAGCGCCAGAGCTCATTATTCCCCATCAAAATCTCCACAACGCCCGTCCGCTATTTTATGTCAAACGAGGAACAGAGGATTTAGGTCTATCCCTTGACCTTGGAGATATGTACTCTAGAAAACTTCCCAGTAACAATGTTACGTACCATTTGGGTGACTGCCTTAAGAACCTGGATTACCTCACAAGGTGCTGCAAAGCACAGTGCCAGTTTATGAGATATTGGGACCGTATCTTCACGCCTGGCAGAAAGGTTTTAGATGAAACCTTATCACCAACAGGCACCTTTAACTCATTTTGCCCCTGACTGTAACGGCGCACCTGCCTCTAGTGTGTGATACTAATATTTCGTCACACTTGTTTCCAGTTCTCTTAAATTAGGTCACGTGTCCATTTATCAGGGAGCAGGGCATTAACTGACCACAGATTGGCCAAGGGAAGTTGAGACCATGAGCAAACATCAAGGAAGTGGGGTGGTTTTAAGGACTTCATGGTAGATGTAATTAACAGCCAAATTAAACCATGGTACATAAGGAACCCACTTGTGGAGTGAATGAGAATGGAAAATAATAATGGCTGCCTGCAGATTGTAGTTCACTCCTTCAACAAATCGTGGTTTCGGTCAGTATGGTATAGTCGTCGAATGAGATCGTGCGTTGTCGAAGCAGAATCTGTAACCAGTTGTAGAAAAGAAGACAGGAGCATTGCACGGTAATGGTACAGGGAGTGACAACTATGAAAAACATCGGTGACAAGTGAAGAACAGTTCACCCAACAGTCACCCTACTTCTTGGTACCAACCAGGCTAATCTGAGCAGGCATCAACACATGAACAGAATATACCGGTTGCTGTCACTATTACATGGGAGGAGCGGACGTAATCAACAAAGAGCGTATTCATGAGAAAGTGATCACTTGACGATTTTAAAAATCCCCTGCAAGTATTGGAACTGGTGTTGATAATTCTTCCGGGTTATATGGCCGTGGTCGATGGTATTCTTCTGTTCCTAACGTTTCGTCCATTACTACGTTGGACATCCTCAGAGGTATGGCTGGTCCTGCTGAGTCCTGCCGACTGACGAGTCGGGCGTCGGAAAGCGGCCTAAATACCGAGGAAAGTGGGCATGGTCTATCTTGCACATAGTAGCAGAGAGAAAACTAGTCAAGGATAAAATATAACTATCGATAATAGTCCGTCATAGATAGAAATCACTTATAGATTCTGTAACGCCACTGTCCATATCTCGCTTAATTTCAAGGCCTCTTCTTTTCTATTAAAATTATCTTCATGTTTATAAATTTCAATAGCCTCCCTATACAGTCGTGGATAATAGTTCGAGGTAGCACTTAAAACTGTAGTTTCAGAAAACTTAACTACATGGTCACCTGACTGAAGTGCATGTTCCGCAACGGCCGATTTATCTATTTTTCCCAGTCGGCCAAGACTTTTATATTCCTTTACCCTCGTATTCACACTTCTTTTCGTAGTAACAATGTAGACCTTCCCACAAGTACACGGAATTTCATCCACACCGCTAGATGATAATGGTGGCCTTCTATCTTTAACACAACGAAGTACTTGTCCTCTTTTGCTGGTAGGTTTGAATACCGGTTTCACTTTATGTTTCAGCAAAATTTTGCCGAATTGATCTGTAACCTTACTAATGAAAGGTAAAGACACCGTATTCTTCCATTGCTGTGTACCATGCTTGTCCTTTGGCCTGCTGTAATTAGATCTTAAAACTCTATTAATTTCTTTGTTTGAGTACCCATTCTTTTCAAAGACCTGTTTCAGATGATTCAGTTCCGTATCCAGATGTTCCGGCGTACAAATCCGTTTTGCCCTGTCCACTAAACTTTTGATTACACATATTTTTTGTGTGGGTGATGATTGAAGTTCTTATGTAAGTATCTATCAGTATGTGTGCTGTTCCGAAACACTTTATGTTTTGACTGCCATCGGTCTGTCACATGGCTGACACATCGAGAAACGAAATAGCCTGGTCTTTTTCCACTTCAATGGTAAACTGAATTTTAGGGTTTATGCTATTAAGATAATGAAAAAATTCGTCTAAGGCTTTTTTACCGTGTGTCCAAACCACGAATATGTCTTCTGCATAACGATACCAACAACATGGTTTCTTATTTGCTTTATTCAACGCTAATTGTTCAAATTTCTCCATGTAAAAATTGGCAATCGCAGGGCTCAATGGGTTACCCATGGCAACACCATCCACTTGCTCATAAAACTCCTCATTCCACTGAAACTGGCTAGATGTGAGACAGTGTCTAAACAGAGCGGTCAAATCTTCAGGGAAAACTTCCGTTATGTAAACCATAATTTCATTGACCGGAATCATAGTAAACAGAGATACAATATCAAAGCTGACCAGAATGTCTTCAGGAGCCAAGGTTAGAGCTTCAATTTCCCAGTAAAATGACGTGAATCCCTCACATAAGAATCAGTCTTACCAATGTATGGTTGTAGAAGAGTACCTAGATACCTAGATATTTGATAAGTAGGGGAATCGATCGCACTAACAATGGGTCTCAGAGGGAGATTTATTTTGTGAACTTTAGGTAAACCATAAAGTCTGGGACTCTTAGCTTCACTCCTTAGCAAAACGTTTTTATCCTTGTGTGGAATGGAAGCAGAAGACTTTATCAACGTATTAGTTTTCCTCAAAATAACAGCCGCTGGGTCTTTTCTAAGTTTATTGTAATGTCCCGCCACTAATGGATCCAAAATCTTACATCTGTAGTCCTCTTTGTTCATCACCACAGTGGCATTGCCTTTATCAGATGGAAGAACAACTATCCCTTCATCCACATTTAAACCCCTGAGGGCCTTTCCCTCCTCCTTAGTTAAATTGCTCTCCAATGGCTTAATATGGAATAAGACCCTTGTGATTTCAAAACGAATTGCATTAGCAATTGCCTTAGGGAGGGTTCGAATCCCTGCTTCCACATTCACAATAATCTCTTCCACTGGTGCATGCGTAGGAGTGATCGCACTCAGCAGGACCAGCCAAACCTCTGAGGATGTCCAATGTAGTATTGGACGAAACGTTAGGAATAGAAGAATTCCATGGACCACGGCCATATAACCCGGAAGAATTATCAACAACAGTACCATCTGGTCGTGAAAGCCTTCATTGTATATTGGAACTGGGTTTAGCAATTTTACATTCTTGGCACTGTCCCACCAAATGCTTTATATCTTGATACAAGCAAGGTCAACTAAGAAATTCCCTAACCCTGCCAAGGATCCAACAGATTGCTAAGTGCCCTCCAATCACAGACTTATGAAAGCAATGGAAAATTGCGGCAACCAAGTCTTCCGTAACACAAATCTTGGTCTGCTTATCCCGCTTGCTCTAATAACAGAATATTCCCTTTGCACGTTATATTCGGCAGTGATTTGCCGCTTAATAAATTTTGCTCAGTCTTAGACAGAGCAGGGTCTTGGTCTTGATGGTGCTCCAAATTACAAAATAACTTATGAACCATGGTTAGTACCTCAGCAACCCAAGCTGATTCCCTTATTCCCGGTTCCTTATTGTGGTGACTGCACCTCTGCTCGAACATTCGACTCAGTGCTTCTGCCATAGCGTTGTCAGTTCCCCTAATATGCCTGATGGTAAAGCGAGACGCAGAAATGCCCACGGCCCGCTGGACAATTCGTCCCGTGTTCCTGGGCCGGCGAGGGATGAACTTTCGTCGATAGACGTTCGCTGCCATAATGGACCGGGTGACACCCTTTTTGGTCTTAGGTAGGGGAAATATCTGTAAGAACGTGCTCCTTTCTTGATCTTCTCGGATCCGGCCAGCAGAAACCAAATGATCAGGGGAAGAAAACTCCTGCTCAGCTAAATTAGTTCTCGAAGGCTCTACAGTAAGACAAGTGGCAAGAAAGTGGCTCAAATCCTCCTTCAGGTATTGTAAATGTCGTTGGAAGGTAGTACTATAAATTGCATGTCATATAAGTAATAACAACCTGATTTAAATTTTACAAAAATGGTTCAAATGGCTCTGAGCACTACGGGACTTAACTTCTGAGGTCATCAGTCCCCTAGAACTTAGAACTACTTAAACCTAACTAACCTAAGGACATCAGACACATCCATGCCTGAGGCAGGATTCGAACCTGCGACCGTACCGGTCGCGCGGTTCCAGACTGTAGCGCCTAGAACCGCTCGGCCACTCCGGCCGGCATTTAAATTTTACATCCCCCAATATTATGTCCGAAGTCTGGAGAGAACAGCAGCCCCAATCCATAAGCCAAATGGTACACGGCTAAATTCGAACATAATACAATCCGGACGAAACGCTGTCAGTTGTCTAGAATTTTCAGTCAGTGGGATCTCGTGGTAAGCCTGATTAAGATCGAGAATAGAAAAAAGAACGAGAACCAGAAAACCAGGTGAAACAGTAGTGCAAGTCGGACAGCGGCACAGATTCAAAGACCAACTTCTTATTTAATAGCCTATAATCAACCACAGGTTGACACCGGAATCCCTGACCTCAGGATCACAAACATGACCTACCTTACACTTACATCATGCACAGTAACGCTGTTTTTCCCTGTGACCGGAATACACTGGCTCAATTCGTTGCTCTTTTTGGGGTAAAATTTAAAAGAAAACGTCCTACCCACATAATTCATGATAAAACTACTACGCTGAATCCAGTCGCAACACAAGACCATTAACGCAAAAATGCTTGACAATTTCGAATTGGACGGGCCAAGAAAACTCATAGCTACCAGTCAGAGGCAACACTTGCCCATTGGCAGTACGACCTCCCTGCAAGACCGGCTTTAGGCTAGGAAACTCACAACTGCTGCGACTGAAAATATACAAGTAATAATCAAGCAGTTAAAGGCTACTTTCTGAATCAATTACAGCACACACGAATTCATGGTTTACTGCAGCACAAACAAGGGCCAAAAGTGAACTTACAGAACGTCGAATGCGGCTGCAGCATTGAATAGGAGATTTAAAATTCAACGCACCCACACGCTTTCGGTGTCAGCTGGTCAGACGCTGGTTCCGTGGCGCAAGACACCGGCTCACCATTAGTCCAGGATCACCGCATCGGAAACACCACTTGGCCTTAACCAACGTGGCATCTCGACTACTCTCCGCGCCCTGTCCAACTCTCGGTTGTTGTGAAACGCACCTCGCACCTCGCACCTTCCCGCTTAGTATCGGCGAAACGAATCGAATAAATCTGAAGCACTAATCTGTGTAATTCGGCAAAAGTCACGGGCTTATTACAAAATATCAAGCGCGATCGGTCTTCGAGCATAGCCCCTTGCAGAATGCAGCAGTTTCGATCGCTTCCTCATCACTCAAGCTCCAAAGCCATAACGGCGTTACGAACCCCTTCTATATATTCCTGAAAGGTGTATGTGTGTGTTTTGGCATCTAATGGCCGCCCAACAGCGAGGTTATCAGCGCCCTGACATTTATTGAAACAAACGAATGTGGATAAGAACTAAAACTGTCGTACAAACGTGCCCTCGAAATGACCAGACAATCTCCCTATCGCACAGGCAATCTCACATGCACTAAAACCAGTGAGGAGGGAAGATCAAGAAAGATATAGAAAGTAAAACAGAGTGAAAACAAAAAACAGAAGAGCTAAAATAACAACACAGGGAAATGTAACCGGCTGACCGCTTACAAAAGTCTCGGGTGAGCCAGCCACTCTGTTGATACATTAAAAACATCTCCGCAAAATCCTGAACGGGGAGGTAGTATACGTTGGTCAATTCATTTTTCGTATGTGGAGACATTTATGCCTAACAATATTCTTCCTCAAATCCTGCACGGTTCCTTGATGCTGTAACATTTCCGGAAGATTAGAACTTGACCGCCCTTTCGCCAGACGATATTATGATTGCAGAAAAACTGACGACTGACTACACGTTGCTGCACCCCCACATTTTGTTTTCAAGCAAGACGCCAATAAGGCAAGGTTTATTAGCTTCATTATAGAACCACCTCAAAATGTGTGCGTGCAGCAGCGTGCTAGTTGATGGTTGGTTGGTTGTTTGAGGTTAAAGGGACCAAACAGCAAGGTCATCAGTCCCTTGTTTCAAATAGACTCCATTCTGCTAACGGGACATCTCAGAAAAGTCAGAACAATAAAACGGAAAAAGGGGAAACGTAAAAGGGCAGTCACGTTGTCAATAGTAAAAACAAATGAGGGAAGTTGGCAAGAGAACGAACCCAACACTATGCTGAAGCAGCATAGGCAAGACCACCTGTGACTTAAAAGGTACAACTGCTATAATGCAGAAAGTACGTATGGGAATAGAAAAACTAACCAAGCCTTAAAAAGAAGGGGTAAAAACAGAGTAAAAGGGAAAGAAAAGAGGATTCCGGTCAGGGAGGTGAATCGGGAATCTCTGAACACTGCCTACAGTGGGAGACACCCAAACACTCACCGCCCTGCCCCAACACCAGAGGGAGATTAAAAACTTTAAAACTGAGAATAAAAACCACTCTCCCGGAGGAAACCTAGAACCAGAGAGACCATCCGGGAATCGTCAGCCAACATCAAAGGTAAAGTGTGGGGGAGTCTGTACTTAGCACGCAGAGCCAAAAGAAGGGGGCATTCAACCAAAATGTGGGCCACTGACTGGAAGGCTCCACAACCACATAGCGGGGGTGGCTCATCACGCAAAAGGAAACCATGGGTCAGCCTGGTATGGCCAATGTGGAGACGACACAGTGTGGTCGAGTCCTTGCGGGAGAGGCGGAAGGAAGAACGCCATGGGCCTGGATTCACCTTAATGGCACGAAGTTTATTAGACAATGGAGTAGCCTCCCAAGAATTGGCCCATGACTGTGCAAAGTGGGATTTGATGTGAAGCCGTAAATCCGCTGCAGGAGGGGTTACAGAAAATGGGGGGTAAGTAACTGCTCCCCCAGCCAAACGATCAGCGAACTCATTACCCGGGATACCCACATGGCCCGGGACCCATAGGAAGTCAATGGAACGAACAGCACGGTGAAGATCAGCGAGATGGTCATGGATGGCAGAGACCAAGGGATGGCGCGAAAAACACCGGTCAATAGCAAGAAGGCCACTCATCGAGTCCGTACATAACAAAACGCGGTTGTGTTGGGATTGTTTAATAAAGGTAAGGGCCCGGGAAATTGCCATCAATTCCGCAGTAAACACCCCACATGAGGGTGACAGTAGATGATTTTCCGTTCCAACAAAGGACGTGAAGGCATACCCAACATGATCAGCAGATTTAGAGCCATCAGTGTAAAAAACAACAGCATCCCGAAACTCCCATAAAATTTGGCGGAAAAAGGAACGGAACACCACCGGGGGGATGGAATCTTTCGGACCGCGGCGGAGATCCATCCGAATTCGAGGCCGAGGAACTAACCAAGGAGGGGTGGAGGGGAGGGAGCGAGGAAGACAGGACAAAGAAGGAAGCCGAAAATCACGGTTAAGAGACGCAAGGCGCAGTCCAACCGGTAAACCCGCCCGAGGGCGGGAGTCAGGCGGGCGACGTCCATGGTTTGCGAATAGGATAGAATAGGAAGGATGAGCGGGAGAAGAACGGATAGTAAGGGCATAAGACACCAGAAGCTGGGACCGCCGAACAGAAAGGGGGGGGGGGATCCCAGCTTCAACCAGGAGACTATCAACAGGGCTAGTAGGGAAGGCACCGGTGGCCAATCGGATACCACGATGGTGGACCGGATCCAGCACGTGCAGCGTGGAAGGAGCAGCTGAACCATAAACTTGACAACCATAGTCCAAACGTGACAGAACTAGAGCACGATAAAGACGGAGGAGGAGGGAACGGTCCGCACCCCAAGAGGAGTGGGCAAGGAAGCGAAGGACATTGAGTTTACGGAAACATCCTACCTTCAGGAGTCTGATATGGGGCAGCCAAGTGAGCTTGTTGTCGAAAAGAAGACCGAGGAAACGAAACTGTGGGACCACAGGCAATCTTTGTGCAGCGAGATAGAGCTCGGGATCAGGGTGGACCATAGTACGGCGACAGAAGTGGACCACCCGCGATTTTAAAGGAGAGAATTGAAACCCGTGTGAGAGGGTCCATGCAGAGGCACGCCGTATAGCCACCTGGAGCTGCCGTTCTGCAGATGGCATCGAGGAGGAACTAACCCAAATGCAGAAATCATCCACATACAGGGCAGGGGCGACCAAGGGACCGACAGAGGCCACAAGTCCATCGATAGCAATGAGGAAAAGAAGGACACTCAAGACAGAACCCTGTGGGATGCCCGTCTCCTGGGTCCGTGGAGAACTAAAAGCAGTACCAACTCGAACTCTGAATGACCGATGGATCAGGAACTGGCGGATAAAAATCGGGAGTGGGCCCCGAAGACCCCACTGATGAAGGGTTAGTAAGATGTGATGGCGCCAGGCCATGTCATAGGCCTTGCGAAGGTCAAAAAACACTGCAACCAAATGGCGGCGCTGGGAAAAAGCCTGCCGAACTGCGGATTCCAAGCGAAGTAAATGATCGATTGGAGATCGTCCCTCTCGAAAGCCACACTGGTAAGGGGACAATAGATCCCGAGATTCGAGGACCCAAGTGAGCCGACGGGCTACCAGCCGTTCAAGTAACTTACAACCAACATTGGTCAAACTAATTGGCCGATAGCTGTCAACAGATAGGGGGTTCTGACCAGGCTTAAGGACAGGAACCACAATGCTATCCCTCCACTGAGTAGGGAAGTCACCCTGGAGCCAGATACGGTTAAACACTCGAAGAAGATGGTGCCGTTGTGGAGCACTAAGATGTTGAAGCAGCTGGTTATGAATGGAATCTGGGCCAGGGGCCGTATCGTGAGAAGAAGATAGAGCAGAAAGAAATTCCCATTCAGTGAAAGGTTCGTTGTAAGATTCTGACTCACAAGTGGTGAAACATAAGGTGACAGCTTCAGCCTGCTGTTTTTGATGAAGGAAAGCAGCTGGATAGGAGGCCGACGCTGATGCCACTGCAAAATGGGTCGCAAGATGTTCTGCAAGAACTAATGGGTCCGTACAAATGCCATCTGGGAGGTGAAGGCCTGGGAGGGTGGACTGCCGATGGCAACCTTGGAGAGAGCGAAGTGTAGCCCATACTCGTGACAGAGGGACAGTGGAACCAAGGGAAGAAACGAATCGTTCCCAACATATCCGCTTGCTCTGTTTGATTAAATAACGGGCTTTAGCGCGAAGGCGCTTAAAGGTAGAAAGGCTGGCTACAGATGGGTGCCTCTTAAAGTGTTGCAAAGCTCGACGGCGATCACGGATGGCAATGGCAATGGCCGTACTCCACCACGGGACTTGCCGACGACGAAATTGTCCAGATGAGCGCGGGACAGCAAGGTTAGCAGCGCGAACAATCGCGTCAGACACGTCACGTAGGACGTCATCAATACAACCCGACAAAGAGGGAGAAAGCTCGACCTGTGCAGTATATAGAGGCCAATCGGCGCGGTGGAAAGACCAACGAGGTAACCTCTCCATCGGGGAGCGGGAAGGGAGCGTGATAATCAACGGGAAATGGTCACTATCACAAAGGTCGTCGTGTGGCGACCAGTGTAATGAAGGGAGGAGAGAGGGAGAGGAAAGAGAAAGATCAATGGCAGAAAAGGTACCATGACCAGCACTGAAATGAGTAGGGGAGCCATCATTAAGAAGGCACAGGTCGTGGTCTGCAATAAATTGGTCTATAAGAAGACCTCATCTAGATGGAAAGGCACTGCCCCACAAAGGATGATGAGCACTAAAATCCCCAAGGAGGAGGAAGGGAGGAGGAAGTTGCTGAAGAAGGGTGGTTAAGGCAGCAGGTGTAAGAGTCCTGTCAGGAGGGAGATAAAGATTGCATACTGTGACTGCAGAGTCTAAGTGGACCCTAACAGCAACCGCTTCCAATGTAGTTTGGAGAGGAATCCACGTGCTAGCAATGTCTGTACGGACCAACGTACAAACGCCACCAGAAGCCCGCAAGGGTCCGACCCGATTTCGACAGAAAACACGGAACCCACGGAGGGTCGGTGAGTGAGCATCAGTAAAATGAGATTCCTGGAGAACCACACAAGCTGCTGAGTAGGACGAAAGAAGGGATTTCAATTCCGGAAGGTGACGATAGTAGCCATTACAATTCCATTGGAGAACCACAGAACGATGGTTTAAATGAGGGCTGAACACGCTAAATCCAGTCATACCGCCGGGTCCCCACCCGTCACCGACAAGGAGGGGGCGACATCCATAAACGACAGGTCAGAATCCGGTTGTGAAGTCGGAGAAGGGACCTCCGGTGACACCAGAGGCTCTTTGTCCCGGGACTTATGTTTCTTCTTCTTTTCAGGCTGAGATCGAGGAGGGCTGTGTGGCATAATGGAGCCAGCTGCAGCAAGATCAGGAACAGAAAGAGAACGGGCGACCTGAGGGCCGATAGACCGCGGCTCTCGCGGTCGCCTCGCTGCAGCAGACCTTTGACCTGGAAGGTGCCGGGAAGGGGCATCCCGGGAGAGGCGCCCTTGACCGGCAGACGCCGAAGGAGTGGGACACTTCTCCGGCTGGGGAGGGGGAGCAGCGCCCAGAGGAGAAGGTGTGGGAGCCGCAGGGGAGGGGGGAAGGAGAGGGGTCCGGGATGGGGGTAAGGAAGGGGGAGGAAGGGATGAAGATGTAACCAAGGCGTAACTAGATGTCATGGACACAGGGTGCAATCGTGCATATTTCTTACGGGCCTCTGTGTAGCTTAAACGATCAAGGGACTTATACTCCTGTATCTTTTTTTCTTTCTTATAGACGGGGCAATCTGCTGAACGTGGAGAATGACTACCATGACAATTTACACATACAGGAGGGGGAACACAGGGACTCCCCTCATGGAGTGGACGTCCACAGTCACCACAGAGAGGGTCCTGGGAACAGCGAGAAGACATGTGGCCAAAACGCAAGCACTTAAAACACCGCATAGGAGGTGGGATGTACGGCTTCACATCACAGCGATAGACCATAATCTTAACTTTCTCAGGAAGAGTATCCCCTTCAAAGGCCAGGATAAAGGCACCAGTATCAATATGATTATCTTTAGGACCCTTCTGAACACGCCGAACAAAGTGAACACCCCGCCGTCCGAGATTGTCCCGAAGTTCCTCATCAGTTTGAAGGATGAGGTCTCTGTGAAAAATCACACCTTGTACCATATTTAGAGACTGGTGAGGGGTAATGGACACGGGAATTGTGCCAAGATGGGTACAGGCACGAAGGGCCGCAGATTGGGCAGCCGAAGCAGTTTTTATCAGCAACGAACCCGACCGCATCTTGCTCAGGGAGTCCACTTCGCCGAACTTGTCTTCAATGTGTTCCACAAAGAATAAAGGTTTGACACTGGTGAAAGTATCTCCATCAGTCCTGGTGCAAACTAGATAACGGGGGAAAGGTTTTGCCCCTAGACGATGGGCCTGACCCTCCTCCCAGGGGGTAGCCACGGAAGGGAAGGCCGAAGGGGCAAGAGAAGCAGCACTTGAGGAATCAGTACCACGCAGAGAGACGGCCGCAGAAGAGCGGCCAGAGTTTTGGACCCGTATGCGTTTCATCTGCATAGCGTCCGCCCTGATACCACCCACTCCGATCAGGGGCTCTCCTCACGGGCGCCACCCAGCCACAGCAAGGGCCGTCTGGCACGGCGGCTATTGCCGGGAGTTCCGATGCTCCAGGATGACGAGCAACCACTCCAAGGCATGCATGAGGAGGTCACAGCTCAGGTATCAGAAGTGTGATCCCTGTGTGTTCAGGGGGCTCAACCAAAAGGGTACATAGCGACCCCACCACACGGGCTGGCTACCGTGCTGGCTATGCACCGTAGCATCAGACAACGACGTAAAAGAAAAGGTGGAATGTACTAGGAGGGCACACGTCGGAGACACTAGGTAAGGTGCTCTTCCCCAAATGGCTCACACTACGGAAGAGAAATTTTGGAATGGAGGTCAAACCCCAGAGGGGGACCAAGGAATGCCAAAAGAAGGAGATGATTACGCAACAAAGCCGGAGTGTAAAACCAACAGAACCAGGAGGATAGCGGGGGCCAACATAAGCAAGGACACCAATAGAGGGAGAGGAGAGGGCGAGGGGAAAGGGGTATGGAGGGGAAAGGAGGGGAAGGGAAAGGAAATGCAGCCCGGGAGAGAAAGAAGGCTGCAATGGCTCGGGGCCCCGTGCTCGCCACGCACGTATCCACAAAAGAGTTGTGGACCCCCTGGGGGGCGTGCTAGTTGAAATAAACTTACTGTTTACATCCTAACCACAGCCAGCCACACGGTTCAAGATCGCAAACTGCCGTTAGTATACCGTCTGTAATCAACAAGGCTAGCTGTTGTCTTCTTTAGCTCATAAACGACGTCGTTTGTAATTTCTAATGCAATTGTTTTTACATGGTGACAACGACCTAGGTCTAGTCATAGCGCTATATTTCTTCATCATACATTAGTTTACGAAAGAGTATACACAAGGGTAAAATATTACACCAGCATAAAGCCTTGTAAGAAAATTTGCGTATGGAACTCATTATACGAATGTAGAAAAAGTATATGACGGAATAACACCTGGAAGATTCTTGTACATCATACTAATGACTGCTGTCTTCTATTGCACAGTGAAGTACGAATCAATAAACGGCAGTGCATTGATTATTTAGTCGCAGGAAGGCTAATTTTTTTTTTAAGTTTTTGCAAGTCACATATATGCAGTGGGCACCAGCACAACCAGTGTGGTAATGAAATAAGCCAATGGGCAGTACTGTTGACATTTTGCCAAAACACTCCGTACACATGAGGTTTGCGACAACAGTGACGGGTGAGGCACATAGAACCGCTAACACAACGACAAAGTGTGACTCGGCGTGAAGTAGCTAGCTCAGCTGTGCTTCATTCCCCGACATCTCTCCTGCCATTTACCAAGGAATCGGAGAAAAGTATTAAAACAAGACATCCTGTAAACAGAAAGTTAAAAACACTCTCCCTTGCCCTCTCCCCTCCCAGTCCACTGTATCTCCAACCGTTCACAGTGTAGTACTCCTTACCTCCATCACAATACTAAAATTCCAAGATGACGGAAACAGAACAATTCTCTCATCTTTCCAACCAGTGAGAGAGTAATATTTAAATGTCCACCTGCTTCGCTGGGTGCTTGCCTCACCCCCCCTTCCGCCGTGCAAGCGGACCCTTGTTCGATTCCCCGCCGGGCTAGAGATTTTTCGGCGCTCGTGGACTGGGTGTTGTGTTATCCTCATCAACATTTCATCCTCATCACCGGCGGGCAAGACACCCAGTGTGGCTTCTGCTGAAGTAAGACTTGCACTTGGCGGCCGAACTTCCCCAGATGGGGCCTCTCGGCCAACGGTGCCATACGCTCATTCCCATTTTTTGTAATATTTAAATGACGTGTCAGAAATGCAGTAAAACATGCAGCCTACACTTGAAGGTCAAAAATATTCGTTATGTATTTGAAAGTCAAATATATGCATTATTTCCAATATAAAAAGGCATTGAAGTTACATAACTTACTTAGAGAGCGAATGTATCCTTCATAATTTACCTCTATTTCTTCGGACCAGTCGTAGAGAAGTAGCAAAATTCCAATATGGTGGAAATAGATGAGTTTTGTTCTTTATGCCCCACATAACCTCCAGTCAATGCTAAAAGGTAAACATAAAACATATAATGGTAAATGGTAAATGTGGTACCATAAACACTAAACATTAAATACTACCATAAGTGATAAACGCTAAAGAGTAAATGCTGAAAGCTAATCGTAAACACTAAATGCTTGACTTTAAACACTGAACAGGTAACTCTAAAAGCTAAATGGTAGACACTAAATGGTAAGTGCTATATGCTAGACAGTAAATGCTGAATAATTAACGGTAAACACCAAATAGTTAACGCTAAATGGTGAAAGCTAAATGATGAACGCTAAGCGCTATTGCTATATGATGTTATAATTACAGATCTCTAGAAATTTACGACAGATGAAAATGGTATTTTAATTATTTCTGTGAAACACAGTGTTGACTGTATACATTACCATACCTCCGTAATAATGTGAAAAGTGATTCTAGGATCAAAATTATGCATCATTTATGTACAGACGTATTTGTATATCTAAACCTCTAATCTCCAAAATACTGTACAACCTTGTATTGCCTCTTATCCAAAGTAATAATTTCTTCTTCTCTCTCTCTCTCTCTCTCTCTCTCTCTCTCTCTCTCACACTCACTCACACACACACACACACACACACACACACACACACACACACACACACACACGAAAATACGCATACAGACACGGGCGCAATCTGTTTCATAATTACTTCATTATTTTATAATATATTAGTGAGGAATAAACAATAAATTGGAAAATTAACAATTTTACAATATAAAACTTGATCAGATAATTACTGCAATTACTGTGGAGACATACCAATCTTATGGACATTCTATATCGTTTTCCACATCTTTCTCAACACTGTCTGTTGTAAACAGTAGTTTTTTTTTCAATTTGAGATCATATTTAAAACAACCCCATTAGACAACCATGATTTCACTGCTGAATCTGCCTTAATAAAATTGAAACACAGCTGAACAGCATTTTACGGGCAAACTGTGCACATCACGAATAACGTATCTTAATGTACCTATCAAGCAGTTATTTATACTGGAACAGAAAGTGGTCTTTCATTCGAAACTACCGTATACTTCTAAAACAACGTAGTGTTCGGGATCGGTAAAGCACTGTCCCTGAAGTTTTTGCCTTACGTGCTCACTGACTTCTCTAAGAGCTTTTAGCCTACCAATGATTTTATATCTGAGAAGTTGTTGCGAATATAGCAAGGAGACACATAAATCTTGTTTTTAGAGATTTGATATTAACATCTTGCATTGTATGATACTTTGTGAAGGGAAACTGTCATTTTTTTCACAAAAAATACCGAAGAACAGTTTCAAAATCGACTGTATCTGTGTTATTCCCTCTTACATGACATACTATGCACACTTTACCACCGTTGAGGAAGTGTTGTTTAGCGGGACTGATGGTCGAAATTCTTCATGGGAGGTATACCTTGCGGCCCTTTAGATGAACTAGCACCATCTCTGTCCTGAATGTCGTGTGCCGCCACCCTTACTCCCCTGCTGACAGTGTTACTGTGTGAACTACACTCCTCGGACTCTCAAAGCTCTCCTGCTTCGTACAGGTTCCACACATGAGCAATATTCTAGAACTGGTTTTGATAGGAAGTGCAGATGTTGTACTGGGTCAAATACTTTTCGGAAATCAGGAAATACTGCATCTGTCAGACTGCTTTGGTCAAAACTCTGACTATATCACATGATTAATGTGCGAGCTGGGTCTCCCATGTTCGATGTATACAGAAACCATGCTGGCTGGCATGAAGTAGGTCATTTTGTCATTTTGTTCGAGATATCTCATTATATTTTGGCTCAGGATATGTTCTACATGCTACGAAAATTAACGTGGGGTAATTCTTCTGGGTTTTTCCTTTGTTGAGGAATATATGAACTGGAGTTACACATTTTACCTTTTGCTTCGGTAGACTAAATTTCAGTTCCTGTCTCACTCACGTGTGACTGTACACAAAAGTTGGTGTACAAGAGTTCGTTTCCAATCTTTATGTTCTAAGTAGTTTTCGAAGAAGGGATTGCATAACATTTCCAAGGATGAATTGTCACGATCGTTTCTACCAAAATTGTAATTGTACAATTGGGTTGTTGCATGACCAAAATCTCCATCAATGATTACCGTATGATTTGGGAACTTACGTGCTAACAAATGAGGTTACCTCTGAACTTTTCGCTTACAATAGGACGTGAATCTGCTGGTCGATCGAATGATACAATTGCCATTTTGCCTAATAAAGAATTGTGCGATCAGGACTTCTCTACATTTCAAAGTTGTGCCAAATCAGAATGGTCGCCTCCCTCTACTGTGGAAGTATTTCTACACAAAGTAATGTATAATGAACTCGGCAACACCTGTCTGTTTTTTTTTTTTTTTTTTTTTTTTTTTTTTTTTTTTTTTTTGTGTAAGGCCTTGGTCCTCTCTCTATCCACTCGGGTCCCGCCAGTAGAAACCAAATACCAAGAAGAGAAATCTTCTGCTTAGCTAAATTAATTTTGGAATGCTAAACGGCAAGACCAGTGGCAAGAATTCGGCTCAAAAACTCCTCCAGGTGTTGTAAATCTTGTTGGAAGGTAATACCGTAAACTACAACGTCACCTAAGACTTAAATTTTACATCTCTGGAAACGTTGTCCAAAATTCTAGAGAGAACAGCAGCCCAAGTTGATAAGCTAATTAGTACACGGATAAATTCGAGTAAATTCCAATCCATATAAATCGCTGTCACCTGTGTACAGTTTTGGCTAAGGTGGTCTCTTGGTAAGCCTGATTAAGATCGAGAATAGAAGAAAAACGTGTATCAGAGAACCAGGTGAAACAGTGATGCAAGTTGGATAGTGGCATAGATTCACAAGCAAACTTCTTATTTAATAGTCTACTCCACCACCAGTCGATAACCGCATTCTTCACCCATTGTAACTAGAAAGATAAGAGAGGGATAAGTTGATGTAGGAGACCTAAAAACCCCGTCACGGAGCATCCGCTCCACCAGCTGACGCAATATTTTCATTTCGGGTGGTGTCAATCTACATGGGGGTTGACGCACTGAAAATCGTCAGCAAGGCAGATCCTATATTTTGTCGTGTTGGTAACACCTGATTTGTCAGTTACGGCATCCGGGAACTCGTCCAGAAGGAGCAGCGTCGCCTCAGCCTCACAATCACCAAAATGACCTGCCTTAAATTTACAATCCTGCACAGTAACGGCGTTGGTTCCTTTGAGAGGAAAACACTGGTACAACTTGAAGTTTTAGTTGGGGTAAAATTTAAAAGAAACTTCCTTTCTACATAATAGAAGACAGAACCAATACGCTGAATTCAGTCGCCCCCCAAAAGATCCTTAACCCTCAGCTCACAAGGTGTGGTCTCTCAATGGCGTGAAAATTTTCGAACTCTCTCTGTAAGTTCAGCTGTGATGGAATGCTTCTATACTGTTCCCAACCCTCAATAGATTGCCAACTTTACAATGTTTTACAGTCGGTTGCGTCATTGCGTTCTTTGTTGTTTTTACACATGTTACTGACAGGTGTTAGGGTCTCCTAGATCTCGCCTCGTGAACTAAGTGCCTGTTTTCTTCAGTACAGTGTATTACAAAATTTGGTCGCAGGAACGTGACACTTGTAATTTCCTCGAGTCTGATGAAATTGTTACTCGGTGGATAGAGAAATGTGTCATTGATACAGGTGAAGAAAAAGACGGAAAGGATGATTGTACAATAGCCAGTGATCACAATTCTGCTGTGGAACAAGAGCATTATTCAGAGGAAGAACCTCAGGAAAACTATGGCGGGGATTTATTTCTCCAATAAAATACTTAGTGTGTCAGTTAAAGTCAAATGCAGTTCCGTAGAACCCAGCATTTAATATCCATCGTTGGGACTCCAAGAAGGAGGCGTAGGTTATCTTTGATCAGAAAGATTCCCACATATAGTAATAAAATGGTATTTATTAAATATGAAGAAATACTCTACTTAAATGATGCTTCTTCTTGTGAAATGTCCAACAGAATCATACGTTTGAAATTATTGCAAGTCCTGTAAAATATTAAAGTTCTGTCTCTGTGCCTCTGAGTGATGCCCATGTAGAGTCTAGAAGTGGCCTATGATGCCTTTGGAAATGACGGACGAACACTGCAGCTAGTAGACTCGCCGGTAACTGGAAGCTGCACACGACGCGGTGCACTGAAGAGAACTACCTGCTATGCCTGCTATAGCTTTTTTCCCCCTGTTTCTGGCCTCCAGTCCCTCGGTAGGTCCCTATCAGCGGTTTTTATTCTACATGTGTGCGCCATCGTTTCCAGTGTTTTTCTTTTTCTTTTGTTTTGTTTTGTTTTGTTTTGTTTTCTTTTCTTAAGTGACTCGCTCTGTGTGATTTTTATACTTTTAACTTGTACAGGGGGACACAAGAGGATAGGGGTATCAAGTCAGTGGACAATGTACAGGGTGTGGATGTGTTCAAGGAAAAGAAGAAGGTGGGGTAAAGGGATGAGGTCATAGACGATGCGCGTGGGTGACGGAAGGCAAGGCGTTGCGAAGTGCATGGTGTTCCAGGATTTGGAAGGCTTTATAGAATCTAGGGGGGGGGGGGGGGGGAAGAGGTGCGGAAATCCAAGCGACACTGGCATAACAAAGGATGGGGCGGATCGAGGACTTGTAGGTGTGAAGGATGATGGAAGGGTGCAGCCCCCACGTCCAGCCAGACAGGTATCTATTGTGGGCTTTGTGTTGGATCATAAGGAGATAGGGAGTCCAGGTTAGGTGGCGGTCAAGACTGAGGCCAATGTATTTTAGGGTAGGAGTGAGGTGAATAGTACGATCATAAATAGTTAGGTAGAAATCATGGAGATGGAAGGAGGGGGTGGTGCAGCCAATGATGATTGCCTGCGCCTTGGAGGTTTTTTTTTTTTTTGTTTGTGGTTTTAGGGCACAAAACTTCTATGGTCATTAGCGCCCAGCCCGTGACGTAGGAAACAGGAAAAAAACGAAATTTAAAATCATCAGCAAGGGGAACAAAGTCATAAAATTTGAGAAACTAAAGGCAGAAGGAATGCTTAAAAATCCACTATAGAAAGGGGTTGGTTGTCCCCAAAAAAAAAAAAAAAAAAAAAATCAAATGACTGACGTCATTTCACTGTCACTAATAAACTGTAGAACGCGGTCAGCTGAGCGCGTGTCATCTGCTAAAATCAACGATAGATCAGGCGATAGCTGTAGACGGGAGCGTAACGGATTAAAATAGGGGCATTCAATTAAAAGGTGTCTGACCGTCCACAGCTGAGAGCAGTGGGGACAGAGTGGGGGAGGATCACCGCTTAAAACATGTCGATGGCTAAAAAGACAGTGCCCTATCCGGAGTCTAGCTAAAATTGCCTCCTCCCGACGACGCGTTCGGGAGGAAGAGGTCCAAGCGCAAGGAAGGGCTTTCACTTTCCCGCAATTTATTATGGGGAAGTGTTGACCAATGCGCATGCCATAAATGAGCAACTTGGCGACATAAACCGCTCCGTAGATCGGTAAACGGAAGAGACTGAGTAGCTGGCCGAGGAAGAGAGACTGCAGCCTTGGCCGCTATATCGGCCGCCTCATTCCCACAGATACCAGCGTGTCCCGGGAGCCAGAGGAACGCCACTGAGACGCCCCCCAGGTGGAGCAAGCGCAGACAGTCCTGAATCCGGTGGACCAGAGGGTGCACAGGGTAAAGAGCTTGGAGACTTAGGAGAGAGCTGAGAGAATCTGAGCAGATTACGTACTGTATCCGCTGATGGCGGCGGATGTAGTGGACAGCCTGGAGAACAGCGTAAAGCTCCGCAGTATAAACCGAACACTGGTCGGGAAGCCGAAAGTGATTTGGGGTGTCGCCAACAATATAGGCACTCCCTACACCTAACGATGTTTTCGAGCCGTCGGTGTAAATAAATGTGGCTTCCGTCATTTGTGCACATAGAGCAGCAAATGCCCGACGGTAGACAAGTGTAGGGGTACCATCCTTGGGAAATTGACATAGGTCTCTGAGCAAGTCGATCCGGGGACGGAGCCAAGGCGGTGCTGTACCCCAAGTTGTCAAGAAGGTTTTAGGAAAGCGGAAGGAAAGAGAATGGAGCAGTTGACGGAAGCGGACTCCCGGGGGTAGTAGGGAGGAGGAGCGGCCTGCATACCCGACTTCAAAGGAGGCGTCGAAAAAAAGGTCATGGGCTGGATTAGCAGGCATGGAAGACAGATGGCTAGCATAACAACTCAGAAGGACTGCCCGCCGATGGGACAGCGGAGGTTCAGCAGTCTCAGCATAAAGGCTTTCCACAGGGCTAGTGTAAAAAGCTCCAGACACTAAACGTAATCCACGGTGGTGGATAGAGTCGAGACGCCGAAGAATAGACGGCCGAGCAGAGGAGTTGACGATGCTTCCATAATCCAATTTCGAGCGCACTAAGGTGCGATAGAGGCGGAGAAGGACCACTCGGTCCGCTCCCCAGGAGGTACCATTCAGGACACGGAGGGTGTTAAGGGAACGCAGACAGCGAGCCGAAAGATAGTAAACGTGGGAGGACCAGCACAGTTTTCTGTCAAATATAAGACCCAAGAATTTAGCGACGTCGGATAACGGAAGGTTGACAGGACCTAGATGTAAGGAGGGCGGAAGAAACTCCTTACGTCGCCAAAAATTAACACAAACGGTCTTACTGGGTGAGAAACGGAAGCCGGTTTCGACGCTCCACGAGTGGAGGCGATCGAGACATCCTTGGAGACGTCTTTCAAGCAGGCTGGTCCGTTGAGAGCTGTAGTAGATCGCAAAATCGTCCACAAAGAGGGAGCCCGAGACATCAGGAAGGAGACAATCCATAATTGGATTAATGGCGATGGCAAACAGTACAACACTCAGCACGGAGCCCTGGGGTACCCCGTTTTCTTGGGAGAAAGTACGGGAGAGAGTAGTGTTCACCCGCACCCTAAATGTGCGCTCCGCCTTAAATTCGCGAAGAAAAAGGGGCAGCCGGCCTCGAAAGCCCCAAGAGAACAGTGTGCGGAGGATGCCTGTCCTCCAACAGGTATCGTATGCTCTCTCCAGATCAAAAAATATTGCTACCGTTTGGCGTTTCCGGAGAAAATTGTTCATGATATAAGTGGAGAGAGCAACAAGATGGTCAACGGCAGAACGATGCTTTCGGAATCCGCATTGGGCTGGTGTTAAAAGACTGCGGGATTCCAGCCACCAAGCTAAACGGTAATTCACCATACGCTCTAAAACCTTACAGACTACTCGTGAGAGAAATGGGGCGATAGCTAGAGGGGAGATGTTAGTCCTTTCCAGGTTTCGGAACGGGAACGACAATAGCTTCCCGCCATCGCCTGGGAAAGGTACTGTCGGTCCAAATTCGATTGTAAAGGCGAAGGAGGTAACGCAGGCTATGGGTTGATAAATGCAGCAACATTTGGACATGGATACCATCCGGTCCTGGGGCGGAGGAGCGAGAAGAAGAGAGGGCATGTTGGAGTTCCCGCATGGAGAAAACAGTATTGTAGCTTTCGCGATTTTGAGAGGAGAAAGCAAGATGTCGCACTTCCGCTGCACGTTTCTTCGGGAGAAACGCTGGCGGGTAATTTGAAGAGCTCAAAATCTCAGCAAAGTGCTGACCCAATGAGTTAGAAATTGCGATGGGGTCCACTAAGGTATCATGCGCGACAGTGAGCCCAGAGACCGGGGAGAAACTAGGCGCGCCTGAGAACCGTCGAAGTCGACTCCAAACTTCCGAGGAGGGAGTGAAGGTGTTAAATGAGCTAATAAAGAATTTCCAGCTTGCCTTCTTGCTATCGCGGATGACGCGACGGCATCGCGCACGGAGCTGCTTATATCGGATACAGTTTGCCAAAGTTGGATGGTGACGGAAAATGCGAAGAGCACGTGGCCGCTCACGTATTGCGTCACGGCATGCCTCGTTCCACCAAGGAACAGGGGGGCGCCGGGGCAATTCGGAGGTGCGTGGTATTGAACGTTCCGCAGCTGTGAGAATAACGTCGGTAATATATGTGACATCATCGTCGACGCTGGGAAAGCGACGGTCATCGAATGTCGCTAGAGACGAAAAAAGTGTTCAATCGGCTTGGGCAAACTTCCAGCGTCGCGAGCGCATATATGGCAGTTGAAGCTGTAGTCTAAGAACACATGGAAAGTGGTCACTCGAGTGTGTATCATCAAGGGCGAACCATTCGAAGCGCCGAGCTAGTGGAACAGTGGGGACCCCAGTGTTGAGGCAGACTAGATCCGCTTGGTGGAAGACGTCTAGCAATAGTGAGCCACGTGGACAAGGATGTGGAGACCCCCAAAGTGGGTGGTGGGCATTGAAGTCCCCAACCAGCAAATAGGGGGGTGGAAGCTGACCAAGAAGATGAAGGAGATCAGCTCGTGCCATTGGTGTTTACGATGGAATGTATACCGCACAAAGAGAGAACGTATATCCAGAAAGGGAAAGACGGACGGCGACAGCTTGGAAGGAACTGTTTAAGGGGATTTGGTGATAATGGAGAGTATCGTGGAGCAGAATCATGAGTCCTCCATGGGCTGGAGTGCCTTCAACAGAGGGGAGGTCATATCGGACGGACTGAAAATGAGGGAGAACAAAGCG
This sequence comes from Schistocerca piceifrons, assembly GCF_021461385.2. NCBI lineage: Eukaryota > Metazoa > Arthropoda > Insecta > Orthoptera > Acrididae > Schistocerca > Schistocerca piceifrons. The sequence continues at coordinate 21,169,915 of NC_060140.1, read as the reverse complement.
GTCATGGGGACGCAGCTTTGTTTCCTGAAGACAGAAGATGACCGGCGAGTAGGATCGTAAGAGGATCGACAATTCATCCCGATTGGCTCGAATGCCGCGGATATTCCAGTGGATAATGGACATAGGGTGAACAGAAAATGGAGGAACGTGACCAAGGGTGACTGCTCAGAGCTTGCGACCGACAGCATGGAATAGCATTCAGTCGAAGGCAGAAGATCCTGATCCATAGGTTGGTCAGGAGCAGCTCCAGCCACCAACGATCGGCCAGTTGACCGGCCACCAGCAGTGCGCCTCGGCGACACGGAAGATGGCTGAGGGCGATTTCCGCCAGGTGGTGCTGTAGATGGGACACGCCTTGGCGGAGAAGGAGAGCAACTGTGTTTCTTCGTAGCCTTCTTGGAAGTATGATGTTTAGATGAAGGAGGAACCGATGGTTGTGAAGTTGCAGTACGTAAAAACTCTTCACGAGAATGCTCTTTTTTCGAAGACTTGGCGTCTGACTTTTGGGCTCGAGATTTAGCAGAACCCAACGAAAGGTGAGCCATTGAGTGGGCAGGCGAAAGTGGTGAGGTTGAACGGGCGATCTTTGCGCTGGCCGATCTGACGACAGTGGTACTAAATGTGAGGTCGCAAGTCTGCGTGGCCGCCTCCTTTGTTGGCCGAGGAGAAGCAAGGACAGCGCTGTATTTTCCTTTCTGAGGCACAGTGGGCTGTCGACTGGCGAGTAACTTTCGAGCAGCAAAGGTCGACACCTTTTCCTTCACTCTTATTTCCTGGATGAGTTTTTCGTCCTTAAAAACGGGGCAATCTCGAGAGGAAGCAGCGTGGTCACCCATACAGTTGATGCAGCGAGGGGATGGAGGTGGACAAGCACCCTCATGGGCATTCTTGCCACACGTAACACATTTGGCCGGATTGGAACAGGACTGGCTGGTGTGATTGAACCGCTGACATCGATAGCAACGCGTGGGGTTTGGGACATAAGGGCGAACGGAAATTATCTCATAGCCTGCTTTGATTTTTGATGGGAGTTGAACTTTGTCAAATGTCAAGAAGACAGTGCGTGTTGGAATGATGTTCGAGTCAACCCTTTTCATAACCCGATGAACAGCTGTGACGCCCTGGTCAGACAGGTAGTGCTGAATTTCTTCATCAGACAATCCATCGAGGGAGCGTGTATAAACGACTCCACGCGAGGAATTTAAGGTACGGTGCGGTTCCACCCGGACAGGGAAGGTGTGAAGCAGAGAAGTACGCAGCAATTTTTGAGCCTGGAGGGCACTGTGTGTTTCAAACAACAGGGTACCATTCCGTAATCTGGAACAAGACTTTACAGGACCCGCAATTGCGTCGACACCTTTCTGAATAATGAAAGGGTTGACCGTGGAAAAGTCGTGACCTTCGTCAGACCGAGAAACAACAAGGAACTGTGGCAACGATGGAAGAACCGTCTGTGGCTGAGACTCAGTGAACTTACGTTTGTGAGCAGACATAGTGGAAGGTGAGGAAACCATTGCGGAAGAATCCCCCATGATTACCGGCGTCTCCGATGGCGCGCTCCTCCCTTGTGGGGGCCCTCACCGAGGGCACACCCGCCTTAGGTGATTGTTCACACCTCAGGTCACACCTCCCGACAAACGGACGGAGGGACCAATCGGCACTTTCGGAAGGTATCAGCTCGGGTAATCACCCCTCCCTGGGCCTGGCCGTTACCAGGGGGTACGTGCGTGTCCTACCTGTCTACCCGGGGTGGGGAATTACGCGTTACCCCGTCACCGGCTACGCATGGAAGTGTGTGGGTCGGCCTTCAGACACGCACAGGTAGGAAGAAAGAGACAGGGAAAGGAAAGAAGAGAGGTCTCAAACGCCGCAGCGGAGAAAAGGGTAAAGAGAAGAGGTAAAGAGAAGAGGTAAGGAAAAGAGAAGGATGAAGAAAGATGAAGACAGACAAGCAAGGAAGGCGAAGAGTGCGGTACATTTACAAGCGTCCGTCTCCGGACGTAGGCACAAACCATACTCCCAGAGGGGGAGAAAGGGAAGGAAAGAGCCAGAGGTGAGGGGGGGGGGCGAAGATGGGGGATGGGGAGGGATACGGAAAGGGGGGGTATGCAGCCCGGAAAAGAAGGAAGGCCACATTAGCTCGGGGTCCCGTGCTCGCTACACACGTATCCACAAAAGAGTTGTGTATCCCCTGGGGGAGCCTTGGAGGGGTTGATACGAAGAAACTATTGGTTGCACCAAGCAGTGAACTGGTCAAGGTGAGTTTCGAGTGTACACTGAGACCTTTTCCATTGAAGGTTAAGATAAATGGCGAGAAGGTGGTGTCATCAGCAAATTGGAGGAGATGGCAGTATACAGGAAATAGGGGAGAGCAGAAAGGATGGAGCCTCGGGGCACGCCAGTGGGCTAGAAAGTACAGGGGTGGGAATTGTGAATATTGACATAGGTGGGACGTAGGGAGAGGATGCAAGCAACGAGACAGACGACATTTATAGGGAGAGCAGAGGTATGGAGTCTGAAGATGAGCTTGGGATTCCAGGCATGGTCGTAGGTATTCTGGAGGTCGAGGGAAATGAAGATAGTGGAGCGATGAGAGTTAAGTTTGAGGGAAAGAAGATTGGTAAGGTTAAGAAGTTGGTTGTTCGATGAGAAGGAGGGCCAGAAGCCACACTGGGTAAGGGGAAGTAGGTGGTGCTAGTTTAGGTGGCGATGAATCTGGCAGGACAGTATGGACCCGAAGACCTTATTGAACACAGCAGTGAGGCATATGGAACGATAGGAAGAGGTGTTAGAGGGGGGGGGGGATTGTTGGGTTTAGGGAACAACAGGAGATGGGAACTCTTCCACAGGTCATGGTAAAAGCCAGTGGAGAGGAGAACGTTGTAGAGGGTAGCAAGGGCAGCCAGGAAAATGGGGGGATTCCTTGAGGTGGCAAGAGGTGACAGCATCGTGACCAGGGGTTGTGTTGCGTTTGGAGCAGAGGGCGAGTGTAACATCATGTGCGGTGATGGGAGTGTCTATCTGAGAGGGTAACTGATCCAAGAACTGGAAACTAGGAGTGAGCTGTGGGACAGAGATATCAGTGCATTCAAGGACGGTGGGGAAGAGGGAGTAATCAAAATGGGAATCATCAGGAATGGAGAAGACCTCAGATAGGTGGGAAGCAAAATGGTTAGCCTTACTAAGGTGCAGCGATTGTCGTGGAGAATAGGGTAATGTGGGGTGGAATGGCTACCAGTAAGGCAGTGGGAGACTGAGCGGCACTTGGAGGAGTTGAGAGGGAGGGTGGAGTCGAGGCATGTACGTGTGTGGCCCCAGTCCCGACGTTTCTTTGCTGTAAAAAGGTTCCAGATGTGTCGCTGTAATTGCCACTGGCAGAGGAGTGTATCCTTGTCATAGGTGTGGAGGAAGGAGCGGTAAAGCCTGCGGATTCACAAAGAAGAAGGGCGGCCTGTGGAGGCCAAATAGGGAGGTGAGGTTGAATGAGTTTGATAGGAACTTGGGCCTCCACAGCGTCAGTGATGGCCTTCTGGAGGAAGGAAGAGGCGTGGGTGATGTCAGTGGGGGGGTGAAAGGTAAGGGTGTATCTTTCGACCTGTGAGGCAATGGAGTCCCGGCTGCCATAGCTCAGTGCCCCGGTGTTTAACGAGGCACCGACCAATCTCTGTCCACACATGGCATCTGTGGCCAATGGCAGTTCTCGGTGTAGTATCAACCCATACAGCTGGTGCACTAAGAGTGTTCCGAGAGAGAATTATCGATTGTGGTGGGCTACTCTCTGGAGTTGTAAGTACCATCACCTCAACTATTTTGTAGACTTTGTTTTTGTACCTATCGAGAAGATATTTTACGTCCCAATTTAAGCATTGGAAGTTAGTTTTGTATGGAAATTTACTTGCTACAGACTCGTATAACGTTTCAGAAAGAGTAAGTCAGTTCTCTAACACTCCATTTATGTGTATTATTTTAAAAATCGCAAAGAAGTATTATGATTTTGTGTGACAAATAGTGAAATTCTACAGGCTTTATTTAGAGGAATAAAATAAACAAGGAAAAGTGAAACACCATTTCAGTAATGCTTGACAATAACGAACTAAACGGGCCGAGAAAACCCTTGCACAGAAATACTCGCCTTACAGCGACCATTCGTAAGCAACACTTATCCATTGGCAGTAACACATCCCTGCAAGACCGGTTCACGCTAGGAAACTTACAAATGTTGCGATTACAAATATCATACTCAAGCAGTGAGAGGCTGCTGCCTGAATCAGTTCCTGATTTACTACACTGTAAACACGGGGTAAAAATGAACTGACGGAAGGTCTAATCCCGCTGTAGCATCCAATAGGAGGTTTGAATTTCAAAGAGCCCGCACGCGTCTGGCGTCAGCTGGCCACACACGCGTTAAATGGTGTAGGACACCGATTCACCGATTGTGTGGGATCACCTCAACGGAATGCCCGCTTGGTCTGAACCAACCCAGCATACCGACTACACTCTGCTCCCTCCCCACCGATCGGTTTTTCTGACAACCGATCCCTGCCCTCCTTCCCACTTCGTATCGACATAACGAAAAAAAAAAATTATATGTTAACCACTAATCCGTCTAATTGCGCAAAAGTCGTCGGCTTATTTTAGAGCTTTCAAGCGCAATCGATATTCTGGCTTAGCCGCTTTCCAGAATGCAGTAGCTCCTATCGCCTCCTTCTCCTCACACAAATCAAGTTCTAAATCCATAGTGGCGTTACAAACCACTTTTACACAGACGAACCAAAGAAACTGGCACACCTGCCTAATACCGTGTAGGGCCTCCTCGAGCACGCAGAAGTGCCACAGCACAACGTGGCATGGACTTGACTAATATCTGAAGGAATGCTGTGGGGAACTGACACCATGAATCTTAAAATTAAAGTTTATGACATTCTGGATTGCAAACGTGTAAAATACTTTTTTATTGGAGTGAGTGACCGGTTTCGACTCTATGAAAGAGTCATCTTCAGACTCTGTAAAGATATACTGCCAAAGTAGTATAGACGCTATAATAAGCATATAAAATATATATAAAAATAAGATAAATAATAATAAACCTTACCCAGAGCGGTGGATGGACACTGCTCGATGAGTTCAGTCGGCCCTCGACGCTCGTGTAACAGCTGACTGTATAAATCACCACTCACCACACAGGAACTACAGAAAGAGAGACTAATATTGAAGCAGATTGCTAGTGTAAATGATTTCAATCCCAATGACATTGACTTCATGTTTAATAAGATACACGGTACACATTGTTGTAACTGCGACCAGGAGGGTCGGGGTTGGCACTGACGAAAGGCGCGGCGGGACCCGCGAAGAGCCCCGCGAGCAACAACACAACGGGAGAGGACGGACACCACTAACGTAGGACAGAACGAATACGACAAGACCGAACAACAGAGTCACAAGGAAGAAAACTCGTACACGAACCAGGAAGAAAGCAGTCTAGCGCAAGCGAAGTGCAAACCGACGTAAGCACGATAAGACTGAATTAATGGTTTTTTTTTTCCTTTATTGATTTTCAATTCCCCCCGAAGGGGGCGGGCTGGCAGCAGCTTACTACGCTGCTCTACAGCCTACAGACTTTTGTTTAAAAAAGGAAGAAGAAAGAAACAATGAAAAACAGGCTATAAAATGGTGATTTAAAGTGTAAAATGGCGTAAAAATGCGGAAAGTTAAAACAGAAACCAGATGGGGTTAGCAATGTTAATAAAATACACAGGAATCAGACAAGTAACATAGTAGACACACAATTAAAAAACATGGCGACAGTCTGCTTTCTGTTCGTAAGAGATAAAAAAAAGCACACCCAGCGACAGTATGATGGCTGTTCGCTACACTTCCCAAAAGACACAACACAGAGCACTCACTGGAAAAACACACCGTAAAACACTGCACGAAAATGGCGGCACAAGGATGGTACTCCCGATCCAAGGCAGATGGGGGACCTGGAGTAGGGGGAAAAACAAGGAGGGAGGAGAGGAAAAAAGCGAAAAGGGGGGGGGAACCAAGGAGGGAGAGGACTAATAAAGGGGAGAAGGGCAGATGCGCGAGGGAATGAGAGGAGGCAGAGGAGGGAGATGTAAAAGGACTCGGGGGGGAGAAGGGGGCAAAGAGAGGGGAGGTGGGGAAGAAAGAGGATGGAGGGGAGGGGAGAGGGAGCCTGGGAAAAGGACAGAGGAAAGGAGGGGGAGTGAGGATCAGAGTTGATAGGATGGATAAATGGAGAGGGCATCATCCGGGAGGGGGAGTTGATGGAAGCCACCTTGGGAAAGGAGATATAGGGTGTAGAATTGGAGGGTAGGGGTGACACAACGGTGAAGACGTGGCAGGGGGCGGGGATCGGAGAGGAGAGGACCAACCAGGGGGTGAGAGGGTTCAAGACGGCGGGAGGTGTAGAGGATGCGGATATGTTCGAGGAATAGGAGCGGATGGGGGAAAGGAATGAGATCATAGAGGATCCGCGTGGGGGACGGGAGGCGTATACGGAAGGCGAGGCGGTGTGCATGACGCTCAAGGATCTGGAGGGTGAATTAATGGGCGAGTGGCCGGCGCTTAAGTACGCTCTCGGGAGCGCCGCTATTGGCCGCTGTGACCACGTGTTCCACTGTGGCGCCCCCACACTAAAAGCGGGCCAGGAGGCGCGCGCCGCCACAGCTTACGGCGCGATGGTGCAGAGACCTCTATGGGTCTTCGACGTCCATGACGTCTGGCGTGGATTCAAATTCCGCGGCGCACGGTACCAGACACGTAGTGTACCTGAGTCCGGTTATCGAAAATGCTCCAAAATTATATACATGGGGTATATCTCCGATAAAATAAATGAATTATTTAAAAATACCGAGCTCACAATAGCATTCGTCACCAATAACCATCTTCAGAATAGACTCAGACACAATATTAATCAAAAAACAACACTAAATATCAAAATTCAAGACTGTATAAAATACAATGTGATGGCTACGAAAAACAATGTAGCGGACCAACTGTCCGTAACTTTGCTATTCGTTTTAAAGAACATGTGGCTGGTACTAGTCGTAGTAAATCCTTGTTTGGCCAACATTTGAATAACTGCAACTATTCCGAAGGATTAATTCATACGAAATTAATAGTCCTTCACTTTGCCCCAAAAGGACCTTTACTTAATGCATTAGAGAAAATTGAAATCTATGCACAACGTAAAAGTGAACCCCTAGCTCTACTCAATGTACAGCTAGACTTTAGGGAAAAACATTTTTATGATCTTTTTGAAGACCTGTTATAAAGAACTGCTCTTTCGTTTTCGTATAATTACATTCTTATATATTTTTATATTATGCTGACGCTTGTTTTATCATTAGTATCTCACAACTACGTTTTTAACTATGTGTATCTCATTTTTATAATGGTTCTTATTTTAAAAACCACAATACAACAACATGTGAACTGTCACTTCACACTTTCTTATTTTTTATTTTGTTATCCATATTTTTCCATCAGAGGGTGATAGTCATCGCTTAATTTTGATTTCCACTTTGTACTTTGCCATATTGGTATCAGGCACCTGGTTCCCACCAATTACCATACACTTTCATTAGCATCATGTTGCCAATATTAGAACCTATACTATGTCCAACCTGACATAGACAATATCTTGCGAACAGATTTTTGGTGAAAACTTAATTTTAAGCTGATTATTAACCTATAATTTTATCCTTTTTGACGTATAATTTTGTCATTATGACGTATACTACGCTAATACTGACAAAAGGCGTCAAATTCCGGCAATTATAACCTTGTTACAGCACCATAGATTGTCGCAGTGAGAATGAGACGCTATTTCCATGGCAACCGCCGACATATCTACGCAAACACTGTTTTCGTGGTCGAATTGTCAATCCTTGAGATATCTTTCGCAGTACCCAATAATCTCTGATAATCTGATGCCTGCCTCACCGGGCTAGGACGCCGTTTCCACGGCAACTATCGATGCACTTGAGTAACATCGTTCCGCTGTTATTACAGAAATGTCGGTGTGGTTCCACCATAGTACATCAGAAGAGAGGAAAAATCCACTTAAACTCTGGGGAACGACAATCTTTGATGTAGATTATATAGTTCTGAGTTTAGAAGGCAGGCAGCATACTCTAAGCCTTATTTCATACCAATGGACCATTTTAATAGCATAATTTGTATTCACTGACGATTAATGATCAATAATTGACACTACGATGTACTCCAACTGCAACTGTTCCTTTGTAGTCATGTTTTAAGTTATGTAATCATGAACGTGTTTTCTGATTGGCTACTTATGATGTCCTACTCAGAAGGGTGTGTGTGACCACCCCTATTAATACCCGCTCCCTCCATGCACAGTCAGCTGTTACACGAGCGTCGAGGGTCGACGGAACTCATCGAGCAGTGTCCATCCACCGCTTTGAGTATAATTTATTACTTTTTATCTTATTTTTATATATTTTTGTATGATTATTATAAGGTCTATACTACTTTGGCAATATATCTTTACAGAGTCTGAAGATGACTCTTTCATAGAGTCGAAACCGGTCATTCACTCCAATTAAAAAGTATTTTAATATGACTGCGATCAAGACTGTTGTAAATTTTAATGTTAACTACTTTCAAGATTGCTGACTATGTTTTCAAAAATCTTACCATGAATCTTGCAGGGCTGTCCATAAATCCGTAAGAGTAAGAGGGGATGGAGATCTCCTCTGAACAGCATGTTGCAAGGATCCCAGATATGCCCAATAATGTTCTTGTCTGCGGAGTCTGGTGGCCAGTAGAAGTGTTTAAACTCATGAGACTGTTCCTGGAGCCACTCTGTAGCAGTTCTGGAGATGTGGAATGTCGCTTTGTCCTGTTGAAATTGCCGAAGTCCGTCGGGATGGACGATGGACACGAATTGATGCAGGTGATCAGACAGAATGTTTACATACGTTCCACCAATCAGAGAGGTATCTTGACCTATCAGGTGTCCCACACCATTACAGACCCTCCAATAGCCTGAACAGTTCCTTGCTGACATACAGGGTCCATGGATTCATTAGGCTGCATCCATACCTGTACACGTCCATTTTCTCTGTGAAATTTGTAACGAGACTAGTTCGATTAGGCAACATTTTTCTAGTCATCAACACACATTGTTGATGTTGTGGGCCCAGGTGAGACGTCATCAAGGTAGACGAGTGGGCCTTCGGCTCCGAAAGCCCATATCGACGATGTTTCGTTGAGTGGTTCGCAGTTTGACACTTCGTGATGGCCTAGCACCGAAATCTGCAGCAACATGCGGAAGGGTTGCACTTCTGTCACGTTGAACGATTCTCTTCAGTCGTCATTCGTCCCATTCTTGCAAGATCTTTTTCCAGCCACATCGATAATGGAGATTTCATATTTTACTGCATTCCTGATATTCACGGTAGCCTCGTGAAATGATCGTCCGAGAAAATCCTCACTTCGTAGTTACCTCGGAGATGCTGTGTCCCGTCGCTCGTGCACCGACTATAACACCACGTTCAAATTCACTTAAGGGAGGTGGGACGTCAGACGGGCCGCCTTGGAGCAGGAGAGGCACCACAGGACATAATTCTACTGTCTATACTTTTACAAATAAATTCATAAAACTTTGCCAGCATGACCAGAAAGGATTCAGGGTTCATACTCATAGCAGTGGAAGTTCAAAAAAGTAACAAAATATTTTTTTTAACATGCGAAATTTCATAATTCTTTCACTTACTATTTGCTGCATTTGTTAGTATAGGTACACTTTTCGTCATAAGTAAGAGAGGTTCTTCGACGAATTTTGCACAGCATACAAACCATCCTTACAGGTGTATGAAACTCTAGAATTTTCCAAATCTATTAAAAACTGTGGAAAAACTGAGATAATTAACTATAAAATTAGAGTTTTTTTCTAAACATGAAGTTTAAAATGTAACAGCTCATTCAGTTTATGATAAATTAAATAAATTCTAGAGTTTCATACACCCTTAAGTCTGGTTTGCATGCTGTGCAAAATCCATCGAAGAATCTCTTACTTATGAAGAAAAGTGTACCTATAGCAACAAATGCAGTCAATAGTAAGTAAAAAAATGGTGAAATTTCACATGTTAAAAAAATTATTTTGTTACTTTTTTGAACTTCCACTGCTATGAGTATGAATCCTGAGTTCTTTCTGGTCATACTGGCAAAGTTTTATGAATTTATTTGTAAAAGTATAGACAGTGGAAATTAAAATGTCCTGTGGTGCCTCTCCTGCTCCAGGTCGGCCCGTCTGACGTCTTACCACCCCACCCCCCCCTTAAATATTAATAACCTGCCATTGTAGCAGCAGTAACAGATGTAACAACTGCGCCGGACTCTTGTTGTCGACCACAGCGCAGTACTCTGCCTGTTAACATATCTATGTAATTGAGTACACATGTCTATACGAGTTTCTTTGGCGCTTCACTGTACGACATTACTTGAGAGTGCCGCAACACAGCATCTCGCAATGGTGGATGGTACACATTACGCTTGGTCGTCTCGGGCATGAAGACAAATCAGCAGCGGCTAAACACACCCTCGACGAGGAGCGTACGTTCGAATTTGAGAAATCAGATATGTTGTGTCGAGTTACTGGATTTTGGGAGAGTATCAACAAAGAATTTAGTGAAATATGACTTCAGAACCGACTCGTCAATAGGCGAGGGCTATCAGCTATAAGAGGATACCATCAGCTTAAGGTGGCTGATCACCAAAAATGTTCATTGATGTCAGTTTTCCAGAAACCTTCTCTATAGGCTGCAAAACTTGTAATCACGTAATGAAATACCTACCACCATTATGCTTCCGTATTTACATTAGTTAATCCAGTTAGATTACAACTAAAAGTGTAGGATACTAACATAACCCATACTGTCGGAGAAATGACGCAAAACGGACTTAAGAACACAACCATTCTCTCTGGACGCATTCACATTTTCCAGATAGAAGGTAGTTATCGCGTATAACGCAAACTGGCGTGGCCCATTAAAAGGCAAAGACAGACGAAATGCAAGTAAATATTCTCAAGCAACTGCGTGGCTGCATAAATTTTATACTGTAATATAAAAACTCCCCCCCCCCCCCCCCCCCCCCCCCCCATGAACCATGGACCTAGCCGTTGGTGGGGAGGCTTGCGTGCCTCAGCGATACAGATAGCCGTACCGTAGGTGCAACCAGAACGGAGGGGTATCTGTTGAGAGGCCAGACAAACGTGTAGTTCCTGAAGAGTGGAAGCAGCCTTTTCAGTAGTTGCAAGGGCAACAGTCTGGATGATTGACAGATCTGGCCTTGTAATACTAACAAAATCGGCCTTGCTGTGCTGGTACTGCGAACGGCTGAAAGCAAGGGGAAACTACGGCCGTAATTTTTCCCGAGGGCATGCAGCTTTACTGTATGGTTAAATGATGATGGCGTCCTGTTGGGTATAACATTCCGGAAGTAAAATGGTCCCCCATTCGGATCTCCGGGTGGGGACTACTCAAGAGGATGTCGTTATCAGGAGAAAGAAAACTGGCGTTCTACGGATCGGAGCGTGGAATGTCAGATCCCTTAATCGGGCAGGTAGATTAGAAAATTTAAAAAGGGAAATGGATAGGTTAAAGTTAGATATAGTGGGAATTAGTGAAGTTCGGTGGCAGCAGGAACAAGACTTTTGGTCAGGTGAATACAGGGTTATAAATACAAAATAAAATAGGGGTAATGCAGGAGTAGGTTTAATAATGAATAGAAAAATAGGAATGCGGGTAAGCTACTACAAACAGCATAGTGAACGCATTAGTGTGGCAAAGATAGATACGAAGCCCACGCCTACTACAGTAGTACAAGTTTATATGCCAACTAGCTCTGCAGATGACGAAGAAATTGAAGAAAAGTATGATGAAATAAAAGAAATTATTCAGATTGTGAAGGGAGACGAAAATTTAATAGTCATGGGTGACTGGAATTCGAGTGTAGGAAAAGGGAGAGAAGGAAACATAGTAGGTGAATATGGATTGGGGGACAGAAATGAAAGAGGAAGCCGCCTGGTAGAATTTTGCACAGAGCATAAGTTAATCAAAGGTAACACTTGGTTCAAGAATCATAAAAGAAGGTTGTATACATGGAAGATACTAAAAGGTATCAGATAGATTATATAATGGTAAGACAGAGATTTAGGAACCAGGTTTTAAATTGTAAGACATTTCCAGGAGCAGATGTGGACTCTGACCACAATCTATTGGTTATGATCTGTAGATTAAAACTGAAGAAACTGCAAAAAGGTGGGAATTTAAGGAGATGGGACCTGGATAAATTGACTAAACCAGAGGTTGTACAGAGTTTCAGGGATAGCATAAGGGAATAATTGACAGGATTCGGGGAAAGAAATACAGTAGAAGAAGAATGGGTAGCTTTGACGGATGAAGTAGTGAAGGCAGCAGAGGATCAAGTAGGTAAAAAGACGAGGGCTAGTAGAAATCCTTGGGTAACAGAAGATATATTGAATTTAATTGATGAAAGGAGAAAATATAAAAATGCAGTAAATGAAGCAGGCAAAAACGAATACAAACGTCTCAAAATTAGATCGACAGGAAGTGCAAAATTGCTAAGCAGGGATGGCTAGAGGACAAATGTAAGGATGTAGAGGCCTATCTCACGAGGGGTAAGATAGATGCTGCCTACAGGAAAATTAAAGAGACCTTTGGAGATAAGAGAACCACTTGCATGAACATCAAGAGCTCAGATGGAAACCTAGTTCTAAGCAAAGAAGGGAAAGCAGAAAGGCGGAAGGAGTATATAGAGGGTCTATACAAGGGCGATGTACTTGAGGACAATATTATGGAAATGGAAGAGGATGTAGATGAAGATGAAATGGGAGATACGTTACTGCGTGAAGAGTTTGACAGAGCACTGAAAGACCTGAGTCGAAACAAGGCCCCCGGAGTAGACAACATTCCATTAGAACCACTGACGGCCTTGGGAGAGCCAGTCCTGACAAAACTCTACCATCTGGTGACCAAGATGTATGAAACAGGCGAAATACCCTCAGACTTCAAGAAGAATATAATAATTCCAATCCCAAAGAAAGCTGGTGTTGACAGATGTGAAAATTACCGAACTATCAGTTTAATAAGTCACAGCTGCAAAATACTAACGCGAATTCATTACAGAGGAATGGAAAAACTAGTAGAAGCCGACCTCGAGGAAGATCAGTTTGGATTCCGTAGAAATGTTAGAACACGTGAGGCAATACTGACCCTACGACTTATCTTAGAAGCTAGATTAAGGAAGGGCAAACCTACGTTTCTAGCATTTGTAGACATAGAGAAAGCTTTTGATAATGTTGACTGGAATAATCTCTTTCAAATTCTGAAGGTGGCAGGGGTAAAATACAGGGAGCGAAAGGCTATTTACAATTTGTACAGAAACCAGATGGCAGTTATAAGAGTCGAGGGACATGAAAGGGAAGCAGTGGTTGGGAAGGGAGTGAGACAGGGTTGCAGTCTCTCCTCGATGATATTCAGTCTGTATATTGAGCAAGCAGTGAAGGAAACAAAAGAAAAATTCGGAGTAGGTATTAAAATCCATGGAGAAGAAATAAAAACTTTGAGGTTCGCCGATGACATTGTAATTCTGTCAGAGACAGCAAAGGACTTGGAATAGCAGTTGAACGGAGTGGACAGTATAAGATGAACATCAACAAAAGCAAAACGAGGATAATGGAATGTAGTCGAATTACGTCGGGTGATGCTGAGGGAATTAGATTAGGAAATGACACACTTAAAGTAGTAAAGGAATTTTGGTATTTTGGGAGCAAAATAACTGATGATGGTCGGAGTAGAGAGGATATAAAATGTAGACGGGCAATGGCAAGGAAAGCGTTTCTGAAGAAGAGAAATGTGTTAACATCGAGTATAGATTTAAGTGTCAGGAAGTCATTTTTGAAAGTATTTGTATAGAGTGTAGCCATGTATGGAAGTGAAACGTGGACGATATATAGTTTCGACAAGAAGAGAATAGAAGCTTTCTAAATGTGGTGCTACAGAAGAACGCTGAAGATTAGATGGGTAGATCACATAACTAATGAGGGAGTATTGAATAGAATTGGGGAGAAGAGGAGTTTGTGGAACAACTTGACTAGCAGAAGGGATCGGTTGGTAGTACATGTTCTGAGGCATCAAGGGATCACCAATTTAGTATTGGAGGGCAGCGTGGAGGGTAAAAATCGTAGAGGGAGACCAAGAGATGAATACACTAAGCAGATTCAGAAGGATGTAGATTGCGGTAGGTACTGGGGGATGAAGAAGCTAGCACGGGATAGAGTAGCATGGAGAGCTGCATCAAACCAGTCTCAGGACTGAAGACCACAACAACAACAACAACAATATAAAAACTTGTGACAAATACGTAGGAAAATAAAGACTGTAATGAAACTGTCAAACAACTATCTAAAATGGAAACGCAACAAATTTAGACTTAAAAATACGTCTGCTTCAGCCTGATACTACGCAGCTCGCTACAGCAGTCACCTTTAGTGTGACGTAGAATCGTAAACTTAAAAATCTTTGGCGCAGCAGAGTGGGAGGGCACTGCAGCATCCTGGCATGTGCTCTGCTTTCCAGATTCTTGACGCGCATGTGTCTGCATGTCGAAGGGCAACCCATAATAAGTAAACTAATTAATTGTCATTACCAGAAAGTATTCTTGATTCCCTTATTCTTAAACACTCTTCTCTTTCTTCTTTACTATTAAATAAATGGATGCATTTTAAACTTTATTAGTATATTAGTGTATTATGGGAATTTTAGTTTAAAGAAATAAATGAAAATTTAGAAGTCTTCTAGTAGAAGGTTGTCGCTCTATGCATTAAATGTGCAAACTCTCTACTGGGTACTTCGCTGGGCGGTTATATTTCCGGTAGTATGCTGCGGGGTTAAATACCTGACTGAAGGTAACGTCTTTGAGAAAAGATGATGTATGGAGTAAAGTACGCGATCAAATGAATTGAGTAGCAGAGAAAACGTATGGAAAGGCGTTTACCTCTTCGTATTGATTCCATAGTCCGTGCGAAGGCTGTTAAAGTGGCAGTCGCCTGAAAAAAATGACCTCCGTTCTCCGCCATGTCAGCTTCTGACTATTTCCACTTTTTGTGTAAATCGTTCTCATTCATTACGAATGTACAGTTGAGTGATAGCCCAAACGACCAGCGTCGTTGGCCAATCGAAACATAGATATCTATCTGCCGCCAGCTTTTATGCCTTATTTCTGCGATCACAGCTGCCGAGGAGCGTGGAGCAGGGACACGGAACCTTTAACTGTGGAGCAAAGGGCCTGCGTGCTCTCTGGAAACAGATCAGTGCCTTTCGTAAGAAGTAATATTCAGCGATAATTACCACCCATGTTCCTTTTAATTGAATACATTAGAACAAATGTTCGCCTCTGGCACTTTGAATTGATGCTTTTAAATGAAGCTGATTATCATTACAGTGCAAAAATACAATGTAAATAGCACAAACGCCACCTGCATTCTGTGTACAAGGAAAGGTAATGCAAACGGTTTCTTATCCAAATATCGAATGTTGGTTGCTGTACGTCGTATAACAAGGAGGACTGCGTACCAACACATCTGTAGCAGTATCATGACCTATCGGGTCTGCAGCTACACAGTGTTACTGCTCGCATTGGTTGGTATTCCACGATTGCCACATAAATACGATATTGGTACGCCTTTACTCAACAACACGCAAGATCTCAATGGTAGCATGGGTCTAGAGGCGAGAGGATTTGCGCGACCCTACAGCATCGCACTGCAACATCACTTACCCTGAGTCAAGAAATGGGCCTGCTTCCAGCAAGGCAAGAATGTATAGCATACTGCGACGACATCTCGAGCATCATGGGACTGCAGCACGGTGACCATTGTTGGAGCAGCAGAGAGGGATACGCCAGCAGAGGTACGGCAGCAATAAACACAAGAGTGACATTACGGCATCTTTTCATACGAGTCTCTATTGTACGTGTAGTGGCCCCATGACGTTGTATCTAAACAAGATACTACAAAACTGCAGTCTGCCAGTTCCATCATGACCTACGATGATACTGTTCGAATGTAACACTTGTCCAGCTCAGCATGGTCTGGGATGCGTCATTCAGTGATGAGTTATCGAGAGACTGGCATGCCGTCATTAACCAAGCACAATGGTAATGAACTCCAGGACAAAGTGGAAGCACGATGGAATGACGTACATCTGTCATCCAACTCCATTTCTACCCGGTACCCTGAGAGTTTAAAGCCATTGTTGCCATCAGCGGTGGAAGCTCTGTGCTCTAAATGTTACTCTTTTATTGTGTAACGATTTCATTGCACGTCTTGTGGCAGAGTTTTTGTCAGGTTAGCAGGAGAAAGAAGGCCGCCTATGCGTTCTTCGTCAACAAGTTCTGGATGACCTGGTATCCCAGCAAAATTCCCCATCCAGGCCTTGCCATATACAAATTTACCTCACATCTAGGGCTCACTGCCTCCATCAGAGCCGAACACTGCTGCAGTAAAGGAGACAGTCTGTAGCAATGCCGACCCGCGTTACTAAATGTCACGGCGCGACACCTAGCTATTCCCTGTTCTAAATGACAAGATATGCTGCCTCAGAAGAGCATTCGTAGGTAAAACCCCCATCAATGCTGCCCATTTTAGCCAGGCAGCATTAGCCACTGCCGGCAGATTTCGAGAAATCGTCCATGCCCTCACCAGCCTGATATGGTTCATCTGGCTGCCGCTACTGGACGTGGCCTCCACTGGCTGCTACAGGCCGGGTCTAGGTCCGATGCTGCAGAGCGTCGACCTGGCATCTTCAGCCAGGGGACCACCCACTGGCTGACTGCTGCCGACTTTACGACGCCCAGCCGAGAGATCAGGGTTCTCACCTCAGACTGACCGGCTGATGAGTCACTGCGTCCCTACTGCCTGCACACTCAGCTGCTCTCTTTTGCTGGGTCGCTTGTTCTGCAGGCCACTGTGTTGCTGCCCACGCTGGGTATCTCAGCGCACTCACTGTACCGCGGCTGCGTCTCCTCGCCTCCTTTGGAGAGTGACCCCCTGGGCCAGGAGCCTCACTTTGCACTTCTCCACCTGCCGAGGTACTGACGCCACGACTCCTCACCTGGGTCTAACGACACTGTAAACTGGCCTGTTTGCGAAGGCTGCTTGCCGAGTTCAGCACTTTACTAACACTCTGGCGCCGACGTCTGACACTCGTTGCTGAGAGCAACAACACATCCGCTATAACTAATGGAATAAATAAATGAATGTTTCTGCCACGCTTCCCTGACTTACCAACTGGCATCCCTTGCCTCTAATTCTGCTGTCCAAACAAAAAATACTCACCATCACCATAATCGGTAGCAGGGTACCAGAATACTAGCCCCATCCTGCCGCCACTCTGTACCTTGTGTGTCCTCAAATAATGAACAAATTTGATCAAATATTCTTCTGCCATACTGTATTCGTTCTGTCTTACTACAAACGGAATTAAATGATTTGCTATACTTCCTGTTCCTCTGTTTTTAATGCCCAGAAGCATATTAGTAGTACTTGGAATATAGCAAACCGACCGAGTTAGTGCAGTGGTTAGCACACTGGACTTGCATTCGGGAGGACGACGGTTCATTCCTGATTTACGTTTTCTGTAATTTCCTTAAATCGCTTCAGGCAAATGCCTGGATGGTTCCTCCCCTAATCCGATGAGATCGATGACCTCACTGTTTTCTCTCTTCCCCCAAAGCAACTCAACCAGTATAGGTATGATACAACGAGTTCCTAATATCTAATAAGAAACGACCATACTTCCTTCGCCGCCTCACTGTATTATTGTGGCTTGTATGTTTCTCTGATACTTTCATTGAGAAACAGTCATTACTAAGACTCTTAGCAGGCTTTAACGTATGGAAACAGTTACCAGTTCACATCCAACTGGCTTCAAATCCTCCATCTGGGTAAACAACGCTAATGGTCACTATAACTGGTAGTGGGGTACTTGATCCAAGCCCCATCCTCATATTCCACTGCAACTCTTGTGAGAAGTGCTGGAGCCACCACCACAAATGATGACAGAATTATTTGGAATATGTCTACAGTCGCAACATACGTCGTCATCACCACCGTAGCGCCAGTCCAGAGACTGTTCTTTCGCCTTCTCGGGTTGCTGGCAAGTGTGATGGTTAAACTTTAGTTGGCATTGGAATTTAAGGGTAGCGTATAGTATGCCAGAGTCACACATTAGGGTGCCTTAGTTTTGGGAGAATACTGGGGAGGAACATCAAGGCATGTGTCCTGTGTGGTGTGCACCATGTAAACTGTTAGGCTACAGTGCTTCCTGTACACCATAGGCATGGTCACAATGGCTGCGACATCAGTCTGAATGGCTTATGGTCCGCCACAAGCATTGGAAGTAGTGGTTGAATCTTATTATTACCTATATATTTAGTCTTCATGTTGGTATTTACTGTTTTCTCCGATCGATTTTTGTTATCTTTATTGTATAAAAACCACGCAATGGTTGAATGAGGAACACAGACAGTTACCATTGAGGAAGCAGATCAGTTCTTGTAGCATTACCTAGCTTATTTAAGAGAAGAGAATAAAGAAGTACATAAAGAGTTGAGTACAGCAAAGGAGGAAATAATCTCGTCTTTTGGACTGCTCTTGGCAGGAGAGGATGTACTGGCATTTGTAGGCAATCTATCAGCGGTTGCAAATACGGGATTCTGGACTGATGCGCAGTTGTTAAAGATCATCAAGTTGCGTTACCACGATGGCTTAAGAAACTAGGTTTGAGGAACTCAAGAAAAGTGGGTACAATGGTATAAGAAACTAGATAACGCTAGATTCTACCGGAGACATTCAACGTTGTATCACAAAAGCAGAAGGAGTCTGTCGAAACTTGTAGATAAAATATGGAGGATCCATGTTGATTCCTCCCAGTGGCCGTGCGGGCTTAGCCGAGCGGTCTGGGACTGTGCGGCTGGTCCCGGCGGAGGTTGGAATCCTCCCTCGGGCATGGGTGTGTGTGTGTGTGTGTGTGTGTTTGTCCTGAGGATAATGTAGGTTAAGTAGTGTGTAAGCTTAGCAGTTAAGTCCCATAAGATTTCACACACACACACACACACACACACACCTATCAGTGTAGAGATAATGTTGAGGCAAATGGAATCATTCTAAAGCAAGCAGAACATAAACAAATAGTGGCGTTCTTATGCAGACTACCACGTAGTGTGTCAAGGAAGGTGAGTGAAGTATTTCCGAAGGAGCTGACTGTTCACGTACCCAGTATACTGGAAGAAATAGGTATAGCGACAAAGGTCCTCGATAGGAGAAATGCATCCTCTACTGATGTGAATTTCTATTGCTGAGAACGTTTGGGTCATATGTGAAAGGAGTGTCGCCAGCCATAATGTATAAAATGTGGGAAAGTGGAACACTGGAAGTTGGACTGAAGGAGTAAAACGTACAATGGTAGAAGATGAAGTGCAAATAATCAACTGTTAAATGAGAATGGCAACTTCAAATCCACTGAGTGGCGTTCCCAGTAATATTTGATGCTGTAAGAAATGGGGCGTTTCTTGACTAGCTCTTCAGCCAGCCAGCCCAGAGGTGGCTTTTATGCGGTTCCCCTATCCACCGAGGTAAATATTAGCCAGCAGCCTCCATCCCGTGCCAGATACCTGCTACATAAACATTTAGGAGAAACTTCTCACACTTGAACATGAGCTGTACACTAGATGCAGACAGATCTGGTGAGCAGACTCTGTCCACAGGGAGTGGTGGTGTCAGGAAGGGTATCCAGTCACCAACAGTTACCAACATTGCTTCAACCCACGTAACAATGTCGATCCCATAGTGAACTTGTAAATGGAAAAAGTGGAGAGGAAGAACTAGGACATACGTGGCATTTCAGTTCTGTGCAGGAGAAGTGATTGAAGTCTTCGCTCCTGACGGGACGAGTGTGCTGTATTAAAGGTAATATGACGCTTTGCCCTCTGGAATTACTTTTTATCTTGTAAGGTGCAGATTAATAAAACTGAACTGGAAAAAGTTTGTTAATTGTTGGGATACGAAAGATGAATGGAATGTGTAAATATAATAAGGGTAGAAGAACAAACTTGTCAGGGACTGGTAAGAGAACGAGACTATCATAAATTGTCCAATACTCTTATTTATTTATTTATTTCCAGACTCGAATTGGGACACACACCCACTAACTGTGGCACTGGCACTGAAGAATACATTTACCTCTGGGGTACAGTGTCCCATATCAGTTAATTTTCATATGAGAATCAAGTTATGTATACTTTTTAGCATATGCCAAAAACCTATGTTAATAATTTACATGTTATCACCTTAGCACATGTCTGTGGTATTCAGAATATACAGGTTGAGTCATAACTATGTAAATACTTTTTTGGAGAATAGGGTCCCAACCTTATCAACACGATTAAGGCACTCATTCAACGTTCAACAATACAGTTTAGTGATAATTGTCTGCTACTAATCCAGTTACTGCAAACCTTCTGGTAAACGAATTGGTGACCGTCTATTTCGAAATCGTTCTGCAAACCTTCGCCACACTTCTTTCGCCGGCAGCACAATTTCCAGTAAGCTTGCAAACATTCATCTCTGATCAAATGTGAGTATCAGCCATAGGCTCTAACAATCTGGAGTAAAAAACGAGACAAAGTTAAGATTCTTCACCGCCCGTTGTGGCCGAGTGGTTCTAGGCAGTTTGGTCCGGAACTGCGCTGCTGCTACGGTCGCAGGTTCGAATCCTGCCTCGGGCAAGGATGTGTGTGATGTCCTTAGGTTACTTAGGTTTAAGTAGTTGTAAGTCTAGTGGACTGATGACCTCAGATGTTAAGTCCAATAGCGCTTAGAGCAATTTGAACCATTTTTAAGATTCTTCACATAATTTTGACTCAATCTATAGATTTGGTTAATATTTAATTGTCAAACGTGAAGTGCTTTATATACAAGGGTAAAGATTAACTTGAATGATCTTCGATTCTACAAAATCATTTGTATGTTATCTTCGTTAAGACTATCTTACATGGGAATGTATTTCAACAATAGACATTTATAAAAGCATTCGAAAAAATTCAATGAATTTTTTTCACTCCGTCTCTTTGTTCCAAGCAATGACAGGATGTTTTGTCCAACATGTGAAACTTCATATTTCATCTAAAATATTTAGTTGCCTATGTTTTTCACCAGTGCCGGGGACTGCCAGCCATTGTGTTATGTCACTGCCTGAGTTTCTGCAGCTGAAGATGTGAACCAGATGAAGACAGTTTCATGCCAGTGAATTTCACGCCTTCTATGAATATTGTTTCGAAATATTTCTGTTAGTCCTATGTATGTTATCCCATGGCAACCGCATTTTAATTTATGCACTCCTGAATTGGTTAATTTACAGCGTTTTCCCCTAGAATGACCAGATTGTGTTTTGTTGTGAGCTCTGATACTTATTCTCAACTTGGAATTTTGATATGAACGTTTGATATTATCTGATAATTTCCCAATATGAAAAATATGAGTAGATTTGCGAAAAAATAAACACTAACAGTGCAATAGTAACTGACAAGAGAATGGAGTAGTAGTATTCAACATAGTCTGTATAAGAAGAATCATCGAGTCTCCAACGAAAGTAACATCATTTGCAATGAAAACAAAAACACTCACCCATTTGACACCTGTCCTAATTAAAAATCACTAAACAGTACCAAATATTCACTTGAGAAAAGAGAAAAAATATTGCCCCATGATGAACCGACCCGCAAATGTAAGGTATTGTATATACCTACTCAGGCTGTACATACAAAAGACAGCATATAGTGAAAAGTTTGAGTGAAGTGACACAAAAAGCTACAGACGTCGACATCTTATCCCGCCTAAAACATTTTTTTTGATGTTATAACCATGTACACCAACAGAACAATTGAAGAGACCATTCAAGTTGTCGAAGATAATACACCGACGCATCATAAGAGGAACGCAATAGTAGTAGACGAATTTTATTGCTTTACTAGGATTACAACTCTCCCATAACTATTCCAAGTTAAATAACCAAATACATGTACTAGAATATGGTTTAGTAAAGTGACACTATCTTGCTGGTCTACTAGCTAATATTTTACTCCACCATACTGAGAACTAATTTCCTTATAACAATCCCAAATGGATAAAAAATTCTTTGTAGATGACACTAATATTAAAAGAGCGATGAGAAAAATAAATATACTCCACTAAATTGAATAAATAATCCAAAAATATGAACAGTATGGAAAGGATACATCGCTACTCACTGCATTAAGAGGCGATGATTCACAGAGAGGTTTCATCCGAAAGACTGCTAACATACTGAGCTTTAGAACAAAATTCGTCTTCTGTAATAGGAAAGGCGCACACGTTCTCACAGGTACAACCCACATGGACGTGGCCAATGTCTCCAGGCGCCTGAGCACGACTTAACGTGAGTCAGGCTCCAGTGTCCAGAGACAATGGCCATTACTGTGTGAACTGTGGCTCTGTGAGTATGTGTGTGTTTCCTATTTTTGAAGAAGAACTTCGTCTTAAAGCTCGGTATTTAGGGTATTTTTTCATTGTGCATGTCTGCAACTCACTGCCTCTTCTATATGGTACTGCTGTTATTCCATTATTTGATTTCATGCAAAAATAGATTTACAACTGAGAGTGAATATCATAATAAAATAAAATATTTAGATCTAACTTAAATAGCACTTTAGACGACTAAACGGATATTAAAAAGCTACACGTAAGTAGAAGTAAAATAAAAGACAGCATTACGATAACAAGGAAACATGATAATAAAAAATTGAGTTGCTAAACTTGTATATGGGAGGAACGGAATATGAATTTTCATTCTTCCAGATGATTTAGGTTTCCTAGGTTTATCTTGATGACTGTCGACAGTACTCCTTCAAGTGGCAATCTCTAACGTGTATAATGCGAGGTCTGTACTGTTCCCCTTCTTTACTGTCTTATTTATTTTCATTTATTTAGTTACTTAACGCACAATTATTAAATACTTAAGGTTCTGTCTGAGATGCAAGCAAGACTCCTAAAAGACATTCATAACAGTACACTTTGCAATGTGCTTGATAGGTTGTTTTTATGTAGCAATAATAATAGTTGTAGTAATTAATAAACGTGTTACGGCGAGGCCATTCTCATTAATTTTGTTAAATGAACATAAGTACTTTGCGATAAAACAACCAGTAGTTACATACTTGTCATACTCAACAAGTTATGGGTGATTCGAGTTCTCAATTCCCACAATTTGCGATGTGCAGAGATGCGGCAACTGTGTTGGTTGGTCAAGTTTTTGTTTTGTCATAACTGTTGTAGCTTTGTACAGATTTCAGATGTCGTAAAATAATGACTATGACGGTGTTTTTAATCATGCCTATGGTTACTCTATCATTCTCCTAATCGTTCGTGAAAACAAGAGTTAAGGAAGAATCAGTTGTCGTAGAAGTGTTCATGGCTGAGTTTACTCTGTTAATTAGTTCTATGTAGAGAATTATAGATTAATTCTCTATGTAATGCGAGCATCTTGCCTACTACAGCTGCATAACTTTTTCTTTCTTCACAGGCAACAGAGGTGTCCTGGAGTGCTAGCCGATGTTTACATGACGAATAGAAGAGACCTCTTAACATCTGCAGCGTCATACCACGCCATCTGCAGGGTTTTCGGGCTGACGCCGTTCACAGTGGACACTGAGAAGTGTGAGCTACGGAGGACACGTCTTGGTACACTGTACGCGGCTGTTGTTCTCGTCATGAACCTAGTAATAATAGCGCCTGTGGAAAACGGGTTGCAAGCTGTGAACGTGAGAAAAAAGGATTCCATCACCTTTGTGTGGTTGGTTGCTTATATCACGACACGCTTCGCTACCACCGTGATGACTGTCGTCGCAGATCTTTTTCTGAACACCCGCAAGTACCAGAGGATCCTCACTCTGCTGTCTTATCGGGACAGTGGCGTCTTGGGGTCTCATCTTTCCTCCAGTGGGGCAGTAAAGATCTCCTGCGTTGCAGTTTACGTCATGTCTCTTGCTCTGATTATAGCTGTTGTTACGCTGGATTGTCCGAGCAACGGCACCCTCTGGTCATTTTTCCCCATATTGTTCACAAATAGTATTGTACCAACAGCTGTTTTCAGGTACGTGGGACTTGTTCTTCTTGTGAAGGACGACTTAAGTCAACTCAACCAGTGTCTGGGAAGTTCGGATCAAATGAGACGCCAGAGCCGACCACTTGCAGACCGCTACCGGAAACTGAGGAGAGTCCACTCCGCACTGTGCCACCTGTCCCAGGAGGTTCTTTCGGCACATGAGACATTCTTGGTTTCATTCATCGTGACAGCACTGTGCACTATTTCTTGGAACGTTGTGGCGATAACCTTATCACTGCCGCATAGACGGCCAGAGGTGGTATATATTTTGGTTCTGTCGTGGCAGTCCTCGCAATTGTTAATGGTGATTGCGGCGTCGCACGCGCTGTCCAGGGAGGCGGCGCAGACAGCTCCTGTCGTGTGCCGACTACTCCTGGGTTCGACTCTCCGCTGCTCAGAAACAGAGCTGCGCCACTTCTATGGCCAGGCCCACAGCCAGAGTCCCACTCACCGACTTTACGGTGTCGTTCCTTTGGATATGAGGATGTTGGTGGCCTCATTGTCTTTCATTACAACTTATACCGTGGTTTTGTTAACTTTCTGGGAAGCGTTCTGAAAAAGAAAACCGTGTCCTATAATTATTACAGCAGTGTTGATGAATATGGACTGTTCTGCACTAAGGTCGATAACTGTGTTGCTATGATTACGAGCTTGTAAAATTCATGCCTATTAAATTAACTTTTACCTTAACCATAGATAGCTATTAAAACTCTGTAGTATTGTGAATGATGAGACCTCTCTGCTTGAAAATTTTTCCTTGCTTACTATTGCACAACACAGCCAAGGGGTACGAAGATGGACGTATTCAAGTCTATATATCCTCCCAACGGTGGAAGCTGAAGGAGACAAAACTGCAATATTTTCTTCACTACGTTTAACTTTCACGCAAGGGATAATTATTAATAGCAAGACAAATGATTTACTTAGATCAAGATGTAAATTGCACGAATTTGTAATTATTGAGGCATAAAAAGTCACTGCATTTAAGTGAAAGAGAAAAAAGTTCTGGAGCAACAACTGGAATGTTCTTAGTGGGCACAGAATGTTGCAAGAGAGGCTATGTTTCTCAAATGAAGGCGGAAGTTTGATAAAGCGGTGGCAAGGCGACACGGAGCTACAGGAACCAACAACAGGACGTGGCAACACAAGAGTGCCACAGACACTATCTGACCTATGTGAATGTAAACGGTGTTTCGTCGCTGTCTTCTATCGCACGGCAATTATGAGTTACTGCAGCTCGAAAAAGCTACCGCTACAAAAATTATACTAGTGTTAATCTCGGACATAAAGATGACTACTACTCGCTTTGTTGCATAGAGAAATGGGACCATCACAGTCTGATACGCCACGACGGCCTGCAGAAACCATCGTAAAACATAGTCAAGCATCAGTGAAACGACGTCCGTATCGAGACCTTAATCAGAGTTATTACTACCCTTGATACAACCCAATGTGTCTCACGCAACCGAATGAACCATTCTACTTTTGTATCATGTGGACGTACAAATTTTCTCGTTGATGTCCAACCTTTTTAAACAACTCTCACACCAAGACAGTGATTGTAATAGAGCTATATACATTTAAACATAGGACAGAAACCGAGCAGGAAACAGCACAGAAAATGAATGTCAAAATGTGCACTGCCTTGGCAGGAGTGACCTTGAGCTTGCTACACTCATCATGCACACAGTCAGAATGAGCCGCTGGGCGCTAAGATCATAAACTCACTACACATTACATTCACTTTCATCCTCAGAGCGTATCGACCAAACGAGGCATTTTTCACATCATATACTAATATACTATATAATATATACTAATATACTATATACTAATATACTACACTGGGAAAGGAGTGAGACAGGGTTTTAGCCTCTCCCCGATGTTATTGAGTCTGTATATAGAGCAGGCAGTAAAGGAAACAAAAGAAAAATTCGGAGTAGGTATTAAAATTCATGGAGAAGAAGTAAAAACTTTGAGGTTCGCCGATGACATTGTAATTCTGACAGACAGCAAAGGACTTGGAAGAGCTGTTGAGCGGAATGGACAGTGTCTTGAAAGGAGGATATAAGATGAACATCAACAGAAGAAAAAGGAGGGTAATGGAATGTAGTCAAATTAAATCGGGTGATGTTGAGGGAATTAGATTAGGAAATGAGACACTTAAAGTAGTAAAGGAGTTTTGCTATTTAGGGAGTAAAGTAACTGATGATGGTCGAAGTAGAGAGGATATAAAATGTAGACTGGCAATGGCAAGGAAAGCGTTTCTGAAGAAGAGAAATTTGTTAACATCGAGTATAGATTTAAGTGTCAGGAAGTCGTTTCTGAAAGTATTTGTATGGAGTGTAGCCATGTATGGAAGTGAAACATGGACGATAAATAGTTTAGACAAGAAGAGAATAGAAGCTTTCGAAATGTGGTGCTACAGAAGAATGCTGAAGATTAGATGGGTAGATCACATAACTAATGAGGAAGTATTGAATAGGATTGGGGAGAAGAGAAGTTTGTGGCACAACTTGACTAGAAGAAGGGATCGGTTGGTAGGACATGTTTTGAGGCATCAAAGAATCACAAATTTAGCATTGGAGGGCAGCGTGGAGGGTAAAAATCGTAGAGGGAGACCAAGAGATGAATACACTAAGCAGATTCAGAAAGATATAGGTTGCAGTAAGTACTGGGAGATGACGAAGCTTGCACAGGATAGAGTAGCATGGAGAGCTGCGTCAAACCAGTCTCAGGACTGAAGACCATAACAACAACAACAAACTAATCTCACAGACCAAGACAACCACTGCAAATCAAAACTCACTTTCCAGCCTGCTAGGACTGCAGCATCTCTTCAAGCAGAAAACTGTAATCACACAGCTCTAATTGAAAATTTTGGAAAATATAAGATCCACAACATGTCAGATCGTGCATACACGACTTGCAAATGGATTGGATTCTATCAAAGAAGAATGTCACTCATTCAAGGAAAACATCATTAAACAAAACATCCGTTAAAGGCTAAACATAACTTACCTAAATCCTCTTACATATGATTCTCAGCATGTACTGGAGCTGCTCACTAATAGAAAAAATGCTCTCATAAGCAAGTGTCACTGTGTCAGCTACACAACAAACAAAAGTTGTTTCCCTGCATCATCTCATTATAACATACATTATTCATATAAGTCTAATACCACTACATCAAAATATTCACAAAAATCATATGATGTAACTTGTCATTCATCAAATCAGACCTGACACTCAAAGAAGAAACTGCGCAATGTATGTAGAAAATTACCTCATTAGTGTATATGTGGTGTCACCGCCTGACACCACACTTGCTAGGTGGTAGCCTTTAAATCGGCCGCGGTCCGTTAGTATACGTCGGACCCGCGTGTCGCCACTGTCAGTGATTGCAGACCGAGCGCCGCCACACGGCAGGTCTAGAGAGACTTCCTAGCACTCGCCCCAGTTGTACAGCCGACTTTGCTTGCGATGGTTCACTGACAAATTGCGCTCTCATTAATTGCCGAGACGATAGTTAAGTATTCCAACAGCTACGTACTTTATTTGCTAGACTCAAATCCTTTAACTGTTCCAGACCTCACGCCAGCCTGCGTGAGCTTAAACGCGTGCCTTTCGGCTTCACCTCCTAGTGGCTTGGCTGTCTTGCCAAGTCACAACAGTATAAACGAAATGTAAGAAAATATATGTGTATTACATATGGTAACTACATCTCTAATGTCATCGTGATCTTACCAGCGCTGCACATTGTCTCACTCGTCCTCATAATTAACATCATTGTACACTCTCATCCATAGTACTCCTCAAGGATACTAAATCCCTCATTACAAGTTGCCACTATAATAACAATAGCCGGCCGAAGTGGCCGCGCGGTTCTGGCGCTGCAGTCTGGAACCGCGAGACTGCTACGGTCGCAGGTTCGAATCCTGCCTCGGGCATGGATGTGTGTGATGTCCTTATGTTAGTTAGGTTTAACTAGCTCTAAGTTCTAGGGGACTAATGACCTCAGCAGTTGCGTCCCATAGTGCTCAGAGCCAGCCATAACAATAATTATATTGTGCAACAGCCGAGTCCAAGTCTTCCAAATCCACTGGCGCCTGGAATACCAGAAAAAAATTGTAAATTTGTGGTAATATTAATCAAAGAAACTTTAACACATAAGCAGGAACACTAGATATTTTACAGTGCATACCTGAATATCAGGAAATATGGTACCTCCACACTACCACACACTGAGGTCTTCACTTGGTCATGCGTAAGTTCTAAAGGTTCTAACACTAGTGTTTAACTTGCCATTGACATTGAGGTCATCGGAGATGGTCATCTCGTAACAGAAACAGATACATGTTAGTTTGCAGGAATAAAATTTCGATTTTGAGACTTTACTCCTTGTTGGGACAGCATGCACGAAACCGCTGTAGGTGGGGAGTCGCTTCTCCTCACTGAACTTTGGACTGCTGGCTCCTAATTTATTAATAACGCACTTTCAACAACACCAATGACATTTCAGTGTCAAACTTCACCAACACCCGTATACTTTAAGACATTTTATTTTATTCTGAAAGCAACTGGTCTTGGCGAATCATTTTGCCACATTCAGGACCCACACGCTTTTATCACAATTAACGAACTTACCGTATAGCGCCATAAAATACTGGGTATCGTGAATTCCAATCGTTATGCAAATGCTTCATACAAAGACGTGACATAAACATGTTGTATATATACTGAAAATAATCTTACCGCAGATTCATCTCTCAACCCTGGTTTGACATGTGCCTTGTGGTCGCCAGGTGCTCCCAACACACTGTGAGCTCAGTCACAAAAACTGGAGTCCAGATTACTGGGCTATCCAAGCTCTGCTTACAGTAAGTAGCCAGTTGGGCTACAACAGTAACAACTTCATCAGCCGTTTCTGTTCCCTCAAACATTATTTCTAGAGCAGTTTCTAGCCTATGATGTAACTCAGATTGTTCCCTTCTTCCATAGATTCTATCGTCTTGGTCTTTCACTTCTTATCTACTGGTCTATGACTGTTATATTGCTTAAGATTGTCGTCCTCAAGTGCTATTAACCTGTTTGGTTGTAACACTTCCTTGTAGTCCTGTGCAGTCTGTTGTAACATGGGAATGTCATCCCCCGTGGAATGCAGAAATTTTGCAAAAAAAGTTCTAATGAGGGATAACTTGGGGACTGAAGTAACAAAGTACATTGAGCTGAATCCAACCGAACGTCCCACAACATAGCATTAGTTTCAGTGCAAGTGCACACTAAAGCGCAGCGTAATAATTCAGCAAGGCGTTAATATTGAACACAAGTAGTAGACAATCAGTATTAGAAATCTGAAACAGTTCAGCTTTGTAGCTTTAAGTTGCTCATGCGACAACATTTACAAAGTCCAGTATACACTTTCTCCAAGCAAATGAATCAAGTCATCAGATCAATTGATTGCAAAGTATTTAATATTCTTAAGAAATATGAAGATGGTTATAAACTCCACTTTGTCAAACTTAAAGTTAACATAATCGAGATGGGAGGGTGCTGGGAAGGCGAGAGGATTGATGGATGGGGACTGCTCCATTATTCTAGCTACGACTTGTCATCACTTCAAAGTACAACGATGAAATTGGCAATCAGAGTTACTCATAGGATTCCATTCTAATTAAACTGCCTATTACAACAGCCCACAGCAACCCAGTAATAAGTTTCATTACAGATACTATAGCCACCAACGGGGAAAAACATATATACAGTCAATAATCGTCGAAAGTTTTAGACTAAGGTTCCGCACAATTATATACGTTTGATCCACAGTAATAGTTCATATAATCAGCAGAAGAAAAGGATTTTGCCTGCAGAACTTCAATACAGATATCCACACAGCGAACCCCAACGTTAAATACAGTGTTCAGTTTCAAAAATTATTGATCACAAATGCTTTTTTAATGTATAACTAAGTTAGTACCGATTCCACAAGATTGAAATATCACACTCCTAATAACATTCAAAAGCATCTTAAATGCCACGAACCTGACGAAGGATTTCTCTACGGGAACTAGTGGCCTAGCAACTCACAGTTGACCACTCAACAGAACTACAAGTTCCTTTTGCACGGAAGCACACGAACATTTGCCTCTCCCAACTAAACACAAATAGAAACGATAAAAATATCCCAGTACATACTTATCACTTCAGTACCATCTAGAAACCTGGTTTCATGAAGTCAGCCCAACGGGTTAATATGTCAGCCCTGATAGATAGTAATTTATCTGCTGATATACGTATGTTACCACAAAAGAACAGAAATACAATAGTTTAGCAATAAGCGGCGTAATTGCACTTCGCCAAATGTGAATGTAACATTCCACTTACAGTTTACTCAACAGACTCGACTAACAGCGGAGAACAGAAATGCATACGGATGTTTATCAATTAATGTGTCAGTACTTAATGGGCAATAGAGTCAGTAACATCAGAAGTTGTGTAAGGATTAAATCAAAAAAACACGAATTTAACAGTTATTCAATGTTGGTTGAAAAAAAATTTGTTCCAATTTTGGTCTCCGTGTGCGGATCCGGCACTGTGAATACGAGAATGACGTACAGAAATGATTACATATATAATGCCCTAGTGAACCCGGCAATGCTTCACAATTGCTAAATGAAAGTACGGTCATAGGTTTCTTTTGCTTTATTTTAGGGCGAAAAAACAACCATGGTTATACGCGACCATGTCAGAACCTTAGTACACATATACGAAAATGGACTTGAAAATGACTACACGTTAAGCTCAATCGATTGGAGGAAAGAACGTTAAGAATAAGGAGAAAGGTCCATAGAATGCTCAGTAGAGACAGTGGAGGTTCCGAACTAAAGATTAAATGTGCTTCGCCATACTGCTGCGACGGATAGAAAGTAATACGCATGTGGCAGCTCGCGCGTCGCTCGGTTGAACGGCCGGTAATTCAGGCGGCATACATACATTAGAACGAAAGTGGTTTAAAACGGGGGCATTCGGTCAGGAAATGGCGAACTGTCAATGGCTGATGACAACGAGCACAAAGCGGTGGGGGATCACCACTTAACCAATGGCGATGGTTAAAACGACAGTCTTCAATATGGAATCTGGCTAAAATGATCTCTTCGCGACGAGAGGGCCGAGAGGACGTCGGCCAAGCCCGTTAGGATATTTTTATTCCCCGGAGCTTGTTGCCATGAAGGGAAGACTTGTAGTGGTGCCAAAGTGACACCAACTGCTGACAGATGGCAACGCGGAGATCATGGGAAGGAATGGAAGAGCTAGCGGCGCGGGGTAGGGGGACTGCACGCTTGGCAGCAGCGTCAGCGGCCTCATTTCCCGTCAGACCGACGTACCAGGAACCCACATAAACGTCACGATGGTTCCCTCAAGAGGGAGCAAGTCGAAGCTTTCTTGGACCGGTTGCACTGAAGGGTGGACGGTGGACGGCAGTTAGAAGCTCTGAAGGGTACAGAGAGTCAGAGCAGATGACACAACTGAAGAGTCTGTGTCGCCTGATGTACTGTGTGGCGTGATACAGGGCGAAGAGTCCTGCTGTAAATAGTGAGTAGTGTTCCGGAAGCCGGTACCGAAAGTCGTCGGTGCCACTGGTAGAGGCACGCCCGACACCATGGCCGGTACGAGAGCCATCAGTGTATGCAAATGTACTATCTGTGAGTTCTGTGCTAGTGTTAGCCGGCCGAAGTGGCCGTGCGGTTAAAGGCGCTGCAGTGTGGAACCGCAAGACCGCTACGGTCGCAGGTTCGAATCCTGCCTCGGGCATGGATGTTTGTGATGTCCTTAGGTTAGTTAGGTTTAACTAGTTCTAAGTTCTAGGGGACTAATGACCTCAGCAGTTGAGTCTCATAGTGCTCAGAGCCATTTGAACCATTTTGTGCTAGTGTTGAGAAACTTACAGCGATAGATCGAATCTGGAGTACTTTCCTTATGAAGTGAGTTAAGTCCAAGGTGAACACGGGCTGCCGTACGTAGGCAATGTGGTGAAGGGTTCACACCAATCAGGAAAGTGGCAAGTAGCGTCTTGTTGAGCTGCTGGAGCAATAGCCGAGAGCGAACTCCAGGAGGTAGCAGAGAGGAGGGACGTGCTGCATACTGGCAGTCAAAGGAGTCATCGAAGGAGGAGGCACAGGATGGGTGGCCACGCACGGCACACAAACGGCATGCGTATCTGCAGAGGAGAAGTCACGGCGGTAGGAGAGAGGTAGTTTAGCAGCTTCAGCATAGAGACTCTCAACCAAGGTAGTGTAAAAGGCCAAACGGATTCCACGATTGTGGAGTGTAATCAGACGGTGTAAGATGGAAAGACGTGCAAATGCATAGACGAAACACCTATAGTTAGTCTCGAACGGACAATGGATCGATACAAATGGAGTTTAGTGGTCCCATGCGCTCCCTAGGAAGTACCGCTTACGACATGTAGGATACTGCAGAGCGGGTGCAGCGGGCGGCTGGAGCAGATACATGAGAGGGCCAAGAACGTTTTCTATCCCGAATGAGTCACACGAATTTCGTAATTTCAGCGAACGTAAGGGCAATGGGCCCAAAATGAAAAGACCGTGGAAAAAACCCATTTCGCCGCCAGAAATTCATACCAACTGTTTTGTCAGTAGAAAAGCGAAAACCGTAGTCGATACTCCACGAGTAAAGACATCGCTAAAAACGACGCTCAATGCGACAGGTCCGTGGAGAAATGCAACAGATAGCAAAATCGTCGACGGAAAAGGAGAAAGAGATGTCCGGTTGGAGACAGTTCATAACAGGTTTAATGGCTACAGCAAAGGGGACGACGATTAGGACAGAACCTTGAAGCACCCAATTTTTCTGCATGGAGATGTCCAACAAGGCACAATCCACCCGGACCTTGAAAACTCCGTCTTTCAAAAATTCCTGACGGAGACAGGACAGGCAACGTCGGAAACCCCAAGTGTATAGAGTACAGAAGATACCAGTCGTCCAGCAGGTCTCGTAGGCTTTCTCCACGTCAAAAAACACAGCCATAGTCTGGTGTTTCAGCAGAAAACCGTAAATGAAATAGACTGACAGAATGACGAGATTGTCGAATGCAGAATGACTCGCTCGGAATCCACACTGAGCAGTGGTTAATAAATTGCGAGATACGAGAAACCATACCAGCTGGGCATGAATCATACGTTCCGTCACCTTGCAAACACACCTGGTGAGAGAAATGGGGCGGTAAATAGGAGGAAGGTGTTTGTCCTTACAGGAATTAGATATTGGTAAGACAGTGTCTGGGAAACGTGCAATCTGCTCAAATGCGACTTCATGTATGAAGGAGAAAGTGCTTGCCCACAAGAGAAAGGTGCTGCAACATCTGAATGAGAACATCGTCCAGCGCCGAGGCAGAAGATTGCGGTGGTTTAGCTTCTTCGTAGTAAAGGCAGCATGATAGTGTTCACGATTCTGAGAAGAAATGGGTATCACCCGGGCCTCCTCCACTCGTTTCCGATGGAGAAAGGCAGGGCGGTAATGGGTAGAGCTCGAAATCTCCAAAAAATAGCGGTGTAGGGTGTTACAGAGAGCAATGCGGGCCACAGTGAGATCCGTTACGGTCAGGCAGGAAATTCGGGAATGGGCCTTGGTCCCAGAGAGCCGCCGGAGGTTGGCCCACACGACTGAAGAGGGAGTGGAACTGCCAAAAGATCTAGTAAATGAAATACGACCATCTTCTTTGCTGTCCCTAAGAATAGGATGACACTGCGCACGTAACTGTTTACAATGGATGCATTTCTCCATTGTAGGATGAGGGTTAGGAAAGCAGAGAGCACGTCTTCGCGCGCAAATGGCGTCGTGACACTCCTCAGTCCACCAAGGGACCGGGACACGGAGAGGTAAAGATAAAGTGCGAGGAACAGAACATTCTGTGGCGGTAAGGATAACGTTTGTAAGGTATTGTACCTGTTCATGAGAATTGGGAAAATATAGCTTGGCGAATATCGGCAGGGAGGAGTAAAGCCCCTATTTAGCCTTAGAAAGCTGCCAGTTGGGTTTACACATTGGTGGGGTAGGAGGAGTAAATGGATAACACACGGGAAATGATCGCTCGAGTACATGTCAAAGAGAACAGACCACTCGAGACGACAGGCACAAGGAGTGAGGCAGCTGACCAATAAGCTGGAGGAAGTCTTCCCCGGTGACACCTTATACCGGTATAAACTCGGCGTATCATAAAACACCCAAAGGACTAAGTGGAAGGAGTGGACCTTAGGGCAGGGAAGCATTCACCTTTTATTGATCACAGTATTTATGGAAGTCAATCTACACAAATAACAGTTGTCATAAATTTCAAGTGGGCGAACATTTGTACATGAAGCTCCTCAGTTGACTTTAAATACCAAAGAAAGTGTAACAAATTTTCAAATCAGAAAGATAATCCTTTTACAAAAAATAGGATACACTGAATGCCTAAAGGGCTACCGTAAGTTCACTTAGAGACAGATTTAAAAGATTTCCCAGACATATTCGTTTATAAAAGAAAGGGTAACTATGTTTTGTATTAAAAATAGTGAAGAAATAACATTTATAATAATAAACTCCCAGTGAGAGATCATTTATACATGAAGCCTATCACTTGGCTTTAGTTACCAATGAATGTATAACAACTTTTCAAATGAGAAATGTAATACCCTTTTTATAGAAAATAGAAAATACTGCACTCCCAAAGGGCTATCGTAAATTCACTTACAGACATTTTTCGAATGTTCGAATGTGTGT
The DNA here is from genome assembly GCF_021461385.2 of Schistocerca piceifrons. Lineage (NCBI taxonomy): Eukaryota > Metazoa > Arthropoda > Insecta > Orthoptera > Acrididae > Schistocerca > Schistocerca piceifrons. Next base: position 21,134,858 of record NC_060140.1, on the reverse strand, counting down.
GAAATCTTATGGGACTTAATTGCTAAGGTCATCAGTCCCTAGGCTTACACACTACTTAACCTAAATTATCCTAAGGACAAACAAACACACCCATGCCCGTGGGAGGACTCGAACCTCCGCCGGGACCAGCCGCACAGTCCATGACTGCAGCGCCCAAGACCGCTCGGCTAATCCAGTGCGGCACAGACATTTTTGAATCCTTCCAGAAATATATTCGTTTAAAACAAACAGTAACCTTACATACGGGCTCCCAACTAGACAGGAAATAATATACACCAGACACTTCTCTTACAAATAGTTCCCAGCTCTCGGCATCGACCAAGTGCGGATATGAACGTCCGTCGGAGCGGCTAACGCGGGCCACACCTGGTTGTGCCGCTCGGGCCCGATTTGTCGGCCCGACGGAGGGCGCGAAGCACAGTGACTGCGTCAGACTTCACTTCACGCGTGACCCTCCCCCCCCCCGCACCACAAACGGTTAACTCAGACGGATCTCATTATGTGCACCTGGAAGGAGTGGCTCAGACCAACCACCTAGGCACAGGTGTAGAACACATTGTCAACAATTATAGTCCAAGCAATCGCGTGTGCTGATGCAGCAACTACATGCTACAACCAAATATCTGAAACAGTGCTATGTTAATAACACCAAAATCAGTCACTTAAAACAACTTTAAATAAAAAGGCATGGTAGCAGTATCTCAAGAATTAAAACAAATTGCGACTGCTAAATATAGCTAACAAGTAATAATTAAAGAGGACTCCGGATGAAATATTTTAAGTCACCGATTGAGCTCACTTCTACACGTGATGCTCCCAAATAAACACCAAATGATATTCTATCCTTACGTAAATCGAGCCCTTGGTTGGTGCCGACATTCAAACCTCCGCACAAGTATCTCACGGAGTTAGCGTACTTTGGTACATCCTACAGTTCCAGATCTACAATAGTGTCTGGAACAAACTGAACACTCAGTTTTGAAACATTATACACAATAAGCCCCACGGCCCGGGTGGTAAGGCAGAATACCGACGTCACTAGACACCAAGCAACAACAGTTCGATTAGAATTGTCCAACAAATTGCGTAGTGTCCGACCACAACATGGATTACTAACAGAATTTCATAACTGAGCACTTGCAATACGTAAGATGAAAAGTGCGTGGTCAGTGAAAGACATAAACAGAATGATGTCACCTTATCACGCCAGCGAAACAATCGTCAGAGAAGTAGGTCGCCAGTACAGTCTTCCAATAAAATGTAATCGCTTAACGGCCACCAACTGCTTGGCTGCGTAGACCATCGCAAGACAACCGTTACAACTGTCGCCTGTACAATGACTTTTCAAAACACCACTTTACCGACCGGGTTACCTCCCCTCCACGGGCAGTCGCTCCGCCTTCTCCCGGTCGGCCGCCGATCCAGTCACCGCCGCGCCACCTCGCGGCCGAGACACAAGCGCCGAACAGTCAGCATCTCTGAACGGATATCGATAGCTGCAAGACCGGCATGGCTCAACACCTGACGATGGAGGGATGTAGACATTACAAAGAGAAAAGTTTAAATGAGGAAGGAAAATGTGGGCTGCAACAGCATGCAACTGGGTGTTCATTGAGATGGTATGACTATAAATGTAATCCTAGATGAGCAGCATGACTTCCCTATGAGACAGAATGCCGTCCTTGGGGGAAGGTGTAAGCCGACTGGAAAAGAATGCGAGAGGTCAAAGGAGTTGCAAGGACGCAATTTAGTTTTCTGGAGGCAGAAGGGAAGTGGACCCCGTGATTTCAAGAGCAGCCGTAATTCCTTCCTGTTGGATCTAATGCTGTGAACATTCCATTGGGGATGAGTCGCGACAGGGAAAGCGGAGGAGGGAAAGAAATGAAGGGTTGTCACCTCGGCAGTCAAAGAGTGCCAGCCTTCCAAGACTCACTGCTACGTAGTTCAGGGGCTGGAGGATCCTGTTCCATGAGATCTACAAAGACATCAGCATCCTAACTGGGTTGTCCTGCGGGTTTCAGGGCGGAAAAGCGGTTGGCGGTGCGCACCATCGACACCGTTGTAGAGGATAGTCGATTCGGCAAAAGAGACCATTTGCCTTTATAAGATTTCTGGGAGCCTTTGCGGTTGGCGGAGGAATACTCGCATGTTTGTTGGCCAGAGGGATATAAAAAGTGTTCATGGGAGAGTTCCTTCTGTCCTTTCCAGGCTCTCGATTGTGAAGCAGTGAATTCGCCCCAAAAGGTGAAGGTATAGTTGCTTGTTGCACAGCTGGAGGAGAAGGAGATGGGTATGCTACCGTTACACTGGGCGATTTTACAACTCTGGTGCAGAATTTGAGGTCTCAGGCCAGCGTGGCTGTGTCTTTCGTGGAGCGAGGTGTAGCAAGAACAGTAGTGTAAGTGCCAGATGGTAAAACGCAGGGTTTTCTAGTAACCAACAGCTTGGGAGAGACAGCATAAGGACTTTTTCTTTATCCAGATCTCCCAGGCGGTCCCCTCATCGAGACACACGGGACATCCTTGGGATAATGCTGCGTGGTTGCCATTGCAGTTGATATAGTGGGAAGAAGGAGGTGGGCCATCGCCCTCAGGAGCATCTCTAACACAAGTAACACATTTTGTTCTGTTTCGACAGGACCTTCGAGTGTGGTTGTAAGGTTGACACTGGTAGTACCGCATTGGAATTCGAATGTGCAGTTGGACTTTGATGACTTCATAGCCTGCTCTGATCATTGATGGGAGCACTATCCTGTTAAACGTGAGAAAAAGAGTGCATTTAGCCACTAAGGTTGCATCAACATTTTACATTACCTAATGGACTTCACTGACGATGGTCAGATCATCGAGCAACTGATTGCAAGTAACAACACGCGAAAAATTCAGCTTTCGATGGGCCTCAACATGAACAGGCGAGTCATGGAGGAACGAAGCTGCCACCAGTCGTTGGGCTTGAGTAACACAATTAGTCTTCCTAAGCAAATTGCCGTTACATAAACGAGAGCAGGAATTCACAGGGCCACTAACTGCATCAGCACCTCTCTGAATATTAAATGGATTAACCGTAGAAAAGGACTGACCTCCTTCGGTATGTGACACCACAAGGACCTGAAGTGAAGCTGAGAGAGTCTGGGAATGTTTATCTTCATTCCATCTGCATTTAGTAGATATAGACTGAGATGGTGACTGGCTCATTGTGAGCAAATCCTCCATGCTTGCCAGCGTCTCAAATACAATGGCGTCCTGCTTCCAACTGCCCCCCCCCCCCCCCCCTCAGAGGGGTGGCATGCCCACTTTAGGTGATCGTTCACACCTCATGTCACACCTCCCAAGCTCCTGACAGAGGGGCCAGTTGGAAATTTGTGAAGGTACGAGGGTCACTCCAAAAGAAATGCACACTATTTTTCTATGAATACAGTTCTCATTTTGCATGTGTGAATGTCTTACAGTGTGTAGATACATCCTTCCTGCTTGTTTTCAAACTGTTTCCGTGAGTGGTGCCGTCACAGCATGTCTTCAAGATGGCTGCTACACTTGATGTTCGTCAGAAGCAACATGCTGTCATAGAATTCTTGTGCTGCGAATACGAGACAGTGGGAAACATCCACAAGAGGTTGAAAAAGGTGTGTAGAGATGCTGCTGTCGATCGCAGTACAGTTAGTCGTTGGGCAAACAGGTTATGTCATGAAAGAGGGCACGGCAATAGTAAGGATTGTCCTTGCAGCGGCACGTCTCGTACTGCACACACTCCAGACAATGTGCAGAGAGTTAACGGAATGGTGACTGCTGACAGACGCATCACAGTGAACTAATTGTCACGCTACGTTGGGATAGAGGAAGGAAGTGTTTGCAGAATACTGAAAGTGTTGTCATTAAGAAAGGTTTGTGCCAGGTGGGTTCCCAGGATGTTGACAGTGGCTCTCAAAGAAACGAGAAAAACGGTATGCAGCGAACTTTTGGAACAGTACGAGAATGGTGGAGGTGAATTTCTTGGAAGAATTGTGACAGGTGGTGAAACATGGCTCCATCATTTTTCACCAGAGACGAAGGGGCAATCAGTGGAGTGGCACCATGCAAATTCACCCAAGAAAAGAAAATTCAAAACCACACCTTCTGCTGGAAAAGTTATGGCTACGGTGTTTTTCGATTCCGAAGGACTCTTGCTAGAGGTGGACATCATGCCAAGTGGAACCACCATAAATTCTTATGCATATGTGACAACAATGAAAAAACTTTAAGCTCGACTGAGTCGTGTTCGACCACATCGGCAAAAGCAGGATGTTTTGCCGTTGCACGACATGTCAGTCAAAAAACCATGGAAGCGATCGCAAAAGCCGGATGGACAACATTGAAACACCCGCCTTACAATCCTGACCTGGCCCCATGTGACTATCATCTCTTTGGGAAACTGAAAGACGCTCTTCGTGGAACAAGGTTTGATGATGATGACTCCCTTGGGCAACATGCCAAACAGTGGCTCGAACAGGTTGGCCCAGACTTTTACCGTGGGGGTATACAGGCGCTGGTTCCATGATGGCGTAAGGCAGTTCAGAGGGAATTTTGTGAAGAAATGAAAATATTGTTCCTGAAGGATGTATCTACACACTGTAAAACTGTCACACATGTAGAATAAAAGATGGATTTATAAAAAAATAGAGTGACCCTCGTAATAGCTCAGGTAGTCAGTCACCTCTCTCTGGGACTGTCCTGTACTAGGGAGTACATGCGGACCCTAAGTGTCTACCCAGGGCTGGGAATTACGCGTTACCCAGTCACCTGTCACGTGGCAGAAGCATGGACTAGCTTTCACGAGCATCCAGGGAGGGAGGAGAAACAAAGAGGAACCTCAGGCATTGAAGCGGATGAATAATAGGAGATTGAGTACGAAGTGGAAAGAAAGAAAAAAAATTGTGGGGCCTGTTCCGATGTGAGGCTACTGAAAAATCAGAACACGTTCCAAAAAATATCGCAGACAGGTTCTCCAAAGATGCGGAAAAAGGATACCAGGAGCATGGACATGCAACACAGAAGGCAAAAGTTTCTGCAAAGGCGGAGGCCCCATGGTAGCCAAACAAGAACTGTCCAAAGAGTGGTGTGCCCTGTGTGTGGTGACGAAGGGGGCGGGGGGGGGGGGGGGGGTGGCGGTCATAGGGACAGTTCAGAATACAAGGCTATGGAGTGGGATGGTTAGCGCAGAAACGGCAATATCATTCACAGTTTGGACGATAATTCATGTGTATAAGTTTAACCAGTGAATGCGTGGACCAATGCAGCAAATTTCTTCCTGCATGAAATACACCAATGAAGTATTTAGTACACAGTAAACCGTTTGTAGTTAATATTCTTCACAGTACTCCAAAATGCTGATGTTCGTAAGAATATAAATGAATTTTAGACTTAAGAAAATATCCGCCTAGCGCTCACTAAACCACCTATCTGTAACAATTTATCTTTTAAAAACAATTTGAACAATATTTGCAATTTTTGAAAAATACGCGCCTGGCTCTTACTAGACTATGTTAATAACCTTCCAATTAACAATTGTAATTAAGAAACATGCGCCACTGTGTTCACGAAGTCTAAGATATTGAAGACGAAACGCGCCAAGGCGCTCAACAAATGATTCATTAAACACCAAGACATCAGTGCGAAATAAGGTCCGAATTTAAACGTAGGCGGTCGTCTGAATAAAGCCACATGTGTATAAGAGAGTAAGGTACATACAGTAAACTTTTTACTGTTTCACACTTCTTACCTCCAACTGCCATCAGGCCGACATGAGATGGCTCGGCCTTTTCTAACACCAGCACCTCACTGTCACTAAGGGAGCAGCACCAGACCCGTGACCGGCCATGGCAGCGGAGATCTGCCCTGAACTCCCGCCTGTTAACTACCCACATCACACAGACCCCCAGATTGACTCAACTACGGCACACTAAAACTCTAAATGAACATATTGTTGCATACAAGGATGAAAAATTACAAAGGGGGAACAAACCAATTCCACCTAACGGAAGTGAAAGTAACGTTCCTACATTAGTCTATACAAACACTGCCTGTTCACACTAGCAATTGCTTTGAATTGAAGCTGCAAAAAACTGGGTACTCCACCAAAAGCCAGGCAATGAATATTATTGCTGGAACATTAATAACAGCCACCAAACTCAAGGTAAAATATTGGGCTAATAAGAGCAAAGCGATCTGTCTAACAGTCACAACTATATATCATTTTGAATATCATATATTAGACTCCTTCAGAACATTAGCTGTCTTAAGTGGAGGCTAATTACGCCTCAAAAAATGCTGGAACTCTTGTCCATAAATTTCACTAGAACTTTCAAGCAGAGCACGACGTTGTCGTTTACATGTAAACATGCCATTATCATTCAGAAACTGGAATTGGTCACATGGGTCATCGAGAGGTGCTGGATGAAAATCAGCAGCTGAAGGTCTTCGCTCCTCCCAGCAGTGAGGCCGGCGTCCAAACACCACACAGGCAGGCAGCCTCACCGACCAGGGCACAACACAGTCCCTCTCCTTGACTCCACACACGCCACTCGCGGCACCATCTCCAAGTTCGCAACTGCTGCTGCGCTCCATAGCGCAGCTCCGCTTCCTCATTCTGTGGACTCACTCGATGCCGACATACCACTCGCGTCATCTGTGGGACTTGCTTCATACCATCAGCCACACAATTTGCTATGCACGGATCGGGAGCCAGCCCGCTAGTGATACATCGAATCAAGCGCCACAGCTCATTCTTCCCCCATCAAAAACTCCACAAAGCCCGTCCGCTAATTTATGTCAAACGAGGAACAGAGAATTTAGTTCCATCCCTTCACCTTGGAGATATGTACTCTAGAAAACTTCCCAGTAGCAATGTTACGTACCGATAGGGTGACTGGGTAAAGAATCTGGATAACCTCACAAGGTGCTACAAAGCACGGTGCCAATTTATGAGGAATTGGGGCCATATCTTGACCCCTGGCAGAAAGATTTCAGATGAAACCTTATCACCAACAGGCACCTTAAACTCGTTTTGTCCCTGACTGTAACGGCGCACCTGTCTCTAGCATGTGATACTAATATTTCGTCACACTTGTTTCCAGTTCTCTTAAATTAGGTAACGTGTTAGTTTCTCAAGGAGCTGGTCATTAACTGACCACAGGTTGGCCAAGGGGAGTTGAGACCATGAGCAAACATCAAGGAAGTGGGGTGGTTTTAAGGACTTCATGGTAGATGTAATCAACTGCCAAATTAAACCATGTTACATAAGGAACCCACCTGTGGAGTGAATGAGAATGGAATATAATAATGGCTGCCTGCAGATTGTAGTTCACTCCTTCAACAAATCATGGTTTCGGTCGGTATTGTATAGTCGTCGAATGAGATCGTGCGTTGACGAAGCAGAATCTGTAACCAGTTGTAGAAAAGAAGACAGGAGCATTGCACTGCAATAGTACAGGGAGTGACAACTATGAAGAATATCGGTGACAAGTGAAGAACAGTTCACCCAACAGTTCACACAACAGTTGCCACCCTACTTCTTGATACCAACCAGACTCATCTGAGCAGGCATCAACACATGACCAGAATGTACCAGTTGCTGTATTTATTACATGGAAGGGGCCGACATAATCAATAAAGAGCGTATTCATGAGAAGGTGATCACTTGAAGATTGGAAAAATCCCCTACAATTATTGGAACTGGGTTTAGCAATTTTACATTCATGGCACTGACCCACCAAATGCTATATATCTTGTTACAAAGTAGGTCAACTAAGAAATTCCCTAACCCTGGCAAGGGTCCAACAGATTTCTAAATGCCCTCCAATCACAGACTTATGAAAGCAATGGAAAATTCCGGCAATCAAGTCTTGCTTAACACAAATCTTGGTCTGCTTATCCCGCTTGCTCTAATAACACAATTTCCCTTTTGCATGTTAATAAATTTTGTTTAATCTTACACAGAGCGGGTTCTTGGACTTGATGGTGCTCCAAATTACAAAATAACTTATGGACCATGGTTAGTACCTCAGTAACCCAAGATGGTTCCCTTATTCTCGGTTCCTTATTGTGGTGACTGCAACTCTGCTCGAACATTTGACTCAGTGATTCTGACATAGCATTGTCGGTTCCCCTAATATGCCTGATGGTAAAGCGAACCGCAGAAATGCCCACGGCCCACTGGACAATTCGTCCCGTGTTCCTGGGCCAGGTGAGTACCCAACTTAAGACTTGGTTATCAGTTTCAAGACAAAGTTTCCGGTGATCGACGTCGAACAAACTTTTAGAGGGGGAACAGTACCGCCAGAGCCTCACACTCGTAAACATAATATTGAAGTCCTACTGGCGAAAGGGACCTTAAAGCGTACGCAATAGGTCTACGTTCTCCATGATTTCCGGGAAGAGTACCGCAGCGATACCCAATTTTGAACCGTCGGTCTGCACGACAAAACAGATGTGCGAAGTCAGAAATGGCTAGCACTGGAGGGTTAATCAAGGAGACAGCTGTGACACCCTGCATTCAAATGTCTGATTCTTCTTACGCAGCTGGTTCAAGGGGGGCCGCTATCTGGGCAAACTTAGCGATGAACTTTCGATGGAAGTTCGCTGTCATAATGAACCAGACGACACCCTTCTTGGTCTTAGGTGGGGAAATATCTGTAAGTATGTGCTCCTTTTCTGGTCTTCTCGGATCCGGCCAGTAGAAACCAAATGATCAGGGGAAGAAATCTAGTGCATAGCAAAATTAGTTCAGGAAGAATCTACAGAAAGACAAGTGTCAAGAAAGCGGCTCAAAACCTCCTACAGGTATTGCAAATGTCGATGGAAGGTAGTACTATAAATTGCCAAGTCATCTAAGTAATAGCAATCTGATTTAAATTTTACATCCCCCAATATTATGTCCGAATTCTGGAGAGAACAGCAGCCCCAATCCATAAACCGAAAGGTACACGGCTAAATTCGAATATGCTCCAACCCGGACGACCACTTATAGAAGTGTTGGGTGAGCCAGCCACCCTGTTGACACATTAAAAACATCTCCACAAAATCCTGCAAGGATTCACTGAACGCGAAGGTAGTATATGTTGGTCATTTTTCGTATGTGGACACATTTATGCCTAACAATATTCTTCCTCAAATCCTGCAGGGTTTCTTGATACTGTAATACTTCCGCATGATTAGAACTCGACCGCCCTTTCACCAGAGGATATTATGATTTCAGAAAAACTGACGACTACACGTTGCTGCAGGCGCACATTTTGTTTTTAAGCAATACGCCAATAAGGCGAGGTTTATTATCTTCATTATAGAACCACCTCAAGATCTGTACGTGCAGCAGCTTGGGAGTTGAAGTAAACTTATCGTTTACATCCTAACCACAGCCAGCCACACGGTTCGCAAACTGCCGTTGATAGACCGTCTGTAATCAACAAGGCTTGCTCTTGTCTTGTTTAGCTAAGAAACGACGCCGTTTGTAATTTCTAATGCAATTGTTTTTACATGGTGACCACCACCTAGGCCTAGTCATGGCGCTATATTTCTTCGTCATACATCAGTTTACGGAAGAGTATGCACAAGGGTAAAATATTACACCGGCATAAAGCCCTGTACGAAAATAACAGTATGGAACTCATTAGGTGACTGTGGAAAAATTGAATGACCATAACAGCTGGAACATTCTCGTACATCATACTAATGACTGTTGCCTTCTATTGCATCGTGTAGTACGAATCAATAAGCGGCTCTGCATTGATTATTAAGTCGCTGGAAGGCTAGTAAACGACAGTGGCCTTTATTCAGATAATCTTTCTCTACCACCGTTGTTTAATTTTTCACACATTCATAATGCACTTTTCTTTGTCCGTTGAAAACGCACAAAGCCACCTACCCGCAGTCTTTCTGTGGCAGTTTCTGCGATCACAACGGCCGAGTACCGTTTATTAAGAACTTACAGCAGGATCTACGAACTCTCGGTAGAAAAGTTAGTGCTTGCTGGGCCAAATGGTGTACGAAGAGAAATAATGTCTGTGCGACATGACATTTTGAACGGAAGAAATGAACGTACGTGTTTCTGCGCTCTAAAACCTTTGGCGAGCGAAATGTAATTATTTTTTTAAGTTTTTGCGAGCCACGGCTAGGCAGTGGGGACCAGCACAACCGGTGTGCTATGGAAATAAGCCAGTACTGTTGACATTTTGCCGAAACACTCTGGACAGATGAGGTTTGCGACAACAGTCACGGCTGAGGCACACAGAACCGCAAACACAGTGAGAAAGTGTGACCCGGCGTGAAGTGACTCAGCTCAGCTGTGCTTCATAGCCCAACCCCCTTTTCAGCCATTTACCAAGGAATCGGAGAAAAGTATTAAAACAAGACATCCTGTAAACAGAAAGTTAAAAACATCCTCCCCTGCCCTCTCCCCTCCCAGTCCACTGTATCTCCAACCGTTCACAGCATAGTACTCCTTTCCTCAGTCACAATACTATAATTCCAAAATGACGGAAGCAGAACAATTCTCTCATGTTTCAAACCAGTGAGAGAGTAATATTTAAATGTCCGCCTGCTTCGCTGGGTGGAAACGTGCTTGCCTCCCCCTTCCCCTTCCACCGTGCAAGCGGGCCGTGGTCCGATTCCCGGTCAGGCTAGAGATTTTTCAGCGCTCGTAGACTGGTTGTTGTGTTGTCCTCATCTTCATTCCATCCTCATCACCGGCGTGCAAGTCACCCAGTGTGGCTTCTGCTGAAGTAAGACTTGCACTTGGCGGGCGAACTTGCCCAGATGGGGCCTCTCGGCCAACGGTGCCATACGCTCATTCCCATTTTTTGCAATATTTAAATGGCGTGTGAGAGATGCAGTAAATCATGCAGCCTAAACTTGAAAGACAAAAATATTCGTTATGTATTTGAAATCCATGTATATGCATTATTTCCAATATAAAATGGCATTAAAGTTACATAACTTACGTAGAGGGCGATTGTATACTTTGTAATTTACCTCTATTTCTTCGGACCAGTCACAGAGAAGTAAAAAAATTCCCAGATGGTGGAAATAGATGAGTTTTGTTCTTTATGCCTCACATAACATCCAGTGAATGCTAAAAGGTAAACATAAAACATATAATGGTAAATGGTAAATATGGTACCATAAACACTAAACATTAAATACTACCATAAGTGGTAAACGCTAAAGAGTAAATGGTGAAAGTTAATCGTAAACACTAAATGCTTGACTTTAAACACTGAACAGATACCACTGAAAGCTAAATGGTAGACACTAAATGGTAAGTGCTATATGGTAGACAGTAAACGCTGAATAACTAACGGTAAACACCAAATAGTAAACGCTAAATGGTGAAAGCTAAATGGTGAACACTAAGCGCTATTGCTATATATGCAGTTATAATTACAGATCTCTAGAAATTTACGACAGATAAAAATGGTGTTTTAGTTATTTTTGTGAAACGCAGTGTTGACTGTATACATTAGAATACCTCCGGAATAATGTGGAAAAGTGATTCTAGGATCAAAATTACACACCATTTATGTACAGACGTATTTGTGTATCTAAACCTCGAATCTCCAAAATACTGTACACCCTTGTAATGCCTCTTATCCAAAGTAATAATTTCTTCTCTTCCTCTCTCTGTCTGTCTGTGTGTCTGTCTGTCTCTCTCTCTCTCTCTCTCACACACACACACACACACACACACACACACACACACACAAGAACATACACATGCAATCTGTATCGTAATTACTTCATTATTTTATATTATATTACTGAGGAATAAACAATAAATTGGAAAATTAACAATTTTACAATGTAAAAACGTTATCAGGTAATTACTGCAGTTTATACTGTGGAGACATACCAATCTCATGAACATTCAACATCGTTTTCCGCATCTTTGCCAGGAATGTCTGTTGTAAGCAGTAGTCTTTTCCAATTTTTTTTTTTTTTTTTTTTTTTTTGTTTGTGGTTTTAGGGCGCAAAACTTCTATGGTCATTAGCGCCCAGCCCGTGACGTAGAAAACAGGAAACAAACGAAATTTAAAATCAGCAGCAATGGGAACAAAGTCATAAAATTTGAGAAACTAAAGGCAGAAGGAATGCTTAAAAATCCACTATAGAAAGGGGTTGGTTGTCCCCCAAAAAAAAGGCTTCAAATGACTGACGTCATTTCACTGTCACTAATAAACTGTAGAACGCGGTCAGCTGAGCGCGTGTCATCTGCTAAAATCGACGATAGATCAGGCGATAGCTGTAGACGGGAGCGTAACGGATCAAAATAGGGGCATTCAATTAAAAGGTGTCTGACCGTCCACGGCTGAGAGCAGTGGGGACAGAGTGGGGGAGGATCACCGCTTAAAAGATGTCGATGACTAAAAAGACAGTGCCCTATCCGGAGTCTAGCTAAAATTACCTCCTCCCGACGACGCGATCGGGAGGAAGAGGTCCATGCGCAAGGAAGGGCTTTCACTTCCCGCAATTTATTATGGGGAAGTGTTGACCAATGCGCATGCCATAAATGAGCAACTTGGCGACATAAACCGCTCCGTAGATCGGTAAACGGAAGAGACTGAATAGCTGGCCGAGGAAGAGAGACTGCAGCCTTGGCCGCTATATCGGCCGCCTCATTTCCACAGATACCAGCGTGTCCTGGGAGCCAGAGGAACGCCACTGAGACGCCCCCCAGGTGGAGCAAGCGCAGACAGTCCTGAATCCGGTGGACCAGAGGGTGCACAGGGTAAAGAGCTTGGAGACTTAGGAGAGAGCTGAGAGAATCTGAGCAGATTACGTACTGTATCCGCTGATGGCGGCGGATGTAGTGGACAGCCTGGAGAATAGCGTAAAGCTCCGCAGTATAAACCGAACACTGGTCGGGAAGCCGAAAGTGATTTGGGGTGTCGCCAACAATATAGGCACTCCCTACACCTAACGATGTTTTCGAGCCATCGGTGTAAATAAATGTGGCTTCCGTCATTTGTGCACATAGAGCAGCAAATGCCCGACGGTAAACAAGTGTAGGGGTACCATCCTTGGGAAACTGACATAGGTCTCTGAGCAAGTCGATCCGGGGACGGAGCCAAGGCGGTGCTGTACCCCAAGTTGTCAAGAAGGTTTTAGGAAAGCGGAAGGAAAGAGAATGGAGCAGTTGACGGAAGCGGACTCCCGGGGGTAGTAGGGAGGAGGAGCGGCCTGCATACCCGACATCAAGGGAGGCGTCGAAAAAAAGGTCATGGGCTGGATTAGCAGGCATGGAAGACAAATGGCTAGCATAACGACTCAGAAGGACTGCCCGCCGATTGGATAGCGGAGGTTCAGCAGTCTCAGCATAAAGGCTTTCCACAGGGCTGGTGTAAAAAGCTCCAGACACTAAACGTTATCCACGGTGGTGGATAGAGTCGAGACGCCGAAGAATAGACGGCCGAGCAGAGGAGTAGACTATGCTTCCATAATCCAATTTCGAGCGCACTAAGGCGCGATAGAGGCGGAGATGGACCACTCGGTCCGCTCCCCAAGAGGTGCCATTCAGGACACGGAGGGTGTTAAGGGAACGCAGACAGCGAGCCGAAAGATAGGAAACGTGGGAGGACCAGCACAGTTTTCTGTCAAACATAAGACCCAAGAATTTAGCGACGTCGGAGAACGGAAGGTTGACAGGACCTAGATGTAAGGAGGGCGGAAGAAACTCCTTACGTCGCCAAAAATTAACACAAACGGTCTTACTGGGTGAGAAACGGAAGCCGGTTTCGATGCTCCACGAGTGGAGGCGATCGAGACATCCTTGAAGACGTCTTTCAAGAAGGCTGGTCCGTTGAGAGCTGTAGTAGATCGCAAAATCGTCCACAAAGAGGGAGCCCGAGACATCAGGAAGGAGACAATCCATAATTGGATTAATGGCAATGGCAAACAGTACAACACTCAGCACGGAGCCCTGCGGTACCCTGTTTTCTTGGGAGAAAATACGGCATAGAGTAGTGTTCACCCGCACCCTAAATGTGCGCTCTGCCATAAATTCGCGAAGAAAAAGGGGCAGCCGGCCTCGAAAGCCCCAAGAGAACAGTGTGCGGAGGATGCCTGTCCTCCAACAGGTATCGTATGCTCTCTCCAGATCAAAAAATATTGCTACCGTTTGGCGTTTCCGGAGGAAATTGTTCATGATATAAGTGGAGAGAGCAACAAGATGGTCAACGGCAGAACAATGTTGTCGGAATCCGCATTGGGCTGGTGTTAAAAGACTGCGGGATTCCAGCCACCAAGCTAAACGGTAATTCACCATACGCTCCAAAACCTTACAGACACTACTCGTGAGAGAAATGGGGCGATAGCTAGAGGGGAGATGTTTGTCCTTTCCAGGTTTCGGAACGGGAACGACAATAGCTTCCCGCCATCGCCTGGGAAAGGTACTGTCGGTCCAAATTCGATTATAAAGGCGAAGGAGGTAGCGCAGGCTATGGGTTGATAAATGCAGCAACATTTGGACATGGATACCATCCGGTCCTGGGGCGGAGGAGCGAGAAGAAGAGAGTGCATGTTGGAGTTCGCGCATGGAGAAAACAGTATTGTAGCTTTCGCGATTTTGAGAGGAGAAAGCAAGATGTCGCACTTCCGCTGCACGTTTCTTCGGGAGAAACGCTGGCGGGTAATTTGAAGAGCTCGAAATCTCAGCAAAGTGCTGACCCAATGAGTTAGAAATTGCGACGGGGTCCACTAAGGTATCATGCGCGACAGTGAGCCCAGAGACCGGGGAGAAACTAGGCGCGCCTGAGAACCGTCGAAGTCGACTCCAAACTTCCGAGGAGGGAGTGAAGGTGTTAAATGAGCTAAAAAAGAATTGCCAGCTTGCCTTCTTGCTATCGCGGATGACGCGACGGCATCGCGCACGGAGCTGCTTATATCGGATACAGTTGGCCAAAGTTGGATGGTGACGGAAAATGCGAAGAGCACGTCGCCGCTCACGTATTGCGTCACGGCATGCCTCGTTCCACCAAGGAACTGGGGGGCGCCGGGGCAATTCGGAGGTGCGTGGTATTGAACGTTCCGCAGCTGTGAGAATAACGTCGGTAAAATGTGTGACCTCATCGTCGACGCTGGGAAAGCGACGGTCATCGAATGTCGCTAGAGACGAAAAAAGTGTCCAATCGGCTTGGGCAAACTTCCAGCGTCGCGAGCGCAGATATGGCAGTTGAGGCTGCAGTCGAAGGACACATGGAAAGTGGTCACTCGAGTGTGTATCATCAAGGGCGAACCATTCGAAGTGCCGGGCTAGCGGAACAGTACCGACCGCAAGGTCCAAATGAGATAAATTTGCCGTGGAGGCAGACAAAAACGTGGGGACCCCAGTGTTGAGGCAGACTAGATCCGCTTGGTGGAAGACGTCTAGCAATAGTGAGCCACGTGGACAAGGATGTGGAGATCCCCAATGCGGGTGGTGGGCATTGAAGTCCCCAACCAGCAAATAGGGGGGTGGAAGCTGATCAAGAAGATGAAGGAGATCAGCTCGTGCCAGTGGTGTAGACGATGGAATGTATACCGTACATAGAGAGAACGTGTATCCAGAAAGGGAAAGACGGACGGCGACAGCTTGGAAGGAACTGTTTAAGGGGATTGGGTGATAATGGAGAGTATCATGGAGCAGAATCATGAGTCCTCCATGGGCTGGAGTGCCTTCAACAGAGGGGAGGTCATATCAGACGGACTGAAAATGAGGGAGAACAAAGCGGTCATGGGGATGCAGCTTTGTTTCCTGAAGACAGAAGATGACCGGCGAGTAGGATCGTAAGAGGATCGACAATTCATCCCGATTGGCGCGAATGCCGCGGATATTCCAGTGGATAATGGACATAGGGTGAACAGAAAATGGAGAAACGTGACCAAGGGTGCTGTCAACTCAACGACTGCTCAGAGCTTGCGACCGACAGCATGGAATGGCATTCAGTCGAAGGCAGAAGATCCTGATCCATAGGTTGGTCAGGAGCAGCTCCTGCCACCAACGATCGGCCAGTTGACCGGCCACCAGCAGTGCGCCTCGGCGACACGGAAGATGGCTGAGGGCGATTTCCACCAGGTGGTGCTGTAGTTGGGACACGCCTTGGCGGAGAAGGAGAGGAACTGTGTTTCTTCGTAGCCTTCTTGGAGGTATGATGTTTAGATGAAGGAGGAACCGATGGTTGTGAAGTTGCAGTACGTAAAAACTCTTCACGAGAATGCTCTTTTTTCGAAGACTTGGCGTCTGACTTTTGGGCTCGAGATTTAGCAGAACCCGACGAAGGGTGAGCCATAGAGTGGGCAGGCGAAAGTGGTGAGGTTGAACGGGCGATCTTTGCGCTGGCCGACCTGACGACCGTGGTACTAAATGTGAGGTCGCAAGTCTGCGTGGCCGCCTCCTTTGTTGGCCGAGGAGAAGCAAGGACAGTGCTGTATTTTCCTTTCTGAGGCACGGTGGGCTGTCGACTGGCGAGTAACTTTCGAGCAGCAAAGGTCGACACCTTTTCCTTCACTCTTATTTCCTGGATGAGCTTTTCATCCTTAAAAACGGGGCAATCTCGAGAGGAAGCAGCGTGGTCACCCACACAGTTGATGCAGTGTGGGGATGGAGGTGGACAAGCACCCTCATGGGCATCCTTGCCACACGTAACACATTTGGCCGGATTGGAACAGGACTGGCTGGTGTGATTGAACCGCTGACATCGATAGCAACGCGTAGGGTTTGGGACATAAGGGCGAACGGAAATTATCTCATAGCCTGCTTTGATTTTTGATGGGAGTTGAACTTTGTCAAATGTCAAGAAGACAGTGCGGGTTGGAATGATGTTCGAGTCAACCCTTTTCATAACCCGACGAACAGCGGTGACGCCCTAGTCAGACAGGTAGTGCTGAATTTCTTCGTCAGACAATCCATCGAGGGAGCGTGTATAAACGACTCCACGCGAGGAATTTAAGGTACGGTGCGGTTCCACCCGGACAGGGAAGGTGTGGAGCAGAGAAGTACGCAGCAATTTTTGAGCCTGGAGGGCACTGTGTGTTTCTAACAACAGGGTACCATTCCGTAATCTGGAACAAGACTTTACAGGACCCGCAATTGCGTCGACACCTTTCTGAATAATGAAAGGGTTGACCGTGGAAAAGTCGTGACCTTCGTCAGATCGAGAAACAACAAGGAACTGTGGCAACGATGGAAGAACCGTCTGTGGCTGAGACTCAGTGAACTTACGTTTGTGAGCAGACATAGTGGAAGGTGAGGAAACCATTGCGGAAGAATCCCCCATGATTACCGGCGTCTCCGATGGCGCGCTCCTCCCTTGTGGGGGCCCTCACCGAGGGCACACCCGCCTTAGGTGATTGTTCACACCTCAGGTCACACCTCCCGACAAACGGACGGAGGGACCAATCGGCACTTTCGGAAGGTATCAGCTCGGGTAATCACCCCTCCCTGGGCTTGGCCTTTACCAGGGGGTACGTACGTGTCCTACCTGTCTACCCGGGGCGGGGAATTACGCGTAACCCCGTCACCGGCTACGCATGGAAGTGCGTGAGTCGGCCTTCAGACACGCACAGGGAGGAAGAAAGAGAAAGGGAAAGGAAAGAAGAGGGGGTCTCAAACGCCGCAGCGGAGAAAAGGGTAAAGAGAAAAGGTAAGGAAAGGAGAAGGACAAAGGAAGGAAGAAGACATACAAGCAAGGAAGAAGAAGAATGCGGTACATTTACAAGCGTCCGTCTCCGGACGTAGGCGCAAACCATACTCCCAGAGGGGGAGAAAGTGAAGGAAAGAGCCAGAGGTGAGGGGGGGGGGGGGTGAAGACAGGGGATGGGGAAGGATGCGGAAAGGGAAGGTATGCAGCCCGGAAAGGAAGGAAGGCCACATTAGCTCGGGGTCCCGTGCTCGCTACGCACGTATCCACAAAAGAGTTGTGGATCCCCTGGGGGGCTTTTCCAATTTGAGATGATATTTGAAACATGATTTCACGGCTGCAACTGCCTTAATAAAATTGAAACTCCGCTGAACAGCATTTTACGGGCAAACTGTGCACATCACGAATAACGTATCTTAATGCAGCTATCAAGCAGTTATTTATACTGGGACAGAAACACTTCTGTCATTCGTAGTTACCGTATACTTCTAAAACAACGTAGTGTTCGGGATCGGTAAAGCACTGTCCCTGAAGTTATTGTCTTACGTTCTCACTGACTTCTCCAAGAGCTTTTAGCCCACCAGTTATTTTATATCTGAGAAGTTGTGGCGAATATAGCAAGGAGTCTGTTGTGGCGTAACAAGACAGTCACGCCACTATGAAGTAGCCGAAAGGCACGCGCTAAGCTCACGCAGGATAGAGATAGGTCTGCAACAGTATACGTAATGAATGCTATAAAGAAAAGTACGTAGCTGCTGGAATACTTAACTTTAATCCATCCTTGTGGTACATCGCTCTTGACGAGACAAGTGAGACTCTTTAGATACAAGCTATGTAAGGCTAATGGCGCCTTCCTAGGTCGTAGCCATTGACTTAGCTGAAGGCTATTCTAACTATCTGCTCTGCAAATGAGAGAGGCTTCGTCAGTGTGCATCGCTAGCTACGTCATCCCTACAACTGGGGCGAGTGCTAGTACGTCTCTCTAGACCTGCCGTGTGGTGGCGCTCGGTCTGCGATTACTGACAGTGGCGACACGCGGGTCCGACATGTACTAATGGATCGCGGCCGATTTAAAGCTACCACCTAGCAAGTGTGGTGTCTCGCGGTGACACCACAGAGTCACATAAATCTTTTTAAAGATTTGACATTGACACCTCTTATTCTTCCATTATGTGAAACTTTGTAATTGGAAAATGTAATTTTTCACAAAAAATATTAAGAATAGTTTCAAAATCGACTGTGTCAATGTTATTGTCTCTTCTGCCATATGCTATGCACACTTTAACACCGTTGACGTTCAAATGGCTCTGAGCACTATGGGACTTACCTTCTGAGGTCATCAGTCCCGTAGAAATTAGAGCTACTTAAACCTAACTAACCTAAGGACATCATGTTACTTAAAATCCGTCTTGATTGCAAATTTTTTTATTGTTCATATGACCGGTTTCGGTTCATTCAGAACCATCTTCAGATCTGTAAAAATAATTATACTAATTTACTATTTCACGAAAGCAAATCTTTTTCATCCTATCTAATCAACATCAAATGTACCAGAACGTACCTGATATTTCAGTTACAGGAGTAACCCGTCCAAATCCAGCTATGTCAAACATAGCACAAATAGTAAAACGTAAAAGTGAAGTATTATGGATTAAAACTCAAATTCGAGAAGCATATAAAATGAAAGACAAGTTAAATAGAGAAGCTTTTAATCTTCACTTGATTTTAGGTGACATTTTATCTCTATTACAGTTCACATACGTAAGCAGAGAGATTGAAAATAGAATTGACAGGGAGCGAGAATTAACTCTAAACGGACATCAGAAGAAGCTTTTTAACCTAGGTGTAGATTTTAATACTGATAACGAAACGGCGTATAAAAAGTTGCATACTTTTTGTGAGAGGGTCGTGAACTTAACTGAGATAGAATTAACAAAAGATGAGCAGAACCTTTTAAATAAAGGGCTGCAATATAACCTAAATCCCGCAATTAACTCAAATACAATAAAAAAGACTGTCGCAGAAGTGAAAATTGCATGTGATATCGCAAATATGAATAGATACGAACAGACAAACACGGCAATTAAAGTAAAGAAGTCGATTATAGATGAAATGCACTCTGCTCACAAGAACAGAAACGAACTACTAACTCTTAAGGGCTTGAATAAGAAGTTAGAATCACGTAAGGCTATCGTCACAAAGGCAGATAAAGGCCGGCACTATGGTTTTAATACACGATACAGACTATATAGAGAAAACTGAAAAGTTCTTTATGGAAAACGGAATAGTAGAAGTCAAGAAAGATCCAACCAAGAAATTTCAAACAGAAATAAGGAAACAAATACACTCCTGGAAATGGAAAAAAGAACACATTGACACCGGTGTGTCAGACCCACCATACTTGCTCCGGACACTGCGAGAGGGCTGTACAAGCAATGATCACACGCACGGCACAGCGGACACACCAGGAACCGCGGTGTTGGCCGTCGAATGGCGCTAGCTGCGCAGCATTTGTGCACCGCCGCCGTCAGTGTCAGCCAGTTTGCCGAGGCATACGGAGCTCCATCGCAGTCTTTAACACTGGTAGCATGCCGCGACAGCGTGGACGTGAACCGTATGTGCAGTTGACGGACTTTGAGCGAGGGCGTATTAGTGGGCATACGGGAGGCCGGGTGGACGTACCGCCGAATTGCTCAACACGTGGGGCGTGAGGTCTCCACAGTACATCGATGTTGTCGCCAGTGGTCGGCGGAAGGTGCACGTGCCCGTCGACCTGGGACCGGACCGCAGCGACGCACGGATGCACGCCAAGACCGTAGGATCCTACGCAGTGCCGTAGGGGACCGCACCGCCACTTCCCAGCAAATTAGGGACACTGTTGCTCCTGGGGTATCGGCGAGGACCATTCGCAACCGTCTCCATGAAGCTGGGCTACGGTCCCGCACACCGTTAGGCCGTCTTCCGCTCACGCCCCAACATCGTGCAGCCCGCCTTCAGTGGTGTCGCGACAGGCGTGAATGGAGGGACGAATGGAGACGTGTCGTCTTCAGCGATGAGAGTCGCTTCTGCCTTGGTGCCAATGATGGTCGTATGCGTGTTTGGCGCCGTGCAGGTGAGCGCCACAATCAGGACTGCATACGACCGAAGCACACAGGGCCAACACCCGGCATCATGGTGTGGGGAGCGATCTCCTACACTGGCCGTACACCACTGGTGATCGTCGAGGGGACACTGAATAGTGCACGGTACATCCAAACCGTCATCGAACCCATCGTTCTACCATTCCTAGACCGGCAAGGGAACTTGCTGTTCCAACAGGACAATGCACGTCCGCATGTATCCCGTGCCACCCAACGTGCTCTAGAAGGTGTAAGTCAACTACCCTGGCCAGCAAGATCTCCGGATCTGTCCCCCATTGAGCATGTTTGGGACTGGATGAAGCGTCGTCTCACGCGGTCTGCACGTCCAGCACGAACGCTGGTCCAACTGAGGTGCCAGGTGGAAATGGCATGGCAAGCCGTTCCACAGGACTACATCCAGCATCTCTACGATCGTCTCCATGGGAGAATAGCAGCCTGCATTGGTGCGAAAGGTGGATATACACTGTACTAGTGCCGACATTGTGCATGGTGTGTTGCCTGTGTCTATGTGCCTGTGGTTCTGTCAGTGTGATCATGTGATGTATCTGACCCCAGGAATGTGTCAATAAAGTTTCCCCTTCCTGGGACAATGAATTCACGGTGTTCTTATTTCAATTTCCAGGAGTGTAGATAACAGTGTGTTTCTATTCACAGAGGAGGAAAAGTTTAAACTGAAAGTAATGAATCCGCGAATCCCCGAATTACGGTCACAAATAAAGCTCCATAAAGTTGAAAAATCGATTCGCCCAATCGTTAATAACACCAGCAGCCCAAGTTATAAATTAAATAAAGAGCTAAATAACAGATTGAAAGCGGCATATACATATCGTCGGACTTTTAACATTAGCAACAGCTACGAATTTGCCGAGCAAATTAAAGACGTACGTATACCTCAGAATGCGTCACTAGCTTCATTGGATGTCACCAATCTGTACACAAACATTCCCGTAAAAGAAACGATTGAGATCATTAAGAACAATCTCCTCACTCATGGTAAATTGGCACTGGGGGAAGTGATTGAACTAGTGGAAATGTTGGAACAAGTTTTGTCGTTCAATTACTTTACTTTCAATGGTAAAATTTATCAACAGAAAGACGGGCTGGCAATGGGGAACAGTTTAGCTGGGACACTGGCTGACATTTTTGTAAATCACTTAGAAAACAAATTCTTTGATGAAAATCCTAATATCGCTGAGAAAATTGTATATTACAGGAGATATGTGGACGACTCCATTTTGTTATACAAAGGAGATAAAAATGATACCGAAAACTTAGCACAAAAAATGATCTCTCAACACCCGAAAATTAGATTCACCATGGAATTTGAAGAAAACAACCGTATAGATTACTTAGATTTAACACTAATAAAGAAAAATGGGAAGCATGAATTTAGCATATTCAGAAAACCTACGTATACAGATCTAGTTATCAATGAGCGCTCTTGTCACCCACCGCGATACAAATGGGCATATTTTACTTCGATGGTATACAGGCTACTAAGATTGCCACTAAGCCAACACAAAGTAGAAAAGGAGTTAAGTATTTTAAAACAAGTGGCCGTAGCGAACGGAAATACGTGCAAGCAGGTGATGAATATTTATAGGAAGATAAAGAAGAGGCAAATGGAACAAACAGAAGGAAGTCAAGTAGCAGTTAAGAGGAACAACAAGAAAAAATATGTAGCTCTCACTTACAATGGAAGAATTGCAGACAAAATTGAAAGATGCTTTCGTAAATCCGACGTTAAAATAGGGTTCCGAACAAATAACACGTTAAAATTGAAGCTCCGGCATAGAATATGTAATAGTAGGAATAAATTTCAGGATTAAGGTGTATATAAAATCAAATGTAATGACTGCTGTAAACAATATATAGGGCAGACTGGTAGGAACTTTGAAACCAGATTCAGGGAGCACACCTACTCTCAAAACAAAACAGCTTTTGGGGCGCATATGGCTGCGACAAAGCACTCAGTCACGAATATTGAAAACAACTTAGACATCCTGCATAGAGCTCATAAGGGACGGTTTCTTAACATTTTAGAAGAGATCGAAATATACACCCACAAAAATAAAGATCCGGATTTAATCCTCAACGAACAAAGCTAATTCAATCATAACGCCTGTTTTAGCATTTATGACGACCTACTAAGATGACAACTGTTGCGTATGGAGATCCAGGCCGAGGGATGAGAGATGGTGCGCGGTGGAGAAGCCGGAAGACGCGTGCAACGCCTGGCGTCGTTGACGGGCCCCTCCTGTGCGGCCCTCTTTCCCGCGGCGATGGACAGCAGACGACTGAGCAGACCGCGGCACAACAGCAAAACGGCGGGAAGCACGGAAGCAGACCGTAGAAGAAAACAAGTTCACACCAGCACCATAGATATATAAATCGCCCTATGCCTTTTAGATCGTATAAAAATGATAATTTTACTGTTTTTTAATCCTGACAAGTACAGATTTTAGCTCTGACATCTACATATTTTAATTAAATATTTTTAATATAAAAAAGATCCCCCCAATGAACCATGGACCTTGCCGTTGGTGGGGAGGCTTGCGTGCCTCAGCGATACAGATAGCCGCACCGTAGGTGCAACCACAACGGAGGGGTATCTGTTGAGAGGCCAGACAAACGTGTGGTTCCTGAAGAGGGGCAGCAGCCTTTTCAGTAGTTGCAAGGGCAACAGTCTGGATGATTGACTGATCTGGCCTTGTAACAATAACCAAAACGGCCTTGCTGTGCTGGTACTGCGAACGGCTGAAAGCAAGGGGAAACTACAGCCGTAATTTTTCCCGAGGGCATGCAGCTTTACTGTATGATTACATGATGATGGCGTCCTCTTGGGTAAAATATTCCGGAGGTAAAATAGTCCCCCATTCGGATCTCCGGGCGGGGACTACTCAAGAGGATGTCGTTATCAGGAGAAAGAAAACTGGCGTTCTACGGATCGGAGCGTGGAATGTCAGATCCCTTAATCGGGCAGGTAGGTTAGAAAATTTAAAAAGGGAAATGGATAGGTTGAAGTTAGATATAGTGGGAATTAGCGAAGTTCGGTGGCAGGAGGAACAAGACTTCTGGTCAGGTGAGTACAGGGTTATAAATACAAAATAAAATAGGGGTAATGCAGGAGTAGGTTTAATAATGAATAGGAAAATAGGAATGCGGCTAAGCTACTACAAACAGCATAGTGAACGCATTATTGTGGCCAAGATAGATACGAAGCCCACGCCTACTACAGTAGTACAAGTTTATATGCCAACTAGCTCTGCAGATGACGAAGAAATTGAAGAAAAGTATGATGAAATAAAAGAAATTATTCAGATTGTGAAGGGAGACGAAAATTTAATAGTCATGGGTGACTGGAATTCGAGTGTAGGAAAAGGGAGAGAAGGAAACATAGTAGGTGAATATGGATTGGGGGACAGAAATGAAAGAGGAAGCCGCCTGGTAGAATTTTGCACAGAGCACAACATAATCATAACTAACACTTGGTTTAAGAATCATGAAAGAAGGTTGTATACATGGAAGAACCCTGGAGATACTAAAAGGTATCAGATAGATTATATAATGGTAAGACAGAGATTTAGGAACCAGGTTTAAAATTGTAAGACATTTCCAGGGGCAGATGTGGACTCTGACCACAATCTATTGGTTATGACCTGTAGATTAAAACTGAAGAAACTGCAAAAAGGTGGGAATTTAAGGAGATGGGACCTGGATAAACTAAAAGAACCAGAGGTTGTACAGAGATTCAGGGAAAGCATAAGGGAGCAATTGACAGGAATGGAGGAAATAAATACAGTAGAAGAAGAATGGGTAGCTTTGAGGGATGAAGTTGTGAAGGCAGCAGAGGATCAAGTAGGTAAAAAGACGAGGGCTAGTAGAAATCCTTGGGTAACAGAAGAAATATTGAATTTAATTGATGAAAGGAGAAAATATAAAAATGCAGTAAGTGAAATAGGCAAAAAGGGATACAAACGTCTCAAAAATGAGATCGACAGGAAGTGCAAAATTGCTAAGCAGGGATGGCTAGAGGACAAATGTAAGGATGTAGAGGCCTATCTCACTAGGGGTAAGATAGATACCGCCTACAGGAAAATTAAAGAGACCTTTGGAGATAAGAGAACGACTTGTATGAATATCAAGAGCTCAGATGGAAACCCAGTTCTAAGCAAAGAAGGGAAAGCAGAAAGGTGGAAGGAGTATATAGAGGGTCTATACAAGGGCGATGTACTTGAGGACAATATTATGGAAATGGAAGAGGATGTAGATGAAGATGAAATGGGAGATATGATACTGCGTGAAGAGTTTGACAGAGCACTGAAAGACCTGAGTCGAAACAAGGCCCCCGGAGTAGACAATATTCCATTGGAACTATTGACGGCCGTGGGAGAGCCAGTCCTGACAAAACTCTACCGTCTGGTGAGCAAGATGTATGAAACAGGCGAAATACCCTCAGACTTCAAGAAGAATATAATAATTCCAATCCCAAAGAAAGCAGGTGTTGACAGATGTGAAAATTACCGAACTATCAGCTTAATAAGTCACAGCTGCAAAATACTAACACGAATTCTTTACAGACGAATGGAAAAACTAGTAGAAGCCAACCTCGGGGAAGATCAGTTTGGATTCCGTAGAAACACTGGAACACGTGAGGCAATACTAACCTTACGACTTATCTTAGAAGAAAGATTAAGGAAAGGCAAACCTACGTTTCTAGCATTTGTAGACTTAGAGAAAGCTTTTGACAATGTTGACTGGAATACTCTCTTTCAAATTCTAAAGGTGGCAGGGGTAAAATACAGGGAGCGAAAGGCTATTTACAATTTGTACAGAAACCAGATGGCAGTTATAAGAGTCGAGGGACATAAAAGGGAAGCTGTGGTTGGGAAGGGAGTAAGACAGGGTTGTAGCCCCTCCCCGATGTTGTTCAATCTGTATATTGAGCAAGCAGTAAAGGAAACAAAAGAAAAATTCGGAGTAGGTATTAATATTCATGGAGAAGAAATAAAAACTTTGAGGTTCGCCGATGAGATTGTAATTCTGTCAGAGACAGCAAAGGACTTGGAAGAGCAGTTGAATTGAATGGACAGTGTCTTGAAAGGAGGATATAAGATGAACATCAACAAAAGCAAAACAAGGATAATGGAATGTAGTCTAATTAAGTCGGGTGATGCTGAGGGAATTAGATTAGGAAATGACACACTTAAAGTAGTAAAGGAGTTTTGCTATTTGGGGAGCAAAATAACTGATGATGGTCGAAGTAGAGAGGATATAAAATGTAGGCTGGCAATGGCAAGGAAAGCGTTTCTGAAGAAGAGAAATTTGTTAACATCCAGTATTGATTTAAGTGTCAGGAAGTCATTTCTGAAAGTATTCGTATGGAGTGTAGCCATGTATGGAAGTGAAACATGGACGATAAATAGTTTGGACAAGAAGAGAATAGAAGCTTTCGAAATGTGGTGCTACAGAAGAATGCTGAAGATTAGATGGGTAGATCACATAACTAATGAGGAAGTATTGAATAGGATTGGGGAGAAGAGAAGTTTGTGGCACAACTTGACCAGAAGAAGGGATCGGTTGGTAGGACATGTTCTGAGGCATCAAGGGATCACCAATTTAGTATTGGAGGGCAGCGTGGAGGGTAAAAATCGTAGAGGGAGACCAAGAGATGAATTCACTAAGCAGATTCAGAAGGATGTAGGTTGCAGTAGGTACTGGGAGATGAAAAAGCTTGCACAGGATAGAGTAGCATGGAGAGCTGCATCAAACCAGTCTGAGGACTGAAGACAACAACAACAACATAAAAAAGATCTACTGAATACAGTATGTGCAAATGGAATGTAACAAATGTACCAGACGCCACCTGTCGGTAATAGTGTTATAATTAATATAAATGACGGGCACTCTGCCAACCAATTTTATGTGATGTAGCATGTGAAAGTTGCTGGATTTGGACGGGTTACTCCTGTAACTGAAATATCAGGTACGTTCTGGTACATTTGATGTTGATTAGATAGGATGAAAAAGATTTGCTTTCGTGAAATAGTAAATTAGTATAATTATTTTTACAGATCTGAAGATGGTTCTGAATGAACCGAAACCGGTCATATGAATAATAAAAAAATTTGCAATCAAGACGGATTTTAAGTAACATTATAAAATTACTGATTGCTGTTATCCCATAAGACATTATGTCTGTTTTTGCTAATGACATCACACACATCCATGCCCGAGGCAGGATTCTAGCCTGTGACCGTAGCGATCGCGCGGTTCCAGACTGAAGCGGCTAGAACCTTTCGCCCACTCCGGCCGTCTAACACCGTTGAGGAAGTGTATTTCCGAGGTATTGATGGTCGAAATTCTTCATGAAAGATATATCTTGCAGTCCTTCAGATGAACCAGCACCATCGCTCTTGGTGATGTCACGTTCAGAGTTTGCTGAACATCGGATGCCGCCGCCCTTACGCTCCTGCTGACAGTGTTACTGTGTGTACTACAGTCCTCGGACTCTTCAAGTTCTCCAATACTGGTTACCATGTATTACGATAAATGGCAGATAAGCAAAATTTATATATTCTTATTAGTAGCAGTATGGTTCACAATCAACTGAAAGCCTCCTAATGAGTTTTTTTGTCTAACGTCTGTCAGCTGAACCAGCAGGCAAAATGTGACTATGAGGCATCAGGCGGCAAGTTATTTTCATATCATGCTCACAGCAACCATTTCCCATGGAAAGAGGAATCCTTCTTCAGATATTCCCAGAAGCAGGTTCTCTCTCCTTCTTTCTTTATGGTGTTTGGGAGAGGAAAGTAGGTTGAGCAGACGGACCTTGCTGCTCCAAAACAAAACTTGGTCTTAAAAAAGAAATTTCTGTAGGGATATTTACTAACGAGAGCACCATGCACGTTGAAGTGGCACTCGGCTTGTCACCGGCGCGATGGTAGTGTGAGGCTTCTCAGCACTCGCTGCAGCCCTGTGACAGATAATTCTGCTGCGTTACCTCTGACAGATGCCTGTTACCTGTGCTGGGTCACTTATCTTACACTGTACAAGGTAGACGTAAACCTGCCTCAGTTGTCTGATTACCATTTTCAATTGTCTTGCGGAAGAAAATACGATTTCTCACATGTTATCGAATCCACGACTTCATCTATATCTACGAACCACTTTTAAGTCCATTGCAGGGAGTCTGTCCCGTTGTGCCAATTATTAGGGTTTCTTCCCATTCCGTTCACCTATGGAACGTGCGAAGAATGATGGTTTAAATGCCTCTAAGAGTACGGTAATTAATTGTCCTCAGAATTCCTATGAGACTGATATGTACGGTGTATTGGTAGATTCCTAGAGTAATCAGATAAAGCCGTTTTTGAAACCTTCTAAGTAGGCTTTCGTTGGATACCTTACGCGTATCTTCAACAGTCGGCCAGTTCACTTCCCTCAGCATCTCTGTAACACTCTCTCACATGTAAAACTAACCAGTGACTCTCTCACATGTAAAACTAACCTGTGACAATTATTGCAGTTCTTCGCAATTTTTAAATATTCTCTCTTTGCCCCATTTGGTGCAAGTTCGACACATGAGCAATATTCTAGAACTGGTTTTGATGGGAAGTGCAGATGTCGTACTGGGTCAAACGCTTTTCGGAAATCAGGAAATCTGCATCTACCAGACTGCTTTGGTCAAAACTCGGACTATATGACGTGATTAATGTGTGTCTCCCATGTTCGATGTATACGGAAACCATGCTGGCTGGCATGAAGTAGGTCATTTTGTCATTTTGTTCGAGATATCTTCAAAATCGTTCAAATGGCTCTGAGCACTATGGGACTCAACTTCTGAGGTCATTAGTCCTCTAGAACTTAGAACTAGTTAAATCTAACTAACATTAGGACATCACACACATCCATGCCCGAGGCAGGATTCGAACCTGCGACCGTAGCGGTCTCGCGGTTCCACACTACAGCGCATAGAACCGCACGGCCACTTCGGCCGGCTCGAGATATCTCTTTATGTTTTGGCTCAGGGTATATTCTACATGGTACGAAAATTAAAGTGGGGTAATTCTTCTGTGTTTTTCCTTTGTAGAGGCATATATGAACTGGAGTTAACATTTTAGCTTTTGCTTCGGTAGCTGTGACTGTACACAAAAGTTGGTGTACAAGAGTCCGTATCCAATCTTTATGTTCTAAGTAGTTTTCGAAGAAGGGATTGGATAACATTTCCAAGGATGATTTGTCATGAGCGTTTCTACCAAAATTGTAATTTTACCATTGGGTTGCTGCATGACCAAAATCTCCATCAATGAGAATATTATGATTGGGGAACTTACGTGCAAACAAATGAGGTTTTCTCTAAACTTTTCGCTTACAATAGAACGACAATCTGCTGGTCGATCGAATGATCCAATTACCATTTTGCCCAAAGAGTCTTGCCCAAAGAATCTCTCAATCAGCTTCAAATACTGTCTCGGCGGGTCTGTGTTCCTTGTTTATTACGACAAATACACCAACCGTATATCCCACTACCCTATCTATTTTATCAAAGTTAAATATTTCCCAAAAC
Organism: Schistocerca piceifrons; assembly: GCF_021461385.2. NCBI lineage: Eukaryota > Metazoa > Arthropoda > Insecta > Orthoptera > Acrididae > Schistocerca > Schistocerca piceifrons. The sequence continues at coordinate 21,105,511 of NC_060140.1, read as the reverse complement.
GTTATAGCTATCACTGTCAGGAGCCAACCATCTTTCTGTACCTCAGATTCTGTAGGCTTCATTACTTTCCAGATGCACATTGAACTCTGGCACTTTGTTGCAAATGCTTTAGCAGTTAATTACAGCCGCGCGGGATTAGATGAGCGGTCTAACGCGCTGCAGTCATGGTCCCTCGGGCATGGGTGTGTGTGTGTTTGTCCTTAGGTTAAGTACACTACTGGCCATTAAAATTGCTACACCAAGAAGAAATGCAGATGATAAATGGGTATTTATTGGACAAATATATTGTACTAGAACTGACATGTGATTACATTTTCACGTAGTTTGGGTGCATAGATCCTGAGAAATCAGTACCCAGAACAATCACCTCTGGCCGTAATAACGGCCTTGATACGCCTGTGCATTGAGTTGGATGGCCACAGTTCATCAAGAGTAGTGACTGACGTATTGTGACGAGCCAGTTGCTCGGCCACCACTGACCAGACGCTTTCAGTTGGTGAGAGGTCTGGAGAATGTGCTGGCCAGGGCAGCAGTAGAACATTTTCTGTATCCAGAAAGGACCGTACAGGACCTGCAACACGCGGTCGTGCATTATCCTGCTGAAATGTAAGGTTTCGCAGGGATTGAATGAAGGGTAGAGCCACGGGTCGTAACACATCTGAAATATAACGTCCACTGTTCCAAGTGCCGTCAATGCGAACAAGAGCAGACCGAGACGCGTAACGAATGGCACCCCGTATCATCACGCCGGGTGATACGCCAGTATGGCGATGGCGAATACACGATTCCAATGTGCGTTCACCGCGATGTCGCCAAACACGGATGCGACCATCATGATGCTGTAAACAGAATCCGGATTCATCCGAAAAAATGACGTTTTGCCATTCGTGCACCCAGGTTCGTCGTTGAGTACACCATCGCAGGCGCTTTTGTCTGTGATGTAGCGTCAAGGGTAACCGCAGCCATGGTCTCCGAGTTGATAATCCGTACTGCTGCAAACTTCGCCGAACTGTTCATGCAGATGGTTGTTGTCTTGCAAACGTCCCCATCTGTTGACTCAGGGATCGAGACGTGGCTGCACGATCCGCTACAGCCATGCGGACAAGATGCCTGTCATCTCGACTGCTAGTGATACGAGGCCGTTGGGATCCAGTACGGCGTTCCGTATTACCCTCCTGAACCCACCGATTTTATATTCTGCTAACAGTCATTGGATCTCGACCAACGCGAGCAGCAATGTCGCGATACGATAAACCGCGATCGTGATAGGCTACAATCCGACCTTTATCAAAGTCGGAAACGTGATGGTACGCGTTTCCCTTCCTTACACGAGGCATCACAACAACGTTTCACCAGGCAACGCCGGTCAACTGCTGTACGTGTATGAGAAATCGGTTGGAAACTTCCCTCATGTCAGCACGTTTTAGGTGCCGCCACCGGAGCCAACCTTGTGTGAATGCTCTGAACAGCTAATCATTTGCATATCACAGCATCTTCTTTCTGTCAGTGAAATGTCGCGTCTGTAGCACCTCATCTTCGTGGCGTAGCAATTTTAATGGCCAGTACTGTACGATGCGCTACTGAACTATTGAAGTCGCGTGGAAAGCTGGAATGTCATTTTCTCGAAAACTATTGAGTTAAAGTCGAAGTACGTGCCCCTTTATTTTCACTCTTCTCTCAACCTACGAAGTTTCCACTGTGTCAGAGCGGTAATAAATTTTAGACAGAAGCCTTCCTTGTAAATAAAACAGTCTGTCTATCAGTGAGAACCGTATCAAAATTCCTACAGTGGTTGTCGAAATTATCCTTCACATACAGATTGAAAAATGCGTCGGGGGACACTACATATATGAGAGCAAATCAGCAAGTCCTAGCCCCTAATTTTTGTAGCCAAATTACGGTTATAAATGCGAAGTCAACATATCCATTTCCGGCGTTGGACTCATCTTGGCTTGTTCCGGCCTTATCTTTCGGTAGCTCCGCCGCACGGCGCTGCTGTGAGTTCTTTAAGTTGGCGGTTGTGGTTCACAGGTCGGTGGCGTTGGAGCAACGAAGCTTGATTTGTTTTCTATGGAGCAAGGGACGAACAGCCTCCGAGATCTACAGGGACGTGCAGCCCACATGTGTGGAAAACTGCCTCGCTTTGGGAACTGTGAGGACGTGGTGGTGTTGTTAGTTCGACAAAAGCCATGAGGTCTTGCATCTCAATGAGCGATCGTGGAGGCCGCGTTTGTTGCTGACTGATGACCATAATCTCGCGCCGATGCTATGTTGAAAGCAGATCGGTGCGTGCAAATCACGACCATTTCCCGAGGGCTTGGCATATTGTATGGGAGTGCTTGCGACATCGTTCAACGGTCGTTATGGTACCGCAGAGTTTCATGTCCGTGGGTGCCTAAGCAGTTGGACGACATGATGGAAGGCAAACGAATGATGTCTTCACTGAATCATCAGCAATGGTACTCCAAGGAGGGTGAAAGTTCCCTGGACACCAATATTACTGGCGATAAAACGTGGATACTGCATTTGACACCGGATTTCAAGCAGCAGAGCATGTTGTGGAAACATCCAGGTTCGCCTGTGACAAAAAAATTCCGTTCAACGCCATCTGTTGGGAAAGTGATGTTAACGACCTTTTGAGATAGCCGTGGACTGCTCCTGCTGGATTTCACGCCACAATGTGCAACCGTCAATGTCGACAGTTATTGTTCCACACTGTCACATCCGAGGGCTGCCGTCAGGCGAAGGCCGAGGGGTGGCAATCAGAACTGCCTAAAAGCTCCAGCCATTCCGGACCACCCACCATACAGCCCAGACCCCGCCCCTATTGATTTGCACGTTTTAGCACCACTGAAGAAGTTACTGGCAGGACAGCGATTCACAAGTAACAATGAACCAAGACAGCAGTCCGAAGGAGGTTCCATAATCGAATTCTGTTTCAGGGGCACATCAAATTTAGTGTTGCAATGGGAAAAATGTGTGAATCGGTGTGGGGACTATGTGAAATGATTTTGATGTATATTTGTCATTACCTGTATGCACCTTACTTCGGCTAATAGAAAACAGGGGCAAAGACATTCCGATTTGCCTTCGCACACGAGTGACCCAGCCGACTACGCACGGGTAGTATTAAGTATGTACAGTCAGACAGCTTGTGTGGCGTAGCGTATTTTGCTAGCAGGCTACTGCGTGGAGTTATGAACAAATTTCAGAGAACAACGTTTTAACTGAATATCGTCACTTCCATATAACTTACGCGATGTAAGTGGCACACGACAGAAAAGTTGACAGGAGGCATGAATGTTACGTGTTCGATATTGAATTGGCGGTTGGAGTGATATCTCATGGCAACAATGGTGGCACAACGTGATATAAGAAATATGTTTGCAACGAATGCAAAAACTGTATGTGAATCATGTGTGTATGATTCAATTTGTATCAGAGGCTGGCAGAGGTTACGCAGATAAATAATAATAATAATAAATCACACAAAGAATGACAATACAAGTTTAGCTCTTTTATAGAATGAATTTTCACCCTGAGGGGAGCGTGCACTGATATGGAACTTCCTGGCAGGTTAAAACTGTGTGCTGGAGCGAGACTGGGACCTGAGGCCCTATCCTTCCACGGGCAAGTGCTCTACCAACAGAGACGATTGGTCTTGACTCGTACTTGGGTAGCTCAGTTGGTAGAGCGCTTGAGCGTGAAGGGCGAAGATCCCAGGTTCGAGCCTCGTTCAGGCAAACAGTTTTAACCTGCTACGAAGTTACATATCGGCGCACACTCCGCTGCAAAGTGAAAATTCATTCTGTAAACATCCTCCAGGCTTTCGCTGCAAGTTACGCAAGAGAACATCTGTGAAGTTTGGAAGGAAGGAGATGAGGAACTGCCGAAATGAATTTGTTTATTTTGTGTTAACAGTACTTCCCTTGTGAAGCTTAGCACGCACTGTGATGCATTGTCGAGGCTCATTGCTGCAGCTCTTTGCCGTGGACTCTCTATACGGCATAGATAACTGCGTCCATATCTGGGTTTGATTCAACAAAGGCAGAAACCTGACAGTAACGATGGCGATTATTGCTGAAACGACTGGTTTTCGGTTATATCGTTTTTTTTTTTTTCAAGTTCAGTTTAACTGGACTGTGAAAACCGCTCAAAATAACTGGTTTAAGAGATAACCGATTTTCGGTTTTTTGTTCCTATTATGTTCTGTAAATAAGGATGGAAATCGAACAAAGATTGAAAAAGTTTTTTCTCCCTCAATTTCAAAACACAAAGAATCAGAATATTGAACTAATAGGAAAACAGAAAAAGACTTAGTCCATGTACGGTTCGCCGCTTTTCTCGAACAGTGAAACATGGTTGACTACAACAAAAAATCCCCAGTGTTCTCCTATTGACTGGAAGTTTTTATAGCTCTGCTCAAAAGTCGTGTTGTAATAGCGGATCGTACCACTACTTGGGCATTGCAATCAGTCAGTGCTATAGGGTGAAAACTGAGGTTGGAGAACTCTATTTTTCGTGTTAATTTGTCCGTTTTCATTTGTTAAAAGCAGATAAAGGCGTTTTGTGTACACAGGCAGTAGATGATTTGATTTGTGGTTTTATTTTAAACTATTAGTGAACTGTTAAGTTCCAAGTTTTCTCGTTACTTGATGTCGCAAGTTTGTTGCGGCTTCTCCCATTTTTAATCTTTTAAAGCAAACGGACTTCGTAAAATACCTCAGACGAGGAATGGTTCCATTCTGTAATACAACTGATGTCAGACGATGACAGTGAGAAACTGACACATAGACCAGATAGCGCAAGTCTCACACACTGCATGTACACGAATACCAAATAATATGCCACGCCACATGGTAACTGTACATTATTGACCCAGCAGAGGTATACCAATTCTTATACTTGTTGCCTGTATCTGTCGGTATTGTTACTAACATAGAAGTGATTCTTTTTCCCATTTTCTATTATAACACAATATTTCAAACCAATGCTAATTTTATTAATAAAAACACTCGTTCCTTAAAAAAAGTTTTATTTAAAAACAGACGGTTTTAGCATTGCTGCAATGGCTAATTGATATTTCGATTACTTCTACCCGGTTATTAGTAAAATGTAGAAGCACTTAATATGACCAAGGCCAAACAAATACCGAAAAATACCCGTATCGGTTTTAGCCAGTCAACGAAGCAAAGATGCTTTTTGGGAAAAATTTTACTCGTAGAAAAAAATATAACATCACATATTTTGGATTCGCATGTTTTCTTCGCAATGCAATTCTTGGTTAAAAGTACTTCATTATTTCAAACTGTGTCTCATCACAGCCAGATGATGGAGTGGTTATCTTTTCGTCATTGCCCATATTTATTATGATACTTCAGGGTTGAGTGACTGACTGCCCATTGTTCTGGGAATTTGCTGTGAATTGAGTGTGCGAACTGTGATTGCTAATCTGAGGCAAGCAGCCATTGGCAGATTGAAATTGTAGCCATATTTCGAAAGGCGTATCGCCAGATCATTGAGAGGTGATACTAGGTTAAGAGACAGAGTGGAGAAAGGGAATTCTTCCGGGATTTGATCACACAACCTTTCGGCTTCCAGCGACACGTTCTACCGCTCACTACACCACCACATGAGATGTTACGAATTAGGTCCTGCTTGCTGCATTCACAAGACATTGCTGCTGTCTCTGGTTATGGCCCCTGATTGGTAGTAGAAAATGGTATCGTTTTCACAACTTAATTTCAATTCGTCCTAATTCAGACAGTATGTATGAAATGTATATAAGCTACATAGAAAAACTTTCCTCAAGACTCAGCGTATCTGTTAGCAAAAATCGGGTAAAAAGCACCACAGAATTTCCTGAGACTAGCCTGCCTTTACAGATGGACGCGAGCAAGCGACTTAAAGTCATGGCGTACCTCCTAATATCGTGTCGGAGCTCTTTTTCTTCGGCGTAGTGCAGCAACTCAAGGTAGCACCGACTCAACAAGTCGTTGGAGGTCCCCAGCAGAAAGAGTCATGCTAACTCTGTAGCCGCCTACAATTGCGAAAATGTTGCCGATGCAGGGTTTTGTGCACGAACTGCTCTCTCGATTATGTACCATAAGTGTTCGATGGAGTTCATGTCGGACTATCTGACTGGCCAAATCGTTTCTTTGAATTGCCCAGAATATTCTTCAAACCAATCGCAAACAACTGTCACCCTTTGACATGGCGTACTGTTAACCATGAAAATTACATAGCTGTTTGGGAACATGAAGTTCATGAAAGGCTGCTAATGTTTTCCAAGTAGCTGAACATAACTGAGTAGCCAGTCGATTCCATACAAACGCAAACGACACTATTATGGAGCCACCAACAGCTAACACTGTGTCTTGTTCACACCCGGGGTCCACGAATACGTAGGGTCTGCACCACACTCGAACTCTACCATGAACTCTTACCAACTGAAATCGGGATTCATCTGAGCACGCCACAGTTTTCCAGTTATCCAGGGTCAGGAGTCCAGGAGAGGCGCTGTGGGCGATGTCGTGTTGTTAACAAAGTCACTGATGCCGGTCGTCTGCTGCACATAGCCCATTAACGTCAAATTTCGCCGTATTGTCCTAACGGGTACGCTCGTCTTGCGTCCCACATTGATTTATGCGGTTATTTCACGCAGTGTTGCTTGTCTGTCAGCACTGACAACTCTACGGAAATGCCGCTGCTGTCGGTCGTTCAGCGAAGGCTATCGGCCACAGCGTTGTCTGTGGTGAAAGGTAATGACTATATATATATATATATATATATATATACTGTAAAGAACCTATCTTTTGCATGTAAGTGTAGCTGTATCAGTGTAAAACTTTGTTCATAATGAATTATAAGAAAAAATTAATTAACGTGCTTCTTATGATCCCGTTCGTAGATCCTTGTCTTAAGGACATTTTTTCTCCGCAAGTCCGTAAGTATTTGCAAACTGGTTATGACAACACCTTGAATGACTAGTAAAACCCCACATATTATTAATCCGGAACAATGCTAGAGCAATGTTCTATTAACATATTGCTTCGCTGCAAATTACTTTAAGACTGCAATTTGAACACTAATGTTTTGTAATATTGTCACGTCGAAACCGTAGTGAAGGCCAAATCCGAAGGCAGGGTCATCAGCGAAATAGACTACTTAGAACTGAAGCTATTTTTTTACCGACGTCAATGTGGAGCTACAACAGAAGTGAACTCCTGGACGGAGAATGTAGCTATTTATACAGACATCAAGCATTGAAGAACGCTGGTGTTGATATAGACAGCGACTACTTCAGAATGCTGGTATTTGCATATACATCGAATATTCCGCAATACACAGACATCACGAACATTAGACATTTCAAGAACCTTCCTCAACTTATAAATACTTAATAGCAAATCAATGCTAGTGGCTGTGTTTGAACTTGCGATCTACAGCACTCAATGCTATTAGTTGCGCTGCAGTATTGTGCCACTTGCGTGTTAAATGATTTGAAATAGAGATTCAAGAGGGCAGGTCCTGACAACGTAGCAATAAATAAATTGAAAAATGCTTCGAGGCACTCACTAAAACTGGGGAAACCATAAGAATCACTTAGTAGGCGTCTAAAGGATAACCACAGTCAATACAGTTACGGCCGAAATATATACATCTCGAGGAAATAAATGCAGTGATAATGTTCGTGTATAGCATTGGTGTAGCTGGTGGAGCGAGTGCAGCCGTTATGTTACTGATTCCAAAGGCTGCAGTTACACTTTCCATAAATACGTCACGACAGAAATAGCTTCCAAAAGTGATTAACAACTGTGCCACTACACATCATAACAATGTGGGCCTAAAAAGACCACGACATAAATAAACTCGCCATTGTGAGCCTGGAATATGCACTGTTCCGCAATGTTTAGTAATTTCATTGTATTACAATTACACAAAATGAAATTTCATGACTTACTTGCAGGTCCCAGAACCTTCCCCGTGGTGTCAACGGAGTAGGTTTAATGTAATGTGAACGTCAAATTATTGTTGATTCGGCACTGTGATTCGGGCCAGCCCTGATTTACAGTTATAGATGTTCGGAACCAGAAGCGATGCGATATTTGGTATCAGTGCAAATATCGGAAATTCTCTCGATACCTCGATAATATCGGAAAAGTCAACTAGTACCGGAGCCGCCGCAACATACTGATTGCTTATTTATTTCTAAGCTTTTTTTTTTATTATTAAGAACGAAACGCTGCATGTATGGAAATAGGTTATGTTTTCATGATCCAACATTAAATTCAAACTGAAAACAAATGTAAGAAGTATATGACAACTTTTCTAAGCGCAAGTAAAGCACGGAACTTGACAAACATTTTAAGCTGTCAATGTATATTATTAGTATAGCCCACCATTACAACTCTCTCTTTAAGACAAAAGCTCTCCATTTCAATAAAAGACAAAGTGCAGTGTAGGAATTATGTTACGCCTGTATGAAACAAATGGAGGACTGGTTTTCAGGTGTTTCTACCAAAACACTGTGCTCTGCTGATCCATCTGGTTCTCGATGTTTCAGTTACTTCTGTACAACTAGAGGTCCTGGGTTCAATAATAAAAATCATATTACAGTCATTTAAAAATATTCTCACCTCAGACTCGTTTACACTGAGGTGACAAAGATGGCGTAGCGATGTACACACATACAGATGGCCATAATATCAAGCACACAGGGTATAAAAGGGCAGTCCTTTGACGGATCTGTCAGTTTTAGTCACGTGATTCATGTGGAAAGGCTTCCGCCGTGATTATGGCCGTGCGAGAGGAATTAACAGACTTTGAACGCGGAATTGTAGTTAAAGCTAGAAGCATGGGACATTCCATTTCGAAAATCGTTATGGAATTTAATATTCCGTGACCCTCAGTGTCAAGAGTGTGCCGAGACTACCAAATCTCAGGCTATTGAATATGATTTCTGCAAACTGTCTTGAGCACCTACTTCGGCAGACCACACGCGATGGAGGTCTCTCAGATCCCGTAGGTAAAAACAGGCCGGACCTTGTCGACGGCATTACTATAGAGACGGGGATCATGATGACATCATAACAACTATAGTTACGAAAGTTATTTAATCAGTCAAGAAGGCTAGGAGAGTATTTCTGCTACAAAGAGCAGATAAACAGTCGTTAGCATCTCACTTAGTCAGTGATCTGACATCACGTAGTTCCAGTAAGATGGATGTGAAGTTTCTATGGACAAAGTGCAAGCCGACTGTAAATCGTGGTCTGGAGACATATGAACGTAGTAGGTGGATTAAGGACGGAAAAGGCTAACCATTTATAACAACAAACTTCTGAAAATGATGTAGAGGCAGAGGCTGTTGCACTCTGGGTTCAAAATGGAATGCGCAATGACGACAGTAAAGGTCAGTACAGATTCTGAGAAGCTGCCGAAGTCGATTGATTGTAAGAGGATACAAAATGACTAAGACAAAATTTCTAGCTGGTGTGATGGAAGGCAGCTGGCTCTAAATGACGAAAAATGTGAGTTAATGCTGATGAAAGGAAAAATGAATATGTAGTGTTCCGATACAGCATTAGTAGTGTACTGCTTGACACAATCACATTGTTTAAATATATAGGAGTAAAGTTACAAAGCGTCATGAAATGGAACGATTATGTGATGAGTGTGATAGGGAAGGCGAATGGTGAACTTCGGTTAATTGGGAGAATTTTGGGAAAGTGTGATTCATTTGTAAAGGAAACCGCATATAGGACACTAGTGCTTCGTATTTTTGAATACTGCTAGTGTGTTTTGGATACGTACCAGGTCAGATTAAAGGAATACATCGAAGCAATTAGAAGGCACGCTGCTAGCTTTGTTATCGATAGGTACGAAAAACACGCAAGTATTATAGAGATGCTTCGGTAACTCAAATGGGAATTAATCATAACATGTAAGCTTTCACGGCCGGCGACTTCATTAATTAAAACTTCCGGGCTGAATTTCCGTGGTCCATATATAAAACTTCTTCTCTTTCCTGACGTTTCGTTGCCTACTGCGGGCAACATCTTTCGAGGTGAGTCGGCGACTGGCTGCTGGGTGCTGGAGGTCCCGCTTATATAGAGCGCTTAGATAGCGGCACCACTCATCACGTGCTTTCGACTTTAAGACTATCTCTGGGTAGTGCCATCTCTCTCGATTACAGGTAATCGATTGTCACTTCGTTGGTGCAAAGTCGACCGCCATATCTTGTCTGTTTTAATCCTTCTTCTTTTTTATTAAAATTATTTTCGTGCTTGTAGATATCTATAGCTTCTCTATACATGCGGGTATAATAATGTGAGGTCCTAGCTATCATGTTTGTCTCACTAAATTTTATTTCGTGATAACCGTCTTTGAAAACGTGTTCCGCTACAGCTGATTTGTCAATTTGTCCCAATCTACAGTTCCTTTTGTGTTCCGTTAGGCGGGTATTAACACTCCTTTTAGTTGTTCCAATATAAACCATGCCACAGCTACACGGAATTATCATCCTAGGCACAAGAGAGGAGTCATAAAAACTTTTTTGAACAGGGCTAATAACATCTGTGAGCCAATTTAATTGCAAGATGAATTAAGCCATTTGCGAACGGCTTTCCAGAGAAATGGGTACACTGACAACGAGATAGATCGAGCACCCCACCCAAGAAGAAAAGTGTACGAAAATACATGACAACAACAACTGTTGGCTGGAAAAGTTTTTCTGCCATTTATTCATAACATCACGGAGCGTATTGCAAAGTTTTGGCCAAGTTTCAAGCGGAGACAATCTTTCGACCTACCAAGAAAATTTGTGAAAGTTTAAGATCTGTGAAAGACTCACGACACAACCTAGCTACTGCAGGTGTGTATAAAATTCCGTGTTGCTGTGGCTTATATTGCTGTGGTTTATATTGGAGCAACTGAAAGGAGTGATAATATCCGCCCAACAGAACACAAAAAGAACTGTAGATTGGGACAAATTGTCAAATGAGCTTTAGCGGAACACGTTTTCAAAGACGGTGATCACGAAATAAAATGTATTGAGACAAACGTGAAAGCTAGGATCTCACATTATTATACCCCTATGTATAGAAAAGCTATAGAGATCTACAAGCACGAAAATAATGTTAATAAAAAAGAAGGATTAAAAGTAGACAGGATATGGCGGTAGACTTTGTACCAACGAAGTGACAATCGATTACCTGTAATCGAGTGAGACGGCAGTAGCCAGAGATAGTTTTAAACTCGAAAGCACGTGATGAGTGGTCGCGCTATCCAAACGCTCTGTATAAGCGGCACCTCCAGCGCCTAGCAGCCACACGACACACGCACGACGCACGCGCCTAAGCACGCACTAGAGTGCTGCTCGAGATGTCGACGAGAGAGGAGTGTTTCCATGGGAAGGGTGCGGCGGATCGTCGTGCGTCGGGGCAGCTCAGGCGACTGAGCTGATCCCGGTGGCGGCCCCGTCCGGCCCCCCACCTGTGACGAACCGGCTACCGACTCCTGACTATGCTAAGGATGACTCTTTTACATCTAACTGGCACTATAGTGGCCGAGCGTTCATTCTTACGAACAAGCTCGCTCACGAGAGCTCCTACCTTGGCCGAGAAGATGATGAAGCGACCATACTCGCCTTCTGTACCATTCTGAAGGCTGCTGCACTACCGCACAAGAGACAGCAAGAGTCGGGTGTGCCACCGAGAGCCTCGCCGGCCGCACTGCAAGAGTGTGCTGCCCCGGCGGTGGCGGCCTCCGCGGGTGTTGCGCCGCTGGACTCGACCACTAGAGAGGTCGGTGTGACCCCGGTTGCCCCGCTGGCCCCAGAGACACAGGGAGAGCCGGCGGCTGCGCTACTTGATGCCCCGTCCTGCGCTAGGAGAAACCCCGCGGTCTGGACGGGGGCACAGTCTGCTGCAGATACCACCGAGGTGGACGCCATCGAACTGCCGGACGCAAATCTTGTTGCTGAGGCTTTTTCCGGGGCATCGACCCTGACGATGCCCGTTCGCCCAGAAAGCGCCGGGCTGTGACGCACCATTATGACAATTCCTCCCTGACACCGCGAGGCCGCGGAAGAAGGCGTCTAGGGCCTTCCGCGCCTCCACCACAGAGGCTGTGAAGACGGTCGCGGGCTCCTCCCGGAGCACCGCCGAGCCGAGACCGACAACGAAGACGCAGCCACCCCCTCGCTCGCCTGCTGCCTCCCGGCAGCCTGATGCGGGCGGCTCTGTTGCCCCACCCAGGCGGGGCACCGCCAGGGCTGACGCGGTGCAGCAAACGCAGCCGCTGCCCACCGCTAACGCGTTTGCAGGCGCCAGTGTAGACGCCGTCCCATTGGACGGCGACGCGCCTCTGGCACCGCCCCAGAACAAGCCGCCGCCTCCTCCGCTTATCGTCGTCCAATGGGACGGCGTCTACAAAGATTTCCAGCAAAAACTTGACAGAGTGGTTACGTCCTCTTCAAGGTCACAGTGACGTCCAATGAAGAGCACCGCACGGTGATGGACACCACCTCCAAGGATGGTCTCCCGTGCTACACGCACCCTTCCGAGCCGCCAAACTTCTGAAGGTGGTTTTCCGCAACCTTCCCCTCAAGTATGGCGCGGACTACCTCCGAGAGGAGCTCGAGGACATCGGCTTTAGCATCCGGTCCACCAACCTGATGAAGTCCCCTCGAACTCAACTCACCGAGACATGCCGCTGTACCAGGTTGTCCTCGTTGACAACCTCGAAAACCGGAAGATTTTCCAGCTGCAGCGGGTCGCAATGTCAAGGTCGCGGTGGAACCGATTCGGGCCAAAGGCAAGAGGACCCAGTGCTTCTCGTGCCAGAGGCTGGACCACGTTTCCCGCTACTGCTCCATGCTGCCCCACTGCGTTCAGTGCGCGGGACAGCACGAGAGCAAATCCTGTGGGCTCATCCGAGAAGAAAACCCGACGTGCTGCGGCGGGCCGCACGTTGCCAGTTACAGACGCCAGCAACTGGGCGTGGCTGCTCCTTCTCGTAAAGTGCACCCGTCCACCAGCTTTGCCGCCGCCACCGAGGGCGGACCGACTGCCTCCTCCACCCAAGAACGGAGCAGGTCGCTGGCGAGGGGCAGCAGCCGACTGCGCCTTCTGCGGCTTCGTCCGGGCTGTTGGCAACCGCGGCACCCACGCCTGACGCGCGGGATGCCGCCACACGCAGGCGTAGCCTGCGCGCGAGCCGGGGCAACCCTGCCACTGCGCGACGGACTGCCGCCGTCACTCTGCCGCGGCAGCCCCCGGCAACTCGTGCTGCGCCGCCACTGCAACTAGCTGCCGATGTTCCACGGCAGTCGTCTTCTACGGAGCGGTCGCAACGAGCCGGCCCCTAGCGGAGGCCGCCCCAGCGCCCCCACCGCCGACTCGGCTCCGATCGCTTTTGCGGTCGTTGAGCCAGCTGCTCGAGCAACTCCCGGTGCTCGTCACCGCGGTCACGACGGCCCATCAGGCTGGCGTTGCTGCTTCTCGCCGCCACGGATAACCGCCACATCCGTGGCCTTACCGTTTGCGCCTTCAACGCGAACAGCTCGGTCCCCCAGCAAGGGGAATTCAGGACGTTCTTGCGCGACGAGGCAACTGACTTTTGCCTCGTGTTCGAGACATTCCTGAAGCCGGGAATTCATGTCAAGTCGGCCAACTATCGGTGCTACCACACCGACAGGCTGACCCACGGTGGCGGGACGGCCATCTAAGTCAAGGCGTCCCTCAAACATCACAAGTCCAGCTGCCGCCCCTCCCCGCGGTGGGAGCCCGGCGGGGTCATCACCTGCGCTGCGGCGTACAGGTCGCCGAGGGGACTGCTCCAGGAGGCTCACTTCGAGACCCTGCTGGCGTTGCGCGGGAAGATCTTCATTGTGGGCGACTTGAACGCCAACCACACGCAATGGAACTCCCGCATCACCTACGCCAGCGGCCGCCGCCTCCTTCGCGCCACAGAACGTCATGGCGCGATAGTACTGGGGCCCTAAGACCACACCGTCTTCCCCCATCGCGGCCAGCCTGACGTCGCCGTACTGAAAGGTGTCGGACAGTTGACGTCTGCCACTGTTAGATGCACCGTGTCGTCCGACCGCTTTCCGGTGGTATTCGACGTGGACGTCATCCGTGCCTAAATGCCAACCCACCGCCTGAACTTGCGCGCCATAGAAGAGGTCAGATTTCGTGCCGAGGTCTTAGATCGCCTCGAAGGCGCGCCCGACCCGGATGTGCAGGCAGCCGACGCAGCGTTGGCCTTCTTCCCCGGCACACTCTCGGCGCAGCAGAGTCGGCCACTCCCAGTCGGCCGGGACGGCCGCGAAAAATGTCGCGCCAACTCCCGCCGCACATCTTGGAGGCGATCAAGCACAAGAATCGCCTCTTTCGAGAGCGGCAGCTGACGCGGCTGCCCGAGACGAAGCGTCGCCTCAACAGGGCGCGGCGCGAGATTCGGTCCGCCACAGATGATCACGGGAATCGTGAGTGGGCGGGCCTTGTGGCCACCCTAACGACGACACATGGCAGTGCTTGGCGGACGGCCAGGCGTTTCCTTCGCCGCCACCAGCGAGTCCCACCCCCTCCACGTGGGTGCGAACGTTGTGTGCGAGCCGGATGCGAAAGCCAACATGCTCGCGGACACTTCGCGGAAAATTTGCAGCCCGCCGATGGCGTGTTCGATGCCGACCTCGTCCGTCCAGTGGAAGACCGCCTCCCGGTTTTCCTCACTGAGAGTGAGGAGGACGACACGATAGAGGAAATAACAGCTGCAGAAGTCGATCTGCAGCTCCGTCGCCTCAACCCCAAGAAGGCGGCTGGCACGGATGGTGTCACCGACTGCGTGTTCAGGTTGCTACCGCCAGAGGTACACCAGGCTCTAGCGTACATCTTCAAGAGCATCCTCCGCTCTGGGACTTTCCCTTCCTCAAGGCAAGGACCCACGTCAGGCAGGAACTACCGGCCGATCAGCCTGCTCCCGTCTTTCTCAAAAGTCTTTGAGAGGTTGTAGGTGGAGCGGCTGCCACGCCACGTGACGGAGCAGCAGCTCATCCCCGAGGAACAGTTCGGGTTCCGGAGCGGCCGCTCGACCACCCAGCAGCTGTTGCGCCTGGTGGAGCTGGCGATGCGAGCGCTGGAGACGCGGGAGTACCTAGGGGCGGTGCTCCTCGACGTCTCCGAGGCCTTCGACTGCGCGTGGCACGACGGCCTCGTGTACAAACTTTTTGTACACGGGGTACCGACGTCGTACGTGGTCCTACTGCACTCGTATTTATCAGGCCGCACATTGCACGTCCGCGCAGATGGAGGCACCTCCACCGACTGGCAGATTCGAGCGGGAGTGCCTCAGGGGTCGGTTCTCGGCCCCCTGCTGTACTCCCTGTACACCGCCCACGCACCGCGGGTGGCACGCGTGGAGTTAGCGCTTTATGCTGACGACACTGCGTTGTTCACCCACAGCACTAACGCGGGTGAGATGCGCCGTCGCCTCCAGCTCGGATGTGACGTCCTGGGTGTCTGGTCCACGAAGTGGCTCCTGAAGTACAACGTTGCGAAGAGCCAGGGTGTCGTCTTCGGCAGGAAGAGGCTACCTGCGGACCTGCCGCGGGCCACAATCGTGGGAGGGGGGGGGGGGGGCATCCCATGGTTGCGGACCGGCAAATACCTCGGTGTCACACTGGACAGGCACCTGACGTGGCTGCCCCACGTCCGCGACGTCAGAGGCAAAGCAGTGGGGAGACTACGTGCGCTGTACGCGCTGCTCAACTCCTCGTCTGCACTACCTCCACTCCACAGCCTCTCCATGCAAATGGCGTTGGTACGGCCGGTTCCGGAATATGCGGCCCTATTGTGGGGTAACGCAGCAGCGACGCACAGTGCGACGCTCCGACGCCTCCAGAATAGGGTGCTGCGACTGGTGCTCCACAAGCCACCTCGCTACCCCACGAGGTTGCTCCACGAGGAAGCAGGCATCCCTTTCCTGCGGGATCGCTTCCGGCAAATCGTCAGGGTGTTCTACAACAACACATAACACTCTGGCAGACTTCTAATTCGTGGATTTGGCCAACAGGTCCACCACAGGCCGACAACACGCTGGCCCGACCTACTGCCGGAGTAGTTCCCTCCCGCAGTCCCGATGAAGATACAAAGAGCGACTCTACAGCCAGGGACGCTCACTGAGGACAGCTCGTCAAAACAGGCCCCACTGCCAACACCACAGGTCAGCGCAGGAACAGTAGCTCCGTTGCCTACACTGCCTCTACGCGTGGCATATGTCGCCAGTGTTTTACTGCGAGCGAGCGAGCCTACCAGCCAGTCGCCGACTCACCTCGGAAGATGTTGCCCGCAGTAGGAAACGAAACGTCAGGAAGGAGAAGAACATTTATATTTGGACCACGGCAATTCAGCCCAGAAATTTTAATTAATCAAATGCGAATTCCTGGAGGCAAGGCGACTTCCTTCTCAAGGGACCCTCTGGGTAAGCTTAGAGGACCGGCATTTGAAACTGACAGCCTCCCACTTACATTTCGCGTAAGGACTATGAAGATCAGGTCAGAAAGATTAGGGCTCGTACGGATGCGTACAGTGAGCAGCCAGAACGTTACGACCTCTGCCCACCGCTACGTACGACGCCGCCTGTTGTCGTTGCGGGCATGTGACGCGGAAACAAAAGTATGTAAACGGAGCAGACACGGACGGGAGACCACCCTAGCCAAGATATGGGCTGCAAATGGTGAAATCCGCTGAGATAAGCGACTTTGACAAACGGCAATTTATTATTACGCAGAGCCTGTGGACGTGTATCTCGAAGACTGCGAAGCTGATTGACTGCTCACTTGCGACTGTCGTGAGCGTCTACGGAAAAAGAGGTAGGACAGTAAAACTACCACTAGGTGCTAAGTGGTTGGACGTCCGCAACTCTTCAAAGAACGTGGGGTTCGGTGGATTGTGCTGTAAAGTAGGATAGATGGTGATCCGTGGCATCTCCGCCGAAATAGCACAGTGTTGATGCACGCACAGGCTTTTTGGAGCACACCGTGCATAGTACACTGATGAACATGGATCTCCACTGCAGTCCACCCCTACGTGTTCACATGTTGACCCAAAGGGGTCGTCGATTACGCTTGCAGTAAGCACGGGGCCATCGGGATTCGATCGCCTATCAACAGAAACATGTCGGCCATTCGAATGAATCACATTTTTGCTACACTAGGTCAATGGTCGTCTCCACAAACGCCGTCATCGTGCTGAAGGGCGGCTCGAAATGTGCAGCGCGCCACGGATGCAGGCCGAGGGGAGCAGTATTAAGCTATGGGAGACATTCTCCTGCTCTTGCGTAGGACCTGCGGTAGTGACCGAAGACACGCTGCCAGCTGCGAACCACGTGCAGTCCTTAATACTTGATGTCTTCCCTGACGACGACGTCATCTTTCAACAGTATGACTGACCGTGAATCGGAGCCAGAACCGTGCTACGGTGGTTTGAGCAGCATTGTAGTGAACTCACGTTGATGTCTCTGCGAGTAGATTCACCCGATATAAATCCTATGGAACCCGTATGAGTCGCTATCGGGCGCCATCACCGAGTACATAAATCAGCCACCTGTTATTTACGAGAATAACATGACCTGTGCGTAGACACATAATGCAACGTACTTGCACAAACCTGCCATCAAACTATCGGCTCCCTGATACGCAGAATCGGTTATGTATTTCGCTCCGAGACAGACAGAAAAGCTATTAAGCAGGTGGTCATAACGTTTTGGCTCGTCATTGTGTAGATAATCGATTTTGCCTAGCTCTATTTCCGAGTAGAACAGGAAGGGAAATGATTAGTAGTGGTACAGAGTACCCTCCGCCACTGACCGTACGGTGGGTTGCGGAATACTATGCAGATGTAGATATACATTTCTTTGGCCCGCTTCATGTTACCTGCTAATATGTTTCACACAAAACAAATAAGTTTTCCGGACGTAATCTTCGAGAAGTCGTAAGCTGCTCTGCGGTCTCGCATTTCCTCCTGACTTCCATACCACCGAAATAAACGACAGATTTCACAGTTGTATTTGTTGTGGAATGGTAGTGCCATAGAATTTGTTTAAAGGCATCTCATTCAGCATCCACTGTACTATTTACTATGATTTCAACGATTGTAATTTCCATTTTCGGTCATTTTATAATGGTTAAAGGTACTGACAACACAGCAATAATCAACGTTAATGAAATGAACGTAGGCTTAAATCAATTTTATCAATTTTATTTACAGTTGTTGTATTTACGCACATTTAATCACTTTAAAAAGACCGAAGGTCGAAATTACAATCGGGGAAATTGTAATAAACAGTGGCGTCCAAAGCGAAAAAAATGAAATTTAATAAAGGAGAGAGAGAAATTATTTCGTAATTATTAAGACAATCTTTTCCTTACTATTGCATAGAATAATCTACACGACTAGGGAAGAGTTGCCTAAATTTAATCACTTTTGAGATTTTGTTTACTATTGTCTAAACAGCAACTTATAAAGGTATTTAAACAATGCCATACTCAACTGTGGGACGTTGTTCTCGGTATCTGAGTTAAGGAACTAAAAATCTTGGAAAACTAAACACACTACATATAATTTTTTAAACATCTGCAAATGATACAACTTAAGAATCTGCTTTCTTAATATGTGTATGTGTGTGCATAAACTGTAACATCCTTATAAACTATATCCCTGACCTGAAAGATACCTATTAGTCTAAGTTTAAGGAAATGTCCCATGTATTGGTTCTTACAACACCATTTGCTGCCATCACGACACAACTTCTTCCCTCCTTTCTCCATCCCTGTCCACTTCACAAGAGTCAACATTTTTTTTACTTCATGGGTCTGGTCACTTATTCCATTCGCTTTTTCTACAAGACTCACTGCACCATTCCTGTATTTTAGGAATGATTTTCTGTGAGGGTTTCCCCACAGAGTCTCGAAAATATTTCCTTTTCACAGGTCGAGCTGTAACTCCAATCTTATTCTCCTTTGCTTGAATGGACACCTTCAGCCCACTTTTTGTCTGCCATTGCTTCTTCTGCACTGAAATTCTGGGGCAAACCGACTCGTCGTGCAAAGTCTAACGCAAGTCTTACGTCCGAAAAGCGTGAATCGAACATTATCTCTTGAAATGTAAGAACATATCATTGCAATTCGTTTTCAGTTTCGCTGGAAAACATTTCAGTATCCTCGTTAGCATTTTTCTTTTCATTTTCAGCATGCCTCTCCACAGTTAGCTTCGGAACATTTTATATTCGTTCACATACATTCAATCCGTGATTGCCAGTTAAATATACTGTTACAACTAAATGCAATTCTTCTATGCCCCACTTGCCATAACACCTATCTGTTTCCGTACCATAATACACAATGATTATTCGATTAATAACTTAGCATAAAAAACGCATGATAAGATTCACCACGTCATTTCTAAACATTATGTTGCACTAATAGTGCTGAACACATTTTTAAAGCTCATTACACGAAAAAGTTTCATAAATTGTACCAGCGGAATATACGAAGCTTCTAGCGGTAGATTATAAGCAACGTCGCTATTTTCCTTTTGCCAGTTTCCTACAAACGAACCACAACGAATAAAGAGTCATGAATGTCTGTAAATTAAAGCTGTTTCATGTACGTTAACCAAAAATAAAACATTATGTTTAACGTTAATTCTCCTCGGAACGTGCACAAGAGAACGGTTACTGTCTATGAAAACCACAACAAAATGAACAGTGCCTTCCAACGACCTCTTCCTCAACACGTAGCCAATAATATGGCACCAAGAAGCAGGAACTTCACTCCGACGTCACAAGATGTCGGACAGTGCTAGAGGCAGTATTCTGTAGTAGTGTTATGCATTGGGACCTCGTACTATAAAGGCACATCTCTCCTACATATGTCAGTTGTAGACGACAAATTGCAGATTAGCACTTAGTTTATTTTTTCCTTTTATTAGAATTTATTACTTCAAATTTGTGAAGAAAACTGTCACAATATGTGCAAAACGTTTCAGACATTTCTCTGCATTACACAAGCTAGCGTAGCAGATTCCATAGTGATATTTTTGTCGATAGATAGCACTATGCATCTGAATAGGAACCAAAATCGCGAGCAGATGTGTCCTCAATTAAATACCAACTGCATTCCACCAGAAGTACATACTTAGCAACAGATGGTGGCGCAACAAGACATTCCTTAGAAGATTAGTGGGATGGAATCAATACCACATCAGCGAGAAAAGCAAAAGCTATACAAGAGCTTCAGTTGACTTTCACAGTTGCAGTAACAAACAAAATACTTAGATACGTACAAAAATGAGAGAATGGTAATGTGTAGGACTGAAGCTCAGCACGACTGAAACATAAAATGAAATGGACTGCAATGTCGCATCATAGTTTCGGAAAATAATATAATACTAAAGATATACCAAGCAATTGGATATTGATCGATACGAGATAGATAGTACTCTACACTCGCTGAAAAACTGTAAGGTAATAGACATTATGTTACATCAAAATAAAGTCCAAAATGCAGTTATGCTAGAAGCTTATTTAATGGCTTTTAGTTGCAACAGGTTCCATGCCAATGGTAATTTTCTTAAAAGCTATTTATTTCGTCCACTGGTTGTTTCTTTATATCCATTTTATTTTTGCTTTGTACACCACGACGTTTCCTCCTTGTAGCACTTTTCAGTATAATGTTGAACGCGTTAAACATATATATTTTGCGATACATTCATACAATTTCATGAACTGTCCGTAACTGGTCGGGCTTGAGAGCTGTTGCCATGACAACCGGTTTAGCACGAATAGCAACACAGCCAAGCCTTTTACTAGTGTGGGCTGGCTCTGAACTGTATTCAACATTACAAACGAATTGTTTGGCACGAGGTGCCGATGTACATAGTTCAGCGATCCCTTGGCTGTATACTGCTGTTAGTAGATATTTACAGCTTTCAAGCTCTGTCAACTATGTGCTGCCCACGAAATTATATGGCTGTAACCAAAAATTTATCTGAACGAGATATTTAATATTTCAAACTTCGTCACATTTCCAAATTGTTTGCGCCTTTACTACTGAGTAGTTAATGACATTAAACTATAAAAATCCGCTTCTTGTAGGCGACTAAGTGAACATGCGGCAATAATAATAATAATAATAATAATAAGCAAAGCTGTAGACCTAATGGAATTGTTTATGAACGACGAAGAGGACCATAATAAATCAGTTTGAAACGGCACAGACAAGAAAGCACTACATGGCAAGCACTCGTATCATCTAACACAGCCACACATTGATCAAGACGCATCCAACACATGGCTCAGAAAAGGCAATATATACAGTGAGACGGAAGGATTCATGATTGCAATACAGGATCAAACAATAAACACCAGATATTACAGCAAGCATATTATTAAAGATCCCAATACCACAACAGATAAATGCAGACTTTGCAAACAACAAATAGAAACAGTAGATCACATTACAAGTGGATGTACAATACTAGCAAATACAGAATACCCCAGAAGACATGACAATGTAGCAAAAATAATACATCAACAGCTTGCCTACAACATAAACTTATAGAACAACATGTTCCCACATACAAGTATGCACCACAAAATGTACTGGAGAACGATGAATACAAATTATACTGGTACAGAACCATTATAACAGTTAAAACAACACCACATAACAAACCTGACATCACACTCACCAATAAAAAGAAGAAATTAACACAACTAATCGAAATATCCATACCCAATACAACAAATACACAAAAGAAAACAGGAGAAAAAATTGAAAAATACATCCAACTGGCTGAGAAAGTCAAGGACATGTGGCATCAGGATAAAGTTGACATTATACCAATTATACTATCAACTACAGGAGTCATACCACACAATATCCACCAGTACATCAATGCAATACAGCTACATCCAAACTTATATATACAACTACAGAAATCTGTAATTATTGATACATGTTCAATTACCCGAAAGTTCCTAAATGCAATATAACACATACCGTACAGTTAAAAGGAAGTGACGCTTGATCAAGGTCCGCGTCACTTTCCATTTTTAACCAGACTTAACGTCTGAGAAAGTAAAGAAAGAATGAATAATAATAATAATTTTGCACGTACAGACCATAACAAAGAAAAAGGGTGTTAGATGTAGAAGTAGATATCTGAATGTTACTTCTTTGACCTAAAACTTTGCTTGCGCTGTTTTTTCTCGAAGGTCGAGACTTTATTGTGAAAAACTTCCGAAAATATTACGATTCAAAGTATTGGCCACCGCGGATCACTACTTTCCCCAATCTTCCGGGTACATACGAGGCCCGCGGCGGAAGAACTGGGCGTCTTTGAGGAGATCCATGAATCGATCTAATTTTACACTTGTTCATAAGGCCTGCAGTGCTGGTCAGCCAGGCCTTGTGCCACTGATCGAGAAACGTGCTAGTCAGAGGGAGCAATGTTCGGCGAATAAGGTGAATGGGACAGGACTGCCCATTTCAACCTTTCCAGGTACGTTTCGACTGGTTTTTCGACAGAAGGTCGAGAACAGTCATGCTGAAAACTCACGGTTTCGTCTCTGTCGCTGTATTGTAGACATTTGTCTTCCAGTGCTCGGCTCAAAGGCGTCAAGTGCTTTAGATAATTGCCCCTGTGTCTGTTTCCGTCGGTTTAGTCACCTCGAAACTCCTCTCTCTGCCACCACCATGTCGGGCTTCGACGTCAAACGTTCTTAAAGCGCTGAAATCATTCTGTGCAATTTCTCTCACTAACAGATACCTCAACATAGATCTTGCCGAGTATTTAATGAATCTCAGCCGCAGATTCCTTTATGTTAATTCAGAAAATTGCAACTTTCTGCAAACGACGAGAAGTGGGCTCGTAATTTGACATATTCAATGGAGAATAATTTTATAATGGAATCACAGATTGACAAATATTTTGACGGAGTTATGTTTACAAATGCTTAAGATTACTTTAAGACAGTTAAGACTTATCATCACACTAATGATTGTCGCCACTGCCATCTACTGCAAACGGTGGAAGCAAAGCTGTAGACCTAATGGAATTGTTTATGAACGACGAAGAGGACTATAATAAATCAGTTTGAAACGGCACAGACAAGAAACAGACACATAAGTAGTCACACCTATACAGTTAGACTAGACCAATCTTATGCGCCGTGTTTGACCGATCTGTTTCAAATGTTCAAATGTGTGTGAGATCATCGGTCCCTAGACTTACACACTACTTAAACTAACTTATGCTAAGAACAACACACACACACACACATGCCCGAGTGAGGACTCGAACCTCCGGCAGGAGTGGCCGCGCAGCCCGTGACAGGACGCCTCAAACCGCGTGGCCACTCCGCGCGGCACGTATCTGTTTCAATTATGTCATTATTCGAGGGATTTCATTTTATGCCTGACTGATACGTTAACCACCAAAAGACAAAAATGTGACTCTACAGGCAGGCGGAGCCAATCTAACAGAGTTTTAGTCAAGTTCGTTTGATAACGAAATATCATGGTGACGAAAAAGTAATTGATGGGGAACTGTTTCCAACTGTCAAGACAGGAAATCTTCATTCTTTAGTGCAACCAAACAATTATTTTGTCGCTTTTTGCTTTCTGTATTCTGTACAGGTTTATATACCGAATTGAGCTTTTATTTTCACGTCTACGAAAGTACGTATTAGCCTTCCATAATCCGTACGTTTTGGCGTAAAATGGACGATACACAGTTTACACAACTTATAGAAGAAGTATGTCCTTTACCTTCGTCAGTACACACCCGGTGTCCACCAGCTTGCCAAAATACCACTATGTACAGCAGCGAAGCTTCTTCTAAATGCGGCGAGAACAGTCCGGTTGACAAGTTCAGAAGAACGTTGCCCAGCAACGGACGAGAGCTGCGTTCACAGAACGTAAAAATGACAGCAGCTGGCGTACAAGTCTGCAGCGTGGGACACAGACAATTAGTTGTAGGGAGGTGAGTATGAACGCGGCACCAATTAAAGAGTTATTGATTGCAGTAACATTTAGGGGGCGACTTTAAACGGCACGGGAAGATTTATTTATTGATTAGTTTCGGACGGCCTTTTCATCACTAAATCATCCAGGTACATAAGTCTTGCGGTACAACCAGACGACTATGTAAGTTACTGACTACAAAAAATACAAACGTGGCAATAAATACATAGCGTACACACATGAACACCGGTGCGCACTTCCTGCAAACAGAGGACATTCCTGTGCGCCGGAGTTCCACTGCAAGGGAGGGCAGGAGGTACCGCTGTGAGGCGGACGACCACTAGGGCTGGAGGCGTTAAGTGGATTTGTTTCACAAGCATTGCCAGCAAACGTACGATTTGGTCATGTGTAGTAGCTACAGTGGTGAGAACACGTCCACAGATTCTTAGACTAATTGGAGACGCAATTCCACATTATAAATAATAAGTTCGTCGGGTGACATAATCAGTGTCACTGATTCCACACACAAAACACAATTAGGAAACGCTCCACCGCACTTTTCTTTTCCTCATTTTCAGTAGCCACGTCTGTTTCACTTCCACTGGCAGTGTCAGCTGATTAACTTTCATCTTCAATTGCGGAATCAGTACTGCTTGCATCACTATGACTATCACTCTTAGAATCTGTTCGACTTTCCACATTTATGATCGTCACTAGCGCTTGGTCCAGCAAGGTTTAAACTTGAAATGTGCTGCTCTCTAATTTTATTTGCGTGCTCTTAGCATCTCTTCCAGTCTCCTTCTGCTATGAGAGCAATTTGGTCATCAATTTGTTAATAACGTGTCCATTCAGAAAGGCCTATTACGTTCACGACTCTTGCCCATATCTGCACTGTAGGATACAATTAGGGGTGGTATGGAGGAATTCGTACGTCAGTATGACCATGTTCGGTTAAAATATTTTCTGTTTTATAAGTGATGTACCCTGGTTTGTTCATTTTATCAATAAATACAACTAGGGACCCAATACGTTCTTTTTTAAAGAAATTTCCTTTTCTTTTAACCAAGACATCATTTCACTCCTCGTGGACTTTGATATTGTAGCACGAGACAGATACTTACTGCGATAAGGGGCGTTATATCTAACAAGGACAGTATGAGGAAGTAAATTAGGTATCAATTTCTCCCTGAACCACTTTTCATAAGTTGAGGAATGTATGTCGCTGTGATAAGCCCCTGTCGTCTGGCCGTTGTCTTAACCTCACATTCAATACAAAACCGTCCTACGCGCCAGCATGAATGTTGACAATTCTACTTCCTTTCGAAACATGTCTTAACAGACCATGTAGTGGATTGTCCCTCCTTCTTTACGATTCTGTGTGACAGGTGTGAGCGTTTAACTCATCCATTTAGACAGACAGTTTGGTATCCCACAAGTGCCTGGATCGTCTTCAGAGAGGTCTTCGATGGTCACCGAGACTTTTCACTCAAGACAATTCTTCACCAATCAATGCCATTTCAGGCAGAAGACGTGTCTGGAGACTCACATGACAGCAGTGGAGTACCAACCTGAGTGTAGCTCGCCATTTGGTCCGACAAGCAGGAGTGATGGTCTCGAGTGTCATTTCTTTAATAACTGGACCGCTTAGTCTCTAATTCACGGCACCCTTACAGCATAGCGGTTGGTCGACGACATTCTACACTCCGTTTTGTTGCCCTTCATGGCAAGCCATCGTGGCCTCACATTTCAGCAAGATAATGCCCGCTGAACAAGCCGAGAGTTTCTACAGCTTGTCTTCGTGCTTGTCAAATTCAGTCTTGGCCAACAAGGCCTCAGGATCTCTCCCCAATTGAGAACGTCTGGAGCGTTGTGGGCAGGACACTCCAACCATCTGATGATTCTGGTTACCCACCGAGCCATTTGTACAGAATCTGGCACAATATCCATCAGGATGACATCCAACTACTCTGTCAGTCAACGCCAAGTAGAATAAGTGTTCGCATAAGGACCACAGGTGGACCAACGGGTTACTGATATGCTCAACTATTCTGAAAGGGAGAACGTTTATTTGTCTGTACATGTACAGCACGTCTACTACTGTATTTACATTCCATTTAGATAATTCCTTCACAGTCTTCTTTTTTTGTATTAGAGTGTACAATTAAAGCAAGAAACATGTTAGTAAATGCTCTTTTCAAGACATTTTACATTGTCCATTACCTTTCAGTTGGTAGCTTTGATCTTCGAAGTCTGATTCTGTGTGTGCATCCCATTTAATTCTAAAAAAATTCATTCACAGATTTTTTTATACATAGGAACGGGTAAAAGTCAAGGCGTCAAAACGGCAGGATGGAAGTTGCAACTATTCATAGTTCAAATGTCTGTTTTGCCACTGCCAAAGCACGTCTTTGTCCAGGTGCGCTATCGTGATGAAGGTAGATTTTTTCCAATCCTGCCTCTTCTTCCGCAAAGGATGTGGCAACGAAGGTTACTGCTTTTATTCAGGGTGGGGTGACGTGGGGCGAAGCGAGCCATGGTAGGCAGAGGATGGGAATGGTCTCATTCGAAGCAGTTGTTCGGAAAGTTTGTTTACCAGTAGGAACATTGCAATCGCCGAAGGCGCAACGCGCCGTTGTCGTAGTGGCTCGCTTTTCTAACGGCTGACGGAACATGGCAGAGCAGCGTACATCGCGATGCACTTCAGAATTTTCGACCCAACTTTTGATTTTTTGTTTATTGTTATTTCGTCGTTCCCGCCCCATATGTGCTGGAGGTGGTCTGCCTGCTCTACAATATATCGCTCTTGAGCCAAATGCCTTTACAAAGTGTAAGTACGGACATTACAGCAAGGTTTATGGATGGAAAATTTAAAAATGTTTTTAAAGATTATAAAATGCTGATTATTCGATGATACTTACAAAATACAATGTTGGTTTCTTCCTTTCAAATAAAAACAGAAATAAACAGTTCAACAGACAAGAATAAAAAGACAAAATAGTTATTTAAAATTAGTTGAAAAAATGGTGATGTTCATTAAAAAGGAGCAACGTACTACCGTTTAAAAAGATGAAGGACCGGCGCTCGTTAAAAAAGTTGTGGGAAGATTAAGCTTTGGTTGTTCTGTAGTGGGTTAGAGTGCGCGAGTTAATGTATAAGCCGTTGGATGATACTGAAAATGAAGGTGGTAGGGTGGATAGTGGGAACACGGAAATGAAGGAAAGATTTGGTGGGTGGGTAGAGCTCTGTCATCAGGAGCTGAAGTGGTGGGGAGAAATGGAGAAGCAGGAGGGAAGGGGCAGCCCTGACATAGAAAGGAAGTTATAGTGGGAACCCACGTCCTGTTGCTGGCCGGCAATCAGTTGTATCCTGGATCGAAACTCGCAGAGGAACTGGAAATGTGCAAAGAAGATGAGTGGGAGTAACTGGGTACTACACGCCTAAATACGCCCTGTAATGGTTGTGAGCCTATTCGGGAGAAAACTGTAGCAGAAGTACGGACCGATTTCGATGTGCCGAAACAGGCCGACAAATATACTGTAAAACATTTTCATACACAGCAACGAAACCCTTGAGTATTGCCATTTCACGCACAGTTCTTGTTTTGGAAATGATATCTCCTAGATGGCCAACATTGTTACAATGACGGACCATCTGTGATGCAAATCGTTTACGGCACGAACGAGCATATTTATAGGAATGTTTCTGATTTCCGCCCGAATGGTGTCTTTCAGTACCGCAATCGTGTGTAGGCTTCTAGCACGCACCCTTTGTTTAAGGGACCCACAAAATAAATACTTACAGATCAATAAGTGTGGAGGCCTTTAAGGCCACAAAATATCCCCATTCCTTGAAACGATGTGGTTAACAAACCCTCTGCGCACTGCACGTAAATGTTCACCCTCAAAAAAGAAAGCGTCGATTATGTCCACTGAGGAGGCGGCGCCCATTGCTGTGACTTTCTGGCTGTGTGAGGGGCGTTGATGAAGTTACTGAGGACTATCGTCGCACCAGTAACGACAGTTTTGTTTGGTGACTCAACCGCTGCGATAAGAATGTGCGTTGTAATTCAGCCATAGCAAATTTAAGAACTTCGTTGTCCCTACTTTTAGTAAACAGTTCAACAGACATATGTATTACCTTTTCGTAACCATTTTCGCCTAACTGATGCACAACCTCTATCTTGTATATTTGTAACGTTAAATTGTTCCGTAAAATTCTGTGCACACTACGGTTGAACAATCCCACTAGAACCACAATGTGTCTCACAGAATGCATTGGACCGTTACTTGGTTGGTTGGGGAGTGCTCCAAACAGCAAGGTCATCGGTCCTGTCGGGTTAGAGAAGGATGGGGAAGGAAGTCGGCCGTGACCGTTCAAAGGAACCATCCTGGCACTTGTCAGAAGCGATTTAGGGAAATCACAGAAAATCTAAATCAGGATGGGCGAATGCTAGTACAGTGTGCTAACCACTGCGCCGCCTCGCTCGGTGACAACATTTTGCACTTCCTCTATCCGTTCCTCTGACTGACAACTTCTAGTTCTTCCAGGCGATTTCAGCTTAAGGGCACTTCCCGTTGCTCCATAATTTCTCACCTATAACGTGGTACAGGATCATTCCGTCTAAGGTCGAACTGACAACAGTATTCCTGTGTAGCAGCACCAAGCGCTCAACGTTCCTGTGAAAGGTGAAAGGTCTCCACAGCCATAGCAATTTCAGGCCCACTCCAGCACTCCATCTCGGCAAAAAGCGGACCTATCCGAAAGACATGACAGACATTCAGTGTGACCAATAATACCGTTCGACTTTTAGAGACTAATTAAAACTGCCCGTTTTCTGCAAATACCTGTAATTTATGTGGCTACGAGAGTTTTGAGTAACACTGTAGCTATCGTTTAAATCTACTAGATGGAACTACTGGTATTTTATATCGTAACTCGATTAAAACAGGACCCAAAGACATTTATATACATGTATTTCTTTTATATTATTTCGTTGGAATGCACTGTAATCGTTACTGAACCTATGTAAATATGTGCTTTTTCACCGTAAACCGTTCTTCGTAAAAAAAAAAAAAAGAAAGAGAGGATCATTTGAAATATGTTTGAATTTATATTTATCTCACGCAACAGTTCCGGTTGTGAGTAATGGTACCACATATATCAAGAAAGATACTTGCGAAGTTTTGGCGCGTACTGGAGACATGGGTGTGTGGAAACATGATGTGAAGAACGGTTGTTTTACCTCCTCAGTGGTTTGGTTGGTGAATGAAAAGATAGACCTGAGGTGAACTTAGTGGTCCTGACTTAATGAACTGACTTTAGAGAAGAAAATCCTGCCAAAGAAATGTGATCAGGACAGTTCCAAGCAAATGAACCACAGTGGAAATGGTTCGCCTACAACACGACGGCGCTAACGATATGCGTCGTGCAGTTAATACCCCATCACTCGCGTGCTGACTTATTAAAAGGACTCAGTATTCTTGTATGTTTCTTTATCCACTGTGATATGTCCTTAAAACCAAGCCAGGAAGTTAAATAAAAATAACTAATTGTCTATTAATTCAAACTTCATATTCTTTTATTGCCATATATTAATTTGGGCTGTGTCCATCTTTCCGGACAACTGAAATGTATAACAAATTACGAAATGGCATCAAAGTACGTTAATTATTCCATCATAAAGTGTGGGAAATAACGAAGACAAGAAAGAGAGAGCGAGCAACGTGCCAAGCATAAACAGGCAGTGTGCAGCTTTCGTATAAATACAATGAACCTGATACTGCGGTGTTTAACGTAACAACCTTTTGACCAGAAGTGAGTAGTGCATCATATATGTGAATGCTGGACATTCGATTACGATGGAGCTGCTGAATATTGATGTTTATTTTGAATCAGTGTAGGACCAGGTGTTACCTAACCCCAGCACTGTACATGCCTTGGTAATTACGCCCAATGCGGGTCATTAACTTCATTATTACGCTGATTTTCAAAAATAATACATGTTATTGTAAGCTTAGTTACTATTCTGTTTTTGAAAATTTCCATTTTACGTTCTGATTGCAGCAAAACGTAGAAGCTATTTATGTCGTCGTCGCTCGGCAGGCACACACACCGCTGTCCTTACACTTTACTATCATCTGTGAGACGATTTTTTCACCACGCCTTCAATTTTAACCCATATTTACTGGGTGTGATGCAAAATGCGATTTTATTGCCGCGAAAAAGTGCATGTGGAGAGTTGTTTGAACAGTTGCCACACACTGCGCTGCTGTTCTTTTGTGACGAGGCACACTTTCATTTGAGTGCGCTAATAAACAAGACACGCTGTGCTAGTGGGCTAACAAACCTGGACAACTTCACGAGAGGACCAGACAGCTCATACGGATCCATAACGTGTAGCACTTTGGTGTGCAGTGTTGAGAATACACTAAATGTGAATTCTCGGAGAGTATTCAGCATGACTGAGGACTGTTTCTTGCCTCTTCTTGGACAAATTAATATTGTGGTTGCTTAGTTGCATGTAGCTAGGACGACGGCGCATACAGTGCGAACTGATTTGCGTGTTTTACAGGGAAGTCCTTCGGGCGCCTCATCTGATCTTCCGTGACAGTTGCCTCATCGAATTATACCCTTGTGACGTTTCTTAGGGGATTTTCAGAATCCACTCCGTACAGCGATCGTCCAAGGACTCTTGCACACTGGAAGGACAATATACTCTCAGCAGTAGTCCGCACATCCATCTCTATGCCAGCCAGATTCAAACGTAAGATCAAAATTCGAATAACTCAGTGTATTGACAATAAAGACATAATTTTCAAACACCTATAATATTAATCCTCGCATTACTAACGTTTCTTAAGGAGGCGGGGGTACTTTATGCGCACCTTAAAAACTAAGAAAAAACAAGAGTTTTAATTGTTGTTAACATATATTAACATCATACTTTTTGAAGAAGTACTAATGTTTAAGTAGGGTCTAGAACTTCTAGCTATCTTTTAACACACACACACACACAAAAGTAAATACAAATTTCGTTAATTTCTCACAGCATACTTTCTAGAGAGATCTTTGTGTCTCACAATGGTCCCTATACTAGAAGCTATGGAATCTCGTAGAATATTTCATTAAAAACACAAATATTAATTTCACAATTTTAAAATACACTGACGGAAAAAACCAAACACCAAAAAATAATTTACGTAGAGTAATGAAATTTCGGGAATATATCTCGTCTGATGATGTTCCATATCAGCTCAAAAATGGTTCAAATGGCTCTGAGCACTATGGGACTTAACATCTATGGTCATCAGTCTCCTAGAACTTAGAACTACTTAAACCTAACTAACCTAAGGACAGCACACAACACCCAGTCATCACGAGGCAGAGAACATATCAGCTCAAGTGGAGACAAATCCGGTAGTCAAGCATGCCAAGCAACATGTCGACACTCTGTACAGCACGTTTCGTTTCAACAGCGGTCTGCAGGCGAGCGTTATCTTGTTGAAAGTCACCCCTGGAATGCCATTCATGAATGACAGCACAACAGGTCGAATCAACAGACTGGCGTAGAATTTCGCAGTCAGTGTGCGTGGGGTAACCAGGACAGTGGTCCTGCTGTCATATGAAATCGAACCCCAGATCATAGGCGCAGCTGTCTTCAAGAACAACGGTGGTCTGGCAGCGCTCAACTTTCCATTCCATGCAACGACTCATAAAAAAATTTCAAGAAGATAAGTTATTTGTATATACAGGGTGTAAATTTTAAGTTGGCAAACCAGATTAACTCGAAAAATACGCTTCACACGAAAGAATGCGTAGAATCCAAAGATGATTATTTTCGAGGGGGACATCTGTTGGTGCTAAAATCAGCCCACCACCCCAGCCCCCTGGGGTTGGGACGGGAGGCAAATTCAAAATTAGAAATGGGAACCCTCTTTTTATTGCAGAATCAGATTCTACATAAAAAAACGACCTACATTTTGTCTTAATTAATTGTTTTGATTCTTGGTAGTTGGCGCTCTAATTCAAGAAAATTCATGTTCTCATTTTTGTGTGGAAAATGGTTACTGATAAATAACAAATTGCTCGCTCTCAAACCCCACCCTATGTGAGGAGACGGAGGGATTTTGTGTTAGCGAATCAAAATTTACGAGCTAAATAAGTATGTTTTATAGGTTAATACACAAGCAGGTGCTGTATCAACTTCGCCACAACAGCCAGCCACATCCACGACACAGCCTCCGTGCTATTTCACCGTCCCGAACTTTCAGTGAACAACAAGAGGAATGGAACGAGCACTACGTTCATTTCGACGTTCAATGTGCTACACGTCAAGTGCAGTGTACTGTTAAACTTTCTCGTTTCACGTCAATGGGTGGTATAGGTGTTTACCAACTCCCTCAGAAGCTATTCTCGACTAGTAGGCTAGAGTTGCTGGTTTTTGAAGAATTAATTTCTGCCCTCACTGAGTAATACGAGGATCAGGTGCGGGTGGCTGCAGCTCGTTACAAGTTATTTCGATTGTGGGGAAGGTCAGAACAGACATACCATCAATAGGTCACTGAACTTCAGTCTTTGACACGGAAGTGTCGTTTGCAATGTAGCTGTGGACGGCACTGTAGTGACACAAGGATTAGTAATGCAGTTATGTACAATGTGCCACATCCTACTTTGAAACAAGTGTTACAAGTTATTGAACATCAGGACTCATGCGACAGTGCCGTGGAAAACTGTGAGGTAGCTCCCATTTCCAGTGTAACACAAAGCGACAAACAGATACGGTCTTGCCACCGACCACCACACACAAACTAGCCACCGCGTCGTGGATAGAGTATACAAGCGTTAACGAATGTTTCTGCTGTGAAATCTGTTGTGTTGGCAGAAGAGCCAACATCGTGTTACTAGAGGAGGCCGAAATGCACGCGTTTTAGCTCATGCAGGCTGGTGTGAGGAGGGAAGAACTATACTGACGTGAGGTCAGGAACATGACAAGGAATTAGAATTCAGAAAGCGGACGTAATTAGTTTGATACTTAACTTTAATCCATTAATGATGAACGTCGCTCTTGACGGTACATGATTCACGATATTATCTGTTAGTAACTAAATATGGCGCCATGCTAGTTCGTAGCAAATGACGTAGCTGAAGGCTATGCTAAACTGTCGTCTCGGCAAATGAGAGCGTATGTAGACAGTGAACCATCGCTAGCAAGGTCGGCTGTACAACTGGGGCGAGTGCTAGGGAGTCTCTTTAGACTAGACCTGCCGAGTGGCGGCGCTCGGTCTGCAATCACTGATAGTGGCGACACGCGGGTCCGACGTGTACTAACGGACCGCTGCCGATTTAAAGGCTATCACCTAGTAAGTGTGGTGTCTGGCGGTGACACCACAAAATCATGTGAAGACAAAATTTACCCTCGTGGAACGTCACCTGCTTTGCTTCTGGAATGCCAGCTCATGTGCAGTCTGTATGCTTGCATCAGAAAAGAACTCTACCCACGTTCGCTCTCGTAAGTGTGAAGCACCTTCACATTCAATGAATCTAGTTTTTTTCTATGCGGCTACCGGTACTAGTAATGATTAAATACAGGATGTGCCTTCACCCTACCCAAATTCTGTGCAACGACAGTCAGATAAACTGTTTATGAACTTAGTCAGTGTCAGACGCTTTGTGCGACTTCAGTTAGGCAGTGACACTTCTGTTTCGTTGCTTATTCGAGCCACTTATGAACAGCTGGGCTCGACACAGTTCAGAAAATCTTGCACGCGACTTACGGCGGGTAGCGGTCAGGACATTCCGCTACCTGGTACGCGTTGTTTACCTGCCACATTCCAGTCTGACACGAAATTAAGGGCATTTACAATTCTGCTTTCATGTCACTGTGAAAATATTCTTGGGTTTGATTCATTTCATTTGTTTGGTCTTCCTATTCACGACACTGTACTTTCTGTTTCTGCTTTCAACCCAAAAGGCAGTACTGCTCAATTGATTTATATTCTGAAGGACATTCTCTTCAGTCTTCGTTGGTCCCGTTCTTACAGGATCTTTTTCTGGTCGCAGCGATGTCGGACCTTTTATATTCATGGTATACTCGTGAAATGGTCGTGTGGGAAAATCCCCACTTTTTCGATACCTCGGAGACGCTGTGTCCCATCGCTCGTCCGCCGACTATAACACCACATACAAACTCATTTAAATCTTGATAAACCTGCCACTGTAGCAGCAGTAACCGATCTAGCAAATGCGCGAAATACTTGTTGTCTTATACAGCGATTGCCGACCGCAGCGCCGTATTCTCCCTGTTTACATATCTCTGTATTTGAGTACGCATGCCTATACAAGTGTCTTTGGCGCTTCAGTGTATATTACGTGTTATATGAGAATTTTCACATGTAATGGATGTGGTATCTTAGAGCTAAACTAACTGACTAAATATAGTTAACAAATAAATAATAATAAAAAACTGTCGTAACAATGGTCAGTCAAGAGGTTCTGACTTCATCCATTCAAGGTACTGACTTCTTACTTCATAGATCCCTGCCCGACTGTGTTTCTCTCTTCAGATGAATATGAGCCTACATGGTGCTACATAATGGTTAGGTAATTAATTCCGATTGTATGAAGCACGATAAAATATAACAGTGTCACCAAAGGGCTTGAGAAAATTCGAAATGTTGTAGTAGACAAACAAATTATGGAACTGAAATAAATGTGGCTATTATTGTTCTGTATTGATTCGACTGCTCCTGCAGTAGCTATTAAAATGACAGCCACCTTAAAAAAATTACTTGCTTAAAATATAACTTCCTTCCTACGCTACATCAATTTCAGACCATTCATTTTTCATGTTTTAATCGATGTGTTTCTCGTTCATTACAGCTGAGAGACAGCCCAAACATTCTGCGTCGCTTCACACAGACGCAGTGTACATATCTGTCACCTGCCAGATGTTATTTCAGCGACCACAAATGCCAAGGAAGCCGCAGTAGGAACTCTCAGCCGTAGCTGCCAAGGTAAGTGGATTCCGTGCTCTCGGGAAACAGGTTAGTGCTTTCAAAAGTAATAGTATTCAATGACGAATGACTGCCACTCGAGTAGTTCGTAATTTAGTACAGAAGAATCACATCTACACCAACGGGCATTAAACCTGCGTTACTTTGACCTTGAAGATGACATGCAGTAAACGGCAAATTAGCTGAAGTGCACTATATGCTTTTACTTGCAGACGGTTTGAATATCAGCGCTGACGCACGACGTGGATAGAAATAACGCCACCTGCATATTGAATAAACTGGACAAGCACGATGTCTCTCATTCAGAAATGGTATTTCCACGTTATTTGTTTCTGAGATGACAAAGATATGCCTCGCGTAAGAAGTAGATATACCAGCACCTGCCGAACGTCGACGATCTCAAGGGCATTTGTTTGGTGAGTACGGGCTTGGCGACCCCGGGGTTCCTGAGCTGGGGACTGGTAAGCGCCGCCAGTCCCCTGTCACCGTAACCTCTAGCCGTGCTCCAGCTACCACCGTGTCATCTATATTGCTACTCACAACATGAAGAAGATGCTCACTCAAAAACACTGCTAAAATGTTGAATTTTAGCACAAAATTCTTCTTCTGGAATAGAAAACACACACACATTCACACAAGAACAACTCACACAGCCGTGGCGACTGCCTCTGGGCGACGGAGCCTGGTTTGGCATGAGTCGGGCTCCGGTAATCACAGGCAGTGACCATGTCTGTGTGAATTGTGCTTGTCTAAATATGTGTGTGTTTTCGGTTTCTGAAGAAGGACTTCGTCTTAAAGCTCAGTATTTAGGCTCTTTTTTCATTATGTCGGTCTGCAACACAATGCCTGCTATGTGTGGTGAGTAGCAAGCTATTTTTCCCATATTGTCATTGTTGGATCATTATTTTAATAGAAAAACATATTTATAATCGGTCATAAGCACCATGTTGTTGTTGTAGTCTTCCTGAGACTGGTTTGATGCAGCTCTCCATGCTACACTATCCTGTGCAAACTTCTTCATCTCCCAGTACCTACTGCAGCCTACATCCTTCTGAATCTGCTTAGTGTATTCATCTCTTGGTCTCCCTCTACGATTTTTACCCTCCACGCTGCCCTCCAGTACTAAATTGGTGATCCCTTGATGCCTCAGAACATGTCCTACCAACCGGTCCCTTCTTCTAGTCAAGTTGTGCCACAAACTCCTCTTCCCCCCAATTCTATTCAATACCTCCTCATTAGTTATGTGATCTACCCATCTAATCTTTAGCATTCTTCTGTAGCACTACATTTGCAAAGCTTCTATTCGCTTCTTGTCCAAACTGGTTATCGTCCATGTTTCACTTCCATACGTGGCTACACTCCATACAAATACTTTCAGAAACGACTTCCTGACACTTAAATCTATACTCGATGTTAACAAATTTCTCTTCTTCAGAAACGCTTTCCCTGCCATTGCCAGTCTACATTTTATATTCTTTCTACTGCGACCATCACCAGTTATTTTGCTCCTCAAATAGCAAAACTCCTTTACTACTTTAAGTGTCTCATTTCCTAATCTAATTCCCTTAGCGTCACCCGATTTAATTCGACTACATTATATTATCCTCGTGTTGCTTTTGTTGATGTTCATCTTATACCCGCCTTTCAAGACACTGTCCATTCCGTTCAACTGCTCTTCCCAGTCCTTTGCTGTCTCTGACAGAATTACAATGTCATCGGCGAACCTCAAAGTTCTATTTCTTCTCCGTGGATTTTAATACCTACTCCGAATTTTTCTTTTGTTTCCTTTACTGCTTGCTCAATATACAGATTGAATAGCATCGGGGAGAGGCTACAAGCCTGTCTCACTCCCTTCCCAACCACTGCTTCCCTTTCGTGCCCCTCGACTCTTATAACTGCCATCTGGTTTCTGTACAAATTGTAAATAGCCTTTCCCTCCCTGTATTTAACCCCTGCCACCTCCAGAACATGAAAGAGAGTATTCCAGTCAACATTGTCAAAGGCTTTCTCTAAGTCTACAAATGCTAGAAACGTAGGTTTGTCTTTCCTTAATATTTCTTCTAAGATAAGTCGTAGGGTCAGTATTGCCTAACGTGTTCCAATATTTCTACGCAATCCAAACTGATCTTCCCCGAGGTCGGCTTATACCAGTCTTTCCATTCGTCTGTAAAGAATTCACGTTAGTATTTTGCAGCTGTGACTTATTAAACTGATAGTTCGGTAATTTTCACATCTGTCAACACCTCCTTTCTTTGGGATTGGAATTATTATATGATTCTTGACGTCTGATGGAATTTCGCCTGTCTCATGTGTTGTGTTGGCAGAAGAGCCAACACGGTGTTACTAGAGGAGGCCGAAATACAAGCGTTTCAGCTTACGCAGGCTGGCGTGAGGAGGGAAGGACTATACTGACGTGAGGTCTGGAACATGACAAGGAATTAGAATTCAGAAAGCTGGCGGAATTAGTTTGATACTTAACTTTAATCCATTAATGATGAACGTCGCTCTTGACGGTACGTGATTCACGATATCAATATCAATAGTAACTGAATATGGCGCCTTGCTGGGTCGTAGCAAATGACGTAACTGAAGGCTATGCTAAACTGTCGTCTCTGCAATTGAGAGCGTGTGTAGGCAGTGAACCATAGCTAGCAAAGTCGGCTGTACAACTGGCTCGAGTGCTAGGGAGTCTCTCTAGACTAGACCTGCCGTGTGGCGGCGATCGGTCTGCAATCACTGATAGAGGCGACACGCGGGTCCGACGTATACTAACGGACCGCGGCCGATTTGAAGGCTACCACCTAGCAAGTGTGGTGTCTGGCGGTGACACCACATCATACATCTTGCTCACCAGATGGTAGAGTTTTGTCAGGACTGGCTCTCCCAAGGCTGTCAGTAGTTGTAATGCAATGTTGTCTACTCCCAGGGCCGTGTTTCGACATAGGTCTTTCAGTGCTCTGTCAAACTCTTCACGCAGTATCATATCTCCCATTTCATCTTCATCTACATCCTCTTACATTTCCATAATATTGTCCTCAAGAACATAGCCCCTGTATAGACCCTCTATATACTCTTTCCACCTTTCTGATTTCCCTTCTTTGCTTAGAACTGGGTTTCCATCCGAGCTCTTGATATTCATGCAAGTTTTTCTCTTTTCTCCAAAGGTCTTTTTAATTTTCCTGTAGGTAGTATCTATCTTACCCCTCGTGAGATAAGCTACTACATCCTTACATTTGTGCTCTAGCCATCCCTGATTAGCCATTTTGCGCTTCTTGTCGATCTCATTTTTGAGACGTTTGTATTCCTTTTTGCCTGTTTCACTTAGTTCATTTTTGTTTATTCTACTTTCATCAATTAAATTCAGTGTCTCTTCTCTTACCCAAGGATTTCTACTAGCCCTCGTCTTTTTACCTACTTGATCCTCTGCTTCATTCTCTACTTCATCCCTCAGTGATACCCATTCATCTTCTACTGTATTTCTTTCCCCCATTCCTGTCAATTGTTCTCTTATGCTCTCCCTGTAGCTCTGTACAACCTCTGGTTTAGTCAGTTTATCTAGGTCCCATATCCTTAAATTCCCACCTTTTTGCAGATTATTCAGTTTTAATCTACAGTTCATAACCAATAGATTGTGGTCAGAGTTCATATCTGCCCTGGAAATGTCTTAATTTAAAATCTGGTTCCTAAATCTCTGTCTTACCATTATAAAATTTGAAACCTTCTAGTATCTTCAGGGTTCTTCCATGTATACAACCTTCTTTCATGATTCTTGAACCAAGTCTTAGCTAAGACTAAGTTATGCTCTGTGCGAAATTCTACCAGGCGGCTTCCTCTTGCATTTCTTAGCCCCAATCCATATTCACCTACTACGTTTCCTTCTCTTCCTTTTCCTACTACCGAATTCCAGTCACCCATGACTATTAAATTTTCCTCACCCTTCACTACCTGAATAATTTATCTCATCATACATTTAATCAATTTCTTCATCATCTGCAGAGCTAGTTGGCATTTTACTTGTACTAGTTTAGTAGGCGTGGGCTTCGTGTCTATCTTGACCACAATAATGCGTTCACTATGCTGTTTGTAGTAGCTTACCCGCATTCCTATTTTTTATTCATTATTAAACCTGCTCCTGCATTACCCCTATTTGATTTTGTATTTATAACCCTGTATTCACCTGACCAAAAGTCTTGTTCCTCCTGCCACCGAACTTCACTAATTCCCACTCTATCTAACTTTAACCTATCCATTTCCCTTTTTAAATTTTCTAGTGTACCTGCTTGATTAAGGGATCTGACATTCCACGCTCCGATCCGTAGAACACCAGTTTTCTTTCTCCTGATAACGACGTCCTCTTGAGTAGTCCCCGCCCGGATATCCGAATGGGGGACTATTTTACCTCCGGAATATTTTACCGAAGAGGACGCCATCATCATTTAATCAAATGGTAAAGCTGCATGCCCTCGGGAAAAATTACGGCTGTAGTTTCCCCTTGCTTTCAGCCGTTCGCAATACCAGCACAGCAAGGCCGATTTGGTTAGTGTTACAAGGCCAGGTCAGTCAATCATCCAGACTGTTTGTTGCTCCTGCAACTACTGAAAAGGCTGCTGTCCCTCTTCAGGAACCACACGTTTGTCTGGCCTCTCAACATATACCCCTCCGTTGTGGTTGCACCTACGGTACGGCTATCTGTATCGCTGAAGCACGCAAGCCTCCCCAGCAACGGCAAGGTCCATGGTTCATGGGGGGGATAAGCACCATAATAAAATAAAAAAAATTAGATCTAACTTAAGTAGCAAAAAAAGCAGAAAACGATGGTTACGATGCCACTTCAGTCCATAAGGTTTATGTTGACAACTTATACGTACATGTAAATAAAATAAAAGACGAAATTACGCTAACACGAAAACGTGATAACAAAAAATCTCTGTTCGCTGTCATAACACAGTGGCAAAAAGTTTCGGATGAAAGCTGAGTTGCTAAACTCGTATATGGGAGAAATGTTTTATGAATTTCCAATGTACCAGAAGATTTACGTTTTCTTGGCTTATCTTGACGACTGCTGACACTACTCCTGCAAGTGGCAGCCATCGCTTCGATCTCTAAAGGGTTTAGTGCGCCGTCTGTAGCTTTCCGCATTATGATCAAATATTTGGTCTTAACTTTCTTTCATTACTGTTTGATTTACTTTCATTTATTTAGCTACTTCACCCAGAATGTTTAAATGTTTCATGTTCTGTCTCTAATGTAACCTAGACTCCTCAAAGACACTCAAAACAATAAACTTTGCAATGTGCTCGATACGTGATTTTTATGAAGAAATAATAATGCTTGTAGTATTTAACAGACGTATTACAGCAAGGTCTGTCTTCTTAATTTTTTTAAATGGACATACGACGAAACAACCAAAATTTACCTACACAACATACTCAACAATTTATGAGTGATTCGAGAATTTTAGATTAATTCTCTGTGTAATGCAAGCAGCTGGCCTACTATAATTGGGGAACTTTTTCTTCACAGGTAACGAAGGTACATCGGAGTGCTAGACGATGTTTAAATGGCGAACAGAAGAGACATCTTACGATCTGCAACACCATACCACACCATCTGCAGGTTTTTCGGGCTGACACCATTCACAGTGGAGACAGAGAGGTGTGAACTACGCAGGACCACTGCTGGTACGCTGTACGCATCTGTTGTTCTCGTCATGAGCCTGGGAATAACAGGGCTTACGGTAAATTCGTTGCAAGCTGTGAACGCGAGAAAAAAGGATTCCATCATTTCTGTGTGGTTGGTAACCTACATGATGACACACTGCGCCTGCACGGTGACGGCGAACGCCGAAGACCTGTTTAGAAACCCCCACAAGTACCAGAGGATCTTCACTCTGTTGTCGTATTGGGACAGTGGCATCCTGAAATTGCTCCATTCCTCCAGCGCGGCGGTGAGGATCTCCTGCAAAGTGGTGTACACAGGGTTTCTCGCTCTACATGTAGCTGCTCTGACGTTGGAATATCTGTGGTACGGAATGAAATGAACATATATGTTATCGTTGTTCTGCAGTGGTATAATACCTACAGCTGTTTCCAGGTACGTTGGGTTCGTTCTTCTTGTGCGGAGTGACTTGCGCCAGCTCAACCAGTGTCTGAGATCTACAGCCCAAGTGAGATGCCAGCGGCGACCACTTGCAGACCGCTACCGCAAGCTGAGGAGAGTCTGCCCCGCACTGTGCCACCTGTCCCAGGCGGTTCTTTCAGCGCTCCAGGTACTGCTAGCTTTATCCGTGATGACAGTGCTGTGTGGTATATCCTGGAATGCAGTTGCCGCAGTCTTAACACAGCAGCAGAAACATCCAGTGGTGATGCAGATTTTGCTTATATCGTGGCAGTCGTCACAGGTGTTAATGGTGGCAGTGGCTTCGCACGCGCTGTCCAGGGAGGCGGCGCAGACAGCTCCTGTCTTGTGCCGGCTGCTCATGGGTTCGACTCTCCGTAGCGCAGAAACGGTGGAGCTGCGCCACTTTAACCACCTGGTCCGCAGCCAGACTCCCACTCATGAACTTTACTGCTTCGTTCCCTTGGATATGCGGATGTTGGTGGCGTCCTTGTCTTTCATCATAACTTGTACCGTGGTTCTGTTAACTTTCTGGGAAGTGTTCTGAAGAATAAAGAAGAGTACAGTAGTTCTGGTGAACATGGACTGTTACGCACTAAAATTCTATAGCGTTTTTGGTATGATTATGAGCTTGTACAGTACACTCCTATTACATTAATTTTCACCTGAACCGCAAATATCTATTAAAAGTCTGTAGTATTGTAAATGGTATTACCTTCTTCTTGAAAATTTTTTCTTCCTTAGTAGTGCACGACGAAGCCAAGGGGTACAGTGATAGACGGATTCAAGCCCGTTGTGCAGTTTATCCACTTATTAAAACCAGCATGTAACCTCCAATCTGTGGAAAACATAGTAAACAAATTAAAAGTGCTGCACTTTCTTCAATACGTAAAAGTTTCACGCAGTTGGTAATTATCAATGGCAAAGACTAAAATGATTTACTTAGAAATGGTATAAATTGCACGAATTTATAAATCTTGAAGCACATAATAAATTATTGCATTTAAGAGAAAGTTTAATGTTCAGCCAGCCGTTGTGGCCGATCGGTTCTAGGCGCTTCTGTCCGGAACGGCGCTGCTGCTATGGTGGCAGGTTCGAATCCTGCCTTGGGCATGGATATGTGTGACGTCCTTAGGTTAGTTAGGTGTAAGTAGTTCTAAGTCTAGGGGACTGATGACCTCAGATGTTAAGTCCCATAGTGCTCAGAGCCATTTGAACCATTTAATAAAGGTTCAGGAACAACAACTGGCATGTTTTAGTGGTTACAGAGTGTCTCAAGAGATTCTAGGGAAGCTGTGTTCCTCAGGACAAGACAGAAGGTTGACAAAGATGTTCAAATGCGACACAGAGCTACAGCAACAAACAACAGTATGCGGCAACAGAAGAAGGTCACGAACACTACCTGACGTAGGCGAATGTAAACGGTGTTACGTGATTGTCTTCAGTCGGACATCAAATAAGAGTTATTGCAGGTAGAAAAACCTACCGCTACCAAAGTTTTACTAGTGTGAATCTCGGACGTAAAGTTGAGTGATGCCAGCTTTGTTGCATAGAGAAAAGGGACTAACGCAGTCTTAAACGTCACGACAGTCTAAAATAATCATCATAAAACATAATCAAGCATTTGTGAACTGGGATCCATACCGAAACCTTAATAACAATTATTATTTCCCTTGACGCGATCCACTATTTATCACCCCACCCGAAAGAATCATTTCACTTTTGTAACATGTGGACGTAAAAATTTTCTCGTAGATGGCCAAACTTTTTAAACAACTCTCATACCACGTCCAGTGATGGTAGTAGATCTACACTCGCACAGACACAAGGCGGAGCAAGAGTCGGAAACAGCACACAAAATGAAAGACGAAATATGCACGGCCTCGGCATGAGTGACGCTGAGCCTGCTGCACTCGCCACATACGCAGTCAGTATGAGCCGCTAAGCGTTAAGGCGGTAACCTCACTACTCATCACATTCACTTTCATCGTCACAGCGTACTCGCTTGGCTGAAATATCGACCAAACGAGGCATCTTTCACACCATACACTCATCTCACACAGACCAAGAGACAATCATTGCAAATAAAAACTGACTTTTAAACATACTATGACGGAACCATCTCTTCATGTGGGCAACTGCGGAACCATAGAATTATAACAGAAACCTTGGAAAATATAAATATCCACAACATATCAGATAGTTCCTACACGTATCTTCCATAAGGCCTGGTTTCTATTAAAGAAGGTCACCCATTCAAGGAAAAATCAAACTGAATATCAAGTAAAGGTTAAACGAAACCGGCATAAATCCCCCCACATAAAATTCACAGCACATACTGGACCTCACTACATAGAAAATATCCACTGATAATCACGCGTCACGCTTTGAGATTCGCAACATACGTAAGTTCTTACCTGTATCTTTTCATTATGTCATACATTATTGAGATAAATCCATTATATTACATCAAAATATTCATGAAAATCATATGATGAAACTAGACATTCAGCAAATCAGACCTGATACTGAAAGAAGAAGCTACACAATGGATGTAGAAAATTACCTCATTAAGGAATCAACCACATATAAAATGAACATTAATATTAATAGAATATTCTACCGGTTTTTGGAGGAAATTATACATATTAATAACTTCAATACAAAGTATTAGTGTTCCACAATAATATTTACTAGTTTTTTATGAACTGGCTTTCAGCCTCTCAGGCCATCGTTAGATAACGTGATGCTAAACAGCTAATCCACACAACTTAAGCAAGGATCTATAAGTGTACATAGAATGCTGTACAAAGATGTGTGACTTTTATGGCTATATCGATACGAAACAAGTATGATGTAGCACCTAAAGGCCGGCCGGAGTGGCCGAGCGTTTCTAGGCGCTACAGTCTGGAACCGCGCGACCACTGCGGTCGCAGGTTCGAATCCTGCTTCGGGC
Source organism: Schistocerca piceifrons (assembly GCF_021461385.2). Taxonomy (NCBI): domain Eukaryota; kingdom Metazoa; phylum Arthropoda; class Insecta; order Orthoptera; family Acrididae; genus Schistocerca; species Schistocerca piceifrons. The sequence continues at coordinate 21,061,395 of NC_060140.1, read as the reverse complement.
ATGGATGTGTGTCATGTCCTTAGGTTAGTTACGTTTAAGTAGGTCTAAGTTCTAGGGGACTGATGACCTAAGATGTAAGTCCCATAGTGCTCAGAGCCATTTCAACTATTTTTGAAGCACCTAAAGAGGCTCTGAATAAATAAATCTTATATTACCGTATATTTAAATATTAAAAGTACGTAAGCGTATAAAACAGAAATGTTCTACAAATGAGTAATGGCATGGACTCATACGTCATATGGACAAACTGGTGGATGTGATGAACAGACTAAATAAAGGGAGGGGAAGAAAAAGGCTATGGAATGTGGGTGTACAACAGTTACAGAAAGCTTATTAGCCAATGATGAGGGTCATAATAGCTGGCTACAATTTTAATAAGGATGAGTCGTTATGTTAGAGAACTTAAAAACATGACCGGCTTCAAAAAACACTTAATGACGTATCTACTTAAGCAACAGTAATGCCTTCCTCTGTACATGAGTGCACTTCACCTCATTACTTCCCTCTCACCCCCTCCTTAAACCTCCCTTACCCAAAACTCGCTATACTAGTAAACATCTACTTTACACACTAAAATATTAATGTACATATGCACAAACCTTCATTACTATTGCCAATCTTTCTCATGTTTGTCATTATTATTTGATTTTTTTACTGTTATTATTATTGCTTTCACCATAATCTGTATGTATAGCACCTGATGTAAAAATACTGCCAGCATTTACTTTATTAGGTCTTAGTCATGTTTATCATTATTATTTGATTTTTTGTTTTACTGTTATTATTATTGCTTTTATCATAATCTGTATGTATAGCAACTGTTGTAAAAATACTTTCCGCATTTACTTTATTAGGTCTTAGTCACTACTCTTTATTCATATTGTCACTAGAGTAAGCTAATTTTCTCATTTAAACTTCGTTCATGATGTAACTCTGATGTGTGAAACGCTGCATGTGTGGAACACTGGTCCGATGTAAGAGAGGGCCTGATGGCCCTAATCTGATCAGGTTAATTAAATAAATAAATATATAATGGAACTGTGTTTGGTCATTAAGGACAAAGTCAGGTTTCTTTGAGTGTGGTTTATTAACGACCAGAGTTCCAAGTAATGTTAGTTTTCTCCCCTTAGTTCTTTTATGGAGAATATCACACTTCATGTCATATGGATGACATTCAGTCAGAGCATGTTTAGCGAAGGTGAACTCTTTCTTTCTCAGTCTCCAACTCCCTTCATGCTCAGTTAGTCTAGGAGTTATAGCCCTAACTGATTGATCTACATACAATTTGCCACACAGAGTGCAGGAAATTCTTAAACTCCACTCTGTTCTAAAAGGTGATAAATTTCTCCCATTTGTACGTAATAATTGAGACAGCACAACTTTCAAGGGCAATCTCTAATACTCTCAATCGTCCCATACTAGACATAGTAGTAACATACAGCATATTCAACTGGTTCTTACACAGTAAGTGGTTCTCTGACAGCCTATCATGCGACACACATTTCCCAGTGGTAGTGAACGGGCTAAAAGACGAACCATTTCCTCTCGCTGACTACGTACATACTAGCTCCACGGTAGATATCACTTTCATCGCAGACGTTTCCAAATAAAAAGCCAATAAGCTACGTGGATGTCCCTTCGTCCTGCGGGGACATGGCAAAGAGATAGCAGACTGACTCAACAGGGTCCATGAAAACAAACAATTGACGGTGGAGCTAGAACGTAAGAGATGTATTCCAGTTCAGGACGTGCTAACAAGGGCAATACAAATGGTCCCCTAGGACATGCAGTCTATGGAAAAAAGACCCTCTTAGATCTGTTCCTTCATGAATTAGCTGACATCACTGGCACAGAGATAGTCTGTAACAACTTAGACTGTATGCTGCCAAAATTGACGTGCATTGAAGGAAACAAATGACACAGCCTATCGCAAATAAGAGGAAAAACGAAAACTATGTTTATCTCAGTAAAGGACAAGATACACTTGCGAATACCAGGTTTATATGGCATTCCTTGAGCGTGTCAGCGTCAAAGAAAGGGAAAAACGCAGCACAGCATCTAGCAGCGATGGATGGAATACATTAGATGCGTATGCCTGGGGCATAACAATAGATCATCACTGGCTAAACATAGCCTCAACGAGAAGCATACGTTCCAATTTGAGAAAGAAACACGACCCTCTCGTCAACAGGGACGAGGACTATTAGTTGAGTTCGGCATGCGACCCTTTACTATCAGACTATCGTCAAAAACTCACCCGGCAGTTGACGCTTCGCGAGTCTGGGCAAGACTGAATGCACCGAGGGTGGAATGGCGGTCGGCGCCCCCACCACACGACACACCTGGGGAGCGTCGGCCACCTCTCGGCTGTATACAGGGTGTAACGACTGTAAGCGCAGATATCACTATGTTGACTGCGGAGGGTGTATTGAACGACATTACATCAAGTCATTTGCAGGCTCATAATTATAGCTTACAGAAGTCATATGTTTGTATTTTGGTTAGCCTATCCAAGTATGTGTGGAAAGAAAAAGCCGTTAATGCTTATTTTCCCGTGGGAAGCAGGTCAGGTTCTGAAGTGTGGACACGTGGACGCAAAACGATCAGTCTATACCGAAAGGTGTAGTTCACTTAGTGGTGTTGTTAGGAACAGGCAGAAAACATCAAATCATAAAGTTTGTGACGTATATGTGAGAAGACTGTAGGATGAAGAGAGTGTACCTATTAAGACACCAACGCACTTATACCCGTTACACCCTGTGTATGGGACACCCACGCAATCTCGACGTTCTCGCACTAGCGAGGCACATCTGAAGGATCAAAATACAAGAAAAAATACAAGTAAGTATTATTATTCTTAGCCAGATCTTCGACATAGGTAATATTATTCTGTAATACAAAGAGCTTTGATAAATATAGAAGAGAATAACATTCGTTTTGTACCTGCCAAAAGAAAACAAAAAAATTTTACTTTAAAATACGTCTGCTTCAACGAGATATTAAATTACTCACTACAGCAGCGGCGTTTAATGTTGCAGAATTCTAAATTTAAGAATCTGTGTTTCAGAGGTGTGGGTTAGTACTGTAGTATATGAGAATGTATCGTGTTTTCCGGATTCTGTATCTGAGTAATTGCGTGTTACAGTAACAGTCCATAGTAACTAAACTAATTTATTTCCATTACAAGTAATTTGTCTTATTCCCCTTGATCATTTTAGATTCCAAATACTTTTCGTTTTTTATAGAAGAAACGCCCCTCTGCCCCTTAACCCCACCCCGAAAAATCCTTATTAGTTAAATAATCGCTCTCCCATGTATAATGCACCTTCAACATTACTTTACAAACGACTCAATATTTGACATATTGTACTAAACATTTAGTGTAACAATAGTCGAATACTTCTTAACAAATAATCATCAAATAAATAATAATAAAAAACTGTCGTAACAATCGTCGCTCAAGTTCTGTGATCTAGTAAGAGGTTCTCACTGCATGTATTCAAAGTGATAACTCCTTAACCGTTAGTTCTCTGACCGACTTTGTTTCTCTCATGAGATGTACATGAGTCTACGTTGAGCTCGATAATCGTTAGATAATAAATTCGTAGAGTACGAAGCACTATAAAATATAACATTGATATCAAACGGTTTGAGAAAATAGGAAATATTGAAGTAAACAAAGAAACAAATTACTGAGCAGAAAAAAAGAGTGGCTTTAAGCTTTCTGTATTGATTCGACGGTTCTTGCAATGGCTATTGAAATGACAGCCACTTTAAGAAAAATTACTTTCTTAAAAAACTACTTCCTTCCTGCAATATGTCAACTACAGACTACTTCATTTTCATGGTTTAATCAATGTGTTTCTCGTTCTTTACCAACGTACAATTGAGAGACAGCCCAAATGTTCCGCGTCGTTTCTCACAGACCCGGCATACATATCTGTCACCTCACCCATGTTATTTCAGGGACCAAAAGCGCCGAGGAAGGCGCAGTAAGAACTCTAAGCCGTAACTGAGAAGACAAATGGACCACATGTGTTGCTAACCAGGTTAGTGCTGTCATACAGAATTATATTCAATGACAAATAACTGCCACCCATATTGTTTGTAATTTCGCACGGAAGAAACAAATTTACATCAATGGTCGTTAAAGCAGCAGGAATTTGACCTTGAAGGCAACAAGCAGTAAACGGCAAATTACCTGAAGTGCTCTACATGCTTTTACATGCGGATGGTTTGCATATCAGCGCAAACACACGACATGGATAGAAATAAAGCCACCTGCATATTGAATATAACTGAAGAACAAGTATGGGGTCCCTCATTCACAGACCGTATTTCAACGTTGTTTGTTTTGAGATGACTGAGATATGCCTCGAACGAGAAGTACAAATACCAGTACCTGCCGAATGTCGACAGCATCAGAATCTTAGTGTATCAACACTGCATCTTATTATTCCAGGATAATTCTGTTTGGTTTAATCGGATCTCTCGACTGTCATGAGACTATGTAACTGATGGGACCAGCAGGTTCATACCCGACGTCATGCGGGGTATCCTCGACAGTAAGAGGGCGCTGCAGTTTCAGGGAGCAGATAAAGTGGTAGAGTGGGAAAATCCAGGTGCACTTAGTCACTGGAGTGGGAAGGAACTAATTTGTAGTATGTAAGAACTAGAAGATATGTAATATTCCAGTTCTGCTGGAAGAGAATCATTTTGAGCTTTCACTTTTGATGTGATGAGTGTGTTACATTAAAGTTTAAAATATGGGTAGGTCTCTGGGACTATTTTATACGTTGGGAGATAGTGATTATTAAAACTGAACCATTAAAAAACGGGTTTTGTGTTGGATTACGAAAAGTACGATTCACGAGGGCTGTTGTAACTGGATTTGACTCACATAAACTGAACAACAGAGAATTCCTTTATTTATACATTGCTGGGATAGTAACAAAAGCAAACGTCCATCAGTAGCACTACAAGCATTAGAGAAGACAAAATATACTTCGAGGCAGATTTACGTCGAGTGACTACTGTTTCTTATTAGTTAACATGACAGCTGTTTTTTCACACAACTTACATAGCAGACGTCAGCCAGTGACATATTTAATCTTAACTGATAATATACCAGTTGCAATCAGAACATATATTTGGTTATTGTTTAAGTTTTAATGGAAGAGTGCATTACATACAAAGATAATGACTAACTTTGCTAAATCACAGACTATATAATTTCACTCCTAAATAGTGTTATCTACGTTAACACGTTATCTAAAGAAAGGAATATGTTTCAACATGAAACATTTAGAATGACATGGGTGAAATTTACAATGAATTGTTTTGATTCAACCTGTTGGTTCAAAATAATGTCTTGATGTTTTATCATACATAAGAAACTTTCTATTTCCTGTAAAATATTTAGCACATGTTCTTTTTCATTGGTGTGTGGAACTTGTTGTTTTAACGGTGAGCCAATGAAGATAATATCATGGCAGTGAGATTCAGATGTGGTATGAACATTGTTTTGAAAATTCCTTCTGTCTATTCTAATGTATATTTTATTTTGGCTTCCATATGTCAATTTATAAACACAAGGGCGAGTGAAATCACAGCACTGATCTAGAGAATGAGATATTTGTGATTTCATTATGTTGCGTATAATGATGTTTATTTTTCTCATACTGTTATTTTTTTTTTTTTTTGAGGTGTAAGTGTAATTTGATCTGTTAGTTTTCCTCAACGTAGCAAATATTTTCGTTGTTTGACAAAGTATAGGTACTATGAATGTCAAATTAGTGAAAGAAGCAAATGGTATATGGCAGGAATCATGTCCAAAACAAACTGTATGAAGAGAACGCTCAGGTCATCCCATCTCCACCATGTAGAGTCAACGTTCTTCATGCTAAACAAGAAACCCAAGAAAATCATCAGATGTGACGCAACGATACCGATCGAATCTCAACAGTGACCAACCGACCCCAATAACCTCAGGAGCCTCAGGAATCTCAGTGCGCTCAACAACCAGCTACTCATTGCTAAACAAATGATTCTCCTCATGAAACGGAATCTCTTGAGATACATAACGACGAAGGTTTTTAAAACGTACGCTCCAGGCGTAACTCGAGATGAAACTCCAGCATGTCCACAGAATCCGGTGAGAACCCAGTAGTGATTGATCTGAATGTTCTAACTAGAATTGTTATCATTGAAAATCTGGACCCCAAGGAAACCATTAAGTCTTTTCATACCTGAACTGAAAGAATTCAACCTTGTACAATTTGTGATTTACATGAAATAAAGAAGAAATCGTGTCAAACTCACCACTCAGCAAACCGACTTTGAAACCAAACTTAGAAATATAATAATAATTATAAATAATTGACAAGACTTTGAAAGACAAAGTTAACAACATACTACAACATTTTGCAGAAGACAAAAGCATTATATCACATGAACAAGCTGGTTTCAGAAACACAATCCCGCTGATCCATGATTAAGGCTAATTAGGAATGCAGTGGAAGCCTGCAATTTCACAGGTGCAACTGCTATCCTCTTTCTGGACACAGAACGCGCTTTTAATAAGGTACAGACATCTTCACAAAGTGCTAAAGCACCACTTCCCACCTGCAGTAGTACAATTATTAGCTAGCCTCATTTGAAACTGAAGAGTACAACTACGAGACGGGGATAAAAAATCATCCTCCTCCACACCCAGACCCGGAGTACCTCATGCTGCCGTCATATCCACTTTGTTATGCACGATATACACAGCAGATATCCCAAGACCCCGGTGGTGGAATGAAGACATGGTTCTATATGCAGATGACAACACTTACTGGTGTCATGCGCCCAACTCGAATGCAATCAATGAACAAGTCAACAGCTACATCAGCAAATTTGAAACGTAGCCCAGTAAATGGAGAATCTGATTGATCTAATCGACCAAAAAGTAAACCTTTCCTTTTCAGACATGGCAATCTTACTAATCGCCGACTACAGGATAACCCAAAACTCTACATTCGACTTTGTGGACAAGAAATTGTTCCACAACTAAACGTCAAGGACTGAAAAGGTTAAACAAGCTGAAAGCCGACATAATTTTGTACGTCTCACGAAATATCAAACAAATGGACTGGAGCTACCAGTTTCTCTTCTTACATTCTAATGAAACGAAAAAATAAACTCTGTCTGCTAACCAGAGGATGCTTCTATTAGCTGAAGATCTACTACGGTATAGCTTCCAAACAAACTCCCTTCACGAAACACTTAAAACCAAGAACACACTGCTGAAGATCGACGGTATAGCTTCAAAACTAACTTCTTTACGAAACACTTAAAACCAAGAACATACTACACAGAGTAAAACAAGAAATCACCAGATTCGGGATCAACAGACTACGTAACAACAGACTCACAAAATCACTCTTGTAGCCCTATCATACAACGTTTAATTTTCCGAAATTCAAAAGTTCGTTTTCCCCTATATTTTTCTCGAAGCAGTATCCAATTCACTCCAACAGAATCCTCTGGAAAACGAAGAACTCAATGAAACTGTCCACAAACCAAGAGCATCTACAAGTATTTGGGATAATGTAGCAGCCTGATATACAGGAGAACAACTTACTGAGCAAAATTACTTCAAACAACTCCTATATCAGGAGATAATATTCTCTGCACCGGCAAGATTTTAAAGTTTCGCGTCTTCCACAGTATTAGACAGAAACGTTTCTACACCAACGAATTACGAAATCACACTATAGCACTATCAAGACCACTGAGACAATATGTGCGTACGTAAGACGAACAACGAGCAACAAATTTCTACTGGGGTTTTTTATCGACAGAGGGGTTTTTCTCTCAGGCGTAAGGCATATGCAGGAACATGGCACGAAAGAAACTTAATAAACAACATCTTACTCTCAGCTATCCATCTAGATCCAGTTAAAAGTTCTACAAAATTAAATAAGGATCCAGTTGTCGTAAATAATTGGCGTCACAACAACACAGAATACAAATACTGGTTGGAAAGGCCTGTAACCCAACATCTCCTTTAAGATGGAATGAAAGATTTTTCAAGAATGCTTTGTAGATGCTTGTCACTTAGGAAGTCCCGTCCAGATTGTCTGAGTAATATTTTAGTTGGTAGGTTATATGCATATGTTTCAGTGCGTTCGAGTCGTACTATGCAAACACAAATTCTGGCTGCTCCCATTCAAAGTGCCGACTCTCGGTCAGTCAGTTAACGACAAATAGCCAGTACAGAACAAGGGGTACTGTCGTGATCTTCTGTATGTCCACAATGCCGTGAATCAGTTTCTGCTTCCTTACGCAGTTCTGTTCCTCTGGCCGGCCGGGGGGGAGGTTAGTGTCTTTCAGACAAAGTAATGTTTGATAATAATGGCACCTGTGTGCCTTGAAATTTAATACATTAGGAAATGTTTGTAAATTGCTGCCTATTAAAAGTGAAACAACACGAACATGAAGATGGCACGCAAGAAACAAGCAAATGGCGTGAATACTACTTGTACCACATTCTGTATAAAAGAAAAGATTAGACAGAGGGGTTTCTTATTCATAAATGGTATGTGAATGTTGATTACTGTAATTTGCAAAAGAACGTGGACTGTCTGCCAACACATTCTGGTATTCGACTGCAGCAGTATCATGACATATCGGGTCTGCAGTTCTACAATGTTGCTGCACGTGTTGTTTGGCATGCCACGATTTCCACGTAAATATGAAATTGATGAGATCATAGTGACTTTGCCAAACACCACGAAAGGCCTCAAGGATCGCACGCGACTAGAGTGCGAGAGGACTGGCTAGGCCCTACAGCATCGTACAGTAACATCACATTTCTTGAGCCGGGAAATGGGCTTGCTTCCAGCAAGGCAAGAATGTATACGCGATGTGCAACGACGAGTGGAGCACCACGGAATGTCAGCAACAGAGGGAGGTATACCAGCAGAGGCACGGCAACAATGGACACTAGAGTGACACCACAGCATCTTTTGAGACGAGTCTCTATTCTACGTATTGTGTCCCGAGAGGCGTATCCGTGTGCGCAAGCCTCTGAAGTCAGCGCGAGACTGTCATATGGGCACAGCACATGGCGTGTTGGTGTGGGATGTCACTGGGTACGCTACACGATCAGTTCTGGTTCGCATAGTCGATAAGATGAACAACAGTTATTGCATTTCTTATCAGGTCGGTGGCCCCATGACGTTACATCTAAACAAGAAACTATAAAGCTGCAGGCTGCCAATCCTATTATGACGTACCTTGATACTGTTGATATCCAACTCTTGCCCAACTCAGCTTATTGTGGGATGTGTTATCTAGAGAAACTATCTGGTAATAAGTTATAGAGTTTCTGGAATGCCTTAATCACTAATTAACCACCTCCACGACAAAGTTAAGCACAATGGAATGGTGTGCCCATATCAATGATCCAGTTCCGTTTCGGCTACGTAGACTGCAGGTTTAGAGCCACTGTTGCCATCAGAGGTGGAAGCTCTATGTTATGAATGTCACTCTTTTGTTGTGACACGGTTTCTTTGTACTTAGTGTGGCCGGATTGATGTCAGTAGCCAACATTACTTGACAGAAGAAGGTACATGGTAGCAGGACAGAGGAGGGCGCCTGGGCGTTCTTTGGCAAGAAGCTCTGAATGGACCGGTCTGACACAGCAAAAATTACCATTCATGCCTTGCCATATACAAAGTTACCATACTTCTAAGAGTACCGTTTCCATCAGGGCCGAACACTGGTGACACAGTAGAAGTGATGGAGTCAGAATGTAGCAAGACCGACCAGAGTTACCACACGTTCTGGACCAACACCTGGCTATTATTTTTCCTATGTAACAAGATATGCTGCCTCAGCAAACCGTTTGTGGGTGAAACTCACATTAATGCTGCCCATTTAAGACAGGCAGCATTAGCCACTGCCAGGAGAGTTCGAGAAATGCTCCATGCCACTCGCTGACCTGATGTAATTCATCTAGCTGCCACTACTAGAAGTGACCTGCATTGGCTGCTACTGGCAGGACCTAGGCCCGATGCTGCAGAGTGTCGACCTGGTACCTTCAGTCAGAGGGCCGCTCACTGGCTGACAGTGGGTTAGGGTTCGCACCTCGGCTTGACCAGTCGAGGAGTCATTGCGTCCCTACTGCATGCACACTCGGCTGCTGTCTTTTGCTGGATCACTAGTTCTGCACACGACTGTCGCTCCCTCCCACACTGCCTACCTCAGCACACTCACAGCATCGTGCCTGCATCTCCTCGCCTCCACAGCAGCCTGACGCTGGCCCAGGGGCCTGACTTGACACTTCTCCACCTACCAAAGCGCTGACGCCATTGACACCTCTCCTTGGCCTATCACCTCTTCAAACTGGCTGGTCTGTGAAGGCTGCTAGCTGAGTTTAACACTTTAATAACATCCAGGACCGACGTCTGACACTCGCTGCTCAGGGCCGCAAATCAACTGCTATAACTAATGGGATGGATAAATTAATCTTTCTTTCACACTTCGCTGACCTACTAACTGGCATCTCTTTGGTTGAAATTCTTCTACGCAGCTAAATAACACTCACAATCACCATAATCAGCAGCGGGACACCTGAATACAAGCGCAATCCTGACACCACTCTGTACCTTGTACATCTTCAATGAAAAAATTAAATAAAGTATTCCTCTGCCAAGCGTTACATAGTGTTGCACTAAAAATACAAATAAATTATTGACGATGCTATTTTTGCTCTGTTTTAATGTCCAGCAGTGTACTCTTTGTATTTCAAATATAGTAGGTTTGAGGAAACAAAGAGAGGTGGGTACAGTGGTATAACGAACAGGACAGCCAATATGAAACAGCACAACGCTAGATTCTATCGAGAGCACTTCAATGTTTATCACAAAAGGAGAATGAGTTTGTCGAAAAGTTTCTAGATATGATATGGTGGATCAGTGTTAATACCTATCAGTGGATATATAATGTTGAGGCAAATAGAATCATTCTACAGCAAGAAGAACACCGAGCATGAGACGCTTTCTTATGGTGACCATCAAACCATCAACTGATGTGCCAAGGAAGGTGACTGAAGAATTTCCGAAGAACCTGACTGATCCTATTTGTGGGATCCTGCCCAATCGTGTAATGTAGGGTGCCTAGGAATCTCCTTTCTCGGATAGCTAAACAACATTTCAGGCAAATCCTATTAATACAGTTTATTTCAATATGTTAAATTGACAACACTTGCGTTTCCACAAAGACGGGCAACAAGCAAATGGCGACATGCAAACAATTAATGTCTCTCGATATATAGAATTTCCATGCAAGCAGATCATCCAAGCTCATAAGTTACTGCTATAGAGTTTATATCACAGCTCTAGTGCGGCTCTTCTAGTGCGATCGAAGCTAGCTGGAGGAGCACTTACATTGTCTTCGTACAGATCCCGCTCCTACAGTGGTGTCGTTCTAGTCAGCGTACTATTGGCTAAGGTCGTCTCACAGCCTTCTCTACTGTGAGTTTCCATGCCTACGTGCCGACGCTTGATGTTACGCCAGAAAATTCCCCCCTCCCTCCCCCCTTCTAAGAGACGGACCGTCGTCGGGTAGAGAGCGCGGCAACGGCGGGGGAGGCCGGGGGGTGGAAGCTGCGCTGGACCGGAAGCTGTGGCTGCCGGTGGCGTCGAACTTCCGGTTCGGGTCGCACCGCTCCGTCCGGCCTGCGCTCTGGAAACGTCCCCCGGAAAGCAACCAGAAGGGTACGCATCCACCTCCACAGGCCAATAAACTGATGTGGAAGGTGTCGACTGCTGCTGTGTGGGCGGATTCAGCTCCAGTGGTAGGACTAGAGAAGGCGGAGGCTCCGTCTCCATGGGATCGTCCCGCGGTGTCGTGATGACACTCTCTGGCGGCCGATGTGGCCGCGCTGTCCTCGGGATCCATGAATCTGGGTCAAGAGGCACAGAAAGATCACCGTGCACATGGCAGTGGCGAAGTTGATTTTGATGGCGGTGCTAAATGCCGTGTGAACCTGAAATAAGGTACATGCATGCGCCAAGCTGACGGACGATCTCGCCTCGCGCCCACCATCTGCTGCCGCTAAACACCCTGTAAAAGACAGTAAGATGCGACGCGAAGCGAAACTTGCGGCCTTCCTTCGTCGCCGGATGCTGAGGAGGGTGGAGCAGGTGGAGCAGTGTCCGATGGCGCCGGCTGTGAAGCAATTCCGGCGGCAATGAAGGATTTCACGACCGGATGGTACTGTTGTTGATAATTCTTCCGGGTTATATGGCCGTGGTCCATGGACTTCTTCTTTTGTGGCGGCGTTCGTAGCGACAAACAATTCGCTGTAGAAACGGCTTACGAAGTCACCGCCACACTTTTAATAGCGGGCCGACCGGTCCGCTGGAACAGTGAACAGAAAGATGAAAACCCAAACACTCTGATTAAATAAAAGTCGGTACTTATCTTTATTAGCGAAGAAACAGAAACAGTAGTGAACTCCGTGTCTACAGAAATCTGTCTAGTTAGAGTCGGAGCGGCTAGGTCAGCGTCGCTGACGACAAACAACAACTCTGCTGCGATGAACACACAACTGACTAGCAAGTACACAATTCGGTGGCGAGTATACAACTGAGCGGCGAATACAGAACTGTCCTAGCGCTCGCGACTCCAGCGCTTAAGAAACCAGAAGCCAGCGGTGGCGCGCGCAGACTTGCAGCGATTTCCTGTCTCGCTGGCGCTGCTTATGCGGACGGCGTCCGGACTTTGATGCTGACAACCTTTTGGCAGCGGGCTCAGGTGGCATTACTGGCTAGGATATAACATCTTCTATTCCTAACGTTTCGTCCAACACTACGCTGGACATTTTCAGAGGTATGGCTGGTCCTGCTGCACCATTCGATTGAGGGTGGAACGGCGGAGTAAGAACATGGCGAATGCCATTGGCAGAACAAAAACTTTCAAATTCAGCAGAGGTAAATTGTGGACCATTGTCAGACACTAAAACTTCTGGAAGACCCTCAATACAAAAAATTGAAGTCAACGCCTGTATAGTTTGTGCAGACGTTGTAGACTGCATGGGCACAACAAACGGAAAATTACTAAATGCATCTATCACGATGAACCAACGAGAATTCCAATATGGACCAGCGAAATCAATATGTACTCGCTGCCAGGGACCGGCAGGGCGTGCCCATTCAAAATAGCGTTGAGGCGGAGCAGCTTGGTGTTCGGCACACGTCGAACAATCTGTAGACGTCTGCGTAATCTGCTTATCAATGCCGATCCATGTACAATGACGGCGGGCAAGCTGCTTGGTGCGGATCACTCCCCAATGACCTTCATGCAACAAGTCGAGGACCTTGGATTGGAGCACTTGGGGAACCACTACACGAAGCTGGTCATTCTCGGTGCGTAACAGCAAAACTCCGTGCGAAACAGACAACAGATGACGTTGCGCATAATAGCGACGAACCACAGGATCCGATATGTACTTTGCCTTGGACGGCCAACCACCTTGAACAAAACGTAAGAGTAAACTCAGATGAGGATCCGTAGCTGTCTCACGTGCCACCTGACGATAATCAATCGGAAAATCCCGGAGGGATTGATGCTCATCGGCGTCAATATGATGGCAAGAGTCGTCAGAGGAATCGAAGACATCACCCGCAGCAATCGGCAATCTAGAAAGCGCGTCAGCGTTTGCATGCTGAGCTGTAGGGCGATACAGTATCTCATACTGGTATTGTGATAACAAAAGAGCCCAACGTTGTAGTCTCTGAGCTGTCCGCTGAGGAACTGCTTTAGACGGATGAAACAGTGACGTCAGGGGCTTGTGATCTGTTACTAAATAGAATGGTCTACCATAGAGGTAGTGATGGAATTTTGTGACACCGAACACAATAGCCAACGCTTCCTTGTCCAATTGGCTATAATTACACTGAGCTTTGTTTAGCAATTTAGATGCGAACGCAATAGGACGTTCGGTGGTACCGACTCGGTGAGACAACACAGCACCGAGGCCGAAAGAAGAGGCATCACAAGCTAACATCAGAGGCTTGTTAGGGTCGTAATGGACCAGACAACGATCATTCAATAAAGCCTCTTTAAGCTGCTGAAAGGCTGATTGGCAATCAGCTGACCACACAAACGGAACATTCTTACGGCGGAGACGATGCAACGGTGCAGCAATCTGTGATGCATTAGGTATAAACCTAATATAATATGTCAATTTGTCAAGAACTGCTTGCAATTCATGCAGATTGCGAGGGGCGGGCAAATCACGAATAGCTGCTAAATGTGACTGGGAGGGATGAATGCCTTGAGCATTGATAGCATGTCCCAGATACTCCATCTCCGTAAGGAAAAATGAACATTTATCGATGTTGCAACGTAGGCCTGCCTGAGACAACACTGTAAACAAACACTCCAAATTACGGAAATGTTCAGCAGGCGTCCGACCGGACACAACAATATCGTCTAAATAGTTGCAACACGATGGCACATTAGCCAGAAGTTGTGACAAAAAACGCTGAAAAACAGCTGGAGCTGACGCACAACCAAAAGGCAAACGCAGAAAACGGAACAACCCCAACGACGTGTTTATGACAAAATACTGTTGTGATTGCTCGTCGAGGGGCAATTGCAAATATGCTTCACGGAGATCAATTTTGGAAAAGAAACGAGCTTCCCCTAACTTATCCATCAGCTCGTCCGGTCGAGGCAAAGGAAAAGAATCAATGACAGTCTGAGGATTAACTGTCGACTTAAAATCAGCACACAAACGTAACTTGCCAGACGGTTTCTTTATAATAACTAAGGGAGAAGCCCACTGGCTCGCTGAAACGGGTTGAATAACACCGTTGTTTTGCCAACGACGAAGTTCATATTCTACAGGTGCCCGGAGGGCGTGAGGCACTGGACGAGCACGAAAAAATCGAGGCTGAGCATTATCTTTTAACGTAATATGAGCGGCAAAGTTCGCAGCACAACCTAGTTCGTCTTTAAATATGTCACTGTATCGTTTACACAACTCGGTTATGCTGTCTTGAGGAGCAACAACAGAATTAATTTGCAACACATTGTCTTGGATAGACAGGCCAAACAAGTCAAAACAGTCTAATCCGAAAATGTTTACACTGTCTGTAGCGCGGAGCACTGTGAATGAAACTGTTTTTGTATTGCCGCGGAATGTGGCTGGCACCCTACATACACCTAACACAGGAATTTGTTCTCCACTATAAGTAGCCAAAGAATGTTTTGCCGCTGAGAGTTTAGGGCGGCCGATAGCCGCATACGTAGCACTATTTATGAGAGTCACAGACGCACCAGTGTCTAATTGAAAATTGAAGGTCTTATCCTGGATGCGTAGCTTCAAAAATAGTTTATTACACTGTCTCTGGATCGGTGCAGTGGAGACGGAAACACAAAATCAGCGCGTTTAGCGCGTGTTCGCTGTTTACGACAACTCGTGGGTTGGGCGGGTGGAACAACAACTCCCGCTTCACTTGCAGTCTGTACATTACTTTTTACAGCGTTTGAATTACGCTTGGGTCGCATAGCAGAGGGCTGGGTGGGTGGCTTATTGCGAACAAGTTTATTACCCACACGAACCGTGGAAGAGTCTTTAAACGCGACCTTCTGGGCGGGCTGGCTTTGAAGAACATGAATATCCATGGGCTGGGCAGCACTAGAATTGTTCTTGCGTTTACGCAAACAAACAGTCTGGATGTGTCCTTTCCTTTGACAAAAGTGACAAACCGCTTTTCTTAACGGGCAACGTTCACGAGGATGAGCAAGAACACACTTAGGGCAAGACTTAACTCTAGCATTTTGCACACGCGGCTGACGAATGTGTTTAACATGACGCGGCCGGCTAGTGTTTACAGTCTGACTCTGCCGGTGGAGCCGCGGGCGTGACATAACCTGCTGATCACAGGCAATTTGAGAAATACATGACTGATCTAACTCACACTCAGCATAGTCAAAAGTATCTTGGGCTTCAATGATGTTCATCACAGTCTCTAATGACGGGTCAGGCAACTTTAAGATAGCAGCACGAATACGAGAATCTGCAATGTTTTGAGTAATAGCGTCTCGTAACATGACATCACTGTAGGAAGCTCCACACATACAATTAAATCGGCACTGACGGGTGAGGCCCCGTAAATCTGTTAACCACTGTTTATTAGATTGATGTGGCAGTTTCTTTAATCTGAAGAACTTGAATCTGGCTGCTGCCACATGAACTCGCGACTCGAAATACTCAGCAAGCTTGTTAACAACAACGTCATAGTCTAAAGCTTCTGGCTTGGATTCCGGGAACAACTTACAAAGTAGTCGATATACTTCCACGCCTGCAGTGGAAATTAAATTAAGCTGCCGCTCAGTACCTGTGATTTTGTAGACTGTCATGTGCGCCTGCAACTGCGCGAAATATTCTCGCCATTCTTCTCTTGATGCATCAAAAGCACGGAAAGGTGGTGCTGCCTGTGCTTGTTCCTTTTGTGTTGGAGGATTAGCCGCTTGTTTGGCGATTGCTTCCACCAGACTTTGTATTTGCTGACACTGTAACAAGATCAACTGTTGTAATTCGGCAGACATAGTGAACACAAATTAAACCAGCCCCCAAAATTTTATCGCTATAATTTGTATAACCAGAAACAAGTTGAACCAGCCCTGCACACGAGTTCGGAAGTCCTCGTCGCCAGTTTTGTGGCGGCGTTCGTAGCGACAAACAATTCGCTGTAGAAACGGCTTACGAAGTCACCGCCACACTTTTAATAGCGGGCCGACCGGTCCGCTGGAACAGTGAACAGAAAGATGAAAACCCAAACACTCTGATTAAATAAAAGTCGGTACTTATCTTTATTAACGAAGATACAGAAACACAGTAGTGAACTCCGTGTCTACAGAGATCTGTCTAGTTCGAGTCGGAGCGGCTAGGTCAGCGTCGGCTGACGACAAACAACAACTCTGCTGCGATGAACACACAACTGACTGGCAAGTACACAATTCGGTGGCGAGTATACAACTGAGCGGCGAATACAGAACTGTCCTAGCGCTCGCGACTCCAGCGCTTAAGAAGCCAGAAGCCAGCGGTGGCGCGCGCAGACTTGCGGCGATTTCCTGTCTCGCTGGCGCTGCTTATGCGGACGGCGTCCGGACTTTGATGCTGCCAACCTTTTGGCAGCGGGCTCGGTTGGCATTACTGGCTAGGATATAACATCTTCTATTCCTAACGTTTCGTCCAACACTACGCTGGACATTTTCAGAGGTATGGCTGGTCCTACTGAGTCCTGCCGGAGTCCAGCAGGACCAGCCATACCTCTGAAGATGTCCAACGTAGTACTGGACGAAACGTTAGGAATAGAAGAATTCCATGGACCACGCCCATATAACCCGGAAGAATTATCAACAAAAATTCCGCCGGCGATGGTGCATCTCGTGGGTGCGAACGATAGGAGGCGAGAAACAGCTCCAATGCTTCATCCCTGGTGTGTGCGGAGCGAAATTTGGCCATTTACTGTTTGAACGTTGCATTTCGCCGCTTAACTGTGCATGGAACGGTGCGATAGTTACATGCTGTATGCCATTGCGTGCACAGAAAGTTTCAGACTCGTTTGACGTGAACTGAGGTCCGTTGTCTGACACTATTACTTCAGGTAAACCTTCGAGGCAAAATTAGAGGACAGCACCTACGTGACGTTGTCGAGTTCATTGGCACAGTAAAAGTCAATGTGCTATACGAGTCAACCACAATCAACCAACGAGCGTTCCAAAAAGGTCCTGCAAAGTCTATGTGCACCAATTGCCATGGTGATGTTTGTGGCGGAGCGGACTGATTTTCCGCACATGCGTCACTCTGTGACGTCATCTGTTCTGTTTGGGCGTCCATACCCTGCCACGTAGAGTGTCGACGCGCTGAATGTTTCGTCCGAACAATCCCCATTGGTGAAGTAAGTGGAACACTCCTTTCTGCAAAGCTTTAGGGATCAACACACTTGGGTGTCCACTGTCATTTTGAACAAGAATCACCCATTTCTGTATAGCGAGGCTACGCCGACATGCAAAGTATCGGCGCACGACAGAGTTCTTTATGCTACACATGAAACGAGGCCAATATGTGCGAATGAATTTTAGCAAAATGTACAAATCTGGATCAGGTTCCACAGCCTGTGTAATTTTCCTATAGTTCAGCCGAAAAGATTGAAACCTGAGCATCGATGTGGCAACGAGATGCAGCAGAAGCGTCAAAATCTGTATCAGAGCCAATCTGAAGAAGTGAATGTGCGTCCGCACTACCATGTTGAACAGTCGGACGGTACACAACCTTGTACTGGTACTGAGACAACAACAAAGCCCGTCTGTGCAAGTTTTGGGTAGTTTGGAAAGGAACCGGTTTCGTGGGATGAAACAAGGACTGAAATAGCTTGTGATCCGTTATTAAGTAGAATTTTGTGCCATACAAATAGTGGTGGAATTTGGTGACACCATACACAAGGGCCAAATCATCCTTTTCAATTTCTGAATAGTTACACTGATCTCTGGACAACACATTTGATGCGAAAGGAATAGGCCTCTCTTTATCACCAATTCTGTGGAAGCGTTAACTTGCAATACATATGGTTTGTCAGGA
The DNA here is from genome assembly GCF_021461385.2 of Schistocerca piceifrons. Lineage (NCBI taxonomy): Eukaryota > Metazoa > Arthropoda > Insecta > Orthoptera > Acrididae > Schistocerca > Schistocerca piceifrons. The sequence continues at coordinate 21,042,749 of NC_060140.1, read as the reverse complement.
TCAAAATGAACTAAGTATCGATCCCTGAACAATGCATCTTTAAGTTTTTGAAAAGCTACTTGGTACTCAACTACCCAAACAAAGGGGAGATTCTTCCGACGCAAACGATGAAATGGAGCTGTAATTTGTGCAGCATTAGGTATGAACCAAATATAATAGTTCATTTTCCCTAAACCTGACTGCAATTCTGTAACATTGCGAGGAACAGGCAAATCTCGTATAGCTAACAAATGCGACTAAAGAGCATTTACAACTTGGCGGTTTATGACATGACAAAGATATTTCAAAAAAATGGTTCAAATGGCTCTGAGCACTATGGGACTTAACATCTATGGTCATCAGTTCCATAGAACTTAGTGTTGTATCCTAGCCAGTAATGCCACCCGAGCCCGCTGCCAAAAGGTTGGCAGCATCAAAGTCCGGACGCCGTCCGTATAAGCAGCGCCAGCGAGACAGCAAATCGCCGCAAGTCTGCGCGCGCCACCGCTGGCTTCTGGCTTCTTAAGCGCTGGAGTCGCGAGCGCTAGGACAGTTCTGTACTCGCCGCTCAGTTGTATACTCGCCACCGAATTGTGTACTTGCTAGTCAGTTGTGTGTTCATCGCAGCAGAGTTGTTGTTTGTCGTCAGCCGACGCTGACCTAGCCGCTCCGACTCGAACTAGACAGATTTCTGTAGACACCGAGTTCACTACTGTGTTACTGTATCTTCATTAATAAAAGATAAGTACCGACTTTTATTTAATATGAGTGTTTGGGCTTTCATCTTTCTGTTCACTGTTCCAGCGGACCGGTCGGCCCGCTATTAAAAGTGTGGCGGTGACTTCGTAAGCCATTTCTACAGCCAAGTGTTTGTCGCTACGAACACCGCCACAAAACTTAGAACTACTTAAACCTAACTAACCTAAGGACAGCACACAACACCCAGCCATCACGAGGCAGAGAAAATCCCTGACCCCGCCGGTAATCGAACCCGGGAACCCGGGCGTGGGAAGCGAGAACGCTACCGCACGACCACGAGATGCGGGCAAGATATTTCAATTCGGGTTTAAAAAAATCACACTTGTCCAGTCTACACTTCAGTCTTGCATCAGATAACATACGAAACAAAGCAGTCAAATTTGCAAATGTTCTTTAGGTGTACGACCTGCTATGACAATATCGTCAAAATAGTTTGAACAGTTTGGACATTGTGCAGTCAGCTGTTCAAAATACCGTTGGAAAATGGTGGGTGAGGAAGCACTGCCAAGAGGCAAACGCAAATATTTACACAAGCCCAACTGAGTATTCACTACACACACTTTTTGAGACTCTTCATTGAGCAGTATTTGAAGACACGTGTCCCGCAAATTCTCTTCTCGGATTAACGATGAGCGCTCTTCAGCCACTCGGTCTAGAGGTGGCTTTTATGCACTTTCCCTAAGCCTCCAGTGTAAATATTGGGCTGTAGCCTCCACCCCGTGCCAGATACCTGCTGCACAAACATTCAGAAGGAAGCTTTCGCACTCAGACATAAGCTGTTCACCAGGCGCCGACAGATGAGGTACACAGACTCTGTGCCACGGGGAGTGGTCGGCTCAGGAACGGTATCTGGTCGCCAACAGTCACCAACATTGCTTCAGCACATATAACAATTTCGATCCCGCAGGGAACTGTTAAACGGCAAAGGAGAAAAGGGGAACTACGAGACACGTAATATTTCACTTCTGTGGGAAGAGAATGAGTTGGAGCCTTCACTTCTGAGGGGACGACTGTGCTGTATGAGAGTTAATACGATGGTTTGCTCTCTGGAATTAGTTTATACCCTGTGAGGTGCAGATTATTAAAAGTGAACTGTAAAAAGACTCTTAAGTATTGGGAAACGAAAGATAGAAGGAATATGCAGATACAACGAGCGCAGCAGACCAGAGCTGTCTAGGATTGGTGATAGACTGAGGCTGACTGTCGTAAATTTCCCTGTAGATAATATTCTTATTTACTTATTTCCATATTAGAACTGGGATACATACTCATCTCCAGTGGTATCAGCACAACAGAAGACATTTTCCTCAGGTGCATAGTGTCCCATATCTGTTATTTTTCCATCTAACCCACAAGTTACGTATTTTTTTCTTTGCACATGCCAAAAACTTTTGTCAGTAATTTACATATTATTACCTTAGCGTATGTCACTGGTACTCAGCACATACAGGGTGATTCATAATTATGTGAATACTATTTGAGAAAAAGGACTTGCTCCGAGATTTCGTTATACAGAGTCTCAACCTAATCAACACAGCTAATGCACTCAACGTTCAGAAATACAGTTTATTGATAATTGTCTGCTACTAATCCAATTGCTACAAATCTTCTGGTAAACGAGCAGGTTACCATCTACCTGAAAATCGTTCTGCAAGCCTTCGGCACACTTTTTTCGCCGGCAACACAACTTTCAGTATGCTTGCAATCATTCTTCTCTGCTCAAGTGTGAGTCTATCAGACATCGGTTCCAACAAACTGGAGTAAAAAAGGGAAAAAAAATTAAAATTCTTCACATAATTTTGACTCAACCTGTAGATATGGTAGATGACAGTCAAATGTGATGTACTTTAAATCCAAAGGCGATTAACTTGACTGATCACAGGTTATACCTAATCATTTGTACATTACATTATCTTTGTTAACAGAATATCCTACAAAGGAATATATTTCAACAGTAAACATTTGTAAGAGAATTCGTGAGATTTTCGATGCATTTTTTTTGTTTTTTAGCTCCGTCTCTGTGTTAAAAGCAATGCAGAATGTTTCGTCACATATGTAAAACTTCATTTATCATCTAAAATATTTACTTGCCTACGGTTTTCAGCAGTCGCTGGGACCGCCAGGCATCGTGTTACGTCACTAACTGAGTTTTTGTAGTTTTAGGTGTGAACTAAGTGAAGACAGTTTCATGTCAATGAAGTTCGCAAATTCCATGGATATTGTTTTGAAATATTCCTGTTAGTCCTATGATTGTTATTTCATGGCAACCGCATTTTAACTTATACATTCCTAAATGTGTGAATTTACAGGGTTGTTCCACAAAATGACAAGTTTGTCTTCTGTTGCGTGTTCTGATAATTATTCTCAGCTTGGACTTTTGACATGAACGTTTCATATTATCTGACACTTTCCTCAATATGTAAACCAACGGTACCATTTATGAGAAAATAAACACTAACAAAGCAATAGTAACTGACAAGGAAATAAAGTAGCAGTCATGTTGAAGACAGTATGTAGAAAAAGAATCTTAGAGTTTCATTTGCATAAAAAATTACATATCTCTAAATAGTTTTCAACAGTTACTTGACAGAAGAGAAGAATACATATTGCTCCATAATGAACCTATCCGCAAATACATTGCAGTCACTACCAAAAAGTCATATACGTAGCAGCCCTATCAATCTAGTAATAAACTGTAAAAGAGATTTGCAATCTGACTAAAACAACAAGGTAATGTAATACTTACTCAAGACTGTATAAGCAGAAATCAGTATACAGTGAATAGTTTGAGCGAAATGATATCACAAATTATAGACAGCGATATTCTACACCAATTAAAACATTTTGTTGAATGTAATCAACATGTTCACCAACGTAGCAGTTGATGACACCATTGAAAATGTCAAATATAATGTACTCATCGTCAGATGAACGCAATATTTGTAGACGAATTTCATTATTTTACTAAAATTATAGCTCTCCCATAAATATTCCAAGTCCAATAACCAACTACATGTGCTAGAATACGGTTTAGTAATAGGAAACTACCTTGTTGGTACACTAGCTAGTATTTTACTACACCATACTGAGGACTAATTTCCTGATACCATCTCACATGGATTAATAATATTTATTTCTTGTACAGGTGTGTAGATAACACCCTAACATTGCAAGACCGATCAGAAAAATAAATAGATATATTCTACTGAAACGAACAAATTATACAAAAATATAAGCAATATGCAAAGGATAGATTGCTGCTCACTACATGAGGAGGCATTGGGTCACAGAGAGGTTCGATCAGACTGTTACAAAACTGAGCCTTAGAGCAAAATTCCTCTTCAGAAATAAGTAAAACACACGCATTCATACGAGCACAATTCACACAGACATTACCACTGTCCCTAGGCGCCTGAGTACGACATAGCATGAGTCAGGTCCTACTGTCAGTGGCCATGTCTGTGTGGACTATGCTTGACTGAATATGTGTGTGTTTTCTACTTCTGAAGATGGACTTCCTCTTGAAACTCAGGATTTAGGCTGTTTTTTCATTGTGCCTGTCTGCGGCTCAATTCCTCGTCTGTGTGAAGAGCAGCAATCTGTTCTTCCCATATTGTCATTCCATTATCTGATTTCACTCAAAAATGTATGTACAATCGAGCATGAGCACCGAAATAAAATAAACTTTTTAGAGCTAACTTAAATACCAAAAACAGAAGAAAACTATGGCTACTATTCCACTTTATACGACAAAACTTTTATTAAAAAGCTACACCGAAATGGAAGGAAAATAAAATAAAAGGCAGCATCACACTAACGAGGAAACATGATAACAAAGAAGATCAGTTTACTGTCATACCATATTGGCAAAAAAACTTCCGATAAAATTTGGAATACTAAACTCATGTATAGGGGGCAAGGAACACGAATTTCTGTTTAGCCAGATGATGTAGGCTTGCTTCGCTTACCCTAATGACTGTCGACATTACTCCTTCAAGTGGCAACCGCCACTTCCCTCGTCAGCTGATTTAGTGCGCCGTCTGCAATGGTTCCGATTACGATCCAATATATTCTCTTAACTCTCCATCTTTACTGTCTTATTTACTCTCATTTATTTTGTTACTTTACCCAAAATGTTGAAATCTTTCAGACTCTGTCTGAGATGTAAGCAAGACTCCTTAAAGATATTCGTAACAGTAAACTTTGCAATGAGCTTGATAGGTGGTTTTTGCGTAACAATAACTATATTTGTAGTATTTAATAAATATATTACGGCAGGGTCAGTCTTACTGACTTTGTTGAATGTAGATCTACACAAGAACTTATACGTGAGTGATTCGATTTCTCAGTATTCACTATTTGCGGTTTGCAAGATGCAGCAACTGAACTGGATGGTCTAATTTTGTTTTGCTATATTGATCGTACCTTTGTATCGATTTCAGATGCCGGAAAATCGTGACTATGAAGGAGTTTTTTAATCACGACTATGTTTACTCCATTGATCTCCTATTGATTTGTGGAACCATGACTCATTTACGTTCGAAGTGCTATCTCAGATTGAGTGTACTTTGTTGATCAGTCGTATGTCGTTAATTTTAAATTAAATCTCTTTGTAATGCAAGCAGTTTGCTTACCATAACTGGAGAACTTTTTTCTTTCATCACACGTAACTTAGGCATCCTGGAGTGGTAGCCGATGCTGAAATGGCGAATAGAGGAGACCTCTCAAGCTCTGTGGCGCGATATCACGCCGTCTGCAGGGTTTTCAGGCTGACGCCGTTCACTGTCGACATTGAGAAGTGTGAGCTACGGAGAACACGTTCTGGTACGCTATATGCAGCTTTTGTTCTCGTCATGAACCTAGTAATAACTGCGCATGTGGAGGACTGGTTGCAAGCTACGAACGCAAGAAAAAAGGACTCCATTACCTTCACGTGGTTGTTAGGCTATGTGACGACATACGACTCCACCACGGCTATATCGATCGCCGCAGACCTGTTTCGAAACACCTACAAGTACCAGAAGATGCTCACTCTGTTGTTTTATCGGGACAGTGGCATCCTGTGGTCGCGCCAATTCTCCACTGCGGCAGTGAGGATCTCGTGCAAAGTGGTGTATGCAGGCTCTCTCGCGCAACGTGTGGCCGCTGTGACGTTGAAATGTCTGACGAACGAAATGAAATGGACATGCATGTTACCACTGCTCTCATGTGGTATTGCACTTACCGCTGTTGCCAGGTATGTGGGCCTCGTTCTCCTTGTGAGGGGTGAGTTACGCCAGCTGAACCAGTGTCTGAGAGCTACAGCCCGAGTCAGATGACAGCGGCGACCACTTGCGGACCGCTACCGGAAGCTGAGGAGCGTCTACTCCGCACTGTACCACCTTTCCCAGGAGGTCGTTTCGGTCCAGCAGATATTCTTAGTTTTATTCATGGTGACAGCGCTGTGCAGTATATCTTGGAATACAGTTGCCGCTGTTTTATTACAGCACCAGAAACAGCTCGTGGTGAGACTTATTTTGCATATACTGTGGCAGTCGTCACTGGTGTTAATGGTGACGGTGGCCTCGCACGCGCTTTCCAGGGAGGCGGCGCAGACAGCTCCTATCCTGTACCGGCTACTCCTGGGTTCGTCTCTCCGCATCTCAGAAACGGTAGAGCTGCGCCACTTCTGACGACTGGCTCGCAGCCAGAGTCCAACTCATTAACTTTGCGGCGTCGTTCCCTTGGACACGCGGATGCTATTGGCCTCGTCGTCTTTCGTTAAAACTTGCACCATAATTTTGTTGATATTCTGGGAATTTCTCTGAAAAAAAAATGAACAGTGAATTAAATATTATGACAGCAGTATTGGTGATTATGGGTTGTCCTGCACTAACATTCTATAAGTGTTGCTATGATTGCGAACTTGTAGAATACATGGCTATTACATAAATTTTTACTAGAGTCTCAGGTAGTTATTAAAAGTCTTAGTGATGTAAAGAATGGGACTTCATTTCTTCAAAATTTTACCTTGCTTAGTATTGTACAATACAGCCAAGGCGTACAAAGGTGGACGTATTCCAGTCTCTTGTGCCGTATATCCAGTTACAGTTCGGTCACCTTCTCTCAAAACCAACATGTAACCCCTCATCGCTGGAAACCGAAGGGCACAAATCAAAGCTACTCTTCTTTCTTCACTAAGTTAAACTTTCACGCAAATGGTAACTGTTAATAGCAAGACTGAAATGATTTACTTAAACGAAGATACAAATTGTAGGAAATTTATAATTCTTAAAGCACACGATAAATTATTGCATTTAAGTGACAGAGTAAAGATTAGAAACAAAAACTCGAATGTTTTTAGAGAGACGACAGAGAAGCTGTGTTCGTCAGAAGAAGACGGAAGGTTGACGAAGAGGTTCAAATGTTACATGGAAGTACAGGAACCAACAGCATGCGTCAACAGAAGTAGGCCACGGCCCCTAGCTGACGTAGTAAGCGATGTTTCGTCACTGTCTTCAGTTGGACGTCAAACATGAGTGACTGCAGCTCAAAGAAGCTATTCACAAAAATTATACTAGAGTTAATCTCGGACTTGAAAATGACTGCTAGTTGCTTTGCTACGTAGAGGAAAGGGACCAACACAGTCTTAAACACCAAGCCAGTTGGAGAAACCATCATTAAACACAGCGAAGCATCAATGAAACGGTATCCATATCGAGACCTCCATGCTTCCCATGACACAGTCCACCATGTCTCACTCAACCCAAATGAATCAATTCACGTTGTGTCATGTAGAGATACACACTTTCTCGTAGATGGCCAACCTATTCAAACAACTGTCATACTATATCCTGTACTTGTAATCGATCTACACACATCAAATACGTTTTGCATCACCTCGGTTCCGAGAGTTCGCGAACCTGTATAGAAAATTGGAATAGAAATCAACATAAACATCATTTCCGCCTTTTTTATTGATCATGAGAACCACACATTGCATGTTGTACAACCAGACAGCGACACTTTCAGAGGTGGTGGCCCAGACTGCTGTACACGCCGGTACCTCGAATATCCAGTAGCACGTCCTCTTGCATTGATGCTTGCCTGTATTTGTCGTGGGATACTATCCACAAGTTCATCAAGGCACTGTTGGTCCACATTGTCCCACTGCTCAACGGCGATTCTGAGTAGAGCCCTCAGAGTGGTTGGTGGGTCACCTCGTCCATAAACAGCCCTTTTCAATCTATTCCAGGCATGTTCCATAGGGTTAATGTCTGGAGAACATGCTGGCCACTCTAGTCGAGGGAAGCCATTCACAAGATGTGCACGATCTGGGAGCGAATTTTCGTCTATGAAGAAGAATGGCTCGCCAATATGCTGCCGATATGGCTGCACTATCGGTCGGAGGATGGCATTCGCGTATCGTACAGCCTCTCGGCGCCTTCCATTACCGCCAGCGGCGTACATCGGCCCCACATAATGCCACCCCAAAACAGCAGGGAATAGTCTGCCCCCAGTAGTTGAGTGGTCAGCGCGACAGAATGTCAATCCTAAGGGTGCGGGTTCAATTCCCGGCTGGGTCGGAGATTTTCTCCACTCAGGAACTGAGTGTTGTGTTATCATTATCATTTCATCCCCATCGACGCACAAGTCGCCGAAGTGGTGTTAGATCGATAGACTTGCACCCGGCGAACGGTCTACCCGACGGGAGACCCTAGTTACATGACATTTAATTTTAGCAGGGAGTCTCCACCTAGCTGCACTCGTTGGACAATGTGTCTAAGGCGTTCAGCCTGACTAGGTTGCCTCCAAACACGTCTCCGAGGATTGTAGGGTTGAAAGCATATGCGACACTCATTGGTGAAGAGAACGTGATGCCAATCCTGAGCGGTCCATTCGGCGTGTTGTTGGGCCCATCTGCACCGCGCTGCATGATGTCGTGGTTGCGAAGATGAACCTCGCCATGGACGACGGAAGTGAAGTTGCGCATCATGCAGCACAGTTTGAGTCGTAACACGACATCCTGTGTCTGCACGAAAACCATTATTCAACTTGGTGGCGTTGCTGTCAGGGTTCTTCCGAGCCATAATCCGTAGGTAGCGGTCATCCACTGCAGTAGTAGCCCTTGGGCGGCCAGAGCGAGGCATGTCATCGACAGATACTGTCTCTCTGAATCTCCTCCATATCCGAACAACATCACTTTGGTTCACTGCGAGACGCCTGGACACTTCCCTTGTTGAGAGTCTTTCCTGGCGCAAAGTAAAAATGCGGACGTGGCCGGACTGCAATATTTACTGTGTAGGCATGATTGAACTACAGACCACACGATCCATGTACCTCTTTCCTGGTGGAATGACTGGAACTGATCGGCTGTCAGACCCTCTCCGTCTAATAAGCGCTGCTCATGCATGGTTGTTTAGACCTTTGGCCGAGTTTAATGGCAGTCAAAGGGACTGTGTCTGTGATAAAATATCCACAGTCAACTTCTATCTTCAAGAGTCCTGGGAACGAGGGTGATGCAAAACTCTTTTTTGCGTGTAGAATCATTAACGACAGCTCCCCGGCAGCAACCTAGAACACATGATAATTAAATAAAACTTGTTGATCAGAATCGTTGCCACTTATTGCGGCTGTGCCCTCCGGTGATGTTTCGTGATTCCTGGCTGCATGAGGAGAGGGTGGAATGATAGGTGGGTGGGCGGTTTCCTCTCACTACAACAAAAAATGCACACGTGCTGCTTAATTTCAATGATGTCCAATCTGAAGTTCTTTGGTTAACAGCAATCAAAATACTATGTCTAACGATTATCATAGATAGCGAAGGTGCGAGACGACGACTATTGATGTGTAAGACTAGAGCACAGTGTGGCATATTGAGGCGCAATGCCAGCTGAGTCTCGATGCGACATAGCAAGGCAGTATACCTAGATGAGAGAATGGGAGAGCTGTTTTTTTTCTGAATTGGGTTTCGATCTCCCCCCCCCTACCCCCTCCCCCCTGCATGGAGTGGGCTGGTAGCAGCTTAGTACGTCGCTCTTCAGCCTACAAAATATTTAAAAATGTGATAAGAAGATAATAAACAATAAAAGCAGGCGATAGAAACGGTGACCTTTTAAATTGTGAAATGGCGGAAATTCAACACTAAACACTCACGTAAACACTGTACTAAAAAATTATCACGGAGATGACACACCACAGCCTATGGCCGATGGAGGGATGGGGGTGGGGGATGGACCCGGACAGATGAGGGGAGAAAAGGGGGGCTGACGAGGGAGACAGGTCGGTCGTCGACGGCTGCCTATATGCACGCGGCCCAGAGGGCGCCATCGGCGCGTTCCCTGGGGCCGTGTCCTGGTCTCCTCTCCTCATAGGGACGCCTAGTTCAGAGCCTGCTGTACAGTGTTTCCCAGTGCCGACCGGTGTTCTGGTGAAGGCGTACTCCAGCAAATTGTGGGCCTCTGAATACGGAATTCCCTGAAGATTACCGAAGTTGAATATCCCATGCGTGAATCACCAGTTACTATCCCACGTTCAAAGGGAAGCATTTTCACATGAATCATCTGTGTACAAACGACAGATCCGTCAATGCACTGCCCTTTTACACCTTGTGCACGCCACACTAACACCGTCTCTGTACGTACATATCGCTAACCCGTGACCTTTGTCACCTCAGTATTAATGAAGCTGAGTTGAGAATATTTTTAAATGACTCTGATACGATTTTCTTTCTTGAACATAGGTGCTATTTTCGTACTCAAGTAATTGAGCCGCCCATAACCACATGTTTATGCAAAACATAGTTTTGGGCAGAAAGCCCTGAAAACTAGTTCTGTGAAGAGCAGTACTTAGTTGTAGGCGCTGGTGAACGTTCGAAAAGTCTGTTACTAAGCAGATAAATTTAATAATACCTCCAGGCTTAGGGGAATGAATTTATCTGATATCAAAATTTGTACAATGTTCGATAACGATTTTTTGTAACTAAGAATAACGAAAATGGAAAACTGACGATCATTAACTGTAACGCTGATTGTCCTAAGAGTTCTAGTGATTATATGGCTGTAGGCCAACATATATCATTCGAGATATACCTGTGTAAGGAATTTTTGGTGCAGCTAACAACTTACGTGCTATAACTACAATTATAGGATATTTTCTACAGAAAACTGAATTATTTGTTAATTAATTTGTTTACATACTTATTTTACGAGGCAATAGTAAGGAATTCAGCCCTTTCTAACATCTAAACCGTCTTAGGGGAGTTAACGCTGAACTTTGCCTAGTTCATGAATTGCACCTCATAATACTAATGTTACCAATACTGCTACTACCAATACTAAAGAAACTGAATGTGTGCTGTTACAGTAATGGAGGTGCTATCAAAATTGTGTTAAATAATTATCACGTAATGTTTCATTCCTTTCGAATGGAAACAATGATAAACAAACAGTAGTACAAGTCAACTAGTTATGATGCAGTAATATCGGAAGATCAAGATGACTGCTCCGGGGAAGAGAAAGAAATAATATTGAAAAGTTAGCAGATGAGTTTAAGGGAATAATTAAAGAAATGGGTAGTTTGGAGGGAATCTGGGACAGTCTTGACTATGAGCCAGAAATACTGATTCCCCGGTGGACGGAAGAAAGACAGCGGGGATATACCGAGAAGGAAGCTATGCCGACGGTAACATGTTAAGCTTCAATCTGCTGTTGAATGGAAGGTGGTTTTGGGTAAGATACGGGTTAATGGGTGGTTTGTGAATTTGACTACACTATAAAAAAAGGGCAGACGAAAGGACTCGCAAACTTACATACCAATATCTCTAACATCGGCTTTCTGCAGAATCTGTGAACGTATTCCCGGTTTGAATACAATAAATTTTCTTCATGCCGACACGCTTATGTCCACGAGTCAGCATGGTTTTCGAAAGTATCGCTCATGCGAAACTCAGCTTGCTCTTTTCTCACGTGCAATACTGCGAATTACGGATAAGGGAAACAGGCAGATTTCATACGGAATAGATGCGAGTGGCTCGAAGACTAATAGAACCCAGTATGTTGTCCTCAACGGCGAATTTTCATCAGAGACAAGAGCATCGTCAGGAGTGTCCCAGGGAAGTGAGACAGAACCATTGTTAATTATTATATTCGTAAATGATCTGTGAAGAGGGTGAGCAGCAATCTGCAGTTGTTTGGTGATGATGCTGTGTTGTACTGGAAGGTGTCGAAGTTGACTGACTGTAAGAAGATACAAGATCACTCAGACGAAATTTCTAGTTGATGTGATGAATGACATCTAGAGCTGAATGTAAGTTAATACGGATGAGTAGGAAAAACAAACCTGTAATTTTCGGATACAGCATTATTAGTGACCTGCTTGAGACATTGACGTTTAAATATCTATATATATAGCTTCGGTTCATTGGGAGAATTTTGGGAAATTGTGATTCATCCTTAAAGGCGACCGCATGTAGGACACTAGTACGAGCTACTCTTGAATTCTGCTTATTTGGTTTGGATACGTAGGCCGGATTAAAAACGAGGACATCGAAGCAATTCAGAGACACGCTGATGGATTTGTCACTGCTAGGTCCGAACAATACGCAAGTATTACGGAGATGCTTCCTGGAGGGAAAGCGACTTTCTTCTCATGGAGGAACTTTAAAGCGTGTTCTATAAAGTATGATAAATGACGATCTGTGACATATCTGCCGAAAGAGTAGAATGCTGGTGCACGCAAAGGTATTTCGGAGCACCCCGTTCATCATATGTTGTTCAACATGGAGCTCCGCAGCGGATCACGCCTACATTTTCGCATGTTGATCCAACGACATTGTCAGTTATGATTGCAATGAGCAAAGGGCTATTGAGATTCTACAGCCGATTAATATAAACGCCTCGACCCATACGGTGAATCACATTTTTGCCACACTGAGTCACTGGTTGTCTCCACACGTGCCGTCATCGAAGTGAACCGCGGCTCGAGACGTGCAGCACAGCACGGACACAGGTTGGTGGGAGCAGTATTTTGCTGTAGAAGACATTCCCCTCTGCATCCCTTAACGCTTGATGTCTTTCCCGCCGGCGATGTCATCTTCCAGCAGTATAACTGCTCGTGTCTCGGAACAAGATCCTTACTACAATGGTTTGAGGAGCGAACTCACGTAAACGTCTAGACGACCAAAATTGCCTGATGTAAATCCCATGGAACCCATCTGAGTCGATATCTGGCCCCATCATCCTGTATGTAAAGCAGTGGCTCGTTATTTGTGCGAGTTACATGATCTGTCCGTAGACATAGAATGCCACATACATCCACAAACCTACCAACAAACTGCCGGATCCCTGATACGCAGAATGAGTGATGTATTTCGTTCCAGAGACGAACAGACAGGCTATTGAGCACGTGGTCGTAACTTTCGGTTCATCGGAGCACAGCCGCCTCGTTCTGTGTGGAACAGAAATGGAGATGAGTCGTACTGGTACAGGGTACGAGGGTACTCTCCACTACACACCGCACGGTGGCTTGCGCTATATGTATGTAGATGTACGTTTCTTTGTCCCACTTAAGGTTACCTGCTGATGTGTTTCACACAAACAAATAAGTATTCCAGATGTAACCTGTGAGTAGACGTAAGCTGCAACGCAGTCTCGCATTTCTTACTGAGTTCCGTACCAACGAAACAGAAACGATAAATCTTTGTTTGTTCTGAGAACACAGCAGTTGTCAACATTAATAAAGTGAACACAGGTTTAAATTATTTTTATTCGTTTTACTGATAGCTGCTGTATTTTCAGCACATTCAACCACATTAAAAAGATCGAAAGTCGAAATTACAATCGTGGAAATTGTAATAAATAGTACAATTGACAGCGAATCTGCTGAAATTAAGCAAAAGGAGAGATAAATTATTTCGTAGTTATTAAAATAATCTTATCCTTACGACTGCACACAATAACCTGAACAAGTACATGAGAGTTGTCTGAATTGTACCACATTTGATATTTTATTCGCTATAGACTGAAAATCGCGTTATAAAATCATTTGAACATTGTCATCCTCAACTGTAGGATGTTGTTCTCGTTGTCTGATTTAAGGAACTCAAACTCTTGGAAAGCTAAACACACTGCACTTAATTTTAGAAACATCTACAGGCTGAAGAAATTGAGAATCTGGTATCTTAATTTGTAATTCCCTTGTAAACTATATCTCTGTACTTAAAGATACGTATTAGTCAAAGTTTAAGGTAATGTTCGAAGTTTTAGTTCTTAAAACACTATTTGTATGCATCGGGATACAAGTTCTTCCCTGCGTTCCCTGCCCCTTTACACTTGGCAGGAGCCCACATTTTCTTATTTCATGCGTCTGGTCACTTCTTCCATTTGGTCTTCATCAAAAACTCACTACACCATTTCTGTGTTTAAGGAATGAGTCGCTGTAATGGCCTCCCGCAATCTCCGATACACTTCCATTTCACAGGTCGAACTGTAGTTCTAATTTTCTTCATCTTTGATTTGATGGACAGCTTCAGCATTGTTTTTGTCTGTCGTTGCTCCTTTTGGATCGAAAGTATGGGACAAGCAGACTCGTTCTGCAAAGTCTAACGCAAGTTTTATTACGTCCGAGAAGCTTAAATGGACCATAATCTCTTAGAATTTAAGAGTATATCATGCCAATTCGTTTTCAGCTTTGTTGGAAAACATTTTAACATGCCCGTTGGCGTTTTCCTTCTCATTTTCAGCGTGTCTCAAAATATTTAGCTTAGGGACATTTTATATTTGTTCACATACATTTAATCTATGATTGCCATTTAGATATACTGTTACAACTATGTCCAATTCATCTGCGTTTCACTTGTCATAACGCCTTTATGTTACCATATTATAATACAACATTATTGTTCGATTAATAACTTCGCATAAAAACACGTGATAAAATGCACTACATCATATTTAAGAATTATGTTGCACTAATAATGCTAAACAAGCTTTTCAACTCGAGTATAGGAAGAAGTTTCTTAAATTGTAACTGAAACTTAGAGCGGGACATTATAGGCAACGTCGCCTTTTCCTTGTCAGTTCCCTACAAATCAACCACAACGAATACAGAGCCATGAACGTCCGCAAATGAAAGTTGTTTCATGTACATCAATGAAAAATAAAACATTATGTGACCATTTGCCTTGCAATGGTAATGCTCTTCGCCACGTGTGCAAAAGAAAAAGGTTACGGTAGAACAAAACTACAACAAAATGGAAGCTGTCTTCAGATGACCTGTTCCTCAATAAGCAACGGATAACATGGCTCCAAGAAGCACGTATTTCACGCTGAAGTCACAAAATGCCAAACACGGTAATACATATACGTCAGAAACAGACTCTGTACTGATATTTTTATCGATATGTGCCTAAACAGGAACCAAAATCGCGAAGAGACGTGACCTAAATTAAATACCAAATCTATTGCACTAGAGGGACGCACGTAGCATCAGCTGGTACCGCAGCAAGATGTTCGCTAGATCAGTGGGACGGAATAAGTACCACACCAGCGAGAAAGCAAAAGATATACATACGCTTCAGTTGACACGAAGTTGCTATAAGAAACAAAATACTGGGATACGTAAAAAAATGAGAGAGTGGTAACGGGTAGGGCCACAGATCAGCAAGACTAAACATAAAAGGCAATGAACTGCAATATCACATCATAGTTTCGTAAAATAATATAGTCCTAAATATATACCAAGCAATTAGATATTAATCGATAAGCGACAAATAGCACTCTCTGCTCGCTAAAAAACTAGAAGATAACAAACAACAATGTTAAAAAAATCCCAAAATCCGATTAGGCTACAATCTCATTTAATAGCTTTTAGTTGCAACAGGTTCCTCGCCAGTGGTAAACCGCTTGAAATAAATTGGCTTCCTGCTTTGGTTGTTTTTATATCTATTTTATTTTTACTTTCTATACCTCGGTGTTTCCTCTTTGTAGGCACTTTCAGTATAATGTTAAACTCGTTAAACACATATGTGTCGGGATACAGTCATATAATTTCATGAGTATTCCGTGACTGGTCGGGTTTGACAGCTGTAGCAATGATAACCGATTAGGTACGAACAGCAGCACACAGGAAAGCTTTTTACCAGCGTGAGATGGCTGTCAACGCTGGGCAGCGTTACAAACGACTTTTTTGCCAGAAGATGTCGCTCCACACAGTTCAGTGCTCCCTGGCGCTGGTAAATGCCTCGGCAGCGTGCTGATGTTAGTACAGCGCCAGTTACGCTTACAGATCTCAAGCACAGCCAACCATGTGCTGTTCAATAAATTATGTAACTTTAACCAAAAATTCTTTCCATAAATTTTGCAACATTTCAGGTCTCGTCACATTCGAAAATCGTCCGCGGGTCACCACATTCTCCCGTCTCTCGGATAACATAGGAATCCCACGGCGGAAGAACTGGGCATCTTTTGAGGAGATCCATGAATCGATCTAATTTTGCATTTACTCATATGACCGGAAGCACTGGTCAGCCAGGCCTTGTGTAAATGTCCAAGAAAGGTGGTAGTCAGAAGGAGCAATGTCTGCAGATTACGGCAAGTGGGTTATTACTTCCCATTTCAACGTTTCCAGGCACGTTCTGACGGGTTTTGCGACAGTAGGTCGAGCGCTGTCATGATGCAAAATCACCTTTTCATGCCTTTCTCTGTACTGTGGCCGTTTGCCTTCCAGTGTTCCGCTCAAAAATATAAATTGCTTTCGACAAGTATCTCTTGTGACTGTTTCCACTCGGTGTCAGTCGCTTTGAAAGGCTTCCCACTTCCACCGCTATGCCGGTCTCCGACGTCAAAATCACAGTTATTGAAGCGCTGTAAGCATTCTCTACAAGTACTTTCACTAAAAGGTCCATCACCATACATCTTGCTTACTAATTGGTGCTACAGCCCGTGTAGGGCCTTGGCCTCCTGGACAATCTACGCCCAATCTTCTCTGCTGGGTGCCTCGGCTCTCCATCTTCTGACTCCCACTCTTCTCAAGTCCTCCTCCACGTTATCTAGCCATGTGATTCTTGGGCTGCCCCTTATATGGCGTCCCCCTGGTTTTCCTTTGAAAACTTTCTTGGCTGTTTCTTGGCTGTCCTGATCTTCACCAGTCTTTGTGTACTTCCCGACTAACTTTGTCTATTATTCTTTATTTGTGTCACGATACCTGCTTTGTTATACACCTCTCTGATCTCCTCATTATTTCCGATTCACCAAAGCTCCCCTATCATCCATTTGTCCGTAGATTTTGCTTAGTATCTTCCTTTCCTATCTCTGCAACAACTCCCCATCGTTTTGCCTTATCGTCCAAGTCTCCGAAACATACATCACCACAGGTGTCACTGCTGTAGGATACACAGTCAGCTTCAGATTCCTACTAAGGCTTCTTGCTTTTAATACTTTAATCCATGCAGTGTAACTCCTGTTACCAGCTGCAATTCATGTATGTATTTCTTCTCTCATAAGATTATTCTCAGTTACCAGGGGCCCAAGATATTTTAAGCTCTCACAGTGCTCATATTCCTCCCCATTCAAAGTCATGCTTATTTCTCCTTCACCATACCTTTTCCTAGATGTTAACATACATTTGGTCTTTGACTGATTAATTATCAGCCACATCTCCGCTCAATATCTTTCTAATTTTTTAACCTTTTCTCTCAGGTCCCGTTTCCTCCTGGATAACAAATCATTATACACTCAAACACCAAAATAAGACTGGTATAGGCATACGTATTCAATTACAGAGATATGTAAACAGGCAGAATACGGCGCTGCGGTCGGAAACACCTGTATAAGACAATATGTGTCTGGCGTAGTTGTTAGTTCGGTTGCTGCTGCTACAATGGCAGACTATCAAGTTTTAAGGGAGTGAGAACGTGTTGCTATACTCGGTGCAAGAGCGATAGGACGCAGCATCTCCGAGGTAGCGACGAAATGGGGATTATTCTGTACGACAATTTCAAGAGCATACCGTGTGTATCAGGAATCCCGTAAAACATCAAATCTCCGACATCGCTGCGGCTGGGAAAAGGTCCTACAAGAACGGGACCAACGATGACTGAAGAGAATCGTCCAGTGTGACAGAAGTGCAACCCTTTCACAAATTGCTGCAGATTTCATTGCTGGGCCATCAACAAGTGTCAGCGTACGAACCATTCAACGAAACATCATCCATTATGGACTTTCGGAGCTAAAGGCCCAATCTGTTCCCTTGATGACTGCACGACACAAAGTTTACCCCTCGCCTTCATCACCGAAATTGGACTGTGGATGACTGGAAACACTTTACCTGATCGCATGAGTCTCGTTGCAAATTGTATCGAGCGAATGGACGTGTACGGGTATGGAGGTGACCTCATGAATCCATGGACTCTGCATGTCAGCAGCGGTCTGCTCAAGCTGTTGGAGGCTCTGTAATGGTGTGGAGAGTGTGCAGCTCTGTATTCGTGCCTGATACGTGTAGATACGACTCTCACAGGTGTCAGAGTGCGTAAGCATCCTGTCTGAACACCTGCATCCATTCATGTCCATTGTGCATTCCGACGGTCTTGGGTAATTTGAGCAGGACAATGCGTCACCCCAAACGTTCAGAATTGCTACAGAGTGCTTGGCTCTAGGAGCGCTCTTCTGAGTTTAAGCACTTCCGCTGGTCACCAGAATCTCCAGATATGATCATTATTGAGCATATCTGGGATGCCTTGTAACGTGCTGTTCAGAAGAGATCTCCGCCTCCTCGTACTATTACGGATTTATGGGTAGCCCTGCAGGATTCATGGTGTCTGTTCCATCCGGCACTACTTCAGGCATTAGTCAAGTCCATGACACGTCGTGTTGTGGCACTTGTTTGTGCTGAAGGGGGCCCTTCACGATTTTAGGCAGGTGTACCAATTTCTTTAGCTCTTCAGTGTATCTGCATATGGAAGATCGTTCTGTCAGTCTATTAAACAGTGGTCCCCCAGGGTTGCCGCTTTGTGTCTTTCGTATTACCCTGTCCAAGGCGACATTGAACAGAATAATGCAGAGCACATTACCATGTCGCAGTCCTCGGTTAACTTCAAATGCCGTTGATAATGCTCCCTCAATCTTTGCTTTAGATACTATTCGTCTCAAGTCGTTTGAACTAGTCTTCCCAGTTTATTGGGTACGCCTGCCTCTTGCATTGCATTCGAGAGTTCATCCCTTTTGATTTTATCATTGTTTGAGATAAATGAACAGCTGGTAGACATCGCTGTTATAAAATCTTTCAAGGATCTGCCTGATAGTAAAAATCTTATCTGTAGTTGATCTATTAGTTCTGAAAACACACTGGTAGTATCTTAGATTTATACATATCTTGTTAGAGAGACAACCATGTTTTTTCCTATTACATTATATACTATATCGAGCATTGAAATTCCTCTATAACTCGCACGGTCGGCTTTGTCGTGTTTCTTCTGCATAGAACAGAGTATTAATCTAATCCATTGTTCAGCAATATTTTCTTTCCACTGTAATTTCATACAAAACCCTTATTAGATTTTCTCAGCCATATGTTCTCATTTCTGTTGTAGTATTGTCTTCTCCCGGAGATTTATTGTTTTAAGAGTCTTGATACTACCGTTAACTTCTTCAGTGATGCTCCGTCTGCTGATACCCGGTACTCTTCTCCTTTGATTACTTCTTGCTGCAGCTCCTCTACGATACTAGCATGAACCTCACCTTCGTTTTCCGTTTCTGTATTCAGTACACTAAAATATTCCACCCATCTGTCTAAAACTGATCTTTTCCTCTAATCAGAATTCCTCCTGTTACAGGTAATTGCTCTGAGTTCGGATCGTTTCTTTATATCTTTCACCCACATATATATTTTCCTTGTTTCCTGAGCAGTCTTTCTCTCTTCTAACTCATCAGTCCACCGTTTTTCAAATTCTCTCTTTTTCCTCCTATGTTCCTTATGTACTTCTCTTTTCCTGGTATTCTTTTACAGTGTTTCTTGTTCTCCTCTCCAGCATTCTTTATATTGGGTCATTCCTTTCTTCTGTCTTCTGTCTTCATCCTACAATCTTCATTAAACCAGACCTGGGATCTCGATTTCTTCTTTCTAACCTATATAGTTTCAGCAGTCTCACTGACCGTTTCAATCTTTCTTCAGTATCCTCTCCTACGCAATCTTTGGCTTCGTTAAGTCTGTTTGCCAAAATAGTTTTACACTATTGTTCTGTATTTTCATCATTTCTTAACTTGTCTTCATCAAAGCGTGGCACAGTCACGCTGCAAAACCACATTTTCATGACTGTCACTGTATTGTGGTCATTTGTCTTCCAGGATTGGGCTCAAATGCATCAATTGCTTTCGAGAACAATCTCCTGTGGTTGTTTCCGTCGGTTCCAATAGCTACGAAAATCTTTTCTCTTCCATCGCCGCTCCGGTATTCGATGTCAGAATCACCGTTTCTGAATTACAGAAACCATTCTCTAATAGGTAACTCACCATAGATCTTACGCAGCATTTGATGGTCCTCTGCCGCAGATTTCTTCATGTTAACGCAGAAAATTATTACTTGTAACAGACGACTAGAGCTGCTCACGGAAGTTGACATATTCCGTCGAGATTATCTTTATGATGCCATCACAAACAGACAAATATTCTGATGGCGCTATGCTCACAGATGCATCAGTTTATTTTGTGACACTTACTAGCTGCCACCTGCACCACCATTTTCCGCTGCTACCATCTGTTGTAAGTGGCGAAAGCAAAGTTGTAGACCTAATAAATTAGTTTATGAACGACGAAGAGGACCATAAGCTATAAAGCTAGACTAGCCTAATCTTAGGCATGGCGTTTAATCGGCCTGTTTCACATATATCATTATTTGAGGGAGCATTGATTATTTCACTTTATACATGATCGATACAATAAACTCCAAAAGATAAAAATTTCCCAGTGTAGGCAGGAGGAGCTAATCCAACAGACTTTCAGTCAAGTTAGTTTTATAACGAAACACAATGTTGACGCAAATGTAATTAATGGTAAACTGTTTAGAACCGTCACGATAAAAAGCGGGTCAACCAACCACCAATATTGGCCATGTGTCACAGAAACGAATCTTCATTCTTTACTGTACCCAAACCATTATTTTGTAATTTTTTGCTTTTTTACACTTTTATACGCCCAAGTGAGCTTTTATTTTCTGCTACTTCACTGCTAAAAAAGTACGTATCGGCCTTCCGTAATCCATACCTTTCAGCGTGAAAAGGACGGTACACAGACTATTTAAGGTATATCACATAATACGTATGTTCTTTACCTCCATTAGTAGGCGCCCGGTGTACACCAGGTTGCAAAAGTACGGCGATGTATAGCAGCGAAACTTCTTCTAAATGCGGCAAGAGCAGCTGGGTTGACCAGTTCAAAAGAAAATTCCCTAGCGACGGACCAGTGCTGCGTTCACAGAGCGTAACAATAAGAGTAGCTGGCGTAGAAGTCTGTAGCGGGGGACGCAGACAAATAGTTGTAGGGAGATGTGTATGATCGAGACACTAATTCAAGAATTATTGATTACAGTAAATGGGGTACTAAGCGCGTAGAGAGAGTTGTAGCAGCTGTGAGCGCATTCGGGAGAAATCTGTAACTGTTACCAAATACAGTGCGTAGTAGAAAAGCGGGCCAATTTGGATATAGCGAAACAGGTAGAGAAATATACTGTAAGAAATTTTCAATCACAGCAATGAAACCCTTGCGTATTGCCATTTCACGCACCGTTCATGTTTGGGAAATGATGTTTTATAGATGGACACCATTGTTACGTTGAACCTTGCAATCTTCGCTGTAAATCGTTTATTAGACATACAAGCAACTTTATAGGAATGATTCAGATTTCAGCGTGAATGCTGTCTTTCATTTCGGCAATTGTGTGCAGAAGTCTATCTTACGCCCTTTGTTTAAGGAACTCACAAGAGAAATAGTCACAGATAGATAAGTCGGGAGGCCTTGAAAGCCACAAAATGTACCTTGTCCTTGAAATGATGTGGTTCCCAAACTCTCTGTTCACTGATGTCACTGAAATTTGAGCACAATAAGACGTAGTACCTTCTTGGCGAAATCAATACTTATTGGCAGGAAACTGCTCAAGTTCAGGAACGAGGAATACGTCAACGATGGTAGCAAACCGCTGAGATGTGGCTGTGGTCGCGAGTTCATGTTTGTCCTGACAAAAGAAAGGATCGATTACGTCCATTGAGGAGGCAGTGCACCAAACTGTGGCTTTCTGGCCGTGTAAGGGGCCTTGTGGAGCTGTTGAGCATTATCCTCGCGACAGTAACGTCCTCTATCCGTTCCTGTGAGTGACAACTTCTGGGCTTTCCTGGCGGTTTCAACTGAAGTGCCCATCCCATAGCTTGATAGTTTTTCACCCACAACATGATTTCATGTACCGACGGTATGGCATCACTCCGTCTAACGCCGAATTGACGGCGGTATTCCCGTCTAGCAGCAGCGACACACAGCCACCGTCCTCGTGAGAGGCCTTCACAGCCACAGCACGTCCTGACCAGCTCCACTGCTCCATCTCGGCAAATAGTGGACCTGCCTGAAACGCGTGACTGGTATTAAGTGTCGCCAATAATAACATCCCACTTTTAGAGATTAATTAAAATAGTTCATTTTCCTGCCTCATCCTGTACTTTACTTGACTGTGGGTAAATGGAGAGTTAGGACCAATACTGTAGCTACAGGAAAAGTCTACTAAATGAAAATACTGGCATTTTGTATACCTAATTCGATAAAGTGGGACCCAAAGATATAAGTAATTTACGTGGATGTATTTGTTTTGTATTACTTCGTTGGAATCCATTGTAATCGCTACTGAGGGAATGTTAATTTGTGATTTTGTATTATAAACCGTTCTGCGTAAAAAGAGAGAATAATTTGAAATATTTTTGAATGTGTATAACGCAGTGAAACAATGTTCACGCACTACACCTTCAGTTGCAGACAGTGGCACCACGTACAGGAAAAGAAATTATGAACCTAAAGCGATGCTAGTGGTCCGGAATTAATGTATACTGACCTCGGAGAAGAATAATCTGGCAACAAAATTGTGATCAAGAGTACAGGTCCAAATAATCAACCACAGTAAACACGACAACGCTAACGATATGCGTCGTGCAGTTATTACTCCACCACTCGTGCACTGATTTATTGAAAGGACTCGGTATACATTAATTATTCCATCAGAAAATGTGAGAAATAACGAAAGCAAGAAAGTGAGTCCGAGAATTGTTTGCTCAGACCGATCGAGGTGGCGCAGTGGTTATTACACTGGACTCGCATTCGGGAGGACGACAGTTCAAACCCGTGTCCGGCCACCCTGATTTAAGATTTCCATGATTTCTCTAAACCGCTTCGGGAAAATGGTGGATAATTCCTTTGAAAGATCGCGGCCGACTTACTTCCCCATCCTCCCCTAATCCGATGGGACCGATGACCACGCTCTTTGGTCCCCTCATCCAAACCAACCGACCATCCTGTGCCCAGCTTAAACAGGTAGTGCGCAACCTTCTTATACACTACTGGCCATTAAAATTGCTACGCCACGAAGATGACGTGGTACAGACGCGAAATTTAACCGACAGGAAGAAGATGCTGTGCTACGCAAATGATTAGATTTTCAGAGCATTCACACAAGGTTGGCACCGGTGGCGACACCTACAACGTGCTGACATAAGGAAAGTTTCAAACCGATTTCTCATACACAAACAGCAGTTGACCGGCGTTGCCTGGTGAAACGTTGTTGTGATGCCTCGTGTAAGGAGGATAAATGCGTACAATCACGTTTCCGACTTTGATAAAGGTCGGATTGTAGCCTATCACGATTGCCGTTTATCGTTTCGCGACATTGCTGCTCGCGTTGGTCGACATCCAATGACTGTTAGCAGAATATGGAATCAGTGGGTTCAGGAGGGAAATACAGAACGCCGTTCAAAATTGGTTGAAATGGCTCTGAGCACTATGGGACGTAACATCTGCGGTCATCAGTCCCCTAGAACTTAGAACTACTTAAACCTATCTAACCTAAGGACATCACACACATCCATGCCCGAGGCAGGATTCGAACCTGCGACCGTAGCGGTCACGCGGTTCCAGACTGAAGCGCCTAGAACCGCACGGCCACACCGGCCGGCACAGAACGCCGTGCTGGATCCCAACGGCCTCGTATCACTAGCAGTCGAGATGACAGGCATCTTATCCACATGGCTGTAACGGATCGTGCAGCCACGTCTCGATCCCTGGGTCAACAGATGGGGACGTTTACAAGACAACAACCATCTACACGAACAGTTCGACGACGTTTGCAGCAACATGGAGTATCAGCTCGGAGACCATGGCTGCGGTTACCCTTGACGCTGCATCACAGACAGGAGCGCCTGCGATGGTGTACTCAACGACGAACCTGGGTGCACGAATGGCAAAACGTCATCTTTTCGGATGAATCCAGGTTCTGTTTACAGCATCATGATAGTCGCATCCGTGTTTGGCGACATCGCGGTGAACGCACATTGGAAGAGTGTATTCCTCATCGCCATACTGGCGTATCACCCGGCGTGATGATATGGGGCGCCATTGGTAACACGTCTCGGTCACCTCTTGTTCGCATTGACGGCACTTCGAACAGTGAACGTTACCGTTCAGATGTGTTACGACCCGTGGCTCTACCCTTCATTCGATCTCTGCGAAACCCTACATTTCAGCAGGATAATGCACGCCACCGTGTTGCAGGTCCTGTACGGGCCTTTCTGGATACAGAAAATGTTCGACTCCTGCCCTGGCCACCACATTCTCCAGATCTCTCACAAATTGAAAAAGTCTGGTCAACGGTGAGCGAGCAACTGGCTTGTCACAATACGTCAGTCACTACTCTTGATGAACTGTGGTATCGTGTTGAAGCTGCATGGGCAGCTGTACATGTACACGCCATCCAACTCAATGCACAGGCGTATCAAGGCCGTTATTACGGCCAGAGGTGGTTGTTCTGGGTACTGATTACTCAGGATCTATGCACCCAAATTGCGTGAAAACGTAATCACATGTCAGTTCTAGTAAATATATATTTGTCCAATGAATACCCGTTTATCATCTGCATTTCTTCTTGGTGTAGCAATTTTCATGTCCAGTAGTGTAAATACGATGAACCTGTTACTGCGGCGTGTAGTGTTACAAGGCACACATAAGTTTGAGTTGAAGTGACTTAGTGCAGCCGCCCGAGGTGGCCGAGCGGCTCTAGGCGCTCAGTCCGGCACGGTAGCTCAGCGTGTTCGGTCAGAGGGTAAGGTGCGCTCTGTAATAAAAGAACTGAGTGATTGGATCAATAATGAAATTCAACGAGCGTCAAGGGACGTCCGCCACGAACAATTGCAACGAACTATTACGAACAAAATGAGATTACAAAATAAATAAATAAATAAATAAATAAAAAGTGCGGAACCGCGAGACTGCTACGGTAACAGGTTCGAATCCTATCTCCGGCATGGATGTGTTTGATGTCCTTCGGTTCGTTAGGTTTAAGTAATTCTAAGTTGTAGGGGATTGATGACCTCAGATGTTAAGTCCTATAGTGCTCAGAGCCATTTGAACCATGTTTTGGCTTAGTGCATCGTAGATATGAATATCGGATATTCTATCGCGTTAGAGCAGCTGAAATACGTTACACTTCAGACACTCGCTTTCCAAACCTTTACTAGACTGATTTGTTTTGCTAAGGAACTGCTGGCTGTCCTAGTGTTTAATGAGGCCATTATTTTACCGAAGGGTCAGTTCGATTTTAAAGAAAGTACATTCTTACTGAGCAGGATTTTTATTTGAGACAGAAGTGTCCTTTCTCTAATTTATCATTGTGTTCATTTGCTAGATCTTTTACTTAGCTTTCACATGTTCTTTCACATGAGGAATTCGGTGTTGACTGTGTATACTCGCACAACGTGTGGTTAGCTAAAGTATTACTAGTTTGTAGTTTTGACACTTGTACGAATGCTCAGCGTGTTGTAAAATAACCGATTGTTACTAATTCCACTCGCTAGCACTGATAACAGTTGCTGATGATTATGGTCAAACTGACTATATTTAAATCTAAAATAGCGGAGGACCAGGTGTTACCTTTACTCGGCACTGTTCGGTACCTTGGTATTTACGTCTGACAAGGGTTATTATCCTCATTATTGCAATGATCTTGAAAGACGCTGTATGCTATTGAAAGCTTAATTATTTTACTGTTTTCGAACACTTCCATTTTAAATTCTGGCAGGCAAAACTTAGAAGCGAAATATCTCTTCGCTAGGTACACACCGTTGCCCCAGTATTTTATGATCGTTCGTTTATAATAAAAACACCCTTTTTAAAGAGGTACAGATCTGTAACTAGGGTACAGTAACTGAAACTATCTTTTAGCATACACACTTAGCAATAATAACTCACACGTTCTACCAAGGACGTGGGTTATACTTTGTGACCACCACAAAAAATTTTAAAAATACTAATTTCGTTAGTTACTGATTACTTATACTCACAGCAAACCTTTTAAAGAGATTTATGTCAAACTTAGGTCCCTGAACTGGAAACTGTGGAATGTCGTAGAATATTTCATTAAAAACAAAAATGTTTACAAAATTTTAAAATACACTGATGCAAAAAAATAGCAGTACCAAAAAATAATTTATGTAGAATAATGAAATTTCGTAAATACGTTTGTCGGTCCATGATGTCCCATATTCCCTCAAATGGAGTGAGCGTTATTCTGTTGGGAAACATCCCTTGGAATATTATTCATGAACGGCAGCACGACAAGTCGAATAACCAGACTGATGTACAGTTTCGCAGCGGGGGTGAAGTGCCCCCGTTCTCATATGAAATTGCACCCCAGACCATAACTCCAGGTATGTATCTAGTGTGTCTAGCACGAGAACAGATTGGCTGCAGACCCAGCACTGGCCTCCTAACCAACACACAGCCATCATTGGCACTGTGGCAGAACCAAAGTTCATCAGAAAACACAGCAGACATCCATCCAGCTATCCAAGGAGCTCTCGCTTGACATCACTGAAGTCGCAGTTCGCGGTGGTTTGGGCTCAGCGCCCCGGCACGCCATAGCCATACGCCGAACACGATGGCTTTCCCTCTCGGTAGTACCACGTGGCAATATCGAGCATCTCCTCTGATGTCAACGGATACAGAAAATGAAATCCATTATGTCTCTACGCAAGTGGAGGAGACCATTATAAACAATATTTACATTTCATCAATTGTGCCATGACCACTGGATGTTCTGCCAATTACTGTCCACCCATCGATTTATGCTGGAGTTTTTAATGGTCACCACGGTCACTGGAACTATGCACGTGACAATGAGTGTGGTGTTGCACTCAACGACTGGGCTGAAAATGAAAATCTATACCTGGTTTATGATAACAAGGATTTGGGAACTTTGAGATCGGCAGCTTGGTGAAGACATTACAACCCGGATCTCTGCTTTGTGTCCCGGGAATGCAGAGGCCACCCAGTGCCTATATCCAGAGAGGTCATACCTAATTTCCCACACAGCCAGCACAGTGCAGTAATCCTGGATATGGGGCTCTCTGTCCCAATAGCTAGAACTGTACCACAACCAAGATGGAATTTCCGCAGGGCTGATTGGCAGAGTTTTGCTGACCACCTAGATAAATGTATCTGTTTTATTCTATCAGAACCTAAAAAATACCCACGATTCGTCGGGGCTGTTCTTACTACTGTGAAGAAGTTTAGTCCTCATGGGTATAGAAAGGAATACATACCAGGCTGGAATGAACATTGTGGACAACTTTATGAACAGTATAGCGATATTGCAGACGACCTCCTCCAAGGTCTTGACGCTGCTAGAAGAATGCTATGGCGTGTGATCGTAGTAAAAGTAAACTTCAGACATTCGAGTAGAAAGGCATGGAGCCTTCTGTGTAAACTTAGCGGAGCCTCCAATAAATCCGGGCAGAAACCTGGTATTTCAGGTAACCAAATCGCTAACCATATGGTGGAAACATCTAGATCATCCCGTGACAAACAATATGCTTCTAAACTTAAACAAGAACTCACCTCACTAAAGGCTCAGAATCCAAACGAATCCAAATTCTCTTCGCCATTTACACTGACTGAATTCTATGAAGCCATGAAACAAACGAAAAATGGTAAAGCACCGGAAGTTCTGATAAACATGGGTAATGGTGGAACAAAATGGTTGGTCCGTTTCTTCTCCAACATCCTAGACAGTAGCTCACTGTCCAACGAGCTAAAGAGAACAAAAACAGTGGCAGTTTTGAAACCAGGTGAACCAGCTGACCAACATTAAAGCTTCAGAGCAATTTCCCTTTTGAGCTGTATTTATAAACAATCCATTGCCGAAAAACTGTAACTCCCATCAATACCATGATAAACAACAGATATTTCCGTGTTTACTTTTGAGAACATGTGAGCAAGGAGAGGAAGTTAAGTAATGGTCTACCACAGGGCTCCGCCTTAGCCCCCCTATTATTCAACCTATATATCTGCGCTCTCCCCAGTACCAGGTCAGCAAAATTCTGCTACGCGGACGATATTGCTCTTGCTTGTAGAACCAAGAACCTTGGATGAGCGGAGACAATTCTCACAGAAGATCTGGCCGTTGCGAGCTCTTATTTTTTTAAAAAATGGTGACTTCAACCCAGTACAAGTAATACTGAAGTATGTACATTCCATCTGAACAACAAACGAGCTAACGCGGATCTCAGAGTGAATCTTCACGGAAACACTCTTTGCCATTGCGCTTATCTTCTCAGCAGCCGAGTATTGTGCTCCCGTGTGGCTAAACAGCTGCCACACCAACTTGGTCGACGTTTAATTGAACAACACTATGCTGTTAATAACTGGGGCAATCCGACAACGCCGATTTATTCCCTCCCTCTCCTGAGAAACATCTGTCCACTCGCAATCCGCAGAAGCGAGGTCTTGCTTAGGGAATACCGCAAGTTACAGGGGAACCTGGAATTACCCATAGAGGAAGATGTACCAAGTTTACGACGAAATAGACTCTGTTCAAGAAACCCAACATTACGGCAAGCAGAAAAGTTACATGCCAGTAATACTGGGGTGAGAGACCTGTGGAACCAGAACTGTCAAATCATTGAAAATCCTGAAGAGCGTGAGTGGTTTTGAAAGTATAATTGTAATACTGCTGGCACGGAACTCGACAGAAAACTGTGGCTCAAACTGAACAGAGTTCGTACTCTGCGAATCGCAGACTCTCTTTACAAATGGGCTGCTACAAAGTTTCCTGTTTGTGACTGTGGGGCTCCGAAACAGACAATCAAGCACATTTGAGATGAATGCCCCTTGCGTTCCTATATTGACATTTATTTAGCTTTGTATTTTCATATTCCTGTTATATATAGTATTACTAATGTTATATACCTATAATTTTAAAGTGCATGTCAACCATACGAATAAATAAAAAACTGCATCCTCATTGCGGTGCTCCTGGCACTCCTCTTATGGGACTGGCGGGAAATTTGAACAGACATCATCTTCCAGAAGTAGGAACTAGCCTACCATCTTTCGTTTATATGACACAAGTCCTTCTTGGTGCTGCGACTGTTTTTCAATCAGTGTATAAAGTGCCTGAACAGAGTACAATATTTTGTAAAGGTGAAATCCTTCAGCCCATTAGATTGTGTGAGTAAAGTTTGCATTTATGCAGAAACACAAGAGGTGAAATTAAAACGATGAACTTATTTTTATTTCACTTTTTTATCTTGTGGTCTTCACTGGAACATTGTAGCCAGTTATACAAAGGTTTATACAGGTTGTTGCTTTTCAGTAATACTATGAAATTCAATAATAATCCAATAATATACTCCAATAGTGCAGTGGTTATTTAGGGATTATTTAAATTTATTGTGATATGGAAAGAGTTTCTGATATTTTATTTCTTCCTCCGTCTGAGATCACTCTTCCATAGCTCTCTTATTGGTCTTCATTTGTAGTCTGGCTTGTGTGTCTTGCAGTATTCTGATTTCCTCTGTTTAATTTTTTATTTCGTTCATTGTAATTTGGAGTTCTCTTATATCTTCCTTAATTTATGTGGTCCATTCAGTGTTACTCTTATTGTTGCACAATTTTTTTTAATAATTCCCTTGCTAAATCTGTTTGCTGGTGTTCTCATGAGATGTCCATAGAATGAGAAACTCTTCTTCCTGATTATGCACATTGCTGTTTCTTGTACACTCTTTCACTTGAAGCTGTTCTCCAATGCCCACTTACTTGATAGTGTTTATGAGCGAATATCCTAATTATTCTTCTTTTTGTCTTTAGTATTTTATCAATTTATGATCTGTTAGTTGTTTTGAAGATAGTTTCAGTTCCATAAGTTTTTTTTGGTCATTTAAGTATTGTTTAATGTTTTAATTTAGCATCAATGGGGAGGCTTCTTTCGTCGTATTTCGTTTTGGTAATGTAATTTGTTTTTTTAAGTTTTTTATTCCATTTTTCCATCATGGGTTCTCATTTAGCTTGTAAGTTACGATTTCACCGACATATTTAAATTGATCAGCATTTAGATTTATTGTTCTCCTCATGTAATTCTGTTTGCAAGTGGTGGATTAGTTAGCATAACCTCTGTTTTTTTTTAATGTCAGCCTGAGGCGATTTTTCTGTACTATTTCTTGTAGTGATTTAACTCGTTGCCTGGTTTATTGAACATTGTTGGCTAGGAGACTAAGATCATCAGCAAATCCCAGGTGGTTTAAACTTATATTATTTTTAGCACTTCCAGTTATTTTCTTTGGGAGATGCTTGTACCATTTCATACTGTGTATTCCAGCGTATAGTTGAACAGCAATGGTGATAGTCGTCATGACTTAAGTGCGTTTTTGTAAGGAAACGTTTCAGAAATTTCTCCTCTGAACTTAACTTTCGATTTGGCGTTGGTTAGAGCAAGTGCTATTAATTTAGTTTTGGAAGGAGTCCCATATTCTGTAAAGTTGTTACAAGAGCTCCATGATAGACGTCCTGAGATACTCAATAGTGGAAAAGCAATCGCATCCCAAAAAAA
This sequence comes from Schistocerca piceifrons, assembly GCF_021461385.2. Lineage (NCBI taxonomy): Eukaryota > Metazoa > Arthropoda > Insecta > Orthoptera > Acrididae > Schistocerca > Schistocerca piceifrons. The sequence goes on along the minus strand of NC_060140.1, from coordinate 21,011,912 downwards.
TATAAAGGGAACATCTGCCATACAGTCCCAACTCTAGGTAATAAGACAGCGTAACCTTCAGTTGCAGTCTCTAATATTTGCTGTCAGCCCGTATTACACAAAGTAATAACACACAGCAAATGCCCAACGGTCCTCTGGCAACATATCACGCGACACATATATCCCAGTGGTAGTGAACGGGTTAATAAACGAACCGTTTCTTCTAGCGACTTCATACATTTTAGCTCGACGGTTGATATCACTTTCAATGCAAACATTTCCAAAACGAGAGCAAGTAATTTTCGTGAATGACCCTTCGTCAAGTGGGAACGTGGCAGACAGGCCCTGACTGAGTTACTGGACTGCCTGAACAGTGTCCATGAAAACATACAATTGACAATGGAGCTAGAAAGTAAGAAATATCTTCCAGTTTTAGAGATGCTAATAAGAGGAAGTACAGATGGTCCCCTGGACACGCTGTCTATAGAAAAAAGACTCACTCGGATCTGTACCTTCATGCAACAAGCTGACGTCACTGGTACAGAGATACTCTGCGACAACTTAGATTGTTTGCTGCCAAGAATATTGTACAGCGCAGATTGACTTGCAGTGAAGAAAACGAATGATACAGCCATCCGTAAATAAGAGGTAGGGAAACAGGAACAGATATTTATCCCCTGTATTGGCACTCCCTATGCAAACTGGAAGAAACTTTGGGAAAAATACTGGCTGTCATTCGACCATTACGAAAAAGGAAAAATATGTTTAGCTCGGTAAAGGAAGAAATACATTGTGGATATGGCATTCCTTCTCAGTGTCAGTGTACACCTGGGGCATAAAGACGAATGAGCACTGGCTAAACACAGCCTCAACGAGAGGCATACGTTAGGATTTGAGACATCAAATATGTTGTGTCGAGCTATTTAATTTTGGGAGAGCTTCATCAAAGAATTTAGTGAGATACGACTCCATAACAGTCTCGTCAGTAGCCGAGGGCCATCAGCTAAGTTCGGCGAGGGACCCTGTATTGGCAGCCTTACGCCAAGAGCGCACCCAACAGTTGACACTTCGCCAGTCTGGGCAACACTGAATGCACTAAAGGTCGAATAGCGGCCAGCGCCCCCACCACACAACACACCTGGTGAGAGTCCAACACCTCTCGCATATATACAGGCTGTAACGTTTATAAGTGCAGGTATTCCTACTGTTGACTGAGCACAGTGTATTGAACGACATTACATCCGTATTCACGCCATTTGCAGACTCATAATTATAGCTAACACAAGTCGTATGCTTGTAGTTTGGTTAGCATCTCCAAATATGTGTGGCAATAACAAGCCATTGATGCTTATTACCCGCTGGGCAGCAGCTCAGGTGTTGAAGCGTGGACACGTAGACGCAAAACGGTCAGGCTATACCGAAGTGGTGTGGTTCAGACCGCGCAGAAAACATCAAGCAGTAAAGATTGTGACGTCTTTGTGTAAAGACTGTACGATGGAGAGAAAAGACAACCAACACATTCATGAGTGTACTTATTAAGATACCACTGCACTTATACCCGTTTCACCCTGTGTATGGATCACCATTGCAACCTCAACATTTCACCTGGAGGTGGTGGGAGTGACATTCATCAAAACGTCCTGGAATTTCGACGAAGCCGTACGAAGGGAAACCCAAGAATATTTCATCAGTGCCACTAGCAACGTATACGCACTAACACGGCTCATTTAAAAGGTCAAGAGAGAAAAATTACAAGTAAGTATTTTTACTTGTCACAGGAACAAAACATAGAAAATAAACTAATTTGTTTCCATAACAAGTAATTTACCTTATTCCCCTTGATCCTCCTTGATTATAAATACTTTTTTTCATAGAGGTAACCCCTTATGTCTCCCCCCCCCCCTCCCCCCGCCACTGCAACTCCCCAAAAAAGTAATAATTATTTAAAGAATCAGCCTCCCATGCATGAAAAATCTTCAAAATTACTTTACAAATGTATAAATATTGGACACATTGTGCTAAACACTTAATGATTATAATTTGGCAGCATTTTAAACTGCCTACATACGTCAATAATTATAATGAATAATCATAACCAATTTTTTGTTGCCCCTGGAAACCGGGGAATAGGCAGACTGCAGCTGGGCCCAGTGACCTTTTGATGTTTTGCAATAAAGATTGGGAAAAAAGAATACATTGATAACTGTATCTTAAAATATCACATGCTATATGAGAATTTTACCATGCAGTGTATGTGGTATCTTAGAGCTGAAGTAATTGACTAAAAATAGTCAACAAGTAAATAATAATAAAAACTGTTGTAACAGTCGTCGCTCCAGCTATGTGATCCAGTAACGGGTTCTCACTGCATTCATCCAAAGTGCTATCTCCCTATCTGTTAGTTTCCTGCCCAACTGTGTTTCTCTTATGAGATGAACATGAGACTGCATGGTGCTACATAGTCGTTAGATAATTAATTCCGAGAGTATGAAGCAGATAAAATATAACATTAACACCAAAGGGTATGAAAAAATACGAAATAGACAAACAAATAAATATTGGAGCAGAAAAGAAACGTGTGACTTTTAGTCTTCTGTATTGATTCGACAGTTCCTGCAGTGGCTATTAAAATGACAGCTACCATAATAAATAATACTTCCTTAAAAGTATGACTTCCTTCCTACACCATGTCAATTTAAGACCACTTCCTTTTTCATGTCCTAATCAATGTGTTTCTCTTTCACTACGAACGTACTATAGAGTGACAGCCCAAACCTTCTGCGTCGTTTCTCACAGACGCAACATATTTATCTGTCACCTCCCAAACATTAATTCAGCGACAAGAAACGCCGAGGAAGGCACAGTAAGAACTCTCAGACGTAACTGGACTACATGCTCTTGGGAAACAGGTTAGTGCTTTAGATAATAGTAATCCATTACATAATAGTAATCCATAACAAATGACTGTCATCCACGCACTTTGTAATTCAGTACCGAAGAAACAAATCTACACCAATGTTCATTAAAGCTGCAAGACTTTGATCTTGAACGCGACATGCAATAAACGGCAAATTAGCTGAAGTGTACTACACGCTTTACATGCAGATGGTTTGCATATCAGTGCAAGAGCACGACGTGAGTAGGAATAACGCAAATTAGGTATCGAATATAACTAAAAAACAAGCATGGAGTTTCTCGTTCATATACCGTATTTCCACGTTATTTGTTTCTGAGATGGCTGAGACATGCCTCGTGTAAAAATTAGAAATACCAGTACCTGCCGAATGTCGACAGTATCAGAATCTTTGTTTATCAAGACTGCTGTTGGCGTTAATCGGAATCCCTCGATCGTCATGGGAAGATGGAACTGATAGTATCAGCAGGTCCATATCCGACATCTTTCAGGGTATCCTCGGTAGGAGGAGGGCGTTACGGTTTCAGGGAGCAGATAAACCGGTAGGCTGGGAACACCCAGGTGCATTTAATCACTGGAGAGGAACGTGACGTTCTAGCCACCATGGTGGAAACGGGAGACTACTAACACTTGCTAAGTAGATCAATATCCTCTAAGCCCTGATCCAAGAAAGCTATAACATATGTAAACACATTTACAGAAGAGGAAAGACCAATGTGGGCTTGTAAACATGACCTCCAGAGTAGATGTAGTTTCTGATTTATGAATTATCTAAGTTGCATTAAATCGGAGAAGGAACTTACTCACCAGCAACAACATCAGTCTGAAAATAAGGAAACGTGTCATGAAAGGTTTCGTTTGGAGTGTGGCCCTATATGGATGTGAAACTTGGACCCTGGAGATGTGGTGCTATAGAAGGAGGATGATGATCAGCTGGAGAGAGAAAGTAACAAATAAAGAGGTGCTTAGAAGAGTACAGGAAACCAGATCTCTGTGGAGGCACATTCCAACAAGGATAGACAAACTTGTAGTGCACAGCAACATCATTGGGACAATAGCAGGAGCTATTGAGGGAAAGAATCGGCGGCGGCGACCAAGGATATCATACATGCAACAGATCATGAACGACGCTGGATGTAACACACGTGGAAATGAAGAGGAAGGCAGACAGGATAGAGCTCTACTGCAAACCAACGTCAGGGTTGAACACTACAAGAAAGAAGACACTAGGACATGCAATCCATGAAAAAGACTCGCTCAGATCTGTACTTTCATGCAACGAGCTAGCATCAGCCGGTGTAGAGGTACTCTGCAACACCATAGAACTGTGTGTTGCCAAAAAAGTAGAGCGAAGAACAGACTGACGTGCATCGAAGAAAACGAATGATACATCCATCAGGAAATCAGAGGTACAGAAAGATGAACAGAGCCTCGCCTAAGTCAAAACTGGAAGAATCTTCGAAAAAAGATAACATCAGGGCCACCTTCCGATCAGCACGAGAAACGAATAATGTGTTCGGTTCAGTAAAGGACAATATACACTTGCGAATACCGGGTATATATGACATTCCCTGAGAGTGTGGCTCCCAATAGATCAGCCAAACATAGCACAGCATCCCTCAATACTAGATGCGTACATTTGGGAAATACAGACAAATCAGTACTGGAAAACGCAGCCTCAACGAGGGGCATATGTTCAAATTTGAGAAAGCGAATTTGTTGTGCCGAGCTAGTGGATTTTGGGAGAGAATAATCAAAGAATTTAGTGAGATAAGGCTCCATGATAATCTCGTCAGCAGGAACGACAGCTGTCACCTGAGTTCGGCAAGGGACCCTGTTCTAGCAGCAGTTGACTCCTTGCGAGTCTGGGCACTGAATGCACCGAGAGTCGAACGGCGGTCCACAACCCCCACCACACGCCAGACCTGAGGAAAGTCGGTCACCTCTCAGTTATATACAAGGTGTAACGGCTGTTAAGTGCCGATTTTTGTGCTGTTGACTGAGGACGGCATGTCGATCGACATTACAACAGTATTCACGTCATTTGCAAATCAAAAATTATAGATGTTACAAGACGTCTATTTGTAGGTTGCATGGTACCTCCAAGTAGGTGTGGCAAGAACAATCCATTAATGTCTATTCTCCCCTGGGAAGATGGTCAGGGATTGAAGTGTGGACACGTGGTCGGAAAACGGTTAGTCTATAACGAAAGGCGTTGTCTGCTTAGCAGTGTACTCACGACCATGCAGAAAACATCACGTCGAAAATTCGTGACATGGTTGCAAGAAGACAGTTCGACGCAGGGAAACAACCAAGGCAGTGATAAGCGTAAATATTAACGTATCACATATAAAAATATCTGCACTTAAATACGTTACATTCTCTAAATGGGACACCCACACAACCTCGACATTTCGTCATAAGATGATGGAAGTGCCATTCATCGAAACGTCACAGAATTTCGACGAAGCCACAGAGATAGAAACTGAAGATTTCATCAGTGCCAATAACGTTTACGCAAGAGCATGGCACATTAAAAGGTCAAGACAGAAAAAGGGCAAGTAAGCATATTTATTTTCAGACAAATCGTTGACGTCGTAATGTTATTCTGTAAAATAAAGAGATTTAGTAAATACACCAGAAAGTTAGTTGCTTAAATATAAACAATGTGACTTTAAAATAGGTCAGCATTAACGAGATGTTAAATTACTAAAAATGAAGATCAGCGTGATGTAGAATTCTAAATAGTTGGTTCAAATGGCTCTGATCACTATGGGACTCAACTTCTGAGGTCATCAGTCCCCTAGAACTTAGAACTACTTAAACCTATCTAACCTAAGGACATCACACACATCCATGCCCGAAGCAGGATTCGAACCTGCGACCGTGACGGTCTCGCGGTTCCAGACTGTAGCGCCTAGAACTGCACGGTCACTCCGGCCGGCATTCTAAATAGTAACTGTGGTGTAGCAATGGTGGGAGAGTACTGTAGAACGTTAGCACGTAGTGTGCTTTCTAAGTTTTTGATCTGAAAAATTGCGTGTTAGAGGAGCAATCCATAGTAAGTAAACTAATTTATTTTCATTACAAGTAATTTTACTTTACAAAGGAGTTAATGCTTGACTTACTGCGCTAAACATTTAATGTAACAATACTCATATCCTTCTTAATGAGTATAACGTGTTAGCATTTTATACTACATACATATGTCAATAATTGTATTAAACGTTGGTAATCGATATTTATTACCACTGGAAGCCTTTGGATAGACACACTGCAACTGTGGTCAGGAGACCTTTCGCTGTTCTGTAATAAGGATGGATACAAAAATGAATACATTTTACACTGTATCTTAATACATTACATGTTAAATGAGAATTTTTACATGTTATGCATGTTGTATTTTAGAGCTAAAATAACTGAGTAAAAATAGCCAGCAAATAAATAACAACGAAATAAGTGTCGTAACAATCGTCGCTGTGACCCAGTAAGAGGTTCTCATCGCATGCACTGAAACCTCCCAACCTGTTTCCTTGCCAATTGTGTTTCTCTCGTGACATGAGTATCAGCATGTGTGGTGCTACGTAATCATTAGACAATTAATTCTGATAGCATGAAACACGGTAAAATATTACATTGACAGCAAAGGATTAAGAAAATACGAAATACTGAAGTACACAAACAAAGACATTTTGGAGCAGAGGAAACGACTGGCTTTTACCCTTCTGTATTGATTCGACAGTACTTGAAATGTCCATTAAAATAACAGCCACCTTAAAAAATATTACTTCCCTCCTACACCATGTCGATTTCAGACCAATTCATATGTTTCTCACTTTCTTGCTCATCACCAGCGTACGGTTGAGAGATAGCCCACACTTTCTTCGGCGTTTCTCGCAGACGCAACATACATACCTGTCCCCCCAGTCATTTCAGAGATCGCAACTGTCGAGGAAGGCGCAGTAACAATTCTTAGACGTAATTTCCAAGGCAAAGAAACTACTTGCTCTTGGGAAAGAGGTTAGTGCTTAAGTCTATAATATTCAATGATGAATAACTGCCACTCGCCTAATTTGTAACTTAACACTGAAGAAACAAATGTACACAACTGCCATTAAAAATTTCAGGATCTTGTCCAGCAAGAGGGCACGCAACAAACAGCAAATTGGCTGAATTGTACTACATGCTTTTATATGCAGATGCTTAGCATATCAGCGCAAATGCAAAATTGTTGATAAACAGATCATGTAGTTTTAGAATATTGTCGCGAGTTAGCGGGTTTTCGAACTTTCAATAATTCTTGCAAGTGGAACAATCACAGAGTAGTATACGGTATTTTCATGAATTTGTATGCATTTTGAAGTTGTAATAATTCACTCAAGTTGGACAGATTTAACATAGAATATTTCCACGAGTTAGCGAGTGTTCGGAGTTGCAAGTATTTGCATGTTGAACAATCTTAGCGTGAGCTGAACATAGAATAATTTCACGAAGTTTATCTACTGTGGAACCTTTTAAGTTTGAACACAGGCGACAGGTCTTAGAAGAATCTTTGGTAGTTTTCTGGGAATACATGCTAGGTAATGTGGTGCACAATTTCAGCCAATAAATTCGAGAAGCTTTAGCCCTATTGTGATAATTCAACCTCAAAGAGGAAGCAATAAACGTACTTGCGTTATACGATACCCAAAGTGAGTTGAGAATATTGTTTGGATTTTGGCTCATATATTTAAATACTGTCTGCAATCTGTGAAAATGATACTAAGAAGATTAAAAGACCATTGCAGCAAATGTTTTGGTTGTGGCCTAGATGAGAAACCAAGTCTAAAAAATCAGAAAACAACACAGCTGGACGTTAGAAGTGGCACTTTCAATACTTGAAACACAATTATGACACGGTGAGTTCTGACTGTTTAACGAGATTAGACCAAATATTATTCGCCACATAATAACGGTATTGTGTCTTACTTGTTTCTGTTACAGCTTTACTGAGGAACAGTTATTATTAACAACGTTAGCAGCCAGTCACATTAAGGAACATCATTATTTTACACGACATTCTATGTTCTTTTTTGAAAATTTTTTCTACTCCACACGTTTTGTACTGACGTAACTTTTTCCCAGTGCCAGTTTCCTGGTGTTATTACGCCAGTTCAGTTGATGTTGTGTTGCATATTTATGTGCTGCTAGCTTCAGTCAATGTCAGAATTTGAGGTTTTATGTCCACCTTTTTAGCGGTAATTTTATCGCACTATTTACTACCAAAATTGAATTTTTGTGCTTGTGAATACCAGAATCTGAACTGGGGCAACTGGTTATCAGTAAACAGTAGTTTTAGAGTTGTATTGACAGTGATGGACGTCGAAAGGTCCAAACGCTTGATGACAGAAACATCGAGGTGGAAATATAGTACGAATTTAACTAACTTTTATCGTACAAAGCAAGCAATCATGCAGACAGAGACCGGATTTTATCTCAGGAGTATACAAAGATAAGGATGGACTTAATGAGAAACGTTCTTCATTTGATAATAAGAGAATTTTGCGGTAAAAAAAGTACCTATTATCGATGGACCTGGATTTATCAGTTTTCCCGTTTTATGTCCTTGGGGCATAATTCATGGAATTGTACCTGATTCTCAAGTATCACTGTTATAATGCTTTTCCTAGCCACAAAATTTGTTAGACGTAGAAATTGATTGAGATCGGAATCGACCCGCGTGTCGCCACTGTCAGTGATTGCAGACCGAGCGCCGCCACATGGCAGATCTAGAGAGACGTCCTAGCACTCGCCCGAGTTGTACAGCCGACTTTGCTAGCAATGGTTCACTGACAAATTACGTTCTCATTTGCCGAGACGATAGTTAGCATAGCCTTCAGCTACGTCATTAGCTACGACCTAGCAAGGCGCCATTATCATTTGCTATTTATCTTGTGATGCATGTACCGTCAGACCGATGTTCACCAATTATGGATTAAAGTTAAGTATTCCAGAAGCTACGTACTATTTTTGCTACTATAAAGACCTTGTCCTGTTCCAGACCTCACGCCATCCTGCGTGAGCTTAAACGCGTGCCTTTCGGCTACCTCGTAGTGGCTTGGCTGTCACGCCAAGTCACAACAGATATGAAACTGGCCCAATTACTTAATAAACATTTATTTCTTCTGAAGAAGCGAATACATTCTCCCGCCCATAATCTAAAGCATACGTTGGATCCAGACAAATAAAAACATGGACTGTTTATGACTGAACTTCTTTGGGGGACGTCTCTCAAATGGAATGTCCCCCTACGCAACGTAGAGACTTTTAGACAAAAATCGATGCTCTTCTGTTTATTACAAAATATTGCCTATCACTCTAGACTGAAGCATGTTATAGCAAATTGTCCTAGCATAACGAAATTGTAACATACAAAAATTAGTGTCACATGTGTCTATACTTTGCCTTTATGACGGCTTTTATTCAGCTGGGAACACTTTCAATGAAACGCCTTAATGTCTGTGGGGAAATGGCAGCTCAGTCTTCTGTAACAACCAAAACCAGTAATTTTGGCTGCTTAGCTTTGGAGCGAATTCGGCGTTCTAACTCATTCCACATTTGTGGCATTAGGTTCATGTTAGTCTCGAGGCAGTCCAGTCCATTTCAGGAATATTATTGTGCAGAAATCGTTATTTCATAGTAGCTCCTTTTTAATAAGGTGCGTTATTGTGTTGATAAAACAATCATTTCCTCCGAACTACTCCTCGCCTGCAGAATATCTTGATATCCTTACGTATTTAGTGTCTTCTTAAGTGCAATAACGGGACCAAGCCCTAACTACGAAGAACAGCCCCACGCCATAAACCATAATCACCTTCGTACTTCTCTGATGACGGCTGGAGTAAATCACTGCAGATCCCTCGTTTCCAGTCGTCCACTGCTCAGTGGTGTCGCCCTTTGTATCGCTTCAAGTGCTGAAGTGCTGCTTAGCCCTGATAACAGAAATTTGTCGACCCTCCCACTCCAATAGTTCTAGTGTCGTCTGCAGCTTGCTACGATCTGAAACGTAAAGTAAGTGGGCAACGAATCATTTCATTAATCATCAAAAACTATGTTGTGCAGAAAAAGTAAGGCTTACCTAGTTGCTAAAAGGCAACTGTCACGCGCTCAACGTCCAAAGAACACATAATAAAGGTAGCTTACACTATGTCTAACGTGAATTAGAGGCTGGGCAATATAGCGTACAAAATGGATACTATTATGGCAGTAATGAGGAAAATTCCATTGCCCAAAATGATATACATCATGCAACAACTATGTGTTGCAAAAATAAGGATTGATGCTGTGTATAATCAATAGTATGAGACAACTGACCTGTTTTACACTCTTACTCGCTCAGAATCGTAACACGTGACTCAGATAGCTCACACTGCTATGATGGTCATCGTGGGCAAAAGTACTTTTCTGAAATACACTCTTTGTCATGATGGAGTCATTGTCTCACCGGGATTTCCTGTGGTTTGCAATTAAAAATTGAAGCTTCACAACAATTTTTTTCAAAAATGCGTATTAACAGACCATGATACACAACAAATTTAGAAGAATCCCTTTCATACTTTTTTCATGGAATCTGCCATCCGTTGCATAAGAAATTTCTCGTAGTGAATCCACTCTACATTTTTTTTATGAGTAGACCAACATCCACCTCTCGTGATAACATAAATAAATATTAATTAAAAAACTTGTTTTAACCAGGTACGCTTTTATTTAACGTAGAGCATCTTTCTTGCTTCTAGAGAGGAAGCCTGGACGTTTCTCTAGTCGGAGGTAAGTCCTAAAAGAAACCTATTTCAACAGATCCCAGCTTGTCTCTTTCTATAGTTATCAACATGTCTCTCAATTCGATTGACCGAAAGATAAGACTTAAAACTCAGATGTTGAAACTGGTATTGCTTCTAAAATGACAACCTAAAGCTGCTGACACTGTACTGGAAAAAACCTTTACACTTATTTCTGAACCGCTAGAGGGATTGGTAGTACTAATCGGATAGGAGAATAAGACATACTTAGACAAATGAGAAGAATTTTTAGTTCTTATGAAAAATGAGATTATGGTGAGGAAGGTGAAGTAGAGGCATGAGCAAAAATTGTATTGGATGCATGGGATGGGCTAGCGACATTATTTTTTTTAGCAAACTAGCATCAGATCTAACCTACAGCAAGAGTGTGGATAATTGGCGAGTCACCAGTAGATGCCTATGGGGATGGTTTAATCATTCACAATACAGGCTACTCGAAAGCGAGAGGATTATTTAATTTATTGTTTGAAAATTAGATCTATCAAAACGAGCTACTGAGTACTAGAGGTTTAACATCTTTAGCAACACCCATAAGCAGAGTTGTCCCTTTCGCAAAGCATTGCGTTCAAATTGTAGCTATAAATACACTCAGATCGTGAAGCCTGCATTAAATAAAGTAGGTGTATCAAGAGATATACATATCGGCAAGAGGGGACGAAAATGCGCTTGAAGTTAGCGGTTGAAAGAGTCTTCAACAAATTTGTAGAACATATCAGTTTTGTTCACTGGAATAATTTGAATGACTTGCGATTAGTATCCTTACTAGCTTCTAAAACAGTAGGCATTAATTCACGCGATAATCAAATAATATCTACCGAAGAATAACTTAACAAAACATTGATTATTGCTTAAAGGTTTTAATGTCTGAGAAGATTAGTTTCGGAAACAGTCCACCCAAGTACTGAAGAAGAATTAAAAAATAAAAAATGTTGGAGTCAGTACTACTGAGTGTGTGGAGCGACGCAAATGAGCGAGTTCACTTCAGATGACACCTTGCAACATAACAGGTGCGTGTAGCCTTATCTCTTGCAAAAATGCCGTCGTGATTATTACGTGCAGGATTTTTTTTCTCTATAAGACAAGTAAATTTTAGTGTGTCTCACACGAAAATTTTTTTATTGGGGAATATCTCTTACGCTTCTGTAGAGGCTTGCGGTTGTGAGAAGCAGCTGAGTGCAATAAGCCTTTCCAATTTTCAGCACTGGTTTTTTTCTTACTCTTCGAACATATAACTCAGCTTACTTAGGTTAATCTCTTTCCTCATACTTGGTGTTTGTGGGAGACAGGTATTTCCAGGAATGTTAATGTGTGATTCTGATCCAGTAGACAAGATAAAGAATATCTGATGATTCAGGGAAGGATGCTATAACAGTTGGGAAAAGCTCAATAGGAAGCTTGGTGTGGGAGCTGAGCCATCGTTGACGTCACCACCACAACCACCACCACCACCACTAAAACCGTCATCGCAGCTGTCATGATAGTTTTACACCCTAATCATACCTGTCATCATAGCTCTTGCTGCTGTGGAACCAAAAAATATAATCGTGAAACACGCACATACATATACATTCTAATAGCTCATGCATGTTTTATTTTTATTTAGTATATATTTCACTATTAACAATATTACTAATCAGTGATGTTTGTTTCCTCACTTAATATTAGAGAATATACGGTCCTCCTGATCTAGCATCACCATCATCGTCATTATCATCATCACCATCATCGTCCTCATCTTGTGATCAAGTAAAATAGTACTTTATGCAACTATAAGTAATGACTGAGGCATGGAAACCAGTGGTGGTACTCTAGAATGTGTTTGTGAGCATTCAGCTTTCAAAAATCGAGTACTTACTGCCGTAATACTCAGTCATGATGGGTTCAAAGACCCGAAACAGTTCTTGTCGTATGTCCCCAGATTTTCACTGTCAGAGTTCAAGAACCGAATCGATAATTTAAGATGAACGTCACATTACTCCGTTAGCTTCTGCTGCCCAAGACAGATGACATTAGGGAAACGTAGTCTGAAGACGAAGAGCACACCTCTATTGGCTTTTGATGGCATTAGTGAATGGTACTCAGCCAACGTCTCAGCGCGACTTTTGAAAAAAAGGAGACTTTCAACGTTCGTCATTCAGCCTGGGCACGGAAGAAAGTTATTCTACTGGACGTTAACATCAGTGAAAATAAGGGTTTTACGCAGGAGTACACACTAAACTGCCGAAGGTAATAGCAAATAATCATACATCCAGTCAAATGATAATTCATGATTTAAGATGCCCATTCTAGCAGGATTATAACCTATAAGACAAGATGCACATCGTGTCTCTAAACGTATCCTATATGCAGATAAATTAAACTTGGCCAACTAACTGTACCTTATGGAGTTGAAACATGTTCGAACAATAGACTAAAGACGTGCTTATAACTGTCTATCGCATCCAGCATTCAAATTATGATAGGATAATTGTAGTAGATAAACGAAAAAACACAGAGATCGGGGTACATATTACAAAACACCGTCGCGCGAAACTTGTTGTCTGTTAATGTTGCTGAGTACTGATAACATAGATACATGTCATTTGAGTTACATAAACAACCTGTAGACCTGTGCAAAGACTAGCACTACTTCCTGTCATCATTATATAGTAATATTCGAACGCTGCCTGAGGTGTTTTTATTCCGAGGAAAAGTCATATCCATAAGTAGCTGAGAAAAAATGTATGTGTGACGAATGTACAATTTTAGATTTTAACTTGAGTTTGCAACCTCCTTTCAAAGAATTTATTGTATTGGTCAGTGATCGATTTAAAGAAAGTGTCATTTGAGAGAATGGTTTGCAGCCGTTTGCTTCCGAACCACACGCCTGGGTTCCACTGAAGTGAGATGGCGGAGCTGTTATTTTTATGCAAGTGAATCATGTGAGAAGGTTTCTGATATGATTATGGCCGCCCTACCAGAATTAACAGATTTTGAATACGGAATGGTAGTTGGAGTTTGACGCATGGGAAATTGTTAGGAAATTCATTATTCCGAGACCCACAGTGTCAAAAGTGTGCCGAGAATACCAGATTTGAAGGATTGACTCTCACCATCGGCAGTGCAGTTGCTGATGGCGTCCACTTAACGACCGAGGCAGCTGCGTTTGCGTATTGTTGTCGGTGGTGACAGACAAGCGACAGTGCGTCAAATAACCGTAGAAACCAATGTGGGCTGCACGGCGAAGCTATCTGTTAGAATAGAGCAGTGACATTTGGTGTTAATGGGCTGTGGCAACAGACATCCGACGCGAGTGCCTTTTCAAACATGACGACGTCATCCACAGCGCCCCTCCTGGGCTCGTGAAAATATCGGTTGGACCCCAGACGACGGTAAAAATATGGCCTGGTCAGATGAGTCCCGATTTGAGTGGTAAGAGCTGTTGATATTGTTCGAGTGTGCGCAGACATCACGAAGCACTGTACAGCAAGTCGTCAACAAGACACTGTGCAAGCTGGTGTTGGCTCCATAATGGCGTCGTAGTCGATACTTTACATGAAGTGGACAGTGTGCGTCCTCTGGTCCAATTGAACCGATCATTGCCTGCAAATGGTGAAGTTCGGCTATTCAGAGACCATTTGCTGTTATTCGTAGCCTTCATGTTCCCAAACAACAATGGTATTTTTATGGATGACAGTGCGACATGTTACGGGGAAACAAGTGTTCGTGACTTGTTTCAAGAACAATCTGCACAGTTGGAGCGAATGACTGGGCCACCCACATCGCCTCATGTGAATCCCATGGCACATTTTGCAATATAATCTAGAGATCAGTTCGGGAGAAACTTCTGCATCGACAACACCTTGGCAATAATGGACGACTACAGAGGCTACTTGCCTATATTCTTTTGCAGGGGACTACCAACGACTAGCTGAATAGATTACACATCGTGCTGCTGATCTACGCTGGGGAAAAAGGAGGTCCTACGCCATATTAGGAGGTTTCCCATGACTTTAGGCACCTCATTGTGCACTGTAAGTAGCGAGACTGCCATTGCTCCAGAACCAGAGGGGCAGACAAGAGGACCAAACACTGAGACTGTGAGCTCGGAAACAGTCGTATTTAAGCTGGATATAGCGTCATTGCAGCCAACGATGCAGTCGTTTGTCCCCTGTATCTAAAGGTGTCAGTGGACTTCTCACGGTCGTGCTGACTCAGTTATTGTCAGTTCCCCATGGCTTCGGAATTTCCATCAGTGCCACCACGCCGTGGAGCAGCTGAACTCAGAGGTTGTGGCCCTGTAGTGCAAGACTGAGCAGAATGAGCCATTAGGTGGTGTCTGCACTTCTTGATTACAGCTCGGCTCAGTGTGGAAAAGTTTTCCTCTGCAACTTTGCACTCCTTCCTTGCCCCAGATTTTCTTGTAACTCACAGCATGAGCCAGATCTGGTTCCTCGGTACCAACGCCAAGTAATAACATCAAAAAGTTACAGATGCACCGAGAAACTTATTTTGACGTGCACCAATATTCACTCTATTGTCTTTTCCCATACGACATTAGCGAATGTGTCTGTCTCTGAGCTGGGCTGTGTGTCATCAGCATAAGTAAGAGGGGCAGTGGTACCTCAGTCTGGGCTGGGTTGCTCCCTCTGTCTGGCAGTGACAGGTGAAAAGCTGAACTGACACAAAGTAACCGATGAAAAAAAAGTTTAAGAGCTCTAGTATTTATATTTCTTTGCAATAAAAGAAATTGTGATGTGATATATACTGACGAGACATATGTGCACAAACCATGTGAGAAATCAGATTTAATGAGGACATTAAATGACAAGAGCATACAGAGGATAATTTCATGCAAAATTTATTGCAGCTGCTGTGATAACCGACCGGAGCTGATTATTGATCGCATGTGTGCTGAAGGAGGGTCATTGGGCTTAATGTATGAAATACTGAGGTATGTGCGAGCAAGAAGGTGAGAGAAGGGGGGGGAAACATAAATTATTACTTTAAATCGCAACATTTCACACTTTAAATACAGTCATTTATGTATGTCTTTAATGCATATCTTTGACCTTAGATTCAATTTAGTATTAAGCCAGATTTGTGTATGAGCAGGTAAATAAAGCTTAACTTTGAGATTGTTAGCGCTTTAATATTATTTCTGTGTATGTCAATAATGCAATATGACGCCATTTTTATGATGGGAATAATGAATATCTCTGACTCTCAAGTATGTTATGAAAACCTTTGACTATCAAGTGGAAGTCACGAAATTTTTATTATATAAAAAGGAAGTGTGCTTTGGAAATAATGTAATTTGACACCATTTTTTAAAAATCATTTAAATACTACACTCTGATTATTTCTCAGTAATTTATTAAAATAAGAAACCATTTTGATGCGGTTGTGTGTGAGACAAGAAATTATTACTTTGCAAAAGGGACAATGGACATGTATAAGATATTTATAGATTTAAAAAGTATAGAAATATGTTTACGTATAAATGATACTTAACTTTGTCCTTGAAATAATTTTTTAATATTATACTTGAATTATGTCTGAATACACAATCATCTTTGACTTCTCATAGAAGTGATTGAACTAGACAACATTTATATGCATCATAACCATTCGTAGACAACTGTAATTATACTTCCATGTTTCCATACCGTTTAGCGTTTACCCTTAATCATTTATTGTTTATCGTTTAGCATTTCCCATTTCGCATTTACTGTTAGGCACCCAGCGTTCACCATTTAGCATTTAGCGTTTACCGTTAACCTTTTAGAGTTTACTGTTTACCATTAGGCCTGCCGTACACCTTCACCTAAAATGGAATGCTAGTTCCTGCAAATCGTTTGCGCTTTGGGACTGTTAACTGTGTGGTGATACATACAATACCGGCCGTGATCAATTAGAGAAACATTACTGCTGGAATCGAGGAAAGCACAAGCTAGTTCTGAAGCAAGGAGACGCTCTCTGTCAACGGCGTGTACCTTACGTCAGCCATTCGGAGGCGAGTTGCCACTGAAGTACCTCAAAACGTCTCAGCTGCGCCACTTCCTCGGCCGCGACTGCTCACAATGCTCAGAGAAATCACCGAACTTATCACAGTGAAAAAACGTACTCCAGGACTAGTCCTGCATTCAGCTGTGGCGGTAGAAACGGCTGTAGTACGTAGCCTTTCCCCTCCCACCCCCCCTCCCCCGGAAAGCAACCCACTTTTCGTCATTAAATCGCATATTCCCAATCTCCGTAACCATTTTATCTAAACTATCAAACGTGTGTGACCCGGTTTCCGGCGCATTCCTTCCGAAATATTAAGTACTGCCTTTTCTTCAAAATTTCTAAGCAGAGCGCCATAATTACCGTACGGGCACTCTCAATAGAATCCCCTAAAAATCCGTTCATCGCTTGTACCCCTAAAAATGCTGCTCATTGAATTTCTTTAGTCTATGGGTTCCAAATTATCAAAGACAACTTTTCTCCAGACACCCCTAGTGAGCCAACACTCTGCAGAACTTCAGCAAATAGTCCACTTAATTAGCAGACTGATAGTAGCTAAATATCGTGGAACGCAGCACTATATATAATTGGCATCACATTGACCTTGCAGTTAACCACAGTATTCTAGCATTTGGTTAGTACATTCAATAAGCAAACCTCAGAAAATTCTGAATAAGATAGAGTCTGTTTTAACATATGATAATTCAGCACGAAAAAATTTTTAAACCTTAATGAACAAATAAACAATGCAACAAAAATATTTTATTTTAATGGACACAACAATTAGAAAAAAAACCTTTACCGTTCCATGTATTTAAACCCAGTACAAACAAATTTCCAATGTTGCACGTTAAATTACAACCCAGATGTTATGCTGGTGAACTCCAAGGCCACGTTGAGAAAACTTTGCCATGACACTGATATTTGCGTTTGACATTGGTCGCAGCGGGCCATCCCATTCGTCTTACACAGGTAAAATAAAAACAGTTAAGTTCTAGAGCTTGGTACCTTATTAAATTCTTTTCATCAGTTATGTTCTTACCTGGTCTAGCAAACGTATTTAAATTTTACTTGTAATCACTTTTAAATGCTTTATTCTCTGCATCAACAGTGTAGGAGACGGCAAAAAAAGCGACTACTATATATATTGCTACGCACCACGTACCCAAAGAGGAAACCCCGCCTGCTTTCAAAGTCAACAGTCTCACCTGTCCTTGGCAACCTTCACGTATTCCTCACTACCAGTAGACTCCCACTAACGTAATGAGTCACGGCCTTACTTGACGACAAGCAGCACAGAATGCTCACAGTGACCGCATGCTGTACAGCAGCTGCCACTCAGCATGTGCGACGGTCTGTTGTGCAAGGTAGCTAGGTTAGGGTGACAGGTAGTGGTGACAGCTAAGCTACACGAGGAAGTCCTGAGAGAGGCACATTATCACGTGCTCTCTGGTCTTGGAGGCTGCAGAGTGACAGACTGACGGGTGGCCGAGAGGTCTCGTTAAAGTAAAGGAAGGGAAATGTGTATCAGTATGTGAAAAACTTGTGTGCAGAGTTCACACAACGCGGACTCATAAGCGAAACGGGAAATATCGCACCCGTTCCAAGTGATTAGGATGGATGTGTAAGGATGATTTATCCGGGCTTCACATGGAACCTGTTTTCTTTCAATAATAACAGGTCACCTTTCCCGGTATGTGGATATGATTGCTACATCAAACCGGCACTTACAAAACTTATTCACCTTACTAGTTGTTGTGTTCAGTGACTGTACTTTATGTTATTTTAAGAAATAGAGCAACCAGACGCATCTTTATGTTGAAATTTATTCCCGAAATTTAACTTAATTGTAATTGGTATAGATGTGCTACCTAAATCGTTTGCATTGTGCTACGATCTGAAAGGTAAAGAAAATGGGCAACGGCTGATTTCATTAATCATTAACAACTATTTGGTGCAAAAAAGCAGGGCTTACCTTGATGTTGTGTATAATAAATGCTATGAGACAACTGTTACTCGCTCTACGTCCAAACAAAAACTATCAAAGGCAGTTTACACTGTGCGTCTCGAACACAGAAGACTGTTGCACTCTCAGTATCGTGAATCACAGACTGGGCAACATTATTCTTAAAAATACGCTAGTAACATAGGAAATGGATACTACACCGAAGAACCAAAGAAACTGGTACACCAGCCTCATATCGTGTAGGGCTCCCGCGAGCAAGCAGAAGTGCTGCTACACGACGTGGCGTGGACTCGACTAATGTCTGAAGTAGCGCTAGAGGGAACTGACACCATGCACCCTACAGGGCTGTCCATAAATCCGTAAGAGGACGAGGGGTGGAGATCTCTTCCGAACAGCACGTTGCAAGACATCCCAGATATGATCAATAATGTTCATGTCTGGCGAGTTTGGTAGCCGACGGAGTTGTTTAAACTCATTAGAGTGTTATCAGAGCCACTCTGTAGCAATTCTCCACCTGCGGGGTGTCGCAATGTCCTGGTGGACTTGCCCAAGTCCGTCGGAATGCACCATGGAAATGAATGGATGCAGGTGATCAGATATGGTGCTTGGGTTCGTGTCACCTGTCACAGTCGTATCTAGGTGTATCAGGGGTTCCATACCACTCCAGATGCACGTTCCCCACACCATTACAGAACCTCTGCAAGCTTTTAAAGTCCCCTGCTGACATGCAGGGTTCATGAAGTCATGAAGTTGTCTCCAAGCCCATACAAGTCCATCCTCTGGATACAATTTGAAACTAGACTCTCAGCCATCAACAGTCCAATGTCGGTATTGACGGGCCCAGGCGAGGTCTAAAGCTATGTCGTGCAGTTATCAAGAGTACACGGTTCGATCTTCAGCTCCGAAAGCCGATATCGGCGATGTTTCATCGCAGGCTGACACTTGCTGATGGGTCAACATTGAAATCTGCAGCAATTTGCGAAAGGGTGGCACTTCTGTCACGTTTGCGAAAAGGCAGAAGCATAGGTGTGGACACGAGAACGTGGATGGATACATCTGTAACTTACCGTCTGCATTGAGTTCAGCTATTATTTTGCGTTTATTAAAATTGCTTAGAGTCTTATGAGTGGAGTGACGGATTGTAATGAATTGTAGGTAAGGATTGAGTTCCGTGCGTAATAATGGTTAATGTAAGGATTCATTTTAATTTACTTTGCTTGAGAAAGCTGACCAGTGACAGCGGTCCTTCTGGGGTGCGTGGCAGGGTGATAGTAGTCCCTGTGCTCAAGTTGCTGTGAGGGTGGAGGAGGTGCCGGTCGCGGCCGCACTGCATCTCTTCGCCTGGAGCGAAATGGAGGCGCCACAAGGTCAGCACCTGGAGGGGGGAGTTCTTTTTGCAGGCGAGAGCGTGTGGTGGTGATCAGCCGTCAATGCACGCTAAGATTAGTTATCAAGGCTTGGAAACTGAGAAATGAAGTGAGGAGGCTGGAGGACGTGTTTCATGTCTTCAACGAGGAGCCAAGACCAGAAGTGTGCTCGGAAGAGTTTCAGGGGAATGCGAAAAGTTACAGAAATCTTATGAACGATAACGGGAACACATGCAGCAACCAGTCAAAGCTGTACAGCATTCGCGATGTCGATAAAATAAAGGTTGGATATTTGCTTGTTGGAGAATTTTGAAGACTATTTTCGGTATGTAAAATACCACTGGCCTCTAAGAGTTCAACGGGAGTGTAGAGGCAGTGAAGAAATTGGCAGCGGGTAGCACGTCCTTGGTCGAGTGGCACACTACGCAGATAACACGCTAGGAACGTGACTTCTTCAACAATGCGCGTATGTTACGGAAGGCGCAGAGCGAAGTGATGGAATATCCAAAGATATCAGGGGAGGCCATAAATAGCGATACGGGAATCATGCAAGCGCTGGTGGATGTATTAGCTGTGAGAGTGAAATGGCTGTTGTAACCACTAGTGGACTGCATTTGGGACACGTGGGTGGTGATGACGAGCTTGTAGGAAGCTCTTCAGCAGATGTCACATGGGCAGTTGAGTCCATTTGTGTTATCATTAGAGCAATAGTTTTGGAGCTATAGAAGGTGCGAGGGTAACTTCCGCAAGACTTGGGACTGATTACAGAGCTCAGGGACAAGGCGACTAGGACTGAAAGGTGCGTTGTTGATTAATAGGAAGGCATATGGCATAACATGGAAAATATTCCATCTACCAGCTATGCTCATGGGGACAACCAAGCTGAATGTAAGAAAACGCAGTTGTAGCGGCTAGAGTAACCACTAGAGGTTCTTCCGATGCGGAGTTCTGCCTCCTTCAGTAACACACGGAATTCAGAATGTATCCATTCCCTGAAACGACTCACAGCCGTGCAAGAAGTACCGATTTTATAAGAGCTGTTGATGTAGCATGTGCAGGAGAATGAGGCAGAGGAACGACCAAACTGCGACCATGCGCATTAGATACCTGGTACTGTTGTAATTCTGACGCTACTGTTTGTAGACTTCATCTGTCTATATGTAAACCCACCCATAAGTGTGATCCACTGGTAGTATACACTCTCGTAGAATGGATCCCTGGGTTTCGAGTGTGAGTGCAAAGGAAATCTTGTAGTGTGTGTGTTCATGAGAAATGTGTTCCCTTCAGCTTAGAAGGATAGAAGGCCCTGAGCATCCTGTGTGGTAAGGTGAAAGAATTGCCAAGGGCACAAGAAAAGCAGGATAGTAAAGGTAGAATGTGACAAGCGTTCCAAGAGATCCAGTGTCCTGTTAAGTCAAGAAGTAAATTAGTAGTCTAAGAAGAAATATGATGAGTTATCATAACATGTTAAATGCAGTCTCCAAACCGTATCGTATAAGCCACCAGACACTCTTGTGATGGGATTTTTTTCTGTAAAATGCGATATGGTATTCACTCGATGTCGTAATCTTAGATGTAGATCTTTTCTAAATGCTGACCCAGAAGCTATGTCTGACCATTGGAGTGGGAAGAGTGGTGCCATTACTATTTTGTGGGTAAATCTGTGGGAGTATGGTGGCAAAGCTTTGCTGCAGATGGTTGCTGCTGGCATGTGCGTGGTTTCGGCGTTTCATTTACAGTGACAGGGCTGTTTATCTGTTTATTCGACTTGAGACAGACCAGGCTTGGCCCTGATAAATCTGCCAGCACGACTGTAGGATAAGGTTCCTGCATATTGGCACTCCACTGACAGGCTTCAGCGGTGTTGTCCAGAAAGCGAATGAAGGCGGCGCATTGGCATGACAGGCGCACTGCTGTCCCGTAGCACTAGCTGTCATTTTGAAGCCAGCAGTACCAGCAGAACACGCAGGCTTCACCCGCTGAGGGGACGATATGGAGCCGTCAGCAGCAGCCACAAGTTGGAGCCTCTATCACTATACCTCTCTACCACGGCAGGATAGGGCTATCCCAGGCTCATTTCGTCTTTGGGATTGGTGCCCGCCCAGGGCTCAACAACGGCAGCCGCTTTCGGCACTGTCTTAAGGGGAGTGGCCGCGGTGCCCACCATCAACCACGAGGACATAGCCGCCTGTTGAGGAAATGGCTATCGCTGCGAGTACGCCATCTGTCAGCGAGCGGAGCGGATGCTATGTGACTGCGTCATAACTCACACAACGGTGCAGTAGGCACAGGCGTCATTAGTCCTGGGTACACGTCTCACAGTGAGCCAGCTGTCTCCACGCCGGCCACGCAACGCCCACCAGATTCTGAGTGAAATAAATCGCTTTTTTTTTCATAGTTGTGTTTCTCTGAGTTGCCGTTCGATTCCCAGCTGAGGTGTCGAATGTAATAAGACCTGCACCAAGGATGCAGGACCTGCCCCGTAAGGGGCCTCCCGGCCAATGAAGCCAAACGCTCATTTCCATTTTTTCTGAGTTGCCACCCACCTGCAACTTCGCCACAACCCTGCACCACGCACCTTCTCCCACTGGAGCCACCACATTCCTCCCGGGGTTTACTTCATTATCCATAAGAATGGCATAATTTACCTTGCTGGTACACTTGCTAACATTTTACCACTCAACGCTCAGAACTATTTTTTTTATTACCATTACGAATTGGTTAGTGAAATTCGTTATTTCACGGGTATGTGAATGACATACTAATTTTACTTGGTGGATATATATGTGTATGTGTGTGTCTGCTTCTGTTTTTCGGGCCATTTTAGGTATTGTGTTCTCATCGCCTTCTCTTTTTTCCTGTTCGCCCAGTGTTCCATCATCCCTTAGCTGTGTTTTAGTCGAGTCTGTTCAGTCCATTGTGTTCGTTGTGTGGTATCTCTTGCAGTTTGTTTCTGATGATCACGTTGCTAAGGAGTATATTGTTTTGTATTGTTTCCTGTGTGATGTTGAGTTATTCCATGCCATTTCCTGCTGCATTCATCCATTTGTTGTTTTTCCTTGTGCTAACCCAGTCAAAGATCCGTCTCGTTATGCTACGCGGTGTCATTCTGCTGAGGTGTCCGTAAAACTGTAGTCTTCGTTTCCTGATTTGGTCTGTTATTTTCACTGTGTGTTCGTATAGTTCTTCAGTTGGCCTCTTTATCGATAGCCCATCTTTTTGCGTCGCCCCGAATATTTTCCAGAGTATTTTTCGTTCCGTCTTGTCTCCCTGTTTGATTCGTGTCTGTCCTTGTACAACTGTGGTCTCGGCTGCGTGTAGTACTTCTGGCAGCACCACCTTCTCGTAGTGTCGTAGCTTGACCTTTCGTGAGATAGCCTCCCTATTGTAGTGATTTCAAGTCAATTTGTAGGCCATCTCTAGTTTCGCTCTTCTCTCTTCATTAGATACCTTATTTCTTCCTGTAATTTGTATTGTTTCTCCTAGGTACTTGAAGTTTTCTGTTCTGTGCATTGTCTCATATTTTGTGTGTAGTGATGAGTGTTTTTGGGTGCTCATTAACTGCCTTTTCTCGTATGATATCTGTAGTCCGGTCTTGGCTGCGATTTCGTGTAGTTCTTCTATGGCTCTTATTGTCTCTGTTTCTCGTACCTTTGAGATGGCTAAATCGTCTGAGAACGCTAGGCACTTGACTCTTACTTTTCCTAACATGACTCCTTTCTGTTACTTTTCCCATTCCTCCATTATTTTGTCCAGTACTATGTTGAACAGCAATGTCGAGAGTCCTGAGTCCTTTTCTGACTTCGAATTGTTCTGAGAGCTCTCAACAGAACTTCACTTTAGATGTCGTGTTTGTTACTGTCTGCTGGATGGTGATTAGTGTCTTCTTATCTACTCTGTATTCTTTCAGTATTTTAAAGAGGGTTTCTGTGTCTATTGAGTCGTACGCCTTCTTGAAGTCGAGGTGATGGTTATGTTCTGTTTCTGTTGCAGTATCATCTCAAAGTTTTATGTCTGTTCAGCGCACGACATGTGTTTACGAAACCCAGCCTGCTATTCGCCAGTCTGGTGGTCTGTTTGCTTCTCCAATCTATTTGGCAGTGCTTTCGAAAGTATCTTATATGTGACAGGTAACAGTGAGATGCCCCTATAGTTGTTTGGGTCCGACCTGTCCCCTTTCTTGTGTAGAGGGTGTATCAGTGCTTAGCGCCATTCTTTCGGTATCGTTTCCGTTATCCATATCTGTTTTAATGAAATAACTTCCACAAAGTTATTACATCTATGATTAAGCATGATCAACATAATAAAATAAACCTCCTCAGTCCAAACAAAACAATACAAATAAGACGATACATACAACGGCAAAAATCCACAATAGTCAACCAACTTCATATTAAATAGCTGCACACGAATTAAAATAAAACAAAAGACAGCGTTACGATAAGAAAAACACGAGGAAACGAAAGAGATCTCTAAATGTCATAAACTATTTGGGAAAATTTTGAGATAAAATAATAAAATGCACTTCATACAACCAACTTGCCAATAAGTGTCAAATCAAAAACAGAATGCTACCATGTATATCTCACAAATTAGAACAATCCCACAAATTTGCCCAATCCAATGTTTCTAAGTTAAAATAGATAACCTAGAGAAAACATACGCCGGACAGAGAGGAAGAAATTTCGAAGCAGTATTCACAGAAGATCTGAATCACACAGACGTCAAACTGTCTTCATTTTGCCCACACCTAAACCTCAGCCAATCACACAATATCATGTCTGTCAGTCCCCACAGCCGCCGAGAAAGGTAGCTGCTAAATATTTTAGAAGAAATAGAGAGTTTCACATATATGAGGAATCATCCTGACATCATTTAGAACGAAAAGCCCGACCTAAAACGTAAAGAAATTTATCGAAAATTCCATCAGCGTTGTTGTAAATGTTGAATGAGGACGTAAATACCTTGTGTTTAGAAATTTCATTAACACACATAATACAATTTAGGAATGAAATTACATAAGTTCTGTCACGATCAATTCAATTGTATCGTTAGATATACGGCAGATCGTCACTGAAAACTGCACTGTACCCAAACCTATAGTTGACTACCACTGACATACAGCAAGACAACAATATGTCTGTGGCTAAAAAAACAGTACATGTATAAGTCGAATTAAATTACACGCAGAAATGGCAGTCAAATTAAACAGTATGGAACACTATACACTAGAAGTTAATGTGCTCTGGACGGTGCATGTATCAGTTGTCACGCAAAATACAGATCGCTGGAATAGTAAGTGAGACGTATGATATCATGGAAAGGTATTAGGCCACATAATAACTGAACAAAACATAATTACATTTATCCTGATTTGGCTCCTTCATTCAAATGCCCAAACGAGAACATAGAATGCTCTTGGTTCTACATAAGAACATTTACGACAGTGACCAAAGATTGCCTCTCCCTCACACTCCGCAGCATGTGCATCTATCCATCTCCGCCCCAACCCCTCTTTCATCATGTTTGCAGTGTCGTTTTTAATTTTAGTTTAACTATATAAGCTGAATTGTTAATGCTATAACTTTTTATGAACACAGACCAACTGTGCTAGAATTCGTAGAAACGTGTGTGAAAATAAAGTGATGGAAAGGGTTTAATACAAATAACTGAATCAGGTGCGTTATTCAACTTGGGGTTAACGTACGTAGTTCAACTGAAAATTCTATGACGTTCATTACGACAGAGTTACGTGGAGAGATAATGATTCTCAAACCTACCCAAAATCTGTAAATGAGTGTTTTCACTGGTCTGATGTCGATATAATACGTCGTTTCAATTTACGTAAACCTCGTCCGTAATTTCAAGCAAGCACACACTAGAAAATACAGTGTAATTGTAATAGACAAGTGGCAAACTTGATTGTAAACTGCTAAATGGAGTACTTATTCTCTAAACACCTGTGTTGGAGAAACTGGGCAAGAATTTCCGTTTCTCCCGATGATTTAGGTTTGTTTAGTTTATCTACCGGGTGATCAAAAAGTCAGTATAAATTTGAAAACTTAATAAACCACTGAATAATGTAGATAGAGAGGTAAAAATTGACACACATACTTGGAATGACATGGGATTTTGGCAGAACCAAAAAAAAAAGAAACAAAGTTCACAAAATGTCCGACAGATGCGGGTCGTTTGGTGATGATCGTGTGCTCAGCCGCCACTTTCGTCATGCTTGACCTCCCAGGTCCCCAGACTTCAGACATCTCTAGGGATGCTGAAAGACAACATCCGACGCCAATGCCTCACCATAGCTCCGGACATGCTTTACAGTGCTGTTCACTACATTATTCCTCGACTACAGCTATTGTTGAGGAATGATGGTGGGCATATTGAGCATTTCCTGTATAGAACATCATCTTTGCTTTGTCTTACTTTGTTATGTTAATTATTGCTATTCTGTTCAGTTGAAGCGCCATCTGTTGGACGTTTTTTGAACGATTGTATTTTTTTGGTTCTAATAAAACCTCATGTCATTCCAAGCACGTGTGTCAATTTGTACCTCTCTACCTAAATTATTCAGTGACTTATTCAGTTTTCAAATTTATACTGACTTTTTGATCACCCGGTAGATGACTGTCTAAATTCTCCTGCAACAGGTAAGCGTCATTCCGTTCTCCAAGAGCTTTAGCGCGCCGTCTGTGTTGCTCCCGACTGTGAGCGTGTATGACTTCTCATGTCTTCTTATTTGCTGTGTTCCTTATTTTCCTTTACTCTACTCATGATGTTTAGAGCTCTCATGCTCTCTCTTTCATCTATCAAGGCTTCTACTGTGATACTCATTGTACTGAACGTTGGGAAGGGCTAAGTCGATGACTTTTACGAAAGAATTGTAAAAATTATCGCAGTTGATCACTGTATTACGGTAACGTCAGTGCTATTAATTGCGTGGAACGAGTATAGCTACTTACACTCAAGATTACATACTCTCATACGCAATAATTTGTATCTCATTTAACTTACCTCAGTTTTCTTTATCTTTATTTGCGTTGTGAAGAGATCCAGCGGCATATACTGATAGTCGAGTTTCTGATTTGATTTAAAGGGTCATATTTTCATACCGATGTTCGTTGTTCTATAGTTATGATTACAGCTGCGTTATTAATCATGATACATTATTCTCATAGTGGTTTGTGGCAACATGTGCTAAGAAAAACACATTCGTCAAGTAAATGCTACCTCATGGCTGTGTTAACACTGTTTATCAGTTATATATCGAGTAATCTGTATGTAACGGAACTTTCCCCCTTACTATAACTGAAGATCTGTTTTCTTCCATCACAGGTACTGGAGATTCCTGCAGTGCTAGCCGGTGCTCAAATGGAGAGCAGGAGAGACCTCTTAAGGTCTGTGGCACGATACCACGGCATCTGCAAGGTTTTTGGGCTGACGCCGTTCACAGTGGACACTGAGAGGTGTGAGCTGCGGAGGACACGTCTTGGTACACTGTACGCAGCGGTTGTTCTCTTCATGACCCTGGTATCATCAACACTTGTGTGGTACTCGGTGCAAATTTTGCGCGTCAGAAGAAAGGATTCCTTAAACTTTGTGTGGCTGGTTGCCTATGCTGCGGCGCTCTACGTCACCATGATTACGGCGGTCGCTACAGACCTGTTTCGAAACACCCGCAGGTACCAGAAGATCTTCACACTGTTGTGATATCGGGACAGCGGCGTCTTGGATTCTCATCGTTTCTCCAACGCAGCAGTAAAGACCTCCTATGTGGCAGTTTACGCCATGTCTCTAGCTCTGATTGTTGCTCTTTTTTCGTTGGATTGCCGGAGAAACGGCATGAGCTGGGAGCTTATTCCCATGTTCTTCACACATAGTATTGTACCAACTGCTGTTTCCAAGTACGTGGCACTTGTTCTTCTGGTGAGGGGTGACATACGACAACTCAATCATAGCCTGGGAGCTTCGGAGCAAATGATCAGCCAGCGCCGACCACTTGCAGATCGCTACCGGAAACTGAGGAGAGTCTACTCGGCACTGTGCCACATGTCGCAGGAGGTTCTATCGGCGCACGAGCCATTCTTAGTTTCTTGGTTGGTGACAGCACTGTGCAGCATTTCCTGGAACGTTGTTGCGATAATCTTATTAGAGCGGGACAGATGGCTACACGTGATATATATTTTGGTTCTCTCGTGGCAGTCGTCACAAGTGTTAATGGTAACGTCGGCCTCTCACGCGCTGTCCAGGGAGGCGGCGCACACAGCTCCTGTCCTGTGCCGGCTACTGCTGGGTTCGAATCTCAGCAGCACAGAAGCGGTGGAGCTGCGTTGTTTCTGGCGTCTGGCACGCAGCCAAAGCCCCGCTCATCAGCTGTACGGCGTCACTCCGATAGATCTGCGGATGTTGGTGACGTCCTTGTCCTTCATCACAACCTCTATTGGCATACTGTCGACTTTCTGGGCAGTATTCTGAAGAATCACTAGTTCTAAGAATTAATAAGAGCAGTATTGCTTACAGTGGGGAGTTCTCCAGCGAACCCTAAAACAGTGATGCTATGACTACGGTTTTATAGAATATATCATATGTTATATTAATTTGTACTTGAAGTGTAGGACACTATTTAATTTATTTAAGTTACGCGTCTACTTCCGTTGGACAAATTTGAAGAACAGATCTCTGTGGTCATGGAATACCTCAGTTCATGAAATTACAACAGAAAAGGAGTTTAGACCAATAAAATGTTTATGAATCCCAAACATACGACTGACTATGAGTTTATATAAACGTAATCAATAATGTAACACAGGAATTAGTTTAATTTTGCAAGGAACTTCACTGCTGAATAAAAGGAGTGACGCATGAGGAAACTCTTCAGCTTGGATTTGAAAACGCGTAGATTACTTCTAAGATTTTTGGATTTTTGTCGTGCTGCACAATACTGCACCCCGTTCTGTAGAAGAGTGGAGGCGGTACAATCCAAATGCAGACTGGCTTTCTGCCTGGTATTAACTGAGTGAAAACTGCCAACTCTTGGGACGAGGCTGCCATTTTTAAACAGAAACGAGATTAAAAGTCATGCTGGGTGGACCATTTTAATATATAAATGAGAATAATGTGGGATAGAGATGAGATACATCAAATTGTTTTAGGTGTAAGTTGTAAATAGCAAAGACGGTCACGCAATGCTACTAATAACCCTCACCTAGATCGTGATTTTCAAGTTAACTTGGACGTTAAAGTCATGTTCTTTAAATGGGAACACTAATATTTGATTTAACATTTAAAAAGACGGCAAATTACACGCGTAATATGATACATTATTCAAGGTCATGGCTAGCTCAATGAAAGTAAATAAGCAAACATGTTTTTTTTTGTTCTAGTAGAGATTATTCACATAAAATAGAGAAGGGCACAGCAAAATATAATGTTCGATACCAATTGGAAGGAGCATCCCGAGGAATGAGAGATGAGGGGGCTCATTAAACGACTTGTAAATCAATGATCTACGTTTTATTTATGTTTGTTCTGTTTTACAAATACCACAATAAAACCTAGACACTGTGATACATTTATTTTTACCAATAAATTCATTAATTAAATCTTAACGACCAAATCTGTGTTTGCTCTTTCCAATTGCAACAACACGAACAGGGGTTTCCATGAAACGTTACGGTAATGATACGTGAACCCTTACAGTCTGCATCTAGCAACGTAATTTGCTGTATCCCTCCTCTATTCCGAGTTAATCCCTACTAGAACTAAAAACGTATATGCTTATATCATCTTAACTGAACCTTACCTTGACCATGAATAATGTATCATTTTATACGTGAAATATTTCTCTCTTTTCAAATTCTGAATCAAATGTTAGGGTTACACTTCTGAAAAACTCACGTTGACCTCCAAACCACCAAGAAAATCGCTTTCAGGTCACGGTAATTAGTAGCAATACATGACCCTCCTTGCCACTTGCAACTCCTATCTAAAACATTTAGCTGTATCTCATCTCTGTCCCGATTTATTCCTTGAGAGGCCAATACCAGAACATCCAGACTAATGAACAGAGGCAGACAATAGGTTCTCGACCATATGCCCGTTTCTGAGTCAAAATTGCCCTTTAAGAATGGGAAGAGCTACTCCAAAACATAATATTATACATCATAAACAAATGAAAATAAGCAAAGTAGACTATTTTTCGTATCTAACTGTCACTTACTTTAGATACTGTTCTAATAATAAAATGGCAGCATTAAGTCTTTTAACAAGATCTTGAACATCGGCTTTCCACGATAGTCTAGTATCTACCTGAACGTCATCTGAACTGTTCAGTCTCACTAATCACATGGCCATTCTGTGTAATTAGAATGTTAGGTTTTGTTGAACTCTATGTTACAAACTGTAAAAACAGAGTTTTACTGTGGAATGTTTAGTACTATAACGATTCTGCTGTGATGAGGTCATTATTTTTCAAAGTAATATCATTACTTAATATTGCACAAAGTAGCTACACGGTAGGAGAGGACGTATTCAAGGCTTTTGCGTAAAACAGCCAGTAATGGTGGAATGAGTTTCATTGAAAACCAATACCCAACATTCATCTTAGCTAACTGAAGAACTAGAGCAGCTCATGAATCTCAGAGACGCTGGGCCGCTGGTGTACAAAATGCTCCCCACGTCTAAAAGCCATAGTGCTTACAAGCGGAATAGAGTCAGTCATGGTGCGAGAAATGCAAAATTCACGCATCCACGTACATTAACCGACAGCAGAAGTAGGTGACCTCTCCTATCGAAAAGCGTGCGCGTTTTTCGTACAGAAAAAGTGAATGCTACTACACCTGACCACACTGTCTCAACCGAAGAACTGAACCGATACTTCACATTACCCTCAAACACAACTGATCCACAAACAAAATGGAGTCACATTGTTAACGTCATGTCGGGTAAGCTACTGTAGCCACGAAAAATTCTTTCTAAAGCATGTTACTCTCAATACCGTCAAATAGGCCGTCATGTATATCAGATCAG
The DNA here is from genome assembly GCF_021461385.2 of Schistocerca piceifrons. Taxonomy (NCBI): domain Eukaryota; kingdom Metazoa; phylum Arthropoda; class Insecta; order Orthoptera; family Acrididae; genus Schistocerca; species Schistocerca piceifrons. Next base: position 20,980,829 of record NC_060140.1, on the reverse strand, counting down.
CTACTACTGGACACGATGGTATCACGACACAAACGATGGAGCACGTAACTGACCCACTAGTGGCCACTACAACAGAGGTCTTCAACCACTCCTCAACAACAGTTGTTCTCCTAGATACCAGATCAGCATCTAGTGGACACAATGGCATCACGGCACAAATGATGAAGCTAATAACTGACACATGTCTTCAGCCACTCCTCAGCAACAAGTGTTCTCCCAGATGCCTCGAAACAAGGACTAGTTAAGCCACTAACAGTGCGACTCTTATGTTCTTCTTACAGTCCAGCAAACTTTTGACACTGTCGAATTTGACGTTTTGCTTATCAAACTTACCATCCTAAATTTCTCGCCAATCACAGTGCAACGGTTTCCCTCACACCAGACATCTCGACAGCAATGCGTCATATCTGGCACCATACAGAGACAATGGAGGCAGGTTGTATCACGTGTGCCCCAGAGTTCGGTATTAGGTATTATACTCTTTTCACTGTGATGTGTCATTGATTTTGTCTTGCTGCAAACAGCACGTGTACGCTGATGACCCCCAGCTGCATCTAATTGCAAAACGAATAGGCCTGAAAAACAGCTATCGGGAATCTCAATATCCATCTCTGCGCATTATCAAAATGGTCGCAGGATATAGGACTAAACTCAACCCAAACAAAACACAAGCCGTACTGGTAGGTCATTCTAGGCTCATTAGCCCGAAATATCGGGAATCGCTACCATCTTTAACCCTGTATGGGAACGTATCAGCTTCTCTCCTTGGGCAAACAGTCTGATAGTAATAGATGAAAATCTAAAGTGGACTAAGCCCGTAACTTCAATGTGCCCTGCATAAATACTTCCATTTACTGATTACATTGATATTATACTGCAAGGGAATTCTCAGGAAATCTTATGCACTTGGAAGTGGTTATGAACGCCTCTGTTCATTATATGTCGATGTTCGAGTCTCTGATCAGATTTCACCATCGTATGTGTAACTACACAGCTGGATGCACACAAGCGCAGAGATTTCGACACCCTTTGTTTTCTCTGCTGTTATATGAAAGAACACTGTGCGTCATAAGTTTACTAAGCTTTAACACTCTTTTTTGAAAAAAGTAACAGTAACACGCGTTCCCATCAGAGTAAAATCCTTTTGGTCTCTCTCCACCGTTCGGCCATTTTCTTGTAACATTTTTAGTAGCAGTGACGCAACTGTGGAATAACGTCTCACGTCATATTAGAGAACTGAACAATATCTCCAGTTGAAGGAGACAGTTAATGACGTATCTAAAAGCAATACTGATTATTACTATTGTCCCTGTACACAGACGTTACCCTTGCACATCCTTCATTCAAAACAGATCTCTCTCATTTCCAAGTATTCTTCGATGTCCAGTCTCCTTAAATTTCCTTTCCTAAGAACTCGCTATCTCATAGCACGTATATATTCTACACCTATAGTTTGTTAAATATCTTCCACTGTTATTATTGTGATGTTATACTGTGCAGACTGAAGCGACGAGTGAAAATTCGTACTAAGGCCAGGATTCGTACCGAGACCTCTTACTCACTAGGCAGATTCGCTAACTGTTACGCCACCCTAGAATACTGGCGTTGCACGACTGCATGGACTATCCTAGCAGGCCTCGAAAATTCCATACAGGCCTCAGCCCACTTCAGATTCAGCCTACATATATACACCGTAGATGTTTGAGACTTGAAAAGGTCCCTGGAATCATATAGTTTCATTTGATTAAAGAACTTATGCCTCGGTTTGGTTCGACGCTGAGGTGATATTCCAGTACAGTCGGTCAGCCTCTGCAGTGCTGCTGTTAGTGTCTAGGGGCAATAGCGTGAGGTCTGAGGGTGGATTGGCTTGAGTTTGGACAGAGGAGGGAAGTGCGCCAGGTTAGCCCGCGCAGATGTGCGAAACCACTGTGCCAGGGTGGCGCGGTGGTTGGCGCGTCTGCCTGGCGAGCAGGGGACTTGGGCTGGAATTTTAGTTTGTCGCTTTGGTCTGCATGAATACATCATAGATGCCTGAGACTTGGGAAGGTCTCTGAAGTCATATAGTTCTATCTGACCATCATCATTATTGCTATTATTACTATTACTATTATTATCAATATTATTACTACGAATATTAGTAGCAGTAGTAAAGAGCTGCCAGTATTCACTTTACTAGTTCATTATCAGTACTATTTCCTCACAGTGCCACAACAGACATTCATATCACCTTAATATTATTTGTCTTATTAAAACTGTTATTTACTAAGTGACTGTGATGTAGAGAAGGCACTGCGTGTTTGAAACCCTCGTGTGGTGTAACAGAGGGCTTCACGGTCGTTATCACATCAACCTCAAAAATTAATAATTAGAAAATAAAAGTAAAATAAATGAATAAATATCACTCGAAATATAACAGAGGGATTAACAGTCGTCATCAGAGCAAGCTAAACAAATGAATAATTAGAAAATAAAACAAAAAAGTAAAATAAATAAATATCACTCTAAAACATAGGAGGCAAAATAATACTGCTGCTAGGTTAACAGTGACAAAAATCAGAAGGTACATTGCTGGTAGCAGAGTGGCGGAAGAGAGGCTGTAGAAGGCTGTTGTCAGAATGAGGCCGAAGTTTGCCAGTGGAGATGGACTGTTCAACGGACCTACGGGAGTGGCCGCGGGGACGCCGGTCCACCGGCGCAAATGAATGAGGCTGCACAAAACATCTGACGTGGCTACGTGCAGGTAGTTTTCCACCATGCTATCTTCTATTGGACGTTAACTCAAGTAACCAGTTTCTGTATCGCGAAACGCCTAAGGCTACAATAATTTGATGGACGTTTGTCTTGCTAGAGTCCACAGTCCTCTAGATAGTTAACAATAATAAATTTCACAGAATCTGCGCTTCTGCACTTCAGAAACAAGACAGTGCAGGAATTTTAAAACATAGTACCGAGAATGCATCAGGAATTGGAAAAATCAAACTAAATATTCCAATTGAGGAACACTTAAAACACCATACCCTTTATCCAACCAACTTAGAACGCGATATGAAAATAAGTATAGCAAATGTCCACAACAAACAAGAATAGCATAATATTCAGAAAGTCTTAGGAGAGAAGAAACACGTTTAAAGGACTAGACACATATCGACGCAAACAGCCTGCTAAACTTACTAGAAGAAATGAAATAGTAAATATAAAAATTCTAAAATGGTACCCACCGAGCTGTCGGAGTGGTTAGGTTTACCGTAATTTCTCTAAATCGCTTCAAGCAAATGGCGGGATGGTTCCTCTGAAAGGGCACGGCCGGCTTTCTTCCCCATCCTTCCTTCATCCAATGGGACCTATCACTTCGCTGTTTGGTCCCATCCTCCCTAACCAACTAACCAACCCGAAATGTATACAACCATGTTAAATCAGTACATACTACCATGTTAAAGAACGCATGCATTGCGACACAGGGATGGTTCACTAGTAACAAAAAGAGGTATTCAACAGTTCGTAATAACATCCAACAGGAGGAAACAGCATTCGAAACATCAAGTAAACAGATGTTCGTTTCCTAGCTTGCGAAAACGAAATATCGTATGGCAGAAAACAGAAGAACAGCTGTAAAAGAGGAAAAAGAATGAATGTTGACTCGCATCTACGGAATTTGTAACCAGAAATTTATACTTCACTATATCATAGATATGAAGAAAGTGCTGGAACTGTTTATAACCTCAATGCACAATGTCCAGAACGTAAATCAAAACAGCTTAAACGTAAATCCACATACATTCCAGGCCACGGAAGATGCCTTGCAGATAATAAAGGTGAAATGTGTATGGAGAAAAAAATATATAATGTGACCTTTGCATATCAGTGACAAGGGGACATTCTCAAGAATCAATAAACGAGCGTAATAGAACTTGGTGTGTGTAGAGGAGGCAAAATAATTCATTATGTATTGCTGTTGTTTCTGTGTAGCGTCACTTTCGAGCGCTAAAACACATCCCGAAAAGTGATGTGGAATATTTATATAGAAATATTTCTCATATAAAAGTTCATATACAATTAGTGTTCATGAAACTGATTTTTGTAATAACTGTACATTTCGCAAAATATACCAACACCATTAATGTATTTTGAGAAATGAAAACTTTTGTTAGAGCAGTAAATTAAAGAAGCTTTCAAGCGACATATGTCCCTCTATAATAAAGCTTGGATCTGAAGTACCATTTGTGCAAAATAACCTATATACAACATGCTGACAGAGTAATTTCTATGTTCCTCATTAAAATAGCGAAACATTCTCTATTAGGGCTTTGTCCGCAGCTCGTGGTCGTGCGGTAGAGTTCTCGCTTCCCGCGCCCGGGTTCCCGGGTTCGATTCCCGGCGGGGTCAGGGACTTTCTCTGCCTCGTGATGAGTGGGTGTTGTGTGATGTCCTTAGGTTAGTTAGGTTTAAGTAGTTCTAAGTTCTAGGGGACTGATGACCATAGATGTTAAGTCCCATAGTGCTCAGAGCCATTTCTCTTTATGCTTTTATTTACTTTAATTGTATTTGTTTCATGTATCAAACTGTTATTTTACATTTTACATTCTTTCCTTTGTTTCTTAGTTTACTCTTTTATGTATTTGGATTTTGTTAATTGAAAATAATAAGTAATTCATTATAATGATACAAATCATTTCAATAAAGATATTTTGTAAATAAAGGGTTAAAATATAACGTTTTCCTTCACCATGCACATAAAGTGAACGGAATTTCTCCATATAATTTACGTGACAGAGAACAGGAGAAAGTTGGTGATTGAAATGTCGTGAGAAGGTGCTGGCTCAGTGAAAGATTCGTGTATCATATCCGTGACACTCCCTTCAATATATAGCGATAATACGAAACGAGCTTCCCTTCTTTGAACTTTTTCGATATCTTCCTTCAATCCTACACTACCGGCCATTAAAATTGCTACACCACGAAGAGACCTGCTACAGACGCAAAATTTAACCGACAGAAAGAAGATGCTGTGATATGCAAATGATTAGCTTTTCAGAGCATTCACACAAGGTTGGCGCCGGTGGCGACAACTACAACGTGCTGACATGAGAAAAATTCCCAACCGATTTCTCATACACAAACAGAAGTTGACCGGCGTTGCCTGGTGAAACGTTGTTGTGATGCCTCGTGTAAGGATGAGAAATGCGTACCATCACGTTTCCGACTTTGATAAAGGTCGGATTGTAGCCTATCGCGATTGCGGTTTATCGTATATCTACATTGCTGCTTGCGTTGTTCGAGATCCAATGACTCTTAGCAGAATATGGAATCGGTGGGTTCAGGAGGGTAATACGGAACGCCGTGCTGGATCCCAATGGCCTCGTATCACTAGCAGTCGAGATGACAGGCATCTTATCCGCATGGCTGTAACGGATCGTGCAGCCACGTCTCTATCCCTGAGTCAACAGATGGGGACGTTTGCAAGACAACAACCATCTGCACGAACAGTTTGACGACGTTTGCAGCAGCATGGACTATCAATTCGGACACCATGACTGCGGTTACCCTTGACGCTGCATCACAGACAGGAACGCCTGCGTTGGTGTACTCAACGACGAACCTGGGTGCACGAATGGCAAAACGTCATTCATTTAGTTCTGTTTACAGCATCATGATGCTCGCATCCGTGTTTGGCGACATCGCGTTGAACGCACATTCGAAGCGTGTATTCGTCATCGCCATACTGGCGTATCACCCGGTGTGATGGTATGGGGTGCCATTGGTTACACGGTTCGGTCACGTCTTGCTCGCATTGTCGGCACTTTGAACAGTGGACGCTACATTTCACATGTGTTACGACCCGTGGCTCTACCCTTCAGTCGATCCCAGCGAAACCCTACATTTCAGCAGCATACTGCACGACCGCATGTTACAGGTCCTGTACGGGCCTTTCTGGATACAGAAAATGTTCGACTGCTGCCCTGGCCAGCACATTCTCCAGATCTCTCAGCAATTGAAAACGTCTCGTCAATGGTGGCCGAGCAACTGGCTCTTCACAATACGGCAGTCACTACTCTTGATGAACTATGGTATCGTGTTGAAGCTGCATGGGCAGCTGTACCTGTACACTCCATCCAATCTCTGTTTGACTCAATGCCCAACCGTATCAAGGCCGTTATTACGGCCACAGGTGGTTGTTCTGGGTACTGATTTCTCAGGATCTATGCACCCAAATTGCGTGAAAATGTAATCACATTTCTAGTCAGTTCTAGTATAATATATTTGTCCAATGAATACCCGTTTATCATCTGCATTTCTTCTTGGTGTAGCAATTTTAATGGTCAGTAGTGTATTTGATGTGGATACTACTCCACGCAGCAGTGCTCCGGAAGAGGCGGACAACTGTAGCGTAAGTAGTCGCTTTAGATTGGGTTGGTTGTTTGGGGGAAGAAACCAAACAGCGTGGTTCAAAAAATGTTCAAATGTGTGTGAAATCTTATGGGACTTAACTGCTAAGGTTATGAGTCCCTAAGCTTACACACTACTTAACGTAAATTATCCTAAGGGCAGACACACACACTCTTGTCCGAGGGAGGTCTCGAACGTCTGCCGGGACCAGCCGCACAGTCCATCACTGCAGTGCCTTAGACCGCTCGGCTAATCCAGCGCGGCCAAACAGCGTGGTCATTGGTCTCATCAGATTAGGGAAGGATGGGTTGAGAGGTCGGCCGTGCCCTTTAAAATGAACCATCGCGGAATTTTCCTGGAACGATTTGGGGAAATGACGGAAAACCTAAATCAGGATGACCGGACGCGGGATTGAACCGTCGTCCTCCCGAATGCGAGTCCAGTGTGCTAACCACTGCGCCACCTACTTACATTACCTGTTATATTTTAAGTGTTTTACCAATGAATCGCAGTCCTTGGTCTGCATGATCGTTCCCTTTTATGTTATTCATAGTTGTAGTTCCAAAGTATTTATTTGAGTTTACAGCCTTAAAATATGTGTGATTTATCGTTTAACTGGAACTTAGCCGACTATTTTTAAAGCTCATGTGCATGACATCACAATTTTCATGAACTCGAGTCAATTGTCACTTGTTTCACCATATAAATATCGTGTGTAAATCGTTTTGCTATTCCTTTTGATCATTTCATGGCATTATATGACGGTAAACGATAGCATCATCAGCAGAAAATGTTAGAAGACTGCTCAGATTGTCTCCTAATTCCCTTACGTAGTCCAGAAACAAAAAAGGGCCAATAACACTTCCTTGGGGAACGCCAGATATTACTTCTCTATTACTCGATGAAGTTCCAGCAGATATTAGGAGGTGTGACTTTCGTGAGAGGAAATCGAGAATCTTGTCAGACAATTTGGAATCAATTTGATTGCCCCTCTCGATAACACTCATTACTTCATGTGAATAAGAACCAAGCTGCGTTTCACAACAACTCTTATTGCATGTTGGCTATGTGTCAATAAATCGTTTTCTCCAAAGTGATTCATTATGATCGAGCATACCTTACAGACTACACGCAGTCGCCATCTTCGCCTTCAGACTCGCTTGTTAAGTTCGTCACTGTCTTGTCGCGTACTCTCCGTTATCAAGGTCTGTGGAATACGAGGTGCAGTGTAGCACGATCGGGCTGCTGACACCTGGCACACTGAGCCTGCAGGTTCCGACTGGACTTGTAAGCCTGGTTGAGGGTACGTTACGCCGCAGCCCTGCTGCTGGGAGCCCGCTGACCGCTGCTGTCACATCGCACCTCCCTGCCCGCCAGGAGCGTGCCTCGCCTCTCACTGGGACCTATTACACTGCATCTGTACACACCTCTAGGCGAGTGCATTAATTTCAGTGTGCGAGCTAAACTAAAAGCTAAACTCCATCCAAACAGGCCTTGATGGTCCAACGGTACCGACCGGCTGCCGTTTCATTCTCAGCTCATAGGCATCACTTGATGCGGATATGGAGTGGCATGTGGTCAACGCACCGCTTTCGTATCCGTTGTCAGTTTACGTGGCTGGAGGCGCTACTTCCCAATGAAGCAGCTCATCAATTGGCTTCACAAGGGCTGACCGCACACTGCTCGCTAGCAGCGCCTGGCAGACCAGTGCAGACAAGTGCTAGCTAAGCCCGACGTCACTTAGCTTCCGTGATCTGACAGTAACTCGTGTCACCACTGTGGCAAGGCTGTTGGATTCAGGGTGGGAAGCAATAACTACAAGGGGATGCAAAAAGACAACGCCACCAAATTTCTTTCTCGGTTCTTGATTATCGCTTCAGATATTACACGGTTTTCATGTTACTCAGTCCAGTTCGACCTTAACTGACGAAGGCTGCAAGCCTTTGCCGCTACAGTGATCCGAGTTGTACTGTGTAACATGGTGGTGTGTAATGTAACTGTCTCGGTGTGTGAGAAACAGTGCCCGTAATCGAGTTTGCATGATGATTGCCTGAAATGCAATTCGGCCCTGGATGCACGATCACATAGCCAAATCAGTTAAGGCACCTTCGTAAACTGGGAAATACGGGCTCAAGTCCAGGTCTGGCACAACATTTCTTTTTGAGCGTGAGACTGATTGGCTCCTTAGCAGTATTGTGACAGGTGCCGAAAGCTACATTCACCATTTTGACTCCGAAAACAAGAGAGTATTAATCGAGTTCCACTACAAAAGATCACCAGCCATGCTGCCAGGAGGGAAAGTCACACACATAGTACTGTAAGATGTTCAAGTTCCGGTGCGTTTGGTATTCACTTCCAATGGCACCACCACTAGCTCTGGAACGGACTGCGAGACCCATAGAAAACTGAAAGCACGAATTCGAAGAGGTCGTCCATACATGGAGCATCTTCTCCTTCAACGTGACTACGCTAGAACACACATGAGCCCTGCGGCATCTGCAGCAATCCGACGCGATGCCTTCGCTGTCACTGATCATCATCTATGCTGCCGCACCTCGATCCGCCCCCCCCCCCCCCTCCCCCCTGATTTTCGTCTGTTTCCGAAACATTTACTTCCAAACACTGTTGATGACTTCACTTTGATAGTGGTGAAGCGGTACAAGCAGTGGCGATATTGTCGCTCTGTCAACAACGTTAAACACTGCGACGGAATCAATGAATTCCGCTCTCCTCACGAGAAATGTGTTCGTCGCCAGTTGAGTAATAAATATTTTCACGTGAAGAATAAAAATGATCAATGTTAATAAACTTTATTTAAAGGATTTTGAAATCACACATAAAAAATTCCTAGGCATCATTTTTCACAATACCCTCTTGTATTCCATGCATCGTATAACTGCATAGTACTGGTTTGTTCACATAAAAAATGCAGCTATTGACAACGAGAGAGGAGAAGAAGTAAGGATGTATCCTTTTCATGCAGACCATCCAACTTGCAGATACTTTCGCACGTTCTCACAACAGCTCAAAAGTCATGCAGAGCACTTTTCTCTAGCAGTTACTAATGTCGTAAATAATTTTTCATTTTATGGTAAATATCAGTGTACGAGAATAGTCTAAGATATGAAGATTCGAACAAAAATTATTATAATAATTTCTTGTAATGAGCATTCCGTAGGTCTACTCACTCTGAGGTAGCATGTCCTCTGGCATTGCCCACAACTGCTTCATATACTACATCTGACCCTTCTGGATTCTCGTGCTGATATTCTGATATAAACTCAAAAGAATAAATTCCGTGAAACAGGGGAAATAACTTCCCAAACTTATTAAACCTAATATCATCCATCATGAAGCCCATGTCATGTTCTTTGTGCCTTGGCTCCAGATACCTTTCCGTCAAAAGCCGGCTGAAGTACACTGCCAGAAAAGAAGTACACCCTTCTAGAGGTTTCCAGTTCACTTTCGATTTATTGTTTCAACAGTGCATATTAAGTACAAAAAATGATTACACTTACAGATCAGTAGCAGGAAGCATAAGTCGTTCTAAGGTACCAGGCATCGACCGTTGGTGTGACACCCGTATTACTCCGTAGTGCGGCGTCCACAGGCGGCAGCGTTGCGCTGACCCTGGCGTGCAGTCGATCGTACAGGTGGCGTGTACTGTCCTGGGATACGCCGTGCCGCGCCTGGCCGACCTGTTCACGCAGCTCTGTGAGAGTTGTCGGCTGACGAGTCGCACGAGTCACTTCTCGCCACGTCACAGCGCACGGGTGCTCGACTGCTGACGGGTCTGCTGATCGTGCTGGCCAGGGAAGTTGCTGCGCGGCATTCACAGGACGTCGACTTTCACGGGCACTGTGTTAGCGAGCATTTTCCTTTTGCAACAACACATCACCCTCCCGTTGCAAGAACGTCGAAAGAACGTGTTAACAACACTCTGCATTAGCATCTCCTCCAGAAGAACAGAAGGTGAATGAAAGTTGTAGCTTATCGCACCCCAGACCATGGGGCCTCGAACTAGGCCAGTGCGTCTTCGACGAATGCACTCTACGAAACAGAGGTCAACAGGTCAGTGTCGTAAGCACGAACGACCATCGCTTGCATGCAGGCAGAATCTGCTTTCATCGCTGAAGAGCAGCTGCGTCATTCCACCTTCCAGGTGATACTCTGACGTCACCAGTTGGGTCTTGCACGTCGATGTTGTGGTGTTGGAAGGGGATGATAAATAATAAAAAAGGATAACGAATTTTTGGCCGTATATGTACAAAATTTATTGTCAAAATCGATTTTTCATTAGTAAATTAAATTTTCGATTGACAGGAATATCCTATGTCCTTAAAAATGTCCCTCACTATGGCCTGGTGTTAATTGTACTGATCTTGCCTCTAAACTAGTGCCCCCTTCCTACTTCGAGTCATACAGCCTTCCGCCAACACGTGCTACTCGACGTAGCAGTTCAGTGGAACGAGCAAAACTCCTACTCCTTCCTAGTTTTTCAGAAGAGCCAGTAGCTGTTGGTTTCTCCAAATCCAAGCTGTGGCCGCTGGGCTGCGGCTGGGCTGGACCTGCTTTGCAGCACCGGGCTTCACTTTCCACTCCTCCTTCTGTAGAGTCTCAACGGCCCGAGCCCCTACAGACGTGTACTGCTGAGAGACGGCTTTCAGCCGTCGGGCCCGCACCCCCTGCTGTGCCACTGACTCCGGAATGTGGCCGCCCCAGCGACGCAGGCCCTCAGGCAGCCCAGAAACGCTGATCCATCCGTGACACGCAGCACGGAATGGCCCGCTAGTTCACAACGTCCGTCCTTGTTCCGCGTCGTTTCTCAGCAAAAACATTATGCCGTACTCTGCTTGCCAATTATACCTTGAGCAGGTAAACAGGCGATTAGTAACGTCATCCTCATTGCCTGCTTACATTAAGGTTCTATATGTGGTGTCACCGCCAGGCACCACACTTGCTAGGTGGTAGCCTTTAAATCGGCCGCGGTCTGTTAGTATACGTCGGACCCGCGTGTCGCCACTATCAGTGATTGCAGACCGAGAGTCGCCACACGGCAGGTCTAGTGAGACTTCCTACCACTCGCCCCAGTTGTACAGCCGAATTTGCTAGCGATGGTTCACTGACATGATACGCTCTCATTTGCCGAGACGATAGTTAGCATGGCCTTCAGCTACGTCATTTGCTACGACCTAGCAAGGCGCCTTTATCAGTTGGTATTGATCTTGTGATTCATGTACCGTCAGACCGACGTTCACCATTAATGGATTAAAGTTAAGTATTCCACCAGCTACGTCCGTTTTTCTAAAGTTTAATTTCCCTGTCCTGTTCCAGACCTCACGCCAGCCTGCGTGAGCTAAATCGCGTGCCTTTCGGCTTCCTCTTGTAACCCGGTGTTGGCTCTCCTGCCAACCCACAACACTATATAACTTGTACTGGGTCTCTTACAGCTAGTAAAATACAAGTGCTGCACGTCTTTCACTGCTGCCACGACGATCTTGACGGGTGTCTGCGTTATGTGGACATCCAGAACCTTATCTGCACGTATGAGAATATTCGTGTGACCACTGATACTGGCACGGTTACGCAGCTGACGCAGCACACTCATCCTGTGTGGAAATTCTCCGAAAGCACCATCCCACCACCCGGAAGGCCACAATCTGTCCCCTTTCTGACTCGCCCATTTGGCTGCAGGAAGCACGTGCAGCTGCCTGCGTGATCCCTACCTACGCACCAAACTGAGCCTCCTTGCTCCTATCAGAGGGTAGACACAGATGGCTCTGTGGTAGCTGTGTCACTGCACTGTATGTCGGCGGACGACGTTTAAACCATTGTCAGTACATCTGCTGTCCGTCAGGTGGTGCATGTCGTCACTAGATGACATCTCCTTACATACTGAGTCAACTGTCCAAATAATTTCAGCTTGGCGCCAGTAAGGGTACGACCATCACAAAAAATTTCATTCCTCCTTTTTTGATTGCTTTCTACTTTCGAAAATATTGCTTTATTGTTTTAAAGAGGCTAGGTAAAAGCTTAGGGCCTCTATTTGTCATTATAAATGTTTCTTCGTGCCGTTTTTAATTTCTGAATGTGGGTCAAAGGGATGCTTCTGGTTATGAGGGTGACATTAAGCGCCAAAGTAGCACGTGACGAGTTCTTCGTATGTCATACTTTTAGGAATACTCAAAGAAGTCATGTAACAATTTCATAAATTGCGTATGATTAATAAAAGCACCAAAGCAGAAGTAAAAACACTGTCATGATGAAATAATGAATTCATTAAATGTGTGCTTGTCATACTTTCAGTTTTCATTGCAGGCCTTCCATACAACACTTTTCCGATTTCCCTTCCGCTATTAGGAGGATCGAGCAGCCCCACGCGTGAGCGCTTCAGCTGCAGCGCGAGTTTCTCGCAGCGCCGCCTCCGAGCAGCTGCCACGGACACCAGCTGATCATTACGTGCGTGCCGACTGCCTCTGCCACAGGCAGTCACTTGCTCATCTGTCACTGCGGGAACTCGCCCTCGCTCCACATACGGCCCCCGCCCTCCGCCACTACGACAAGTCGCCAGCTGCTCCCCCTCCCCCCCTCCCCACCACTCCGCCGCTAAGGTATAATACACGAATCAAAAAGGAGAAAAAACAAAATTGTTGTTACTATCGAGATCTTTTGCACAAGAGTAAACTTTGCTGGTTGTAGCGCTTCCACTATCAGTGAAAAATACACCAATGAATCCATAACAGACTGCACGAGAATCAGTTTAGGTATCGACGGCGAAATAAACTTACGTAGAAAAAGGAGACTGCACTTTGCCGAAGACCACAGGCATCGGTCGCTAATGCGCTGTTCTGCGACGAAAGCAGAGTGAACTTCCGTGGTATCGATGTTCGTACCGGGGTATGGAGAACTCGTGAGGAACGTAATAAGGAAGCTGCAGTGTCTCCAACAGTCAATTATGGACGGTACTCTATAAAGCTGTGGTAAGGAATTACCGCGTACACTGGAACAGAATTGGTTATGGTCCACAGGAGGCATAACACACGTGTAATAGGGGAGAAGTATATCAACGAAATGCTTGATCCTTTGTACAACCTTCGGCACAAGATGTTGGCTAAAGATTTCTTCTAATGCACGACAACGCTCGTGACCATGTTGCAGCTCCAGCGCAAAATTTTCTTCGGCGACACAATATCAGTGTTCTAGAGTGGCCAGCATGTAGTCCCGAGGTAAACCCCATAGGACACATATGGGATTTACTGAAGAAAGAGTCAGGACGCGTGCAAATCCTCCTGAACCGCTGCAGCGGTTGCAGGGAGCCTTACTAGTGGAGTGGCAAGAAACACCACAGGATTTCATTCTAAAGCTGATTCGAGGTATGCCGAGACGCTGTGCTGCCATTATTGAGCATCAGAGGTCAACACGGGCTACAAGTGTGCATCAAGGCAAACAAACCTGTTTTTAACAATATTTTGAGAAGTTAATGCTGCCACTCACCGTATAGCGGAGATGCTGAGTCGCAGATAGGCACAAAAAAAGACTCTCACAAATAAAGCTTTCGCCATTAAGATCTTCGTCAACACTAGACACACATACGCACACACACACACTCATGCAAAGGCAACTCCCACGCACAACTGCAGTCTCACGCATCTGAAACCACACTTTTTTATGTGCAGTAAGATCTACTTCACTTTTGTGCTTCTTCACAGTTTTCTATACAAAAAATGAAGCATTTTCTTGTGATAAGACGTGGACTGTTGTGTAAACTAAGTTTTTTTTTTGTAAAATCTAATATATTGACGTGTCTGGGACACCTGCGCAATCTCGATACTTCACCAGAAGGTGATGAGAGTGACACTCATCGAAACGTCACGGAATTTCGACGCAGCCGCCAGGACTGGAACTAGAGAAGATTTTATCAGTACCAGTAACGTTCACCCACTAGCATGGCACATTTAAAAGGCGGAGAGGGATACATGACAAGTGAGTATTGTTATTCTTAGCCAAGTCTTTGACATCAGTAACCTTTTCGCGTAATATAAAAAGGGTTGATAGATACACACAAAAAGCCGGTCATGGATGGTTGGATGAAGAGGGTTGTACGGGCGCACGACGGCAAGGTCTTCAGCGCCCGCTCATTAACAGATTGAGACGGGTGTCAACAAAAGACTCAGAACAGAAGGTAAAACACAGGTAACAAGGTTGGAAAAATATGGGCCTACCCACATCGAAACGTGGGACGGAGCATGCCGTCAACAGTAAAACATGGACAACACAAGACGAAAGTGGTAGAGGGATCTAAAACAATATAGCAGATGGAAGTGGCCGGCTGACCGCAAGGAAAAAAGGGGGAGCCAGCCACTTTGCAGTACAATAGAGCCTCCAGCCTAAAAATTTAGGCCAGAGTCCAGACACATCACAAAACTTTAGAAACCTAGACACACACGTCTTATCATTAGCTAAAACACAGGGCAGATCCCCCATCAACTTGTCCTTCTGCCCGTGCATCACGGTATAAAATGCAGTCTGTTAAAATGTGGCGGACAGAGATCTACACACAACAAGCATCACAAAACGGGGGATCCTCCCGCCGTAATAGAAAGCTATGTGTGAGGACAGTGTCCGATCCGAAGACGCGTGAGGGTCACTTATTCCCGCCTGAGCAACCGACAGGAGGAACGCCATGGCCGAGTTGTTGAGTTCACCAACCGCAATTTATTGGCCGTCACCGCCAGCCATTCTTCCTCCCACAACTCCATGCACTTCTTGTGGAGTGCAGAAATGACAGACTGCAAGGGAATAGTACACTGGACCACATCCTGCTCTCTGCAGGCTTCCTTGGCAGCCCGATCTGCCTGTTCATTGCCCCATATTCCTACATGACCAGTCACCCAGCAGAAGGACACCTCCTTACCCCGCCGCTGGAGCAAGTATAGTTGGTCATATATCAGCTGGACCATCTCCTCAGTTGGGTACAAATTCTGTAATGATTGTAAGGCACTAAGGGAATCGGAGCAATCGATTGCCCCGAACAGGATTCATCTGCTCCAGTGCCTTCAGGATCCCGTGGAGTTCCGCTGCGAAAACAGTATATTCATCAGGGAGGCGAAACCGGGTAACATGACCAGGGAACACTACAGAACAGCCAAGGAAATTCTCCTGTTTGTAGCCATCAGTGTAAACGACGGTGAAACCGTGGTGCGCATCTAAAATGTTAAAAAACTGAGACTGCAATGTAAAATCTGGTGTACTATCTTTCTTAAAATTAGTCAAATCTAAAATAAGTGTGTCTCCGGAGTAGCCAAGGGGGAAATTTGCTCCAACCACGACGGAAAACCTGAAGACCAGCCGTATCCATCGCAGAGAGTCAATCCTGTGTGCGAATCCAATAGGGCTGCGTCGCTCGTTGCCGGTTATGAAATAGCCGTGCCAGAGGAAGCTGAGCAACGGTATGATATGCTGGTGTGTCAGGTGTGGACAAAGTTTTATACGCCTGGCGCACCGTATGTAGCCGTCGCCGCATATGAAGTGGCGGTTCACCAGCCTCTGCACAGAGGCTTGGTATGGGACTAGTTATGAATGCCCCAGTGGCCTACCGAAGCCCTTCATGGTGCACAACGTCCAACATGTTTAAGTGTGAAGGCCTC
The DNA here is from genome assembly GCF_021461385.2 of Schistocerca piceifrons. NCBI lineage: Eukaryota > Metazoa > Arthropoda > Insecta > Orthoptera > Acrididae > Schistocerca > Schistocerca piceifrons. The sequence continues at coordinate 20,964,798 of NC_060140.1, read as the reverse complement.
GCAGACCCATACACCGTGCACCCATAATCGAGCCGAGTTCGCACAAACGGCCTGTAAAACTGGAGCAGACATGTCCTGTCGGCTCCCCATGTACTATGGCTAAGACATTTTAAAATACTTAAAGCGTGATGTGACCGTCGTTTCAGGTCTTTAAGATGAGGTAACCACGTAAGCTTCGAGTCAAAAACGAGACCCAGAAATCTCACCGTGCCTTTAAAAGTAAGGACAGTGTCCCTCATCCTCAGGGATGGTTAAAATCGAACGAGAACGGTGAAAAAGAACACATAGGGACTTCTCGGTGGAAAACTTAAAACCACTCTTCTGCGCCCAGTCATCCAAACGTCTAAGAGTAAGTTGCAACTGATGCGTTGTCGTTGGAAGGCTTGAAGAAGAAAGAGAAAACATCCACAAACAAGGACCACTAGACAGGACTTTGCACTATAGAGGTAGTGATATTAATAGCTATGACAGAAACAGTCACACTTAAAACGATACTCTGAGGGACACCGTTCTCCTGCTCAAACTGGTCAGACAGGACGTCACCAATTCGGAATCTAAAATATCGTCACGAGAGGAAACACTGAATAAAATAGAAAGAGAACCACGAAAACCCCATTCGTGAAGCTGCTCCAGAATGAGACACCTCCAAGTTGTATCGTAGGCCTTCTCGATGTCAAAAAATACAGTTGGTTACCAAAAAATTACAGGTCAGTGTATATGGAAACATATTAAGTAAGTGAGTATTGACGAAGAAACGTGACACAAAGAAGACAATGTACAAGGATGTCAAAGCTTTTCCAGCAGTCAAGACAGAAAGACCTACATGGTTTACATGTTCGTCTTCAACAAGGTATGACAATGTAAAGCGGTTATTCGGTGTCATGCGTAAATCATAGGAACCCACCAATTTCATATTTTGATGGAGTGGAGGTGGAGCCCCTCCACGCCCACACCGGCAGGGTGGCCAACTCGAAAGGTCTATCGCCATCTGTGCATAAGGGTTAGTGATCACTAAAGTGAGGTGTCGCAGGATGTGGGCACTGCGATGTTTGCGTACGTCTGGTTAAGGTTAACCATTTATAGGCGCTCATCTGGAGATAGATTGGGTCGAAAGTCGAACGAAGGGTAGTGGTTTGAAGGGCAGAGGCAAAACAGTGTGATAGTTAGGTCGGGTAGCAAGAGCAGTAGCGGATGCCTTGCTGACTGCGACAGTTCATGCAAGGGTAGATTTTTCGAAACATCGTGCACGAAGATATCGTGTCAGTGCCGTGGTCGTTATAATTAAAGGAGACCGGTGCGGCAGCGTAGTGCGTTGCCTCGAGCCCTCTGCTGCGCCGCTTCGTCAGTGACCTGGCACAGCATCACCGGGCTGGTGCTGAGCAGCTGCAGCTCGCTGTCTGCCGGCGCCCCCTATTGCTGCGTGGCGAAGTTCTGCCGCAGCCGCTCCTCCGGCAGCTCTGCTTGCTCGGCGGACTGCGCCGCGGTATCACCGGAGAGCTGCAGGCCGTTCTCTCGCGCATGCGCGACGTAGGCTGCCCTTTTGGCTTCTCGGTCCCTAGCGGGGGCTGCCCCACGGCGGTCGGCGTCGCCGCCGCTACCGTTGGGGCGGCGTTCGTCTTCACGGTATCCTTCCCCTGCGGCGCTGCTGGGGCGGCCGGCGGGGGAGGCACCAGAACGCCCTTCTGCGAGGCTGCAGGAGCGTTCGCACGGGTTCGAACTTCTGCTGCACGGTGGCCTCGGGCGAGAACTGCAAGCAGCTGCCTCGAGGCCCCTTCCTTCTCTGCAGCCAAGGCGGCTTTGAGGACTGCTGTGGCCGTCTCTACGGCGGTGCTGATGTCGACGCCGCTGCTCTTCACAGGGGCGCGGGCTGCATTCGAACGTCTGCCTCCGGCAGGTCGTCCCCGATTTTGGCCGGAGGAGCTGCCCTCGGCTGAGCACGGCTGGTCTGCACCCGCCGTCGTCGCCGACGTCGTCGTCTCTTCCGCTGCGTCGGTGCTGCCGCGGTCGTCCCGCCGTCTTCGGCGCGACTGCGGACTGAAAAAGCCGGGCAGCCGAGCCAGCTGGCGACTTGCGGGCCGCCACACCGGGCGCAAGTCGGCGAAGCTTCTCTACCGCGGTCGCAGGCGCGGCTGTCGTGCTCTCCAGAGCACTTGACGCACCGCGCCGCGTTGCGGCAGTACTTCGCGACATGGCCACACTGGCGCTGGGGGTCTGTGGCGGTGGGGAGAGCCTCCGTCGTAACCGGTAAACCCAGCAGCTTCCGCAAGTCGGTCACCCTCGCTGTTGGCCGTTTGGACGGTCACGGCACAGAGCGGCGCTCTCTCCTTATTGGTCTGGTTGTGTAGCCTTGCGGTTGTGTTACCGAAACCTGCTCGCAGCAGCCCTTCCCGAACCGTTGCTTCGTCACAGCAGCAAGGCAGCCCCCTTAGGAGTGCCTCGGTCGTCTTCTTCCTTCCATCGGAAGGCGCCTTTTCACGCGTCGGCGGCGCGTCGATAGTGTGGGCGGCCACAGCACTTCTGATCGCCCTGTGGTCGGCCAGGTGTGCTGCCCGAACGCAGATCAGCGAGTCTGTGGCGACAGGCCCGTAAACCACCTCGTTCTTGGCGCAATTCGTCATTAAGTCGAACAGCGCCGTAAACCCGTCTTTGCACTTGACATACGAAGGCGGAACAGGCTGCGACTCGTCTTCTCGGGTCTTCCTTGCTTGATCGGCAGACTGAGTGATACGCAAAACCGAAGGCCCCCTAGTGGCAGCAGGTTTCCTCTGCGCGTACGTCTTTCCTATGCTGTGGGGCGCAAGACAAGACAATTTGCTGGCGTTGTGAGAACTACACGAACGACAATTTGCTTTTCGCGGCGCCCACAGCACATAAGTGAATCTGGAGCTGTCCTCGGCCGAGAAAGCGTAGCCCGCAGCGGCACCGATGCGCGCGCCTCACTGGCTCAGGCCGAACCGCCGCGCGAACCACTCCGCATCACTCCTGATCTTGTCACATGGTGCATTATCGTACTTAAAACTGTCACTGGCGTCGGGAAACACGATCGTCATGAGGAGGTGTGCGATACTCCTTGGCGCGTCATGGCGCCTTGCTAGAGCTGCACTGGATCCACGGATGCCCACGAGAATGTTCCACAGCGCGTAAAGGAGCCGCCGCCAACTTACCGCCGTCCTGCAGTACAGGTGTCAAAGAGGTGGTCCCCTGGAAGACGATGGATTTGCGCCTTCTCATCGGCACGATGAAGATGGTATCGGGATTCATCAGACCGTGCAACGCTCTGCCACTGCACCAACGGTTCAAATGGTTCAAGTGGCTCTGAGCACTATGCGACTTAACTTCTGAGATCATCAGTCGCCTAGAACTTAGAACTAATTAAACCTACGTAACATAAGGACATCACACACATCCATGTCCGAGGCAGGATTCGAACCTGCGACCGTAGCGCTCGCTCGGCTCCAGACTGTTGCGCCTAGAACCGCACGGCCACTCCGGCCGGCACTGCACCAACGTCCAGTGCCGACGGTTACGTGCCAATTTCAGTCGTAGCTGCCGATGTCGTGGTGCTGAAATTGGCACATGCATTGGTCGTCGGCTGTGGAGGCCCACAGTTAGGAGTGTTCAGTTCTTTGTGTGTTCAGACACACTTGTACTCTGCCTGGCTTTAAAGTCTGATGTTACTTCCGCTGCAGTTCGCCGACTGTCCTGTCTTACAAGTCTGCACAGCCCACGGCGTCCAACATCCGTAATGAGATGTGGCCGCACACCCCCACGACGTTTGGACGTGGTTTCATTTTAGTTCCGCCACTTGTTGAAGACACCCACCGCAGCACTCCCCGAACATCCGACAAGTCGTGGAGTTTCCGAGGCGCTCCTGCTGAGCCTCAGGGCCGGCCATCACAATCTGCCCTCGATCAAACTCACACAGGTGGCGCGGCCTCCCCATTCCACACGCGGACAGCACGCCCACGTATACTACGTGCGCCGTGCGTGTCTCTGACTGCCACTCATTCCTAGCCAGTTGACGCTGGTGTCTTCTTGAGTCGTTTATATCGACAGTAGGCTGGTGATCACAATGTCCTGGCTCATCAGTGTATATCATTTATAAATGTATACGCTGTTGAGCGTAGCTACGAGACGATGCATTCGCCCGTACAATCTACTAACTCAAATATTTGTGTTTAATCCGGCATGGGGTTTTCTTATGAATGCTTCCGAATATTGCCTTTGTCGTATGATACCTTTTACAAGGAAAGAGAATCGACAATAAACTAACACCGGCAACAACAGCTCAGGAATACATGCTGACGTCGCAAGTCGAATATAAAGAGATAAAGAACGTGTATGTGGATATTGAACGGGTAAGTCAGCATGTAAAGAGAAATGAAAATCTAATAGTCATGGGGGACTAGAATGCGGTTGTAGGGTAAGGAGTAGAAGAAAGGATTATAGGAGAATGTGGGGTTGGTAATAGGAATGAGGAAGAAAGCTTAAATTGAGTTCTGCGATAAATTACAGCTACTAACAGAGAATAATATGTTCAGGAAACACAAGAGGATGACGTATACTTGCAAAAGACCTGGAGATACAGGAAAATTTCAGTTATATTATATCATGGGCAGACAGAGATTCCGAAATCAGATACTTGATTGAATGGCATATCCAGGATCAGATATAGACTCGAATCACAATTTAGCAGCGATGAAGAAGTTTAATGAGCCTAGTCAGGAAGAATCAACGCTCAAAGAAGATGGATACAGAAGAACTAAGGAATAAAGAGACACGTTTGAAGTTCTCAGAGTATAGATACTGCTATAAGGAAACGTTCAGTAGGCAGTTCAGTTGAAGAGGAATGGCTGTCTCCAAAAACGGCCATTATAGAAGTTGGAAAGGAAACTGACGGTACAAAGAAGGTAACTGGGAAGAAACCGTGGCTGATAGTAGAAACACTTCGGCTGATCAGTTTATCGATGAAAGAAGGAAGTGCAAAAATATTCAGGGAAATTTAGGAATACAGAAACACAAATCTCTTAGGAACGGAATAAATAGGAAATGCAGGAAAGCTAAGACGAAATGGCTGCACGAAAAATGTGAAGAAACCGAAAACGAAATGATTGTCGGAAGGACTGGCTCAGCATATAAGAAACTCGGAACAGCCTTCGCTGAAACTAAAAGCAGGGACAGTAACATTAAGAGTGCAATCTATTCCTCCAAATGAGTACATAACATTCTATGAAAAACCCACATTCACAAACCTAATCACAATATTCCTTAGGGGATGAAACTGATGGAATTCAGAAGTGGTAAATCTATCGAACAGGATCCGTTTCGCACTTAAGATTCGTCGATTTTCGCGCCGCCTTATTTTCTTCCACGTATTCCTGAAAACTTGCATAACGGTCTGGTGACAGTTGGGACTGCTAGAACCTGTGGGCCAGGAATCACGATGAGGAAACAACTGGGAAGAATGTTGCTTGGAAAAGAATGTGCGATATTTATGCTGGTAATGATTGGTATCTGGCATTTAGTAACTAGTAGCTACAGACCTGCCCAGATATCCGAGCGCATTAATGCACCACTTCAGGGATTCGAGGAGGTGAACCTGCCTCAGATTGAATCCCCCTAGTGGATTAACGACAAGCGCTCGTTAGCCAGTCACCCTAGAGGTGGTTTTTACGCGGTTTTCCTCAGCCATCTAGGTATATACTGGGCTGTCTCTTCTGTCCGGCGTCAGATAGTACCACATAAACGTTTGGAAGAAAGTTGTCGCACTTAAACATGAGCAATACACTACAAGCAGACAGATCTGGTACACAGACTCTGTCCCACGGGGAGCGGTGGCGTTAGGGAGGGAATTCGGTCGCTAGCAGTCACTATCATTACTTTAACCCATATAACAATATCGATCACGTAGGAAACTGGTAAAAGCAAAAGTAAAGGAGAAGAACCAGGAGATACATAGTACTTCACTTCTGTGGGAAGGGAATGAGCTGGGGCCTTCACTTCTGATGGGACGAGTGTGCTACATTAAAGCCAATAAGATGGTTTGCTCTCTGGAATTACTTTATGCCTTGTGACGTGGAGATTGTTGAAAGGGAACTGGAAAAAAGTTGTTAAGCGTTGAAATACAAAAGGTAGGTGGAAAGTGCTGATATAACATATGCAACAGATCAGAGCGGGAAAGGATTGGTGGTAGAATAAGGCTGACTGACAAATTATCCTCTAGATTATATTCTTATTTATTTCTATACGGAGTAGAATTGAGACATGTTGTATATATGGTTCTCGGGCGAGGCTTCTGATGTCATAGTGAAAACTCCACAATATTTCGTCAGCGCAACTGGCCGACATCTTCAGGTGCGACGAACACACTGCTAAGGCAGGACCAGAGCCCCTTATTTATGCCAGTCTTGGGCAGGAAGTGCGCATGCATGGAGGCGCCAAATTCGATGGCCAATAGCGACGATATCAACCGATAACTGGAAGGACAGCAGCGCCACCTACAGGATGAAGAACCAAAGACTTCGGCGCACGCGCGGAGGCTGCCGCCGCTGCTCTGCGCTGCCATCGGCCGCCCCAGCGACCTCTGTCGGAAGCCGCAAGCAAAACTGCGCATCCACGTAGGCGCCTTGATTATCCTCCCGTTGTCAACAGAATATTTATGTTGCGGGCGAATCGTCATCCGTTTTATGACCAATAGCACTCCTGTCTGCTCGAAGCGACTTCAATATGGCCAGTGCTGGATCCTAAGCAGTACTAAGCTGAAAGCACGTGTCTCTGTTTACAAGATTCGTCGAGCTACGTACTTCCACTGCTTCCTTAATAACACTGTCCCAGTACGAACTCGTCGATGCGAGAATTTTGGAATGTTGATAATTCATAGAATGGCCTGTACTGAGACAATGCTCGGCCGCTGCAGACGTTTCTGGTTGCTCCAGACGAGTGTAGCGTCTGTGTTCAGTGCATCTCTCTTCTACAGTGCGACAAGTTTGTCCGATGTACGAAATGCCGCAGCTACAAGGAATCTCGTAAACACCGGGTCTTCTTAGGGCAAGGCTGTCCTTAGATGAGCCCAAGAGAGCTCTGAGTTTTGCCGGCGGACGAAAGACACATTTAACTTTATGACTCTTCAATAATCTTCCTATTTTTGAAGAGACACCGCCGGTGTATGGCAACACGACCATTCCCCTTTGTTCTTCGCCTTCTTCCACTTCCTCACGTTGGGTAACCCGCTTCGGTTGCAAGGCACGGCGAATCTCCCGTTCGGAGTATCCATTTTGTTGGAAAGTGGTACGTAGACTGGCATAAATAGGGGGCTCTCGTCCTGTCTTAGCAGTGTGTTCGTCGCCCCTGAAGATGTCGGCCAGTTGCGCTGACGAAATATTGTGGAGTTTTCACTATGACATCCGACGTCTCGCCCGAGAACCATATATTCAATATGTCCGTCGGGAAAGCCTCAAGCAACACAGAATTGGGACATGTACCCATCATCAGCGGTACTTGCGCTACAGAGTACATTTACCTCAGGTGAAGAGTGTTCCATATCAGTTTTTTTATAGTTCAACGTACAAGCTACGTGTACTGCTTTTAGGATTTGCGAACGATTTTTGCCAATAATTTACCCATTATTACCTCAGCATATACCAGTGATATTCAGCACATACAGTTGAGTCATAATTAGTGCACACTGTTTGACAGAAATTATTTACTCAGGGATGTCATTATATGGAGTCGCAACCTGACAACCAACACGATTGATGCACTCAAATCAACGTGCAACAGTATAGTTTTGTGATAATTGTCTGCTACTAATCGAGTTGATACAAACGTTCTGGTAAATGCGATAAATTGTGAAAAGAGTTGGCGGCCATCTGTAAGGAAATCATTCTACAAACCTTCGTCACACTTCTGTCGCCGACTGCACAACGTTCCTTAAGCTATCTCCATTCATCCCTGTTCAAATCTCTTTCATCTGTGAGTATCAACAACATGGAATAAAAAACGGTAAATTAAGATTGTTCATATTATTTTGAATCGCACTGTAGATTTTGTTAAAGTTTAATTGTCAAATTTGATGTAATTTACATCCAAAGGTAATGATTAACTGGACTGATCTCAGACCATACAAATTCGTTTATATATTACATTATTTTTGTTAACATGATATCATACAAAAGAATGTATTGCAACAACAGACACAGAAACATGACTGCTAGCGGCGATTATAAGGTCAGCATTGATAAGCTTGAAGGACCTGACGACTGGGCCAAATGGAAATGGCATATTTCTATGGTGCTACGTTCATATGGACTAGAAGATATTATTAACGGTACACGTGAACGTGTAGAGTTGCCGCAAGATGCGACAAGTGAACAAAAAGAAGCGTATGTGGAATGGCTCAAGGACGACGCAAAGGCAGCAAGTCTTATAGCAAGTGCGCTAAGTAAACCTGTTGCAGAACTCGTCTTAACGTGCAAGAATGCTAAAGAAATCTGGGACAAATTACGCGCCCGATTTGAACGTAGCAGTACTCAGCGTTTGAATATGTTGATTGAAACATTTTTCCGTGTTAAACGTGATGAATCGGAAGATATTAGTGCATATGTGGCCAAACTGCAAAAGTTATTTGTGGACCTGAACGATGAATTATCAAAACATGAAGAAAATACGCTATCTGAAAGAATCTTAAATGGTCGAATTTTGTCTACACTGGGAAAAGACTACGACAATTTTAAGGATCTCTGGGATACGATACCAAGAGAAAAGCAAAGCTTGAATTTATTGATTGAAAAACTCTGTACTATTGAACTGTGTGAACAAAACGTTAATGGAAATGCAGCTTTTGTCGTTTCTAAAACAAGAAAACGGCAAACAAGTAATCAGCAAGTAAAGATGACGAAGTCACAATTAAAACAGAAATTTCCGTGTAATAAATGCAAACAATTAGGTCACTGGGCAGCAGAGTGTCCACAGAACACTCGTGAAAGCAATAAAAGAAAAGAGAAGAAGCGAGACAGTGAACACGCTGCATTTACTTCATACGCTATGGGTGTGTGTACCAGTAATCACAGTGACCCAAATAAATGGTATTGCGACAGTGGCGCTACAAATCATATCACTCCCAACAAACAGTATTTTGTTTCGTATAGTGAATTTGATGTTCCTCAAGTAATTTCATTGGGAAAACAAGATGTGAAAATGTGTGCGTACGGTCAAGGAACAGTGACGAAAATATTATTTAAAGGCAAGAAAACATTTTATTAGCTTTGTAATTACACCCTGGATACGAAAAAAACACATTTACTGTAAGAAAATACACAGAAGTCACACACAAGCCAAGAATAAAGATATTGACAGCAGAGTCATGGAGCAGCACACAAATATAGACGTCAAGGAATTTTTTCTTTTCTTTTAACACTTCCTCCAAAAGAAAAAATCATGAAATTATTGCTTTGTCTCTTGCATGCCAATTTCTGAACATAGAAAATTAAATCGAACTCGTTCAAGAGGTTTCGTCAAAATATCTGCCAACTGGTTGTGTTCATCAATGTGTTCCAAGAAAATCTCACCGTTCAGATATCTTTCACGAACATAGAAATGTCGGACCTCTATATGTTTAGAACGTCGATGATATTCTGGATTTTTTGCCAACTTCAATGCACTAGCATTGTCAATGTAAAGAACTGGAGGCTGCCCCGACATTTCCACTAATTCTGATAGCAGACGACGTAACCAAACTAACTCTTTTGCTCCTTCACTAGCTGCAATTATTTCCGCCTCGGTTGTGGATGTGGCCACTACTTTCTGCAACTGACTTGTCCATGACACTGCACCACCTGAGTACTTTGCAAGAATTCCAGTTGTTGAGCGCCTTGTCCGGTTATCACCTGCGAAATCTGCATCAGAGTAAATCTTTAACTCTTCTTTTTTATTATATACAATTCCAAAATTTAAGGTTCCTTTCAAATACCGGAAAATGCGCTTTACTCCATTCCAGTCTTCAGTGGTTGGTTTCTCCATAGCTCGAGCAGCTTTATTGACTGCAAAAATGATGTCTGGACGAGTTACTGTTGAAAGGTAGATGAGACAACCAATTGCTTCACGGTAGGGTACAGATAACGAAACTTCTTCATTTTGATTATTGTGCTCACGTCCAATAGGAGTTGAGATTGTATTGCATTCTGCCATTCGAAACCTTTTCAGAATTTCTGTGTATTTCTCTTGACCTATCATTATTGCTCCATCTTCATATTGCTTTATTTTTATGCCAAGAAAATTGTCAAGACTGCCAGTTGCTATTTCGAATTCATGTTGTAAAACATCCATAAAAACAGCAATTTCTTTCTTGTTACTGCCGACAATCAGGCCATCATCAACGTAGATTGCCACATAAAGGCTATTTCCATTTTGTCTACGATAAAATAGGCATGGGTCTGCATCACTGTTTGAAAAACCAGCTTTCTTCATGAACTCAACAAAACGTTTGTTCCAACAACGTGGCGCTTGCTTCAACCCATAAAGACCTTTTTTTAAGAAACATACTCGGCCTGTACCATCTTCGAAACCCTCTGGTTGTTCCATATATACTTCATCTTCAAGTATTCCATTCAAAAAAGCTGTCTTTACATCGAATTGTTCTAGCAGCATTTTCTTTGAAGCAGCTACAGCCAACAGAGTTCGTATGGTGTCATAACGTGCCACAGGGCTAAAGGCGTCGTCATAATCAATTCCTGCTTTCTGAATACAGCCTTTTGCAACCAATCTGGCTTTAAAGCGAGTACCTCCATTGACTGCGACCTTTCGCCGTAGAACCCAGCGGTTTTGCAATACTTTGGCATTCTTCGGACGGTCAACCAGCACCCAGGTATTGTTTTCCTTAAGTGATTGAAGTTCTTCACTAATAGCTTGCATCCATTCTTCCTTCTCGTTTGACTGCAATATTTCTGAAAAACAGTTTTGATCTTTGTATCCAAGTGCATCAACTTTTGTTGCCATACAAAATTCACCACTTTCCATCCAGGTTGGTTTTCTTCGTTGTCTTTTATTCTTCTGTTTCTCTTCATTAGAAGATTCAGCAGCTTCTGCTTTTAGAAATTCTGTTAATTCTTTATTTTCTTCAGATTCACTCGACTCTTGACTTTCTCTAGAATCGAGAGTGCCAATTTTTTCTTGAGTTTGGCTTCCTCCAGAAGTGTACAGCCTAGGAGATTTACATTGGTCATCTTTAGATGAATTCGGATCATTAAATTCTTCCCGAGGGACTTCAAATTCAACTTGATCACTATGTAAATCACAAACAATTTCTGGCTTAAATTTTACATCGTGACTCAACACCACTTTTCTTTTAGATGGAATCCAAACTCTGAACCCATCTTTGTCATTAACATATCCAACAAGTCGTCCAAAAACTGCCTAATCATCAAACTTGGAACGGAATTGTTTGTTAATGTGAACATAGCAGCCTGTACCAAAAATTCTGAGATGATCAAGTCGTCCTACTGGTCGATTAAACCATAGTTCATAAGGGGTTTTATTTTCAACTGAAGATTTTCCAGTACGATTTATTAGGTAGACTGCTGTGTTACATGCCTCTGCCCACAACCCTTTAGGTAATTTACTCGGATTTAGCATTGACCGGGCAGCTTCAACAATGGTCCTATTTTCCCGTTCAGCCACACCATTTTGTTCAGGAGTGTAAGGAGGAGGAATCAGTAGCTCGTTTCCCCTGTCTGCAAGCAGTTCACTGACATTCTTATTGTTAAATTCTTTGCCACCATCACATCTAAATTGTTTGACAACATGTCCATTAGTTCGTGCTTCATTTAAAAACTGCTTAAGCACAGTACACACTTCACTTTTGTGTCTTAAAAAGAAAATTCGACGAAATTTACTAAAATCGTCTTTGAAACATACATAATAATGCTTGCCTCCAAAAGATTTCGTGCTCATTGGTCCATTTACATCCACGTGGATTAATTCACCAGCACTGGTAGCGCGTATTGTTCGTGTTTTGAATGGCAGCATATGCATCTTTCCAACCGCACAGCCGTCACAAAATTCACTCTTGGCATCTTCTACGTTAATGTTCATTCCTTTTAAAATATTCTTCACATGTTGTTTATTCTGATGACCAAACCTTTCATGGTACACTTGCAATGTTTCAGATGAAGTCATCAAGCTCATACGATTCATTTTTGCATTTCTAACAACACGCATGTTCAACACATAAAGTCCATTTTTCACATAACCTGTCATAACAATATTGCCACTGACTTGTTTTCGAACACAGACGTTATTATAACTAAAATTGGTACTGTAGCCTCTGCAGGCAATGGCTCTCACAGAGAACAGATTAGCACTTGCATCAGGGACGTATAAAACATTGTCCATTCTAGCATTGTACCATTTATTGTTTCGTCGGATTTGGATGTAAACTGTTCCTTGACGTCTATATTTATGTGCTGCCCCATGACTCTGCTGTCAATATCTTTATTCTTGGCTTGTGTGTAACTTCTGTGTATTTTCTTACAGTAAATGTGTTTTTTTCGTATCCAGGGTGTAATTACAAAGCTAATAAAATGTTTTCTTGCCTTTAAATAATATTTTTCATCAGGTTATGGGCCCAGTACACGTGTAAAGGCAAACAACACAGTTTAATTAAAACAATATTTGAAATGAGCGTATGTCTGTAAAGAAACATGACTGCTAGCGGCGATTATAAGTTCAGCATTGATAAGCTTGAAGGACCTGACGACTGGGCCAAATGGAAATGGCATATTTCATTGGTGCTACGTTCATATGGAATAGAAGATATTATTAACGGTACACGTAATTCGAAAAACAAGAAGGTATTAAGCTATCCTAACCTTCTGTATGCCATCCAACAAGTAGGGCATGGTGCAGATTTGCCAGTTCCTGAACCACCATATGATTTAAATTTTATTCCAACAGAAGTATTTTCTGATGAACAATCTGATTTAGATGAAACAGGTGATGATGAATTCAATTGTAATACAGAAAATCTACAGCCCAAATTGTTCGCTCAGACCGAGCTTAACAATTTGGTTAGGGATCTGTGCTTAATGAAAGAAAAAGCTGTATTGCTTGGCTCTTGATTAAAAGAAAAGAATTTATTTTCAGTTGGAACCAGCATATACATGTATATATAGAGAGAGCAGCAATTTTCCAATTTTTTTAACAAGAATGTAAATTAGAGTGCTGCTCAGACATTCCCGGTTTAATGAATGAGTTTGGTATTGAATACAAAAATGAAGACTGAAGGCTGTATTCATCTCAAACTAGTTTAAAGTCTATTTTATTACACATTAGTAACATGTATGCATCTGTACCTGTTGGAGATTCTATACATATGAAAGAAAGCTATGAAAACCTAGAAATAGTGCTAAATAAGACAGGATATTCTGCTCATGGTTGGATGATAACAGGCGATCTAAAAGTAATACGCATGTTCCTTGGTCAGCAAGGTGGCTTTACCAAATTTCCCCATTTACCATGTAACTTCGAATTTTTGTAGTATATAATAAAAAGTATATTGCTCGAAAACTATAGGTGATACAAAAAAAAACTAAGGCTGTATTTGGATTCAGCTCATAAAAATTTATCAAGAGCAGCTATCAAAGTAAAAAGCAGTTTTTCAAAAAAAGTTTTCGTTGGCCTTGTAATAGTTTCCCTTCAACAAGACCCATGACAGGCTCTGTGCCAAGTTCATCACGTTCTTCCACTACCATAATGACCCCTAACTCCTATTGTACACTTAATTTAAATAATTCTAACATAGATTCATCTCTCAATCTTGGTTTTACATGTACTGTGTGGTCAGCAGGTGCATCCATCAGCTCCACCTAAGACGCTGTGAGCTCAGCCACAAACACTGGCTTGCACTGGGCTATCCGAGCTCTGCTTACCACTGACAGGCAGCTGGGCTACAGCAGTAGCCAGTTCATCAGCCTTGTATCTTTCCTGAAATACTATTTTCTCTCATCTGACCACTCAGTATAGCTACAAGTTCCTCTTGCACTAAAGCAAACGAACACAAGTAGAAAGCATAAAATATCGCAGTACACATTTATTACTTCAGTTCTATTTCCCAAAACCATGGTTTCATGAAATCAACCGAACCTATTAATACGTCAGGCTTCATAAATAATGATTTATCTACACACAAATAATGGCACCAGAAAAGCACAGGACAGTAGTTTAGTTTAGCAATAAGCAATGGAACTGCACTTGGCCACATGTTAATGTAACATTCCTCTTAGTGTGTACTCAATGGACTCTATTAACATCGTGAGAACAGGAGTGCATATACGTGTGTATCAGTTATTGTGTCAGTATTTAACAAGCAGTATAGAAAAAAATTAAGAATCACTGTCATGAGAAATTGTGTATCGTTAGAATTAAAATGCACGACTAAAACAGTTATTCACTCGAGTATATTGCAGAATATATAAATTACTGTTCATTAACCGAGACCAACTTAAAATGAAGTTTAAAGATCGAGTGAAAAAAGAAAGTACCATCACAGCTACGGCACATTTTAAAATATGCATTGCATTGAATAAAAGGGGCACATGCTGTGTGATCTTTTCGCAGAAATTGTTGTTCTTGTAGGTACAGAACCCCTATATTTCCGAATATTATTACACATGTTTAGTGGATTAAAGTAGTTGTTTAGAAGTAGACGGACACGTACGCTGGAGTTTGCAATCTTCGGAATATTTGTTCGAATTCATCGTACGAAGCAAAATAAGTGAATAACAATGTTAATGGTCAGTTCAGCGAACTTGTAACACGGAGTGTAATCCACGTAAATAAATCGGCAACCGCAGAGACAAAGAAGAAAAAAATTAAAACCTGTGTATGAAAGAAGAAGTAATCGTGTTACTAATAATCAGTTCAAAAGTATTCAAGTAATTTAATTATATTACAATAGCTCCCTCAGAGCAGGACTATAATAAGTTGTAGAAACTTTGTTTGTGTTATTGTATGGTTTTGACTCACACTGGAAATATTGAATGGAAGACAAAAATAACATGTGGTGTATAATTAAAGTCCAGCTACCTACAGACGCCCACTGTGAACTGTAATTATCGTATGGCAGCGAAACGTCATAGATACGAGGGTTGGAACATTCATAGTGGCAAGTATTTGTTTACAACTCGTACAAAATAGACGCGTGTTTCAAAGTTTTACTCACCTTCAAAATGGTCACCAGCGTTGTACATAACCCGTTGACAGAGATGTGGAAGTCGTAGGATACTCTTAGCAGTGCCAGTTGTGTTGACAGTTCGAGCGGCGCGGTCTGTTGCCCGACGAATTTGTAGCAGTTCTGAAGCGAATGCCTTGAAGTGTTTCCTTCAGTTCAGAAATCGAGTTGAATTTACGAGGGCTTAAGTCAGGGGAGTGCAGTAGGTGGTATAGCACTTAGCAGCACCATTACTCAAACAAATCAGTACCAGCTTTCACTGTATGTGCTTTAGCATTGTCGTGCAAAATGATGTCAAGTCCTGTAGAAAGTTTTATCACTTTGTCTCTAAGCTGTTCATTTTTGGAACACAACCTACGACCACTTTAGTGGATGTGGTAAAAGAAATATATGATCAATTATGTTTTCAAATAATAACTAAACTGACATCTAAAATACGTAATAAAATGTTGGAGAGATTTCTACCAAGTTTTCTGCTGACATATGAACTAAATGTGATCAATTGTCCACTAAATTATCGGCGAAATTTCCACAAAGGATGAAGAGTCTTGTAATGATATTTCTACACAAATAGTGGATTTATCGGCGGGCGTATCAGAATTAAGATTAAAGTGTAATACCCCGATAACCGATGTTACAAATTTATCGCTGCAACAAACGATATGTTGTTCTGACAAAATGAAATGAATGCTGAAGTAACTACACTGAAAGATGTAATCAGTGATTGTCTGATAAATGAAACGATTGTCTGAAGAGATCAAACGTAATGGTAAGACTGTGCGTAAATTAAATCTTAAAGGAGAAAAATTTACTAGTGAACAACAGGATAATGTTAAACTGCAATTACAATCACAGCTACTCAGCTATGATAAAGGTAATTCTGAGTGGCATCCAAACAAAAATAAGTTTGTAAATGGACGTTTAGATTCTGAACTGTCACACGTAGTTCGGCAGTATGTGAATGAGCGATTGTCACAAGGAGGCAGTCCAGCCAAGGTCCTTAACTGAGAAAGTAAACAATTAAAGGTCTTAGCGGATAGAGACTTCCCACAGTGGCGAGAGAATTACATGTCACAAGTCCAAGAAATGCTGCAGGAATTACCCAACGTCAAGCAATGTGTAAATAGTTTGTCGCATATTAGAACTAGAGCAGACGGCAGCTCTAGCCTTGTGCCTTGTGGGCATGAGCTAAATCATAGTGGTATGTCTCCTATCGATGTGTTGTATGGTATGCGGATAACGCCATAATTATCGTCTGTCCTACTGGATGAAGGCTTAATCAAACATAGGCAGTTTCAAACATTCATTCCTGAGAAAAAGTGTTTATGCTGTTGTATAGATTAAGGATTTTCAATGTGTACTGCCCAGGTCATTTACGGACAAACAGAACATACATTACCTTACAAGTTTCATACTGGAGGAAGACATCCCTTGGGCCACAACAACACCTGACAATTGGCAAGATTATGCTCAGTTTGAGCAGGCATTTCTAGCAAAATATTTGTCTATTTCTGTGCAAGAGAGACTTACGAATGTCTTTAGCACAGAGCCCTTTAACAGCAAACAGGGCAGACTCCATAAATATTCCGAAAATTATATAAACAAGACCAGGTACTGGGGCGACTTTTATGGATTTCCTTGGCCTGATACAAGAAGAGTCAAGAGCGGACAGCCACCGGAACGATGGTGCGGCTCAAGCTTCGCCATCGTAGACACAGTTGAGTCACCACAGACAACACAGTACATTGAGTGGCACAGTCGGGGCCGTCTCATATGCAAAATTCGCTGTAAACAGATACAGGCAAGCCAAGGAATAGTAAAATAAAACGATGTGACACTCGATGCTCTGTGGCTTATTATGGGTATGGAACTGGGGACTGGCTGAATTATCATAATAACCTTGACAACAATGAAAACAACCCTAGGTGTATTTCCGCTACAGGAATTGATGAGCAACACTAAATACTCGATAAATATGATAGACATGAGATGTAGGAGTCAACGGTGGAACATATATTTACCGTTAAAGGAGACTGGCGGAATAGACATCTGACTGTAAACATAATTGTAGTGCAAACGAACCACATTTCTCAGACACTGGGTCAACAACCTAGACACGGTTACATTAAGCCTTCAAATGCAGACCATGGGTTGGTTCTGGAGGCATCGTAGGAAATACACTTAAGCTGCTACATTATAATGACGATAATGATATCAGGGAAGAATTAGTAATCAGTCACTTTAAAAGTCATGTGCAAAGCAAAGAAATTGCACTGGTTACTGCACATGCGCTGGTAGGAAATATTGCAGCTGATACAGGGACAATGGTAAATATTAGCTCCATCAGTTTGAGTAATAACCCTCTCAAGAACTATCGACTTCTGGATGCTATTGGGGTTAAGTCACAGTATTTCAGCATCTAGGTACTACTAGAAGTAACGTTAGGAAATTGAGTAATATTATGCCTGTTCTTAATCACATATGGACTAATAGTGAAGTTTATTTCGGTCCCAGACGTTTTACATGCGAAGAACGCGGTAATAACCTTCTCCATGGGTAAATGCCATTTGAACGTCGACAACCTAAGAATCCAACAGATCTTGAAAAAGGCAAAAGTAGACCCTCGTAAGTACCGCCAAGAGATAAAAGTTGAATTAATGTAACCCAAAAGAGCACCACGTCTTCACACAGTGGTCAAGTTGATGATACAGGGAGTCAATAAAGTAATTCACTCTATCACTGTTGCCTCACGCATTGAGTTAGTAAGGTTAGTGCTGAAACATGTACACATATTTAGTGAGCGACCTGGTTTCAAAACCACTTACCAATATCGCATCAGTGTCCATTCGGAAGAGATTTGTTGCTACAGTACATATTCCATTCCATTGTCAAAGAAAACAGCAACTAGTAATGGAATGAAACACATGCTGTGTGGTACATAACGGAGCCACCAATTGCACCACAGAGTCCGTTGTTAGAGTTGCGAAACCTGAGGGCAATGTTCGTTTGTTTTAGGATGTGAGGCCAATTAACGAAACTATCTTTCCTGTACAAAATCATAGATACTGCAAGAGGAATTACACAATTTTTTGGAATTACATTCGTCACTAGTACTGGTTTCCGAAGTTCCTACAAGGAGATAAGACCAACCTAAGAATACAGGAAACACACGGCCATTATTTACGTTGGTAGAAGCTATCAGTTGTGTGTGCTGCCACTTGGCTTACATGTAAGCGCAGAAGTAATCGTAACTGCACTGCGCACAATATTGGATCCTGAACTACTTGACCATACACAGACGGGAGAAGAAGATACACAGTCACCCGAAAAGACACAACACAAGTTTTCAAAGGCAGAAGTAACAGCTAAGTTACAAATATCAGAATTTGTCAGCGAAAAGATTAAATTTCTTGGTGATGTTATTACCTCAACTGGAATTACACCTGACTGTGGTAAAAATCAATGCCACCAACAATTTTCCGTATCCAAGTACTAAGATGCAACTTGAAACACCCTTGGCTTTATTCTAGTATTTCAGTAGATTTGTATGTGATAAGCTTTTGAATAATTCAAACTTACTAGCTCTTTCAAACAAAAATGCGCTATGGATGTAGACGACTGATTGTGTGATCCACTAAGAAGAGTTAAAAGAAGCCTTAGCAAATTACTATATTCTGCAAAATCAGATTTCTGTGTAGTTACTGACATACGAAGTCACATGTGATCCCCACTCTACAGAGAGAGGTGCTTTGGAATCCACTGTTTTGGTGGATGGTGGAGCTCCACCTCACACTGGTCATGAGGTCAATCGCTTGCACAGCAACACATCTGGAGCAAACAAAATCATTGGCTGATCGTTCGAAATTGTGTGACCACAAGATAACCAGGTTTGCACACTTGTGATTTCTGACTATGTGGCTACTTGAAGGACAGAGTTTATTAATGGGACATAAACACATGTTGGAGGCTGAAGACGAGCATAGAGACGGAGGTAGTCGAATGCCGCATGAGAAGTTTCGGCACCAGTAGAGCTATAACTAGCGCTTCGTAATAAACCGTGACAGGCACGTTTATTAGAAGGTGTCCAGTTTCGATCATCACACGACCATTTTCAGACCCACAGCCATATTGATGGACTATTCCTGTGTGTGGAGCAAGACCCGCTGAATGACGACAATCAGCAATTGCCTGTCGTCAGTCAGTGCTTCCTGCTCCACAAGAAGATTGTCCATCAATATGGCTGTAGGTATGAAGACGATCACGTGATGATCTAGACTGGTCAACTTCTAATAAACGTGCCTTGCGATCTAGACTGTTATGATTTATTCCAACGATTATATTTTGTTCGCTGATTTCACCGGTGATGTTTTCAAAACTTTTATCTCTAGTACAATCCTGCCTATCGTGGATGAATTTGGCTGTCGAACTGGGCTACATTCTTAATCTGGGACATAACCACTGTTTGCTATTAACAAATGTTAGCGACTCATCTAGAAATAAAAATATGTTACTTTAAATGGTTTACTTGTTATTTCTCTTCCTCATGATCGTACGAGCAAGGAAGATTGGTGTTTAATGACCGGTCGATAATGGAGTCATCAGAGATGTGGTGCGAGGTCGTACTAGGACAGGACAGGGGAACAAAACCGACCACGGCCTTTCAGAAGTAACATCGCAGCGTGTGTCTTAAGTAATTTACGAAAGTCACAGAGATGCTCAGACGAAGATTTTGACCTTCGTCCTCCCGACTCCGAATCCAGTGCGCTAACCGCTGTGCAGCCTCGCTCACTTACACTGATGGACCATCAAAACAGGCTGACCAGATTTACAAAATCAATATATTGGACACAGCTTAAAAGCTGAAATGAATGGACATTTTGCGTATATTAGATTTTTGTCAAACTACTTGGTTTACGGAACAACTACACAGATCATCGAACAAAATACCTGCATTACTAATCGAGTAAATACTTTACTGTTTTATTGTTGCGACATGCAAACACAGATATCACTTTAATATAACTAAGTCCTTGACTAGGGTAGAAAATTAACCACATAGGATACTTATTTTGTCCTCGCAATTGGTCTGGAAGATCTTCGGTAGATAGTTTCTGAAAATGTTTCTTTCTTATATTTTGCAGAAGAATGTATGTCATTATGAAAGTAGCTAGGATGATTGCAGGTACTAGTAGATGGGAACAATGGCAGGAGGGTGTCCGCAATGAGGAAATCAAAGAAAAACTGGGAATGAACTCAATAGATGTAGCAGTCAGGGCGAACAGGCTTAGATGGTGGCGTCATGTTACACGCATGGGAGAAGCAAGGTTACCCAAGAGTCTCATGGGTTCAGCAGTAGAGGGTAGGAGGAGTCGGGGCAGACCAAGGAGAAGGTACCTGGATTCAGTTAAGAATGATTTTGAAGTAATAGGTTTAACATCAGAAGAGGCACCAATGTTAGCACTGAATAGGGGATCATGGAGGAATTTTATAAGGGGGTTATGCTCCAAACTGAACGCTGAAAGGCATAATCAGTCTTAAGCAATGATGCTAATGATGATGATGATGTATGTCATTCAGGAATTTTACACATTTTCAAGCAGAATTTTATAAAAATCAGCACATGAATAATCCTGAAAATGTATCTTACTTCTGTGATGTTTAAAGCTTTCCCAGCGTACTGATTATTCCATAAAAACACGGGAGAACTGCCGGATATTAGTAACGTCCTACCACGATATTTCGGCGCAAAGTCATCTGGCTATCTTCAGGTGAGTACCACTGTAATAGTACTGGCGAGTACGCGCTGAGCTCCGCTATTTAAAGCCGTGCAGAGTGATGAAGACCTACAAACGACGGAACAAGGAAGAGGCAGAGGCTTTCAGGTCGATTGCTTATCTGCCATTTATTGCGAATATTTCTTCACAGATAGGCAGAATATTGCGAAAGTATCAAGTGAGATTTATCTTCGCCCTCCTTCCATAATTTCATCACTGGTGGGATCCGTTAATGACGACCAGGGTCTGCGTAAATCAGGTGTTTACAAAATTCCGTGTGAATGCGGCAAACAACACGAACTGTGCAGGAACGCATTGTGGAACATCAACGGCATACTCGCCTTCCCTAAACCACCAAGTTTGCAATCGCCGAACATTGTACTTCCACAGACCATTCCACGAATTACAATGACACAAAAGTTTTGGCTTATACATCAAACTTTTGGAGCTCGATAATCAGTGAATCTGTGGAAATAAGATTGTCTGACAACGAGACTCCCATCAATCGAGATAGCGGTTATCAGCTAAACTCTGCCTGGAATCCTGTTATAGAGAAACTTCGCAGTCGACGTAGTTATCTGCATAAATATGAAAATCGACCTGATATCGACACGCCAAGCTTTCACCGTGGAGGGCGCGAGGCGCAGCGCACGGAGTTGTTATGAACGCGCACGCTGAGCAGCGCATGCGCAATGTCACCTCAGTATGGCTATAAATAGCGGAGCTCAGCGCGCACTCGGCAGTACTACTACAGTGGTACTCACCTGAAGATGACCAGAAGACTCTGCGCCGAAGTATCGTGGCAGGACGTTACTGATATCCGGCAGTTCTCCCGTGTTTTTATGGAACTGTCTTACTTATAGTTATTTTCTTGACAGTTTCCACACTAAACCTCTTCTTTTGTCCGGTTCGTCAAGTGTTTGCGATTGGGAACACCATTTATGTAGTAGCGTTAGTGCCAGGTAGGGCTAGCAGAAATTCAGTAACGAGCTGGAAACTCCTGTTGAGATGCAAGGAAGTTGAAGATGAGAGACCTCCTCCAGTTTATTTTAATCTACGAGTTCATTTTCTTCGTCCCTTGGGTATGACCACATTTGTTCTCCATTTGGTTATGCTGCTCATTTCGTAATAACACAGTATTTCAAAATGTACGGGACGGTTAATGAAAAACGGGACAACATGCGTCCCATATGTATTTTGTGGCGCCAAAGGGACTCTCAAGCCAAACAGGGGACGATCCCGTAAAATACGGGACGTGTGGTCACCGTACATTAAAGGCAGTGCTGTACTGGAGGGCGATGAAACAGTGCGGCGCAGTAAGTGACCGGTCTGACGTCACACCTTTTACCAGCCGTCGAAGAAGGATGGACTGCACGGTCCAGACCTGCCCTTTTCATGGCGGCCGGACTGTGGGTCGCTGATATATCATAGAGATCGCTGTCTAGAGCATGCTGATGGCAAAGATCGCTACCGAATTTTGTGGATTGTGGCTACCTGTAAATCAAGTAGTGTGCAAAAAGTCACTCGGTAATTCAGTGATGGACAACACAAACCGGATTCTTTCAGGCGCCTTCCGGAACCACATCATACTTTTGGAGAAAGGAAGCCGCAGCGAACAACGTGTAACTCTGCTTCCTGTGGTTAGTGGACCGTCATAAGCGCAGGAACATAGCTGCCGTTTTGGTATGTGGTCACCTGGAGCGATAAGTATGCCTTGCTGCAGGACCACATCTCGTATTCAACCGAGACGCCAAGTAGGAGAGATTTATTAGCTTCATTATGAACCACCACAGACTGTGTGTGCACGAGGTGAGGGGTTGAAATAAACTTGTTGTTTAACTTCTAAACTCAGCCAACCACACGCTTCAAGTTTGCAAATTGCCATTGACGTACCGTCTGTAATCAACAAGGCTTCTCGATGTCTTCTTTATCTCATAAACGATGCCATTTGTAGTTTCTACTGCAATTATGTTTACGCGGTGGCCACGACCTAGGCGAAGACACGGCGCAATATTTGTTTGTCATACATTACGTTACGAAAGACAGTGTCCAACTGTAAAATAATACACTGGTATAAAAGCCTTTGAGTAAATGTGCGTACGAGACTCACTACATGAATATAGATAAAGTATATGATGGAATGACATATAAAATTCTGGTACATCACACTAATGGTTGTTGTTTTCGGTTTCATCGTGGAGCTGGAATCAATAAGCAGCTCCACATTCATTCTTAATATGGTGGAAGGCTAATAAATGACAGTCGCCTTTAATCATATAATCTTCCTGTTCCATCACAGTTTAATTTTTTATATATTTACGATGTACCATCTTTTGTTGTTCGTTCACAAAACGCAAAGTCAACTGCCCCAGTATTTCTGTGGCAATTTTAGCGATCACAGCGGCCGAATAGCGTTTCTTAAGGACTCAGAACAGGATCTGCGAACTCTCGGTAGAAAGGTTAGTGCTTGCTGGGCCAAATGATGTACAAAGCTAATCAATGACTGTGTAGCACAACATTCTGAATGGGAGAAATGAAACTACGTATCGCTGCGCCTCGAAAAAGTTTTGTGTGGGAAATATAGCTTCTTTTTCTTTTTTTTTTAAGTTTCACCCAGCCGTAGTCAGTTAGTAGCGATGAGCACAGCCGGTGTGCTAAAGAAGTAAGCTACAGGGCAGTATTGTTGACACTGCGAACGGATGAGCTTTGCGGCACCTGTCACGGCTGAGGCACACGAGACCGCTAACACTGCAGCACAGTGTGGCCCAGAGTGTGGTGAGCAGCCCGGCTGTGCTTCATTCCCCAACCCCCCTTCCCCAACTTATTTCCCAAGAAATCGTAGGAAAGTATTAAATCAAGGCATCCTGTTAATGGAAACTTAGAAAGACTGTCCTCCTCACCTCTTCCCTCCCCTCCGTATCTTCAACCATTCAGAGCAAAGTACTCTTTATGTCGATCACTATATTAAAAGTCTATGGTGATGGAAACAGACAAGTGCGTATTTTACTCCCCCTCATTTCTCTCGTCTTTCCAGTTCGTCACAGTGTAGTATGAGAACATAGCCTATTTGCATGAATGGGAAATTAAAAATATCTCCCCATCCTCTCCCCGAATCCTCCCAAGTCCATATTTCTAATGAATCATAACACAGGATTAAAACTCCGTTATGACGGGAAGAGATCAATTGCGTGGTTTATACCGCATGACCCTCCTCTCTATCAATAAATAACCATACTAAAAAGACGGTGGCAAATTACGTTATTTCTGATGCATTCATCAAGTAAAAAGTAAAGCCTCTTCCTCTCCTAATCTCCACTCAATTGTAATGACGGAAGCACATCGATTGTGTGCCTGAAACCCCCCTCCCGCGAATACCATTCATGTTTCTAACTCATCAGTGTAGTGTTTGAATGCTGTACCAGAGATGTAGTAAAATCTGTGGAACCTACACTTGAACGTGAAAAATATTCATTGTTTACTACGAAGTCAAAGATGTGGATTATTTCCAACATAAAAATTGTGTCAAATTACACAACTAACGTACAGAATGATTGTATATTTTATAATATACCTCCTTGTGTTTTTCTACCAATCCCAGGGAAGTAATTAAATTCCAAAATGATTGAAATTGATGAGTTTTACGCTTTATGCCCCACACAACGTTCAGTAAATGCTAAACGGTAGACATTAAGCATATTATGGCAAACAGTAAATGCTACACAGCACAAACTTTGCAGTAAATACTAAGTGGTAAACGTCAAACAGTGAACACTGAATGCTAATGGTACATACTAAATGCTAGACGGTAAATACTAAACCCTTAACTCTGACTGCTAAATTGTAAACACTCAATTGTAAATGCTGTATGGTAAACAGTAAACCTTGAACACCTAACGGTAAACACACACTGCTTAATTGTAAACACTAAACGGTAAATGCCCAACAGTAAATCCCAAATGATGGACAATAAATGGTGAACTTTAAATGGTGAACATTAAATGCTTAGTGGTAAATGTTAAACACTGTTGAAATATCCGTATATAAGCACAGACCTCTACGAAATTTATCATGCGTAAAAATTGTGTTTAAATTATTTCTATGAAGTCAGTGCTGTATGTGTACATTAACACACCTCTGGAATAATATTAAAAAGTGACTCGAAGATCAAAGTTATGCATATTTATATACACAAATATATCTGTAACTCTTATATAAAAAATGCTATACTCTTGTGTTGCCACTATTGCAAAGTAATAATTTCATGTCTTTCTCCGACTGGCTCTCTCCTCATCTCTCTCCTCTCCCACCCCACCCCACCCCCTCTCTCCCTCCCTCTCTCTCTCTCTCTCTCTCTCTCTCTCCTCTCTCTCTCTCTCTCTCTCTCTCTCTCCCTCCCTCCCTCCCTCCCTCCCTCCCTCCCTCCCTCCCTCTCTCTCTCTCTCTCTCTCTCTCTCTCTCTCTCTCTCTCTCTCTCTCTCTCTGTCACACACACACACACACACACACACACACACACACACACACAACGTGAGAGACAGAGAAACAGGGAGAGAGAGAGAGAGAGAGAGAGAGAGAGAGAGAGAGAGAGAGAGAGAGAGACAGAAACAATACTGTATCATAATTACTTTATTATTTAATAACAGATTACTGAGGACGAAAGGGAAAGACAAACAATATACTGAAGAGCTAAGGATTTTTTTAGATAAAAATTTTCTCAGAGAACTGTTACAATGTATAATGTTGAAATATAGGAATTTCATGCACATTATTAATCGTTTTCCACACTTTTTTCGTATTGTCTATGGTAAGCAGCAATTTCTTTCGGTCTGAGATCGTATTTGAATTAACTCGAGTAGGCATCCAGAATTTCACTGCTGGATCTACGTTAACGAAATCGAAACAGTACTGAATAGTATTTTGTGTGCAATCTGCGCACATTACAAATAACATATTTTAAATATCGGTATCAGCTAGCTACTTGTACTGGAACAGAAAATTTACTGTCGTTTGTAACATCGTTGTCTTCTAGAACAGCGCCGTACTTGGAATCAGTAAACCACTGCCCCTGAAGCGACTGTCTTATGTGCTGAGTGACTACTATAAGGGCTTTTAACTCACCAATGACCTTTTCTGTGAGACAGCCTCGTGAATATAGCAAGGAGTCACGTCAGTCTTATCAGAGATCTAATATTAACATGTCTTATAGAGCGTAGTACTTTGTGAATATAAACTGATATTTTCTGACAAAAAATTACCTAATAAAATTTTCTAAATCGACTTTGCCTGTGTTATTGTCTCTTCTACGATATATTATGCACAGTCTACCACTGTTGAGAAAGTATAGTTTAGTGAGACTGATGATCGAAAATTTTGATGGCAGATACACCTTGCAATCCTTAAGATGAACCAGCACCGTTGCTCCAAATTTGTGGGGAACATGTTCTGTGCTCACTATTGGATGGCCCCGCCCTTTCTCCAATGCCGATAGGGCATACCGCACTCCTCAGACTCTTCCTGTTTTGTAATGTGTTACCCCTGTTTTCATTTATTACGATAAGTAGTCGATTAGCAAAGCCTATAAATTCTTATTAGTAGCAGGAAGGTTCAGCATCAGATGAAAACTTCCTAAAGAATTTTTCCCGCATTTATCTTACGCCCTCCTCCTGAATCAGCAAGAAAAATATGTGATAAAGAGGCATTAATCAGTCAGTTAATCACGATATCAAATAACGTTGTCATAGCTTCCGAACTGTTTGTGTTAGGACGTTAAAACTGCACGGTTGGCAGCGAGGCATGATTGGAATTAGTATGCGCTGTATGCTTTGGGTTAGTGACAAAGCCCGCTTTCATGTCGGTGGGTTCGTCAATAAGCAAAAGTTGGCGCATTTGAGGAACTGAGAATCCGCATTTCGCGATCGAGAAATCTCGTCACGCTCAACAGGTGGCTGTGTGGTGTGCAATTTCCTGTCACGGAGTAGTCAGTGCGATATTCCTTGATCGTGCGGTAACTGCCGAAAGCTACGTGAAGGTTTTGGAAGATGATTTCATCCCCATTACATAAAGTGACCATGATTTCGACGAGATGTGTTTCGCGCAAGAGGGAACTCGACCCCACCGAAGTAGGAGAGCGTCTGATGTCCTGGAGGAGCACCTTGGGGACTGCACTCTGCCTCTGGGGTACGCAGAGGCCACTGCGATGGGCCTCGATTGGCCGCCATATCCTTCGCATTTCAGCACATGCGACTCCTTTTTGCGGTGCTGTATTAAAGACAAGGTGTACAGCAATAACCCTAAAACTATTGCTGAGTTGAAAACAGCCTTTGAGGAGGTCGTCGATAGCATCGATGTTCCGGCACTTCAGTGGGTCATGAAGGATCTCGCTATATGTCTATGACACATCATCGCGAATGATGGTAGGCATATCGAATGTCATAATCTGCTGGTATATCCAAATACCTGTAGTGACGTTTACATGTTGAATAAAGTGTGTATCTGCCGTAGCTTGTAGCTAATTTACGTTTCTTTCATACAGTTCGATAATTGTCTCCCTGTACCATTCCCGGAGACGGAGTCTCTCTCTCTCTCTCTCTCTCTCTCTCTCTCTCTCTCTCTCTCTCTCTCTCTCTGTGTGTGTGTGTGTGTGTGTGTGTGTGTGTGTGTGTGTGTGTGTGTGTGTGTGTGTTGGAAGGGAAACCTAGTTAAGCAGACGGATTTTGATGGTCCAAAACAAAACCTTTTGTTAAAAAAGGTATTGCTGCAAAGCATATTTTTAATGAGTACGCCATAAAAATTGAAGTGGCAATGCACGTGTCATAGGTTCGATGGTAATGTGCTCCTACTCAGCATTCACTGCAGCCATGTGGCTGATAATTCTGCGGCGTAATCTCTTGCAATGACTGTAACCTCTTCTTGCTCAAATATCTTGCCCTGTACAATGTAAACGTAATCCTGACTCAATTATTTGATTAACATTTTCAGTTCATTTGAAGAAGCAAATATGACCTCTCACACATTATCCAATCTAAATCCACCCCTGTAATCTGTCTGTGAACCACTTTCAAATGCATGGCAGAGAATACGTCCTATTGCAACATTTATTAGTGTTCGTTCCCATTCCATTCACATACGGAATGTGTTAATAATTATTCTTTAAATAACTCATAATGCCTATTGGAGAGGTATGTGGATATGTAGGTATTATTTAGTTTTTGATTATTTTTAAAATTAAATATCGAGTGTTTTTAGCGAGTTATAATTTTTTCGTTATTTAATGGTTGTGCTCTTTTTATAGATGTGGTAATAACCTCTTTTTTCTATCCATCCCAGTTTTAGTGGTATTTTTGTCAGCTATTATTCTTTCATTTGCTTTGCCATTGATTCTATAATCTGTGTTGAAAAACTTTCTCTGAAAGTATATTTTCGGTGTCTGTAAAATCCACTGACTTTAATATTTCTTTTCTACTTGCAAATGTTGGAAAGGTTCCTATTTGAGCATCATAATGCTTTGGTAGAGTAGGTAAAAGCCATTCTAACCTTTTATTATGCGTGGCAGTAATGTGATCAGATAACTGTTTAATTTTATTCTGCATTATTCGTGGGACTCCTTTAAACTGTTTTTCGGCAATATGGTTTTGAAACTATTTTCTGTTCTAGTTACTTCTTCAGTCAGAAGACGATTTTTGTATAGATTTGTTTTTAGCAATCTGACCCAAATTAATTCTAATTTACTTTTCACCTTTTCCGCAGTGTGAAACGTACTTTTAAGGTAAATTCTTGTTTAATTCGTCGTTACGTTGTGTTTAGTACATACCTTGTTAAAAATAATGTGTAGGATACACTCCTTTATTTTCTGCTTCGTATCCTGTAATATATAGGTTTCCTACTGTGCGTGATGGGGCATAACTTGATTGAATTTTCCTGCTTTGAGAATCCTGAAGGAGTGATCTGTTATACTTGCTAAAAGCATTCAACATCTTATATCTCATAAAACATTTCTTTATTTACGACGATCAGTTTCGACAGACTTGCTGTCATCTTCAGGTCTGTAAGAAAACACACATACATGGAATATGTTTCATAACATGAGTTGTGACGTAATATTTGACATAAAAGATTTAGTTTGGCATTACAGAAAACAGAAGTTGAACTTTACATTTACATACCTAAAACTCTTTTTGTTGTGCAACGTTTTCACTTTACATTGGACCTTACGCCAAGTTGTTATGTGGATGAAAATCAACACCTCAACAAATTAGGAGTCAAACTTAGGCATAAAATAGAAGACCATGAGAATAAGTATAACTGCATAGGTGGCTATAAATTAAAATGTGGTAAATGCAAAAGATTTTGTTTCTTTGATATTTTACACAAGTTTGCAGAGCATAGTGGAAATTATAATACCACTAGCTTCAGTGAGCGCGTAAGAGAGTCCAAGCCCAGTATAGTTAATATAGAGCATGACATGAAAATTTTACGCTGTTCCCCTAAAGCTGGAAAATTAGACATTCTTTTAAAATTACAAGTATATAGCCGAGGAAAAAGACAAGCAAGTGATGTTCTTAATGAGCAGTTCGAATTTGTAGATAACAATTTCTTCATCCTGTATAATCATGTATTCTAATACTTCCCTTTAACACCAGCAGTTTTATGCCTTTTCTTATATGAGACATTAGTAACAGAGTATGATATAAATGACTAGCCTGAAAGCGACTTTACATTATATGATAATATTCGTCAGCACTTTCGATAATGATTGCTCTACCATCTTCCATATGTTGGAAAAACCCTTATCTTTTATATTATTCATGTCACATGGCACACAGAAACATAGCATAACGTAAGTACAGACTTTTAAAACTATGCTGTAATACAGGCATGCTGTATGTTGCACACTACTTAAACTATATATAACATATCTAAATAATATTAAATACTTCTGGCGCCTATAAAATATGTTGCACTTTCACATTTTTAGCCTTTACCTTGAAATGTTAATTGTGGTTTTTGTCCACCACCCACCACAACGCACTATTATGTTCAGTAATAGTTTCACACGAATTTCTTTGATATGGTCTCTCCTTACAAATATGTTACATCTTGAAGTCATCTATGTAACTAATTTACAATTGCTGTAAAATCATACTACTGTGTGAACCAGTGAGAAGCAAGATATATCGAAATAATTTTTAGCCTATGTACTAGCTTCACGTAACAACGGAATCTCCCTCTGATATCGCCCTCAGTTTTAGTGATAAGATGGTCCAGTGAAAAGTCTGTCAAAATCTGAACCCAGAACAAGCATGAAAATAAGAAGAAGGTATACTGAACTGTTAAGAAAAAGCGAAGTAGAAACAATGAGCTGTCCAAGTTTAACAAGTTCAATATTCAGCGAATATCTATAGCTGCGGCGTCGTGGTTAAGTGTTCAAGGGTTGGACTGTGTTCAAACCTCCATCAGCACAATTTTGTTCTCTGTATTCATTGTATTCAAATCTGTGTACGTCTCGTGGTGTAACATCCATTTGCAACAGCGGGATGTAAGGAAGAGTCCCATAACGTAAGGTGTTATTATTGTATATTTATGTCAGTAATTTGCCATGTTCTAAAAAAATTAAAAGAAAATTTGACTGCACATAGGGAGACAAGCTATGTCAGCTGTTAGATTACACCATCTCCTAGTATCCGTAATGTTACTATATGTACATTGATATTATGAGTACACCATATTTCTCACAATGTAAAGATCTACCAAGACTCTTTATCTTAAATGAGTGTAATCTTATGTTTTTAATGTTTGAGACTTTTTGCACAAATATAACGGCACTTCTTAGTTATACCTTTAATTACCCTTCTGCAGTTACCCACTGCAGAAATGATATGCACCCCAAGTTGTTACTATGCTAAGATCATTATTCTTAGAAATATTGTACTCCAAACACAGAAATGGAAAAGCAGCCATGTTGCTACCTGCATAACATAAATAACAGGTACTATTACTTTTTGTCATGGTTGGTCACATACTGCTGTTTATGTGATAATTCCTCTGTCATACATATCCATATACTTTTCCCTACATTGCAGTACAACACCTAAGTATGCACAGCCCCACATAGCAAAATACGACTGGCGCCTGTCTATAGCAACTTTTGTGAAGAAAAACTCTGTCCATCTAAAGGACGATTATCTGTGTGGCATGCTTGAACTGTGGTTGTTTCTAGTCTCACCAGGCTCACAATATTAGCATTCTACGCTTTTACACATAGCTGTATGTGAATAATTATACCTCAAGGTCACAATAAACTAGTTGGAAAGATTTGTACATATTTTGTAGTTTGAGGGTTTTTACTGAACCTAAGCACTGCTAGTGCTACTCTATCATTGTTCAGGACGTATCCTACCAAACCCACTCTCGCCCCACTCCCTCACCATCACCTGCAGCAATGGACCTGTGCGCTTTCGCGACTGTTGCTTTGCGGTATGGATGTGCGACAACAACAAAAATGAAGTAAACTGTTGCAAAGTAAATACCTTAATTTTTCTATTATGCATGCAGTAGTAACAACATGCGAATTGGAAAATATGAATAAAAATGTGATTCTGTTGTAAGTAAAGTGCAGTTTTGTAACTGTTATTATTCGTAAAGGTCACTTATTAAAGTAGTTAAATCTAAATGTGAAAAGAATATTATTTACAGTCTCTTACACGGTGCTGATGTTAGAGTCACATAGCGATTGTAGGACGCTTTACAAATGTTATCTTTTGCAATGTTACCGGTCAGGTGTACCTTATACACCGTTTCAAGCGGATTTTCACTGTTTAGATTACGTCAAGCTTACTTAAATAATGTGCTGCTGTGTTCTGCGTTCATGTGATGTAATATATTTGTTAGATCACATGAACGCAGAACACAGCAGCTCATTATTTAAGTAAGCTTGACGTAATCTAAACAGTGAAAAAAGTCCATGTTGCCATTATATATATATATATATATATATATATATATATATATATATATATATATATATATATATATATATATATAAGTAATGGCAACATGGCCATTTGTTAAAGATACTCTATGTTTTTTTTTAATATTTTAGTTATGGCAAGCCTTTTATAATGTGCTGATTTTTATAAACATGACTACTTCGCGTGACACGCAACATAAAATAAGCACGTTTCAAAACAAAAAAAAATTAAGATATGTAAATTTACAGTTCCACTCCCGTTCATGTAATGCCAAACTCAAACGTTTATCACAAATGTTGTCTCTTAAATCATATTATGAGACACTTTCCATATATATGCTCTTTCACACAGACCGGAACCGATTGCCTTACATAAAGCGATGTTTTATATGGTTTGGGCTGTTGAGTGTTTTTAGGAAACAGATAATAAGTTACCATCTAAAAAGGTCACTGTGGTAAAAACGAATTACGTAGGCTGTGAGATATTGCAAATAGAAGCAATAGCGAAAAGACCAGGGTCGTAATGAGGGGAAGAGAGGGAAGGTGGGAAAGTTAGATGTTGAGTGGGGGAAAGGAAAAGGAAGGGGGGAGGGATAGTGGTAGGGTGGTGAAGATGGTAAAACGAGTATAACACACAAAAATAACATAGCTGAAAAACTGTGAACAACAAACCTCTAGAAATATATTTACATCATAACGACGAAGAAACACAGTGCCACTAGCCTTAACTGACGGGGAAAATGATATATCCATTAGTCCTAAGCAAGCTCAAGCTACTTCTGTTACGTTAATGACAGTAGGAGTCTTCTGTAAAACACTACACAGAAACTAGAAGACTTAAGACTTTTGCACAAAGGAGGTAGAGGTTATAGGCTTCGTCTAGTAGATGAATTAGAGGCATTTCAAACATTGTACTTACAAAGATGGAGCCATTTTAAATGAACTGGTGCAACTTAAACATAGACATTATATATCTGTGTGTGTGTGTGTGTGTGTGTGTGTGTGTGTGTGTGTGTGTGTGTGTGTGTGTGTGTTTTCACTGTTAACGAGTTTACATTCTCAATATTTGCTTCTAAAGAAGACGTTTTTATGAACGTTGAAACTGTGGTAAAGGGGTTTAAATAAATCTTCAATTTACCAACTGTTTCGATGTTATATATATATATATATATATATATATATATATATATATATATATATATATATATATATGTATGTGTGTGTCCATTCATGACAGTTTACTCCTCTGCCCTCTGCAAGGAATGACACATCCTTTGAAGTACACCCAGTTGTTCTACTTACTCACATGCAATGAAAATGCGACACTCTAATATTCGTACGTCAAGTTTTCCCACAACCAAACGTCTAGGGGTTGGTGATGTGGGGGACAAGCAGGCCATGGTGTGGGGCTCCCCTGAACAATCCAGCGGTTCTGGAATGTCTGCGTCAGATGTCTGTGCTCATTGTGACTAAAGTGTGTTGGTGCGCCACCATGCATGAACCACACTCATAATCGTTACTGCACTGGTACAGCTTCCAACAAGGTAGACAATACATTAATGAAAAGTTCTAGATAATATGCCCCAGTTAACTTTCGTGGTCGCACATTAATCTATCGCCAACTATTTGAGCCCATACATTGTTTGAGAATCAGTGTTAACGTCCTCTTTCCTGAAATGCTTGCGGATTTACATCTGCACATATGCGACGGTTATGAAAATTCAAAACACCATCTCTTACGAACTGTGTCTCATTGGTAAATAAAATATTGGATGTGGACAGGGGATCTGTGACACACTTCAGCAAAGCCATTTACAGAACCACCGTCTACTATGATGATCCTGTGGCCTTAGGTCCCGAACACGCTGTAGATGATAAGAGCATAGCAATTATTCATGAATTACCCCACAGATAAGAGAGTGAAACTCGCCTTCTGCTGTTGTCAATCGTCACACGCCGATAATATGGTGCTTTTTTGTTTTTCACCAAACACAGCACACATTCCTCCATAACAGGATATCAGGCGTTTGTACTGTGCAACGCCTTCCACTATGAGTCTTCCGATGTGCAAGGGTACCTGAGTCCCTCAGACGTTTGAAACGTCTGATGAACAGAATCTGCTGAACAGAGTTTGAGAGCGCACTCTGTACTATGGATTTTTTATTATTATTATTTTTTTAGCGTAGATGGCACAGGCTCGCACTCTACGTCCATTTGCTAAACCATAGCAGAATATCATATCCGCCATTTCATTTGTCCAGTAGTAGGCTTCCGTTGGTAAGAAGTGGTGGAAGAGAGAAAATGTAAATATACTACACCATTTGTACGTACAGTAACAGTAAACAATAAGTGAAGAAGATAAAACGCCATGATACCTACCCACGGTTGACAGTAGTGTACAGTATGGCACAGAAACACGACGAAAACTAGCGTAGCCGACAACACGACTCGAACCGCACAACTGACAGCAGATCACCTAATGGTAGGTAGGATACTGTGAGTAAGACATCATAATACCCTGCCGACGCTTTTGATGGAGTGCCAATACAAGAACTGTGCTAATATCAGCAACCAACCGACATGCAGCCCTTCCTATAACAACGTGTTTATGTCGGAAAGTATGTATTTCTGGAGCCATGTTTATCGGACTTAGTTTTCTTCTTTCGGTGAATACGACGACCTCTCGAAGTAATCGACATTTTTTGAACAACCTATGTATCCTGATAACTCATACCTGTTTTTATTTTTATTTAATACGTATTTCACTATTAACAGTATTACTAATCACTCACGTGTGTTTCGTCATTTAATGTTATATTAATTATCGAGCAGCAACGGCATGAGGAGCTGCAATAGCAGAAGAACGCCTGAAATTTTTTGGACATCGTCATCATCATCATGACCGCCGTTCTTAGTATCAGACCTAAGAAAGAAGTATATAACTGTAAATAATGGGTAACCCATACATAAGGCGTATTGATACCAGAGATTATTGTCTAGAATGTGTTTGCAGGATTTCAGTTTTCGAAAATCGAATATTTATTGGCATAACGGTCAAAAATGATGGGTTCAAAGATCCCAAAAAGTTTCTTGTCGCATTACCTCTCGCCACAGACGATGGAGTCGCCCATGGCCTTCACTTAACGTCCGAGATCAGCGGCGTTTGAGCAGAGTTGTCAGTGCTAACAGACAAGCAATGCTGAGTGAAATACCCGCAGAAATCAGTGTGGGACGTACGACGAACGTATCCGTTAGTGCAGTGCCGCGAACTTGGCATTAATGGGCTTTGCATTAGACGACCAACACGAGTTCCTTTGCTAACAGCACGACAGCACGTGTAGCGCCTCTCCTGTGTTCATGGCCATACTGGTAGGACACTACAGTGGGACACCGTAGCCTGGTCAGATGAGTCCTGATTTCAGCTGGTAAGAATTGATGATAGGTTTTGTGTGTCATGGAGACCCTATGATGCCACGGATACAAGTTGTCAACAAGGCACTGCTGTGCAAGATGATGGTGGCTGCATTACGGATTGGACTGTGTTTACGTGGAATCGATTGGGACCTCTGATCGAATTGAACCGATAATTGACTGGAAATGGTTATGTTTGGCTTCTTGGAGACCAGTTTCTGACATTAATGGCTACATGTTCCCAAACATGTCACTGGGCCGCAATTGTTAGTGACTTGTTTGAAGAATATTATGGACAATTTGAGCGAATGATTTGGCCACCCACATCACCCGACGTGAATCACATTGAATAGTTATGGGACATAGTCTAGAGGTCAGTTCGCACACGAAGCCCTACACTTTCACAGTTATGGACTCCTACAGAAGCAGCACGGATGAATATATTTCAGCAGGCGACTCCCAGCGACTACTTGAGTCCAAGCCACGTCGAGTAGCTGCATTCCACTGGGAAAAAGGACGTCCGACAGAATGTTAGGAAGTATCCAATGAATTTTGTCACCTCAGTGTCACGTAAAACAAATCATGAATGAGAATATATTGAATATAAGCACTGAGACTGTTGGTTTGGAAAGATTCGTATTTAAGCTGGACATAGCCTCATCCAACCAGGAGAGACCACCGTTTTCCCACTTTCTCTAGAGGTGTCAGTGGATTTTTCCCAGCCATGCTGTCTCAGTTATTCTCAGTTAGCGTTGCATTCGAAATTTCACTCAGTGCTCGGATGTGAAGGAGTAGCTGAGCACACAGCTTACGTGTTGTGGCTACACGGCGCAAGGCGCACAGAATGAGCCGTTAGATGCTGTCTGCACCTCTTTATTACGACAAGGCTCGGTGTGGAGATGTACTATGAAGAGTGCTCTGCCTACTGCAACAGTGCACTCCTTGTGTCCGCTAGAAACTGATTGTGACTCGCAGTGTGAGCCAGATCTGATTCTCTGGTGTTTGCGTCAGGTAATAGCTACAAAAATTTATTTACGCATCCATGAATTGAGTACGGTGAGCAACACTCTTCGTTCTATGCACTGTTCCCATTAAACGTTAGTGACTGTCTCTGCCTCTCAGCTGGACTGTATCTTATCAGGATAGATGAGACGTGCAGAGGCATCTCAGTGTGGGCTGTGTTGCTATCGCTGTGTGGCAGTGGCGGGCGAAGAGCTGAACTGACAGTAACTAAAACGTGTAATGTGGCTTGCTGATGAGCACAATGTTTCAGAGGTCTAGCATTTATATTGTTTTGCAGAAAAAGAAGATATCCAGAGATGATATTTAACGGTGAGACAGATGCACACAAGCTATGTAAGAGAATTGATTTAATGAGGAAATTGAATTACAATGTAGTGCAGAGGGTAACTTCATGGAAAATTTATTGCAACTTCTGTAAAACCAACCAGAACTTATTACTGATCACATGTGTGTTTAAGGAGCCTAGTTGTGTTTGATATATGAAGTACCAAGATATGTGTGAGCAAGAAGGAGGCAGAGGGAGGGAAAGAGAAATGATTACCAGAGGTCGCAGCATTTGACATACTTAACACAGAGATATATGTATGCATCTATAATATAATGTATACATTTGGCCTTGGAGACATTTTGATCTTTAGCGAGAAGTAAATAATGTAGTATAACTTTGACATTTGTGGTATCGACAGTTCCGATGCCACAGGGTAGGTTGGCACTGCGAGAGCGGACGATCTACACGGACGACAGCGCCATCTAGGAGACGCTGTGCAGCTCCTCGAGCGCCGCTCCACTTTCACCCAGTTCACGAAGAGCAGGCGGCCGAGAACCATCGGTTCAGCTTAGCTTACTATGGAGATTTTCTTATCCGGACTTCGGCTTCGCACCTACGTGCTCATTTGTACCAAAGATACATATTCACTTGTATATTTTCATGCACCAGTGAAAACTTCTTTTAATTTACTTGCAGTACCGACGTACTTTACCATCCCTGCTCCTACTCGCTTCCTTTCATTCGGCCTCTTTGTCAGTTTTAAGGAGTAGAGCCACGCGCCGCCTTCCAAGCGGGATACAAAAACAATGACATCACATTAATATTATGTCACAGATATAACTGCATATGTAAATAATGTAACATGGCACCACTTTTATGACGGAAATGATGAGTATTATGGACTCTGAAAGGATATGGTGAAAATTTTTATCTTTCAACACTAAACTGTGGCTGAATGTATGTAGGGAGGACAGTAGAAGGAAGTGTACTCATACGTCGGAAATATTACAATTTGACACCATTTTAAAATTGTTTAAATACTATGCTCCCATCCCTTGTTCGTCTGCAATATATTAAAAAATAAAGTAATTTTGATGTTGTTGTGTGTGAGAAAAGAAATGATTACTTTCAAAGAGAGACAACGGTAAAGTGTACAGCACTTAATGATGTGAGAAATACAGAGATATGTTTGTATGTCAATGATGCATAACGTAGTCCTTGGAATCACTTTTTAACATTATACCGGAGGTCTACTTGGATTGACAATCATATTTCACTTTTCATACACTGATTCAGCTAAACAATATCTTTATCCGTCACAACTTTTCGTAGACATTTGTAATATTTTTGCATATTGCACTTGAGATTAGCATTCACCATTAAGCATCTCGTGTTTACCATTTAGCATTTCCCATTTAGCGTTTCCCATTAGACTCTTAGCGTTCATCATATAGTATTTATGGTTTACTGTTAAGTGGTTAGTATTTACCATTCACCATAAAGAATTGGGCCCTTGTTGTTTATCAGTTGCTGTTAGGCGATTAGCATTAGACATTTAGCGTTTATTGTTATCAACTACCTTTAGGCAGTCAGTGCTTACTTTATGGCATTCACCATTTTGCGTTCAGTGTGTGGTGTTTAGCTTTCACCATTAGGTGGTTGACGTTGACTGTCAACTGTTGAGCATTCACCGCTTAGAATTTAAAGTTTGCTATTTAGCGTTTAGTATTTACCATTTAGTGTTCACTACTTAGCATCTACCGTTTAGTGTTTAGTGTGTCGTCGTATAGCGTTCCCCGTTTACTATTATGTTTAATGTACACTCTAGCTTTTACTGAAGGAGATGTGGGGTATAAGGCTCACAGGTGGTCTATTTTCATCATCTTGGGTTGTTAATATTGCTCTATGAGTGGTTGAGAAGAAACGGACTCTGATTATAAACCACACAATTGGTCTTCTTAGATCATCTTGGACTTTTAGTAAGGTGATATGATTGTATGGAAATACAGAAAAAGGGGAGGGGAAAAGTGTTTTAAATTTCCCGTTATCACAGCTGGGCTATTTGTTAATACACTCCTGGAAATTGAAATAAGAACACCGTGAATTCATTGTCCCAGGAAGGGGAAACTTTATTGACACATTCCTGGGGTCAGATACATCACATGATCACACTGACAGAACCACAGGCACATGGACACAGGCAACAGAGCATGCACAATGTCGGCACTAGTACAGTGTATATCCACCTTTCGCAGCAATGCAGGCTGCTATTCTCCCATGGAGACGATCGTAGAGATGCTGGATGTAGTCCTGTGGAACGGCTTGCCATGCCATTTCCACCTGGCGCCTCAGTTGGACCAGCGTTCGTGCTGGAGGTGCAGACCGCGTGAGACGACGCTTCATCCAGTCCCAAACATGCTCAATGGGGGACAGATCCGGAGATCTTGCTGGCCAGGGCAGTTGACTTACACCTTCTAGAGCACGTTGGGTGGCACGGGATACATGCGGACGTGCATTGTCCTGTTGGAACAGCAAGTTCCCTTGCCGGTCTAGGAATGGTAGAACGATGGGTTCGATGACGGTTTGGATGTACCGTGCACTATTCAGTGTCCCCTCGACGATCACCAGTGGTGTACGGCCAGTGTAGGAGATCGCTCCCCACACCATGATGCCGGGTGTTGGCCCTGTGTGCCTCTGTCGTATGCAGTCCTGATTGTGGCACTCACCTGCACGGCGCCAAACACGCATACGACCATCATTGGCACCAAGGCAGAAGCGACTCTCATCGCTGAAGACGACACGTCTCCATTCGTCCCTCCATTCACGCCTGTCGCGACACCACTGGAGGCGGGCTGCACGATGTTGGGGCGTGAGCGGAAGACGGCCTAACGGTGTGCGGGACCGTAGCCCAGCTTCATGGAGACGGTTGCGAATGGTCCTCGCCGATACCCCAGGAGCAACAGTGTCCCTAATTTGCTGGGAAGTGGCGGTGCGGTCCCCTACGGCACTGCGTAGGATCCTACGGTCTTGGCGTGCATCCGTGCGTCGCTGTGGTCCGGTCCCAGGTCGACGGGCACGTGCACCTTCCGCCGACCACTGGCGACAACATCGATGTACTGTGGAGACCTCACGCCCCACGTGTTGAGCAATTCGGCGGTACGTCCACCCGGCCTCCCGCATGCCCACTATACGCCCTCGCTCAAAGTCCGTCAGCTGCACATACGGTTCAAGTCCACGCTGTCGCGGCATGCTACCAGTGTTAAAGACTGCGATGGAGCTCCGTATGCCACGGCAAACTGGCTGACACTGACGGCGGCGGTGCACAAATGCTGCGCAGCTAGCGCCATTCGACGGCCAACACCGCGGTTCCTGGTGTGTCCGCTGTGCCGTGCGTGTGATCATTGCTTGTACAGCCCTCTCGCAGTGTCCGGAGCAAGTATGGTGGGTCTGACACACCGGTGTCAATGTGTTCTTTTTTCCATTTCCAGGAGTGTATTACACTCTCATTGCTTGGAAAGAGGAAAGGGAGGAGAGGGTATAAGCCAGATGATTACTCTGTTTTCGTCATCTTGGTATTTTAACATTGCACTGGAGATGAGCAGCACTGTACTGCACTTTGGTGAAGATGAGAAGAGGAGGACAGAGAGGTGGGTGGAGGTGTGGGGGGAGTGAAGAGGGGTGAGGGGAGGGGTGAGTATTTTAAAAACTACATTGACAGGATGCCTTCTTTCAATAATTCGCTGTGGTTAGTTGGGAAATGAAAGGAGGGGGGCTGCGGTATAATACTTAACTCAGCTAGTTGGATTTTTTAATTTCCCAGGAGTTCTTTTTAAATTTCCCAACATTGAAATCTTTAATTTACTTGAATTTACTGCCATCTGCAAACTTTGACTTCTAAATTTTCTGCATTATAGTACGCCGAGAAGCAGGTTTGTTTTGAATCTCCTTCTAACTTTTGTATTTGCTACTGCCTGCCAACTTGGACGTTTTTAAATTTCTCTCCAAACGCGACTACTGCGGCCCAACTATGGTGCCACCGAGCGGCAAAAACTGAAACAATGAGGCATAACATGCATAGAATCACTACTTACAGATGCTCACTGTTGCCATTTTCTAATGTCAGGAAGATAGCAGCAGGTGCAGCATGGCCAGAGCACATAGTATTGGGCAAAACTGACCGTGACCAGCAGTATCAACATTACAGAGGACAAACCATTTCTAAAATACATTTACGTCATCTTTTGAGTGTTTACTGTTAGTTAATGTGATTCATATTTTGTTCATACAGCTTACATACACAGTGAGCAGCAGGGCATGCAGCAGCTACAAACAATTGGACTCCCAGAAGAGGTTCAATACGGCAATCGCTGCCGCGTTTTTCTCTTCGGAAAAAGACGGCATGCATCCTGTTGTTTTCAATTGCGACGCAATTTCTATGTCGCATCATTACTGGCCGTGTTCGAGGGTTACAGTAAACGGGCAGTGGGGCGTCGGATACAAACCACTGAACTTCCAAAAGAGGCTCCACGCGGTGACCGCTCCCGCCTTAGTCTCTTGGAAAAAGTCGGCATGGAGCCTGTAGTTTTGAATCGCGACGCAATTTCTATGTCGCATCCATACTGGGATGGTTTGAGGGTTACAGTGAGCAGCAGTGCTGCATCAGCTACAAACTGTTGGACTCCCAGGAGAGGTGCAATACAGCGAGTGCAGCAGGCGTGTAGCACGTTCGTTTCCATTGCGGCGAAATTTCTGTGTCGCGTGCTTGCTGGGAGTGTTCGAGGGTTACAGTAAGTGGGCAGTGGAACATCGGATACAAGCTACTGGACTCCCAACACTGCTCCATGGGGTGATAGTAGCCGTGTTAGTCTCCCTGAGAACGGCCTGCATGTGGCCTGTAGTTTTTAATCGCGACACAATTTCTATGTCCCATCCCTACTGAGATAGTTCGAGTGTCAGAGGCAGACGCACGCTGTTTCAACTACAAACTATATGGATTTCCAGGAGTGGTTTAATACGGCGAACTCAGCCGAGTTTTTCTTTTCGGAAAAAGACCGAATGGATCTTGTTTTCCTCAATTGCGACGAAATTTCTCTTTCGCGTTCTTACTGGGAGTTATCGAGAGTTACAGTAAACACTGGTGCATCGGATACAAACTACTGGACTCCCAAGAGAGCTCCTTGCGGTGACCGCAGCTGTTGTAACTGCGACCGGGACGGTCGCGGGGTAGAAATGACGTAAAGCGCGGCGTGACCGGCGGACAACAGCACAACGGGGGAGGAGGGACACGACCAACGAAGGACAGAACAAACAACCGTAAGATCGAACAACACATTCACAAGAAAACCTAACAAACACGTCCAGTCGTACACAGATCAAGTCAGTGAGCTGCCTAACAAGAGGCGATGTGTCAACAGACATACTCGAGATTAGACTTCCTGGCTCAGCGAAAGGCAAGCGCTTAAGTACGCTATCGGGGGCGCCGCTTTTGGCCGCTGGAATCACATGTTCCACTGTGGCGCCCTCACACTAAAAGCGGGCCAGGAGGCGAGCGCCGCCACAGCTTACGGCGCGTCGGTGCAGAGACCTCTACGTGTCTTCGACGTCCACGACTTCTGGCACGGATTCAAATTCCGCGGCGCGCGGTGCCAAATCCCCCCACTCCCCT
The DNA here is from genome assembly GCF_021461385.2 of Schistocerca piceifrons. Lineage (NCBI taxonomy): Eukaryota > Metazoa > Arthropoda > Insecta > Orthoptera > Acrididae > Schistocerca > Schistocerca piceifrons. Next base: position 20,922,468 of record NC_060140.1, on the reverse strand, counting down.
GAAACTTGCGCGTGGGGGCGGAAACGCCGCGGACGGTGCCGAGGTGGGCGGCAGTGGCAAGAGGAACTGGGCGTATCAACCGCAATTGGCGTGGAGGAAGGGACCCCCGAGGTATCCGTGACAGCCGATCCCGAGTCCAGGGCGGGGGATGGAGCCGCCGATCCAGCCGGAGGCTGAGAGGGCCGGCGGAGAGACGGCAACCGGGGGCTGGGGCGGTGACCCGAGGCGGCGGCCCGAGTCCGTGGCAGCACGAGGGCGGAGCTGATTATGATGGCGGCGCTCCAACCATTTCGACGTCTGCACTGACTTAACACGCCGCCCACGGGCCGCGACGACCGTGGCGGGTGTCCAATCCGCCTTGCGCCAGTACTCGCGGGGCCACACGGCCGTGCCAGGGGTGTACCACTGCGAGGGCCGGGAGTGGGGGCGGGAGGAGGGCGGCAGCAGCAAATGGAGCAGGGGCCGCGGCTGTCGCCCACGGAGGAGCTCTGCCGGACTGCATCCGTCACTTGGCGTAGTACGATAGGTTCTCAAAAACAGGGTGAGGGCCGACATGGTTGGCCTCTCTGCCTCGCCATTGGACGAAGGGTGGAAAGGGGGGCTACGGATATGTTTGATACCATTGGCCTCACAGAAGTCGTGGAAGGAGGACGCCGTGAATTGGGGACCATTTTGGAGACCGACATGTGTGGGCTGCCATCAGTGGCGAGAACCTGGGCCAGGGCCTCCGTGGTGGTGGATCTCATGCGGACAACATATCGGTGTTTGGAGTAGGCATCGACGATGAGTAACCACATGGACCCCAAAAACGGCCCGCAAAGTCCACATGGATGCGATCCCAGGGCCGGCGAGGCACAGGCCAGGGTGTAAACGACCGAGGGGTACTTGCTTGCCTGGTGATGCGCACACACAGTGCACCCACGGACAAGGCGCTCAACATCGCCATCCATGCTGGGCCAATACACATGCCAGCGAGCCAAAACTTTAATACGGGACATACACCAGTACCTGCAGTGTGACAAACTGAGCACCCGAAGCTGTAATTCCGGAGGGACGATCACCAGGATGTATAATATTATGGTGAAAATGGGCATGTCCTTGTAATCCCCGAGTCTGGAGATGTGAGTAGAAAAGCGAGGAAGCAGGGAAGCAGGTTCAGATTAGAAACAGTAACGCATTTGTGTCGAGGGATAACGATCGCGAATTTGTTGAACAGTTCTGAGCGTAACTTTGGTCCACTGAGGGTGCTATGATGTAAAAGGGATGATTTTGTTTGGCAGAGGATATGAACTGTACGTTTATTACATCGACACAGTACACCGTGATATATTGCTGAGTTGGAGCTCGGTTTTGCGCACGAATATTCAAGCTCCTGTCCTGGGTGGGGGAACACAGTAATTGAGTAGGATTCTTCACGTATTTGACGTTATGTGGGCTACAGAGTGATATATTGATGGGTCGCAGGTCGGTTTCACGTTGTAATATTCAAGCTCCTGTCCTCGGTGAGGGAGCAGTGTGATTGAGTAAGAGTCTTCCCGTGTTTGGCGATATGTATGGCGCTTTGCGACGTTTAGTTGTCGTTGTAATATGTTGATCTGTGTAAAATAACCGCTGAATGTCTTGTCCGCAGAAGGAAAAAAAGGCTGAGGAGCTTCAACAACGGTGGCATCAGTAATTCTACAGGTAAATTCGATAAGAGCGAATCATAATGCTCTATTCGTTCACATCCTTTGTACTGGGATATAGGAACCTCTACATAGCGGTGGGAACATTTGCATATGTTGAGAGCAAGAAGGGATTCACGTTTGGAGCGCTGGGAAGAGTGGATTAGGCATTATTTTCAAGAACAGGTTCTGTTAGTGCAAGAATTTCGGTACATACAAGCTGAGACGTGAAGAAAGCGAGTGTTAACCGTTTCTGGGACAGTATACAATTGCTGAGAGGTCGACCTGGCTGTTATTTTTTATAAAGCCATGTGACATAAGAATAACATTGAGCAAATTTTAGATGGCGAGTCGCCACGCAGACATTTCGTGGGTATGCATGGCTGAACGCACCTCATATGTTCCGTTAGGGGGAACTTTCACATGCGTCTGGCGTCGATTCGCGGCTGTGCGCGCCCCGGGGGCGTCTGCACCAGTGTCCAGGTGAACACGTATGTGGATAGGAATTTGTCAGGTGTCAAGTGTGTAAGGGATGTGGCCACCTCATGCTTGAGGGTAGCTGTGTGTGGTTTGACAGATGACAGCTGCGTCACTTGGCGAGGGTTGCGGCTAATCTCCTCTGCACTCTACTTTACAGGGGGTGGCAGGAGGTGCCTGCCCACATTGATTGCATTAATTTGTGAGCAGGTCTGTAGGCTGTGATATCCGTTATTTGGACAGTTTATGAGTACTGAGTGTTTCTACACATCACTGTGCAGAATTATTTAAGAACAGTTTTCAGGTCTGTACTGAAACTATTCGGAAAAATTAGGAGTTATTTGCGTGTCTGCAGACTGTGTACTCTGACCCCAAGCATGTAAGGGCGAGTGTTTTGTGTCAGTGTGACAAATATATTACATCGCTAAATAAAATTTTCCAAAATAAATAGAGTGCACTGCTTCTTTAGTCTCCTCAGCAGCCCAGCACAACCTGAGTCATTTTGCACCATTTTACCCATACAGGCCACCATCTGGGATTAGGTCACAGGAGGGATGACAGTACCCTCAAGTGGCAGTAATGTGTACTAGGTCAGTTGGAGCCAAGGTCTTGTGGTGGAGTCATTGCTTTCAAAATAAAAACTTATGCCCATCATAGACACATTAGTACAAGTTAGTGCACATTAGTACAATTTAGTACACATTAGTACACGTTACATTAGCCCAACAACATGGGTTGGTAAGGGGACGTGGTGGTTGGTTGAGGATAATGGTATTTCCTTCCAAGTGTAGGTGGGTGTGGCATTTGCGAAACTTCATTTTTAACTCCACAGTAGCACTCTCTGATGGTGTCAATATGTACTAGGCCTCGTGGTGGCCACAATGTATGTCGCCATCTTGAATAACGATAGTCGCATCATCAGATGACGTCACATACAACAGCGCCCTCTGGTGCTGGTACTGTGTACTATGTCAGTTAGAGTCTGGAGCTCTTGGTGAACGCACTGTTTGCCGTCATCTTGGATTACATGACAGATGGGAGCAACCTCTGGTGGTGACCATGTACACTAGGTCTCGTGGTGAACACACTGGATGGCCCTACGCATGAAAATGATTAAATAAAGAATTATTTGCCAGTCCTTTCCCCGCAATTCCTTAGGAGTAGGTGGTGGTTAGGTGACTGATGTTACAGCAAGTGCCCTTTCTTTCACGCCATTTTCTTAGCTTAGTAGAGATATGCAAATTAACCTTTGTTTACTGCTAAAATTCAAGCTTGGTGCCAGTTCATAGGAAAAGGTGGCAGTAGGGTGACTTAGGTTAGTGGAGGTAGGCCAAGTGAGCTATCTTCCCGCTATTTTCTGACCTTAGTAGAGATAACCGTAGTGCGGTGCATTATCCTGTTGGAATTTGAACTTCCCGCCATTTTTCTTGGGGAGGGGGGCGAGGCACCAAAATTCAAACTTCCTGCCAAAATCCGTCATCTTGAATGACGTCATGGCTGCCATCTTGGATGAGGCCATGCGCTGTTGCCAAGTCTACATGACACCATCTTGGATAACGTCACTGCTGGCATCTTGAATGCATCTGGCAACAATGCAGAGAGTCCTCGTGTCCCCCTTGCTCCAATACTTACACAAACTGCATAATTTTGAGATCGGAGATTGGCCTTTAAACAATGCCCTCAGTCAACGTTCTTGTCAGTCTGATTAGGGAATATGATGCTGGTTTGCGAAATAAAATTCCATCATAAAGAAGTAAAAATTTTCTATGCACTATTTTCGCATTTCAGAAGAATTGCCAGCAGTAAAAGTGGTTAACATAATATTAATTTTTTTTAAATACCAGTAATATTATACTATGATTCGAGTCTTAACGACCACAAATCTTATGTCAGGGGTAATCCTGTGGTTTGACTGCTCAATGAGCTCGAAAGACTTTCATCGGATGTTGATAAGCTTTAGAGCGACAACGTTCCCCATGACCCAATCGGAGGAGAATGATGATTTGTATAATAATGCAGTTGACTGCTATATCTGTGAGCTGCCGTTAGACAGAAAAGTGGGAGCTCCTCATAAATACCACTGACAGTTCTGTGTGCAATTTGAAGTACCAGCTACCAAGGCACATACCCATTGTCTTCCATAATTTAAGTGGGTATGACGCTCACTGTCTAGTTGAGCACTTGTCTGGTTGTGGTTGGGAGTAGAATCAGATCAGTTTTGTACATGTGAACATCGAGAAATGCATTTCATCATCCAAATGAATGACGCCAAAAATTATGCTCCACTCCCTTGATAGGCTACGTTTCATCAGGCAACACTCCTGAAAGTCATTGAATCTCTGCCTCAAGCTGCATTTCCCGACCAGGACACATTTCAGCTTGTGACTAGGAAGGGGTTTTGCCTTACGAGTATGTGGATAACATGGCGAAATTCAATGAAAGCAAACTACCCAACATAACTGCATTCTCAGGAAATCTTGCAGGCAACGCCATAATGGATGCAAGGTATGAGCTTGCCACAAAAGTCTGGTAAGAATTCAAAATGTCCACTTTAGGAAAGGACGTACAACTTTACGTGGACACAACTGTGTTTTTTTCTTGCAGAAGTTTTTGAGAAATTCTGAAGTCTATGCATGGTCACATACTGTTTGAATCCCGTCTTTTATTACACGGCACCTGGGTCATCTTGGGACGCAGTGCTCAAGAAAACGAAGTGCAGTGTTGAATTATTGACCAATACTGACATGCTTCTTTTCTTTCAGCGTGGGATCCATGGGAGGACTTTGCCAATGTGTCCATAGGCACGTGAAGGCAAACAGCTCACGGATGAGTGACACGTTCAATGTATTCCTTGATTCAAGTTACATAATGTATCTGGGCATACTTAACTTATATGGACACGCCAGCAGCAATCATGGGGGACCGAAGACGAATGCAAGGGATTACGTGGAAAAATCATGGGGGGTGTGGCAGCTGATTCTGATGTAAGGCCTGTGGTGGAGGCAGAACTCAAATACCCTATTAGTTTGCATGATGCACACGCCTATTTGCCGCTCTGTCTAGAGCGAGTTTCACAAGAAGGCTCCACCCCAAAACTGATGTCCCACAGAATAAGAAGGTTATCAGCCTTATGAAGGACGAGGCGAATGGATTGCCAAATGTGGAGTTTGTAGGTCTGTGATCAAACATGCATGCACTCCCGCACTGGAAGGTTCCAAATGGTTCAAATGGCTCTGAGCACTATGGGACTTAACTTCTAAGGTCATCAGTCCCCTAGAACTTAGAACTACTTAAACCTAACTAACCTAAGGACTTCACACAAATCTATGCCCGAGGCAGGATTCGAACCTGTGACCATAGCGGTCTTGCGGTTCCAGACGGTAGTGTCTTGAGCTGCTCGGCCGCTCCGGCCAGCCCATTGGAAGGTGCCACCCAGAGGTGGGATAAGGATGCGCATCGTATGGCATTGAGAGTCCTCTCTATCGAAGACTATAAGCGGTGCCTGTGCAGTGGTGTTCATGGTGCTTCACTACAGCTGCCTGATATGGTACGACAGACCAGTATCCAGTCGAGAGCGCATGAGGTGTACACTGTGGTGTAGTCTAAAATCGGCCTGTCATATTAAGATGATAAAAGGCTCATTTGTGATGAGGGGGCTGAAACTCTCCGATACTCACACACTATTCATGTTTAGCAAGAGAAGGGATGGTAGACTCTGATTGAGTGAGAGTGAGAGAATGAGGGAGAGAGCGAGTGTGTCTGCAGAGCAGTAGTAGAACACTATTTCATAGTGTAAGTAATTTTGTGTGTGTGTGTGTGTGTGTGTGTGTGTGTGTGTGTGTGTGTTGGTGTGTGTGGTGTAAATATTTGTGTATACTGTATTCACACATGGGCCAAGTGTGGAAAAAAATATAAAAAAGTAAAAGAAAAATGTATTTATATGCACACCATGTGTGTGAGAGAAAAATGTTAAAAAATCCTACACAAGAATATTAAAAACCATAAACACAAAAAAATATGTTTATATTTATTTATTTGTTCATATGCAATGCATGTGCAGACTGTCAACATATATTTCTAAGCACCATGTGCGTCTGGTAAATGGAATAATTTTTTAGTTTTTTCACCTGCCGTTAGCCATCTAAGTTAGAATAGCTTTTAAGTGTATATATATCTATGTAGCTCAGAGTCCATCAGAATTGTTATTGTAAAAATCTTTACTATTGGGGCTGTTCAATTTAGATTCTAAGTGAGCACAGTCGACCAGAATTACTGTAAAAGCTATGCTACTGGGACTGTGTAATTTAGTTGTAGTAAAGAAAGTATCTCCACATTAGCTTTTAGCGTAGATTTAAAAAAAAATCCAGTGTTATTGGAAAAAGTACTGTAAAAAATATTCTTGATTTTGTAGTATGTAAGGTAAAAGTATCTGAACTGGAATATAAGAGTGAAATTGTACCTCAAGAATACTATATCGTACCTCAAAAACCACATTGTGCCTCAAGAATTATATTGTACCTCAAGAAGTATGTTATATCTGTGTCAACTGAATAAACGAAAAAAATTTGTCACTATACGTCTTTGTCGTCAGTATTTACATGATTCCTGTCCCCTGTAGCGTTATATATATATATATATATATATATATATATATATATATATACAGGGTGAGTCACTGTTCAGAAAGTAACCTCCGGTTGATTTTAAAAAATACACCAAGTTAAATAAAAATATTTTAATATATACATCTTACAACTACATCTTTGCACTATTTTTCTACATAGTCTCCATAGCGATTGAGGCACTTATCGTATCTCTTCACAAGCTTTGAAATTCCTTCTGCATAAAAATCACCCGCTTGTGCCTGGAGCCAGCCTGTGACCGCATCTTTGAGCTCTTCGTCGTCATCAAACCGCTGTGACCCGAGCCATTTCTTCAAATGCATGAAGAGGTGATAATCACTTGGCGCCAGGTCTGGGCTATAAGGTGGATGGTTGATAACGTCCCACTTGAAGGACTCAAGAAGGGCCGTTGTTCTGCGAGCAGAGTGAGGACGGGCGTTATCGTGCAAAAAAACGATACCGGAAGTCAGCATACCACGGCGTTTGTTCTGTATAGCCCGTCGTAAGTTTTTTATTGTTTCACAGTACACGTCTTGATTAATGGTCGTACCACGTTCCATGAATTCAACCAACAACACCCCTTTGGCATCCCAAAACACTGTTGCCAACAGTTTTCTGGCAGAATAATCTTGCGAGGCTTTTCTTGGTTTGGTAGGCGAATTTGAATGTGCCCACATCTTTGATTGTTCTTTTGTCTCAGGGTTCACGTACTTAATCCAGGTTTCGTCACCGGTCACGATTCTGTTTAACAATGGTTCTCCTTCGTCCTCATAACGTGACAGAAAGTCTAATGCAGAGGCCATTCTTTGAGTTTTGTGGTGGTCGGTAAGAATTTTGGGCACCCATCGTGCACAGAACTTACGGTAACCCAATCTTGCTGTCACTATCTCGTACAAGAGAGTCTTAGAAATCTGTGGAAAACCAGTAGACAACTCCGACATTGAGAAACGTCGATTTTCACGAACTTTTGCATCAACTGTCTGAACGAGTTCGTCAGTCACCAATGATGGTCTACCACTCCTCTCTTCATCATGAACGTTTTCTCGTCCACTTTTAAATAAACGTACCCATTCACGGACAACTCCTTCACTCATAACTCTTGGTCCGTACACGGCACAAAGCTCACGATGAACAGCTGCTGCAGAATATCCTTTGGCTGTAAAAAACCTTATGACAGCACGCACTTCACATTTGGCGGGGTTTTCTATTGCAGCACACATTTCAAACTGCCACAAAAACTAAACTAGCGCAGGTACGACGTTCACTCGACCACGGCTTGATGCCGACTGACCTGTTGAGTGCGTGAACGCACAGATGGCGTCGCTACTCCCCCCACAACCCGCGCTGTGACCAATCGGAGGTTACTTTCTGAACCGCCCTCGTATATATATATATATATATATATATATATATATATATATATATATACAGGGTGAGTCACCTAACATTACCGCTGGATATATTTCGAAAACCACATCAAATACTGACGAATCGATTCCACAGACCGAACGTGAGGAGAGGGGCTAGTGTGATTGGTTAATGCAAACCATAAAAAAATTGACGGAAGCATGTTTTTTAACGCAAACCTACGTTTTTTTAAATGGAACGCCGTTAGTTTTGTTAGCACATCTGAACATATAAACAAATACATAATCAGTGCCGTTTGTTGCATTGTAAAATGTTAATTACATCCGGAGATATTGTAACCTAAAGTTGACGCTTGAGTACCACTCCTCCGCTGTTCGATCGTGTGTATCGGAGAGCACCGAATTACGTACGGATCCAAAGGGAACGGCGATGGACCTTAGGTACAGAAGAGACTGGAACAGCACATTACGTCCACATGCTAACACTTTTTTATTGGTCTTTTTCACTGACGCACATGTACATTACCATGAGGGGTGAGGTACACGTACACACGTGGTTTCCGTTTTCAATTACGGAGTGGAACAGAGTGTGTCCCGACATGTCAAGCCAATAGATGTTCAATGTGGTGGCCATCATTTGCTGCACACAATTGCAATCTCTGGCGTAATGAATGTCGTACACGCCGCAGTACATCTGGTGTAATGTCGCCGCAGGCTGCCACAATACGTAGATTCATATCCTCTGGGGTTGTAGGCACATCACGGTACACATTCTCCTTTAACGTACCCCACAGAAAGGAGTCCAGAGGTGTAAGATCAGGAGATCGGGCTGGCCAATTTATGCGTCCTCCACGTCCTATGAAACGCCCGTCGAACATTCTGTCAAGGGTCAGCCTAGTGTTAATTGCGGAATGTGCAGGTGCACCATCATGCTGATACCACATACGTTGACGCGTTTCCAGTGGGACATTTTCGAGCAACGTTGGCAGGTCATTCTGTAGAAACGCGATGAATGTTGCAGCTGTTTGGGCCCCTGCAATGAAGTGAGGACCAATGAGGTGGTCGCTAATGATTCCGCACCATACATTTACAGTCCACGGTCGCTGTCGCTCTACCTGTCTGAGCCAGCGAGGATTGTCCACGGACCAGTAATGCATGTTCCGTAGATTCACTGCCCCGTGATTTGTGAAACCCGCTTCATCGGTAAACAGGTAGAACTGCAACACATTCTCTGTTAATGCCCCTTGACAGAATTGCACTCGATGATTAAAGTCATCACCATGTAATTGCTGATGTAGCGACACATGAAACGTGTGAAAGCGGTTACGATGCAGTATGCGCATGACACTACTTTGACCCAGTCCACCGGCTCTAGCAATGCCCCGTGTACTCATGTGTGGGTTCACGGCAACAGCAGCTAACACACCAACTGCACCCGCTTCTCCTGTGACGGGGCTGTTACGGACCCGTTTGCGTGCTACGACCATACCTGTTGCATACAGTTGGCGGTAGATGTTTTGCAATGTGCGGCACGTTGGATGTCCGGGTACCGTTCTGCATACACCCAGCAGGCTTCAGCTGCATTTCGTGGACACTCGCCATAAAATGGTTCAAATGGCTCTGAGCACTATGGGACTCAACTGCTGAGGTCATTAGTCCCCTAGAACTTAGAACTTGTTAAACCTAACTTAACCTAAGGACATCACAAACATCCATGCCCGAGGCAGGATTCGAACCTGCGACCGTAGCGGTCTTGCGGTTCCAGACTGCAGCGCCTAGAACCGCACGGCCACTTCGGCCGGCCACTCGCCATATATGAGTATCATCTCCGCCTTTTCAGAGTTCGAATACACCATGGTCACAGTTCCTACAACACTACACTATCACAGACGTCTGGTAACACTGTGTACTACAGTTGGTCTGCGTGCGGAGACGAATGCAGAATAACAATAGCAGCAAGCGCTACATGCGGACACTGCGACAGCTAGACCAAATCACAACAGTGCACTAGAGCCACACTCGTAAACACGGTCGTCATCGTAAACATGTCCCTGCAGATGCTGCTCGCCGACCGTGGCCCTTGTTTGTTACAACACGCAACTGAACGTCGGATGTTTCAAGCGTCAACTTTAGGTTACAATATCTCCGGGTGTAATTAACGTTTTACAATGCAACAAACGGCACTGATTACGTATTTGTTTATATGTTCAGATGTGCTAACAAAACTAACGTGGTTCTATTTAAAAAACGTAGGTTAGTGTTAAAAAACATACTTCCGTGCATTTTTCTATGGTTTGTATTAAACAATTACACTAGCCCCTCTCCTCACGTTCGGTATTTGGAATCAGTTCGTCAGTATTTGATGTGGTTTACGAAATACATCAAGCGGTAACGTTAGGTGACTCACCCTTTATATATATATATATATATATATATATATATATATATATATATATATATATATAAGGTTGTCTGTTCACAAATGACATTAGTTTTGCTGAAGAGTGAGTGCTATAAAGGAGATCAAGTTTAAGATGGATGATAGGAAAATATACAGAATGGCTGCGTGGAATTATCCCTATCGTGCAGCCCTAATTGGGTTATGGGAGCAGGAGGCATGTGACCGTGTCCACTTCCAAAGACATACAGCACACATGTCTAAAATTATATCTGTGGTGCTTGAAGAAACTCACAGACGTAGTATCTGGTTAAAAATGAACACTGTCAAAGCTGGAACAGGGTTGAAAAAAGAACACAGAGGTTGTAAAGTAAAAAATAATTTATTTTTCATCCAGCCTAAAAGTAATTTTACATCTTCTTCTTCTTCTTCTTCTTGAGTCAATGGAGAGCAGGGCACCTGTAGAATTACAAGTCTTGAACAGCAACAAACATGAGGATTCGATGCATTCACGAGATCTTCTCCTACCCCTTCACGTAGATAATGGTCTCTGTGTGGTTGAATAGTAGACGCGACATCACCATATCGTTATATGGTATACCAGGATCATCTCAGTGAATTCCAACGCACTTCACATCCTTGAAAGACCTCGGTGACGCTTTGTTTGCTGAGAATGTCTCTATTATTACGGCATCTTCTCTGTACACTACGAATGCAACATCTTTAAATATGAACTGTCTACACTCGCCATCATAGAAACCCTGAGCGTCTGCAATGATGTTTACACCTTGAGATGCCATTGTGGAATGCTCTAGGTATGGCACAGCACCTGTTCATTTATACAGCTCGTTGCACAACGCCTGTGAGCGGGCGGTAGTTGATCACACAGTCATGTGGAGCTAGAGCATACACGGCAGTGTGTTCCAGGAAATTTGCAGAAGATTTAAATTCAATACGTACATCTGGTGCAGATGTAATTATCTCGTTGTGTTTCGAGCGGCCTATTACGATGATCGGTGATGGTTTCTGTGGACTGAGTAGACAACCCCTTCTTCAGCACTTTCATAGTAAGAAGCATGATACCTAGCACACATGTCATATGCTAGACTACAAATTTCATTCCACTGCAGGTGTATATTGTCATATGGGCAGTCTGCGATTTTCAGGGGGGCGGGGGGGGGGATGGGGGGGTATGGGGGGGGATTTCCCCCAATCTGCATCAGACCATCCCCTCCTCTGGTTTTAGTTTAAGCATACCAACCTGGGATGTTTATTTCCCATGCACTGGAGTAAAACTTCAAATATAATTTAAATTTGTGGAGCCGAACACTGAAAGTTTTTAATGCAGTCTTACTATTAATAATATTAATATGTTTGCTTATTAATTTTGAAAAAGTGTTATGTAGTAGTTAAGCATTTCAAAACATTTAGAACTAAATCATCATTAACATGTTGTCATTGTTGCTTTCGTCTAAGGTGCGTCATCCGTTTACTTGCGAGCTTGCGAGGGAAGTAGTGTGGCAGTGATACCGTAGCAGTCGTACCGCAGAGTTGGGTGAGCTGGGGGGCTGAAATTCCCACCCCGGGCCCTGACACAGGGTGGCGACCGGCCCGGTACCTGTGCGAACATTTACCGTTAGGCCACCTTCTGGAAACGGTATGACGCGGACTAACAGGGACGAAAGCACAAAGTGGTGCGAAGTGAGCAACGGTACTGGTCAGGCGGGATCGGACAGTCTGACTTCGCTAGCCGCGAACCACGTGGGTGGAGCTTAACACAGGCTCCCCAGCATCGCGTACTCCAAATTAATTGGTGCCGTTCGTTCTTTGCCGCGCGTCCGCCAAACACACGGCGATCTTCACACGTTCCCGCTTCAGTAGCTTCATTAGTGAGTAGAGTGTGTCCGGGCCTGTAAGAACTACGGAATTTCAGGATGTCATTCAAACAAAGGAAAATTTCTGATTTCCTTAAGAGCAGTGCATTACCTGATACGTGTACAAACCGTGACAGTCAGGATACTAACAGTGGTGCTAAAAAGAGTTAAAATAGACAGTGAATGTAAAAAAGAAAACGGTAATGATGGTGCTAATACAGGGGAAGAGACTGAATCTCCGGTGACTGAAAACTGTGACACGTCTCAAGGTAGGAATGGAAGTAACAGTTCTTTTGGAATTATAGTAGGAAATTGTGTTACCTTATCACGTTTTCAAAACTGGCAAAAGACTAATGCGTGGCTGCCCGTAAATGACAAAAACTTAGTAATATGCACAGTGTGTTTACAAGTTTGTGAATTTAAGGTGGAAAGCAGTCAACGTGTGCGTATCGATAACGCGTTTTTAGCTGGTGTTTCTGCTAATAACGCAAAAAAAATAAATGATAAAATCGGGGATCATGCAAAGTGTAAATCACACATGAAGTGCGTAGAAAACGCGAGTATAAAAGAGAAGAAAAGTTTACAAAAATGTGTCACTGAAATGCAAAGTTGTGGGGAAAACAGCATCAAGAAAAAGTAATCGCAACTGCTTCGTTGTTCAGATCAGCATATGTAACAGCTAAACAGAAATTATCATTCAAATCGTATCCTGCAGTAATCGAACTACAAAAGCTTAATGGTTTATCAGTCGGTAATATGCTTCATTCTGACCATGCATGCCGAAATATCATTATGTTCGTAGGAGAAGAAATGAAAAAGAATCTTGCTCACTTCCTTGTAGAATCGGGTACAAACTTCAGTATCATGATGGACGAAAGTACAACGGTTTTCAATAAAACTTGTTTGATAATATATTTACGTTTGTCCTTTGAGGGAATTGCTTGCAATTATTTTTTTGACATTGTTGAATTAGAAAGTGGGACAGGAGAATGCATTTTCAGCACACTGTTAGCAGCTCTTGAAAAGTATGGCATTACAAATTATGTAATAAAGAAACACCTTGTAGGTATCACACCAGATGGTGCCTCAACAATACTTGCCTCATACAAAGGCGTAGCCGCTCTACTGCATAGTCATTCACGTAAGGATTTAACTGTCGTTCATTGTATGAACCACAAAATGGAATTAGCTGTCCACGATGTTATGAATGATTAGCAGATGTATACCATGTTGTTGTTGTTGTGGTCTTCAGTCCCGAGACTGGTTTGATGCAGCTCTCCATGCTACTCTATCCTGTGCGAGCTTCTTCATCTCCCAGTACCTACTGCAACCTACATCCTTCTGAATCTGCTTAGTGTATTCATCTCTTGGTCTCCACCTACGATTTTTAGTCTCCACGCTGCCCTCCAATACTAAATTGGTGATCCCTTGATGCCTCAGAACATGTCCTACCAACCGATCCCTTCTTCTGGTCAAGTTGTGCCACAAACTTCTCTTCTCCCCAATCCTATTCAATACTTCCTCATTAGTTATGTGATCTACCCATCTAATTTTCAGCATTCTTCTGTAGCACCACATTTCGAAAGCTTCTATTCTCTTCTTGTCCAAACTATTAACCGTCCATGTTTCACTTCCATACATGGCTACATTCCATACAAATACTTTCAGAAATGACTTCCTGACACTTGAAGCTATACTCGATGTTAACAAATTTCTCTTCTTCAGAAACGATTTCCTTGCCATTGCCAGTCTACATTTTATATCCTCTCTACTTCAACCATCATCAGTTATTTTGCTCCCCAAATAGCAAAACTCCTTTACTACTTTAAGCGTCTCATTTCCTAATCTAATACCCTCAACATCACCCGACTTAATTCGACTACATTCCATTATCCTCGTTTTGCTTTTGTTGATGTTCATCTTATATCCTCCCTTCAAGACACCATCCATTCCGTTCAACTGCTCTTCCAAGTCCTTTGCTGTCTCTGACAGAATTACAATGTCATCGGCGAACCTCAAAGTTTTTATTCCTTCTCCATGGATTTTAATACCTACTCCGAATTTTTCTTTTGTTTCCTTTACTGCTTGGTCAATATACAGATTGAATAACATCGGGGAGAGGCTACAACCCTGTCTTACTCCCTTCCCAACCACTGCTTCCCTTTCATGTCCCTCGACTCTTATAACTGCCATCTGGTTTCCGTACAAATTGTAAATAGCCTTTCGCTCCCTGTATTTTACCCCTGCCACCTTTAGAATTTGAAAGAGAGTATTCCAGTCAACATTGTCAAAAGCTTTCTCTAAGTCTACAAACGCTAGAATCGTAGGTTTGCCTTTCCTTAATCTTTCTTCTAAGATAAGTCGTAAGGTCGGTATTGCCTCACGTGTTCCAGTATTTCTACGGAATCCAAACTGATCTTCCCCGAGGTCGGCTTCTACTAGTTTTTCCATTCGTCTGTAAAGAATTCGTGTTAGTATTTTGCAGCTGTGGCTTATTAACCTGATTGTTCGGTAATTTTCACATCTGTCAACACCTGCTTTCTTTGGGATTGGAATTATTATATTCTTCTTGAAGTCTGAGGGTATTTCGCCTGTTCCATACCTCTTGCTCACCAGATGGTAGAGTTTTGTCAGGACTGGCTCTCCCAAGGCCGTCAGTAGTTCCAATGGAATGTTGTCTACTCCGGGGGCCTTGTTTCGACTCAGATCTTTCAGTGTTCTGTCAAACTCTTCACGCAGCATCGTATCTCCCATTTCATCTTCATCTACATCCTCTTCCATTTCCATAATATTGTTCTCAAGTACATCGCCCTTGTATAGACCCTCTATATACTCCCACCTTTCGGCTTTCCCTTCTTTGCTTAGAACTGGGTTTCCATCTGAGCTCTTGATGTTCATACAAGTCTTTCTCTTATCTCCAAAGGTCTCTTTAATTTTCCTGTAGGCAGTAACTATCTTACCCCTAGTGAGATAAGCCTCTACATCCTTACATTTGTCCTCTAGCCATCCCTGCACGTATACCATATACAGGTTTTTTTAGATTCCTTATATTCTGTGTTTTTTCGAAGTCCCAAAAATCAGAGACTACTACAAAGTGTTTCACAAGAATTATCCTCGCAGCTATTAAAACTAGGCCGTATTTTTCGCGTACGTTAGGTTGCTTCCTCATTTAATGCTGTTCGAGCTTTTCTTGAAAGTCACAGTTCTCTCGTCCATCTTTTTGAAAAACTGAGACATGATGGTTCCTGATCAACTCAGGAGGGATCTAAATTTGAAGGTTTACTAAAACATCTCACAAAGTGGTTGCTTGTAATGGAATTAGTTGTGCTTTATGAGGCCCTAGAAGTTCTGCAAGTATTATCATTCTTTATGCAAAAGAGAAATTGTTCAGTCCTTAAAGCAAAACAGGAAATTGACGTGGCTATACGAACTCTTGAAACACTGAAAACGCCTCGAATTAGGATGATAGTACAAGAGATGGAGGAAAAGCGCACATTCAAAGGGGTATTAATGAAAGAACCAACTTGTGATGAATATAACAGATTTCAGACATTTCGGAAGAAATTTTTTCAGTCTTTGGTAGACAATATAAAAAACCGCTTTGAGGACTTGGATTTCTTTTCGGGTGTAGCCGTATTAAATTCAGATACATGGCCTTCAGATGATGGTGTTTTATGTTGACATGTCAATTTCTCGCTTGTGTAATAAGGTGGATTTTAAATTACGTGAATGCACGTGTGCGTTACTAGTTAAAGATATTCGAATCTATAGAGAAAATCCTCAACACATGTCCAATTCTGTGAAGGAACTTTTGAAAGCAGTCGAAGTTATAGCTATATCTACGGCTGAATGTGAACGCGGATTTAGTGCCATGAATTTAACACTGACTGATCAGAGAAATCACTTACAAATTCCGACACTTTCAAATCTACTTCTCATTTCAATAAATGGACCTCCACTGCATTGCTTCGATGTAGAAAAATTTGCAGCAAGGTGGATAAGAAAAAGAAGCCTTGCTTCTCAGCACCATAGTGCCATTGACAAACCAACAGGCAAACCCTCGAATCTTCAGGAGCAGTCTCATTCATCTCGTCTCTTCAACTAAACTCTTTAAGTTAAAATGACAATTATACACTTTAGTACTAGCTGAACCGGCCACACTTTGCTGTGGCTTTGTCGTAATACGATAATTTAACAAATTAACATTCACTTATAATTTCAGAGTGTTAAAGTTAAGCACAAAACAAAACAAAAATTTTTATTTTACATTTTATTCATCTCATATTTTAGTATGGTTTGAGTATCGTATATTACATGAATCATTTACAAAGTTGTTAATTAACTACATATGAAGATTTATTAATTTTATAAATGAGGTAAGTAAACTCTGCATTGCCCGGATGTCTCTACCTTCCCCTTATGTCCATCTCCTTCTTTTCCCACTCACCATCTTCTTCTGCCCTTCTCTCTGTCCATTTGCTTTTCTCCTCTATCACCTCCTACAACCTCCGTCACTCTCCCCTTCGCTAAGGTCAATTTCTCTCTTCCTCTAAGTCAACCTCCTCCTTCCCTCTCTTTCTGTCCCTGCGACATCCAACATTTACATATTGAAAGCAGTAATTTGCGTCTACAATTGCCATAAGGACAATGCTGAATGTTTTTTGTAGTTGATGTATTCACTTTACTTCCAGTATTCGGAGGACACATAATTTGCACATGTTTGCCATGTATGGCCCCTATGCAGTGAGGGAAATTCCACTTCACTTCGAAAAATCTTGCTACCTTCTGCCATTCTTCAGTATCCTTTGGAATCTGAAAAGTAAAACATACTCATTACTTTCCCTATTTTTTTCAGACTGATGACACAGTATCAAAAGATGACGGCAATGTATCTCTTGAAGAAGATGTACCTCCCACATATGTCAGGCACATATTTTCAAATGTTCTTTTTAAAGCGCCCTTAGGGGAGTATGAACAGCAAACTCCGAGCATCGAAACATTGGTTGCTAAACCTAGCTGTGAAATTGTATGTGTGGACAATAATAATTGTGACGAATTTGTTCAAACGGAAACAGAAGAGCTCAAATTAATTCGATTTTAGATAGAAGTGTTTTTAACAGTTCTTTAATATCCATTTTAATTTGCTTGAGAATGCCAATAAAACATTACTTAAATGAAATCAGTATTGAATGTTGCGTGCATACCTTTATGTAATTCTTCAACACTAATGAAAAAGCTTCACATACCTCTGGCACTATGAGGGAAATAGCAGAATATGATACTTTAAATAAGTAGATTAGTGACTTGTATAAATCGCCAGTGGTTAAAAATCGTAATGTGATGGCCCATAGAATTCTTGGTGAAATACTGTCTTGGCAGTTGTTATCTTTCTTTACAATAAGAGGTGTAGTTAACTGCAGTAAGTAATTAAAGTCTTCAGTCGACATTCTCATAAATTACTAAATAACGCACCATCATCTGCTTCTAGTTCTTAGGATACTATTTCGTGGACCTTCTTTAAATACTCTCCTCTTCCAACATAGTTTTCTTTTCCTTTGGTTTTTATTTCCGTTGTTAACTGCATGTGCAAGTACCAAGTAGGCCGCCGCTCCGATCACTTTATCATCCATTATACTGCAAGACCGACACACGTGTGGCACAAATTCTGTTGCTTTGGTATAAATTAACCTGCCGCATGCAACATACGCCGTAAGATGTTGCCTGCTGTAGCATGCTACAAGACGACGCACGCCACATTTCCGTAGCATGCCACAATGTTGCAAGACGTCGCCCCAGCGTAGACGAGGCTTTAGAGCCAGGTCTGTATTGTATGGTGGATGTGATGTGTTGCGTGCGAAACTAAAACCTGCACTCAGATCCAAACGTCGTGGAAAACTGTGAAGAGGCGTCATCCTGCAGCAAGATAACGCTCGCCCACATTCTGCCAAACGGACAGCCAAAGCAATAAAAGAGTTGAGATTCGAGGTGCTGGAACATCCACCATACAGTCCAGACCTGGCTCCAAGCAATTTTCACATGTTTGGACCCTTAACGGAAAGCACTGCAGGGAAGAAGATTTGAAAGTGATCAAGACGCCATTGCTGCGGTGCAAAATTGGTCACCGATGCAACCGAAAAACGTATTTTCTGATGAAATAAAAAAGAAACTCGTAAAACGTCGGGAAAACTGCATTGAAGTCCAGGGAGGTTACGTAGAAAAATAATGCATGTTTTTCTATCATCAGAACAAGTACAGCTTTTCACAAATGTGCCTTTACTTTTTGAATTCCCCCGTATACCTGTATGTAGATGATTTTGTAAGTAAGCTTTACCTATAATGTACTTTTAAAGATATAACAAGGGATGGCTTTTCTGATAGTGCATACGCGTGAACAGTGAGTTTCGGCATTAACATCTATTTATAAATAACTGTTTAACCATGGGTAACGCCACGGTCCAAGCTAGTAACATATATAATTATACTAACCCCCTAAGACATCCCGCCACTGGTAAAAGCACAAATCGCACACTGCATATGGGCAGAATTCTGAATTCACGCAGACTCTGGCGTTAGTTAACTTGCAGTTGTCGAATGCAATGGAATCATTAGATATATTCCCGCTTTTGTCAGTCTGAAAATCAAGTATGATGAATGTAGACGTCTGTAGATGTGAACAGGTTTTAATACCCCATGTTTGTCTGCTTGCAGTCGGTAACACTGGGTACTGGAAAACTTCCCAAGAGAGAAATCCTAGTGATAGAAATGTACCGGAATTCAGGTCTTTTAAAAGCTTCAAACGCTCCTCGTCTGATACACTAATGTGTGGTATTTTCCGTATTATCTTGCTAATTGTGATCATATTCTCCTCTTGAGCTCCTTTAATGTATGAGTTATTATCCGTCGCACTCCGCACCAGAGTGAGTTCCTGTTTAGCATTTATAGCAATCTGTCTCATGTCCTAAAAGTAACCCATAAACATTTTTAGAGGAATGCATGCAGTAAATCGCTTGTACTCTGCAATTGCTCTATCCTCCGGATCGGCTATGAATCATACCACATTTTCTAAAGCACTGAAATCCGTGGTTGATGTAGAGACATATGCTTTAAGGGTTGATGTTATGCCACATTGTGTGCACTGTCGATCTCAGACCAACTGAGTTGATAGCGTATCTCTTGAAACAGGGATGCTAAGGCGTTACGTGTAAACTTGGCTCCCACTGTATCCGCCATCGGTTTCATTGAATGACCCCTCCAAATATATGAAACTCTTGCATGGAAGCGTCAGCGCTTCTTGGTGCTGGAGGACAATCCTAATTTCACCATTCTTGTTAAATGTGGTTGAAGTGTAAGGTTTATGTGAGAAGTATTTCTGAAGTATAATTCTCTCATCATTCTCTACTGAACTGGTTATACTGAGTGACGTCATCATTGCGAGGTTTCAAGCCAACTGATTTAAGAAACTCGTAGTTGGCACGTGTTATCACTTTGCGGTTCCGCGCCGAAGTGACGTGCGATGGATTGCGTGCAGTGGATTTGTACTGTGTGCCGATCTTGGCTTAGATGTAATCGTACAATGATTTCCTCGCCACGAAAGTCAACAAGTTGATTATTCTGGTTCACAATACGCTACTCCAAATAGTCCAGTGTCTGAACTGTCACTGGAAGGTATATTGCAATGGAAGGAGTTTCAACAGTCTTGTACCTCGTTGCAGCTCAGGGGAAGAATCCGTAAATAATATGAATCAGACGGTCGTTGTGATAGGAGTTCGTTGCAACGTAACACTCCGATTGGGCTGACGGGCAGTATATCCACAGCCTGATCTGACTTGTAATATTTACTTGGATCTTTCTTCAAAACATGTCATTTTGTGAAACCCCATAAGCCCTATTGAACCTTTCTGGCTAAAGTCAATCGTTGCATTTACAGTACGTATTTCATATTTAAGTGTATTGATGTTTGCATGTAGCTCAATAAATTTTCCAGACTATTTTAAGACTTCGTTTGAATCGTCGATATCGTATGCGCCCGGTTCTATTTCCACAATGCCTTTTTCACCATTAATATCCAGATGTAGTTTGTTGTTAGTCTCAGTGATATTTGGGATACCGTTGTACGGCTCCAGTCCAATCAATGCAATACTTGAAACACCAAAGCTCAAATCAACTGGAGGGAAGTAATTTGCACGTAATACAGATGATCGTTCTTTTAACGTCAAAGTGTACATTACATCTCAACCTCAACTGATGAAGGAATGTTTTAAGCTCCTCCTTATATAGTAGCATGCTTCTTTTTCTTTGTGAATATCAAGAGAAACATGATGCACAGATGTCCACAGAGGTATGTATTAAAGTCTTAATAGCTCCGGTAATTGTAGAGCGCACGTCTTCTGTGAGTGAAGTATCGCTGTAATTATTCTGGCGGTTGCAGGTCACCAAATGAGCCTAAATAGTAGACGTATCCGCATTTATCATGGCGTGTGACACCCAGTAACATCAGCAACATCTAAATTTACAATGGCACATTCATCAGTTTTCCACATAGTCTTCGGTAATGTATCCCGCATAAACACATCATGGAATCTCGGAATGTTGAATTTTTTCTAACATACTTGAGAAGAGCAGCATTTGTGATCCTGTAGGACTGCTAACGGACTTTCCTTTAATTTATGGATACATCAAGCCCTTTCCCGTACGATTTCAAGTATAGTCCTTTCCCGATGGCTCTGGCTTCCATCAAGTGGTTATGTCTTCTTGCCCCTTCTAACTGCGCTTCGGAGTTCTGCGCGTTCTTGACCGTTCGAGCAATAGTTGCAGCACCACCAGCGAGGGAACCTACCGCCGAGAGTGCGGGGATGAGGAACAAGAAAACACCAGACGTCTTGGGTATTGGTAGAATTAGAGGAGCTTTAAGGGATCCTCCTTCTCTTCTTCTTCTTCTTCTTCTTCTTCTTCTTCTTCTTCTTCCCGCGCCTTTGAGAGCGGTTTTAGCTTCATACTTCGCTGTCAGGATACAGTTCTTCAAACAGCTCTGCTTTCACCCTTCTTCTTTTTCTTGTTTACTGCACAACGTGCAGCATTCATAACACGCTTGAAGTTCATCACTCTTAAACTGCAAATGCTGCAATGCAGTGATGTACAACAATATCCTTTCTTTTCCGTATCGCCTTAGCCTTATCTGCTAAAATCCTATCTCTGATGTGATGACTTGAGAGATCTTTATTTGCTACATATGCAATGTCATGTTCTATATACTCTTCGTCGAGCAGATTAACCCACTTATCACCTCGTGCCAAGCGTTTCCGAATCTTTGTTGCGTGTCTACAGTAGCTATACCCCGGAATGTGTAATAGTAGTGGCAGTTTGTCTTGTCTCGAATACCACTCTTCCTATAATGCGTCTCATAGCACGCATGCTATGCTACTGCGGTGGTTGTGGACTGTGCATGTGCAAATCGTTAGCATTAATCCATCTCTTTTGTGCTGCAGGAAACCCATGCAATTTGACTAGTGCTCTATTTCCCCGACGTCGTATGACTCTCTCTACGAGAAACATATCCGGTTCTGAGCTTTTCTCCAACTCCTCGGTGTATATGCAACCTGCAGTTTCCTCGTCTTTACGATCCTTCAAGATGTAAGTTCTAGGATTCGTTCTTTGCACTTTGCAAACTGTAAATATCTCTGTTGACCACTTCGGTAGATATGATTTCTCAAATGCTTTCTTATATTTTGAGATACCTAACAAATGATCTAGATTAAATTTCTGTTTGCATGAATCCGGCATTTGAATGTGATAGTCCACGGCATCACGAACATCGATGTCTGATTTTTATTGTGGCATGTTTGGTTCGATTATACTGAGCAATTATTTCTTGGAGGATATCTGTCCATTTGTATGATACGCGAAGATTAAAACGCATTCACATTTGACCTTTTATTGTTCTTTTCAGACGCTCCACGATACTTGCTTTCAGGTAGGTGAATGTTGTAACGTATTCCATACCGCTGCATCACGGTCTTGGAAAACCTATTGTAAAACTCTCCACCGTGATCGGTTTTGAGGTTGTCTGGGGATCGATTCGTCCCTGTATGCAGCAAGCACTCAAACACATTCGCGAGATTTCTACCCGTTTTTGTTTTAACAGGTAATGCCCAGGCAGGTTAGGAGTTTGTATGAATAAACATTTAAATACATTTTAATTCATTAATCTTATGTGAATATTCCCTGATACATATAAGATCAGCCTGCCGTAAGTCACCCAAACCTTCAATCATAACATGCTTACGAGGGCATGTTTTGAGTGCTGCTTTGTGAAGTTCTCGAACTACTGTCTCCACACTTATTCGATGATGTCTCTCTCTCCAAGCTCATAAATTATTGAAACGGCTTCATCCGAATGAGCTGTATAACCTGCAGCAGCTGATGCCATTAGTAGTCATAGTCGATCTATTCTCTCGTCGGGGTCGTCATAATATATATACTGTGGCATCACTGCTTTATGCACAATGTCAATACCATCGCCGTTACTGTTATTGTTCTTGTTTTTGTTTTCGTCATTAGGTATAGGTTTTATAATGGTTTTATATTTCTTGTTGCTCAAGATTTTTGCTGATCTTATGTACATCAGTCAAGTGCAGTATTTCTCGGTACATTTCCCTATCAGTAACTTAATAATTTATAGTTCTTTTTGGTGGGTCTTAGGAAAATAAGATTTATAAACCCAGGTGTCCTCTCAAACCGTTATCACCAATCTGTGTTGTGTCATCAGTTACGTGTATATGCTGCGTGCCCAACATGTGCAGTCTTCCCCTGCTAACGCCAAATGTTCTGTCTATCTAACCAGGGACGTGAGGGATAATAAATTCGTCAATGCAACTCCATCGTTATCACGTGGTTTTGTTTTTGCCAAGAGCTGCTTGTGAAATACAGTAAGGGATAATAAATTCGTCAATGCAACTCCATCGTTATCACGTGGTTTTGTTTTTGCCAAGAGCTGCTTGTGAAATACAGTAAACGGCTTAAAGGCCTCTCTTGGTGTTTGCTGTCGATCCATATGCCCTAACCTTAATAACCGTAATTTCTCTCGAATGGCTTCCCGCGCTTGAATGACTTTCTGCTTCGATGACATCTCGGTGTATACTACTCAGACGTCTCTATAGCCTGAGACTTTACACATCCGCTCTTGTTCCTCTTGTTATCTGCCTTCTCCCCTTCTCAACGACAAAGACCTCTATATTTATTTTCCCCTCAATAGCCTCGATCTTTTCAGTTAAGTCGGTTACTTTCTTACCGATTTCATTAATTACCTCATTTAATTCAATGACCATTCTCAGAACAGTCTGGTAATACGTCTCTAGCTCCCTGCACATACCTCCAACTTTATGCCCAATAGCTTGAATCCATGTACAAGCGAGTGTTCTGTCTGCGTACACCCATCCTCTCGGGTTGAGAGCTAGACGTGTACGAGAATTTGTCCATGGTGCAGCGTATAATCATGTACTCACCTCTCTTACCAGGTTATATACACAGAAACTCTTGAAAGTTTCGCTTGTACCAACCATCATTCAATTTTCTTGTTTTATCAATAACGACAAACCCATACTGTGAATGATTCCAGCAATCTGCACATATTTTTAGAAAATCATTGAACAACATGTCAGTTCGTACATGTGCATGGTAAATGTGTTTTAAATTCAGATTTTCTTTTCTGAAGGTAATAATGAGGTTCTAATTTTCCCTAACCAACGGTTTCCGGAATCTGGAATATGTTTTTCCTGTATAAAATATTTCAGCACCCATATGACGACCGCAACAGAAATATTTTCGAGTTTGCTCTTGGTTTTCCACAGGAACATCGTCAAATACAAAGATAGTGTTTGACTTTGCTTTTTCAGGTGGGAGGATATCACTGCTTTCGCTGAACGTCGTGTACGTAACACCTTTTATAGCGCGCGATGTCTCCTGTAATGGCTCATACATGGGCTGAAATACTGTTTTTGACAATACGGAAACATGTTCAAATCGGACTCCATCTACATGTGTTAGCAGCGTCATGACATAAGATGGTTCAAATGGACTTAACATCTGAGGCCATCAATCCCCTTGAACTTAGAACTACTTAAACCTAACTAACCTGAGGCCAACACACACATCCATGCCCGAGGCAGGATTCGAACCTGCGACCATAGTAGTCGCGTGGTTCCGCGCCTAGAACCGCTCGGCCAGCACGGCCGACACCATGACGACATAAGCCTTGTCACATTTGGATGGACCTACAATGAGAAAGTCCTTGTGGTGATGATGTTTCACTCATCCTGCCATGACACTGCGTCAGGTACTGACATGTAGTTGGCATATATAAACTTGTAAGGCCGGCAATAGTATGTGTAGCCACTATAGCTGCATCACTTAACCAACTTAGCTACATTGGCTAGTAGAGAAATGAGCTATTTATTTTGCCCGTGAAGAGTCACTTCATCATTCATTCAATGACGGTGAAGAGAGGGGGGCATGATATAGGTGTAGAATTGAAAATAATGATATTAATAAGTGTAGTACTTGGACTATGGTGAGAGAGGTATGAAATAAAACACGAACACTGTTCGAGATTATATATACATACATTATTTATTTAAATTTCATACATCAGGTGCAGTATTAAAAAAAATCATCAGACTCTTTATCTTCTTCTTCTTCTTCTTCTTCTTCTTCTTCTTCGCACCTGTACAGGTTCTGTTTTGATTCTGCGTTCATGTGCAAACAAAGTTACTGCTCCAAATCATCACCATGTACACTATGCAGACGTGGGAAGTTTACATCATTGTATGCGGATTCTAGGCTCGACAACCAATGACTCACGCTCTCCAATGCAAGGGGTAGCGCAGTATCCAGGTCGTGTAACTTCACAACTGAGGCGTGCCGTAGATAGACACACTTGTCAGCCGATTTCACACGTAGTGCAGAGTGACGCTGATGTAACAGGTAATGTCACAATGTCACACTACTAAGGCGAATGTCCGGGGGGGGGGGGGGGGGGGGGACCGGGGGTGGTATGAATTGGATAAGTCATTTGCTGATTGATGTAGCACTCTGCAAGACATATTTCGTCCTAGCCGAACTCAAAAATAAAGTTATCGATGCGTTTACGATTTATATTCCCACATGCAAGGCCCAGTAACGATGTGCTTCTATACCAACGTTTACACGTTTTGTTCCACTGGGAGTTAATCGGTATGTTGAACTGAAATGCATGGGTACAATCGATACCTTCTTATCCACAGCATCTGCCCTGTGTGCCGGCACTAGCAAAGGGATGTTCTGCTGGCATGGGTCGAGTGTCAGTGACCAGTACTGTCCTGTATCTTGCTGTTGTTTAGGACCACCAGCAGCGTTCGATGTGTTGGGACGAGACTGCGCGTCCTCATCACACAAATCGATGAGTGGGACAGACAATAACAGCTCCTTGCCCTGCTCCAGCAAATGGGCTACGTATGCTACAGAATCCCACGTGCTCGCTACGGGTCTGACGTTCTGGAGGCTGTTGCTGCCGCAGGTCGGTGCAGGTCTCGACAAGATGGCAGCTGAGGTTGCTACAAGTCTGGCCACCGCAAAGATCGACATGTTGGCGCTCGCCCCTGCAAGCTTGGACTTGTAAGACATCAGATCACTTGAAGTTTGCTCCTGTAGTATATATATATATATATATATATATATATATATATATATATATATATATATATATATATATATATTCTGTGCTCTCATGTTATCGCCAGTCTGATTTAAATATTTGCCGTTACATCGACTTAACACGTTTAAACAAGAACAAATTGCATCTCTGAGCAAAATGGACCTACTCCATATTTTTCTGTCAAGACCTTTGCTAGAAGCAACACTTGGATGCTGGCCAAGTTTCGTTGTCACAGTGTAAATAAATACAGACTGTGTAAAAGTAAGCGAAGTGATGTACCAAGTGGCCAACAAAATGGAAGCCAACAGATGGACACTAACGAAAAAGGCGAACCACACTGTCCGAGTAAGTAAGAAACAAAATTTTGCATCCATATTGACAGGTAAACAATATGCATGGCGATACTTTAAAGTGTGTTCCATCTTCTTGTCACAGAGCCTGCAACCAGCATTATGCTAGAAATAGTGAAGTAACTTCTAGAAAACCATCTGAAGATGAACCTGAAAAAGTTCAAAAATCGGTTCATGCAATAATAAATAACTATTAAAAAAGTGACTGGGTGCAGTTTCATATATTTACGTCCAGGTAATGGTCATGGGTTCTAAAATATCCATAATGGATAACCTTAATCTTCTTCCTCTTCTGCTGCTGCTGCTGCTGCTGCTGCTGGCTGACTGAGCGAGGCTGGGGTCACAGAGCTGCTGAGCCTGCCCCATACCCCCTCCAGTGGCGTCGCCAGATACCACCATCCTACTGGCTGAAATCTAACACACGACCAGATTTAGGGTTGCTATTGGTTCTTGCCCTTTTTCTCTGGACCGCTTTCTTGGACTACATCATGGAAGAGGTGGTGTTGGAGAGGGGGGGGGGGGGGGAGGCACACCGCTCTCTGGTGGTTGTGTTGTGAACTAGTTCAGTCGGTCTCCAACCCTCAGGGTGAACACCTATAGCTCATGTGGAATAGGGCAAAGCTATGGATACTGCCCTCAGCTGTGGGCTTGCATGTAGTACACATATTAAATTCATCCCTGGTCATCGTCAGCATTTCCTCAGTTGTTCACATGGATGCATGTGCAAGAGTGGGAGAGCATCTCACCTCTCGCGATTCAGCTGGACTTTTAGCAAACACTTTACATTTACAGCACACGCATTTATCAGTTTGAGCTGCGAAGCGTAACTTAGTCTGTATTTGACTTCATCAAATATCAATGCTATCGACACAGTCCTCAGATGCTAATATAATACTCCTTCTCCAGCACAGACATCTCGTCCATTGAACACAGTAAACAGTTACGTCCATCCTCCCAGTCCAGCAGCTAGACACAGAGTGAGTCCTTTCTCACCATTTTTCCCCAGACCACCATCTTTGATTACGTCATGGGATGGGAGAGGGACGACAATGGCCTTTGGTGGTAATACTGTGAACTTGGTCAATTGGACCTGGACCTCATGGTGAACACTCTGGGTGGAGCTACTGTCTATAACAACTCAAATTGTTTAAATAAACAATGCATGCAAAATAGAGGCTAACGTCCATGCTATTCAGCAGCCCAGTGCAGACTGAGTCCTCCTCCTGCCAATTTTCAGATGGTGCAGGGAAGATAGGGCAGGTGAGGGGATGAGAGGGGGAGGGGGGGAGAGGGGGAGGGGGAGGGGGGAGGGGGAGGGGGGAGGGGGAAGGGGGAGGGGGAGGGGAGGGAAAGTGCGTTAGGATAGTGCAGATAGCCCAAGTGTTCTATTTTCCCGTCAAAATTTGAATTTCCCGTCACATCAGTGCAACGTTGCCACAGCTATGGCTGTCGTCTTGGATTCGCCATCTTGAATAAATTTGGCAGCAATTCAGAGTGGGGTGACGCTGGCTATGATCTACTACTACTACTACTACTACTACTACTGCTACTACTACTACATGTTCTACTCTCACAAACTATTAAAATTTTAGTGATGTCTGATGACCTCTTCACACCAGTTTTTGTGTATACAGTTATCACAAGAAAATTAGATCTAGTAAAAGTAACACATTTAAGACACCCATTGAAATTTCATCTGTAGGTCTTATGAACAGAACAGTTGATTCCTCTCTTATACAAATAATGAAATTAATTTTGGTCTGCCGACCTCCGCGCACCGAGAATTGCGCAACCAATATATACTCCCTTCTTGTATTAAATTGTGCCTCCCTACTTTATCACATACAATTTCAATTCATCATTACATTATGCAAAACATAAAATCTTAACAACTGCACATGGAAAGACCATTATTTACACACAATTTTTTTTCACACTACACTCTTCATCCGCAACGTACAACTCTGTTGCCGTTGTCACATACAATATTTACCTCGCCGGTTTGGATATCTTTTGATTCTCACTTTTTCCGCTTTTCGCCTGCTGTAATTCGAGCCTTCTTTACCAAAGGACTTTTGCGTTTGCAGACAAATTTTGTGACTACCGCTGGAACACCATTTTTAGTTTCGAGAAATCCATTTCAGCCCAATATCATCATTAGCGGATAACCCAACACATTTTATGTCTCTTGCGCTCTCTTTGTGGTTGCGCTGCTTAAAATTACTCACCATTTTATCCACATTACTGGCATTGTTCCTATTCAAACGTCGAGAAGTTCACCGATTATTCTAATTGCCTTCGTTGAGCCCACCTGCACTTCTCTCATTTACTGACATCAGCATACATTGTCAACGCGGGTGTCATCGATGTTAATGTGCAACTGAGTACGTGGAATGAAATTAGCAGTGGCCTAATACCGTGGAATCGACATGTCCCCCGTTTACAGTACGTGTCAGCTGCTCCCTGAAATTGCGCTTTTCCCTAAAGTTTACAATTTTGCATTGTCCGTCGATATGTGTATACATATAAATTTTTAACCAAATTGCATAAATCTTTCATGATGCGTCGTTTTTTGGTCTTAGAGTGTATTTATGTTTTTTGTACACTGAAGTACCAAAGAAACTGGTATAGGGATGCGTCTTCAAATACAGAGATATATAAACAGGCAGAATACTGCGCTGCGGTCAGCAACGCCTATATAAGGCAACAAATGTCTGGCACAGTTGTTAGATCGATTACTGCTGCTACAATGACAGGTTATCAAGGTTTAAGTGAGTTTGAACGTAGTGTTATAGTCGGCGTACGAGTGATAGGACATAGCATCTCCGAGGTAGTGATGAAGTGGGGATTTTCCCGTACGACGATTTCACGAGTGTACCGTGAATATCAGGGATCCGATGAAACATCAAATCTCCGACATGACTGTGGGCAGAAGAAGATACCGCAAGAACGGAACCAACGACGACTGAAGAGAATCGTTCCACGTGACAGAAGTGCAATCCTTCCGCAAAATGCTGCAGATTTCAATGCCGGGTCACCATATCATTGAAATGGGCTTTTGGAACCGAAGGCCCACTCGTCTATCCTTGATGACTGCACGACACAAAACTTTACGCCTCACTAGGGCCCGTCAGCATATACATTGGACTGTTGATGATTGGAAACATGTTGCCTTGTCGGACGAGTCTCGTTTCAAATTGTATCGAGCGGATAGACATGTACGGATATGGAGACAACATCACGAATCCATCGACCATGCATGTCAGCAAGGGAGTGTTCAGCCTTGTGGAGGGTGTGTAATGGTGTGGGGCGTGTGAAGTTGGAGTGATATGGGACCCCTGATACGTCTAGATACGGCTCTGACAGGTGATACATATGTAAGCATTCTGTCTGATCACCTGCATCCATTCGTGTCCATTGTGCATTCCGACGGACTTGGGCAATTCCAGCAGGACAATGCGACACCCCACACGTCCAGAATTGGTTCATAGTGGCTTCGGGAACATTCTTCTGAGTTTAAACGCTTCCACTGGCCGCCAAACTCCCCAGACACGTACATTACTGAGAATATCTCGGATGCCTTGCAACGTGCTGTTCAGAAGATGTTAAATCCAACCTCGTCGTCAAATATGGGTGTCTAGGAAAGCTTCATTATCGGATCGCTAGACAACATTCAAAGAAATCGTATTAATAAGTTTTATTACAAGAGGAAAAGATTACGACACTTTGTCAGTTTCACAGAAGTGTCGCAAGCAAAGGGTGACATGAAAAATAAGCAATGTTGTTCAGTATAAACAATTCCCAAGTCTGTGTTACATAGATTGTACAAGCAAAGTAACTAGTGTCAATGCTGCTATCGAACTCGCTAATCTTAAACTCTTCAACTGGGCCGCGACCAGTCGGGAGCGTGGACGCCTTGACGTCCTGATGGGCTGGAAGCTGTGGCTGCAGGGAACGTCACCTCCAGACGTACCCCACCCCCCGGTTTTCGCTCTGGTGGAAACGTGCCCGGAAAACCTCAAGAGGCGTACGCATCCACCTCCTGAGGCCCATAGCAAGATGTAGAAGGCGTCGGTTGCAGCGGCGCCGGCGGCTGCAGGTCCACCGGTAGGACGAGAGGAGGCGGAGGAGGCGGAGGCTCCGTCTCCGTGGGGACGTCCCGCGTTGTCGTGATGACACCGTCTGCCGGCTGCCGTGGCCGCGCCGTCTTCGTCATACGTGATTCTGGGGGAAGAAGCAAGGAAGGATCACCGTACACATGACGGTGGCGAAACCGATTGTGATGTCGGCGCTGCAATCCGTCTGGGCCTCAAATGAGGTACACGCATGCGCCAAGTCGACGAAGGGTCTCGCCTCGCGCCCACCATCTGCTGCGGCTAAGAACCCTGTAAAAGACAATAACACACGGCACGAAACGGCACTTGCGACCTTCCTTCGGCGCCGGGCTCAGAGGAGGGTGGAACAGGTAGAGCCGTGTCCGATGATGGCGGCTGTGACACGATTCCGCCGGCGATGGTCCATCTCGTGGATGCGAACGATAAGAGGCGAGAAACAGTTGCAATGCTTGATCCTAGTGTGTGTGGAGCGAAGCTTAGCAGTCTGCTGCTTGAGGGTTCTGACAAAACGTTCCGCTTCGCCGTTTTACTGTGGATGGGACGGTGCACTAGTTAGATGCTGTATGCCATTGGGTTGCGTTCACAGAATGTTTCAAATTCATTTGACGTGAACTGAGTGAGCCGTGGGCGGCTCGTGTTCGCTTCACCTCGTATTTTACATCCTGTTTTTTTTTCTTTTCTTTCTTTTTTTTTAACAATACCGCCACCTCGGTATGTTAGTTTCAATTTCTGTTCTCACTGCGTTGTTGCTTTGCCTGCCCGTGAGCGGCAGCAGCAGCGCTTACCGATATAGCCCTGCCGCATTATCATTGTTGTCTGCTATTACTTCCCGGTTCACGTCTGTCGTGCTGCGAGTAGGAACGCGCCTGCAGTGCAGTTCGGACCTGGCAGTCGTAGAGTTGGGACGCGGCGGAAGTCAGTCGGATTGGAGCAGTGGTGAGGCTTGGATAGCCGTGACTCGCCCGACCGTCGCCGGCACACATGACCTGAACTGGGGACGGTCTCGGTCGATCGTCGGTTGGTCGTCGGTTGGTCGTCTTACCAGACGACGTGTATTTGCTCGCTGGTCGCTTACGGGTTGGCGGTGTGTCTCAACTTGTGGTTCGGCCGTGTCATTGCTCGGTCACTGCTTTTAGCATTGGTTGCAATCTTCGTCTTAGTCTTTGTGAAATTGTGTGTAGCTTGTGATCTCAACTGCTCAGTTATTTTAGTGCTGTCTCCGTGCTGGTGTGCGAGCAGTCGGTCGGTTGGTGTGAATCAGCCAGGAAATCTCCGCGCGGCGCAGTGGGCTGGGCCCACTGGCGGTCTACACGCAGTGTCGGAGTGTGTGGGAGCTGTTCCGATTGCTACGAGGTTCGTGGCTCACCGACCCAGGACATTAAAGTTCAGTGGTTATTTAATTACCGAAGACAGTCGATTCACATTGTGCCGTTGGTTTTCATGGTTGGCTGTTGGGGATATTCCCGTGAGCAACAGCGAATGTTCGAGTTCGTGAAAGTTTGGCCACTATCAGGTGGAGTTTAATTGTATTTTCGATATTTGAAGTCCAAGTCCACCAGCCGGATTTTCTGCCTTGTGGCCGTTAGCGTTCCGGTTACCGGTCCTGGCCGCTGGCATAAAATTCAGGTAGTGTCCTTTCCGCCGGCCGCGGTGGTCTCGCGGTTCTAGGCGCTAAGTCCGGAGCCGCGCGACTGCTACGGTCGCAGGTTCGAATCCTGCCTCGGGCATGGATGTGTGTGATGTCCTTAGGTTAGTTAGGTTTAAGTAGTTCTAAGTTCTAGGGGACTGATGACCACAGATGTTAAGTCCCATAGTGCTCAGAGCCATTTGAACCATTTGAACCTTTCCACACCGTGTTATCGCTGTCCAACATGTATGTGTAGTTTTGATAGCTTATGCATACTTGGTTGTGGGCGGCTACGCCTTTTACGTTTTGACTTTGGAGTTCCTTGTGTACTGGTCGGTTGGAAAGGAAGTCGTCTTGTCGGTGGGTCCGTTGACCGTCTCTTGGTTGGGTTACCGGCGGATCAGATATAGTTGCCCCGACTACCTGTCTCTCCTAAGCGAACGTTAATATTTCAAGTGCAGACCGACCACGGAAACTTCTCAGTGCCGCTGGCGGTACTGACTTTTCTCATTGGTGTTTGATTGTGTATTTTAATGGCTCATAGCCGATGACGTAAGTTTGTATGCTTTTAGTTGGGTTTTAAATAATGGGCCCTCTGCCTTTTGAATTGTGTTTTTCAATCATGGACTTCCATCCGTGTTAAATTTAAAATTCCTTACTTATTAAGTCTTAGATTGTTTGGGCCTTCAGCCTCCTCTTTTAATATTATTTAAGCATAAAGGTTTGGGCCTTCTGCCACTGAAAATTTATTGTACTTGTGTTTTTAAATCTTGGGCCTTCAGCCGTTTTAAAAATTAAAGTAGTTGTGCCCTGAAGCCATAAGATTGTGTGACATTTTCAGTCGATAGTTAACCTCGGAAATTTGCACAGTAACGTTTGGACAACTAAAGTTGTGTGTGTTAGAGTGTAACTGACACCCGCTCATTTTTGGCCCCTTTCCACAATTACAACTACCTTTTCTGTCCTGCGGATTTAACAAGGCGTTTCACTTACAGCCGTTGTTCAACACAGTCATTTCAGACAAACCTTCGAGGCAAAAAATAGAGGGCAACGCCTGAATTGTACTACGTGACCTTGTCGAGTTCATTGCCACAGCAAAAGGAAACTTGCTGTAAGAGTGTTTCAAAAACGTCCCGCAAAGTCTATATTCCCACGTTGCCATGGTGATTGCGACTTAGGGCAAGCAGAGAATTTTTGTGGCTGACCGGAGTGATTCTGCGCACATGTGTGATACTGTGACGTCATGTGTTCTATTTGGGTGCCCACACCCTGCCAAGCACAGTGTCGAAGCGCGGTTTCGTACGAACAATCCCCCAGTGTCCTTGGTGAAGCAACTGCAACACTTTTTTTTGCAAAGCTTTGGGATCAACGCATGTCACTGTCCACTGCCATTCTGAATAAGAATCACTCCTTTCTATATAGCAAGGCTATGCCGACGAGCAAAGTATCGGCGCACTACGGAGTTGTTTATCCTAGGGTCTAGGCAATGAGCGAGCGCAAGGTGTGCGAATGTATTTTAGCAAAATGTGCAGATCTGAATCAGCTTCCGTAACCTTTGCAATTTTCCTGTAGTTCAGAGGAAAGGATTCAAGCAACTCAGAAGCGTCAAAGTCTGTTCAAAGATGTTAAAATGTGTGTGAATTTCTAAGGGACCAAACTGCTGAGTTCATCGGTCCCTAGACTTACGCATTACTTAAACTAGCTTAACCTCACTTATACTAACAACACACACACACACACACACACACACACACACACACACACACACACACACACACAATCCTATATCCAAGGGAAGACTCTAACCTCCGGCGGGAGGGGCCGGCTCCAATGGCTCTGAGCACTATGGGACTTAACATGTGAGGTCATCAGTCCCCTAGACTTTGAACTACATAAACCTAACTAACCTAAGGATATCACACACATCTATGCCCGAGGCAGTGTTCGAACCTGCGACCGTAGCGGTCGCGCGGTTCCAGACTGAAGCGAGGGGCCCGTCAAAGTCCGTGTCAGGGCTAATCGGAAGACGTGAAAGTGCGTCCACATTACCATGTTTAGCTGTCGTCCGATACACAATCTCGCACTGGGATTGAGGCAACAACGAAGCCTATCTTTCTAGCTTTTGTGCGGTTCGCGCTGGATGCAACAAGAACTGCAATGGCTTGTGATCCGTTACTAAGCAGAATTTTCTGCCATACACGATGGCCAATGCCTCTTTCCCTACTTGTGAATAGTTACACTGAGCCTTGGACAACACTTATGGTGCGAAAGTAATAGACCTATCTTTGTCACCAATTCTGTACGAATGCACTGCACCTATTCCGTAAGAGGAAGCGTCGTCTTGCAACACAACTGGTTTGTCAGAGTCAAAGTGAACCAAGCGTCGATCACTGAGCAATGCTTCTTTCAGTTTTTGGAAAGCGTGTTGGCACTCATAGGTCCAAACAAAGGGGGATGTTCTTTCGACACAAGCGATGCAAAGGAGCTGCGATTTGTGCAGCATTCGGTATGAACCGAATATTATAGTTCATTTCTCCTAAGACTAACTGCAGTTCTGTGGCATTGCGTGGAACTGACAGGTCACGTATGGCTAACATATGTGATTGTAGAAAATTTACACCGTGACTGTTTATGAAATCACCAAGATACTGCTACACTTATCCAGTCTACAGTTTAGTCCTGGAGCAGCTAACAAACGAAACAAACCATGTAAATTTGCAATACGATCTTCACGTGTACGACCTGCTACGATAATATAGTCCAAGTAGTTTGAACAGTTGGGCACTTGTGCAGTCAGCTGTTCCAAATACCGTCGGAAAATGGCGGGTGCGGAAGCACTGTCAAAGGCAAAGGCAAATACCGAAATAAGCACGCACTTTTTGAGATTCTTCATCTAGTGGTATTTGAAGACACGTCGCGCAAATCAATTTTTAAAAAGTAGCGACCAGCACTTAATTTGTCCATGAGATCCTCTGGGCATGGCAATGGATAAATATCAATGACAGTTTGTGGGTTGACTAAGTCTACGGTCAACACAGAGGTTAATGCGAGCTGAAGGTTTGGGGAACAAAACCAATGGACTTGCCCATCGACTAGCTTGTACAGGCGCTATAGCTTCGCTGTCTTGCAATTCTTTAAGTTCAGCAGCGACTTTGTCCCGTAACGCAATGGGAACAGTTCTGGCCCGACAATATTTCGGCTGCTCATTGTCTTTCTTACTAGTATGTGCAACGAAACTTGCGGACTTGTCTAAACCTTCAGGGAACTCTTTCAGCAAGCGAGCTACACTGTCTTTGGCATTGAGTGCAGTCACTGACAACACATTGTCCTGAATTTGAAATCCCAACAAATCAAACGCATCAAGGCGAAATATATTCTCATAATCGCGTGATTGTAGCACAATGAAAGTCACAATTCGCGTGTGCGAGCGAAACATGGCAGGCAAAGTACATTTTCCAACAACTGGAATGTCTTGTCCATTCTAAGCCGTCAGTTGCATGCTAGTTTCAGACAGTTGTGGGGAGCCTAAGAGTTCATATGTGTTACACAATTCAGTAATGTAACAGAGGCACCCGTGTCCAACTGAAATTTCACCCGTCTTCCACTAATATGCAAATAAAAAGTTTGATGAACTGGCGCAGCTTTGATGAAACTGTTTGCTGGCTAGTTTTGCTGAAGCCTGTAGCATGCTTGCATTGATCACATGGGCCTTGTGACGAGATTTTTGTGAGTGAGTAGAATTCTTGTTTGTTCCGTGGCAAACATACGGATTTACGTAACCTTGCTTGCCACAAGCTTAACGCTGTGCTTGCCTGGATGGGAGATCTTGGCGTTTGTGACGTGAATAGCACCGTGTGCACGACTTAATTCTCTTCGCCTGTGTACGGAACTGTTTACGCGGGGTGGTGCAGGGGGGCTGTTGCTATCTATGTAGGTCGTAAGCAAGGGATGACAGCCGGCCGAAGTGGCCGTGCGGTTAAAGGCGCTGCAGTCTGGAACCGCAAGACCGCTACGGTCGCAGGTTCGAATCCTGCCTCGGGCATGGATGTTTGTGATGTCCTTAGGTTAGTTAGGTTTAACTAGTTCTAAGTTCTAGGGGACTAATGACCTCAGCAGTTGAGTCCCATAGTGCTCAGAGCCATTTGAACCAAGGGATGACAAATTGGTGGCTGCTCAAATGTATCGGCCGCTGCGGCACCTGAATCGTACTGACCTACAATTTGTACAAAGTGCTGAAATGATGGGTCTGGCTGTTTCAAAACCTGTTCTCTGATATTAGTTACATTGTACGTGATAACATCACGCGGCATTTCATCTCAATATAAAGCACGACAAGCGCATCTGAATTTTCATTTCTTCGCCATAAGGTGCAAACGCGATAAGATTGTTCTGACCTTTTCTTGCAATTAAAGAATTGGCACCTAGCTGCCACCACATTCACTTGTTGATCATAATAGTTAGTTAGCGCATCTTCAGCTTGATCATAGGAAAGTTCACTCGGAGTGGCGTTAGGGAACAAATTCTGAACGAGGCGGAAGACTGCACTTCCTACCATGTACGTAAAGTAATGTAGTTTCACAGTACCTGGTACGTTATGAACTATTGCTACCACTCGAGCCAGTCCTCGAATTTTTTGTTAGACTGGTGTAATGTTGGTATGACCGTCGGAGCCACAGTTGTTGCCTGTTGCATTGTATTGGCGGCCTCACTGGTGAGTAGCTGCTGTACCACGTTTAGCAGCGTGGCGATCTGCTGGGTCTGCATTGTCTACCGGTTGCAGCTGTAGCACCTGAGCAGGGGGTGGGAGGGGTGGATTGTTCATACTAGAATAGACAAATGCAATAAACAAGCAATGCAAGCAAGGAAAAGAAGCACACAAGCAAAGAAAATTTCTGCAACGCCCGCCTGAAAACACGGATTAGCAAAAACACTACAAGATACTCCTAAAACATGTAAACACACCCCTGCAAAGAAAAGACAAGGCAGAATTAAGGCGCCAGCAAAACACAGAAGCCCACAACAAAAGAAAATTCATGGCAGCCAGGCTCTGGGTTCTTCTTACGCCTCGTCGCCAAATGTTAAATCCAGCGTAGTCGTCAAATATGCCAACGGCCTTCCCGACAGATCACTGATGGTTGCTTGGTTGGTAGGTTTAAAGAGAGAAGGGACCAAACTACGAGATCATCGGTCCCTTTTCCCTAATAAAACAATGCCACAAGGGTGAGAATGAAACGGCCGAAACATACAACACAAAACGGAAAGAAAGGAAAAGCCACAAGAACGACGGGAAGGCAACGAATACTAAAGAGAACAAGAAAACAAGAGAGAGACGATAGAAACGGAAGGGAGTAAAACATGAAAGCAGATTACAGTGGCTGGCCAACCACGTGAATAAAAAGGGAAAGCCAGTCACTCTGCAACACATTAAAACCCCCACCATAAAAGCACTAGGGTGGAGGACACGGAGGGACAAAGGACATGCGTTAAAACCTACACAGAAGTATAAAACCAACTCTCACGAATAAAACGTAAACTACAGCTGCTGTAAAGGCATTGTCGCCTAGCCCCGAAGGCAAGATGCTGGGAAAATTAAAAGTCTGCCGCAGAGCGGCTAAAAGTGGGCGGTCCAGCAAGAGGCGGACGGCTGTCATTTGGAAGCCACAGCGAGACTGAGGTGGGTCCTCGTGACGGAGTAGGTAACCATGCGTTAGCCACGTATGGCCAATGCGGAGCCGGCAGAGGACAACTGATTCCCTGCGAGAGGCCTGCATGGAAGACTTCCACATATTCATTGTCTCCTTAATGGCACACTGTTGTTTGTGCGTGCTGTTATGCCATTCCGTCTCCCAAAGCCGGAAAACCCTGCGGTGTAAGACAGAACGCAGGTCAGCTTCGGAGATGTCTATCTCCAGAAGCGGTTTCCGTGTCGCCTGTTTGGCCAGCCTGTCGGCAAGTTCGTTGCCGGGGATTCCGACGTGTCCTGGGGTCCACACAAACACCGCAGAATGGTGGGACTGTTCCAGGTCATAGATGGCCTCATGAATGGACGCTACCACAGGGTGACGAGGTTAGCACAGGTCGATAGCTTGTAGGCTGCATAATGAGTCAGTACACAGGAGAAATTACTCTCCAGGGCATGAGCGGATGTACTCAAGAGCACGAGATATGGCCGCCAGCTCTGCAGTGAAAACACGGCAGCCAACTGGCAAGGAGTGCTGCTCAACATGTCATCCATGAACATATGCGAAGCCTACGTGACCATCAGCTATTGAGCCGTAGGTGTAAACCATTTCAGAGCCCCGGAACACGTCAAGAATCGAGAGGAAGTGACAGCGGAGAGCGGCGGAATTAACGGAGTCCTTAGGGACATGCCAAAGGTCAAGGCAAAGCTGCGGCCGAGGCGTACTCCATGGAGGCGTACGTGAACGGACGGCAAGTAGAGGTGGTAAAGGGAAGGACTCTAGTTCGGAGAGAAGGGTCTGCAGATGAACCGCAATCGTTAGCCCCAGTCTCAGCCGTCGATGTGGGAGATGGACAGCTGCGGGCAGGAAAACGAGACGGTAAGTCGAATGCTCAGGGGAACTATGAATGTGTGCTGCGTAACTGGCGAGCAGTTGCGCACGTCTGATCTGCAGTGGAGGGTCACCAGCCTCCACCAGTACGCTTGTCACCAGACTCGTCCTAAAAGCTCCTGTCGCCAATTGAACCCCGCAGTGGTGCACAGGGTCGAGTAAATGAAATGCTGGAGGCGCTGCAGAACCATAAACCACATTCCCATAGTCAATTTGGGATCGGACAAGGGCTCTGTAGAGCTGCAGCAGCGTACAGTGATCTGCGCCAAAATTGGTGTTGTTCAGGCAACGGAGAGCAATGAGGTGCTGCCAGCATTTCTGCTTAAGCTGACGAAGATTGGGGAGCCAAGTCAACTGAGCGTCGAAAACCAGTCCTAGGAATTGATATGTCTCCACTACAGAAGTGGATTGTCATTAAGATAAAGTGTGGGTTCCAGATGAACACTGCGACACCGACAGAAGTGTATGACACACGACTTTGCGGCTGAAAACCTGAAGCCGTGGGCTAGAGCCCATGACTGCGCCTTCTGGATGGCTCCCTGGAGGCGCCACTCAGCAACAACAGTACTGGAGCAACAGTATGAAATTCAGAAGTTATCTGCACACAGAGAAGGCAAGATGGTGGGCCCGACAGCCGCTGCTAGACCGTTAATGGCCACTAAAAATAGAGAGACACTCAATATAGAGCCCTGTGGGACTCACCAACTTGGACATGGAAAGTACGGAGCGACAGGAAGTTTTGGATAAAAATCCGGAGTGGTCCCCGGAGACCCTACTCATACAATGTGGCAAGGATATGACGCCACCAAGTTGTGTCGTATGCCTTACGTAAGCCAAAAAAGACTGCAATCAGATGTTGCCGTCTGGAAAAGGCTGTTTGGATGGCAGACTCGATGGATACAAGATTATCAGTGGTAGAGCGACCCTGGCAAAAGCCGCCCTGACATGGAGCCAGCAAGCCACGTGACTCCAGGACCCAACCCAACTGCTGACATACCACATATTCCAGCAGCTTACAAATAACGTTGGTGAGGCTGATGGGCTGATAGATATCCACATCAAGCGTTTTTTTACCGGGTTTGAGCACCGGAATGATGGTGCTCTCCCGCCATTGCGATGGAAATACGCCATCGCACCAGATCCGGTTGAAGATGACGAGAAGGTGTCGCTTGTATTCAGATGAGAGATGTTTAATCATCTGGCTATGGAAGCCATCAGGCCCAGGAGCTGTGTTGGGGAAATGTGCAACAGAACTGAGGAGTTCCCTCTCTGTAAATGGGGCGTTATAGGATACACTGTGACGTGTAGTGATTGAGATGACTTTCCCTTCCAGTCGCTGTCTGAGAATGCGAAAGTCTGTGGGGTAGTCCTCTGATGCAGAGACTCGAGCAAAGTGCTCGGCAATCACGTTTTCGCGTTTGCGTCAGTAGATAACACGCCATTTATTGTAACACTGGGGACAGCTGTTGGGGCCTGGTATCCGAAAAGACGTTTGATCTTTGCCCAGACTTGGGAAGGTGACTTGTGGCACCCAATGGTGGAGACGTATCTCTCCCAACACTCCTCCTTCCGTTGTCTGATAAGGTAGCGAACACGGGCATGGAGGCCTTTAAAAGCTACACGCTACTCAAGGGAAGGTGGCCGCTTATGCCGCTGTAGAGCTCCCCAACGGGGGCTGCGGGGGAGGAGGATTTGGAAGGGAGG
This sequence comes from Schistocerca piceifrons, assembly GCF_021461385.2. Lineage (NCBI taxonomy): Eukaryota > Metazoa > Arthropoda > Insecta > Orthoptera > Acrididae > Schistocerca > Schistocerca piceifrons. Next base: position 20,882,011 of record NC_060140.1, on the reverse strand, counting down.
GATTTGGGAGGCGGAGGCATAGACCCCGGATGGGGTGAGGAGGTGGAGGTGGGACAGGATAGGAGTGAGGATACCATGGAAGGAGTGGACACGACGGAGGCAAACGAAGTGGTCAACGTCACGGGATGGAGGCGGTCGTACTTCTTCCTGGCCTCAGAGTAAGAGAGACGATCCAAAGTTTTGAGTTCTTGAATCTTCTTCTCCTTCTGATACGCAGGGCAGTCTAAGGATCTAGGCGAATGGAGGCCAGGACAACTAACGCACTGAGGTGGTGGGGTGCATGTATGTTCCTCATGAAGAGGACGTCCACAATCGCCACAAAGGGGCTCAGCCTCACACCGTGACGACATGTGCCCAAAGCGCAAACACTGAAAACAGCACATAGGAGGCGGGACGTAAGGTCGCACGTCGCACCGGTAGCACATCACCTTTACCTTCTCCGGGAGAACGTCCCCCTCGAAGGCGAGGATAAAGGCCCCGGTGTCGATGCGACGGTCTTTGAGGCCGTGCTGGACTCGCCGGACGAAATGCACGCCTGGGCGCTCCAGGTTGGCCCTGAGCTCCTCATCAGATTGCAGCAGGAGGTCCCGATGAAAAATAACCCCCTGCGTCCTATTCAGTGCCAGATGCGGGACAATGGACACTGGGATGTCCCCTTGTTGGTCGCACGCCTGGAGCGCCGCCGACTGTGCGGCAGAGGTTGTATTTATAAGAATGGACCCTGAACGCATTTTACTGAGAGCCTCGATTTCCCCGAAGATGTCCTCGATGTGCTGAACAAAGAACATGGGCTTGGAGGTGGCGAAAGTCCCCCCATCGGTTCGAGAACAGACCAAATAGTGGGGGAAGTACTTCGCCCCAAGCCGGCGGGCCTGTCCTTCCTCCCAGGGAGTGGCCAAGGGGGAAAGGGCAGGAGAACCAGAACCATAGACAGTACCTTTCCGTTTAAAAGACTCGGCCGCAGAGCGACCTGATACGTGTTGACGTTTCATCTGCGAAACGTCCGCCCCGATACCACCCACTCCGACCAGGGGCTCTCCCCACGGGCGCCACCTAGCCTCAGCAAGGGCCACCTGGCAGGATGACCGTTGCCGGGAATCCTGATGCCCCAAGGAGACGGGCATCTACTCCTTGGCCGATGTGGGGAGGGTGCAGCTCAGGTATCGGCAGTACGATACCTGTGTTGTCAGGGGGCTACAACCTAAAGGGTACATGATGACCCCACAACAACGGGCTGGCTACCGTGCTGGATTTCGGGTCCCATGGAAAGTCCATCGTGATCGTAGGTGCAGATGGGGACGCACTATGGGCGTAACTTGAACAACCCATCAGGCGTTTAGGCCCAATTGGAGGAATAGTGGGTACGGTTACAACGCCGTTACATTGCTGAGTGCCAAGGTCTTAGTGCACTGAGGACCAGTGGTACACCACGTAAGGGGTCCTTCTCCAAAAGGCTCGTACTTCTGTAGAATTTTGAAAAATGGAGGTCAAACCCCAAGGGGGACCATCACATGGAAGGCTGAAACGGTTGAAACTCCTTTTAGTCGCCTCTTACGACAGGCAGGAATACCTCGGGCCTATTCTTACCCCAGACCCGCAGGGGGAGGTTGGTGAAGCTGATGGTGCCAGAACGTTGCAGCAGTGGCGTAAGATGATGTCATATGCACAGGATTCAGGCGTTCAAATTTTCTCTTAGCCTCAGTGTAGGTCAGTCTCTCCAGGGTCTTGTACTCCATGTTTTTCCTTCCTTTCTGGAGAATCCTGCAGTCAGACGAGTAAGGTGAATGGTGCTCTCCACAGATGACACATGGAGTATTGGGAAGAGATGGGCGTCCGCAATCTCGGCACGCGACGCTGGAAGTACAGCGCGAAGACGTGTGGCCGAACTTCCAGCACTTAAAGCACCGCATCGGTGGAGGGATGTATCGCTTTACATCGCACTGGTACACCATCACCTTGGCCTTCTCGGGCAATGTATAACCCTCAAAGGCCAAGATGAAGGCACCGGTGGCAAGCTGATTATCCTTCGGACCCCAGTGGGTGGAATGTACACCTCGCCACTCTAAACTGACATGCAGCTCATCGTCGCACTTCAAAAGAAGGTCTCTATGAAACGTAAGACCCTGGACCATATTTAAGCTCTTATGGGGCGTGATGGTTACAGGTATATCCCCCAGCTTGTCACAAGCATGTAACTCCCGTGACTGGGCGGAGGATGCTGTTTTGATCAAGACTGACCCAGATCTCATTTTGGACAAGCCCTCCACCTTCCCGAACTTGTCCTCTAACTGCTCAACAAAAAACTAAGGCTTCCTCATGAAAGATTCCCCATCAGCTCTCGAACATACAAGGTACCGCAGTGAATAAGATCCGCTGCCGTCCTTAGCCTGACGTTCCTCCCATGGTGTGGTCAGGGAGGGGAACGATTTGGGGTTGTACTTCTGTGCATTGAATTGAGATCGTGATCACTTAGAGACTGCTGGGGTTTCACCACCAGCAAGAGATGATGGACTATGCTTCTTCGCATGTCATCTGCCCTGATGCCACCCATTCTGCCCAGGGGCCCTCCCCACAGGCGCCACCCAGCCACAGAAAGGGCCACCTGGCAGGATGGCCATTGCTGGGAGTCCTGATGCTCCAGGAGGAAGGGCATCTATCCCTTGGCATACATGGTGATTTAACGGCGCAGACAACAGGGTACATAGTGGCCCCAACGCAATGGGCCGGCTACTGTGCTGGATATCATGGTCATCGTCGACCCAGAAATCGGCACTGCATAGTGCCTGATGGAAAACGCACACAGGAAGGTGTCCTCGCCCAAGAGATGGAGAATGGGCAGGACTGCAATTCGACGACGAGAAAGTGGGCTAAAGATCTCAATGCACATTGGACACAATGCACCTTGTAAGGCGCCCTTCCCCGGTTGGCTTTCTCTTCGGGAAAATTTTGAAGAATGGAAGTCAGACCATACAGGGGACCGTCACATAGAGGCCGAAATATGTGAAACTCCTTTTAGTCGCCTCGTACGACAGGAAGGAATACCTAGGGCCTATTCTAACCCCCAGACCCGCAGGGGAGACAGATCACCGAAGTTAAGCGCTGTCAGGCTGGGCTAACACTTGGATGGGTGACAGAGCGAGTGGGATGACTCAGCCCTTGTGAGGCAAACTGAGGAGTAGTACTTGATTAAGACGTAGCGGCTCTGGTCTCGTCAACTGACATACGGCCGGGAGAGCAGTGTGCTGACCACATGCCCCTCCATATCTGCATCGAGCGACGCCTGTTGTCCGAGGATGGCAAAGCGGCCGGACGATACCGTTGGGCCTTCGTGGCCTGTTCGGACTGAGTTTAGCTCTTTTTAGTCGTCAAATATGGTGTGTCTAGCAAACCCGCTTTCTCGGATCTCCAGACAACGTTCAAACAAATCATATTAATGAGTTTGATTACAAAAAGAAAAGATTACAATACAAACTTTGTCAATTACACAGACGTGTCGCAAGAAAAGGGCGACGTGCAAAATAAGAAATGTTCTTCAATATAAGCAATTCCCAAGTCCGTGTTATATAGATCGTACAAACAAAGTAACTAGTGTCGATGCAGCAATAGAAGTCGCTAATCTTGAAGCTACTCTTCAACTGGGCCGCTAGCAGTCGGGCGCAGCGCTTATATCCTCTTCGCATAGGGGCCGATGCTGTCGCGTTGTCGTCCTGGAGAGTGGTCTGACAGTGTGCTACTAGCTGACCTCTTCTCACAGCTATCTCTTCTCACAGCTGTCTCTTCTCTGTCGTTCCCGACTGGCTTGCCGGCGCTTAACTCTACCCCGTAACAGAAGAGATCTCCTCCGCCTCGTACTCATACTGATTTATGGATAGCCCTACATTGTGCCAGTTACCTCTGGCAATAGTTCAGACATTAGTCGAGTCCATACCACGTCGTGTTGCGGCATTTCTGCGCGCCCGCTGGGGCTCTACACGATATTAGGCAGGTGAACCAGTTTCTTTGGCTCTTCAGTGTATCTAACCAATGTTTTTCTTGTACTAATTTGACAAACACTATATCACCACGAGACGGCACTTGCATAGATAAACTTCCTATTCTAATATTAGTGGCATGGCTTTCAACTCCTAACCATTAATAGACTTCTTAATTATGTTCATCGTGTTTAGCTTCGTTTCGTAACGTTACCCTGCAATGCCTACGTGGTGTGAACGACTACAGAATAAGTGTCTCAGTAAATCAAATTGTAGATCTCCGTCGCCATTTTACACATTGCGGTAGTCATGGAGGCATGGAATCGCTTGTGTGCAACAGCGTCCCCCGAGAAACGAATCACGTGACCTGAATACATGTGAGGTCTTATAACAGTTGCTCACTGTCGATGCAATGTTAGCTTTGCTTCTGTCCAGCGTTCCTTGTCATGTGCATTTGACCGTGATCTTCCTTTGTGGTCACTATCCCCCAGTGCAACAGTATTCAGTTATGACTTTTGTCTCTGGGATAGCTTTTGTAAAGAAAAAAAATGTGTATATATATACACACAAATATAGCTGTGGATAACCACACTTCCATCGTCGCACCCGTAGATACTACATCAACACCTGCATCTACATAGATACTCCGTAATCCACAATACAGTGGGTGGCGGGAGATGCCTTGTACCACTACTACTCATTTCCTGTCCTGTTCTACTAGCAGACAGAGCAAGCGAAAAATGATAGTCTACATGTCTCTGTACGATCAGTCATTTCTCTTACTTTTGTGACCCTTCCGCGAAATGTATGTTGGCGGCAGAAGAATCGTTCTACAGTCAGCTTCAGATGCCGCTTCTCTAAACCTTCTCGATACTGATCCTTGAAAGAAAGAATGCCATCTTGCCTCCAGCGATTCCCATTTGAGTCCACGAATCATTCTCGTAACACACTATGTGATCTATAGAATGCGGACATATGGCTGAAAATGACTTACAAGTTCGTGGCGCCCTCCATCGGTAATGCTGGGATTCAATATGGTGTTGGCCCACCCTTAGCCTAAACGAGAGCTTCCATTCTCGCAGGCATACGTTCAATCAGGTGCTGGAAGATTTCTTGGGGAATGCCAGCACATTTTTGACGGAGTGCTGCACTGAGGAGAGGTATTGATATTGGTCGATCAGGCATGGCACGAAGTATGCGTTCCAAAATATCCCAAAGGTGTTCTCTAGGATTCAGGTCAGGACTCTGTGCAGGCCAGTCCATTATAGGGATGGTTCAAATGGCTCTGAGCACTATGGGACGTAATGTCTGAGGTCATTAGTCCCCTAGAACTTGGAACTACTTAAACCTAACTAACCTAGGGGCGTCACACACATCCATGCCCAAGGCAGGATTCGAACCTGCGACTGTAGCGGTCTAGCGGTCGAGTGGTTGTAGATTGTAGCGCCTATAACCGTTCGGCCACAGCAGCTGGCTACAAGGATGTTACTGTCGTGTGACCACTCCACGACATGCCGTGCATTATGAGCAGGTGCTCCATCGTTTTGAAAGATGCAATCCCTATAGCCGAATTGCTCTTCAACAGTGGGAAGCAAGAAGGTGCTTAAAACATCAATGTAGGACAAAAAGGTCTGCAAGGCGCCCCCCCCCCCGCCCCAGAAAAACACGACCACACCATAACACCACCGTCTCCAAATTTTACTGTTCGCACTACACACGCTTGCAGATGACGCTCGCCGGGCATTCGCCATACCCACACCCTGTCATCTGATCGCCACATTGTATACCGTGATTCGTCACTCCACACAACGTTTTTCCACTGTTCAGTCGTCCATTGTTTACGCTCCTTACACCAAGCGAGCCGTCGCTTGGCATTTACTGGCGTGATGTGTGGCTTACGAGCAGCCGCTCGACCATGAAATCCAAGATTTCTCACCTCCCACCTAATTGTCATAGTACTTGCAGTAGATCCTGATGCAGTTTGGAATTCCTGTGTGATGCTCTGGATAGATGTCTGCGTATTACACATTACGACCCTCTTCAACTGTTGGCGGACTGTCAGTCAACAAACGAGATCGGCCTGTACGCTTTTGTGCTGTACGTGTCCTTTCACGTTTCCACTTCACTATCACCTCGGGAATAGTGGACCAAGGGATTTTTAGGAGGGTAGAAATCTCGTGTACAGAGGCATGACACAAGTGACACGCAATCACCTAACCACGTTCGAAGTACGTCAGTTCTGCGGAGCGCCCCATTCTGCTCTCTCTCGATGTCTAATGACTACTGAGGTCGCTGATATGGAGTACTTAGCAGTACGTGGCAGCGCAATGCACCTAATACGAAAAACGTATGCTTTTGGAGGTGTGCGGATGCTTTGGATCACATAGTGCACTTACGCGTTGTTTGAACCCACTGATAACAAACCCAGCAGCCCGCCTCTGAATTGCTTTGATGTCTTCCTTCAGTCCCACCTGGTGACAATACCAAGCACTCTAGCAGTACTCAAGAATGAGTCAGACTAGTGCCATGCCGGCCACTGTGGCCGAGCGGTTCTAGGTGCTTCAGTCTGGAACCACGCGACCACTACGGTCGCAGGTTCGAATCCTGCCTCGGGCATGGATGTGTGTGATGTCCTTAGGTTAGTTAGATTTAGGTAGTTCTAAGTTCTAGGGGACTGATGATCGCAGATGTTAAGTCCCATAGTGCTCATAGCTATTTGAACTAGCCATATATACGCCCTCCTTTACAGACGAACGACACTTTCCTAAAATTCTCCAAATAAACTGAAGTCGGCCATTCGCCTTCGTCGTGCCATCCTTACACGCTCGTTCGATTTCATACCGCTTTGCAACGTTATGGTTAGGTTTCTAATCGACGTGACTCTGTCAAGCAGCACACCACTAGCGCTATATTCGAACATTACGGGTTCGTTTCTCCTACTCATCTGTATTAACTTCTATTTCTTTACATGTAGAGCTAGCTGCCATCATCACACATAACGGAAATTCTGTCTGTCATCTTGCGTCGACTCACAGTCACTCAACCACGACACGTACCTGTACACCACATTGTCATGAACAAACAGCTACAGATTGCTGCCCATCCGGTCCGCCAGATCGTTTAAGTAGACAGAAAGTGACGGCGGTCCTACCACACTCCGGATGATATCCCCGTCTCTGATGAACGCCCGCTGTCAGAGAACTACGTAATGGATTCTGTCACTATAAGGCTTCGAGCCACTCACGTCTCTGGGAACGTATTCCGTATGCTCGTACCTTCGTTAACAGTCTGCAGCGGGGCAGCGTGTCGAACGCTTTTCGGAAAGCTAGGAACATCGAATCCGCCTGTTGCCCTTCGTCCATTGTTCGCAGGATGTCACGTGACAAGATGGCACGCCGAGTTTCGCAGGAGCGAAGCACTTTAAAATCGTACTGATTCGTGGACACAAGCTTTTCCATCTCAAGCAAATTTATTATATTCGAACTTAGAATATGTCAAGAATTGTGCAGAAAACCGATGCTAGAATATTGATCTGTAATTTTGCAGCACCGTTCTTTTACCCTTCTCATATACGGGAAACACATGCTCTGTTTTCCTTCGCTGGGCGAGAGATTCGCGATCAATGCAGGCTAAGTACTCTGTGCAACCGGACTGGCAATCCGTCCGGACTTGGCAACTTATTTGCTTTCAACTCTTCCAGATACTTTGCCACGCCGCGGATGCGCATTAGTACGTACTACAAGACGGTCAAACAGCGGTATGTTTGTACGATTCTCCTGCCTGAACGATATCCTAGATGCGAATTTTAAAACTCGGGTTTTCCTTATGCTATCTTCTATAGCCCCACCAAACTGGTCAACGAGTAACTGGATAGAAGCGTTAGACCCGCTTAGCGAGTTTACTTATGAACAGATTTTTCTCGGTTTCTCGATAAGATCTTTTGCTAAGGTATGACGGTGGTAGTTGGCGTATGCTTCGGGAATCGATCTTTTTACAGCCGCAACAATTTCTACTAACTATTGTCCCTCTGTTCTATGCGAGGGTAAATGTTGTCGGTATTTAAATATTTGAAATACTCGGTTAGTTAATTTCTTTGTTCACTTGTAACTAGTTTTAATGCAGAAACACGTTCCCTTTAATGATGCAGATCGGTCTATAGCGTGTAATTTAAGGACCGATGTCATCAGCACCTCGTGCATAATTAAGTCTGGTTTCTTATGTGTTATACATTTCTACACAGGCGTGAATACAAAACTCCTGCATAACGTCACCAGTAATAAAAGCTTCCGGTGTGGTCTGTATAACTCAGGACAATTTTTCTGCGGTGACGATCCCTAGGAAAGTTCACAACAATGCACAGTCGGTGGAAGGGGAGTGTGTCGTTGATTAGCAATACTGCGATTTCAGCAGAGGCTGTAACAGCGGCGGTGCGAAATCGTGCGCTCACTGACACCGAGAAGAAGCTGTCGATATTGCTCACTGAAGTGATAGAGCTTATCTCACAGCACGAGAGTCGCTCTTAAAAACTTTTTTCGGGCTTGTGAGTTTTTCAGGAAGTCTTAGCTCCACCTTTTGGGGCGCGGGAAACATCAGTGCTAATAGGTGTCTTCAAAGGAGGGTGAAAGATGAACATCAACAAAAGCAAAACGAGGATAATGGAATGTAGTCGAATTAAGTCGGGTGATGCTGCGGGTATTAGATTAGGAAATGAGACACTTAAAGTAGTAAAGGAGTTTTGCTATTTGGGGAGCAAAATATCTGATGATGGTCAAAATAGAGAGGATATAAAATGTAGACTGGCAATGGCAAGGAAATCGTTTCTGAAGAAGAGAAATTTGTTAACATCGAGTATAGATTTAAGTGTCAGGAAGTCATTTCTGAAATCTTTTGTATGGAATGTAGCCATGTATGGAAGTGAAACATGGACGATAAGTAGTTTGGACAAGAAGAGAATAGAAGCTTTCGAAATGTGGTGCTACAGAAGAATGCTGAAGATTAGGTGGGTAGATCACATAACTAATGAGGAGGTTTGAATAGAATTGGGGAGAAGAGGAGCTTGTGGCACAACTTGACTAGACGAAGGGATCGGTTGGTAGGACATGTTCTGAGGCATCAGCGGATCACAAATTTAGCATTGCAGGGCAGTGTGGAGGGTAAAAATCGTAGTGGGAGACCAAGAGATGAATACACTAAGCTGATTCAGAAGGATGTTTGCAGTAAGTACTGGGAGATGGTGAAGCTTTCACAGGATAGAGTAGCATGGAGAGCTGCATCAAACCAGTCTCAGGACTGAAGACTACAACAACAACAACAACAACAACAACAACAACAACAGGTACGACCCAAGAGGCTTGCTGTCACCCTGTTATTCTTCTTACAACACGAGTTATATGCAGGGTGGTCCATTGATCGTGACCTGGGCCAATATCTCACGAAATAAGAGACAAACGAAAAACTACAAAAAACGGAACTTTTCTAGCTTGAAGGGGGGAACCAGATGGCGCTATGGTTGGCCCCCTAGATGGCGCTGCCATAGGTAAAACGGATATAAACTGCGTTTTTTTTAAATAGGAACCCCATTATTATTACATATTCGTGTAGTACGTAAAGAAATATGAATGTTTTAGTTGGACCACTTTTTTCGCTTTGTGATAGATGGCGCTGTAATAGTCACAAACATATAGCTCACAACTGTAGATAAATAGTTGGTAACAGGTAGGTTGTTTAAATTAAAATACAGAACGTAGGAAATGTGATACACGTACCTTTGTGAACCCATCAATTCTGAGAACGCATGTTGTTACAGTGTGATTACCTGTAAACACCAAATTAATGCAATAAATGCTCAAAATTATGTCCGTCAACCTCAATGCATTTGGCAATACGTGTAACGACATTCCTCTCGACAGCGAGTACTTCGCCTTCCGTAATGTTCGCACATGCATTGACAATGCGCTGACGCATGTTGTCAGGCGTTGTCGGTGGATCACGATAGCAAATATCCTTCAACTTTCCCCACAGAAAGAAATCCGGGGACGTCAGATCCGGTGAACGTGCGGGACATGGTATGGTGCTTCGACGACCAATCCACCTGTCATGAAATATGCTATTCAATAGCGTTTCAACCGCAGGCGAGCTATGTGCCGGACGTCCATCATGTTGGAAGTACATCGGCATTCTGTCATGCAGTGAAACATCTTGTACTAACATCGGAAGAACATTACGTAGGAAATCAGCATACATTTGCACCATTTAGATTGCCATCGATATAATGGTGGCCAATTATCCTTCCTCCCATAATGCCGCACCATACATTAACATGCCAAGGTCGCTGATGTTCCACTTGTCGCAGCCATCGTAGATTTTTTTTGCCCAATAGTGCATATTATGCCGGTTTACGTTACCGCTGTTGGTGAATGACGCTTCGTCGCTAAATAGAAGGCGAGCAAAAAATCTGTCTTCGTCCTGCAATTTCTCTTGTGCCCAGTGACAGAGCTGAACACGACGTTCAAAGTCGTCGCCATGCAATTCCTGGTGCACAGTAATATGGTACGGGTGCAATCGATGTTGATGTAGCATTCTTAAAACCGATGTTTTTGAGATTCCCGATTCTCGCGCAGTTTGTCTGCTACTGATGTGCAGATTAGCCGCGACAACAGCTAAAACACCTATTTGGGCATCAACATTTGTTGCAGGTCGTGGTTGACGTTTCACATGTGGCTGAACACATGTTTCCTTAAATAACGTAACTATCCGGCGAACGGTCCGGACACTTGAATGATGTTGTCCAGGATACTGAGCAGTATACATAGCACACGCCCGTTGGGCATTTTGATCACAATAGCCATACATCAGCCCGATATAGACCTTTTCCGCAATTGGTAAACGGTCCATTTTAACACGGGTAACGTATCACGAAGCAAATACCGTCCGCACTGACTGAATATTACGTGATACCACGCACTTATACGTTTGTGGCTATTACAGTGCCATCTATCACAAAGCGAAAAAGTGGTCCAACTAAAACATTCATATTTCTTTTCGTATTACAGGAATATATAATAAAAATGGGGGTTCCTATTTTAAAAAGCGCAGTTGATATCCGTTTGACCTATGGCAGCGCTATCTAGCGGGCCAACCATAGCGCCATTTGTTTTTCTCCTTCAAGCTAGACTAGTTTCGTTCTTCGTAGTTTTTTCGTTTGACGCTTATTTCGTGAAATATTTGGCCCAGTCACGATCAACGGACACCCTGTATTTGCAGTCGTCACAACGTAGATGCTTCTCTTTGACTATGTGTATAGAAAGTTACTATTGGTAAACTAAAGGTTTGTTTTCGGATGCAGATGCAAGTTCCGGTCACCTAATTGGTAACTGGAATTCATATGATAAACTTTTAAGTCCGTTTTGTACATTGCAGCACTTCTTGGTAGCTCGTCACACAGTTAAAAAACTTCGTTGCTTTAATTTGTGTGACCTGCTTACTAAATATTTGACGGTATATATATAGTGTATTGCATTATTCTCAAAGTGTGACAGACGTTTAATGGCATAAAGTGGGAGCTGAGATACTGTATGTCTACTCGTGTATCGACCAGCGATGTAATTAGGAAGGCGACTGTGCGTCAGACTACGTATTCAACGCGACAACAAATGTCTGGCAATCTTTTGGGCTGTTGATGAAAGGTGGAGTTTTCATTACAGGAATTATATTAAGAAGTGAATGACAAAATCAGTTACAAATACGGTCTTCAGTCGTAGATTATTAGTACGAGACAGAAAAGACGAATCGAGTACAGCGAAGAAAGCTGCACAGCGGTACAAATTTTTATTTTGACCACAGAACACTATTGTTCCTAACACATTGCGCAGACAAAACGATTTATTTCAACTTCAGCAAAAATGTGAAGTCGAACAATGGCATAGAGCGTTTAAATTCTAAGTGTACTACGAGAGGTGACGTACAAGATGCCAATAACATTCTGTCACTGGTCAAAACTGTGTATTTAGTAGTATCGCAAATTGCTCTTTATCCTTTTCCCTGGTCGATGACATACGGATAATCCCTGTGACCATTCTTGCATCGCGATACTGCCGTTTTCTGACATCTGTGAAGTGGTAGCCATTCCAGCAGTTACACGACTGATGCGTTACAATAAGCTCTGCTTTCGGTAACAGATGCAGCTCACGTTGTAGACTTCATTGCGTACCAGCTAAAACTCTTCGGTCACTTCCAAATAACATGGAGTCTATAGATGTGTAATAGATTTTAAAGTGTGTTGACAGGAAATACGTGCAGTTTCTTCGTGCCACATAAATTAAACGTGGTTGCTGGTATGGAGTATCGTCATCTAAATCTCTGTATTATTTCAATTTCCATCAACCCCGAATGATTTTGATACAATCGTGTTGTGTCGTGCATTGCATAACTCTTACGAATCTCTCTGAAAGATCTTTACCCAGTAACACTTGGAGTGATTTCTTTCGGGTTTCCTTGGAAGATGCTGTTCCATTGCCAATTAAGTCAATTTTAATGTTATTCTTTAGCTTATCACGCATACTTTTTCGTATATCACCGTATCCTGATGCCTTTTTTTCTTAATGTTGATCAGGTTCAATGAGTTCATATATTGTTATGAGCTCTATTTTATCCACTAAGAAGGATTTTCGTAGTTATTTACATCAGGCATTAGCGCAGAATATTACTACCCAAACACAACGATAACGTGTTTGTACAGAGGACAACTAGCAAAGGCAGTCTTCACAGATTTATATTGTGTAACTATTGTTCTGCCTGTGACCCCGAAATTGAGATTTGAAAGGACAATCGCTTGTTGCAGTATGTAGACGCCTTGTATATAAATGCAGAATTTCATTCTTAGACATTCGGTATGCAATGATGAAATCTCTAATGAGCAGGATAAAACAATGAGTCAGGCTGAATGAAACCTTACTATCATGAAATAAATCACTGATGCTGACCTAGTAAAAATGCTCACCTAAAAAAGTCATGTGGGCGTGATTACCACCATATCAAGGGATCTATTACACAACAGCTGGTGAAAGTAAATTTACTATTAATTTACTCCTGTGCAACTGCGTTCTGAAATTAGTATTAGCTGGTGACTGCAACTTATCTCGGAGATTGAAATGATTAATGAGTGTAGTAGGGACAGGAAACCTTGTTAAATTGTTCTACATGCCTTATCCGCGAGGAAAAACCGGACCGCTATATCTTTCCGTGGGAGCTGTTCAAGAGGGGAGTGACAGAGAGTGAATGTGAACGTGGTTCAATGAGCTGTCTGCCAGGCACTTAAGTGTGACTTGCAGAGTAGCCATGCAGATGTAGAAGTGATCACACTGCCCGTATCTGCTTCTTCGCATGGAACATAATTTGATATCAGAAGTGGCGCTGGGTTTCTTTCCACGAATTACATTCCACCATCGACATACTTGCCCTTCATTTTAATTAACTAATTAATTAAATTGATGCCTGCCCCGTTGGCCGTGCGGTCTAACGCACGGCTTTCCGGGCAGGAACGAGCGCCTGGTCCCCGGCACGAATCCGCCCGGCGGATTTGTGTCGAGGTCCGGTGAACCGGCCAGTCCGCGGATGGTTTTTAGGCGGTTTTCCATCTGCCTCGGCGAATGCGGGCTGGTTCCCCTTATTCCGCCTCAGCTGCACTATGTCGGCGATTGCTGTGCAATCAAGTTCTCCACGTACACGTACACCACCATTACTCTACCACGCAAACATAGGGGTTACACTCGTCTAGTGTGAGACGTTCCCTGGGGCGTCCACGGGGGACCGAACCGCACAGTAACCCTGGGTTCGGTGTAGGGCGGCGGAGGGGTGAAGTGGACTGCGGTAGTCGTCGTGGGGTTGTGGACCACTGCGGCGGGGACGGAGCCTCTCCGTCGTTTCTAGGTCCCCGGTTAACATACAGTACAACTAAATTGATTGAAAAATTGGCGATAAATAGTTCAGTTGAGTCACTTTCGGTATTCACGAACTGCTTCAGGTTATTCAAATAGATTCCCATACCACTGAACCAATTTGATTGACTAATTAATTACTTAAATCGATATCCTTCAATTTTCCTTGCCTCCGTCCTCCTCCTGTAAATATTGATGAATCTATTGCAATGTATGAAATATTGTGTAAGCAATTTAGACAGCATGTGGAATATTGTTTATTTAAAGAAATTTACGGGGTACAAGGTGGTGTATGAGTACAGTTTGTCAGGAAATCGATTGCAGTGTGTGTAGAATATTTAAACTCCCGCCGGAGGTTCGAGTACTCCCTCGGGCATGTGTTGTTCTTCGCGTAAGTTAGTTTGATCAGTGTGTAAGTCTAGGGGCCGATGTCCTGAGTAGCTCGGTCCCTTAGGAATTCACACACATTTGAACATTTTAATATTTAAATAATTCCGTCGCTTTTTGCATTCCGATCGTGTAAGGAAACGCGTAATTATACCGTCACAGATCGCTGAAACACATCTGAAGAAGTTTCTCGCACATCGCGACCCCCGCACGCTGCCCCAGCCGCTCACCCCGGGGCCCGCGTCGCGTCGGCTGCCTGGCCGCTCAACACTGGCGACAGCCTGAGAGGCGGCGGCGGCGGCGGCGGCGGCGTGCAGTGGTTCTGAGCGCACCTCCTGTCGGCGTCCACAGCCACCTCACGTGGTCTGCACGCGTAAAGCAGTCTACCAGTACCTGCGCACGCCCTTCCAGGGCGAATATCTGACAGGCAATCTATACAGAAATCTGCTCAAGTTAATAAACAATCAAAGCTCGATCACATGATCGTGATGCAGGGGATACAAGGCAGATACGGTATCTGCTATCACACACACAAATTGACGGTCTCACAAAGCCAGTAGCAGGCTGACTCGAAATAGAGTTTAAAAAAATATCGGTGCACACAAAGAGAAGACAGAGCTGCAGTTTTTCTTTCCAGATGACATAGGAACTAGGATGTGATATTTCATTCCTCCGTGGGATCTAAGCTGCCTCGGCCTTCCTGGCGCATTTTCACGAACTGCTTCAGGAGTTATTAAATCTAATGCAGAATATCTCATGTTGAACATGTCACAAATGTTGCTTCAGAAGACGTGCCACAGGAAATGTTAATTAAATTGTTAGTATAGGTGTTTGAACAGTTTGCTCCACACAGTTTAAAACTACTTGAAATAAAAAAAGATCGACAAAGCTCAGTAGTTTGCGTGCATAAACATCTGTGTTTTGTTTTTGACGAGAAATTTCGTTAAATAATCCATACCTATTATTATTTGACGTCGCAATTGGAAGCGGTGATGTATGAAATGATAGTTGGAATGTCAAATTTCAACGTGAATTTATACCGTCACGGTTATAAAGTTTCGGAAATTGACAGCGAATACATAAAATTAGAGACAAATACCGTGAAAAGAATCCTGTGTAAAATCAATAAGACTGCGTGTTCTGTAGGAGGAGACTAAATTGAAGCTACATATACACATCTTAATAGTGAAGAGAGGCGGCATTCTAGAGACGTGACGTCAAGGCCATCTAGAGACGTGACGTCAAGGCCAAACGGCAATATTACCCCGCAAATGACCAATACAACCTAACATCGGACCATGAAGTCTGTGTGCAAGAGGAAGCTTACCAGTGGCGGTGGTAACTGTGGTAAGGCACTTACATCTCCTCTGACAACGGGCGTTAGTGTTTATTACCTCGTAGGTTGCCGCTGTCTGTCGGCTGTGGAGGATCATTTTTCGAACCGTAACCGAACGTAAACTTCGTAAACAGTACGTGTCATACACCTCTCGACACATATGTAGGGTTTGTGTTACAAAGAATCGCTGTTTTCTTTGGTGTGCAAGGTAGTCGTTTTATCCCTTTACAGATTGTCGACATAGTTTATTGTAGAGAAAACTGCATGGAGAATGTATCCCATGCACTGGGGATATACTTCTTTTATTGCAATATTAAGAGCGTTGCATTCTGCTCGGCTAATAGGTCGGAAGCTGTACCGCCCTAGCGTTGTAGCGTGTTTTAAGTGCAGAAACGTGTAGCCTTAGGGATGTATGTGTTTATGTTCCACAATAATTTCCCTCTTACCAGTCTCGTCTTGGTACTGAGCTCAGACACTAGAACAATATTTCTGAATCTATAGCGCAATTGATTTACGTGTAATGCTTCAAAGTACGTTCGTCTGGAGTCCGATCTTGCATAAACCACACGTTTCTTATTCATAACCATCTGTTATATCACCACAACACTCCAGTATCTACTGTTCACCGGTAGGGAGTGCTAACCTACTACACATGCGCTCATCTGGAGTGATCTTGTGCACATGAATGGGTGCCACGAGTAAATTTTATTCGGAATAGTGTTCGCTGAACATCATTACGGACTCTGTTCCTTCACGAGACGTGAAACGTAGCGGTCTACTTCTGGTCAGCTGGAAATTAAATCAGCGACAGTGTTGCAGCGAGACTTGCTCAAATACAATACGAGGGGGTCTTTCAATCTCTAACTTCTTCCTAGGAATGCAAGAGTGCTCTGTACCCCCATCTGCCTGGGGAAAGAGGGGCAATCGTAATCGTGAGTTATGCCCTATGCTCTAAGTGCTAGGAATATGTAAATGGTTGAATGGCATACTTTAGTGTGTACATTAGAGAATTAACAGTTAATGGACGTACTGCACAGTCATCTATCTAAATTCGCAGTGCTAAGCACAAAGTAGTGGAGGGGCGGTTTAGCGATGATACAGAAACTGGAAAGCATGCTGCTGTGTCATTGGTCGGCGTTAAAATTACGGAAAAAAAACTAGTAAAATGGAATAAACTGATCAAACTTTCAACTGTGACGCTTATTACAGTACATCGACGGTGTCTTTTGCATCACATCCGTCCACTGGTGCACTGTCGATTACCACATAATGATTGACTGACAATAATTGTTTGAGATGAGGAAAGAGTCTCGGTGAAGGGGCAGCACCTCCCGGGGAAGGCCAGCACAGAAGTAGTGGTTGTGTACATGACCACAATATGAGTAAGCAGTCGAAATGGAACACTGAGTCATCTGCTACCCCGTCACTGTGAAACATGAGTTTAAATGCAGAGGTCATCATTCACATTCAGGCTGGTGTTTGGAAACGCTCCACAGTGCCACAAAACTCTTCCAGATTCCTAATGTTGTGACTTTCTTTCATTTCAGTCATGCAGTGTGTGCGTTGTGGACGCAGCAGCACGCGATTTACACCGTATGCTGCCCAGTTTTCTGTGAGAGCCACTGGATCGAAACACGTTAATGTCAGTTTAGAACCTGATACACACCTCAGAGTCATGGTGGAAAAAACAAAATGTATGGTGGTGTACAAAACTGTAGTTGAAACCTGGTAGTCAGGGGAAGGCAGGATTCGGTCACGATTGTGGACGGGGTCGTGATCAGTCACTACTGGTTGCCTTTCACAGTTATACACAATTTATTTTAAACCAATAATTCCAGACTCAACAATAAATAATAATACCACACGTTACTAATGAACGAATAAACAACTATGTAAATAATACTGTTTTCAGTGAGTTACAATTTAGCAAATCACCATCAAATACAGATACAGCAAGTAATGTTTTAAAAGCAAGCCACTATGATCTGGGCAGAAAGCTTTACACGCCAGAAATGGCAATAATTTGAGAATTGTTTAAAACTCGCTCCAACTTACGAATTTCAGGTATTGAAATATTAAAGGAAAGTCGCCACAAACACACCAGAAGGCATCAGACGCCAGGAATGGCAGTAAATAAGGTTTTAAAGGCTTACTGCGTAAATACAAATTACCAAATTAGAATTTTAACGCAAGTGATCACAATCGCGGCTGAAGGCCTCACACGCCAGGAACGGCAATAATATAAAAAATTTTGAAACCTGTTGTAAAACAGCAAACACAATAGCAAAGGTTAATTAAAAAAACAAGCAACTGATCACCAAATGGGTGAAATAAGATGATGGTAAACTTTGTAACACAACCCTTAACATCCACTGAACACTACACTGCTAGATTTATTCCAGAAGGCGATCGAAACTATTGACTGGACACATAAAACCTTTAATGTAGGCATTACCAGGTATTGTAATAAATAATACAATAATAAAACACAAGGACCAGTGCATAAGTTCCTTAAAGAGTCTGAGGCAGATTATACCTGCAGAAGGCGTGGACTGAAGGAGCGTTACACTGAACTACTGGTCATCAGACATATTGTTTTTTGCACTACGACTTCAGAGTCTGTGTCACGTTCCAAACTGACATTAACACTTTCTGATCCATTGCATCTTACAGAAAACTAGACATCACACGGTGTAAATCATGTTGCTACTCTCACAACACATTAACATGTTCTGATCCATTGCCTCTCATAGAAAACTAGACATCACACGGTGGAAATCATGTTGCTACTCCCACAGCAAAACTCACACACACACACACACTCACAAACTGGATGATTTTAAATAAGAGACAGTTAAAGCGGCATTAAAAGATGTCAGAGACTGGATGGAGTGATCGGAAGAGATGGAGCTGTAACGAGGTACGATTTAATGGCCGACTGATGCATTCTAGAGATGGAGGGAGATGGTGTCGCAGGTCATCTGACCATTTTTTCGTTTTTCTAACAGGATGCATCAGTCGTGTGATACAGCGTGCGTTCGACTCATATGCAACCACGTGTTCTGTGTGTGACTTACAGCACTGTCTACTTGCAATCGTTAATATGGAACCTCTCGGTCATCATAGCACTTCCATCTCATGTGGGATGAAACGTGATCATCCCGTTTCGACACATACCTCTACACGAACTACGATTTCTCTGACGTACTCCATTCCCCTGTCGCATCTTGGGTATAAAATCGAGACTTCGGCTTCGTAACTGTAGTGACACTAAGTTAGAGACAGGTATTTGTGAGGTTCTGCAATCTTTCCGTATACATCTGCTTGACGGATGTCCTGTTTCCAGAGCTAGTGGCTGCATGACGTGTAATTTCAAATGTCAGACGCCGCTGCTATGCGTTTATGTTTCCTTGTAAGAGCTATTCTCCGTTACTAACAATCATTTCGTAAAGGACTGATACGAGCACAGTATAACTTCTGAACTGGGATCGGATGTGAACAATGGACGCTATACATCTCTGGAAAGCTACGTTGTGCATGTATCACACGGAATCGATATTTTAAGGAAGTAGTTTTTTCATTTTGCAGTGTCTTACGAAGCATATATGTCATGGGCTGAAAATAGATTTCTTGCATTGGAATGTTAACAGCGTTACCTTCCATGCGACTAATAAGTCGGAAACTGCAGCAACCGAACATTATAGCTTGTTTTAAGTGCAGAACCATGATGCCTCAGGAGTGCGTTTGTTCGTGTTCTCTCTTACCAGTACCTTCCTGGTACTGATTCCAAACATTAGAACAATAGAATTGATAACGTAATTGAGCTATATAAAAATTCTTTGAACTACATCCGTCTGGAGATCTTTCGTGCATACAAGCCACCTTCTTCTAGTTCTTCTTAACAGTCTGCTATTACATCAGAACACTTTCAAATCTACTACTCTACACCGACAAGGAGTGCTAACGTCCGCGACATGCGAGCATCTGCAGAAATCTTGTGCACTTGGACGAGTGCGGAACACCAGTTACGGACCCGGCAAGCTCCATACATTCACAAGACGCAGAACGCAACAGCCTACTTCTGCTCACCTGCAGATTAAATCGGTGACGGTGCTGCAGGGCGGGTTGGTCAAAGACGGTGCGAGGGGGTTTTTCAGTCTCCATCCCAAGAATGCGAGAATATCCTGTGACTCCCATCCGCACAGAATAATATCGTAAATTACGCACTATTCTCGAGGTGCTAGAAACATGTAAACCACTGTCTGGTGTACTTTGATTATATATATATTCAAGAATTAACAATGACTGGAAGTACTGCACAGTCACCTACAGGGTGATCAAAAAGTCAGTATAAATTTGAAAACTGAATAAATCGCGGAATAATGTAGATAGAGAGGTACAAATTGGCACACATGCTTGGAGTTACATGGGTTTTATTAGAACTAAAAAAATACAAAAGTTAAAAAAATGTCCGACAGATGGCGCTTCATCCGATCAGAATAGCAATAATTAGCATAACAAAGTAAGACAAAGCAAAGATGATGTTCTTTACAGGAAATGCTCAATATGCCACCATCATTCCTCAACAATAGTCGTAGTCGAGGAATAATGTTGTGAACAGCACTGTAAAGCATGTCCCGAGTTATGGTGAGGCATTGGCGTCGGATGTTGTCTTTCAGCATCCCTAGAGATGTCGGTCGATCACGAAACACTAGCGACTTCATTTAACCCTAAAGCCAATAATCGCACGGACTGAGGTCTGGGGACCTGGGAGGCCAAGCATGACGTAGGTGGCGGCTAAGTACACGATCATCACCAAACAACGCGCGCTAGAGATCTTTCACGTAACTAGCAATATGGGGTGGTTCTAATAAAACCCCATGTCATTCCAAGCATGTGTGTCAATTTTTACCTATCTACATTATTCCGTGGTTTATTAAGTTTTCAAATTTATACTGACCTTTTGATCACCCATACTACATTCGCAATGGTACTCGCAATGTAGAGGAGGAGTGCTTTAGCGATGATAGTGAAACTGGGAAGCATGATTTTGCAGCATTGGTCGGTTTTGACTTTATTCAATTTCTAAATTTGTTTGTACTATCAACTGTGGTGCTTACTATTACAGTACATCGGCGGTGTCTCTTCCATCCAATCTGTCCACTGGTACACTGTTGATTACCACATAATGATTGACTAACATCACTTGATTGAGATGGAGAAAGTGTCTTGGTAGAGGTGAACGTCTTCTGGGTAAGGCTCAGTGATCGCGCAAATGACTGCAATATGAGGAATCATTCGAAATGGAACTTTGAGCCATCATCTATTCGGTCACTGTGCCAGATGACCTTAAATGTACAGGCTGTCAATCACGTTTGGACAGCAGTTTGGAAAGGATCCACAATGCTGCAAAACTCTTTCAGTTTTCTTTTGTTGTGACTGTCTTATTCAAAATCATCCAGCGTGTGTGTGTGTGTGTGTGTGTGTGTGTGTGTGTGTGTGTGTGTGTGTAGTGGAACAAGGCAGGCGTCACCCTACTCCCCACCTGTTGCCGATGTATCCAAGATGGCGGCGATGACGTCATCCAATATGGCGGTGATGACGTTATCCAAGATAGCGGATTTTGGTGGGAACTTTGAAATTTGGTGGGAAGAGGAAGGTCAATTGGGAATTTCGGTGTGTATTCGGTCAATTTATGCCTATTCCCTCGTCATTTTTCGCAGTTCTATCGATTTTATGTCAGATCTATCCATATGATCATGACATAACCTCTGGTTCCATGTTTTGAAATTGCTTGTAAATGTAGCACAGCTGCCAACACCTAGCCCAAATGCAGTGATCAAGACCGCGCGGGATTAGTCAAGCGGTCTGAGGTACTGCAGTCATGGACTGTGCGGCTGGTCCTGGCGGAGATTCGAGAGCTCCATTGGGCATGGGTGTATGTGTTTGTCCTTAGGATAATTTAGGTTAAGTAGTGTGTAATCTTAGGGACTGATGACCTTAGCAGTTAAGTCTCATAAGATTTCACACACATTTGAACATTTTTTTTAGAGTGATAAGGAGGCGTAATATAGCACTGTACTCGAATGTATCCAGTTACCTCCACATTCGGAGAGCGTTTGCTCTGTTTTCTGTATGTCTGTGTATATGCATGCCTCGCAAAAGGCTCCCAGGACCCTAAGTAGACCCGAGTTAGTGTTTGAATGTGGATCTGCCACACATTATATCCAGAACAATGTTGAGATGCGGATCCACAATTTGCGTCGCACGGGATAGGGTTTGAGGGTGGAGTCGCCACGCACAATGTAGGAAGTGGTGTCTTGGTGCAGATCCACAATATACCACATCCAAGTTTGCGTTTGGGTGTGGATCTGTCACAGACTATATACATCCACACCTATGTTCGGAGGCGGATCCACCACATATCACATCTGTGATAGAGTTCACGGGGACCAAACATGTGTTATGTCTGGACACGTATTCTATGTTCCAAGTTTGGTCCACAACCTTGAGGGGAGGGGGGGGGGGGGAAGCTGGGTCCTGGGTGCCGTCTGTGAGGCACGAATCTACACAGACGTACAGAAAACAGAGCAAACGCACTCTGAATGTGGAGGTGACTGTACATAGTCTAGTACAGTGCTTTATTACGCCTCCCAATCAGTGCATTTGGGCTAGGTGTTGGCAGTTGTGAGGTTATGTCATAATCGCATGGATAGATCTGACATAAAATGGATAGAATTGCGAAAAATAACGAGGGAATAGGTATAAATTTACCGAATATAAACCGAAATGCGGGGTAATTGAAGAAGTACTTGGGTTTCTTCCGGTTCGCACAGAACAATTTGTACATGGGAACAAGTATGTGGAAAAAAGAATTATCTGAGAAAAGTCGACATCAAAATGAAGGGAATCAGGGAGGCAGTCAATTTTTTCCATCGAGGCTGCATTATATTGTATGTCTATTGTGGTAGTTTATTATAGTGAAACCGGGAAGAAAGATGTATGTCATCCGCTTGAAATATATTTCTTACATTGGAGTATTAACAGCACTACATTCCATACTACTGATAGGCTGGAGAAGCATGCGAGGTACTCTAATAATAAGCATCACAGTTGATAGTGTGAATAATTTTAGCAATTTTACAGCAATTTCAACACCAACCAATGATCTGACAGCACATTTCCCAATTTCAGTATCATAGCTAAAGCTATAATGTTATTACAGCCCACTTTAAATGCAGAACGTTGTAGCCTTAGGAGTGTATGTGTTTATGTTCTCTCTTACCGATACCTTCCAGGAACCGATACTAGACTCTAGCACATTAGTTTAGAGTTGATAAAAATGGCTCTAAGCACTACAAGACTTAAGATCTGAGGTCATCAGTCCCCTAGAACTTAGAACTACTTAAACATAACTAACCGAAGGAAATCTCACACATCCATGCCCCTGGCAGGATTCGAACCTGCGACCATAGCAGCTGCATGGTTCCAGGCTGAAGCTCCTAGAACCGTATGGCCACTGCGGCTGGCTTTAGAGTTGATAGCTTGGTTTATTTAGGTAAAAATGCATCGAACTCCATCCGTCTGGATCTCCATCGCGCATCAAAATCATTCGTTTCTTGTTCTTCTTAACTGTGTAGTATTACAACATGACCTCTGGAAATCTGTTACTATACATCGATAAGGAGTGCTAAGCTCCTTGACATGGGTGCATCTCGAGAAATATTGTGCACTTGGCCTGGCGAGGACTTGGTACGCTCCATTCATTCTTGAGATGTGGAATGTAGCGACCTATTTCTGGTAGGATGCAGATTAAATCAGTAGAAGTGCTGCAGGGTGGGCTGGTCAACGACAGTGCGAGAGGGTCTTTCACAATCTAATTTTACCCTAATACAACGAGAATGCTCTGTGACATCACCATAAACTGTGCACTATCCTCAGGGTGTTAGAAATATGTAGAGCATTTTCTGATATACTTTGATGATGTATGTGCTCGAGAATTAACATTGAATCGACGTATTGTACAGTCATCTGTCTACATTTGCTGTGATACTCATAATCTGGAGAAAGGGTGCTTTAGCTATGATACTGAAATTGGGAAATGTGCTGTCGGATCATTGGTTGGTGTTGAAATTGCTGTAAAATTGCTAAAATTGTTCACACTATCAACTATGACGCTTATTATTAGAGTACATCGATGTTGTCTTTTCCATCCCATCTTTCCACTGGTACACTATTGGTTACCACATAATGCTTGACTGACATCGCTTGTTTGAGATGGAGTGAGAGTTTTGCCATCTGGGCTGTACCATCTGGGGTGGATAGCACCGAAACAGTGATCACATACATGTCTGCAATATGAGGAATCAGTCGAAATGGAATGTAGAGTTATCAGCTATTCCGTCAGTGTGAGAGACGAATCTAAATGTAGAGCTCGAGAATCACCTTTTGACTGTAGTTTGGAGACTCTACACACTGCAAACACTCTTTTCCTAAGTCCTCATGTTGTAACTGTCTTTTATTTAAAATCAGCCGATGTGTGGCATGTTATGGTATCTGCTGTAACAACATGATTTACACTGTGCAATGTCTAGTTTCCTGTAAAAGGCTGTGGATCAGAACTTCTTAATGTCAGTTTAGAATCTGGCACAGGCTTCGAAGCCGTGGCGGAAATAACAAAATGTTTGGCAATGTACAAAAGCGTGTTGGAAAACAGTGTTTGAAACAACTAAACATGACCAGAGGGAGCGTCTTTTGCGACTTAGTATAATCTGTGGGATTCGATCATTCACCTAGAGTATAGGTGATGAAACTTTAAAGTGGACTCTGCAGTGTCTTTATTCGGTGAGGGACGGGGTATACCGTTAGGAATGCTTGGAAGGCTGCATGCTGCGCTATTCTGGGGAGCATTGTGAAATCTCCCTCCCCACGCTGGAGCCCAACCACAGCCTTGCGTCATTGCACGAGCAAAGGTGAGTAGATCAGTTCTATATCGGATGAAGTTAGTGGAGCTTCTATAGTTCTTAATTTTTCTCTGTTTGTGGGTAGAGAATAACGATGATAGCATGTTGGGCTGGTAGATTTGAATCGACACGGATCTGCTTCGGTCTGTAGTATCTGTATCTAGTTCGGAGATGTACCACATTGCACACATTTCCACCGAATTGTCAAAACACAGTCTGTTCCACTAACTCAGGTCGTTATGTTTCTACACGGGTTGCAGAAGCTTGTGGGTATGTCTTTCTCCGACTTCAGCTCAGTTCCGACTTAAACTGGAACGATCACATGCACTAGGCTGTAGAAATGGGAGCAGTTGCGAGATGTGTTGGAATTTTACTGAAGCAGGTAGGTTTAGGAATGGTGACTCATTTCGAGATATGGGAGTGCCAGAAATCTGACTGAGTAGTGGTTGTAATGATTAAAGGAATTGTCAATAGGATCCAACATATGTACGTGCTTCAATGGAAAGAGCTGATTCCAAATCATGGGTATCATTTCTAGCGGATAGCACAACAATATATATCTGAGAAGCTAGTGTACATTTACTTATGACCTCAGTTAGCACACCATCTACTAATGTTTGTGATCCTTCTCAATCAACCATGGTCTATAGCTCAGGGGATATAAAATGGAACCTCTGATATGGTCTCGAGACAGAATGCAATATAAATACCATAGAATTATCTAGCTGGGGTGATGGGAGGGAGTCGCAAATACTGCTTACATACCACGTTCCTTAGCCGAATCACTTTCAAAATGCAGTAATTTTATCACTTGTTTGGTTCGTGGGCTACGTATTGGTCTGATAATACACATTCCTATGATCACCATCACGGCATTTGTCCGGAAAAAAACCCACCTCATTCAGAAGTAATGTCGTACCTTGATTCGTAAAGTGGGTATAGCTTTTAACATGGATATTTGTGTGCACCTGTAGAACCAAGATCGCTTGTGACAGTAACATACAGTAGTTGTTGGGATCGAGTTTTTTAACATCTGGTCGATTATGGCTCTCTTTCTAAGACACAGTGATAGCACTCGCAAGAGAAACCTAAGAGACATGTCCACCCATCGTTGATTTTCGGTCAGTATTTCGTATCATAGGCAATCACCTATTGACGAAGTATTGTACTTAGTTGTAGGGGGTGCATGATCGGTTCACCTTGAGCCTAAGACTTATAAAGTATGTGTTTGTCTTTTGACATACGCAAAGGAAATGACTATGTCCATTCATGAGGAAGGTGTGGATTTGATGTCTAGTACTGTGATAGCAAAGGGTCACAAGAATGGTACTGATAATTCTATTTCCAGAGCCATAGCCATCAAAAGGGTGTATTTCCGAAACTGCACTCATTGTCGAATGTCATTCAACTGAGACCGCGATCTTAACATTCAGTTGTAAGTAGAGGGATTAAAGACATATGTGACCGATTTCTTAGGATGAATGATTTATAAATTGTTCAGTTGACTGCTTCTGCACTTTTTGCGGTTTTATTTAATTGAGAGAAGATCGATTGTGGGGTGTGCATCTAGCATGGGAAAGACATGTTTGCCTCTGCTCTAGACATGAGGAACACCTTAGTTGATCTTACAAATTATAGGGATGATTTCGAATCTGTTACATCCCCAAGATTGGTATTTGCGTGCGGAAATCTCATTTTTCGTCTGTTTGTTTTTAGTTACTCAGTGGTCTAGAACATGCTCCACGTAGCTAAAGTTTCGAGTTTGTACAGAAATAATTCCCCATCTATATCTCTGGAATTATGTTGCTTGAGCGATCGATAGGATACTGCTGTGTGCGAACCAAGCAAAATTAGATATGTTCTTGTAATACCAGAGTCTGGAGATGGGTGTAGAAATGCGAGCAAGCTGACAGGTCTGGACCAGAAACAGTAACGCGATGGTACCGAGGGGGGCAATGAGCCAGTCTTTGCACAACTGTTCTGAGAGTGACTTACATCCACTGATGGAATTTGTATGGCGAAGGATACGAATTGTATGTTTACTACATCAAGACGGTACGCAGTGATATACTGCTGGGTTGGAGATTGGTTTCACGCTCTAATATTCAAGCTCCTGTTCTCATTGGGATAGCAGTGTAATTGAGTAAGATTCTTTCCATATTTGACGATATGTATGGGACTTTGCGAGGTTTAGTTGTCAGTGCAATATGGCGATCAGTGTAAAATAGTTTATTGCGGCTGTGTGTCCGCCTGTAGAAAGAAAGAAATGGTAGACACTGCTTCCCTAGAACTGAGGAGCATCGTGACAGAACCGGTGTGAGTGTAGGCACACAATTTTTTTGGGTGCTGTGCAGATATAAAAGATAACTGCACTGTGTGTGTATATACATATTGCATTGTAAAGTTACTGTTGCTTATGTTGTGTAAAATGTATATATATTGCATTGCATAGTTACTGTGGTTTATGTTGTGGCATGACTAGAGAGGATGACTGAGGGACGTATAGATTTAGCATATCCATAACCATGAGGGTATGAGAGAGATTTTTTATGTGGAAAATTATGTACGCTATAGATATTGACATTAGTTCCAAAAGCACAGCTGTCAAGAGGAGACATTACCTGTACATCAATCGGTGTCAGACTGTAGCTGCCATTGTAATATTTAACCGTGGTTACACTGGTGAGTATGTTCCTGGCTTCCAATATTAGAGTGAGTATCGTATGTATTTGATGCTCTGTAGACAACTTTCCGGGTTTAACTGTCAGTGCTATTTAGCGGTCTGTGCAAAATAATTTCACCACTGAAAGTCCTGTCTGCAGAAAGAAAGAAAAGGTGGATGGTGCTTTGATACTGACGGCATCAGTTATCGGAGAGTAAATTTCGATAAGAGCCAAATAGTACGCTCGATTCATTCACATCCCGTGTGCTGAGATATAGGAGCCTCTGCATAGCTGTGGGAACGTTTGTGTGTCTTGAAAGAAGGAATAGTAACACTTGATGGACTGGGGTATGACGTTAGGACCGCTGGGAATAGTGCATTCGATGTTATTCTGCGCTATTAGCAGTTAAGCACGGTTACACACGTCTCATGTCACGCTAGGAGCAATGCTACTCAGTCATCAACAGTAAAGACACTTGCTGCCTTGAGGCGTCTCATTTACGAGAGCAGCGTGAGCGTGCCTTGGAGTTATGTGATGTCAGTGAAACACTGGATGTGTACTTGAAAATAGAGACAACTTCCACCTGCATCCGGCGGCGGCTCGTGGCTGTGACAGCGCTCGCCTCTTGAGCGCCTTCAGTCCTGCCCGACCGCATCAGCAATGGTGCCTAGGTGAACACACATTTGGAGAGGAATTTCTCAAGTTTCAAGTATGAAATGGATGTCGCCGCCTAATGTGTGTGGGCATCTGTACGTGGTTTAGCAGCTGACGGCCGCGTCACTTCGCAGGGCTGCAAGTAGCCTTTTTTGCGGTCTG
This sequence comes from Schistocerca piceifrons, assembly GCF_021461385.2. Taxonomy (NCBI): domain Eukaryota; kingdom Metazoa; phylum Arthropoda; class Insecta; order Orthoptera; family Acrididae; genus Schistocerca; species Schistocerca piceifrons. The sequence continues at coordinate 20,853,940 of NC_060140.1, read as the reverse complement.
CAGGGGGTGGCAAGATGGTGTCTGCATACATTTTTTGCATATTTGTTGCATTGTTTTGCAAGCAGGTCTGTAGGCTGTGCTATGCTTTATTTGGGTAGTTTATGGGTTGATTTCGAGTCTGCACATCTGTATACTGCATTATTTAGGACGACTCTGCATGTCTGCACTGAAATTATTTCGGTAAATTAGGAGTTGTTTGCATGTCTGCAGAGCATTATTTAGGAGTAGTTTCCAGGTCTGTGGGCTGTGTAGCATGACCCCAAACATGTGTTTTATATCTGTGATAAATATACTCCCTAAGTAAATTGCTCCAAAATAAATGAAGTACATTCCTTCCTCCCTCCAGCAGCCCAGTGCAGGCTGAGTCCTTTCCCCACTCCTTCCTTACTCTGTCCAGCAGCCCAGTGAGTCATTTTCGCGCCATTTTCCTCCTTCAGACCATCTTGGATTACTTCACAGGACGGATGACAGCACCCTCTGGTGGCAGTATTGTGTACTAGGCCAGTTGGAGTCTAGATCTGTGGTGGAGATATTGTCTGCAAAATAAAGAATTATATCCAGGAGAGGGAGAGTCATTTTCCCATCATTTCCCACCCACCATCTTGGATTACATCACAGAATGGACGACAGTGATCTCTGGTGGTGGTACTGTGTGCTAGGTCAGTTGGAGTGCGGACCTCCTGGTGAACACACTGGATGTTGGTGCTGTCTCTAATTGTTTCAATAAGGACTGGTGCATGATTTCGACAATTGACAATTACCAAGCATGTTTGCAGAGTCCTTTATATGGATTATTATTTTGACAATTTGCGAATTGTTTGGCTCTCTGTACGTAAATGTATTGCATTATTTACGAGTGGTTTGCATGTCTGTATGCAGTGGAATGCGTTATTTTGACAGTTTACAATTGGAAAGCGCATGTGCAAAGCATTATACATGAGTTATTTAGGATTAGTTTGCAGGTCTGTATGGTGTGTGGCATGTCAGAGCGTGTGTTCTGTATCACTGTGATAAATATACTCCATCCCTAAATAAATTGTTCTAAAATAAATACACACCTTACCTCACGAATCCCTAAGAAGAGGTGCTGGTTGAGTGACTGAGTTTAGTGGAGGTGAGCTTTGTTTTCCACAATTTTCTTAGGTTGGCAGAGATAGCCGAAGTGACCTTTCTTTACTGCCGAAAATTCAAACTTGGCGCCAGTTCATAGGATGAGGTGACAGTCAGGTGACTTAGGTTAGTGGAGGTAGCCCAAGTGTCTGATTTTTACTATTCAAGATTAAATCTAACTTTGGCACAGAAAGGGGTGAATTATACTGGCACTAAAGTCTTTGGTCACTTACCAAATAGTATCAAAAGTCTGACAGATAACCAACAAGTATTTAAGAAGAAATTAAAAGAATTTCTGAATGACAACTCCTACTTCATAGAGGAATTTTTAGATATAAATTTTAAAAAAAATATTAAAAAATAAAGAAAAACAAAAAAAACACAAAAATAAAGTTGTTATATTAACTCAAGTATGTTGTTAAATTAACCTAATTATGACATGTACTGGAAAATTCGACTCGTTCCACATCATTACAAAATATCACATTCATGATCCATGGAACTAGTATTAATCTAATCTTTCCCACCATTTTCTTAGGTTAATAGAAATTGCATTGGTCTGATGGAATTTGAACTTCCCAGCTGTGGGAGCTTGGCAGGGGGGAGTGGCAAGGGGGCGTGGCACTTTCCCGCCATTTTGGATAACGGTAATTTGCGCCAGAATCACCCTTGGGGTAGGGTGACGTCATGGATGCCATCTTGGATAATGGTACTTTACGCCAGAATCCCCCTTGCCGCAGTACTTATGTGTGTTGTGGTGGCAGCAGCAACAACAACATAATTTACACTGTGTAACGTCTAGTTTTCTGTGAGAGGCAATGGATCAGAACGTCTTAGTGTCAGTTTTGAACCTGACACAGACCCTGAAGTCATGGCAGAAAAAACAATATATATGACACTGTAGAAAGTGTTACAGCAGAAAAAAAACAACCTTTCAAACAATTACACAAGGTCGCAGAGAGTTTCTCTTGCTACTGGTGGCATAGTGTGTGGGATACGGTCGTCCTCCTACAGTATAGGCGTTGACAGTTTACACTGGTCTGTGCAATGGACCAAAACTTGTATATTTAATAGGGTCGCCACATGTGCTCGATGCAGGAAGACAATATTTGTTTTCGATTTATGGGAAGAGGGAGATGCCGTAAAAACTTTATCGAGTTCTCTATCGGATGAAGTTAGCAGAGCTTTTATAGTTTGTCATTTTTCTCTATTGAATGGTACAGAATAAGAACGGTAGAACGTTGGGGTGATAGAAGTGAATGGACCCTGAGAGACGCACATCTGCTTCAACTGCAGAACCTGTATGATGTTGAGTCTTCCCAATTTTCCCGATAAGAAACACACCCGTAACTGTTTGTACAGTCTTTATGGTATCGTGTGTGTGTGTGTGTGTGTGTGTGTGTGTGTGTGTGTGTGTGTGGACGCGCGCTCATAGTCCGCACGGATTCAGAAAACATCGTTCTTTTGGAACACAACTAGCTCTTTATACCCGTGAAGTAGTGACGGCTATCAACAGGGGATATCAATAGATTCCATATTTTTAGATTTCCAGAAGGCTTTCAACACCGTTCTTCACAAGCATCTTCTAATCGAATTGCGTGCCTATGGAATATCGCCCAGTTGTGCGACTGGATTCGTGATTTCCTGTCAGAAAGGTCACAGTTCGTAGTAATAGACGGAAAGCCATCGAGTAAAACAAAACTATTACCCGGCGTTCCCAAAAAAAAAGTGTTATAGGCCCTCCATTGTTCCTGATCTATATTAACCACAGGAAAAATCTGTAGAGCCTTATTGCATTGTTTGCAGATGACGCTGTCATTTGCCGTCTTGTAATGTCATAAGATGACGGAAACGAATTGCAAAATGATGTAGTTAGGGTATCTGTATGGTGCGAAAAGCGGCAATTCACCCTGAATAAAGAAAAGTGTGAAGTTATTCACATGAGTGCTAAAAGAAATCCACTAAATTTCAATTACAGGAAAAGTCACACAAGTCTTAATGCTGTAAATTCAACTAAATACGAACATCGAAAGAAGTTTTGCATCAACCCGGTTAATATAACGCCTGAAGATAGATTGACTGTGGATATTGTATCACAGAGACAGACCCTTTGACTATTCAGAGATGTCACTAAACCCGACCAAAGATGTAAAAAACCATACATGAGCAGCGCCTATTAGAGGGGGTGCTACAGCCGATCAGTTCCAGTCATACCACCAGGTAGGACGTACACAGCTCGTGTTGTCTGTAGGTCAACCGTGCCTAGATGGTCAATACCGCGGTTCGATCGCATCCGCATTGTTACTTTTTGTGCTGGAAAGGGCTCTCAACAATGGGAGTGTCCAGGCGTCTCGGAGTGAACCAAAGCAATGTTGTTCGGGAATGCAAGAGATACACAGAGACAGGAACTTTCGATGAAATGCCACGATCAGGCCGCGCAAGGGCTACTACTGCAATGGATGATCGCTACGTACGGATTATGGCTGGGAGGAACCCTGACAGCAACGCCACGATGTTCAATAATGCTTTTCGTGCAGCCACAGGACGTCGTGTTATGACTCAAACTGTGCGCAGTAGGCTGCATGATGCACTGACGACCATGCCGAGGTCCATCTTTGCAACCACGGCACCACGCAGTGCGATACACATGGGCCCAACGACATGCCCAATGAATCACTCAGGATTGGCATAATGTTCTCTTCATTGACGAGTGTCGCATATGCCTTCAACCAGACAATCGTCAGAGACGTGTTTGGGGGCAACACAGTCAGGCTGAACGCCTTAGACACACTGTCCAGCGAGTGCTGCAAGTTGGAGGTTCCCTGCCGTTTTGGGATGGCATTATGTGGGGCTAACGTACGCCGCTGGTGGTCATGGAAGGTGCGATAACAGCTGTACGATACGTGGATGCCATCCTCCGACCGATAATGCAACCATATTGACAGCATATTGACGAGGCATTTGTCTTCATGGACGACAATTCGCACCCCTATCGTGCACATCTTGTGAACGATTTCCTTCAGGATAACGACATCGCTCGACTAGAGTGGCCAGTATGTTCTGCAGACATGTACCCTATCGAACATGCCTGGGATAGTTTGATAAGAGCTATTTATGGACCACGTGACCCTCCAACCACTGTGAGGGATCTACACCGAATCACCGTTGATGTGTTGGACAATCTGTAGCAACAATGCCTTGATGAACTTGGGGGCTGTATGCCAAGACGATTACAGGCATGCATCAATGTAAGAGGACGTGCTACTGGGTATTAGAGGTACCGGTGTGCACAGCAGTCTGGACCACCACCTCTGAAAGTCTCGCTATATGGTGGTACGACATGCAACGTGTGGTTTTCGCGAGCAATAAGAAGGGCGGAAATGATGTTTATGTTGACCTCTATTCCAATTTTCTGTACAGGTTCCAGAACTCTCGGAACAGAGGTGATGCAAAAGTTTTTTGATGTGTGCACTTAGGGATTACAATTACAAATAGCCTAAATTGGAACGATCACATGGACAATGTTATGGCTAGAGCAAACAAAGACTGCGATTCTTTGGCAGAACATTTAGAAGGAGCAACACGTCTACTACGGAGATTGCTTACACCACGCATGTCCACCCTATTCTGGAGTATTGCTGTGTGGTGTGGGATCCGCATCAGGTGGGACCGACGGATGACATCGAAAAAGTTCAAACGAAGGGAGGCTCGTTTTGTATTATCGCGAAATAGATGAGATAGTGCCACAGATATACGTAAATTAGAGTGGCAATCATTTTAAAAAAAAGGCGTTTTTCGTTGCGACGGGATCTTCTCATGAAATTTCAATCGCCAGTTTTCTCCTCCGATTGCGAAAACATTCTGTTGGCACCCAACTGCATAGGGAGAAATGATGATCACGATAAAATAAATCAGGGCTCGTACAGAATAAATGAAATGCTCGGGTTTCCCGCGCGCAGTTTGATTTTGTATGGTGCAGGATACGAATGGCGTGTTTACTACATTGATAGGGTCTGCGGTGATCTATAGCTGGGTATGAGATCGGTGTCACGCTGACATATTCAAGCTTTCATCGTTGATACTGTTAGTAACAAGTAATACTTTAAGATCTGATTTGGGGATTGGTGGCGTAGATGTGAACGTAGTTTCTTCGAGTTCCGTTCGAATGGCTGTAGATCAGTGACTGGACAGGTCTGTACTTAGGATTCATGAGACGCCCCCGAGCTAAAATATCTCTGCTGCCTCACCCCCTCCACCCAGCCAACCACCCACCGATATGAAATACAGGTATTTATTGAAGGTTGACTTGCAAACTTGAGAGTTATTTTTACAAAAATACAAACACAAGAAATTAATGTACTTTCACGCAATAAATATTAATGTAAACATTGAAATTGTGCTTTTACTGAAATTAAACAGAAACAATACAAACAATTTGTATTAAATTTAGAAAGGTATCAGGATGCAAAACACTGATTACTGGAATAAGGAGTAGTTTTGTTTTTTCTCTGTCATTTGCAAACAAATTTACGATTTTTGCGTACTTGAGTTTCACTGTCAAGTCTGATTCCATAGCAGAGCCACCGATATAATTAAGACGATCCTGTTTTTGTGAAAAATACCTTACTGCTGAGTGTTCTCGAGTGTATTTGAAGAGCAATGTTCAGTTTTGGCTAAAGATTCGCCAAGTTGCTACCTTTTGGCATGTCGCAGAATCCTGAAAGAGTGTGACTCACTTTCATTCCTTAGTTGAGAGGTGTAGCGTAAGAAGTGCAGTAACTGGAGTACAAATGCTTGTGGGAACGACGACATCGCTGACCAGCTAGGGCAGCTGCGTGGACTCGCTCTGACTGTTTAGTGCGCGCAATCCTCGGTCGTGTCCACATGTCTCGTGACACTCGTGTCGACAACATCATTATTACTATATGTACGGGGTGTGTACCGCGTGTATTGTGTATGTATTGTGTACTAACTGGGGTCCTAGAAAAGACGGAGAGGCTTCTTGCCGCCGTAACCCTCAGTGGTTCACAACCCCACAGCATCACAGCAGTCCACCAACCTTGCCACCGCCCCTCATCGAACCCAGAGTTACTGTGCGGTTCGGCCCCCATTGGACACACCCCCCCCCCCACCCCCAGGAACGTCTCATACCAGACGAGTGCGAGAGGAACCCCAAATGTGTGGTTGGTGGTGTAATGATGGCGTACGTGTGCGTGGAGACAGTGTTTGCGTAGCAATCGCCGACATAGTGTAACTAGGCGGAATAGGGGGAACCAGCCCGAATTCGCCGAGGTAGATGGAAAACCGCCTTAATAACCATCCACAGGCTGGCCAGCAAACCGGACGTGACACGAATCGGCCGGAGTGATTCGTGCCGGGGACCGGCACGCCCTCCCGCTCGGGAAGCACGGCGTCAGCCCGCGCGGCTAGCCGGGGGCGGGCGTGTACCTCGTACTGCACACCCGTCCGTGTCCGACTTCCTCCACTGGTGGCCCGCGAGCCGCCACGGCAGCCACTGCCACCCGCCCACACCTCCTTCCTTGAAATCAATGTATGTGGTTGTGTGTACATGGACATGTTGGTGAATTATGCCGTACCCCATCTATGGGATATACAAGACACTATCATCTATCAGCGAGATGGCGCTCCCCATAATTGGGCTCGAGAAGCCCGGGGTTTCCTTAATGAAAACTTCCCCAACAGGTGGATAGCCAGAGACATCCCAGTTCTGTGGCTCCCTAGATCACCTGACATTACCCCCTTAGATTTCTTTCTTTGGCGATATGTCTACAAAACAGCAGTTCCTGATATTGTGACAATGCAACACCGCATCAGAGGAGCCATTAGCACAATCACACCACACGTGTTTCAGAATGTGTGGCAAGAGATTAAATACTGCCTTGATATTTGGCGTGTTACCAGTAGCGCACATGGTGAAGTTATTTAAGTGTAATGTTCGAAAATGAATGAGTAGACACCTATGTGGTATAACAAATGTTTCATTTGTTGTATTCAATGAACAGTTACATTGTTTTGGTATCAAGGTAAACGTTGGATTTATCACAAAATGTCAAAAGAAGTGGAGTGATTACAACATTTTGCTGTACTTTAGCCCACTAAATAGAATATGTGCTGAATAAGGAATATAGCGAGTGTAGAGAGAGACAGTTTTAATTATAGCTTGCATGCCAGGGTAAATATTGGGTGATTATAATTAAAGTGCAATGTCTTATGGAGATCCATTGCGGGCTGTAATTATCGTATGGCAACTAAACTTGTAGATATGCTAATGCGTTAATGTGAAGCCGATTTACACGGGAAAAATAGTTTCAGTTTTCTCCTCCAGGCGCAAATCTGGCGTTGTAAACTGATTGACGGTATGACATCCACGCTGTCATCTGACAAGCCGTAACGTGAGTGAACAGTGTGGCTATCGAGACGAGAGACGTGCACTGTGAGTGAAATTGAAATTTACTGCCGCTCGCATGTTGCACTGAGATAGTATCGCTGACGGAAAGGTCTGGGGACCGGCCTGTTCTCAATACATGGTATAATGAAGATGGTAATAAAATTCGAAAACACGGCTGTGTTGCAACTTCCTGGCAGATTAAAACTGTGTGCCTGACCGAGACTCTAACTTGGGACCTTTGCCTTTCGCGGCCAAGTACTCTACCGACTGAGCTACCCAAGCACGACTCACGCCCGTCCACACAACTTTAATTCCGCCAGTACCTCGTCTCCTACCTTCCAAAATTCACAGAAGCTCTCCTGCTAACGGCTGAGCTTGATGTGGCATCTGGAAGGAGAAGGCCTCCTATACAGTGGACGTTACTGGTTACGTTGCTGTTGCTGTAACTGACCACGCAGTATGTGCTGTGGGAAGTGCTAGTGCATTTGCAGTGTCA